>NC_064439.1:46384550-48894552 GCF_023343835.1 Lagopus muta | reverse complement strand
TGACAGAATAATCAACATGTATAAAGTTTTGAAGGAGGCTTACAATCTAATTCTCTCTTCTTTGATGCCAAAAAAAAATTCCTATTGACTTAATGGTGGATGAGGCCCATATAGCAACTGAACAATCTAACACAATTAAAAAAAAAAAAAAAAAAAAAAAAAGATTATTTATAGCCAATTGATAACTGAAGATTGAGGAATTTCACTGGATAAGTCATAAGTCATATTGTGTGAGTAATTTCCATATCATTAATCATGCTGTTTTACTGATGTCCTGAATTCTTAAAGGAACTCCTGTTTTCTCTTTCCAAATACTTAATGCATCTCCTCTATGAATTCTATCATTGCATGCTTTTTTTTCCCCACTATCCATAAGCAAGAATTTTCATTTTCCGTCCATTCACCTTGAGATGAAATTATTCCGAGCTCCATAAGAAAATCATCTATGCACACAGTTCATACAAAAATTAGTGGAACTACCCACATTAAAGCAGGTTAAATCAAAGATTTTCTGAATTCCTACATTATTCCAGAATTCTGTAGGATGTCTTTTGATTTACCTGGCTAGGCTAGTTTGAGATGAAGATTTTACTGATGAGAGAATAAAAACTAGAGAAGAACCTGGCCAAAGAAGCTTTTGACATCTAAGTTTGATTGCACTGAACGTGCAGGGGCAGCAGATGTTGACAAGAATGGGAGCAATAAGACAGGCTGGAAAACAGCATGCAAACATGTCCCCCAGTCATCTATGTTGACAATGCCACACAGATAGGTTTAAAAGAGAAGAAAGTTGAAGAATATGGTTTGATTTTACCCACAGGGCATGAATTACCAAAGCAGATTGAAGGAAACGCTACTATAAAATCCTGTCTCTAAAAAAAATAACACACATTCTATGATTATCTTGCAAATGATCATAACAAACATGAACCAGAAATCAGTCATGGAACTGATGATATCACACAGCTAAAGACATTGTCCAGAGACAAAGCACTGTCATCCAACTCTTGGGAAGTTGTGAGGTGTTTAGAGGGATGAGAGGGGAGAATACAGAAGCGTACAAACAGCAAAGCAAGTAACTTAGTTCACGGTTGTTGTCACATTTGGGTACTTCATGGAAGATATGATTGCCTCCACCTCTACCCGATGACCCAGCAAGTCCCTTAGTAAAGATTAGAGGAAAACTTTCCATCTGTTAAAGCCATTCCTCGCAACATTTATTTGGTAGCAGAGTTGCACCTTTTAGCTAGCAATTACACACCCAAGGATAAACTAAAGAGCAAGGGTTGCCGGACTTAATCCCTAACAGCTTTGCAACACAGGGCAAATAAATGATGTAAGAACTGCACGAGCTTATGTTTATTTATAATACTACATACACAGCAGCCATAACCTGGAGCACTCCAGAATAGAAGGATACATTTTTATAATGCCTGTTTCTTCATTAAGATTTCATCATCCACCTACGCTAAAAAGCCACTTCTCCTTCACTTTGTTATATCTGTTTTTACCCGCTCCTGGTCCTGCATTATTTTTTTAAT
This sequence comes from Lagopus muta, assembly GCF_023343835.1. Classification (NCBI taxonomy): domain Eukaryota; kingdom Metazoa; phylum Chordata; class Aves; order Galliformes; family Phasianidae; genus Lagopus; species Lagopus muta. Next base: position 48,893,011 of record NC_064439.1, on the reverse strand, counting down.
CTCCAGTTCCCTACTTTACATGCACTCTCAAATTTTAAACAAGCAAAATTTGTGCATTAGTGTGTCCTTTTCATCTATGATTTATGAATGACAGGTTCTTTGGTGCAGCTTAATGGTATGAGAGAGACATTATTTTAAACATTAAAGTGAAAACCATTTACAACTATGATAAGAGAGGTCTGTTGACATTAAACTTTAAAACATGCACAAGGTAAAGGCAAGCAGCTGCTCCAACAGGTGAGAGTACTATGCATGTAGTTTGTAAAGGAGTTTGTTCAGCACATGAGCTGTCTCTTCCTTTGCTCTGTTTCACAACCTGTAGGATTTGGTGCTTCAAGCCATTCAGGAAATAGCCAACAAGCCACAGTACAATCACCTGAAAAGCACTTAGGGGGCAGTGCAGGGCATTCACTTAATATAATTCATATTTTGGCTGAGGAAAACTTTCTACCACTTATTTCAGCAATCAATAATCACACAGATAAACAAACCAACTATTTGAAAGAGCTAAAGTTTTATTTTGATATTGCCTGCTCACACCTCTATTACTTTCATGTGGACAGCCAACTGCTGTCTGGGAAGCAACCAAAATAATAAGCAGTAAATAAATATGCATTTTATATCACATGTGTTTGGACTGCGTACTTGTTCTAACAGCATGGAACACTAAGGTGGAAGAGATATCTGGTGGCTCATAAAACTGCTTTTCAGTCTGATTTTAGACAATAAGGAGACTACAGTAGACACCTTAAGGCAGAACTGTTGCAAACACAGCACAGCTCAGAGAGTGGGAAGGCAGTAAGGCAGAACCTTACTGGCAAAGCAGTCCTCCCACAGTAAAAAAGAGACTGTGCATCCCAGGCAGTAGTGCCAGCTAACTGAGAAAGCTCTTATTTTATAACAGGATTTAGAAAGTTATTTTAAAGCGATACTCTGTTTTTAGCTGCCTCCATTCACTCAGCTACTCTAATCAGCAATGGTTAAACAGAATACTTATTTTCACGTTGCCATTTGAAATTCTGAAGCGAACTCTGAGTAGAGAACATTGATCACTGATGACAGAAAAGCCTAATGAATCATTCAAGTACTTTACAGTACTGACCTAGAGAATGTAAGAGCCCAACCTCCACTCCAGTTTTATAAAAATGCAAATATCCCTCAAGTATCTCTCAAGTATTCAAAACTAAAGCAAGCATTAACTTTCAATAAGTATCAAGAGCAACATTTCACTGAATGAAGAGACAGCTCTGTTTAAAAGAGACAAAGTGAAACAAACAGGCAAAAGACTCTGCCAGAAAAATGCTAAACACAACTTACCTTGTAGATTTTGCAATGGCAAAGTCATGATGCCTCCTGCTGCAGCTGCTGCTACCAGTCCTTGGATGTTGGTGAGATTTGCTGTTGGTAGAGTTAGGACCAGTCCTTGTTGGCCTCCCAGCTGTCCAGCCATGTTGAAAGGAATAAGAATCGGTTGATTCAGGGCCGGCGTGCCTCCTGGCATCACCCCTGCTACTGCTGAGGCTAACTGTTGGGCTGTCAGTAATGGCTGTAATGAAACACAGACAGCAGCACGCCTATTTTACCATGCACAGCTCAGTGGTACACAGTATTACTTCTTCTGTTTGGGATCCTTCGGTGTTGTAGTACAAACACGCACTTCTTCCAGTATCTCAAAGCATGCATTCTCACCAACCCAAAAAGCACTGCCAGACACTTCAGACTGAAACTGTAATTTATATTGCCATGTAGCATGGTAGCAACTTGAGTTGAATCTCAACTGGAAAATGTATCACACGTGCACTGACAACAATTCATGAACACAAGACGGCTGAACTCAAGTCAGCTCACAAGTATCTAAACGCTAATATTTCCCAAATTTTTCCAGTTGTACATTGATTGGTAAGAGCTGAAAGCAGCAGTTACCAGCAATTACCAGAAGCTCTGTAGACCAAGCAGGATGCAAAACAGTTTCGTGAAGTGGAAGAACATTAAGAATCTTCTTAGAGTATAGTTGAAGTTTGATAAAACCATGAAGTGATATGGAAAACTTTTTAAAAGGATTAACAGAGCCATGCTATTATGCTTACACTTTGCTGAAAAGAAAATATTTGATATAAATGATTATGAAATGCCTTTACTAATGCAGGAGCTGTGTGTGACATGCAGAACTGTCAGAGCCGACAAGGTTACATTAAAATTGCACTAGCTTTTTAATATTAAATCATGACTTGTATTTCAAAAATAACTTATATAAGAAGTTCAAAGCATTTAACCTCCTAAACATACAAAGCTGCTTAAATTTATCTTAAGAAAGCATACAGAAAGCTAGTCCTTTCAAATACCTTTTAAAGCATATGCAAGATACATCCACGTTCCCTTTTTGTAAGACAGAATACAGCCAAACAGAACCACATTTTCTGCATTGCACAGATAAAAGATGATCAATCGCAACTATTCATCCAATTGCATGCCTCAATTAGTCAAAAGGAAAGATACTGACCTGAGGCCCAACAGGGAATGCAGGATGGGACTGACTGGGTTGATGCTGGTCACCTGGGCTTGTATCAGACAGCACTGTGTTTCCTCTGGCCTCTAGAATCCAAAGAGGAAATCGACTTTAATATCAAGCCTAGGGACTGGCACATTATCTTCTACTCTGATGTCACATAACATCAAGCTGAAAATGACATGTTAAAGTGCTTTATCAATAACTCAAGCACTCAAATCACTTATCAGCTGCATAAATTATGCTAACATTCATTCAGAACAGCCAACTCATTCAAGGAGATACAAAAATCTGACAGCAGTGAAACTGAAGCTATCATCAACCCAGCTAATGTGGGTTGCATTATACATCAATTTACATACAGTACATGAGCACTCTGCTTGTGTGGGAACTGCATTTTCTACGCTTAGGTGAGCATCAGCCTTTCTAATTTCTGAAGGCAAAAATTATCTGAAAAGCAATCAAGTCACATCTATTTGTATCTTAATAATTTTCCTTTGCCACTTACTGAGGCAGAAAAGACTCTGATGCACAATAAAAAGGCGCTATGGAAAGTGAAAGCAAGTATGTTTCCAAATGACAGCTATTTCCCTTGCTTTCTAAATTGCACATGGGGGGAGAGCAAAACTATGTGAAACCAAGGCTTTTCACCATGTATTAAATTGATCAATATCCAACAATCAAACTGTATGCTGGGCACTAATGACTTGCTAAGCACAGAACAGAGTCCAGCCCTACCGGATTTTGCTGAAGCCTGCAGAACAGATTTGAAAAGAAAAAAGGGAAAGGAAAAAATGCCCTATCAGTCGCAACAAAGTACCAAGATGTTTTCAAAACTAAGTCCCTATCTTCTGTTTCCTCCAGGTGTAGCACTCGCATTGATTCACAAACTTTTCCAGCACTGATGGCGAGATCAGGCCCACATTTGCCTTTGAAGCTGAAAGATTGGCAGCAAGTATCAGAAGTAGCTGCAGGACTACTGCGGTCTTTCAAAAAGAAGATCCTGGCTATGACTTAGGTTTCCCGGTTAGTATGATAGCTTTTGTTCTTTTAGTTATTTTCTGATCTGGGGATGAAATCCCATTCCGAGTAAACCTTAACAAGATGCTCTTTTCCAGTGTTTGTCCTATGAATAGCAAGTGCAAGACAATTCAGAACCAGTTTATTGGCACACCATGGTGTGCTCAGGAAAAGGGATATGATTCTGTCATACTTATAAATTTTAAAGAGGGTATTATCAGCTCATTTAAAACAAATTCTTCTATATATTCTCTAAGGGGACAGGCTTATAAATAATGGAAATGTGAAAAAATACTTCAGCGCATTAAGGTACAAATAAAATTGACTGCTACATATTATTCAATTGACTTCCATCTCTACAGCAAGGTGTCAATCATAACAGCATTTTACAATAGGATTAAACAATAAGTGTGCAGACTTATGCTGAAATCAGAAAATCTGATTAATTTGTAATATATTTGTGTGTTCTCAAAGTCAGAAATGGACATTGCTTTGGGAATACTTACAAACATTCTATTGAAATATCTGGTTTGGAAGTAATAAAAATACACAGATTTGCTGACATTTTATGAGGTGAATTCTGTAAAAATATGCTTGGCATTTTCATGACCACGGTGATTTAATAATGAGAATTAGATGACCTACTATAATTGGTGAGCATGCCAACAATTGCCTAATAACCTGCAAAAAAAGATCAAATCACAAAAATTGTTATGTGCAATTTACTCATCTGAGTTACCTGAGAAGAAAAATGTAACTAGATATGTGAGACTTGATGAAAACAGTTTCTTTCAAATGCATTTCAGTCCTAATCTTGCTCCCATCCCTAAGACCAAACATAGGTTTTCTTCAGTATGGGCTCCTCCTGTGCATGATAAGGAGCTATGTTACTACACACCATTTTACCTTAGGTAATTTCCACATAATATTATAGGGTTTTCTTTTAATCTTCTCATTACAGCTCATGTATGAAGTGATATTAGATCAGAGACTCAATATCAATGAATATATCACTCTCCATTAAGATCAACTCTCACAAATCAATTTTGTTTATGCAATTTTAAGGGCTGAGAATTTTGTCTTTGCGTGTGATTTAGTTAATATTAAAACAAGCTCTTGATAATCTGTCATGTCACTAAATTACACTACGAAAGCTCTGAGAGAAGAGCAAATCTGGAGTCAAATATTTACTAGAATTAGATTTGTTGCAATTACTAAAGCTTGAGTTCTCAGAAAATAAATAAGAAGTTCTGAAGGAATATGCCTGTGCTTCAGTATTTTTTCATGGTACAGCCAAGAACCACTGTTTTCTGTTATCTGTACCTTAAGGATTTTGTCATATCCCATCTCACAAGCTGCATGTTGTACAAGTGGGTTACACAGAACCGTAAAGCCAAAATGAATTGCATTCCTTTCCTTTTGCATCGCGCTAATTGGAACCACTTAGGATTACATTCATTTCATATGGTCACTCACTGCAGATGATACATCTTTTAATTCCACTGCTTGAACGCTCTGCCTGCTTCTTTTAGCTCGCTTTCCACATGAAAGTACCTCAGTAAAACAGTACACACTTGCATGTGCCTTAACGTGGTCTGAGATAGAACCCCATATGAAATCATGCATGCCATATTCTCAAAACAAAATTCTCAATTCTCACATTTCCTCTCATGCTCATGTCTCGTACTTTATGTATTCCTCATAATATACCTCAGATATTCCTCATTCACTTACAAGGTACCTGAGCCTCTTCCAATCCTCCTTCTACAACAGACACTCAAGTCATTTATTTATTTTTTTTTCTGAAACACAAGGAAAGCAGCCTGCCAAGCTGTCAGTAAACATGGAGCAGCAAGAATTTCAGGATTAAGTTCTGTTGCACTGCACAAAGCCACAGCATCTGTTCTTTACCGCATACGGTCTTCAGTGAGGATCACAGGTCAGAGCTCCCAGAAAGGCAAAGTACAGCACAAAACCCTGTTAGAAGGCTGCTTTTCCCTTTCTACCTAATAATGCTAATGGGGTGGATCCCTCCAAGTTCCAGAAATCCAAAGAGCTGGGAGATTGCTCTGTCTCATGTACTGTTCCTGATTCATAGACTCATTGCTGCTGAGTTGGAAAAAAGCCTTCTTAAGACCACTGGCTTCCCCTGGCAAGTGTGAGCCCTTGCATTATTTTCCCCTTAGCCATTTTCCCATTCCCACTTTGATTTGGGAGCTCATTAGTTCCAGATGCTAGAATGACCTCTGCAGGTAGATGAATTCCACTGTCTAAATTCCACTCCCTACTAATAAAAATAGGCTGTCAGAATTTAGCATAGATTTTCCACTTGCCCAGACCCAGGCTGTCACCTTGTGCTGGGCAGCCCTCCAGTGCTGTGCAGTCTTCTATCTACAATGGAATTGCAGCAAGGATTGGAACTGGGTGGTTACCAGTAACACCCTTCGTTTCTCAACCAGGCTTTGGAGATGGTGTTCTCATTACACCCATTCTTGCTGGTGCACCTAGGGCAAGGGGAAGGCAAGAGGTAATTCTTAACACTATAGACCTAGGCAGGCAGCTGAGACTTCGCTTGTAACTGAGAGCTGCCTTCTTAGCCCAGCTCAATGAGCTGGCTCAGTACTGCCACAGGAAAAGACAGGTGAGCTGCTGCCATTACTGAATGGCTGTAGACAAGGCTTTAATATTTAATAAGCAGTATTCATCATATGTGATTCATCATAAATTAATTATAAATTATATAATACATACATTCACCTCTCATCCCACCAAGGGGCTGAGAGGGCATGACATAATAAAAAATTGAAGTGCACTGTAAACATTGCAAAATAACCCTCTTAAAATAAATTATTATTTGAAATAAAGCTGAGTAAAAGAAAGGCAACCCTTATCTCCCCATATCAAAAAAGAAAATAAAATCCTCAAAAGCAAGCAAAACCCTTGTTTAACAACATATAGCTTGAAAATGAGAAAGCCACATGAGGAAAGTCAGCAGGGGAAAAAAACCTCCATATCCCAAGGCCTCTGAGCATAATGTGAAATTACAGCTGTAAAAGCACTACTTATAGCCAAGCACTCCAGTTTCCTTCATTGTGTTTTGCACACATCTTCAGCAGACAAACGGGTAACTGAGCTCCAAACGCTTTTATCTCAGTGCCCCCTTACACAAAGGAGGGACCACTCCAATCCCCCTTTCACTGATGTAGAGACTCAGATCCAGATGCTCAAATCAGCACAGTTTAGGCACCCAGATCTCTTCAGCTGTAGTTATGTGGTTTAGGAAACTCTCAAACTCTGCTCCAAAGCTCACCCAAGCCAACGTTCAAAGCACAGCATGGAGCTAACCTCAGCATGTGATCTGAACACAGCCAATCTCTTTGTGGTTTACCAGAAATTAATTCAACATTAATGTGTTTTGTGTTTGTATCAGAACTGGGGAGATGCTGGGCTATCCCTTTCTAGTACTTTGAAAAGCAAGCAGGATCAAATGCAGTAATAGCAGTAGTCAAAAGAATATATAAACCCTTCTGAAATAACAATTTAAGCAAATATTTTAAATGAATCAAAACTAATAAAAGAATGTGGTATTGCAAGCAAAAGTGCATATTATATTAAAATTATTAGATACAGTTCTACAATGTCACATTACTTGTATTTATCTCTAATAAGAAATCAAGAGTAGACTTCTTTCTTCCTCATTGAGCCAATTCACACTAAAGATTCACGTTTAAGAATGAAATCATGAAAGTGAAAAAAAAGTCTTATATTTTAAAAACCAATAAACTCACTGTCTGAGTAACTAACATAGCTGCATGTAGATCATAGGCCATATTAGCAGGGGGAAAAAAAAGACAACTTTTTTAAAGAAATGAAATAGGCTGACTGGTAATATTCAAATTATCAGGTACTGTGAGTAGAAGTCCATCATCTCTGATTAAAGAAACTCAGCTCTTTCTTGAATGCGCACTTAATTGTCAGCAATTGTATAGGAGCAATCTTGCTGACAAAATTTAGTAGCTGAAGGAAAAAGATGCAGCTGATAATGAAAAAAAACCAAACCATTCTCTCCAAACAATCCTCATTCTGCCACAAAGCACCAACTGCAGCTCTTAGTTTCACTGTTTTCCTTCTGCCGCGGGAGGTTGGACATGTAGATAGGAAGCCCTTCCAAATAACCTCATCAATACTGAACAGATTACTACACAGAAATTCACAAACAGATCTACACTTTACAATACTCGGGGAATATAAAATTGAGATTTCAGGTTGAATTTGTTTTAAACTGGCATTATCCTACGGTTATGAATGGAGATATTCCTGTTACTTTAGCAAAAGAAACTAAAACTCAGAAATGCAATGAGATTAATGAATCGCCCACTGAAAGGTCTGTATTCAAGCATGGACTTCTCATATTTAATTTAGCAGTCAGATAGTTGTCTTCTTCCAGCCCATGACTGAGATGCAGCATATAATTCTTCTCATCTGGATCCTATCAAACTTCTCTATATATCAAGTTAATCCATAGCTCGGTACGCAATTCACCTTTTCCTGCTGACCTCTGCTTCAGATTGGGAGCTTTTATTTTTAGGAAGTGATTTCAGCCTCACAAAGAAAACCAAACAGCTGGGAGATTGGGGCCCATGCAGAATTACCATCAGCAATTGTTAACTCTGAAACCTATCACAGAATCACACAGCGACGTTACAACTATTTATTGCTGATCATTTTAGTAAAGCATCCAAATACTGTGCTTGTCTTTCACCACGTCAATTTTTCTCCTTTGTCTCAACTTACACAACTTCAGCCCGACTCATAATTTTCCCCTACCTATCTATGGACAAAAATCTTCTAGTTTACCTTTGAAAATGCTTATGGGATGATAAGGAAACACCATATTGATCTATCATATTGACATATATGTCAATACAGTATCTTGTATAGAACAGCTAAAAAACCTGCCTTTAAGATGGATTGAATTAGACAGCTGAATGAATAGAGCAGATTTGCTTTACTGACTGTATCATTCAGTACCTAAGTAAGTAAAATCCTACAGTTTTTTACTTATCTGAAACTGCCACACAGTTGCTACAGCAAAGCTACCAAAATTACAGCAGAGCTCAAAATCAGCCTGCCAGCAGTGCACTAAACCTTGCCTTTCTCTGGTCCCTGGGGATATTTTCTCCTAAAGAATCAGCTCTGGGAAGACACAAGCAAGCTGAAATCACTGTGCTCATTACCCATATATACTCAGAGCTTAGCTTGTATTTACACACCTGAATCTTTCTGGATTGGGACTGATAACATTAAACCATCACAACTGTTTATAATGAAAATTAAGCTATTAAAGTGATTCATTCTACAGAGAACTTCTTATGGGCAGCCACCATATTTACCACCAAACAAAAAAAAACTACAATCATGCAAAACTCTGCCAGCTGCCTTAAATTTTCTTTCACGTCTTCAGTTTTTCCTCTTTAATTGTCTTCTTTTTATTTCTTTCTTCTTTACTCAGTTTAAAAATAAATAAATAAATAAATAAATAAATATCTTACTGGTGTCTGTGTGAATGTTCTTCCACTTTAGAGACTTTGTGTGAGAAAAGGAACGTAGCTAGTGCAGAAAAAGGGAAGGAACATAATTGCAAAAGTGTGTTCTTTATTCAAAGTAGGCTCATTCTACTTTTCTTCACCCCCTAAGTACAGTGCATAAAAATCCCTTGTTAATGGTACATACATTTTTTATGAATTGAACCCTTCATATTGAGAATTCAAGTTTCTTTTATACTGTAGGCATTAGCACAAATATAATCACATTAAGGTCACAATGACCCTATCAGTTTTCCCTGAATTCATACAACATTTCATACTCACTGTTTGCTGATAGTGCTGGTGAATGCAATGATGATAAAGGTTACTTACCAGAAGATGGACAGTTGAATGCATTATTATTTCATGTTGGGCAGCTGATCTCTAGCTAAGAAGGGCAGGAGGCTTCTCTAAATTAAACCTCCCTTTCTTTCCATCACTGCCAGCTCACTAAATGCCAAGGAGTGAGCACATTAAAGATGATCTTTTTTGGAACAACTGCCACAGTTTGCCATCTTTCTATAGCTAACTAACATTTCTATATGATTTTTACAGCATTTATCTGTGCGTGCTGTTTTGCTCTTAACAGACCAGAGGCCCAGTCGTGCTTTTCACCACAAGCCCGATTCCCTGGCACTCACCCTCCCATTTTGACTCCCAGGCATTCCCCCAGACGAGGTGTGCTATGATGGTACCTTATCAGGATATACACTGCTGTTTGCCTGGGGAACCTTGTGCAATTGATGTATTATGGGCTTGGTTGCTGGCACTACAGGCTGGTAAAAGCCAGGCGAAACATGTGGACAGCCTCTAGTGTGCAATAATTCAGGCTTTTAGGGAGAAGACAAGGGTAGTGTGGCTGACATCTTTTGTTTTAGAGACTATGCTGATAGACTTATTTACAAAGGACCAGGCTGACCTCATCTAATGACAAATTTAACCCACATTTTCCAGGAAATGGAAAGAAAAATCACTAACGTGGAGAGGGGATGAGGTAGTGTTCTATCCAATCTATGAGAACCTGTTTAAGAATTCAAATTGTCTGGTTCGGTGAGCAGGAAATATTCAGTTAAGGGAGGAAATGTTCATTTAAACTCAGTGAAAGCCTCGGGTACTTACATAGTCAGCAGAGCCAGTGTTCAGTGAAATGCACCCCACAACATTTGTAAACGCCTACCTAGAGCATCCTTGTCCAGCAGGTATGGTCAAGCAACACTGGTTTATCACTCTTGCTACTGAGCTCACTGTCTGGTTTCATCCCTGCGGTGTCTTTAACAATTTCACACTCTCTGCTGTGGTCTTTACACAGCCCTGTGGGGCAGCTCTATCAAGTGTCTCATTACAGGTTGTTCAGCTGTTCAGACTTTATTGAGACTCTCGACAGAGCTGTCCCACAGAGCAGCATGCTGCAGGAGTCCAGGCAGGATCCAGGAGGAAGCCTTAGCAGCAGCAGCAACTCTGTATGCAGGAGACCATGCTCCTAGATCAGGCTAAATCACAATGCAGGTAGGTCTACATTATAAACCTATTTAGCTGCACACTTCAGAAATTCTTAGCTACAAAAATTCAACATCCTTCTCCCTTCTAAAGTAGCTTGCCTTGCCTGATACCTTCAGCAAGTCCTTCTGATGGGGCTCAGCAGGGTAGGCCATTATTTCAAATGAAAGCGTGGCCGCAAGCTGCAGAAACTCCTGGTACGCATTGCCTCCAGATCTGGTAAGTCTTGAACTGAATTAACTTCCGTCTCTTTGCTGTTGTGTGAAATCAACTTTAGTGACTGTTTACAAGGGGCTTTGCCAAGAGTTCTCAAACACTTTATTTTTTTTTTTTAATCTGTTCTGCCAGCGAGGTCTTGCAAGCTACATCAAGCCTGACTGTCACAAAATCAAGTCTAAAACACACGACAAGGGCTTTTCATCCCTCCTTCCGTTCATTTCCTCTTCTGCACACCAGAAGCAAACAACACAAAAAAAAAACCAGACCCAGGGAACTAGTAGCTGGCATATTATCCTGCCTGTCTCCCAAATTTGAGCAGCTATTTGCTAGACAAAGTGTAGAAATTTGTAGTAACCACGAAGATAGTCGTTCACACAATAAAAATACCCTACATAAAGAATTGAGTGGCTTACAAACATTTAGCTATTGCTCCAGGAATATTTTGACCTTGCTTTTATGTCAGATTCCTGCTGGATTTCACCTGTGTTGGATTAGTTCTCTAGGAAAGCCACAGCACAGGTTAAAAAGCTTCACATGTAACAGACATATATTCCAGGACAGTCACACTGTATGGAAGATTTCCTGGCTAGTAACCCCTTGTCACGGGCAAGACCTCTTTTGTAAGAGCATGTTGTCCAGGAAGAAAATAAGCAAAAAAAGTTCTGCATGGCTTAGCTTTGCCAGAATACCAAGCCAGCGTCAGGCAATTTGCTTCAAAGAGAGAGAGAATTAAACTATATGGAATATACAAACGGTTTCTAATCCAGTTGAAAGCTTGTGTTCATTCTTATGTGGATGCCTCCCTATATATAGACACACATTTTCAAATAAATTAGTCTCCTACATCCCTTTCATTTTTATATTCTTGTTGTGTTTATTTTTTCAACATTACAGTAATTGAAAAATATCTACTGGTAAAAGATGCTATTAATTTAAGTGCATTCATAGTGTGTTATGTCACTAATAGACTTAGGTAACATTATTCTTTTATCCTTTTTACAAAGCATTATTTTATTGTCCTCTCATTTCTAAGATTTTACTTTCACTTAAAGTCAAGCAGAGTGAAGGCTTTGCAGAATTCTGTTATATGATTGTCCTGTCATTATTCTAACTCCATTACACAGCAACATAAAACCAAAATCAGCTTCCATTTGTCATATTATTTATTTTGAGGATTATGTCAGATCTCAGACTATGTGTACGTGCCTACTAAACATAATTTGGAACTGGGCAAAAAGTAATCACCAATTTCTTCTAAAAACACTTTCAAAGAAAACAGTTTTTAACTGTTCTATATTTTTGTAAGAACTGTACCATCTGATTTTGTCCTGAGTAACCCTTTAGAAGAATCTAGCTGTACGCACAAAAAATAAGCCAATGTCTAGAGGCAGAAGCTAGCCTCCCTCTGGCCACAGCAGAGCATGCAAACAGGACTCTGGACCCACCCTTCCCACTAGTCAGATCCCTCAGCAGCCTACACAGGGCTCAGTGCATCTGATATACACTGCTACCACCTTCTTAATATCTTCTTTTAGTGTGATTAGCTTTGAGGGGCAGTCAGGCTTGGTTTAAAACAGACAACTCTTCCATCAACCATTCCTCATAGTTGCCATAAAGGAAGGAAAAATCTGAGAGATCACGTGCAAATCCAACTGAAGAAAAATTTAGGCTTGACTATCAAACAGTTCTTGTGAGATCTTTGTCAGCTCCTTTTATCTCATACATGGAGAGCATCTCTAGGATCTCAGAGTTTAGAGAAATCCGGACAAAATGAGGGTGTAAAATTAGAATGGTTACATTGGTAAGTATTATCAGCATGAAGATTCTTCCAGTTACAGACTTTGCATCATCTGCCCTACCTTTATGGCAAGTACATTTGTTGTGGTGCAATGTCTGCACGTGGGGCTCTAGAGATGCCTTTCCTCCATGCTGAAGGAAACTACACTCAAGCTCTGCAAGGTAACTTCATAACATATTTGACAAAAAGCCTCCTCATATTTTCCCTGTGTTCTCACATTGGCACAAAAAGCTCCTACTCTCCATTTCTAGATGTAGGAAGTCAAGCAAGTCCTGCCTGATCAACCTAGTGGCCTTGTAAGATGGTGTAACTGCATCGGTTTACAAGGGAAGATCCACTGATGTAATCTATCTGGACTTTAGTAATGCCTTTGATACTGTACACCACAACATCCTTCCCTCCAAATTGGAAAGATATGGATTTGACAGTTGGACAAGGAACTGGTTGCACGATCACACCCTGAGAGTGGAGGTCAATGCCGCAATATCTGGATGGAGATCAGCTACAACTGGTGTCCCTCAGCGGTCAGTACTGGGACCAGTGCTCTTTTACATCTATATTAATGACATTGATAGTGGGATTGAGTCCCCCTCAGCAAGTATGAGGATGTCATCAAACTATGTGGTGCGATCCACATGCCTGAGGGACAGGATGCCATCCAGACAGGCTTGAGCAGTGAGCCTGAGAGAATCTTTCAACAAAGCCAAGTGCAAATTCCTGCACTAGCATCATGGCAATCCTGACAATCAGTACAAGCTAGGGGATGAAAGGATAGAGCACAACCCTGCTGAAAAGAACTTGGGAGTAATAGTGGATGGCAAGCTGGTCATGTCAGCAATGTGCCCTTGCAGTGCAGAAAGCCAACTGTATCCTGGCCTGCATCAAAAGAATGGTCAGCAGGTTGAGGGAGGTGATCCTGTCCCTTAATTCAGTGCTGGTGAGACTTCACCTGGAGTACCGCATCCAGGTGTGGAGTTCTGAGCATGGGAGAGACATGGATCTGTTGTAGTGCAGCCAGAGGAGGGCCACAGAAATGATCCAAGGGATGGAACACCTCTCCTACAAGGACAGGCTGAGAGAGCTGGGAGGTTCAGCCTGCAGAAGAGAAGTCTCTGCAGAGACCTGATAGCAGTCCTTTAATATCTCAGGGGGGGCTACAGGAAAGAAGGGGACAGACTCTTTAGCAGGGTCTGTAGTGATAAGACAAGGGGAAATGGTTTCAAATTAAGATGGGAGATTTAAAACAGGTTGCCCAGAGATGTGGTGGATGCCCCATCCTTGGAGACATTCAAGGTCAGGCTGGATGGGGCTCTAAGCAAAGTGATCTAGCTATAGGTATCCCTGTTCATTGCAGGGGAGTTGGACCAAATGGCCATCTAGGGTCCCTTCCAACCCAAATGATTCTATGTTTCTGTGATTTCTAAGATTGATTATTCTGTAGAACGTGCTGATAATACAGTAATGCACTAAGTAAATTCAACCTTAAGAAAGAGACATCTGGGTTCAAAACTCAATCTAGATTAAAAACACACTAAAACAAATTGAAAACTAATTAAATTCACACTTTCAATCTTCTCAATTTAAATGGAATTCAAAGAGCTTCAGTGCAAAATCCATCCCTTCGCCATAATATGTACAACTGACGTTCTTGTTCATATTACAGCTGCATACAGTAAACAGGATGAAAGAGGTTGAAACCTCTTTCAGTCATAAGTAAGCACACTATTTCAACATGTTAGCGTACTTCAAATCTGTATTGTTACAATAGCACTGCTTTCACTTAACGTTATTTGAATGACTCCAAAGAGTGTTTGTGGATACCACAACTCCCTAAATGGTAACAATGGATAAACATCAGCTTGAGAAATTCAGGACTGTATTATTTATGAAGCTACAATTCTGCTGTAAATAACCCAGTTGTTAAAATGATATGTATCTATGTAATTGAGTCTTCTGTATACAAATAAATAAGGCTTTATTGCAATGTCAGAAGTTAACAGACCAGTCAATAAAATCAATAACTCACTTTTTCTTGCTTATATATCTAACTTTTCTCCACCTTTCTTATGTTCTCTGCTTGTTCTGGTTACATATTAACATTCTGAAGGATATATAGCATTTATGATATTGTTTAGTAAATAGTGGTCTGAAGAAAAGTCTTAGGAAACATTACCTCAGCAATTTAATACTCTGCCTATTTATTGTGTATTTCAACATACACTTGTCTGGTATAAATCAGGGTGAAATAAACTGTCTTGGTTTATATATCAGAGTAGCAGAGATTTTTAATGTGAATGACTATACGAGGGTCTAAGTAAATTAGGTATCCTGGGGTGCATTAAAAAAGAATGTGGTCATGGGTCAAGGGAGGTCATCCTCCCCCTCTACTCTGCCCAGGCAACTGGATGAGGCCAGGCTCTTCTCTTCTCTTGGTGTACAGTGATAGGACAAGAAGCAACGGCCTCAAACTTGAAAATACGAAGTTTCACACAAACAAGCAGAAGAACTTATTTACAGTAAAGGTGACAGAGCCCTGGAATGGGCTGCCCAGAGTCTCCTTCTATGGAGATGCTCAAGACCCATCTGGATGCCTATCTGTGCAACCTACTGTAGGGTACCTGCTTTAGCAGGTTGAACTTGATGATCTCTTGAGGTCCCTTCCAACCCCTGCAATTCTGTGTTTCTGTGATACTGATACTGATTTAGCTAAAAGTGCCAGGCCTGGATTACATTACTGTATAACCACTGTCAAAATAGCACTGCCAGATTACAACACTGTGCTTCCTTACGCCTCCATGGTTAAGATTGTCTCACTATTTCCATTATGTTCCCTGTTTTTCTAATGTTTATAGCATGGCTGTTAAACTTGCTTTGGACTGAAACTTGATGAACCAGAATCCAGATCCTACAAATCTTTCCTCAACAAAGTTGACCATTATTATTTCAATGGGAGTGTTTCTGTTAGCTGGGTCCTCGCAGATACTGATCCAAAGTCAAATGTTATGAGCTGGCTTGCTTTATCATTCTAGTGGGGAATGGCCTCAAGCTGTGCCAAGGGAGATTCAGGTTGGATGTTAGGAAAAATTTCTTCTCCAAAATAGTGGTTAGGCACTGGAACAGACTGCTCAAGGAGGTGGTGGAGTTGCCATTCCTAGAAGTGTTCAAGAAGCTTTTAGATGTTGTACTGAGGGACATGATTTAGTGGAAAATATTTGGTGATAGGTGGACGACTGGACTAGATGATCTTCACAGTCTTTTCCAACCTTGGTGATTTTATGATTCCATAACAACAAAATAAGGACTTCAAAAATAGTGGGGTTTTTTGTTTGTTTTGCTTTGTTGTGCTTTTAAATAAAAAGCAGAAAGGATATGGAAGCACTGGAAAATAATACTTAATTTTGTGATATGATTATGTCCTTAACTTGATAATCTCTTGTTTTCAGTACTTAGAAGAAGAAGAAGAAAAATTAACAGCCAAGCTACTGCAATGTAAAAACTAGCCGTGGGGCATATGCACTAAATTTTATTCAACTAATTACATTTTCTTGCAGATTTTCATCTGGGATCTAGCACATCTTCTAAGCAAGGTAAAATTGGGATGGCTCCAAATGAGCCATTCTTGCCTATAAGGAATACAAACACATTCACAGAAGTGATCTTATTATGTATGCTCCATACAGGCTCTTCATTCAAAAATATTTTAACAGATGTCATGCTGCATAAATATAATGGCTCATCTGAGGGTTAGAAACGCTTTACTCACAGTAGAAGCAAATTTGGGCAGCATTTTTCAAATTGAGTTAAGTTCTTAATACACACCCACAGGCTTACTTAGACTTATAGATACAATATCTTTTTCTTTCCTCCTCCTTAGCACAGTCAGTTATCGATAAAAATGTTCCTGTTCAAATGCTGCTCTCTTGGTTCACTGCTGAAATATGTCCTAACTCCGCATTTCACTTTTTGATAAGATTACTGTGGAACACTGCTCAGAAGACAAATGTAAAGCTCTTTTTCATGGCTCCAGCAGCCCATGGGTTCTCCAGCAAACACGGGGTACATCACACACAATAGCATCATGATCTGCTTGAAAACTGAACAGGGTTGTCCAAAACAGCAGCAGATGACAACACAATCTTTCACTTTGTTAATCAACACACACACACAAAAAAAAAAAAGAAAAAAGAAAAGACTGCTTCTAAAAGAGATAAAAAGCCAGCTGATGAGCAACAACAGATCATGAGATCATGCAGCTCAGGATTCCTTCTGAAGTTCTGCTGGAAAGACAGGCTTCCACTCTGTTTTATCTGCCCCTGATACAGAAGAGCTGCTTGTTGCTGTAAGTTGTATGTGGCTTGGTACTGTAAAGATCTCAGCAAATAACTTCACTATCGTAAGTAGACTCACTGAAATCACATCAGTATGAGGCAGCAGCAATGTTTCTTTTCGCCCCTGGGTTAAGACCCTCTGGGCATACAGTGAGTGGAGCTACCCTCAGATCTTAGAGAGGCTACAAAGTTCTGCAAAGCTTTGCAAGGCTTCACAAAAATTGGAATATTTTCTTTTAGTTTATATGACTTTGTTTGGCTCTGAAGAACCAGGCTCTGGCAGCTGTGCAGATGCAAGTATATGATTAATAATGAGGAACATTTGCTGAGAATGAACATGAATTTTCCTTGCATGGAAATAACTTTCTTCTCTGTAAGTTTCATTTTGTGTCATATAGTAATGGAAAAATAAATTATGGCATTAAACTATAGGTTTGCTGTTCTACAATAAAATAGAACATTTCCTTAAAATACCTTTGTTTTTCACAAAGTTTGAGAACATAAACAGTGAGTAATAGGCAGCTCATGCACCTGACTTACCAACCTGCAAGACTGCCTGATGGCTGTGCATTGCCATGTGCTGGAATGGAGGTTGTTGCACCAAACTGCAAGCAAGGATGCTGGGTTTCCTGAGGAAATCCCACAGAGGGCTCCTAAGCTCCAGACTGCCCACTGCAGCAGCAGTGCCAGCAGTCCAGCAGCTCCTTACTGCAAGCAAGCAAAGCAGGAGAGGGCGGCCGTGCTGCTCTGCAGTACACTAAATGCCCAATGAGGGGCCAGGTGTCACAAAATCCATTCTCCTAAGCTACGAATGGGGGACTTAAGGGCTGATGGGGAGCACTACATGATAGAAGGGAGTTAATGGCAAGACACCTACTGACACCCGCTGTTTTATGGTGGTTGGTCTTTCTGCAATAGCCTTTCTGGGGACCGCTCCCCAGAATATTAGGGAGGCATCATCAAGACAACAGTAAGACTCAGTCAGTCTTTTGAACTACATATATATCATAGACTTCAGAAGCAGAGCCAACACTCAGGAGAATGTCAGGATCTGGCAGCGTGCTGAGCACGCCTGTGTGTGTGAGCCCTGGGCAAGGGCATAATTACACACCAGAACTTCAGGCTGATCACTGTGGTGGACACTATTCAGTGGAAAGAAAAAAAAAATGGGTGTTTTAGTCCCTGCAGATAATAGTGATGATGGTTATGACTCATATCCAGGTTAAATGGGCAATGTCTTAATCTTCATTCCACTCTCACGGTGCCAGCTGCAGCTTATATTGGCAGCACTTGTCATGCGGGCCTGATCCAAAGCCCAGTGGCACTGACAGAAAGGCTCAGGCCAACTTAGATGAGTTCTGACCAAACCACAAACAAAGGGACAAACAAGTTATTTGGTTCCAATGGTTTTCAATGCTGGAGTGCAGATCTTACCAACATTTAGTATGTACGACTGGGGCCTTCTGGGTCTGTTGCCTGTGCACTATAGGTGATTATATGACACAGCACCCTATTAATGAGACTGACATACCCCTCATGACATACATACATTTAACACCTAATTCTAAGATGTAATTCTAAGAACTGGTCTCATGATATGTACACTCCATGGCATAAGGAATTCCCCCTTTTCAGTTTCCTTTTTTTTTCCTTTCTAATTCTATGCTGTTTTCCTCACCTTTTTAAAGGATTCTTGAACAAAAAAAAAACATGAAATAGTGACTTCTAAAATATAAAAAATATGTGGTTTGAATTTTTAAAGGCAGGTGGATCACAAAAAAAAATCTCACGCAGTAACATAAGGCAATTTTAAAACCTGTTACTTTCAGAAAATTCCTTTGTACTTGGAAAAAAAAGAACGTTTTGCATTAGAATAGGAACAGGACAGTCAGTCAGAGCATAGGGGTGACAGATCCTGTCACCAACACAACTATTTAAACACATCTAAGCCTGCTCGAGATGGGAGGCCCTACACACTTATCCCTCTCATACTGGAATGAAAGGTAGAATTTCCCTGTTAGGAAAAACTCATCTTCCAAGGATACTTTCCTCCTCCAGACAGATAAATATTTTCAAACACTGTATCATATTCATACTCTTCTGTAGTTACCAAAGATATAAATATCTTAATATTTCAGAACCATAACATAATGCCATAAAATTCAGCATAATAACATCCATCAGAGAGGACAACTTAAAAGAAAAGTATGGCATTTTCTGTACAAAACGATATACAATGACCATTGCCTAGAAATGGATCAATCTGGCTCCAGTGGAGCAGCAGCATAAGCATTCAAAAAAGCTGTAACTACAAGCTCTGGTGAGGCAGTTTTCTTCCCAATGTCATCTCATTTTATCCCCCCTGAGCAAGGCTGAAAGTCATGTTGAAAAAACATCCAAAGACAGCTTTCTGTCCCTGCCCCCACCCTTGAAATCCTCGATTTTGCTAATAATTCTCTATAGGCTAGCAATTTCCAGTTGTAGCACACAGTACTGAGTCCAATTACATCCACCACAAATCCTATTCTTTTATGAGTTTACAGCTTTTGGGGGATAAAAGCACACTCTGGGACAAAATGACACATATGGAATGTGTGCTTTGAAAGACGTTTTTTTTGTTCTAAAATATTTTTGCCATTTAAATTGGATACAATTGGTGGGAATTGCGTAGATAATTCATTGACAGTGTCTCTGTCATCATTCCTCTCTTTTAATATACTTTTAAAGAATGCATTTCATAATTTCAAGAGAACAGAACATTCAAGATAAGTGAGTTTAGCATTTGTATGCCATATCCTTAGATCTCACTGAACTGTGTTCCAGAAGGCACCACAGTTTTCTTTCATATTTCTTCTCTACACTTTGGCCAAAAGCTTGATTCAAATACAAAATCTGAATTTGAATACTATGGTTTCCTCTAGTATGCATCACTTTCTGGTTGTGCTCTATGGGCATGCTTGAAAAGTGTAAAATCTCATGGCAGGAATGCCACAGGCAAAGCGATGCTGAGTCAATTCTATGTACCTTTGTACCACTGAGGAAAAAGCAAAGAGCAACTCACAGCTTCACTGAGTTTAGGAGCTGGGCTTTTGGATTTTTGTTTGTTTTAAAAAAACAAACAGACTCAACAAACAAAAGCACCGTGTTTTATAATGCCAGAAATGCATGCAGGGTAGATTTCTGCTATTGTTCACATTGTCACAAGCACATGGAAGCACTAAGCAGAACAGGCACCAAAAAGTTGTTTCTTTTTTTTTTTTTTTTTTTTTTTTTTGTGATGATGAACTCCTGAGCTTTTTCCAGAGCAGATTATGGAGCCATTCAAAAAAATCTCAGTTTAAGTGAAATAGTTGCTTTTAACTAATTCCTAAGCCTACAAACCAGAGACTAGAATCTCTTTCCTACCTCACATGATTGTGGTCCATTCATTTTCTGGAGCCCACTTATAGCTTTATATAATTTTGCAACATAAAATTACAGATCAATTCTACTGTAATGCCAGTGCAAATTTAGGAGTTATTATTTGCTTTTAATGAGCGATAGGAAATACTAATGACATGATAGCGGTGCTTGACTGTAATATTAGCACAAAATCTCTTCTGTTCACTTTACCTTGGGGACCAATTTCACTGAGATAAGAGGCCAGGAGGAGTGAGCTTATGTCCCAAACTGAGCTCTCCAGTGTGACCCAGAGTCAGAAGTTCTGAAAAGGACTCACTTCTCTGGCAATCCTCTGCACTCTACACATAATGCGTGGCAATATGCTGGAAGTGACAGTCTCTATCTTCCCAATTAGCAACGGCTGTTTTGAACAGCCCAATTCCATGGTTAATTTAGCATCAGACACCCACACTCTGCACTCTGGACAATAGCAGTGAATATTCAGCAAGAGAATACACTGAAGAAGATCCTCTGATGAGCATTTTCCATAGTTTGTCCCTCAGCCAGCAAGACTGTAGCAATGCTCCCAGGTGGATGTTGGAGTTTCTTTGAAGAAAGTTCCTTGGACTCCATCATCACCAGACTGTGTGCACTTAAACAGAGCAAAATGGTTAGGCTTTACAACCATCTCCTAGGCTTTTCACAACCTGTTTGCATTCAATTTGCCCCTAGTCTACGTGTTTGTTATTGCCTACCACTGACATACATTCACGACCGTTTCAGCTATCCTAAGGTGGGAGCAGGTAACCCTTCACTTTCCATCAAAAGTTCATCACTCTGTCAAGCTGCTAGGGCCCATTTGCACAAAAGACCCAAGACAGACTGTGAGGAAACATGCTGCCTTTCCATAGGCATACTTGCCTGCTTTCAGAGACAGAGGTTTGAATGATTTTCTGCTCAATAAAATGTAAATAAAAATGACAAGAACCTCGATTAGAACTAGAATGATTAGCACTCAGTCAGTGTCCCTGAGAAAACTCCATGAGGCCCTTTCAGTAAGTAAATACCATGGTTTAGATTCTTCCAAGTATTTCCTGTAGCTGCTTTGTTTATGACTGCTATACATTTATTACCACGTTACCATAGATTCATAGAATCCTTTGAGTTGGAAGGGATCCCAAAAGGTTGTCTGGCCCAACTCTCCTGCAATGAACAAGGACATCTACAGCTAGAGCATGTTGCTCAGGGCCCCATCCAGCCTGGCCTTGAATTTCTCCAAAGATGGGGCATCCACCACATCTGTGGGCAATCTCTTCTAGTGCCTCGCCACACTTACTATTAAAAATATATTTCTTATATCTAAATCTCCCAATTCAGTTTGAAACCATTTCCCCCTGTCCTATCACTACAGACCCCGCTGTAGAGTCTGTCCCCTTCTTTCTTATAGCCCCCCTTGAGACACTGAAGAGTCACTATCAGGTCTCCCCAGAGCTTTCTCTTCTCCAGGCTGAACAGCCCCAAGTCTCCCAACCTCGTAGGAAAGATGTTCCATCCCTTGGATCTTTTTTGTAGCCCTCTTCTGGATGCACTACAACAGATCATACCTCTCCTGTACCAAGGACTCCACATCTGGATGCAGTACTCCAAGTGAAGTCTCACCAGCACAGAGTGGAAGGGAGAATCACTTCCCTCAACAAGTTGACCAAAATGTACAGTTCAGAATAGGCAAAAAATCCTGTAATGATTTTTCTTTCAATAAACTTTGGTCAAATATTTGCTTCTCATATTTGCCACATCCAGTGGTGATAAACTTCTTCCCAAATTTGGATCCATTATATCAAATTCTGCTCTTCTACATTCAAGCAGTTCAGCTGAATGCAGTAGAGCTCCAATTGATCATACAAAAACAGGATCCATGTGAAGGTCTGACCATTCTCCATTCTCTTAGCTGAGAGTTAATAGGTTTGGTTCTGACACAGAGTAGATTAACATCAACATCTCTTATGTTCAGTTTTGAGCCTACACATTTCTGTTTTATTTCAGCATAACTAGTCACATGGTGACACTTAAGGGCATGGGAGATTAAGTGACAGCTAAACAAAACCCATGCTGCGTGCATATTTTTATACTTAAACAGCATGCCCTTTGCAAAGAACATGAAAGTGCAATGGCATATATTGCTGCACTTAGACCATGTGCTTCTGCTACCCTGTATGTTATGATGCAATGTGGTAGCATCACTTCCCATGCACCTGTGTGATGACCCACCTGATAGATTGATATGTGGGCTGAATGACATTCTTTTCAGCTTGATCATTTGCAGACAAAAGAGCAAGGTTGAGGTGGAGTGAGGAAGCTAACCTAGCGTGACTAAAAGGTGTTAATGGAAATTTCTGCAGAAAGGATTAATCTCTGGGTGTCTACTGATTGAAACAGCTCAGACAAGTAGAGGAACTTCTACAGTGGATTGGACTGGTCATTTTTATGATCCTGTGAGATTTTAATCTGGCATATAGAACTGGAAAAATCCCTTCAAACAGCAAACCAGAATGAAGACTTTGCACTCAAATTTTCACACGGGCACATTGTAATATAGAGAAAATCCCTTTGTACAATATTCTGTCTGCTTGAGATATTCCTACATTCATCCTAGAGGGTAGAAAATTTGACAATTTGAGTTATTCAAAAGCTCCTCTTTTTATGGAACATTGCTTGCCTCTGAGTAGCTAAGCAGAGCAGTACAGAGGGGTTGTCTGCATCCTCCCAAGGACAACAGCATGCATTTCACCAACAGCAAGCAGAGCTGGTTTGTCCAGATGTGCAACAGCATAGATTACTCAGGCAGGCAGTGTGAAACATTGAGCTTGGAAATGAATCTGGCAGCAGGCCAGGAGATAAGATCCAGAGTATGTATGTCTGAATCAATGCTCACAGCAATAAACTCCCAAAGGGTCTGCAGTCTCTGCTGACACTCCTGTTTGTTGACATGTTGCTCTACTCCATGTTGGCCAGCACACACACCACTCCCAGAGATGGATTGTCAGGGAGTTGGTCCTGGTTCTGAGCACTCATTTTTTAGACTTCACAAACTCTTTTACTCATTTTCCAAAAATAAAAATTCACCAAAGAAACAAACAACAGCAGCAGCAGTGAAAAAAAAAATCTGGATTATTTAACACACTTGAAGGTCAAGTTTCAGTTTTGATCCTGAATTAGATGCCCCTGCTCTGTGAGGAGAATTTGCTGCATCCTGGTGGTCAAGGTTTCTCCACGCAGGCTCTGACCTTCTGCAGGGCTTGATACAGAGCTAACTGTTTTCAGTAAGACAGGTATCCATAGTCTTCCACAGGTGTGGGTTGGCACAACAGCATCAAGTGATATTCCAGTGGAGAGGGAGTACAGCAAACAGTGCTGTCTGCAGAAGCCCTGGGAAGCCCAGTGAGTGCTGAACACACTGAATTGTGAGGCACCTTCAGTGCCTCACAGAATGAATCTGCATTCCTTCCACTTCTGACTTAAATATTTTCTTCAGACACACTCTCATCATCTCTCAATCTAGCAATCTGGCAATTCCCTCTTATTGTAACTTTGTCATGTACTTCAAAGCGCTCTGGCTTTCAGACTGGTAGTAGACACTAGCAGACAACTCAAAAGAGACAGAGAAACCACCACTGTTTAAAATCAGCCTAACAAGATGATAACATGCTACCCCATCACTGCTAGCCACAGTGAGAAGTACTCAGCAAAGTGACTCACGAGACTGGCATTACCAAACTGTGGATAGACACCTCTGTCACTCTGACATATGAGCAGTGCTGTTGTCCACTGTCCTACATAGAAATGTTTTGTCATTGCTGTTCCACAGCTGAGCTGCTGGAATTGGTCCCTGTGTTTTCTGAAGCAGGCAGTCTATGGCTGCCTTTTCTCCCCCTCTATTGTCTCCTCTATGTCCCCTCAACTATCTCCCTGTCTTGCTAAGATGAAGATGTATTCATTGTTACCAGAAGTTTTCAGAGGACACTTAATCACACAAATCTAAGTAATCACTGAAAGTCTATTTCTTGAATGTCAAAATTCCTCTTGGTGGATAGTGATGGTGCAGTTCTAACCATGATCAGGGAAAGAGGAGTTCATATGTTAACCCAAGTCAAAACCTTATTTCTCCTTGACTAATGAAGATCTGCAGAAATTCTAGATAATTCTCTGCTGGCTCTCACATAAAGATTCATTTTTTTGTATTATTCCCAAGGCAAGCCAGGCAAAGCTCAAACAAAAAAAAAAGCACGCATGGCAGAACTATTTTAACCACCTCTTTACTACACATCTCTCACCTGCAATCTAATTAACAGAAATTAACACAAATTAACAGAAGGAAATAAAGGAATTCATTAAAAAGTTTGCAGGATCTAGATGCTTTACAGTCAGACACAGCAAGGTAAGGTTCATGCCACATCTACTTGTTAGAGTTAGCCCTAAGAAACCAGACACAACAAAAAAGTTCTGTTCTCTCAGATATCCATCTGTTCAGTCCAGCAAAAAAAGAAGTCTCCCATTCTCCATCTATTTCATCAGTGAGGAAACAGGCACAGACTGACCATGAGCATGCTTGAGACTGAACCTTCCAAAATGCTGCAGTGTCAGAACTGGAAGCAACATTTCATCTGCAGCTGTTCTGACCCTTGATTTGAGCTCAAAATTAAAAATATACTGTAAAATAAATACAATAATAAATATGTGGGTCACTCTGAAAGTAATGCCACCTATCTATTTCCATGAAAGCTACTACAAAGAACATAATAACACAATTTGATAGAGAAAACTCTCAGCTCCAAAACACTTTTTATCAACTTAGTCACCACCATTAGCTGTGTATTTTCACCAGCAATGAGCAAGAAACTGCATGCCACACTCATAAACATCTGCACCAGTGGAGGTGACACACTGTCACTGATGCCACTGCTGAAATGCACCACACACCACCTCACTGTGCTCACATCCACTCTTTGGTCTCCATAAACATTCAGCAAGTGTTGATGAATGTCAGTGGGTGACAATTTTCTGCACGGAGGAATTTAATGCCACACTTTTGCTTCATCCGCACTTCCGTGTCAGACGCCATTTTGTCAGACTGCTTTGCTGCTGCCATCTGTCACACGGTAACAAAATGCAATGGAACATTGGTGGGAAGGTTCAACCTCTGCTGCTGTACCACCAACATCCGCCTCTGACATCGTGGACCAAAACAATAAAATAGGAGGCATTACTTTTGGAACATGCCTTGCACTGTTAGCACTTGGAAAAGTAGAGAATCAACTATAGAGGACAAATGGTTGCACACAAGATAAATCCAAGCAAGAAACCTAAAGAAAATCCAACCATAGAAACACAAAGCTTTTTATACACATTGACGAGAAACAATAAAGCAGATACTTTCAGCTTTTTCAAAATGGGTCATAATAGATGCTGTCTGTCCTAAGTGCCAGGTCTAGCCTGTAGATATATGCAGAAACCTTTGCTAGGTTTCTGAATACTCCCTATGTTGCCTCTGCTTTTCCCCCCAGAATGTGCATTATTCCGCTCAGCCCTGTTATGACGTGGACTGGATTCAAACTCTTACCACTTTATCCCTTCTATTTTAACCTGTGAAGTACATGCAAAACTCTAATCAGTGGACAAGATCATTCTGTAGACATCCAACGTATTTGCCAAGGGGTTGTATTTAAATATGCACTGTTTGCAACAAAAGTATAAAGCTATGAGAGGTTATTAGAAAATTAAATGCAGCTATAAATTAATTTCTGAAACCACTATTCATTAATATTTAATATATTTATATAAAGGATAAATCTTCTCAATTCCCTAGGCATCCTGCATTTAATAATGTGGAAACAGCTTATCTCCTTCCTGTTGCTGAGACTGGATTTGTAATAACTACTAATGTTAAATGCATTTTTTAAAATCAATAATAAATAAATACATGAACACTTCCCCCCAGAATGCTGCTGATGCTATTCACAAAATTAAAAAAAAAAACAAAACAGCAACTACAGAATGCCAAGGGACTTCATAACCATTTCATTACTACTTTCCTAATTGTATGTGGTGGAGCTGCATAATCAGTTTAGAGAAATTGAAATCTTTGGAACTGACTCTCCCCACAGACGTTAACAATAAGCATCCTGTGCAATAACACAGTACTTGATGTAATATAAACATTATATGCATCAAGCTTTAAACATCCCTTGGCTTCTCCTGCTGGAATTGGACATTTTATAACACTCTTGTGTTCTGCCTCTGCATTGAATCAAATATCTAATTTACACGCTGCAAAATACAATATTCCCATATTACAATAAATAAAGAAAGATACATTCATAAAACACACACACCGCTGGTATGAGGATAAGCAAGACTACATTTAATAAAGTGGAAATAAAGCAGACTCTTCTAGGAAATCTGAATGGGCTTTAATGCGCAATATGAAAGAAATTGCTTCTGTTTCCTACTGTGTCCCTGCAAATAACTGAGGCTGATAGTAGCAGTTCTCATCCAGCTCACTCCCACTGAGCATGGGACTTTACTCACATGTTGCTCATGTAACTCCACTCATATAAGCAAGCATTTTTACTCAAGTGTATGCTCAGATATCAATAGGATTACTCTCTAAAGAGGTCAATATTTCTACTTCCACAAGTTAATGTGCTAGTAAGTAATGATGGAACCAGGAAACATTCACATGTACACTTTCAAGTCAACAGTGAGTCTGTATAAAGAACTCAGAACCAAGAAAAGTTTGTACCTTTATCTGCTTTCATATTTGATAGCAAATAAAGAAAATTGATCATTTCATTACTATCATTATTACTACACAGCTCTCTGTCATTTTTAAAGACTAGGAAAAGATAATTTTGGAGGGAAAAAGTCTGATTGATGGGTTTTGATAACCTTTTTCAGGCACTTCAAATATCCCACAAAGAAATATCTCAAATAATTTTTAATATCGAAGAAGGACTAGAAAAAGCTATTTGTTTTTTCTTTCCTCTGGTGCTATTGTCATGTGTCAGCAATGGCATATGGGCCTCATAAAATATCATTCCCAGGCATCTTGTCTTTGTAAAGTTTTCAAAATGGTGAAAAAATTATTTAAAAGTAGGGATATTAGATCCTGGGACTGTTTAGCTCTCCCGTGGCCCTGTCTTAGATTCCACACCAATGGCACACATCACTGTGGCCTCACAGTCAGCATGGACCTTCACAGCTCAGACAGCAGAAGCGCCAGCTCTGACTTTGGGCAGGGGACCCCAGAGTCAAGCAGGGCATTTTGCAACATCATTTGAGGCTTTTTGAGAATGTAAGGCAGAGTTTTGCTGAACTATGCAAAGCACCAAGCAGAGCATTTGCAGCCAGCCCATGGTGTGCTACTGTGCGATGCCCTCAGCCTCTGTCTGGCAAAGCACTTCAATCTCATGACTCCCAATGAGAGATGGGCTTGGCAAGGCCAGTAGAAAGACTCCTATGGATGTGAAAGATGATCGCTGGACCAGGATCATTTGTCTGTATGTGGAGTAGTGCTTTATAAAAGAAAGATCTGCTTATTAACCTTAAAACAGTATTGTGTTAAAAAAGAATTAGAAAATAAAAGGGGGAAATGCAGTCAAGTGAATTTAATCACAGTCCCTCCACAATTGGTTCATCCTCGGCTAAAACATCAAAGGGTAGGGAAGTATTGCACATACTCACAGTTAAAAGCCCACTGAAAACAATCTAAGAAGCAAAACAAAATGAATGTGACAATCAAAACAATGCAAGCAAAACAAGAGCATTAATGGAAGCTTAATGCAAAATGGATGCACTTTATTTTGCTGCTCATACTGTTTTTTCAGAATACGCCATGAACCATTGTAATTGGGCTGGGTCCTTCTAACAGTTTTCATTTTATTCAATAAACATTAAGCTCTGAAAATAATCTATTTGTCCTAATACATGTGTGTGCATTTATGTCTTCCCCACATCTTCTTTCTCTCCCTTCTTAAGTAAATCTATCCTCATATCACCCCACGTGCAGAAATGAAAGTAGATTGACTCCTCCACAAGAGGAAATACAATTTCTCTCCTTTCCCCGCTCTGAGTTATAGTTCAGCATCATTCTGAAGGATAAAGAAAGCAATAGAAATCTCTCTCTAAAAGCAGTTCCCTTCACTTTTGCATCTTGAAGCAAAATTTTACATCTGTGATTTATAGCAGTTTGCGTACATAGTTGTAAAGCTGAGGATAAGTACTCAAACTACACAACTGGTTGTTTTTAAACACAGATTTACTTTCTTTAAACCGTTCACTTCAAACACCTGAAGAATTTTCAAGGTGAAAGCAGATTCTAGAAATTAATTGAGGGGGTAATTGCAGTCTTGTGACTGTCATCTGAGAAGCAAGGAAAAGGTCTGAGCTGCCAAACTCTCCTTTTCCTTTGGTATATCCAGCATTTTCCTCCAGTCTCTTTAAATCTAATGCTAAAATGTAGCTGAGTTGGGACAATATTTTCAGAACTGCACCACAAATCAATGCATTTTCAATATATGTGTGCTGGGTGCAGGGAGAGAGTATTTTGACCACATAGAGGAGGATCACATCTATCACTGGCATAAAGAGGTGAAATCCACTTCACTTAATCCTTCCATGGCATGGAAATCCTATAAAGAAATGAAATTCCTGTCAAAGAGCACTGCATTATCCACTGAACTTTTGTCAATGAAAAATTAGCATTTAGTATTAGGTGCAGCTTTGGGGAGAGTATCTGCAATCTCCTTTTGCATGTAACAGATGCACTCTGCTAGCAAACATGGACTCACTGAGCTGGGAGAAAGAGTGAGTCGGGAGACAGCTTACAGTGGATTAGGGGCATGATGAATTGCATCTTCAGCTGCAGGCAGGAAGTACACAATCCTAAGCCTGGACTGGTCTTTGACCTATTTGCTATGGAACCAATAGGTAATCAGCCTAGACTGGAAGATAACTCCTTTTGAGGAATGCCAGCTTGTGGTAGAGACAGCTCTGAAGGTGCATCTGATGGGAGCAAATTAGATGGGTACCTGATACAGAACGGCCAAAGTACTTCTCCTGTTCAGCTCACAGATAAATTCTAGTTCCAGGGGTGTGAGGCAGGTAAAAGTACCTCCTGACTCACCACAAATTCAGTAGAAGGGAATCCCAGGGGATGGCTGAAATAGACTGGGTTTGGAGCTCAGCAGCAGAACTGCTAAGTAGAAACAACAGCACGCTTTATATAAAAGCAATGCGGTGCTAAAAATCTCAGTGTAAAGCCCCTTCTCCTGTTCGATTTCTTCATGATTCTTTTCCTCATAACTGTTTTATTTTAAATAAACAAAAGTGGATTTTAAGGTAGAAGACTACCCTGGGATTCTGCCAGACTCCAAAAGCTCATGAAACACACAGGAATTTAGTTGCTACTTCTTTGGGCTGTGATACAACAACTTTCAAACAGAGTTTGCCTAGTCTCATACTAGCACAGAACTGGATCTTTGGTGATAATCTGTCTCTGAAAATGGCAACTAGGAGGAAAAAGCAGATCGTTGTTAGAGCGTATGAAGATGTTCATAAGACTCTTAAGAGATTTTAAATTAGAGTATAAAAGTAAAGAGGGTTTTCTCATTACTCCCATGCACAAACTTGTTTCTAGTAAGGCTAGTGAGAAAAGCTTCGACATACATCAGTAGGAACCATATCAAACACTGCATCTTACAAACTCACAAGCATACTTTACTACAGAAACACTTTCTTGACACAAATATAGTCAGGAGATGACAAGGAAAACTATGCCTTTCTAAAGTTGTAAAGCAAAGCTGGTTAATAAAAATGCTTTCCTTGGGAAGACAGTGATCTAAATTTCTTTAAGTATGGTACAATCTGCATTTCCTTTGTACCAGCTCAGTTCTCCTTTCTATCCTTCTTAGTCACCGTGCCCATACTGTCAGTGAGAGTGGCAGCTCTTCGACAGGGAAGGCCACTAAAGCTTCTTACTATTATCAGTTGTCATGATGTGCAGCTACGTGACTTGTTTTTCCTACTTTCAGTTCCAGACACCACACACACACAAAAGAGAAAAAACAAGAAATGAAAAAAAAAAACCAAAAAACCCACAAGGGAAGAGGAAGGATTCACAAACCAATACTTGATACCTGAGGAAATTCCATTTTCCTATGGAGTTGATTCGTTTTATTATTATTATTTCCATTCCTGTCTTCAGTAAGATAGCTCACCAGAGGACACTTGTGTCCCTGAGACACTGAGACGCATGGCAAGCTCTGGAGAGGAAGGCACGCTATTTTGCTATTTGGCAGGACTGCCTCTGCCATGAGCAGAGGTGTAAGGATGCTAGAGGGAGCCCTTGCAAATGTTGAACCAGCTTTTATCTGAAGGGCAGAGGATACCAGAAACACCAGGACCATCTCCTGTGACATGCTTACACGGTGCCTGGCAAAACACTTGAGTTACACATCCGGCTGCCACGACAATACAAACGCCACAAAGAAGTAAGTGCAACAGTGTGAAAGGAACATTCATGGGCCAGAGTAACAGGAGAAAGCTTTTCTGCATATACTGCATTTTAAAATCACTTGAATTGTCCAGTAGATTTTTGACATCAGACCTGTAAGACAGGTGAGTATGAAGTACCTCTTGTCACATGAATAGGAGTTCAAAGTAAGAAAAGAAAGCCAGAAACACTTTGTCCAAAGTAGACGTTGTTTTGGGGGCTTCTTGACTACCGGTCCCCACGCTCCAACCACTAAACCTTTCATCCAATAGCTAAGGAAGCTCCATGCATGTAGCACTAATCTTGTCTTGGTGCTGGAAAGAAAAACAGATCAATACAGTATTCATAAGCTGATGTATGGCTGAAGTATTGATGCAATTTTTCTCATGTACATAAATGTCTTGCTATTTCTATTTTGTTTGCTTTTCTGTGTCTGCAAAATAAACGCTGTGTTTCTAATTGTTGTATACCCTGCTCTTTTCCATCCTCTGAGAAAAACAACATGAAGAAAAGGCTCTAACAACAAGCCTCGTGCTCATCAGTAGCATGATTTCTTCAGAATGCATGATACAGTCCTGCCAGCCACTGAGTTACACTGTGCTTGTGAAAACTGGAAACACTTTGACATATCTTGGGCTTAATTAGTACCTGCCAGGAACAGCCCCCAAGACACTTTTCACTAATTTTTAGCATTCCCTTAATTGATAAGTTTCCCTTCCCTTCCCTTCCCTTCCCTTCCCTTCCCTTCCCTTCCCTTCCCTTCCCTTCCCTTCCCTTTCTTTTTTCCTTCAGGAATGCTACAGCTTCTGGAAATAGCTCCATCTCTTTATTCTGTATTTGTACAGCACCTAGTGCCATGAAATCTGCTGTGTCAGGACTGGGATTATAAATTGCTAATACAATAGCCAGTCTTCCTGAAGATGACAAAAAGGTGTGGGTTAAGAACATACAATCATTTCCCTATTAAAAAGAGTGAAAAAGTGGCATCCTCTTCTGCCATTTAATTCCTCAGCACTCCATAAACTAAATAGAAATGTTGCAAATTTCATTTGATCTAATTTATGATAAGGGATACTATAGAGCTTATAGTAGTCCATGCCTTCAACATGGCATTAGTTTCACCTACTGTTTCAAGGAGAAAATTTATGATTCTATACTGTTTTGTTTTTATTTTAAAATTTTTTTTAAAAAGTACATACAAACAGATGAATTTCATCATAAAATCCATTAGCGGTAGAGAAAGGGTATAATATATAACAGAACATTGGTTACTAACATCCTGAACAAAATTCCAGATCAAAACCAGAAACAGAGGGAAGAAACCCACCAGGCTTCCAAAAAGCAGGCAGTACCCTGACAGATTCTGCACTGGACTGAGGCGGGGAGCACTAAGATCCAATTCAGGGATAGAATAAATTCTCTCATTTCACAAGTTAATGCCCCACAATACTGTACCCTCATTCTTATGGTGCACATTCCTCTCCATCTTGTTTTAATGAAATAGTTCCATTACTTTCCCACAGTGGGAGGAAAACCAGCCACTAAGCCTTGGCATTTTAGTGACATGGGACTCCTGGGTCCAGGTCACCTCCAGAAACCTTTAGCCCTCCTGAGCCCAGCACAAGAACTTAAAGAACTGCTCTCCCTGTTTTTAGAGTCTTGAATTCAGTGTCAGTGCAGGACTCATGCCCTAAAGTAACACATTCAGTTCTAACAGCCATCTTAGTCACTGGACACACCACATAGGTGCATTTTTTACATTTCTTTCACTTAACCAAAGCAACCTCTGTCTGCCGGCAATCAAGAGGTGTTATGGTTACCATCTTCTGCACAAAGCTCGTCACATCCTTGTCACACCATGACAGGTATGGGACTAAGCACAAGAATACAACAAAGAAAAAAAGGTTCCTTCTAGCTGGGTGTCCCTTGGGGAGTGCTCTGCAGGACCTGGTTCCTGTTGCAGCTGGCAGTTAGCAGCATGTAGGTAGCTCTGGGCTGCAGCGTGCATGACAACCAGGTCTAGCTACTAGTAACAGCAGAAAGAAGCCATTTGCAATACTAGTGATGTCTCACAAGGCCGGGCACGGTTCACACAATAATGAAACAGGAGAACCAGCATCCTCATCCCATTCAAGAGCAAGTGCCAGATTCTTGAACCTTGAACTGTGGATGTATGTACAAACTGGGAGATAAGAGAGAGCAGCCCTGCAGAAGGCAGTTCTGGCTGACAGCGAATAAAATCTGAGTCAGCAGTGTGCCCTGGCAGCCCAAAGGGCCAACAGCACCCAAGGGTCACACATCAGGCCCACCCTGCCAGCCAAGTAAGGGAAGACTCCTTCTCTCAGTGTCCTGCTGTGCTCTGTGCTATGCAGCCTCACCTCAAGCAATGAGTGCAGCTTGGGTGCCACAATATAAGAAGGAGATGAAACTATGAGAGAGCATCCAAAGGACAGCTACGAAGATGGGGAAAGGTCTGGAGGGCAAAGAAGGGGACAAAGCAAGGCTCATGGAGGCCTAACAGCTCCTTACAAGGGGAGCGGAGGGGCAGCCCTGAGCTCTGCTCTCTGGTGACAGTGAGAGGCCCTGAGGGAACGGCATGGAACTGTACTTCACAAGGCTGTGAACACCTTTTTGGAGGAACAGCACGCTGTGGTTACTCACTGGGTTAAACTTTGCAACTTTAGCTGTAGTTACTCTGCCAGCAACACTAATAACTTGACGTTACTGCTAGCCTTCCCCTCCAGAGGGGTTTCCATCAAAGGGAAGAACAGCACTAATATTAATCATTGAACAGGCTGGCTCCTGGGTATACATCAAAATATCCTTATGCAGGACATGAATTCACTCTTTATGCCATGTGTGGAGACAAAGCTGCTGCCATTCCTACACAAACTGACATCTGTGTCCCACAGACACCTTTTACAATACATACATCTGCTAACAGGTGTTTCGGTGTTTGCTTCCGTTGCTCCACTGTTTATTATAGTCATCATGATACGTACTTTCTTCCCTTCCTTTACCAGTGTTTTGGATTTATAAGCACACTGGAAACTAATACGAAATTCTCATATTTTTAGAATGCATTGTAATGCAAATAATACAGAAGTATAAAATCTAGGTTGATGTGATGCCCGTATGATACTGCAATGTATGACAGATATTTATCATTCAGATCTTGTTGTGTTTCACACAAGCATCTCATTAACACATCTCACGTTGATTTTCTGTAACCTTTGTTCCCTCTGATTAGCTGCCTGATTCAATGATAGCAGTTTCTCTGCCACAGCAACATTGTCTCTTTTGTCATTTTCTAAACTTCTACTAAAAGTTAAATTAACTCAGCATACAAGGAGTAGAGTATCTTCCTCTAATAGTAGGTCTGAATTGATA
Organism: Lagopus muta; assembly: GCF_023343835.1. Taxonomy (NCBI): domain Eukaryota; kingdom Metazoa; phylum Chordata; class Aves; order Galliformes; family Phasianidae; genus Lagopus; species Lagopus muta. The sequence continues at coordinate 48,858,738 of NC_064439.1, read as the reverse complement.
AGCTTTCATAACACTTTTGTAGAAAAAACACTAAGGGTGTTGTCCTAAAAGTGAAGGTCTTGGCTTCCCAAAGCAACACATTTTCTATACTAAGAAGTCTCAATGGGAAACACTTCAATAGCATTACAATTTTATGTAGAGAAAAGATATTTTACGATTTTTTTACAGAGGATTTTATGGATCCCTCTGAGCCTTGTTCAGTTCAGCTCGATCCAGAGACACTTGAGAATCAAAAAAACAACTGCAGCAAAATGAGTGCTGAGTAGCTGCCAGCTCTAGCTCTGCAGGCACTTTTACATGGGCTTTCTTTTATCCTGGAATTGATACGGCTGATGGAGAAATTGGAGGGTGGTAAGGGGGCAGCAGTCCCCATTACAATTGCTCTCACCTCACATGACACAAGTAGCTGCAATTTCTCTCTTCCTTGCCCATATGAAACCCACACTGCCATGGGCACTGTGGTTTCTGCTCTGGTTACTGAAATTGCTCATGTCACTAAGGTATGGGGACACAAAAATATTTCTGAAGTCAAGAACCTATGGTATTCACTGCAAGAGAAGTGTGGCACATAGATAATTAAAAGTTCACTAGCCCTATCAACCCGTCTATATTTCACCATGTCAATAGAGTTAAAGATCCATTGTAGGAAGAACAATATAAGTGAGAAATACAGCTGAGGCCATTAAGCACAAAATTTCTAAAATAGTCTTGGCAGATCATCATGGCTTTATCTTATACAGTCTGTCATCTCAAGTTTTTCAGGCTTTCACTTGAAGGATTAAGACTTTCTCCTGAGACATGTCAGGCCAGGCTCCCATGAATTCCAATTGCTATGCTAGGGACTGGATGGGACTTGGGATAATTTATTATGAAGCTGGCTTCACAGGTCTTTGATAATTTATTATAGATCTCTCAACCCTGCTTAAAGAGCTGTCCTTGATCAGCCAATTGTCTACGTTAAGGGAGGAAAACTCAATCCGAGACTGCATAAGTAAGCCATAATAAGAACTAAACACTTCATGGGCACAAAGAGATAAAGATAGCATGGGAACCTCACTCAGCTGGCTGCGCTGTTTAAAATGTCTCCAGTGGCTACAATGCATCACTTTAAGAGCAAATAAGATATTTAGCTCAAATTCTCTGTGAACACAATAATGAAAGCGATCACATAATATTAACGTGAAGGTTAAACCTACTTTTTAAACTTGCTCCTCATTTAAAATTAAGTCCCATTATTCTAGTAAATAGGAACAAATTCAAGGCTAAGTGTGCCACTGCTCCCGCATCCTGTGAAGCATAGAAGAAGTTGATTGACACAAATTTTGAGCAGTCTTTGGACAGAAATGCTGCTTGCTGATCATTAAAAAATGAGAAGGGAAATGCTGCAAATATAGGCTTATATTTTTAAGAAAGAGATCTCGGGAGTTTGTATTTAAAAATAAATAAATATATAAAACCTTTGGTGCTTTGGATCCTAGAAGTTAAAAAGTAACTGAATTCCTTAATTTCGACTTTCCAAAGGGTAAAGGAGCATCAAGTAAACATGAAGAGCCTTTTACTTTTCTGTAAAAATAGAAAAAAAATAATATCTTGCACTGACTGACAAAATTAGAGAAATAGATTCGGAGTTTTCTATAGTAATGCAGCAAGAAATTGATTCGGGAAGACATCTGAGTAGTCTACTCACCCTAAATTGGGCTGTCTTAATTTTTCATGTTAAAAAAGCTTCTTGCCAAAAAGACCTGCAACATTGCGTCTTACAAACTGATCTTGAATTCGTTCCTCTAAGTGAAAGCAGACTCTCTAAAACTAAAGGCACTATTCAGTGGATCCACTCTGAAGGATCTGAAATTCATCTCGTAATTTCAAATCACTTAAGCCCAACTGCTGAAGAACTCACATGGAAGGTACTCCAACCACTGAGTAGAAAGACAACAGAAAGCCTTTGTGCACATGCTTTCTGTTGGTATCACAGGTAAGTACTGCAGCACTGTTTGGCATTTACACACTTTTTATTCAGCATCAGAGCACTGTACAAAACCATTGTCCTGCTGTAGGACTTTTGGATCACTTTAGCAAGAGAGAAGGAGGCACATGTGATGGGAGGGGGGAAAGATGCACTTGTACAAAAAGGCATGTTGCATTGCTGCTCTCTGGGTGGGGTGATCTTTCTTGATGGAGTTCAAAGCACTGGCCATTGCTATCTCTTTGCAGATGCAGCAGCTGTGTTCTGGTCATTTCCCAAGTCATACAGGTTGCCAGTTGTGTTATGCAATTACATCTCCCTCCTGACATCCCAGCTGTCACTAGGGTTCTTTAACCCTTGAAATGAGCTTTTAGTGCTCATACTGAGACTTCAGACATATGAGCCTGCAGGGAATTGTCATGATGGGCAATTAGCTTTAGGCTGCAGCATAAGGTAATCTTTGCCAAGCATTTCACATTTCCAGCTCAGATGCATACACCATTGATAAACTAGAGTCATGACAAAGGTGTGGAGAAGGTGGATCAGCTCTGTCACAGTGTCCCACAGAGCTTCACACTGTGAGAGTGCAATTATTGCGCACAGGTATTTTTGCTCCTTCCCTACTGGGGGAATGTCTTTCTTCTAATAATCTTGGAAAAACTCATATTCCACTCAGAAGAAACCTGTCTGCTTCTGTAATGTTGCCAGAAGTGCAAGTAAGCATCATAACTCTTGTCTGACTCTCCCCCATGTGACTGGGTTACCGTGTACACAGAAGTTTTTCCTTCCTTTCTCCCCCCTCACATCTTCTCCAGGCCTATGAATTAAAGCAAGGCACTGTGGAGGTGTGATAGCTTGCCTCAGAGTCCCCAGGCTGCATATAGTGCAGAAAAACTCGCCGCTGTGGCTGCCACAGGCAACAACAATCCACCTGCAATATCTACACCCAGCTTGGGTGGAAAGCTTTTATTATACAACCATAGCATTGCAAAAACAAACAAACAAACAAACAAACAAAATCACCAAAAAACAAACAGCAAACACAGCTCCACCTTGCTCTCCCAAAAACACAAGGTGTACGGAAACCTTTTGCTGGTGACCCTATCACCATGCCCTGTCCTCCCAGAAATGCTTCTCACCGAGCCTGCCTGCCTCACCACCATCAAGCTGTCAGATAGCTCCAATCTCCAACACACCACAAACAGTCCAGCAAACCAAATAGACATCCAAGAGGCAAACAACTAGAGAAGCAGGGGGGAGAAATGACTGTACAGAGCAGGTAAAAACACCTGTCATGACACCATGAATGCTGCAGAAACAGGGGCTGGCTGTGCTGCGACTGCGAGTGAGCAGTGAGCTATGCCTTTCACAGACCTGAGTTCCTCCCTCTTATGATGATACTTTAGAAAACATTATCAGGCTTGCAATCAGCCTAAAAGCAAAGCACAGGTCGTAAGTCAGATCAGAGAGCTACACAGCACTGAGGACAAGTCTCCACTGCAAACATTCTGGAGCAATTTGCTCAGATATTTCAGGCAATTGTTAGATGCTTGTTTCCAGCACGTAGGGCAATCATTCCAGCTAGCTGAGGATTTCATAATGTAAAATCTTTGCAATTCTGACACAACAACGAAAGGCCAACAGCTAAACTACGGATGGAAAGCAAGAACTCAATAAAAATGATTCCTGAAATGCAGACTATTTTCAAGGGATATTAGCAGAAAACCTCTTAATTGCTGCCTTTATTGGTATTTTTCCCCTCTGAACCACAGCCACCACGTGACAAGAGGCAATACCCTACGTAGGCCAGCTATGCTATGCACCAGAAGGCATTGCCCTCATTCTACTTTCCTGATACATTTCCATGCTTGAAAGTCAATAGCACTCTGTATTGCACTCTTTGTGCTTACTCGCTAGTAAAAGCCGCCTATGGCTGATCTGGACCAGCCCATCCATATGCTGACCAGGCTCATAGCATTGGAAGAACATTTTTTTCTTTATTGCACTGGCACATTGAAGAAACCCAACGCCCCAAACCAGGATTTGCCCTGTGGAGGAGATGGCTGTGCACTCGCATGTTTCTTACAATGAAGAGGTTAAAGCTCTGCTGGTGGTTTCTGGAATGAGGAGTATTGTCAGCAAAAATAAAAAAAAATTATGTTAGAAGCAGATGGAGCGAATAATTTCCCAACCTTTGCTACATAAACACAGAGTCTAAAGGCTTCAGGCGACTTTTACCCCGGACTCTGTTTTTGTCAGATCAATGACAAGTCACGTTAACAGCGGTGTTTAATTCTATCAATATGTGACCAATTGTGTTAGATTGTTTGGCCATTGATTTCACTTAGTGCTACAGTCGAGCTTTGAAAGGAACTGCTTTCCCCTGCATTACCTCACACGGTGACAAATGCCTAGCGCCGACTTTCTGTCCAGTATACACAGAAGCCTTACTTAAAAAATAAATAAATATAAATAAAAGTCAGACTGCTGCCATGCCAGAGAAATTCAGCACAATAGCAGTATCTGTATTTTTATTTATTTATTACCCTGATCACCAGGCCATCCCAAGCAATCTTACTTAGGTTTTAAAGGGAATGATCACAGAAACAGCTGAGCAGACGAAAAGATGGACAGCAATTTGGCCACATGAAAATAATAAGGCAGACCTAGGAAGATGCACGATGGAGGAAAGCAAACTGAAAAGGCTAATTCCTTTTGTTTTTTACTGTGAATGAGCTACATCCTGAAGCTCCTGCTTTAGAGTCTAGCTTGGCTTGCTCAGACAAACTCACCTGGTGTTCAGTGAGAGTTTTGACCAGCAATGACTTAATGGAATTTCGTTTGCTATGGAAACCTCTTGCACCAAATACTTGTAACAGGGGTTTGCAGAGGACTGTATGTCTGCCTCCATGCAGCTAGCTCTCAGCTTAAAGAAGAAATTCAGGATTTTGCTACCTCTGTTCTTGCACAATTAAGATATTTTACAAAAATATCTATTAGACTATTTGAATAGCAAAAACCACTGGAAATCACATAATTACCATACTTTCAAGTGGTATTCTTTCTCCTTGAGTTTTCCAAAATCAGAGAGATTTCATAGGACAAACACAGCCCAGAAATCCTCTCTAGCAACAGAGTAAACCTGTACACATGAAACAAGGCAAAATTTAACTTTAGTCTCTTTTAATAAGAACCTCTTATTTAAAGTAGATGACACAGTAAAAAGATATTTGGTGTGATTAGGGCCTACCCTTCTTAAATGAATTTTGCTGCCTTCAAGAAGCACGTTGTTGCCTCCAGGTATCAAGTTTAACATTTCATGGCAACCTACTCAAATTCACTCCTGCTCTCAGCTTACCAGAAAGTCTGGCTCTTTTCAGGACCTTAGAGAACTTGTCTAACTTGAAATAATCTATCTGCATCTCTCTCCTAAGTCAATTCAGTGAATAAAACCACTTTGATCTCTTATACCCTAACAGACAACATTTTATTGAACCATCTTCTGACAGATTTTCTTGACATTAGGAGATGAAATAATGTGAGTGACTGTTGTAGCTTCCAGGAGCCCCTGCACCAGCTCTTGAGGAATTCCTAGGGTACAACACATGAGACATGTTGAGGATGCCTGCTCACAGACATTTGCAGATGGAGATAAAAGCAGCTAGCAGCCGGGCTGGGGACCATACTCCTTGGCTGGATGGGCAGCTACGACCCAACCTCACCAGTAATGCACCTTGGTAGCATTTGGAATGCCACCAGCTTGGGGGTGTTGGCAAGTGCAGTAATACTCCAATCCATTAGCTGTTCTCCTGATTTACATGGCTACCACAGAAACCGTCAAACCAGATATACCCAAAATTTAGGAGTTGCTGGCATCTTGAGGAGTTAACAGATTACATAGTTTTTTATGGAAGTACTGGATGACCAATTCTTTGCCTTTTCAGATCATTTAGACAACATATTTTGACATTTCTCCCCATAAACAGAAGTATATTTTAATATTCCTTATGAGGTTCTTCTGTGAATCCAAGAAATGTTATTACACAGCAGAGAAAAATTCAACCACTCAACCAAACAAAAACACAAACATGCAAACAAACAACAGCAACAACAACAACAGCAACAAAAAAACACACAACAAACAAGCAACCAAGCTCAGGTAATGATAGGATTTGTAATAATACATGTTTTATTTAATTCTTGTTTCTTGTTCTGCCCAAAGCCATACCGCAGAGATTACTATAGCATTTACTATCTTACTATCTACTTTGAGGAGCAAGTACTGCTTGAATGGTGATATTGTTAGACAAAAAAAAACCCAAACACAACGCAAGTTCTCTGGGCCACCTTTCCATACCCTTTATGTCACCTCAGTGCCTGACTTTTTGAATCAGAGCAACAGTGAAGAAAGCTGGTGATGAAACACAACAAATTTCACACGTTCTCCCTGGATTGCCAAACGAGGTTTTACCAAATTGCCTATGTTGCAAGTATGTATGTAAGCTTTGGAGCAGAAAGAGCTTCTGTGGCACTTGTCATTTGAACAATCTCATATCTGGGAAGGAAAAGCTACTATGTTCTACTTTTTACAGGATCCTTATAAGCACATTATGAAATTGCTGTTGATTCACCTATGGTAAGCTTATTCCTTAAATTATATGGTATAAAACATTCTCCATTAACAAACAAAATAAAAAAAAAAAGGAAAATAAATACTAGATTATATAAAAGCAAAGGGTAAACTGAACATTTTAACAAAAATGTAAAGAAAGAAGAAAGAATGTGAAAAAATGACAAAAGCTACCTGTAGGTAGTGCAGCCCTGCTCTAAGTAAGATCCACACCAAAAACTCTAAAATTTGAGGCCAAAGAGAGAAAGAATGGGTTTATAAACCTCTGAAGTCTCCCAAGAAGCTTCTCAACTTATCTCAGAAATCCAGGATCAACCCAAAGCAAAGGTATGTGTTTGAAACAGTGCAGACGCCGTAATTGAAAAAAATATATATACAAATATATACATTCCCAAAAGGACTCAACTTTGCTCTCTCATTGACCTGCATGTCATTACTAAAAGTGGGGAAATTGGCTTTTCCAACCCGATCTGAATCCAGCTCCACTAAGTTTGCAGGGAAAATTGCCATTGATTTCACTCCTAACAAGTTTCATCTCACAGCATTTATTTCAAAACCCAAAAGAGAGGAAAACCACACTTATCCATCCCATAAGTGAAACACAGCAGAGTTTGAGCTTATTTCCCATCCTCTCCCTCCTCCCAGGCCACACTCTGTTTAAGAAGGACAGAGGACAGTGACTACGGTCCACCCTTAATTAAGATGGTCGGAAGTGTGCATGCATTAAAACAGCGCAGGCAGCGCATAGCTTCCTAAAGCCTTGAGCCCTCATGTGCCTTTACAGCACTCAGCTTATCAATTTACTTGCAAATGGCTCCCTGAAGTATTAACCCAGGTTAATTATTCGTCAAATATGATTATGCAGTGGTAATGTAAAAAATCGGAAATGCGGGATGGAATTTTTCACTCCAGCGGTTTGGCAATTGTGGCAGCTGGTGGAGAAGCTGGAGTAATTACCAGCCCATTCCAGCTGGTGGATCAGCACTCTGGTCCAGGGCAGGCGGGGGGAGAAAAGCAATAAAGAACCAGAGGAGCGGGAATATGAGCCGTGCCAATCGACGTGGGGAAAATTTCACAGCTGCTGGTGGTGATAAATGAGAGACGGTGGCCCTACTTCTAATCAATACATGTAAATGCTACTCATTACAGCTTTTATACACACTTCTCAATTAGCCTTTCCTCCCACTGGTAACAAGGAATGTCATGCTTTCTGGACTGTGAAAGTGGTTCAGCAGTAAGTTCACCTGCATCGTTGAGAGACAGCAACAATGCTCGCAGCTCAGCCTGGCAGCAGGTGGTAGCAGTGGAAGTCTAAATTCCTCCTGTAATGTGAACTAAATGAAATCCCAAGTGTTGTCATTTAATTAAATGTTTTTTTAAATACCATTTCCTCTTTCTTGCAGCTAGAATAAACCAGCCCCAGACACACTTCTTTGCCTCCCCCTGGTCCTTCAGCAGGGAGGGGGAAGCTCAAGGAAACATTAGGATCTGTAAGGCCAGCTACGTTTGCCTTTAGAAAAACAAGCACAAAAAAGCAAGATAAATATTAGCCTTAATACACCATTCTTACATCATAATAAAGAAAGAAAAGCAGGACAGCTCATCACCACTCACTATGTTCTGGGAGCACTGAGCTCGACAGTGACAGATCCATCCTTGGAGCCATCCTGCCACAGTCCCTCTCCAAAGCTCACGCTGTCTCTGTAACACAAGCCTCCTGACACTAACTCTAAATGGAAACGCAGCTGTATGGCGTACAGAGTTCATCACCAGACACCTGCATTTTTTGAGGAGTAGCAAAGTCTGTCTCCTTTATTAACCTTAAGAGCTATGTTCCCAACAGCAAGGAAGAAATCAAACTATCTGCTGATTTTTCGCAGGGGCCTCAGCCTAGGGACCACACATAGTCCCGACAGTCACCTTGCTTCACCAACACTTAACAGCATCTGATGGTTTGCTATAGGTCTTGCTGTAGGAGTCAAGACAATACAGATGATGAGTTTTTTCTCCTTCTCCTTCCAAAAAAACAAGAAAAATTCAGCTTAACACATGTTTAGAGAATAGAAATGTGATACAGGAACGATGGAGCCTCAAAACCCAAGCAGCTACAAATTACCATTTCAAAGAAAAAAAATCCTCCAATGTTATAGTCACGGTTTTGGGAGCTTATTTTCCTGAAGTTATTCAGCTGTTAACACAGCGTTAACTGTTCTACGCCCCGTCCCTGGAGGTGTTCAAGGCCAGCTTGGATGGTCTGGTATTAAATGGCAGGTTGGTGGCCCTGCATGTGGCAGGGAGGTTGGAGATTCATGATCATCGAGGTCCCTTCCAACCCGGGCCATTCTGTGATTCTGTGATTCATGTGAACCAATACTAATTTAGGAACATTTTCTTACAGGTACACAGCCACTATTTCTGAAAATGTAGCCACAAATTATTCCACAACTAAATGAGTAAAACACCCCAATTTCAGCAACTAAGGCCAGATTCATCTATCACCATCATTTGCACTCTTCAAGCACATCCATGAGCAGCATATTACTCTTCAATTTAATTCACATATGCAACCTTTCCACTTAAAAAACTACCATTGCATTTAGGGCAAACCAACACGCAAAAAAGAGGCCATGGGATAAGATCTTCAATAGGTCCTTAGCAGTTAGCTGCTTTTTCCCCCTTACAGAGAAGTCAGAGGAGAAAATAATATTTTCTAAGCACCATTAAGTACTATTAGCCCATAATTTCAATTAATTTGAGACATCTGTTGTAGAGATTTTTGAATATCAGAAACAATGTAACGTGCTATTTAGAGCTTCAATGTTTTGGTTACTTATGCATTCAGCCAGTAATCTAGGGCACGTGGCTGGGATCTTTCTTGAGCATAACAGACTGTGACCTTCTTGCAGTAAACACAGTACAGTCACATAAAACTGAATTTTTACAATCAAACAGAGAGAAAATATGACTCATGGTATACTAGAAATATGCCTGATTGAATCAATGTGGTGATTTGGGAGTACATCACATAGTAACTGTTCTTAAAAAAGTCTTTCTGTATACAAATTTAATTCTAAGTAACTGTAACTCTCATAACTGGCTTGTTTGAATGTACTTTATGTTCTTCTCTTTTATTGATGGGTGAATCAGGCTGAATTATCTCCACACAAAGAGTTAATTTGTCCCTCTGCACTATTTTAACTGCAGAGACTTTTTACAGCTGTCTTGCAAGTGGAGCGTGTGCAGCCCCACATGCAGACCTGCCCCGAGGCATTAGCAGGCAGCAGCTCCCTGGCAGGGGTTAGAGCCAGCAAGAAGGAGATTCCCTCCGTGTAGGGAGTCCCACCACATCCTTAGTGTCAAGTTGTTACCCAGGGACAATTCTTGCTGCTGTGGAGCTCGGTAATTCAGCCGCCCCAGCCAGTGTTAAGTCTCTGCTGCTCATCTTTTTGCTGCTCTCAGAGTGAACTTCGTATTAGTGCAATCATCTTTATCAGTCCAAAATATTAATTCTCGTTGTAAAATATAATCCAAGTCTATGAACTTGCACTTGCAGCTTATCACCATCAGGAAAAGAAGCTTTTAGTAAGATACGTCCCCTCAAAATGCATCCCCCACACCTTTGCCTACTGGATGCAGCAATATTTAAATATTGAAAAATATATTTTTCATGATACTCTAATTTACACACAGCCATACATCCATTAAACAAACAAACATCTTTTCTGTGTTCAACATGTGAACATAATTATACATAATCTTGTTTCCATGAGCATATTGTCATGTACTTACATCTAATTTTGTTTCAGAAATTAAGCCTCACTTTCATTATTTATTGAACATGTATTCTTATTACATGATGACATGTTTCATACTAATAGAAAAGTCAGTGAGGAATGATGGGTATGTTAAATGAAAACTGTAGATAGAAGCAATAGATTATGAAACTGAAGCAAAGTATTTTACTTTTTTTTTTAAATGTTGCTTTACTTGCAAAAGATGTTAAAATGCTTGTTGATATTTACACTAAACCAACCCTTCTTTAGGAATGCTAAAACATACACTCACCATCCTGAGTGGTCTACTGTACATAATGCTCTACTTCCTCACTGATTCCAGCATGTACTGCCCTAAAACCATAAGACTCTATGATTGTTGCTTTACCTGCCACAAGTCCTGTAGGATATTAGAGAGCATCACTGCTTTTAGGGACATGGTTTAGTGAGCATGGTGGTGATGGGTTGATGTTTGGACTAGATGATCTTAGCGGTCTTTTCAATCTTGATGATTCTTTAATTATATGATTCTATGATTCTTCCCACGTCAAGTTATCTTACATGATACTTTTAACTTCTCAGTCACATTGTTTCAGTTCATCTACCCACAATTTGCACTTCTTTCATATTTCACACTAAAAAAAAAATCATCAAAATATTCTCATTCTCTTCTGCCTTAAAATCATACTGTCATGACTCACTGTTTTTCATTAACTCACACATTAATTTTGTAAATCCTAAACATAACTATACCACAGTTTTTCTCACAACCTTATCCACACCCGATGCTATTTATTTCAAGCTCTAGTCCAAAATCACAGCAATTAGGCTCCAAATAATAACAAACCGTCAGAAATGAGACTGGAGAAAGAACTGAAACGATCACTTCTAGCAGCTCTGCTGTCTTTCCTCAGCAAGGAGCACCCCTGGCTTTGTCTCTTGGGTTTTACATCATTCAGAATCAGGACCTTGTACTTAATGGCAACCTGTTTCCTATTGGACTTTCCAAACATCTCATTCTTCAACTGTATCTGCCACCTTCAGCAAATGTCCATCTTTTCAGTTTCTGTTCTGAAATAGCTTCTTCTGCATGACCACTGAAGGCACTGAATACCTTCAGTTTCACAAAGCTGAAAAAGGGTTGATAAAAATCTGCATCATTATAAATTATTCAACAAGGTCTGAGGATTCTACTATAACAATGCACTTTTGTTCCAGACTTTGGTCCTACTCTGATACACCCAGATCCAAGATGCTAATACAGAAACACCAGGGATATGTTTCCATAAACTCATAATAGTCCAAACATCAATGCTGCTTCTGATTTGGGTTATTCTTCCAGTACTCATCAATTTGTGGGGATTACTAGGACACAGTTGAGTAGTTCTTGCCTCTCTCAAAGGGCTGAAGGATGAGGAGCACCTTGGTAATAGACTCATTCTGGTATTCTACTATTCAACAAAAATAGTCCCATTGGAAAACAAAAATACATTCTCTTTCCTTGTTTTCAGTGGATTTGTTTTTCTAACAAATAATAATAATAATAATAATTAAAAAAAAAATAGCAAGTTGGTGCCAGGATTGGTATGGCAGTCAATTCAATTTCTCTATATATGCATGCTCAAAAAAATAAAAATAAAAATAAAATAAATCAACTTCTCTATAAGTTAAAATGGGAAATTTCCCCTCATAGAGAAGAGATCAGATCTAGCTGCAGTTTCCCAGTGCTTAGAACAATATACATACTCAAAACCAGCCTTACACACAAAAGTTAATCTAGCTCTTGTTGTCTTCACTTGAAAGACATAATTATGTCCCCTTAGCTTCCACAGGCCTTAGAGAAGCTGAGGACTGTCCCTTAATTTTTCAATTACTTTCTTGAATTCTCTTCTTCCATCAGTGCTGACATTTCCTAAATTTCCTTGAAATCATTGTTTTTTGTTCTCCTGCCTCTCTAATACATTATCACTGGTCTTTCACCAAATAAATAAATCCTTGAGTTTTCTCCATTTATTCTTAAGTATGAACATGAATCGTTTTGCTCCAAGAGAAGTGTAAATATGCTACCTGTTTTCACCAGGTATATGAGACTCTGTATTTATTATGCCTGCAGCTACATTAAAAAGTAACTTCTCCATGGGCTGAATCTAGCTTGCATGTACGCATACATGGGTATACAGCACACATGACGACATGGCGCATGCTGGCTTTTGCAAAAGCTGTTAATGAGCTGTACTGAAATGGTAGCTGTCACTTTGCATTGGATCAGAGCACTCTGTACAATATAAGGAAATTAAAAGCTCCCAGTGGCAATGGATCCTGTTTCAGTCATTAGCTGCTAGGGAGTGACAGAGACCATTCAGAAGACCAGCCCCCTGTGAGGTTCTTTGGTCCTCGGGGGATTCACCGCTAATGCTGTTTTATGCCCCACTTCTTTGTGATGCAGAGGAGCACAAATGAACTGCTATTTAATTTATTTATTTAGGTGCAGCTTACATTGCAGAGCAAACAAAAAACACTGGGGGGAAAAAAAACCTACAAAACCCAGATGCATTAATCTAACAATCAAGATGGCCACACAAGCCATTTGGGGAATGCCTATAAAATACCTACGTGAGTGCATGCGAGGTTGATACATTATTATACAATGAATATCAAATATATACTTCCCGGTCCTTTGCTTTTTTCTTTTGTAGTGGGTCCACTGAGACTGAATTAGAAAAGCAAAACCTCCATTAAGTCTTATTTTAGTATGAGATATATGGGAAAAATATCCATCTATCTATATTTTAACAGAGTCTGAGAATATTTGCTTCAATCTTTGTGTTTCAAAAGAGAACGAATCAGGCAGAAGGACAGAAGGTTACAGATTAGTCCTGGTCATTGCTCAAAGAGTGTGGGTTATAAATAATAAAGGAGAAGAGGGTGAAGGACACTAAAATATAACTTGGGGCCCACAAAGGAATAATCAAAGCAATGAATCTAATTTCAGCTTAAAAATACCAAGCAACTTTGGATTGCATGTCTGTGGGCTGCTCTCTTCTGAAATACAGAAACTGATACACTAACACATATGCTATCTACACGTTTTTGAGTTGCCCCATAATAACAAGAAACAAGAACATCTTGTTTTTTTTTAATGCGCTTTAGATGACAGGAATATTCGTGTGCATGTGTATATGTGCATCTATACACGTTTATAGTCCATATGCCTCCTTTAAAGTTCCATGCTAAGCAGGAAATAGTAATTTGTCTTGCCTTCTTATGGGTGACAGATAAGTCTACACGTGTGTGTATATGTGCACATACAGATACACACCTGCACCTGCATACACTGTTTCTGTTGTCAGGGCAATTGGCGGGACTAATCCTGCAAACAGCTGCAGATCTGACACATTTGCAAGATCAGGCATATTAGGTGAAGTGCTGCAAGGTGAGGAGAGGCAAATATCTTCAATACACAACCCTTCTCCCTTGTGGTGAGAGGGCTCTGCACTGCTAAAGAAGCAGTCACCCTCTGGCAGGATGAGCTTCCGAAGGGTCTTTCGCAAGATTGGTTTTTAGACAGATAAATCAGTATCAAAATGAGGCAAGCCTGATCCCTATATCTGTTGCTGAAATAAAAAATCTCACTATTCTGGCAGGAAAAGAGTTGGACCACCTGTTAACCCGAAATACTTTCCTAAGAATGACCGCTCTCTGTAGGGGATAAAGTTTACAGACAGTCTGGGGCTAAGGTGATTTGCCTCCTTGATACACTCATGAAAATTTGCTTAGTATTTCACATGCTCAAGCTAAATGAGGAGCCACATCCTCACTCAGAACACTAGGCCAACAGAAAAATCAGACTGTCAGTAAGTACCTAAAAACTGGGAAATAACATTACGTTTATCTGAGCCAATAGGGGTGCCACCTCCTAACGTTAAAGCAATGAGCAGTGAGATTTCCATGTCCTGACACAAAAAAAGCAAGCTGAGGTAGCAGAGATGGGATTGTACAGAATAGCATGGACTCCACACAGAGCCCTTGGTGGGAACTTCTCAATTCCCTGCATGGCTCAAGCAGGTGAGCAGCAGGGTCCTCTGTGCAGCCCAGTCAGCAGCAGCTGCACTTTTCTAGGGGATTTCAAAATGATTTGTTCCACAGCAAAGTAATTTCTGGACTATAGTAAGTCGTGCTTTCCAGTCACTACACTAGCCAGTCTGTCCATCTGTACACATTAATGCTGTTTAACACTCCATCCAGCCTATCCCTCATCAAAGCTGCTCTCTGGACTCAACAATTCTTGCCAGTGAGGCAAAAGAATCATGGACAAAAGGCCTGCACAAACCCTGCGCCTGAACTGAACCAGGCTGCTGGTTGTGAGCCAGACTCTGCCAATAGTTTGGCTGCCATTTGCTTACAGGATAGGGTGAGAAAAAACTATCTTCTCAATAATAACAGCAGAGTCAAATTAGAACAGGTTCTAAAAGAGCCACTGGGAGGACATCAGTCTGCCAGATTTTCATGTTCTAGTGTATGAGAGACAGACTAGCTAAAATAAGTCAATAATAATGGATAACAAGCATTTAATCACTGTTAATTTGAGAAACGTTTAGGTCTTTACTGTTGCAGGCAAAAGTTACCCTCAGAAAATCACATGACAGAAAAGTTTAGTTTGGAGTTGAAAAAGTCAGACTGGTGTTCAATAAAGTCATAAACTTCTGAAAACCTACTCTTATGGTGGAAAATACTAGGCAACCCTTACTATATGTGTTTATTCTAGTTCTTACAACTTACAAAAAGTTTTAGAATCATTCATAGCTAAATTTGCTCCTCAGATAAAATGCTAGTATTTATAAACCTATTATCATTACAAGAGGGAGCCTGGCACCCTCAGCGCGAGCTGGAGCTGCCATAGTAGTTAATAGAAGGATAGTCTCATGCATTCACAAACATACACAATTTTAAATAAAATGTGAAAGAAAATTGCAGGATTTCTCTCTGACAAATGTGAAATTGTACAAATGTCAGTATGTGTAACCGTAAATAAAACAGACGAGAAAAAAGCTCAGAATAAAGGTCAGTGAAAGCCAAAATTCTCCCTTCTAGACATAATACAGCATATAAAGTTATTACCAGGCCTTCCAGGCCTTGCACAACTTTGCCCCTTTCTACATCTCATCTCCAGTTGCTCATGACCTCTGCTTTGCCAGCTCAACTTACCTTTTCACTATCTAAGGTGTTTATATAGCCCCCATTAATGTACTTCGGGAAAATCTCACCATCTTTTAATGTTTTTATCACTGAGAGACAGGAAGAAGCTATTATCCCTACTTTACAGACAGAGAACCTGGGTAGAGCAAGGATAAGGCACATTTTTGAAATGCTTTGACTCCAGTGTTAAGCTAAAGTGCCTGGAAACACTCCAGAAAAAGTCCTCAAAGACATATGAAACTACCTTAATTTATTTCCCTTAACCTTTATTCTTTTATTTGATCATCCTCAACTATTTTGAGGGTCCCTAATTCTATTGTCATTTTCAAAACTGACTACCCTGTATGGTACTAAAAACTCAAGCAATCAATTGATGTTAACCTCTTAAAATGTTATGGAACAAATTAACTTGTTCCAATGCTTGAATAATCTGGCCATAAGTCAATCTTGAGAAAAAAAAAAAAAAAAATAGCATAGATTTTGCCATGCTTCAAAGGGCAGTATTTCAATACCTGTAAAATCTGGGCCCACTGAGTCATAAGAAACATGAACATTGTGAAGAAACTATGACTTGAACTCCAGATTCTTGAGTCCTTTGGGAAGACTTTCTTCAAGGTACCATCTGTTACCTGTCATAAAATACCTCTAGTTCTGTTCACTGAAGCAACTTCCCAAATGTGTAAGCCCTTCCATTCAGTTCCTCTTCTAAAAACCTTTCTTATACTTTGTGGCTACCCTATTGCCACTCACTGTCTCTAAAACTTTCCTTTGATTTCAAGTAAAATAACATAATTTTAAACACTAAGAATTAGCAGATGCATGCTAAATACTAACTTCTATCTTCCTTATGCAAAGAGCTCCCAGATTTACCTTAGGTAACCCAGGTAACCCAGCTTCCTCCTTGGTTGAGCCCCCCTTGTCCAAGTTCTGCAGCAGGAAGCTGAACTCTGCTAATACTCTCAAGGAAAGGCTAGAAATTTTCAAGCAGTACAACTTTTAAAAATAACTGAATGAAATTTGAACATAAATGAGAAATCTTTTTTTTCCTCTCATTTAATTCATTTTCCCTAAATTTTTACCAGCAACTACAGATATTTTTTGTCACACATTGATCAGCATTACACTTTCAACCAAAATCTCTTCCCAATTTAACTTAATATGGCATTCTTCAGTCCTTGTCCTGAACTGCCTTTTAAAATTGCTACGAGCTACTGAACATAGCAAGTGTTGTGGATGTGGATTATGAAAGACAAGTGTGCAACCTACATAAAAAATTTGTGACGTTTGTTATTTTGCAGTTAAAAAATACCATGCCTGTAAAATATGACTGAAACATTTCCATAATAAATGTAAAATTAAGATCCCACTTTATGCTTGAATGGATCACAGGTTTTGAGGTAAACCTTTCAGTACACAAGCTGTGAGTTTATAGAAATCAGCATTAAGAGAGGAGGCAACAACAAAAGGAATAAAAAAAAAAACACAGCAATCTTTCTCTTTTAAGATGAATGCACTACAAAATAAGGCTCAAAAAAAGGAATGAAGTACCTTTTTGTTAGCCTGTTATGAATACTCTATCTCCCTCCATCCAAAGGTTTAAATGGAATAATTCCATTAATCTACCCTCTACCGAAGTCCACATCATCCTCTAATCATGGGGATGTTGCATCCAAAATACATGGCTTACTAGGAAATGCAACCTGCTATTCTGTTGTGGGTTTTTTAATTCCTTAAAAGGAAAGAAAAGAAAAGGAAGACAGAAAGAAACATGAAATACTGGTACAGTATGTTGTGTGTAAAGAGGCTTTATTAGAATAATCTCTCCCTAAAGATGCTTTAAGACTAACCCATCCACTGACCCATGAAGGGTAAATGCTAAATTCCTACAGTCAGATACTCACAGTAACTCTTTGAAAAAGATGGATGAGCTGTGACTCGTCTTGAAATTACTGTGAGATGGATAAGTAGGGACTATCATCTGGAAGGTGATCACCATCACAGAACCATCACCTCCCAGCTGTTAGAGTTGACTGAATTCTGACAAAGGAGGTTTGTTTACATAACCATAAAACTGCTACAGATCTCACCACCTCTCCCTTATTCTATGTATTTATGACACAGCTCTCATGAGAAGGCAGATTTCAGGTGTTGAAAAGGCAGCTAGAGAGTAGACATTTAATAAACCATCTGCTGTTTTAGAAAAGAACATAAGCTAATAATGAATTTACAAACTGCCAAACCTTTCATCTTAAATCAGGAAGGAATTCATTAAGGCAGTAACCTTGTAGACTTTTCAGCATGAGGGTTTCTGAAGATGAGCTGATGGTGAAATTCAGTTTTCCTGAGGATGAGGTGCCAACCATGGGCCCCTGTAGCTGATCTTGCCAGGGCTTGGCCTGGCTGTGCATGGTTGAATGCTCACAGGTACCAGAGATAACCGGCCCCAGCATTCAGCTCAGTGACTCGCACTCCTTGAACCTGACAGTTCTGGGAGTCCTCAGAACACTGGGGATTTCATTTGAACCTGAAGGAGTTGAGAGACGCAACCTCAGTGTGCACTGCAACTTTGCTGTAAGGGCCATAAGAGCACAGCATACAGAACTGGTTCAGAAGTATGAATCATGAGGCCCAAATTTTACTGCTTTCATGGTGTGTGGGGAGCTGAGAGCCAGGAGCTACTGCCTCTTACAGGCATCTTACCTTGGTCCAAGTTAAGCAGCCTCTTAAAGCAGCTTTAACTTCTTTCAAGTTAAGGCTGCCTCTTCCAGCTGAGCTCTAGGCAGATGCAGGATGCTACCCTGAATTTGCCTGGAATAAAAAACTGCTTGCCCATCAGCAGAATTTATCTCTGCTCTAAAAAGAAAAGAAAAAAAGAACAAAGAAACCTGCTATCTCACTACCACCACTACTGCTGTGTAAGAAGCTCATAACTGTGCAAAGATACTCGATGGACTTTTATCGTGGTTTTTAAGTAACTATCTGTGAGTTGTGCTGGTCTGGCCAGTCACTGCATCCAGTCCTCATGGCTGAGAATAACAGTTGTTCTCCAGACCATTGGCAATGCTAGGTACAGACAACATTCCTCAGGCATGTGAGGAGTGTTCCACTCATAAAGACCCACATGCAAAGCAGGTCTAAATAAACCCTATTCTTGGTCCTGAGGGAAGTCCAAGCCTGTCATTTCACTAGGCTAGGTGCTGTGGTGTAGGTGAGCTCTTTGTACAGTTCTCCACATCTTTCAGTGGTGGCTTTCAGAAGTTCACAAACAGAAATTTCAAATGCCTGTTACTATTACTTCAATGGTCGTGGTACCATTACCATATTCACTTAGTGAGGCATCTTGCCACCTGAAGCATATGAATTTTTCTAACGGTTTTAAGCCAGATTTAAACCATACGACTGCAGTACTTTGGCCCCAGAATTGCAATCTGATATCTTACTGGAAATATAGCTCCAATCACACTTCTACTGCGGAAAGCAAAAATAAAAAACATAGCTACTTTAATGCTAGAGAATTGACTTTAAATGATGAGCTCATGTGATCCTAAGTGCTAGAACCAGAATTAAAACCATGGCCAATCAACACATGACTACTCCTACTACATGTCCTCAAGAACCAATTTCATTAACCTCATAAAGAAACAAGCAATCATAATCTAGTGAGTCAGAGCAAGCAACTCCCAGACATCACTTCTAAAGTCCTGCCTGTCCTCCAGAATGCTTGCAATACTTCTCAAAGTCTTTCAAAATAGTTCAACTCTAGTTTAATCAGAAAGCCCTGATGTAATGCCAGGGGAATTATTTGTTAAGTACAATGCAAATAGTAAGAAGTGTAATTAAATTTGATGTTAAATTAACCTAGACAAGCAACAGGTAAAAACTTTTCTTGGTTTTCTTTCTCTTCAGGGCTTACCTATCTACATACCTCCAAGGTAAAATTATACTTGATGATTTGAAGCTTAATTTCATGTTTTTTTTAAAGGCTTCAGCATTTACAAATAGGATGTACAAAAGAGAAAACAATCATATTACTAAAATCTAAAATACTAATGAAAGTTCAGAGTGACTTGGAATGAAGAACAAATTAAGTGAATCCAAATAAAATTCAAGAAGAATAAACTAACTGCTTTAAATCAGTACTGTATAAATGGTAAGAATATTATAAAGTCCTGTACTTCATTATAAAATACTAGGAAGTAAGCTTATGGCATTTTCAGCAACAAGTCTGTTTTCCTTGATAGAGTTTACAGACTACCTGGACTTGACCTCCAAGCTGTGTAACATTTTTAAATTTTCTTTCTTTTTTTTTTTTTTTTTTTTTTTTTTTTTTTTACCATGGGAAACTTGGAGTACGCAAAGTGCTTTACCCTTACCATCTCATTTTGTTCTTTCTTCCACATGACCCTTGAGTTTATAGGTTATAATAACTCTGTTTCAACTCCTATTACGGTTAGTGTAGCTGTGGGAATCTAACTGTCAACATCTACCATATCAATCGCTACTGCATTCTTAATCAGGAGGAGCAAGCCAAAGGAGGTAAGCAGTTAAGGAGATTACAAGACTTAATTGCCTCCATTACAATAACTAAAAAGCAAATTTTCTTTTTTATTAGAAAGTCTGAGGAGTCGTGTAAAGGCACGCATAAGGAAAACTGCATATTCTTTTAATAATAAGCATTTGAGTTTGAAGCTGGATTTTAGCATATCCTCGGGATCAAATCTAGCTTTATCCTTGGAAAAATCTAAAGTTTTTCTTTCTTCTTCTGTAAAAATTGTACAATAATCAGTTTAATAAATTTCATTCCTCAGTTTACACCACAGATCTTATTTATTCACAAGTGATTAAAATGGGAGGTGTTTCACAAGTAGTAGAAAAGAAGCAACTCCTAAAGATATATCACTGCTTTATAGTTTACATTTCCCACAGCACGGCTCACCAGGTCTATAATGTATTTTTCACTCTCCAGTGTTTGCTCAAAGACTCTCAAACACAATATAAATTCCTCTGTCAAATCACACAATTATTTTTACTAATCCATTGAGAATGGCAGAAGCTGAAGCATTTGAACTGCAGCAGCCTCGTACAATAATCTAACAGTTCATTCAAGCAGGTGCAGGAAGTGTTATGTAAATTCCAACTAACTTCTTTTTTATGCATGAACACTTCACATTAATATTCCTCAGGCATTAAATTTGTTCCTTTGACAGTCACTACTAACTTACCATAGCCAGTTACCACCACAGCAGTATCAAATTGTGTGTACTACAAATGGAACATGTTTTCCAAACAACTTTAGTTAAAAAGACAGTAACCATAAAAGAAGACTTGGCTTTAATGTGCAGAAGAAATAAGTAGCAGCACGGTGTGCCACAACAATCACTACCACCAGAGATCCTTGGGGAGCTTCTCCTGCATTTGAGAGCTGTACATTGAGAACACTCTTCTGAGATCAACTTGAAAGGCCTCTCACAAAAACTCCAAACACCAGGAGAACTCAAAGAGCGTGCAGATCACCATCGAGTTTTGGAAATGAAAGTGTTTTCCTTATCCATAGCAACAGCAGGTCATTCTTTATCGTAATGGGAAATAAACACTGGAAATTTTTGCCAGGGTGAAAGCCTGTTAATTACAGAAGCTAGGAACTCTTAACGCTTGTAATATCCATCTGTCCTAGCAGACAGTACCTATCAGTCTTCACAGGAACATAAGATTGAGGAAGGAGGATCTAAGAAGAGGGCTTTGCTTACTGATGGTGTTGTAAAACAGGAGAGTGGGAGGGAAGACCTTCCAAACATTAAACTTCATAGAATTGACTGGTATGGAGAAGTTCACATCATGTCTTTCCAAATCTGGGCCACATCGTTTGTGAAAACGGGATAAAAATCCTTCTCACCATCTCATGCAATTACTCCTTTACAAATATTTCCTTTCAGCTCCAGTGTTCCAAGCAGAAGAGCATTCATCCATAGCAGTTTGTTCTCATCTAACAGAAACTCAATGAGATGGTGGAAAAAGAACCCCTCACAGATATCTACACTGGACTTAACATTACCAGCAGAGATTGCCTGGGCTAACAGAGGCTCATAAAGCCCAAAAGTCTAATGTCTAGAGTCCACCTAACTCTCCAAAGAGAGCAAACAAGTGGGAGGATAATTGCATCTGCTGCACTCACTACTTCCCCAACGTGCCTCCAACACCATGGACTCCACTGAAGCACCTAAAAACCAAGTACTGAAGCAACACAAGTTCTTTACCTCTTACAAGTTACAGGAAGGTGCAATTTGTGCTGCCTGAGGAATTCAAAAACTGTATTAAAGGGGGACATGAAGATGAATCAGAGAAAAGGGCATGTGAGGGAAGGATATAAAATAAAAGTGTATTTGTTCACAAATATCAAGACATTTAGAACCATTTTAATTATCTAAACCATAGTTTCTGTTTCAACTGTGAACATAGTGTACTGTATTAAACTTAGCAGTAGCAGGAACAAAGGTTTATTAGCTAGTTTACAAAATCTCACAAAACAGGTCAATAAAGAGCAGGGAATGTCAGCTAAAACTGTGACTTATAGCAATACCTGATTATAAAAAATAAATGGCTTTATGGGTTTTATATTGCTGTGCTGTATTTCAGATAAAAACATAATCTCAAAACAGAAAAGTCTCTCTGCACTGCACAGCTGGTAGATCTGTGTTAAGCAGCCATAATACATTTCCATCCTGCTCAGAAAGTGTTTCACATGCACTGAGTTTAGGTGTAAATGACTTTAATGAGGTTAAGTAGAAATTAACTGTCGTATCACAGGAATACAGGCCAGATGCAAACAATCTTTACTAAATTAATATAAACAAATATTCCTTCTATCAATAACAGCCAATGATATGCTACATCAGTAGATGAAGTAAGGGAGAGGAATATCACGCCACCAGTTTTTACTGGAAACCTTACTAACTCATACTGATGCAAAAGGTGAGAAGGATCACCTACCCCAAAGAACTGGATGGCTTTTGAGGTTGTGAATACTTCCTCATTTGTATAGCAATCGTTGACAGTCTCTAGGCCCACTGAATCATTCAGCTATTCTGCATCTGTTCAACTCTTAATTCAGCATCTGTTGGCACCACTTGGTGCCTACATCCGTGCATCCACATTGCAGGCCCTGGTAGTGTGATCATAAAACAGCTTCTGGAGGCACTTACTTACTGGACCTCCCTAAGCAAGCCTCACTGAGCTTCCCTTTACAGCTGGTCACATCCTCATAGAAAAATACCTCCCTGTTCCCATCACCTTGCCTGGAGTAGGAGTTGTCATTAACTCCAGCAGAGTGAGTTGAGAGTTAAGTGTTTTATTATTTCAAGTTATTGGCTTTGATTTTAATGCTGAGGATTTTACTTAAGTTTTTTAAGAAATGTAGCATGGCATTGCTATGATGATTAACTTGAAGCATTATTGCAGTGCTTTTCGGTCTCTGTCTAAAATTCACAAGCATGATTTCAAATAAAATTGTGCTGTAGAAAAACACTGCATAGATTTATGTAAACCTCAGTGCTTGTGGCTAAATTATGCATTATTGGCAGCAGCTGACTTGCATCACAGAAGTGCTCTCTGTACAGTAACAGCCCCAAGAAAGTGCCCTACAAAAAATAATTCTTAAATGACTACTGATTATTTTAGTAGCACTCCTTTCATAAGTCATATTTTCCACTCGGAAGACATGTTTATATACGTTCTAGCTGAATCTATTACCATTTGTCACCTAACATTAAACAAACAGATTTGGCTCTTACCTGCACTTCTATGACAATTCTCTGTAAGAAAAGGCAGGCTGGACTGGAAAGATCAGAAAGTTATTTTGGAGACAGTATCCCAGCATGAGAATAAGAAAAGACAATGAGCAAGTTCCTGGTGCTGCAACAGACCAATAATATATTCCATTATTTTTATAAAGTTAAATCAAATTGTCTTTCTAGAAGACTGACAAATATCTAGTCCTTGCTGTCTCTGCTCCTCTGCAGAGACTTCTTCAAAGGTCTAAAAGAGAACAATATTAAAACACCCTCCTCCCCATAGATGACAAGAGACTGACATTCAAAATGCCACAAAGTTCATTTTCTCATTACTCTTTATCAGTACCTGAGCCTCACAGCAGGTGAGTCTGAAACAGTCGGACTATGGGTGTTCTTGTGTCTCTTTAATTCATGCTAAAACATGAAAAAAACCCTCTAATCAAAAAACAATCAGAGAAGTAGTTCTATTACTTGAAGAGGCTGCGTTTTGATTGAACAGTTCTATAGCTATCTTTATCTCCTTTATCTCCTGCAGACTGACTTTTAACAGCTGTTCCCAGTGTCACTCATTTCTACTGAATTTTAATAGCCTTTACCATAACACATTCTGACATATTTAAGGGGGCTGGGCTTCCTGAGGTCACTCCTGTTGGATTGCACGCTTGCCACCTGTGGGTTATATCACCCTGAACATGAATTCAACATGGGCTAGCTAGCCACTTCTCAAAAAGCACCTCTTCCTATCTACTAAAATAATGTGGCATGTCTTCCTACAGATATAAAAAACATAATAAAAATATAATACTGCCAAACAAGTCCAGTGGTCATGGAAGTCATTCACAGTTTGCAAAGTGAAAGTGAGAGAACTGCCTTCTTCAACTCCTGCTGTTGTACCTGACTAAATATCAGTAAATGGTTATTACTGCATTCTGAGATGTTACCTCCTGGAGTGAAACCGAGTGGTTCTGAACTCATGCTTCTTGGAGAAAACTGTTTTAATAATTTGCTATGTGTGTTGTTCCTGTCCCTGAGAGCAAAGCTGTTGAAAAAAACTTTTCAGGAGGGAGAATGGAAGATGCTTAGGAAATATGGCAATGATTTTAAAACCACAAAGATGTATTGAATAGCCAGAAGTTTCATTACTTAATAGCTAGCTTAACAATTTCAGTAATTCCACCAGGCCTGACTGCAGTTTTACTTCAAAAGAAAACCCACAAAGGAAATATTTATCAAATTGGACAAACGTAAGTTTTGGGGCATATGTGTGTGTGCACGTGTATCTGCTTGCCAGGGAGTGATATCCAGTGTTATCCAGGGTTTGTCTAGCAGAATCTTATCAATGATTTAATGAGCTGTTTGTTAGGCAAGGATTTTCTAAAGGAGACGCCACAGTGGGAGTCACAGTTTAAACAGAAAAATAGTTGAGTGGTAACACAAAAAGCTTGAATTGTATCTACAGAAACACATTTATGCATGCTTATTCACTTTCACTTACCCATGAAAACAATGCACAGTCAACTCATGTAAACACTAACCCAGAAGCATACAGAATTACCCAAAGTGTCATTGTGCAGGAGCTTAAATAGGCACTTAGTTTACATAAGTGCACGCTCCTCCTAGGCTCCTGGCAGATTAGTGCAGGCATTAAGGGAAGATTCCTTTGTGCACATTGAAAATGTACAACTAACATCTTCATTTGCCGTTCTAGCTTTTCCAATTTGATTTTAAAATTCACAGAACTGGGTTTCTGTTCTTGTGGTTTTCTTTTGGTTTGGCTTTGGTCTTTTTTTTTTCAGTACTTTGAAACACTATATGGTGCACACCAACTGAGAAATGCTCCTTCTCCAACTTTACATGTGAACTTTCTGTTTTTTTGCAAGATGCCCTTTCAGAATACCAGGTAATTCTTACCAGCACAACTTAGAGTGGTTCAGAGAGCAGCTAGGGGTGCAGCACAGAGCAAATCAATGCAACTACTTCTGTGAAAGCTACTACCCATTCCCGTCACTTGTAAGACAGGTAGAAATGCAAGACATCTATAATGTGTTAAACATAGTGCCTTTCCAACCTTCATTTATGGGAATTCATTTTCATTTCCTGGATCCTGCTGTGGAATGCTTCCAATGGACTTCACAACAGCTACCGTTTATTTTTTAAACTGAGAACGGTTGCTCAACATAGGGATGTTTGGTTTGTTCTCTGGCACTGAGCATCAGTATTAGCTTCCCTGCATGTATTCTGACAACTCCCACAGTTTGGGGCCTGAGAGCAAATGGAAAACAATTTACAGACCTTTAACAGTACTTGTTATTACTGTTCGTCTTCTGCACATTCATGCCTGAGGAGAGAGCTGCCAGGACAACAGTGCAGGCTCAAGGAAAGAAGCAAGGAAGGGACTGAGTAAGGAGGATATATGAGCAATCTAGGATAGATTTAAGCAGGCCTGAATTTGTATCAGGGAGACTGGAACTCAGCAGCAACTCTTCTCTCCCCTCCCAGTACATTGCATTTCAGGATCTGATATTTAATGAACGTAAACTCTGAGCAACCAGTAAAATACAGATATGCACAGAGTGACTACAGTCAGTACAAGCCTATATGCTTCTGTGGAAAGAAAGCACAACAAAATGTGCCTGAGCTGGTAAAAACTTGGGAAATAAATCTATTAGAAATGAAATTCCATTCAGAATCTAAGGTTTTTACAGTAACCACCTGCATTTTAAGTGGCAATATGGATCTTGCACAATTATGTTCACACTGCCTTTGGGTCATATTTGCCCTTCAATCTTTACCACACCTTCATGCTTTGATGAGAAGCATCCTGCAAAGGCAGCATCTCACCGTCTCCCTCAAAGGATGCTGAATTTCCAGTGTGGAGCAGGCCACGAGCAGATGCACAGTCATGTGGACACACATAAATGAGTTCCATCCAGAATAATTCAGCAGAAATCTTTGAATACAGATAGGCCTTATAAATAAAGCAAGAAAGTATTTTCAGTATGAATGTGAGCAAAAAACCACAGTTTATTCTGGCCATAACAGACTGGCAGTTGAGACATCTGCAGCTGCTTAACTGCATACTCCTCCTTACAAGTTCCCTAGCAATACTGCACACTCTGTTGATATATTACATACACAAAGCATTTACATGTGCAGGAGAGAGGATTCCTTTCGGAAGTTGCTCTGCACTGCAGCATAAATGCCACAACACTGAGGTGGAAGCTGTTAGTCTATCTTACCAGTAGGTCAGTCAGCAATTTCATCTATCTTTTTGACAATTTGTTCACAGCTTCCTAATTCCCTTGAGGCTTTTTTTTTTTTTTTTTTTTGTCCGGGGAAGCCCTCTGGAATGCACCAAGATTGCAGGTTTCCTTTTCTTTAGTGTTGTGTAAAGGAAAGGCACAGAGCAAGGTTTTCCACGAAGCCAAATGCAGGTTCTTTCACAGCCCCTTCCTATCTGAGTTAATAAATTCCTGATTCAAAATTCAGAGCAGCTCCAGTGGAGTCCCTCAGCAGTGGCTCCACTTTAAGAGGTTTTAAACAGCCTCATTTCCTATTGCTTTCAATGGGATATGCCTGGCCCACCGAGTTCTGGTCCATCTATGGTTTGTGTAGTGGAGCCAATTTCAAGCACAAGTAATACTGATAGCACTAACCGGCCTTTTTATTCTTGGTGCTTAAATCAAAGTCAGGAATGAGGAAAACAATTTTACTCCATTCCACCTGCCTGTTCCTTTCCCTGTCAGCTCCTTGTATTCCTTGTTAGGAAAAAGAGCTGTGTAATGCCAAAACAAGAGGTGGTACGATCCAGATGACACGAATGTAATACCTGCCACAAAGGAAATCCTCAGAAAAGTTTCATTCATGACATCCAACAGAGATGCCAAAAAAAGCTTGCTGAAGAACCGCTGTTATTTTCTTTCCTGGAAAGCTAGCAGCTTGTACAAGCAAAGTGACTGCACATTTTAAACAGATTCAACATCCTTCTCAGGACTTTACTGCACATAAGCAGTCAAAAAAAAATAAAATAAAATCTAAATTCTGCCCTCACTCATCTCTAAGGGACCTGCACTGAATTTAGTTAAGACAGAAAACGTGAAAATAGACAAAGCTTTTGGCCCACCTGCTCCACTGAAGATTTCGAGCACAGCATGCCTTAACAGACAAAAAAAAAATGTGTACCTCAAATAGATTCTTAAAAATTATGAAGTATTTT
The DNA here is from genome assembly GCF_023343835.1 of Lagopus muta. Taxonomy (NCBI): domain Eukaryota; kingdom Metazoa; phylum Chordata; class Aves; order Galliformes; family Phasianidae; genus Lagopus; species Lagopus muta. The sequence goes on along the minus strand of NC_064439.1, from coordinate 48,831,170 downwards.
CCATATCTATTTCATCCTTTCTCAGTTCCAATTTCTTGTGCGTGTTTTGGATCACACTTATCATGGGACCACATGCATATAATTTATAAACAAACACACCCTGTGGGGGCCTGTTAAACTTTTTACTGATGGGGTGCACTATCAAAAAGTTTTACAGACCACTGCTCTACGAGTTTTCTGCTGTTTTATCTGAGAACACTGTCACAACAAATTATTTTGATGGTTAATGGAATTGCTTTTCAAATGCTGTCTTGAATAATTAGTATTTTCATCATTAACCTAAGACCCATGAAACAACAATCAGAAGAACTGCTTCTGCAGTCAAGTTACATCCCTCTCCTCCCTTTGGGATTCCCCAAAACGAAGAACAACTGACTCCTAATGAACTGATAAGTTACCATGAATAGCACGCACAGAGCCAGATGACAACTTTACAGAATGGGAAAGGGAAGGAAGAGGCTGGAGGTGACACCTCAGGTGCTGTATGCTTACACTGCTCCAGCTCTGGCTTCCAGAAAAACGGTTCCACAAAAATTGTCCACGTGAATGGGTTGAGATGGGCCACAAAACATCTGTGCAACAAATCAAAGATAGCATGTATTTTAAATAATATCACTTCTGAGTAACCATACGTGTGTTGCACTGTTTTAATCAGTACTCAGGTTTGCCTGTGTGTACTGTCAAATTATTACCTTCATATCAGTGCTGACTTCAGCCCTTATTCAAACAAGAGTTTAGAGGATGAAATCATCAGCAAGGAAAATCTTAATGGGTCCAAGCAGACCAAGCTTTCACCTCCGGAGTTCCAGAACATCCCACTTGCAAAGGGAAGAAGGGCTGGGAATGTATTTTGTGGATACATTAAAAATACATTAAAACAATGCCACTTAGGATAGCTCACTGCTCAGATTATTTGCTAAATAATAGAGCATGTGTTGTTTTAAGCAAGCTTTTTTTTTTAATTAAAAAAAAAAAAAAAGATTTTTAATGCTTCAACAGTGTATTACTAAATAAACTGACAAAACATCTCGGAACTAACGTAAACGTGCAATTTTAATGCCTTCTAATCACACAAATCAGCACAAGATTTTTGTACTTGTGCATGACCTTCTTCAAATTATCCCTCCATTTTGGCTGAATCAGAATAAGCGTGGGCTATTTGATAAAAAACACTAAGTGTGTGAAATGAGGGGCCCTCATCGCTTCTGCCAGACTCCTCTTGACAGAATGATGATAGAAGCATCACATCCCTGGGAGAGTAAATGCAAACTGACAAGAGATGAGCCTTTAGATGTTGAATATAATCTTGAATTGTGCTTGAAGTGTCTTATTATCTTGTCTTTTGATGTCTGCAGGGGTGGCTCATTGTTAGAAAAAGGAAAGCCCTTGCACATCTTTGCCATCTTTAAAAATTGTTTGGCCTTTAACAACTGCTTTTCCAACTAATGTCCATTTCTCCTGACAATAAATATGGCAGGTCGTCAGCAAGTGACAAACAATTTACTTTACATGCCAGGCTTTTATGGTTTTTGAGAGCTCATGTGGAAGCATATTTTAAAAGGCAGGAGGAAATTAGTATCATTACAAATGTTAAGATGGCTGCGCGTATACTTCCCTGTGAGGTTATTCATTACTGCCACATTCTGCAGGTCCCACTTTAAAGTCCTGTCTTTCCTGCATTCAGACTGCTGTTAAAGTTCTTTATTTATCATTGACTAAAAATAGTCAATGAAAAATAAAGAGCAAGAAGCAATTTTCTCCTGCTCTAAAAAAAGCACTATTATGGATACAGTACATGGGTAATGCATAAAATCATATTTATTAATCATAACAAATCAATATCGGGAGTGATATGGCACCGTTTACCTGTATTGCAGACCCTCACAATCACATCACCGTTTTTTCCACCTTCAACAGCTCGACTTCTTTTTTTTTTAAACTTAAAAGTTTAATGACGAATCAGATCAATATGATTCCTTAGCAACTAAATCACAGGCGCACTAGTTTTTCCTGTCACAGCACCAGTTTTGAGAAAGCAGTCAAGTTCTTTTTTCAGGTCTCCGTCACTCTGAGAATCCATAAGAATTCTCAAATGGATCATAAACTGTTACAGGGTTCAGGTTATTGTATCATTATAAAAACGTATTGATACACTACAGATGACAAGACATGCAGCTCTCCTGCTAGTCTATTACAACCATCTGAATACCACAAGAAATATCAGATATAAACAAAATAAAACAGTCAGCAGTAAGCTGTCTTTTAAAGAATCTTATTTCTTTTATATATATATATTTTTAAACTGTCTTCAACTGTTTCAGAACACAGCAGTTATTCAAAGCCACAGAAAATACAAAACCAAAACAGATTGTCAAAAATTAAACAAACAAACAAACAACAAATCAGAAGCCTGACCAGAGTCAGGAGATTTAATTTCTGTTTTGATTTTTAATCACTGCTCCTCCCCACAAGATGGATGCTTTGCTCTGAGTTCTCAGGCTGGTCACTGCCCACACCCTGCTGCGGTGCAGGAATGGCTCTGATTTGACCCCTGGAGTTCCAGAGTCACAAGCCATAGTCCCAGCAGACCCAAAGTTGCTCATCAACGAGGACATCTCATCTGAGGAAGCCTTCGTATCATTCGGTCCCTCTTTTATTCATGGCCTCGTAAAAGCAAAGAGATGTGGGGGCTGGGGAAGAGCAAGCAGCACCAACTGATTGAAAGATTTTTTTTTTATTTTTTTGTCAGCAACTGTTATGAGAAGGCTCACCCTGCTGTAGCCATGTAAGATGACTGGGAAAGCAATGCATCAAATCCCAGCCACAGAGCCACACAACAGTTCCCTTCGCTCTCTTCATAAGAGAAAAATCAAATGACGTATGCAGGTGCTCATCTGGTTGGATACCATCATTACATTTACTGTGCTTATGAGAATAAAGTATAATCAATCAGGAAACAAAAGTATAAATAAAATAATTTTCTTTTTTTCCTTTTTTCTTTCCTCCAGTTACAAATTCCACTGTTCCAGTGGAGAGATTTGTGGCTCGCAGTCCCAAATATTTATGATACGAGGCAAGGAAGCATAAGAAAGGAGGAGAAATAGCAAGCCTATACATTTACAATCACCTTTGAGCTCGTATATATCTGTCCCATTGCTTATTTTTCTAGTCATGTTTTTATTTCAGTAGTAATTGCCATTTTTGGTGCAAAATTATTTCTTAGAGTCTAATTATGACAATCTGCACTGCCAGTCTTCTGACCATTGCCTTAAAAAACACTTCTTTGCTTATCTGACAGAGTTATGTAGCTTTCAGCATTAGTAAAAAAATGGCTGCTGCCCAGAGCAGGTCAGATGTCAGCCCTTCAGGATTGCTGTCCATTCTGCAACGCCAAACCAGCGGGCATGGAATCACAGAGCCTTCATGATATCAACATCTGTGTGCATGATGGAAGGGAAGACCATGGTAACCCGGGACCGGCTAAATAATTCCTCTTTTGGCAAAGATGAAGACATCACAAAGCAGTCATTCCTTCTTTTCCATATGTTCAGCTGACATTTAGGTGGAACATGGGAGGCTGCAGAGCACTGTCTGAGTGCAGTAAGGGCTGTCCGTGGTTTGGCACGGGAGTATTAATGTAACAAACATCCCAAGGCATCCCAAAACCTTCCTGCAAGCACGCCAATGGGTGCTCACCCGAGACCTCTCAAAATCTAGCCTCATGTTTATTCAAATTGCTGAGCAAACATGACATCTTCACACCATGCGAGTAAATCCCAATTATATGCAAAAGAAAATATAAAAACTGCTCTATGTTGTATTTGCTCAAAAGATTAGACTGAATTCAAATGATCGTTCTTCCTCTCCAGTTAATACCGTGCTACCTCAATAAATAATTACACATTCTTAATAGTATAATATATTAAAGTATGCCTTAGGCTGTATTTACTGAAGAACAATTCTGGCTTCCTGATGAAGCAACGGTTTTAGATCATCCTGTTCGAGTAACAAATCTTACCCCAAAGAATAAGCTTCAAGCAAAGCACGGAAACCTAAAGAACCTAAAATTCGACAGCAGAGAAGCAAAACACTTGATTAGACCTTACTGACACCTTCCTGGGCATGGCTATGTGCACCATGCATGTGTATGCATGCGAAAACAACTGCAAAGGGAAAGGGGAAGAGTTGCAAAATTCAAGTGTAAGAAAGGAAAGAAGGCATTTTTGTTTCTACTTGACCTCTTTGAGGACTTGGCATAGGTAGTGAGATCCTGTGTCCACTGCAGCCTCCTAAAGGACTTCCATTACTTTCTGCTGGAACTGAACCGGCTGCTAATAATTCATTATACAACAACTTAAAAGCAAGACTTAAACAAGTGAGAGTAGGTGAGATTGGACAATGAGCTAGAAAATTAAAAAGACTTCACGGAATCACTAATGATCAACCATCACCTGAACAGAAACGCACACAACTATCTCTAAAAGCCAGTATTAAAGGTCTTCAAAAAACACCACAACAGTTTGCAAAGAACTAATATAATCATAAATTGCTGTAGTTTCTCTCAGGAAAAATCTTCTTCTCATTTGTTTAGCACTCACATCTTCAGAGTAACATAAAATTGCTTTAGAACTGACTCTTTTATTGCAATAAAATAATTTACACCCTATTCCAGCCACATTGATGATTTTAATATTTAATCCTTTTTTTTTTCTTTCTTTCTTTTCTAAAAACCTTTGTCACCACTTTCAGTTAGCGTGACCAGGTTGTTTTCTTTGTTTGCTTTACTTTCTGAAATTAAAACAATGATTCACCTTTCTGAAAAGAAAGGACACCTGATAAAAAACAACACACTCCCCCAACAACTCCTTCTGTATATTCTGAAATAAAAATGGAAAAATCCAAGCTATCGTTAGGAATAGCCAAGCAGTAGCTTAGTGTTAACCACATTTTAGAGAGTTGCTGGGGTATGGGTTGAGCGTCGATTTGGTAGATGTAGATACCAGTGAATATCTACGGAATGAACCCAATTTCAGTCTCTCTGAAAACAGCAGGTTTTATTTAGCCAGACAGGCTGTGGTACTATTCTTCTCTAGATGACCCCCGCTTTCCAAGTAAAAGGGCTCAGACCTGCTTTCGAGAGCATCAAAGCAATATCAGAACATAAAGCAGGACATGTCACAATACAAATCTCCTTTTGTTTCATACCAATATTGATTTTGATTCTTACACAGGGAAGAAAAATAAAGACTTTACATGAACAAACATCAAACCATTTCCATTACAAAATAATATTCCAGCTGAAGCTCACAAATTATACATTTTAATTTTATTCTGCTTTTGCCTCTCTTCATCATTAATTTTCAGATTTAGTTGTCATATTAATGTACCTTCTGTCACCAAGCCCATCAGAAACGATTTCTGTAACCAGCAAAATGTTATTTTGATAGTGCTAATAATAGAACTAGTACTAATGGTAATTGTAATAAAAGTCAAAAAATAAACCATTAGTAGAAAAAAAAAAAAGAGTATATTGAATACACCGCCATATCAAAAAGCCATAATGCTGATCTTCCCATCCTCTGACCATCTCTCTCTCCAGAAGGAGACCACAGGTGATGGATGTAACAGAAAGAAACAGCTTTGCAATGAAAAAGAAATAAAACAAAGAACCCACAAATATCAGAAAGAACAAAACCTGGGAAAACAACGCAACAAGGAAAACCAAGTGCTACATGGGATATTAAAGAGAAAAATGATCCGTAGGAGAATGGCAACTGTTACTATGAGCTTCCTACAGCTACCTCTGCCTTTGGATATTTTAAAAAATTTATTAACCTGACAGCAGGAAACTTTATACAGCTTGCCCCCTGACAGTGTGCCAGCCTGGTGTAAGCACTTGCTATCTCTCGGTTTAGCATAAGGAAATCAAGAGAGGTGTTAAGTGGTGCCATGTGCACGTTTGGGCAAATACACCTTCTTATCTGTCTGCCTCTCTTGCATATTTCCAAGAGAACTTGCTGCATCGCATACAGTCCGATTGCAGCATCCAATTCTCTTTCCTTCTCTATTTTTTTGCATTTGCTTCCTTTTTAATGTGCGAGTGTCTGATCTATTATTAATCTCAAAACACAAACCTGCAAGGATCTCAATCAAAGAAAGTAACAGTTCTTTCACAAATTACCTGTTTACTGCCTGGTAGCCAGCAAGCTCCCCTTTGAAACCGCCAGCCATTTATGTTGCTTTTAAACAAGTTTGTTTGTTGATGTTATTTTTATAGCTTCAAAGACTGGGGAAGAAAGATTAACTAATTAAAAACGAACTATTTGTCATTCAGTCATACAAATTGCATACTCGGATTTCATTTTTTCTCCTTCCTGCACTAATGCTAGTTATTCTGTATATAAATGCAGATAATAAGACTTCAAGCCTCATTTAAGAAATGCATAACGTACACCTAGCTCAAGAAAATAAAAAAATAATAGAGAATAAGTAATTAGAAATTCATGAGAAATAAAAAATTGTCTAAAAAAAAAAAGCATTACTTTCTCCCCACTCAAAATAGTTGTGTGCTATGTTGGTTTTTTTTTAACGTTTTGTTCTTTTTTTTGTTGTTTTTAAATAGGTTCCCTTTGTCACAATTGAGATGCAGTAATGGCTGGTTTTTTTCCATAAAAGCAAGGGAATTTACAGGTAATATTTCCTCTTCATCTCCCCAGTTTTGCTTACACTGATGGGTAAAGGGAGCAGGAGCCCAGCCTCTCCTTGTGTCGGTATGCCTGTATCAGCAGCAGCAGCACATGGGCACAGCAGGAGCCCTGAGCCAGTGATGGATTTTGCATCTTACCACCGCACCTTACTTTGTGTTTCAATAGTCACGACATCTTCTTAGGCTCTAATGGGCATCTGCTGCCTGCTCACCAGGGCATTCTCTCCTTCGACTTTGGTGAGAACTACACCAAGAAGTCAGACAATAATATAAGTTCAGAGGGGTAATTCAAGCCTCTAACTGCTCGCAAACTGCTATTTTTAATGTTGATATCAAACATATCCTTCAGAAATCACAGTCTATCCCATCATCTAATTTTCAGATTCGTTGAAAACTTGCAGGTCTGTATTTGTGAGCTGATATTCTAACCGTGCCAACTCCGAACGCTCCCCATTGGCACCACCCCTGGAATGAAACAGTGCTCCTAACTCAAAGATTACATGCTCTAATGAAAGTATCCCACATTCAGGCACTAGCAGGATTGGTCCCAGGGCCCTTTCTGATTGTATGGGTAACCGATAACGCCTCATACCAAAGCATCCGCAATGTGGAAATTACTGTGGATCTGCTGAATAAAACTATTTGAAGAGAAAGGAGTCTTTTTTTGCAAATTGAACATATCTCAAAGAAAGCCTTAGTTTTAATATTGAAACAACCCAGGCTTTAAACTTCCCTTGAGCAGGAATACACACTAGAGCCTTAAAATGCAGTGAGAGTAATGAACTCCGAGTGCTTTCCCTGAATTTGCCAAATCTCATCAAAACACTTCTGATGGGCCGACACACCTTGTAGGTGCTTAAAATACAAGAGCATCACCAAAACACGGAGAATCATCCTTCAATACAGCGATGAAAGGACGGCTCCTTATTCGTGGGCCTTCCCCCACAGGCGAGCCGTGCTGCTAATGACAGTGATGTGAGCTTCTCTGAGCAGCCTGGCAGTGACCCCCGCTCTGACCTGCCGAGCCATCGTCTCCAGAGGTGAAAAACAATTTAGCCTTCACCCTCTGTAACCGAAACAAAGCCAGCGTCATAAATTCTAATTGAAGCAATTCTCGTTTTAAGATGATATTGGATAGCGTATGTTTCCTTAAAGAGCAATGTGAGGGACTTGCTAGCAGAAGAAAGAACTTCTGCCCTGTTCTGCTGCAGCATGCATGTGTATGCCTCTATAGGAAGACACTCTCAGGTCTGAGTGGGGCAACGGTTCTGGGAAGGAAACAAAACACCAAAGTCAGCTCAGGGTTTTGAAAACAAACCCTTGTTTACAGAAACGAGTGCAGATTCCTTTAACTCACAGAGCCCACTCACTATTTCAAATGTACACAGCATTGTGAAAAAGCAGAAAGCTGGTACAGAACCACAGCCTTCAGTTCCATCACAGCAAGATGGAAGATTTAATTTCACAAATCCTTGCCAGCACAAAAAGGAAGGTAGTAAGCATTTCTTTTTTCCTTTTTTATTTTTCTGCTGTCCTGCAATCCTTAAGAAGGAAACATTTCTGCTCCACTAATATTGGCTGGGTCTTGCACTCACTACTTTTGTTTTTCATTTTTAATTTGTAAGCTTTATGCAGAAAACCCACAGGCTTGATATATGACAAAAACAAACACAATTTCTTATAATTTAGTAGAGTTATCTTAACCAACATCTAATTATGTCACAAATCACCTGTGATTAAGGATTCACCGGTCTGAGCCAACCCCATCAAAGCCAACCTCAGCCCACAGGTGCTTCTCAAGCTTGGACGAATTTCCTGGGGTTTTTCCTGTACAGGGAATTTCATGCACAACATAAGCCCAGTGTCTACACCAGCTTTTGAATCTCAACAGTTGTGATATTACACAGCTAAACGTTGTTTTGTTCTTGACATTTTCCAGACCAATACCTGATAACTTATTTTAAACTTCTTTAAAGACATTGTGTAAAAAGACACCTAATTTAGTAGCAAATCCTAATGTATTTATTCAAGCAACGCTACTACTTAACATTAAAAAAAAAAAGCTTTTTCTAATGAGAACTGGGAAATTAGGCCTGTGTGGCTGTTTTGAAGCATACTGCAGAGTAACACAAGCTGATCTGAAACTGACAGTGCCAGGAATTCCGGCCAGCCAACCTTAAATTATGTGTTGCTTAATGACTTAACATGACTAAAATGGAGATACTGCTTCACAAATATTTTAAACAATAAATAACTAACATAAGATCTCTACTTAAACAGCTTTGCCTTTTCCTGCAAGGCAAAAGTGGGATTTCTGGAACGGCAACTCTAAACCTGCACAAACTCCAGATTTCAAAATGCTACTTCTGAGTTTACATGCCTCAGAATATAGAGATTTCCCAATGTTTTGTGCTTCAGAAAGCATTTCTCACTGTGTTTAGCTCTCTTCTTGTTTCACATTATTTCAGTGTCGGAAGTTTTTTGCACGCAGGTTCTAAGACGTGAAAAAGTCCACTGATAAAAAACCACAAGGTGAGCGTTACAGCTACAACCCCTCCAGCTACAGGGCAGCCATTGCTTCTGGAAACAAAACCAAACAAAAACCCAACCAAAACACCACAACAGAAAGAAAAGAAGGCAAACAGGCAGCAATCAGAACCATGCTGATCCCAGCTGCTCCTGCCACCCCTCACAAGTAACACTGCAGCACTGTGACTAAGCGCCCCATTTCCAGGCACCCACAAGCAGCTTCAGGTGGGAGCTGCTTCAAACTGCCAAAAACTTGCTAGTGCTGCTATCTGACACACATAGAGTGCAGCATCCACCTCAGAAGGGTACCAGAATCGGTACCAGAGCACCCACAAGAGAAACAAAAGTTTAATGCATACCTTTCCTAGTCAAATATAAGCATAATTCATTGTAGCCCTGCCCTCTTTTCACCTGGGGCAGGGACTGAGGTGTTAAAGAGGTGCCTTTTTTGGGGCCACGTGCTACCAAAACAAAAAATGAATATCCACTGTTCCTGTGGTACGCAGTGAAATACTGAAACAATGAAGTGTAAGATGAAAGACGTGGATTTTAGGAAAAGGTACGGGTGAGCAATGTGGGTCTCTGCAGAAATAAACCCATCTGTCACAAGAAGGCCAAGCAGAATGTGCCCGATGAGAAAGAATAAAGCTCTTTGTATCTAATCATTCAATTCTGTTCATCTGCATGAAAATAAGACTCAGGAAATATTGCTCACATCCACAAAACATAAGACGCAACTGCTGGTCATTCATTTTCACTAATTCAGTGCATGATCACCATATTTTCAAGAAACGTGAAAGAAACAGTTTAGGAAAACTTTGTTTTCCTCCCTATGACTTTCTAAAATGCTTCTCCCTCTCTTGCTTAATAGATCTGGGCAAATTTTCACACAGAATTTATTACATGCTATTTTATATAAAGGAAATTCTTTTCTTTCATCGCATAGAAGAAAGAGGAAGAAAATGCCAATCTCTATGCCATCGTATGTCAAACACGTTCACAAATAATGTAATTTCAGAGACTGCAAATAAAGCCCCTAAGTATGCATTCCTAACATGCTATTCACAACATTAAACAAAGAGAAACAGATACAGAATAATCCTTCATATGCAAGTATCAAAGCTTTAAATAAAAGTAAATTTTAATTATTCACTGCAAATATATCTTAAAGGGAGACATCCAGGACATAAAGGCTAACTATCTATTTTGAATTAATTTGCTTCATTTCATCCTTCAATGCTATCAAAATAGCCCCATTTTTTTTCCCTTTCTGTTCTCAAAGTTATTAAAATTAACTGCTAAGAGCTGCTGCTACAACATCTGTAGCATCTGCTGTAATTGTCACACAACTCAGATAAGCAGTACATAAGTTCATACTAAGGCAGCAGAACTATCTCACCTACTTTTCTTTTTTTTAACTTAGAAACATCTTTTTAGCAGTATCTATACGGGGCTGGCAAACACACTTGCTGAAACAAACAGCACGATATACTAATTTGTAGCTTTTCCAACACTGTTTCAGGTACACAAATTACATTTACAATTCAGGAGATCAGATATTGCTGCACATCGTTCCTATAATCCCGCACGACAACTCTAATGAAAGTACGTGTGTCTGTTTCATTACCACTGTTGAGCACCCAAATGACAACGGCTCAAAAAACCAGCCCGCCTTTTATCACAGGACTCGCCTGGTCTGAAAGCAGACATTTCAGCACTCTCAAATTATAAGTCCATTTTTTCTTTTGTATATACCTTGCTATATTTAGCAGATGCACCCCGTACATTTGATGACATAAAATATATAAACAGCAGAATATATTTATACCAATATGTATGCAAGTAACAGCCTCCTGTATTTTAGACATCAGAATCACTTCCTGGATGAAATGGACTAAAACAATTGTTACGTGGTGTGTGAATATACAAACTGATAACAGAAATTATGTTTTCCATGGAAACAAAGATTACTGAGGGGGCACTTAGACATGGATGTGATATTCAGTGATGGCCATTACTGCAACTGAGAAATTAAATTTTAGGCTTATTGTTATTATTTTCCCTTATTTGCAGCAAAGTTACTGAGTTAAACATTTCTGTGCTATTTCTTCTAGTAAGAGGGGAGGAATATTTTTAAAGAAAGTCACACGTATTCTTTTATTTATAAAATCTTGCAGCTCTAACTGTAGCTGGAATACTGAAATGTGAACACCACTACAGATTTTCTTACAGATTGTGAAATCAAAACTTGAATCTTAGAAAATGGGCTCTCTCTGTGCCTTAAAGCAGCATTCTCATTAAACAACACGTTTCTCCCTTCAACTTCTACTTACAGGATCATGGAAAAACTAAGGAAATGCTCTGCTTCTATTAAGGCTTCTCTTATGTCACAAATGGAAATAATTAAAAGGAACTCCTCCAAGAGAGCAGTCACACTAAACCCAAAATGTCACTGTGTGCCGTGGAGTACTGCTCCAGCTCAGACATCTATCAACATCTATCACTCAAGCACGCGCCTCAACAACTCTGCTCCCTTTTCTGATTAGAGATCAGAGTTGCCTGAGTTGGCTTACAGGGTGTCATCCGTTTGAATGACAGATGTCTGTGTTGGAGTGCCACTCTTACTGCTTGTGTTTTGATGAGGGAAGATTATGCTTTCATCTGGCATAATTTAGGCTATTTAAAAATTAAACAGTTTTGCTTTTTTTTTTTTAATTTTTTTTTTCTGGCACACGCTTTAGAAGAAATATTTCATTTCTAATTTAAATTTTAAAGCACCAGCTCCACGTGCAGTACTCTTGGCAGCCTTTGTTTACTCAGTATAGAGTGTCTGCGATGGGACTGTCTCAGCTCTCCTCACGCTGCCTTATCTTTACCATTTAAAATGGTAGCTCCTCAGTTTAGCCCAGCCACAGAAAGGACTGATAGCACGTCATGCACTCACATCAGCACTTAACATCATAAATGTTAACGAAATACACCAAGAAAAAGGATTCCCCTTCCATTTTTCACATCAGAGACCTCGGAGGCAAATAAGAACATAAAACGAGCGCAGCTTGCATAAAATAAGTTCATTGTTGACAAAAGTTTTCAGGACGTGACACTGTCACTCGCGGTAGCCAGGCGCAATGGGAGCAGAGGGCTGAGTGCCTGCATGCTCCGAGCTATTCCTTGGTACTTATGAGAGAACTGAGTGAACAAAAAAAAATAAAAAAATAAAAAGGAACGGGGGGGAGATTGCTCTTCCGGACAACATGGTAGCAGTGAAATGAAATACCTAGACAGACTTACCGAAGAGCTTGCTGGGAGTGTCCTCGCTGTCATTTGATTCCACAGGCGCAAGCAGGGGCTCATTCAGCTCGTTGTCTGAAGTAGCTGCCTTGTCCTCACCTCTCAACTCTGCATTCATTTCACTCCGCAGTGACAGCAAGGGCTTACTGACTTGTCCAGCTATCATTGGATCCTAGGATGGGGGAAAAAAAGAGTGAGGGAAAAAAAAAAGTGGCAGCTTTGGTGTGCGTATAGTCTCTCTTCCACTCCCTCTCCCTCACACACACACATACACTCTCTCTCTCTCTCTCTTATCTCTGGCTGCTCCTGCTGTTATTGCTGGCTGCAGTCAAGTGAAGAGCTATTACAGATCCAATGAGTTTTCCATTACTCCCCACCCTATTAAAGCTCAACTAGCATGTGAGAGATTCAGGATGCTTTGGAGAAAAACTTCTATGAAAGCAACATAACCAACACAGCTTTAATTGTGGGATGTGCTTTTTGTGTGTGTATGTTTTTACACCTCGCTCTGTCCTTAACGTAGTAAGAAACGAAATTCCTGTATGCTCCAACGGCACCGAAGAGGAGCGCCCTGCCAGCACTCCCCGGTGATTTAAAGAGGCATCCTCCTCCGTGCAACATTAACAAATTCAAACACACACACACACATCTCTCTGCCAGTGTTTCTACGAAAATACACAGCAACAAATAGCCATTTCAGCACGCACACTCAACAGAGACACAGATTTCTTCCAACGGTTCTCGCCTCTGGGATGCTATGCCTCAGAAGTCTGTAAGCACACACACACACACACACACACGTATTTTTGCTTTTAAAATTAAAAACACATCAACTTTTTTTTTTTTTTTTTTTTAAGATAAAATGAGGGAAGATACTTACACAAACAGTTTGCAATTATTGTCGTGCTTGGGACCTTACAGCCCCGTAAAACCTTACATCTACGTATTTAAATTGTTTCCTGACGAATTGGATCTGTTTTATCTTCTGCTCACTGAGGACATTTGGGGTCAGGCATTATTTCCAAGCACACTCTATTATCCCGTTTGCAAACTAACAGGTATAATACCATGACAGCAGGGAAACCAGAGTCAAAAAACTGAAAAAAAGAAAGGAACAAGTGACCTTGTTGCGCTCCCTGGCAGCTATTTATTGCAAAGTTCATGCCTAAATGGTTCTTATGCAGAGAACAGGTGACCAGCGAGCAAGTAGGTTGGTTAGCATGTTCCCTCTGTCCCGTCATCACATTGGTCGATGTTTGCCTATGGGTTTTTTAATGTATTCATGTCTGAAAAGTGAATTTGATATGACACATGATAATCTATGAAAATGTTAATCAATACAAATAGTTTAAGCTGTCATCAAATGCACTTCTTTAGTCAATACTCATATCGCTGAAAACAATGTCACTGTCACCAGGGCTTAATTTGCACAGCACTTAAATATTGGACTCTGTGCATCAATGCACTCCTCTTCAAATACTGTAGGTAAACACATTTTCTCCCTATTTAAGGCTGAAGCACTCAGCACACATTTAGCTGAGCCGAATCCTCCCTTTTGAATACCTTGATAGGTCCACTGGAGGGCAAAATTAATACTTAATTGAATCTCACAGTCATCAAAATAATCAATACTTTTTTATTATTTATTCTTTACAGTCTGTTGACTGTTTCAAACCTCTGAGGGAATGGTGGAAAGGATTCATGGCTTTGAAACACTGTCATTTAACAAGGTAATTTTCAGTGGGGCATTAGGGGTTGTGAAACATATAATAAAACAAAAATGGTGGCTTATAATAGGAAGAAAGAAAAGAATTATATTTCTGCCATCTAACAAAACAGGATAAATAAAAAAGCAAGTGCAGGGAGAGGGAGAAAGGAGGGGGGAGAGGGAGAGAAAGACTGGCTTTTGAAGGGTTTTATCATATCAAGAGCAGAGCTGAGCTTTCATAATGCTGACATTTCTCATCCTGACAATCCTAAACAAGTGGAAAGGATGAGATCGCAGATATCATCTTTCATCACATTCCCCAGCTTAAGAACCAACATGACAGCTTCTCTCCCCTTTACACTGTTAATTACTAAATAAAATACTGCTCTCTGTCAGCATTAGATTATTGCAGATAGCAACCACAAACATTACTCCATTGTTTTGTTTGGCTTTTTTTTTTCTTTCTTTTTTTCCCTAAACCAATGATACCTACCTTGAACTCTTCAGAAAATAAATTGGGCTTGTGTCTACATATTGTAAATATATGAAACATAATCAATTTAATCAATGTGGTCAATCCGTGTTATTGTCAGGCTAAATTGCTGGTGATTTATTAACATTTCATTTACTGTATTTATTAGCCAGCAACAATCTGAACATTTCTTAGATGATTCTGGGGAGGAAAGAGGAGCTAACGGATTTCTTTTGCAAACGCTATAAAAGCCTCTCTGACTGCTTTCCCTCACATTCATAGTAAATTATGGACAAAGTCATTTAATGAAATGTTTTTTTTTGTTTGTGTGTGTGTATGTGTGTGTTGTTTTCATGTGCTATACAATGCATTTTTGCAGACTTTCTAACTAAAGGTCACTGTGAACACAGTATTGTTCAAAGTCGGGGCTGATGCCCTTGGTTCCAGTCACCCAAAATGAATAGCAAGTATGGTTCCATAGCAAATCTGAATCAGGAGAAAATTTCACCCCTTTCATTGAAGTGCTTTGGGGAGGGAGCTACTCCCACTCACAAACTTACACTGCTAATCGGAGGACTGACAGCAACTTAATGGAGGATGCTGCGTCAGTAGGACTCTGGATTAAATTCTTAGCTGCCGAATTTTGAAGTTGAATACATGAAAAATGGCAGGAAGAGAAACACAGGAAACGTTACAGTTACACTGGAAGAAATTTCACCCCTTAGATATTAGTGAATTCCCAGCAATAGGGCTGGGATTTTACCTGTCATGTACATCAATGATTTGACCTCATCTGGAATACTTTGCTTATTTCTGGTTAGAAATGAGCTAGGAAACCTAATAAAGATACATCAGAAAGATGTGCAGTAAGAAGGATGAAAAGACTGAAAGGAGTGGGAACATCTACCTGACAAAAGTGAGTAAGAACAAGCACGATCAAAGTATACAAAATAACAAACAGTGCTGAGAAAACGTAGATCGGGAACCATTCACCCCGTGTCATCGATAAGAAAAAAGAGGCCTCCGTCCAAATGGACAAGCAGAATAATCTAAAGCCTTGGAACTCACTGCTGCGGGATATTCCTGAGACCTGCACCCCAAGCTTGACAGTCTCCTAACAGTGAATTTAAAGTGGCTTTACAGACACAGAGCGAAGGACAGCAAAAACTGGTGTGTGAACTGCTGCCCCAACTCGGACTGTAGCAGCGCCTGTAGTTAACTGCCAGAGCGGCTTCATTTCAGATGGGGAATGACTGACAACTTCCTCCGTAAGCAGACAGACTGCATGTTCTCTAAATTTCTAGTTACACGAAGGCTAAATACATCATTAAAATGACGGGCTCAGAGAAAGCGTTTCCTTCAAAAACATGCTTGGGCATTTTTTAGTCCAGGTTCTCTCAGGGCCTTTGGAAGAAGAAGCTGTTGTCACACATCTGTCAGAGCAGCCAGCTGCAGGCCCAGCACTTTCCTCTCCTTGAAGAGGATGAGCCAAGGCCAAGAATTGCGTGCGCTTTTTTTTGCATATAATCCCACCAGAATTTGCTCTCATCCCTGCTGGGATGTCTGTTGATCAGACATTTTGGAAAGTGAAAAAGATCAGGTTGTTACATCACAGTGCAACACTGTAACTTCCATTAATCAACGTCCATGCAAAAGTTCTAGCTTTTCAGACACAAAATTAGGAGTTGAAGAATGCATAAAAAGCAACAAGATGAACTTTGTGAAAAGCGTTTATCTGCTTTAAGCTGAAGGCGAAGGTACACAGAAGGGATGTATTTCAGATGGCATTACAGTGATAAGAACTAAGTTCTCGTCCTAGGAAAACCAAGGAATTACAATCCCCTTATTCAAAATACAGCTGTGAACACCGCATATGTAGCAACAAATTTTACACGGATCTCTTGCAGGTATTCATATAACTTGTCATCCATTTCCTGTCCATCTCAGACTGCTATTACCAGGCTTGCCTGTTTTCCATGAGCTTCTGCTGACAGCTCTGCGCAGCACAGGGTCCTCCCTGCTGCGTCTCTCCCCAAAGGGCAGTTTGCACCTGGTAGAATTCAGCTGCTGCACCTCTGCTCTGCTCTCCCTCTCCCAGGCTTCACCAAGCAGGCGGCCTTCATTTGCCAGGAAAAATCAGAAGGATTTGCAAATGCAAATTGCAACTCTGGTCACCCAGCCTATTGTAAAAGTCCAAACCTTTACTTTCCTCATCTTTGCAGCACCATACAAAGTGTAGAGAACATTTAGCAGTGTGTTAAAAGCTTTGCCTCTGCACTTCAAGGGTAAAGGTGCAGTTTCTAAGCAAAACTATTCAGTAATCAGTGAGCTTTTACAGAAAACTATATGGTTTTGTGTGAAATATGCCCTAGGCAGAGATCTAAAAATGGGACTTCAAGCTACTTTTATCCTTAATGCAGGATTTGTGTGATGATGGGCTTTATAAAGACTCTACGCACTGCTTTAGCCATTGGGCTAAATTTTGTAGTCACTGCACCATAAATATTGCCAGTTTAAATTTAATTATGTTTTTTATTTTAATAAAAAAAAGTGAAAGAAAGATCCTTTGTTTGGTTTTTAGTTCACCCTTCATTTGAAATTACTTCGTTTCTCTGACCTAAACATATTTTAATTTTCTGGCACCTACCCCAACCCCAATAAAGTGAAATAAATCTTCTCTAGGATTCTAGTCATGCACAGAATTCTGTTAGGGACATACAGGCGCTGTCTATTGGAACAATCACTCCAATTACGTTACCAGTAAATAGAAAAAAAGTATATACACTATTCAGACATTCTAACGACTATGCCAAAAAATTTTCAAATTTTAGAGTGGTTTATTTTTATTTGAGACAGACTGCCACCATAGCCTCGGAAAAAGCTGTTTTAAGGCATAACTTAAAGCTTTTGAGTGAGGAATACTTTAAAATCTCTACTAGGAAACAATTGGTTTTATTTGTTCCAAATGCTAGTGAAATTTAGGATTGCGTTTTGCCTTGGTCCTCTTAGGACCTAGTCCTTCTTCATCTGTCTTATTGCTTCTGGAGGCATTCAAATTCTTTCATCAACAAAGATTTCTAGTGGGCAACTTTCATTCTTTCATCTTTAAACATTGTTTTATGTACTGCCACTGGTGAGCCAATATTTCCATCCCAATCTATAGATAGTGTGGTTTATGCAACTTATTTTGAATCAGAATTCAGACCCCTGCCAGCCTCTGACCATTGCTACCTGCTGACTGTTATTTCTCCAGAAAAGTTAGAGAAAATGTTCTTGTCTTCCCAGCTATCTGCACCACTATCCTTAAATGGATGTTTCTATAATGAAAATAAACAAGAATGTTGATATGGGATCATTGATCTCCCTTCACTGCTTTGATCGCGTACTTGTATTTACTGCATCACATATTTGCTTATATTACCTATATTACTCATATTCAACTTACTAAGATGCTCAGTATTGCCCGCCCTTCCCCTTACAGCAAGAAGCTAATACATCCCCAGCTCTTCTCACTCAATATAAATATTATCACACGAAACAGTCTCCACTTTTCTTCGGCTAGAACTGTATTTATCTCCTCATGAAAGTCTCTGTAGTGGAAAAGATATTTCTGTTCTGCTCCCTTTTCTCAAAGCTAGTTTGACTTTAGGAATCGTATTTCTTTAGTGATATTCATCTTCACACCTAATAGCTAGATTGCAGTTACAAAGGAGCATTCTCTAGTTAAAAATGATCTTGTAAAAGAAGTAACCACGACACAATTACACACGTATTAACAAATCTGCACTTCATGCAACAACTGGATGTGGAAAGTTAGGGAGGCTATCGCTATCCACGGCACTTGCTTTCACTTAAATGCTCTTTTCAGGTTAGTCAGAGATGATGATCTTTTATTTTCTTTATTTCATTTCCTCTGAAAGCTGAAAAGGTTAGTGCTGCTTAATGGGTCTGACAGAAATTATGTATTTACAAAACTCATGAAGGTTTTAATTGTAGGAATCTTTTTTTAAGTCATTGTTTTATTTACTTATTTATTTTATTAAGAAAAACTACATGGCAATGTCTCTTGAATGGCTATGTCCTCAAATTTCAATACTACTTTAACATGGTTAATTTAAGTAAAAAATAAATTCCTCAGTAGTCATAACCCTGTACTGAACCATTTACTTTCCTTAAAGAAAAAAATCTCCCACGTTTCTTGCATCTATTAGGAGTAAGCTGAAAAATTCACAAGAAAGTCCTCACCCTGCTGGTAGGGTTGCTCTGCAGCACTCTAGTAGGAGGCTTCAGCATGGAAATATAGATACAACAAACTCACAGCAATTAAAGACTACGTCACAATTTTACTTTATTGGGCTTATTGCTATAAACATAGCCCTACTAGCTTCACACAGCAACTCATGATGTATGCTTTAAATATGCAAAGAGGGTAAAGGAATTTGATTTTACCATGTACAACATGAGAAGTAACTATTTCACCTGCAACTGCAATCAGGAAAAAAAACCAAACCAAAATAAAACCACTGCTGACATGAAAGCAAAGCATGGAAGTTTTACTCTAAATGTTGCTTTAGAATTAGTAAACTTAAGACCTGTGATCCAATTATTAAGCTGATATAACAAACATTTGCTCCTGCTGTAGAAAAACATTTCATCTGCAAAGTTTTCTACCATGTACAGAGTGAAGTGAAACAACTATCATCTATTAATTCTAGGTTAACAGGAGTCCTTTCAGGCCTTTGCCAGAATACAATGATCTTCCTCTTAAATGACATGCTGCATAGTGGAAAGGAGCTTGTTCATCAGTGGATGTGTTGTAGAAGTATGTATGCATCTTCAGGTCAAGAGACAGAGACACTACTATTCTGAGAGGCTACCGTGTTCACAATAAGTGATAGCACACAGCCAAGAGAAATAAGTCTTGAAATGGTGAGATAAAGCAGTCTTCTAGCTCAAGGCTCTTTTAGCTGTACCAAAGCAGACGATTTTTAAGAGATCAGAAGATCAGGCCCTGTAGATCATGACAGGACAAGGGTGGAACAATATGGAAGAAGGAGCCCTCAAGAAACTTTCCCATCCTATTACTTTTCTGCCATCTGACCTCCTAAAGAAGTAGATCACACAGGAGAGCAAGTAAACTCAGAATTAAGAGAAAGCTCCAATCAGTAAGCAAGTTTCATCGTAGTGAGGAGCTGCCACCTCCATCAGCTCTGTTCTGGAGGGAGCTGTGCCAAAAATAAGGAGCCATCCATTGAATTGTAAATCTATAAGAATACCCAGGATTTTCTAAAATTCGTATATGGTGAGGCCAACTTTCCAAAGAACTTGAAAAAATTTCTATTACAAAACAGAAGAATCAAATGCATTAAAACTTTTCTGCAAATGCCATTCTACTTTAATATAAGAAGCATATTGTAGCTGTCTAGAGGATCTTTCAGATAAAAATGAAAACTTTTTATTTATCTTGAAAAATATTTCATACTATTTCTAATCTCCACAGTGACCACATAAAGCACGCTTGCCAAATTATCTTCACACAAGTGTTTGTTTACTAGCCTGCCAATTTGACAGCCTGTTGTTGCTAACATTAACCACATTTTCAGTTTTGAGAGGGCCTTAAAGTTTTTTTGAGTCTCATCCTCTCTCCACCCAATCTCATGACTTATTTTAAAGATCCATGCAATGACTATAGCATCCCTTCATCAAAATTATCCTTCTGTTCTCCACAGGTAAGAAATAAGGTAAGGGCATATAAGGCCTGTGGAACTAAGAAATGCATTAAGATACCTCATGGCATGCTGGTAGTTCTGTGTTACTTCTAGTTTGTTCATTTTGGTTTTGATATTAAGTAAATGATTGCTTCCTGGGATGGCCAGCACAAAGCATTCAAGTGATATAAATTAGGCCTAATCAGAATTTTAAAACAATATCATATACAGTTTTTCTACGATTTATGAGAGCTGCTCTGGAAGTCATACCCCTGATTTTTTTTTTTCTTCATGTTGAACCACAACATTAGAGGTGGATGTTGATCATGCGGCAGAGGATGGCATCCATTGACATCCATCAACACTTACTGAATGCTTACAGAAATCAAACAATGGATGAGAGCACAGTAAGGCAGTGGGTGGTGCATTTCAGCAGTGGTGATTGGGGATGAGCTCTGCTGGTGCATAGTTTTACAAGTGCGGCATGCTAGCAAAAATGTATAGCTAATGCTGGTGACTAAGTTAAAAACTAGCGTTGAGTAGATGAGAATATGCTCTATCAAATGGTGTTATTGTGCTCTTTGTATCTGTTGTAGTTTCCACAGAAATAAATTGGAGCATTACTTTCTGAGCGACCTACGTAATTTGGTAGGTTTTGTCTATGTCTGTGCACACCAGAAAGAGTTTTAGAAAAGAAAAACCCAGAATTCAGTTAAAATTATTTTCTTTTAGAACCCAGCACACCTATAACCACACCAAAACTTAAAAGTAACTTTTGAATGTTGGTCACATATGAGAGAGAGAGACTTGACTAGGCAGTTAAAAAGGGACTCAGCAACTGACAGAGACTCTTGTTAGCTAAAGGAAAAATGTTTTACCTTACATTTCTGGATTTACATAGGATTTACAAGTTGCAACGCAAAAAAAACATTAAGTTGAATTTCAGGAAAAAAAAAATCACAGCACGGTTAAAAGCTGACTCAAGTCAGCAGTTAATTCAACCTCTTATATACAGAATAGAAAAACACAAATCAAGTTCCATCTGTAGAATTAGATGGAACAGACCTGGCTGTATCAAGAAAGTAACTCTGTCTTGAGCTGGATCTCGTCTCTCTCCACGAATTCCATGAAAAACACACAAAGCAACACCCTGTAAAGAAAATTTGTTGAAATAACGACATACCAGTTCTTGTGCAGTAAAGCAAACTTTCCTAATATATATATATTTTTTTTTGCTGAAGATTTTTAAAGTGCTTCTAATTCCAGTTTCATCCAACTCTATGTCTGAATGCAACTTCAAACACCACTGTAACACAATGCACTGTCACAACCCAAAGCAGTTTAGGAATTAGGCATATATTATTTCCTTTTGGAAATAAGAGTACAATAAACAACCACAATACACACCAGGCAGATCGGATTTTGACCAGAATATCACACCTAAAATTGCTGAGATACCTCTTTTTGAGTATCAAAATTGTTTTGCCAACCTGAGGCCAGTCAGGAGGCCTGCCTTGAATTATCCTCCCTGGACAACACTAAAGACTTCCAAAACTCAAATCCAAATCCAGGACAGCTCCACCGTTGTTTTACATGTTATGTAATTAACAAGGTTGTCAGCTGTTAGATATGCTTTTGTCTTGCTTCATCCTTCTTGCCCTAATACAGCATACTTGAATTTTAGAGACAAAAATGGAAAATGACTTCTCTTGTCCTACATCCATTGGAAAGAATAGCCAGCAGGACAAGGGGAGCAATGGTCCTTCTGTACACAGCCCTGGCAAGGTCACACCTCAAATACTGAGTTCAGTTTTGAGCCCCTCACTACAAGAAGGACATTGAGTTGATCAAGTTTGTGCAGAGGAGATTGATGTAGGTGGGAAAAGGCCTAGGAAACAAGATGAGGCGCCACTGAGAGAAATAGGACTACTTAGTATGGGGAAGAGCAGGACAAGAGGAAAGAGACTTCAGCACTCTCTATTTGTGACAGGAGGTTGCAGTGGAGAGGACGCCAGTCTCTTTTCTCAGGTGTCGTATAACAAGATGAGAAGAAATGGCCTTAAGTTGCATCAGGAAATAATTAGATTAGACATTAAGGAGAATTTCTTCATGGAAAGCATGGTCAGTTAATGGAACAGGCTGCCCAGGGAGGTCTTTAAGAGACATGAGGACACGGCAGTAAGGAAAATGGCTTAGTGGTGGGACTCAGTATGTTAGGCTGATGGCTGGACTTAACGATCTTGAAGGTCTTTCTCAACCAAAACGATTCTATAATTTTTACTGGTACCACAACTTCTGAAGACATACTCTCAGATTTACTGCCCTCTGTCTCCTTTCATCTTCCCTACACACAATGCCCATCCGGTAAAGAAACTGGAAGCTTTGCCAGAACAGAGCCTCACAAAAATTCAATCTCTTCTTTTTCCTTTTTTCCAGATACCAGAACACGCACTGCAGTAAGACATACAGTTACCAGCTCAAGAGGAAGAATGCCAAATCACTTTTCCTATAGCTCTCCTACAATGAGCTCCTTTGACAAGAAAATCTGCTGCTACAACAGCTAAACATGCTTAATAATGCCACAAATATAACAGATCAGTAATTTTAGGAGTTTTGTTTAGTTTTTCATATTTTGATGCCTTTTGCACTCATAAACAAGTGCATTTTTTTAAATCATTACAGAAGATATTTCAGGATACTCTTCTTCTTGCCAGGCCTTCATCAACACCTAAGTATCACATAGTTCTCACAGAGTAGATCTTAATATATTAATCTCTAAATGAATATATTCCAACTTCAGTATGCCCTTAATTATCACGTAGCTTCACAGTTCTGAAAAGTCTGCACAAGGACGTGGTTTTCTTTAAGTCGAAGCCCAATGTCAATGACACTAACCTGCTGGAAGATGCAAGTATACTTAAGACACTCAGTGTTTCATTCATTATGCTAGTGTAGGATATGTCACACACCACGTGTCATACTGGTATTACATGTTAGGCATACAGGAGGATCACTTCAATTCAGAGCAGTGTAACAGCATTTTTTCTGTTTAATGCTTCACAATAGGAAAACAGCATAACATCAATCATTCTAATCCAGTTACTATAACTGGTGCTATCAGTAGACAATGACAAGCATTTCTCAGATCCGCTAGTATTTTGTTACACGGACAATTTTATCCTGTATTATGTATTGTTTATTTTGTTGACTTCGCTTTGTTTTGTTTATTAAACAGTTGCCATGTAATTATTTGTCAGAAGCTTCCTTTTACTTTGTAAGCAAACTCCTCTTAAGCAATATTTTAGGGAAGAAAACCTGATCGTGGTTAAAGAAATAAAAATAAATGAATAAATACATAAAAGAGCATGCATCTACACCAGTACTTCCTGCTCCTTGTTCTTGCTCTTTGCAAACTAGCTAACACTCTAGGATGCTCAGTTTCACTCTTAAAGAATAACTATGACTGATCCTTAGAAAGCACAGTCACAAAAACCATTGACTCCTTCTGCTTCAAGAGCAGAAAAATGTTATTATCATGTGTACATATACATGATATATGTATCTCTATGTATATACATAGAGATATGTGACAATTTTAAACACAAAACATATACACATTTCTACACACATAGGACTGTATGTAACCAGTGAAGTCATTTGGATTGATGCCATCTGCTTCAGCAGGTGCTAACGGACAATTTCCTGCCTGAAGAATCACTGGGATCTAGGCAAGGGCCCTGATCTTGGTGTCACTGAAATCAATAACAAAACTTCCACCACAAGTCCTAAAAGCAGCTTAGTTTCTTCAGAAGTTTTGGTCACTGTAAGCAATCTCATAATATTACTGGTTGTAAGTTACTTTTCAACCCGCTACAAACCTACCGTATCACTTTTTAGAAGTAATAAAATACACTTTTGAACACACTGTTTTGAAAGAGACACTTATGAGAGACACAGCATAATTGACAGTGGTTTTGTGCTTTTTTTATTTTTAATATAAAGGATCACAAAAAGAACGCACTAAAATTTACAAATAGGAACAACATCGGAAAATGTGTTTGGAAACGAGCATCCCTAAAATAAAAATGGAAGTTCTTAGTGGTTCTTCCTGAGAGTTCAAAAAATTCACAAGAACATAATGATAAAATGCAGAACAGAATAGAGATTTTATCTAGATATCACATTGTCTTTTTTCTTTCTTTTTTCGCTCCATAAATTTTCTTCGTACATCATTCAAATAGAAATAAATGCTATATGTGTTGTATATATGTTTGAAGAACTGCTTGGTTACACCTTTGCATTTTATTTCTACAAAAAAAAAAAATCCTATGCGTATGTATGTAATTAGTTTTGATTTTTTCCTTTTGCTTTTTGGAGGTTTGGGGTTTTTTTGTTTTTAAACACAAAGGCAGAGTCACTTGAGTTTCTTCCAGCAAGCTTGCGCATCAGGTTACAGCTGTGAGAGCAGGTTAGCATTCAAATCCCTTTCTTCCTCTCTGTTACCCATCTTTAAATGACAAACAGCCTTTCCTTGGGTGATAGTTTCCCACCAGGTGGTGAGAGTAGGAAGCCAGCACCTCAGAGGCTCAGTTTTGCTACTAACCTTCTGTGCATCTTCTGACCAGATCATTCAATCTCTATTCTGTTGAGCAGATTTGCAGAAGAGCAATGCAAAGCCATTCCATTCTAACCATTAAGTGTTCCTGTGAAAATGGGTACATTAATCTACCCTACACCTACACCCACCTAACCCCAGCCATCACATAGCCTAATGATGGAAGTTTTTACATTGCCAATCTGTTGATCTTGAAAGTAAAATCAAAGAGATTTAGGCAAGAACCAAGTCAGTGTAGCTAATTTTGAGGTGGATAAAACAAATCACTTAAAAATCACACACTTTCCCCCTTGTTTGCAGTTTCATATTCACAGCATTCTATCATTCCCACTTCCTTTCACCCATGTTTACTTCATCCATTTATTAGTGCATTAACATAAAAATTTCTCAGCCCTATGGCACCTAAATGCTTAATTGCAGCCTTTGATCTCTGTGTTTCCATGTGGCTAGTTAGTCCTTAGAATTCACATGGATATTAAAATGTTCTCTTTGGCCATGAAATCAAGTTGGTGGGCAGTTACTTCAATATGACACCTTACATGAACTTAACATCTTGTCTTCATGTTAAACACTGCAAATCAGTGAAATCATACTGTAGCCACTGACACAGTTTTTCCTGTTTGATATCCCATTACTGCAACAGCAGCTGCAATAGTTTAGGAGAAAGTTCTTTCTTCCATAAGAACATACTTTAAGTAGGACATGTTAGAAAGGAGGATGATAATGCCACTTAAGTGACTATTACAAAGTATTTGCCAGTTTACAAGAGAACATGCAGTGTCTTTATACAGAACCATGGTAAAACGTGGCAGCAGGTCCAGCACAGCATCACACTGCTCACAGAATTCATTCATCTGTGCAGACAACATAACAGAAGCATTAGACCCTTACCTTCTGATCAACACAACTGGTATGGAATCATTTGTGTGTGCATATCCTAGCATAACACATCTTTCTCACAGAGTATACAAAAATAGCAAAAAAAAAACAAAACAGGAATTTTAACTTCCACATACACAATATTAACTGTCCAGGAAAAAGTTGAGGGAGGGAAGATTTAGGTTGGATGTCGGGGGAAGTTCTTTCCTATGAGAGTGGTGAGGTGCTGGAACAGCTGCCCAGAGGGGCTGTGGATGCCCCGTCCATCCCTGGAGGTGTTCAAGGCCAGGTTGGATGGGGCCCTGGGCAGCCTGGGCTGGCATTAAATGGGGAAGTTGGTGGCCCTGCATGTGGCGGGGAGATGGGAGATTCATCATCCTTGAGGTCCCTTCCAACCCTGGCCATTCTGTGATTCCACTTCTAACAGATCTTCCCTCTTCTGCTTGTCTTCCCCTTTCAAATCCTAAGAGCTGAATTTCTGTTGAACTCCAAATTACCTCACATGGGAAGCCTAGAAACTCGCAAGCCTTTAAGTCTGTTCACAGTACACTTCAAGAAAAAAAAAAAAATTAGAAGGTAGTTCTAGGTTTAAAGGACAAGAAGGATTAAGCACAGAATATCACTTTCATTATATTCTAAAGCCAAGTGTTGTACAGAAAAGAAGTTAATAAAATAAGGAGAAAATCTAAATCCACAATGATTAAAAAAAAATGTTGGAGTGCTTTCCAGTTTTCTAAGATAATATATTAAATGTGAAGAAGCATTGAACTCGGTTCCATGTATCAGTTAAAGAAAAGCTAGCAAAGGGCTATGCTATAACCTACTTAATCAGCAACTCACAAGGGGCTGAGTTGCATTAACATGAACTGCATGCTTAAGTAGCAATTCTCTGGACTTTACTACATCAAAATAAGCCATACATGGTAATTTAAAGCCTTTGTGAATGCAGAAATTTTACACAGCTATATACACAATCCCTTATCCATCCATTGCTCCCCAGCCTGACTCCAGCACAGCAAACAAGAAGTAATAAGAGGGATCTGACAATAAATTAGTCAGATTTTTCAGATAAACAGTTTAACAACAGAGACAGTTGATCACATTACTGGGTTTGTTTTCTGAGCACCTCCAGCTGCAGGTTTCCACCAGTTTTTATTCTCTTCTTACAGACATTGGAAAAGAATGAAAAAGTGAATGAATACACAATAATGATGATAAATTCTTTAATTCTGCCCCTCTTTCTCACAAAAACAGTTAGGGGAATGCTTTCAAAAATACCTGGCTCTTGGAAACCCAGAACAGCCTAGGCTGGAAGTGACCTCGAAACATCATCAAGTCCAACCTTTCATGAGAAAAGGGAGTCTAGATGAGACTATCTAGCACCCTGTCCAGTTGCATCTTGAAAAACCACATCCCTGGGAAGTTCTTCCAGCAATTGAGACCAACATGCAAAACAAAGATGCATGAAACTGAGGAGCGATGGCATAAATGAACAACACTGACACTAGACTTTGACCCTGCTTTCAGGGCTCACATAACTGCCCCCAAACACACCTACCCTGTGCAGTCATACCATCTGTACAATCTCTTTCTCCTGGGTGACCTGGTGTCTGTACACATCTTCAAGGTTCTTCAAGGAAAAGATGACAATATACTGAAAAAGCACTACAAGAAGCCCAAACAGATCTGTTAAATTTATTATAACCGAGGAACTGGACTGCTTTGATGAAGACAAAGATGTGTTTATGCTGCAGTTAAATCATGGCTTTAAGATACGATAGTCATTTATCTATATCTGAAGGGTATAAACCGGCTCTTCAAGCATGTAACCCAGCACTAAGTATACATACTGGAATCAATGGGACCACTTATATGATCAGATTTTCTGAGACTGAAGCCCAGCAGTGGAAGTAAATTGCTTAGAAGTTATCACAGAGCTAATTAGAAGGAAAAAGATGAAAAACTGACCACAATACATGCAATGAGCATTAAGAGTGGGGAAAAATAAAACAATCCGAAAAGCAAAGGCTTAGATTATAACCTTTTCCTGAAAAAGTAAGTAGGAAGAGTTTCAGTTAGAGATATTTATGTGCAAGTGGGCAGAGAAATGCACAACAACTGCACAATCTTGCACTTGTCTTCTATGGGGAACCAAAGGTCTGTCACATTGAATGGCTAACTGGCTGTTGGTAAAGGAATACTTTTTGCACTGCTATCCAATTATCCATTTTAAAACACAGCACTGCATTGACAGTGAATGCAAAAATGAGAACATACAGGTCTGTGCTGATTTCTAAAAATCTTTAATTTGAAAGCAAACACTGGACACCCTTCCCTTTAAACACTGCCTCAGCCTAGGATCATCACAGTGGGTTCCCTCTGGCCTCATATACCATATTAACTTCATTAATAAATTATGATTTCAGTAGCACCTATTCTAATCCTATTGTCTTCACCAGGCTTCTGCAAATGTAATTTAGTACTTCATTTGAAGGCAATGAGATTGCAAAGGCAGTCTAGAAAGTAGAGCATAGTTTATAACATAGCTGATGACCGTTTTAGTCTCCCAGTTGGTGTCACAGAAATGACACCAGGAAAATCTGACTTTGCTTAGTATGCCTGCATGCACATTTACACTGATATGTTACTTTTAAGAAAGCTATAATGTGCACGAATATTATCAAGAAAGCATTCTCACTTTATAAGCATGATGACTATATGATTTCACTGTGAAGTTCAATTTTTGGCTCTCTATAGTGTTTCAAATCCCATTGATTTGGCTGGCAATATTTGTTTCCAAAAAACACAAAATTAAATAAAAAGCCAGATACACTCTGAAGGCCAAAGAGAAAAACTTATGCTAAACTCTAAACTTAGGGGAAAATCAGATAATTCCTACTTGCAACATATGTGGAGGAGAAGTGTATATACTCTAAAATTGTTCCCTTGCAACTAATGTGCCTCTAGTTTCCTCACAGTTCAAGAAAGCTTATTATTAACCTTAACATCTTTATACACTGCAAACATTTTGAAAATTTAATTTAAAATTAAAAAAAAATTAAGTTGTAAGTCAGTATAGTGAGTTTGCATGAAAGAAGTTCCCACTTAGTCAGTAATTTATGGAGAACACACAGTAATCCATATCAAGAAGTGTAATAACATCAGACTAGATAAGTAGCCCTTCAGAATGCTGACCAGTACAGACAGGGGAAGGGACAGCAAACCTTGAAAACATGGGAGCTCAAGAAGTTTCCTGCAGATACAGACTTCCAGTCTGTGCATGGAGATTCCAGCCTTCAGGTTTTGCTTTGTGGCAAATTTTGAAAAAAAAAAATTGAGGCAGAGGCAAAGGCAAATCTCAGTGGATGCGAGTAAAAACCAGCAAGCTTCCCAGGCACGTGCTTCCTGAGAAAAAGCTGGAGGAATTCCCGCCCGATCCCAGTGACCGTACTGCCATCCAGAGGTAGGCTGCAGCTCGGAGGGAGCCAAGCCTTCCTGTGTTGGCATGGAGCAAAGCTCTCCCTCCAGTTCACGTGGAAGAGTCCAGGTCTCAGGAAGCTGCACAAACGTTGAGGTAGTTTGGATCTGCAAGTTCTGGAGGTTTATCTAGTGCTCACACCATCACGAAATATGGATCTTTTGCAGAACAGCCTCCAAGCAGGTTTTTCTAGTTCAGTTTGTCAGGAGATTGTTACCTCTGTAATCAGTCTCACGGTTCAGAAGGGCTAAATGCATGCACTGAATTCTTTGTGGGTGCAATTACTACTGACTTACAATAGAACAGTATTATTGGGCAATAACCTGAAGACATTTGGAGAACTTACTGAGCCTAACCAAGAGAACTCATCAGTGGAGAACTCACGCAGATGTGCGAATGCACTACAGTACAGTACTGATCTCCTTTCCAGGATCCTGTATTGTGCATCTCATCTTACAAAGGAAAAGCAAAAGGCGGAGGACAAACATTATTTTTGATTCCATCAACGGGTAGAAAGAACTCAGTTAAAATGTGAGAGATCATTTAGATCATGCAAGGTGGCAGGAATACAGCAGGATAAGGGAAGTGGGCTGCCTATCAGGTGATACCTACAAAATACTTCCAGTGGTTGAATCCAGTACTAGTCCGAGAGGGGTGGCTGAGCTTATTTATCTATATGAATACATAGAAGAATACACGAAGAACATTTTTACCTCCTGACCTAGACTGAGATTAAACTGTAATTGCAAAAGACATGCAGGGCTCAAATATGCAGTAAGGTATCTTATGGCTTAATATGAGATGCAAAGTTATTTAAGTATTTCTCTAGCTTTTTATTAAAGAATTTTACATGCTTTAGATGCTTGGAATTCTTAAAACTGAAATACTGATTTTAGGTTTAATTTAAAAGGTAACAGATTTGTCTGATTAAACACACGGCACAAATTACAGATGCATTCCTGCTCTCTTCAGTAGAATAATTTAGATTCACCATATTCAAAAGGATGAAGGCTTGACACGAGATAACTATAAGACTACCAGTAGTTTATAAATTTAGCATAACAGATATACCAATTTGCTTGGATGAAAATAGCAAAGAGCACTAAACTAATTACTTGAATCTAAACTATTAGAATTAGACACTGTAGAAGTCCTTTCCTCAGAAAGAAATCTTTTGTCTCCATACTATCCTCTGCCAATGCCACTGAACACTCTAGAGAGATGGAGAAAGAACTCACTTTGGATGAGGACAATCAATCAAAATCTTCTCTGGAACTAGAACTGCTGTTATAACAATCAATAAATGCTACTTGTTGATCTACAGCAGGAGTCTACTCAAATAAAATGCTACATCTGTGTGGATTAACCACGGTGTTTGTGCACGTGTTCATTTAAATATTAATTCTAAACAAACTTCAGAGGTTGTTTTTTTTTATTAATGGATGCACATACTTATTCTAATACTGACCAAAGCCTCCCTCACTGCTCTATTGTCCTGAAACTCTTCAAGAGGAAAGTGCAGAAGTCATATATTAATGGAAAGGAGGATTTTCCTTGCAATAGCGTCAATAAATATGTCAGTTGTGGGAAAAATAGGACAAAAATAGAAAGCTTATATCTCCAAAATAAAAGAAAAGAATGTTTGTGTCAAATCTATTGGAGAAATTGCCATGAATGGTTCATCTCTGGGAAAATATGACCCTTGTAATGCTGCTAAGATCAGCGAGATCTAGAATGTTATGTTGAGTAAGAGCTGGTTAAAAGTGTCTTTGGGAAGCTTTAATTTACATGTCCATTTTTCCACTATTTTAAAATTGGTAGGAGAGGGAAGTGTAAAAAATTATTAATTAGCCTCCCTGAAAATCTATGTTTAAAAGTATATTAGTGTGAATATTAAGGTAAAGTCCCTATAAGTCACGTTCAGTAGTTCCATTGTGCAATTTTTTTTTAAATATGAATTTATTTGAATTCATCTGTTTCTTCAGTTTGGGATAATTTGTGTTTCTGTGTCCTAAAACACTCAAAAAAGTGCAACAAAATATACAATACCTTTTAAAATAGAATTAGAAAAAAAACACCTTTTTGTTAGCCTTTTATGCAAGGTCTGCTCGGGGAAGCACGCAATAATCCAGCACCTAATTCTGCAGCATCCCTCACACAAAGCATACAGTTGTCCCTGCTCAGGATTCTGCAAGTAGAATAAATCTCACCATAAATCTCAAAGAAGTTTTTCATGAGTGGAGACTTGGGATCTTGACCCTGCTGGTGTTGGTTGTAACAGTCAGCAGGTCTCTAGGGAGTTCAACACGGGCTGCATATGCTTAACTCAAAGAAAGCATGCTAAAGGGCAGCAGTCATTACATCAACCACAAAACTTGACTCAACTCCTGGTTGACTGTTCAGTGAGAATCACTGCCAGACTGCTGCCACCAGTAGACAGACAACTCAATAGCTTAAAAAGAAATAAAGCAAGAAAACCTTCCCAAACCCCCAAAACACATTAGTTACACAACAAATTGACTATGCTTTTTTTTCCCCTCACTGAATTTGCATGTTCTGTGGATTATCACCTGCCTCTGTTTGCACCAGAAGGAAAGAAATACTATTAACCAAGTTTCGCGCAGAGAACTGTTACAACTAATGAGGTATTTTTCCCTTTTTTTGTAACCCCTCCTGATTTAGCTTTCACAGAAAGTCTGGTGGCTCGTTCTTCTATTGCTTTTTACATAATCTACCTGCAACTGCTTACTCCTTCAATTATCTCCCAGAGACCTGCCTTACAATGGAACATGGCAATGGTGGGCTTTTATTGCCAAAGTCTTTATATGCGAGAGTCAACTAACACGTCCTTCCCTGCTTCGTCAAAAAGGCTTAGCTGGAAAATGTTTAGCACATCCCAAGAATGCAACACTGAGGACTATTTAAAAGAGGATGTTAAGGTGGAGGGGTTTTTTTAATAAGAATAATATAAACTGAAGTGTTCTTACTCAGGGCATAGATGAAAACACAAATAAATCATTTCAGGTGAGCATAAATTCTGCTTGAATTGTAAATGACTCCGCTAACAGAAATTAGTTTGAGGCAGAAGCTTAAGTTCTCTTCTGTACACCTACTTTTCTCTGGGGCATTTTTCAGACTCTAGCAAACAAATTTAGACTTCAGTTGTAGGAAAGGCATGACTCTGCTCTGAAAGCTCTGCCCACAAACCTCCAATTACTCTATTTTTAGGATGCTTAGGTTAAAAAAAAAAAAAACCTATCAGGGCCTTGGCTTGTTTCCTTATTTTGGGATTGTTCTGAATCTGTGGCAAAGAAATAATTTGATTTTGTTTAGTGTTATCAGAAAGGCCACTTCTAGGAATAGACTGAAAAACACAGGGGGCTGGGTTTGCCGCTTCCCATTTTCCTCCCCCATAGCCTCTGGTGAACATCTCCTTATGCAGCGATGTAGGATAAAAAAAATCCTTCAGACTCAAGATTTAAATTTGTAAAATGGCAGAAAACAGAGGATGTACTCTACAGACAGAGTATTGTTGGGGTGTGTCAGCTGCTTTCGCTTCTTTCTTTTAAACAATCAACTGGATCATTGAAATGCCAGATTTAAGTGGCTCTTTCATTCACAAAGTACAGACCAACAGCTGACTCACTTTGAAATTGAAAACGGTGTCAGGACCTGCGTTAGGGCAGTGTACATTTGGAGCAACTCCATCGACTGCAAATCAGTTAAATTCCTATGTATCGGTGATTAGAAGTTGGCCTATAACACGCTTTAATTTCTTAACCATTTTACAACAGAGATAAATCTCCTTCGTATCAGTCAATTATTTGCTGTTGCCAGTGTCAGGGTTATGTCAGACTGGCTGATCACATCCTTCCTGATTGCTTCCCTTATCCCAGAGAGATAACTGCACACAATAAAGGCAAAACAGCAGATATCTTTCAGCTGCCCAAAAACTTTAAAGAGAAAATTACCAAAGCAATTCTGTCCCAAGCATTCACTTGCTACTCAAAGGAATGTAGCTCCTTAACCAAAGGCGTGTAAGAATTTGTTTTAAAGCACAGAAATGCGAGTCGTTTCAAAGAAATTAAGTAATTGCCTATAACGAGTATAGAAAACAACCAAATTAATAGCAAAAAGCTTATTTTATAGAAAGGTAAATTCCAGATGATTTTTAACTAAAAGATTCAGGAGTTTTCTAATCACATTTAAGGGTTTATCTAAATGCCAGGCAATTACAATTCAGCAAAAACAGAATAAAAACTCAGCGCAATTAACATTCAAAGCATCTGCTAATTTGCCCATTTATTTGCAGCTCGTGCAACTTCATAATAGAGTTTCCCAGCCTAACCTGTTTAGATATACACCTCTTGAGCCTGCAGAGTTATTAAAACAAACAACGCATTTACAGTGCATCTTTCAATCTGCTAAAGCTGAGCAAAACCACATTTGAAGCTCTGAGACTCGCACCCAGCAGTGTCCACTTTAAATAGAAAAATCTCATTGATTGCATGAAACTCAGGTCTCATTTTTGTCCATCGATTCCCCTGGTGACCTTCTGCAGCATCAAAGCCCAGAGCGAACCCAATCTGACCCCGACTTTATGTGCATTATTATATTGAGAGACAGGAGCTACTTACAGTCCATGCCATTGTCTCCGTAGATATGTAATAAAGTATTCTAGAACTGCTCCTGCAGAGAACACTTCATGCACTCGGCATTTCCTTTTCTCTGTCTCTCTCTCTCCCCTCCAATCTTAACATTCTTCTCTTTGCTGTGCTGAATGCTTTTTTTCCCCCTACGGTGGACAGCTCAAATGAGCAACTTCAGACTTTGACTAATACTCACATAACTCTCAGTAAACAACATCCTTCACACAGATCTATAACTAATAATAATGCTCTTTATTAAGCTCTCCTGTGAAACAATATGTCTAATAAAAGCTGCTCTCCATGCCGTTTTAATTATAATAAATCACCTTCATTATGATGCATACTTCAATATAACATGCCTAATGCTTAGCTACCTAGGATACTACAATAATGAGGACAGAGAGTAGACACATCTTGAAGAAAGTTATTTACACACATTGAAAAATTCTACAGTACCCTACTGCTTTGCAATATGAATTTCAACAACTTTTATCTTACCTTACTGTTCATAACATCACAGCTGAGAAGAAAAAACCCCCCTGAAAAATGCTGTTTACACAAATAACAGGACCCTGAATACATCCACTAGCATGGAAAAATAAGTCCTTGCAGTGCAATCATTTCTCTATAAATGTATAAAAGTATTTTAGCACCCTGTGCAACAAATCAGTGATGAGACTATAGGCTGTTGTGCGCCGGTACCTAGGGATTTCATGTCAAAGTCAACTTCCTTGGCATTCCCTAGGGAACTGTGCTGTGCACATTCTCATGAAAGGTGTGAAAATCTGATTTTCTAAAATGGATCAGTAATTCTCTATGAAGGGGAAAAGGATCGATAAATCTTTGCTAAGTAGATTGTAAAGGAAAAATTATTCTTTCAGTGACAGTACATTAGGATCCTCCAAACAATCTCAATAAACTAAAGACATATCATTTCTCCACCAGCTACTTTTGACTTCTGATATATTTTTGTAATCTCAGATCATTCTGCAATGCACATACATTTATATTTGCTAAGCAATGTTCCACACTGATGTTGATTTATGAGTATATGCCATTATAATGCTTGGCTGTGAGTAGAAAAAGAAAATTATTAGCTGCTTGTAACCTGATAGATGTGATACGAGGAAATGTCATTACACCCATGCACACATATATGTTTGTTACTATATCACTCTCCCTACCTACACAAATATTCTGTACTCTCTATACAAATATTTACTGCTCAGTGCGTATTTATGTGCCTTTTTGTTTCTGCACATAAATAGCTACATTTCCAGGCACTGAGAGTTAATTATAACATATACAGCATCCGTAACTCTACCAGGTGCTTCACAGGCTGAGAGGCCAGTTACAGAAGTAGCACATGCCAACCAGCATTTACACTTTCAAGTCAGATAGCCACCTCGTACTTAAATGTGATTTCTACATACCAGCAAAAGCAGCATCTGAAGACAGCATGATAACACGGCCTACAGCGAGCAGTCCAAGCATGTTGCCAAATCAGAAGTGAGCTACACATGCAACCAGAGGAATCCGCTTGTCCTTTTTACACAAATCTCTTTCTCCTGCTGCAGAGAGCAAGAGGAGCTGCCAGAGGTGTCTGCAGCGTTGTTGCTGTATAGTGGCAATAGTAAGATATGGGCACTGAAACAGCCAGTCCAATTCTAAACACCAGCAAAGCTATGAAGCTTTGTGCACTGCTCCATTGCTCCTCCTGGGCGCTTCCAGCACTTAAGCATTCTGGGTGGCAATCCTCGAGGAGAAGCATTCTGGGGAAAGAAAAGGAGAGAGCTTTCTGCCTCTCCCTAATGCTGAGAAACCAGAGAGGAAAGGAGTCAGGCTCCAGCTGCCTGCAGAAATCTGGACATCAGGCAAAAAAATCTCGTGGAATAAACTCAGAAAACCAAGCCTA
The DNA here is from genome assembly GCF_023343835.1 of Lagopus muta. Classification (NCBI taxonomy): domain Eukaryota; kingdom Metazoa; phylum Chordata; class Aves; order Galliformes; family Phasianidae; genus Lagopus; species Lagopus muta. Next base: position 48,795,220 of record NC_064439.1, on the reverse strand, counting down.
AGGAAGCTCCAAACAAAGCGAGAGACCAAACATGGCTGGAAGGCACAGGCAGGGGAGAAGAAAAAAAAAAAAAAAAAAAAAAAAACCAAGTTCAATACTACAATTGCTTTCATATTTGACTTGGGCTTCCCCGAAACAGATGAGTTCTGAACCATACAATGCATCCCTGAATGTTTTAAAAAGGCAGAACTGCAATGGAACTAGTAACATCCCAGAAACCAAACACAGGCTCCGATTAAGTTTCTCTGGCATTTTCCACTGGTAGAAGTCATTATTTATGCTCAGAAGAGACAATGCCTTGTACACTTTCACAATTGAAGAATCTTGCTTGCACAGTTTTTTTAATCCTTTCAACTTGTCATTTCTGTTGTTCTGGGTTTTTGTTTTGTATTTATAAGCAGGGCGATAAGAGCAGAGTGCTCCACAAGAAATGCTGCCCCAGGTCCCAGTCTAGCAGAGAGCATCTGAATAAATCCAAACATGCTGGACAACAGGGACAGAAGAAAGATTATGAAGAAGAATAAAAAAAGTGGCACATCAATCCCTGATAAAGTCAATCCATATTACTGTCATGAGGGGCAAAGGAAAAAAAATAGGATCCCTTGGGCTGAAAAAAAAAAAAAAAAATCTCTTTTTTGTTTTTTCCTTTTTTTTTTTTTTTTTTTTTTTTTTTTTTTTTTAAACCAGGGAATACAACAGGAGAAAATCTTCAGGAACCCCTTTGCAGCTTCTCTTCAGAGTTGTGTACTTGGAATCTTTTCAAAGAGCTTCTCAAAGCACTCAACGTAACTCAGATAATGAATCTTTACAACACCTCCAACAGATTCATCTGCCACATACGGAACGTGTGCATGGCAGAGAACAGAAATAAGATTCCTCCCCACCCCTCACACAGAACAAGGTACCAGGGAGTCTGGGTCAAGGTTTCATAGCTGGATGCTTAATCTAGTCCAGCCTGAATTTTTGACCTTAAGCGACTAAGTCAAAACCACCCTGGAAACAAGGGCTTGTTTAGTTGCTCTCTGTTCCTCTGAGCACACAGGGACTTGCTACATCTTCTGGCCTTCAGGTGTATAAACAACAGCCCGTGGCCAGTATCCACCAAAGGGAGGCTTTTGGTCCACAGAGATACAATATCTGCACAAATTATTATATGTATTCTTATCTCTCAGGTACCCCAACCAATTTCTAGATCTCAGAAACAAATACAAAATTGTCTTCTTCTACTATAAGTTCTGGAAGAAAAAAACCTACACCAGCTCTTCATTTAAACTAAACCACGAAGTCCATCTGCCTGCAGCATTACAAATTAGTCTTTTAGGAACAAAAATGGAAAAAGGACTAAAACCATTTGCCAGGAAACACATTCCCGTTCCATTTTTTAAAGAGGAATCCACCCTTGCTTGCTTAGCAGTAGCTCACCATACAGAACAAAACAGTGTTTAACAGTCATATTTCAGGCCATATGTCCTACTGAACTCTTTCTTATATTGGTATATATCTTGCACTGTCCTTCTGAGGACAGCCTTCTGAAACTGCAGTTACATCCATGTCCAGCATTCATGCTGTGACTGACTGACCTGGAATATCGTGTCTCAGGGGGGTTCGTCTATATCAGGCTGGTCTCTGACCCACACAGAGAGCATCTCCACTTATTTGTTTCACTCTGTTGTTCACTGAAAGGATATTTTTTGTTGATTCTCTCACAGTCACATCGCTTTTAGGAAATGCAGGTAATATTTGCTTAGGAAAAAAAAAGTAATTTATTTTTTTTCCTAATTTCACCAGGTAGGAAAACAGTGGATGTCAGAGTAAATACTTTCTTATGCCTGAAATGTGACTATAGTCTCCTTACAAAGGGAATAACAACTCCTTACAAAGGGAGTTGCACTTCCCTGTATGCCTACCCAAAATGAACCTGTTTGTACTGGGTAAGAACTACTTGGTAGAGGAAAGAAAGAAACTTTTTTTTTTTTGAGATATCATGTACATTTTTAATAATACTGTAACTGCTCATTTTTGCTTTAACACAGCTTTTTTAGGTACCCACTTTTGCTTTTGCCAGTTTGCCCTTCCACAAACTTTACAATGAAGGCTGAAGAATTGAGTCCCTGTGCCTGCTCCTAGAATATTATGCCATGGATACTTTCCCCAGTGCTGGACACTGCCCGGTGTGATTGAAATCAAGACAGATCTAGGCTGCCTGTATCCACCTCTTTGAGACTATCTATTCTTCATCTGCACTAAGGAAATCAGATACTGAATGGTATAGATCTCCACAGAGAGATTCTGTCTCCTAAGATATCCAAACACCAAAAGGACACACACACCTTCAAAGGTCAATGCCTGCAACTTAGTGTAAGGGACCAAACACTGTGCTTACTAAAACACACAAATCTGGTTGCTATTAAAGAGGAGCGACTCCATCCAGCACATCCAGGTGAGCATTTCTCATCAAAGGGGGACCCACACAAGCACTGCATCTGACAATCTGGCTCTTCTTTTATGTCAAAAAATGCCCTCCAGAAATCACGCCAGGGATCCAGCACACTAAAATTGATGTTAGAGCGAGCACCATAAGATGTGTTTCCCAGAGCATTAAGAATTTCTTCCAACTACATTCTGGAGCAACACTTTCAAACTCACTGTTCTACATAAGTTATATTAAGAGGATTCAATCCTAACTTATATCTCTGAAATTTTGCATGGATGTATGATACTACATGTACATATATCTGATACACAGATACATATGTGTAGCACGCCAGAAAATTTATACAATTATATTCGGTAAGTGCCTAAAAAGCTTTGGAAGGGAACTCTTCTAAATCACGAGCTAAAAATTGCATTTGTATTCAAAGGCATGTTACATTTGTGCTAATACAACTAGACAATGTGAATTTTCAAATCAAATTATGGAGCAATCCTGCGGCGAGGTCTGAAACTTACTTCTCCTAATCTCATAAAATCTCACCAGATTTCTCAAAGAAACCCTATTTACAACTTCGTTCACCATAGTCCACTACAGAGTAGACCTTTGTAAGTTGGATTTCAGAAGCACAAAAAACATGTTGATGTTTCCAAAATGAATCTATTCTAACTTGCTTTATCTGCCCTATGGAAAAAAGCAGCTCTCAGCATTTTGCTTTCCCCCTGGACAACAGCAAGGAAAGGGAAGAATGGCAATAAGAGTCACCTTTAACTACAGAATGACTAATAAAATTTGTTTCATTGAGCTTTAGGTTTTCCATTTTCCTATCTCACAGAATAGGGAACTAAAATGCATTCACGAGACTTGGAAGAGTCATGGGTAATCCACGTGGGGAGCCATAAAGGGCCACTGGTGTAAGAGAGGTTGAATTCAAGTTTTCTGTGCAATGTTACCATCACCTTGTAGCACCACAATCACTTTTGTCAGCTGTTAAAGATCAAACTTAAAATGAAGAGTCTGGGAAGAAGACTTAAAGAATCCCATTGGTTTCTTGCAGTTCTGCACTTCTATGGTCACCTCTACTGATCAAACTAATTCCCTAGCCACTGTAAGGTTCAGCTAACTAACCATTAACCCACTAACCTAGTAAACATAACAAGAAAATATGTTAATTACTGAAGCTTGTATGTATTCCTATAACGGTACACTTAAGCCACTTCTGAGTGGATGTTCTCGACCTATTTTTCAGTTGCTTGTACACACGATCTGGTTTAGATACACCAGAAATGTAGAAAGTTAAGAATTACCATAACAGGTAGATCCTCAGGAAAATACCTTTAAGACTCCCTGGGGAGCACAAATTGTCAAGAACCTTTGTAGAGCAGGTCACAACACACATTAGTCTTATTTAACTTCATTAGACTCCTGTATGAACATGCAAATTCTATTCATAACTCTGATTAATCACTAATGAACATCTAAGGTCCTCATCCAGACTGCTGTCATCCATAGAAGTAGCTTTACTCATATATATTTGGGCAATAATTCTTAGGATTTTCACCAACAGTAACATCCTTATTTTAAATTAAAATAGAATATACAGAAAGCTTCATACTGAACAAACTCCCTAGCCATGTTTCTGATAGGCATACGTGATGCTAAATGACTGTCGTGATATATAAGACATTTGAGTGTGAAAGTAATCATCTTTACCTTGTTAAAAGTAGCTTCAAGATACAGAAAGTCACCTGTAGCCGCTTTGTTCCCCCCACTCCTTAACATTCATTCTTCCCCTAAGCTACAGATCCAGTTCTTACAAACTAAAAAGTATGATTATTTGAAATAGGAATGGGTTAGTAGTGAATTTTTTGCAACATATCATAACTCTCCATGGCTATCTAGCATACCACCACTGGGTTAGAGTGCAGCACAACTTAAAATCATATAGGGCATCAAAGCAGGTAGAACATGAAAGAATAAGCATTTCATTTGAACACTAAAACGAACATAAGCGGCACTGGAAATGGCTTCTCTGTTAAGCTTTCTCTTTCCACCTCTTCCTACCTAGAGTAATAGCATTAAAAAAATAAATCAGAAAGCAAGGCTGTTTACAAACTCATCTGAAATGGCTCAGGTTTATTTTATCGACCAAGCAAAGAAGGCAGATGGAACAAAAGGGGAATTTCTAGAAGTGGAAAAAGGTAAGCGATGCTGTTGCTGGCCATGCAGATCATGCAGGGAGCATCTTAACAAGGCAGGGAACATATAACTAGAACAGCCTCTGCAGAGCAGAGCAGCATCACAACACGCCTCCAGATTACTTCATGCACAAGGTTGACAAGTCTTTTAAATATTAAGGGCTGTGTTCTACTCTAATTCCACACATGGGACTCCCATTAATGTCAGTGGGTATTTCACACAAAGCACAAGAAGAGAAAACAGCCCTTGGCATCTTTTAGTATTAAAGAAAAAAAGATTTCAATAAGTTTACTTAATCCATCAAACTGGCAGACTCGAGCATTAGCTCCTGTGATAGCGCTGTCAATGCTTGGTCAAGCCTAAAAAACCTTCAAGCTTAAGCAAGTCTTGACACAGCACAGAAGCAAAAGCTCAAGATGGCCAACTGCAGGAAGTAAGTAAACTTTTAAAAGCAAAGAGAATAGAGGATTAAAGGATAAAGAAAATTATTTTCCTCTTTTATATCAACTTTTTCCAGAAAAATACAGGTTTCTGTAAAAGAAACCTTGAGCCTAGTACTCTGGGTAGAAAAAGAGAAATGGAGACAAGTCTGGGGGCTAAGCAGCAGTAGGAAGTTGGATGTATCTTCTAATTCCACTAAAGCAGTGTTTACATTGACTTTACTGCATTAGAGACATAAAAATTCTTTGACCATGCAGTAGCTGGTCTCTTTGGTAGCCTGAAGTAATTAAAGATCTCAGTGTGTATCTCAGTGCATGGGAAAGTGGATTTGTGTCCAAGAGTGTATTTTGCTGTTGGATGCTTACTGCTAGATACCTACTCAGAGCATTATCAAACATCTCCAAGCGGGGACAAGAAGGGGACTCTGCTAGCACCTTATGGCTCCCCATCCCACATTCCCAACAGGAGCAATCTCTTTATCACTAGTCACTACTGGCTTTCCATTATAGTTTTTGATTACAAATCACACAAGAACAGCGCTCATTTTAGCCCAGCCTTTTGTTGGCTTGGTGTCTATCACTGCAGGTAGAATGTTTATTTGCTCCAGGATACTAAAACTCACAATATCTGCAAGTGACCTAGATAATATGAAAGATGATATAGGATTCACAGCATTAGTAGTCTGACCTTGGTACATAAAAGATTTGAGGCAATTTAAACTGTATTACCATCATGCAAAGAAAGCAATTTCAAGAGAGCAACAGAGTAGAGGTACAAGTAGTTGTTGGATAGCATTATGCAGGCTGTCTCTCTTCCCCTGGACACTTTGACATTATTCATATCAGTAAAAGCATCGGCACACCAAAAGCATTTGAAGAAAAAGTTTAAAAATATTACAGAATGATAAGCTCTACAGCCAACAGGTCTGTTCTCTCATTATTTCTTTCTTCTAATTCAATATAGAGCCAACTTAATTGCACCCAGTACTTTAGCACATATGCAGTAATAAAGTGTGGCAGTCATCATACTCTACTCCCTCCTCATTCAGTTGCTTTTGGGGTTACTTACCACTATCTTCTTTCTTGTGTGCTTACATCAATCTCTCCTTGGACTGCTATTGAGGAAAAGCAATTGTCCAGAAGTGGAAGTTACATGTAGTTCTGAATGGGGCAGCTTCCCTGTGTTCATTATAATCAATGGAGTCTCTTTCATTGACTTCTGTAAGAGATGGATCAAAGCAAGACCCTGTCTTTAAGGTCCTTGTGAACACATTTCACCTGAAAATGCCTAGCCTCTTCCTTCCAGGAAATGTGCAGACAATTCAGGCAGAACCCTGTTTTCAGTTTCACAGCAAACTCAGATTAAATGAATTGCTTTCTGGGGCTCTCCAGTGTCGATTCCAATTATGGCAAATGCTGCGTAAACCCTAGGCTTAAAAAATACATCAAGGAAAGTAGGGTGAAGACCAGCACGCATGTGTGAAGCACCACAGTTTTGGTCACCTTTGACTACTTCAGTAATCAGGAAAAAAAAAAAAACACCAAACAAATCACTAAAAACAAGCATATGTTAATTCATGTCCAGTGAGTTCAAAGGAAGAGCTGAGTGCATGAGCAATGACCTTTACTTCAACAGTTCTCATGTTCCAAGCAAGTTTCAGTACTACGTGCACCATTGCAACTTAAAAACACAAATTCCCAGTTCTAGAAGATAAATCATTTGGACCCCTAAAAACATAGTTCTAAAACAATCCTCCTCCCTTCCCTCACATAATATAAGTTCTATTGAATCTAATAAGACAGTTCCCATGAGGAGAGCCAATCCTTGGAAAGGTTTACATCACTGCTCTACAGCCATACAAGATCATGGTAGAAAAGTTTGATCTAGATAAATCCCTGTTGGGCATGAAATTCTTACAACAATCTTACAGTTTTTCCTTTCTCTAAACTCTACCCAGCACACCAGGGGAAAAAAGAATCAAGTACCTAAGTAAACCATCAGCTCAAGTATATAAATTAAGTATATATATTCTTTATAAACAGGACTCTTAACAGTACATTTAAATTATAACCTGCACTTTTACAGCATCCCCATGGAGTTCATTTTTAAATGAATGAATGAAATAATGCCAGTGAGGCTACAAAATTTCTCACCCACACCCCCTACACCAGTTTATCTAGTTCTAATGCATAAGACTGACATAGACGCAAACTGCAGCTGCTTAAATGACAACTATTGTTCACTGCATGATATTTGGTGAAATAAATGCTGGAGCATGAAATCCATTAGTGCCATGTATTCAATACATTGCATTTGCAAAGACTTAGTTGAGGGAGGAGGAAAATTCCTCCCCCCAGATAAATACAGGTTTTAAAGTTATTATTATCATTATTATTCTCTTTCAACAAAATATCTATTTTTTGGAACATTTCTATCTGGTGGTATCCTGAAACTCAATGAAATACCTCAAGGCATGTATTTGTTCTCCATTTCCTGTTGGAACAGTGCAAGAATGTTCTTTGAGTTATTTGAAGCAAGCTGCAAAGATGGCAACAACACATAGGTGACTGCACTGCCTTGGGGGAAAGAATGTCCAATATATTTAATATACCTTTATATGCTGTATAATTAAAGAAGCACCTCAAAGAGATCAACAGGCACTGATGAGCACTTATTTTTGGAAGGAGGACATGGAACAAGAGTGGAAAATCAGAGATGAGGTCCTACTGAACTGCTCCCAAGGACAACCCCAAACAGCCAACCACACAGTACACATGCTGTTTCTCAGTAAGAGAAACAATAGCAAGTTCTTTTTGTGGTCTTTCTCAAGCAGTTCAGAAAGTAATTGTGCTGAATAAACACTGATTTGGATGAGGATAGTTTCCTCGTGCAATGTTTCATTTGCTCCATGATCCAAAACTGTGAGAGAATCAGGCCAGTTATACTGAATATAAAGATATTTCAAAGAAGAATCATGTGATTTAAATAAAATATTGTTAGTGTATTTATGAATGATCTAGTCTGCCTCTGAATGAAAATTCAAATACAAGTAACGCTAGCAGTTTAAGTAAAGCCATTCACACTGTAGAAGCATGATTACCTCTTCCTCCTTTCATGAAATAAACTACTACTCCTCTCAAGTCAATTTGCAAGAGTCTCAGTTTATTTAAAACAAACAAGCAAAAACCTCCACCTCCTGTAGGAAAAAAAAAAAACTTCATTCAAAACAAATCTATCTAAACAAAAGGCCCAGTTTCCCTACTGCTATGTGTTAGGGTGGAAAAAAAACAGTTGTCTGCTAGATTAGTGAAAAATAACTTCAGAGAGCTAGACATGCTGAAATGTTTCAGTTGAAATCAAACTCTGAGAAATTTTTTAAATGTTTTCAACACATCAGCATGAAGCATCGACCTAGTTGGAGTCACTTAGATCTAAAGCAAATGCACCAATTGTTTTCACAGCATGCTTTTCTTCTTCAAGCTGCAACAGGCAGACTGGCAACCGCTGTTCGGAAAGGTTTTCAGCCCCCTGCCTTGGTCTGCTGTAGCCTATGACACGATCAATACCAGGGTTAGAAGGCAGAGGAAGCTAAAGAAAGATTATGAAGATGAGGTGAGCGACAGAATTACCTTACAGGATCCGTTCTCTCTTCCTGCCTCACCCTGAGCCTTTTCTGCTGCAGACAAAGATGGGGAACCATTCTGACTCCTGTGCTTTGAGAAGGGGTAGATATGATCAGAAGGCTGCGTGGTGTGAGCACAGACAGAAGCACTCTGCAGTTTGGAATATTCTTCTCAAAACAGATGCAACGTGAAAGGAGATCCTGCCTGCAAATATCTTCTACTTCGGCAAGGTGGGATGGAGACAGTGCTAAAGAAAGCTTTTCTTTCATTAATCAGCATAATGAACACGCACGTTAAGAAGCTCACTGTGAAATAAGACTTTAGCATTCTATTTTAATAACTTCATGTCAACTCAGCGGCTACCATCTGCATACGTCTCTGCTGTGGCCTATCCAGTACAGACCAGCATCTCTCAAGCAACGTCCCTCCCTTTACACAATGCAAACACAATTCAGACACCAGTCCTGATTAATAAGCCAATGCATAGGCCAATTTTTCTGCTCTGTTGTATAGCTCTTTTCAGTTCTTCAGGTACCAGATTATGACAGAATTGTTACTGTGACCCTAACAGCCCTTGTTAGAGACTTCATGATGAAAAATGGAAGCCCCTTACTGTAGACACTATGCCATTCTCCTGCTTTATCCCATGACCAGTTTGTGGAGACAGCTGACTCAGCTTGAACATACTGTAGTATCGAGAAAGAGTAAAAGGAACCCCTCACTACAAGAAAGATATTGAGGCCCTGGAACGTGTTCAAAGAAGGGCAACGAAGCTGGTGAGGGGTCTGGAACACAGGGCTGATGAGGAGAGGCTGAAGGAGCTGGGAATGTTCAGCCTGGAGAAGAGGAGGCTCAGGGGAGACCTTATTGCTCTCTATAACTTCCTGAAGGGAGGTTGTAGTGAGCTGGGGGTCGGCCTCTTCTCTCGTGTCATTAGTGATAGGACCAGGGGGAATGGTTTCAAGCTACGCCAGGGGAAATTCAGGCTGGACATGAGGAAGTATTACTTTTCAGAAAGGGTGGTCAGGCACTGGAATGGATGCCCAGGGAGGTGGTGGAATCACCGAGCCTGGGGGTGTTCAAGGAAAGACTGGATGTTGTGTTGAGGGACATGGTTTAGTAGGAGCTATTGGGAATAGGTGAACGGTTGGACTGGGTGATCTTTTAGGTCTTTTCCAACCTTAGTGATTCTATGATTCTATGATTCTATTCTTCAAGGGAAAGGAGAAGGAGAGAAGGTCCTGTTTAGGCCACTGCTTCTTTTCAGTGGAGCATTCAGAAGAATCCCAAGAGAAAAACATATTTGGATATTAATAATGTGCAGCAGCCAGAATATTGCTGGGATTCAGTCAACCCACATTTATATTTTAGAATGAAAAAAGACAGGAAATGGAATAGAGAACAGAGAAAAAGACAAGCTTTTTTTCCCTTTTAGTGACATGAATTTAGTTATTTAGTTACTGTGGTTATTTAAGTGCCCTACAGCACAATCACACGATTTACTGCAGATTATGTAGACTTGAGCTCAGTATGTTACCCCAACCACAACAGGCCTCCTTAAACCCACTGCATACTCTCATGTACACATCAGTCCCTATTGATAATGGAATTAACCCCACTGCAGCATCATCGTGCTGTGCTCAGAGCAACACTTCATGCCCAAACAGCTAGAAAACAGCTCAGACCCAGAGGAAGACGTAAGCCAGCAGACAATGAGGGACAAGTCCTCCAACCTGCATCATGTTCAAGACTGGCTCTTAAAAATATGACATAACATATTGGTAAGAAACTTGAACTGACCATATTGGCTAGCTGAAGCTCTGATATCTCTAAGAACCAGAACACATTGGTTATACTTTTTAAACTACCTAGAAAACACGTAACCACATTGTCACTTGAAAATTAACGTGTGCACATTTGCTTACTACTATGCTGCTAAGTACCAGACTCAGAACATAATTCTGCACTTAAAATGTATGGAATTTGTCTCATGTAAAGCCTTAAAGTATGGGCATGACTGGGGTCTCTCATCCTCTCAAAATAATGCATACAGGTAGCAACTTGACTGGGAGACCCTGCTGGCAGGAAATGAATATCAGCTTCAAAAAATGAAGGTTGTGGGGTTTCAGTCACAATCGAGCTGTTTTCTACCAAAACACAGTCAGAAACAACATGGCAAAACAGGAGATTTAAGCCCCTCACTTCTTGACAGTCGTTGAGAACTCCCACTGCATACTGGTGAGAGACAGCAAACACCAATGCCAGGTGGCACCAGTGTGACAGGAGTGAAGGCAGGAGAAAGATGGCTGCACGTGGCAGAAACACAACCTGCTCCCTTAGGACCCAGTTTGGAGACATGCTCCCACTTACAGGAGTACAGCTCCATACGCTGATGCTATGACACTTCTGGAGGATCTCCTAAGGTCTTTCATCCCTAACTCTTCTGGCACAGCATTAGCACCAAATTAGCTCCTTCTGAAATCCACAGCTTTGAGAAGCTTCTGTCTACAGGACAGTGAAAGCAGATCAAAGAGGCTGCCTTCAAGTGATCATAGCTACCTATTATTATTAGATTAATACATTAGAACTTCAACATCATCTTTTCTCTGATAAATGTTTGCCTGGACAGTTTATGAAAACAGCTTTTTACTGTGGATAAGTTCTGCAAACTGTTACACATTAAATATCTTAAGGCTGTCCATCTTTTTTCTTACATTTGGTGTTTCTTATTACTTCATCATTACACAATTCAGCAAGCCCAGCATCAGAAAAGCAACACCTTCAATTTCATACAACTTTGCCTAAAGAAAGGACAGGCAAACTCTTTAGAGCAGCCTGATAAAACTGATAAAAAAATAACCAAGTCCAGTCCAGATACCAGCATGCATATATAGCAAGGAACTTCTTGATGTGAAGAACCACGCAACCAGAGCTTCTAAAATAGTCATTCTCATTCCATGGAAGTCCTGTTAGCAGCTCCTCAAAAGAGCAAGACATTTGTATACAGGGTACTTGGCAAGCTCTGAAAGTCCTGGTGGAGATTCAGATGACTTGGTCAAATAAACCAGAGGCCACCATTCACTAATAGCTTATTTACACTATCTAGCACTGCAATCACAATGAAGTGACTACACATTACTCTGAAGTAACTCTTGAGGAGGAAAAAAAAAAGAGAAAAAATAAAGAGCTCTGTAAAGCAGCGGGAATTTTTCACAAGATGCCTTCCTCTTCTCCATTATTCAACTCATATAAGAATTGCAGGATAGTGCACACTTGATCTTTAAATACTAATTATACTAAATTCATGGCATTTCTGAAGGGAAAACTATATTCTCACATAGCAGAACGTTCAAACCCAATGAAGAATTTTAAAAACAAAATTATTTTCAGTGATAATACTTTTTCTCCATTTTAAGATAAAACTCTGCTATGAAACACCCATTCCCCTTAGAAAGAGAAGAATTAGAGTACTTCAAACTCTCCTCTTAAGAACACTGTATAATCTGTATAATCAACAAATATGCAGGTGCTATAATTAAGAAATACACAAGGCTAAGCAGCTTATTACACCAAAAAGAACAGACAGAGGGCTTACCCTCGTCCTGGGCTCACTAGAAGATCACTAGAAGACCAAAAGCTCCAAAAGAAGGGATCTCCAGAAAGAGACCCTTCCCCACTCGGGGTCAGCACTTAATAGGTCTAGGAGAGATGCAGCCAGGCTCCACCCCTTCCATCACCACAGCTGAATTGCCTTCACCTGTGCTCCCAGGTGACTCAGTGCTCACCTCAGGTGGTCAATCAGAGGTTCAGGTTGTGATTCAGCAGTTCTTATACAATTGCTTACAACAATTTTTATTGTCAAAATATGACAATCTTTGGACCATTTGCAAGAATTAACCTGCCATCCAGAATTTCAAAAGCGGCTTTTTATACAAGTATTCTGTCTACAACTGCTATCATTCCTCCTAACTTAGGTTACGAAGACTTCCCAGTGTAGCTTACTGACCTTGCTTTTCTTCATAGTCTACAGATAGAAGAGAGGTTTTAGAGTGATTCAGACTTTGATGTATAATTTTTAAGATGCCTAAGTTAGAACAGATGAATGCCATTCAATAAATTACGCCTCAGAAGATATACAGATACATATTAAGAAGAGTCTATCCATAATTATAGGCTGGAGGAAGAAACTTACTGACTGAAAATTACAAGATTCATAAAACATATAAGTACATCTGGGAAGCTAAAAACTCTTTTAAAGTTACCCTATATTACATAGATGGAAGTGTGCCAGGCTGTTCTTCCATTAAAATATGTAATAGTAGAAGTACAATATCCCTCCAGTTATCAGAAATATGCTGCAGTTTTATACTGATCTCCAAATGAAAAAAAAAATAGAAAAAAGAAAGTATTAAGTCTCTCATTAAGGGGATGCTTGCAATGATTTTTAATCCTTTCATGTAACATTAACTCTACACTAATCCCTAAAATTGGGGTAATTTTTATTTGTGTAGCAACAATCTTTTTATGTGATGAAAATTACAAACTTCTGAGGGGAAAGGAAAGAATGCTGACATGAAGCCAGGTCTGGAGCACAGGTCTTACAAGGAGTGACTGAGGAAAGTGGGATTGTTCAGTCTGGAGAAGAGGAGGCTCAGGAGAGACCTCATCAATCTCTACAACCACCTGAAAGGAGGTTGTGGCCAGGTGGGGGTTGACCTCTTCTCCCAGGTAGCTAGTGAGAGGATTAGAGGTGATAGACTTAAGTTGTGCCGTGGGAAGTCTAGGATGGAGATTAGGAAAAATTTAATGTTAGAAAGAGTGGTTAGGCATTGAAACATGCTGCTCAGGGAAGTGGTGGACTCACTGTTCCTGGAGGTGTTCAAGAAGCATTTAGATGTTGTACTGAGGGACATGGTTTAGTGAGAAATACTGGTGATAGGAGGACAGTTAGACTGGATTATCTTAGAGGTCTTTTCCAACCTTGGTGAGTCTATGAAACCATTGCTGGAGATTTTCAAGAATCATGGAATCATAGAATCACAGAATGGCTTGGATTGAAAAGGACCACAGAGATCATCTGGTTCCAACTCCCTGCTGTGTGCAGGTCACCAACCAGCAGCCCAGGCTGCCCAGAGCCACATCCAGCCTGGCCTTGAATGCCTGCAGGGATGGGGCATCCACAGCCTCCTTGGGCAACCTGTTCCAGTGCCTCACCAGCCTCTGGGTGAAAAACTTCCTCCTAGTATCCAACCTAAACCTCCCCTGTCTCAGTTTAAAACCATTCCCCTTGTCCTATCACCATCCACCCTCACAAACAGCCATTCCCCCTCCTGTTTATATGCTCCCTTCACAGAATCACACAATGGCCAGGGCTGGAAAGGACCTCAAGGATTATGAATCTCCAACCCCCTGCCACATGCAGGGCCACCAACCTCCACATTTAATACTAGATCAGGCTGCCCAGAGCCCTATCCAATTTGGCCTTGAACACCTCCAGGGACAGGGCATCCACAATCTCTCTGAGCAGCCTGTTCCAGCACCTCACCACTATCTCTGTAAAGTGAAAGAAATGAAATGAAGCATCACAATAAATGGTGATGGGTTGACAGTTGGATTCAACCATGTCCAACCTGTGGGCTGCATAGGGCCTGGAACAGCTAGCAATTAGCTCTGCCCCACACCATAATGGTGGTGGCTCTGCTCCGCTGAGTGGTCCGACCCAACTCTGGGCATGCACCCATTACTCAGCAGTAACGAAAAGATCAGCCCAAAAACATTTGCTCTTTACTCAGTGCAGCACAAGCAAACCAAAAGGTTGGACACCCATGAACTTTATGATCTTAGAGGTGTTATTTTCCAACATTAAAGATTGTACGACAACAAACAGGTAAATAGATACAAATCTTAGGTGTTCTGTAGAAAGAAATGTATCACTTACATTTATTCCCACGGAATTTTCTGTATATGCTAATCAAATAACATTTGGACAATTCAACATTTCTCACAAATGTATGCTTGAGCTGATAAGGGTGAATGTGTACAGAGAATGGAAAGGGAAGACTACTGTGTGCAGTCTGCTGTGGAGATTCCCATGCTGACCTTTCTCACCTGCTGAGAAGTTAGGCCATATTCCAGCAAAGCCCTGCAGCACAACCTAAACTTTAAAGGTATGAAGAAAATCACTTGCATGGAGGAAGCAATGCTGCTTGTTGTTAAAGATCTTACACTATTTCTAGAAAGGTAAAAACAGGAAAGCTTTGTAAAGTGGGAGGACGCAAGTAAACAGAATAGTCCCTTGTTAGCAAGATAATTTCTCAACTGAAGAGGCAGAACCCTGCTAAAATAGTCATTAATCCTTTACCTTGGGATACATCCAAAGACCATTGAATCTTGCTGCAAACTTCAATAGATTTTTGGATTAGTCTCTAATTAGTATTTACACTTGGTCTGCCTGTGTTCATGATAAAGGTCTGTTTAGCAATACCCACAACAGCATGTTTAGCAACAGTGTCAGAACTCATCCATGTACACAGAATGCACAGAATGTAAAAGGTTCTCTATTAAGAAATCAGTGCAAATAAATTTGCATCCTATGTTATAATCTAGCCCTTTTCTCATTTGGTACAGAGTGAAGTGGGCTATTTTATCAGGTTTTGCCTGGAACAAGCAAACATGTGAAGTGAGCCTGGTATACCTGAGCTCCATCCACTGATGTTGTTCTGTACCCCAACTACATAGCTGCCAAATGGGAAAAGCATCTGAAGGAGAACAGTCTCTGAGACTTGAAGGAGCATGCAGTAAAAACACAAAAGAAGCACAGGTGCTTCAGAGGCCAAACACTACCTTATGTTACTAAGCACAAATATTAACATATGTGAGCTATTACTCAAAAGAGAAACATGGTGAAAGAACAGCCTGCATCCGTGCAGCTGCAGAACTATTTTTTTTTTCCATTCTGTCCTCTAGCAGTGAATATCCTGGCCAAACTCTAAACTGGAATTGGTTTACTTTTTCCTTGAGCCTCTACTTGCAGTGCACCACTTACACACATACACGCACGTCTGTGTAAAATCACTAGGCTCAACAAGTATTTTCCATTTCATCTTACAGGTAAATGAAGGGCTTAGAAGCCAGAGAACACTGCATTTCTGAAACTCTTTTAAATATACAAGTATACTAAAGAGACATTCTTTAAGACAAATGCAGACACACTGACATAACATTATTCAAGAATAAAACCCTTTCATGTAGAAGCCCTGTATAAGCAGAGAACAAAAGCAGCAGTCATATTGAATGCTAGTTGTAGTAAGTCCAACATACTTTCTGTTGGGAAGGCTTGTTACCAATATTTTAAAGCAAAATGCTTGACATGGTAGATCCTGGATTCTCAAGATCATTCAGTTTTTACCTTGACTATGATTCTGTTCAGGCTAGTATGAATTTTCTAAAGGGTAGTATGAGAATTGAGGTAAGGGAATGCATCTCTACACCTTGGTTTTCTCATCTTTGCTGTTTAAATGTCAAAACCCTCATCAAGGTGCTGGGAAAAAGAGCCCTGTATATGTGTATATTAAATTTTTAAAAAAGATTAAACCCGTACCTTTGTATGCGGTGGTGGAATAATTATCTCTTTGTTCCGTCTTTAAAAGGGGATTTTCAAAGCTCTCTACTAATGTTCTACTTTTTCATCTGTGGAACATCTTTCCCCTTTGAAGAAAAGATCGCCACCTATCAAAAAAAATCCAGTTTTGAACTGTTTTCTTAACCCTTAAACGATAACCCGTTGGAAAGTCAGTACCAAAACACAGCAAAAAATGAACCAAACTCTCTTCCAAAATTTGTACTACCTGCTGATCTGTATTTCGTAACTCTGATTTAGGAAGCCAATCTGAACAAAATTACAATCTTTTAACAACGGTTGCCTAAATATTTCCTGACCCAAAGACAGCTTACAAGAGTCTGCAGCTGCTCAGTGATGGTCTGCACTCCACAGGCAATTAGCTGCCCCTCCGTGTAACACAGCTGCATGTAACTAGCACGTTTCTGCAAGCATTCTCCATGCAACTAGTACAGAGAAACTTGCCTGCAAAGCTAAAACTCAGCAGTGCTGTAATCAGGCTTAATCCTCTATCATTGCAAAGAATTCCAATCAATTTACCTTATATCTGGGACCAGTGAAAGGGTTCATTGATTATCCGATGCTGTTAGCACAAAGCTGAGTGCAACACGACACAGTATAACTGCAAAGTTTTTGAAATCGTGCCTAAATACATTTCTCCTTCATTCCTTATTTTAATTTACAGCTTCCTGACAGATCCTAGGACAGTATAGATGAAGGGGTTCCTGAAACAACCTGAGTCTATCCCCATACCATGTTAAGACCTAGGCCTTAACGCAGGGCCTTAATACATTTACTAGATATTTCATGTGTATTAGATGCTCCACAATCCAACAGTATTAGCATTTCAAAAACAGTGCCTGTCCCTGCAGCTGTGTTTGTACTTCCCTGAGCCTGGAAATGCCAGAAGCAGCAGAAGCTCATGGCACCCTCAAGATACAGCATTAAAACCAAACTGTGTTTGCTTTGCCTGTAGGTTCCAGTAGCTCACAGCAGCCTCAGCACCCTGGTAGTTGTGCCCCAGCTTCACTATCCAGTAACAGCCACCAAACAGCACCAAGACAGAGGCAGAGTGGGAAAGGGCGCCATGCCCTGCCATCATGGAATCAACTCCCTGCTGAGGGCACTCATGCAGAGAGGACATTCACCCACCTCTGCTCCTTCATGCTGCTCTCCTTCATCCCGTGGAAAATTTTTTTTTTAAAAAAAAAAGTTCTTAAATCCAGACTCAAATCACGTTTTTGTTTTTACAAAGCTCAGAGGCTGCGTATCATTCAACACACACTCAGCTTCTCCATTTCAGAGCAGGCTGCAAGCTGGTCTTGCAGCCAGCTGCTTAGGGCTTCCTCTACCAGTCCTTGAGGGAAACAGCAGGTCTCAGTTGTCCTGACCAGCCTCACTTGGAGCCCATCTCCCCCCGTGGGGCCATTAGTCCTTGTTCCTGCAATGCTGCAACTCTTTCCAAGCCTGCCTGTGAGCCAGCATCTCAGCATGGCCTTTTACCTTCCTCCTCCCAACCGCCCTGCGCGATGGCCTGGGCTCAGCCAGCCTTGGGCCTGCCTTGTTCCCCATCACTCAGGAAGGCATCCCTTGCTGTGTAAAGGTGCTTCTCAATTTCCATCTCAGGTGATGTAAATGAACGTCCTCGTGGAATTGTTATATTTCCAAAAGCATTACATATTCATTAGATCTCCACGAAGCCTGATACATAGTCATACTGTTTCCTAAAATGTCCATCCCTTTTCCAGGAACTCTGCTTCCACCCGTTTACTTCCTTTATCCTGTTTCTTTCTTCCAACTGAATTTGAGTTGGAGGTCACACATCCTCTGTTCTTAGGCAACTTTCAGTCACAAAAATGCAGATGTTCTCATTCAGAGTCAACCCTGGCTCGTCTTGTTCTATTGTGGTTTTCCTTGCTCACTTGAAGTTATCACAGTTGTGATATGCAATCAGCTGTCTAGTACACTTAGCACCTATGCAACTATGCAACTATGGTTGTTATGCACAGTTCATCTCTTGCTATGCCTTTTTGTATACACATTCATAAAGATTATACATGATCAAGAAATTGCAGGGTAAATGTTATAGAAAAAACCCTGAGCCTAACATTTTACAGCATAAGAAGTAAGGAGACATCACTGCACAGGCTTGAAAAAGTGGAATTGTTAGGAAGGAAAAAAAAGACCTGCACTGGAAATTTTGCCATATCTTTCTGTGGCTCATTACCCAGTCTGTTACATGATACTACTGCAATTACATGTCCCACGTTCTCCACCCTTGAGCTAAAGAATCAAATGTTGAGTCTCCACAAGTAGTATTTGCTATCTCTAATGCCAGCAGTAGCACTTCCTGAGCTCAGGGGTACAGACCTGGGACTGGAGCATAAAGAGATTTAGAACTACAAATACATGCCCCAATACCAAAGTGAGTTTGCATACGGAACCCATTCTTAACTATTTACCTCATGATCATTTGTGAAAACAAAAAATCTTGCATTATTTTGGCTAAATTTCATCAATCACGTCATGCTGTGTTGTTGCTTTTTTCCTCTGCTGCCTGGAGGGGAAACCTTTGCTGCATGAAAACATGAACGGAGGGTTCTAAAATATATAATTTATCTTCCTAGCCTTACTCTATGTCATGTGCAATATGGCTGCAGAAACAGCATATATTCCAGGTAGCATTTACTAAGTAGAAGCTTATACAAAGCAGAAGGATATTGACCAGAAAAACAGTATATTTTACAAGAGCAATTTCAAAAGGATCATTAAATTCCATTCAGGAGAAGACTAGCATGTGCAACAATGCCTCTGCTAACAGAAAAACTTTGGGAGTCTGTTTTAAGGATTGCTTTATAGACATGTTCTCAATTTTTCAGGCTTTATCTGAAATATCACAGGTGCCAGTTTGCTACTGTGCAACTCTAATATCAATTTGCTTTCAATTCAGGCAGAAGCATGGAACTTAAGCAATTAATATCAAAACTGATAGCAGCTAAAAGGGTTTTTGTTTGTTTTTGTTTTCAATATTGAAAAAGAACAGGAAGACGATGATGCTCAAGCCCTGTTTGTATACCTGCATCTAAGTGATCACATTAGCCCAGACCTCTATTAACTGCACCACTATCACACGTGTGCTTTGCTGATCCATCTTAGGACAGATCCACAAGCTTGTATTCTGAACAGATGAAGAGAAAGAACGCAATATGGAGGTGTTTCTATTGCCACCAGTCCTAATTTCTCAACATTTTTAAGTCCTACGACAAGTAGTTCACTATATAAAACGGTATTAAAGCTCTTCAAAAATAACTGAGGATTTCAGCCTTAGCAAAGCACATTTTTCCCTAGCTGCTGTACCTCCTTCTACTCTACTTCTCTTTTTTCTTCTAATTTTTACTTTTTTTTCATTGACAATTACTCCCTTCCCTTTCTGCATCACCTTGGCACTCATAAATGTTTGTAGTGGCCGCCCATTCCCCTTTTTCCTTCGGTATGATGGTGTGCTCTTACTAAATCACACATTGGATTATGGTTGCAATTGTAAATAATGCCAAAGAAAAGCTAAATAAGTCTCAGAAAATTACCTCCTCCTATCAGAGATAAAATCAGTGTAGTATAGGAATTAAAGTGGCTTCAAGCAGCTGAAAGTAGCAATTATATCTGTTCAAATGATAATCCAATGTTGTTTCTCTTTAGCAACCCAAAGCTTTTACTTTGCAGTAAAGTAACTGTATTAGGCACTTGAAGTGGAAAAGTACTTGGCTCTGCAGTGCTTCCATTTTACAACACTGTAAATAACTAATTGAGGCTGTGGAGAATTAAGAGTATGACAAATCATAGGGGCTTCATATGCCTACCTTGTACAGATATCAGTGTCTATTTATATCAAAAATGGCCACGTCAGTCACTGCTCTAGTAAAACTACTGGGGAGGTTGATAGGTTTTGCCTTTTGGAAGTCCTAATGGCAAGATCTCCATGAAATTCTTCACTGACACTGAAATTCAGCTTTGTTGAAACCTTTAAACCTATTGTTCATATGAAAGAGAGCAAAAAAAGTCCTTATGTTTCTTTCTTCCAGCTGTTCTCTTTAAAAAAATTATGCAAATCTCCCCAGAGAACTTTAAAATCAAATAAGTTTTCTGAAATTTAGTCTGGAATATTTTTTTCTTTTCTTTCTGAAGCCAAAACCCATTACATATCAGATACAATATTCAGAAAGGCTCAAATAGTGTGATATTCATAAGTAGAAAAAAGAAATGGGCAAGAAAGATTAATTTTGCTGTAAGGAAAACTCTCTAACAGTACAAGTTAAAATACAGATAGCTAAAGACAGAATAGACAGGATAAAGATACTGTGGAATGAGCATTGCTGGAATTTCGAGATGTACTTAGACAAATACTTGTCAGATGTGGCTCAGCTAAGCTAACCTTGTCTATTTGCCAATGACTTCATGGTTACTTTCACACCTTTTGTTTTCTATGAATCTTCAGTGGATGTGGCTGTTTGGAGTTGCCAAGAGAACACGTGCCAACTACATGTTTCAAAGGCTTGGAATATAATGAAACATGAGTGGATTGTCTCAGGATACCTGAGAAGGTACAGCAGGTACGATGCTGTTACTCCTTATCAGATGAATATTTTCTCTCTATCTTCTAGATATGGCGCATCTTTAAAATGGACGAAACTATGCTGTATTTCCCCAGCCTCTGCATAAACAGCTGAAGTATTTGGGCTGAAATTGTCTCAGAAATTTTCAAAGTGAGGTAAGCAATTATGTGGGAATACTAACAGCAGCAGGAAAGGTCTTCCAATGGAAAACACTAAGCCACTTTAATTATAGAAGGTGCTACGAGCCCTGCCAATATTTTTCCCTTGTGCTCCCACAAAATGGGGAAGCAAGAAGAAAAATGTCTTCACAGAATCCCTTAAGCCTCCTGTGTACCTATTTAGAAGGGGTTATGAAAAAAAATGGAGTAGGAATCTTCTGCAAATTTCTAAGTGATCTCCTAGGTCTACCCAAACATTGCTATTTAAATATTTTTTTTCCCCTAGTCTGTCTACATTTTAAGATGTTTCCCGTTAATGTCACCGTCATTCTGCGTTTCACTTCTCTCTTTGTTTGCTGTTTTTTTTCACCTTTTGGCTGGGAGTTGAAGTGTTCATCTGACAAGCATAACATAAGGTACAGAAAGAGGGAATTTAAGTGACATTAATTCCTACGAATTTCATTTGTTTTCTTTTTCACTAATCCAGGCGTACTAACAGAATAATGCTCTGGAAACATAGATCTTTGTCAAGTGTTGCAGCAAACTGCACTGAAGACCATGGGGTTTAAAAAAACAAAAGGAAGACAGAAAGAAAAAGGGAGAGAGTGAGAGTAATAGATTAAACCTTTTGTTCTGTTCAGTGGTGGCTGGGAAATATACTCACATGAAAACTGTAATTAACTTGACTGTTTGAGAAAGCAGTCTTTATTTTGGTTTGTTTGTGTAATCAGGCACTGACTACTGTAGTCTGACTGCCCCCTTTCACGTTTTACTTAATACCAGCAAAAGTGCAGGTGATGGTAGGCAAAACAGAATCTGACACTTTCAACTTCTCTTGTTTTTCTTTTTTTTTCCAGTTCAGCTGATCAGAGTGGATGTTAATGAACGTCTACGTGTGGCTAAATAAGGCTCAGTCCTCTTTGCACAGTCTGATTTCTGCCTATCCCTTTTCCATTTCCATCTGAAAGCTTGTAATTCAGTTCCATCTATTTGGGCCTAATTCCCATTTACACTATTGTGTTTGTTTTTTTTTTACCATTCTGGAAATATAAAAAACTTAGAAGTACACATAAATAAATGACTTTTACACCCACTTTACAGCTGTTACGTGCTGCCAGATGGTATAAAGAGGTCTCACTATAAAGTAGAATCAGGTTATCTCCAGGGGCTAAGCTTCCCAAAAAAGAAAAATAACCAAACACAAGCATTAAAGAATGAAACAATAATTGATATTTTAAATAAGATTTTTCTTTTCAAGTGCCAATTCCAGTCTTGGTTACTTTAGAATTAAGGGAAATTACATGAGAATTCTTACAGTTTGCCTTGCAGGACTGATTGGAAAAAAAAGAGACCAGTTTGAATCCAGTACAATTAATATTAGTCAGGGCACAGAGCACACTGGGCCCCATTCCAAAGTCCTTTCTTTTGCTTTCCGTGCTTTCTTGCTGGTTTGCTTGGAACTCTCATCATACAGCCCCTAATTAATCAAGCGGTGTAGAAGACGCTGGGAAATCTGCTCATGTAAGGGCTTCTGAATCTGATGGAACAAGCTTCTTAGCTGCTGTTGATCATGTTTACCTGAATGCAACTCTGTTTAGCTCCACAGCTACTTGTGATTCACACTGATAAACATCAGATCAAAAACAGACCCCAAGAACACGTCTTGAACTTACTCACTTTTAACATCTGTTTGAGGTTTAGTGTGCTTTTATTTCCTTAGGAAAATGTGAGGTTATTGTGCAGTTGTTGCATGTTGTTGTTTTCCAAGTGTTTTTTAATAGCAGTAGCTAAGATTCACCTACATACCCTAATAAATGCCTGTTGTAACAGAAAGGAATGACATCGTGGTAACAGTAAGGTTAAAAAAAAAGTCCAACACACTGGTCAGATTAAAAGCACAGCTCTCTGTGCAGTTCTTAGTTCAATAAAATGCTGTGGTGCTTTGTGGTCAGAAGGAAATAGTCCTTCAGCAGCATGTGTTTCTACTGTGTCCTTCATGAAAGAGTCAAAGGGTACTTTACAATCCAATCCAATGTCGGATATAACCTTTTAAATAAATAAACTGTGGTTTAAGGATTTAGAAATCACTAGATCAAAGAATGTAATCTTTGAGATCTAATAACTACAGTGATGGGCCTGGCGTAAGGACATGAGTAGAACAGAACAAAGGCTTGCTGAATATCCACAGTGCCTCTTGGGTTAAATTCATCACAGGGTCACCCTAATTCCCTAGTTAGGGGGCAACCTTCAATTTCCCCTTTTGCTAAGAATACAGCAGGAATTTAAAAATAAACCAAAACCAATACACGTAGGGGAAGAAACTCCAGACTCCAGCCCCTCTTTTGACTGGCTATTCAAAACCCAGGTATTGTTTTCAGAACACAGCCCAATGAGTCCATTGCTTAACCCTAGAGATCTCAGATGGAGCCTCTAGGTTTTCACCTACCCACACACCCTCACACACAGACTCCTTGTCTCTGGGATTAACTGACTGAACTGCAGGACCAGCTTATTGTTTTGGTGATACATGTCTAAATTCCACTGTGGTCAGGTGAGATCCAAGTCTTCAGCATCACGTTGCCTAAAACAGAATATGTGAGCTTTCCTGTTGACTCTGTGGGTGTGCACTCATGGGTGTGCTTAAATGATTTCACTGTGACCCTTCAAATAAGCAATATCACTAATACAAACAAACACAAAAACAGCTGTGTTCAGAGCCATTACAAACCCTCACGTGCTGCTTTACAGCACTCCAGTTTTTCCTCTATCAGGCTTTGCTCTTACAGGTTTTTGTTTTCTTTTTTGTTTTGTTTTGTTTTTGTGAGAAGCAGGAGCAGGTGGTAAATGTTGCATCCAAACTTTGGGAAAAATCTTATCTTTCTTTCTGACCATGGGCATTACAACACACAAGCCATCGCTTCTGCTACCATTTGTCAGATCTGGCTGCAAGACTAGGCTTCCTCTGTTCTGAATTCAGCACTGCAACAAGAAGGGAGCAAGAACCAAGCCGGAACATCCAGTTTTTAGGAGCTGTTTTGGTTTCTTCCTCTTAATGAACAAAATTTTTCCAACTCCCAAGACCACAGTATGCCCCATAATGATATGAGTTTGATGTCTTCCATTTCATTCTTCCACATTATAAACCACTTTTGCATTTCCTACAACTTCAACATTTCCTCCAAAAGACTGACAGTTTCTTGTTTGCAGATGTCATTTCTGCTTTGTATAATCCACTCAAAGATGTGAAGCACGTTTTGTACACAGAAAGGTATGGACACAGAGAAGGGAAGGCAAGACTTATGGCCAGACTTCCTGCAATAGCTGTTTGCTTCCTACAGCAGCATAATTCTCTTTTATTCAAGATTATTTTTGTTCACATGAAACTTAGCAGTTTTCACAGGAAGCTTGTCAGTTTTTCCTTCATTAACGGTGTCTGAGCTGGAAAAAGTACCAAACAAAAAATTTTCCCTTGGGAGCTTCAGTGCCCAATCCTTCCTTCAAGGGACACTGAAAACATTCAGGCCTGGCTGGAACAAAGTGCAAAAATGGTGTGAAGTCCAGGATTCTGGAAGCATTCAGTGCTTGGCAGCACCTTGTGCCATTACCAACAGTATGTCAGAAGGGTCTGCCTTAAATACTGCCAGAGCTATTTGCATGCTTAACCCATTTTTATTTTTAAAGCTGGATTCAGTAAAGATAGAGCACGTTTCTTTGTTTTTTATATAAAAAAAAAAGGAATCACAGCTTTTAATCATTTCTGATATAATCTGAAGACATAGAGCGTATGCTAGTTTGCTGCTGATGGGAAGCAATGTGATTTTAAGTCATAAGCTTGAGATCAGGATAGAAAGTGTTCTATTTTTTTTTTTTTTTTAACAAATATATAAATGGAATAAAGACATGCCTTCTAAAAATCAGACTTTTTTCTCCATAATATTCCTCCCTACTGCACAGGAAATATGAAACTCAAGCAAAACCTATGTTAGAGTTTTACAAGTTGGCTTGGTAAGCGGAAAAGTAGCCCGAGATGTTAAAGCTTAGCATAAAGGACAACACTGTGATGTGGCATTGTCTCCTACAGCCTCATACCAGCTGTTCTGCAATATGCTTAACATGACTGTCACTATTTCCTGTTGCTTGAAATTCTTGTTTCCATAGCAGGGGGTGACTAAAAACACCTTTGTCTTTTATGATGTTTCATTTTTGGATGCGCAGTTAGGCCACTGGATTGCATCTTCTAAACATGCATGGAGTCTGTGAGCCTTGGAAACGCCAGAAAAGTGTAAAGTAAAAAATTACTTGATGGAATCCATTCCTGTAGGTAACACAAAGTTCCATTCTAGCATTTTTTTTCTCTTTGCAGTGCCCACTCTGCAAAAAGTTAGCAGTGGGAATAGGTTGTTGCGTTTAGCCTGTAGTTTAGGTTACACTAACTGGAAACATAACAGGCTCAAAAACTATTCTTGCAGGTAAGATTTTGCAGCAACGCTGATCATATTTTTGTTTTGTTTTGCTTTGTTTTTAACAATGTGGTACATGAAAACCAGAAGCACCTGTTCTGATCAGAACAAGTGTGAGTGTCCTGTAAATCTTCACTGGCATGAGCGAAGGGCACAGGACAGCTGTGCAGCCACACCTGAGAGTACGATCAAAGCTCAAGGCATCCTGGAAGCATCTTTCCTCAGCTTTGAGGATATGCACAAGTGTTAATGACCCCAGTGGCTGTTAGCACATATGGGTAAAAGGAAGACTGTACTTGAGAACTGTCTGGATCTAATTTTGCTGTTATAAAGTGTGGCAACTACAACCTGTACCACTCCTTGCTAACAGTAGTAGGCTTTTTTATTTTAGGAACTATAACATCTATTTAAAACAGCTTAAGAAAAAATTATTTATGTCACTGAAAATGGAAGTTTGGCTTGGAATAAAGCTTTTTGGGTATCCCCTCCCACCTTCTGTTTTCAGCTTGTTCCCACTACCACTTTTAGAAGTGGCTGGGAATTTAGAACATTCTCTTGATCTTCAGAATTTTCTTTTGATCTAACAGTTAGACAAAGCTCTCCTGTGGAACAGCACTACCAGTCAACAGAGAATCAGTAGCAAATATCAACAGCTAATCTTTCTCTTTTGAAGAAATAGTCCTACATATCACAGAGGTTTCAAAGCCAGCGATAAAACAAAAACCCCGAAGCTATAGTCCATTTACCTGTAGCCCTGACATCCCTGAAAAGTAAAAACATTCAAGGGCCTTGAATTACTACCTTTAATCCCAATCGTCAGTTCTAATTACAGAAGAGTTTGCATTGCATTTATTTAGCTGGCATTTAAACCAGGCTTTGTTATATTTATTAGCAATGACAGTTACTCAATAGGCAAGCTGGACCAGATCCTGCGAAGTGTTATTTCTGTGAGGAGTCCCACTGAGCTCCGTGCTGTGTTGTGCACCTTGCGGCAGCAGACATTGCTGACGAACCTAACGATGCCAAAGCTGTAGACATCTTGTGTGCACTGAAGAGAGCAACTTTTAAGTGCAAGCTTAAGTCCCGTTAATGAAACATCATTTCAAGTATATGCTCAGAGTGGACTGGTCTTCGTGCCATTCTTCAACTTTAGGGTAAGAAGCATTGCAAGAAAACGGCACTGAGATGTAAATGACAGGAACAAGACTGTTTTGCCATGCTCTCATCTAATGCTGAAAATGCTGTATACAATTTGTCTTCAATTGTCCTTTTATTTTCTCCCATTTGAGCTGCGGTTCAGATCAGAGAAGAAAAATAAAAGTCTTGTTACAGCTACAGGTCAGTGGAAGATAAGAGGCTCAGCACAGTCACTTCTCTGTACCTTACATACAAAAGTGGCCCAGACTGGTATTTAGTTTATCAGTCTACAATCTAGGAAACACAGCAGAGACACTTGAATGTAAAATCATTGCCAAAAGATAAAAATCTACATCACTGGACGAGTGTTGCTTGCCCAGCAATTTAAAGGTCATCTGGCATACATTATTTTCCTCTTACAATTAGAATAATAGTGAATATACACAGAGCATAAACCACAGCTTTTTAAAGATTTGACTTCTTAATTGGCCTGACCCACGAACTAACACATGAGGCAGCAGAGAAGCACAGAATGGAAAAAAGTGAAGAAATTTAATAAGGGAAAACAGCTAAAGATGTTTTTAGAGGGCCGATTTAAATTAAAACCTGATTACGGTGTGAAAACAAGGAAAGTCTTTTTAAGCATGAATGAAAATGATAAAAATCCATCTTTTCTGCTGCAAAAAGAAAAGTCAACAGAGAAATGCATTCTTTTGCTGGAATCCAGGCCTAGGACCAAAGAATTTACATATATTAAGTTAACAAGAACAAGAACTCCTCTATAACAAATATTTATACTGTAAAATATTACCACTGCATTCCTGCACATCCTTACAATAATAATTCTTAAGGAGGCAGTATGCTGGGGAGTGTATAAAGCAGCACGTTTCTGTGGAGATGGAATGCTTCATTATCAGAGTACTAGCTTGTTCATAAATATTTAAAAAAGAAAATAGATGTTTTTGAAGTTCTTCAAACACAATTCTTATTGTTTACAGTGTCTCTGCTACTGGAAACAGCAGTCAGCATGTACCTGTCCATAAGCCTCTCTCTTACTTTCTCCAGGTGCAGGAAGCAGCTGCTGGTGTCTGTAAAGGACAGGCATGTCCATGCTGGGCACCGAGGGGACACCTACTCTGACCTTACTTCTGCATGTAGTCATGTCACAGGATTTGTGCCAAACTGTAGACAAAAAGGCTTATATCCTTCCTGAATTATAAAGTGGGTCCTAAAATTACATGTAAGATGGTTCTTTTCTGCTTGTCTAAGTTATATGCACTCCTGTAGATTAGAGATGGGAATCTTCCAGGGGAGAAGGATCTTCTCTGTTACTACAAGAGGAATGACTGGAAGATGGCTCAAGACAAACTAACTCTGTAGAGTTGATTTTCACCTGGCTGTGGTAGAAATTAAGCTCCTGGATATGCAGTGATCTGAGTTACAAAGCAATACGGACAACAGATGGAACTTCATCCTTAATCATGAGGGGGAAAACAACTAAAAGAACCCCAAGCCCAAGGATTTAAAGCAGAGGAGGAAGAGCAACCTTAGTTATAGCAACATATTACTCACCAAAAGTGGGCCTTGGAGTTCAAAGCTCTCTGAGCAAAGAGCATGAGTTTACCATTGCATGAATAGCTTTTAATATGAGATAAAACAGACCATTGTCCATTTAAAAATATTTGCTAAACTCGGATAGTGTGCATTCGATAGTGTGTAGGAGGAGAAGTCAAGTACTGTAACAATAATTGCAAGTGCCTGCTTATTTGAAGAGTGCTACGTAATTTACAGAGAGATCTTGTTTAACCCCCTCTTCTCTCTCTCTCCTTTTTTTTTTTTCTTTTTTTTTAAACACTACGTTTGCAAGAACCAGTGAACACAGAAATGTGCAGCCAGCCCAGGCCCTGAGGCCTGTGGATCAAGATGGCAGGCTGGCCTTGGGTCCCCCGGGGCCAGCAGAGCCAGAAGGGTGATTGGACACGGTGACCTGTCTGCATGAGATGAGACAAAAACAGGAGGGCTGTAATGCTGATGAACTAACCTGTCACTCACAAGCTCAGGTCTGAAAAAAAGGAAAAAAAAAGAAAAAAAAAAGAAAAGAGTGCAGCACAGATTTTTAGAAAATATGCAGGGGAGAAAAAATACAGCATGGTTGGAATAATTAGATGATACATTTAATTACCTTTTGATTTAGATGGGCTCAGGATGTATATAGAATGTGACACAAAATCCAACTAATTGCTTGTATGAAAACAAAGGACGTTTACAGAAATAATGGGTATTATTGTTCAGCATGCAAGGAAGGATGCTACAGACTATTGCAGACAGGGATCGGGGTTTTATTCCAAGCACTCCAGTTATGAATCAAAATCACAATGAGCAATGAGCTTCTAGATCTTGACACACTAGGCAAGGAGTGTTCTCTTCAGAGTACTTGGCTGTTTAATTGCTTGCTAGGGGGAGGGAAAGTCCAGAGGGAAGGTACAGGCACACTTCTGCACTTTGGAGCCAGCACAGCCAGGTGCCAGGTAGTGGAGGGCTGCAGCACTGTGCCAGCCATTGCCAACACCAGTGGGAGCCACTGCAGGCACGGGTGCTTGGAGATGGATGAAATCGTGGATAAAGAAAACAGTGGAAAATGCATTTAATGATGAACATGTAATCCACAATGAGGATGCCCTTAAATCAGCATGCTCCTGCAATTACTTTCTGTGTCATACACAGACGAGCGTTTGAGCTACAAATAACTGCTAGTGTTTCTGATGTCTGCTGGAGCATAGATACACATGTATAGCTTGGATTTTTAATTAGGCATGCTTACACTCCATTAGAAGCAAATGAGATGGAATTTAAAGCTGCATCTGCAAGATTAGCCAAAACAAAATTTAGTTCTCGCTAAAATCTGGAGAAAAAATATGGTTCTGAAATAAGAAGAGCAAATGATAAACATCTATTTAAAGTTTTTGATTTCCAAGGTTTGAAAGTTAACAAGGACTCTCAACTTTTGTCTAAAACAATACTGCCAGGAAATGAATATATCTTCTAGCAACATACACATCCTAAACGCACAGATCTTTATTATTTATCAGTATTAAACAAAGCCTTACAGTACAGAGAGATTGCATGGCTTGAGGTTTATTTTTTGATGGTCATTTTCTATTATCAGTTGACCATCAGAGTACATTAAGAACGTGCATTTCTAGTTTCAGTGATGAATGGTAACTGTGCTGTTACTCCGTTGTTCCCAAGTTTTACATAATGCTTTGATTCTATAAGTGCAGGATACAAATTATTTCGTCCAAAAAAAAAATAAAAATCATTAAATATTTGTTTAATCTTCACAAACAG
The DNA here is from genome assembly GCF_023343835.1 of Lagopus muta. Taxonomy (NCBI): domain Eukaryota; kingdom Metazoa; phylum Chordata; class Aves; order Galliformes; family Phasianidae; genus Lagopus; species Lagopus muta. The sequence goes on along the minus strand of NC_064439.1, from coordinate 48,765,195 downwards.
CTAACACTGACCAAACACTGGACAAGCAATCAATAACATACTTGAAAATTATGTGTTTCTATGAACTCTTTTGGATGTACCTAATTACACACAGAACATGCAAATATGCACATGTGGAGATCTAAAAAATATCTATTTGAAACACCTGTCACATTAAGTTGCACAATAATAACGTGCATGAATTCTGACATTAAAAAAAGAAAAGTTGCTGACCAAAAAAAAGAATACATGTAAGTATTTTAAGTGTATGCTCTTGTTATCAAATTCTTAGGAAATGAAATGCAGTAATACAATGAACATTGATAAGCATTCTTCCAGGCATTCACTGAACTTTTTTAATTGATGAAATACAGAATGTTGCACACAGAAAAAAAAACAAAAAACCAACATGCTCACAGCCTTTCAGCCTCAAAATCACTCTCCTAGAGCTAGCAGGCTTTAAATACAAAATAGCTAGCTCACACTTTCTTACATGCCAAAGAGAAAGTTACATTAAAGGGATATTAGAAGCTTTGAGATTTATCAGGGTTTCAGGGGAGTTTTCTGTCACCTATACTGCACAAAACCTTGCTATTGTACTTGCTGTAGAATCATCAAACATTTTTCTTTAAGACTGAACAAGTTTACACAAAAAGCTAATTAACCCATTCTAAAATACATATTTTCATGCAATGCAATGCTGACAAACATGCCCCACTTTTTAGGTACAAGCCAGCCTAATAGAAAGCTGTTAATGTTTAGGGGGGGTTTAATAAAAAATGTATTTTCTATTTTTAAAATATTTAAAGCAATAGAAGCCTGTGGTAAACATGGTATTACATATTTGACATTTTCCGCCTAGAAATGCATTACTGTGTACGATGGTATTAATAAACCATGTGCTTTGAGGGACTTCTGTGCTTTGCCATAATTTAGTCGAAAACAGTGCACAGGATGCGTATTTTTCCACCATTATATCAACGTATAGGAAACAAATACGATGCCATCACTTCAGCAGCATGCGTTCACTACACTGGAAACATATGCAAAAAAAACCCACAAACTTTTGGGAGTTTGAAAAATACCCTTTGCCAGAGACCGATTTACAAAGCAGTGGCTAATGAGAAAGTGTTGAGCACTTAAGATTTTGTTAGAGAAAAGAAAACAGACACCCTCTTCCGACTCTGGCTGCATTCGTAGGAAAACAGCCCTCCGTGTAAACAGGAGAAAATAATTTAATTTCTGTCCCCACTCCAGGTTATTATTTGAAGCAAACGAAAAGACAATGATTCCCCTCTCTTCCGGCTAAGCTCAAAACAGCACAGTTAAACACACACATAAAAACTACAGACTTATCAGAAATCACAAAACAGAAAGAGAAGGACTCACTGACCCATTTGGAAGACAAAGACGACAAAATGGAAAAGCTCTAAAAATCAGCTTGTGAGGCCTTTGAGAGATATTCTTCTGGCATTTCATCACAGCAGCCCCAGACCAGTTCCCTTCCCTGGATACAGGGAGGGAGAACTAAATAGAGCTGTTTATTAAAGCTGTTGTGCTGGATTGCATTAGGAAGCACGAGCAGACCACCTGGACCTTTCAGATTGTGGCAGTGTTTAATTTGCAGACTGCCCCTCTGCAGCAGCAAAGACTACTACATTCACCAAGCTCAATCACACGCTATCTGGGTTAGGAGTAAAAGGAGAAAAAATAGATATACATATAGAAATAAAGAGAAAAAAAAAAAAATCCACAGCCTGTAGTATAGGAATACAGTCAATATAGGAATAATGAACAGCATCAGGAATAGAAAGCAACTCCCCAGCAAATGTAACACTTGCACTGTTTAGTTCTTCTACTTCAGCACATGTAAACAAAGCACAGAGGTAAATTAATAAATAGATTGATTTGGCAAAGCTCAGACTAAAGTACAACCCGGGTTTATTGGAAGAAAAGCATGGTATTTTAGGTTTAACTCGTGATTCCCTGGCCGGATTATTGTGGTTCTTATGCCTTTCTCACTTTCAGTACCACACTCACTGGTAGCTGAAGATACAGATAGAAAGATGGTACTGTAAATATGAATTATGTGAATCATATGGTTAGACCCTTGTGAAAAAAAAAAATAAATAAAAGGGGAGTTGAGAAATGGCTGACTCCATACCTGACCAATTACAGCTTGCATGGTCCCTGTGTCCTGCTGAGCTGAAAGATCGCAATCCATCATATGTAGTCTTTGAAAAGGAGAATGGGGGTTTCTGGCATGCATCTGTCAATCAACTTCTGCACTCACAACCATCACCAAAAGCAAGGGAAAAAAAGTCAAGCTGCTCCACCAAATAGGATGAAACAGTCATGTGACCTTCAGCACACTCACACACATACATACTTCCATACAACGTACGAATTTTCTGCAGATATGAAATGACATTGACAAATACCCAATACCAAGTAAATAAAGTGAGACAAACAGCTACTCACCAAAGACAAAACACTTGCTGTAATCTTCAGCCTAAAGATTTAATAATCCTAAAAGGTATTTTAAGCCGTGGCTTGTCTTTTGAGCCTAAACTTTTCAGATAAGGTGATATAATTTTATATATGCAGACAGTGGTCAGGACTTTAACCCCTTGTCTGCTCTCACAGCCTCTGCTTTTTATTTCCCCCTCTATATTTCTACGTTACAGCTGTTTGAGCTCCTGATTTTATTTTTTTTTCTGCAAGTTTCTTTTGTGTCAAAGTGCCTCGCGCTGTTTCTTTTCATACGTGCACAAATTAGGAGAACTTAGTGAAAGAAAATTGCCAACAGGATATGAAGGAGCAGGGGCTTGGGATCCTGTGCCAGTGCTTGCAGCCCCAAACGTGCCTCTCCGCTTTACTACACCGAAAGTCAAATGTTTTCCTTATTGGAAATATATATTTAAGTATTAGTTTATGCGAGATGTGATGAGCACTCAAAATATAAAATATTCAGACTATGTAAATCCTACTTACAGAATCCTTTCCATTTTGAAGGTTAGCAGAGTTTTGGTTCATTCACTGCTCCACTGAACTGACATAAAATGTTGTTACTTATGATGGCAAACATTACCATTTTTTTTCTAATGGAAGCAGTTTGTTTCATACATCTTCCCCCTCTGAGTTAAGATTTGCAAGAATTTCCGAGACTACTTTTTTTCTTATTGTCAAAATACATCAGCCACTTGTCTCCACAAACGGAGTGTCGTGAACAACACGCCACGGCATTGATTGCTGATATGTTATTGGCCAGTGATTGCTGAAGGGTGACATTAATGTAACCCGGTAGCACTTTAACCCTTCGAAGATCAATGCAGTCCCCTGGCAGTAGGTTAGAATAACAGCCCACGTCATTTTTGCTGCATCACGTCTCCGTATAAACATTAGCCGTGTCTTTTCGCCCTCCTAAAATTGCATTTGTGGCATCAGTGCAAAAAAGTTGATTTTCAAAGACTGCCAGGAGCAAAAATGCAGAAAAAAAGCAGCCTTGTCTCTGGGCATCATATAATGCACATCTTCCATTTTAAGTAAGATCCTGGCAATGTTTTGAAGTTAGTATCTCTTTTTTTAACAACATTGATAATATTGATCTTAACAGCATTGATAATATTGATCTGACCATGCGATAGATGAAGAAATGTGAGAATATCAATATTAATAGTAGGCACAGCATCTCATAGTTCTTACAATGTAATTTTAAGATCCAGCATGCAGCAGTGCATAGAAAATAATGGAACATATATGTATGTGTGGGTATGGAACATATATGTATGTGGAACATGTATGCATGTGTGTGTGGGCATGTGCACACAGGTAAAGGAGGGAGCATCTATTCTGAGGGGACTGAGGTGGAAAGGGTCTATATATCTTATCTTCCATTCTTCTAATGCTTTTGTTTGGTTAGTTGTTTGTTTGTTTAAGGAAAAAGTTGAGAAAGGAAGTTTTGATAAGTATTTCAAAAATCAGAAAAAAGAAAAGAAGTCATGCTCTGATGCACAGTGAGCCAGAAGTGCTCCTGGGCCAAGACATTTTAGCCTTAAAAGCTTTTCAAACCAAGCACTGTTTAAAGAGAAATGCAATATTAACACTGAAACTCTGCCTGTGGGTGGAGGGAGGACTATTTGAAACAGTGCTTCCAACATCTGCTCTGCGTTTCACTTATAAACATAATTAAAATGCACCATTTGTGCTGAAATCTTATCTGCTTCTTGCTCATGGAAGTAAATACACTGAATGAATATCTTGGGCTGCCTTTTGGTCTGCTGAGGATTTGGTGTTTTTTCATCCCTGGGGACAATTCTGTGGAAAAAACAGGCAGCCTTGTGAAGGCCACAATCAATACCCATGACATCACATACAGTCCAAATACAGTCGGTAAATGGGAGAGTGAGTAGAGGAGACTTCCTTGGCTGTCTTAACAAAAACAGGCACAGTGAAGGGAGATACTCCACAGGAGTCAGAAAGCAGGATTAAACGATGTTTATTTTAGAGTTGCTTTCCAAAGAGGATCCTTGTTGAATGGCTATGGACATATAAACATATTTCAAATGTCTTTCTCTTCCCTGAGCAACCCAACCTCACAATTACTTCTGTGGATTTTTAATTAGCAAAGACGCTGGCGCAGACACATCTTGTAGCAACCAAACAAGCACAGTGCTGCATATGAAAGACCTGCACACACTCAGGCCTGCTGCACCTTGTGCACCAACAAACAGGGCAGCCTCTTGCTCACACTCACACAAGGCTGAAGGAGCTCCTTCCTCACAGGAGAACCTGTGCTGTCACTGCTTTTACCACTATTTCCTGGGAAATGCCAATCAAAAACACAAAACACAAGGGCCTGTGCATCAATCACTGGCATATCTCATCCTTTGGGTGTTCCACTCCCAGCCATCAAAAAGGTGGAGGAATGAGGTGGCTGCATTGGTGAGCAGAGCTCAGAGAGGAGCTCAGCAGGCTGCGCTCGCTCTTACATTGCCAATTTGAGATAGGATGTCAGTTATTGCATCCCCACCCCTAGCAGAGAGTTCCTGTCTCCTTTGAAACCTTTTTTGGTGGATCTTCTTCAGAATAACCAAGAGGAAGACAGTTGTGATGCTAGAGCATGTTGACCTTCCTATGTGCCACAGCAGCACTGGCACAATGAAAGGGGCAATGAAAGATTTATGGATGGGCAAGGCTTAATTATGACTTAATTTATGAAAATACAAGTTCAAAGGGGCCCATCTTTCCATGTGCTGGATCTCTGAAATCCAGGAAAAGTGGTGGCCCCTGGTGACACTGACTTCTTGCTCTTCTTCAGACTCTTGATTTTTTTCTAAGGGCAGACATTTGCAGTATGCATCTCCTGTCTAACAGAAATAATAAGAATATTGAAGTAGTACTTTAATATTTTAATAATTACAATCACGTGATTGATTCAGTCTCTCAAGTACAAAGCTGGGAACTTGTGAAAACTGTATGATTGTGTATAACAGTGTCTCTTCTTTCTTCCAGGAGAATGTGTATTTCCTAGGTAAGAAAGGCAAGATTTAAAATTATGCAGCAATGCAAAGTCCAATTACTTCCTAATTAAAATGTGTTAAAACACACATTTATTCTTGTTCTGCTCCTTATTTATAATTGCTTATGTTCTCTGCTTCAAAAACTGCAATTCTTGGCGATCAGCATCTTTCTGCAGTTGCTCAAATTCCAAAGCAGAACTTACAGTTGCATCAGAGAGTCGAGCAACATCCTCCTGCTTCTTACAGCCTTGGTACGCTAGGGGGACTATTTTTCCTCTTTTCTGAAGTGACGGATGAACAGCACTGTCAGAGCTGTTGTACCTCGCAGCACAGGCCCTTTACTCACTGGTGCTGAACAGGTTAAACATGCAAGGCTCAGGCTTGCACTCTTCGAAGATAAACAAGCCTAATTCTAAGCTGTCAATGGCTTTTCCTCCCTCTCTCTCTCTCTCTCGATCCATCTCTGCCAACCAAGCACAATATTGCATTTTGCATCTTGATTTTCATGGATATGTGAATGGGTTTTTTCCATATGAGCAAAAATTCCGTTCTCATTTATGCTAATTCTGAAAGAATTGTTACATATTAAGAGGCACTAATGGAATACAGGCTCTCTGCAAGTCCATTCTGGTCAATCACTTCTGCTTTCTGCAGGGAATTTTGTTCACTTAAAAAACAATACAAAACAAAACTGCTTCTACTTTCAGCTCCTCCAGATTTTATGATGTATAATTTCTGGGCACCTTCAGCTTGCCCGGAGCTCCATTTTTCCAAAAACTGAACTACTAGGATGTTCCCACTCACTTCAGCGACTGCGCTCCCTTTCCTTCATAAGCACTTGACTGTATCATGGAATGGGATTTGGAGAAAGAAGATAATTCCGTGCCTGAGTTGCTGGAACAGGGCCCTAGCATAATCTCCATGTTATACATTTCTGTGCTGCCAGTGGGGAGGCTTTCTTTCCCACAGCATGACTGTGCACTGTTAAATAAAAATCTAAAAATTGTTTTTCCCCTCTGTTTTAGAGAGAGGAGGCTTGCTATGGCATTTTGGGAAGTGTTTCTGGAAAGCTGAGGAGAAATTCTCCCCATTTCCTGCTACATCTAACAAGCTGGTCTGGTTGGAAGCTGTTTTTTGTGTCTCATGGAGGGCAATCATTCATTGTTTCTGACTAAAGAAGAATTTATATCAGGTGGAAGGCACTCCCTAAAGTGGTTCATCCTGTCCCTGTAGTGAAGGGACAGTGTCTTCCTCCTCCAGTTTTATGTAAAATGTGATTACAACAGTAATGCTAGAATCTAATTAGTCAAATGACAGGCTAATGTCTGGCCTCTCTGAGGCAAAACAGCATTGTGGTGGGAAAACTTGCCACGAGGAGAGATTAACAAGAAAGGGTAATGTGCTGGGTAAGGCTTCCCACGTGTGTCACTAGCTACAGCAGTATAATAAAGCCACATTCCTCACATCTCATGGTTTCTTCTGCAGTGTCTGAGACAATAGACTTTTTAAGCTATCTCCTTACTGGATATAAAAAGAGGCAATAGCAGAGATTTACATCATGTGAAGAGCAGACAATATTTGGCCGAACCAACATCACTGAAGTTAGGCAGCCAAGAAATACGAGTGAGCAAATAAATGGTCCTTACAGTGAAGGGATGGTCCTTTTATAAATTTTTGCAAAATCATTGGCATGGTTTAGAATACGACACTGAGAAAGACAGCAGAAATGTTAAAAGCAAGGCATCTTATTCTATTCCTTGAATAATAAGAATGTTTTACTCAGTCACAGCATTAACAATATAACTCTCCAAAGCAGCAATGTCCTTACACCAATGTGGAAAAACAGGTAGTTTCAGTGTCCTCTCACTGATATATTTGCTTTCATTTATTCAGACTGTAAGTGGTTTATCTTTTATAGCCACTCCTCCCACTTTAACATGAAATGATAGAGAGATAGCATCATCAAAGGCCCCCAGAATGACTGCATGTTGATGTGGCAGGATGGGTGGATAGTGCCATTGAAAGTACACTTTTCCTACCAACTCCACATCTGTTAGATCCTCAGCTCCTAAAAAAAAGTCTAAGTAAAATGATGTACCTGTATACCTGTGCTTCTCTTGCTCCAAGCACTATAGATAGCGTTTGAATATTTCATGTGTCAAACATAGCTATGCTATATACTGTCTGGCATTACATTAGGACATCTTGCAGGGAGAAATGTTTGATCTGCTGGTAGTCGGTTCACATCGTGTGGTTACACACTTTATATCCTGCTGTGTACTGCACGGGATCGAGGGAGAACGTGATGGCTCTGAGCTACTGCAATAGCTAATTTGTTTCATCTATCAGTAAACTGCATTATTTACTTACGTGTATGGCAAAGTCACTAAGCCATGACAATTATGGTAGAAGCAATTAATAGCAAAAATTTTATTTAAGTTTGTCTAACATTTTCTTGCTTTAAGACGTTCACAACTCTTTACTACTCAGATCCCTGTTGAGGATCAGTTTCTGTCTGTCATTACAGAAAACTGAGGCTTACAGAGTGAGGCAGAATAGGTTCGTGGAAGGCCCTAATGGATTGCTAAATACTTAAAAACCCTTGGGCTTAGTAATTGCCTGAGCTGTAAACTGTTAAGGATGAGAGCTACAAGGAGATCATCAGGGAGCAGCAAGGACTGGCTACTCATTAAAGACAGGTGAACCAGAAGGTTTTGGTGACACGGGGCTCTGTCCTGCATGGTCTGAGCCAGGCGAGCAGAGTTAAGGGCTGCTAACCTGCTCCATTTGCAGCCCTGATGCCATCAGAGGTGGAGCCAGGTTCAGGCCTTGATAGGGATTGTGGCCACGAGGAGCAGGGGATGTAGCTGGAAACAGGCCTGGAGACAAGGCTACAACAAAGTTCCCAGCCCATCTAAAGACAGTGACCTAGGGCTGGACGAGCCCTAGGAACCCTCTGGACAAGCAACTGCCTACACAGCAGGCTTCAGGCCCATCCAGGAGGCAGGGTCAGAGACAGGTATACAGCTCAGCAAGAGCAGCTCAGGAAGAGGCTGGAGGCCCTGGAGCCTCCAGCAGGAGAGAGGAGGGATGAGCAGTCCTCTGGGTGAAACTGCTCCCACCATTAGCACCTTCAGAAACTTGACAGAAGAGTCCTTGCACTGCTCATATACTGTCCTACAGGCATTCACTGGTGTCTATTTTGGAGGCAGACTATTGAGCTAGATGGACCTTTGGTCTGACACAGGACCATTGTTTTCATGCGCTTTTGTTTTATTATATTTTTACAAGACAAACGGCCCAGACATTTCTAAAAATGAGTAAAAGAAAAAAAATAAATCCAAGGGGAAATGAACGAGCATTACTCACATCAAAAAAGATTTGCAACCATTTATTTCAGAAGCACTTCATGCTTCAGACCAAGGGCTTGATCTTTGAGCCTCACTAGTGTCAGACATTTGGTCTTTTTCCATCCCATGGAAACTGAGCTAAGCTAGATTAACATACAAGGCTTTGAAAAAAACACTCCACATTTGCTTTTGGCAAATTTGTTCTGTTGGTGAAAATGTCTGGAAACGATCCACAGTTCTTATCCCTGTCAGAAGGTCCGTGCATCCTTCCCACAAACTGACAGAGCCAATGCCTGGGACAGGATGCGATTATCCATTAAAACCCTTTTCCTACTGCAGGATTGAGAAAATACGTCATCAAAGGTTTTCTCAGCAAGTACTCTGAGGGAAAGAAAGTGGTAGGAAAAAGTGTTTTAAGAGTGAATAAAAGAAACAGGAGCTACAAAGAGAGTGAAGAGAAGGAACATTTGTTGGTAGCAGCTGAGCAGAAACTAGAGGCAAGTGCAGACTCTGGGAAAAACACACAGGAGGAGACTTGGGAGAGAGCAGGGAGATAAAGCTGTGCTCCTGATGGAGAGGTCTCCCATGGAGGACTGACCCTGAACTGTCAGAGATTTGAAGAATGAGAGGCAAGTGACTGAAAGGCTCTATGGAGGATAACCCTTGGGAGTCTTTGTCCTGAGGAAGTTATTCCTGGTTTCAAAATTCCAAAACTGTTATCTGAAATGACAACTGTTTTTAATTGATCATGACATGCTCAAAGCACACTTAATAGGATGTGAATAATCAGGACAGCTGCTTTGGTGACACAAAATGCAGAGAAACCATTTTGATCCTATTTCATAAGAATGTGTTCTGCGTCACTTACACACTGCAATCACAGCTAATCAGGCTGCTTTCTTGGGATACCTTTGGCTTTTAATTACCCTGTCAATTAGAGTTAGAGGTGTTAATGTGGCAATGAAATGATACAGATTGCTCCTGGGTTCTGTTCTCTACTTGTTTGCATTCATCAGTCTTGAAAGAGGAAGAGTTTACACACTGTCTTGACATGGATGCTAATAAGCCTGAAATGAGAGATACACTGCATTGCATAAATAGGTGCCAGCAGCCACGAAGAGAACAAGCTCTGTTTTGTTGAAAGGCACAATGCAGTACAGTAATGAAGAGGTAGAGAGCACAGGCTCCTGGCTAGGGCAGAACACACCTCTGTTTCTCAAGGATGAATGGATCTAGCCAGTGAGTGGATAAAAGCATTTTAGAAGAGGGGACTGATGGCAAAAAAACAGCCACAGCTGAAGAAAATGGACCAGAACATAAAGCATTCTATAGACATATGGTCTTTAAAGTAATAGAAATCATTTGAAACTGAACAAATTAAGGTACTTTCCAACTGAACTAAATCAGAGAAGCATTCTTAAAGTAAATAAAATTATGCTGATGTACATCTGAGAAAATGAGAAATCAAAGTCCCATATTTATCTGCAAAGCATTTTGGACATTTTTGTTTGTTTGTTTTAAATAATCTGCATTCAGTCGGACAAAGTGTAAAAATGAGAACTATTACTAATGCCATATGACAGGCTATATTAACTTGTATCAAGTGTACGTGGTTTTGTGCAAATCAATCCTTTCTCACTGCTTTTGTAATCCTTAGTGGTGCAAATGCCTATGGTGTCCCTGGGTGCTTATATTTGGTTTTCAAGGTAAAGTAAAAGATACATAAAATCCACAGAAATTGATTATTTCTTTATGTGGCTCGTAAAAGTCTTATCATGCAGTGATTGTAATGAGTTCTGTATTCACACATCCTTACCCCAGAAAGATCTTTGTGGCAAACTCATTCCCTCAAGCAGTTTTGTACACAAAATGGAATCTTAGGACTTCTGTGACCTCAATGGATACATCTGGTTAGAGAAAAAAAAAGAAGTATAAGCAGTGGATGCTGCTAGCCACACCACTGATAAACCTGAGATAATCCTGAACTTCAGAGTAGTTCTTGTTCATTTTGACTTCAGCTTACATACTCTGGGTTTTTTCCAGATTGGACAGAAAGTACACTACTGTTTCATTTTCATTCAGTTTCTTGTTCTCATTTTAGTGCACAATGCTCCAGTACTTGGACTGAAAACACTGAAAGGAGAATTATAAGAATTCACACTGTGGGATTACTATCTGTCAAATCATTAGGTTTTATAATCACTGTAAAAAATACATTCACTCCCTCTCCAAAAGTTTAAGATCTAAACAACCTTTCAAAGGCCTCTTTAAGAATTGCAATTTTCCTAATGGTCCATTATATCAGTGCAAGTTTCCTCACAGATCAAGGGCAGCAGATCATTTTAAGAGCATAGACTCTTTGAGTTAAGGTTAACAGCCTCCTGTTTTTATTTTAGAAAGACCATTTTGATTGTTAGAGATGCTTTCTGGCCCATGGTAAAAACATGGTAAATCTTTGGGGAGAAGGCCATTTGGGACAGCTGTAGATACGTGCTGAGTACATGTTAAACTAGTATTTACTCCTCATGTGACAACTTGATTCTAAGATGAAATTTTACGTCTTCACAGTTTAAAATTTTACAAACTGATTAATTGAAATTCCTTGCAGTGTATTTCTTGGCAGTCTTTTCTGTGTTCTCCTTCCCACCCTCACAGTAGAAATACCTAGCATAGTATCATAGCTTTCCTAGTGTCTGTCTGAAGACTTTTGGCAGAGCTGGAAAGAGCCACAGGTTCCAGCCTCCAAAAACCTCTGTTCCTGGAACTAAGAGCTCTGCTTTCAGATTTTGCAGAGCCATGACTTATGTCACAGTTCTGCATTGTGAACCTATGCTGCAGACTCCACGGTCAGGAGCCAGAAACTGGCTGTCAGCATTACCTGTCTTCCCTCAGCTCCTTCCTTCTAGCTCACATGGCCACAGTATCATGAGGCAAAACAAAGGAGTTACCTTGGTACGTTTCCAGTTCTTGCAGTGGATCACAGCAAAGAAAGCCTGCTCGCTCAGAATAAGAACTGGAAAATCAAGTCCCATCATTAAAAATATTGGGCACCACTTTTCTATTGACCTGCTGGGCTGCTTTATTCTCTGTCTTATGCATAGAAAAAGAAGGAAAAAGTAGCTGGAAAGCACATAGAAATTCAGGATCCATTAGGATTCATCACCACAAACCTCTGTCTTATTAGTGTGCTAGCCTCTGGGATAATCCATTTCCCAGCCATGTTTAACTAGCAATGATCAGTATCATTAGCTTATTTTACACAAATCATGATGAAAACATAGTGCCACCAGACGTTGTGATGCCATCTTCATGAGCAGTGGGTCAGTGGGACCTTGGAGGCTGCGATCGGAGTTCTCTTTTTCTTTGCAATCTCCAGTGAGTCTCATTTTGTCACACAGAGGACAGGGACTGTTCTGTTTGAGACAGCACCTCATGAAGGGGCTGCATGACAAGGTGGTATTAAAGGCCTTATGCTCTCTGCCCCATGTGTTTAAAAGTGCAGGTGACAGAAAGAAGAAGAGGAGCATGATCTTCCTCCGCTTTCCTGCTGCTAAAATAGACAACTCCTTATGTTACCATCATGCCTGTTCTAGGGAAGGGAAGAAAGTATCCTGCACCAAGGCAAAGGCCACAGTTCCTGACAGACTGGATCAGAATGGGCTTTGGATGCCAGAATAAATGTAGGCCAGGGCCATTTTATGTGGCATACATGTTAAATCTACTCTCCTTGTATTAGAATATCACCGTTGTCTAATAGTCTGTCTATTCCCAAAGTCTTATGCACCCACCTGCATGTGACTTTATCTTTGTTTTGCCACAGTTCAATAAGCACTGTTATAGAGACATCAAAGGAAACAATAGTAACCGAATAATGTTAGCATTTGATGCTGTAGAAATAAAATAAAATATCTGAAGCAGAATAGAGCCACAAGATAAATGTCTTCAGAGTCAGAAAGAAAGAATGTCACGGCTTTAACCTGTTTACATGAAAGTATTCTCTCTGGTGGGATAATCAAAGTTTCAAAGATGTTGTCCTATATAATATCAAATTCTATTACTATTCAGCAAGGGAAAAGCTATTCCCTGAAAATCAGGGTCCTCTTAAAGAGCTTCCAGCAGGAAAAAGCTTGTATTGTGTGCACAAGCAAATACAGAAGGCATCTCAGAGGGAAATGTTAGCCTCAAATTAATTTCTGTCAGATCTGATTGAAAAACTCACACATATCTGTCCATTGGAGGTTTGTGACCTGACTCTGCCTGACTGGGATTTGGTAATCCAATAGAGACTCTTACAAAACATTTATCAGTTTTGCTGTAGTCAAGAAACAAAGCTGAAGAAAGTGAGTAACATCAGTAAAAGTAGAACAAAGAGAAATTTTATCTAATCTCTCTGCAGATTCATTTGTTCAATGACTACAAAAAAAAGTGCCCATAATCAGGAGAAAGCACACATACAAATAAACAAGCAGCAACAACAGAAACAAAACCCGCCATTAACAAAAAAACCAACTACTTACAAATAAAAATTATTTCAAAATGTTACGCTAATACTATCTAGCATTATTGCACCATTTCTGAACCAAATTGTTTTCTTATTCTATAATGCATCTAATGAGATTTTTCCTACCAAGTCAAGGTCAAATCCTTAGTTTCTTACACACTTGTTGCTGGCCACTATTGAGTCTGGTCTAAGAATAAACAAGACCTAAATTTTTCCTCATGTGGCTAGTTTTGAAAAACTGTCCCATTGATCTTTCACTCAAATTCTCAACTAGCTACTCAGCCTTCACTTTTTTCTCTGTTTCTTACTCTTAGGACTTCAACATCTCAAATAAAAATAAAATAAAATAAAATAAAATAAAATAAAAATAAAATAAAATAAAAAATAAAATATAAAATAAAAAATAAAATAAAAAATAAAATAAAATATAAAATAAAATATAAAATAAAATATAAAATAAAATAAAATAAAATAAATCACTTAAATCTCTTGAGAAAATATTCCATTTTTGAATCATTTCTTGTGCATATGGTATCTAAATGTTAAGGCAGACATTGCCAGATAGTTGATCTAGCACTGGACACAGCCAAACCCCTCCTTCGTGCTGGCAGCCCCATGCTAACTGCAGGGACTTAGTTCTTTCTTTTGACACAATAAAACAACACAGAATCGACATCTGCTGTCAGCCATTCAGAACAAGAATCTTGACTTTTATGGTCATTTATAGTAGGATTGCACACCATTCTGACCTTTGGCCTCATTATATCACTTATTTCATAATGAGACATAACTGAGACACAGCTTCTGATCCAAATTGTTCACTATTTAAAGAAACCGTGCTAAGTTTCATTCAGTCAAATTAAACTGAGTGAGGCAGCTGTATCTAGTCTCAGAGATTTTGTACAGTTTACATCATATTTCATTACAACAGTTTTTTAGGATCTTTAAATGAATGAAGAAGATTGGGAAAGAGTGTAAGGGGATAATGGGAAACTGAAAGGAGGGAAAAAATTAAAATAGAAATTTTGGTATGATGACGAGTAGGGACCATAAAGGCAAGGAAATGGGATGTGTGCATCTGAATGGGAATGGGTACTGAGGGAATGGGTACTGAATAAGAAGTAAAGGGGCAAGAGGCTGAGAGAGATACGGAGTACAGGTTTCAGAACCAAGACTCTCCAGTTTCCTCCAGAGCTTCTGGGTAGAGAAGGAAATGAGTGTGCTGGGTCTTATGCCTGCGGAGGTGCACTTTGCACAACAGGACTAATGAGGAACCAAAATGCCTGACTCTTGTATGCTAAATGGTAAGCACATGGGACAATAACTGAACTAATTTCCTTTATATGTTTTTCCACTAAGTAATTTACTCCAGGTTTTCGGGGCCCAGTCAGGAGAAAGCAGGGTGATTTACACCCTGGTGACCACAACAGAAGGATGCTATGGCTCACCGCTGTTCCTGCTTCCTTAAGGTAGTTGTCTATAGAAGTGGCATGCTAAAATCTAGCAGAATTACCTACTTTTTCTTTCTATTTTGATATAATTTCTTCAGGCTAACAAAGGAGATGAACAAGGAAAGAACACCATCAGAAGCTCACTTGTACACTGAATGAGTACAGAGAAAAATGGTAAAACAGATGCATTGCCACCGCAATCACACATGCAAGTGTCTAGTAAATCAAGACTTGCAGAATATTTCGTGCTTTATCCCCCACTGTTGCAATTCATGTGTATTCATTTACTCCGTGAAATTGTACAATGCCACAACTTTTATTCGTTGTCACATTTTTCATTGTATGTTCCCCTTTTATCTTCTTTATCTAGCAACCAGGAAACACTGTATTTTTAACAGGCATTTCCATTAGGGTATTGACTAAGTGCTTCCCAAGTCCTCTGTCACAAGTCACTGAAACAAGATAGGTGAAGTAGTTATTGATGTCTTCTACTACCTGGGTAGCTGACACTAATTCCAACTATTTTTGGAGGAGGAGGAAAAAGAGGCAGTGTAAAAGTAACAAAATAGCATCACTTCAGAATCTATCTGCAGTCAATTGTAGCCACTTTCCTGCCCCCCAGAATTACTGTGGATCACAGATGAGGTTTTCTGGCTATCAGACTATCACAACTCATCACATTCTTCTCAAGGGACTGAAGTTCCAGAGCCTGTGCCTTTAGGAGGTATCACTTTTTAGGGAGTATGATGGATACATCTGAATACCAACAAACATCAACGTTTATGTGGAGTCAGGTCTCTTAAGCCTAAGCCTCCAGAAATACAAGATAAAGCAGAAGCTAGATTATCCACAGCTGAGATAGAATAGATCAAAACTAGACACAGCTTGGAAAGTCAAAGAATGAGCGGTTGGCCACTGTTGCTTACAATAGCCGAGCTCACGAAAAGCAAGTGGCATGATGGCATAATTTTTTAAGCACACGCAGAAACTTTCAAAAAGATTGTATAATTCAATTTTGGAACTCACTACCACAGGATTTTTAGACTGGCTATTTTGTTTTTTCTTCCACTTTTAGCCAAATGTACAAGATCATAGCAAGTCAGGAAGATCTCCTAACATATGCTTCATTCTTACACTGTTTTGCTAAGCACCTAGAAGCAACCACAGTACAGTAGTTGTCATGTTCTTTGTGAAGGCAAAACAGGGCACAGGACTAGAAAGATGTGACTGCTGAGTCCCACAGTCATTTTTTTAATCTTACAATTCCAGTTCTAGAAATCTTTATTGCACGAGAATCTCAAATTTCAGCTAAAATCTTAAACCTCTAATGATGGCATATGTAAAAAAACTAAAAAAATATAAAATCACTGTGCTATGCAGCCTAAAAAGTATGGAGAATAATAAGTCTATGTACATTTCATTTCTGTAATTTAAGCTAGTCTTATAATTGTGGCTTACGATTTCTGAACACTATGGGGACTTGTAATTTTGTTCCTGTTTCAGACTTATTAGTACAGTAAATACATTCTACGTGCAGAACTTCATTGGGGAAAAAAAAAAAAGAACAAAAACACACGAAACATCCTCCCATCAAATGGTTACATAAAATACTGTTTTCTCTTTCAGAACTTCAAGAAGTTTTGTTGAATTCACTGAGCGCTCACAGCCTCTATCAAAGTCTGGTCTAGAATGCCTTGATGAAGAGCCTTGTGAATAACTATCCTCAGTTCTACTGTGTACCTTGAATACCAACAATCTCACAACAGGCTAAGAAACACATAGATATTCAGTTTGAGCAGGAGCACAGAACTGCTCATTTAGAACTTGCAATGGTCTAGTGGACTTGCAGGCAGGTGGAGGGGCAGGGAGAGGAACTCAGTCCTTGTTTCCTTAGCAGGGCCTGTAACCTATGTTGACAGCACTGCTAATATTAGCTGTCTGAAGGATGGGCTGCTAATGAATGAATTTCAAACACAGCAGCTCTGTAGCTCTTCCGAAGTAGAAATGAACTCTGCCATGGTTCAGAAAAAATATTCTGAAAGGAATATGGCATTTTAAAAATTTGTTTGCATAACTTAAAGTTTTGCAAGACAACAAGGTTGAGGAAAACAGGCATCATTTAAGGAATATCATGTCATGGTCTGTCCTCTGACATTTTACAGGTGATTTTAAAAAAATATCCCAACATTTGGTGTGGAAGAAAATAAGAACTGCTTTGTACAATTTCTGTTCCAATTCCATACGTGATGAAGGGTTAAAAGAAACTGCATCTATTCAGTCTGGTTACTGTCCAAGACACCTGAACTGAAATGTAGTATTTGTGATCACAGTCAGTTCTGAACCAGTCAAAATCTTTGAATCTAATCACACCAGCTGCCTGGGAAAGATTTCACTGACACAAAAAATGCAACACAATAAGTACAGTAAAATAAGATGTCCCCTGACTTTATACTGTTGGCTTGAATGAAGTGTTTCAGTATGAGTAGAAAGTCAGCTAAAGCATCAATTCAAAACCCAAAAGCATTACAGAAGTGTTAGAGGAGAACCATCAGGGCTTTTGTTTTCTAGTTCTCATCAGAATTAGTGAAATACATTCACTTTGAATATAATTCTCACCTTGTTGAGTGTAAATTTGTTTAGTGTTCATTTGGTTCATGCTTTTTTTCATTCATGATCTTTAAAAGAGAAAGTTTCTATGCTTGCGAGATAAGGTAATTGTTTTTTTTTACCTCAGAACAAGGTAATTTGCAGAGTAAAAATTTAAATATTCTCCTTCTAAAGTCAGAACAACTATCTAATAATTGCCTCCTAACTCTCTACCAGTTTAACAGCAATAATCAGAACTATTTAGAGTGGGGTTTTTTTTCACATTCTACAATTTGGTTAGAGGAAGCAGAAAACACCATTATCTGCACTATCTTAGTTCTACAAGTTCCACTCTCTCAGTAAAAAATGGTCCCCTGACATCTAATCTAACTCTCCCTTCCTTTAGTTTAAAACCATTCCCCCTTTGTCCTATCCCTATATACCCAAGTAAAAAAAAAAAAAAAAAAGGATTTCCCTCATGTTTATAAACTCCCTTTAAATATTGGAAGGATGCAATGAGATCTCCCTGCAGTCTTCTCTTCTCCAGGCTGAACAAAGCCAGTTTCTTCAACCTATCTTCATAAGCTGCACTTTGCTTTGTTGAATCTCATTAGGTTCATAAGGGCCTACCTTTCAAGTTTAACATGGTCCTGCAAGCCTTGAGCACATGCTCAGCTACAAATCTATTTTTCAACATTGCCACCACCATTAGCTATGCATTTTTGCCAGCTGTGAACAAAAGCCCGTATGCCACACTGGCAAAAATCTGCAGCAGTGACCCACTGCCACTGGCAGCACTGCTGAAACGCACCGCTCACCGCCTCGCTGTGCTCACATCCACTGTTTGGTTTTCATAAACATTCAGTAAGTGTTGATGAATGTCAATGGGTGTCATTTTTTCCACATGGAGGAATTCAATTCCACACCTTTGCCTCATAAACACTTTTATGTCAGACGGTCAGATGTCACTTGGTCAGACATCGCTTGGCTGCCATCTGTCACACGATACCAAAATGTAATGGGATGTTGGTAAGAAGGTCCAGCCTCTACTGCCATACCACCAACATCCTTCTCTGATGTCATGGGTCAACATAATAAATTAGGAGGCATTACTTTCAGAGCAGCCCTTGTATTAGTGAGTTTAATTATTTCACTTCTCATTTTCAGAATCTGAATTTTGTTTGTTCTGCTTCTGAGCATGCATTTGAGTAGAATGGCCAGACTATGATGTAATCAGTGCCATCCTGCCATGATGCAATGTTTATGGTTCTAGAGACAGCAGACCATCCTCATGGTTTATCACAGCAGAGCAGTTCCAAGCATAACATAACACCAGGCTGCTAAATCTAATTTTTCAGTATTTTTCTCTGATTTTGAGTATACCTCTTAAGGCTCTGGGCAGATATATCCTAAAGATGGAGTTGGTGGAGGTGCAGCACCTGATGGCTTTTGAGATTGATGCACTCAGGTGCCCCCAACTCACCAGTCCTTTTGCTCAGACATGGTCTCACAGAACACCCCAACTTGGAAGGGACCCACAAGGATCATCTAGTAGAATCTCTGTTGCACTTCATGAAGCTTGCAGTGTAATGACTGGGGAAAGAATACAGACCTCCCACCCTCTGAAAAGGAGTGAAAGAATTTCTCTGAGTTCTGGGAACACTTTCCCCAAAGTCCTTCTGCTTCTTGATTGGTGTGGTAAAGCCTCATGCTCCTGTATGCCATACGTTACTCAACATATGATACCATCGTGTCACCTGCTGACAAAAGTCAGCAGAGCTGGCTTGATATTGAGAGCACAACAGATGGAGCACAGACTGCTGCCTGCAGGTGCCAGGACTGCGCTCTGGTTTTGTTGCGACTGAAAGGCAAAATAGAGTCCTGAGCTTAAAAAGCTGTCTATAAAAATCTCAGAGATCTATGGGTAAAGAATTCCACAGAAATGCCTCTAGATTAATAACGGTGTTATTTTTAATTCAGCTGCCATTAGCCACCACCTGTCTTCATAACCCATCTGCACTGCAGTGCTGGCCTACTGAGACTCTGCTAGTTGGTACTGCTGCAGAGCTTCATTCTCTCCAATCTAAAATAGCAAAGGGCCAAAGTAATACAGCACTGGAAAAAGTAGCTACAGTAAATTAACAAAGGATGCCTTCATTTTGGAATTGTCTTTAATTGAAACTCCTTAATTATAGCATTCTATAAACAGTAACATTTTTATATATTGTAATATTTCTATTGAACGAAATTGATAAAATTACATTTTGCAGTGGTGGACAAAAGAATGCATTCGTAAAAATGATTTCTCAAAATCTACCTTATCCTTTTCTCAAAATCTACCTTATCCTGTTGAATTGGGAATTTTTGAGTAGGAGAGTAGGAGGGAGACACAGAAGGGTGGGGAATTAATACATATTTGAATTGTTTTCACATTTTGGTTTATTTTGATTGAAAACCTGACAAGTAAAACACTAATGATAGTGAAACTGGATGGGAGCTCTTTCTATTGGTTTCAGTTGACTTTAGATCAGACCAAAGAAAAGAGACCTACTGGTCTTACTTGGTTAATGACTGGAAAAAATAATGCAGCTACATGATATGGAAAAGGGGCAGAGGTTTCAGACCCTGATCAGCAAAAGCACAAATCTCAGCCTTTCACGTTTGACTGTTTCCATGCTGAAGAACACACAGCTGGAATATATAACTCTGAACATAGCATTCCTTTGACTTATCAGAGTTTGGCTGGAACCTGCTAGAAGAAAGGGGTCCAAAAGTGGAAGGAGGCAGGCTGCATCCTCCAGAAGATCATGAGGTGGGGAAATTTTAGCCACCAGTAAGACCAAGAGAAATACCCCTGTAAGCTGTACTTATTTGTCTACATTTCTTCATATTTTTGAGCTAGAAAATAAATATTGAAATATATTTGGTGACAGAACAATTTTTTTCTTGGGCTACTGAGCTCTCCAACACCCTCTCTTCAACATCCTATGCATACACAATTTTGTTGTGAGACAAGGAGATATTGAGTTTTTTAGAATAGCTATTTCATAACATCTATTTCGGAAAATATCCAAGTTTAGGAAAGCCATAGGGATGTCATCCTCTGAGGCCCAGCCCTGTGAGGTGCCTATGTCCCTTAACTGCTCAGCATGTCAGAAGGAGGCTCTTCATATGCATCTGCATTGCTCAGTCTCTGTTTAATGTACCTCTGAGGCAGAGAAACAGCCTGTAATTCCTGAGAAGCTGAAACAACAGAAGCTTCCTGTGGTCCTGTATTAACGCTTCAGAGGAAAAACCTGCAGGTGGACGTTCACTCATTGCAGATTCTCATTCTCCAGCATGTGCTCATATCAGTTATCCTATATACCTCTGTCGGCTGGAGATTTCCTGCTATTGAACTTGACCTTGGAAGGCACTTTGTAGGCTGTTTTGCTTGGAAGAAAGGTCTTAGAAGAATACATAGATGTTAATCTCTGTAAACTTGTATCTTAGATATTCACTCACTAGCAGATACAATTTTTGTGCTCTGGAAGGAAACTTCTAGTCAAAGGAAAATAGCGGTGTTTTTTGTGCATTGCCCTGATCAGTTTGATACTGCAAGTGGTACTGTTGGCATGAGGAGAAATAAAGCAAGCAGGACAAAGAAGAAAAAGGAAAAGCATTAGTTTATTTCTGTTGATCATTATGACTATTACTGTAACGGAATCTATGACCACCTAGCTGACATAACCACATGTTTGAAGCAGATGCAATACAAATGCAAGGGAGGCAGCACATGACAAAAAAAAAAAATCAAAAGCTTGATAGGGCAATGCTGCATATTGCCTTTGGACTTCTCTGTAACGCTAAGGGTCCTCCTCTTGCATCTTCTAAGCTGTGTCCCTTACAAGATCACAGCCTTAATTTTTGAGTCTTTAACAGTGAGGTAGTTCACACGTTTCAGCGGTATTTCAGGGAAGTGAATCTGGCATGTGACTCAGAAAGCAGAGAAAGGATGCAGGAATTACAGCTTTTTGTTAATTTTAGACGCGTGAGGTTTGCTGAGAAATCTGTTGCCAATGAGATGATTTCTCTTTTATTTATTTGCCTGAGAGATCATATTCCACATCAGATTTAATTATATATTTAGCACACAAGAACTGTCATTACCAGTTTTCCTTTGCTCAATCCAATGATATGTTCCCCTCCTCATGAACAAGAATGATACTGTATGCTTTGCTAACAAGGCTATTCTACTGCTGACATTAGCATTAGAGATACTTTCTTCCTCTCTGATTGAAGCTCTAAAATGTAAGTAAACTTAAGGACCTATGCGATGAAAAATGAATAGTGAATATTTTATTAACTTTTGTTCTGATGTAATGTCAATTGAAATTGATGAGAATGATTCTAGTACTTTTTAATGGCATTGGATCATGGTCCTAAGCATAGATCGAAGTGACAAAATCTTACATACAGACAATTCTGAAACAAAAATTTGAAGTTGAGAGGGCTGTTCATGAGTCTGAACAACCTCTGTCCATAGAAGACTATGGCTAGAAAGGTGAAATGTCATATCCTTCCCCACAGTTCCAGAGAAGTCCCCCCTGCCTCAGTGAGCTTAGAGATCAGAATGAGAAAACACAGAATCATAGATTCATCGAATCATAGAGTGGTTTGGGTTGGAAGAGACCTTTAAGATCATCTAATTCCAACCCCTCTGCTGTAGGCAGGGACACCTCCCTCTAGGTTGCTCAAAGCCCCATCCAGCCTGGCCTTGAATGCTTCCAGGGAGGGGACATTCACAACCCTGCTGGTCAACTTGTTACAGTGTCTCACTACCCTCACAGTAAAGAATTTCTTCCTAATATTTAATCTAAATCTACCCTCTTTCAGTTTAAAACTACTTCTGCTCATCCTGCCGCTACCTGCCCTTATAAAAAGTCCCTCTCCAGCTTTCCTGTAAGCCCCGTTCAGGTACTGGAAGGCAGCTATAAGGTTCTCCCAGATCCTTCTCTTCTCTAGGCTGAACAGCCCAAGCTGTCTCAGCCTCTCCTCTTAGAGGAGGTGCTCCATGCTCTGAGCATCTCTGTGGCCCTCTTCTGGACCTGTCCAACAGCTCCTTGTCCCTCTTGTGCTGGGGGCTGCAGAACTGGACGCAGGACTGTGGTCTCATGAAAGCAGAGTAGAGGGGCAGAATCACCTCTTTCGACCTGCTGGTCATGATTCTCTTGATGCAACCCAGGATACCATTGGCCTGGACTGCAAGAGCACATTGCTGGCTCATATTGAATCTCTCATCACTAGACACCCCCAAATCCTTCTCCTTAGGGCTACTCTCAAGTCATTCTCCACCCAACCTGTACCTGTGCTTGAGATTGCCCTGACACAGATGCAGGACCTTGCTCTCGTTCTTGTTGGGCTTCATGAGGTTGGCATGGACCCACCTCTCAAGCCTGCCCAGGTCCCTCTGGATAGCATCCCTTCCCTCTAGCATGTCAACTGCACCACTCAGCTTGGTGTCATCTGCAAACTTGCATAGAGTGCACTGCATCCCACTGTCCATGTTGCCTACAAAGCTGTCAAGTAACGCTGGTCCCAACACCAATCCCTGTGCATTGCCACTTGTCACCAGTCTTCACCTGGACACTGAGCCATTGACTGCAACTCTCTGAGTGTGATCACCCAGCCAGTTTCTCAGCCAGTGAGTGATCCATTCATCAAATCTATTTTTCTCCAACTTGGCAAGCAGGACGTCATGCGGGGCAGGGTCAAATGCAGTTCTTTTATCATTTATTAAACAAGGGAAATATTGAAATCGTGTACATTTTAAAACATCACTCACTTTGGAAAAGTTCCCCAAACTCATAATATAAATTTTCAAAAAAATTAAACATGAACTAAAAAAGGAAAAAGGAAACCACTTTTGTTTACATAGAACTTACAGTAGGAAAGAACCTCAAAGATGGAGTCCTTTTTCATTATATCATACTGCTACATCATGTAATTGCATTTATTTATTCATGCTTACTATACTTCTTTCTACTTTATTCTACTGCAGTCATATTTCTGGTCCTAGCATGATTATTCATTAAAAGTGGGTCCAGTGCATGTAAGAATACGACTGCTTTTATATGATTGATCAAGTTTGTGACATAGCCTTAATAAAACAGTGCATTGAAACACAAACCTGGGACAGAGTGTAGGTGATAGGACGTTTGAGAGGTGGAAGAAGACTGCACAAAGAACTGCTATAACTTGGGAGAGGGATGAGAAAGTTGAAATTTTATGAGCTTACTGAACTTACGCCAAACAATCAGGCAAGAAGCTGTCCAAAATTCTCCAAACAAAATAGGTGACAGGCATCGAAAAGAAAGTGATCAAGATTTACCATTTATTATAAAATCTTGCTTCCAGCTTAGTAATCAAGTGCAAAAGATAGCAAGAGAGATTTTATTGTAGGGTTTTTCAATAGCATCAGCAGTTTCAAATACAATGTTCATCATCCCGTTCTGAGCAGAGCACAAGAGATAATAAAACATGTAAGGCTGTGTTTTGATGTATGGCCTACGCCTGTTTACAGGGTATACATTCAAACCCTTTGACTAGTCTTAGATCTGGAAGGAGGGCTCCAGAAGTATTAACACTGGGCTAATTCCAACAGTTCTTCAACCGCCGAAGACCCGGTGGAAGTTTTTCACCCCTGAGAATTTAGGCTGCTTTGAGATGCAAACTAATTACTTGGCAGGAGTGGAAGAAAGAATTCCTTCTGGAAAATGACTAGGTGGCTTAGAATTTTTTTGGACGTAAATCATTTCTTATACTCTGCAGATTTTCTATTTTCAAAGTAAAGAACAAGAAAACCGAAGTGTTAAATAATTTGTCATCACAAGAATTTTTATAAAAATAGATTTTAAAGTATCCATTAATCTCCAGGCTTCTGAAGTGGTTGAGAAAGATACATGTATGTTCCTACAATATTAATCCCTTTTAAAATATACCTGAGCTGAAGCAGAAAGCTTCGTGGCATATACAAGGTGATGCAGGGAATAGATGGCACAGCAAGAATACAATGTGTATTTCCTGGATCTTTGACTTTAACCAGCGTGTGGATATTTCTGCTTCGCCAACAGCTAATTCTTTCTGCTCCCAATTATATAGATACACACACATACATCCCAAGAACGTGATACATTACAGAAAAAGGTGCCGAAGACAAGTATTGCCCCATCACAGTTAATAATCTTTGAAATCTTTAATGTGAACAATAGCAAGAGTCTGTTCTGCAGATTTTTCATTAAAGTACATAGACCAATTTTGAGGAAAAAAATTAAAAAGAGATTTGAGGAAGTAATAACCCAGAGGTTAAAAAAATATTGATTAGGAAAAATATTTTCTTCATAAAGATAATATTTCTCTTTTAGCAAAAAGAAGATGCTTAGTCTCTAGAAAACGAAAACAAAGTATGTTCTGAAAGTACCCATTTCATTTGTTGCTGGCTTTGTTGAATAATGAGCAGAACTGTCATTCGTCTCACAACCTTCTCTCACCTTACCCATCACAATGAAAGATTTAAAATTCTTCTGGAAAGTCTGTGCTACTTCATTTATTATCTTGGAAAAATTAAACACCAACTTCTAAATACTTTTCAGCTTTTTTTTTTTTATTTTCTTTTTTTTCCTCCAATCTAACTACCTGCCCTTTGGTGCCTAATAACTTCTCAGAAGAGACAACCTGAAAATTTAGTATGGATTGCCACAGACTGCATTTACTTCTAATGAGACATAGTTTCTCCTGATCTTTTTCATCTATCTTCAGAGAAGAAAGATAAAAAAAAAAACTGCTTGTTTCTGTCAGAGTTCGTTCTTTGGTGTCAAGGAAACATGCTGGGTTTTTCCTTCTCTATCTTCTAAGTTTTCACCTTGATCTTGTAAAATATTACAAATAATCCAAATGCATATATTGTGCTGCTGTTTTGTAAATTCAAACTGAATAGGCAAATAGTCACAGATAATGATGATGATTACTTGAGATTATTTTTCCATCTTTGAGAAATGCATTGGGTGGAACATTTCTAAATTTCGGGAGGCTGGTGGGTGACTTGCAGACTAAGGCAAATGCAAATTAAGAGAGCTGAATCAAGGGCCTTTGGAGGACTTCAAAGGGCTTTGGATCGAGCCTCAAGTTCTTAGGACTTTTCATCTCTAGATATCAAAATACTTCACAACAATCAGTACATTTCATTACTTCTATTTCATTGATGGGGAAACTGAGGTATAGAAGAATGAGAGGAAATTATTCTTCCTCTATCATTCAGTGAGTTGCAAATCATAGGAGAGCAGGAAGTTCCCAGGACTGTCCCTTACTGCCATCTCAATCACGTCTTCTCTCAACTATCGCCCTTGTTGCTCAAGTAATTTTTATCCTCATCTGATTAAACTCCATAGTACCATGTTATGTACCATTTGACAGAGATCTATTCACCAATCCTACAGGAATGCTGCTAGATGTGTTAGGAAACTTCCAGCACCCAGCACACTGTGCCTGCTGCCACTGCCTCTCTCCATGGCAGCTCCCTTGCATCTTTCCCTATCGCCCTTTGATCTTCACCATCTCTTACTAATCTCTGCTACATCAAGGGACCGAATGGCATTCATATGAAATCCAGCACATTGATTTAGAAGTCTGTTCATTCAGACAGAAATTGCATCCTGTTATCTTTGTTCAGAAATTAGTAACTTGCTATCACCATCACCCTATGTAAATGGCTGATTATAAGAAGGAACTAGATGCTCATAAAGTAAATAACAAGATCTTCGAGTGTCCCAGTTCTGTTTCTTCTAAATCACATCATCTGTTGTGTCTGTTGTATTTCTTGGAGGCTGGACTATCTGCAGGATGTTAAATAGTTAAAGGAGAAGCCTGGTACTTGGTCGCAGAGGAGCATTCTTAATAGTTGCTGTTTAACACGTACTGGGGAAGGGGGGGCAGAAACGGCTGCTAGTGCTCATTGGATGAGCAACAGCAGTTAACTAATAAATACTATTCCCAAGTGACTCACATACAATGAAGTAACCAAAAAGAGCCATGTTAATTTCTACCCTGTTTTCAAGCAACAGAACAAAATCAATATTTGTTTAATGGAAAAAGGCAATACTTGAGGCAAGCCATCAAGACAGGAAGAGCTGTCCAGTTGCCAAAGCATAGGGATGGCAACCAGGAGACACACATTTTCCTTTTGAATTGTTTAAAATGAGTTAGCATTGCTCTTTGGCTCACTTTCCACCCTAACAAATGGGAAGTTATTCCTTGTAGAAGCTGCAGGAAGCAAAGAGATTTTAACAGTTTTCAAGTACTATAGGTATTTGTAGGCCTGGCTGCTAACACTGTGGCAAAAAGTGTTGCTGGTGACTTGTCACTATTCAGCACCGATAAAACAGAGTTTGCTCCTTGGCACTGTCCTAAAAATCTGCTTAAACAAGGTGGGAAGCTGAGGACTGGTGCTCTGCTGCTGTTCTGCCCGCTTAGCATTCAGTGGGCATAGACCCTCGGCATCTGACCCAACAGGTCATAAAAGCATTATTATCCACAAAATGCCTTCTTGGAGGCTAAGGAATGAAGAGAATGGAAACAATTTATTTCCAATTCAAAAAATTGCTTTTTGGGAGGATATCATCCTATTATTGCAGTGGCAGCTGTATTTATCTACAGCCATCGTGGAGAGGACTCATTAACATTTTTATACCACAGCCACATGCTGCAGGAATGCTGTGCATTCTTCCAAAAGCTGTGTGGCCTTTTCTTCTATGGAGTATTCATATCTTTTAAACCTTTTGGAGGTGAATCACTTCCTTTGTAGGACCACTGACTTCAGCAGGACTGTTAATGTTTCCTTACTTCAGTTTCCATGTCAGAGGTTGGTGTATTGTTGGTGGGTTTTAAAATTCACAGCCTTTGGGTAGCGGATAGCTTACATTTGAATTAGCTTTAACCTGCTGATACATTATCTGAGCTAGCTTCATGAACAGAAAGCTCTCTGACAGTGTATTTAGCTAAACAGTTGTTCCATTACAGAGTGGAAGGAGGTAAGAAGAGGTCCTTAAATAGCCCTTATATTACCTAAGGAACCACTCACAGGTACCACCTGCACCCTAGGGATCTGGATTTTGATTCTGACATTGCTTTATAATCAAGGACTGACCGGGGGTGAACTGTCAGAATTCAGCTCTGGGGTGGGATCACATCCTTAGGGGATGTAAGAAGATTCAAGGGAAATACTGTGCAAAAGGAGCAGGTTGATACAAGCAGCTGAAAATTGTAATGAAAGAAAAAGCTGTTTTAAAGGGATATATTTTTTTTTCAACTAGATTATAATTAGAGCATCAGAAAACAGAATCTATAGTGAGAATTGTATTTACAGTAAATGAAGTTGTTGTCTCAAGGGTATAGGAATGTGTGATTAAAAGGCCCCATGGCAATGAACTGATGGCCTAATTCTCAGTTACGCTGCAGCTTTTTTTTTAATTTAGTTTCCTATCAGTGTAAAAAGGGTCAGAAATGTAAATTATTGTTTGTGTAAATGTTGTACACAACTGGAAAAAGGAGGTCACTGAGACAACCTAGGGCTCACTCTGCCAGTTTGGATACATTCTGCACTTCTGCTCAATGAGGGCAGCATCTTGGCGTGGTGGGAGCCGCAGTCAGAGGTGCTGCAGATGCTGCTTGGTGCTCATGGGGGTGTGCAGGCATGGGAGACATTCAGTTTCATATTTTGGACTGCAGGAAAGTTAATCAAACCCTCGTGAATGAAACTGCAGAATCTGCCCACAAATTAGCGTCATTTGACTATGAAGTTGTGTTATCATAACTGGGAATGCAGGCAGCCTTATATGATTAGAACATGTGAATCAGTCACATGCCTTTGATTTCATATTTTTATACCTATTGAAAATTTCACTCCTCAGTTTAATAGGCAATATAGAATATTTGAGTGCAGCCTTAACCCCTTTCTGTCGAACAGAACAACTCTCATTGAATTCAGCGGAACCAGAATTTGATGTCACAGCTGTCAAATGAAAGTTACAGCAGTTATCTGCTTGGCAGGAGTATAATTGTGGCTCAATAAAAGTATTCAGTTGTTCCTTCTCCAATTTCATGTTCTTAGTTTTTCCTTCCTTCTGCTTTCTCGATCTCGGTTAAGCAGTATTACAAAATACATACACAAAGATGGCAAAGTCAAAAATTCAGTTTGGAATGTGAGTGTCACAGCTATAAGCAGAATATTATGCATGGAAAGCATGCAGTATTCCTGAGGTAGGAACTCTGATAACCTCATCAATCATTTCCCGTACATTATATACACTACTTAAGTAAGTGGAAAGCTAAGTATTTTTCCTTGAGGTTAAGTACATGTCAAGAAGAAGAAGAAGAAAAGTGTTTTTCACTGTAAATACCAAATAGATTTTCCAGTGATCTATTTAACACTGACTCCATTAAAACCTTCAGTAACAGCGCATATCAGAAGAAGGAAGGGAAAATAATTATCAGAAATAACACTTGTGAAGAAACAGAATAGCAGAGAATTTTGCCAGGCTCAGGTGATTTGACTTCTGAGAGACTAAGTTAAGATACAACACAGCTACGAGGGATGTGGAATCTTCTGTATCAAAAATAATGATGCCAATATTTCAAGCATTTATTCCTTACACATAAATTTTCAGAAGAACACCAATGAGATTTACAAAAGCAGAAAATGTTGGTCTACATCTTTTCCTATTGAAATCAATTAAAACATTTCTATCAATTTCCCAGGTAATAGAGATAAGGATCTGCTTCTGAAGATATTACTTTATAAGAGCTATTGTGTGTGTGGAGAGGGTTATTTTGAAAGTCCAATACAATAAGTGATTTTTACATCTTGAAATCATAAAAACTATGAGAAGTTCAAAAAGGATGCCACTTCTGTTTCAGGTGGAAAAGACTTATAAAAGAACTGAAAAACTTAAAATTGGAACTTAAATAGGTACTTAAAATTCACAAAAGCTCACGAAAAAGCAATGGACTCAAGCTAATCCACGTCACCTTGGGAACCAGGATTCTCTTGCTAGTGAAACCTGAAACAAGAATATAAACAGAAATGTCTATTCAATTCAGTAATACTAAGGATTTCTATATGGCCCATAAAATACATGACAAATAGTTGATCATACTAAATGTGATCAATAGCTCAGTTAAAGTCACAAATGAATTGTTAAAATTACTGTAACCTCGATTGAAGTGTTTGGAATTGGGATCCTGGATTTTCAATTTCAAATTCCAGAAGCGTTAACAAAAGTAGAAAATCCTAGGTTCAAGATAAAGGATCCTAATATGTATTTTCTTCTAGGAATTGGTCTCGCTTGTGAAGATGGACAGCAGGTCTTGCAAACTGGAAAGAAGTGCAATTTCTTAAAACTAACATAACCTAGATATGAACATTGGGATCAAACTTAAGCTACTTAAGATTCTTGTACCAAATAGTATCTTAAGATTGCTATAGGTGTTACACATTATTTTCAAATTTGACTAGTCTTTTATCTTTGATAAAAATGCTCGTGACTCTTAGTGAATTTATGTTTGGCCCTGTTGGAAACAAACACAAACGCTAAAGATGTAACCAATGAATAAGCAGCTAGGAGGAACATATAAATGAGAAGTGGGAGCTAAAAATGAACACTTAGAGCTCCAAAACAAGACATGAAAAAAATCCCACAAAACATTCTAGAGGAAGAGTAAAAACATCCATTATAATTTTATACTATAGTTTCATTTTTATGCTTTGTTTCAGAAAGAAGAAAGTTATGGCACTAACTGTAAATTAAAAGCTTGGAATCATAACATACATATTATGGGAAACAGAAAAAAAGAAGTCAGTACTAGAAGTATTAAAGAGAAGTTGTGCTCCAATTCGATTGGGAAGAAGAATGGATCCTAAGAATTGAATGACAGACAGTTATGGTATGATTCTGATGAGAATGAACAGTAGGGTTACTGACAATAATAAAATAAATAAAATAAAATAAGTGCAAAAGGGGTGAATATCTTGCATGAGTTTAGCATTCATACAATCATATTCCAGTCAGCACAAAGCAAGAAAGATGGTAACAGATTAGAGATAGAGCAGACAACGGTCACCAAAATGACTTGCAGGATGTAAAGTATCTTTAATGAAAGACTGGGTGGCCTTTCCATTCCAATCCAGTTTTACAAATAATTAAGAAGTTATTTTGTATTAGGGTTTGAGTACTTAGGTGAGGAATAAAAAGCTGGTAACAGTGAACTTTTGAAAGCTGCAGGTCAATGAAGTTGCAACAGTCATAATGGAGAGGGTCAAAGTTGATGTTAGACAAATTTAAATGTAAATAGGGATAACAGAAAATCATGATGTCCTGCAGTGTTAGAACAGAGGGGCACTGACCAGAATTGGTAGGAGATCTGTAGCAGAGCAATTAAAAAAGGAAAGAAAAAAAAACACCAAAAACCCACCAACTTCTTCAAGCAGAAAGCAGAGAATTTCTGGGCATCTTTGCCTCAGGAGAGGCAAGCAATATCAGCAGGTCCACGAGAGACAAATTAATGAGTGGTGGGTTCATTAGCAGGAGTTCAAGGGATGGACCTTCTAGTATCCCTAGTGGCACACTGGGGAAAAACGTGGGGTGTGGAGCTCAGCAGTTAGGCTTAAGTGTGCTCCCCAAACTGCATCTGAGTGCCACTATAAGAGACTAAGTGCTAGGCTAGGTGGACCACTGCTGTGACCTGGGAAGACATCCTTTTCACATTTCACATTCTTTTATTTTTCTAGCAGTGAGTAGGGCTGTCCTTGAAATTACTTATCAGAAGTGCAGTAAGATCTGTATAATTGGAAACATTAACATTATGTCAAGGATATGCTTTCTTTTTTAAAAAATGGCACAAAGAGAGGAATTAATTCAGGTAAATTTCATGGCCCGTGTTAGGGAAGAGTTCAGATTAAATCACAGTGCTATTCTTGTCTGGCTTCATAATCTACAGATCTGTGAAATTTTCTTGTAATGTAATCATTTTTCAATTTCAGACTTGCTCCTTCTTTACCAGACCCTTGATGTTTTTAACTCTATGATTTTTAAGAGGGTCCCTTACTACCTCTCTGTTTACATATACCTCTTGTTTATCTTTAATAAATGGATAATTGTACTGGCTTTTTCTTGTTTACTGTTCTTCACACTTTTCCATCTTCTTTGTGTGCCCTATCCATCACAAGAAGGTATCATTCAATGAACACTGCCTGAGAGTGGAGAGGAGAAAAGGAAGCAGAAGAAACACAGAACAGGGAGAGAGGGTCAGAGGAAGGAAGAAAAGATGAAGTAAGATGCTATTTCTGAAAGATCTGAAAATAATTCACTGTAGTTTTGTAAAGTGCCTGAATGTCTGCGAACAGAGATCAACATTTAAAAGAATTTGTAGTAAAGTTTTTGATATCTTTCTCACTCTTCCATTATACAAATGGAAAACTGTTAATATTTAGTTATTCTTGCCACAGTGGTGGGACATAGCAATACTGTGTATTTCCCTTTCTTTCTTTGCCTTTTTGATGATATGGCAAACCACACAAGGTAATCTTTAGCTTCTATTGAAGAAGACAGTTACTCTGATGTTCGCACTGCGCTTCTGTGTTTAACAAAAAAATACTTATTTATCCTTGTTAATCACTATGCTATGAAGATTTGCATCTGAGCTTAGCCTTATGAGCACGGTTTGCCTACTTTTGAGTCATTAAAATATACTTATATGATTCATTGATTTATAATTAAAAGAGCTTTTATAGCCAACGTCTCACTTTTTTCAGGAGGAATTTTCATAAAATAGTTTTTAGAAGGGGACTGAAAAGAAGAAAGCAAACATTTGCAAAACCTCATAATGCTAGAAGGTGAAACAGGATTTTTTTTTTGAAGTACAAGGGGAAGCTATGGTACAAATTGAAAGTAGCTTCAAAGAAATAATTCTTTGATAGCAAGTGAAAAAAAGAAAAGCCTTTGCAATTTTCTGTCTACAAACAAACTGCAAGAGGAAACCCTTTGAACTTCTATTGTTCTGACAACAATATTAACTATGTTTTATCCAGCATAGTGTTTTTAAATGCTGTTAAATTACAGACAACACCACTTTTTTTTCTTTTTTTCTTTTTTTTTTTTTACTGAATAAGAGGTGGTGAGAGTAGAGAGAGATAACCCAGCTGAATATTTTGTTGGATGAATCAGTCCTACTTGAGAGCAACTGAGAGCTCTTGGAGCCTGAAATACAATAATCTCTACCAAATGGCATGGATACTTGTTACTTGCTAGGTTTCACAGCAGTCAGGAAGAAAGCGTGTTAAAAGCAAGAGATAAAAATTCTAGCTAGTATTTGGAATCTGAATGATGGTCAAGGTCCACGTTTCAATGACAATTCCATTTTCTGCTGCAAAAGGTAAATAAAAAAATACTGACTTGAATTTTAGAAAGTTGATGGGAGTTTCAGAACCCTTTTGTAATTGTTCTGTGGTATTCCTGTGCTATTTTGGGTGAATCAAGTTAAAGCTAGCCAATCACTTGGGAAGGATCTGAGCCAAAATGCTCTTCCTAACCTTTAGAGTTAGATAGGTCCTAAGCAGACATCCCAAACATCTCTCACTTCACCCAAGTAACTTCACCAAAACTTCAGATCCCCATGCTGACAGATAGAGCACCTTTTATGGTTAGGCTGGAACATTTACTTCTCTTAGGCAGGAAGTGAACTTATGAAGTCCACTCATGCCAAACTACATTTCAATGTTTTCTCTCCAAAGGTTGACTTGGGTGCTCTTAGGACAAAGGATGCTGAGTGCTTCATGTGAGGTGCTGAATAAATTTCAGACCCACTGCTGTCATTGCAATGTGATGGCTGTCAGCACTTTTGGAGGACGGGGTGTGGGAAAGGCGGCAGAATCAAATTACAGCATGGTGAATTTCCCTGGTACAATACAACGCTATGATCATGGTGGATTGAATTCATATCTTAAGATGAAAGAAGAAAAAAAAACCACACATTTGCACATTTCTGTCAGAAATAAGTAGTATGCTTAATAAGTCTCATTGTTTATACCACTTCTTCTATGCACAGTGCAAACAGGAACAGCTGTTCTTTGACTGTTGGTAACAAATACGCCTCGTTATATGTTATAATAGCCAAGTTTACAAGATCTGCCATCCTTTCCCTTACACTCTATTTTTTCTTGGCATTTTTCAAGTCAGTTACTAAAGCTCATTCCAGTTTAAAATGCATCACAAAATGTCTCTGTTTAAGAAAAACAAAAAAACCAACAGAACCGAAGCTCCAAACTCCTAATGATTTCTTTTCCTAAAAGTGGGAGACAAGAAAAACAACCAAACAAGATACCAGACAAACTTTCCTTTCACTAGATATACAGTCTTCAGGTACCAGATAATATACAGGACACATCCTGAATCCATTGACAGCAATGGCATTGCTTCCTTTGAACAAGACAAAGATTCAAGGAGGTCAGAATGAGATCAGGATGAGTTTTCTGAGTAAGCTACAGAGCTACCAGCAAACATCTCTTGCAGTCTCTTACAGAAGTTTATTATGACTCTTGTAATCAGTTGCATTTCTTGCCAGCGAGATTCATCAGAGGACCTCATTTGTCTGATACACAGGAATCTACTTCTCTTTTCCAGCCTAAATGTACTGAAAACAGCTGATACCTATTTCCTCTCATACCTTTCACTTTAATAGCACTTTTTCCTCTTCAGCTCCTTTTTATTTCTAGAATGAAAAAGCCAGCAGAACAGACCCTGAATTTCTGTGATCCTCTCATTTGTCTTTTGCTCCCTTTCATAGAATCATTTCATAGAATCACTGAATGGCTTAGATTGGAAGAGACATTCATGACCATCAAGCTCCAAACATCTGCCATGGACAGAGTTGACACCCACTAGATTCGGATTCATCTTTTTTTTGAGCAAAAGTGGCTTGAAATTTACGTTTTTTCTCAGCTGAGGTCTTAACAATATCTTGCACAATGGTAGCTTAATATCTTACCCTCAGCAAGTTTGCCAATGACACCAAGGCTCGTGGTGAAGCTGACACAACAGAAGGGGTGCCATCCAGAGGGACCCGGACAGGGTCAAAAAGTATGCACCCAAGAGCCTAATAAACTTTAACATGGCAAAGTGCAAGGCCCATGCACTTGAGTCAAGGCAATCCCAGACAGAAGTACAGACCGGGAAAAGATCCCAGTTGAGAGCAGCCATGCAGAGGAGTGTGCCTGGGATGGACAACAAGTTGGACATGAACAGAAAGCCAACAGTATGCTGGGCTGCATCAGAAGAGGGGTGGTCAGCAGGAGAGGCTGATCCAGCTCTGCCCTTGTGAGGCCCCACCTGCAGTACTGCGTCCAGGCCTGGGGATCTCCAGTACAGGAAAGAAGTGGAACTGCTGGAATGGGCCCAGAGGAGAGCCAGGAAGATTATCAAAGTGCTGGAGTACCTCTCCTGCGAGGAAATATTGAGGGAGTTGGGCTTGTTCAGCTTGGAGAAGAGAAGGATTTGGAGAGATCTACTGCAGTCTAGGGTACTAAATTTTAGAAATAACTTTTGTATTCAGGGGGTAGTGAGGTACTGGAACAGTTACCCAGAGAAGCTGTGGATGCCCATCTCTAGAGGAGCTCAAGACTGGGTTGGGTGGGACCCTGGGCAGCGTGATTGGGTGAGTGGCAAATGTGCCCAAGGCTGGGGTTTTGAACTAGATGATCTTTAAGGTCCCCTTAAACACAAGCCATTCTATGATTCTATGTGGTGTCCCTACGTGTATATGATCAGGATGGCATTTATGTATGCCTTTGCCACGATGCCTCGAGGTATCTGCTAACTGATTAAAAATTTATGTTTTCTTGTATTATCTCCCTTAGAAATTAAATCTATTCATGACAGTAACATGTTCTTGTACTGGCACAGTTGACTGAAGGTCCTCAACCCAGTGTCAGCCTCTCAGTATGTCTTCAAGCCACAGCTGTATTTTCTCTTGACTGAAGTCTTCCTATGGCAGTGAGACACACCATTTTTGCTGTCATAGGATCATGGAATCATTAAGGCTGGAAAAGACCTCTAAGATCATCTAATTCAACCTTCTACTACCACCAATATTACACCACCATGTCATGGTAATGCCATCTGCATTTAACTTCCACTCTATGACCTTACAGTCCTGTGTTTTCAACCTGATGGCCCC
The DNA here is from genome assembly GCF_023343835.1 of Lagopus muta. Classification (NCBI taxonomy): domain Eukaryota; kingdom Metazoa; phylum Chordata; class Aves; order Galliformes; family Phasianidae; genus Lagopus; species Lagopus muta. The sequence goes on along the minus strand of NC_064439.1, from coordinate 48,729,545 downwards.
GGTTGTTGAACATTATATTCAGTTCTGGGCCTTGATAGCGAGGGTGAGGACTCGGTACATTAACACCCTTATCACCCTCACGTAAATAACGCCTGAAAGTACTGCCTAACTGCTATTTAGCTTTGGTGATATTTTTAACGCAGAAAGAAAGCTTAGATTCATTGCAGGCACTCAGGTCTTCAGTTTTAAAGAGAGAAAACACAGCAGCACTTAGAATTGTATAAAGAAATGCAGGCTTTGTAAGGCCCTCCTGTCACAACAGCCCGAGTGCTGCTCCCGTGAGCGCTCGTCACGGGTCTTATCCTCACAGACAGGCAGACGCGCTCGGAAACGGCGATTAAAACAAGGACAGACAACCCAGCCACCACACAAACTACATTTCCCAGGCGCCTCCGCCCTCCGCCTTCCTGCCCTCACATGACGGCTAGCTGGCCGCGCCATGGCGGAAGCTGCGGAGAAGGTAGAGGCCGAGAGGGGCCGTAGGGCACTGCCCCGCCGGCGGGCGAGGAGCCGGACGGGGAGCGGGAACGGGGAGGCGGGGGGGGGGGGGGGGGGGGGGGGGGGGGGGGGGAGCAGCCCTGGCGGCGGGGCTGCGCGGGCCGGCGGCGTGGCGGCAGGAGGGGTTGGAGATAGAGGAGGAAGCGAGCGAAACTTCCAGTCTTTCCCCTCGTTTGCTGAGTGTCAGGGCTTGTCTGAGCGGACCGCCCGGGCTGGGGGTGCTGGGTTTAGGTGACATCTGATATAGAATTCTAGCAGCTGGGGCTGGGTGATTGAAATGCAGCTGGCACCGTCGTTGGGGAGAGTAAGGGGCGGAAGGAAGGGCCCCTCTGGAATGGATGAGAAAACAATAAAATTAAAGCTAGAAATGGCTTTCCTTGGCTTTCTGAATACTTTCTCGGTTTGTTTGCTGAGTTAGGGCTCTTACTTCTGATGTGCAGCTGAGCAGCACGGCTCCTGTCCTTCCTGAGAGACCAAATGAAGAAGAGCTCTAAAACTCTCTCAAGGAAATTGGCCATTTGGTTCCCATCTTTTCTGCTCTCAGAGACTTTGTTGTGAGAGGCTGGATTCTTTTGGGGGGAAGTTTTTGTTGTTTTTTTTTTTTTTTTTTGGTCTGATTTGGTAAGCTTTTAACTAATAACACTTCAGAGAGCCCTAGGGATAAAACCAATCCTGATAAATTTTCTTACCTGCTTTAGTAAAGTAAGAGATTAAAGCAGTCTGTGTTTTTGTAATCCTGATATAGTTAGATACCTTGCTGTCTTCTGTTTATTTTCTATGCAGTGTGTGCACAGCATGACTGAAAGGGATGTTATGTTGTGCATGCAGTGGGACGGTTTCTTTGCAATCCAAGTTTCACAGTTTTCCACTCCCAGCAGATTTAAGTAATAGGTCTAAACAGTTGGTAACATCTGGTTTTATAAACCCTATATCCATTGTATTAGGAAGCCAAGTGAAAAAAATCTTTTGAAAATTCATATTGGATCTACAGAATGAGAGATTCTAATGGTTAGAGATTACTTTGCATTTCTGTGACTTCCTCATCTGTTTTCTCTTTCTCTACTCTTAGCCTGTTTGCTATCTATGTGAAACATACTTCCAATTTTACCCTAGAGCCTGAGACCTACTAATGGCAGTTATTCCTACATGATTTGAGATTCTGCTCATCTACAATTCCCTGCTGAGGAATTTCCTTTCCACAGTTAGAAGTGGGGTGCAGTCCGCTTGTTTCGTGCATTTGGTGAGAGAGGGAAACAACTGACAAAACCCCAGGATAGTTATAACTACAGTTTGCCTGTGCTGGTAGGAGAGTTCTGGGAAAAAAGCTTCTCTCACTAAGTTGCTAGCAAGTGAGTTAGTTGGTACGAGTTGATTCTGAACACCTTCAGCAAAACTGTTGTCAGGGAGCAAATAGAGTTTCTGCTTTTGTTGCCCAAGCTGAGACTCTTTTTGAATTATTCAGTGATGTTTTTCTTTTGTTAATCATAAAGACTGTAGAACACTTACCTGAATTTGTTCTGTTTATGACATTTTGCAGCAGCAATTGCAGTGGCTTGCTAATACAGCAGCGTTAGCAGTGTAGATTGGTATTCTCACGGTTCACATAGATTTGAATCAACTTCTGGTGCACTGTGACTTTATAGGGCACTATTTTCCAAGGATGGCCTTTCACATAACAGCTTGCAATTTAGTGTAATCTTTGTTGTTTTAAGTGACAAATGGATGTAAGGATGAACAGCAAGTAAGCCGTAACTTTGCTGTGCTCCTGTGTGAGCCTGTCTGTGTGGGGTTTAAACTCAGTGAGCTCCCTCTAAGAATTCTTGTCACTTTTTTTTTCCCTAGCTCTTATTTTTCTGAGTAACCAAAACAATTAAAAAGCATGGGGAAAGATGTAAATGGTGTAACTGCACTAAAAAGTCCTGTGTAGCAGCAAAAATGTCCCTTGTTCTAAATGCGTATTTAGAGAAAACAGATAATTTTTTTTCCCCAAACACATTGTCCTTCTGACATAAACTACATGATCTAAATATCAAAATGATGTATCCATCATTTTTTTTGTACAAAGGAGCTGAGTATGCAAATCTTAGTGTTTAGGAAACAGGCAAATTTTATGTTCAGAATTTAGTGATATTTTGCAGGGGACTGTGTGTGTTGTTATAGCTTGTCCGATAGGCTGCCAGTGTTACCACCTGATATTTTAGTTCTCTCATCATTTGTTATTATAGAAGTTAAAAGGCACAGAGATTCTACTCATATATAACAAAATTACTGTTTTCTGAAAGAACAGATGGAGAGGCTGATCCACAGTGATAAAAGTTAAGCCTAAGCTTAAAGGATACCTGAGTTTTAATCCCTCTTCACCTTTTCTTGACTACCATACTCCTCCTACTTGCACTTTCCTCTTTCTACTTGTTAATACAGGCAATGTAGATTACCATTCCCTGGGGTATGTGGTTTAGAGATGGACCTGGCTGTATATGGTAAGATGGCAGCAATCCTGGTTACATCTTGCAGTGAGTTTCAAGTAGCAAAAAGCAGCTTTTCTTCTCTCCCTTATCCCATATCTGTAATCAGTTGTGATGATCACTAAACGTGAACCTTCAGTAATGCAGATGAGGCTTTTGCAGGCATTTAATTTCTGCTTGGAGGTGACAGTCGGTGCCTTTTATAAATAGGGAAAATAGATAAATGTGTCAAACTAAATATGACACTGGTCATCAGTGCATTTATTTTTTCCTTTCTCCTTAAACTGTTGGTAACTCTGTTTTCTTTCTTTTTTTTTTTTCCTTCTCAGGTGAAATTCCCTACCTATTTATCACAGTATCCAAATATTACTTTATAAGATTTGAAATGCTGCCTTCTAGCTTGCTCATTCTTTGCTTGTATCATATTTTGTTGTTAAAATGCTTACATTCACTGTCAGCGTGTTAGCTGCAACCTTTTATTGCAATTGATAGCAATAAGTACGTTAAGTAAATCTTCATTTTGCTGACTTCTTTGAGGAGGCATTGCATCAGCAGATTTTACCAGTGGACAGGTGAGAGATTAGCAGGAGGCAACGTAGATTTTTTTGTTGGTAGGACAGTAAGATTCATGGTCTTGCCACACAGAGATGTTTTAAGGGTACAGTTGCTTTAAAGGCAAGAGAAAGCCACTTGGTTTGCGTTGATGTATGATAGGAAGGAAAAAATCACTAAATTCTGATTTCTGTGGAAAATGGCTTGAAGTTATTGAGTTTTAAAATAACTGTGCTAATAGTTGAATGCAGAGGCTTGTTGCTGGATAACAAGAAAATGCCATTCTGCTTCAGGAGTCAAACCACAAGGCATTGCTTAGTGCTTCTTGAGGGAAGGTAGGCTTTCACAGAGGGCATGCTTCACCCTTCCTTGTAGGGCAGGGAGCAGCAGTCTCATGGTCACCTGGTGCCACTGAGTGTCAGTGTGGCACTAGATTAGATGCCCATGATGTAGGTGTGAGTGGGAAGGATAACTTCTGGAATGTTGAGAAACACTGAACTTTGAGTTGCTTTCATTTTTCTCTCTTATTAAAGACTTAAAAAATACTTTAAAAGGGGAACTGTTACTCATTCACTTAGGGTTATGTATGTACTTAGCTAACATTCTCTTTTCTCTTTGCACTGTTTTCAGGAAACAAGGTCTAATGAGGAATCAACAGATGAATCTGAGGTAAGCCTGCTAGTCCTCTGTGGGTTTGGGAAAAATACAGCTGTCACTGGTTTGTTTTGGTAGCTGCTTGTTTAGAAGCTCTGCTGATACAGTATAGCAAGGAATGTTAAGCTACACTTCAATTATTGAAAAGGAGCTGTGATTTGCTATTAAATGCTTTTTTATGCTTAAAAATGCAGTCACCAAATTGTAGGAAAGTGAATTAAGAGAAAAATTCAAGTGTATGCACTTTTGTTTCCATATGAAAGAACTGAAAATTTAATTGACAGTATAATTATATATGCACTAATACTACATTAGATATTTTCTTTATCTAGTGCCAAATCTTCACACTTCAAGCATAGGTACTAAGCAGGCTCAAATCCTGGTCTGCAGAGTGATGGATTCTGCAGAGGCCATAGTAGTGGTTCTTGAAAGAGCTTTAGCTAGGGGGTACCTTGTATGACTGTGGAATAACTTTTCCCTCTGCTTTCCATGAGTGGCTGTGACACTGTAGGGTGCTCCTAGGAAGAAGCAGAGATTTCTTTGGCCCCATTGTGGAGCAGCTGCTGAGAACCAACTATTTTGGGGTTGAAAGAACCAACTATTTAGGGGTTGAAACTAGATGATCACTGTGGTCCTTTTCAACCCAGGCCATTCTCTGACCTATGACTTTTTGCCTAATGTGAAACATTTTTGTTCTAGAGCCACACTGTGTGTGGAGGGGCCTTAATGTGAAGTGCTTGTAAATAGTGACCAGACCAGATGCTCAGCCTTATGTAGAAGAACAATCTCCTCTGCAGGGTGAATATCATATTCACAGAATAATGTGTATGACTCCCTGCCAGTTTTTGCAGCTTTAAAGCCTATTGCATATGAGGGCCTGTGTTTCTAGTGTTTCAGTAACCTCTTAACACTATAGTCTATTTCAAATGAATAATTTACAGTGGAATTAATATAAATGTGTTAACAGGTTATTGGACTTTTGTTTATTTTTACTTCAAGGAAGGATAAGTATGATGCAGTTTCTGTCTAATCAAAAATGGAATAAAAAATAGTGGTAGGAGCAGCACGTCTAAACGTTGTTAATGTTCATTAGTACTATTTGAAGGGCAAGCTGATAGCTTCACTCTTACTTCTTGTGACTGTAAAACTATGTGATTTCTTTTGGGTGGCACGTGGTTTGGGATGGATCTTATAGGAACAGTTCTAGGAGCTGGGTCTCTAATCCTTGCAGTCAGTGTCCTTTTTGAACCGTTAAAAATAGTATTTAAGGCATGGATTTTGTAGAGGCCTTGCCACCACAGTAATAAAGGTTTTTACATATACAACTGGTTGCACTTAATTTCATTTAAATTGTTTCCATAAAATTGAAAGTTATTACTGTTGGTTTCAGAGAACGTATGATGTATACAGGTTATATTACAGAAATCTATTTTATTATGGAGGAAGATAACTTTAAATAACTGTTTTTGAGTAAATGATGTCCCTGTCTGGACTGGATGTATAAACAAAATACAGAATGTGGGCTTTTCTTTGTACTCCTTGCATTGCTGTGCCGTTGCGTTATTAAAGAATCAAATGTGCAGTGATTCTCTTTTATGCAGCAACTCCTTTGATGTCATTCCTTTATTAGCAGTTAATAAATAACGTGCTAATCCTATTTGTTACCTGCTTGATTTGTTTTGAATGGCCTGTTCTTTACCAAACACCAGGCTGTTTGTTTGCATGGGCTTGGAGGTAAAGCTTATGAATAAACCTCAAATGTGGGAGTCCACAAACGTGACCATTTCAAATATGTGTCAGCTAAGAGCCTCTCGCTGTAAGTTTGCTTACAACTCTCTCTTCTAGTAAATTCAGTTCTTAAAGCTGCTTAAATGTGTTTAATACTTCCCTTCTGCTTAAGTCAGAATGTGTAAAATCAAGAGGTATTCATTAGCAGGGGTGATGCATCTGTTCAGATGTTAAACAGGCATCTCTGTGTGTGTCAGTACATCTTTCCTGATAACCACAGTACAACTTAAACTTTTATTTCATATCCTTACATATCTTATGGTGTTTTGTAAATGTGATTTTCATTTGGACAGGCTGATACGATGAGGAAGCTGTGTATCTAATGCTGTATTGTAGCTTTCAAAAGAAAAACCTACTTGGCTTGCTATGTATTCCTGCTCAATCAACAACAAATTTTCTTTGTTGTGTGTTTCATTTTGTTCATTTGTTGTTTTGGTTTGGTTTTCTTCTGTGTATTTTGTTGCACGTTGTGCTTATGAAATATGCTTGCTTTACTTCTCACAACTTCATTATCAAGCGGGCTGCATTTGAGGTTGAGCCTTGCTCAGGTTTGTTTGTCAGAAAAGTCCTACTACAATGTGCTTTCAACAGCTTGTTTGATTTTATTTTGCAGCACCTAGGCTGCATGTTGGGTCCTCCACATATGATGAGACCTTAAAAATAGACAAGAAAGTAATCTAACTTTGGGCTACTCATAAACTGTGGAGAGGAAAAAAAGTCTTAATTATGTATAGCCTAAGTCTGACTTCCTGATTTCAAATAATTCATCTGTTTTTGCAGTGTCTGTTTCAGTAAAATCCTTTTCTTCTTAACTGAGTTGTTTTCTTTCTGGCAGACCCATCTTAGATTTTGCTAGTGAATGAAAAGACGATGCTAATAAATCTGTAAGAAAGTACTCAGGCTTTCTTCTGCAGGAGTGCAACATGGTAGGAAAGTGAGATGCAAAAGAGCATTTTTCTGGCATTGAAATTGTTGCTGCTTTGAAGGTTGCTTTTAATGAGATAATCCTGTTATATTACATCATGGACCATTGTGAGGCGTCCTGAGGAAAATATTATTTTACTTTCAACTAATTAGATGAAATTCATGAAGTGGAAATGGAGCCTTCCTTCTTGATGAGAGAATCAGAGCTAAGTTATCATCCTGCAATTTGGCTAGTTATTTATTAATGTTGTTCTTTCCTTTCTAATTTACTACTTGGCATATGGGCAGATGGTCCTGTTCCAGTTCTTATTTCCATTACAAGGGCTTTCTTCAAAAGAAGTGTCAGTGGAATCATAAGACCAGTGCTTTGTCCCATAGAAAACTCTTTGATTATGTGAGGAATTTCACTGATTTTTGTGTGCCTTGCACTGCAGACTTAAGTTTTTGTTCTGTATTTTCGACCTGCTGAAGAAAACAAGGAAGGCAGATGCTTCTTTCATGCAAAAAGTTTTGAAGGATAATAACTTGTATTCTTAGAGTTAAAATGCTGCACTGATATGTGCCTTGCTCTTTTCTATTAGGTATTTGTGTTTGTTAGTGATCGTATCTCTGTGCTGTACAGCATGGTGTGTTTCCATTTGAACGCTTCCACCGCTTCCATTTTTATGTCTCCCACTCTTGATTTTTTTGCCTGTTCCCTGATCTTTGAGCGCTCCTCCCTTGTGAAAAGGAAGTCTTCATTTAATTCTCTCGTTTAGCTATTTAAACACCATACTGCTAAATCGTAGAATTTACCAAAGGGAAGTTATTGTAGAAATCCTTTGTTAACCCAGTGTTCAGACAGCTTATGTGGGCTTAAAGATATCTCACAGCCCTACACTTCTTCCAGTGAAACTGATAGTGTTTTTGTTCTTCAAGGTTTTGAAAACAGATCTGAACTTGAATACAGTTATGAAATGTGTAAGCATTAAAAGGAGGACAACAAAAAAAAAAAGCCTTGATGTTTTCTTTTCCTTTTCAGTGCTCTCCAGATCTTTGTCTTGTATGCTAGGTCTGGATTAGGTCAAAGCAATTAAATCGTTTCAAGTAAATAAAGCATCTGGTAAAAAAAGCTCCTTGTCATACTCAGTTTCCATCAAAATGTCCTCTTAACATGGAGTGCTGGGCACTGGGCTGGAAGAGGTGAGCTCTTCTGTGGCTACTAAGCTTTTGAAGGAGCATCACCATTGCAACAAAAAATTAATGAGAAGTAGACTTGGCTACCGTAATTCAGTCCAACTTGCAGTTTTTTGTTTTCTGCCTGACCTTTTGTAAATCATTTCATGTCATCATGCCTTCTGTCTTTAGTATTGAATAACTCTATACTAGGTTGCTTTTTTTTTTTTTTAATTTCCAGTTTTAAAAACATAAGCCAGGAGAAAAATACTTAGGAAACATATTCTGTTTCACGTACTTGAGCAGTCTGGAGAGACATTGCTTGTCCTTGCATGGCTTTAGGTGATGTTGGCCTTTTAAATAGGTAGAAGGGAAGGAAAACACATATAAATTCCAAATAGAAAGTTATCCTCCTTATTAATGAGGAAAATGTATCATGGAAATTATTTATCAATTTGAGTCAGTAGGATGAGCATGGTAAATTATTTATTGCAGTTTAAATGGAATTTTTTCATATATTAATTAGAAAAACAAGTTTACAGTGAGTAGTAACTAACATAATATACATCGTTAGAGGATTGACTTGCAGGAAAAATGGATTATTGCTAAATTCTTCTAATACCTGCTGGTTTGGGGTGAAAATTACATACTTCATTTAATGAGCTATTAATATTAACCAAAGTGCCTGTTCTGCCTGCGTGTTGTGGAATACGTAAAAAGTAAAAATACTGCTCAGCTTATAGAAATGAAATGCAATTGCAAAGCCGGTGTGTTAACAGTATGCAGATGTGGCCTTTCCAAGAGAGTAAATGCATTCATCTGGGTGGAATAACAGTGAGGGGTAGAAAATGGAAAGCAGTGGGGAAATTCAGCTGTGAGCCTTCTAGCTCTTTCGCTGTGGTAAGTGGGTGAAAGTAACTGTTAAAAATTACTGTTCCCAAATCCGCACTGTAGGGCTTTCATATGCAGTACATCACAAGGTGGCAACTGCTCAAGTAGGGTTTGTGAAGGAAACAAATGCTTGCCCAAGTTCCTTACTCAGCAAAGGGAAAATACAAGCAGAAATGTGTAGTTTTGTTGAGAGTTGTAACTGTTGGGATTTTTCACTCCTGGATGGGCATGGAAGATAAAACAGCCTGTCCTGTGCTGCCTGTGAGTATGGTACAGCTGAAGTGGATGGACTGATCCTGTGGTGCTGCTTGTTTGTTTTTTTAATTCCTGAAGTGGAGTAGTGAAAAAAATTTCGGATGTTTTTTGCCCTGCACAAAACTATCAGTAAAAGAAAAGAAATTGGTGGGAGTTGAATTGGAACCAAGACTTACTTTATGGACTTTACTTCTTTTTCTATTACATGCCATTTATAATGATTGCTCGTGTGCAGTATGTTGTCTGTGTTATTTCTGCTTCATAACTTGGCTGATGACCAGCTTCTTCAAACCTGTGCGAGTGAATCTTCAATTGGTGTTCTGGAAATTTATTGTGACATTCTGCATACCACAACAGTTTTGAGAAGAAATAAAATGCTCGGTGCTTTGCTTTTCTTCCGCCTGTTATTTCATACTCTGAATGCAGCCCTTTTTGATACATATTCACAGGCAGCCATATCATCATAATTCCTTGCTCCTGGTGTATATCTGCATTTTCCCAAAGAGGCTGAGGGATTAAATAAATCCCTGAAGAAAATGCATGGGAGAACAGAAAAAGTGCTGTGTGAAATTTAACATTGTAATCCAGATTTGCCAATTTTACAACCAGGGGCTGGGAAGGTATTGGTGATTTGCCTTAGAGGAATCATAAAGAAGCTGGATGGCAGGTTATGCACTTCACTTCCTTCACTGAGCTAACATCACTGAATTTTCACTATAGAACTAGAGGAGAATGGTTTTTAACTGCAAAAGTACTGAATGTGACTTCATGGTTTGGAATTTTCAGTCTTTTGTCTTACTGTTGTTTTGTACAGCAGTAGTTATAGAATTCCTATTCCAACCAATTGTACAGATAGGTAGCTCAGTCTTTTTTGGTATTTATTCTGAATGATTGTGACTTTTATTCCACGCTACTTTAATTCTTGCAGAGCCCGTGTTTAGGCAGCATTAAAATGCAGCAGTCTGTGTAACCAGATAACTGTCTCCACTGCCCACCTCAATAATTTGCATCTTTGTTGATATTGTTACTAAGGTTGTCACTTGAAATCAGTAATTTCGAAATATGGCTTTGTTTTGAAGGAAACTGTCTTTTCAGTTTTTGGCTAGGCAGGCTAATGAATTAGACCTTGAATGTTTATAGCTTTCATTTGCTGCTGCTTTATCGGCATCTGAATGGGTGACTTGAATCACAGAATCATAGAGTTGCTCAGATTGAAAAAGACCTTAAAGATCATCAAGTCCAACCATGACCAGTCCAACGTACTGCCCTAACTCCAACAACCCTCTGCTAAATCACGTCCCTGAGCACCACATCCAAATGGTTTTTAAACACATCCAGGGATGGTGACTCAAACACCTCCCTGGGGAGCCTATTCCAGTGCTTAACAACACTTTCTCTAAAGAAGTTCTTTCTGATACCAACCTAAACCTGTCCTGGCACAACTTGAGGCCATTTCCCCTGATCCTGTCACCAGTGAGAAGAGACCAACCCCACTCTCACTGTGAGCACCTTTCAGGTATTTGAAGAGAGCAATAAGGTCTCCCCTCAGCCTCCTCTTCTCAAATGACTTCTGTTGTCCTGCTCACCCCACCATTCCTGATGCAAGCCAGGATGCCATTGGCCTTCTTGGCCACCTGGGCACACTGCTGGCTCATGTTCAGCCCACTGTCCATCACTACACCGAGGTCCCTTTCCATCAGGCAGCTTTCCAGCCACTCCTCACCAAGCCTGCAGGGTTGCCTGGGGTTGTTGTGACCAAAATGTAGGACTTGACACTTGGCCTTATTGAAACCCATACAGTAACCTCGGCCCATCGATGCAGTCTGTCCATGTCCCTCTGCAGTGCCTTTCTTCCCTCTGGCAGATCAGCTTTTCCTCCTAGCTTGGTGTTGGCTGCAAACTTACTGAGGGTGCACTCAATCCCTCATCAAGATGGTTAATAAAGATGTTAAATAGAAACGGCCCCAGTACCGAGCCCTGGGGGACACCGCTTGTGACTGATTGCCAACTGGATTTGACTCCACTGATCACAACTCTTTGGGTCCGGCCATCCAGCCAGTGTTTCACCCAGCAGACATATACCTAGGGAGTAACAAGTCTTACCATTAAAGACTGAGGCAAAGAAGGCAAAGAATATTAAGAACTTGTGCACTTCACCTTGGTCTTTGTCTTCTCTAAGCATGCAGGTGGCATTTCTGGGGACAGAAGGGCTTAGCTTTAACTTTCTTTATAAAACAGTACCTCAGCCTTATCCTGATCCTTGGTTACCATGTTGCCCTCAGCAACAGTTCCAGCTGGGCTTTGGCTTTTCTAATTTTCTCCCTGCACAGCTGCACTACGTACTTGTAATTGTCATAAGTTGCTTGCCTACTTTCCCAAAGACCATAAAATTGAATTCCAGCCAAAGTCATCCTCCTCCTTCACCAAGACACGAGGCTGTGGAATCATACTGGCACATCCCCCTCCTGCAAGCACTGGCATGTTACATACAGGCTCCATACTACTCAGTTACACCCCCACCCTATTTGTTCCTACTTTAAAGCTCTATCAGTTAACCTTCCCAACTCCCATTGTCAGACCCCCTTCTGTTGGTGGGGTAAGTTACTTCTGTTGGTGGCCAGCAGGCCTGGTCTCATGTAAATCAAGCAGAGGTCAAAAACCCAACCCGTGTTGGGCACACCAGGCTCAGAGCTAAGTTTTATCCATTGGCCCATCACATTTAGTCCCTCATAATTCCCTATAACTGGAGGGATAGAGGAGAACACAACTTGAAGGCTCTGAAGTTGTTCTTCACAGTCCTTAGGGGAGCTCTTCCTAAATCATTGCTGCTTACCTGAAACAACAGTAGGGGATAATAATCTGAGGGTCAAACTAGGGAAGGAAGTTTCTTCCTTACGTCTTTAATCCGAGCCCTTGGTAGGCATTAATGTATTTTTAGTATTTTGTTAAGATTTCCGTGTGGGAGTTCTAGAGGGAAAGAGATTTGTGTTCTCTCAGTCACTTCTAGCCTCAAGGGAGTCCAGTAAAGCTTATAATATTTAAATTCAGCACAGTAAATAAGACAACTTGCTATAACACTTTGTTTTAGATCCTTTACTATCTAGCAAACCAGGCTTTTGAAGGTTAAAGGCCTTAGAGGCATAGATTATTTATTTATTTTAATTTTTTTTTAAATTATTATTTAAGCATTTTTGTAGTGTTAAGAGATTGCACTGAGAAAAACTAAGTCATGATCCTAATCCTGAAAATGACACAGGTAGTCTCTTTACCATTGAGACAGGAACAGAAATCTGGGAATTGTATTATAGGGTAGAGAAGCAGTAATGATGAAGTTGCACTTTGCCATATTTAGATACTCTATTGTGATTCTCCTTGTTGGAGTCCTGTGTCACTTGTCTCTTCAGCAAAGCGGATATCTGTCCCTAAACAGTGGATAGCAGCACATTTTTTTTTCTGGTTTTGCTTTGGGATTTGTTTTTCTTTTCTTTTAAAAGAAGGTAAAATGAAGAAATGGGCAACCAGGAAGAGCGGGAAGACTGGGATTCTGAATGGCAATCTGTGTTTCTTGATTATACAAAGTAGTGACCCAATACTATTTTTACAGTAATGGAACATAGATGTTAGCTGGAAAAGCACAACACAAATAATTGCTGTTTTCATCAGAAATAATGATTGTCCTTAAATAATTTTAAACAATATTTGGAGCCTAACCACTCAGTATTATTACTGAACTGGGGACTTGGAGACTTGGTCTGAAGCGGAGATTGAAGGGATCTCCAAACTCTGTTATCACATTATAATGCTACTTAAATCATCAACAGACATTAGCAATTTGTTAAAAGCTTCCTTTTTGTAATTTTTAAAACTGCTTTAAGAATATTAAATCCCCTGCTTATTATGTCCCATACTGCTCCTTGGTTAAGTTTGTAATTCACTAGTTGTATTCCCGTGTCTTAGAAATGGGCAATCTTGTTCTCTAGCATATGTTATCTTTTTGTAACTCTTTGTGAAATACGGTAAAGCAGGCATTAAGAAATGATGCATACAGACGTTCCTGGCACGCTACTGAGAGAAGTTTGTGTCTGGTAATCTGGATTACCAGTTTGTCTAGGCTGAGCTCAGGCTAAATCTGATCTGGGGGCTGAGCTCAGGCTGAATACATTCTGGATAATGAGGACGAGAGATGACTGAGTGATGGAGCAGTGAATCTCCTTTCCTGAGCCACTCACTACAAGGAGACTGTTTTCTCTAAAAATTTGTAGGAATGGGGCTTAGCAAACCTGAAATCAGATTTGTTTATGAGTCAGTGCTTTGATATCTCTTGAATGTGAATGAAGGGAGATAAGGCCAAAAGAAGGGCTTGGGTTCTGAGCTGCAGAAGATAAAAGACTGAAAATAATCATAACATTTTGTTACTGGACCAAAGGAGATATTATGGCCAATGTAAGAAATCTCTAGGCGTAGTAATGAGGTGAAATCAATAGTTTTGTTTTACCTGTTGTGTTGTCGGGCATAGTGAGCGTCCTCATACGTCTTATAATAGCCTTGCTTCTCAGACCCACTGAGTCCAAGCTGAGCATTGTGCAGCCTTTCCAGTACATTCCTGCCCTATTCAGCGCAGGTGCAGTTAAAGGAAGGGCTTGCCCATGGCTCAGGCACATTGTGCAAATGCCTGCTGATAGCGCAGCTCTCAGAGGTGCTGGAAGGTGTTAGAAGTTCCTCCCTTCCCTCTTCTCAACAGGGTACCACCCATTCCAATGAGTACTCATTAGTCCCACATGAGTTATGGGATTTGTAGAGAAAAGGCCCTCAAAAATAAAATGTATAAAACCATTGCAGCCCTCCGATTAAAACACGACCTCTATAAGAAGCTGACGCTTGGAGATTTTTATCCTGTTGGTCAAGAAGCTGCTGAGAGAGCCTAGATTTGATCAGAAAAGGAATAGATGATCTTACTGAGTTCTACTAGATATTTTTCTGGACGTTGTGCTTCTGTATGTATAGAAGAGAATTAAGTAGTTTTCCATGAAGACTGCATTCTGGAACTAGAAGCCTTTTTATATATTTTATTTTACATTTTATTTATTATATATTTTATTTGTTGTCAGATAGGGGGTTGGAGATTCATGATCCTTGAGGTCCCTTCCAGCCCTGGCCGTTCTGTGATTCTGTGATTTCTGCAGTAAGTGAACCTACCCTCAGCAAACCACAAAGGATGTGACTGTTTAATTTTTGCGTAATGGAAGATGCTCTTTGAACCTTTACATCAATCCCCAAATAAATGGAATTTATTTCTTTGGTTTGACTCAGGATTTTCACAAGTTTGTGGACAAAAAATTCTGGAACTGGAACTAGTTAGTTTAATTTCTTGTTAATTCAGGTGCTTTTCTCTTTGGATTTTAATGGTTTGCAGGGTCAAAACATGAAGGTGTAAACAGTGCTGGAGTGACCACCTCCAGTAATTGGAGTTCTGGCTGGAACTGGATGGGCGATGCGCAAGCAAAGATGAAGGGCACTAGCCTTATAACGTATGCACCGTTTATTTCCATAAAGGCTGTGGAAAACTTAGAGGACAAATGGTGCAGGAAGGATGACACTTTGCTGTCAATGCCCGTAACATAATTAGAGTATCCACAATCAGCAGAGCATGCAGTTCATGTGACAGACTGACCTGTGGGCAGATCCGCCGCTGCAGGAGCAAATATGGGCTAATGGAATAACTCCAGGAGCTGCCCACAGTTTCCTTCTGGATGTGTTCTTTGCCAGGACGAATTCTTGGATTATTTTCTCTATTCAGTATTTTACTGCAGTTGTTCCTGTAGGCAGAGCTGGGGAGGGTAGAGTTGGAATATTTGAAGAAGGCTGTAAACTTGCATGTCAAAAGGCAGGTTGCTTCCCTCACGGTGATACTGGCCCTTGGAGGACTTAGTGCACGCTTGCAGCACCATTCAGTTGTGTGAATCTGCTCCAGAAGAGTTTGGAGGAAGCTCCCTGCCTGCTGGACAGTGGGCATGGGAAGAGCAACTTCTTTAATTGCAGGAATTCAGAAGCAAGAAGGGCCCTTAAGAAGAGTAGGATTTAGATTGGACTGACCAGCTAATTGGGATATTTCTTTCAACTGGAACCAAGCTTCCACAGGAAATAGGTGTGGATACCTGGAGCAATTTTACTCTTAGCTTAGCAGCAACAGACAAAGAGAAAAATGAAAGGAAAATGAGTTTCAAATTAGCGTTCCTGTGGTTGAAAAATAGTTATTATTTAGTTTAAAGCAACCCAAAGGTAGTTGCCTCTTGTCAGCTCCATGGGACTCCTGCACTTTGTGAATTCAAGTCTGCCATGTGTGGAGCACTTTCAACGTCTTGTGTAGTATGTATTTCTTTTCCTCTCAATATCTGACAGGAATTTCAAGATGCTGGGCTGTTGTGTTTTCTTAGGCAGCCTGTGTGGAAGGATGCGTTTGGCGGCAGTACAAGAGGCAGTGCTATAAAATTTACTTTGGAACGTTTGGATTCCTCTAGGATGGTTTAAAGGACTTCTCTTTAATTAAAAGCGCCGTACACTTAGTAAAAATCCATGTTAGTTGAGAAATTGATTTTTGTTTTTTCGGGGTTTTTTTTCGCTTTTTAAAGGGAGGCTTGAGTTTCCTTGTCTGGGGTAAATGTCACTGTGCTTCTATGGCGGCTTTGCTGCGAGTCAGGACTTGCGCCGTTCCTCCGGGTTGTCATAGAAACGCAGCTAACTGTCAGCTCAGCTCAGGCTGCTGATGGTTTTATTTGTTGGTTTTCAGGATTATTAAAATTTAACAAAAATTATTGATTTGCTTTTTATTAACAACGGCTCGTGTTTACTTTAGAAGTTCAGGCTGCATGGAAGCTTTCCCTGAAAGAAAAAAATGCCATAAAAATGATTAAACTCTGATACTCTCAAGAAGGGATCATCAAATGCGTTTAATATATGGGCTGGGGTCTGCAGCAACAGAGAGATCTCGCATTTTTTGCAAATCACCTTTTCATATCACTTTGTTTACAGCCAAGTCATTGCCTTACCCTCCCCCTCCCCCCAGTGTTTCAATTCATCTTTTAGCTCGACTTTTACTTAACATAAAAGATACCTGTCAAGAAAGCGTGAAATGGGTGCATCATTGTGCCTTCTATTTGAGGTTTCATTTTATTTACTTCTTCTTGAAGCTTGGCAGAATGCTTCAGTGCACTGACTTCTGAAAGTATATATATTTTTTTTGTGTATGCATGTGCATATGGGAAAAATTACTTAGTTTTCACTCATAAATAAGACAGGCAAAACTTATTTACAGTGACTTTATCTAATGGTCCATGGATGAATGCTTTTATGCAAACTACTGAAGAGGCTAGAATTAACTTTTCACATTGGTTGCACATTTGATGTCCAGACTTCAGCAACATGTGGGATCTCAGAAAAACTAGATGGCTGGAGTTCAATTTTGACTTTTACAAATTTATTCAGAGATTACCCACACATTTCAAGTGTAATCTTTATGAGCAGTGTATAAAATGCAGTAATGTATTAATTGCTGTAGAATGGATGCACGCTTCCTTCCTCCTTCCACCACTTCCAGCCTTTTTGCTTTGACTTTACCTCCTCCCGCACCACTGTAGTCATTTATTAAGGATTTGTGGGCACAAGTAATTTGGCTGATTTATATACAGCCCTGTAATTTAACGTTGTCATTCTGTCTTGTAACAACTTTGTTCATTGTTGGGCTTACTGAATAAAATTGTTTCTTGGTGGACATTTTGACACTTCACTTCAGACTGCTACGTCATGGGCTGCTGACATCCCTATATTAATCTCATTTGTATTCTGTCACAAAACTCTGAAATAACATTTCAAAAGATCCTTTCTTTGCAGTGTATTTCTATAAGCCTGGTGCTAAATGCTGACTGTGTCCATAGGTCCACATGGTTTTTTTTATGTTTTGTATGAGAGTTTGTGGTGATAGCAAATGTGGCAAAGGCAACTTAAACAAAACATTGATGTCTCTTTTCCCACATTCATTTTTCAGATCATTAGCTACAAAAAGACACTGCACAGAGAGAGTTTTTCTGCCATTGACTGGCACTGTTCATTTTTATCTTTAGTCATAGGAATTGGAAACCAATGGTTTGTGGGAAGTAAAAGATTTGCATTACTGGGGCTCTCACTAGTGTGCTTTGGAAAGTGTTTTGTGTGGGAAATACATTCAGTGTTGGTGCATTAATTAGAACTAATAGCGTATGTAGGAGATTATTATGAAAGGCCTACTGCTTCCCAGTGTGAAACAAGGAGTATGTATGGGTCTGTGTCTGTCTAGGCATGTGCAGTAGTAACTGTGGCCTATTGAAACTCATGAAATCTCTCCTTGGCATTATACTTCAGTAGACCATTGGTCACAAATAGATGCCTGTGGCAGAACACTGTGCACCTTGAGTTTCCTTTCCTCTGGAGACAGTGGGCTGGGTGATCAGTGAGTTTGCTTCTTGTGCTTTTTACCTCAGTTTCCTCTTTGCTCACAGTGTGCCACTTCCTTTGCATGTAGGTAGCGATTGATGATAATACCTAACACACTGGGAAAGAAAAAGAAAGGAAAAGTTTGGTATTTACTGCAGATGATAGAGGTGACCCATAAGAACGGACCAAGTCCGGATCGTCTTCCCAGATAGTATTGCAAAAATATACTTTTATTTAACTAAAAAAACCTTGGTATGCCTTACACAGTTGTCTTACTTGTAGTGGGTTCTTCTTATTTTTGTTTACAGCATTTTGCCCCTATCCTTCCTACAGAGATACTGCGTCTTGCGAAGGTCCTGAAGTTTCTTGTAACCTGCATGCTTCAGCTTAGACTTAAATGTGGCCATGGTAGAACGATTTATTTTATCACCATTCATTTTTCCATATCCATCTCTTAAATTTTTCTTCTGAATTGGGAATGACTAATTTTATGTAGCAAAATACACATACATTTTTTTCCATGCTTTTTTAGAAATCAACTAAATGCCTCTTAGACTGCAGCTGAACTGTTATGCTATTAATACAGTCTTTGTTTGCACACGAAACTTTGGAGTGAAAAAAAAGAGCAGTAACAAAAAAGCACAACCCAAACTCTGGAATGATAAAAATGTGTAAGTTTGGCTTTGGATTGTAATGGCTGTTGTTAAGATGTGATAGTGATCCATCTGTGCCTGTTGCTGTATAACAATTCTGGGTATATTTACATTTCTATTTATTTAAAATTAACTTCTAAATGGTTTTTCTTTTCTATTTTTTCCTCCCTTCTATTTATACCGTTCTAAACATAGGAAGATGAGAGTGAAGAGGAGCCCAAGCTGAAGTATGAACGACTTTCTAATGGAGTGACAGAAATTCTGCAGAAAGATGCAGCCAGTTGCATGACAGTGCATGAAAAGGTATCACACGACTTTAGGGCAGAGATGGTACTTGTGCTTGGGTTTATGTATTTATCTGTGCTTACAATGCACCAGTATATTTATGTGTAGAAGTACTGCCAGATTTAGAGGTGCAGTGGAAGCCAATAATAATGTGAATAAAATTCATGGTTAGCGTTGAATAGTCCTTCCTTTCACAGTCAGAATTCAAGATGCAGTAATTTGTTAGATGCTGTGTTTACATAAGCTACTGAAAAATGTAGTAGATTTAATTATGGACAGTATTATGAACTACAACTGGGATACAATCCCAACTTTCCTTCGTCCAGAAAATAAATTGTCATGTAATATGCTTATTTCTGCAGCCTCAATCTCTGAAAACAGGTTCATGCAAAAGTATAGCTCAGCATATATTCAGCTGTGGAAGATGTCTGAGTTTCTGTTTATATGATGTGAAGAAAGTAATTACAGTGTGTTGGTTTTTTTTAATGCACTAATACTGATTCAGATGTACAAGAGAATGAAAGGGAAGACTGGATAAACAATGCAAAGAAGAAATTTTATTAAGAGCTGTTTCTTTGTTCTTATCATAAAGGAACTTAAGTTGTATCTTTGACTTCAATAATTACTTTATTTTCTCATCTTTTATAAATACTGGGGAGAGTTTTAAAATATGATGAATGATGAGGAACATCTGAAAGTATGAGAGTTGGTAATTTGTCAAGTAACAGATACTATGTAAAACATAATTGTTGCTTTCCGAATTATTTTTCACAGCCACCAATAACTCCTTAACATTGATTGTTGAGGGACCTATCTCTGTTATTTGGCTGCCTTTTCAGACTGACTCGTGCTGTGCCTCTTGCACTCAAAGGACTGCTGCCACGGCTCAAGAGGCTCTTAAGATGAGACATGTATTTTAACTCTGGGAATTAATCCAATAAGTCTCCTGAAAATGTTTTTTGACAACCTAGAATTAAGCAGATATTTTGAAAATTGGCAAGCATTGCTTCCCCATCTGTGCCACCTTTCTGAGATGCGGGTGAATTCTGAAAAGCAAGAGATAAGCAGGATTGTTCTGTAAGGATGTGCACAGATACAGCTTTAACTACAGCATCACAAAGAGTGGCAATACAGGAAAGCTGTTTAAGTATCCCAACACTTTTAGTTTCCCAGCAAACTGTATGCACTATTTATGAGAAGGATCAATATGGTTAGAAGCTTGGTACTGGAGTCTGGTTTGTGTCTGAAATATGTCTGCTACAATAGAGAACTTAAAACTGAAGGTGGGTTAAGGTGCTGTTGGGGTGTTCCTTGGTTTGGTTCTGTTTCTTTTCCTGCTGAATTAAGAAAAGCCCCGCTAAAGACTCATCATGAATAAAATTACATCGGATTGTGTAAAATATGTCTCTGATTAAAGCTGTTGAACTTTGCTGGGAATCCTGAAAATCTGGCTTCTGTTTCCAGACTAATTTCCCCTCAGAATTATTTTTTTCTTTTCACTGCTAAAGCATCATATTTTCACCAGGCTTGCTGTCTGCACTGGATGACTAATCGTCATGGCACCTGGTGCATTCAAGCAGGCCTGTGCAGTGGAATAGTCATACCTAGTTATGTCTGCACACCTGATGTTTTATTAACCAGTATTGATTTTTTTACCCGGGGGACTTTTTTCTTCCTGAAAAAAGGCAACCTTGCAGGAGTGAAAGGCATTGCAGGGAATGAATTTCTAATGAACCCCTTCTTTCCCTTTTTTGACTCCTTTTAATGTAGCTTCATATTTTAAGTGCCTGAACTGAAATTTCATTTTAAGCAATTCCATTTTGATAAATCCTTTTAAACCTTGACTTTCTGTAAGGTTATTTTTTAAAGATTGTGCTGCCTGACTGACACGCTTAGCAGTGCCTGTAAATTTGAGCATTTCATTATAGGTTGCAATGAAGCATGCTCACATGCAGTGAAATACAGAGAATTGAGGAGCCTAGACTATTTGAGTAATGCTGAAAGGAGGTGGGGGGGAATAAAAGAAACCTCTGTCATAAATCAAGTAGTACCAAAGTTCTTCCTTTCCTGCTTAGGTGTAGTTTGCATGGTTCAATTAACAGCAGATCTCTCAGAATCAATTGCAGTCTTGTTTATATCAAAATAATTTTGTGATGGCATGCTTTTATGTGGAGGTCACTTTATTTTGTTACTTCTTTTTAGAATGAAACTCTGAAATACCCAAGGAGAAGTGTTATTTGTATTGAGTCTGCCACACACCAGTGTTACTAAGTGAAAGAAAGCAAACCTTGTGGTTATCTGTGTGCTTAAAAGCAAGCAGAGACTTTCCATAATCCAGCAGTGTTTCACCAATGGCCTATTCCTCTGTTTGAATGTTTTGCTTTTATGTTTGTGGTGGGGGAGAATTAAAGCCCAAATGATACCACGACAATTGAAACAAAGCTGTGGAAAGGATCCGAGAACTATTTCTGGTCTGTGTTTAAGTACTTGCTTTCACACTGCATTTTTAATTTGCTGCCACAGTCCATCAGGCAGTGCGTACAGACTGCAGACACACCATTAGTTGTCAGTAGATGAGGATCCTCATGACTCATTCTGACAGCTAACTTGCACTATCACAGTAATATGGGCTTGAAGCCCTGTTTTATTCTTTAGCTGCAGTTAAAATAAGCTTTGTCTATAGCAGGTTTTTTTTTTTCCTTCTGAGTGTTGCTAATCATTAATCTGTTAAACATCCCGGAGTTCATTTAGCACTGCTGTAGTTCTGGTTGTGGTGTCTTGTATAATCAATCTTTTTCTTTTACAGTTTTTGGCACTGGGAACGCATTATGGCAAAGTTTATTTACTTGATGTCCAGGGGAACATCACACAGAAGTTTGATGTTGTAAGTATGGCGTTATTTACAGCACATCTACTGCATTGTAAAAAGCTGTGATGTACTAAATAATAGATACATTTGTGTTTGTGCCACACCTGAAATTTTACTGATGCATTTCGTGACTCCCCACCCCCACCATAAGACAAGTGGCAATTTATAGTCCTTGGAAAACGAAGTTGAACTGAATGGTTTGGTGATGAGCACGTCTCAGTTTCCATACAATAAACTCTCTTTCTGAAAACAGAAGAGGAAATACATATTTATGATTGTAAATGGCTATTATTACTTATGTACCCCAGAAGCTCGTGACTTCCATAAGGTATGAGCCCGCTCATTAGGTGACTGTTGTCAGTTGTTAGTGTGTATGCTATCGTCTTATCTAGTTGCCACAAGTAATTGAAAATTGATTGATTGCCTTGCTGGTTCAGTTTATCTACTGCAAATATATAACGCTAATATTTTATGTGAATGTTTTGAAGCTTGGACTCTTAAGGGATTGTATTGATTGAAGGAAGAAGAGGCAGACTTCTTTTTTCTTATTTTGGTTCCTGGTATTAGAGGATGAATGAAGTGGTCAATTTAAAATTGTGTTCTAGAATATTAGATTATTTTTTTTTAATTGTGCATAGTTGTTGATTTTTATTTTTATTTTTTTTATTTTTGCTTTACGTTTTTTAATTTATATATATACACACACACATCTTTTTCAGTGTCCTCTTTTTCCATGAGAGTCAGAGGAAGGGAACTGGCAATTATTATTTTTTTTTTCCTCCTGGTATTGTCACAAAATCTGGTAGCCAAGCATCAACTTTTCATAGCAGTGTCAGCACTTGTCATAGTATCCATTGCAAGGTGTTGGCATGTTTGCAGAAGGAACGTATGTTCTAAAGCTGACACAGCTAGCTGCATGAGAGAGGTGAAAGGTTTTGTTTATGTTTTTGAAAAATCTAATTACACAATTGTGCAAGAGGAAAGAAGTCTCAGCCAAAATGTAGCCTCCCAAGCACAGCCTTTGTAGAAAACTTTATAAATAGTAACAGTCAAATTAACAATGATCTTACTGGGCATTAATTAAAAGTTAACCTGATGATGTTCTCCAATTTCTTGTAACTTCTTAGTTTTCTTAGCTCTGCAGAGGTGATGCTGACTGCAGTTCAAAAGAGGAAGGACTTTGATGTCTGCAATTGGTGGTTCCAATTAGATTACATGTATGTTACTTGTTAACTTTGTCTTCAAATAATCTGTCGGGGGAAAAAAAAACAGATTAAAGTGTACCTGAATTCTTCTCTTCCATCTCTGCAGTAAAAGATTTGATTCAAGAACTTGCTCAAATGAAGTTGACATTTTCTCTCGAGGCAAGCATTAAATGCCTTAGACTTGTATTCATTCCAGTCTGTGTCAGGTAGTTGAAAGAGTTTATTTGTAAAAGTGTCTTTTACTTGTGGGTGCATGACCAGGGCCGTCTTCCTCCACACTCTTCCTAGAGATGAAATCTACATCCTTCTGTAAAGATGCAGTGTACAGCAAGTCATAGGAGATGTTGTCTACTAAAGACTCTAAAACAAAACCCCTGGGTTCTCTTTGTACCCACCCACTCAAATCTGCTGTTCTAGTTTTCTTTATTATTGAAGCCCAACCAGGAGCTGCTGGAAGGCTCGTTTCTTAGGATGAATTTAGGATTGGGCCGTATAAACCACTGCTCTACAGCTTTTATGATATTATCTCCTTTCTGAATCTTTACTGGCTTCATATAAATATTTGTGTGCCGTGTCTGATTATAGGGATAGGAGTGATTACTTCTTTTTTAATTCTTTTTCTTTAGTAGATGTAGACTAGAAAAAAAAGTTTTTCTTGCAGTACATTCTTCGTATTTGTCTGCTGTTGGTTTCTTGTTTGTTTTATTTGTTTCTTTTCTGGTAATACATGAATCTCCTGTGCAACAAATAAGTACATCAAAGATCAGATGGAAAGGATGCATTTTGTCTTTTTCATAGTTTGAAGAAAAATAATTTTGATCAAGGAGGACTTGCATTCTAAAGAAAAAATTTACTTTGTAATTACTAGGTGTTGTGGAGCAGAATGAACTATGTGTGTGTGAAACAAGGCAGCATTTAACATTCTTTTCTGGTTAAACAGAGAGGGATTTTTTGGGTGAACACTGTCAGCTGTTGAACCAGTAGAGATAGTTTGTTTTCCACTGGCTGCTATATGTCAGAATATTTTCCTTCTAGCCTGAACTCCTAAAGATTTTGGACTACAGATTAGAAGAATGACAAACAAAACTCTTGATGGGTTTTTCCTTCTCTTCTTCCACTATCTGTTTGCTGTCTCTCCTCCTTGGAGATTTCCATTATAGCACTGCTCTGTTGTGAATTGCAAACAAATATTTCTTAAAGAATTAGAGTTGCTTCATGGATTCCATAGATGCAAAACATTCTCTTGTAAATTCTCTATGGCAAGGAGTATTTTATTTGATTAAGTTTTCCCTGGTTCTTCATTGAGTCCCGAATGAGAAAATTCCATCTGAGATGTGTTTCCATTAGTGAGTGTAAACACAAGATAGTGTTACTACCTTGCAGTAGTAAATGGGAGAAATATCTGTTGTTACTAATTGCTAGAAATTTGTAATGCTTAAAAATTGTTCCAAGTAAATAAAATAGTGTCTTGTCAAAGAGAGATGACCTTACCTGAGGCATTGATATGTTGGGCAAAAGTTCATGTTAAATATATGTGGAAAGTATCATTACTTCTCTCTTAGTCCTCTTGATTTCCTTTTATCTCTCTTTATCTCTATTGAACAAATAAATACAAATTTTGTTTTTAAGAGAAGTCTGATTCCATTCTATATTGGCTTTCATTTGATTTTGATCCCAATTGTGAGACAGATATAAAGACTGACCTCAGAGGATTTACTTATTTCTTCATGTCATACATGATTATCGTGTCTAGTTTCTGTGAACATTGAGAGAGAACTGACAGGTATGTTGCAGAATCTCCAAGGTAGCCAGTTTCTGGATCATGATCTTGAAGTCAGAATTACACAGAATTGCAGAGGTTGGAGGAGATTCAAAAGATCATTAAATCCACTCCCCCTGCTAAAGCATCCACCCTACAATAGGTCACACAGGTTGGTGTCCAGACTGGTCTTGAATATCTCCATAGATAGAGACTCCACAACCTGTCTGGGCAACCTGTTCCAGTGTTTTGTGCCATAAAGAAGTTCTTCCACATATTTGTATGGAGTTTCCTATGTTCAAATTTTAGTTAATTCAAATAATTTATTCAAATCTCTGAACAACAACAACAAAAAATACCTGTTTGGTTAGGTTTTTTTTTTTACAGAATCCTGTTAGAACTTCATCCTGTAATACTGGTAGAATACTTAGGTTATTTAGTTGCTGAATTGCAAATGTTGTTTCTAGTGCTGCAAAAGCTTATATTCACGTACTCCATAAGAATTCTCAGAGGCTTCTGTGAAACTAACCTCGAATGGCTTGGAAGTCTTTTCAGATCAATCTTTCTTCTATCCTCTGCCAGGTCAACTAGTAGTCTTTTCGGGCTTGCAGTTCCTCTTTGCAGTAAAAGTGAAAATGTGTGCTTTGAAACCAGTATGGGAGATAATTGTTTTTTTGAGAATTATAAGACAGGAATTTGGGGGTGCTGGTGTCTCAGTCACCACACTTGTGTTCTCATACAGTCTCCTCTCCTACATGCCTAGCCTGGTTTTGTTTGTATTTTTTTAGCTCTCACCAGCATGCCTGTCTTTGACAATGTCAGTCGCCTAAGATTAACTGATATGCATCCTCAAATAATGTATGTTTGACAAACTGGTGTTCTGTTGTACTAGGGTTCAGTGCATTGAGTGAGATGAAATGTGTCAAATGCATGGAAATTATTACTAAAAGGCAACAAGAAGGGGGAAAAAAGCCTGCTAATGCCACTGACAAAGGATGATGCAGGACTGATTCACAGCACGTTAATTCCAAATGCCTCTCTGTCTTTCTTTTCCTCTTAGACTGTCTACAATTTATTAATATAATTATTGCTTCAACTGGCATCTGGTTGATTAAGGACTTGTAGATATGAAGAAATCTGTACGAACATGTTTAGTTAAGTAACAAATCAAAAACCTTCCAATAGGCAAGAAAATGTGCACTCATTCTGGTCTTCTAATAAACATCAAGCTTACAGCAAGAATGAGAAGTCTTGGCTGGTGCCAGTGATATTCTGTGAGAAGGAGAAACAGCACCTATTTTACTAGTAATAGGGAATTTAAATATTTAATGCCTCTCGGGTGCTTCAGAGGTGATGCATGAGCCGAGAAAACAAATGTAAATAATGCTTGAAAATTTATCTTAGTGTAAAGAAGTTGAAGTTTTCTTTGCATGCAACACTTGTGAGCTATTCAAAACTGCTGGAATTTCGGAAAGAGAATGAAACATTTAAACCTTCTGCCTGTTTTTGCAGAATTTCTTTCCACTACATACTTTTTTCTCGGCCTCATCATTTTTTTCCTAATTATCTCTCGTTGTGTGGCACTAAACATATCTTTATGTCAGTTTAATCAGAGTGGCAGGAATCCAGAGTCACTGGGCCGTCTCTGCTTCCTTAAAAATTCTAGGAGGAATTCCTTCAGTTGTGTTATTATTGTCCTTGGACCTAAGAAAGTTGCAGCGCTATCCAGCTTCTGGAGCAAGAGTGTTCTTTATTTAAAGATAAATCGATGGCCCTTTAGTGTTTCTGATTACAAGTCACAAACAAGTGTCAGAGGTTTCTCTTGACTTATCAGGCTTTTGGAAGAATTTAATTGCTAACAAGAAAGCCATATTTCCTAATGAAGAAGAAGCTATTGCTGAGCACTGAATGCTGGAAATGGTGCAGACCATACTAACTATTGAGACAGATAATGAAGCATCTTTCAATGGGGAAGGTAACTTTTAGCATTTGATTGTATAATGAAGAAGTTAGTTTGAATGGAACTTTATGTGAGAGTTTAAGACTAAAATGATATAAATGTCACTTATTTTGACAGTCTGCTTAAAATTCTGTGTTTATTACTTTAACTACATCATTTTAGTTGTCACTGTCAGACTGTGAAAGAAGACTTAGTCGGGAAATGAAATGAAGCAACAGAATTTAGAGTAAAGATCTGGATAGCTGAATGTCAGTGTGCCTTTTAGATTTGAAGCTGAAATCCTGCTCTTTGTGTGGAACAAAACATACTGCTATAAGTGTGGGCTCCGAAAAAAAAGTGAAAATTCACATTCTCATAGGGGCAAATGTCTGTGCAGGAAAGTGTCATTCTCCTCTGTGGGACCTCCTGCTCAGAGTTGGTGGTGGAGTCCTGTGGCTCCATGCTCAAAGTTTAACCCCTGGCTCAGCCCAGTGGGGCAATGCCAGGTATTGATACAGACTGGGGGAAGAACCCCATGAGAGCAGCCCTGCACAGAAGGACTTGGGGTCCTGGTGGGCGAGAAGCTGGACGTGAGGCAGCAGTGTGCGCCTGCAGCCTGGAAGGCCAGCTGTGTTCTGGGTGCATGACAAAGGGGCGGCCAGCAGGAGAGGGAGGTGATCGTCCCCTTCTGCTCGGCTCTTGTGAAGCCCCATCTGCAGCGCTGCGTCCAGGCCTGGGGCCCCAGCACAGGAAGGACGTGGAGCTCTGGGAGCGGGGCCAGAGGAGGCACTGAGATGAGCAGAGGGCTGGAGCAGCTCTGCTGTGAGGAAAGGTTGAGGGAACTGGGCTTGTTCAGCTTGGAGAAGAGAAGGCTGTGGGGAGACCTCATG
Source organism: Lagopus muta (assembly GCF_023343835.1). Classification (NCBI taxonomy): domain Eukaryota; kingdom Metazoa; phylum Chordata; class Aves; order Galliformes; family Phasianidae; genus Lagopus; species Lagopus muta. The sequence goes on along the minus strand of NC_064439.1, from coordinate 48,702,297 downwards.
GTGGCCTTCAGTGCTTGAAGGGAGTGGATAAACAGGAGGGGGAACGGCTGTTTGTGAGGGTGGGTGGTGATAGGACAAGGGGAATGGTTTTAAAGTGAGACAGGGGAGGTTTAGGTTGGATATGAGGAGGAAGTTTTTCATCAGAGGGAGGTGAGGCGCTGGCACAGGTTGCCCAAGGAGGCTGTGGATGCCCCATCCCTGCAGGCATTCAAGGCCAGGCTGCATGTGGCTCTGGGCAGCCTGGGCTGCTGGTTGGCGACCCTGCACACAGCAGGGGTTGGAACTGGATGAGCATTGTGCTCCTTTTCAACACAGGCCATTCTAGGATTCTGTGATTCTTTTTCTATTAAAGTTTCATGTATATCATAGAATATCCCAGGTGGAAAGGGATGCACCTCCATGAGGCCTTCCCTCAGCTCCTCTGCTCTGTGCTGAGCAAACCATGGGACCTCAGGCACTCCTTATATGTCTTGTTCTTCAAACCCTTCCCCTTTCTTTGGTCCTCCTTTGGGTGCTCTCTCATAGTTTCACATCCTTCTTTTATTGTGCCCAAACTGCACACAGTGCTTGAGATGAGGCTGCACCAGCGCAGTGGGACAGTCATTTTCATTGACAATGCTGATTTAAAAAAAAAAATGAGAAATTTTGCACATCATCTGTGTATTCAGTGTATCCAACTCAAATTGAACCTAGTGCTGGTTAATTTTTTACTTGAATAAATAAAATAGGTTAATGTGGGAGCTATTCATTATTACTGGAAAAGAATATTACTGAACAAATACTTTTTTTTGTCAGTAATCTACTGATAACACACAATTCTGTTTTTATTGACTTAGAAAGATTCTAACCTCTTCTGTGTGTTTTCTCAAATCTTGAAATCTGAAAAATTGTAGAGGAAAAAATATCTCATTATGAGAGAATGCCAAACATTAAGAATATTAATACTACGGTATGTAAGATAGGATTGCTGATCATCTGAAGGGCAAATGTTTTAAATTTTTTTTTTTTTTTAAATCAGACCTCGTAGGAACTCTGAATCTATTTATATGAAAGATCAAGTAGAGGACTTACTGTAATTCTGCTAAGGGAATTTGCATAATGACATTTTTGAATGTTTTAAAGAAAATTACTGGTGACATTATGTAGATACATCAAACGTAAAAGTATATTTTTTTTCCTTTTCTTTTCCTGACTCTTTTACCATCTTGGTTTGGTAACATCAGTTGCTTGAATGCATTCTGCATCTTGTGATTATTTAGAAAATGTGATCTCTTTGCAACTATTACGAGCTCCCTATACTCACTCTAATTTCATGATTTGACAACAAAGTTTATTTGCTTTTATGAAAAACAAAGAAAGATTATTTCTAATTAAATAAACAACCATGCACAACACTATATTTTTTCATATCAAATTTAAACAGAGTATTGTTTTACCAAAGGATTATCCATTCTTAAGGGAAACTCAGAAGAGCCCCAACAAATTTCAGACATATGTTAAATACTGGGCTTTTATACTTTTCTGTGCCTTGCAGAGGCTTAATCTCTGGCAAGACTAGATTGTTCCCCCTCTTAGCATTGTAAGGAACCTCAGGCTCGCAGCCATTGCAGATATCCTTCCCCTACTGGAATTTTGGCAGATTTGACCAGGTGATGCTACTGGCACAAGGCATATTCCATGATTTACTTATTCCTTTTTTAAGTCATCTCATGAGCATATTGTGCCACATCTGTTTTATACCCACCCTAAATGTGTTTTGCTGTTACACAGCTGGATTATTGGGCCAAGTTCCTCTAAAGCTTTTATTAGCAGCAGTGAAACAGTTAGTTTCGGATAACACAAATGCATTTTCTAACTCCTTACAACCTTTAAAAGCACAGGAAGGATTTGGAAAAGTTTGCCTTCAAAGAAGTTAGTATACTGCTGATTCTAGAGCTGTTTTCCTTTTGTTAAATAGCATATTATACCTGAATGACATCTTCTTGTATACTGAAGGCAGGCACTTGCGTGCACATATAAAAATAATAGCAGTTTACTTGTCAGAATTATTCAGAGTCCTGGCATTAATAAAATATTATTTGCATTAGAAAATGTTTTCATAGTTAGAAAGTCCAGAGCAACTGAGTTCTGGAGGACAGTGTTTTTTATATAAGTTGACATTAATGATAGAGCTGCAGCCCTTTGTTTCCATTAACAATAAAAATGCAGCACTATTAGCAACATAGAATGACATAACAGGGGCATAATACAATGAAGAAAGCATGAAGGTGAATTCTTTTTTCCCACAGGGGTGAGATATTGTTGGTAAGGAACTTCATAAGTTTAATAACAATTTGCATCCAAATAATGAGACTTCTTTGCGTGAAAAGACATGACAGTGTGTATCCGTTGTTTATTGCAGTCCTGTCAGAATGCTGAATGTGGTCAGTCCAGATTTGACTGATCTTGGTTGTTAAAACCCTCCACTTTGTTGTTGAACAAAGTAGTTTCTTTAAAGCTGATCATCTCCTCTGTGATGCTGCTGAGGAAGCTAGTTCCACTAAGAGGTTTGTGGCACAAATAAATAGAAGTATGAGAAATTCTGTAAGTCTGGTGTTTTTGTTCCATTGTAGCCCTGGCTCATAGTAGAGGTGTGTAGCTGCTGCAGGCCGTAACAGTTCTTGAAGACAGGAACTTTGACATGTGAGCAGTGTAATAATGGAAGAATGAATGAATCCGCTTGCTTTTTTGGTCTGCATTAAATAAAGTTTATTATGAGCCAGAATGTCTACACTTGCTGCTTTGAAATAAAGCCTGTTTATATGCAAATGCACTGGGGACATTGCACAGCATCAATTCATCTTCATATTTAGCTTTTCTTATCTTACTGCCACAGTGAGAATGCTGCATAGTTTGCCACTTAAAGTAAGTTACATTGAACTTGGGATTCATAGTTTCTACTTGTGTGAGGACTCTCCTTCCTCCCACCCTATCATCTTAATTTGCAGATTTTTTTTTTGATCCTGTCCGAATCCAAATTGCAAAACTGATCATTGTTGAGGATCTCTTCACCAGGTTTGTGAAGACTATCTCAGATGATATAATGACAAATAAAGGAAGTTTCAGAGCTGGTGTCTGAAGAGAACAGAATGCTTTCAGTAATCAGGAAATGTATTTATTCTCTCATACAGATTTGACTTCTACCTATTTGTACAAATGTTGGTGATCGGATGTCTGTATGTTTTAGCTTTTGGCCATTAACCACCCAGTCTAATATTCAGCTTTGCCAACAATCATAGAATCACGCAGGTTGGAAATGACCTTAAAAATCATCAGATCCAACCACAACCTAACCATCCTACCCTAACTCTAACAGCCCTCAGTTAAATCATGTCCCTGAGCACCACATCCAAACGGTTTTTAATCACATCCAGGGATGGGGACTCAACCACCTTCCTGGGGAGCCTATTCCAGAATAGGACTGGCTATGTCTTTTGCAGCCAGCGGAGTTCTTCTCTTACAGAGTCTGTGTTCCGTGCGATTCAGTCAGTGGGAGATCTTCTCACTGATTTCAGTAGCTGCTAGACTGGAATCATCATCTATAGTACAATGATTGACAGGCTAAACTAACTGAAAAAATAATACTCTCGTGCAGTTTTCTATGGCAGGAGGTGATAGAAAGAAGAAAACTACTTGTGTCCTCTGTTCAGTGTTACATCGGGGAGAGGGGAACAGGTGATCATCAATGGCTGTCCTAATGCTGGCAAAACAATGGATGACCCTTGAGAAGAACAGTCAAGAGCCTCATCTCTCTTTTTGAAGTTGTTTGGTCAAAGCACCTGTAGAATAATCTCTAAAGCTAACCTGTCCTGCCAAGAACAGTGCTGTTTTATGACCTGGTTGGCTTTTCTCATCGGTCACTTCTTTGAGTTGTGTTTTGTCAAGAAATGGAAAAAAATCTCATACTACCCACTTCCTGTTCTGTAAATTAATGATGCTGGGGTGTTATTCTATTAAAAATAGCCTACAGAAGTGCCCCAGTAAGTATGATACTCAGGGTTTTGCATTGCTCTCCAGGGCCCAATTTATAATACAATACCCTGTGTAGAAGCGGAATATTCCATGGTGAATTCTCAAATTTTTCAGTGTTGGAGAGCTGGTAGAGAAAGAAAAGCTGGTTGAGAAATCAGTGAGGTGCATCTTACTGGAATAGTCCTTTTCCACCCTTTACTGGGATTTCTGAGGCACGTATATGGAGTCTTTACGTGCATCCCTTACTTCATCCCTCCCGTAAGTGCAAAGGGAAATATTGCAGCATATTCTCAGATGACTTTGATCCACAGCTAGTGACAACAAAGCAGAGGCAGGCTTAGGGCATTTCATCTTTGTGGCCCTGCAGTTACACAGTGGATGTCAAAGAGGACCTGGGAAGAGGAGGAAAAAGGATTAAATTGTTTCCTGTGGCACAGAGCTCCCATGAGGACGTAACTTCACACGTCACTGTTTTAAGAGAATAGAGATCCTGTTTTGGATTTGTCAGGAATTAGCCAACAGTTAGGGAATGCTAGGAAGAGGTGTAGGCTTCCAATATAGATCTGTTTTCAGTTGTAGCTCTGTCATTCCTAAACAAGCATTCGGATTGTCTAGCGAATGCTACGGTTTTGAGGAGATCCCTTGTTAATTTTTCTCTTTGGATGTGTTTTTGCTCTGTTCCTGTAGTTGACAAACAAGATTAAGGGATTCACTGATGTGGAAAGTATTGAAATCACTGTAGGCTTACTGGTCTTTCTCAGTTTCTCAGGTGATATATGAGAGATTCCTTGTCCTCATATTCCCTTAGAATTAGACGAGCTTTTGAGATTTTTCTTTTTGTAGGCAAGGTATGCCTTCCTACAGATAAACTATAAGTTAATGTTAATATTCTGTGTCCCAGACTTTGTTACTCTCCCCAGAATTGCCCCTCCCCTTTTTATCTAACCAATATAATCTCCAGTTTTTCATTTGGAGAATGATAAATTCACAAATGCTGCAGGAAAAGCACTGGAGCAGGAATCCTCACTTGCTGGAATTAGCAGTACTGTTGAACAAAACCTTTTTGGTGTGGATATTAGTAAATTTTCATCAAACGAAAATTGACATTGTAAGTACAGAATATGTAATTTCTATTGCAGACAGTGGTAAACAGTTTATTCTGTAACATTTAAAACTACCTTTTTGATTTAAACCTTTGTTTTGCTGCATTATGTTTCTTAGTTGTTCACATACACATAGTTATATATGGACTTCTATCACATTATATGTAAAGCATGATATAGTATTGTTTTTAGGGTTGCTTTTCCCTCTATTGTGTCACTAAAACTATGAATATGTGAACTGTGCATAAGTCAGTGCAGGACTGTAATTTTTTTTAATACTGGGAGCATCTTCTGTGTGCTTTATTTCCCTTCACCTTTTCTTGCTTCCCAACATGAAAAGACGCTGAAAAATTCAGGTTCCTTTTTGGCAAGTTACTTACATAAGGCATTCTTCTAGGGGAGCTGAGGTTATCATTTTGAATTGGGCAGGCAGAGCTGGGGAAAGAAAATATACAGTACTGGTTTACTTTATTTCAATAGTCTTAACAACATTGTTTCTCCAAATTCAATGGAGTATAGATCATTTAATTAATATATGTAAAAGCTGAATAGTTGAACTTTTATTCAGAGCAAATTCCTCAGCCTACCAGTGCAAGCCTTATATTCTAAGAGTATCTTGGCTTAGTTACGGCAGTAACTGAGGCAGTTTGTTTCCAGATCAGCACTGACACTTGGAGACTTCTGTGATGGAAGTAATTTCTTCTGTTGGAAATCAGTCTTTCCACCATTTTCATGGTGGAAGTAACGTAAACATAAAAATGGTAGTGTGTATTCCTGTGGGTTAGCATTTTAAGAAATGAGTTCATATTGCTGAACTGGATTTTTATGTGTTTGTTCACGTGAATATCATGCAGATGAAAACTCATGAGGAAATAAAAAATAGGCACTTGTAAGAGTCTGATTTATTTTTTTATTTATATTTTTATTTCAATCTCCATATGCACAAAATTTTCCTATAGTATGGAGATCAGCTACAGAGTGGTTGTGTAGATCCAGAATTACAAGAACATAATGCAGCAGAAAAGACTAACTGATGATTTTCTTCTTTGGACATGCTTATATGTGTGCTTTTGCATAGACTGACACTTAAAAATCTTTGAGTTAATTTAGGAAAATTTAGGAAAAAGACTTTTTTTTTTCTCAAAGAATGGATGACACTGCTGCATAAGTGGGTTGTCTTAGTGTTCAGAACCTCTTAAAGTGAAATGAGCTTTGCTGCAAGTATGATCAAACATCACTTTGCTTTTCACACTCCTAATGCATGTGTTGCTAGCCTGCTAACCATGGCTAAAAGGCATGAAGTCACAGGCAACTATTAAAACGTTTAGATTCCTAGCTTGTAAATATTGCATTTCTCACAGAATTGGAGTGAAATCCAGTCTTACGTTTCTTGTTCATCCAGTTCATATCCATTGGGATGCAGCATTTGTGCAAGAATCAATTATCCATTTGTTAGTCAGAGGAGCTTTACAAATTATACATTAGCAGATTGATTTCTCAGGTTCGCCGTTGGGGGACTGATGGTATAAGGTGGGTTGATGATGAGTGCCAGGGGAGAAGGAGTTGCCTCAATGAACACAATTAAAAGCAGCTTTCTGAGCGGCCGTGAATTTAGTCCTGCTTTAAGAATTGACGTCATCCATAGCAAGTGTGTTTATTTCAAGCATTGTTACATTAATTAGGGAATGGATTAGCACACGGGGTATATATATTGGTAGATGCTCGTTTTTCCTTCGCTGTAAATGTAAGGTTTTGCCCAAGTCTATATTTAGATCTACTCGAGCAAGATCTCTGCTGGCTGTTTTTTCCTCTCCCTAAACTTTTCTTTCTTCCATTAAGGTAACATTTTTTTGTTCTGTAGTGTCAGCTTGACATTATTGATTTTGAACAGTCAAACTTACTTATGTTGTCCAGAATTCCAAACATGTCTCCATCGGAAAGAAAACTGCAGCTAATGGAAATTCAGCTGAAGGCTTTTCTTCTTTTGCCAGAAGTTCCAGACTTTATGAAATTCAGCAGCTGTTCTCAAGTTAATCATTTCAGTGTATCTCCCTTCCTAACTAATGGAGTCTTTCTTATCGCCAGACTTGAATCGTGTCGCTTTGTAAATACTGTGTGTGTTACTACTACTTGTGCAGTCCTGGAAGTATGATTGTGACTAAAAAGAACTTGTGGTATTGGTTTTTTGTCCTTAATTGGACTAAAGCAAGGGGTCCTGATTAGGTTAAAAAATACTATTCAGTGTAGTACTGATTGAACAATTGTTAGACATTACTGAACTTTTTCTAAGCAGATGCGTATGTTTTTATGGCACAGGATTTCAGATTAGGTCATGCTTATTCACTGAATAATGCTTAGGTGAATAAAATGTTCAGAAGTTTTGAAGTGACACTTTGACCTCAGATTACTATTGTTATTCTTAAACTACACACAAGTAGATGTGTCTGGGAGGGCATTTATTCTCTGTGCCTTAGAAAGCAAACCTGTTTTCTTTTGCCAGGCAAATTAAACTCTTCAGTGGTACAGCTGGGATAAGATTTAAAAAAACACAAGGGAAAGGCCGCTGTAACTCTGTGGCTGAGTCAGTAGCTTTTAATTCCAAAAAAAGAGGTTTCATTCCAGATTATTTGTGCTTCTCTTTTCTGGAATCTCAAAATTAGCCACGGGCTGTTGATAGAATGTAAATAGAACTATTTGAAATAGTAAGTAGCTTGTCTGGCTGGCCCAGCCATGTGTTTAGAAGAATAACTGAATATATGAGCTGGAGATGAAGAAACACCTTGGACTTAGATAATGTGCTAATTTTATTGGCCATCTCCTATTTCTGATTTTCTGGATAGCTTTATATATATATATCTCTTAAATAGCATAGTGGAGTATAATTCTGAAAATTATAGCCTTGATTGTTACTCAGTGCCAAGCCAGAAGCTCCTGGCATTGCCAGTACTTCTCCTTGCTAGAACGTTATTATAAAACACATTTAATATTCAGACTTGACAGCATTTGAGCCCATGGTCTGTCATCTCTTTCTGAGCTCTGTGGAAAGTTCTGACTGATGAAGTCAATTAACAAGCTTGTAGCCAACAGTGCCAATTCAACTTGAAATCTGAAGAAAAATAATTACTTCAAGGTTGCTTTACCTTGCCTACATTATCTAGAATAGCATATTCTGATGAAAATTAGCTGGAGATGTGTTTAAGTAGCAGCTTTGCTTTTAGTTGAATTTGTCTTTCCTGAACATCTTTGTTTGCGGTGCAGACAGCAGGGAAAAAATGCTGGGGAAAGAGGTGGAGAAAGGGGTGGTTAGAAACAACTGATAAAGGTATTGCACATGCAGAAGGCTTGTAAGAAGTTGCCAGTTACACGTAGTGTCATGAAATACCATGCATACTGAATTTCTACTTAATGAATTCCTACTAAACAATTCTGAAGTAATGCAGTGTGAACAAGACAGATGCTGCAACAATGTTCTTTTCCCCTACCCACAGTACACTGCATGTATATGTGGAGCAGTTTTGCCCTGCCTGGCACCATTCAGTTACCTGAGCATAGCCACACATTTCATCTCCAGAGTGTGCTATGTGGCTTCCAAACAGCAACGTGATAGATAAGGTCTGCCATCTTGCTCTGCTTCTTCACCTTTTATGCCAAGATAACTTATGTAGTCTACCTTGCCAACTTCCTGCATTTCGTTTTTTGAGCATCAAACTTTATCAAAGCCATTCACCAGCACGGTGGGAACGGTATGGACATTACAGCTGAGCCCTTGCTCTTGGGTGTGTCTGTTTTGTTTCCTTTATGTCTTGGGCTTTCTTGCCATTATGTAGGAGTGCTACGAGACCTGCTGCTGCTGTCATGCAAGCAGTGATGGCGGGCTTTAGGTGGTGGAGAGATGAGAAGAATGGGACTGACTGAACACTGACTCAGCCCGTGACCTTATGTCAGGGTGATGTTATTCAGGATGGACTTTTTGCCTCTCCAATTGCAGAGCAAAAAAAGAACTTTGGAGAAAGTTGTGGCAATAGCACCTCAGATACTTCTCAGAACAAAAGCCATGCCACTTGATGAGCTCTGCTGAACTTTCTGCACTCTTCCTTGCAGAAGGACAGAGGTGTTTATTGTTGTAGGGCAGAGAGAGGAGATGTGCTGGGGTTTAATGGGTGGGTTTTACTTTTTATGTCTCTCTGGCAGAAACCAAAAAAATCTCCTCTTGCACCTTGATGAGCAAACCAGAAATTTAGAAAAGCATTTTCAAGGTAAGACAGGAATGAAATTGTGAGCTGGTCATTTTTATGAAGCTTCTAGAAAGCGAGCCTGATAACTGATATTTCCTGTCTTATTAAGCATCCTTGAATCGGGTACATGTTGCACCTGAGAATCAGAGCCATCATGGGGGTGTTGACCACACCAGCAGACTGATGTGCTTGAGCCATTCTCCTCAGCTGACACCCCAAATATGTCTGGAGGAACATGTGCCAGCTGCTTGCACAGCTGGGGCTGTGCTCTCTTGTAGTTTTGAAATGCAGTAAGTCAGCACTTCCTCCCTGCGGTGGGTAAAAGTACAGCTGGAGAACATAAATCAAGGGAGGTTGCTCTGATGACTTCCTTGGCAGTGAGTTTTTTGGCAGAGAGCTTGTGGTGAAGAGACCATGTTGTGTTAGGCAGCAGTTGCAGTAACTAGTTGCAGAGTTGCAGCTCTGTGACATGGTGAGGGGCTGAGTGATGTCTTCTGCATGTGAGGAAGCCAGAAAACTACAGGACTGGCAGCATCCATTTCCCATTTCGTCAGGCCATCTGCTGCCGAGCAGGGCACAGCTGTTCAACCTTGGTTAGAAAGAAGGAAATTGAAAACATAATTTGGTAAATGCTGTTGTTTTTCTTTCTGATATTTTTTCTTTTTCTACAAGTGTGAGGTGAGGAAAATCTTACTTTCCCTGACTTATGTTTTGTGTGTGCATGATACACAGGGAAAAGCTTTCCAAAAGCTGTGAGAAGATCTTGGTTTTACCCTTTACAGGTTGTTCATTGGGACAGTGAGTTTTAATGTAACTTTTTATAGTGGTGTAATTCCAACTGCCATTGCATACATAAGGACTTGTTATATTTTAGGCACACACTGTAATATTTAATGTGATCCCATGACTCTGGTACTGCTCCAGTGACAGTTCATTTTTGCACAGATGTACGATGGACTTCTCCTTTATAATTCTCAGGATGCCACAAGTGATTTGTTTCATGATGCAATCTGTTCAAAATCTTCTAAGATTTTCTGAGATTAAGAGTTTTTCTTAAATATCTGGGTCTGACTTACAGAATCATAGAACTGTTAAGGTTGGACGTGGATAAAGATCTTTCAGTGATGCTTGAAATGATATTTGTTACAGAGGGTGAAATCAGGATCGTGGTATATAAGAAAGTTCTTGGTACTTGAGTGTGGAGTTTGATGCATGAGAGGATATGCATGGTATTACCCAAATGTGAGGGCAGTCCTCAGTACTTGAGGACAGATGTTTAAAGTAAATGGTCGAATGCTGTATAACCCTGCAGGGCAAATTTAAAAGAATGTCCTAAGTGGATAGGGAAAGTGACAATTTATTAAATTGGTGCAGTCTTGAGGCTTTTCTCAATATTTGTCTGAGTACACCCATGTTGCACTTCAATACTTTCTAATACTAGCTTTTGAAAACACTATTAGAAGCGAAAATGAAAGCCAGGGAAAAGATTTGCAGGAAGACCAAGCCAGAATTTTCAGTTGCACTGATGCCTGTTCTGTCAGCATGCCTTCTGCTGAGTTTTGATAGCGGGAGAGGTTCTTAATGAGTAACTGTGGTGTGCAGACTCAGAAGGTCCAATTCTGGGACCCTGACCCTTCATGAGGACTCGAGGCATGTGAGGCTGACAATGTCAGGTCTCTGGGTTAGTCATAAGGCCTGAAAGAAGGCCGTGTGTGGATATGGTTGGAGGAAGACGTCTTCCATGTTTTTTGAATTGACACAAGTAAGTAGCATACATCCTTTCATACATAAATCTCAGAAAATGTAGAGGACATAGAAGCATGTGACTACTGATGTAACTTTAAATTTTGTGTTGTTTTTTTTCTTTTCTAGAGCCCTGTGAAGATAAATCAGATCAGCCTGGATGAAAGTGGAGAACACATGGGTGTCTGTTCAGAAGATGGGAAGGTACGACTAACCTGTTCATGTGTCACGTGAGGTAAAAGGCACTCTTTGGTATTAAACTGGAGGTAATTGTGATACCTGTGAAATTAAGTGCTACGTTTAGCACCACTTTGACCATCCATCTTGAGAAGTGGGCTCACCTTTGAATACTCAGAATTAAAGTCAAATATATTTTGCACGAATGTGCCATAGGAAAAGTAATTACAAGAATGTCAATAATGTAACTGGTATTAAGCTGATTAACAGCTGTGGCAGGAGGACATGTCACCTTAATCATTACTGCTGTGCCAGTTATACTTCAGTGACTAGTCTGCTGTTCCTGCAAGACAGTGGTTTAATGCCTTTCTGCTATAAATCCACAAAATTGGATTCTGTGGGCTGGTGGTTTTCATTTTCACACACATTATGAATGTTTCTCTTGAATTATAGAATCTTTTGATAAGCAATCATAGTTTATCAGAAGAATAAAGTGTCTTACAACAGCCACATTAAATAAATGTAAAATCAATATATGTACAGTTTCCTAAAAAACTGGCACCTACTTCCTTGACTGAGGACATATTTCATTTGTGCAGTGTATAACTAACAATTATCAGTGCTTCTCTGGAATGTAGAGCTGTGACATTTAGTGGTTTTGGTGATTGATTTTCCACTTATAAGAATGTCTTTTTTGTTTTTAAGTCGATGGCAGTCTTTTGTAATGTTGGTTTGCAATGATAAAATTCTTACGCACAGGGTGTTTTTAAGCTTCTTTTTTGAATATAATGCTCATGTACATATGGAGTGCATTAAAAATCATGTAAATAATTTCTCAATATCCACTGGAGTTCCAGAGTAGAACATTTCTTACATAGTTGATCTGGATGGAGGAGAAGTGTTGATGATGCTAATGGATCTAACCCATTTAGTGTAAGTTGGATGAATTCAAACTAAAATTGGATCTTGCAGTAGGCAAAATGGGGAAACAATCTCTTTAGACTGTATCTGCTTGAGGGTTTTTTTTCCCTTTGCAAGTAAATGTTTTTTTTCTGCAGAGAGCCAGTTTATGTATACAAGCCTATTGTTTCTCAGAGATACCCTGGTGTCAATGTCAGTATCTTGACAGAGTAATTGGGATACTAGTGCCTCTCAAAGTACGTTGTAGGATTTTGCAACCTGTGAGAAACACAGCAAGAGTATCCTAATTGTCTACAAGATTGTGAGATAAGGGAAGGGTCAGTAATTGTTAACAGTAATAAAAACATTGTGTTTTTTTAAATTAATACAGTAATGTTAGAAATACGCATTTGAGGCAGAGATGTTAGGAAATTTATTATTCCTGTTGTGATGTGTCTGTTTGAAAAGGAAAAACTCCATTACGTTACAATGAATCTCTCTTCACTAGTGCAATGGCTGTTGTGGATCCAGTAAGTTGTGTGCTATACAAGGCAATTTAAACTTTGTTTCCCATGCTAGAGCTAACTCTGATAATGTTTTTACAAAGGATTGGAGTAACATAAGTGCATATGAATTGCACTTGTATTCTCAAAGTCCAGGGGCATTGCTATTTTACCATATTGTACAGTGGAGGCTTGAGAGATCTGAGTGTTTTACAACTGTCAGAGTGATCCAGAAAGGTGGGTCTCTATGAGAGAATCTACCCAAAGAGTGAGTGAAAATATATCAATAAGTTATGCTGCTGTATAAGAAAATGGAAGAAATTCCTGGCCAGATATGGTAGCACTTGATGGTTCTTGGTTATAAGAAAAATGTAATTTTGTATGCCCTGTATGTCTTTTCTTACCACAGTGTGTGTACTGTAAGAAATTAAATACTTACGCAAATAGTTGGAAGGTTATCAGATAAATAACTAGGAATTTTGAAATCTTTGAGAGGAAAGAAAGGGGGGGAAAGAAACTGTTTGTTTGTTTGTTTGTTCGTTTGTTTTAACTAGTAAAAAAAAAAACCAAAACATTTGCACTAGCTAGGTTAAGATATTTATCTTATACAAATTAGTGATGTTATGTCCTCTGGACCACTGCAAACGATTCTTGCACTATGTAGGGAGTACATTTTTCCATATCGGAATGAATCCAGCATGAGGGAGTTGGAAACTGTCTTCTTGAAGGAAGGCTTTGTGATGAGAAGTTCTTCTTTATACTCGTTCTGCTGTGTCCTGCATTTTCTTTCACTACTTTTTTCTTTTCACTTTGAAAATAGATCTGGACTGGTTATTTTTACTGAGGGGGGACACAGCAGTAGAATGCAGTTCTCTAACCTTCCTCTTGTCAGGCAGCATCTAGATTTACTGTCAAAACCTGCATTTTATACATAGCAACAACTGTGCTGTGAATGAGCCGCTTGCAGCTTTTCTTCACTGGAAGTTTTGATGTTTGAAAATGTTCCTTGCCAATGGACTCTGTGCAGCTGGTCATCACCTTCGTGGAAAGAACAGAAGTGAAAGCCACCACCCACTACTTTGCTGTGTCCACTGTCTGCGAATAATGAGCAGATACTGAAATACAAAAGGAAAATTATGGTGCTGGAAAAAATAAAAGGGGAAATGCATCTGCAGAAATGTATTTTTTTTTATGTTAGAATTTTGTCTGCTTATACACTACCTTGAATAACCTGGGTCTAAAGCTCTCTCATATGTAGATCACTCTGAAAGTGATGCTTCCTATTTATTTCCACAAAATCACAGAATCACAGAATGTCATGGATTGAAATGGACCTTGAAAGGTCTCCTAGCCCAATTCCCCTGCAGGAATATTAACACCTGGGTTAGGTCACATTATGAAAGTACAACAGATATAGTGAGCACAATAATGCTGTTGGGTAGAGCGAATTCTCAGCTACAAAGTGCTGTTTTTGAACATAGTCACCACCATTAGTTATACATTTTTGCCAGCAATGAACGAGAACCTGCATGCTGCATTCATAAAAATCTTCATGGCTGTCTGCAATGTGGCTTGTCTTTCACATTGTTGCTCCCCCTGCTAAAACACACCACTCACCACATTACTGTGCTTATGTCTGCTATTTGGTCTCCATAAACATTCAGCAAACACTGATGGATGTCAGTGGGTGTCATGTTTTCCGCAGACGAATTCAGTTCCACATCTTTACTTTAGATGCACTTCCATATCAGGTGCCATTTTGTCGGATTGCCCCTCTGCTGCCATCTGTTGCACAACAAAATGTGATAGAATATTGGTAGGAAGGTATAACCCCTACTGCCATAACACCAACATCTGCCTCTAACGTCATTGGCCAATGTAATCAAATGGGAGACATTATTTTTGGAGCAGCCCTTGTGTCTTGCAGAATGGAATTTCTATTTGGTGTCTTTATTGGCTTGGAACTTCATAAAAGACAGCATATTGAATAGGATATAATAGGATAGCATATTGAATATTGACAGTATATTGAAAAGGTGTTTACATGTGTTAGTGTCACATTTACTGCCTGTAACAATAATTATGTTAAGAATATTCATGAAGTACTGTATTCCACACTTAAAAAAAAAAGTGGCTCAGGTTGACCATTCTTGCATTTTGACTATCTCAAAGTTAGCTGGTGCTTCCGTATTTGGAAGCAAAAAACAGCTACGTCTAGGTGTGCTGGAATAGTGGATCCTGGATATTTAAGATGGAAAGGGCTGGTAAAATATAGTGTGCTCATGAAATACTCTTTCCAGCTACCTAGAAACAGAAGATGAAGAGAAAGTAGATGATGGAAAGTAGAAATAGATAAATCCAATATAGCTTTGTAATATCAAAAGAATCACTTTCTCTCTGAAGAATAAAAGACATTAAGAAGTAATAAACTGTTATATGGTGTCCCTAGAGTAAACATGATAACATGTATTTTATGCTGAGTTGTTTTTTCCTCTTTAGTTAACTGGCTCCATTTTGTTTTCAAACTCTTAAAGAAACATCTTACTGACACATTTGATGCAGTATTGTGACAATGCTGAAGGCACCATTGCCAGTGGTTGTTAATTTTGATTAATTGGTTTTAATTTGTTCTTGTTCTTGAGAATGTTGCTTTCATTGAGTTTTTAATTTGTTTTGAGCGTTTTGTTTTTCTCCTCCTTTCTTCCCTCATATTTTCTCTTTCCTCTGTGCCATATTTTGTTTCGTCTGTCAGACTGGACATACCGTGCCAAGTGTCCAAAACAAAAACCCAGAGAACAAAGTCCTGCAGACATCAGCCTCAAGGTTTTCCAGGCTTACAGTCCGACCCATCTCAAATATAGCCCTTTGGTTGGCTTGCATAACCACAGCTCTGCGGTCATGTGGCAGTATTTCCAATGGGTGTTTTTACAGTCTGTGTGTTCACTAATGAGTAATGGGCAGAGCTGATAATTCTGCTTAGAAAATGCGTTCCAGAGACGAGCTTGAAAGGGAGATGAGGGGTTGTTGTGAGGTATTTTTGCTTTATTGAGACTGCCAAACTTGGAGCCAGTGTGAGGACAGCTTAGTTCCTCTCGTTGTTTAGCTAAACTCTAATTTTTCACTCTGTCTTCTTGGCCGTCTGGGTTTTTGTCCTCTGATAGCTGAACTGATCTTTTCATAGAGCCATTAAGCTTTATTTCTGTGGCCCATTACTGGGATTTACTGGCTTTGTTCTGCAGGTCTTTCTCTAGTGTTTCTGATTTGTATTTTTGCTTTCTTTTTGTAGCTGTCCCCCCACCACTGCCAACACAAGGAGTTGAGAGATAGCAGTACAGTTAAGAGGTTATGTAGATCTCTGAGTTAGTCCAGCTTGTAGTTGAGCATGTAGAGCAGAATGGCTGAGGGGATTATCTCTCCCAGATGGTAAGGATGAGCTACTAGGCTGTCTGGGAGCCTCCTGAGATAGATGTGCTGTCAAATACAGCTTCCCATAGACCCACTCCCTGCCGTGCTCTTTCCCCTCCCTGCTGAGGTGGTCTTGTTCCAACGGTTTCTGACCTACCCCTTACAATAGTAATGTAAAATTAAACCGTTTGCTGTTCTTTGTGGAAATCCTAATTCGTAGACCAATTACTAACTCATGGCTACCAGTCTTCAGCCCTAGTTTACTCCTAGGCTCTGGAAGAACTCAGATGTCTCTGTCTCACGTGGGAAGGAGAAAGGGATATTGCATGAAGAGACAAGAGACCAAAAGAGAGTAGAGGAAACCCTACTCTGGGCTCGTAGCATCTAAGAAGTCTTCCTATACTTCGTACCTCTGTACCAATTATGTAAATAAAGAGAAGAAACCACCACAGTAAAAAAAACCTGTTAATTCTCTTGACAGCAGAAACATACTTTTTTATAAGTGTTGAGCCTTCTTCAGATACATTAATTTGGATAGCTGTCTTATGGCCTATGGTTACAACTCCACTGCTGACTATTAAATGTACTGAAGCATCAACATAGATGAGAAGAGAGGAATCTTCAGAGAGTGACATTCCCAGTGGTCATGGAATGAAACAAAGTAGTGCTGAATGCACTTGGGAGGACGAGAGGATGCCAAGAAACACGGGACGTGGTTTTCATGTTCGTTTTGCTTTGTTGTCGCAATTTTTTTTTCTTACGTAAAGTCTGTATTGCTCGGAGGGGAAAAGAAATCTTCCAGTTCCTTCTCAGAAAGGAAGAGTTTTTAATTTATCTTCCCCTGAATGTTATTATTTTGCTCATACCTTACCTAGATCAGTATCTGTTAAACAGATTTGATCAGCCTAAAGCAAAAGGAAGTTGTTTTGCTGCATTTGTGTTTAGGAAACAAAAACACTTAAAGTAACTACTTTTGCACTACTGAAAATACTTAGCGATAAGCCGTAATGGTAGCTGATGAAGTCGCAATTAACTCTGCATTATTAAATATGACTTTTTTTTTCTTCAGGAAGATCATACAGCTGTTAACATTCACATTAATCTTCTACTTATTATCATTTTCCTTTCACCTTTAACTGTCAGGTGGTTATTACATACATTTCCTTGTTATATTTTTTTTGTTTTTAAATTAGGTGCAAGTGTTTGGATTGTATTCAGCGGAAGAATTTCATGAAACATTTGACTGTCCTATTAAAGTAAGTGCTTGTTTTAATCTTTAGTAATTGTGTTGTCTTTAATAACAGTAAGGTCACGCTGAATCTAAATGAGAGAGGAGTACTGCTTCAGTGTAATGTTATTCAAGTCACAAGAAAATAGTTATCTATCTCAATATAAAAGCTTTTGATCTGGTTAGGTAGGAAGAAAGCTGATCTAGGTTTTGTAAGAAGTATTATTGAATTTTTCAAATACAAAAGGCAAAGCGAAAGAGAAATTGTCCTGTTTCAGCTGTTACCTGTCTCAACATATTTCTCTCTTTGTAGATCTGTGGTATAAATTCTGAGAGTTCTACTAACTGAGAGGTCAATATTTTGCAACTAATTCATATCTGTTAAACCTATCCTGGGACAGAGCAATGAGTAGTGATGCGGATATAATCTGTTAAAGAAAGAACTCAGTTTCTGAAAAAATAAGTGGAGCTGGCTGGATCTTTAAAGAAATGCCTCTAGAAGGTGTATAAGAAGGTTTAAGCTTTTTTATCAATGTATGTTTTTACTGCAGGAGAAATGGCGGCGTGTGCAAATTATTGCATTTTGCTGCTTAGGGTCTTCTGTGTTTGCATCTGCTTTTGGAGGGGGAAAAAAATGAGCATACTAAGTTTTTACACACGTTGAATACAACTTACTTGGCTCCTGTTGTCCTGCTGCCCACACTTACATGTAAGACAAAGCACTTTTTTGGCTCTCTGATTCAACACTCTAGACCCAGCTGATCAGTCCAAGTGTGAGGCTGGTGCTTTGTGAGGTACACTAGAAAGGTTGGTTAAGCAATGTGACAACACCAAGCTGTGTCCTCTGGGAAGGTCACAAAGAAGTCTCACTTGCAGGAATGCTTGTGGTGATCCGATGCCACGTGGTCCTCATTCTGCTACCTGCTGTGCAAAAAAGTAATTGTTCTGCCCGTGACCCTCCGTGTCAGGAATGTGACAAGTCACGTGCCCTACAATATGGAGCATTTTCTTTTTTATTTTCTAAGCAAAAGCAGTAGGACAGAGAAGCAAACTAAGACGTCTGAAAGATTTCATCTCTACTTCAGAACCTCAGCTGTAATATTTGATATTTTGCAAAGGGTTATCTACTTTGAAAATTGATACAGTGCTCTCTGAAACTCTTATTTCAGCTGTAATACATGTTTTCTTCTCTGTTAATACTCAGATTGTTGCTGTTCATCCTCATTTTGTAAGATCCCACTTCAAGCAGTTTGTAACAGGAGGAAAAAAGGTAAGCAGTCGCAGTGAAATTAACTTAGGCTACCTTTAAATAGCTTTTAAAAGGTGCTCAGAAAGTGTGTATCTGTGATAGATGACACCTAAAGAAAATCGCTCTATTTTTTCCTTCTCTTCATACATTGTATTCCACCACATTCTTAATTAACATTCATTTCAGGAAAAAGTAACACACTTGTTATGTTAAAATCACGTTGCAGTGAGTACAGTGTCAAAGTAAAACTACTTCTGTCCTTCTAGCCTGAAAAAAAACCCAGCTATTTGCATTTCCTAGGGCAGTGTTTTCATTTTTACATGGTTTGGGAGCAGAAGTTAAACTTTAATCCTGCTCTTTTTTACAGTATATGTTGGCATTGGTGTTTGAGAATTTTTGTGGGAATTTTTTTGTTTGCTTTGGTTTTTTTTTGTTTTTTTTTAAAGTTGCTCAGGAAATCTCTGGATAGAGTATTTGTATGTATGTAATTAAAGTCTCCTATCTGGACAGTTTGCTATTTTTATGTGTCCATCATGGTATTTTATTGGTCCAGGCTGCAATTTTGACCTTCAGAATACAGATATTTCCAGGTCCAACAAGTATGCTTTGTCATGTTGCATATTTTCAGTTAAAATATGAGAAGTTTGATTTGGAACAGTTTCTTAAATTCATGAAATTTTCCTTTTGCCTTCTCTTATGAATTAACGATGAACAATCCTCACTTTTAGATGCATCAAACTGAATGCCCTGGCTCAGCCTTACCAGCATGTAAGAAATACAGACTCATCAGGCTTCATACAGCTTAATTTTCATTAGCAGCTCAATATTGTTCAATGAATAGCTGTGTTTTTTTTTCTTTTGTAAGTAGTGTGCATGTTTGACAGTTTTTGCAGGTTGGTAAGAGCTAGAGGTATCCTTAAAATAATGCATAGTCAGTGCATGTCTTTGTCAGCCACCAGCTTGTGAAGCTTTTTAGTCATGATAAAAGTGGTGTAGAAAGAGAGAGGCAGGGAATTAATGGAACAGGACTCCGTCAGGTGGTAAAAGAGCTTGCAATCACCTGATGCCGAACAGAAAAAAACATCAGGAAGTTAACACATTCTCTTTGGTTATCTTTGATTACTTGACAGGTTGTTTTATATTCTGTCCTCTGGGGAACGGTATACTTGTTTTTAATGCATTCATTTTTTGCTGAGGAACTTTCCTCCTCAGGAAAACTTTAATTGACATCTTAACATAAGGTATTTAGCATTGAAATAGATGTCCCTTGACACCTGTAATTTGATTTTATTGATACATAAAACCAACAAATAAAACCTTTTATCCTTGTGATAGAAGCCATTTCTCTTTTCTCCTTTCCTCCAAAAGGAGCATATTACCTTATATAATGACAGCGACAAAATGCTCTATGAAGATTCAGAAGGTTAAATCCCACCTACCTATTTATCAAAGATATTTTTTTTCTGAAAAGAAAAAAGCCTGGATAAACAAGTACAAAGCTGAGAAGCCGCTTAGGGTCAGCAGGCAGTGGGGAGTTCTTCCACAAGAACCCAGAGAAAGGGGCCTGAACCACTTCCCATTATTTTTTTCTCCCAGAGGCTGGTGAGGCACTGGCACAGGTTGCCCAAGGAGGCTGTGGATGCCCCATCCCTGCAGGCATTCAAGGCCAGGCTGGATGTGGCTCTGGGCAGCCTGGGCTGCTGGTTGGCGACCTGCACACAGCAGGGGCCTGGAACTGGATGAGCATTGTGCTCCTTTGCAACCCAGGCCATTCTAGGATTCTGTGACTTCAACTATTTCATAACTGACATTGTAAGGGGCACTCTGCCTGTACAGCTCCGCCTGCATGGAGGATGAAGCTTTGGGAAGACAATTCTTTGGGGTTGTGATGCTGCTGTGGAAACATGGCTATCCTTGCTCATATCAATCTTAAGAGAAAAGGTTTGCTTAAGACTATTACACTGTGCTCCTTGCCTGAGCTGCATGCAGTTAAATGCTGTAAAGTACATGAATTCTTTGTCCAAATGCTCTGGGGTCTGTCATTAGTTTTTTTGTTACTTTGGGAGATGGTGATATTATGTGTGTGAGCATATTTTTTTTTCATTGTTTTCTGACATTGTTAGGAGCAGACAAAAGAAGCCAGAAAGGAATTTCATCACTTACTCAAACTAGTTTTATTATGTACATTGGTATCACAGGACACGAGAAAGATGCTCTTGATTTTGTAACATAAATTTCATGCTGATTTTGGTTTGCAGTTTACAAAACAGAGAAGCCAAACCACACATGCACACAGAAAGCATGAATGGCACCCACCCCCACACCCCGCGTTCTATATTGTTTTGTCTCATGTCAAGAGAGCACTTTAAGATCTGCTTAAATTTATTAATTGTATAGCCAAGCATCTGCCTCAATGGGATCCTTAATTGTAGTGCTTCTGTGAATGGAGCGTGAGGAGCTGTAAGTCACTACATCCTTAATTTTCTCTCTTTTGAGAAATAGGCTGTTCTTCGTAACAATGTAATACATGTAAAAAATATGCCTTTAGTGCAAAGGCATGCTGTAGGGCATTTTGCAAATGTCCAAGGTAAGCTACAGTGTCTTTAACAAAATAAACAGAGCACAGGAGAGAAGCACTTTGCTTTGGGGATGTGTGTTGCAGCTGCTCAGTTCCAGAGATGGGTGGATGGTAGGAATTGATGTGAGCTGCTGTGTGGTGTTGAGATTCGCTGTGTTTTAGAAGTGCAGCCTGACTTAAAGCTGACTTGAGAGCAGTGCTCCCTGGGGTAACTGCTTAAATTGTCACAGATTGTTGGAACTTCAACTCCACTTTGCATGTAACCTTATACAGTTGCTTACCTAGGCCTGTGCTGGAGTCTTGTAAGAGCGTCTTTTTCTTCTAAATTACATTACAAACCAATTAACTAATTTCAATTGCTTGTTAAAGCTCTTGTTTCTAAAAGTAAAGAACTTCCTTTAAGCTTGGGATACTATCATTAGCTTCCTTTGGGGCTGGAAAAGCTTCTTCATACACACCCCTTTTTTTTCCCCCAATGAATGATTGTTATCTGTATTATCTGTGCATTAAAAAAAAAAAAAAAAAGGTATTATAGAAATGTTGTCATGATCTCAGAGAGAAGCAATGGGCACCATACAAAAAAGCCTTTCCTTGCTCCCCTTCCTTTTTCTCTGCAATTAACTACATCACAGTTGTGATGGCTTGGCAGATGATGGTAACCCTGAAATAATAAGACTGTATATTGTAAATAACAGAGCATTCTTTTCCGGAGCAGACAGTAGAGCTTCAAAGCAAGGGAAAAGACAAATACTGTACTATTGAAGGCCATAACCTTCTACCTTTTAAAAAAGGGTCTAATCTTAACAAATAACAGGGTAAAAGCCAACTAAATGAGGGTGGTAGAGCTGAAAACAAGGTGTTCTTCATTTAACCATTAGAGCGCCGATCTTTCCCAGTACATCACCTAAATGAAGGTTATTGCAGAGTCTGAGTATCCATTATATCCAGAGGGTTAAAGAGGCAGAACCAACGAAGAGAGAAGACTGAAGGATATTTCAGTTCCAAAGTAAAGATATCAGCTACTGCCTCATATGTAAAGAGAACTTAGGAGAGCAGGGCAACTGGAGGTTTCCTTCTTGGCAGGGGCATTGAAGAGGGTCCCTATTCCATTTTTTGATTAAGTTCAGGACTCGGACAAAAAGGTTTTTGTAGTGAAGTTCCTACGAGGATGAATCACCTGGAATGATTGAGTCACTCTACTGAATTTGTGCTAATTAAGCTTTCACAGTGAGGATTTCAGCATAACATAGTAGTGGGGACCCAGCACAACTCAGCGAACGACTACTGACCCAATATGGGAGGAGGATATTCAGTATCTTAAAGGATGCATTTTCCATGAGAACTGTTAATTTGAGTATCCAATCCAAAACAATTTAAGCTGGAGAGCCAAGGTAAAAGTGAGTATTTACCCTGTGACTGCAGTTACATATTTACCTGTAGCTACATCATATGTATATACAAAACATACATGATGGAAATATTTAAAGGCAAATTTTTAATATGGACTGTATTTCTGTTGCTAGAGAAGATGAATTATAAGAGCTGCTTTCCAAATGCTGATTAATCTAAAAATGGTTTTGTCCCATTCAGCCTCTCAGAGTTAGCATCTGAGCGTATGGATATCCATGGTTGAATATCAGACTCTTCTTTGTCTGTTACAAAAGCAGAGGGAGCTTAGTGTTGCCCGAAGCAAATTCCTCATTTCAAAAACTTGAAAATATGATTTCAATATTGGAAGCTTGAGCAGGATCCACTGCATCTCCTGTCTGAGACACAAAGCAAGACAACCTGAATTCCTTTCCATTCCCAATGGAGCAACACTGTACACAGAAAAAGGATAGCCGTTGTCAACAGTGCACAGACAGTAAGAGAAGTAGCATTGTTGTGCAACTGCTGTTGAGGGTGGTGGATTTTGTATGTTAAAAGTCAAGCCTGGCAGGGAATGTCTCTGATTTTTTGTTTAATTGTCTGCTTTTTAGTGTCAGCAGATGCACTTTGCTTCATGAGTAAGTAAGTGACCTTTACCTCTGAACCCTATGATATGTACTTCATAATAACTGGTTGGACTACTTTGACAAATTATTAAATTGTCAGGATGCTGTTTGCAGCACAGTCCATTTTTAGAAAGCAGATAGTCAGCTGTTTGGCATTATGTTGGGTAGAAGAGCGGCAGACAAGAAAGGCAGATTGCTTTGTAAGCTATAAAATGTCAGTCAGTAAATAGTCAAAGGTCTGCTTAAAGTGAAGGAGTAAATACTATGGCAGTTTCTGCCCATGCATTGGATAATTTACCATAAACACGGAGCAAGCTGTAGCAGCAAGGAAGCTAGCCACAACAGTGCAGGTCTGACATTTGTGTGCAGTAATGAATGGTGCCCAGATGTATCCTGTATTATTCAACAGACTGGACTTCAACAGGGAGGTTAACATCTCTTATTTTCTTAATAAGGAGCTTTATGTGTTCAAATGAGGTTTGATTTTCATAGTTAAGAAGGAAAAAATATGTTCATCTTGTGCTGTAATGCTCAAATTTGGTTTGTGTGAAGAGAGAATGGATTGTAGGCCTGCGTGCATGTTTTGTGTTTTACTGAATTCCGTGTAGAAAACTTGTTTCACTGCCTGAGGTGGCAAGCAAAGAGGATCGAAACACATGGAATGTGTGAGAGCTTGTGCTTCTGTCTGCAAGCCTGCTGAACTTGCTTTCAAAGGTGTCAATTCTGTAGCTGTTTGTGAATAGGTGGCAGCTGGAACCTAGCAGCTGAGTCATTAAAGGTATAGCCTCATAAAACTCCTGTGGCATTTGTTTGCATGAAAAGCTTCAAAATTTCTAGCTTTTCGTCTTGCAGTTCATAGCCCGTGGACTACAGGGCAGTAGCTGCTGCATGTCCCACTGCTATTGCTTCTCTTCCAGCACTGTTGGCTGCCTCCATGCTTGCTTTCCCTCAAGTCCATTGGTCCATTGCTGCTCCACACAGGAGTGATAATATTTTATTGTTGCTATGCATTTTCCTAGGGATGCATGATTAAACAGTACGTCTTCATGTGGCACGCTGGTCTGTGTTACCCTCAGGTATCTGTTAATCTGGGCTGTGCCTGTAAATGTTGTTTTTATGCTTAGAACAATAAAAATCTATTGTGATCAGTTGTAAATATGGCAGTAGCATCTTAGGTTTTTGTGATCTGGCCTGGCTGAGAAATGAGTTGATAGGACGGGTGCCAAAATACAGAGAATAGCCATGGGTAGGTACATCTTCACACCTGGGCAAACAGAGAACAAGATAAAGAAAATATTTCTCCTAGTATTACTTCACTGAATGTGAAAACTAATCCAACAGTGCTGCCATAGGGAAAGGAAGGGTGGCTCTTCAGTTACAAATTGAAATCTCAGCCTTTGGCATCAGTGAAAGTCCTCCAGATCTTTACAGCAAAGACACTGTTTTGAAACAAAGTAATTGTGTGGAGAAGAGAGGTGAAATTAAATTGAGTTATGTCTGTGTATTGATACCACTGAAGCTGCGGTCATTGGTCTCTGTATTCAGAGAATTCCTATACACAGTTTAAAGGCTGGGATTACATGCAATTAGTGTTAATGCTAATTGCATGATAAGCTCCATTAAATTCAAGCACTATTCTCTTTAGTGGATGCACTCCGCAAATAGAATGTTATGCTCTCAGAGGAGTTTAATCTCCTGGTAGCGAAAGATATGGAGAGATGTATTCACTAATCCAAGAGAATTATTTTAACTCAAAAGCAAAAAGTGTCCTGCACACTCCTCACCTCACACATTTCAATGGGTCTTTTTTCCCAGCGATCCAGTAGACAAGCAGAAGCAGTTAAGAAGGCCTGTAAAATAATTAGTAGTGAGCTATAAGGAAATTTCATTGCCTTTGAAGGAATGTGGATGGGCACCCTTAGAGTCAAAGTTCGTTTTCTTTTGCTGTAGCTGTGTTACCATGTTGCAGTACATGTGAGAGATGCTGGAAGTGCATTCTAAGCACTACTGTATTGTAACAAAGAGCTGGGAAGATTTACCGGGGCAAATCAAAAAAGGGAAAGTATAAACTCTATTGCAGAGAATGCAAGAAAGTGATTTTGTGTCTGCTGTTGAAATATAAGTACTGTGAACGCTGACTGCCAAAATATGGGATTTATGGGAAATAAAGCCCTAAAATATTTTTCCCCTACGAAAGAAGGAAAAGAGGTAGTTGGAGGAACCCCTTCAGGAATGGTGGGGAATTCTTATGTGTCTAGCTGCTACTGAAGCTTTAAATGCCTTTCTGGTGTAATGAATATTTCATTACGAAGATGGAAAGGAGGACCAAGAAATAAATTAGGCTGCTTATTTTGAAAGAGCAGTATTCAGTGGATAGTAGTTAAAAATCACAAAAGTTGTGTGTTCAGTAAATCAATATTTGGATGTAATTGTTGTAAGAAATAATAAACAAAACACATTAAGTATCAGTAAAGTGGATGTAATTCCATTGCAGATACAGTAGCAAAGCACATTTTGAGATGAAAACATTTTTGTTTGGAAGCCATTCTGTTGAGTGTCTGCTAGCTTCAGTGTTGGATCTATTGCACTTCCTGATATGAAATGGGGAGTTTGGGGTGCTGCAGTGATTCAGTTTCACTTCCTGTTTTTTACAAGTATCAAGCTGAAGTCTTCTGCAGCCCTTCTTTTGGACATTTCATTAAGTAGGTGTAGAGTTAAGCACAGGCTGAAGCAGGATTTCATTTTTCTTTTCTCCTTACAACTTACAACAGGTGAATTATTTTCTTACAGCTTTTACTTGGGTAGAGAGGCATGAAAAAGCATGGTGTTCACAAGCCATGAAAAGTAGCAAAATAACTAGAAAACATCATTCCATGAAACAGCTGGATTCTGTGTGCAGCAGGTTAAGTGAAATCACAGATCAGTCATTATCATAACAAACTTCAGGTAACCAGTATCAGCCATTTTTACCTCACATCATCCACATCAGTTTTTGCAGCCATGTCCAGTAAGTCCTTTTATGGACTGTATTGAAAGCAGCACTTGGGTGGCTATTATTTTTCATTGGGAGCTCATGAACTAGAAAAGGAATCAGCAGGGACCTAAAAATGTAAGTAACATCCTCAGCTTCTAATAGCAGCTAGTTCATTTCAATTGAGTAGTGCTCCTGGTTCATGTCTACCTACCCGATGGCTCAGGCACACTCCTCTGCATGTCACAGCCTTATGAGCGTAGATGTTATCCTGGTTTCAATGCTTTTACTGTAGTTGCTATAAAGTAACTTGTTCTGTGAGAGTTTTGTTGCCTGGCCTTTTGATAGATGGAGACTCTGAGGCAGAGTACTTCATGTGGGCTGTGGGACAGGCACTGGGTCATTTCAGGAGGGCTCTAAGTGAGAGCCCTCTTGGTGCTCAGGTGAGAAGCTTGATGTCAGCGATGCGCTTCCTTTGAAAGTTTGAGGAACATCCTGCATAGTGACTGCGTTAAACTTTCTGTGAAAATATTTGTATTGTGGTGCCATCTTGTGGCTTTAGGAGAGATAAGCAGTCTGTGTAATTACCTTTTAAAAAAAAAAATTAAGAATACGGTATTTTAAGCAAATATTGTCTTATCATTTGGCTTATTTATGCAAATAGGGGTGGCACAGAGAAGCCTTGCACAGCAAGCATGTACATCTGGATCTTAAATGCCAGCAGTAGTAACTTATTAGATCCATGAGATTGCAATTTTACAGTTCTTAATGGTCCTCCTGCACTTTGTCAGACAGGGTTCAGGTTTTGCCTGTGTTTGTACTGAGGCAAAAGTGGTCCACATTGGTACCTCCCTTATTTGTCCCTGCAAGCACTGAGCTTTGCATCGCCTTAAGTGCTTCCGTGTTACGATCTTAATGAATAACTTCCTGAAATCACACAGAAACTGGGCAGTAGTTAAACTGCCAGGCAGACTGTGGGAATGTAGGAGTGTTTTTCTTTGCTCTATGAAGTATTAGGAAAAAAAAATACTCTGTGCTTCTAGTCGATGAATTCCTTCTTTATTTGCAGAGCCTGGTATACCCAGTCACACCTTCAGCAGTGCTCATTCTGCAGCGTGGTTTGCATGTCTGGGATCATGCAGCATCTCTTCTCGAGTCCTGTTGAGAGCTGTATGTGGTCCCACACGGGGCCAAGCACAAGGCTGTAGGCTTGGAGGTCTTTGATCATTTTGACTACAAGGGATGTTTTTTTACCGTCTTCTGCTTTTTGGAGGAAAGAAAGAGCCTATCGCCTGATCAGTGGATAGCTGTGAGACAGCCTGGTTTCTTTCCACCTTTCTTAAGTGCTGCCACAAGTGCTTAAGTTCTCACATGCCTTTGTTGCTTTATCTTTAAAATAGAAATGATCATACTTACCATTCTTTGGAAGAAGCTTGATAGGAGGGCTGCTGATTAATATTGCTACGAAAGTAACTTGATTTCTGTGGTATGTAAGATTCTCATTGTTAATGTACTTCATGAAAACATCTGAATACATTCTCTTTCATGGTAGGTGTGTATTTCTCCCTGCCATTAAACTCAAGCAGAGTAAGAGATAAGGAAACAAAAGCCCACTTCCTTTGTTTGCATGCAGCGCTGTGTCACAGAAATATTTCTTGATGCTCTTCTTTGTAGTTACTGCTGTATGAGAGAGGCTGGATGAATAGATGGAAGCCTT
Source organism: Lagopus muta (assembly GCF_023343835.1). Lineage (NCBI taxonomy): Eukaryota > Metazoa > Chordata > Aves > Galliformes > Phasianidae > Lagopus > Lagopus muta. The sequence continues at coordinate 48,674,483 of NC_064439.1, read as the reverse complement.
CCGTTTTACATGAAGGGGAAGGAAACATAAGGAATGTAAAATGGAGAGGACACTTAATTGCTTGGGCCAATAACATGGTAAGTGTTTGCCACCTCTCTTAAAAGAGCAAAAACACCTCTGCATTTCACTGTTATTGAAAGGTTTCAGTGGAGCAAACTATTGAAGAAATAATGCCAATGTGAACTCTTCTTTATTAAAAGCATATTCCCCCCCTTTTCATCCTCCCCCCTGCAAAACTCTAAGTTTTCAAATTCGTACTGAACTGACAACAGAATATATATTGCTAATGTTGCAGGTGTAAAAAATTCCATTAGACTACTCAAAAGGCTAGACTTAAGAGAAAATGGGCCCTTTTTGCTCAGAGAGCAATTCATGGTTTAAAGGGAAACATTGCTTTCATGCTGAGTGTTGCATTTCACCTAACACTGTATATGTAATTGATGGGTCAAGGTCTGTGTTTCAAAGCTCAACAGTGAGAGATTTTAAGTAAAGTATCATGTCTAAATTCCAAATTTTTGTTTTGAAATGTGACATGGGTACTTGTGAAAACGTTTATTTTCTTTCTTCTTCTTTTTTCCCTACTGAAGGAAGCATTCATTAAAATATTTTAAAGCTGTTGTTCTTTTATTCTTTTTAAAAAGCAGTTTGGTATGAAGTTGTTAAAGGTAGACTTTTTGTTTATTTGCTTCCCTTTAATGACTGCAACTTAAGCAAGTGCTTGATTGTTACAGCAATAGGTTATGACTGAAAGGTTTTGTTCTTTTCAGAGCCATACAATTAAAATATATATTCTGGGTGAATCTGCAGGGAATAGATAGGACAGTTGAGGAGAGCTATCCCTAGAGATGATGTGCCACATCAGAACACAGCATACTAATAAAATGTTGAGAGCCATCTGTCAGAGACAAAAAGCCATGGTCAGGGCCTATCTTTCAATGAAAAATGAAATGACACTTGCCCTCCAAAAGATTAATATATTTGGTTATTGGCCTTTTCCCTTCCCCCTTTACCTTTTTAAAATTTTCTCCATCCTGTAGTGAGGTTTTTGTTCCTTTTTTCCTTTCCAAACTAGAGAAAATCCCATATAGCCAAGCTGCTTACTTTCTCTCCAGTTATTATTTTCTTGTGCTTTTTGTTTTTTTATTATTATTTTATTACACACTGCGTGTGAGCTTGTGAGACATCAGGTTTTTGAGATGGGCTTCAGGTTATTGTGGCAAGGTCTAATTTCTGTTTTCAAGTGTTCACATAACATGCTTGCCACTGTGTCCTCCTCTTCCTCCATGACCAAGAGTCTAAGTTCTACAGACAGACACCTGAAAACAAAACCCTTTGCATGCCTCACTCCCTCAGAAACAGGCATTTGTTTCCATCATGATAGGAAATTGGCTCAGGAAGTCCTTTCAGTTACAATGCAAGTGGCATGTTTATCTATAGAGGATTCTATCCTGCTGACTTGAGAGCCACTTTAAGTTAGTCTACCCTGTGTAGGATTTATTTGCCTTATAGAAAAACAGATGTGATATGGGTCACTTGTTTGAAAATAATCCTGGAAGACAAAGTGATGAGATTAATAAAAGGCAGATTTATTAAAAAACAGTTCAAGCAAGATTGCAGATTTTATAAAATGAGCTTAGAAAACACGAAGAATGAGGTCCTTCTCTGTGTTACCCAGAGATTTGTTCTCTGCAGAAACTGTTACGTAGTTTTTGTTCTTGTTTTGTTTATGTGTGTTTTGTTTGTTGGTTGGTTTCTGTTGCTTTGCTGAGTTGGGTTTTTTTTAACGTTTGATGACTTTTAGCCTAAGAGATGCCAGTAGGAGTGTTTCTGTTCCCTTCTGTACCACTTACTGCTTCCTGCAATTTAAGTTTGAAAAAACAAAAAGGGGAGGTGAGGGTTAGGGAGACAAAACGTGGCGTATGCCATGACCCTCATATTGAGATTCTTTGACTTACAGACACTTGAACTGGTGCAGCTGGGGACACAGAAACCCGCAGTCAGGGGGAACAGAAACAGGCAGGGGAATCTTTTAAATCAGTTTTGTCACTAGAAAAATTCTAACATGGAATGGCATCCTGGATGCTGACCTTTCAAGGTTCCTTCCATCCCCTTTTCTGTGATCATAAGACTTGTTTTTCTGTTCACTGAGCTTAAGGGAAATATCTGCTAAAATGCTTTGGTTTTGTTTTGTTTTGTTTTTTCTTGCAACATTTGCTATTAAATCACAAAGAAGCAAGTTATTACTTAATGTGAATTAATCTCTATTTTGCTAGTGGAAAGGTTATAGCTCGCCTTTTCTAAATGGTATGGAAAAATCTGATTAATAGCTCTTCAGTGCTCTCTCTCCTTATAAAATGACTTTAATCTTCCTTTCTTTAAACTTTTTGTTCTGCTGGTTTGGGATATTTCCTGAGGAGGCAGTGAAAAATCACACTGTGCAAAACCAAACATCATTTAAATATGCTTGTTTTTCCCTTTCAGCATAAGAGTATAAATGCATTTTTAGAGAAGTAGAGATTGATGTCATTTATATTAATGAGTTGTTGCTTCACATCTTTTTTTCTGAGATGAAATTTTTGGTTTCTCTATGAGGAGCGTTATGGAAGCACATGGGATGCTTTTGTTTCTTCAAGTAATAGCACCAGCCCAAACAATCTGGAATGGTTCATGACTCAAGCTGCTGATCTGCTCCTCATTCATTCTTTATGTCTTTTTATTTGACGTGTAAAGTTCAAGTGTCAGTTTATTCTGATCTTACCATTTCTCCTGTTACATCCTGGGCTAGGTTGGTCTTTGTATCAACAGCTTTTTGTGTTGGCGTTTTCATCTGTACCCTGCAACTCATAAAAACTGCTACGGCTGTCAAACAGTGCAAAATCGTATGGGCTCTGGTGGTTAGGAGTTTGTCATGCTGAATAAAGTCCTCTTCTGTTTAAACTTTCAGGGCGTGAAGATACTTGACATGATCTCCAAGCAAAGAATTACCAATGTGCCTCGAGATGACATAAGCCTTCGCCCAGACATGTATCCCTGTAGCCTTTGCTGGAAGGATAATTTAACACTGATTATTGGCTGGGGAAATTCAGTAAAGGTGCAATTACCTGTCTTTGTAATAAATGCTTGCTGTTATCACAGACAAACAGAGGATTATTTCTGAAAAGCAAAGACAATCGAAAAAAATAGAGTTTGGTTTGACTGCAGTCTGCAGAACTCCTGCTGCCATAGAAATGTCATTGGACTGACCCTCATGAGGAGGAGGAGTGATAGACACCCAGCGGTCAGACAGATTTCTGTGTGTGAGCATGCAGCGAGTATAATCCTCAGGGACACTTCTCTGTGCCTTCGAGAGATTTCCTCTTTTGAAAGCTTTCAGAGGGGCTTTTGAATTCATTTCTTTTCATTAGCATTAAGGAAGAACAACTTAGCGTGAGTTATTTTTGGAGGAACTTTAGGGTCTGAGGACTTTGACTGCTAAAGGAAGACACGTACTTTGAGCCAACCATGGGGTAAAAAAAAAAAAAGAGGAGGGGGGATAGAGGGCTGGCTGCTTAGAGTTTTGCTTTGCTTTCACTAGGGAACTGGCATTTTGAACTCATGTACTGGAAGCTGTCTGTGATTTGTGCAGACCAGTAGCTGAAAGGAGTTTGTTAGAGCCTGGTAGATGTTTTCTTACAACAGCTTGCTACGTCATTGCACAGTGGGAAATTAAAAGCACTTGGTGGGAAAGTACGGTAACGTAGGTGAAGCATAAAAAGCTTTTGGAGCATTAAGCTTAAAATTTTACAGATGAAGAAGTTTTTCCTAAGTTTGGCACCTGATGTTCCATTGCTTAGCATATTTGCATAGCATATGCTTACTGAAATAGTGAGGTGATGAAACAGTAAGCATGAGAAGATACCAAAATCAAACTCCCACATGCTACTGTGAAGAAATCACAGTGAGAAGATGCTTCCAGATGTCTGTGGTGGTCCATCTGCCTTCTCCTCTGTCACCCTATGTATAAGGCTGAGGGCTACGATCAGAAATTTCCTTTTGGGTTTTCTTCCTCAGTGATTCGTCATCACCGTTTTGCTGCCTGTGTTTTTCAAAGTCCAGAAGTGCAGCTTCAAGAACACCGCAGTGAGAAAAGGAGTCTCTGGGAAAAGTTAGCATCATTTTAAGAATCACAGTTTGTTCATCATAATGATCCAGATATCTCTTCCCTAGATTTGCTCAGTGAAGGAGCGGCATGCCAGTGAAATGCGTGACCTTCCAAACCGCTATGTGGAAATAGGTATGATGGTATGAATGTGTGCCTTCTTGGAATTAGATAGGCTTTGAGAGGTCTGTTTTGACATTGAGCCTGGAAAAGTTGTTACAGTTCAGAAGCAACTTGTAGTCGTAACGTAAATGTCTCCTCACTTTTGCCTGATGAGGTTGTTACGATGTCCTGCGTAGTTTTTTGCAAGCTGAGACTCTTAAATTTGTGCTCTTCTACAATCAGACTGTTGTGTGAGGGAAAAGTGGATGTCCTAACTTGCCTTTCATGCAGATTTTTACAGAGATTTTGGCCTGTTGTCTTTCTTAAATGATGATCAGTACACTAATAAGGAACAAACAGGCACTACCTTAATTAATTATTTATTGTTAAACTACGCTGCTTATTCTGGGTTTGGAGTAGCTCTAGAAAATTGATTGGAATTTCTTTTTGTTCCCTTTTTTTGCTCTTTGCTTTCCTATTTCTGTAGGTGATGTGAATAATTTCATTATTGCTGATTAATGGAAGTGGTGTTGACAGCATGTGTGTATGAAGTAAAGCACAAAGGGGAATTCAAATGAAATTTGACAGTGGTTGGTGGGGAGTGGTAAACAAAAGCTCAACTGTTATCAGAGGAAGCTTTTGGTAAGGAAAGGTCTATGAAGAGGTAACACTGACAAGATAAACAGGGACTCCATAGTCCAGAGAGGACAACTGTGGAGTTTTGTGCTTCCTTGTCTTGACTGCAATGAGATGAGATGTAAATAAGAGTGTTCCAACAAAATCCTGACTCATGTCAGCATATTGGCCAGGGAGATACATGCCATAGATGTATACAGCTTTATGATCTCAGAAAAAAAAACAGAGTTTTAAAATAGCTTCTCAAAATCAGCTAGGAAATGGATGTTAAACATTGTAGGAATTGTAGATACTGAAAGAAATCATGCTTGACTATTAACTGATACTTGAATGCTACTTGCTGGTTAAGGTTATATAGTCCCAAAAGAATAATTAAACATGAGATTCTAGAATTTTTGAGGGAATTATATCAAGAAGAAATTCAGTCTTGAATTTTACCTTCCAATCTCTTATAGAAGATTTATATATTCTATATTCTGTACCTGTAAGTCCCTTTTCTAAGTAGCTTTTAGGAAATAATTAAATAGGGTGATTTTACATACTGACAAGCAAACAAGAACGTATTCTTCACTTATAGTATGACTGTTGTGGGAGCTAACCTGTCTGCTGGAATTTCATTTTAAAAACAATAAAAAGCTGTCATAAAACTGTTTGGCTGCAAATCTGAAGGTTAGAGAGTTCTGTGGAAGTAACTCTTTCATATTTCAAACTTGAGCATGAAGTCTTCTCGGTATTCTTGAGGACTGCTGTTTTATCTCACTTAACCTGTTGATGATGTGCTTGAAGTTTTTCTTCCTGGTTTCACGTCAAAGCATTGAAACAGCTCTGCCAAAGGCTGCCAGCGGCCCTCATTGGAATGTGGATATTAGACTGAGAGGGAAAAACAGGCGAAACTATTTGTTCAAGTCTGAACAGAAATTACAGTAGCTTTTGATTTAGTCACATGGAAAGTCTTTGAGAGTTGTGTGTCATCATGCCATAGCATCCATTTCAATTTAATTGTAGTTTAAGCTTTACTTTTCAGGCGCATAGCTGGAAAATTGGTGTTATTAATGGGCAGACTGACCAGCAACCAATATGTTTTTTGGCAAGAAAATCCATATTCTAAATGGATGCATTTTTGATATACTCCTGTAATGTAAAGAATTTACACAAAACAGGAATATAGTCCAGTGATAGCTTAATATCCTTGAGATATTCTTTTGGCTTATAGCTTTTATGGCATCGTCTCATCAGGATAATACATGTGAGAAAACACTGTATTGTCATAGGCTCCATATCTCAGCAGTTCAGATTTGGTTTTTTAGAGCTATTCAGAGGGCCTCGAAGTTCTACAACATCATTGCAAACTATGGTGGCATCAGTAGACAGTAGATGTTTTTCCAATGGCTTGCATCCCAGGATGCAAAGCAATTCCTGCCTTGTAAGTTAGGTACATAGGATCCTGTGTACCAAGGATTTTACCTTGATGCACAGCCATGCTTGATGTGTGGAAGGAAATAAATATGGTATCTACCTTGATCCTAAACCAGGTGGCCTGTGTTGTAGGAAGGTAACACCACTGAACTGTTTTGGCTGTTGTATTTCAAAGAAGACAATGCTGTGGCTACATGCAGAAGAGGTATCACAGAATATATTGTTCTCATGCAGTAAGATCTGCTCGACATCACTAATCTTATTTACATCTTTCGGTATATTAATGTGCTGTTCTTCGTTAATCATTCCTGTTTGTGGTTACACGTCACGCTTCGTTGCATACGTGAGAATTCATTCACTGTCAAAGATAAACTCAAGCAAAGTGTTTCTATTTAGGTTTAAATGTATGTTAGCTGTGCAGATCCTATCAGTTTATAGCTGCCTGCTACCGCGGTGCAGCAGTGTATTGATTAGAAAGTATCGGTATTGAATTACAGGCTTAACGTGGACTAAATGCCATTGTGATTCTTCTCAAAGAGTGCTTGACCCCAGTGCTCACTTCTGATACGTGTACAAAAGCTGTAATGCTAGACAGCTTCTGAACTGGCAGCCCTTCCTCAACTGTGGTCGGCTAGTAGGCTGCTTGCTAAGGAACTAATTAGCACTTTGCACTTAATGCAGTGCCTTGGCAAAGTAAAATTGGGTAATAGCGGGAAATAATCTTCCAGTGGTCTAGTCGAGTAGCTCATGAAGTATTTAACGTGGAAGGGAGTAAAAGACTGGAAGTTGATTAGAGATTTCTCATTCCATTCATTTTAGCCTAGATTTTAGTTGAGGAATCTCAGCTTAGTTCCAGGTGCCATTTCTTTCCCCTGGGCATTCCCCCACTTTCCCCACAAAGCAAACTTCTGGTATAAGAATAGCATGTGGATATGATGTAACAACACATCCTTGTGTTTTGGGGAGGGATAGCTGTATCACCACATAGAAAGTTATCACCGAGTACTGAGAACACCATGTTTTTAGCTGAAAGAAAATGGGCTATTTATTTTTTGCTTCGTAAAGCGAGATAATGTGATCTGCTGTAGCAGTGTATTTTTCTTCACAAAAAGAGAACTTAAAGCTTCCTAATGAATATAGTGAGCAATAAATTAAAAGTGAATAAATGTCATCATCTTTAAGCTAATTTACGCAACTATTTAATTGCAGCAAGTCTACTTTAGGAAAAGGAAATGGCCAAAAAAAGAAAAGGAAAGAGAAATCCCCGTCTGTGTACCTGTGTACCCGACTTCTGCTCATCGTGTTCTGTTACAAGACAAGTAAATCATCCATAAATTCCTTAACAAAAATTACCCCAGACTAAGACTTCTGAATATTTGCCCTGTTGGTTGATCAGATTTTAGGGGATTTTACAGAAAATTAGCTGGGAAGCTTTAAAACTTTTTTTCATGCGATCATGTTGAATTAACAGTATTAAGATAACAGGCTCTGCTTTATTTCATTGGAAATGCTCATCATCTGCTGTGCGGCATTTGAGGTTATATTAGGAATGATTGACAGATCATTGTTCAATACTCTCTAAGAGCCTTTCTAAACTCTCAGCATTCAAACAGAAATAAATCTGAAGATAACTTTTCCAACCATTTTCTTAGTAAGTAAATACGGAGGTTATGAATTCTGATTTCAGAAGCATGAAATAAATTCTGTTTTCCTAATCAGTAATATATAGGGATCTATTTGAGTCTTACCTTATTGCTCTTCCTACTGGAATTGAAGGAAACAGTGGGTAAAAATGCTATCACAATGTGTACATAACTAAGTAGAGTTGCTTAATTTTCATGTATAGTATGAAGGAGAGAACTGCAAAGAGTTGTAAGGATGCTCAAGCACAAATAAACTATGCTCAAGTGGGTTACTTCAGTGGGCCTCCTCAGAAATTTCCAGTTCCTTTTGTGTTGCAGTTGACATTTCTCTAACTGAGCACATCTTGAGCTTTCTGCTCAGATTCCTAGTCAGAAGGAAGCTCTGCCCTGGGAATTTGAATTTATGAAGACCTTTGTGGAGTTTAATGGGAGATAGGAACAATTTGTAAGTATGAAAATACTTAAATGCTGAGGCAGGTGTTCGTATATAAAGATTTTCAAAGGAAGATGTCAGTAAATTTAAATTGAGATTTATATTTTCTTCAAGGCTTATCTTGGATGGTACGTTTGAAAGTATTGTTCAACTTCTCTTAAAGTAAACTATGTATACGTGTGTGTGTGTGCTTTGTGATTTGCTTATATCCATCTCAAGACACTTTAAGTGGTACTTATGTAGGACAAAAGCCTTTTGTGGTCCTCTAGCTGGCACTGAGAGCACATATGGGGCAAAAAGCATGTTTTATATCAAACGCAACTTCCTGAACCTGGTTAATAGCTAATCAAAGCACACTGTTTTCTACAACATTTTGTTTTACATAATTAACCTAGCAATGCACTGGTACTGGAGATGCCATCTTGAGAGCACTTCAGGGCATGCTATTCTGCTGATTTTATAGGTGTTCCCTACATAGATAGTGAAAAGGTAGAGACATCACCCCAGCAGCTAGCAGCGCACCAGAATGCTCTGGGCTGGCCAGGGTCACCTTGCTTTATGGCTCCCCTGCTGTTGATATACGTGTGAGCTAACTAAAAACTACCCTGAGTGCCTCTCCATTTCTTTTGTGCACCATATGGAATTAAAAACCAGAAAGTATCAAGAAAAAGGCTTCTTTTCATCTATTAAGTTTCATGTTTGTTCTCTGCACCTTCCTGCCCACTTTCCCGAAATTAATGTCAAAATCTTGGCCTCATTGAAATCAATGTCAGCACAGTGTTATCACTGTAAACACAGTTGCACACTTTAAATTTGCAGTGCACTATTTTTCGAGATTTTATTAAGCAAAACAGGCTTTAAAAATAAAAGTCAGTGCACTGCCTGTGGGAAAGTTGTTTTTATAGAGTTTGGGTAAATAGTGTAATGTATGCTGTTTTATTTATGTGGTATGTTTCGTCTATTTCGCTTAATGAACAAGATGATTTACAGGTTTCATCTCTGCTTCCTTGGTAATTTGTCTGACAGCTGTACGTAGATGATGAACATAAAGTAGATGCACTGTCAACACATCTTCCATCCGCTTGTATGATAGGCATAAACATGTGTGACACGCGGTCATACTATGGTCATTCCTATTTACTTTGGTGCTGTGTTTGGTTTAATTGTTTTGGATCCTTTTCAAATTAACAGCACTTCTGGAATACCTCATTTTTTCCCCTTGATCAGGAGAAACTGTGGAGATAAGTCAGATTAACCTCATGGTGCTCTGAGCTCTAATAACTGTCGCAGTTCCTCAGTAAAACTTTTCCTGATGATCTCTATCAAAGGCTTCTGTCAGGTCATAGAGCGCAGCCTGTGCCAGGCAGCCTTTGTTCAAGGCTGTCACAGCTGTGCTGGAGCCTTGTGTTTCCACAAGGTCTCTCGAGGAAGAAGAGCTGAGAGAAGGCTGGAAGTGAAACCGAGGGAGCTGAACTCTATTTAGAAACAAATGTCACAGAGATTTCCTTGTATATCTTTTCTGAACAGCAGTACTGCCTTATCCAAACTAGATTCTGTGGGTGTTACAGACTACTTTAGGAGTGCCTCACTGACTGAGGAAATGAAGCCCCAGTGTAGGCCAAACACATGTGATTTTTCAAAACTGTCCCCGTAATCTTTATAAAGATACCATTCATCACTCTGCTTTCCTTTCCAAATTCATATGACAGTATTTCATATGCCTCCGAGAGCCTTCGCTCGTCACTTTTTAAGCTGTCAACAAAAGTTTCTTCGCTGTCCTTCTACCCTGTGCTCTAGATGTTACTTTTTTTCTTGTCCATGCACTTGCTCCTGTCTTCCACGTTCTCCTAAAATGCCAAATGCTAAATTATAAGCTGGGAATAAGATTTATTATGTAGACATTATTAACATGGTTGTTTTTAAAGCCATCGCTCAAAGCAACGTATGACACAATCCAAGTAATCTCATCACTCTTGCAGTATAGAACAAAATAATGACATACAGGACTACCAGTGTGAACCTGTTCTCTGCTAGAATAGATTGTTTTACCCTTGTGCCATGCTTTGGCCTCCCAGTGATGTCAAAGTGTCAGCCATCATTAAGAGAAAAACAGCATTTGCTTATTCAGTGAGAGACAGATGTCAAATACGTATTTTATTTGGCAGTATTATTTTCCTCTTATATCAGGAGGACAATTATTTATCCTGTTTCTTCATATTGCCTTGGCTAAAGCAAATTATATTTATGCTGCATTTGCTATTTGCTTTACTGAAATAATTACCTATTTCAGTGAACAGAAGATAGTGGTAGTGTACCTTGCTGACTGGAAAGAAGGAAACATTTATTTTCTACTTATATTTTCCTGAAACTGTCTTGAGAGAAAATTATGATGGATCTAATATATTCTGTTTAACAAAAATTAGTTTGCTAATACAAGCACTAAGATCTGCAGATGTTTAATGCCTATATTGTACACCCAGGAGTAAAAAGCTAAATAATTCTTTCTGCCTAAAAGCTCAGCTACAATGAGCCCTTTTACAAGTTCAGCTCGCTTTTTTTTTTATTCCCCAAAATAGTCAACACTTAAATTGGTCATGAAAACAAGACAGTATGGGAAATCATATTTTCAGTTTCAAGGATAAGAAAAGCCTCTATTTAACTGTATCTTTTCTTAGTGATGAGTGTATCTGTAAATCTTCTGATAATGAATTAATAATGACCTTTGTGTTTTCATATATCATACCAATAGATGTATCAGGTGTGATTGTCTTACAGTTACACAACTTTCTGTAAATATGCAAACCTACAGAGATCTTTTGTACAGTACCTATTTTACTGAGCTTGGCTTTTTTCCTTTTTTTTTTCTTCCTCTCCAGTGTGATTACTGGAAGTCTAGCTGACCATTCATTTCAAATGTTTCATCTCTAGCATGTCCTGGAGCACAAACATTTCTTCTTGCAAGTCTTAATGGAATTGAATCTGTTAAATGTAATTTTTCATCATCTTGCTGATCCAACTGGGAAGTCTGTAGGTTTGCTATATGTATTGAGTCTACTTTTCTCTGAACTGATACTCTGTGTTGTTGGTTGCTCCCTCAAAATAAGCTGTGTGTTTTTCTTAGGAAGCAGTTCATACATTTATTTGCTTAATAATTTAATAATAATAATTTGCTTAATAATTCTCTCTGTTTCCATTCCTGTGTTTCAGTTTTCCAGTTTGATACAGAGTTCTATATCAGTGGGCTTGCACCTCTCTGTGACCAACTTGTTATACTTTCATACGTAAAGGAGATTTCTGAAAAGACGGTAATTATTTTTCTGTTACAATTTCACCACACCACTGAACTCTCCTGGGAGTTAGAACTTACTTAAACTAGTCAGGCAGATCTGATTACCTGTGAAAGAGTTGCAACCAGCTTGTAGTGAGCAGAGCCTGAGACTTCTCTGACCTAGCAAATAAGGGCAGCAAGGATAATGCTGAAAACTAATGGATTTACCTTTTAAAAGCTCTGTCCTTTGTTTCCTGCAGGAAGCAGAGAAGGTCTCTAGGTAGTCTTTCTCTTATTTCTTCCTTTTACCCCTACCTCTTACTGTTTCTCTCCATTTCTCTCATTATTTTGGCTATTTCTGCACCAGAAGAAATGAAGGATCTCTCTAGCTAGAGGAACACCGTGCTGAACATACATCTTAGAAGAAAAGAGATTCGTGAAGCTGATCGGTCACTGTAGCAGGGGTGGGATGCATTATTGCAAGTGCATGGCATTGCCATTCCCCAGACCTTGGTTGTGTGCACCAAGGTATGATAGCTAGCTAGATAGATAGCTAGAAATCAGAATTCATGTCAGCCGCTTCTACTGCAAGCAGGCGCGTATGGTGTCTGTCTCCAGCATTTATTTCATACTGCCAAATAAAAGGCGAGGTAATGGAGGAAATCCTTGAAGTTGCAGTGTGCGAGTGGCAGATGCTCTTGATCATCTCTTTGATAGTAGGCCTGCATTAGCCAAGCATCACCATAGAAACCTTAAGCAACTGGGTGCACAAGTTGCTAGGCAATGCAACACTGTAGGTTCAAATGAATGCTCGAGCTGGCTGAAATCAATAGGGTTAGCTTCCAGCTCTGCTGCAGGATGTCAGATTATTATTTCTTTATTTATATGGAGGAGAAAAATAATGTCACAGCATTGGTTCCCAAGAGAGCCGGTGTGGTAGTCCTCCAGTGCGTGAGAGTAGGTGAAAGAAAAGACGGCAAGCAAATTGGATGGGAAGGGGGAGGAAAAGGGGAATTGGAATTCAAGGGAGCAAGGAAATTAGGAAGCCATCGTTAATGAAGAAGGAGGCTGTGGATGCGGGTAGAAACTGAGATGAAACTCATTCTGGCTGCTACAGGGAAGAAAAATGAAAAAAAATTCAGGTAGTCCAATTGTAATAAAACACAAGAAAGAGATTTCACTTGAATTTGCTTTTAATTACCCTTCTGTGTAAACAGACAATAAAATCTCTGCAAGCTGGACGTTCATAGCTTCCCAGTTTTCTGGTGCCTGGGTTCTTTGGGAAGGAAAGGACTCCCATCCTTGTGCTGTGGCTGTGCTCTGGCCTGGTAGGAGCCCCCTGCCAGCATCTCAGAGCCCCTCTGCCTGAGCTCACAGCTCACTGCAGATGCCGTTGGGTGGTGAAGAACACTGTCCTTCCTACGCTTCATTTCACAGCTTTCAGATGACAACTTCTTACTTGTTACAAATTGCATTGGAATTGAACTCGTGGCTATGCTTCATTTTTCACTTCTGCTGGAACAGTTAGGTCAGGAAAAGACTTCAGTGGTTCTGCTACTGACTAGGTTGGCTGGAGATGTGAAAATCCACTTCTTACATCACAGTATCCTTTCATGCTGTATTTTGTTAAAATCGACGGTCTGAAATATAAAATAATGCTTTGTCTTGAGTTTTGTCTTAATTAAAATAAGCTAGTTGAGCCAGTGTTTTCTCCATGATGTCATCTCACAGTAAACATCTGCATTTCACTGCTTAAGTTGACCTTTCTGAAGAGCATCAGCACAGTAAAGGTTTTAGATTACTCTTAGTTTAATTTTACTTGTAATGCTGCTGGATGCTTAGAAGCGCAAACCTGAACACCAGCTTTAAAGAAGTTGATCTTGGTACCAGAATAACACTGATTTGTAGAACTTTGTCCTCTGGGGCCTGAGTCCAGCTGAGAACATCTGAAACTGTTGCATTACTTTTTGTATGCAGTGGTTGATCATCATCTGTTCTAGCTCTGAAAACTTCTGTGACCAAGAGCAGAAAAATAATGCCCAAACTCCCAAGGAGGTTAAGCCTGTGTCATCTCTGCGTCTCCTTCCCTGTGTGGTTCATAGCTGAATACCCATTGCAAAGTGAATTCTGGTGCTGTATCTGGTGCTGTAGTTGTTGGGTATCAACTTTACCTGCAGGTGACCATCAGTTGATATTGCTGAGGAAGCTGTGCAGGATGCAGCTAAGATGTCTGCATTTTTCTAGGAGGTGGAGTGTTGCGCCAGGCCCAGACTGGACATCGTACAACCTCTGCCTGAGTCCTGTGAGGAGATCTCTTCTGATGCACTGACAGTACGAGGATTTCAGGAGAATGAATGTAGAGATTACCATCTAGGTAGGTGTTCTTAGTATTGTTTTGTTTTGTTTTCTTAAGTGGATTAAAAATTATTTAATTTGGAAGTGCTCAGAGCCTTCTTAATCTTTCTCATCTCTGTTAATACGTGTGACGCTGAAATGTAAGAACCAGTCAGATGAAAAAACACAAATGTGCTTTGCTTACAAAGAGGGATACAATTAAACATTATGATTTGCAATGCCACTTATAAGTCAGATTTGCTGGGAAACGGAGAAGTCTTGATCTCGTGCAATGCCCAGTATTTTGGGGAAAAGTATCTCTGATAGAGATCTGTTCACGATCTTTAGAAGCTCTTGTGAATCTTTGGGTAGGAGGGCTTCGGGAGTAGTGATAAATGAATGATACAGTGTCTGGAAAAGTTTTTAGGGCCAAAGGTGGAATAGATGTCATTTCAACAGTAAGATGCCCCTGGATCAGATTAAAAGGGGCACGTTACTACTTAGCTTCCCAGTACTGACAAAGCTGTCAGCATGTAACAGACCTCAGAGTGTTAAGATGAGTAGGAACTGGAGTTTGACAACTTCAGCCTTGAAGATGGATTTAATTATGTAGGCAGGGAGAAAAACTCTAGCCTAGTATACACCAGTCTTTTAAATAAGATGGTGGGATTTTCTGCTATACATGTTGTAATTCAAGAAGATGCATGGCAAAGCTGATGCAGAATTCCTTGGTGAAGATTATATACGGAGTGTTAAACAGAAACAGTCCTTCTGGCTTTTAAAATCCATGAATCTGATTTTTAAATACCTTCCCTGGCAGCATGTTTCAAATCATAGGCTTGGCAGGCCTCTTTGTGTTCATCAATGCCCTTAAGCCACTAGAAAGAAATAAACTATATCTCCTCCTGATCTCCAAAACATCTCTGCAGCTATCAGTGGAGTTGTGATTGCTTTATACCTGTCCCTAAGCAGAACACTGATGCCCACAGTTGTACTTTTATGCTTAATAAATATTCTACTTAACCTGACAAGTGTAAGAATTTTGGATGGCTTTAAAGCAAGCAGTATTCTGTGGATTGCTTATAGGCTCAGGAGTGATATGTGATATCCCAGATATTCCAGATATGGGATGGGGAATGCTCTTTTTTTCCCATACCCACTAAATATTGATAGTAATTCTTCATGGGTTCTCTGCAAATAATAATTATTCTGAGCAGTCATCTTCTCTGCTTGATATTACCTTTAAGTACATTTTTACTTTGAGCTTACTTAAAAATAAAGGCTTATGGTATAGGCAAATGCATTATACATATAACCTTAACTTATAGCGTTGCAAATGCATTGCTGTAATGATGTGCTGTGTCCCCAGAGGTTATGGCATCCATCATTTATGCTTTTGATGGCCTTGACCTTGATGAGGAGGAGAAGTTTATTGCAGGCTATGGAGTGTAATAGTCCTCTAAAAGTACAATAATGTGTTCTAAACCGTCATAAAGTTTACACATAGTGAATGAATCAGAATCTGCAATAAGCTGTAGTGATTTTTTTTTTTTTTTGGAAGCTATTTTACCATTTAAGCCAGTTTTAATTCATTGGAGAATATAGCTTTCCGAATAAGCATGTTCTGCAGGAATAGCCTTGCTTCCTTCCTTGCATTTCCTCTTTAAATTCCCCTCTAGGGTGTACTAAAAAGCTTTACTTAAGGAAAATATAATAAAATTGTGTATGCACTTGCAGAGTATTCGGAAGGTGAATCGCTGTTTTATATCATCAGCCCAAGAGACGTGGTTGTAGCTAAAGAACGGGACCAAGATGACCACATTGACTGGCTTCTTGAGAAGAAGAAATATGAAGTAATTTTTACAACATTCTTTCCTTCAGACTCTTCCGATTTTGGAGTTGTGGTACAGTGAACTTAGCTAGATCATTTGAACTGAACAGTTTCTGTTCCTCAAGTCATTATCTGAATGGCTGTGAGGGCAGGTGTTGGCCATGCACCTCTGCGTCATGTCTCTGCAGGTTTAGACTTCTTAGTGGAGCAACTCATCTGAATGGCACTCAAATGAGATAGATGAACTAAACACTGCGAATACTGCCATCAGCATCAGATACAAAATGTGTTTGCTGTCACTAAAAATTATGAAAGCTGTTTCTTGGCTCTAAATCTGCTGATCTGTGTGGCCACTTTCCTAGATCTTTCCTAGACTGTTTTGTAAATATTGGCGGTTTTAAGCACGTGTATCTCAACATCTAAATCAATATTAAATCCTTAAAGACTATCTCACTGTTCTGGATTCTGATTTCCTGCACTTAGTGATTTAGAACACACGTTACCATACATGAAGTGGCTTACAAATGCTTGTTTATATGCTGCTTGTTGGATGCCCATTATAAGAAAAAGAAGTGCCATTCAGCACTTACACCTTTTGTTAATGCAATCATGGTACTCGGCATGCAGGTTTGTTTGAATCTTTGCAGATGCTTTTGTGTCTGAAGAACAAACTTGTGTGATGAGTGCAGTTTTGCAGTTATGTAAATCACAGCATCTGGTCCCTGAAGACTCCAGCAATTTGCAAATGACAGCTGTGCATGTGCCTTTGTGAAAGCTATTCAAGGTAGTAGGTAGCATGAGTGTTAGAATGTATGTTAAAGGTTTCGTTTTGTTTGTACAAGTGGCAGCTTTGTTTCTGTGCATTTGAAGTAGAAGAAGGAAGCAAAAATGACACTTAAATGTAAGTCATACTGACTGGAGAAGGCTTTTGGGGTAGGGAGCTGTGTACCCCTCCCCCACTGCCATACTGATGATTTTTTTCACGTTTTGGTAGGGAAGAGTTCTCATTTGAAAATGATCCAATGGGATTGCTTTGTCTTTCTTCTTGTAATCTTGAGATCTGATCCTAATATAGTAATGTGGAGTGAACCCAGATGGAAACAAAAGTAGTTTTCTCTTTGGTTGACTGCTTTTGTTTGGGTATGAATTCAAAGCTGCTCATTCAACCGTGGCATTAAAAATTCTACTGCTTCAAACACCCTGCTCTGGAAAAAAAAAAAAAGAAAAAAAAATTGATGTATGCAGTTCTAGACCTTTCTGTATTGAAACTTTGTGTATATGGCTAGTATCTCTGTTTTCTACTTTCTGAATGCAGGAGGCCTTGATGGCAGCTGAGATCAGTCAGAAAACCATAAAAAAGCACAAGATTTTGGTAAGTCTGAAAACTTCTATTCAAAACAAAGTATCTGATTTCCTTTAGAGCACTGTGAGATGCTACAAATGCATTCCCTGTTCTGTGTCACACCAGACAATAGCTGTTAGGCATACTCCGACTAGCATTCGATTTCCTGGTTTCAGCTGCAGAACAGGAATGTTAGTGCATGAAACATGACAGGATGTGGATTTTATAAAGGTGCTATTGACATTAAAAAGAATTTCACTCCTCTGACTGCTGATAGGGATTTTGTTTGCTTTTACTTCTGCATTAAATTTACTGTGGTTCAAGAAGCACAATTATTGCAATATTAGAGATAGAGCATGGGGTGACACATTTCTCTAACTTTTACCCTGTATGTGTGACAGGGTTTTGGCAGGAGTTTCCAAGGTGCAATTGGACGACCTTTTAAATGCTGCTGAAATTCTGTTGCAGTTTCACATCTAGCTCTCGTGTTCCTTTGCAATTCTCATTATATTACATAGTTAAACTTCTTTTCTATTGTATATTTATTTCCCACCTATATAGTTATTTCCCACGTTTATAGTTCCTTCCAAGAGCAACGAAGAGTATTGGTGTTAAAGACAAAAAGTGGGAGGTAGATAATGTAACATTACTATAATTTGAACACACAGTATCCTTACATCTTAAAAATTCTTTTCTTACGCTGTCCAGAAGTTGAGCCAAGACCTAATGGACCTGATGGATTACCTATCGAGAGTTTGCATGATTTAGCTGCTTTGTGACCCTTGCAAAAGATATAGAGATTTCTTAAGAATCAACTTGACAATATATTTGGAAAAAAAAAAGTATGCTTTTGTCTTGATTTGCAAGAATTTCCTCTCTTGGAATGAAATTCATTGTGGGCGTATACAAGCATAGTTGTTGAGGGTTGTTGTGAAACCTGCAGAAGCTGTTAATGGAAAAAAATGAAAGCTGATATCTAGTCTTAAGTGAAGGCTTGAGGGTACAGGGATTTAAAACTAGTCATGCTCTCACTGCCTGTCGGTGATCAGAGCAATGGCATCCCACGTGTACCACCTGACCAGTGTTGTGGTTGCCTTGGGTTGTGTTTAGGCTGCAATTATAATCACCACCCCTCTGCACCTTCTTATTTTATAACTCTCTTTGCAGTTTGAAACAATGAGTTTTGTGATAGGACTCTTAAGTTACGCAGTGGGTACAGTACCATGCGTTGACCTTAACGCCAGCATTGAGGTTACAGCAGAAGGCAAGCAGTTGGACAGGATTCTAGTATTATGTGCCTACCAAATTATTTTGCAGCTGAAATGTCTGATAAACTCTTGAGGAGTTGAATTTAATGTGTAATTGTATTTCATACTCCTGAAAAATTATTGGTAATGCCTTTACTTTATGAAGCATCCCTGGGGCTTATATTCTCAACCAAGATTTTTGTCTGTTGCTAACTTCATATTGGTAGAGAAGATTTTTGGTTGATGTTCTTATTTTTGAGATAGCCAATGCAAGCACTGAATGATCAGCTGTGTGTTCTGAACAATCTTTAGCATATAGAGGTGGTAGTCTTCCTAGTGTCAACAAGATTATGGAAAGGATGTAAAAGAGCATTGTGATTTGAGTTCTTGGGGTATCTAGGCTAATATTTTGTGTTCTGTTCTGTGGGTCCTACTTCTAAAGTAGAACTGAGAGTTTCCATGTAGGGACTGGTGCTTGACATAGTGACAGTGACTGTAGCTGAAACGGGACTTACTGTAGCAGTAAATTACTTGACTTCCAAACTTTTATAACTAATTACTTATTTTTATTCCCTTTAGGACATAGGCTTAGCCTATATAAATCACCTAGTGGAGAAAGGAGAGCATGACTTGGCTGCTCGGTAACGTATTAAAGACTTTCTTTGCTGGCTGAAGTGTGTCTGTGAGAGACAGTGAGAGCAATTACTGATTCTGAAGTATTTTGTGCTGTTGTTTTCTGTGTGTTCTGGAGTTTCTAAAGTTCAAAAACATACAGACATATTACTGTGTCCTTTATTTTCTTGCCTGTAGGGATCTGAAAGTTATTGGAATCTTTCTTAAGTTTAATTGAAATTGAGGCATATTTTTTAGAAAGTAACCTGTGATTTTTTCAAAATTACACTAAATTTTCAACATTCAGGTTTCCTTTAGATGTTGACAATCTTATTAGTGTGTCAGTTGCATGTGAGACCATCAGAAGATAGTTTGTGGTTCTGTGGGTGTAACCAAAAAGACAGATTTGATTACCTAAAAGATAAGAAATTGCCTAAGGTTTGTATTTCAATATGTATGTATGTGTATGTATATCTTTAAGTGCTTAATTTTACTTTGTGAGTGAAATCTCTAGTACAACCCTAGTCAGTAAGGATGAATGCGTAGTAAGCTGTCAAATTCTTTTGAATGCGATGACATTGCTTGAAGCAATTGCTCACCAAAATTAGTGAAATTTGAAAGAGTCTGGTAGGGAAAATAAATCCTTGCAATAATGCTGTTATGTTTGTGTAATTCTGTGTATGAACTTCTGTTGTCTCCCCTTTCGTTTTTCTCCCAGAAAGTGCCAGAAAATCCTTGGCAAAAACACAGAACTCTGGGAATTTGAAGTTTACAAGTTTAAAGAAATAGGTCAACTTAAGGTAAGTTTATTTGTATCTCTCAGCTGAGGTAATTGGCATGCTCTATTTCCTTCATGTTTTGAGCAAGTATCTAAAGAATTGACATTTAATGACTAATGTGGTAGCACAAGACACTGCCTTTGAAATTCTTGCACCAGATCCTGAGTTGTACAGTTGTCACTCAGGTTGATAGGTGTATGTTAACAAGCCTCCGAACAGGGTTGGAGGCAAAGCATACCCCAGGTACTCAGCTACCTGTTTTTAACTTGTTGACAGCCCACAAGTAGAAGACCCACCCCCAGGGGCTTTACTTTCACAAATGCTTACAGTTAAATACATCATTCCCATTTCATTTTCACTTCCTTCGAGTATGTCTTCAAAAAGCCTACCTCAGCTTTTACACAGAAAAGCCTCTGTGAGTAGCAGCCTTTTCTCAACATCCAAAGTCCCTTACAGCAGAGCCAAGACTTTAATTGTCAAAAAATAGTTAAATAGCCGAGTAGTTTAGGGAAAAACTACAGAATCATAGAATGGCTTGGGTTGGATGGGACCTCAGAGATCATCTAGTTCCAACCCCCTGCTTGTGGGCAGGGTTGCCAACCACTAAATCAGGCACTCGATCAGATCACCCAGGGCCCAATTCAGGCTTACCGGGGGCCTGAAACACCTCCAGGGATGGGACATCCACAGCTCCTGTGAGCAGCCTGTTCCAGCACCTCACCACCCTCCCACTGAACAGTTTCCCCCTGACATCTAACCTCATATCCCCTCTTTTCATTTAAAGTACTTCCTCCTTGTCCTATCACTGTCTACCTTTGTAAAAAGTTGATTTCCCTCCTCTTTATAAGCTCCCTTTAAGTACTGGAAGTTAGCAATGAGGTCTCCGTGCACCTTCTCTAGGCTTTTCATTCCCTCTTTTGCTCTCTTTTTTCCTCTTTTCCTCTTTTTTTTCTCTTTCCCTCTCTTTTATTCCTCTTTCCCTCTCTTATTTTTCTTTTTCTTTGCAAAATGTTTCCCATTTAAAATGTATTCTTCACGTATTAGTGTTTTGGCTTAGTTTTTAACCAAAATAGGTGAAGGAAATAGGTTACCAGTTTCATTCTGGAAGAATGTATGTGTTAAAGGAAAATAAAACAGCTATTTGAAACATTTCTTCAGAGATATGTATCCTGCTGCAGAATTAAAAACTTGATTCCTTATACAGCTGTTAGCTGATTTTTCTCAATCTTTGATCCTGCTTTTTTGCAGCTAATGAAGTGGTAGCACTGCTGCTATTATTGGTTTTGTTTGTCTGGAAAGCTAAGTTTCAGCAGGATGTAATTAAGAAACTATATAGTCCGTATGATTCTGTCAGACTATCTTTTCTACAGTCAAAATGGGCTCTTTACTCTTTTCTAGATGATGTGTATGTAAACTATCCCCTCCACATAGCAGAGGGTGATGAGGCAGGGCAAGGGGACACCCGTAGTCTGTGCAGTTCTCTCAATGGCTCCTGGGGCTGGAAATGAGGGCAGTGTGTCTAGCTCTAGGGTACATTCCTATATGGGGGAGGAAAGAGGGGGCATGGGAATCTGCATACAAACTCTAAAATTCCAAAAAAAAAAAAAAAAAAAAGACAGACAGTTATTATTTTTCTTTTTAAAAAAGAAAATTTGTTTATTTTGTGGTGTTTTTTTTAACTTTTTTATTATTTTGCATTTCTGTTTTAAATTGATTGTTGATTAACCATTGATTCTTGAACAAAAAGTCCAAGTGAAGCATCTGGGCTGCATCTTCCTGCTGAAATTCGGGACTTCTTCCTGTCCCAAACAAACTCTGCTTCTTCACACCAGCAACTGCCTCTGTCACTTCTGGCTCTTCCTCCCACCCTGGGGAGAGATGAGGGAGTGGGTCTGGAAGGATGGGCTCACGGAAGCCTCAGCTGTGAAAAGATGAGTTACCAGGAAATGGAGGCTCCATGTGAGCCCATGGGATGGCCCTGAGTTGGGGCCCTCCTGGGTAACGGTAAACTTACAGGATCCTTGTGCCTCTGCGTTGTTCAATGTCCCCAGCAGTCGAGGTCCCTCTGCTGGACTCGTTCTGCTGCCTCCTCACAGCAGCTCAGAGGATGGCAGTCCCTGCCCTGCTCTCTTGCTCAGGATTCAGTGAAGAAGAGATGAGAGGACTTGGGAAGGACAAGGGAGAGGGATGGGAAGGACAGACTCATAGGAGCCTTGGCTGCGAAAAGAAGAACGACCAGGAAATGGAGGCTCTGTGTGAGCCCACAGGGTGCCCCTGAGCTGGGGCTCTCCCAGATGAGGGCAAACTTACGGGGTGGGAGCATCAGCGCCGGCGTCAAGGCGGCCGTTTGGATGGAGGTGGACGGATCCTGGCGCCCCGGCGATGCCTGGGGCATGATCTCCTTCTGATCGGCCTGGCAGTGGTGCCGTGCTGGCTGAGCTGCAGCAGCGGAGGTGGATCCACCTCCATCATGTCATCCTCCGGAGGCAGATCCACCTCCATTGGCTCTGTGTCACTGCCAGGCGGGTCCACCTCCATGGGCTCGATGTCGTTGCCCATCAGCCGCCTCTTCTTAAAGGGCGGTTGCTCCATCTCAGGTAGGAGAAACTTTCTGACGGGCAAGCATCACTCACTCTCTCCTCTCAGGGGTTCTGAGTGTCCCATGGAAACCAAAACATGGCATTTGGGAGATGGTTGCAAGAATGTACCATGGAGTGGGGGCTCTGAGGGGGGGGGTTCTCAGCCACCCTGCAGCTGCCTGGACCATACCAAGAGGGTCAGGGCAGGGGTTCTTGAGCACCCTGCAGCTAGCTGTCTGTGCTAGACAGCAGCAGAGGGGGCAGAGCGTGCTGATGCCCCACAGGCGGCCAAGGGAGATGTAATCGTTAAAAACTGTGGAGTTTCAAGAGTTGTATCAGCTGTCCTTCGGCACCTCTTCTGCCCTGATCCTGGAGGAGAGAGATGGGGAGAAGAGTGCCCGGCATCCTCTGCACGACCATACTGGGACAAAAAGGGGGTCTGCTAGAGGGCCTGTGTCTTTAGGGCCTGGTCTTGGCCTGAGAATTGGCCAGTTGTGGATGAGAAGGCCATTAAAGATTGCAGTCCTCAGCCTGCACTCTCTGTGGCAGAGTGGGTGATCGAAGGTGAAGCCAGGCTCTCTACTACAGCACGCAGAGCTGGATATCAGTCATGCCTCTAGAGGTCGTTTGGACAGATTTGATCTCTGCAGTTTGTGGAATAGCAGTCTTAGGAAGCTTAGGGACAGGGATACAGATGTGCAGGTGGATACAGGTGTGCAGGTAGATACAGATGTGCAGGTGGCTGTCCCCCAGCAGTTGGCCCCTGCGTACCTCAAGCACCAGGAAGCGTTCATATCCTACCATCAGGTGAAGAGGAAAGGGAGGTATTTGTTTCCTGTGCAGTGTCTAAATTAGAAAATGTGCCAAGAGAATCAACAGACTGTTGTTGAACTAAGATTTAAGCTAGTTGTGTTCCTGTTTCTGGTGGTGAATTGCTCTGCCTGTGCTAACATGGTACCGGATGATCTCAGTTTGTTCCTTGCTAGAAATGGTGGCAAAAGAGAAGCAGTCTGCCCTGTCTCGTGTTTTTGCTGGTAGGAAGCCAGCTACCATGATGGTGTATGTTTAATGTGAGATTCTCAGTTAATAAATTGCCTTGGGATATAAGACTATACACTGCTGTCACTGCCAAACCCGTAGAAAACAGTATGCAGCCTCCCTTTGGTGATGCACGTACTTTTATTTCTGAATTTGATGTCTTCCTATTCGAACTCAATGAGCCAAAAAGGACATATTATTAAGATGTCACAGTGTGCAGTCCCTTGCTGGTTTTAAGCTGTTTAATTCTGTTCAAAGAGTGGAAGTGTTTCAGCGTTATGGTTTTTAGAAATGCACGGCTTTTGTGTTAGTCACACCAGTGCAAGAACAGCCTTGCCTTTTAGATGAGTTCTTAGTGGTTCGGTGCACTCTTTGCCACACTGGAAGGTGAAATCACATGCTTCTGTCTTTTTATTTCAATCCAGTAAAGGACTTGAGTGCAGGTACGGGTGAAATTTTGATACGCTGCTTCATAGTTCTGTTGGTTTTATTTTGTCTGTAGGTACAAATGTCTGGAATGGATGTTTTTTCTTGATTCCACTTATGTCATCCAACAGACTGTAAAATATAAAAATATTTGCACGTTTGCTGCAAAAAAAATCTCTACTAAATTACTGCCTTTCTAAGTGGTTGGTGGTTTTTTCAGATCCCTTGGAAATGGACTTGGGAAAACATAAAGTACAGTATGTTACATCATTCAGCTTCAGGTTGCAGTTCTGGAAGTTGCCTTTCTTATTTTACTATTGCAGTTTCATACAAGTTTTCCCAGGTTATTAAGGGTATATGAAGTAAGTTTAACCAGATTGAAATTCTTGTAATGCTTGTGATTTCTTTTATTATGTTATTTGAATTTTTTACCTATTGATCCAACCAGAGCTATGAAACACAATAATATAATTGGGCTGTAAAGGCTTTTACTCTTGATGAAGAGACGAAATGTTTTCTAGGACCAAGAAATAAAATTACATGAACTTTTGAAGTTTAGCTCTTATCTTTGGAATGGTTGTATTACGCTGTCATTCTCTGGAATTATTTGTGCATTTCAAAAGCAAATTTCCTTAAAGATTTTTCCCTTCATCTGCAAGCTGTTGCCTGAAACCTGATGGTTGCAGTATAGCTTGTGAGTTTAGGGTTTTTTGAGTGTACTATATTAAAAAATCCTACTTGGCTATCAAGGCTGCATTTTGGTATCTTGGTGATTCTCAATTCTGCAGGTAAATTGTTAAACAGTTTCAAAATTTTAGGGCCTTGAGGCGATCTGCTCCTCTGCTCCTCTGGCAGTGTTACCCTGATGGAGTCTTGAGCTTGTGCATGAATCACTGCAGCATTAGGTCCAGGGTTCCTTGAGCCTGGATTGAGGTGGATTTGTTGGAGGAGGTCAAACTGTGAGTGCTGTTGATTGTGGCATGGTGGATATGCTCCATGCTGTTGATTGTGCTGCGGCAGCAGTGACTTTCAGCGGGGGTGCAGGATGATCAGGTGGCAGCAGGGATGTTTTAATGACCAAAATGTTGGCTAGAGGACACTTCAAAGACTTCACCTGACTTGGTGGGCTTAGCAGTGAGCAGCATTATCCAGACAGCCTATTTCATCTCAGAAGTATCCTCTGAGGAATACGTGTCTGTGGTTTGGGTTTATTGGTGAGATGTTTTAGGCTATCTCATGTCACCTTCTATATGTGATTTCTTGTGTATATCCAGCTTTTATTGATCAGAAGTCTGAAAGCATGTGTGGAGAAGAAAGAAAAAAGAAAATGCTTCCGTATGTAGTATCTTCTTTTCACTTAAAGTCAGTTTCCCTGTGTGGCTGAGGAATTGATATAAAGGCATCCCAATTCTGTAGCTTTTTTGTCTCTCTGACCTCACTCTTTAACTACTGCTTAAAGATAAAATAGGGAGAGTTTGTAACCTCCAGCACAGGTTTTAGTTCAGCTTTGTGCCTTGGCTCAAAAATTATTTGGATGCTTTTCTGTCTTCGCTGGGCACAGGAGCCGGGCTGCAGGAGGTGGTTGTGATTTCCCTTTGAAGCAGTGGGACTTGGGGCCAAAGTGGTTTCCTTTCTGCATTGCTCTGGCCCCACATGAAGAGCCAGCTGCCTCTGCTCCTCAGTGGGTGGTGCTGGCAAACCAGAGTCAGAAA
Organism: Lagopus muta; assembly: GCF_023343835.1. Lineage (NCBI taxonomy): Eukaryota > Metazoa > Chordata > Aves > Galliformes > Phasianidae > Lagopus > Lagopus muta. The sequence goes on along the minus strand of NC_064439.1, from coordinate 48,648,947 downwards.
CTGCAGCAAAGCCTTTCCACTGAAGCTGTTTGCTTAGGAGGTGACAGTAAAGCAGGAAGGGGGTATGAGAACAGCAGTGTGGGAATCTTTTCTTCGAGCCTCCAGCTGACATCCAGCTTGCTTTCTTTGTGGTTTGGTTCCCTGGGGCAGCTGGCAGGGCTGTGCCCCAAGGTAGCTGTTAAATTCTTTGACAGATGGTGAGAGCTGGTGTTGGCAGCACGCTGCACTTCAAAGTCAAGTACTGGCAGAATTGGTTGCAAATAATCATTGTTTGTAAAGCCACACCAACCTGTGTTGTAGTGTGATGTTATTTTTTCTGCTTTGTTCAAGCAGCCTCAGTAATGAAATGCTCCTCAACGTGTTCTGTTAGTGGGCAACAGGCAATTTCTCTGAGTGTTTGGAGGAATTTCATCGGTGCTGGGCTTTCAGCTATAAACCCCCGAGTCCCAGCATGGCAAGTAGTGGTAGGGTTTGTTTTGGCAGGCTGTAATAACCTTGGCCTCTTTTTGTGTGGATAGTAGTGGTAAATAAGAAGCTGTGCTGAAATTCCATGGCATGAGCTAATTAATTTGGGCAGATTCCTGTCTCCCAGCTGTCAGCATGCAGTTTCCTAACACCTTCTGTAGAGCAACAGGTTACATTCATTCAGAATTTCCTTGGAGAGGTCTATTCTCAAATTAATTTTTATTCAGGTGCATAAAAATAGCTAGTGAAAAAAAACTCTTCAAAACTGTAATGGCTTCACAGTAAGTCACAAATTAAAAGTAAGTGTCTTTCAACTAGTGAGTGCTCATACTTTTTTACAAGATATAGTGGAAAGACTAGGCAAAATGGATTTTGAGAACTTTTTCTGAAGGGTATTTTGTGTTTGTTTTATTCTCTAATGACTGCAAGTCAGTAGTTACACCTTGGTAAGTCCGGTGGCTCATTTTCCTATTCCAACTAGTATCTTACCACTATCTATCTAATGAAATTTCTTTCAGGTAAGTTATATGTTTCCAATGTGTGCCATCTTAAAGCAAATGGTAATGGATACTGGTTACAAATCAGACCATACAGTGTTTCCAGTGTTCACTAAAAGCTATGTTTTGTGCATGGCTTTGTTGTTTGTTTCCCAACAACTCGTATCTCTATCATTAAAATACTAGGATGTTATATATCATACCCCTTCTTACTCTTTGCTCTTTTTGTTCCTGCAGGCAATTAGTCGTTACTTGCCCAGACGGGATCCGGTTTTGAAACCTCTTATCTATGAGATGGTCCTGCATGAGTTTTTGGAGAGTGACTATGAGGTACTACAGCCAGACGTGTCCACATGTAGCAGCAGTTGCAAGCAAAGCACACTCAGCAGTGTAGAATTCATTGTGTTCAAACAGGTTGTCAATGAACGATTCCATGATAGCAAAAAAAGACACTTTTTGTTTGCTTACAGAAGAATAAGTAATATGTTTTTCAGAGAACACTAATCTTTTAGGATTGTTTACTTACTAGGAATACTATTATTTCTAGTTGTTTAATGTAAAACAAGTAGCCCACCTGCTTCACAAAGCAAGCAACACCTGAAAGAGACCCAGCTTCATGAATCTTGATAACGTTGCCCTGAGAAGGAAAATCTATACGCTGTGCGTGTTTGTGGGCATGTAGAAGTGGCTTAGAGGTGTAGCACAGCATGTATCATCTCAGAGGCTTAGCTGGGGCTTTGATGTCTGAAATGTTCCTTAGGCACTTATTTCTGTTTCTGTTACAATCTCTTATACTTTTAGGGGTTTGCAACCCTGATAAAAGAGTGGCCTGGAGACCTCTACAACAACACAATCATAGTTCAAGCTGTAGTAGATCACCTGAAGAAAGATCCACAAAACAGGACGTTGTTAAGAACCCTTGCAGAACTGTGAGTACAATTTAAAACTCCTATTACAGAAAGTGTGCTTGAGATAGGATACAGTAGGTTATAAATATTTGTCTAAGTCTCTTAACAGAGATCCTTGCTGTGTTGCAGTGTTGCAGTGTATGAACGCGAAGAGTTTAGTATGAGATTGGATTTGCTACTTCTCTTTCCAAAGCAAATAGCCTACGTTTCTCTCTGTGCTGCCTGAGGAAGTCTTTTTTGGGAAGAGGAAAATAACAGGAAGATAATCTGTTTTTCTTTTTCCCCTCTGTTTCAAAAATAGTATATTTAAGTTTACTGCATGGCTGGAAATATGTGACTAGAAAATGTGTTAAAGCTGATCTGGTTCTAAAGTACTTCTTACAAGGATACAGTTCTTCAGTTTTCTCAGCCTGATGCCCACCTATATTAAGTTATCTTCATACACCCTCTTTTGAAGAAGGCAGAGCTACTGTCTGCTGCTCTGTTACTGTCTGTCCCAAAGTTTTAAGAGAGCAATATGGGTTGGTTTTTTGTGTGTTTGTTGTTTTTTTTTTTAATTTTATTTTGCTCTGAAGTGGTTTTCAGGTGGCTTCCAAAATTAGAAAAGCTAATGTTTCTGTGTAGCTTTCCCTGTGGTTTTAAAACAGGAGGCAGTGAAAATGCAGGAACCACAGAACATGAATACTGTGACTGTTACATAAATGGAGTTGCATAGTGCTATTCCTCATTATTAAAAAAACTGGCAACTATTCACATGTTCATAAAATCAAGTACCATCCTAATATGTTTTGCATTCTGATGTATATTTATTTGTTTTCCTCTCAGAGGTGATTTTCTTGCACTTAGGTCACATAAATTACAAGGCTGCTTTTTGGCAGGTATACGTATGACCAGCGCTATGGCAGAGCCCTAGAAATTTACCTAACTCTCAGACACAAAGACGTCTTCCAGTTGATCCACAAGCACAATCTGTTCAGTTCCATCAAAGATAAAATTGTTCTGCTCATGGATTTTGATTCAGAGGTACGGTGCTTTTAATATTCACTTTCACCTTAACAAATTATGAATAAATTAGCTTAAAGATAGCAGTGAAGCATGGAGTTGTTCTATTGCATCTGGATACATTCTGAGACAAGGAGATGTTTGCCTGGACTGCACAGTGATTAATCCAGGGATGAAGTTTTTCTTTTGTATTTCCATTTGAGTGCCACTCACAGTGAGAAGAGTGCCAGTGCTGAGATCATTTGTGCAGGTAGACTTACACAAAGATGTTTTTCTGCGTTTCTCCTCAGTTCACACTGCTGAGGAGCCAGATGTAGTAAGCAGTTAATTTGGTGTGAGCAGATTTTGAATGTATTTTGCAGGTTTTTTTTTCATTGTAATTAATTACTCTGTTTCTGGAAGTTTGTGTAGTCATTAACTTAAATCTCAAAAATCAAAAAGTGTGCATATGGTGCCAAATTCAATCTTCTTTCTTCCCAGTTGTCTAAAACCTCAGCAAATGAGCTTTTGTATGCGTGCTGGGAAAAGAATCTGTTTGGTACTTGGGGAAACAATCTCTATGATCCTTGGAAGAAAACAAGTAGATCATCTGTTTCTGTGCAGCTGTTGTTTCAGCACTGGAACTAAAATATGGAGCAATCTATACCAAAGATGAGTATTTGGTATAGTGTATCATTTTTAAAAAATAAATATAATGAGTTATATCAAGCATCTGATGATGCTTTTATTGTTTTATTGAGTTTATTTGGTTTTATTGAACCAAAATTTGATTTTATAAGTGGAAGCAGAGCAGGCACCCTGATGGCTACTCTTGTTTACGTGATCTTGGCTGCTCCTGTTACAGTAGCAGTAGCAGTGTGCAGATAGGCTGGGGGAATCCAATTGTAAGGCAAGTTGAGCTGTGTGTTTCCTATACAGCCATCACTCTGCAGCTGACTTTTGCATTTGGACAAATAGTATTTCTTCAGCATTTGCCTATGGCCTTCTGTGAGCCATGACTCAATGGGCATACTGTACCTGCAGTGTAAGTGCACAGAACTGATTACTTTTAGTGTGTGAACTTTGGACAGGTATTCTGGATGAGTACATTACGTGTTTGTTTACCTGTAATGCTCTGCTGTTGGAGAGTGCTGTTGTTATGCAAACTGCTTTCCGAATTAATGCTGCTGAGAAGAATAAGTCTGCAGCGTCCATCCGATACCCATCAGTGAACAAGCATAGTGCTGTAATCAAGAGTGACAAAATGTGCATACCTATTTCTTACCTGGATTTTCTTTCTTTACTTTAGAAAGCAGTGGACATGCTTTTGGATAACGAAGATAAAATTTCCGTGAGTATGACAGGTTCATGATACAGTGATCCAGTGCTGCTTGCATTTTTCATCCCCCTTTCAGTCCTGTGAATGTGATGTTCACAGAGATTTGCTAATCTTTGGGTTTTTGTTTTCTTGCAGATTGACAGAGTTGTTGAAGAGCTAGAAAACAGACCTGAACTACAGCATGTGGTAAAAACTTCTATATTTTACTGGTTTCACTTTGAGCTGGATAAGATATCTGCAGGACACATCTGTTATAGATCACCTCTCCTTCGAGGACAGGTTGAGAGAGCTGGGGCTCTCCAGCAAGGAGTCCACGAGGTGACCTGATAGTGGCCTTTAAGTATTTAAAGGGGAGCTACAGGAAACAGACTCTTTAGCAGGGTCTGTGGTGATTGAACAAGGGGAAATGGTTTCAAGCTCAAATAGGGTAGATTTAGGCTAGATACAAGGAAAAAATCTTTGACAGTGAGAGTGGTGTGGAACAGGTTGCCCAGAGATGTGGTTGATGCCCTGTCCCTGGAGACTATCAGTGTGAGGCTGGTTCAGACCCTGGGCAGCCTGATCTGTCTGTGGTGTCCATGTTCATTGCAGGGGAGTTGGGTTAGATGACCTTCAGTGATCCCTTTCAGCTCTAAGGATTCTATGGTCCCATGTGTGTATGCTGTGTCAATGTGTACACGATACTGAAATTTCATGAATCATCACAACCAAAGTGGCTACTTCTGCTCATCCACTTTCTACCACGATCATTGCATTTTTACAATAGTAAAATAATCTTACAGTGTATACATGTGAGAACTTGGTAATGTACTGCTTTTTGGTTAAGATCCTCTGAGGTATTCCTTATTTGCATTGCAGATGCTTGTCCTCTCTGGTCAGTTCCTTTTTGCTTGCTTCCCACTTCCTCTTTCCTTACATAGAAGTGGGGTTGGATGTTGGATGCAACTCAGAAGCAGGTTTTTCTGTTCCATAAAGACAGCAAACTGCTTATCTAGAGCAGTAAATTCCATACTCTGCAGGACTGTTCTGCTTTGTGCAGAATTACAATACATCAGAACAACTGTGGCTCCAAATTGCTATTCTGAGAGCAACCCTTCAGTTGGAGCGTGCTGTTGGTAGAATGCTTTACATGTAACTGTGATCTCGGGCTGTATTAGGGAGGGAAGTTTTAACTTGCTGCTGTACTGGGGCTCAAGGCATCGATCGATCTGCTGGAGAGAGCGAGTTTATGAGTTAGAGATCTGATTATAGCAAACAACTCTATGAAGTGTGCAGCCTGCAGCCCACGAGCTTTTCGAAGAAGATGCCCTCAGTTTATGGAGGGCATGCATTTGTTTCAAAGTGTGGAGTCTGCTTCCCTTTGGATACCAGTGACCCTCCAGATTATTCTTAAGTCTTTTTTCTTTTTTTTGCTCAAAGAGGAAGAATGGCCTTCACCCCTCTATTTATGGGACCAGTACTTTGGTTAAAATGTTCATAATTTAAACTTACCCATAATGGTCAAGCATATCTAGGTAAATACATGTTTCATTTGATATGTTTCTCCAAAGTTTTCCATCCAATTCAAAATCTGTGAAGATTAAAGGACATTTACTCAAATGTTGCTAAGAAACTGTTTTACAGAGTTAATAATGGAGAATGCTGTGATGAGAGTACTTTGGGGGAAAAAAATCAGCCTTTTGAATCAGGATTTAATCTTTGTGCCTTTTAGTATGTGTTAGTGTATTCCTGAGGAATTTAATGAGGAGTTTTTTATACAGTCCAAATTATGTTGTGGGAGAGTTTCTGAATTCCATTTCTTCTTTTGATTCTTAGTATTTGCACAAGCTTTTCAAAAGAGACCACCATAAAGGACAGCGGTATCATGAAAAACAGATCAGTCTTTATGCTGAATATGATCGTCCAAATCTACTGCCATTTCTCAGAGACAGCACACACTGCCCACTAGAGAAGGTAAGCCCCATAACACCAGTCATGGAGTTTTACATCTCATGCTTGTAGAATTGTACATCTGTAAATGTGTCTGGCACTGCCCTCTACTGCCAAAAGGGAGAATCCTTTGGCTTTGTGATCATTACCTGCAGAAGTGATGCACCTTCTCCTGGCTGCTAGCAAAGACCTTTCTCTTGTAGCTCAGATTGCAGGAATTTGAGATGGTTTTTAAGGCAGAAGTCCAAAATTCACACTTGATGCATGCCTGAAGCATCTTTATTCATCAGAGCCTGACCTGACTGAGGCAGTGGGCTGTGGTTGCAAGAAATAAACAATTGTTTTGAAAAATCTAAGCATAGTCAGTGCTAGATCTTGAAAAATAGATAACTTTAATGGTATGTTTTCTAGCTTTATATTCTAAGGTTCTGAGTTGTTTTCAAGTAACTTACTCAATTTAACAGTCAGGAAACTAACAGAGCCAGAAATATTTTGACTTTGTACTTCTGCTAGCAGACTGGGAATTTTGCAAAGTACTGTGTTGCCATCTTTTTTATCCTTTTTACATTTCCCCCTCCTTACTTTGTCTCATCAAATATAAAATGAACTAATGATGCTCATGTTTATGTTTTTTTTTTTTAATTTAACCCTTCTGAATTAAAGTGAATGGAATGGAAATTTGAGTTTTACTCTTCATTTGGGTCAGTATTGTATTAAACCTGATTTTGCAGTTGAGGTCTAATCTGCTCAGCCAAGCTGAAAGTTTGCCTTTCTGTATGCAGATGTAGTGATGACCCTTGTGGAATAGTTTAAATGTATTATCAAATACTGTCGTTTCTGTGGTTGACACTCTAAACAGAACCATTCATGGCACCTCTCTTATTTTGTTTGCTTTTTTCAACTGTCAGTCAACTTTCCTGTTCAATACAGGAAAATAAAACTATGTTAGGACTGCAGCCTTGGTCTTTGTTAAAACTGTCCCAATTGTTCCAAAAACTACATGATTTCAGTGTTGGCATTGTTGGCACTGCTTTAAACTGTAGACAAGAACATGTCAGAGGCCCAGCCCACCCCTTTGCTTCATACACACTTGCATGCCAGGCACCATTTGGTCAGACTGCCCCTCTGCTGCCATCTGTTGCACCACCACAAAATATAATGGAATATTGGTGGAGGTTCAACCCCTACTGCTGTACCACCAACATCTGCCTCTGATGTCGAGGCCCAACATAAAAAAACAGAAGGCATTACTTTTGGAGCAGCCTTTGTGCTTTTTGCTATAAATACCATATAACAGTGCTTTTTGCTCCATATGTATATTTGCTCCAACGACATAAAAGGGAGAACCATAACTTCCCAGGTCCTCAGTTTCTGTTAAGCTGGTTCCAGTGCTGTGTGAAAATTGAAAGAAAAAAACAATTTGAACAAACTCGTACTTACTGTTGCTGTAAATAAATGATAAACAATGCAAGAAGAAGTCACTCTATTTCTCTAAAAGTAAGCCACTGCTTTCAAGTGCAGTTTAGCAAAGCTTGTGTGCAACAAACTGAAGAAAAAAATATGACTGTCCCTCTTTTCCTCTAGAGGGAGCATGGCAGTCACTGAATGTGCAACTTCCAGAAGTACTGAATACTTGCTAATTTGTACTCTAAGTGGAGAGAAAAAAGATCATCAACTCTGTTTGTAATATATTCATTAATCATTATTTATCCCTTCAAGCACCCAAAGTATCTGGTTGTGAAATCACTACCCTGCCCCTGAAATTCATTGTGTATGTCTTTGGACTTTATGGTAACCCATCTATTTGAGAATAGAAGGAAGAGTTAATTCCTACCTCTGTCATCAGTTGTGGCTATATCTTATGAAGATACAGTTTTGATTTCCAAGTATGAAAATATTTATTTGGTGAACAGTTAATGCCATGGAAATTCGGTGAGTCTTGAGTTTGTTTTTTGCTTCTAGGTTGTAAACAGACATGGCATCATTTATGGCACACCCAGGCCTGCCTGATTTGCATTGCTAAGAACTTATTGGTAATCAGTTTGGTGATTCTAGTGACTGGGGTGTATTTCAACTGTGCACAGGTTCTGTTACTGCTGAAAGTTGATGTCATGGGCAGTTATGGAATCTGTGTGTAGCTGAAAAACATCCCAGTTACTAAAATTATTTAATCTTAGAGAAAAAAGCAAAAAATGCCATGGAGTTTCTCCTTTTAATTCATGACAGAGGACCTGACAGTGCATGTTAAGGAAGCTGTATTCCTGTCAAAATGAGTAATGCAACTTCATGGAAAGGTATCGTTTAGTTTCTTGTAGCATTTGTGATCAATAGAATATCTTGTTACGTGGTTCCCTGTATTCTCTTTCTTTCTTTTGTCTTAATTCAAGGCTCTAGAGATCTGCCAACAGAGAAACTTTGTAGAAGAGACAGTTTATCTTCTGAGTAAGTAACTCTCACTGTGATAAATCACAACACGCTTTTAATCTTGTGAAGTTTATGCTGCAAAAACATGTGATGTATTGTTTACTGTCTTTTGGCACACTTCCCAAAGACAAAGTTGGTGTGCGGTCAGTAAGACCAAATAACATGATTTGGGAAATAAAGGGATTGATTATGCATATGATATGATTTTGAGAGAACCTCCAAGAGAAGAGTAATTCTCTCTGTTTGAGGACAGTGGAGAAATAAAACAGGTTTCACTCCAAGCACATCTCAGGAGCTTAGTGTCACCTTTTGCTTAGGCAGGTTTGCTAGTGCTGGGTTTTTTTTATTAAAAAAATAATTTTAAACTATTCAAACATGAATTAACTTCCCCACCTCTGAATGGGAGCTGTTGTATTACTGTAAGATTTGTATGTGTGTTCGTGTATTAATTATAATCAGAATGGAAAGTGTTTATTACTGATATAACCAATCCTTTTTTTTAGTAAGAACATTTTGTGGACCATTTGAGAGCAGAGTAGAATTTACTCATGGATTTACTTAACAAACAGTTCAGAGCTATTGCTTCCTCCCTCTTATTTTCCATGGGTGTAAGCTGAACTATGCTTAGAGCAAGTTAAGTGTGTTGATACAGGTTCTTAACAAGAGATAAATCATCTCAAAGTTCATATGCATGCAAACATAACGTACACATGAACACCCTTCACCTTCTGTCAGATGTTGCTGCAGTTTAGAGTATGGCCTACCACGTCTGTAAGAATGAATCTGAGTCCCAGTCCAGCAGAGTCCTCTGTGCACATGTTCAGGTGACACTGATAGCTCTGGAATGAGCTCTCCTTTCATCAAGTTGATTAGATTAGGTTTCTAATGTGGGGGAATTTATCACTTAGAAAATTCGTAAGGAAAAAGCAACAAGTGTTTCTTAAATGCTTATCAGTACTCAGTGCTTTAGGTTTTATAAACTCTTCACTTATTTTATCCTTCTAGGCAGAATGGGGAACAGCCGCAGTGCTTTGAAGATGATAATGGAAGAACTGCAAGATGTAGATAAAGCTATTGAATTTGCCAAGGAACAAGATGATGGAGAACTTTGGGAAGACCTCATTTTGTATTCTATTGACAAACCACGTAAGCAGGATGGTTTCTTAGCCTTTCCTGTGTAGTTTTTGTAGAATGCTATTGCACGTAAAGGATTGAATTATCCACATGTGTGCTAGCAAAGGCATTTTTGGATCACCAGGGAGATGTTCTGGTTGGTAGAGCATGCCTTATCTCCTCCTGCTGAGCATAGAAGCTTCCCATAAGGCAACATGTGGGCATGCTACAGGATGAGTACGTAGAGATTTAACACTTGACAGAGCTCTGTGCAGTTATGTCCTTAACGACAAAGTAAGGACAGAATGGTACTTTTAATTTGGCACTGTATGAAGCTTTATTTTTAGGCACCCTCAGAATAAACCCTGATGTTTACTACAGCTGCTTCCCTTTAGAAACTTTGAAAATGGAGAGTCTTCACCTGTCTCCCCCTCAGTTGTTTTGTTTCTGTGTCATCAATGCAGGATCTGTAATAACGAGCATTTTCGCTCTTTATCCACGATATAAACGTCTACTCAAATTTAAAGTTCAGATGGAATCACGAGCTGTCAGAAGCTCCTTAACAGCATCAGTTTTGTTTGGGAGGCAAACTCAGAGGAGTTCATACGATTGGGAAAATACAGAATTATTTTAACTGCAAAGTCTGTTAGTTTTGCAGCCTCTTTTGGTGCTTTAAATCAAGACTCTAAAATCTCTGTGGGGATCTCTTTTTCCAAAGGATTGAAGGTCTCATAGAATTAACATCAGAATAAATGTGTTTTCATCACTTGTCCACTAATTCTGACAAGCAGCCGCAACCAAAATCTGTTACTAAGTTGGAATTATGATGTTATCAAGTTATTTTACCAACAGAAATCCCTATCTAAACGTAATTCTTCACTAAAAACAATGCTACAGTTACTGACAACTTTAGAGGAAAAGGAACTCAAAGCATATACAGTTATCTGTATCAGAGCAACTGATTTATCAGTTATCATAATGCAGAGCAACTCCAGTGGTGTTCCTTATTCTTGGGCTTTGAAGAAGAATGTTCAGAATAGTTCAGTTGGAAGGGACCTTCAAAGATCATTGAGTCCAACTTCCTGTTAACTTCAGTGCTGACTGAGTTAAAGCATGTTATTGAGCCCTTGAGGTCAGCTCTGTCTTATTGGAAGTTCATCCTTCTGTTTCATTTAGCCAGTTGCATTTCAGGAAGTTGGACATTAGTGTCCATCTTGTCACTGTTGAGAAACACGTTTCCTTGAAGTTAAGTGTTTGCAAATACACTTCTTAATCCTGCAATTTAGAATAGAATATTCAAACAATGAAGTGAATTTTCTACTTCTGCTTGTACAAGTGCCTTTTTACTGAATTGAAATGTGTTATTCTCTTGTGGTTTTGATGACTTGCTCTGGCTACTCTGGTATCAGTTTTCCAGATACCCCTGGAGATTTGTAAATAGGCAAACTGTGTCTTTATCTTCCCAAAAGGCCTATTTTCAAGTAAATGCAGCTGCAAGAAAGATGTGAAGGCTATGTAAAAGTGGTTTAGTGCTCTCTCTGTAAAGAGCTGTCATAGAAACAACCAAAGCCTGTCTGCTACTGAGGCATCCTTTAAGAAGGTGGATGGATTTTTTTTCTTAATTTACTTGTTTCTTGTTTTTCACAGCTTTTATTACTGGTTTGTTGAACAATATTGGAACTCATGTTGACCCCATTCTTTTGATTCATCGTATTAAGGAAGGCATGGAGATTCCTAATCTGAGAGACTCTCTAGTGAAAATTCTTCAGGACTACAACTTGCAGGTAAATGTTGTGCTCTTCCTCTGAAGATTTTCAGAAAGACATCAAAGACCATTTCACCAGTGAGCAGCACAAGAAATGCTTGTCACCTAGGTTTGTTCATCTTGTTAGGTTATCGTTATCGCAGGGACTCGGGATGAAACCTTGACAGAAAGGGTAGAAATTTGTCCAGATGAATACTTTTTTTCTCTAGATAGCTTCTGCCTCTTCTGAATCTCTCCCATACTGTCATAAGCCTGGTGAGTAAGTAGAATTTTTGAAAGACTTGGATGATTTGGGTATTTTAGATCGTGACTTTCAGGATTTCTGAGAGAATAAGTATCTTGTTCCTGTATACCTCTGTTTTGTGGAAGGAGTTACCCACAACAGACCGGTGCATGTTTGCATGTACTGCAGGTTGTAGCATTACTTGCAGGTTTTTATAGACTTCATTAGATATTACTATCTTTCCAAAATAATGCCAGTAAAATTGCGTGCATCTTTTAAGCAGTTGCATGTTGATCTTGTTGCTGTCAGTTCCCTGCTGCTTGAACTGCTGATCCCACTGTTCCTGCATTCTGTTGAAATCAAAATGGAACACTGAGTACCTCTGCACAAAGAGTGATAAAGTGCTGTTTGCATACATGCAGCGTGTGTTAGGGGATTCAGATAAAGCTGACAAAATCACTTGGTCACATTTTGTGAACGGAAGAATCATTTTCTCTTCAGACGGCTTTTAACAAAATTACTTTGCACTACTTACTTCTAGACCAGTATCTAAATTTTTTTTATGTGCTTATAATTGAAATGCTTCATGGATTTTAAGTTAATTCATTTTGAAGTAGGTCTGGGTAGCTCAAGGGCTAAAATTTATATCTCTGAGGAGAAGTAGGAATTAGGAAGCTTAATGGAACTTGTGCTTGGATTTGTGGCACTATAGCAAGACAACATAGCAAAAAAAAAAAAAGAAATTAAGAGGCCTACTTAAGGGACTGGTTGTTTTTTTTTGAGAATTATGAGCTATAGCTTAAAATAAGGCTGCTCCTGAAGTGGTACAGGCAATGTAAAGTGCACCATTATAAACAGGTGGTGTCAGAGATGTGATCACAGCTCTTGGGTGCACACTCACCTAAGTAGCTTTAATTTGGCACCGTCAGTTTTGTTAACAGAACTGTTTCTGCATTCAGCACATACTTCAGGAAACAGCTAGGACTTCAAGTAGATGTTCCTAGCTGAGGGCAGTTCTGTCCTAGCTTCATCACGACTACTGTGTCATTAGCCTCTTCAGAGCTAGTCTCTGTCTGTCTGTATGATGTCTGGTCACACCTTTTCTTCACGTTGTGTAGCTTTGTGGTTTGAAATCTGTGTTCTCTATTTTGGCCTGGGACAACTGCTTTCATTTTGGTAAAAACTTCCTGATTTGTATCACATAATGTACCAGACACTTCAAACTTGTACAGCAATCCAGATTTCTTTGGTTAGGACTTTGTGTGATTTCATCCCTTCAGATCACCAGCTCCGTATGTGCGCAAGCCTTACTATTCCCATTTTCAAAGACAAAAAAGGAAATCTTATTTCTAGATCCACAAAGGTTGAGCATACGTGAACTTATAACCCATTGCTTCACTTGCAAGTCACTGCCAAATAAGAAAACCATGCTGATCTTGTTACAACATCAGCTCCCCCAAAAGGCATTGCACCTGTGCCTTTGTATTATTTGGCTGTGACCTCATTTGCAAGCCTTGGTAAGATTATTTTAGTACTTACACAAGTGCAGATTTCCTACTATATTCCTAAATTTCCTTTGTGGTAAACTTTCCACGAGATGTGATTTTATGTATGTCTAAAAGCAGGTCTGCTTAGACTTTTTCTCTTTGAAACAACATTCTTAACATCCCAACAAAATCAAGTGAATTAAATTGAATGGCTGCCAAAGCATGCTGTATGTAGCTTACAGTGTGTTAGTGAATCGAGCAAATAAGTCTATTAGTGTAACAAAATTTGTTTTAACTTCTCTCTAATCTGACATCTTCCCTGAATAATGTAAGTTTTTATCAAAGCTGGCATGTTGTAGAATGATTACTTCATTTCAACTTATTACCATCTCTTACATGAATGCTGCAACCATTGTATGTGCTACCCTAAGCTCACCATAGCTTTAAAGTGAATAATTCAGTAAATCAGAAGGGATTAGTACATTTGCTGCCAACCAAACAAAAATGACACTAAAAGAGATATTAGGTATTCTATAGAAGTGCAGATAATGTGAGACTTATTTCTTCATGGACAATCCATTCAAATGAGTATTACTAATTTATTTCTGCATGGTTTTACAGCTGTGCTTTACAGCTGGGAATCTGTTCAGCTGCCTTATTATTCTTATAAGAATTATCTGTTTTTATTTTTTTTTATTTTCCCATTTCTGGAAATGCAGTTTTGCATGATGAGTTTTGCATGGCTGAGTGCAGACTTCAGAATTTACCTAAACAGTGCAAGATGTAAGCACTCATGTGAGTGCTTTTCTGAATTGGGATTCGAACTCCAAGTGGTTATTGCCTTTTTTGGTTTTTCTTCCCTTCCTGAGAAACATTTTCTGTTCTGTTCTGTTTGTCATTATCAAAGTTAATGCATTAAAACCATAACCATTTTAGCAATTTCAGTGTTTATATACAGTAACATTCATAGACAAAGTTATGATGACATGGGCTGTAAAGATAAAGTTACAATTGTTTGCATTTTAACAATATTTATCAAGTAAGTGTAATCTAAAACTTTTTTTTATATCTATCTCCTGAAATCTAATTCTTCAGTGCCATAAATTTATAGATGAAATAGACCACGAGCTACTTCATTTGAATTTATAAAGTCCTGAAGATAAGCTTACAGTCTTAAAGAGGAACCTGCAGTTTATTAAACTGACATGTTCCTAGCACATCTTCTATTCAACAGCAAATAAATCTCCTTTCTCCAGTCAACATTTTCACTGTAACTAGTTATCATTCAAATCCATGGCAGGCTAACCAAATTGGCCTAAGTTATATTGATATCCTGAGAAAAGCTTCATGGTTTTCAACTCTACTGCTTGCATTTAGAAGTGCTTTCAAAAACATGGAATCAAAACACAGCTATCTCTGTATAACTGAGAAGTTGTCAGTGTGACTTTGCAAACTGATGTTGTATTTACATAGATAAGAGCACCTGCCAGCTATATGACCTTTGTTTCATCCAACAGTCCTTTTAAATTCTTCAAATTACAAGTATGTTTTTTTGCTGAAAAAACTAGGAAGAAAAAACTAGGATTGCTAGGATTCAGTTGTAATAGAATCTTTTTTGATAATCTTCTGGAGACAAACCGTATTTAGCTGGAGCTCCTCTGCAAGAACATCTTCTTCATTGGAAGAACAAGAAAAAAATCAGTTCTGAACCTGGGGAAGTTCCAGTACTCTTCAGCAATAGTGAAATGTTTGGCTGTGTGAGAATGTTTTCTCCTACGATGTCCAGCCTGTCTTCAGTCAGTAATGTATAAACTCCTATCATAAGATCTTCCTAACACAGATTTTTCCATCTGATGCATGTTGTTCTTCACATTTCAGGCTGGCAGGACTGAGAACAGGTCAATGGCTGCTGTCACCCATTTAGGCTTTTTGGATACCAGCTTCATACCCTGGCAGCCAAAGGCTGTGGTTGTTTGCAGACCATTCTAAAAATGCAAATAATGTGCTACTTGCTTAAGTAGGCATGGAGCTTGCCTGTTTTGAGCCCCTTAAGTTAAGTGGATACAAACAGATTTGTTTTGCATCAGAAAATACATTCTTAGGTAATTTATTTTACACACTGCAGATGTTTCTGATACAGGTCTCTTCTGAGACTCATATGGGTCTTCTGTTCCCATTAGTGCTTTTGCAGTACAAATTTTTAAGTATCTCTTAGCAAACAGTGTGAGGCCAGTATTGCTTTTGTTTGAAAAACATACCAAAATTAACATTTACCACGATCTCTGTGCAATGTATATATATATATTTTTTTTCTAATGAAACTGATGCTAATTAGTTTCTTGGGGCTTTTTTAATACATCATCTCTGGACCGAAACTCATTATTTTCTCTGTAATGTGTATTTGAACTTTGTATTTGCCTTCAATATTCAGTTCCCTGGGAATTAAATTGAAAAAAAAATATGAAATCTTTTGTGTTTAAGTCTCTGGTAACTGATAACTCAGTGGTCTTAACTAAGGAATCTGGTAGCATTTCTTAAAATAAATAGACATTTCTTAAAACAAATTGTATAATTACAGCCCATGTCTTCTATAGTTGTTGCATCACACTTATTTCTCACAGAGAAGGCTGATCTTAAATGTCCCTTATTTGTTTACTTCTGTGTTAGTTATGTCTGTTACATTTTCTGAATTTATAAGAGTCTGCCTAAGTGAAATACAAGAAATGCTTGTGTAGTTGGAGATTTAAACACCTCCCTTATTTCAGAACACGCCTGATTTTTCAACCTCTTTTTGACAGTTTTCAGTAAAAGATTTCAAAAGATTTGGGTATTCTTACACTGTTCTCCCCACATACACTCAATGGTCTTAGAATTTAAAAGCAGTTTGGTTAGATTCAGTATCTCTAGGTTGTGTGGGTTAGCCATTTTACTCAGATGATGAGTTATTGGTTTAGACTTTGACTGAACCTGCAGTACCTCTGATGGAGGCTGTCCATCCATAATTCTCCCATTCAAAGCATTCTGCTGTGAACCAGCAGACACCAGTGGGAATGATGAATGAATGCTGGTTGAAAGCATCTGGAGGAGCTGTTAGGGTTTCCTCCTGGATGTAGATATGCAGCTGTTCAGACATCTAGGAGGCACTAGGGACGGGTGGCAGCTTGCATAGTGAGACACTCACCACTTGATTGTAGTGACTCTTTTTCAACTCTTTGAAAGGATAGATAACAGCAGGGTAAGGGGAAATAGTTTTAAGTTCAGGGAAGGAAGATTTAGGTTGGATGTCAGGGCGAAGTTCTTTACTGTGAGAGTGGTGAGGTGCTGGAACAGCTGCCCAGAGAGGCTGTGGATGTGTTCCTGGAGGTGTTCAAGGCCAGGTTGGATGGGGCATCCATCTGGGCATCCTGGTCTGGTATTAAATGTGGAGGTTGTTGGCCCTGCATGTGGCAGGGGATTGGAGATTCAGGATCCTTGAGGTCCCTTCCAACGCTGGCCACTCTGTGATTCTGTGACTAAACGTAACATACCTTTCACTGGGGTCATGATGCATTTTGGAGATTTTGGGGTAATTGTCCTGGAGAAACCTGGGCTTTGTTGAGTGCTGGCCCGAATGTATTCCTCGTGCTTTGAGTATAACCTTCAAATTAACTGCATACTGCAGTGTTTTCCTTTAAAGGTAATGTTAAGTATATGCAAATCAGGACTTTATTAATTAAGAAGAATGCTCCAAAAGTAATGTCTTTTTATGGCCCTGTCCCACAGCACTGGAAGCAGATGTTGGTGTGGTAGTAGAGGTTGAACCCTCCCATGAATTTTCCATTACATTTTGTTGCCATGCTACAGATGGCAGCAGAGGGACCATCTCTAGCACAGCAACAAAATGCTTTCTGACATGAAAGTGCATCTGAAGCAAAGGTGTGGAATTGAATTCCTCCGTGTGGAAAAAAATTGCACCTGTAAACATTCATCAACTCTTGCTGAATATTTTTGGAGACAAAAAGACAACCCACTTTCCAGACAGCCATGCACAGCTGCCATAACAAAAAGAAGAGCATCTTGATCAGCTAAACCACATGAATCAGCAAGATTACAACCAGGGAACTGTGTACAGAACTGAATATTGGCTGCAGCACATCAGAAACAATGGTGACAACATTGGGATACTGCAAAGTTTGCACAGGTGGATCCAACAAATGCTCACACAGGAACAGAAAGAACACCATATACAGGTTTATCAGAATGTATTGAATAAGACTTAAGGTGACAATTTTCTGGATCACATGGTGTGCAGACATGATGCCACCACTATTAGCCAGAATCAAAACAGCAGTCCATGGAGTGGTGACACAGGGATCTCCATCAAAGAAAAAGTTCAAGATGCAGCTCTCAGCAGGTAAAGTTACATGCACCGTCTTTAGAGATAGGAAAGGGGTGATCACTATGGACTTTTCAGGAACTCAGACCATCAGCTCTGACCACTAAATCAAGGCACTGACTGAGCTGAAGGCTCAAGCTTACGGGGTCAGGCCAGAGAAGAAGACAGCCTTTCTCTTGCAGCATGGTAAGAGCAGACCCCATCCCACTTGGAAGACCATGGAGCACCTTGCCAGTCTTGGCTGGCCTGTCCTACCACACCCACCATATAGTCTGGATTTGGCACCTTCTGACTTCCATCTGTTCAGTCTGTTGAAAGATGGACTGTGTGGCAACATTTTCCTAGCAATTACACCATCATTAGCAGCTGTGAAACTGGTGAGGCCACCTCCACTGGTGCAGATTTTTAGTAGTGCAGTACTCAGGCTCTTGTTCATCACTGGCAAAAAATGCATAGCTAATGGTAGTGGCTATGTTGAAGAATAGTGTTTTGTAGCTGAGAATTTATCAAATAGTGTTACTGTGTTCATTGTATCTCTTGTAGTTTCCGTGGAAATAAATAAGAAGTATTACTTTTGGAGCGACCTACATGAATAGCAGTTTGCATTGCTTGTGATTTTAACTATGCGGCTGCACCTTTTCTACTGTAGTCAAAGAATGAACTCCAGTTCTTCTTTTTTTTGGTGAAGCACCAGATCCATTTAAAACTTCTTTCTCTAAACTTACCATGGTATCTTGATTGCATTTACAGCACTTTTTAAAGGGTAAAAAAATAGTTTCATAAGACTTTTTGTTTCTTACTGCATCTCTTTAGAGAATGGTTTCATTACAGTTTTACATCTGATGGCAAGGTTAGTCTAATCTTCAGGCACAGATAAATGCTTCTCCCTGCTTTCAATACAAAGAAGTTCATTCAAGCACACTTTCTCCCTGTCTCATCTCCAAAATCCCTCTCTTACTTCTCTTTCTACAATTCTTATATCGTCCATCTCTTCCTTGAGCTCTTCAAATGTGTTTCTACAGAAGCATTGATTTATTGCCTTGACATTTTATCTTTCACCTCCTTCATTCCAAGTTCCTTCTACATTATGGTGGCTGCACCTTGTATTCCACTTGTAGTAAAAATAAAGTCTGACGATCAGTCATTGAATATTGTGTGCAAAGTCTTAGTGGAGTTCTAACTGTCATAGAGAAGGTGCTGCATATGCCTTGTAACATGTTTCTATTTCTTCTGTGTTGTTTTTAAAGGATCAAGTAGTGTTGAGGTTTTCATAAGACATAATTGATGTTTTGGTACTTTTTTGTTTCGATCTTTTTATGTAACTGAAGTTTTCCTATTGCCACTTTGTATTTTAAGTAGAAAGTAGTGAATCATTGTATCTCTATTCCACCATCTGCAATGTTTTCTTTGTTCCTTTTACTTAAACATGCAATTTTTTATCTGCTTTTGCTGAGTGCAGTTAGCAAAAACTCCAGTTTTTGCCAAAGACCGTGTCCATTTTGAGTTAGTTACCTATCTTTGCCATAGAGTTTGCTGATTGAGAATATTCCACATTGGTCAGAGCACTCATCCTGGAAGATGGTCTTATGCAGTTTCTGCTGTAAAAAGTTTCTGAGTATTTCTTTCTTAATCTAGTGATGTTTTCCTTTACTTAACATAAAATTTGCCTTTCTGTGTTGCCCTTGGGCAAAGTTGGAAGGGGAAGAGCATATCATAGAATCATAGAATCATAGAATCACCAAGGTTGGAAAAGACCTAAAAGATCACCCAGTCCAATCGTTCACCTATTCCCAACAGCTCCCACTAAACCATGTCCCTCAACTCAACATCCAGCCTTTCCTTGAACACCCCCAGGCTCGGTGACTCCACCACCTCCCTGGGCATCCATTCCAGTGCCTGACCACCCTTTCTGAAAAGTAATACTTCCTCATGTCCAGCCTGAATCTCCCCTGCCCTAGCTTGAAACCATTCCCTCTGGTCCTATCACTAATGACACGAGAGAAGAGGCCGACCCCCAGCTCACTACAACCTCCCTTCAGGAAGTTATAGGTATATTCAGATAGCTGCTGAGATTATCACACATAAAATTGATTAATTCTCTAAGTGTTTGGTTTGCATTCAGCTTCTTGAGCTCGGAAGTGTTTTGTAACTTGCTGTCTCCAGTGCTGGAGAATACCATTTACCCACTGGCATGCCCAGTTTAAAATGTTTAATGTTAATCAATTCATTCTTTTATTTACATATTTCAGATACACAGTCTTAATTGCATAATGACTCTGGCAGCATGTCCTGTTTAGTTCACAGTGGTATTTACAAAGATGAGGTTTTGAACAGTGTTCACCTGGCTGTAAAACCTATTGTTATACTTCTTTTTAGAGACTTGCATTGGCAGCATCCTGGTCTGGTTTAATGCTCATTATCTCCTGCAGTGCAAATAATCTGGAGAAACAAGTAGGCATGGCCTTCTTGTAACACTTCCCTTGGTTTGTTTGTTTGTTCAGCTTAAAAATGATTATGAATCTCTCTCTCTCAGAAGACTTTTCAGAAGAATTCTGGTCTTGGAAAGCAAATTTCCAAGCATTGGTTGAATGTGGGGTGGGAGCAAGAAAACTGACAACCCTTTGTTTGGGTTTGTCATATTGTCATGAACCTTCTTCACTAAGCATTGGGAAATAGTACTGTATACAGTTTTGATGCCAGAGATCTCTCTCTTTTTGTGTGTCACAACACTGGCAGACAATAAGAATCTGACATAAAATACTACAGTTAAAAAAGCACTCTTAAGAGTGTTTGCTAAGGATGAACAAGGTCTAACCTTTGATTAGTTGCATGGGCTTTTAAGTGTGGCTTGCTGAATGGCATCTGAGCAGGAAATGCATGAACAAAGTAAATTTTAAATTGTTGGGTTTTGAAGGTTTTAGGATGACCATATCTATTTCCTGACATAGACAGGGAAGAGATGAATGGAGGAAGTTTTGAAGTGGTTTAGAATCCAATTGTTAGGGGCAGTGTAAAGAAATACCTCCGTTGTATTCTGTTAAGAGAAGCTTATGGGAAGATGATCTTTATTTATGACAATAACATATTTGCAAAGGATTTGATTTTTCTGAGGTCTTTCATTTTTTTTTAATAGTTTTTTTCCATTTCAGTAGAGATTCATTCCCTCCTATCCTTTTTTTCCCTCGCTATTTGGAGGTCTGATATCTTGGAAAGGCTTAAACCATTTGTTGTTCTCTCTGTAGCAGCAGAAACCCAGAGGTGGCTTGCTGGGATGATGGTTATGCCCACCCATTTAACAACTGCTGTACTTTGTGCTCTTTGCAAAACAGATCTTGCTGCGGGAAGGTTGCAAGAAGATTCTTGTTGCTGACTCTCTTTCTTTGCTGAAGAAAATGCATCGAACTCAGATGAAGGGCGTTCTGGTAGATGGTGGGTACAGCAGAAACGTGGTGACTTGAAGTCTTTTCTGTTGCTATAGACCTAAGCCATGTGGCAGTCCATTTTGAAAGCTGCTAGAAAACCTGAGTATTACTTCTTTTTTGTAGAGTGTAAATCTTATTTGTAGAGACGAGATCCGTCGTGTAGCTTTTTGTTTGTTCAGTCTCTGCATTGCTGGCAATATGTGGCATCCTGCAGTTTGTCTGTAAAGGTGGGAAATGCTTTTCAGTGCCAAAACAGGTAGTCAGGTAATAACATCCTGCAACAAGGTAGTTTTTAAAAATGGTTGAAAATATTTTGTGAGGATCTGCTGATGTGCATGAGCAGTTCTGTGATTTATGCAAGATGTGTGTTTATACCAGGAGTGATGGAAAGACAGAAGATCAGAGCTTCTGCTGGAAAAATACAGCAGAGAAGTCAGGAACCCATGTTATGCTGCCTTTTTTATTTGAGCTTGCCTTATGCCTCTACTGCTCTGATATTGATACAGCTCCTGCTTCTTCCTGCACAAAAATCAGAGAATCTATGATGAGTATCTTAAGTAAATACTCTAAGATCGAGATCAATTTCTGTGATTGCAATGTGTAAATACCTGTTTTATTTAAAAAATAAAATAAAATAAAATAAACAGGTTGTTAACAAAATGTTAGGGATTTATTTCCTTTTTTTTTTCTTTTTCCAGAGGAAAATATCTGTGAATCATGCCTGTCTCCAATACTTCCTGCAGGTAGGACGCTTTTCTGGAAGAAAAAGAGACTATTTTTTGTTTTTAAAGGAACTGCTGTTTGCTGCTATTCAGAGAAATGTGTAATACTCTCCCTTGATAATCACTGTATAAATTTTGGTCTCCTGTGCAAAGCTTGCTTATGAATTCTGATTTGGGAATGGAGACCAATCTGAACCTTTCAACTTACTTTCTTCTTTACTCATGTGTGATTTTTTTTACTTCCTGCTTTGAAATTGTAGAACAGCTTTAATCAGTCAACAAGCATATTCTCAGAGTTTATCAGAATTGTGGAACAAAACAGATCCCATCAAATTTTGTTTAAATTTGTCCTGTGGTTTGGAATGAACTTGCAGACTATAAACTTGTATGTGGTATACTTCTTACAACACTTCAAAACATTTCAGAAGTTAGTCTTGAAACTAGAAATTCAGTATCTCATTTTTGAAGGTGTACATTCTGCAAAGGGACTAATTTCAGGAATGTCAATATAGGTGCTAGGCATCTTAAGAAATAGTAGTTTGACCAGGCGAGTGTCTGTCCCAGCATCCTCAAGCAAGAAAATGTAAGACAAACTATCTGGATGCAACTATTCTTTGTTTGCATAGCTGAATAAAATCTTTTCCAGTTATTTAATCTTGTTTCTACCATCTTTTGCTTAAAAAAAGGGAAAAGATAATGCATACAGTTGTACTGTGATTGCATGCACCAACATACAGACCAGAACAGACACCTGGTGCTAGAAAACCTGACAGAGTTGGACATGCAAGTGCCCTGAGAGATGGGTGTATCTGATAAGTGAGCTGAAAGTTCTTTGAATGCATGAATACTGTATGGAGGTTTCTAATTGGGCTAAATATTCATGAATCAAGAAGCACTTACACAGCTTGTTGCCACATTTAAAGCTTATGTCCTGAGAGCACAGACTCTAGTAATACTCAATATTTTGGTTCTCCCTTCACTAATGCAAGAGTGGTTTTTGTTCATGTTTCTTCAAAATGGCTGAATTATTTGGGGGTAGATTATTCTTTGCCCTCCCTAGATTTAACATGTGGCACATTTTAACCTGAAAAATTCAGTTGAAAATGTGTACATCATTTAATAAAATCATAAGGAATAAAAATCAGAATAAAATCATTATGTCACTTCACCACTAGGACACACTACCTGACAGCATCATCCTGTGTCATTTCTATAAATAAGACAGAATAACTTGTAAAATTAATGTGATAAAGGTGTGACTTGATGTTTGTGTGTGTGTAATCAAACAGGGCTATGACTGTAGCCCCCAAATCCTTTGTTCCATTGTCCTTTTGTAACGGATTTACCTTTCTCTTTCCCAGATGCATCCAAGTCCTTCAACGTGGTGGTGTTCCACTGCAGACACATGTTTCACAAAGAGTGTCTCCCAGTATCTAACACAGTAAGGAACCAATCTTAATCTCTGTCACTTCTGCCAAAGACAAGAAGACAATTTCTTTATCTCATCTTTGGGGAAGGGCATGGTTCTATCAGGGATTATTTTGTGATTGCAGTTATTATTTTTGATGGTACTTTGTAATAGTATATGACTAGGGAAAGGATATTTCGGACTGCTGCAAGCAAAATGTATCCAGTGTAGAAAGAAATTGCTGCTGTTTGAGAAGTTTTATAACCTTCTTCTGTCTAAATTTTCAATATATGATGCAACTTTGAATAGTGCAGGGAATATGACCCGTTTGAATTTCCTTAATTCTGCCCTTTGACTCCAGAACAACCTGCTTTATTCTATTCAGCATTGTCACATTCCTAAACCTATCCATGACTTCATCGATAGGCAGCAGCCTGAATGTGAATAGTAACACTGGGATGAACAGTAGCAATTTTCACTCATCTTCTCATGATGAATTGATTATATTTGTCTGAGACACTTGTTTTCTTTTTAATTTCCAGGTATCTTCTGTCCAGTTCTGCAACATATGCAGTGCCAAACACAGAGGACCAGGAAGTGCAATCCTGGAGATGAAGAAATAGCAGCCCCCTAGCTCTCCATACCAGTCTGTAACACCAAGTCTGTTAGGACCACTGTAGTTTCTGTTAGTCATCATTTCTGTAAATAATTCTGAATGTGATTTAAAACTGATTTCTATAAGTTATCCTGCTCAGTGAACACCTTCTGGAAAGGGAAAATGTGAAAACCTTTGCTTAGTAGCGCTTTGTTACACAATTCATATTCTGCTGTTCCTGTGCTCAGCTTATTCTTTACTTAACTGTGGAACTGAGAAGGCAAATAAAAAGACAGGAAAACAGTCTGAAGATTTAAGTGTTTCACAGATTGGCAACGTATCATGGTTGTGTAAAGAAAAATCAATGAATTTGAATTCTTACTAGCAAACTTGAGATCCATGAGGAATCTGACTTCTTGACGTGGGATTACTTGAGCATTTGAAGGTGCTGGTGTTCTGAATTGCATATTAGATTGACAAACTTGTTAAATTTTAATTCCATTCTTCCAGATCGTACCTCACTTGTGTGGCTACATATTCATAGTTTGTTAGAAAATGGTCACTTTCTCAGTCTTCACAGTGCAGCTAGGTTTGTGCCATGTTGAACCCATGCAGAGACTTTTAAGTGTTAGCAGCAGACCTTAATACTTATAAAATAAGTGTAGTAGCGTTGTTTGGCTTCACAGAAAAAAATATGGCCTTTCAGAAATGAGGCCTTGAAGATTTTCTTTTGTTCTCAGGAACTCAAAAGAGTTCAGTTAAATAAGTCTCTTTGGATGTTAACAAAAACACCTTTATTTTTAACTTCAACATCCCAAGCTGATCTTTCAGAAAACATCATCTGAAAGTGTGGTCTCTTCAAAATGTTCCCTGATTAAATTAAATAGATACAGGCAACCCTTTGAAAAGTTACTTTTCAAAACTGCAAATGCAATTTTTTAGTCTCTGTGGAAATACATTATGTCACCGTTGGGTTATGATGTTTGAACAAGTAGTTAAAATCCATTTGGATGTGGTTCTCAGGGACATGATTTAGCAGAGGGTTGTTAGAGTTAGGGCAGTGTGGTTGGGTTATGGTTGGACTTGATCTTTAAGATCCTTTCCAACCTGAGCAATTGTATGATTCTATGTTTTAAGTTTTGACATAATGCCATATTAATACAGAACTGTAAAACTGGAACACCTCTAAGTTCTTCTTTACCTTACTTTGATGTAGATACACTTTAAAATAACACATACTATAAAAAGCTGGATTTCCAATTTATGTTAATTCATGATACTCTTGATATCCCCCAGGCTGCTGACTGAGCTGCTCTCCTAATCCGATATGTGCTTTTGTTGTCCATGTGTCTATCCACCCAAATTTAGGTGCATTAGCAATGCTATGATCTACTTCACATGGTTACAGAATAGATCTCTTTAAAAATAGCAGTAATACTCTGTCACAAAAATACAGTTATCTGTGGGGGGGAAAAATGGTGCAGACTATTTGTGAACATGCAGTAGATGAAATTTTTGGCCAAAGAAGGGCAACAAGGCTTGTGAAGGGCTTGGAGAATATGGCCTATGAGGAGAGACTGAAGGAACTGGGGCTGTTCAGTCTGGGGAAGAGGAGGCTGAGAGGAGACCTTACTGCTCTCTTCCAGTATCTGAAAGGTGATCGCAGCGAGTGGGGCTGGTCTCTTCTCACTGGTGACAGGATGAGGGGAAATGGCCTCAAGTTGCACCAGGGTAATTTTAAGTTGGAAATCAGGAAGAACTTCTTTACAGAAAGTGTTGTTAAGCACTGGAATAGGCTCCCCAGGGAGGTGGTTGAGTCACCATTCCTGGATGTGTTTAAAAACCGTTTGGATGTGGTGCTCAGGGACATGATTTAGCAGAGGGCTGTTAGAGTTAGGGCAGTATGGTTGGGTTATGGCTGGACTTGATCTTTAAGGTCTTTTCCAACCTGAGTGATTCTATGATGCTAAGTAACAGAACATTGTGAACTTTGTAGCACAGAGCATCATCTTCATACATCAAAGCCCCCATAAGAATTACTGCCTGGATCTGTAGCAGTTCATTTTCAATGGCTAGTACACATTCTCAGTATATTGTTCTCTTTTCCCTTCTTTGTTCCACCAATTAGAGAAGTTGCTTTGATTCCCTGTGAATGAAATGCTGCAGTAAGCTCAAGGGTTGTTTCATCATGGATTTTGAGCTCTTGCATGTCAGAAGAGAAATTTAAAAACTTTTAAAATCATTTTGTCAGTAACTCTAAACAGCTTTTCTATGTCATAGCCTAAAAATTGTCTGTGCAATACCATTTGCTGTCAGCTTGCAGGAGGAGAAAAGTCAAATTGCTTTTACGCTGTAATGCCACAAGGTTTTCTGTGGCTCACTTGTGTGGTAATTTACAGCAAGTGTGTTGTTTACTTCAGCTTGACCTTAAATTCCCTAAGGCATTTGTGTGTTCAGTGGCTCAGTTTGCTAGTTTGCCATCTCTGGCAATCGCGTTGCGTTTATACCTTGGCATATTCTTTGCATTATGCAGGTAATTTTAAATCACTTTATGAAAACCTAATCAAAATCTCCTCTAAATCCAAAGCTTCTTTCATTTGGGCTTCAGGGACAACCCTTTTCATGTTCTCGAATTCCGAATCTGCTAATTAAGATTCAGCAAGAGGCTCACGGTCCTGGCTTTGATTCACTTTTCTTCCTAAGAAGCCTTCACATCACAGAAAGTCTGGGGTTGGAGTCTAAAATATTCAGTCACCCAAGAGCTTTTCTTCTGGAGAAGAGTTCAGCCTAAAAAGTAACCTCGAAGTTGCATAACCCTGCAGGAAAGCATGATACTTAGCCAGCCTCACCAGAGCTCATTGAAGATGTTAATTTGTGTGCTGAGGACAGGGTGGATGTTCTCGTGGTAGCTTTTCTGTTTGGGGTTTTCTTGGATGCTCTTTTTATGGCCAATAGACATGTCTGAAGGGGCTGGGAAAACCTCTGCAGATCTTTCTGAGGTCACTGAAGTTGAGAAGTGCGTGATGGGCTTCTGCATCTCCTACAGCTGTGTTTGCAGGTGAGCACTTGTGCCTCAGTGGGCTCAGCTCTTTCACCTGAGCATTGATGTACTGGAATCAGCTGTGTGTGGTGAGTGGGCAAGAATCTGCTGTTTCTTGTTACAAGTCCTGGTGGGTCAGTTAATGCTTCAGGGAGCCATGCTGTGTCCCAAGTGCATCTGTCAGGTGCTGACGTCTGGGAAACCTCAGGCAGGGGGTCTCCAGTGGTGGAACAGAATAAGTTGTCAGCTCTCTAACATACTTAGCCCTTGGGTGTGCTGGGGAGCTAAGCATCTTACACAAGTTTTGTCATCACATTTAGTAGCAGCAGGGTTTCAGTGCTTGGCTTGGATGATGCTTGGCTGTAGAGCAGCAGCGGCAGGATGGGTTTCTGCAGCTATTTTGCAGCAACATTGCTGGTATCACATCAAAAACTGCTAGTTCAGTAGCTGCCAGCTCTGACCTCTACAAACTTCCATTCCACAATAAGAGTGAAGGTATGTTTGACCTTAGGGTAACTCTGCTTATTGTATGCCTTAGGTAAACCCTTCAGACTTTAACCTTATGCACAGCTCCTGTCACTGTACAAGAAGGAAGTTGTGTTCTGTTCTTTTGGGCCACAGTAGTGAAAGAGCAAACGTTGGACTGGTTATTCTGTACTGCTGAAGGCAGTGGCTAAAACTGCCAGGACACAGGAATGCAGGAACAATCTTGTGTTACAGAGCTGTTGGTGCCTTTTTAGATCCACATCATGTTTCTGTTTGAAATACGTGTTTTCATGGGCAGTTCCTGCCACTGGCTTGACTGCAGATGTGTCAAGGGTTACCCTAATGCAGAAAACAAGAAGTACTTCTTGTCTGCTATGTTTGGCAACCAGTGATTTTAGTAGGAGACTGCTGCACCTCTTCCTATGTATATTGCTCTGAAAGTAATGCCTCCTATTTCTTTCCATGGAAACTGCATCAGGTACAAACAGTGCAGTAAGGCTGTTTGATAGAGCAGATTCTCATCTGCTAAACACTGTTTTTCAGCATAGTCACCACTATTAGCTGTGTGTTTTTGCCAGCAGTGAACAGGAGGCTGCATGCCATGCTTGTAGAAACTTGCACTAGAGAAGGTGACCTGCTGTCCCCACTGCTGAAACGCACCACCCACAGCCTCACTGTGCTCACATCCACTCTTTGGTCTGCATAAATGTTTGGCAAGTGTCAGTGAATATCAGTGGGTGCCATTTTTCCCCTCGTGATCTTTTGTATGCTTTGACTTCAGATCCGTGCAGCTTTTACCCATATTTACTGGAGACAGCATCATTATGTCTTCCTCTCCAGAACTCCTCCCTCAAGCAGACCTTTGCCAAACTCTAGCTCTGAGGCAATTGCTGCATTGTTGGAACAATTTAAATAAAACTCAGAAAGCACCAAATCTAGAGAATTACTTGTCAATTATATACTTTGGGGACTGACTTTTTACTCCGTGCCATGAAATATTTATTTTCTCTCAGCATTAGAGAAATCCCCAGGTGATGCTTTTTCTGTTCTTCAAGACAACGCATGCTTTCTTTTACTATAATCAGACATTAAATTATGCTGAAAAGAGGACATCTGAGGTGTCTTGAGATATCAAACGCCCAGGAAAACAGGGTGTGTGAGAAGCTCTAGAATAACTCAAACTGAGTCTTAAATGAACCTTTTGCAGTGGAGCAGGTCTTACTTAGGAGCTGTTCTGTGTTCAGTCTGCAGCTTTCCTACAAAAGCATTTGCAGTCTGAATGGACAGAGCTGCCAGCAGGAGCTGCAGCAGCACGAGTCTGCCAGGAGAGCTGGGCTCTGCTGTGGCCAGGACAAGCTGGCAGAGAGAGAGATGCAGCAGATTAATCAGGGTTAGGAAGCAGCAGGAGCTGCAGAGGGTTGTTAATCTGTTCTTCTTCCCCTTTGGTTTTAGTGTTGTCCTGGTAGGACTTAAATCTAGTGAGGCTGACAAAGTGATGGTGTGTGATGGCTGCAAAGTTGCTTTTAACAAGGTTTTAGCTGGATGGCATGTTCCAAATACGGTTCATACAAGATGCAGGTTTCTCTATTTCTCTGTTTCTGGTCGCAGGAGGGATGAGACACCCAATAAACAGCTCTGGGGAAATGTTTTCAAAAAATGAGCAACCACCCACACATACCACGTATATATATACACAGTAAAGTAGTAGTGCTGAAAGGTGGAGGTGGTAATAATGTTTTACTCAGCAGGATCTGTTCAACAGCAGCTCTTTGCATGTGCTAGAACAAGCACCGCTGAAGCTCTTTACAGTGTCTATCACCAGCTACTAAGAGTCCTCATCTGAAATTTCTTCAAAGTAATGGTGATTTTTAGTTAGAAGGAAACCCAATGTTGGGAAGCATTCTTTTTGTGTCTGTGGAACCTGTAAAGCCAAGCCAACAATATCTTTCTGGCATAATTCAGTTCTATGCTATGTAGATTTTCATTCTTTATGGTGTCTAGAAGCTTCTTGGTGATGCACTGAGGGGGTTGTGTCCTGCTTCCATTATCCCATCCCTTCTCACCCAATATGTGCCTTGTTTTGCACTGTGCAGTGATTTTCCACGGACCTCTAACAGGCTGGAAAAGCAGGCAGCCTGGATGTGCATTCTCCTTGCTCAGTACTTGCTCAGTGCAAGGCACTGCACCTGGCTTATAGCAACCCCCGCTATCAGTATAAGCTGGGAGACAGAGCACAGCACTACCAAAAAGGACCTGGAGGTACTGGTGGATGGCAAGCTGGACACGAGCCAGCTGTGTGTGCTCGAGGTCCGGAAAGCCAACCATAGCCTGAGCTACACCGAAAGAAGTGCAGTCAGTAGGTCAAGGAAGGTGATCCTGCCCTTCTGCTCTGTGCTGGTGAGGCCTCACCTGGAGCACTGCATCCACATGTGGAGTCCTCAGGACAGGAGAGACATGGAGCTGTTGGTGTGTGTCCAGGAGAGTGCCACAAAAATGATCCAAAGAATGAAACACCTCTCGTATGAGAACAGGCTGAGAGAGATGGGGCTGTTCAGCCTGGAGAAGGCTCTGAGGAGACCTGATAGAGGCCTTTCAGTACCTGTAGGGGGTTATAAGAAACGGGGGGATGAACTCTATAGCATGGTCTGTGGTGATAGGACAAGGGGAAGTGCTTATAAACTTGAAGATGAGATTTAGATTAGGGTGGTGAGGCACTGGAACAGGTTGCCCAGAGATGTGGTGGATGCCCCGTCTCTGGAGACATCTGAGGTCAGGCAGGACAGGGCTCTGAGCAACCTCATCTACTGTAGGTGTTCCTGTTCACTGCAGAGGAGTTGAACCAGACGGCCTTTAACAGTCCCTTCCAACTCAGACCACTCCATGATTCTCTGACAGCTAAAGCTCCTGGCAGCTGCCGGCTCTAAGGCCAGAAACGCTGATGTCTGGAGGACCTTGGATTGATGAAGCCTGTGCTGAACTTTGGAAACATGAGGACAGTTTTGTTCCTGCTGAAATCAGTGACAAATCTCCCTTGATTAACTGGGGACAGAATCTGACCCTCCTTACGTAGTAGTTTGTATTATGTATGCCATAAAATTGCTTACATACGGAACCTTTCCTTTAGAGCTGGTTGTGACAGTCTGTAACAGCCTAGAAACATGGAGTAGGAAATTATGTTAATAGTAGAACTTTGTGATCAACTTTAGCATTCGTTGCAGAAGGGATTTATGAGTGTCGTTTATTATTCTAGGAAACAGTGAAAGCCATTTTAATTAATGTCTTCTTACAAAACCAAATTAGAACAAAATTACAAGAGCATTAAAGGAGGTTATACCTTCAGCTGCTCCTTTGAACCATGAGTGTGTTGATGATTGTAGTTGTTTTGCATCTTTCTTTTCATATGCTGCATTGCAGCATTATACTGGAAAGGCAAATACTTTGGGATCTGAAGAATGAAAGTCTAGTTTTGTTGCACAACGAGGTTAGGTACAGAAATGAAATTATCAGGCTTTCTTAAGCTGGTTTTTCTGGATATTAAATCCTTCTTCTCTCCTCCTCTGTCTCACTACAACCTGTTCTTTCATGAAGGCAGCCAGCTCTTAATCAGTGCTGCTGAATGTCCTACAATCCATGCAGTGGCTGGAGGTGAGATGACCTTTCATATTTTGCCAAAGATGAATCTCAGCAAATGGAAATCTCAAACTGGCCACAGGTTTCTGTTGTGCCATTGCTCTTCTTTAACTCTGGCCTAATGCAAATTTTCATGTGTCTCTTTTGTGTGTGGAAAAAAAAAAATGCTTTTTTGTCCATGGTGATTGCAGAAGCAGTTGTTTCAAGAATATTCCTAGTAACTGTTGTCAGCACGTGGTCATGTAAGGGAAATAACCTAAACTAGGCTAAGAATGTTAAACAGTTTAAAGTGTTAAAAGTAAAACCCTCCTGGTAACACTTTGGAATATTGGTTCTTACAGAAGCAGGGAGCATAAAAAGGCAGAGTCCTAAAATACATTCAAGTAAATATGTTGTGAAAAAGGAATGGGTTCCATCTGAATATGGAATGGAGTTTCTAACACTAAATAAGAAGTTAGGTTTTGGTCTAAAATACCCCTAAAAGGAAGTTTGTTCATCTCTGTCCAGAAGACTCCAAAAATAAAGTTATGAAAAGCTATTCAATAAAACAAAAAGACATTTTAATGTATGTATTTGAAGTAGAAAACTGTTGAAAAAAATAAATAAGAAGTCTTAACAGGGGGAAACCCCGGAACCTGTAACCAGGGAACTTAAAGTTCAGAGCAAGGCCTATCGTGTGTCATAAAAACGCTGTTTGGAAGGGATCTTCAGTCATCTAATGCAGGTTTCTGCATGAGGATTTGCTGAGAAGGTATTGCAGAGACACCTTGGTGCCCAGTTCAGTGTCTGTAGAAGTATCAGAGAAAGCCTTATCAGGCAAAGCCGCATGCATTTAGGAACAAATTGAATCCAAGGAGGTAAATAATTGCAAACCATCAACAGGTAATGCAGAATCATCAGTGATTTGAAATGTTATGCCTACTTGTAAAGCAGATTGCCCCGAGAGCTGGTGGATGCCCCATCCCTGGAGACTCTGAAGGTCAGGCTGGATGGGGCACTGAGCAACCTGATCAAGCGTCCCTGTTCATTGCAGGGGAGTTGATCTAGATGATTTTTAAGGGCTGCTTCCAACGCAAACAGTCCTGTGATTCTATGATTCTGCAGTGACAGCCACACAACCAGTGTGGCAGTATGGGATGCAAGGAGTCGAGGAGAACAAAAGGAGCAACGGCAGCAGCAGACCTCAGCCATTCCCAAATTGACTCTGTGTCAGTCAGGCTTAGGGATCATGAGATAACGACATTTTCTGTGCTACAAATGACCACCTCCCAAAACACCTGATCAGAGAGCACAAAAGGGGAACTGACCCCTGATTTTAGCCCTGGGAACTGCACAGAACCTGAATGTTCCAACTGAAGAGACACTTAGTAAGAGAGTCCTTAACAGGAAAAAAGTCAGTATCCTTGCAAGGTGCAGAAGCAAAATAGAAAGCTGTCACAGCAAATGCTTACGCTTAATAAAATGAAATATATATTAAAGTAGCAAATTAAAGCTGTAAAATATTCATAAGTGATACAAAAAAATGCTGAATTCACCATAGTGGGCTTTTAAAAGAATCCTGTCTTCCCAAAGCAAGTTCAGAGCGGCAGCAAAGTGAAGAGACATTTTAGACAGGAACAGATTTCCTTCAGAATGTGAGAGCACAGTCAAGGCAGACAGGGAAGGAGCACTGCATTCTGGCAGCTCACTTGTACCCAGCCACAATCACATGGGCCAAGAGCCAGTGAGAAGCACCGTGCTGAAACTAAGAGCCTGCAATGTAAACCACATCAGCAAGCTGCAGAGGGATAAGGCGACCTATAGGAAAACTGGAGCAGAACAGGATTTCAGCAAAGACAGGAAAATCAAATGAGTTATTTGAAGTGTTATTTATTGTCAAAATACTCAGGCAGAATTCTGAAGCGTTTATTAACAGGGAAACTTGTGAAATTAAGCTATAAAACAGGTGAGAAAAAATCAATGAATAGTATGAAAGCATGAGCATCAGTATGCATTCACCAAAAGCTGTGATGGATCTTCAGACAGGATATTGCTACTGCTCTATGTAAGCTGTCTTCAGACTAAGTCCTGGTGCTAGAAGAATGGAAAACAGTAAATATGCTGCTAACATTTTCTAAAAGGCTTCAAGAGAAATCCATAGGAAAACAGGCCAGTAAATCTCACTTCTTCAGTGGATAAATCAGTACAAGTGCTATTAAAATAGAGACATATGAAGGTATTTTTTTATGTCATGTACTGGGAAAAAGTGAGCACAGGCTATGGAGATGGAAGTTACACCTCATGTTTATCTGAGTTTCTGGAAGCTTGTGATTAACCTGTCAATAACCGATTCAGATGGTAATTGTGATTTTAGATTTGAGATAAACAAATTAAGCTCATCTTAAAGTCTTCCTGTAGGTACTTTAAAAAAAAAACATAGAATAAAATATCACCTTGAGCTGAGAACTGAAGGGTTTCTAATGAAATATCTGTTCAGAACTGAGAAATGATGTCGGATGATCTTTATCCACAGGGATAAGCACCAGGACTCCATCTTTTCAACATAATTAGTGGTGGTCTGGAAAAGGGGAAAAGAAAAATATTTGTTAGCAATCCAGAATAAAAACTTAAAGCTAACTGTCCTACCGGATCTTGTTCAGAGACTGGGCAATATTTTAGTTAATTGTCACCTGGGTTCTTTAACACAAGAGAAAATAGAAATGCAGGGACAATGAAGATTTTAAATTAGATATTGTGACTGAGGATAGAGCCACTGTGTTTAACCATGTCACCACAACAACTGGTGGCAGTCAAAAGTCAAGCAGCTTTTGGGATTAGGAATAGCCTACTGCATTAGCAGAAAGGTCTGCATTTCCTTCACTTCTTAATTCCATGAGAAATCCCAATAACCAACACTTCCATCTCAAAAGGCCATAACAAATTCTAACGAGGCTTCATTGACCTCAGGCTCCATTCAGTGTTCTCAGTCAGCTCATGAAGGGAAGGGAAAGAAAGAAAAAGTATCTGGGGAACTCGCAAACAAATGCTTGCAGAGTAAATTGCAATGTGGGCAATACTTTTGGGAAAGCATGTGACAGCTTCCAAACTCGGGGGAAAGTTTTTGCTATTTGTAATGGCATTTTGGGAGATGTGGGAAGCATCTTTCCAAATATCTTGTGTTTGTGGCCATAATGTTTATTTACCAAAACTTACGGCAATTTAGAGATGAAGAAACACTGTCACTTAACACTATGCCTCCTCCCCATAGGACAAGGATGCTGTCCATGGGTCTGTCCAACCCAGCTTTATGTATTTCCAAGTAGCACTACATTCTCCAGGTCAAGATCAAGTAGAAACTGCCACTACAAACTTATTTCTTCTGCCTCCTTTTACTTCTTGCCCACTACAGAAATAGTTGTGCGTGCTGGAATTGCTGTGACAGGGGATAGCTACAGTGTTCATTGCTTCCAACTGTAAACAATTTTATCCCAGCACTTCTCTCCACTGCTTCTTCCTACAAAAACCTTCCGCTGCCTTTAATAAAAGCTGCAGAAAACGATCATGCCAGGATTATAATGACTCCATGCAAACTGGTCCTCATAGAATTTCCTCTTTCATGTCATTTTCACGAGGTTTTTACAAAGAAGTAGACATAGCTCTTTGCATCTTTTATTTGTTGTGAATACTTCTATCATGTGATTACACTGTAAGAATAGATTTTAAAAAAAAAGAGTAGAAATTATAAAAACAAAGCATAGGTGAGGTTTCAGTGCTGTGTTCTGGATGCTCTATCTGTTGTGCTTCAGGCAGAGCCAGTTTGGTCCTGGCAGTTACACACCTGCTGCTGCCATCAACTCTGCTGGGATGTTTCCAGCATAGTGGCTGCTCTGGGTGTAAATAAAAGCCCAGCAAGTGGGGATGAGTCAGGAATAGTCCGAATGACAAGGCTAATGCAGGTAGCTGGTACCTGGGGCTGTTCTCTGTCAGAACAGAGTAACAATACCCAGCCTGAGTTGCATGCAAATTTGCTCTTTCAGATTTTGGACTACATTGGGATCAACTGTGTACAGCAAGAATTATCAAGGCAGAATCACAGTCCAATGGCAGTCAAAATCACGGCAGCGATTTTAAATATCTCATACATTCACCATTCTTTGCAATGCAGCATTTAAGTCCAAGTGAACTATGAAGAACAACACCATAAAATGGTGTCATCTTATCTAACTGATATTCTGATTGTTTTCAGTCATGTGCTTCAAGAAACAAGAGAGTGCTATTTAATCAGCTACTCATCCTCCTCGTGTTGTTGCATTAGTTTGTAAATAAGATTTCTTCTCTGTGTCAGCAGTGGACTCGGGTTGCTGGTAAGCACTCTGTCAGATTGTGGCAATCATCCTGCTTTGCAAACTGAATGAGTTTCACTTGCATTTTTAGAGACTATCTTGGAGGAAAAGAGTCAAAGTGTTTCAGTCAGACTTCTTGCACACTATGCGCTTTGGTTTGCACATAAATCCATTTTTCATTTAATCAATTTCTA
This sequence comes from Lagopus muta, assembly GCF_023343835.1. Lineage (NCBI taxonomy): Eukaryota > Metazoa > Chordata > Aves > Galliformes > Phasianidae > Lagopus > Lagopus muta. The sequence continues at coordinate 48,613,622 of NC_064439.1, read as the reverse complement.
ACCTCTTCAGGGAGGCAGGAAGATGTGAGGAAACATCCATGGCACATCGCGATCCTTATTTCCTTGCCCAACACCCCGATCCTCCAGCATCACACAAACAGAACCTCTCTGAAGTGACGCTTCCAGCTTCTGCAGTTCTAGCTGCTAGCATTAATAAGTGTGCAACATGCTCTTTTAAGATAACTCTGTTTGTTACCAGCTGGGCCTGCTTTCTTGAGCTTATCCTGTCCTTAGCAGTTCCTTCTCTGCTCCCAGAGGCTGAGGGCAACTGTGCACTACAGATATTTTCATCACTAGCCCTTGTCACCACATGCTCTGTGTCCTTATCTGCTCATTACTCAAAAAACTCACTGGATTATGGACTTTGATGCACAGCTCCTACAATGCACTTGAAGGAGTCTCACTGCCCTCAATGAATTTGAATTAGACCAAATTCACACAATTCTAGATAGCTAACATAAAACCTGTGTGATGGTTCAGCTTTTCAGTTTCTCCATAGGCAGATGCGTTAGCAGAGACCAGTAAGAAGATTTTCCTAATGAATTTAATTATGTGCTTTAGAAGGATTTCTGTAGGTATAGGAAAAAGTATTGCTGTTCTGCTTGATGGCCTTTGTTGTCTTGTCTGGTTTCAAGTTAAGTCAGCTCTCAGGCAGCTGCCTTTCCATGCTCTGTGATGAGTTATGCACAGCATCTCTTGGGATTAATAAATGACTGTTCCTAATATGTTCCTCTCATGACAAATGTTCCCACAGAGTCATAAAGTGTATGGCCTGATTTATTAAGATATTACAGTAAAATATTGTGAATGCTTCTATGAATGCCTCACAAGGGATGCACATCTGGAATTTATGCATGCAGCAGTGTAAATGTCCTGTACATGATAAATCACTGATGTAAAAATTATGGCAACAAAATAATGCTGTGATCTGGTTAGGTGGGACAGGAAAAATACATTATAAGAAAATGTAAACTTCTGAACTGATGGCTTTTACCAACCTTTGTATGGTTTCTTGATGACACCAGCATCACTTCTTCTTCCATTACAATTTATCTGCTACGTCTTTAAATATTCATTGCAGCCTTCTGTCTGAACCAGGCTGGCTGAACTAGATACTGCAGCATCATTCGATATGCACCCTGACCTCTTCTCCTTCCCCTTTTCCAGGCTCTGGCCTCTCAGGCACTGATCTCTTAACTATTTGGTTAGACCTTTATTTTAATCTTCCTTGTCTCTTTTCTTGATGATGACTTTGATTCATCAATCCAAACTTTATCCATCTTAAAATGTTAGCTGTAAAGTTCCTAGTGTGCGGGCTGTAAGTAATTGCTGTCATTTGCCTTATGAGGAAGTGCTTCCATACATTTTTCTAGATGGACCCTAATAAGCAACTGCACATGAAACTTGGGTATTACCAAAGCCTATGTTGCAATTAATATTGTGCTGTGTTGTGCAAAGGCAAAATATGTGGATGTATGCATCGTCTGCTTTGGAGTAAGAAATCCTAAACCAAACTTATTAAAGTCAAAGAAAAAAATTTTTATTGACTTTGATAGGACAATCCTTGAAGACTTAGTATTTCAAAGGATCTTTGTAGTTCTCTATGACTGTAATTAAAAATCCATGAAAAATGCAAGGAATTCCACCTGGTCTTCTACTAAGGGCTGTTTTTTCATCACACCAGATTACACTACTTTGGCATTGATCTGCTTGGGGGAACTGGGCAATGGGCTTGACACAGTTACACACATTTCTGTAGACCTTTATTTCTCACTCCCATAGAAGACTGAAAGCTTTTGTCCAAGCTTTTTTTCCTTTTTTTTTTTTTTTTTTTTTTTTTTCCTTTCTTCTGTAACTAAAGCTTCTTTTATAACTGTAGCTAAATGATTTACTCAGCCCTGTGGTTGACCTGAAGGAGGAGGTGGAGAGGCTGAGGAGCATAAAGGAATGTGAGGGGTAGATTGATTGGTGGAGCCAAACTCTATCAGCCCCAAGATCTTGGCAGCCAGCTGAGGCTCCACATGGAGCACATCACCCCCTGCTGCCTTGCAAATAGGTGACAGAGGGGAACCAGCATGCAGACAGTGTTCCTGCTGCCATGAGTCCCGAGTCCTCTCCTCCCCTAGGAACGATGGTGAAGAATTGGGGGCTGTGGGGCACTGACAAAAGGCCCCTGCTCAGCAATGCAGACTTGCCCTCCCAGAGATTCCCCTGGTTCTCCACCTGCCCCCCACAGAACAGGTACAGTGCTCTGCAGGGACAATTGGACTATGATGGGGATGATGGTTCTCCCCACTTGGTGGAGTTACCGAAGTCCAACCATTCCTCACTTAAGATCAAAACCTTGTTGGCAAAGTAAAAAAACAACATGTCATCGTCATTGGTGACTCTGTGCTGAAGGGAGCAGAAGGGCCAATATGTGGACCAGACCCTCTACACAGGGAGGTCTGTTGCCTCCTGGGAGCCCAGGTTAAAGATGTAAGGAAGAAACTTCCTTCACTTGTTCAACCCTCAGATTACTATCCCCTAGTGTTCTTTCAGGTAAGCAGTGATGATATAGGAAGAGCTTCCCTAAAGACTATGAAAAAGGACTTCAGAGCCTTGGGGTGGACAGGTGCGAAGAGGGGTAGGGGTGTAACTGGGGTCATTAGTACAGAGCCTGTATGAAACGTGCCAGAGCTTGTAAGATCCCACAGTCTTGTTCCCAGGTGAAGGAGGAGGCTGACTGGCTAACTGGGAATGTCCCAGTGAATTGGAGACTGGCAAATGTGATGCCCATCTTCAAAAAGGGCCATAAAGATGATCCTGGTAGCTACAGACCTATCAATCTCACCTCGGTGCCTGGGAAGGTTATGGAACAGATAATCTTGGGAGCCATTATGGACCAGTACAAGGTTAACTTGTACTGGTCAGGGGATCAGGCCCAGTCAGCATGGGTTTACCAATGGTAGATCCTGTTTGACAAACCTGGTTTCATTCTATGACAAGGTGACCTTCATTAGTGAATGGAGGTAAGGCTGTCGATGTGGTCTACCTGGACTTCAGTAAAGCTTTTGACCCCACAACATCCCTGTGGAGAAGCTGGCTGCCCATGGCTCAGATGGACGTACACTCTGGCTGGATGGCTGGACCTAAAGAGTTGTCAGTGAAGTGGAGTTAAATCCAGTTGGCAATCAGTCACAAGCAGTGTCCCCCAGGGCTCGGTACTGGGGCCATTTCTATTTAACATCTTTATTAACCATCTTGATGAGGGATTGAGTGCACCCTCAGTAAGTTTGCAGCCAACACCAAATCGGGAGGAAGAGCTGATCTGCCAGAGGGGAGAAAGTCACTCCAGAGGGACCTGGACAGACTGCATCGATGGGCTGAGGTTACTGTATGGGTTTCAATAGGGCCAAGTGTCGGGTTCTACATTTTGGTCACAACAACCCCAGGCAACCCTGCAGGCTGGGGGAGGAGTGGCTGGAAAGCTGCCTGATGGAAAGGGACCTTGGTGTGCAGATGGACAGTGGGCTGAACACGAGCCAGCAGTGTGCCCGGGTGGCCAAGAAGGCCAATGGCATCCTGGCTTGCATCAGGAATGGTGAGCAGGACCAGGGAAGTCATCCTGCCCTGCACTCGGCACTGGTGAGGCCTCACCTTGAGTGCTGTGATCAGTTTTGGGCACCTCAGCACAGAAAGGACATGGAGGTGCTGGAGCAGGTCAAGAAGGGCAGCAAGGCTTTTAGGTTGGATATCAGGAAAAACTTCTTTACAGAAAGGGCTGTGAAGCACTGGAATAGGCTCCGCAGGGAGGTGGTTGAGTCACCATCCCTGGATGTGTTCAAGAACCGTTTGGATGTGGTGCTCAGGGACGTGATTTAGCAGAGGGTTGATGGAGTTAGGGTAGGATGGTTGGGTTGGACTCAATGATCTTTAAGGTCTTTTCCAACCTGAGCAATTCTGGAATTCTATTTTCATGGTTCACCTAAGTTAGATATGTTATATTATAGTGTTAAAGATGATAATCAGCATGGAAAGCAGATTCTGTTCATTTGCATCGTGATACATTTCAATAAGAGCACAGACAACTTTTTCTTCTCTCTTACTTAGTGCTGTTTACCACTTCCAAAGTCTTTATATAAAGGAGTTTTAAAAAGCAACTAAGACAGAAGGGTCTTGTTGGCTTGCAGTATTGAGTGATCCCATGTAATTGCCCTTCTGACTCCTGCAGACTAATTTTAGAGCCCAGGAATTGGTATCACTGCTCTTTTGAATCGATGTTTTATTTCAATGCATGTGGGAAACTTGTCATGTAAACTCTTCGTGTTAAGCAATATTTTTATGAGTCATGTAACATAAACCGTGGCTTAAAATATCATTTCACATCTCTGCTACAACAGTCTGGTTCAGTCTGCTTCTGCTGATCTATTCACCCCATATGTTGCTGTCGCCTCTCATCTACCTAGGTCATGAGACATACATGCACATACTAAGCTCAGCAACTCAGTCCTGCAGAGCCTAAACTGCAGTGCAAAGTGCATCTAGACAGCTTCCAAAGTTTCTTGAGCTCTGAGGGGAGTGAGAGGGAGCAAGGTCTCCTTGACTGTCTGATCCGGGCTCTGTCATTTTGTTCAGATAACATTTACCAGGTATATGTAGATGGAAACTAAAAGCAGGGTTTGCACAGTGCGTCACTGTACACATTGCCTCTCTTGCAAGCTGTTGATACACTAGGCTAATACATCACCATCACGCACTGGGTGAGACTTGACAGGCCTATATCTGCCCTTCGTTCCTCTTTGCTAGAGCTGAACCTTCTCATTGCTCTTCTGACTGCTTGTTCTTCCCTTACATCTTAATACCTTTCCATGTTACTGCTTTTCCTCTGAAATCCTCCACCCGCTGACTATCTCAGTCTCACAAAGCAGCCTGCAGTTTTACTTTCCACGCTTCGCATGGCTGTGCTTCCTCACAGCTTCTCCTCACATCTTAGCCGCTGTCTCAGGAGCCTGAGCCTGGCTGTGTGTGTATCCAAGCCAGCCCTTGGCTCACATCACCGGCTGCAGGGATGCCTCTGCCAGCAGCGATGAAATACTGAAGATGAGGATATTTTTCTCATGTGAATGTAGGTGTAACGAGGCATGTTTGGGAAAGTGAGACTCGGCACCTGATGCTGTTAAGTGCCTTAAGTCGTGAGTTTTCTTCTACGGATAGGAAGGGTAGGAGGTGAGATTGTTACCATGCTCTTGTCTAGTAAGAATCTGTCGTTCAGAACATCTACTCTGCAAAGGGAGATGCTGGTTTTTTTGCTCTTTACAAAAAGATTCACCTCTCTCCCTGAGAGACCTGTGACCCTGAGGCCAGAGATCATGTGCTCAGTGATAGCAGCTCTTCCTGGCTCTGATGGGCACCTGCCCATATGGGGCTGCTCCAAGTAGTGTTTGGGAATGGCTCTGCAGCAACACAGGGTAAGGCTATGCATGAGGCCACCATGGAGGCTACAAGGGATCTCCTGGCATGAGAAGCTCCTTACTTTCCTCCACTCCTGGTGGAATCCTAAAAATGAACCAAAAATATGTGGACACATTGGATTCTCTCAGATATTATGGTCTGCCTGAGAGATCTGACTCTGTTGGCACTCCAGACTTTTTTGGTAAGGGATGGAAGTATCGTTTGAGGGGGAACTTGATGTGAGTGGTTAATAGATCTGATCCTCATGAAAAAAAACCAGCTTCTTATCTTTAACTTCTCCAGGAATTCTTTGGATATCATGACATCTCCTTTTGATTTTTCATCCCATTCCTGCCCTGGGAGTTAAACTCAGGGGGAAAAGCCACGTGCCTGCCCTTGTTTGAGGGACTCTCCCATGAGTGCCTCCAATATGAGTGTCAGGGCAGTTTAATATGGAGAACTGTGCTCCCACTTGCGAGGTGGAGCTCAAGATACCTCACTTCAGCTTTCCCTAATGCCAGTGAGGCAGAGTGAGACTATGTCAGTCTCTCAGGTATTGCAACAGGAAAAAAAGATTCTCCTCTCCTTCCTCCCTGAAAATGCCCATATATTTTCACCTCAATTTTGGATTTTAGAATCACGTTAGAAGATACTTATGGGGCAAAAAGTCTTCTTGAGAGACGTGAAGGGAAGGCTCAGAAAAATCCTTTTTTGCACTCCATGTGTGGAAGCAGTGTAGGCTTCACAGACTTGTTCATGGGTGGATATCAGCTACACTGGTAATTAGTGTTGTGCACATCACTGTTCCAGCTCATGCCTCTGTAGCATTTCCCAGCTGCCCTGTTGAGCTCCTCGTTAAGGTATCAGCTGGTTAGCGTCCTGTTTTTTCTCTGGCATTCCGAAACTATTGACACCAGCACTTACAATACTGACAGTTTATCTGATGTTCAACTTAGGTTTCCCTGCCCTTCACCGGATTTAAACAAAAACAGTGGGGTAACTGAAAATACTGGTTTTTTAACAACGCTGTGTTCAGGTGATGAGGAACCAGTGCACAGTGAAGAATACTCATGAGATTCTACTCCTTTTCTGCAAAGCCCCTTAAAAGGGAAATTTCTTTTATTGTGGTGTTGCACCAAGGGGCCTGAACCATCAGCCTGCCACAGCGCTGCTCTCTGACCCTGTTCTTCAATTTCCTCACCATGGCAGGCTCTATTTCATCTGCCTGTTTTACAGGTGTACTGGGAATGCAGAGCAGTATAATAAGCCTGCGACCTCTCTCCACAGAGCAAAGCATTCATTATTGATTATACAGGGCATACTGGTCTAAAGGCATTTGCAGGTTTTATTTTTTTTGCTTCTTGTTTTTTACTTAATTGATCAATTTACTTAATTGATTAATAGTAATTCATGACTATAGTTTCTTTTCTTTCACAATAAAATGCAAACACTGCTTTCAACAGACGTAGAGTTAAGAAATACCATCTCTGCGTAGTTAGCACTGTTCTCTCGCTGTGTCACTTCTCATACACAACAGGGAGAACAGTAGCAATGTGTGAACATTTCCCAATACCGTTCTGAGGAGGGTGAAAGGAAAGGAGAAGGTGTTAAAATTTAATTGGATTATGTAGAACTTAAACTTTTACCAAGGCTGCCGCAGATGAAAGATGCAAAAAAGAAAAAAAAAAAGAAAAAAAAAATTGCAAAAATATGCTTCTAAAATAAAACCAGCATAACATTATTAGCTAGAGGCTTCTACTTTTTCACTTCCCCACGGTGTGAGAAAAATCACTGTCTGGCATGCTAAGGACTAGGAAGCCTGCAACAGTTGCAGTTTGGTTCCTATAGTGACTGTTAGAGCAACTCCTAGCATATAAATTATCTTTTCATCTAGTTTTTGAAATACTTCAGAGAACCTTCTTCCAGAGACAGTTACTTAGAGTGCAGCTTTCATTATCTTGTATACATCTCCATAACAAGGTGACACAGATCAGAAATGGCTTTCGGAGAAAGGCCCAAAGAAGTTTTGCTGGGGGCCTGGATGTAGGCTGTTTTCCAGCCCCTGTTCTTTGCTTATAGCTCTTCTAAAAGCTGCACAGATATATTGCAGGGTGAAAAAAAAAGAAAATAAACTTGGATCTCATCTTTTCAAATATGCTGAAAAACACATGGGCCACAGTTAAATAACTGTCTCTTAAGCCAGTCAGGCTTAGGTCTGCTTTAACTCACTCAAAGTCTGCTTTCCCCTGAGCCTGGCCAGGAGAACTTTGGGAGGAATGATGGTAATGGAAGCCATTGTAAATGAAAGATTTTCATCGTGCAAATAGGAATGTATGTTGTAACTTCCCAGCATGCTGCTATTATTCATTTCAATGCCTGCAGTATGCAGGCATGACATTCAATTCGGGATTCCTTGGAACAACTCATCACAAGAAACTGAAGAGAAGTGAGGACCAGACTAGCTCAATTAAGAACGAGTTATGCAAAAAGAAAGAAGAATGAAGATGTGAATAAGGATCCTTTTTAATCAAAAGCTGGCAGTGTGATCTTCAGAGTCCGTGGTTCCTTCGACCTGAAATTTGACTGCACAAATAACAACAGATTCTAGCAACAGATGCTAGAATTTGACTGAGTCCTGGGAAGGGATACGGCTTTTTGAAGTTTGGGTTAATCTCTTGCTGTGTTCTATGAACACATCTGTGCATTTTTGGAGGTCTCATGCTAGTAGCAATGGCAAGATATCTCCTCCTTAACTGTTTCCTTGAAATCACTGGAAGTTCAAACAAGATTTGATGCTTGAGAGATCTTCAGCTTCCATAGCATGGCTGCAGGGGACTAGGAGGAAAAATATTCTGATATTTACAGAACACTGTGAGATGCTGAACCAGAACAATTACCCCACAGTTGTTTACATACATGTGTTTTTCATCAGAAAAAAAAAAAAGTCCTGTGATCTTTATAATAAAATGAACTTGCCCCTAATATTTCATGGCCTTTTCAAATGAAGGCAGATGCAATCAGAATAGTTATGGCTCTTTAGCTGTCTTTCTCCTCACATCAGATTTTAAACTTTTCAAGATTAGGATTATAAATCTGTCAGGCCATTCCTCCCCTTAGACAGTGTGAGTGGTGGAGGCGATGGCACTGTGTAAATGTGCACTAGTGCTAGGAATACAAAATGGATGGGTGATCCTGTCAGGTGTTCCTGATGCAATTATCCTCCAGTTCATGAGCAAAGAGTCATTTAGGGAATCAAACTGATGTTGCTCAGCTGTCCCCTTTACAAGTGCCTAGTTTAAGTGAGGAACTTCCCACCAGTGAAGGATTCACCAGGGAAAGCAAGATCTGTGGTGGAAGTGATTTTAAACAACAGAGGCATTAAACTTCACAATATTCATTGCTGCTGTTACACAAATGAAAAGTGTGATTTTTCTGGATTCTCACTTTAAAGAAAAAGGAATATCATAAATATATTTGATGGAAAAGAGAACAGGAGGTCTATGGGAAAGTGTGTAATGGGGAAGCACACTATTTAAGCAAAAAGATTGTTTTTTTCTTTCAGGAGACATACAAAGGGTGTCTTGACAGAAAGCCTATCTGTCCTTCTCAGCTGCCACTTAAAAGGCAGATATTTCGGGTTCTGTCCTGTGACCTTACGAAGGAGAAGATGAAACGTGCCAAGCACATCTCTGCCGAGATTCTTCAAAAGCAGTTTGGGGTGACTTGCGAATGCTGAGTTCACAGACTGAGGGAGCCTGAATTTAGGGCATGGGGGGTTGGTATTTTCAGAGAAATCACACAGATCTTAAGACTCCTTAGATTGGCAGCTTCCTTCCTTGTCTGTTTGTTTGTTTGTTTGTGTTTTGGAATCTTTTCTGCTTAGGTGTGGGAGCTCATAAGTTGTACTCACTATTTTCCAAAATCCTTTTTCTGTGCTACTCCGTCTTTCATTTAAAACCTGACCTACCAGGATAAGGCCTACTAAACCATGAATATCCTTCTCACAATTAGCTCCTAAAGCTTGAATTGACAACGTACTTACAGCTGATCAAGACAATCTTCCCATCTAAATGACAAAATATAAAGCCAATTTTGTCGTGCAGCCCCTCCTGCAATGGGGTCCATATTGACTGTAACCCCTGGTAAGGGAGGGAGCTGTGGATCCCAGGAGCAATGCAGAAATTCATCATGGATCTCAAGGATTTTCCTTCTCACCATCTAGCTTTCTCCCGAAGTGTGTACATTATTGACACTTCAACTGTGTACAAAGAAACAATGCCTAACACTAAACGAGTGATTATTCCTTACTATCCCCACCTCCTAAACCAAAAGGATTTTGGATGTCTTGTCCAAATGCTGTCTCAAACCTGGAAAGATTCTCCTCAAGGCATCAGTATTCACTCAGTATCATTGTATTAAATGCTCTTTTTGAGACTCATTTCTCTAATACCTTCTTTTCCCAGGAAGAGGACTTGGAAGGGGAAGGAACGCTCGCAACCTAAAGTATAGCATGAGCATCTGTGTACCATGGGTGCTATGCAGGAATCCTACAGAAACATCACTGGTGCTCAGTTTGAGCATTAATGCTCATTAATGCTGTTGTCCAGACCATGTGCAGAGGTTTGGAAGGCTGAGGAGGCACCCAGCTGTTTGCTGTCAGAAATTAGTGGCAGGATTGGACTTTGCTCCAGGGGAACAAAGTGAGGTGATTGCCAGGCACAGCCTACCTGTGTGTAGCTCTGTGAAGTGAGATAGATTCAAATAATCTAGCTGAAATCAAAGGGCACTTTTGCACCCCTCAGATAAAGGATTTCGAGTGATGAACTGCTGTTCTGTGCCAAAATGCAAGCACGGGTTCAATGCATTTTAGCATGCTAATGACTCAGATAGAAGCATTAATCTAAAGTTATGACAGTGAAAAAAATATGTGGGGAAAAAAAAAAAAACGCCTTGAATCTAGCTTTAATTATAACAATTGTAATTAAAAGCAAATGGTTAAGTCATTAAATATAGAACTTTTTTTTTTTTTTTTTAAATTCATACTTTTATTAAAATCTTCCTATGTATTTTTACAGAGTTTGGCATGGTGTTTGTCTTTTCTTTTGGCAGTGCTCCTTTCCTTCCTGTTCTTATGATTCTGTCAGATAGTTCTCCTCACTGTGATCCACATCCCAAGAGCAGTAAGACATACAGAAGCTGCCTCAATGACGTAGTGGGTCTTTTTCTGCTCACTGTATCCCGATTAAGCTGCTGGCATACTATAAAGGAAATGTTGTTTGTAAAAAGATGTTTTAAATGCAGACCCACTATATTTTAAGTCACTGAACTTCTCACGTTGCTTTCCCACGAATTCTAATCTGTATGTCCTGGTGTTGAACTTGGGTGCAGGCCTTCTGCTCTCTGAAATCCCCAATCACAGAATGATTTTGGCTCCCAGGCTGTCCTGTACTTTCATCTGGAAAATCTTCATTTCCCACTGCTCTGACCTGTTAACTGATTTGCTTATGATGGTGATGTCTTTTACCTACAGTATCTGAGGTACAGCTCTGTTATTCCAAAGCTATCAATAGCTATATTGTAGTTATCATTCCAGTGGAGACGGTTGCAAGACTTGCCAACTTTTTTCTCTTACTGACACCGTAGAATTGACTGCTATGGACCAGTATCGTCTCATTTTATTGCTTTAGATGAATGAAGAGTGCTCAGAAAAACAGATGTAATTGGGAACCATTGTGGATGAGCCAGGAGAGGTGAAGACATGGGGTTTGTTCCCTAACATTTTGGGCGAAGTCGCCACCTGGCAAAAGAAATGCAAAACATGCATCTTCTCCCTGCACCTCAGAGATTTTCTGTTTTAAAATAGCCACTCCATTTTCCTGTGAATGATTATCATCTTTGCTATTCAAGGGCCAAACTGAAACAAAAGATCTCATTTTCAAGTAACGCCAATAACAAAGAATACCATAACAACTATTAGGAAAAAAACAAGCAGGGTGCATTGCAGGAAGTGATTCTCATTTTTAAACATTATCTCTTTCAGATTGAGCTATAAGTAATACAGAGGGAAAAAAAACCACTTTCACACATATCTTAACAGGAAGTTTTCTCTTAAGAGAGATTTATGATAAACATTATACATGGCAGGCAGAGATTTTGCTAGCACAGGGAATATGGATCTATCAGCCTGATCATCTGCAGATAATTACTTTCCAAAATGTAGAGCACCATGCACATTCATAAACACAGCAGTGAAAAAGCCATTCCTGGCTTTTGTCCAAGGCCATTAAATGGGCAAAGCCAGTGCAGGTCGACCGACTAAGTAGGAAAAGACTGGGTCTATGACGGAGTACAGCTGATGTCTCCATGCTCCTTGTTTGCCAGCATGAAAAAAGCATTTTTGGGCTTGGCACTGTGGGACCTACTATTGCTAGATCAGATATCTGGGGACTAAAAGGCATGGGAGAGTCTTTATTCCCATAGCAGCCTGCATGGAGCCCCACAACCAGACGTACTCTGCTGGTGATACGTATCATGCTGGCTACCTTTTGTTGAGGAAAAACAGGAGTACACAAAATTAAGGCACTTCTTTTGAAGGACTTTTTAACATTAAAGTGGTTTGATCCTTTTGCAGTTTAAACTGCCCAGACAGTTGTCGATTTTTGACATCAAGAAGATGCCAAAAATTACTACAAAGAACTGGAGAGCCACAGGCATGCTGGGATTTTGTTTTGATTTTTCACCAGTCTAACAGCGTTGTAAGAGACTGTGACTTTTTGGGGAAAAAAAAGAAAAAAAGAAAGAAAGAAAAAAGAAAGGAAAAAAAAGCTTTCCTTGGTTGCAGTGATGTGTTTTCCTTGCATTTCTGCTTTTGTTTTGTGCATGTTTTTTTAAAAGTTACATAAGAATTAAGTACCTTGGTCACAAGTTTGTGCTAAACATTGTTACTGCTGCCGTTGGTGTGTTAATTCTGCTTCCTAATATTGCAGGAAAATGTGTGATGCAGGTCTATGACTGGACCAGGATCAGAAGTACAAGGTTTCATTAAACATAGTTTGACTTTCTGGCTATAGGAGATGTTGGTGGGCACAGGGAACGACCTTCTGGCTTGTGTTTTGCACCCATCTGAAAGATCAATGGGAAGCATTGCAAATATAGAACAGCTCTCTATAGAAGAACACAGGCACAAGGCTCAGAGCCTGGAGCTCCTCGGTGTTTTGCTTTGCAGTGTCTGTGACTGCATTCTGCTCTCTGGCTCAGGGAACTCCGTGAGCGGGGAATTTGGCACCACAGGAGCTAGGAAGGCTGATTTTGAGCTGAGTGCTGTCACCAGCTACACCTGACCCAGCCCTGGGAGTGGGTCACCCCACTGTCATAGAATCATAGAATCATTTGAGTTGGAAGGCCATCTAGTTCAGCTGCCCTTCCATGGGCAGGGACACCTACAGCCAGCTCAGGCTCACAGCCCCTTCCTCTCGCCCCCAAGAAGGGTGCTGGAATGCTTGGATGCCGGCTGTCCCCCAGCAGGGCGGCACAGGGCGGCTTCTGGAAACTACGGTGTATCCCCGGACCGTTCCTTTCTGTATTTTTTGTTACTTGGCGGAAAAACCCCAACGAGGGGATGCCGCCCATCCCGAGGGGCCAACGGCCGCCTCCCGGGGGCCACCGCTCACCTGAGGCACCGGCAGCCCCGCCTCTCCCAGCCCTGTCTTTAAGGCCCTCCTCCTCTTCCTCCTCCTCTTCCTCGCCCTCCCTCCCTCCCTCCATCCATCCCCGCTCTCCGCCGCTCTCCGCCGCCGGGCTCTGCCTCACCCGCCTTCCCCCACCCCGCTCCCCCCGCCGCCAGCCATGGCCGACATGAAGACGGGCATCTTCGCCAAAAACGTCCAGAAACGCCTCAACCGCGCCCAGGAGAAGGTGCGGGGCGGGGAGGGAGGGGGGTGCCGGGGAGAGGCAGCCTGACCGAGGGGCGGGCGGAGCGGAGCAGGCTCCGGTGTTCCCCTGCAACGGGCGGCCGGAACCGCGGTTACATAACCGGCCCGGTTCCCAACGCGTCGCAGCGGCGCTCGGAACCCGGGCACCGAACCGGGTCCGGGTAGCGGCTGCCCGCTTCGGCCCGGCCCGCATCGCCTTCCCCCCGCGGGTAAAGGCCGGGCGGGCGCAGGGCTGCAGCCCTCCTCCGCCGGTACACGTAAGGTTCGCCTCCTCTCTCCGCCGCAGACACGCCGCCTAAGAGGATTGCTTTTCCTTTAATATCCACGCCGGCTCATCTCGGGCTAAAGCCCCGCTCTCCCGGCCTGGCCGCCCCTCCGCGAGCTCGGTGGGGAGCGGAAAGGGGCTGTGGCGGCCCGCAGCCTTCCGCAGCGATTGCTGGAGTTGTGGACATCTCTTCTGAATGCTCTGGCTTTGGCCGAGGTGTCGGGTAGCCAGACCGGGTTGATTGCTTAGGAATCGCGGTGCCGGTTCTTCTTGCAGCGCTCTCCCTAGGAGCCGAGCAAGAAGCCGAGTCGGGAGGGTGTTCAAGTTTCTGAGGAAAGACCTTTGCTAATGAAAGGCTGTAAGCGTTCTGCTTCAACGCCTGTTCAGCTGCCCTGTGCCTCAGAACAGGACCATGGACACGGGCATCAAACCAAGCAGGAGAGCATTTGCGTGTGACTGTGCGCAGCATCCGCACCAGCAAGGCTGTTAGGAAGCTGTTCTCAGCCTCAAAGCAGTCAGCGAGTGGCCTGCCACAGCCTTTCCGAGGGCTGATGAAGCCTCGGCGCCCCTCTAGCCGGCGTTCTGTGTTGTTGTTGTTGTGTGTCGCTGTCACAGGGCTCTGCAGAATTAGAAGAGATTACTTTATGACCAATGGTTTTCATATCTCCCTGCCTAGAAAGCGCTTGCTGCCTCTGTGCTGTGCACTGAGCTCTGAGGTGCTCTAAGGGAATACAAATCACAATTTATATGCTAAAAAGACTCATATGGAGTCACATCGTTATTTATGAACCTAATTGTTGAGACTGTTACAGTCAGGTAATGAACTTTATCTTCCCAATGCTCCTGCCTAGCTCACAAGGTCATAAAGTACTTTTCAATACCAAAGCTGTGATGCACTGTCTTTCTTGAAGGTATCAACTGTGTCTGTTTTCAGATAAAACACAAATTCTTTAATTTTTTTATCAGATTTGGAGACTTTATTATGTAAGCTCAGCCGGGTCAGTAGTTGGAGCAGAGATCTGCCAATGCCATTTGTTTCCTGCAGGCTTTGTCGGTGTCGTTTGCTGGTGTTGTTGCTGTATCTGGTAAATCATAGGTGTAGGTCTTAAAGTCATACGTTCTGCTCCCAGGTGTGTCTGTTCTGCCACAGGACATCTGTAGAAACATACAAAGCACATCTTGACTTGAATACCTGAGGTTCTGTTGTTGTGGCAAATTCAGCTCATATTCTGTCCCTTTCCATTACTCCCTCCCCCCTTTAAAAAAATATATATGTTTATATAGAGAGTAATTTGTTACTGGATAGATTAAATTTCAGGACTTAGAAGTCTAGGAATTAAAAGTCTGCTATTTGATGGTGTGAACAGGATGGCTCTGTGATGAGTACGTAATACCGTGCTGGCTTAAAGAGATTTTAAACACACTCTGAGTTGTTTTATCTTGTTACTTACATTGGATTTGAGCACCTGCAGTTTTCTTAATGTGTTCTTACAGTCAACTGGGTTTATAACGCACTTATAAATAGTATCTATTATTTCTTATTGTGTGGCAGCTATATTAAAGATATGGAATGGCTACAACATGTGAGCCTTTATTTATGAAAACTGTTTTTGTAATGATGCACCCATTATCTTCGTTTCTTTGTCATCTAGGAGGAATTTTAGTACTGTGGTCTAGGTAGTGTACATACCTGTATATATAACTGCTTACTATTTATATGAGAAAAGCTAAATAACTGATGGAGAAACAAATCCTATTGGACAAGTCTAGCTGTCTTGCATTAGCAGTGCTTAATCTGACAGCTCCACAGTTGTGTCATTTGATGTTATTTTCCTAGTTACAAAAACAAGTACTAATCATCTGTGATACAGCAGACTTCTGGTATTTTTTTATATTAGACTTGGTAATATCAGTAATGTTCTTCTTTCCTTGTAAGGTTCCAGAAACTTTGTAGATTCCTTTACACTGTGGAAATGAGTGAGATAAATGCAGCAATGTCTTGATATGTTACTGACATTACAAAATAGCCTAAATTAAAGAAAGAATGAAATCATGAGCTTAGAGTGCTAACGAGAGGAAGAAGGTGATTGCTCACACTGGGCTGGACCAGGCCAGTTCTCAAAAAGGGACAGGATTTGAAAAACCAGAAATAGTTATTGGTCACTCCATATTTTTTTTTCCATGTCAACTGGAATGCAGTACTTTCAGCAGCATGTGTGCCATGGCAGCCCTATTTTTATGCAAGAATGCCCCCCGTGCTTTAGTAGTTCTACACTACACTGTTCTCCCCTGTGTTTCTTGAATGACTTTTTCCCCACTATTTGGGTAGCATAGACATGCTGAGCTTGCAGCACCTGCTGGCTGCTGCCGACAGTCAGCTGAAGGATCTGGTTTAGAGTTCTAAAAGCATCAGAGCAATTCAGGAGCCTACATGCTAGTCATAAAAGTAAATGAAACACTGATGTGTTTAAATGTCTGCTTACACTGAGAACTGAACAGATGTGTTTGTAACCGAAGCTGGCTCAGTCAATCCTGAGGACAAGCTGACTTGGATGAAAACACTGAGTTTGTGTCCCTGGATTCCTCTGAAAGCTTGAACTAAAACTGCCAACCCAATTTGAAACAGTGGTTACCACTCATACCTCCCCATCATACCTGACACCTTTAGCTGCACAGACTGAGAGTTGTCACAACACATCTGAATTTGATAAGGCCCGCTCCTGGGAGCTGAAGTAGCTTTTGGAATTCCAACTGGTGTGCTATTAGATGTTCAGCTTCCTGTTAGCTGGCTGTATGGTTACACCAAAAGTTAAAGTCGTAAATGCTTTAGGACCTTTGGAGGAGTAACTAGTGATTAAAGATATTGCAAAGGAGGAGCTGCCATAAATTGAAAGATAACTCCCAAGAAGGCAATTTGACAATTCTAGGCCCACCACGTGCTCTGCTGTCACTGAAACAATGGCTCTGAAGAACTGAATGGGGATCTGCATTTGGAATGCATTCACAGCAGACATGTAATGTGTATTCCGCCTGCCTGCAAGTGTGATGATGTAGCTCTAGAAACCTCAGGCTCTTGAAAGAAAATTACTGTCTAGTGGTATAAAACTTTGGCCCCTCATATGTTATAAAATGTAGCACACTGAACCCATGAAAGTGTTATGACAGACTCCAACATCCGAATCTTTATTGGCACAGGCACATGCAAGGAAGAGGCACTTCCATTTGCTAAGAGCTGTTTGCTAAGCTATTTGTTTGCGAACAAAACTAACCAGAAGTCACTAAATTCTTATGTGAATGCAGTGTCTAAGCTCTGCAGCCCTGATTCAGGGTGCAGTATAAAAAACTTGAACTTATTTACCTTTTTTTTTCTTTCTGTCACAGAAATTGCAGAAAAGAGGGAGCACAAGTGGTCATCTGGCCCATTTTTCTAAGCAAAGCAGAATCAGCTGTACTTAAATAATTCCATAGCAATGCTTTTCTTGCCTGCTTTTGAAAATAGCTGATGTTGGAGGTTTTGCATTTACCCTAAAGTGATCTGTGCCGTTGCTTATGTATCTCCAGTCAGAAAGTTCTATTCTCACTTAATAAAAATGTCATTGTTTGCATTTTAAGCCCCTTATTCCCCATCTTTCCTTGATATTGAGGGTGTGCTCTCTTTTTGCCTCAAAATTTACAAGTGATATTCAGACACATACTGTCTGTATGCCCTTTGATCTGACTGAAGCTACAGCATGACCCTTCCAACCAGCCCAAAGAGTAGCTGCTTTTAAAATATTAATTGCTTTTGATCCTTTTGCTTTCTAATATGATGTGTAAAACATAGAGGTAGATTGCAGTAGTCTGGCTGCCAAATGTGTAAGAATTGGAAGAGGAAATGGCCAGAGCTCCTTCCTTTTATTCCTTTGTGAAGATTTTTTTTGTTACATGAAGCAAGGAAATCAGTTTCCTCATTTCCAGTTTTCTCCCCATATACAATAACAGCCATGATGCTGTAAGTCACCATATCTTTCCCTTCAGCTTCCATCAATCATCAAAAACAGCATAAAAGTGCTGTTTCCTAAGTTTCATGGGAATCAATATTGCCACATTCACTGACCAAAGTATCATCAATACCAAGGTGACCTGTTCCTCTGTTCTTGCTTGATGGCTTCATCTTCTCACTTCTATTTTTTTGCCCATCTCCTTTTTTAGTTCTTGGTCGCATGCCTGTTCCTCAACCATTATCTGTGAAAGTGATTTCCTGAGAGCTGTCTGTCTCTTCATACATTTCACTGAGAAGTAAAAGGAAAAAAATATCTGTTGCTGCTTTTTGGGCTTGGAACTCAACTCTTTCTTTACTATGTCTTGCCCTCCTTTCTCTTGGAAAGCAGATCCTTTCCCTTGCCTTTTTGTGTCATCAAAGAACTAATGCTCCTGAACCAAGGTCTGCCCATGACTGGTGTTTGGTGGGGCTACCATGAGTGGTCCACAGCTGCTCTGCAGCACAGTGCTGCTGTCATACTGTGACACAACTAAAAGTGAGACTTAAACGGTGTGTACAGGAGAGATATTGGGCTATCAGCAACTTGGTTCCAAGTAGCTTTGGCATCTCCTTCTACTAATCTTGCAAAGAAATGAGGGACTGTTTTGCCATGTTTCCAAGCACCAAATAGGTTTGAAGCTTCCAATTCACCCATGCAGCTTCCTCCAGGAAGACAGCTGTGGCTCTCTGAACTCACTTGGAGATAGCAAGTGGATTCTTCCACCTGCCTAAAATATACACAGTGGGGTTCACCCCTACCAAAACCTATTGCAGAAGTCACTGATTGCTATGCCAGCCCTTCTACTCTCTTCAGGGATTGAAGAGCAGTGGGGGAGAAGGGTAGCAGATGGCTCTACTGCTTCAGGATGGAGAGTGTTTTCCTTGGGGAACTTTTTCCTGGTTTAGTTGATTGGGCTCAGCTGCAAGGTCAGCTGCATGGAATTTCCAGCCCTGAATGTTTCAAACACTGGGGTTCTGGAGAGGTTAGGGAAAAGTCTCCAGCATCCATGCTGTGTGGTGCTGAGCCTTTGCTGTTCTTGAATATGAGCTTATTTGATCCTGACCTGATGAATAGCTGGTTAGTCAACAGTTGCCAGAATCTTAAACCAATGGCTGACTTGGAAAAGCAGATGAACAATTTTGTAATGCTAATTGGAGTTTATCCATCTGAGTGTTGCATAAAACAGAGTCTTATGATAAAGATACGTGTAGCATATTTCTCAAGTTCCATTTGTGCAACAAGAAAGCTAATGTGGGAAGTAGCGTATCCCTCTTCTTGGCTGCTCTACCTTTCTTTGTTTTCTCAGTAATCTTCTTCTGTATCTGTAGAAGAGCAACATCTTTAAGACACTGTGGAATTGAGGACTGGTGAGGACAAACACTTTGAAAACATCTACACAGCACTGTACCAGCTAAGAATGGTGGTAGGGCAGTGGGAGAGTTCAGAGGCCTTTCTTTGGGCAGAGACAGAGAGAAGCAAAGGGCTGGACCACTTCTCAAGTCTAATTTTCTGTGCCCTGCTACTACTTCTCAGTTGTCTCTTGTTTTTCTTCAAACCACCTTCTATTTTTTTTCTGATAAAAAAAGCTCCTGCTTACTCCTAGTCCTCTCAGATAGGTTCCCCTGTTTCATTCTCCTTGCCTCTGTAGCTGATTAATTCTTTTGATGCTTACTTGAGTTCTCAGCTTGGAGTCTCTTTCACCTTTTTTTTTTCCACCTAGAAGACTTCAATCTGTTGAATCTGTCGTTTATAGTGATACAGAGCCCAGTGCTGCACTCCATGAGCTGCAATCAATTCTCTTTATCTATGATACAAAAGAGGAGAGGAGGCTTGCCAAAGTCTTGGATTGTCACAAAAACAAGCCATTTGAAAAATAATTTATAGTCTAAGTTAACAAACAGAAACCCTTATTTTTCCAGAAACATCTCAAAAAAATGCCATCATTATAGTGCACACACGCACATCTAACACAGAGGCTGAGAAGAGCTGCAATCCTATTTTTCCCCTATTTAGGTTTCAAATTGAGAAACACTATAAGAATAGCTTGGTGTCATTGTGAGGTTTGTTTTTGCTTTTTAGCAAAATTCTATTTGAAGAAATAAAAATTGCCTTATGAACACAGAATCTGGCTTTCTTTTCTAGGGTGTCAGCAAACATTTGCTTTTATAGAAGTAGAAGGGTTTGGTGGTGTGTGGCAGAGGTAGATGATGGTGTGCAGTGCTAGAGGAGCACAGTTGCATCAGAAGTGATCCCCCTGCATGAGGATCAGTGTGCATAAGCACAAAGTACAACCAGATAAAAAGCTTCATTCAGATAAGTCTAACTGAACAGAGACTCTGCATTTTCCATGAAAAATAATCAGTACTTGAGATCTGAGAGAAGGTGTTTTTTTTTTACATCAAATGCATATGTTAGATTTAGATTCAGAGAGTTAATATTTTGTTTCCATGTAGGGCATGTAGAGGAGTAAATAAAGATGTGGTATGTTTATTGCATTCGTAGAGCTCTGTGTGGGTGCCATTATCAGATAAATACCCTTCCAGATAGTTTTATGTGGATGAAACAGTTTCATCTTTTCATGCTGGTCTGCATGCTATGGATGATTTTTTAAATACATGAAGCGTATGCTGAGAGCATGAAATCATTTTGTCAAAATAAAATTATCAGTAATTTTGGGTATGGGGCAAATATTAGGCCTGTTTTTACATATGGAAAGGTTAATGAGGCTAATTGAAGACAAAACTGATTGTTTCACGTTACTCAAATCTCTACTAAGCGCACTGGTATCACAAGAACAACAGAAATACTAGGATCAAAGGAAAAAAAAATTATGGTAGAGTCAGGCCTGAAGAGAGGAAAGGAGCAGGGCTCAGTTCAGAAGCAGGTTGGTGTAGTGCTGGCTTAGGGCAGTGGTCTCCAAAGCTGACCTTGGTAAGGGGGGAAGCACACAGGGAGAAAAGCACATGATGCAAGACAAAAGGAACCCCAGGGCAGGCACAGCAAGATGCTGCAACCACAGCACTGTCACTGGGGACCACGTTTAGGAAGCATTAAAGGAGCAGATTCATTATATGAGAAATGGCAAGAGAGAAACAACCAGGAAAGAACAAGGTCAGTTTTCAGGTGAGATGTCTGGATGAGATCCAAAAACGAATCTGATGTGTTGTGATAGGAATTCAAAATGTATGGAATTTGGATAACGGTGTATAACAGTGCAAGGGAGTTCCTTTGAATTTAAAAAATACTTCACTCTTTCCTCTCTGTTCTGTGGAATCTTTTGGATTAATTAGTAAAGAAGTGAACGTATTCCTTATGATGTGACAGCCTTGCAGACTGCTAAAATGTGTCTTGTTGATAGCTCATCTCTAAGCGTTGCCCTACTTAATTCTCAGCAAAAATGTGGGCAGAATTCATCCTATCAGAACAGTTGCTTTATCTTTCATGTTTTTTGACCTTCCATCTTCCTTTTTTGTTTGGTTTTTGTTTTGTTTTTTTTTCCCCCCATCATCCTTTCCTTGCTTTTAATTTGCCTTCTGTTCCGCATTAGAGGTGGGTCAGATGGAACCTGGCTATTAATTTAGGGTCTGACGGGCAGAGCAAGGCCCTCCCATTGATAGGAAGCTGAGAATAAAGTGACAGAATACCACATAGGCAGTACATTTATCTAGTAGTTAAAGATGCCAGTGCATAAAAACCAAATGTCAGCTGAAGCGTTCTGCAGTGGGCTATGCTCACAAGCATTATTTTTATAGGAAGCTCCAGCTAGATCCACAGGAATTTCACCTAAATGATTGCCTTAGAATGTAGCCCAGCAGTGCTGTTACTGCCAATGCAGTGAAGTCAAGGTGCTGTGTGTATCCTAGTGCTTTGGAACCTACTTCTGCTCTCTGCTTCTGTTTATATTAAAAACAAACACAAAACAACAGAAAAACTTCCTATGATAGCTGCATCTCAAGGATGTGAAAAGCATGTTTCAGAGAAGGCAAGCCTTGCTGATGTTTTGCAGAGCTGGAGAATTATTCTTAACACCACCCTGGTGTTATGTTTCCTTCTAGCACCAATCCAAGATTCTATTTGTTTGAAGCAGAGTGCCAGATCTTTTGTGCTAAGTTACATTCTAGGGTAAAAATAAATGGTAATTCACAGATTGGTCAAAAATCTAGGTTGATTTGACAGCCAAACTGAAAAACAAACTGAAAGGGCATTAAAACAACTGTGAGCTAACAAGCTCCTGCATTTTGTGTGTTGTCTTACCTAGTCACATTTCCAGGAGTCAGAAGAGCAATAGGCAGGACAGAGGGGGGGAACTCAGAGATACCTGGAGTCAAGAGCACGTGTTTGCAGACTGCTGTAAGAGTGGCAAACTTGAGTATGGAGTATTTTCATCAGTGTTTCAACTTGAATTGTGATGTTTAGATCTGGCTTCTACTGAGAGGGCTGCTCTGAAGAATAATTTAAGAAATGATACCCCACCGAGAAGTATATCTTAAAGGATTCCCTATGCAGTATCAAGGCTGCTAAGCTGCTGTTCAGAAAGATCTATTTTCGTGAGCAGTAAATTGTGGGGTGTCTTCCCCCTCCTACAATCCAATTTCAAGTTTGACTCAAAGCTTTTGTACCACTATCCATTTGTCAGTGTCCACTGGTGCATGCCCATCCTGCCAAAGGCTATTGCTGACATATGCTGTTTAATAATGTTGTTGGATTGCTCTGTAATGTGTGGTATCAGAAGTGTTTGTAGGATTGAAGTTTTAATATAAATCCTCACAGACTTGCTCCTTCCACTTGCTGAAAGCATTTAGTTGTTGGTTTGTGGTTTTTTTTTTTTTTTTTTTACACTTTCTATAGAAAGATTCTTTACTTGCATGAAAACAGTCACCAATCAAGCAAACTTTATTACAGATTAATGGGTCTTGGAATATTTGCACATTTAATGGATCTGGAAAAGAGTCATTAAAAAATCAGTCTCACAGGCAGATCACTTAATTTCCCCCTTTTCTCTCTCTGCAATTCAGGGTATTTTCAGTTCCACTTCTGGCAAGCTATTACCATTAAGTGTTGACAAAAAAAAAAAAAAAAAAAAAAAGCCACCTCTGGGGGGTTGTGAATGAATTTCTGCCTTTTTTTTTTTTTTAATTAGCTTTTACAAATCTGAAGAGCTAAAATAAGTGGAAATAGCAAAAAAGTGAGGAAAGGTTTTCTGGAAAGTGTCACAAACTCCCTCGTGTTCTGCAGTGTAGAACATTAGTAAAACCAAGTGTTGACTAAATGCTAACAGGTTACGTCTTCATCTAAACCAGCTTCATCTGTAGCAGTAGTGAACAAATGCTGTCCTATGGAGCCAAATCAGCTGCTGTACTACTGAGAAGTGTTAAATAAAGACCGCATTTCATTCAAGGTCTTTGCCCCTTTCCTCATTTTATTTAGGGCTGTCGGTTCTGAATTCCTTATTCCTGAAGTACCCTTTCTGTGCAGCTAATGCTAGGCTGACTGTGGTGCAGAAGGTTTCTGCTCAGCACTCCTCAGCTGCTTAGAATTGAGACTCCAGGCAGGAGCTGAGAGTAACCTTGTAGATTACTTCATGAAGACACAGTGTGTTGTCTGCATCTTCATCCAATGTCAGCTCCAGTAAAATAAGAACTCTCCAAGCCCTTACTTGGTGAGGCACAATGCAAAGTGTAAAGCCTTCCACTGGGCAGGGGCATATCTCTGTGCATTGCAGAAAAGAAAGATTGCATTTGTGTTTACAGTGGCCCAGGAAAAAATGCGGTCTGAATCCTTAACACAGTTTGTCTGGTACTTACAGTATTAGCAAAATAAACAGGGAGAACGCATTGATTGTTTGGTTTTTTTTTTTTTAATCCCTATTCTGGTGCTTTTATGCATAAAAGGGAAGAAGAAAATTTAACATCAGACTAGTCTGATGCACATCAGCAGAGTTGTTGAGCAGTTCTAAAATAGAGACATGTGAAAGACATTCACTTGACAATGACACACGCTCAGACTGAACATGCGTTGCAGTGAATGAGAATAATCAGTGGGAAACCTTGCATTCACTTAATTGAACATCTGAATGCAATGGGATGCTGGTAAAAATGGAAATCTGATAGACAACCAGTGTTTGTTCAAAAAAGTGCCAGCTAAGTTCCTTTGCTTTACTACATTTGCTGTAGGAGTCTATTTGTCCAAAATGGTGTACATGTAGATTTTCTTTGTGGATATTTTTTCACAATGAAATGCAAATGTTAGCAAAACATCATTCACATATGCAGTCTGAAGAGAATTTTGTCATAACTTCATGTCAATAAGGTGAGAAAACACACCCGTGTTAATATAAATTGAGCCCAAACAGATGGCTGCGTTACTTTTATATAATCTATGATTCCATGAAAATTAAATAGCTCAGTCTTAAAGCACTGGCATTTTAGTAAACAGTGAAGTAGCTGGGTCCAATACCCATGAGATAATGCTGGTATAAGACTGAAGTGATGCTATGGTTGATTAAGGTCAGCTCTTCTAGATGAGAATTTGACTTTCAGTGGGTTTACCTATTTAGAATTAAAGGGGAAATCAATAACTTCTTAATTTCTTTGCATGTACTGAAAAATAAGAAAAGAATAAGGGTTCAAATAAGGAAAAAAATCAACACTCAGTTATACAACGTTTTTATAGAAGTATTACAAAAATGACAAATGTCTGGGATTTACAATTAATATCTTGTGTCTGTTGGAAGAGCATACGTGCTGTCAAATATAAAATCCATCTATTTGCGTCATGTAAACCTGACTTGCAGTAAAGAGCTTTAATTTCAAAACAATGGGTTGTTTTCTAATTCAGGGCATGTAAATGCATATTATTGCTTGGTCCATAATTCTGCAGTAGCTAATTTTACCAGAGACACATGAAAATGCCTCTACTCCCACCTGGGATCTTACTGATCCTTTGGTCTTTGACAAGCGTAGGAATAACAGAATTCTTCCTTTCTCACCGCCTGCATCAGAAAAGGCAGTGATTTAGATGCATTGGATAGACCAGGGGAAAGGTCCCTCCCCAGCACAAGCATTTATGGGATGCATACACATACCAAGAGTTATTTTACTCTATTAGTAATCTCACTGACATGTGGTGGGCTGCTATACAGCAGAAAGAAATGCACACCAATCAGTGTCAGCCAGCTTCCCACCTGGGTTACGTTTACTTCCATTGTCTTTTTTATTTATTTTTTTTAATGTTTTGAGTTGTTTTAATACAAAACCTGATCTTGAGTTGAATCATGTAGGAGTTCAGTCTGTATGAAAGAATTCAGATCAGAGCCACACACTGAGAAACAGACATTACACCCATCATAGTATTTAACCTTTATTACAAATTGTGATGAACTTGTTATCAAATGACTCTGAACAGATGTCATACATAAGTTTTCCTGCTTGTGTTGATTTTACTGGCAGCAGAATATGGCTCTGCTGGTAAAATGTAATCCACTTCAACATGCTAGCACAAGATTGAATGCTACGTGGTCTCTGTACTGGCTCTGCATGGGACTGAATTTAGCCACATCTAGTTGCATGATTTTCTGCAAATGACAGCTGGTCATATGAATACATATATTCTGATGTAAGAGGAACTTTTACTTCAGTATCAGAAGCCGTTTTTCTTCTTGTTTTGAGGGAATCCAGCTGGCTCTGCCAGCAACAAATCTGACCTGTGATCATAAAATTCCTAGATTCTATGATTCTATAAAATTCCTGGCTGACCTAGCTGTTGTCTGCACAAGTTGATACTTCTGTTTTGCTGATACTGCCAGTTTTGTGGCTAATTGTAACTACTTCAGGACACCTACAATGTCCAACAGAGAAAATGCCTGACATTGACTTTGTGCTAAGATTTAGCAATGGAATATGCATGTTCACTCCCTCAAGCCTTTTGCTTGCTACCTCTGCATCAAACGCCTACACACAAATACAGAGGACTTAATAGAAGAGTCTGGGACCGTCTGTCACTGTTTTTAATCCTGCTAATTTTTCCTTGCCTATTTGTACCCATCAGTTGGAGTGTACACGCAGTTTGATTGCTCCCTTTTCATTTTGTACACACCAGCAGTGTGTTTTGTTTCACTTCATTTGAGGCCTGAAGGTGCAAAATGTTTAATCTGAACCCAAAGAATCATTGACCTGAAAGATGGTTTTTCATCACCTCCTTTGCTTTTGCAGAGTAAATTCCAACATTTTGTTGTTCTGTTCAAAACAGTGAAAAAAGAAATAAACCAACAGGGAAGGACAGTGACAGGCTGTATTCTTCATACTTGGAAGAATAATAGGAATTTCTGTGTTCCCTTTCATCTTATTAAGGGCATAACATGAATTTACTGAAAATGGGAGCAAATAGTTATTCCCCTCATTCCCTTTGATTAGCATTTTTCACTTTAATTTTTAATCACATGCACAGCCCTCACAGTACCCATCACTGCTTCTTTCTCTGTTTCCGTCAGGACAACGTGTCAGACTTCATGTAAGTTTGAATTTAGAAGCGTAGAATAATTTAGGTTGGAAGAGACCTGTGGGTGCCATCTAGTCCGTCTCCAGCTCAAGGCAGAGACATCCTCAAAGCTGGGTCAGGTTGCTCAGTGCTGTACAGAGACAGGGAGTTGTGTTGAGTGTGGCAGGAGCGAGGTACTGCCTGCCCTGAAGTGGAAACCAGCCTCTAAAATAATGTAGGCATTCACTGCACATGGATCAGTTAGACTCTGAATCACAGCCAACCTTTGGCTCGTGTAGGTGAGTTCTCTGGAATCAATGGAAATGCATCTGGTGCAGCTGAGAGCATTTAAAACCAAAACAAAAACAACAAAAAACATGTTGATTCATCTCCACAAATGTTTTTGCTTAATCAAGACTTGAAGTGCTCCTTATTACTTTACTTGATGGCCTTGAAAAAGAATGGCAGTGTCTCTGTGCAGAAGTTCAAGATTCAGGCCCAGATGGCCTATTAGTTAGCCTATGAATGAAATCCCTGATTTCACTGGAAGGGACCATAGGGAGTGGGTAAAGGAAGCCCTACTTCATAGATATTTAACTCCATACTATTTATGCAATAATCTTAGAGTTCCGTTATGTTTCAGTAAACTTCATGAGTACAGCAGCATCAAAAATATCATAACTTCATCAGAATCATACCTGCAGAACCTAACAGCTTTGTGGTATCTGTGCCTTGCTGTTAATTTGTTCCTGTAACATTTCTGTGGAGTCCATTAACAATAAATATCATCCTTCTGCACATGATGCACATGATCCCACATGATGTGGGACTGTTCTTATTTCTCATAGCAGAGAGGAAAGACTCTCACAGACAGACTCCTTTATCCATGTAGATACACTTCATGTAGAGGGTTTGAGATTCTTTGCATTTCATTTGGCATTTTCTGGATGCATTTACTGTGTAGAAATAGTCTCAGGCTAGTGTGTTTTGCCTGTGTGCTGTATGGTTGTTTCGTAAGTGCACACAATGCAGTCAATGCAGGAGTACATACACTTTTCTGCCTTGAAACTGGAAGTCCTGGAAGGAATAGGAGTGTCCCTTCACATCTTCACATTACCTGTGGTGGTGCCATATCCACGGTATGGAAACATCTTGTGTTTGATATGTATCAAAACAACTAATCTGAAGATAACCTATTGCTCTCTGCAGTAGAAATACAGGGCTATGTTCTCAGGTGCTGTATCAGCTCACATCAGCCTGCTGACTTCACTGACTTTCATGCCAGATGAAAATCTGGCTGACATCTGGTGATTCTACCTGCATTAATTTTAATGTCCTTGCAATGGAAAACTTTGTGCCACCCTGAGTCTTTGTCTGGATCAAGACTCTATGGCTCCCAGTATTTGTGTTTTTGGAGGGTTTGCTAAGGGCAGTAGAACCTGCAACATTGCTTCCACCATTCCCCTTTGCCAAAAACTGTAACTTCCTGTTTAACAGCTCGTCATAGATTTTCAACTATGTATATATTTAAATTTTGAATATATTCATACTTCTGCAACCTGTTTTGCTCTCAGTTCTGTTGTATTCCTTTATTTTAACTTTTCTGATAAAGCAAAAGCTTTGGAGAAGGGGTTAGACCTCTAATATCCTATACCTAACACCTGATTTTTTTTTGCTACCTGATTTTGCAGGCAGTGTTTATTTTTTAGTTTCCAGACTGTGTTTAACGTGCAGTTGGCATCCTGAAAGCTGAAATGCAGAGCAAATGTAAATCCAGTGATAAAACTCTGCTTTGTTGGGGACTAGAGATCTAGAAATCTACATTTTGCACTGTGTAGCAATCTTTTGGAAATGGATAAATAAAACATCTGCATCATCTCTGAAGCCATTCCTAAGATTTGTGAAGTGCTGGTGTATTTTGCCATACTAAGTGGATTTGATTGTCTTTTGTCCCTCCTTTGATTAAAGCACAAAGCAGAATATAGCATGCATTTTCTTTGTCTTGATAGGTCATACTCTTTAGGAAGAAAAAAAAAAAGGTTTTTTTTCTACTTTTAAGAAACATCCCCCACTTCTCACCCTTGAATTATGTAGGGATGGGAGAGAATGGGAAAGGTGTGGGCAGAAGACTGTTAATGCCTGGGCAGCTCAGAACACAATGTTTCAGATTTCTTTCATCTCTTCTGTTATATAATGCCATCAATACTTCACTGAAACTTGATTTGATAAGCTCAGGTTGAGTCCAGTGACAGTTAGAAAATACCTCTGATACAGAGTGCATGCATGCATTTTTCATCAGAGGTCATTGTTTTTCTCTGTGGACAGAACAAAAGGGGCTACAGAAATCAATTAACCTGAAAGAGCCCAGATGATAAAAAGCTTGTGCCGGCAGTTTTGCCCTTAGAGTGGAATGATGTCAAGGAATCTTTAAATCTCATCAACTTTAAAAAGATTTTCATCTTAACACTTCTCAGATTTTTCTAGTATTGAGCCTTTTTTTGCAGCGTTCAGCCAGGTCATTTTTGAGAGTGTGGGAGACTTACCTGTTTATTATTTTTAATTGCATCTGCAAATCAAAGCACAGTGACAAAGCAATTTGAATATTGTGTGAGTGATTCCTCTGGTATAAATTGTGAAGAAAATGAATACACTTATTACAGCTGGCAAGAGTTTTCCCACTGAAATTCTTCCCTGAGCTGAGAAGTTTGTACTGAAAAATGCCCCTTAGTATGTTAAACACTGAGTGTGTCTTGTTTGTTAATAATTAAAGACATACTTTTGTTATGGCTTTAAATTATTTTCTTTTAATTCATAACAAAACAAAGCAATTACTTCTTGCTATTACCATTCCAAAAGCCTCTTCTTTAAATGTTAGAGACTTCAGCATGAAGTCAGGTCATCTGATTTTCTTCACTATTATAAAACTTTCCTGCTAGAAGTTCATTTTCCATTTAACTTGTATGAATTAAGCAAAATACTTTGTCAGTGTTAATTGCCATACAACCAGAAAAACAGCTATATTCAAAACTGATGAAAAGACTATCTTTCCTTATTAAGCTAGTTTTTGGGAAAAGCCCTTTTTTTTTAATTTTAATAAGATAAATATTCTAAATGTGGTAGAAGCACAGCATTGGACTGCATCAGAAAATAAGTAGATCTTTTCTTTGCAAACTCAGAATGATACTGTGAAATTGGCCTGCAATTCTGAACCTACTGATTTCATTATTTTTCTTGCTCTTTTGTTTCTGGGGGGGTAGGGAGGAGGGAAGGGTGGGGATGGTAGGGTGGAGTGCTTAGCTTTGGAGATGATTTTGTGCAATTGTGTTCAGACAGAAAACTTGTTCATCATAGATGTCCTATGGACGAGTGCAGCTTGAACCTCCAGGAAACTTCATAAAAATTGTAGATGTGATGCAAATGTTTCAAGCAGAAAAAAAAAGATATTAACCAAATGCTGAGCTGCAGCATAGCAAATTAGAGAAATGATTTAATGTGCGCTGGGTTGAATGGCATATATCTTAGATAAGGTACCCAGGGCAAATACACATATTTCTAGAGGGTGTCTGTCATGAACGACCAGAAGACAGCTTTAAATGACTTCAAGTTTGAGTTGCTGCGAAGACAGGTGGGATGGTGGTAGGGAACAGCATTTAAATAGTCTGTCCAGTATCTCTGGACAGGTCAGAATATAGAAGTATAGAAGTGTTGGAAACTTATCAAAACAGCTTACTAAGAATTTGAGTTTGTGTAAATACTTGTAGAGAAGACATCAAATGTGTTAAGAGGGAGGAGACTAAATCCAGGGATGTCAGCAGATCTTGTTTTTAGTAGAGACAGATTGAGCAGAATCAAGCAGAGGGCGTCTTTATGCATATATAAATATATACACACTTATACAGAAAGGATTGTTTGCCCTTAAAATTATCACTTGTGATAAGGTGCAGGTAGAAAAGATTCTAGTGAATGTCCCCACTGTCACACAAAGTTGGCCCTGCAAGTATTGCTGCTTGATGGAATGGAATGGATGATGTATTTGACTGACTTCAGACTGTGCAGCAGCCCCAGGCAGAGTGGCAAATGAAATGATAGTCCAAATTAATTTGACAAACAGAACCAAAAAGCTGAAATTTGGTAAAAATGAACAAATGTCAATAGTACAAGGCCAGTCAAAGAACTTAGGAGTGATCAGAGCTAGTGGAGTCACATTTACAAAAAGGCAAAAGATAAAAAAAAAATATCCAAGCCACTGATGTTAACAGTTCAGTTGATGACTTGTGTAGTTTTGGGTAAGAATTACTTGAGAGGTGAGTAGGAAATATACAGAGATCGAGGAGGAAAAAATGGAATGCAACAACGTATTTGAGGAAGTTGACTTTCCTTAGTACAGAACAGAAAACACTAAGTGGAGAGGTGATGTCTTCTATGTGAAACTATTTACCATTACCAGATTGGGATATGTTTAATTAATGGGAACTCTTTTCTACACTGTCAATTCCTTGAGAGCATATATATGTAAAATTTCACTGTCACACAACTTGAAAATTTTCATTCATGAGGTGTGATTTGACTTGAAGGGTATCTAGATATGATTCGAGTTCACTAAGATGATGTTATATGGAAAGAAATAAAATCCTGCTATTTGGGCATATATAAAATGCAAAATAGAGCATGGAAAGGGGACTGTTGTATCTTCTGTGTTTCTGCAGCTTTGTTTTTTTCTTTCCTTAAACCTCTGTTGTGGTTTGTTAATGAAGGTCTGCCCTAGAACACGACAAGTTGCAAAAGCTGGCCCATAAATATTTATATATTTATGATTTTTGCTATTTTAGATAAAATGTGAGCCATTGGAATCATTAATGCCTACTGGAAACTTAGTTAAATATTTTTTAACTTGTCTGACTTTTCCTGAGCTTACAGTATTTCTTCTGTTGTCTCCTGTTAGAGCAGATTTGTGAACAACAACGGGGAGACTGCAGCTTTCTCTTCTATGGAAAAAAAAAAAAAGAAGGAAAAAATAGAACATAAAATAGTCTGTCATTAAGGATCTCTGTCATTTGGAGACAGTTTAGTAACGTATTTCTTTCTAGATTTTGCTCTGTTAACAGTATTAATGTGTCTCAGTACTTGTCACTATCCAAGCTAGAGAAGTTGATCCGTTGTGGCACAGCAAAAAATACTGGTCTCAAGATTTGACTTTCAGAACCTCTTCAGGGCACTGGGAGGTTCCAAAAGGAAATTTCCAGCCTGAAGATGTTATATGCTAGAAGCAATCTCTCCAGTTACAAGCCAGGCTGAGGAGTTTGTAGGTGTCATGCAGTTAGGTTCCTTTTTTCACAAAGCAAAGCAAGTGTTGCTCTGCTAGTAGCAATCTGTTTGCAGTATCTGGACTGTGAGTCAGATTCGAGCTGTGGCTTAATTGCAAGGGGAGAAAAATGGAAAGAAATTACTTCAAGCCTGATATTGTACTGCCCTGCTCTAACAGTCCTTTGAATGTGCAGAAGGCACCAGGCTTGGTGGTGCATCCAGGAATTACTCATTGACTCCACCTCAGAAGCCCAAGAAAGTTCTTAATTATTTATTTTGAGCATATTTTTTTTTCTTGACTTTCAGTATTGAAAACTATCATCTTCTGCCAAGGCTGGAATGAATTAATTGTTGATTGCTCACAGCGTTGTTCTTAATCCTCAGTTGTGAAGTTAGGAACCCAGGGAACACATTTTTAGTTTTGATGAATCCAGATGTGTAGTCATCAGGAACAGGACGCACCTATTAGTGTGAGCTGTAGACACAGACAGCTGAGTGAGACATCCACTGATCAAATACTGCCCTTGTTGTAAAGGCCATGAAACAAACTGAGGAGAACTGTGATGGGTAAATAAACACACGCCTGCAATGAGCCTCACATTGCTCTGGAGTACCTACGCCTCTCTGTTGAACCAGAGTGGAGTTATGTGGTTACAGGTGACCAGCCTAGCAAACTTCATGCTGGAAGATAGTGAGCATCTGTGATCTCCACTAGCAAAACTGCTCCAGCATTGAACTAAAATGTTTTCCCAGTACCAGCTTGCTTGTGGACTTGGTATGCTAACTGCTGACTCCCTTATGATCTTGCTAATTCATGCACCCTTTGAGTGAGGTTCAATTCCCACATACCTATTATGAAATCCTTCTGGCATTCCTGTAATTCTATTGACATCTTCCTGAATGGGAAATGAGATTGAATAAAAATGCCATGATAAAAATCAGATGGAAATAGTTAACATAACTAGAAAAATCACTCTGAGTAGTGTAGGTATAAAGCAACGGTTTGTGTGGAAGCACTGTCTTCTGTTGCTGTGGAGTGTAACATAATCAGAAGTGTTAATTTACAACATAGAATGCAGCACTTCTTGCTTTCTCTTCAGCTCTTTTCTTCTTACTATCAAAAGGAATTTAAACAAGATGAATAATTGAAATCTTGAAACAACCATCTATATGGATATTTTCAAATTAAGATTTGTTATGATCAGAATAGCACAGTGGGATTCTTTCTCGGCTATGTGGTGAGAATTTGCCAGAAGTTTGGGGAATACTGTATGTCTGTTCAGATGTTTCAGATATTTGTTGATTTGGTTCATCTGTGTTTTCTTTCCATTCTTAGCCAAAACTGTTCAGGTGTCAGTAGAAACAGGAGGAATAGATCCTTTTTAACGTACAGATATTGTATCAGCACAGCCATTCAGTGAGTGGCAACTCAGGTGTTCGGCTCTACCTGTGTTGTGGCTCTCTGGTGTCTGAAACCAGGGGTATAAAACACCAGCTGGTTGTCTGTGGAGACAAACAGAAGAGGAGAGGGTCACCTTCCAAGCCTTCTCCATGTCATATGCTCTCTCCACCTGGCATCACAACACTGAATCATCTGGCCCCTTGCCATCAGTGTTTTTCCAAGTGCTTTCAAGCATCCAAGGTTCTGCATGCATTGAGGAATCCCTAGCAGGTTTACATTATACATACATTTTTTGTAACTCTCTTCAGATAATTTCATGGCATAATTTAATGTTCAGTACTCTCATGCTTACTTGTTTTCAGAAGAATGGGTGGTTCGTGGTGACCTTGTGCACACCAAGCACAGGAGTCCAAAGGTAGTTCCTGGTATTTCCAGGAACACCTTCCTACTATCTACTTGGATTTGCATTTCAGTTTTGGTTCTTTTGTTTTGTTTCTCATTCCAAAAAGGGTGATATTTGAGTTGGCCATAAGCTGTGGTGATGGGGCTCCATGCTTCTTGTCTATGGGCTTGCTGAAGTAGCTCTGCATGCCTCTGCATTGTGCCTGATTGGATGGCACGGGGAAGTTCTTTCCTATGAGAGTGGTGAGGTGCTGGAACAGCTGCCCAGAGAGGCTGTGATGCCCCGTCCATCCCTGGAGGTGTTCAAGGCCAGGTTGGATGGGGCCCTGGGCAGCCTGGGCTGCTATTAAATGGGGAGGTTGTTGGCCCTGCATGTGGCAGGGGGTTGGAGATTCATCATCCTTGAGGCCCCCTCCAATCCTGGCCATTCTGTGATAGCTGTATCCTTTGTTCACACTGAGGAAAACTGCTGTTAGGCAAATAAGAAAACACAAACTGAAATTCCTCTTTTTGAAAGCTTCTTCCAGTGTGGGATTGAACAGATCAGTCCTGAGTTGCGTTGGTTTTTGATGATTCTGGTTAGTATAATCCTCTACTGAGAAAAAGCTTGCATTTTTATACTGTTGGCTCACACTGTACTTAAATTCTTAAGAGAGAAAAGCAATTATCTGAAAATACATAAATGTGAATGATAGGTTGGATTGCTTTCTGTACCCTCTTCTCCATGCTATCTTGCATCTTCAGAGTTGAGATGCAGTGCCCTATGAAGCATTCTTCTCACCTTGCTGTGCTCCTGTTGAATAATTTTTGCTTACATGGAGTAAGCATGTCAAGGAACTGCATATAAATTCCTCATAAAAGATTCATTTCTCATATTGTAAATGTAATTATATGTAAAATGTTAATTAATACAAACTGTTCATAGTCCAAACTTAAAAGAACAGCAGTATTTTTATAGTTTACTCTAAACAGGCTTTCTTATACATAAGATACATAAATACATAAGATGTTCTTATGTATTTACGTTGCAGTTATATTTAAGGAAAAAATGTTTTTTGAGGACCAATTTATGCTATTAAATGGAGAGGTAATAAAATCTTGAGATAGACAAGGAGAACTGATACAAGGAAATCAAAGCATTTTTAAATGAGTGTTTTTGTTTTTGTTTTTTTCCTAGCTGCTATTGATTTGTATACTGCTAATAAGCATTTCACATGGTTAACTAGCAATTAGTGCTTCATAACTCGTTAATGAAGAGTAGAAGCTGTATGCTTCTACTGAGGATTTGGAAGTGCAATAAACAGGCAGACTTGACCTTTTGAGGTCTGATTAGTTCAGATAGAGAGCTCTGAGATATGATCTTATTTAATCAGAGCCGGGGAAAAAAAAAAGGAATGATGTATGAAATAAAAAAGTAATGCAGATTTTTGTTGAAATTTTTCATCGCAGTTTTTAAAGCAATTTCCAGATTTGTTACTGTTATTTGCTGCTGTTAGCAATATCAAGAATACTGTGTACAGTGTGGAGGCACTGAAGCCATTTTCTTTTATAGTTGCTTTCATCATTTTGTCCAAAAATGTAGGGGTTGTTTGGCCCTATGGCGAGAGATGCACAGCAAGAGAAGCAGTAAAACTCTATCTTCCTTCTGAAAGTAAAACAGATTGAACATTATTCTTGCAAAAATAAGAGCTTCCTGGTATTTGTTTGCAGGAAAGGCTTATGAATATGAACCAACCTACCTCTGCTGCATAAGCACAGGAGCAATTCCCAGTTCTAAGAGGCTGATGGGCACTGCTGTGACTGTAAGGAGCTCCCTGAGTGGGTGGGAATGGCAACAGCAAAATGTGAGCAGGTGTCTGATTACAGTGAAATTAACTATTCTGATGGCAATCATGTTTCTGAATGTGATCTGATTATCTTCTTGCATTGTTATTTTGAACAGATTTCAATTTCTTCAAGTTATTTATTACTTGGTCACTTACTAGCTTGTCCATAACCAGCGCTTTAAAACTGATTTACTTTTTTGTTTTAAAAATACTTGAAATAGTCACACAGGTGACTATCCAGTCACAAAGACTGGATGTTGTGTTGAGGGACGTGGTTTAGTGGGAGCTATTGGGAAGAGGTGAATGGTTGGACTGGATGATCTTTTAGGTCTTTTCCAACCTTGGTGATTCTATGATTCTATGATAGGTATAAAAATAATTATCCTGTAATTTAAATAAATTATTAGTAAAAAGCAGAATATTTATATATTCAATATTGATGAAATTTTCCTTCGAATTTAAACCAAGTATAAGAGATAAAAAATGCAGCATTTAGTCCTGAGCGAAGTGTCAAGACAGACTGTGTGGTAGGGTTTCAGGTGGAGGTAGAAAAGATGACCAAGGTGGTGAGCTAGGGAGAAAACTCGAGAGAGAGACAGGAAAGGAAGAGTTGGACTAAGGGCCAAAAATCATGGAGATGCTGTGACAGAATAACGGACAAACAAAAGAGACTGAAAGGAAACTGAGCAGAGCTGAACTGTGTGTTTGCATATTGCTCATTAGTGTCGATACGTGTGTTTAATTTGGGAGAAAAACTTGTTTCAAAAATGCTGACTAATTTTGTTGTTTTCTCTCGTGATATACCTCGGGGACTTGATGCAGTTTTGCTCGGGAGTATTTATAATAGGATGGAAAATCCTGATGTAACTCTGCACCCTGCCTGTTTGTTATCAGTGGGATTTCCAGCACTAAAAGCATGATGCACAGAAGAAATCTGACTGCATTTTACCCTTAAGGGCTTTCTGAAAGATGACTTCCTGCCTTAGCAAAGGTTACTTAGCTAAAAGCCCGTCATTATTTCCTCAATCCTGCTACAGCAGAAAAAGCCACCATGAGTTTCCCCATGTAGTTTGTATCTAGCTAAGGTTAACTATTTTTTCAAAATCGCCCTTCATTTGTTCAAGTGCTTCTATAGCCAATATTCAACCAAATTGGTTATCAATTGTACCTTTGTGGGGAAAAAAGACACAGCACTACATAGAGGTACCAAAGCTACAGCTCCAAGAGCCATGGGGCCATGGGAGCAGGCCCACCAGAGCTGAGATTTTACCAGGATGGAGCTGCTGCTCTTGCAAAGCTACGCAAACCCACCCAGCCTGGTGTCTCTGCACACCCCTACACTTATGTTTTGTGATAAACCATCTGGCATTCATTTAGCTTTTGTATCTGCCTCCTTCCCTTGCTGCAACAGCTTCCAGATCCTTTAAGTCAAACAACTTTAGACATTTGACAGCATGATAATTAAAATATCAAACTATATGAAGGTTTTTCAAAATTGAGATATTCTTGGATTGTAATTTTCTGCACCAATCTGGCCTTGCAATAGCAAAAATGAATTTAGGGGGGTTTATTTTATTATTTTTCAAAATATGAAGACCCAGCACTCAGATAATGGGTGAGCATAAATGGAATACTGCATATGCTAACAGTACTGTCTGTACTTTTCCCCCCCACCCCAGGAAGAAAATACTCTGTGTTCTTGCCAAAAACCAGTGTACTTGTTCCACCCTGTAGGTCACTGGTGTACATATGTGTGTGGAGGCTCTGCATAGAGGTGTTTCCTGGTGCTTCCCTGAGCTGCACTAAAACTAAGAAGCAGGTGACCTCCAGTGGGGGCATTCAGCTAAACGCAGCTGCTCATACATTTACTTTCTGGCAGCATGCTCCTTCCCACAGTTTCCTCAAGCAATGACAACAAACAAGCATTTTCATTCTCATGCTCAGCCATTCCTTGAGCTGGCACTGGCAGGACTCACCTTGCTCAGGGACTTGGTGAGTCAGCAAAGTATCTTGCAGAGGAACAGAAGCAAAGCTGCAAACCCGTGCTTGTGAGAAATATTCATTTACTAAAAGCCCTTTTTGTTCAACAGGGAAAAACAACTGAACAGATGCACAGTTGTTTGCCAGACTTCTCACGAATAAAGCTTTTCAATTTACAATTAAAAAAAAAAAATCCCTGGTCTGATAGCTTGGCATACGCAACCCAAAATGTAAGAATTAAAACAAGTTCTTGCTGTCATTGATGATAAAAGAGATTTTTCAGACAGGATCTCTTTCTTAAAGTCTATGGGTAACCTTAATGTAAAATATAACCCAATTCCCTTGGCACAGCAGATCTAACAAAGGGAGGTGTAATCATTGTGTTCTAAAGCTTGACATAAATAGACACCCTTCTTGAAATGCGTCGGAAATTGTTCTGCTAAATAAGGATAAATATTTTTATAATGGGCTTTAATCACATGGTAGCAAGATTTACTGAATAGAAGGTCAGCTCACGCAGAATCGGTCCTCAAAAGAGCCATCATTTTAGACAGACAAAAAAGTCATCCCTGGGTTTGATTGGTGAATTTTCATTTTCCTTGGTTGTAGGAACTTCTTGCTCAGTTTCTTGCATTAAAATGTGTATAAAAATGGAGAGCTGAGCAGATTAGTTCTTCTCAGAATATTTTCATCCTGGAATTACTCAGTTCTCACCTCAATTTCTAGCTAAAATTTGAAGATGCCAATGGAATGACCTCTTTGTGCAGCACACAGCCATCAGACTCTCTGGATCCCGCAGAAAAAAGATGAGTAATAACTGCACTGAAGCAATGTGGGTTGGAACTGCAGGGCAGAACCACGTCCATCGTGTCTCTTGCGCTTAATGAAAACTGCTTCATCCTTGTGTTTTAGGGAAGGGGAATTTATTTTTTTGCTATTATTTCCCTTATAAGTGATAGTGTATTTATAGTTGATCTGTGGTACTCAGTAGTCCTTCACAAAATGAGAAATGGGGAACTATGACTGCAAAAGGAAAACTAGGACCTGCAAGCAAGTGAGAAATCTCAGCGCTGTGCATGTAGAAAGTGGGAGCTAGAGGTTCTGGTGATGTGCCCCTTGCCACACAAATGCACCACCTTCTCCTGATACACAGCTTATCTGCAATATTTAGGAAAATCTAAGTCTTCAAGTTATGCAGGGTATGAAGCATTAACTTGGAAAAGCTGATTACCTTTCATATTACAGAGGTTGCTAAGGCTCTTCATCTACGTGAAAGCTGTGTTGTTGTGTTGAGTGATATGGTGCAGAGGGAAGATGGTTTCTCACAGTAGAACGTTTGTATTTGTTTGGTTTTATTTCAGAAGGAGGTGTTTAAATGGACATGGTGGGTTTGCTGGGTTCTGACTGATCTTTTTAACATCTCTGTGCTCAAGGCTATTTATTTATTCATTTCTGTCGATGTGTTTGGTTAGCTCCAGTAAATCTTACTGCAGCAGATTCTGAAATCCTTTTGAGGGTAATTTATCTCGTGGCCTAGGAAAATGGCAAAAGGTTTTATAGGTTTTGGATTTGATAAAGGTGAGTTTTCCTGCCTATACCCAGGCACTTTCATCTGTGTGATGCTCAGTTTCATTCCTAAATATTTATTACTGTAACTTAACTTTGAGCCATTAAGCTTTGGCTCTGTGAGCATCTGTTTGTCTTCCAGAGTTCATCTCTTTCTTTTGTCATCTTTACTGGCATCTTTTTGGAATGTAATATCTGCTCAGAAGATAAATAATTTCAGTGTAATTAATGGGTTGTAACTGTATGATTGTGTGGGTAGAAATTATATTTCTTGGATTTGTGGGTAAAATGTTGTAAAGTTAATGCTATGTATTTTATGCACCATTTCCATTATAAAATAATAATTTAAAAAAATTATAAATTATATAAATTTATAAATAATAAATTATTATTTTATAATGGAAAACATGCTTCTCTTGAATTTGTGTAAGACTCCTTCCTGTGCTTCCCATGCTTTCTGTTTTGAACTAGGCAACAGGAGGAATTCCCCTATGGCTGATTCAAATTCTCATCTAAGTTATCCTGGCAGGGGAGTTAGATGCTGCATTTTTATTTCTTGATTACTTTATTGATTCCTTTCTGATAACCATTTGATTTTACTCTGATGGCTTTTTAAGTTATCCTGACTTACAGTCAGTTATTCCTGACTTTTCCAGGCTCCAGTCTATGCTAGAAATTAATCGTATTTTTTTTTTCATCAAAGTTTACACACAATTATTTTTGAGATTGTTATTATTATTGATCTTGTTCTTTAAAAGAACTGATGGACTTAAAGCTTCGAAAATCCAACTATGTTTAACTTTTTTTCATGTGGAGATGTGGGAGCTGTGGGGAATCCGCCCTGAGCAAAGACTAGCAGATTTCCCAGGGGTTGTTCAGCACATCCTTGCACATGCACTGCACTTCACAGCAGCACATGGCCAGCAGCTGCCCTGCAGGTAGGACAGCATAGGAGCTGTTTCTTCCAGAAAGGGATCCTCTGGGGACAGGGTTCAGTCTTGCAGCTGTTGTGTACCCAAATGCAAAGACTATCCATAATTATGAAAATCTTTGAATCATAGAATCATAGAATCGCAAGGTTGGAAACGACCTGCAAGATCATCCAGTCCAACCACCCTCCCATTGCTATCAGTACCACAAGCTACTAACCCACCTCTCATAGCTCCTCATCCAGGCGCCTCTTGAACACTGC
Organism: Lagopus muta; assembly: GCF_023343835.1. Taxonomy (NCBI): domain Eukaryota; kingdom Metazoa; phylum Chordata; class Aves; order Galliformes; family Phasianidae; genus Lagopus; species Lagopus muta. Next base: position 48,573,824 of record NC_064439.1, on the reverse strand, counting down.
CAGGGACGGCGACTCCACCACCTCCCTGGGCAGCCATTCCAGTGCCTGACCACCCTTTGAGAGAAAAAGTTTCTCCTAATGTCCAACCTAAACCTCCTCTGGTACAACTTCTGGCCATTTCCTTGGATCCTACTATTTGGGAGAGGAGGCCAGACCCTTTTTCATCACAACCTCCCTTCAGGAAGTTGTAAATTAATTCTGCTTTAATTGAAGTGCACATTCTTGTGGTAAAGCCTGCAAAATCTTGCTGTGACTCCTCATACATTTAAGGCTTCTTGATGCTGCCAAGGAAGCAAAGTCTTCCATTCTGCAGTAAATTGTTCTCACCTGCATGACTTTCATTGCTGTGATTTACTTGCTGAGATGCTGTGCAGTTGCACGGTCATGAGTGCTTCATTTTTTCAAGAGTCTGGCATCGTTTAATATAAATAAATAACAAGACAGCTCTTGAGATCTCCCTTTTATTTCTGGTGTTTTCTCCACTGAAAACTCCACTCTCTATCTGTTGTTTCAGGCCATTAATATTCATCCTCAGGTGCTGCCATTCAGAGGAGAGGGTTGCAGCACAGGAAGGTTGCTGGGGCTGTTACACAACGGCTGGAGCCTGCAGTGGTTTTGAGAAACAGAGCGAGCTCTGACTCAAGCTGCATGAGTGAGGAAGGCAGGGCTGTGCTCTCTGTTGCCTGCAGCAGCCATGTAATCTTTTTGTGACCTGAACATGCTTTCCCACTGATGAACAGAGGAAGGTGGCCATAAGAAACAACAGTGCTTTGGGCATGACTCTTCCTCAGGATAAGTGATTTTTAGAGGTTTTTTTTCTCTGAGCAGAGCATGTCTAACTACTTGATTTCTGAGCAACCAAGCTGGATTCTTTCCCATCTGCTCCAGGGTTTGAGAATTCTTTTCATCCGTTTTGCAGATTTTTAATGCATTTCATGTGCTTACAAATGCCACTGTCATACTGGATAATAAAAATCCTTCCTCGTCCATATTCATAAGGAATGTTGTATCACTCTGGTAAATCTAATTTTTCTCTTAACATGACCCCAGAATCTCTGAAGCATCTATATTTAGCCAAATGTTGTAACCCACATGCAGCATTTTCCCCTGGAGTCAGCTATTGTGTCACTGTGAGAGATCTTTAAGCATTCATGGGTGCATATTTATTTTGAAGCAAAATAGTAAATAGCTGGAGATTAGAAAAAGAAATGCTGTACCAACACGGTACTTTGAGTCTGAAAAATGCTTTAAATAGTGTCATCCTAATTTTGAAACAAATTTAGAATCAATTAAGTTAATTGTGGAAAGAGAAAGCAGAGGACTGATGTGTTGCAGCTCTGTTAATCACACTGGCTTGCACTTAATCACACAGTTTCACATTAATCGCGTAACTCTGCATTTACATTCTTTTATCCTCCATGAGGATCGCTGTGTTTCATGCAGAATCCATTTCAGGCACTACTGAAATGCAGTTTCCTTCTGAGGGATGTAGCAAGTGTTTCCCAGTGCGTAGCAACACTGACAACAGCTGAGAACGGGGAGAGAAGAATATATCAACTGGTAAATGGAGAAGGAAGTTAAGAAAGGTAGAACGTAAGAACTTGAAATTATTCTTCCTCCTAGGAAAAAACATGCTGTGATCAATGCCTGGGACTAACAAGATTTAGCTTTGGTACTTGTGTGAAAATGTAGCATCTCCAATGGGCTCCTAGCAACCAGCTGAAGTACTGGGATTAATTTAAATTTGAGGAAACAATGGCATCTACTGAATAGCTAATACAGTTTCTTGCAGCATCCAGGATTTCCATTGCAGTTATCAATCACGGTATATGTAATATATATATATATAGTGCATCAAATTCAACATTCAAAGACATATATAATTTTTATTCCTAGCTTTGTTCCTTTTAATATTTCCTCTGTCCTCTTATTAGTTTGCGTATTATGAAATTTTCTTGTAGAGCCTTTAGTCTTCACAAACAGAAGCAAGTGGGCTACCTAACAAAAGAGTTATCCTGATAGGAGTAGCATCATTATTTAGGCAACCTTTCATTTAGGTTTATTTCATGAGCTTTCTTTGCCTTAGCACTGTTTCACAGCCTGGAAATGCCTCAAAAAACCACTTCCTTTCATTTTCCTCACCTTTCCTGCGGTGCTGTAGGAATCATAACAGTGATGAACACCACATGGATGAATTAGTATGAGTCACATAGATATTACAATGGAGGGGGCATTAGAAGACCAGGAACACTCATACAGACGTCTTCTTTTTACTAAAACTTTATCACGCCACATTACATCTGCCTAGTTTATTATTCAAACACTTTATTTGCAGAATTGTTAAATAAGTAAAAGGACCTGGCAACAGAAAATGTTTATTACTCAAACATCCTTCCAGACTATCTATCTATGACCTCTCAATTTATGAAGCTTTAACTGGTGCTGCTGCCCCTGCTGTCTGCAGTGCATCCCATTCTAGGGTGCTGGTCCATCCCCTGCGTGTGCCTGGGGAGAACTGCTGGTGCAACTGGGGCAGTACAGGGGGAATCCATACAGATTAAGCTGACTAATTAAGCTTTTCGTGTTTTCAGACTGAAAAACTCTCAAAGGTCCTTTCCTTCCCAGTACTTGTACCTTAAGCATTTCTTCATTGAGGACGATGCAGATTCCACTGTGACCCCACAAAATCATCTTAAATTGGTCGCTTTCAACCAGTCATAGAGTTTCTCTGGAAAGCTGAGGGCTGAGAAGATGCTGGCTTTGTCTTTGGTCTTTTCAGAAGAAGTATGAGGTAAAAGTTTGATTTCCTCTTCATCGGAAAAAGTTAGAGAATCCTTTTCTTCCTTTATCCATGCTGCTGCAGCATCATCCCAAGCTGTTCCTTGATGCTATCCTGGGGGAACAGCAGAAGGGGAGCCTGAGGGCTCAACAAGCTCCTCTGGATCAGAAGCAGAAGACATTTCTGATCCAGGTGGCTCAATTTTAATTTCTCTTTTTTCAGTTTGGTGGAAGTTCTCATGCAGAGACACTTCTGCATGTCTTTGCCCTGCCAGTTGGCAAGCAACATCCAACAGAGAGAGCGTCCATAGGAGGTCTGCATGATAGGAAAGGGTCTGGAGGGCAAGGAGCACCTAAGGTGCCTTGCTTTGCTCAGCCCAGAGCAGAGGAGCTGATGGGAGGCCTGATGGTGGCTGCAGCTCTGCTCTGTGTGACAGCAACAAGGCAGAGGGAATGGCATGGAGCTGTGCCAGGGGAGGTGTGCATTGCAGTGATTATGGCCCTGAGCTGCTGGAGCTCAAGGAGCATTTGAGCAACACTCTCAGACAAAGGATTTGAGTTTTGGGTGTTCCATTGTGGAGCCAGGAGCTGTACTTGATGATCCTTGTAGATCCCTTCCAACTCAGGATATTCTGTGCTTTTTAACTTCAGTGGCAACAGGATAGATCATAAAATAATTCAAGGTGTTTGTCTCTTGCCTCTGGGATAGTTATTATGAATTAAGACAGCTGATTGCTTGAGTATATAATATGTATTAAATAAAGCTTTTCCTGCTTTATTTTCCTGCAACATTTATGAAGTCAGAAGAGGTTTGTGTGTGGTACATGATAATGATTTCCTTAATATCATGGCTCAGATCTCAGTCCAAACTGAGTTCTTCACATTGTGAAAGTCTGATCAAACTTGGCAAATTTAGGTAGATTAAAAAAAAAAACAAACAACAAAACCCTTTTTGCTTAGTTTAATGTATTGACTGGTACTTTATGATTGCATTGGTGGAAACTTTTTTGAAGTAAAAATATTTTTCAAGAAGTCTTAAGATTAAAATAAGCTAACTAACAAATCCCAAAAGGTTAGACATTCCTGAAGTGCATGAGACTCAGGGGATCAAATCTTCAATCAGATGTATTACATCAACTGATATTAATTTATGACAAACCACCCAGATGTGGGAGACACTGACTCTTGAAGAGGCCACAGAACTCTTCCATTTGGAATAAGCTGGCATATAGTGCAGTCAATTTGGCTTTATCAGTTTCCTTGGGGCTAACACGAGAGGAATGAGAACTGATAAGGATGTGTTTCTGGATCAAAACAGCAAGTGTGGACGACCTGGCACTCCGCTCTGTTTGTTTTGTGTTGGTTTGGTTTGGTTGGAGTGTTTTAAGCGAGCAGGGAGGAAGAGGTCTGGAGTTCTTGTTGGTTTGTTTTAAATTTAGGTTAACTCTAATCCCATGAATTGAACGCCTGTGTGAGGCTGGGAGTTGTGCTCCCAGAGCACTCCCACAGTTTTGTTTCATCCACAAGCAGCATCAGTGGAGTTGATTGAGAGATCTACTGCAGAAATGCTGTCCTGGTCTCAGCTACTTATATACCATGCACGTACATGTATTTGTATATTTACAAAATTATACATACATATTTTTGTGTCTGTGTAGGTATATTGTCCATGGATGCCTCATTCCCTGCATTCCTTGTGCAGGCTTGCAGCACTGCAGTTAAAGTGAGCATCACAGACATGCGAGGTAGAAAAGTGGTGATACAAATATCTTGCTCTAGAATGATGACTTACAGTACAGTTTAATCTTGTAAAAGTAAGCTGTTTAATGATAAACTTCTCCTGTGACTGAAAGTCAGTACAGTGGCTCCACTCCAATATTTGCAATGACAAACATTTTATTACTGCTAGGATACTTGTTGTTCTTCTGAGTGGAAAAGACATTCTCTGCCGAAAGGCAGCAGATGCTGCTTATTTAGAAGGAAAGTGGGAGCCAGAGAACTGCAGCAGTAGTTACAATTCATGAACAAGGTCGGGATTAGTTAATTTGGTGAAGCCCAAACTAATTATAACACTAACGATTGAGTACATTTTCCCTCATGGAGAAAAAGCTTAACTGACAGCTTCTTAAAATCTCTTCTCTACAGTTTAAGGATACAAACCAGCTGCAGAATAAGCAACTTGCAAGTTTCCAAGTACAAGAAGGGACTTTGCCCCTTAAACACAATTGGATAAAGGGTATGTCATGATCCCTTTGACTCATAGCATTATTTTTTTATTTTCTTTTCCTCCCCTAATCCCTACAACAAACTGTGTTGTTTTTTTTTTAACACTCATCAATCTCATTGTCTGTACTCTGAGATGAGCATTAGGAAAAATTTAATAGACTGAATCTTACAGTACACAATTTGGTATAAATTCTATAATTTTACTCAGGTAAACTGTAAAAGAGGAAAACACTGAACAACTTTTACAGCTTCTAATTGTCAGCTGTTTGGACCTTGTGCTGTGGAGTGTATTAAATCAGTTAGCGTATTATTTTACTGCAGTAGTAGATGAGAAGGTTGTTAATATGATCATTTATTTCCCTGGAAACCATAGTCTTCCTGGGAGCTGCTCTCTTCAAGGACATCTTGTATGAAATAAGCTGGACAGTAGAATTCAGCTGCAAGAAAGAGCTGAGACATGGATGGAAGCACAGGTACTTACATAGGTATTTTGGATCAGGAGGAGGTCTATAATGCTCCTTTATTATAATAATTTAGCATCATGTGCAGAAAATTGATTTGCCCAACATAGGACAGGTGCGTGTCCTCTCTTTTTTGTCTTTTTATAGCCATCTCTTCAGTGTAGCCTGGTAGCCCGTATTCAATGTCTTCTACTGTTAATCCCACAGACACTGAAGGGTACTGTGTGATTAAACCTATGATCTTGCTCAGTCAGGTGAACCTTGAAGTTATCTGAAATATATATCTCAGCAGCCTGTGAGATATTTGGCCTTATAATTTCAGTTATTCCATTAAACAAGCTCCTCTGCTATTACTATGCATGGACTGATCTTCTTTAGTCATAAACAATATCTCTAAACATTTAAATAAAAAAACAGGATTTTTGTAAAGACACCCAAGAGTATTATGTGTTTCCTGAAGTACTTGTAGCCTCTTTCATTACCTTTGGGTGATAAATACATCTGTATTCCTAGACATACTCTATATATACCTGAACAAAATGGTATGGATGTAGTGCATTTCTCATCTGTTAGTTGCAGCCAGAGGTTACATTTGTATTTATAAATGCCTATAGTTCTGCTTGCTGTTATGGTTCAATTTGTGAAAAGCATTCCTTATGAAAGAATGTAAGAAAAATCATTTTAAAAATGTCTTTGTTAGGAAATCACATACTGCAGAAGCTATTTTACACAGCTGAAAATTTCAAGGATAGTATTTGATTAAGAAATGAATCAATAAATCTAATCATGCCACACACTTACAGAATTATCCACAGCAAGTTCTGATTTCCTTATTTTGCTCCAGGATCTTTAAACTGAATTTTAATTTCTTGCTATAAGAACTGTGACAGCTTGAGTAGCTATGATAGACAGTATTAAGCAGTCACTGCCATATGCATCATTTTATTTCTGGAAGTGAGAGAGAAACTAATCCTACCTCTTTCTCTCACATATTCAGATTCCCAAGTCTAATCACACCAGTGTAATAATCAAGATTGGCCCCTTATATGTATTTGTACTCTCTCACACATGCTTTTCTAGTTCTTTGTGTTGTTCAGTTGTTGTTGCTGAGGGAGAATTATATTCATGGCAGCTCTGGAAGTGTAATTTTCTATATTTCCTATCAATTTGTGATATTTTTTTTTTTATCCCTCTCAATGTATCAAAAATGTATTTTTACCAAATCCTGAGTTCATTCACATTGATCATGCTGGCATTGTCCTCTGGCTCGTTGTTTATACAAATAAAGACCACTAAAAGATATAAGAATGTGACTGCAGTTGAGTGGGGACTTCAGGAGTACCTCTCACTGTGAGGGCTTTGGAAAAGTAGTGTTCTTTTCTGCCAGTTCTTCTCTGTCATTAGGAGATGTGCTGACTTTTCCTGACAACTTTTTGCATGGAAACTGTATCTATTAGGGAGCTCTTAAATCTGTTGATTTTGCCAAGTAGAATAGAACAGGACTGCTGTTTGCTTGGCAAAGAAAGAACTTCATTGCGAAGTGGGCCTAACTGTGCTCTGGGTGCTGTGGACCCAAGCAAAACACACCAGTTTCCATGCTCAGCAGCTCTGAGCTATGTCCAGGGGAGTTGCCAGGGAAAGGGCTAATTCTGGGGTCTCATCCCTAAACCTTGCAGGAGAGCGTGGGGCTGTGTTTGCTTGCAGCATCTCAAGCAAAATCTAGATGTCAAAATGTGGGCATTTTATGCTACCTTGGCTTGTAGACCTTGCTAACACTGGCATTAATTTAGAGCCTTCTTTAACTTTTGCCTGTCATTTTAAAGTCCTGTTTAATTTGTACTATTTCTCCAACCTCCGTTATCTGCATCAGCATGGTTATTTTCTTCCTTGGTACTGAAATAATGTCTAAATCATTTCAAGTACCCGGTGACCATGACTTGGGATTAGCATGAAGAAATGATGCACGTAAACTCCTGAGAACAACCTTATCCTTAGCAGCTATCAATGAGAAATGTAGAAAAATGCTATGTAAGATGAGCTCCTTCAGAATACTTTAGGTTTTTTGACCATGAGTAATGCAAAAATGTTGAATAATTCTAAAATACCATGAGATGGGAAGCTGGTAACTTTTCAGAAGTATTTACTAGTATTGTGCTAGTCAAAGCTACCACGTTATGCTAGGTTAGTTGTAATTTTTATAAAGCTTGTCTTGGGGAATTTGTGATTGTTACGAAATGCCCTCAGATTCTTCCAGTAAGTAAAATAATTCTCTCATGAATCAGTGAGCTTTTGAAAAAGCTATTTTGAAAACACGAATGAAAGAAACGCCTGGGTAACATAAATGATTTCCTGAGTTTTCAAGTTTCAAGAATAAGTCTATGGGATCTATCTAATTTTTCATATACCTGGGACATAATTTTCTCAATTATTGGGAATGGAGACCTAATTATCATTCCACCTACAGGGGAGTGAATTCACCTGGAAGTATCAGTTCACTTCCTCTTGCTTTGGATGAGGGTGGAGCAGAAAGCTTTGGCACAAGATGAAAAGTAACTCATTAGCAAATGCTGCCATGTCCGGCCCTTCACTGGTATTTAGCTTGCAATGTATTTGTGCTTCATGAAGAAACAGTCAATTCCTCCACAGATGAGCATCAACCTGGCAAATGTTTTGCAAAGTATGAGGTGAAATGTTCTTCGTGTTCTTCATTGCTATGTGTGGCATGACATGAAACTGTCTAACAGGTGGTGAGATATTCTGTTGGCAAGCCACCAAACCACAGTGGGAACTCTTGATTTTGCTTCCAAGGGTTTTACTCAGTCCTGTAGTGAAGATTGCCCTGAGCCTTCAACAAGGAAATCCTGTCTTGACTGGGCATCATGGAGCCTCTGGGTAGACAATAACTGCACTTCTGTGCTGGACCAAAGGTTAGCATTTTGTTTAGCCTCAGACAACTCCTTTATCAAGGAGTAAGAATATCTGTGAAAATGCCACAGCTCAGACTGGAGGAGGCAGTCAAGTTTAGGCAGCTGTATTGCTGCATTCAGCATATGGATTAATTTAGCAGCCAAAGGGATAAGATACAAAAACATGACTAGCCTTGCATATGTAACAATGAAAGGAAAGTAAGTTCACCTGTTAACTAGCTGCACAATGAGAAACCTGTAATCTCCATTATTACCCATGTCAGAATGGCTGAGCTTTTGCTTCTGCCGTCATGGCTGTGGTTATGGATGTTTTTGTCATTCGAGGCCTAAGAATGTGGATTGAATCTTACTGCAGAGTGGGAAATGGAGCCATTTCTCCTGATCTCGCTGACAGCTGATAGAAAAGCACATTGTGTCAAAATGAAATATCTCTCTTAAGCTTTTTTTTTGCCTTTCCCTTTGCAGAAAATTTATTAATTTTTGAAACTTTTTCTTGGGTTCTTCATCCAGATTTTAGAAGTCACATTCTTTTGTAAATTGACCTTTATTTGCTTTTTTTTAAATTGGAATTAACCTGGAGATAGCTATACAGTTATTGAATGGAATTTACAGACTTAATATAAACCTGCTGTGAAGACATTATGTTTTAATACTAACTCTTTGTCTATTTAATGTCAAAATCCATTTCTCTTGTTATAAGTTGGTTCTGTTCGGTGAGTTTAATCAAAACCAATAGAAATTGTTGTTCTTGACTCTTGGAAATAAGTACAGAAAATCAGGTACTGCAATGCAAGTAGAATGGGAAATAACCTGAAAAGCATCATTACTTAAAGTGAAAGGCAAGTTTCTTTATGAATTCTTTGATCCACTGAAAACATACCATCAGAGCTAAAAAGAATAAAATAGGAATCTGCTATATATATCCAGTTGAACTAGACAGGGGAAGAATGCCTGTGCGTTTTTAAATTCAAGGTCTGTCGTATTGAACGTGATCTTTATTTTGGCTTTGTTACTGAAAAGCTTTTTGCTTGATTATTTTTTATTTGACTGCCATTAGACAGACAGATAAAACATCATTAAATACTTGCTGCAATGAATCCAGAGCAACAATTCTGAGTCTCTAAAGGACAAAGTTGTCTTTTTCAAGGTAGAATTTAAGTGCATAAATATGAAAGCAGAACTGAGCTAACCACAGATAAATTGCAATTTTATCTTTGAAATCTTTCTTCTTGACCCAGGAAAAGCTTAATTAGTTTAGAGATAACAGAATGGTGCTGCTGAGGACTACAGTAGGGTAGATAAATTTCCATGTGCAAGGGTGAGCTTCAGTAGCACTGTTGTACAGAAGACAGGTTTTTTAATCGTATTGCAGCTTTTTCCAGATTAAATAATTTTTCACTGAATGTCACTGTAGTTGATTTCAATGTTCTATTTGCAGGAGCTCAAAAATTAGTTTTGGGGAAAAAAGAAAGTTGTTTATAGGCATTCTACTCCTTTTTTTTTAACATATTTGGATCATTAAATTGTTGTGAATAGTAATTCTTCTACAGCTGGTTTGATGCTACTTCTTATGCTTTGAAAATACGATGAAAAAAAGTTTTGAATGGCTGCTTTAACTTTTCTCTCATAGTTTCTGAGGACCAGAATTTTCAAGTAAATAGTGAAATAACTAGCTGGTCACTGGGTAAATTTAAATTGGAAGATAAGTTGTAAAATCATGGGGTTTTGGGTAGGAACTTCAAGCAAATCAAGATAAGTACTGCCTTGTCTTCAATACAGTGAAAGCAAAGTGTCAGATACTGTCTGCTTTGAAAAGTTTGCAGCCCAAATAGGGGAAAAAGTGAATAGAGGACTGATAACATGAAGTTATAACATGAGCTGAGTGAATAGTTGTCAGAGTGGGAAGTGTTTCTTGTTAGTACTTATTGTAGAGTGTGCACTAAAGGAAAATATCTGCTCAATAGAAAGTGTAGAGGATAAACCATAAGGGAACAGGGAAGTGAAGGAGCTGGTAAGGAAGAGGGAAATAAAATGTCCATGGCCTGGATGTACAGATAGGACCTACAGGTCTGAAATACTTGTCCAAGTACTTTCAACTAGATGAGTAAGTTTAGGCAGAAGTAATAGCAACTGACAGGATGCTTTATTAATTCAGCAGAGCAGTACTTTTATTTATGTGGGATGCAGTAAAGGATGTGGAAATTCAGCCAAGGACGTTATTGCTAATTGTGCAGACAGTTAAATTTAGCTCCTGTTCAACCAAAGAAGTGATCAATCTTTTCAAGAAATACAAACATCAATAGCTGGAGAAGGGCATACATATTGTCTTTTTGTTCTCTCTTCCTCTTTTATTCTGTACAGGTCTAAACACAGCAAATTTCTGTAGTAAGAAACTCCTCCTCATAGGAGGAAGGCCAAGAAGTTAAGATGCTTGTCTGCATTTGCTACCCTTCTGTAACTAACTTTCTCTGAAGTTGGTGAAGAAGTTACTTACTCTTACTGTACTTCAGTTCCTCAGTGGTAAAGTGAGCAATAAATGAAATATCAAACTCACAGCTTCTCAATGTTCATTTTTCTGTTATAGGTTGCCTTTAATGTAATGCTTTCCTTTTAATTCCTCATTTGGTTTCTTACTTTTTTTTCTCTCCTGTTTTTTTTTTTAACCTTTCTTTCTATTTTGTTTTTCTCTTTGTACTGCCTCCCATGAAGGTCATCCACCATGCCCCTTCCCACGTTCTCTACCTGGATGCCCTTCCCTGTTAGGCTGGTTGCATGGAGCACACAGGAAAACTACTTCCATGGCTTGCCTCTCCAGAGTTTAACTTTTTAAGTACACTGCAGGTGTGCTGTGCTAGGCTTTCACTTTCAGTAGGTATGCATACCTTTCAGAACACATATGGAGAGCGATGAGCCACCCTTCCAGCTGGGAGGGTTTATAGCATTAAACTCCATGCAAGTCCCCAGAGACAAGCAGGAAAAAGGCCTTAGCAATGCTTTGCCACTGCTCTTAACGTTTCTTCTTTTCTCACCAGCAAAACAAGCCTCCAGAACTCCGAAGTTTGTCTTTAAGTCTCCTTAAATTCCTACGGACCAGCTAAGCTGTACTGCTCAACCTCACAGAATCCACTTAGGCAGAACAATAGCCACCCATCATGTTAAATGTTGCAAAGGTGCCTAATTACAGTACAGCAAGTTTTCTGAGTGCAAGAAGGAACCAGTACTGAGAAACGGTCTAGCATTGTGCTGCACTTCAATGTGCAGGTCTGTGCTCTCTGTAAAGCACTTTCTGGCTTTAACCATAATGACCGAGGGCTGATGTAGAAGTCTGCCTGTGGTGTTACTGTGAAAAGAATTATAATGTTTATTTTGCAGCCCTCTCTAGAGCTTTTTAACATCATCTGGTCAATGATGTACGGTTAGATTCTGTAATTTGCAGAAAAGTTGTTATAATCATCTCTCATAGCATAATGTTCACATTTGTCATTCAGGCTGTGTAGAAAGATCACATTTCCCTCTTTCAATTTCATTTAAGAGAACATATCTTATCATAGCATTTTATGCTTGTCTGGTTATTATTTAGCACTATTCCCATTTGTTACATAATTACTTCTATGTATTGTAGTATTTTACAGCACTCAAAGCACCAGCAAACAAAATCTGACATAAAATTAGCAAAAGAAAAGCAGCCATGAGAAAGTGAATATTCATGCAAACAGCAAATCCCTAACCTGACTTTAACAAGGACAGGACTGTCATTAGGAAAAATCCAGCAGGGATTTAAAACCTGAAGACACCACACCAGAAGGTGATTGAAACAATTTGCTAGGTTCTGCAAGGATGTTCAGAATTGCCACTGCACAATTGCTTTGTATCCTCCCTAAGTATCTTCTCCAGGGAAGGCTGGAGAGAGGTTGGTAGGTCATACAGGTACTTAGTCTGACCTGTAGAGTACTTCTCGTGCTCTTCCATCCTGGTGAGCACTTGGTTCCACTTCCATCTCTTAGGCCATATCTCATGTATTAGTGATGTTCAGTATATGACTTTTCTTTTTGTCTCCATGCAGCAGAAATTGTCATCTATTAGGGCAGCAGTGGTGAAGTTGCATTCCTCCACTAAATATATTTTCCCAAATTGCAGTTTGCTTTGAGGCTTATCTTCTACTATGTGATCCACCACATCCAGACTTCAGCAGTAAAATTTAACTGGAGCTGGTGAGTAAATAAGGGCTATTATACCCGGTATAAGACAAGCCCTAACAGGGGACAGGGAAACAAATGGAAATACAATAATAGAGATACAACATACATTGCACAGCAATGAGAATTGACTGCAGAATGTTGAATGATCAGGAATTCTCTCTGCATCATAAATACTGTAAGTGTGCAGGGACAAATAGAGTGATAACTACAGATCAGCTAGCATTGACCTGAAAACCTGAACCAGGTGTCATAATTTCTTACAGTAAGTAATGATAATGATCCAGACTGCAGGTAACAGAGGAAGAAGAGAGAGTGATCAAAGAAGGGTGAGGATTGTTCTGTATGCAGAAGGCTCAGGGGAGAGCTCATTGTGGCCCTCTGGTACATAAAGGGGCCTAAAGGAAAGATTCTTTATCAAAGAGGGTAGAAATAGGGCAAGGGGCATTGGGTTTGAACTGAAAGAGAGGATTTAACTTGGATGTTAGGAGGGCATTCTTCACTATGGCATGTGCTATTCATCCAGCCTTGGTGTTTCTTTTACAGGTTGTAGAAGAGAAAAATGTTAAGTTTAAAGCAGTGCTGTAGAACAGTGATGTAGGTGCATGAGTTTGCTTCTGCTGAGGTCCTGAGCCATTTGCTGCTCACAAAAGATGTAAGGCAGTGACTTTTGGTCTTTCACTCAAAAGTGTTTGTTTTGCTGGGGTTGTTCTGTAATATCCTTACTTAAGAGTACTTTTGGCAAGTTAGATTATCTTAATGTTTTCAAGCTTTTAAGTCCTGAGAATTTCAGATGAAGACTTGTCCTGGGTATTCCTATCTGAGCAAACCTGTTTTTACACCTTAAGTGGTTTGGAACACGTTGGTTGTTCTTTAAGAATATCACAGCTCCTTATTAGCATTGGTTCAGATCTGAAAATCACTATTTCCCTCCCCTTCCCTGCAGTACCATAGTTTGGGAAACTTCTGTAAAGAAGGGTGGATAAGCCCTTCAGAATGACTGCCTCAGCAGCTATTATAACACTGTCATCCTTGCCACAAGATATGAGTTTTCAATATAATCAAGTGTACTCAATCCTACCAGTAAGCTTTTCTATTATATTAATGTCCTTTCTTTGACATGTTGGAGACACTTAGCAATATTTACTTCACAGTCCTTACAGAATTCGTCATTTTAATTCAAGATCAGCCAATTATTGACGCTTTTTTTTCTAGCAGTTCAGATCTTCATAGATCTGAAATTTATTGATTTTGGTATATGAAGGTGCTTAAATGACTTAAAATGGAAATTGTCAAGTCTCATGTTTTTCAAAGTGGTAACTGAAGATGCAACGTCCTCACATGGAAATATGCAAATGAAAATATTAATAAATGGTATCAGATATGGTTGATGTACTTGCACAAATTATGTGTATTGAATCTGTCATTTATCTGTCCAAATACCGTATTACCAGACCATTAATCAGTACATGTATTCATTCAACAGAATCAAGGTTTACCATCAGACCAAATTTAGCTTTTACCTTCATTCTCAATACCAATACCAATACATTTTAGATCCTTAGCACAATTCAGTGCATCGTGTGGACCGTATTGTATCACATTTGTAAATTACAGTTAAATCAGGAAAAAACAGAGCTACTGTTTCAAGTTCTGCTAATTAAATGAAATATGTGCAACATTTTTGCCTATTTTCTTTTTAGATAGAGAGGTCAAGTTTACCAAATATTTTAAGTGTTCTTCAGAAAACTACAGAATAGTTGACTGTAGAATGTTTCGTGAGATTCACAGAATCATAGGACCACCAAGGTTGGAAAAGAGCTCTAAGATCATCCAGTCCAACCGCCCATCTATCACCGATATTTCCTACTAAACTGTGTCCCTCGGTACAACATCTCCAGTTCACATCTGCTTCTTCAACTTTTATTTTTCTCTGTGTATTTTTCAATAATATAGGCTGTTCATTGATGGGTGTTCTGAAACCTAGTCCTAAACATTCTTTCTCTGTGTGGGCATGCTAAGAAAAAAAGTGCACTAGCTACCGATCCTGGACTCTCTGAGTCCATGTCTCATTCTAGCTCTTCTGGGCCATGAGATTCTCAGAAACAGCTTTGGTTCTTCTGCTTGTTTGCAGAAGCCAGCTTCTAACACCATCTCTTACTCCAGCTTACTTTCAGCTATGTAGCTGAAAATAGGAAGAATTTAAAAGTCAGAGATGAGATTAAAACAAAGTAGAAATTCTGTAAGGGATTGGTTGTTTAAGCCTTGTGCTATTGGACCTGAGCATCCATTTGGAGACATCAATGTGTGCTGTGAATATAAAGATAAAAGAATTTATCACAAGTTTTTTTGCCCTGGTTTGTTACATATGCTATGAATCTCTCTGACTCTAATTAATGTGCCCACTACTTGTTCCTGTGCGCACAGCTTGAACGTCTTGGTTCAGTGAGGGGGTTTACCTGGCAGCCAGCACTTTGAAAGCAAACATGCAATTGTCAGGGAGCCATTTGGTGCAGATCAAAGCCACGCTGCAGCTGGGGGCATACTGTTGGACTCATTGGTGACAGCAAGCTATGGGTACTCCTGTGATTATTTGAAATGTTAAATTAAATGATTCCTCTGTAAAGCCAACTGTTATACTTGTTTTATAAAAGGGTTGGTGATGAGAACACGTGAGATCATGGGGACTTAAAAGCAAGCCAAAATGCCCAAATGAGCCATGGGAATGAAAACTTAAAACATGACTATGGTCAGAAAAAAATCTCTTTTTTTTTTTCTTTTTCTGATTTCATTCTTTCTTTCTGCTGTACATACGTCAAAACTCCCTTGAAGTCCCACATGCCAGGTGCACAGGTCACGTTGCATCAGCTTTTTGATCATCTTTAGCTCTGGTTTCCATGATAGCAATGCTCTCTGCACCTTTGTGCATTCTGGCTTTTACGGCTCCAGGCAGACTGGAGTTTAAATTCAAATGAAATGACACAAAGTACGCCAGGACTGGGGCTGTTTCTATGTTTATTCATGGTATCAGCTAGTGTGGATTTTTTACGTTGATTGTTGTTGTTTGATTTGTTTTGTTTGTTTGTTTGCTTGCCTTTTCTGTGAAAATAGAAAAGTTGGTTGCTTTGTCTTGGGAGAGCAAACTCAGTATCGCTCTCTGAGATGATTTATTCCTCTAGCAGTGTTCTATGAAGCTTGGGTGCTTTTTTTAACAAGGGTAAAATCTATTTTCTTTTATATGCAAATCTTCAGTGTTAAAATGGCTTTGCAGTGGTGTGATTTAATATCATAATATATTTTTTGTAGTTTAGCACTGTATAAAGTTTAGCGGTTCAATTTATTTTTGAGATTGCTATCACATGAATAACCTTTGTTGCTGACATACTGCGATGTATTTATTATTTAACAGATGACAGTCAACTCCTGAATTTAATGAGGATGGTAAATATGAAACAATAGAAGTTTTAAACATGTCTCACAATTCTTTATTCTCATTTAATGCTGAAAATCATGCAGCTAAGGATAGCATTAGTACCACTGGACGTAATGAGCCATAAACAGTCAAAAAATATGACTTGGTTTTTTAGTCTAACTGAACGGGAAGAGAACTTGAAGTGACAGCAAATTTATCTAATTTTTTCTTGCTTTGAGACCCTGGGATTTTTTGCTGAAGGAAAAGTAGGTTTATTTAGAACAAAATAATAATAATAAAGGAAAAGGAAAGAAACAAAACCAACATACACTCTCCTCCAAGAAACTCCATACTTTGAAGTATATTGACACATACCTGCCCTCACCAAGTATGTTTCTGCTCGTGCACACAACATATTTTGCTTTGTCTGTAGTCACCATTTTTGATTTTTAGTTTCCCAGGTAAACTTTGTAAACAGTGGTGCGTGCAGCACTTCAACAAAGTGAAACACAATTTCAGCCTCACAGAAGGAACAAAAGTGTTGAATGTAACAGCATTTTTGTTTTGTGACACTAATACTGATCTGTTTTTGTCTTTCCCAACGTAGGTACTTCAAAAACTAGGAAAAGCAGATGAAACAAAGGATGAACAGTTTGAGGAATACGTTCAAAATTTCAAACGGCAAGAGGTCAGTTACTTCCTTGGTTTCTTAAGAAGGATGCAGTGTATTTTAACTTGTTAATTTTGAAGAAGATGGGGAAGGGTAACAGGTGAAAGAAAATGCTTTCAATCATACGAGTGTAAGATTTTGTTCTGAAATTTAAAAAAAAAAAAATTAGTTGCATTTGTGCATGCAGACATGTAATACATTCATATTAAATAGGCATATTCTAATAATTCATAATCCCATCATGCCATCGGGATTCATTGGAGTGTCAGCATGTTTTCAACAGTGTGATTTAGAACAGAGCCCAACCTCAATTTGATACTGCTTTGTAGTTGCCTTCTGACAAAGAAAATGATTTGTTTCCTTGGTTTCATGTTGTGGATTGTTTTCATCAGTGGTATGTAGTAAAACTGGTATTATATTAAGTGAATAGCTGAACAGTTGTAGACTGCTGTGTGTTGTCATACTCCCCACTAGTGGAGGGATGGTGAGAGCTGTGGTGGCAGTGTTGATGATGCACTACAGGGCAGCAGGACTGCTCTTAATGTTGTAAATACATACATACTAATTGAGTTTCCCTGAATAGTTTATAATATACTCCCAGTGCAGTCCTGAAGTCTAACTTCAGTTGCTCCTCACTTTTTTGGATGGGGTTTTTAGCTCCAGGGTGTTAATGTCAGCAAGAAAATAATCTTGTTATGCAAGTGTATACAGAGGTATCAGTAGCCTTCATGAGCTCATATGTAAAAGCCATTGAAGAGTGAGAGAACTACTCCCACAAAAATTACATGACTTAAAAGTTGGTTCATATTAGTGTTTGCAGTTCCTACACTGACTCAGTCCAATCTACCATATGCTTTTCTGTCCTTTTTGTATAAACACAAATCCTGAAACCTCTCTGCTCAGACTCTGATTAACCCTTCTGCATCTTACAGTGACTTACAGTTATTTTCCAATCTCTAGAAGGACAGGGAGGCTCGAGGACTAACTGGACTATGTAGCTCATTCTTCCTCTGAAATGATGATAATGGAAGTAAAAGAAGCTGTTTCTCTGAGGAGAGTGGTTCTTTCCTCAGTTTTGCTAAGGTCAAGTAGGTACTGGGATTTAATAAGGCTGAAAAAGCATTCAGAAGCTTTGAAGCCCCATAGAGATGTCATATTTTCCCTTTTCTTCACCTTCCTCTTTTCCAAATCTGCTGAGATATCAATAGAGGATTTCTTTCTTTCTTTCTGATTTTTCTTATCTTGTGGCTTATCATTGTTTTCAATAACACAGATGTTTGCACAGCTAGTAACTGTGTTATTAGAAATAAGGTGCATCTGTAAGGCTCTTACTGGATCGGAGAGCAGCAGCTGGAGTATCCCCATGAAAAAGTAGAATTCTGTGGGTTGTATTTTTAGATGCAGCTTCTGAGTCAATTAAAAAAGAAGAGATGAAAGAGAAAAAAAAGTCATTATCAGCAAAATTATGTTTCAAGTGTGTGTTTCTTCTATTCTCTACCAAGAATTTTCTGTAATGTTGTTTTTCAGCTGAAACTCTTGCCAAGGGCTAAGGAGGAACTTAGCATTTCTTCATTTTTATTTCCTCCTTCTTTGAAGTACTGAGAGACAGGAATAAGCAGTCAAGGACTCCACAGGAACTGAATTGATGTTAAATCTGAATGCAGATATGACTTGGGGCCACGGTAGGAAATGGGCAAGGAATGAGTCCTGAAGGAAATACTACAACTCATTTGAGTGACACATGCAGTAAAGGTTAGATTCAGTGGCATAACAAATGAAAGATCGTGTGTACATTTATTAACTTAATCATGCATGCTGCTGTGTTCTGCTTGTCTTGCTTCCAAATAATCCTATTTTACTCAATTCCTCAAATACAAAGGGGAAAAAAATGCTGTAAGAACACTGTTTCTACCAGGTACCCCAAATCAATTGCTTAAGTTTTCATAGTTTTACCTATGCTTTGATATTCAACTGACTGGGAATGCAAAGATTCAAAGGATTACATTGTGCACCTGAATTATCACTCTTAGTGATCAGCACTTTACAGAACTGCTATCCTCTGTGGACTCAAGCAGCCATCTCTTCTTGTTTTGCATTCAATCCTGCTTTCAAGGTTACCTCTGCAATTCTAGAGCCCTTAGAAAAAGAAAAGTCATACTCGAGGTATTAAAGAGTTAAAAGGCAGATGAGGTGATGGATCATTGTGTTGAGATCCACAGAATAGTGGACAGAAATGTGGGCTTCCAAGGAAAGCCACCCCCTACTGGAGACTGCACCATCTTTTCCAGTTCCCTTCAGGATTATTTTTCTCTACGATGGTTGTTTGTTATAGTAGTCCTTCCTGTGACAGGGGCAGCTTGAGAGAAAGTTCAGGCTAAACTTCGTTTCTTGCAATCTCATTTGACAGTGATTTGGCTCCATTTCCTGGCTATCTCACTTTCCTACATTTGGTTTTGAGGAAGGCTGTCACAGCTAGTGATATGTGGGCTCTGGGTAAATTGAAAGGTGTTGAAATGGACTATTTGTCTTAATTCTCCACCTCACTGACCTGATGTCACTTGGGAGGTCAACTGGTTTTATGGATAGAATTATCCTGTTTTGATACTCTCCAAGGATAATAAATAAGGACTCCCAGTTTAGCTCAGGGAAAGGACAGAAAAAGGAGCAAAGCACTTATTATCCAGGAAACAGATAATGCAAAAACTGAGATCTTAATAAGCAATTCCTTGCTTGAAGAGCAGGTTGGATGATAAGTATTTACCATGCTCAGCAGGATGCTCAGTATAAGGGTACATCCAGAAGATCAATATAACTTTATTTAGAATAGCATAATTTAAGCTGCCCTGAGGTCCATTCCCACCTCTATTTGAGTACAGCTGGATGAGAGACCCCCATTTGGCATGAGACTCAGAGCTGAATTACCAGATGAGTCACCATGGAGAAACTGAGTCATCCCATGTCTGGAGAGAACAGTGGCTCTAGAGAGCCTCCAGATTTTCCTGTCAGAAGCAGTAAGCTGCTGCAGCTAAAAAAAACAAAAACACCAAAAAGATTGGATTTTCAGCAGTGAGTAAAACTGCTTCCACTTCACCTTCCACTTAAGTTGTGAACAGGAAATTGTCACTTTAAAACAAAACTTGTGGACCTTATATAAACTTGTGTGGCACAGATTTTCAGTATATTGCAAGAATTTACTTGGGACTTACGTGTTTCTTTCTTCATGGCTAATTGTGGATGTTCTCAGCCCCTCAACTGACCTTGAAGTTCAGGGGAAAAAAAAAAAAAAAAGACAGTTCTCTACTCTGTGAAAATATCATCAAGTCCAAAATTTCTCTCTCTATATAACTATAGATATCATCATTCAAGCAACTGCATCTTACACTTTTTTTTTTGTCAGAAAGTTCAGTAGGAATTTTCTTATTCTCTGCTATATTTTAATGACTCAGCACTTGTAAAGCATCAATATTCTCTTTCACATCTGTGAATATTTACTCTCACCATTTTTCCCTACATAGTTATGAGATTTCTTTTATTTTATAGACTACAGTTTAAAATGTTTCAGTGTTTAAACTATTAGCATTATATATTGTATATGTACACGCAGAGATACACCAGTTGCTGCTATAAAAAAAGCATCTGCCCATGAAATATTGTCAGAATAAAGCAAAATGTTGAGTGCTGCTGTTGGTGGTTTATGGTTGCTGTTTGGCGGGGCAGTCAGCAGATGCTGAAGTATTCTTTTCATGTCAGACATATCACTAACTTTTTATAATTCATTAATGAGGGAAGATTTAGGTTGGATGTCACCTTTACAGAGGTGATGTGCTGGATCAGGCTGCCTAAAGAGGCTGGATCAGGCTACCTAGAGGTGTTCCAGGCCAGATTGGATGGGGCTCTGGGCAGCCCGTTCTAGTGTTAAATGGGGAGATTGGTGGCCCAGCATGTGGCAGGGGGGTTGGAGATTCATGATCCTTGAGGTCCCTTCCAACCCTGGCCATTCTGTGATTCTGTGATTTTGTGACCTAAGACAGCAAAGATGACATTCGTGGCCTACACACAGGCATTAGATGTGCCTCTGTGGTCCTCTCAAGCACACCTTGGCATCTCCAGGGACATGTTTTTGTAGCTGAACTCTGTCACTGGAGGCTTACCCATTCCCAGATTGCAGTACTTGAACATAGGTATCCGTATTTGACTTCATTTGTGTTGAACCAGGCAATGTCATCAGAAGGGCCAAAATAGCAACGCATACTGTGTTTCTGGGGGCACCCACAGCCCTAATGGCCCTAATCAGTCCCACTCAGGACACACAGCCCTTCACTTGGGCCCAGAAGTCCTATTTTAGCTCATATCCCTGAGCCATATTGTAGAAATGCAGTCCCCAGTCCTGCTTCCCATAAGGACTCTGGACATACATCCCAGCTGTGTCTCCTGCTGCTGCCAGCTGGATCTCCTAGGCAGCATCTGGATCTGACACATCCCCTTCTTGGTTGGAGGTACGTTAGTGAACCCTCATTTCACTTGTGGCTCCTGGTGTAGCCCTCTTCATGGTTGCCATGAGGAGTGTGAGTCAGTTCTCTAAATGTTAGCACCCACTGCCATCTGTGACGCCCCTTCTTGGCTCCCCAACACCATCCCACAAAGCTAGGAGTCTCCTTTAGGATCAGTTGTGTTTGTCGATGTGTTGCAAGGTGTCCCAAAAGACACTAGGCAGCTGTGCTGAGTGAGTGGTCTTGACTTTAGGATTTAGTTCTCCTTCTGACTCCATAGACTGCACGAAAGAGATCTGCATTAGCTCTAAGAGGAGGAGAGGCACTCAAGTCATGTGTAGGCAGTCGCAGATGTTTTGATCTGGGGTTGAATGAAGGGCACGATGAAAACATTTCACAAGAAATTCAACATGTTCTGCAAACCCTTCTTTCTTTTGGAAGCTATATGCATCCCGTATATCTATTAATTGTCTTATGCACCTCATGTCTACCCTTTGAACCCCTCATTTTACTGATCTTGTGCATAGGCTTTAGGAAAAATAATCTGGGCAATAAATGAAAAGTGCAAGTTTTAAATTCACTCTCACTGGAAGAGTCCATTTTCCCTTGGCTCATATGCAGGTTTCCTTAGTTGTCTGTGGAGTCCCACACTAAACTGTAGGGGATTTTTAAAATCTGCTAAACTACAACTTAAGGTGGATCAGTACACCTCTCTCCCTGGGAGGCTCCATTGCTAAAGTTGATTCCAAATGATGTCCCTGACCCCCCAAAATAAACAGGACACATGAAAACTCCATCTGCACTAGCAGAAGGGAGCTTTTGTTTCTGTAAGCCTAGAAGTATTTGCAAACTGTGTTCTGAGGGACTTCATCTGACTGACATCTTTTCAGGGGCCATCCTAAGGTCCAGATACTAGATGATCACAAAGCCAGATACCATCAAAACGATGTGCAGATTATTCTGGGCCTGTGGGAGGACGTTCTACGCTGATTACTATTTCTTTCTAAAATGCATGTTTAGTAATTATCTTACAAACGAAAGGGTATTTTTCGCAGCACAAAAAGAGAGATAGCATGCAGTTATATCTCAACCTCACTAATTTCCAGTCAGACAGGATTCTCAGGAAGGTGAAGCACTCCGTTCTATGCTACAAAATTATCTCTGCAGGAGCGGCTCAGATCCTGTCCAAGTAATTCTTCACTTGAAAGGACAGAGTGGCTGATTTGATGTTATGCTTTTTCAATTCTGCCTATTGACTGCTCCAAATCTAAAGTCTAAACTGCAGTCACACTGGGCTGCTTCCGATTGCCCCTTGGATTTAACCAGTTGTGCCTCTGCAGCTGTGGTAAATGTGAGAATTGTTTTCTCCCAGGATGTGAGGTTGAATGATCAAGTTCTTTACATTTTTGAAGCAGGCTGGTGTATGTTTTTTTGGGAACTCTTTGAAATAACTGGCCCTGGAGAAAGTTGACATAGCTGAGCTCTGTAATTCAGTGCACCAACAGAGCACAATCCAGTGGACTGTAAATGGTTCTGAACAGTTTTCTACTAGATCTGTTAATACATAGCTTATATATGTCATTTGTAAATACAGTTATTAATATGCATCTGTGAGCTGCAATCTATTCTGAAAGTGCTGTTTTCAGAAAATATGCGTATGCACAGAAAATCTTTAAACAGAAAGTCTGTATGAATGCAATACTTCCATCCATATTCTTGTAGACTACACTTGCTGACCTTGCATGCCCAAAATATCCACTGAAAACATTAGTTTGAGCTGTAATTAAGGAACATGAGTATGATTGTAAGGTGATGTAGTAGATATGAAGACAGAATACTAGCTTAGGACGGGAGATGTTTAGTTGTGAGGCACTGGAAATAGAAAGCAAAAGGTTTGGGTTTTTGTTTAGGGAGGGCACCAGGAATTCTCTGTCTTCATCTCTGCATCATTCTTCTGTCTTCATCTCTTCATCATTGCTCTGTCTTCATCCGAAGCAGTGAGAATTGGTTTTAGCAGCAGGAGTCAAAATTAAAATGGTAGTTAGAGCATTGCAGCAGGCAATGAGTTTTCTTACTTGGTCTGTTGGGTACCACTGCTATTGTGAGGCAGGAGATGTTGGCATTTATCTGTGAAGTTGATATTTTTTTGATTAGTCCAAGCTCTTTGAGAAGCATGATTGATTTGACTCATGTTTCCTTTGACTCATGTTGTCACTTCATTACTAGAATGATTAAATTCTTATCTTGAACCTACTTGGTGGGTGACCACAAATTTGATGCTGTCCTGGTATAACAAAAATACTCCATTTTCAGTGCACTAGACAAGTAGTTCAAATGCCAGTTCTTTCACAGATGGTAGAGAAAAGAAGAAATATATTTACTTGAGAAAAAAAAAAGCTTGAACTTGGAAGACAGTTCTAGGAACTACAGAGGGGAGAAAAACAATTAAATAGGGTACAGTGGTACACAGTTCCATTTCATACTGAATTATGGAAGCATCTAAGTAGTCTCTTGTTGCCAAGCTTCACTTAATTACACAGACCTTTGCATTTATACTTTTCCTTATAAGACCCATCAAGTCAATACTACTTATCTGTTTGCAGAGTTAGTGACAGCCATGCTGTATGGTGCAGCTAATAACTGCACGTTACACTAGAGGGTCCCTGACAGGTGATACAGATAATGCTTCCATATGAACAGTTTCCCCAGTGTGTTAGTGCTGGAATTCCAATATTAGACTCTCAGCTGCATTAATAATTACCTGTTCTGCATTTCTATGGGACAAGTTAGTGCTCCAGCCTCAGCATCAGCTTTCTGCTGAAGCGGAGGGATTTATTTTGGTATAAAGCACACACTGTTTTGACCTTTCTATTAAAGATGTATTGTGTTTATATCCTGTATGTGACATGATGGAAAAATCATACTCTTCTGTTCTGCCTGGAAAGCTGTGAATGAATGAGCCTCCCAATAGGTCATCCGATTCCAGCTTATGTGCAGACAACATGGCCATTAATTTCTGAGTGGAAACAATTTTTCTGATGCACAAGCTAGTAAAGACACAAACCTTGGTTTGTATGGTGTTAGTATTTGAAAGTTTTAACAGGTTTTTTAACTCTTCCAACTTATGGTGACTGTGCTATAAATGTCTTAAGTCCAGTACTAGGACATACCTAAGTACTGTTCTTTAATAAAATAAGACCAAAAATATATATTCTGAGAAATCAGTGTTGCTGAAAATGCTTAATGCTTCTGTAAACGTCTGTAAGGGCTGTGACTGCAGACAGCAGATGCTCCTGAAAAACTGAGCCTCCTTATCTCACTGGGTACCTATGTCTCTACCAGCTACATAGTACTGAGCACATAGTAAGAGCAGACAGTAGAAAAGAGCATCTGACAAGCAGTACTGACTCTGTGCTATAATGTTCAAAATAAGAAATTGTTGCTTGGAGAGAGCACTGCTGATTTTTCTAGTAAGAGATGTTTCAGGTGGTCAGCACACCCCACCACTCATATGTAAAGACTGCCTGGATTGCTTGACAGACTTTGGGGAATCTGCATATTGAGTTTGACCAGGTGAGCTAGGAACTCTTGATTTCTGTTCCTGGCATCTGGTGAGAAACGTCTGCTGTTCTCAAACAACCAGACCATGAGAAATTTGCTATTATGTACACTATCAAGATGCCTCCCTGGACTTTTCTTGCATATTATGATACTCTGACTCATTTTGCTGCATCATGTAAAACAAATAAAACAAATTATGAAATAATAAGTGAAGCTGCAGTGCTGCCTTTGGAAATCTCATTTCAGAGGAATACAGCATCTGCAAAATTACATCTATTTTTCATTCTCCTTCACAGTGCTTCATCTCTACTAATGAAAGTGATGGCTTTAATGAAGAAATTTCAGGCTGTGGTTTCAGAGCCACCACATGCCTTCATCTGATAGACCAAAAAAAGGGGAAAGATTGTATCAGTAAGGAGGAAAATTAAATGTGTAGGAAACTTAGAAATTGCATTGAATATGCACAATCTTAAAATCAGTGTTTTTTATGAGCTGTGTGTGATGGTTTGCAAGGGATGCAAAGCCATCAATGCAGGATTTTCATTCTGTGATCAGTAGTTATTCTGTTAGGTGATAAAAGTACATGACCTTTGCTAATAGGAAGCTTACTGTTGTAAAATGTGCAGAGCAGAAGCACGTTTTGCAGAATTCTCAGGACCTGAGATTTCTTATGGAAATTTGTATTTGTTTATTTGTTGTTGTTGTTGTTTTTAATAGAAAGGTGTAATTTTGTTACCACTGCAATTGAGAGGTTTGCTTTCGAATTCAATGAAAGCTGGCCCTTGTCTGGGGGTGCTTCAATGTCATGTGTCATACAATATTTGCTGATGAAGGAAATTTCATGTGGCTCTATGTAGCCTATATATTTGAACAGCTTTGTGACTTAATAAGAATTAATAAGGCTTATGGAGACCCATGTTCAAGATTATTCTTTTGAATGAATCGCCAGAATTTGCAGCAGCACTTATTGCACAATATTTGCATCATGTTTTACTGCTTCTTGACTTCTTCAGCATTCTCCCAAGCAGTGGTTGCTGATGACTCGTAACACTAGCAAAGCCCAAAGGATCTCACAGTGATTTAGGACAGCAGGAGTAGAATATAGGCAGTGTTTGAGTAATCTGTGGCCACTGCATACCATTTGTTGTAAACTATGCTTACTATAGAATAACTCCTAGTGATACAAGTGTGTATGAGTAAGTACAGGGCTTTTAATGGAATTAAAGGCAGATAACAGAATTAAAGGCAGACAACAGAGTTCAGAATGTTCATGTTCAGCTGAACCATGATGAAGAATCTAGTTGCTGAACCTACTTCCAATTCTCTTCACAAGTTAAGAGGCTATAAAAGCATTCATGCTAGAGAACATAAAAATTGGGAAGATAATTCCTGCATGACTCCAGAGCACAAGTATCTTCCCAGAAGGAGAATGACATGTATGAAAGGAGAGCTGCTTCTTCATTCTGTTGTGTGCTTGCAGATACCCATCTTCAGATCTTCCCATGAGAAACTCAGTCATCTCCTTTCTTCCCTGTCAGTGTTGACTTCTGCCACCTCTCTGCCTCCCTTTTTAGCATGGAAAGTAGAGAAAAGATTGCCTCCGCAGTGTGTTAGGATGTTACAGTGTTACATAGGACAATAAAATGTGCTGCTACTTGTGAGGATGGTACTTTTTACTAACCAATATGAAGATGTATGTGTGCATATTTTCATAAGGGACACAATAGCAAGATACCACTGCTCTTAAAACTTACTCTTTGTTGTGTTGTAAACCATTAAATCTGAGGCTTAATTCCCTGATTGCTGCAACTGGTACCTGTCAGACCCCTTCCTTGATGTGCAACTCCAGTCCTGAAGCAAGGGAAGGGTTTGCCTTTCCTTGAAGTAAAAAGTAGTCCTTTCCTTGAAGAAAGTAGTCCTAAACCAAAGGCAGATGAGTGGACTAGGCACTCCTGTGCTTTTACCATCACTCTACATCTTCTCTAACATCATCCTGATGGATCTTTTCCCATGTTTGGAATTTAACTGATTAATGAATTTAGGCTTAAAAAGTTTTGCTAGAGATAAAATTAGTGTGAAAGCTGCCTTCATTTCTCAAAATCCTTAAGTGCCTTTTCTGATGTAGTATTTCCAAGGCTGTAAAACATGTGCTCTCTTCTTCTGGTATAATGCATGCTAGGGACATTTGATTCTCAGATGTAAAGGCCTTCAATTCCCTGTAGACAGGGACAGGCAAGTGAGTTTGGCACATATAACCTGTGTGTTGCAATGTGTGTGCAGTCTGTGCAAGTGAGTATTTTTTGACCGAGACCAAGATGATCTCTTTCAATCTGAGTTTGTTATGATTCTCTGCCTCTGAATGCCCTGACCATTGCTATAATTCCTTTACTGACATCAGAGATCCTTTGGCGTCAGTGGAGTTACAACAGTTCATACCAGTTGAGACTCTGCCTCCTAATGTATTCACACACACATCCTTTTGAGGTCTAACTCTCACATGAAAAACATGAGAAAATTTCCCAAACCATCGCTCATATTTTGCAGCTGATTCCATATGGCGTAGCTGTATGTGAGAAAATGTGAGGGATGATGTTCTTATAGATTCCGAGCACTTAAATGAGCACTTTTAAGGATATTGGTAGGTAATAAGCACAGACGGTTTCCAAAATCTTCAGGCTATTGAGAATGTCCTGGAGAGCAGCTTTGTAGCAATGAAGTTATGTGCTATAGTTTAGTACAGGTTTTACTGTAAATCCTATGAGTTGTGAAGTCCAAATTGTGATACAGTCAGAGATAAAGTAAAGCAGTTTGTTTTCTCCCCTTCAGTCTTGAGTTTTTAAAGGACTGTTGCTATAAGATCAAGAAAGAGCCTTTTGATGCATTTACCAAAGGAACAGTTGAGACTTCACAGCAAACTGCTGTAGCCAAACTAAACGTAATTACTAGCACTACTGGCTTTTTTAGGAGATACACACTTGCAAAGTCTTACAGCATTTGGAATACTGTTCAAAAAATAATAAGCAATGCATGTAAGGGCATGGACTTTCTATACATCTAGTGTGGCCTCATTTTGAGTGGCTTCAAAAGGGAGTGCAGTATTCATGGTTATACTTCTTTGTCCTTCTGAGGACATTGGCCAGGTTGACATGAACTAGGCTGTAGCTGTAAAATGTATCTGTTGTTCTTTGATTGGATTTCTTCTCCATCCAAGTGACTGATAAAACCAAAGCAGAAATTTTAGCATAGAGAGTACATTTTGTGGTCTGTTAGTTGATCTTACATGCTTACATCATGTAACACCATTCATCAGGAAGCTCATGGAATTGCTCTTTTTTGGTAAGTCTGTATGCGTGTAAAATGTAACTGAAACTTGTTTGCAATAACATAACTGTAATGTCTTTTTTACTTACTAGTTGTCTTTCTTGTCTGCTTGTTTTCTTTTCCAGGCAGAGGGTTCCAGGCTCCAGAGAGAGCTGAGAGGATATTTAGCAGCCATCAAAGGTGATTTTTTATGTTTTATGTCATTTTCATAAACCAAATTTGACAAAAAGTGAGATAAATATTCTTATTTAAAATGTACAAAGACAAGGACAAGTACAGCTGCTTTAGTCATTAATAATCTACTTTTCTGTTTTGGATCTGGCATGGGCTGTTTAGTCTGTTGATAGAGTTTCTGCTTCTTCTGATGACAACTCATGTGCATACATAGCCTTGCACGCATGGCTTACCCTCAACTGTCCTCTGTGTGCAAATCTGCTGCCCAGAGCCCCAACAAAATCTGTGCATTACTCATCTTTTAAATGCTATAATACAAAATACTCCATGCAAGGCAAGAGATCCCTCGCAGGTTTCCAGGTTTCCTTACATTTCCTGGTGTTACTATTTGGATGATAGGTCTTCTCTTTCTGAAATCGTGTTCTCTAAGATGTTGTGATTTCTTGTTAGCTTCTGAATGATGGATCTATTTATTTTTTTTCAAAATAATTTTTTTTTTAATTGGAAATAGGATATGATCCCTTAATAATAAAGATCCAAGTAGCAGAAGCTCAGTGATTAAATATCAGAGAATATGTAAAGAGCTGTTTAAATCCTAGTGGATGCTCATAAATCCAGCATACTCAATTCAGTACTATATACAGCAATTATTCTCTGTCATCCCACTAATTTTCAGAGGAGATGGAGGCAAGGTCCTAAATGAAAGGGAATAAGAGTTTGTGACATTTGTAGATTCATTAATAATTGTAGATTCATCAATAACAACTTCTTGAGATAAATAAAGAAAATATGTATGCATACATATTTTTAGCCTGACTCCTGTCCTGCAGGAAAAACGTTAATTGCTGTATGGTCTGGAAAAGGGAAATCCTGTACCAGACAAGAGGTAATTCTCCTTGTAGGGATTTGCACAGTGCTTGGGTTTTTTTTGGTGGAAGGAGGTTGAAAGGAATTTCAACATTCTTCATTTATTTGGGACCCATTGGACACTGACTTTATATTCTAGTTTTTCTGTCATTCCATTCCCCACACACATTATCAGATGTATGCATAGCCAGAAGCAGTGTGATGAGGCTGTTTGGCCAGATGGCTTCTCTGTCATGTAGGCTGACTGTTTACATGCTGCTTTGATTTCCGTGTTGGTGACAACAACCCTTCTCCCCATGTTTCATTTTCTTTCCCTCTGACTCTCTTCTTATCCTCACACTTTGTGCATTAGTGACCCTTTTGCTGGCTTACTATCAAGTGAGCTATTCTTTCCACTGAGTTTTACTTTGAACTTCATGTGAATTTTTTCACTGTGCAAATTTTGCCTTTTTATCTGTGCTTTTCTGTTCCCCACCTTTCTCTTTTCGCAGCCTGTAAGTCCATATTTAAAAATGTCTTTCTCCCTGGGAACGTAAAGTGTTTGCTAACGCCTTGTTATCTTTCTGTCCTAAAAAAGACCCAGTCATAAGCAGCTCATAACAGCCTAAAGATATTTTTCTCCAAAACCAACAAGCCACTGGTGATCATCTTTGGCACGTATGCTGGAAACTGGGACAACAGCTCAGGGCAGCACTGCTTGATACACAGCTCTGAGGCATCCTCAAAGCTGATGAGCTCAGCAGTGGTGAAAACCCCTCCAGATTTTGGGTGGCAGAGATCGTCAGAAAATGTCTACAATTGCTATTCTTTCTAGTATAGACACCATCAAAAATTTTGAAGTGTCTACTCTGAAAAGCTTAGGAACCTCCACTACAGATATTCAGGTTCTGAGTGGTATTTCAGTATAAAGGACATCTGGGCTTTGAAAGTACACTGTGAGCAGGAGTTCATTTTGCAGGGAAGAAGGTTGATTATATAAATGCATGTGATATCTTTGTGTTCTTACAGATGGAAGAAAAGCTCACTTTATAGGGTTCGTTTTAGAGTGTTTCAAGGAATGGCAAAATAGCTAACCTTTCTCCAATTAAATGCATTTTATGAAGCTGGAATGTTGTCAGCTCTAGTAAAAATTGCCATTTTGCAGCACAACTTTTGAGTGAATATTGGAAGCTAAAAGTATAAGATCTGTCCAAAATTTAAGCTAAGGAGCCTTCTTAGAGCCCTTTACCCCTTTGTTCTAATATAGTGAGCATTTTCTGAGGTTTGTTAGCACACATTCTTAAAGAGAATTTTTGCTGCATTCAGACTCCATCCCTAATTCTGATGTGCTTCTTAGCCTCAGTTCAGTCTTGCCTTTGCTACTTGTTACTTAAGGACCCAGTGGAAGCATATAATGAAGTTGTTGTGAATCTGAGTGGTTTATATGTGCTACTTTATTTAACCTGCATGCTAGTTTCATGTCTGCTACGCATCAGTTGTGTTTGTACTGACAAAGCCGTGTGCTACCTCCCATAGCTGTAGTCATCTCATGCCTCAGTCTTTGCCTCTTCCTATCTCCTTGGCAACGTGCATCTGGATTCTCTACCATGATACTTTTTTGTGCTTTTTAGAGCTGTAGGAGATTTAAAATGTTTTACAGGCCTGTAGTTAAAGAAACCCTAAATCAGCCTCCCAGTTTCTACCATAAGCTCTTTGCTAGTACAAGCACAGATGAGTAGATATATCCTGGGATTTGCCTGAAGGGAACAAGCTGACAGAGGGGGAAAGGAATCCTGCTTCATAAAATAGAGTATTTTTCAAGTAGCTTGATGTAGTGTAAAGTAGTAACCGGTTCATAGGAAGAGAAGTGGAGATGCTGAAGGGCTGTAAGCAATTTTACTGCCTAGTTGTCAGTCTGTGGCTGACAGAATCACAGATATCCTTCAGACAAATAAATCTTAAAATCATTTTTTTTCCTGAGAAGCAGTAAAACAATTCATCATCTTTCTGCGACGTTTAGCAATGAATTATGAAGTGATTGAGTTGTTCTAGAAAAAATTATAATGAGAAATGGGCAAAAATGAATGCAACTCATGTGGCAAGACCATTTCCTTGGAGAACCTTACATGAAGTTCTCTTCTCCACTCAAACAATAAAATATTAAAATATAAAGCCAGAATAAGGTGCTTTGTTTAGTTAGGAAAATGGAATTTTCTCCTTAATTCTGCCTAGATTTCCCTGCCAGGACATGAGGAGATAACACAGTATATAGATCCTGAAATTAGCATGGGTTCCAGGTCAATCTCAGTCTCCATGGGAGCTTGAGTACCTTGGAACTGTGATAGGAAAGAGTCACCTGTTCTCTTCCACCCCTAGGGCACTGTGATGGGAACACCTATACATACATCCTCTGAGGATCCCTACTGCATATCGTGCCTTTAGGAGTGCAGGAACAGAGGCTCTTTCCCAAAGAAAGAGAGAATATTTCTCACAACTGTCTCAAACTTCAGTAACGGAATTATTTAGCATCATTTTTTCCTGAATGATTCAATTATTTCTGGTTATTAAGTGATTTAATTATCAAGAAGCGGTACTTAATGAAACAGTTGATATTAAGTATAAAATTCCACATGTTCACCAGCAGTAAAAAATATTTTCACATTTCATAGTGCCTTCATGACTTGCTCTAAACAATTTATCTTTCTCAGTGACAGCAGCTGAAAACAGCAGAGAGAGACAGCCTGCAGTCTATGGATGACACTAATCCTCTTAACTTTAGTGGTGATTAATACATAAAAGGTATCTGTGTGTAAGAAATATTCAATGTGAAAGTCAGCCAAAATGAAGAAATCTTTGAACATTGTAAGTTTATACCTGTAGGCACCAAAACAGAATGAGAAGGCACTGAGTTAGTACTTATCCCTGCATTCCTTTGAGATATAGCAGTAAGCACAGTATAGATTTAGTAGGAAAATAGTAGCCTGGGTGGTTTTGTCCTTTGGGAATTTCATACTGAAGCTTTCTGACCAAGGGAGCCAAATGTTATTATGTGCATCTTCTTCACACTGCAGCTGGGTTTGTCTGATGCTTTTTGCAGGGAATATGCTTGACTGAAAGACTGCAGATTCTCAGAAGTGAAGGAAATATAGAAGTTGGTGTTAGCTGATGTCCCTCAAGAAAGGGCTGTTAAGTGTCTTTTACTTGCTCTCTTAAGAGATACGTGCTCCAGTTCTGTAGTATTGAACAAATAATGAAGTATTTAATAACGTCTGTGTATGTACAGGTGCTCTACGCAAGGCAAGCCCATGACTGAGCTGAATGCAGATTGCAGGAGAGATTAGGGGAAAGCTGTGCTAGCAGGCTGCCACCAGAATGTAAGCTACAGATTTAGAGTGCAGTGTCCTGAAGGGCAGAAGTTCAGGCATCAGAAAGGATCAGGTGTGAGCAGGGATGTGCAGACCTTCCTAGTTTGTGTGTTTGCCCTGAGTGGGCAGAGCACAGCCCTCCTAAGTATGGTGATACTGTGCTGGTTTTGCCTCACCTCCTGAATTGGTTAATTCCTAGTGACATTAAAGAAAAAATTTTGAGTGCTCCCTGCAAAAAAATATGTCATCTGTATTTTAGTGTAATCTGCCATACAAAAGAGAAAAAAAACAAACAAACATGCAAACCAAAAAAAACACCTCTATTCAGTAATTCTTTCTGAGCACGTGACAAATTATTCTTAATGTTTACCACAAAGAAGAGAAGGGAGAAATGTGTCTTAAACCCTTATGCTGTACATTCCTCAAGCTAAGTTCTGTCATGCAGAAGCACCCCCACCAAAACCCCTGAAAAAAATTAGATATTGCAATTTGGCAGAGCACCATTTGATCAAGGGGTGAAAATCTGTACCATCTGAACTCATGGTTCCCTTTCTTCGTAAGTATTCTCTCCCCTCCCCTCTCTTGAGGGACAGCTGTTTACTTGCAACTTTTTCCATACTCTTTTTTCCTACCATTTGTACATTAGGAAGTGTGCAGTCTTGCATTTACTTTCCTCTCATATCTTGAATGTGTGTTTTGGAGTGCTTGTTGGAATAGCAACTGACAGTGTCAAAACTGCTCCTCCAGACATACAAGTTCCAAGTGAATTATCTTCTGCTCCTAAATATTTATTCATGAAGAAAGCAGAGCTATTGATGCTAAATCTTGCCACTTAGCAGTTTAATCTGAAAATCGGATTAAAAAACTGCTGTTGCAGTTGGACTTGATGATCTTTAAGTTCTTTCCCAACCTGAGCGAGCAATTCTATGAATCACACTAGAGATATTTTCAAGAAAGCACAGATGTGCTGCACCAAACAGACCTTGAGTAATTAGTTTTTGGTTAAAGGTAATGCTAAGATAAAAATTTACAGGCTGCCCAGAGAGGTTGTGGGGTCTTTGAATGGAGACATTCAGAACCCAGCTGGACACGTTCCTGGATGACCTAATCTTGGTGTTCCTGCTCCAGCAGGGGGATTGGACTAAATGATCTTTTGAGGTCCCTTCCAAACCCTGACGTTCTGTGAAAAATATTTAGTAGTCACTGTTCAGATTTTGCAAAGAAGTTGAAAAAAAATGCCATTTTGAAGTTACTGATCCTGAACTTAGTGTCTTGTATGAGATCAGATACAACAGTTCCCATGAATCTCTACCATTTAATCACCCAACCCTGGAAATGCTTCATCTTGCACACAGGCAGGCATGGACTCATTGTGGATAAGCTAGGAAGCTATCCTGTAGGATGGAAGAGCTGAGAATAATCAGACATGCTGCTATTTGTTTGGCTTTTCTGTGATGGTCTTTTAAGTAGGTATTAAATGTCTTCAGGGACAGAACAACCCTCCGTGTTGTTTTCATGTTCCAATAGATTTATTGCAGAACAGCAAATGAAATTCCTAATCTAATAGGATTTTTTTCTTGCATAAATATGGGATAATTCTGGTATGAAGGAGATTTCTCACTAGCCTGGGTGAGCTGATTGATCATAACGGCTTTGTTTCAGCTCTTGAAAATTTCATTCTAAACATGCCAGAGGCAATAGTATAGTGAGTACACGTAGATTAAAATGAAGCTATTTATCAACTATTTCCTGTAGTTTGCACCTACATATTCCTTTTTCTGTTTAATTACAGGGATGCAAGATGCCTCAAAAAAGCTTACCGAGTCTCTCCATGAAGTGTATGAGCCAGACTGGTATGGACGAGAAGATGTGAAAATGATTGGTGAGGTAAGATATGTAGAAAGATGAAAGAAGTAGTATTTCGACTGCAAATTGAATCGTCTGAGCTATCAAGGAGAAGAATACATCTGAAATTTCCCTTACTTCTATATTGTGTGAGAAATCAAATTTTCTAAGCATAGAAATTATTGGTCTTGTGAAGTGTACCTCCTGCTGACTAGGAGCCCTATTTGCATTGCCAGTTTTACAAAGTAGTTGGCATAAGCTCCTTCTGAGATCAGCATTACTATGACCAGAATTGGTCCTCAGAGCATCTGATGGACCAGTTTGTGCCACTCTATATAGCCTTGTCTAGCTTCCTCCAGTGATTAGAGAAATACTTCTTTTCTAGAAGACATGGGAGAGTCTAACTTGAGGTACACTCGATTGCTTAAGTAAAAATCCTTAATTCTGAGGGAATTCTGTCAGCAGAAGTGCTGGTGGTGACAAGAAAGTGCTAAACATTACCAACGTAACTTTAAATCAGGTGATGTTCAGGAGTGCAAGGCCTGCTGGATAATATGATAAACAAGAAACTGGAAGATAAGGCAGTCTTCCCAAATCAGCTGAACGTTTGCTTTCTTCTCTGTGGCTGCCTTCTTCTACCTTTCCCTGCTGCTGAAGGCATGACATATTTTTGATTTTAAAAGCACTCAAAGTCCCAACGTGTAAGAAGAGATACCACGCCATTTACGTCCTCTTAGGTTAAATGGCTGGGTGATTTGCTGCTGCATCTTGCTGTAGCTCTTCACTGTTTTGCTTCTGGTTTTCTCCCAGTATGGTCACAAGTGTAAATTTATGCATCTCTCAACCTGGAATAAGAATGGATTATTTGTGCAGTCTGAGATATAAATGATTATTCAAAGAGGGGTCCATCAAAGTGACCTAGTACTGCCTGGCAGGAAAGATGATGGCCTAAAGGGCTCTTGAGCAATGTTTTTGGTCCCATTAGCTTTCAGAAAACCTCCATGATCCTAATATGTCTAACATGCATATCAACAAGATGCAAAAGCACAGGACTTGCTTTTGCTTTCTGCAATCTAATGCTGTGCTGCTCTGTAGACCACCATGAATGTTGCCTTAAATAAATGAGGTATTTTATAAGTATGATTAATAGATTGTGATAATCCCTTAGAGACCCTATTAGGGTAGAAAATGAATGAACAGAATGCTGACATCACACAGCATTTGCAATGTGCCCTGTAGTGGCTCACAATAAAGTAAACACCAGGGAATAGTTTTTGGACTTGACTTGAGGCTAATAGCCCCCTTTAGCCTCCCTGCCATCAAAGGGAAATTCAGTCATTTTTAAATGTGCGAAGAGAGAAGGGGAACAAGATGTTTAACACATGCTAATGACTTGCTTAACTGAGAATCCAGGACCTGGAAACCTTTGTAACTATGTAATAGGATTTTGCTTTTGGCAAGGAATTGCACCCAACTGTCCCTGGGCT
Source organism: Lagopus muta (assembly GCF_023343835.1). Lineage (NCBI taxonomy): Eukaryota > Metazoa > Chordata > Aves > Galliformes > Phasianidae > Lagopus > Lagopus muta. The sequence continues at coordinate 48,538,065 of NC_064439.1, read as the reverse complement.
CCTTGTCACATCAGCTGCATTAACATGTTCTTAAAAAACTGAAAGCTACCAAGGGGAGCTGCCCAGAAGCTGCAAAGAGGGCTGGGAAAAATTGCTATAGCTTCTGGGATTTATTTGTTTGTTCTGCTTATTGGTAAGTTTCAGATCTGTAATCCCAGTTTTCTAGCAGTGGGAGGTAGAGTTTAGCCTGTAAACCAGAGATTTCATCAGATGCACCTTAATGGCACAAAAGTTATGGAGTAGAAGAATGGACCTTTCTTAGGGTGAATCTCCACAAGTTTTATTTTAAAAATCATAGAGTATCCTAAGTTGAAAGGGACCCCCAAGGATCACTGAGTCCACCTCCCTGCTCCATACAGGACAACCCAAATTTCAAACCCCAAACTAAGCTTACAAAAACTTGTTGATCAGAATCTCACTTTTTTTTGTTTTTCTTTTATTTACTTTGTGATTGTCCTTCCTTTCTCTGTAAGGAAAGTTTATCATCAGTCAGCACAGTCAATGCTGCGGCCACTTCAGATTCAGCAGTGGTAATCCTCAGGAATCTGAAATCCTGAGGAAGACCTTGAATACGTGATACTCTTATTTTCAGAAAACATTTACTATCTGAAAAAAAAAAAGGGGGGGAGAAAAAATCCTAATTTTTGAACTAACACTTCTTTTTTGTTATTAATTAAAGCTTGCAATACGAAGGTGCGATTTTTTATTTAATTTATAGCTGCATTCTGAAGAATTGTCATAGAAAGAACACTTTAAAACTTCAGAACTATTAATATTTACCATTTATGTGTGTATTTCCCCTGGTTTTGAAGTGAGTTAAACTATTAAGTGCGTTTTTTTTTCTCTTTCTTTACAGAAATGTGATGAACTTTGGGAGGACTTCCATCAAAAACTTGTGGATGGGTCGTTGTTGACTTTGGATACATATCTAGGACAATTCCCTGATATCAAAGTACAGTAATGCTTACCTACAAAGGAGAATTTGTAAATACCACCAGTCACTGTAATGTCATCAAATAAACATAGAATTAGATTTTACACACACACAAAACACGGGGAGGGTCATTTGTTTCTGCAGTGAACACAGTCTTGTTATGTTAGCTGACCTTTGGCATCAGGCTGCACTGATTTTCCAAGATAATTTTCATGCTGTAGTACTTGTATGTAAATTAGGCTTTATACAAACAAAAATTTAGAATGTTTTTTCCCTGCTCCATTTTCATTTGCTATGAGACAATTCTCACTGACTTTCACAGGGACAAATCACGTTCTTCAGTTGTTAAAATGCCAGACAAATTATAAGATGAAAAGCAGGCCTTTTGTTATTGACTGGATACACCTGTGGGTATCTAAATATCTTTCTCTTAACTACATTATGGTTCCTGTCTTGTGATTAGTTGCAGTAAGATTTTGTGGTACATGTGAGGAGGCTCTGTTAATGCGGATTCCAGCTTCAAACCAATCATTCCCAGCATGCAGTTCAAGGAGATGGTTGTTAAATGAGGATAAAGGCTCATTAAAAGTGTGAGGGAGAAGCATTTCATGTCACTGTATGGACAAAACTGGACGTTCTTTGTGGGGATTTAGAATCAATCAGTTATCCTGCGGCCATCTCCTTTGCCATTTACATCAGGAAAAAAAAGATCCCTATATTACTGATACTCAGTTTCACACTTGCTGCTACATCAAACTGTGCTTATGTCTTCTCAGCCTGCAGAATTCACTTGTAATATGGAACTTTGTAAAGTCAGCTTAGAACTGAGGACATTTGCTTAGTTGCAAGAGAATTACAGCAGTTAAATTAAAATTCCTATTATATGTTAAGAGTTCCTGCTGTATTGTATCTAACTTCTGTATCAGAGCAACTGTATTGAGAACTACATTTTAAGCATTTTTCCTACTCTAAAAACACTATGTTAACTATTCATTAAATTTGCACACTATATGTAAGGTAAGAGGACAGTGTTACCATGAGTTTAACAGGTCCACTTATTCTGGAGAATGAGATAAATCTTGCATAACACTGTTACCTCACCACACCCACAGAACAGCCTTTCAAACCATCTGTATACATATTTCTTATTTAAAATAAGATTGTTAGTTTCTCTCTTTTTGCATGCCAGTGTTCTTCAGTGGCATTATAGTAAGCTGGTATTGAATGGCAGATGAAGGAGAGTACAAACATGTTAAATGACTGCATAGGTAAAATAACTTAAAGAAGTGAGTTGCACTGACTTTCATTCTTACCTCTGTACAGACACGTATTGCAAAACGAAGCAGAAAGCTGGTGGACTACGACAGTGCAAGGCATCATCTAGAAGCCCTGCAGAGCTCCAAAAGAAAAGACGAAGGCAGGATTACCAAGGTAGGAAAGGATGCTGGCTGATGACTTTGAGAGCTCCAGTTCTGTGCAGAGACTTTTCACAAAGCTTCTCTTCTTTTTCCTCTTTCAGAATTAGAGGTTACCCTGAAGGACAGAAGCATTTTAAGTATTTTGGTGGATGGGGAGGGAATACAGCTGATTTTAGGAGTGAGTCCTGTTTGAGCTCTAGCTTTATCTTTTGATGCGATTTAGGAGACAGCAAGCCCTGTGCTGGCCTTTGTGGTTTATGACTAAGTCACATACTTTGTCAATAAAAATTCAAATTGAGTCACAAAAAAATGAAAAAATAAAAATAAAATATCCCACCTTCTGACAGAAACAGTTTTTCCAGGTTTTTTTGTTGTTTGTTTTAGGCAGAAGAAGAGTTTCAAAAAGCACAGAAAGTGTTTGAAGAGTTTAACACTGATTTGCAAGAAGAATTGCCATCTCTGTGGTCACGGTAAGCCTGGGCAGATATTGCCTTTGAGGCCTAAAGGGAGACTAAGAAAGGGAATGAGGGGATTTTAACAGGCTGCTAGAAAGTCTTTGAAATCCTATCTGTCATCTTTTGAAATCGTTACAGGGGAAATGCCTTATAATGATTGAAAATTATTGTATTTATTGTAAATGTATTTATGCTTATTTCTTTCAGTATATCTCAGTACTTAAACTAAAGAACTGTGGCAGAGAGCACAAAATGGCATCACGGCTCAAAACCCACTGCTTCCATCACCCTTCTCAGAAACTGTGATGCTAGATACCTGATCCTTTCAAGAAACAACAAAAAAAAGAGCCACTAGTTGACAAAGGATCAAATATACCCACTGTTAAGAGCAACCATATAGAGCAGTCACACACTGTTCCAGAAGACTTGCAATTGGTCTTTTTATAGGTCATTTTCTCTGTAAAATGTGTCAAAGCAAAGACATTTACAAAGGTGTAAAGATTGAATGGCAACTGTTGTTTTCAGTCTCCTATAAAATGCTACCAAAGCAATGTAAGAAAGGGAAAATAATATTTAATTATAACTACTTCAGAATGCTCACTTCATAGTTTTACACTGAATATGTTCTTGATGTAAAGGCACTGGATGGGATTGATCATTCGTTTGGGATGTGTACCTATGGACTGCATTTATACAGAAATTGCACACAAAATGAGCAGGAGGACAAAGGCAGTATGGAAATAAGCATCTCATTAGTGCACTGCTTTCTTTAACAAATGGCAGTCTGGAATGAAAGTATCTGGTGAATTGCTGAAGTATACTTTTATTTCTCTGCCTTCTAAATTAATTCCTGTTCAATTTGAGATGACTAGAGAGTTCTCCTACTGTGTTTCTGCCTAGTTCAGGCTGAAAAACTTCCTTGCACTTTGAGATACTTGTTTTATGGGCTTGTGAACAATAAAACTGCATATTATTTAGTAATTATTATTATTATTTATTTAGTAAGGGCCCTCTTATTTCAATATATGTTGCTCACTAACTTGTCTCAGAGAAAGATAAAATTTAATTTGAGTAATATGCATAGTTTAGAAACTGTGCTTTAGGTAGCAAATGCTTTCATGGTCCTATTTTTAGATATCACAGTAACTCAGGAAGAAAAAGATTCATTGTGTTGACATACTGCAAGCTTATTCTTATGCCAAAGACAATTTGGACTAGTAAAAGCTTGGGGAAATTGTGCTTATAAGTTTTAAATAGGAGAAAGAATAATCCATAACCTAAGACAGCATCCCTTACTTTTAAAATGTATGGGGGACATACAAACACTCACCCTGAGAAGGCAGATTTTTGAATGCATGTGGAAAAATGTCTTTATTAGAAATGAATTTCTTTCATTTGCGTATATTTCAGGATTTGTTTCATTAGGGTGGACTGAGCATGAGACATTTACCCCTGGGCAGTGTACCCTATAGCTGTCCCACAACACACCCAGCATCACCTAGATGCACTTGAACAAACTGAAGTCCCCTGCTGTGGGCTACTTGCAACTTGATTGCTCTGTGCAGTGTGAAACACCAACAGAAATAGTAAGGAACAAATAAGCTGGAAGTTTTGATGTTCAACCCAGTGTTATGCTTTGCTGACAATAGTAGTCAAGGATTCTGCCTGTGGTCTGGAAAAAAATCATTCACTTTCTTTTGTGTCTCTGCTATCCCCATTCTTTATTCTCTTTCTCCTTTCCCTGTGCCATCCTCCATAGGCGAGTTGGCTTTTATGTGAACACCTTCAAAAATGTATCCAGCCTTGAAGCCAAGTTTCACAAGGAAATAGCTTTAGTAAGTAAAATGAATGTCTCATGTATAATGGAGTATGTGCTATGCATAACAGCAAACAAACGTAACACAGCAATAAAAAACCAGCAGCAGCACAGATCAACAGTTGCCCTAGATCCAGATTTGTACTATAATCTTCGTATTGGTTCCTACTTGCCTTTTTTGTGCTCTCCTTAAGAACCCATGCAATCCTAGAAAGTGGTCCATAATATAGTAGCAACGATAATGCTATTACTGCAACATTAAGATACAATTTTATTTTAATATCTTCTCCATTCTTCCTAGCACACTTTGCCTACAGCATTTTTCCACGCCCAATTGCTAAGCATCTCATTGCTTTCATCAGTGCATGAGAAATGTGTCAATTATACCCTTCAGGACCATTACATACCTCGTCAGAAAGGCAACATTATATCTGTCACTATCAGGCAAATACAGCAATTTCAATGAGGATCTTTTGAATGCATTAAATACCTTACTAATTGGTAGTGTATTACCTATAGTAACCAATTAACTTAGTTAGGAAGCCAAGTAGCATGGAAAAATTGTTTGACCAAAGTCCCACGCGAGTTGAGATCAGACTTTTGAGGGGAGAGCAGGAATCATCTCTGCTACACGTTTCTCTATCAGAAAGCTGACAGCACTAAGTCACATTTATAGACTTGTTCTCTGAACATCAGCTTTTTTGAAAAACCATTATCTTAAAACACTTCTATGCATTTCTAAAGGTTTCCACTTTTGTTACATATAGCACTGCTTATTTTTTGGAAGGAACTATTTACAATTTTAAGGAAATCAGAGCAGTAACCAGACCAGATTTATCAGCTATGTTTTTAATCACAGCCATAGTGCTTCACCTAAACTCTGACAAGTGTTTTATTTTGTCAGCTATGTCACAAACTGTATGAAGTGATGACGAAGCTGGGAGATCAGCATGCAGACAAGGCCTTCACCATTCAAGGGGCACCAAGGTGACTTTGTTTCTTATTTTAGTGAATTGCATTGCAGTAAGATTTGTGGATTTCAGCACTGAAGTAAGCACCTACATAATATATAGTGTTTGCCATACAACCCAGTTACTGGGTTTCTTCTTTCAAGAGGGTAGATGAAAGTACCCTTGGTTGTTGCTGCTTCCAACATAAGTGAAGCTGCAGAACTTTCTTCATTGCCTACTTATTTTCCATTCTAAAAAAGAAAAAGGGCAATACTTCCTGCTGTTGCAATTTACCCAATTTCATTGTAGCACAGAATACCAGTTTGCACCAGCTTAGTATGTAGCTCATTTACTCTTCAGTGTTTAGTCTTCAGTGAGTTTATTCTGAGTAATATTCTGAGTTTAACTGTCAGAATATTTTTAAGGCCTTGAAAAATTAGATGTGTTTTTAGGACCTAAAGGCATGTGGTTAGGTGAGAATCTTGACCTTTCCATGTAATGCTCTATCTCCTCTGCTCATGGGGAAAAGTCAGGAAATATGATCTGAGTATATCATAAAAGCTGAAAAGCCAAAGTAAAATGAATGTCACAAAATGCCATATTTTTAATGACTTCCAAGAGCAATCTTGCCTTAAAATAAAAACAAAGCCAAGAAAGCTTAAAATCAGTGTTTTCTTAAGGTCATTGGAAGCCAGTGCACTATTTCTGATTTTTTAACTTGAGAAGAACAAAGCCTTTCTGCCAGAATTTGATCTCAGTACTGCAATAATGATGGGCAGAAAAGATTGTAATTATAAAAGTGGTGCTTGTCAAAACATAGTGATAATTAGAGCGAATGCATAAGTCCCAAATTTCAAGCCAACCCTAGCTCATCCAGAAGCAGTCAGAACAATGTTATGGCTACTGTGAATTTGCCCTCAAGCCAGGCTCACATTAGCAACAATTAAGACTGTCCAAGAGCACAACATCTGCCTCAAACATATGGCTGACATTTCCATATTTCTTTTGATCTCATTTTAAAAGGACAAAAAATATTTGAGCTTCCAAACTACTGCAAAATTTAGAACTATGATATTAAGAATGTGTCCAAAATTTTCGTATTGGATTAGTTCAGTGTTAATCTGTGATCACACACACTCCCTGAGCTGACAACTCATTTAGCACCATTTTCAGTCCCTGTAGGATGGCTACATTTCCCATACAGCATTCATAAACTACTGTTATGGGATAATAAATAATATAGTATTGGAAAGCTTAAAGTAGTTTTAGTAATAAACAAGTATTTGGCCACGTGTCTCTTAGGCTGTGCCCAGCATGCACACATTCTTGTTATTACTGAATTTTTCTTCCCATCAGTGAGAGAAAAATAATAGGATTCTAGCTGCAAATGATTAGGTGTAGATTAATGCTTTCTGATGTCCTTATTTAAAAATGCTTTTTAAAAATATTTTTACTTACTGTGTTACTCTTCTATTTGAGCTCTGCTGCATCCCAAGTGAGAAAGTTGTAGTTATAGGCCATCAGCTCTAAGTGGTGGTTTGTTGCGTTTGCTTTTTTTGCTTCAGACTTCTGTAAGATTAACAGCTCATACACAGTGTGGTATTTTTGGTATACTGTTCACAGAGCCTTACGTGAAATTCAAGACAAATTTTGAGTTTTATTATTTTTACAGTGCTTACAACATTACTCAGGAATGAGCCTTTTTGAGATGAAAGTTTTCCTTTTTAAATATGTGAGAAATAGATACTAGACAAGTACATTATCTTCCCTTTAGAGTACCATATAAAAATAGAGTACCAGCTTAAAAATTTATATGCTACTGAATATTCTACCTTGAAGACAAATATTGTACCTAGGAAAGAAATTTCTTAATAACTGCTTATTTTTTCTTCTTTAATATTTCCACAGAAAGAGGTGGTGAGTGTGAACTTTCCAAGGAATTATTTTTTCTTGCACCTGTGTTAGGAACATGTTTATGGTGTGGTTCCCTCCATCATGTAGTGCTTCTGTTCTTGCTAAATATGTGTAGGACTCGCTCTTCTCTTACCAAGTACTGTGACTGTTGAATGCTGTAGATTATAGCCTCCCTGAGTTGTAAGCTTTCAGCATTTCTAAGTAGCTGAGTATGTCCCAGTGTTTGCACCAGGTCCTTTCACAGAAAGAACAAATCCTTTTACAGGACAGGACTTCATCAGATCTTTTCTTAGTATCAGCAGAGCTCTGCTGAAGTCTCTTGACTACTGCTTGTTTATAGTTGTGGTGAGTTGCCCATCTAAATAGTTACAGCTATATCATAATCTTGTTTGTGTTTTGGTTTATTGAAACCTTCCTGAAGTTGCTGAGCTTTTAATGTTATTTGCATTATTCATTGGCGTATCATCTTCTGGGATTTTTTATCTTTAAAGCCTTTTATTTTGAGAACTGTGTGAAATGAAGGCAGTAGTTCCAGCTCCCATTTTATGATGGTTACAAACTTATACAAAAAACATCATTTCAAATTTAGAAAAAGAAAAAAGAAAGAAAAATGCAGGAATCGAGTTTCCATCAAGTTACAACGATCAGGTAAACAGATGCAGCAGATGTTCCAAAAATAAAGGTCACTCAAAAATTAAAACGTCGTTTGAAACTATATTCAGATCACTGAATTTTGATTATATATAATGGCAGTTTTAGATTTAGTGATTATATAATGATTTGGTTCATCTCCACTCTATATTGCCTTTTGTGGTTGCTGGCTTTCAACTATTCAAATTGTCAAGGTAATAAATTAGCATGATGTGTATGTCCTGACCATTACTTTGATTCTTGCCCAGTGATTCAGGTCCACTCCGCATTGCAAAAACACCATCACCACCAGAGGAGGTCTCTCCCCTTCCTAGCCCTACTGCTAGTCCCAATCACATGCTGGCACCAGCATCTCCAGCACCAGCCCGGCCTAAGTCACCCACACAGGTAAGTGGAAACTCAGCAAAGGAGACTGGCCTGTTGTGAAGTAAGCTGAGATAATGTATACAGTGGTGTTTTCAGTCTAGGCATGGACTGAGATACAGTGGGGAGACCACTGGCTCCACTGTGCTCTATATGGGTCATTGGGTGGGTGTTCATCTCTGTGTCTCAAGCATGGGTAGAAAAGGTTTTGTTTTTTTTAAATAAAGGAGAATGAGGAAAATTTAAGGTAGCAGGTGAACTGGAGGCATTTGTTGTGCCTAAGCAAAACACATTTCAAAAACTTGCATAGTCTCTAAAGACACAGAAACGATAACTTGAAAAATCCATTTCCAAACTCCCATGAATTTCAATACATTTCAATACATACCCCATACATACCATATCAGTCTTGTTCAAATTCATACTTACTACAGGGGAAAAAAAACACCTAGCCAGGGAGTACTACTAGTCTGCCAACATGGATTTCCCTCTGAAACAGTAAATAACAGAGCTAGCTTAAATACTGCTGTGATATAATTACTGATAATTAGAGGCTTATTAGTTGTTACCAATACTAAATTGAGAAGTTTGATGATGCAGGAGTCATTTCTGTTCCTCTCAGTATCAGTGAAATTGATGAAGGGCATCCTCTGTACCATGAGAACTGTATGTGATATCCTGTGAAAACATAGAAGATGAGACTTGATGTTGCTGATGTTTTCAAAATTGGGTGTAGCTTCTGTGTTGATTTCTGTGCATTTGGAAAACATGTGAGCACATGTGGTCTTGCACACCACAACCAAACATTTATTGAATAAAACTCAGATTTGGTCTTACTGATGTTGCATCATCTGAGGAATTTTTTTAGATTTTCTTTTTTTTTTTTAATATCATTTTAAAAATATCCAGTGATCAGTATTAATCCATGCAATACATTTGTCAGAGTTACACAGAGGGAGCAGAGGGAATTAGTGACCTAAGCACTTTGAGGTGCAGCAGTTCACAGGAGTGGTATATTCTTAGCATTAAGTAGGCTTTGAAAGATAGCAACAGGCAGGCAGGGAGAAAATCCCAAAGATATTCTGAAATGATTTTAAGAAGCAAAAAAGCTGAAAAGACCTGGTTCTGTGCAGTATTGCTCATCCAACAGTGTGCTGCATAGGAAACAAAGTGCACAGCATTGTATTCCCGTCAGAGCAGAAAAATTCCATCTAATAAATGCTTTTGTGTGAATTCTTAAAAGTTGAGTTTGAAAAATAGAGTTGGTTTGCTTTTCATGCAGTGTTTCCTTCAAGGCACTTGATGATGAGCAGCCAAAAAGTTCCTTTGATTCCATGTGTTTTTTACTACATTTGAGGGGAAGTAGCAGAGACAAAAATCTAACTCAAGCTGTCTTAAGACTTTAAGACTTGTCTTAAATCTCTCATTTATCTCTGAACCAGTCTGTGATATTTTTGTTGTCTGCCTAGCTGAGGAAAGGTCCCCCAGTTCCACCACTGCCTAAGCTCACACCCACAAAGGAGTTGCAACAGGAGAACATCATTAACCTCTTTGATGACAACTTTGTCCCAGAAATCAACGTGACAACTCCATCACAGGTAAGCTTCAGAGCATGGTGTGTGGGTCCAACCTTGCAATCACCTGAAGTTCTCCAATACTAAGGGTGTACGGCTGACCTCAACAGAGGGGGAGGCAAAGAGTTGTGGTAGAAGGCAGGGACGCAATGACTCTTTGTACTGTCTTCAAAGGTTCACAAACATGGTATTTTATCTTTGAAGTCTTGAATAACCATTCTAAAGGCATAGAATTGCTAGTGTATGGGAAAAAACAAAAAAAAAAGATTTTTCAAATGAGAAATGAGATTGCCTGGTGAGATATTTGACTAAAAATGTTATGAATTGCAGCTACAGTTGATGTTTAACTAAATTCAGGTTTCATCACAAAGGGAAAGTTAAGCTAAGATGCCTTTTTTTGTAAATCCCAAACATGTTGTTCTTGGCTGTTTCTGTTTCTTCCATAAAAATTTTTAAACATATTTGGGGATATTAAAGAGCATATTAAAGAGCTTTGCTCTTTAAATCAACCCTTTGCAGGTGTAAAAGGCCAACTACATACATCATTTGTTTTGATTAATAGGAACATTAGTTATGCAACTAAAAAGTGATCAGAATTACTTTTATTTTATTATTTTTAAACTAGGAAATTTAAAATGATTGCATAGAACAAACAAGACCCAGAGTTGTGTAAAATAAATATGTATAATTTGCATTTAGTTGTTCAGCCTTCATGCAGATATGGTAACTGTTGGTTGTTTAATAATGGACCATTTATATTATGGTAATTACAACTAGAAATCTTAGCCTATGTCTGATAGACCGTGAAGAAATATGCAGATCTAGAACTTACACTGAATGTTTACAAATCTTTATTTTCACAGGAATTATTGTTTTTGTACTAATTCTTTTGATAACACACAAAAATGTAGGCATAGCAATGAAAGAAAAATTTCAGAGAATTTGAGCATGTGATTTGGAGAGGACAAAAAGGCACTGCCATCTATTCCACAGGTACATATTTGGAAGAACAGAGAGTTATTTATAAATAAATTCCCACACAATTAACGAATTAATGGCAGCTGCCATACTGGGAAGCACATACACAGCCACTGCTGGGCCCTTGTGGAAGGGGCTGTAGTCTGGTTTCATCATTGTGTCAGGAGTTCCAGTGTTGGCAACATAAGCCTCAACATCACTGGGGCCATGAAAATGACCCAGGGGATGGAACACCTCCCTGTGAGGACAGACTGAGTGAGTTGGAGCTGTTTATTCTGCAGAAGAGCTCTGGGGAGACATGAGGGCAGCCTTTCAGTATCTGAACGGTGGCTAGAAGAAAGAAGGGGGCAGATTCTGCATCAGGGTCTGTTGTGACAGGACAAGGGGAAATGGTTTCAAACTAAAAGGGGGGAGATTTAGATTGAATATGAGGAGAAAGGTTTTAATGGTAAGGGTGGTGAGGCACTGGAACAGGTTGCCCAGACATGTGGTGGATGCCTTGTCCTTGGATACATCCAAGGTCAGGCTGGATGGGGCTCTAAGCAACATAATGTAGTTGTAGATGTCTCTGCTCATTGCAGGGGAGTTGGACTGGGTGATCTTTAAGGTCCCCTCCAGCTAAAAGAGTTCTGTGATTCTAATGCCTCAAGGAAGGCTGTGATGAAATCTGAACACATCGGATGAAAGACACAGGAGAATTTCTTGGCACTGCTGTTCTTACAGACTGATCTATTCTTGCAGCCTTCCAGTGCTTCACGCTTCAGCCATAGTCAGGGGCAGGAGTTTGGACTGTGTGCCCTTTTGATCTGACTCTGTTTACCTTTCTCTTGTGAGATTACATACGGATGTATGTGTACAAATTATACCCACTGATACCATTTCCAATCTGAACACTTTCCATAATTGCACTCTAACTCATTACGGCCTGCATATTCTATACATCGAAGGCAAGCTTCTCTCACTGTTTAATAAACACTGAACAACAGTGGGCAGAATTAGCCTTATTACTAAGATGTGTGCCCAGAATATTTATCATTAGTGATAATTACATCTCAGCTATAGTTTCACCCTGATTAAAAGTAATATTTTGCATTGATGCGTGGTAATTATTTGCTTATGTTAATTTGCAGAGGGAAAGACCTGTAGTCCATTGAACCAATATAGGTATTTACACTGACCTCAGAGGCCTTGGTTAATTCATTAATTGTAAACAAAAAAAGGTTCTGTTGTGTAATCGAGTTTTGTAAGAGCAGATGAAGTTACTAAGATTTATTTAGTTATATAAGATGTTTCTTACAGTTTAGTGCTAATTGCACCAATAAATTTGAATTCTTATTTGTGTTCAGAACTGAAATTTAATTCAAATGCATTTAAGTCCTCCTGTATTGACTTATGAGTAGTATTTATAATTGTGAAGACATTCACGTATTAAAATGTAAGGACACTAGATACAATTTATGCAGCTTTTTAATTTTGGTGTCTGACTCAGAGCACTTAAAATGGCCTTCACAGTCAAACAGTGAACACTTGGCACTTTTTCAGGAGGGCTAAAATTTGTTTAGCCTGAAAAGGCAAGGGTCCTCTATGCAGAAAACAAAGGCATCATAAAAATGAAGCTCATAAAAAATAAGGTTAAAAGTTCAGGAAAGTCTTCAGAGCTTCCTCCCATCCTTGCTTGAAAATTTGTTTGTTCTTTTGTTTGTTTGCTTGCTTTTTGTTTTTTGTTTTTCTTGGACCTTTCAATATTGTATTTCCTGGGACCACTTTTGAGAGGGTTTTTTTTTTTTCCAACGGTTATTTTTCTCTTCTAACAGAATGAAATTCCTGAAACTAAGAAGGAGGAATCTTTGCTAGATCTGGACTTCGACCCTTTCAAACCAGAGGTTGTATCGACGGGAGTAACTCATTCACCCATGTCTCAGGTATCTCTTTGCTTTTGAGACAGGCACAGCATAAAAATGCAGAGCCCTGTGTTTATTAGCAAAGGTTTGCATTGTGTACTAAAGAGCAGTATGCCTATGGTGTCTGAACCACTTGACCTTCCTGAGGAGCTCTTGTCAGCCATCTTGTCCTTCACTAACCCTGTACTTGATAATGTACTGAAAGGAGGTAGGTGATAAAATAAGATGCCTGCCAGTGAGAATGGTTGCTGGGACATCAGCCTTGTCTTTGGCCGTTACTCCATCCTTAGAACAACTATTCATGCTAATATTATAATCCTCTGATGCCTTTTTTCCTGAGATTTTTGTCTGACCCAGCTTTGACATTTCATGTCTGGAAAGAGATGTCAGGGAACCTAAGTCTTATGGAATCAACATGCAATTTCTTGCTGTGATGGAGTTTCTTTACCAAGTTTTACCAAGCAAGGGATATGATCTGAGTGTTTTGCTTCCATAAATCTATTTCAGACCTAATCTCATGGAAAGTGAAAGAATGAAATAGCGTGTTCCCTTGAAGGATGCTGTGTTAGAGAATTATGTGTTCTACAATATTTGCCATGGTAGTTTCTCTCTGCAATACAAAAAAAGAAAAAAAAGAAAAAAAGAAAAAGAAGAAGCACATATGAAAGTTGCTTTGATTTGCCCTAAAGCACCTGGCATCTGCTATTTTAAGATCTAGAACTCACAATCACTATCCTTAGGGCTGATATTACGGTAGTTTCCCTGGCCAGCAGAGCTGGAGCTCTGCATTGTACATACACAAGGAAGCAATATTAACACACTGTTAGCAAAACCTATTATCCCTGTGGCTATCACCAACCCAGCTTGTACTGCAAGACATGAGAAGACTAATAAGCTGTTCAGTAATGCAGCACTAGGAAAGGAGTGAGCAGACAAGGAGCTTTAAGGCTGAGGAAGCCCTTGATCTCGGTTAATTAATTTCTTATTTGGTATACAGTCCTAGTTATATAATGAGATCTGTACTGATCTCCAATGGGTTATGCACTGTTAGAAAAACAGTGCTCTGTCAGCACTCCAAACATCAATGGAAGTTTCTCATTGTTCTTTGCTGTATTTAGTTATAATAGAGGCTTTGTGCATCTTGTTATTTTTATTGCTTTCTGGAAACAAGAAAAGAAAGGAAATGATCTCTTGGTACTCAGCAGTGACAGAAAATTCTAGCTTTGCCTTTGCTAACTCTGCCATTTCAGCTTGTCTTGAGTAAACCTGATGAGAGCAGTGGAATAATTAAACCTCCCAGAAAATTAACTGTTGTGGCAGTTTGTCTTGACATCATACTATATAGATTGCAGTTTATTGTTATAATGAAAAAAAAAAATTGCTTTAAGTTCATCTGTGCCTTGAAATACCGAATGTAATTAAATGTGGAAAAGTACATTACAAGATTTCATCTGGGTACACAGGAGGCATTCACTGAGCGCCTTCCATCTTTTCTTTCACCTTTCATCTCAACAAACACACATGAGAAAAAGTGGTTAACAACCACAAGCGTGCATGGATGAGTCAGAGCACCACATCCTTAACAAGGAGAGGATAGCCCTACCGTCTAGTTTCAGCCCCACTGGATGTGACAGCATCACTGCAGTGGGATCACAGGCAGATTGACGTCTGTGACTGCACTGTTTGGAGACCCCTGTGCAGGGAGATAAAGTCAGCCTGAAGTGTTCTTTCTATATGTGTGCTGGTTTTACTTCAGTTGTGGTTATTTTCCCTTCAGAAAACTGTGCTGAAGCAGTGAACTGAAGGCAGGAGTTGTCTGTGCCATGATGCCTTTGGAGGGCAGGCTTGACTTCCCTATTGATCATTTAACTGCTTCCCTCCACTACTCTGCTACTGTGATCAGATCACAGTGAGAGAGCCTTAGCCTGCCCTTCCTCACTGCTTTCTGGTTCTATGAATGCCTCAGAAGTGTCCTTTCTAAACGTGGCTGACACTCACCTCCTTTTGCTAGCTATGGTCTGTTTCACCTTCCCTTCAGTATATTCCCTCCCTCTGGTCTTGTGAGCACTGAAAGAAAAATGAAGAAATGAAAATGAGCAGTCTCCTTCCCTGAGAGTCAGTAGGATGTCTGGGGTTTGCAACAGTTAAGGCTATCAGAAAAGAGCTACTCTTTCGCCTTGAAGTTTGAATGTTCATCTCACAAAGTTATGCCAGAGTAAGCAGGTACACTTATGAATTACACCAACACAGAGGAAGCACACACCTGGACTTACACTGAATGAGAAATGGATGTTGATGTTAATTTGTTGTAAATCTGAGTAATGATTTATTACTGTCCTTTATTTGTGAAAGTGAAAGCAGAGGTTGTTCAGAGAGCCAACCTGTAGTCATTTAAAAAAAAACAGTTAAGAAAACAAGGTATATGCAGCAATCCTTTCTCTTAATGAGTGTTAGATGTGACATTTAACACATGGAAGTGTTTCAGGAACAATTTCACATTTTATTTCATGAATATCACTAGTTTTTATCTTTCATGGACTTTAACTTAGATGTGAATGTAATAGATGTGTTTCAAAGTATCTCAGACCATTCAAAAGCAGACATGATGCCTATTTTCTGCTTTCATCTCAGCTCTTCTGTTGAAAAGTCATTAATACTGAATATTTAACAGACTGGACAAGAAAATGAAAACATTGATCAACACTCTTGTTTTCTCTCCCCGAAAAGCATGCAGTTTTCCTTCCTTGTGTTTGAATATAAGAACTTGAATAAGTTGTTCTCAGTGGATAGCAGAATCTTTTCTTTACTGCCTAAAAATGCTGACCTATGAAGTTTTCTTAAAGCTTATACCTTGCGGGCACTCCTGCACCTGTTGAGCATCATACAGAACCACCAGTTCAGAATGTATTTATTATTCAAATACCCAGTGGAATGAGGTTTTTTCCACTGGAAAACAACTACTGCTTTGAAGTGGAGAATACCACAATCCACCACATACTGCTCATCCTACTTAACCGGAAATCATATTCTGCAAACGTGCACTCAAATATAAAATATATATATTATAGATAAGTGTATTTATATGTTCTTCTCTCATGTTATTTATGTAGCATACCAAACACAGAATATATATGAGCAGCATTTTTCTAAGCATCTTTTTTCTTTTCCTTTTTTCAGACATTGCCATGGGACCTGTGGACGGTAAGACTGACATTTATCATTGTGAACTGGGATATTTTTGTGCATCTGATAAAGAGTTTACAGACTGTAACGAGTACTTTAAAGTATATGAAGCCACCTGGGATCTATTAAAACAAGCAGAAAAAAAGAATCGCTGTTGCTTGGTCTGCAAAACCTAAATCATGTTTGAAATCTAGACTAACAAAATTCTTATATAGTTTTTAGGGTGTAGGAATGTATGCTAGCTACCTCTCTTAATTATCTGAAGACGTAGTTCCTTTAACCACTAGGATTTTAACCCAATGGAAAACTGTTTTTTCACGGTTTGGGAGTGAAGAGAGAATTTGACTTGTTCTTTTCATAGTTTGCATACAGTGGACTGGAGTTGCTGCTGCTTTAGGAAACTGCAGAAATACTTCCACCTCCTGGTGCCTAATCAAATACAATAATCTGCAGGAAGAAAACAGATAATTTTTGTGAGCTTTCTTTTGCCTTTGTGTCATGAAAATAGTTGGGTTGACTTGACAGAAAGCCTTAAGGACCCTTTTTTGACTTTTTGCAAACTTGTGTAGCACAGAAATCTGTGGATGCTTCTCATGCATTCAGATTTGCAGCACTATCTTGTGAACATACAGCAGATGTGATGCATATTAAGTGCTCATCTCTTTCTATTGGGATGGTTTAAAAGAAGTCTGAAGAAAGGAGTCATGTATGCAGTCTAACCAAAATTTCAAGGTTGCCAAAATCTAGACCAGCTAAAATAACCCAGAAGTGTTTCAAATGTATAACTTTAAATTAATATTACATATCTCTGTCAATTTCATCCTTTCACAGGTTTACTTATAGCTTACATATAGTTTACTTATAGTTTACTTGACTACTTATAGTTAATATTATATATATATTCTACATTATAATTATTTTCCTATTTCCTCTAGTTAAAACCAAAAAAGGAACTATAAAGCTTCACAGCTAAATATTTGAAGCTAAGGCTTCAACCTTGTAGTTTTTCTCATAATTTTGAATGCAGAATAGTTGATCTTCCTTGCAGTATCTGTATTTCTTCAGAGTGGTGGTGTAGATAGCTGGCTGTCTGGTTTGATTCCATAGTGTGTGTGAGGCTATAAATGCTTCTTCATGGCACAGCGATGGAGTATCGAGGCTGTCCACTGACACCACTGGTGTTGCCTCCTTTCTTCACTGTCTAATGGAATGATTCCTCCTTTCTATTGAGGGTACCTGTGATAAAAAAGTCAGTGAGTCACAGGAAGGCAAAGTGTGATAAATCTTCAGTGTATCTGTAGAACTTCTTTTCTAATGTAGTCTGGTGGCTAGAAGGCTTAAATTCAGGAGTCTGTCTTTACTTTCACTGGAGGGGCAGGAAAGAACCCTTTGCTGCTTTCCTACGCCAGTTTGGTAACTGCTGATAGTTAGAGAACAGATAATTAATGAACTGCTGCTTGAGTAACAACAGCAACAAAAAATGTATTCTTGTTTTCTGTGTTTTAAATGTTTTTTTTTCTATACAGACAACAAGCGAATTGGTGCAGCCGGTAAGCAAACTTCCACCCAACATTGCAACTGCTCTATATGCATGCTTTAATCAATGTGATTTAATATATAGTTTTTTATTCTATCAGTGCTGCTCTTCTAGATTGCAATCTACTGCCTCCAAATGTTGCAAGCCACATAGCTTTTCCTTAAACTGCTTAATTTAGTCACTTTCATTCTTTAGATTAAAATTGCTCTAGTAAAATATAAATCTTGTGTTTTCTCATCAAGTCCGCCTTTATCTTTTTCATCTTGTGTTTTTTCTTTGCTTTTCTGTCTGCTTAAAGCCTGATTCTTCAAAAAGTCTTTCCCTGTGTAACCTGGTCATGGAGGAAATCCCAAACAGTGGGTCATCAGAAGATGTTAACAGATCCCAAACTGATCTAGGTTCACTCAACTGGGGCCTAGATGTTAGCACACCCAGTGTCAGCCAGAAAATTACTACAGGTGGTTCTTTGCTTTTCCCTGGGGCAGAGCAAACCTCAAGCGAATCCATGGGTACTCTACCTGCTAGTGTTTGGCCTGCTGCAGGTCAGCAGGAGGATGCTGCACCAGGGTCTGCTTCAGAAAATGAAAACCAGAGGACTTCGCTGGAGCACCTGTTGGATGCTAAGAATGTCCCATGGGAAGATGTGGCAACCAGTCAGCGTTTAGAGAGCATAACTGGTTTTGAGACACCCGTCCTGGGAAGCGATAGCTTGTTGGATAAACCCCTCCCATGTGATGTGCAAAAGGAAGAGGAAAAGCGTGAGGAAGAAGAATCTCTGTGGGCAGGTGTCAAGCCAAGTGAAAAGGTAGAGAATGGAGCTGTTAACTACACGGAGGTAGAAGGTACAGAGGAAATGGAAGAGCGAGGTGGTGAAATGGAAGGAAATAGTGAGGCAGAGCTTCCTAAGTGCTTAGCTAAGGCAGAGTGTGAAACTTCAGTAGTCAGCACTGAGGTAGAGTTGGAAGTTAGCAGTGGGGAAGCTGGAAGAGCTAGTGTTGATAACCTAGAAATCCCTAGGGAAAAAGAATTCAAAGGAGTAGATGTCATTGAGGAGACAAATTCAGAAAAACCATTACTGAGCACAGGGTTGGAAGATGGGAACAAAGTAGTAGTGGACAGCAGTAAAACTACAGAAAGCACTGGCAATGAACCTGAGAGAGTCTTTGGTATCTGGAATCAGGAGCATGGAACAATATTTGAGGATGGCCTAAACCAAGCTGACAATGTTACTGGGCAGAATACATCCACAGAGGGTATAAATGTGATGGTCACTGACCACACAGAAAAGAACCATACAAATACTGGGAACATTCTTCGTGATGCTGAATTATTCACTGCAGAAGAGTCTGGTAAAGAAGCTGAAGACAGTAGCATCAGCATCCTTCCAAATGGTAGTGCTACCAATGAAAGTCAAGCTGCTGCTGACAAAGAGTGCCCACAAGAATTGATGCCCGAAGCACCTCATGCTGCTAGCACAATCTGTGGTAATCCTTGCCTAGATAATAGAGAAGACCAAATGACAGGTAGGGCAGCAGCAGCAGCCACTGAAGAGCATCCTCATAGCAGTGGTGTTCCTGAAACCTTGGAAACAGACCCCTGGCTGGCAAACTGGGATCCAACAGTTACTAACGATTCCTGGGGGTTTTCTAATATGTCAGATGGCCAAGCCAATGGACTGGACAATTGGCCCTTTTTCCCCAAGCAGCAAGACTCAGAGGAAGGTAACATGGAAAATGCTTGGTTAGGCATTAGTGATAAGTGGTCTACACAGGACCTGGGAGGGACTGATAACATCTGGGGAGAAGTAAGTGTAAGCACAAGCAATAAAATTCAGGAGGAACCAGTAAAACAAGGTTTGCCTGGGGAGCAGGCAAGTGTTGGCAATGCTGGATTTAGCAATGAGGTAGTTAGACCCTTGGCTCTGTTTCAAATGGGAAATTCCCGAAATGCTAGCACCGAGAGTTCAACTAGTCCTAAAGACAATGAGACCAACAACTCAGATTTATCTGAAGATGAAATTGCTAACCGGAGATATGGATTGTTGTACCAAGAAATTGAGGCTGATAAAGAAGAGGTACCTACCCCAGTGTGTAGCCTAGTCTAGACAAAGAGTTCCTTAGGTCATGCATAACCTTGTCGTCTAAAACCAATCCATCTGTGTGTTTCCTGCTACCCCTCCTAAGCCCTTGCAATTCTTGTTCAAAAAATTGTCACGCAACTGTGTAGTATGGTGCCCTTCAGCCATGTAATGAAGCAGGCTGACAAAAATGCATCTCAAAAAGGTGAATGAAGCTTCACACTGTGAAGGCACACGGTGTCTCACAGCTTTTGTACTTCATATGTATAATTTTAAATGCATCTCCAGTCTTTTTTCTTTTCATAAAAATACTTAAGCCGCTCCGCTTTTTTATTCGTTTTGGTGTTCTCTTTAAGCCTGTGAAATCTGTTATCGAATAGCACTGTCATCAAGTATCTTTCTGCCTTGCCCTTCCTTTTGTTATTTATTTATTTTGTTTTATGTCTGGCCTGTTTTTATTTTGCAAATAGAAATGTTTTATCCATGTTCTTGTTTAGTAAACAAACGATAACTTGTTCTGATCTTCACTTCTACTTAGGCATCCAGCACGGCATTTAATGGATTTGCACAGGTAAGAAACAAGCAAGTTTTGAGAGGTTTTTTTTCTTTTTTGTTGGGAAGAGGTTAAGATTGGCTGCACAGTTTTGAGAACTCTGTTCTGCAGACCAGCTGCACAATAATGTCATGCTGACACAAATCCTGAACTTGTCTGCCCTCAAAAAGTCTTCCTGGATGTTACTAGAAGGTTGCTAATATTCTTGGCCCTCTTGGCCTAACTGAATTTAATGGAAAACTCCCACTAACTTAGCAGGACTGTCTTCTTATTTTCTGAGTGAAAGAACTGGGTTAGTATTTTTGTTACTCTTTTTGGGATTTTTCTAACAATCTCAAAATCCTGTAAAGCATGGCTTCCTCATAGCTTTCACACCTGTTCAGTGACTCTATGTATTCATGTATTTGTGAAATGAGTTTTATTTGTTTCTGCAATTTTGTTTTCATTTAGAGGACGTTTTAGTCTGGGAATTAAATCTGAGCTGTTTATTTAGTGCTGTGATAATGCTGAGAATCTGCACAAGGCACTGCAGCAGTGCAGTACACGTTTATGCTCTCAAATTCCAGGGTCCCCAGCCCAAGTGATAATGTAGATAATCTGGGGCCTTCTTAAATTCCAGCAGCCTTTCAGAGACTGGCTTACCCACAGCATGCTCTGCACACCATTTTTTAGGTTTGCACACAAAAAAAGCTGGGTGTCTGCAAGGCTGAAAACGAGTCTTTCAGTGATTATTGATTTTGCTACAGGCCTTTTACATTAGTAAAGTATTCAGAAGGAAGGGCTAAAATATAAAGCTGCCACCACTTTCTTTAAGGGAAAGTGTTCACCTGGGGGTGAAACAAAAATCTGATCCTTCCCACCCTCACAGTAGGAACAAACAAAAGCATTTTCCAAATGAACTGTTTCTGAATAAGACATTGGAAAATCTGTTCTCAGCTTCTGTGCCTTATGAATGCATATAAAGCTTCACATCTCTACTTAGCAGTGTATGCACTATTCAAATAAAAGCCCAGAATCCAGAGGATGTGTAAGTAACTTAGAGCTGGTGCACTCCCCATGCACGTGCAGTCTGGCAAAATAAAACTCTGGCATTCGGTATTTAGAACTGCAGTGTGCCTGAGTCAAAGTCCTTGCAATTTGCTTGTATTCAGCGAAGGATTCTTCGCTGATTTGAATAACTTAAAACATTTTAGAATCGTGGAACATGTTTGAAAGAGGAAGGTCTTTAATATTGATATTCATACCTATTTAGATTATCATTTTTCCATCTAAGCTCAGTTACTGATGGTTATGCCTGAGTAAGCCATAAAAAACTTTACTTTTAAGTCTTTACTAGATACATCCCATGTCAAATACTGTTGCTTCGTTGTTTTTATTTTCCATATGTAGGATACCGCAGCATTTACAGCGCAGTCAAATGAGAATGTGACAGAGACTCTGGTAAGTGGTGGATTTTGCTTCCTTTCTAAATGTTGTGTAAAAAAAAAAAAAAGGGGTACTGTTTTATTCTTTGTAGAAAAGTATTTGCTCCTTCGTACAAAAACATGGGTGTTTTCCATCCTCTAATTCATTACATCTTGACCTGAAAGAATAGGTGGGTATACCATTGAGCTGTAAACCTTTACTTTCTGAAAGTCTTTCACAAGGATAGCACTGCAAAAAGGAAAAACAGGATGCCCTAGATACTTTCAATTTTTGAAGGAACAGTCAGTTTACTTATTTATTGCACTTAAGAAGCAGCAAGAATGAGTACTGTGGTCCAGTGTACAGCAAGGAAGTGCTCACGTGTAATGTCGGTATGCATACCTCTAATATTACTGCAGCTTTATCTATCTTCCACATTTTAGTAGGTACCATCTTTTAAGGGGTGGGAATATTGTTGAAAGTGATCATACTTTGGTGGTTTCTTAGTTCCTCTTGCTGTCCTGGGTTAGCCTGAGTTAAGGATATGGAGTGGCAGCGTTGCTGGGTGAACGCTGCCATTACTGAGAGCAGAAGAGTGATACTATTTTTTAATGTGACTTTGGCTACTGAATACTGTGAGAGCATTTTGAGTATTTTTATTTGTAGTTCAAATGTGGCAAGTAGTCTAAAGACTGCTTGTCCACAAGTGACTCAAAGCACATCAGTGCAATCTGCATTGTAACATATTACCTCTGATTTTAAGCCTCAAAGTTTCTTCCAGTATTAAGCCCCAGGAAACTCGTTAGCCATCTTACCTGGGATAAATCTGTCTTTTGTTTCTCATTACAATCATGTTTTTTCTTTGTGAAATTCCATGGAACTGGTATTATCACACAAGACAGACTTCTGCACAGTGTGGTATAATAAATAATGAATGTTTCTTTATTCTTTGCCAAATCCTGAAGGTGGTGCTTAGGCAGACTTCTATATGCCTCATTAAAAATAAGCCTGCTAAAGAAATATATGAGGAAAGAATTGAAAGGTTATGTTTTGTTTTGGTGGTGGGTTTTTCTGTTTGGTTTTGTTTTGTTGTTGTTTTCTGAAAAATATCAGGGAGAAGATTTTAGTATTTTTAAGAATTTCATGGAAGATGTCTCTTTATTACAGAAGACCATCTAACCAGCTGCATCTTATCAACTGCAAAGCAGCTGGATAGCTTTTGAGGTTCATATTATGCTGAGCAATTTGTTCATGGCAAATTAATCTACTGGGGTTATTTTATCTGGTTGAGTCAGCCATCTTTATAAATGGAATATGCTGAGCACAGCTTGCAGCTCTCTCCTTTATTTGTGCATGTGTTTGCAAGGTTTTGTCCCTAGCAGAAGTAGTACTTCTGCTGGGAGCTATTTTGCTACAGGACCAAACATCTTGTGGGACTGATGATGTTTACTAGATACAGTTCCTAAAGAATAAGCATAGGCCAGAATGTTAGAGGGTGGGAATTCCAGAAGCATGGCTGATAAATGTAGGTGATTTTTTGTAGGTGATTGAGATCTCAGGATGAAATAAGCATTAAAAAGAAACTAGGGATGACTTTTTTTTTACTCAGAAGGTGGTGAGGTACTGGAACAGGCTGCCCAAAGAAGCTCTGAATGCCTCTGGGTCCTGAACATCCTGATCTAATGGGTGGCCCATAGCAGGGGGATTGGAACTGGATGGTCTTTAAGGTCCCTTCCAATTCAAGCCATTCTATAATTCTATGATTTTCATTGTCAGAATTCATGCAGTTGCTACTTGCCTATGTGAAAACAGTCTGCAAAATGTTTCTTACTTTCAACAGAGAAGGGATCTTTTTGTCTGAGAACTAGTGGAATTAGGGGGATAGGGGATAATTTTAAAAAATCATATTTGAAATCATAATTTGGGACACTCCTCACTTTGCCCTCACTTTCTAGAGCATTTCTGAGCAAACTGATTACTTCTCCCCCATTTCTGCTGCTGCTTTCAGTAACTCAGGAAGCTAGCACTCTCTTTCCTTGCAAGGGAGGGATGTAAGACTGACTCAGTTTCTGTGCAGGACACTGAGAATGAAGATGCTCTGTAGATGATCATTAGTAATGTAAGGCTGTCCTCTTCCTGGCAAAGCCATTGGCTCTGAGTCTGCTAGGAGTGAAGCAGCACTGTAATGCCAGGCAGAGCTCCCATTCCCTTTTCCCCTCCCCACCATCATGTGCTCCTCAACAAATTTTCCACTGTTTACTTAAAAATCAATAAAACAAAAGACTGAGGCTGAAGAAGCTCCACCTGGGGAACTCAGGGTCGAGGAAACCCCTACTGCTGCTGTTGTGGAAAAGGAGGCCATCCCTGCTGAGCCAGATGAGCCAACAGAGCAGGCTGCGGTGAGTGATCTGTCCTCCATGTCCATCTCCCAGCCTCATCTGAGCCATCTCTCATCACAGTGAATGTGCCTGCTGTATTTCAGCCATCCTCTCCGTCCCTCATTATGGCTGGTTTTGTCAGCATCCAGCTGTGTCACAGCATGCCTCTCCAGCAACATTTGCTCCTTTTGGTCTTAAAATGTCATTGCTTTTAAGACTGGCATTTTAGCTGGAAGTTCACCTGAATGGTCTTACAGGCAGTCAGAGGTCAGTGAAGAGCATCAACAAAAGGCTTATCAGATATGCAGATATATAGCATTGCATGGATCTTTCTGTGGAGCTGATTGTGTTTCACATTCCTGCTAGGGGCAATGGCTCAGGCACTGCAAGCCTGACTGCGACATCTATTAACAGAGGGGAACAGCATTAGGAAAGCATACAGACAGAACCAAGGAGTGGCTTGGAAATGGTCTGAAGCTCTACTCAACCCGTGTCAGGTTGTTTGCTGGTGGTGTTGGACCAGTGCAAAAGCCACTCATGATACCACGCAAACTGTCTTCAGCAGAAGGCTCTGGAGTACAGCTGTAGTTTAAAGAACTTCTCAAAGACAGATAGATGAGTTTGCCTGGATAGTTCCAACTGTGTCACTGGATTAAAAACTGGTATCAAATGTGAATCAGGCTTTTCCCCTATGAGTGTTTTCTTTTGAGTTGGTATAAATCACTGTAATAACTTGTCAACTCTATAGTAAAACAAACAATGAAACTGTCTATCTGAAGCACGTTGTTCCAACAGACTGTTGTCAGAAATCCTTCGTGGCTAGACAGAGTAAATTTGATGGTTTGGAATAAAGAAGAAAGAAAGGATGGTGAGTAGAGAAAGGATGGGACATCAGTCATTGGTGAGGAGGTTTCTTCTAGTACTCACTCTACTGAGTGGCAGTAAATAAAGTGAAGAACGGATATCAAAGAAGCTTAAAAGGTTGTTTCTGTATGGTTTGAGTCTGTTTTTTCTACAAGGATTTAATGAAGGAAAGAAAAATTGTGATGGAAATATTTTTTTCTAAAAGAAAGCTGACTCCTTTTCTTGAACTAAGACAGAGTTCTAAAATCTTCAGTGTCTGAGGTGCTAATTAGATGGCAGGCTGGGGTGCAGCACCACTCATCCTGTCTGGTCCTGTCACTCACCATGTCACTGGCCCTGTCCTGTGACCCCTTTTGCTGCCTGACCATCACTGAGGCATTCTCAGTCCATGTTCTTTCATGCTCCAAATGGCTGCAGAGCTATTGGGAGCAGGGAGAGAAAGACAGTGTGAGAGATGGGCAAGTCAGTGGCAATCCAGGAGGAAGATCATGGGCGTTAAATAGAAGTTAGACAGTTCTGACTAGGTTTATTTTCATTTTTTTGTTAGCTTTAGAATACAAAGTTGTCTTTACCAATTTGGAAGAGATGTCTAGGAAAATAAGCTCAGTGTTGATTTCTTAAAAATTCAGAAGTAGAATTATTCTTCATTTGGCTCTGAGGAGCTATTATTTCAGGAATTGCTTTCCAGGACTTGCAAAGGAGAGTCCTGAACATCAGGATTAACAACAACTGTGATCAAAGCTAAGGAAATTTCACTGAGATGCAAAATAGGAAAGCATGTCATTTCTCAGCAGCAGTTCAGCATTGATTCACTTTACAAGTGATGAGTTACTTAAAAGTGGAGTGGTGAAATATTAATAATATCTTTCTGATAGGAATCTTTTATTGATTTTAGTAATTTCAAGTCTGTGGTGACAGCCCCTAATCAGCACAATTTTTCTGTGGTGAATTTACTGTCAAACCACATTCATTCGTAGAATGTACGGCATTCATTAGCTGTTGCAGGAGCTTTGAGTAAATTTTCTGATAGGGCTTTCATTTAAACTGAGGAGAGGGTAGGCCAGAGAATAGGGTACAATTCCCTGCTCAGGAGTTTTGGGTTCTGTTCTTAACAGTTTCATGATCTGCCTGAAGCGTATTGCCAAACACTTCATTCCAAGGGCTCATCTTAATTGCTACATGGAATCTTACTACATATTCTTGTCTTGATCCATCGGTGCCACAGAACAAATAAAATTTCTATTAGATGCTGGCAACCATTGATTCTTATTTTGGTTGCAGGGAACAAAACTTTTGACAGTTAAAAGGACAGAATCACCACGTGCACCAGAAGAGCTGAAGCGAACCATGGTAAAAAGTCCTTGCATGGACTTTTGCCCACAGAAACTGTTTTGTTTCCTTATTTCCATAGGATATAAAATCCAAAGGATGCAGTCTAAAAGATACAGTTTATTAACCACTGATTGATTTCAGTTTCAAATAATAATATCCCTCTCACCACATCAATTTTTCAAAGTCAGGCAAAGATGACAGGTGTACAGAACAAAGAGAAATCACAGGAAGTCTTGGTATTTTGTTCTCCTATCTGTTAAATATTGCACCCAGAGTTCACAGCATTACTCAGAGATCAGCTTTTTTGACTTCCAGTATGCTCATTGGTTTGGAAAGAGCCTTTTTGTGCTTTGGGTCTGATTCTTGCCTGGATTTTAATATTTTCTCATTAAATCAGGCACTCAGCTAAACACAGTGATTTTCAAAGCTCTGTGTAGGCACATTTGAAACTACAGCTGGAAGCTCTCTCAGACACTGAGCAATGACAGAGGCCAAGAAAGAGCCTTCAGCTTAGAGATGTCTAATTATGGTTGAATCCCGCCGTAGGTACAATCCATGGCACCCAAATTGCAGATAATATAATCTGGGAGTTTTAAAATGTTCAGATCTAGAAGAGTGATCAGCTGTGTCCGAAAGCTGATGGAGCCAAGTACAGGTGCAGCGTTGGAGTATGAGGCCATTTAAAGATAAAATACTTCTTTCAAAAATGGGAGAGAACTGATGTAGAATACTGTTCTGTTCTAAGTCAGCAGAAGCAGATCGCACTCTGTTTATGGAATTGCAGCATTACTTAGGCATTATTTCAGTAATCCTATTTACTAGGCGTTTACGCCTCGTGTGGCATAAAAATAAGAATTGCACTACCATGCTTCCCTTCTAAAACTCGGTCATCCTTACCATCCCAACTCCTAACTAATCAAAAGATCAGTGCTGCTAATTTTACTAATACAAAATAATCCTTAAGAAGTAAGGCCAACTCTCCTTACCTTTCTCTTTCCCCAAAAAATCTGCTTCCAGTGATGCTTGAAAAGAGCCCTCATTTAAAAGTACATGTGTGAATGCATCAAATTTTGTAAAGAGGCCCAAGCTGTAAGCTTGGTTGATGGAATTCTTATGGGAGAGAGTTTCCAGGTTACTGATAAGAGAAGGGTAGGGACAAACACATTCCTGACATAGAGCAGTGCTCATTTCTGAAGGCAAATTGACTTCTAAATACAGCTTATTGAAGAAATTCAGCACTTTTTAATAATGAAAGTCAGAAAAAAGTTTGTGTACCAACTTGCCATTGCCATTAGACACATAGCTTTTATGAGGCAATAGAAATATTTGTTTACATCTCCTGTTTAAAGAAAAAAAAAAGAGCAACATGCTGTAGCAAGCATGCATGCTTTGCTAGAGTAAGAAATAATTATGTTTTGCAGTTGAAGCTCGTGGGATTTTTTTCTGTTTAAGACCCTCTACAGTCTCTTTTAAAATTAACGTAGAAATCAGGTCTTCACAGCATGGTTTGGCAGCTTGAAAGAAGAATTAATCCTATATATATGAAAGAAAAGGTTATGTAACACTGCAATTTTAACAGGCTAAAGCTATGAGGGGTTTCCATGGTAACACTGCTGTCAGCAACTGCTTTGCTCTGGCATCTGGACATGTCTGGGTCTTCTGAGGTGACTGCAGGAAGATTAGATTAGAAAACACATGAGTGAAGTGAAGTTTGGCTGTAACTCAGCATCCTTCTATTAAGCAAAATAACATGCAAGCATTTCAGATGAAACTTGTAGGAATTTTGGTGTGGCAGGTGTGTGGAGGCAGTGAGCTGGAGACTGAGCACTGAGGTCTGATCACAAGTGCTGAAGATGGCAATCTGACCTACCTGCACTCAAATAGATTTGCATGACTTGTCTTCACCCTTACAGGGCTTTTGAAAAACTTGACATATGCATGTTGGCACAGCAGCCTCAACATTTATTAGAGAAAGAGATTTCTGTAAGGGGGCTTAGATTTACTTTTCCTTTGAAAAGCATCTTTAGAAATATCCTGCAATCTGCAGGAAGCCAAGACTGAACAGAAGAGAAAAGCACTTCTAAGTATTCCAAACGAGACATCAATTACAGCCATTTTGACTGTGTGTTGACCTAAACTGGACCTGAACCTCTTGATCTAGGCTGAGCAATAGCCAGAACTGAATCCAAGCTCAAGCAGAAGGGATGTTGCTGACTGAATCCCAAAATGCTGCAGTAGAATTGGAAACCAGTGAGGGCACAACTGTCCCACAGAATTTAGGAGATTGTACGTTTTTTCCTCTTCCAAAACCTGGAACTCATGCAGTTTTACAGCTTCTGTAGAAAAGGACCTTGTGTTAGATATCATCTGTGCTGTAAAAAGTGCTGTTTGGGGTGAGCCCCTTACTGTTCAGAGCAATTGATCCCTTGAACATCTTCATGGGTGCCAGATTTAGAAAGCCACTGACACATGTCTGATGCTTTAAATGTCGGGCACCCAGTGCATGTACAACTGAGTATGGACCTAGAGAAAAGTGATTCTGCACAAACTGATGAACTTTGTGACCCACTTCTTTGAACAATGCCCTTAAATGTGTTTCAGCCCAACGTGTGTGGAAGAAGTGTTTTAGAAAGTTTTCCTGGAAACTGGTGAGTTACAGGGGCAGCAGCAGGTTATGATGGGAACATTCTGAGTCTTGGGTGGGAGAAATTTGAGGTAGCTGGAAAAAACTGTAAGGTCAGCAGCGTTCTGGATTGTTGCTTAATAAAAACATTCATCCAGTGTGGTGCTATTATGAGAATACTGATAGCAGAAGTAAATAAAATTGACATTAGCACTTCCAGTGTGGTGATTATTATATAATTAACAGGCTTTATTTCTCGTAGATTTTTGCTGTGTTCTTGTTTTGTTCTGTTTTTATCTTATAGCTACTTTTATTTCAGATATATAGCAGTGAGAATCTTTCCACTCACTCTATACTATCCCATTTAGTTCCCACCATTCATTTCATTGCATCCCATACCTGCCATTCTTCCACTGAGCTTGATTAATGCCAATTTCTCTGCAGTCATTCCCTCAGCATGAGTAAGATCATGACCATATTTCCTCTTTATACAGGAGAGTATCGAGGCAGGGGATAAGGAGACAACTGGAATTGCTGAGAAAGAGAGCGAGGTACAGATGAACAGCCTCAGGAATATGGTTTTGCTTTAATATCTTCAAGAGGAGCATGGCAAAAATATATATATGTCATTTGCATGTTATCAATATGCAGAGAATACAATATGACTGTGACCCAGCTGTGGTACCAGAACATTTCTCATTCAGTGCAAGACCTACCTTAGAAACTGACTGTTGCAGCAGTACAGACTGATAAATATTTTGGGACAGAAAACAATACAGATCCATGAACAGAAAGTGGCATAATGCTGTTTCAATTGATATTTGTGGTAAAGAGAGAATATGCTGTGTAGATTCACAGTAGCTTTTACATTTTCCTTGAATTTGTTTGTCTAGCCTTCCTCTAAACATCTTCAAAAAAAGAAAAGGAATTTTGATTCATCATTTGTTTCTCCTAGCACAGCTGAAAATAATCATGCCAAAAGTTCATTTTCTAAAATACAAATCTGGCATTGAATTGGGTAAATTACAAAGCAACTGAAAAACTCGGTGACATACTTAATTTCTCTTTAGGTGGGCATGTTGAAATCTAAGGGTTGTATGGTTGTGTTTTGCTTATGTAAAGCAAGACACTATGAATCCTTTTGTACAGAATTGAAACTGTAATGTTTTCGAGTGGGCATGGAGAGCAGCACAGGAAGAAGAGTTACCTATTAAATGCAGGAAGAGAAGTAGGGAATGCGAAAGAAATTGTTATTCCTCATTGATAATTGCTTAGAATCTGTATCTCAAAGAGCTGACCAACTGTTTGATTATGTTATTTCTCTTAGTGCCACAACATATACAAACAGATTATAAACTGTTTTCTACTTGTTTTGGCTTCATGGTAGGCTCAGCTGTCCAAGCTTGGGTTTGTTACACTGATGTAAACAGGCATCAGCCCTTCTGCAGTCTGGGATATGTCCATGCTTTGTGGCTACCCAGGGTACCCTGTGTTGCAGGGAAGCAAGATGTGCAGCCAGCAGCTGTCCCTGCTGGGCAGCATGGCTGAGCCAGGATGAGGTCCCACTACCATGGGCTGCTTTCTTGCTGTGACCCATAGCCCTGCCTCACTGGTGCCATACTCCTCAACAGCCTGCTGTGTAGAAGCCAGGGGAATTATACTAAATAGAATTTACAGGATGGGAGAGGTAGATCAAACCCAGTTTCTATAGCTACAGGTGTTGATGTGCTGCAAATGAGTTGCACTGCTTCTCTAGCATTGTCTTATCACTACCAAGTCTGGGCCAAGGAACGCCTTGCTAACCCCTGAGCACAAAGGCTAAGCCTTTGAAATGCATCTTTCCTCTGTTTTCCAAACAACGTGCCCTCATAAAGTAACTTTTATCTGGTAAGTTTAACCTGTTTAGAGGAGCAGTATTACTGAATGCAGAAGAGATGCTGTCAGGGATCAAGCTGTTTGCTAAGATGATATCCTGGCTCCAGTGGAGGACTGTCCTTCTGATGCAACGTTCATAACCAGTTCTTCAGTATTACTCCAAAAGCCTTCCAAGACTTGTCAAGCAATTGGTGTGCTCACTAAAGCATGATAGTTAGTTCTTGATCTTATATTAGGTGGCTTAGCTATAATTATGACTAACTGTCATAAAAATTACCCAGTCCTTTTCTAAATCAAGCCGTGGAGCAAGATCTTCAGCTCTGGAACACAGGGAGAGCTTAGTGAGCTCCTCCCAGACCTCCAACTGCAGACTTGGTAGCTCTCCTCCTCTTCATGGCCTCACTCTTGCTGCTGCTGAATCTGTGGCATTGCACTGAGCTGACAGTGGTGTTAATTAGAGGATAATCCAACCAGCTGCATCCTGGGTAAAGAAGCATTCACTTTTACTGCAACTAAAAGTCGTGTGGCTCTTTTATCACAGCCTTCATTATATTGGATGACCCTCGTTTCTTCTTCTGCATGGCTGTGCAAATTTCAGTAACACTTCTGTAGGTAGCTAGTTTAGGATACTCTTAGTCTGTGTAATGTTACGGAAAACAGGTTCTCAAAATGAAGACAGGAAATACCTGCAAGTATGTGGCCCATTGTAGCTGGGTGTGGGATTCTTGCTGTTCTGATTTCAGTGGAATTGAGCCTCCCTCTTTTTAGTTTAGTTTTTTTTCTTCTTCTTAATCAAAGATATTTGATACTAATAGTGAGATTCATTCAGCACTAGGACACATGCTTTTGTAAAAGCCATTTTTTAATTACCCATCTTGCTTTGGTTTGGATTTCTAAGACACAGGAAATACACAGTTCTGCATATGTGAATGTGTTGTACATGCAGTGAGTTACAGCTACAGCTGTTGAGAGCATCTCCCTTTCAGTGCTGACTATCTGAGAGCTGACTCATGTAAATTAAAATTCTCCTCCGCAGTAAAAGAAAATTGGCCATACAAATCCAATAAGTAGAAAATAAATGTTGATCCTAATCACAACAGACAGCAAGATCAATTTCTGCAGCATGCTGTTAGAAGCACATGTTATAAAATCAATCTGATATGCATTCTGTTCCCCTTCTTTCATATTGGTCTCTTCCAACGCTTTCACATCCACTGTTTATTTGAATACTAGCCTGGGTCAAGATTGCTAAATTGGTAATACTCTGTGAGACAGATTTGCATGCCTTACAAGTCACAGGAGAAGTTGTCAACATTCATCCATGTCTTTTGACATTACTTCTGTTTGTGACAGAGCATCCTTCCCTAGCAGAATTTTTAGTTGAAGCTAAAATTTCTCCAGTGATTTCTGCAAAACACTGGAGTATTTTCTGCTTTCAAGGACTGCAGAAGAATTTATTTATCATATCAGATAATATCAGTCACTAGGGGTAGATATAGCTAAAACAAAATGACTGAAGAATGATCGTGAACAAATGCAGGCAGTTCAAGTTGAGCTCAGATAGCTGCGTTAGTCTCATTCATAGGTGGAAAATCAAACTGAGAAAACAGAGCATCAGGCTGTTAACTGAATTTCTGCTAAACTTAGCTTGATATTGGTACCTAGAAAATAGCTTTTCTTTAGTGTTAAAAACTTCCTGAAGTAAATTGAATTGACAGAACGTGGGGTTTTTATTTACCTTCACCATCCAAGCCTTAGGATTAATCTACAGTAAACTCAAGTATATCACTGTAAACAAATACCAGTATATACCAACACAAATGTTAGGGTGATACATAAATTATCTCTGCTGGAGGAAGGATTTAACAATGGCCTTTAGGAAGGTACTTTTCTATCCACCTTTCAATAACTGAAATAAAATGCATACTAACTTTTCAACACAGACTAATGACGAATGATTCAGTCATATCAAATCTGCTTGGGTCTTTATTTACGTTTCTTTCTTTTTTTTAATTGGCCTAGCTATAGGCTAACATT
This sequence comes from Lagopus muta, assembly GCF_023343835.1. Taxonomy (NCBI): domain Eukaryota; kingdom Metazoa; phylum Chordata; class Aves; order Galliformes; family Phasianidae; genus Lagopus; species Lagopus muta. The sequence goes on along the minus strand of NC_064439.1, from coordinate 48,505,248 downwards.
TTCTAATACCTGATGACATCAGAATATTTCTAACCTTTATCTAGCTGTAGAGTATATTTGCTTCAGCTAATATAGCCCAAGTTGCACATCTCTGTTCAAAAGGAGTCTAACTAAGGCAATGCTCTTGAAGGCAGTCCAGGTCTAGAGATTGGAGACAGCAGCTGGAGAAGACTTGCAGCCTGTTCCTAAGAACAGACTTTATGTAGCACAGTGGACCTCGGGACAGTTTGCCAAGCTTCAACTCACCATGAACCTGCAGGGAATTTCTCACACCGAACAGCTTGGAGGCAAATCAGCCCTGAGAATGCAGTCCCATAACTGTTACAGAGAGCAGTGGAAGGAGCCCGTTGTGAGGAAGAAGAGGCAGTGAAAACACATGAGCCTTGAGAAATTTTTCCTGCACTAGCAATACCCATCTGAAACTCTACTGCATGTTCACAGGAAGGTTTTGTAAATGTCCCTCTCCTGCCTGTAAATCAGCTTTGTTGTGCAAGCCTACCCCTGTGCTCCCTACATGGTGCTTCAGGTATAGGATGGCAGCTTCTGGTGCTGCTTTCCCCCTTGGGTCAGGAGAAACCCCAGTGAAACCAAAGCCAGGGGTCGGCAGCAACTAAGGAGATCGCAGAGTACAGGATATCTCCAGCTGATATCCACAGCTCGTGTCCTGAAAGGTTTCTCCTTTTGTTCTGCAGGTGGTGAGTGCTGCAGATGGGGCAGTGGCAGTGGAAGACAGTGTAGTGGTGGCAGCAGGAGCTGGTGAGGGTGCTGCTCCCACTGAACAGGAGGCTGCTGCTGAAGGTGACAAACCTCAGGGAGAAGAAAAGGAGGGTGATGTTTCTCAGGTACCTCATGTTGTTGTGTGGGTGAGCATTAGAGGAATCCAGCCAGATCCAGCAGCTCCCAGCACAGGCAAGGCTGATGCAGCTCCATGCCCCCAGGGTCCAACAAGCTGTGAGGATGAGCATGTATTATCAGTCAGTGCACACACAGAGCACGCACAGACATGATATTTGTGCATACACAGACAGCCATGGAAATCACAGACAGGCACACGGGGTACTCGCACAAACACAAGCATTACCAGAAGCCTCATCATGTTCTCCTCTCTGGCTGAGCAGGGTAGAGATCTACTAGTGAGAACATATATATTTGTATATATATGCTGATGTCACTCAAGTCCACTCACCTGAATGTCTCCAGTGGCTGGCACCTGGATCTCTCATGTAGCTGGCAGATGGGCACACAGGCCCTCCAATCCATGATCTGACCCTAGTGCACACACGGGCAAGAACAAAAGACAGCCCTCACCCTGGAAAAGAGTTAGCAAGCAACTTAATGAGAAGATAGGACAGACCACACTCATCAAGTGCAGGACGTGGCCAGATATTCATTTGAACTATCCACTACTTACATGCAAGCAGCCCATTTATGCTGTTACCTGTGCCTTTGTTGTCCCACACTTGTTCCTCCCCAAATCACCTCAATCCACCCACTGCTTTTGGTTTCTCCCTTAAACATCCCATAGTAAGTCTTGTACAGTAGTGTGTCCCATGGCTCTAGGCAACAACCTCCCTCAGTCCTGAAGGTGCTCTAGTGTACGATGGATTTCACACCTGGACACTGGGACAGCCCTGAAAGAGGTCCAGGTCACTTCTGCTTTTGCACCTTGTGTTCCTCTAAGCTCTTAGAACTTTTACTTTTCTGCACAATTATTGTTCTCTGTCTTGATGTAAGAATCCGACCTTCAGCAGAAGTAAAGAAACATGTTTTTCAACTTGAAATAAAGTACGAAATACTCTTGTGGTGCTTTTGTTGTATTTTATTTCTTTTCCTAGGAAAAGGTCAGCAGCATCCCTTCAGTCGTAATAGAGCCAGCATCGAACAACGAAGGGGAAGGAGAAGAACATGATGTGATCATGAACGAGTCCAAAGATGCTGCAGCAGAGATGGGCACTCAGGGCACTGACAGTGAAACTTCCCAAGTTGGAAGTGAGCAGAAACCAGCTGAAGAAATCCAGACTGCACCTTCTCGAGATCAGCCTTCATCAGCAGGAGACACAGCTTCTGACATGCCACCGGGCTTTCTCTTTAAGGTCTGCTTGTTTGTTTTTCTTTTAGACATCTTTTCACATCTAGCTTCTGTGGATGTGTCTGAAAATTGAGTCATTACAATGGTTTACTGAGGCCAAAGGATGCCTAGTTTCACAGCCACATGCTTGCATGCACATATACTCACCCAACCTTTGTTTTTTCTCCGTACATGAATTTTGAGAAATATATTTTCTGCACTTGGATTTTGTTGGTTACATCCCTCTGTAGCTGTAAGAATCATTAGAGGTGTCCTTTCATCTTGCCAAATCAGTACTGACAGTGAATCTTTTAAGTAAAATTCCACTGCCAGCAATTTAGACAGCAATATTATAAGATCATTTGCTACCAATACCAAAAAGGCATTTTTCTGGCCTGAGAATCTGTAGAGGAAGTTCCAGCCCTATTGAAATCTATGGGACTTCAGCAATTCTCTGTAATGAAGTTGAAGTGTCATTTTATGTCTTTAGTATTACTATACTTACAAACTGTTTCGGTATTCAGACAGAAAAGTTTAATGAAGCTTGTGGGAAATTCTCTCCTTGGCTGGTAAGAGCCACAGAGATTCCTGGTTCACAAGGTTCTTTTCACTTCAGAATCAGTGAGCAGGAGAAACGCTCCTTGAGGATAGATGAACTTTATATGCTCCCTACTATAATTTGCATACTTCAGACTAATTAGTCCCATAGCAGTCCATAAATATGCCATTCTTTCTGATCCAATTTCATTGGTCGAGATTTTCAGCAAACAGTGAGAATAACATTAAGGTTAGAGTGAGCGGTATTGTGCAGTTTTGGTGCAGACCTGCTGCCACAGTTCATCTTGTGTTTTTTGTCATGCTCCCTTGAGTCAAACATAAATAAGAAGTGGCAGAATATATGACTGCCATCTGGTTCTCAATGCTGTGTTATTTCATTATTGCAGAGTTACCATGGAACTGTCTGTGCCTTTGAGAAAACTAGGATAGTATCTCTCTACAGGAGGAAGAGCTATTTAGTTACAATGATCTGTTCACAACAGTGTACTAACTCCACAAATGTTTTAATAATCACCTCTTTGAAAGAGATATTTTTGGCATTCCTATCTGCCAGTGAATGGGAGTTCTTTCCAGGACAGACAGGAGCTATGGCTCCCATTATTAACTTCTTTTATCTTATATTGAAACTGGTGTTGTAACCTCACTCTAATTTTCAGGGATGTTTACACCAATAATAGTATCTAGCAGACAACATAAGTAAGGGTCTGAAATAACATTTCCTGTGATTCTTCTCCAAGCTTATTAGCAAAATGCTGCCATCCCTCTCCTCAGGTCTAGTAATGATAGTAGGAAATGAAAGCAACTTCCTTGCATGGTAGGAATAATGTAACAGGACTTGTCCAAGAGGCAGCACCTGTGGGATTCTGCAACCTTGGGAAAGGATGTTTGGTTTCTTTCAGTAGTTTCAGGAAGATTTACTGAAGCTGTACCTGTTTCATAAGCTATAAGTAGAAACTTTGATGTGAACATTAACAACTTGAATGTATGTATCAATGGCCATATATTTCCATAAAGAAACAAGTGAAAGAGTACACTTTTTTCTTTTTTCACAATGTCTCTATTTTGATAATTTCTGTATATTTGGTACTTTAGGTTGAAGTTCTGCATGATTTTGAGGCAGCTAACAGTGATGAGCTTAATTTAAAACGAGGGGATATTGTACTAGTAATTCCTTCTGAGACCACAGCTGATCAGGTAACAACATGATTATTTATTTCTTTTGTTAATGTTTCCCTTTGTCTCAGTCTTCTTCTCACTGCTTATAGTTAATTTGAAATGTTGATTCAAAACATCTTTACTGTTAGAAAACACCAACATTCTTATTTTGTCCTTTTACTTGGTTTAATTTGTGACCAAACAGCACAGTTAACTAAACTAAAGTCCCAGGTATGTACTGCCAACAGGATCCAACTTCAGTACATTTTTCTAGGCACTTTTATGTGAGTTTTATACAGGCTTACATACATATGTAGGCTTAATACAGAAGATGGCTTACAAATTGTGCATCCTGCTATCATTTTGTTGTAACATTGGGTCAGAACTGATCGTATGTTTCCCCACATGCTCAGAGTTTTACATGGAGATCTGGAGAAATATACATTTGCCCAGAGACAGCACTGAGACTGCACACAAACAGTTCTGTCCTGCAGCCAAATGGCACAGAGGTGTTCCTACATGTCCTGTGTGCCTCTTGGAACCTGAGCCTCACACAGCTGTGCTCTTGAGCTGCACCAGCAATCACTTTGTCTTTGATGCAAGAACCCAACAGCTCAATGTCATTGAAGATATTTTATTTTGTTTTAACAGCATGTTTCAGGTTAGTTTTTAAACAACTTAATTCCACATGCTGTATTGATTTGCAGTCAAGTGAATTAATTTTTGACTACTCCTTGAAGAGAAGACCGCCTTGTACAATTAGTATGAGCCGCTTCGTGGCTGCAGTGGCAGCAAGTGTTGATGAAAAATAACCCACTGAACTAGGGGCTGCGAGGTTGGGGTCTGAATCCTGCACAGTTAGATAGCAGGTGCTCTGCTCTGAATGAAGAGCATTTCTGAAAATATGCCCAGATAGTGTCTAGTGTGTATTTGGAGAGCCAGAAACTGTTCATTATCTAAGCTGAACTCTCTCTTAATACAAGAGACAAGTAATTGTTTTGGTTTTTGATTCCTTTTTATTATTGTTTCTGAATAAAAGATTATTTTTATTTTCCTTTTCACTAGGACACTTCATTATTTTTGTAGGGACAGATTCTCTTATTCAAACTGTGCTGCGTGACACCTCTTGGGCTGCTCAACTGATTTTATTGTCAGTATTTGCAGAACCTACTTTAAGGATATAAAAACAGGTTGTCTTCAGTTATTTTTTCTTATAATGTTTTGTATATATATATATACAATATATAAATATAAATATATATAACCTTTACTTGGTGAATCCATTAATTATTTTTCTCTTGTGGTGTGCATCCAAAAAGCCCATTAGCATTAATTGGAGTAAATCGTGTGCAGTGATGGAGAAAATAAAGCTCCATGTATTCGTGTTTCTGAGATCATTCTGCTCATATCTTTATTACTCAGTGCATATTTGCCCTTCGTGTTTAACATCACCATAATACTTAATTTTTCTCTTTTACCGGATATTTTGCTGATTTACAGAGAGTATTTGATCTTGGTTCTTTTTTCTCCTGCAAAATTGATCTGTCTAAAACCATCATTCTGATATGGCTGGTGCTGTCAGCCTGTGCTCCCTGTTCAAAGCCAACTAATCCCACCCAGTGACTTCAATTTTTTTCCATAATTATTGAGTTGAAGTTATTATCCATTAAAACTTCAGTCCTGAGTAGAATCTACTCTGTCCATAGTAGAAAACTTCAGTTCCTCCGTCTCAGGTTTTCCAAAAGGTGAGCTTCAAAAATGTTCTGCTAGTTACTCCATCTCTTTTTGTCCTTTCTGTAGAATAATAATGAATCAGCATTAGAAATTCCCTGTTAATCATCACTTTACTCTGACTCCTGTTCTTAAAAGGAACAAAGCACAGAGTTAGTCATTTTCATAGTGAGATGAAAACAGGCTGATCACTGCAAAAAATACTGAATGGATTTTATTCCAGGTGAAATGGATAGCTCTTAAGAGAACCCAGCACTTTCCAATAAGAAATCTTCCTTTTGATTGATGGTGCTGCTGAGGGTTTGGATTGCAGTGTTGCGTGTCAAGATCTGGCTTAGGCTAAAGTTTCCAGGAATGTTTGAAAAAGGTTGTTGAATATCAACTGACTTTTAGTTTCTAGAAACTATGATGGCAGAGAAAACAAGAACTGTTATTTCTTCTGACTGTCAATACAGGAATGAGAGAGAAGAACTCTCAGAAAAAAAAAAAATCAGATGAAAACATTGATTTTTTTCCCCTCATCTGTGGCATTCTATAATGATTCTAGCACACTGCTGTGCTCTTACTGTGTAAGTATCCCAATATTGCTGTGAGAACTTTGAAAACATCTCCACATGCATTTGCACAAATGCAGATTTGCTGTGACACTGGATGACTCCAGAGGCTGATTATCCAATTTTCAGTTCAGTTGGAGGTGAGGTGGGTTAAAGGCCATCTAATGTGCTCACAGTCTCACAAAACCATGGCAGAACAGAGAAAACAGTCTGTGCAAAATCAGAGTATGCTGTGTAACAAATCACCACTTCTTTTAGCCGTATGGCTCTAAAACTTCTCTGGGGTTGGAGTATGTAGAAAGAAATGGGAGAGACCTGACACTGAGGATGCTCTGTCTTTTCTCTTTCAGGAGGCTGGCTGGTTGACAGGCATTAAGGAATCTGAGTGGCTTCAGTACAGAGATGCAAATAGTTATAAAGGACTTTTCCCAGAGAACTTCACACGCCACCTGGAATAGTTCTTCTCACAGGCACATGAATGTGTTTTGAAGCTCAGTCAGTGGGTTCTTCACCTCTTTGAAACACAGGAGCCCACTTTTTTTGTAGTTCAGGCTGTTAATGGTTTACAGATCGGTGCCAGACAAAGATTGTTGAAGCATATCAAAATGAGCATGAGTGCAAACAGTTAAGCTAGCAATTTCTGAAGCAGTGCGTGGAAAAAAAAATCAAATAAAAACAGAAATGTCCTTTATTTGTTCACATGTACGTGGCAACAGGTTTGTTTGTGCTTTGTCAGAGCTATGGTGATCCTGTATTTGGTCCTTTCCCATGAAATCCAAAATTAGCCTCCTTGATACCAAAACCTTAACTTCTCTGCACTAAGTGTATTGTATTGAGTTGCACTGCAGAAAATTTAATTAGTAATCCTGTAGTAATGAGGTCAAACTATTATAAGTTTCATGTGTTTAAAAAAGATAATTAACTGCTGCAACGTTTTTCAGTGTTACTTTTGGACATGCATAGTATATATACACAGGAACTTGGGTGTGTATATATAAGTGCATATGGGTATATATGCATTTTAACAATTTCATGGTAGTTCTTTGACTGTGTAGTGTCATCAGTACATGCATTGCTCTCTCACTGTCTGGCATTACAGGAAACAGTTTTGTTCCAAAGCAAAACTAGCTGCTCCATTGCCAAAACACTGAACAGTATCCGTGTTAGTAATGTGAAATTTTCATTCTGAGATGATGAATAACATCATTTTCAAAGCTGCTAAACCTTTGAGAAGGCATGGCTCGGTTTCCTCTTCCAGCTGCAGTAGTTACAGTGAGATAATCTGGAAGGGGAACTGTTATGATGCTCATCTATAGTTTTTTATTTAATTGGCTGAATAAAATTAAAAAAAAAACACAACAAAATTAATCTCTGAGAAATAAACATATTTTCACAATAAGTATTTATGCAGCGTACCTTCACAAATCCTTTTAAATGAAGATATATAATGTATCCTGTATCAAAAAGTCATCTGTAACTTATGTTTTCCAGTGCTGTGTCATTAAAAATAAACCTTTGATCCAAAGACGTTTCATCTGTGATGCTTTTGAAGTTGTGTCACAATGAATTTCACGTGGTTCCTGTGTTCTATTAGGGAATCTAATTTTAATTTAATGCCTCCTTTTCCAAAGAAACACAGTGCAACTGGTGCACCATCTAAACTCTTGCTTTCAACCTCGAGATTCCAACAGGTCTGTCTCCCAGCTCAGCACATCTCCTGGCTGCTCCTCCTGGAAATGGGCTCTGGCCACCAGCAGCAACAAGGGAACTTGTCTGTGCCCAACTGTCACTCAGACTGCTACCTCTTATTCGTTTCTTGCTCGTCCATTCATCTTGTGTGAAAAGAAAATTCTCCATCAGTCTGCTCTGCTCTGTTTGCTGATGCATGGAAGATACAGCCATTTAGGAACACCCACATTTTCCTGGCAGCTCAGTTATTTTTTGTGATATTTTGGTTGTGAGCCTTTTTTTTTGTGCGTAGAAGTTCTTTCTAGTCTAATTTGTCAGACTTCAGTTGAAGAAATAGAATTTTATTGTTCCTCGGAAAGAGGAGGGAAGTTGCTTTCTTGGTATTTACTGAATCCAGTAGTTTTCAAGAGGAACTTTAATGGTGGAGAAGTGGAGTGGCTCGACTGCGGCAGCTGGGATTTTGGCTTTAAAATGTTACAGTGAGCAACTGGAGTCTCAGGGTGTTGTGGAGAGCTCTTTGGTTTTCTTTTCAAACCTTTAACAGGCTTGGAAATCGATAGTGATCCAGGACCAAGAATTTCTCCAGGGGAACAACTTTTCATTTGTTTCTGACATTACAGTAAATTGCAGACTCCGGTGCACCCGGTTGTCATAATGACCTGTTAAACCTCACGTATGGTGCAACTCTGATAACCTCCAGGCCACAGTTTCCTGCTTACCTAGATCTCAACATTTGCTTTGCAGCAATAGCTGTTCTACAGATCACTGCAGATGACCCACAAGGAGCCTCCATTTCCCTGTGCAATCTGTGCAGTCACTTCTCAATCAAGCAGGTCTGTCATTACAGCCATATTGCTAAAGAAGCAGAGAATGGTGTGAGATCCCCAAGGAATCTCTTTATCCAGTGATATCTGTGTGCCCTCATCTTGCTAGAAGTACCCAAGTCAAATTTAACACTCTTGACCTTGATACTCCTAAAACCTTGGTATAGGTGTATGTGCCAAATTCACTGATAGGAGGTTTGAGGTATGCATGAGATTGTACGTAGAAGGGAAAGGTGCCTAATCTACAGCAAATAATTTTCATGCTTCCCTCTGACATGCTCTTCAGCAATACTTCTTCCTCCTATTCTGTGTTTCTAAAAATGTCTTCAGTATAAAGAAAAATACAATTTCAAGAGCCATCTAACGTCTGCCTCTCGCTGCAAGCACTGCCATTATTTGCTGAACGTACAAAGATGTACAGATGATTGTTGCACATGATGCATGTGTGATCGGTGTGCTGCAGGTCACCATGGACATGACACCGTGCTGGTGTGAAGTACATCTTACATCTCACATCCACACCTCAGATCCACAAAGCAAATAGGCTTCTTGTGGGAAGGATGAGGAGAATTATTAATGTTATCCTTAAAAGCCCCTGCAAAAATTCATATAACAAGATGATAGATGCAAAAGGAAGGACATTGATAGACTAGCCAAAATATTATTTGTCCTAATTTTCACTCTGAAATATGGAGCTGATAAATAGAAAGATTTATCATTTGGAATTTAGAGCTGTTTCTCATATTTGATTTCTTCTTACTCGTGTTTCATAAGACAATCAGACTTCTCTCTCAGACACATTTATTTCTGCAGCTCCTGAGATGCACAGCATAAAATAAATGTATTTCTTGGTCATTTATATAAGCTTATTCATGGGAAAGCAAGGCACATTTTTCTATTTTATTCTTTTGTTTGTTTGTTTGCTGCTGTTACATTCAAGTGATACCCTCCTCCCCAGAGCTGTATTAGCCCAGCAATAGCCTGTTGTGCATTGATTTCTCTAGAGACCTATTTATGCCTAGGACAGCATACACTGCTAACCTACAGCAGCTATCATTTCTATTGGTACACTGAATGAACACTCAGAATATTTAGGGCCCTGATGTCCTGATCCTGTGGGCTATGGACGCTGGGCCTTGGAAGTAAGACAGAGTAACTGAAGATGGAGGAGCGTCTCATGGGAGTGAACTGATCAATTGTGCATTTGCAGCTTGTCTGTCCAGTTTGCAACCTTTCACGAATAATGGAAAGTGTGCAAGATGAATGGCACTTTTGTCCCATTCCTCATTCTCCTCCTCCTCTCCCTACCCCCTGCTCCTTGTTCCACCCCTTCCCTACCTCACACCTGGATGCATCTGTCCCTGCCACCAGAAGAGAAAGCGTGCTGTGGGTACCATCCTGCTTGAACTGCGTGGGACTTGTTTGCACGGTGCTCTGGTTACTGATGCCCTAGCACCAGGAAAGCACAAAGTAAATCATAGTCTCATTAAGCTCTTGCTTAATGAACGTGTTTAAGTATCTTTCTGACTCGAGGAAAAAAGACATTGAACAATGTTGCTATGATGGGTAAGGTAAGTGGATGAGGTGGTGGGTGTAGGTGCAGTTTGCAGGACTGGGCAGGCAGAGCACAAGCAGCCATTCCAGTGTACAGAAGCTCAAATAGGATTTTATTGTCAGTTTGCAAAACAGATTTAAAGGATCTTCCTTTGAAACAGTATGTCACAGGTGATGACTCACCATTTGATAAGCCAATTCCTGTCTACAAAAAGTAGTTGGCCTAGTTAACTAAGGTCAGATTTCTGAAAGCAGTGCAAAAGAGCATGGAGATGTTTTTCTATCTGCTGTAATGAGCAGAGCTGGCTCTGATGTGTTCTCTGGCAGCAGAATGTTTGCTGCAGATCAGAGACTGCAGGCAGACCGTGGGGTTGAAGCCAGCTGCTTTTTGAGAGTAAAGTTTCGTCGTCATTCAGGGGGAGGAATTTGAGTTAATGTGATCTCAGTCCACACCTAGAATCAGAGAATACAAAATGGGGGGTGATTTAAAACTGAGCATCTCCCCAAATGCATAGATACTTGAGAAGATAACCACTTTTCAAGAATTCCTCTCTCAGATCTGCATCCACTGATTTTAGCTCCGATGCTGTCTTTGCATGTAGCTGCCTCCAGCAACATTTCAAACAGACCTGTGTTACTCTTGTATGGATGTCTTTGACCCATCAGCATCACATGGGGAAAACCACAGCACTTTCCAAACACTTCCTCCTGTAAATCAACAGGAAGACTTCATAATTAACATTATTCTAGCAAAGCTGAAATCAATCAAAAGTCAACTGTGCTTCGTAGCACAGTGTGCTTAGTAGCAGTTAACAGAAACTTTGCTGAGAGAAAATGCTTAGAAAATAATGGAAGTACCACTCCACGCACAGACAGGACTTCTGCCCAGCCGCAGAGCAGAGCAAAGCAGCATGTAGCCATTGGAAATATGGTCTGCAGGAGTCAGAGGCTCACATGTGCCAGAGAGCATCAAGCTCCTCCATCCTGGTGGGTGTGTGCTGAAGTACCATTGTGCCAGGCCAGCATCTGCCATGTGCTCAAGCAAGGCACGCATCTACACTGCTGGGCACATCTGGTCCTAATAGGCCAGGGTTCAAAAGTTCTCCGTGAGCTGTCAGAAAAATAGGCCCAACGTGAAGCTGGGTGGCTCTTCTGGAACAAAGCACTGCCTCTCTGTAGCTAACAACAAGCACAGAAGTCCCGGATGTATCCTGAGCAGGGCTTTAGAGCAGAAAACAAACTGGAGCCTCTCCCTTCTGGTGCTGCTCTGGCATTCAGTTTGCTGTGTATCAGTGAATGAAAAAAAAAAAGAAAGAAAAGCAAAACAAGAAACCATCATAACCATGTAATCTTGAATAATCTGTGTGTCAAGATCACATTGCTGAATGTGAAGGTGATACAAAATTCTCTCAGTGGCCAAAACCTGACAGACCCCAGACCTGACAAAATGCTGTGACCCCACAGGTCCTGTAGAGAAATAACAAAGTAGAAGCTGCCTGTAGCCATTCACAGGGGTTCAGAACACTTAAAATAAAGTCTATGTATGATAAACATTTTACTGGAGAAGCTATAAAAATCCTGAGTCTTTGAGTATCTCCTGGTGCAGCAATGAAAATCATACTCCTGTCCATTTAGAAAAGTACTCTCCAAAATAAAAGGGATTGGTACACTGCTGTTCTGCTTGAAAACGTCAGCATGCTGTAGGAATTCTCAGCATCTGCCCACACTCCTTACACAGCTGCTCAAAAAGTTTACTCCCTTACTCCAGCAGAGGGTGGCAGACACTAGAATTTGGGTTTAGCGATTGGAGATACCATCTGATTCAGTCTTCAGATAGGATTTTTTTTGCAATGACCTCTCATTATCTAAAGTTGGCTCACAGCTGCAGACACAGGGCAAATGAAATGAGTCTTACGTACAGAGCAACTGGCTACTTCAGCATGCTGGCAAATGAAGATGGAGCAGCTCATTACCGAGCTGTTCTCTAACTCGTTGCTCTAACTCATCTTTGTGTTTCACGCATGTTAAAACTTACAATATAGATCAAACTGGAGCAGGTGCTCATGGAAGATCTGTACCATGTAATGAGATATTTGGCTAATTCAAAAAGACAACGTTAAGAAAGAAAGTAATTTTCTATGCTACCTCTGTTTAAAACAACTTCCTAGTTCATCTTGTTTAAATAAACAGCCAACTTACTAAAAATGAGAAGATTTTAAAACCTTTAAGTGGTCTCATGCTCTAGCTCCTTGGCACTACTTTGATCCTATTAAGCCAACATCGCTCACAATTTTCTTACATATCTGCTCCTGTTTGCAGCCTGGTCTAGTATGAGATATGGAGGTTGCTGGCCCTGCCTGTGGCAGGGGGGCTGGAGCTTGATGATCCTCGAGGTCCCTTTCAACCTTTCTATGATTCTATGATTCTCTGCCTCCATCTCTCTCCGTTCACTTACCTGTGCTTAGCTCTGGCCTCACTGGGATAAGTGCTGTTCCCCTGCATTCACAGTGCTGTGGTATTTGACTCTCAGCTAAAACACCAAAACTAAATGAGCATTAGCAGTCTTTTCATGCTGAGTGCCTGCAGCCAACAAGTCAGTTCCTGTGAGTGTCCTCAAAAGGACAGAAAAGGAGGTAAAAGTGGGTGTAGGGATGTGCTTATGTAGGTTTCATGTACTCCTTAGGTTTTGTGCCATGATGACACGGCATGTCATGTGCCCCTCTCAGCACTTGTGTGTGCCTGTGTGTCCCCTTTCTCTCACTGTCAAAACCTGAAACTTTCAAAGAGGCCTGAAGCACCAGCAGCTGGTAAATCTCATGTTTCTATCAGAGGCCTCGGGAGCCTGCCTCCTCTTGCTCTTTCAGTCCCAGAGCACTTATTGCTGGGAGCCCTGCTTCTGTCCCCTGAGGAGCAGCAGCAGCAGAGGCACATCAGGCTTCCAGACCCAGCGGGGCACTGATGTCCGAGCACAGGGGCATGTCTCTAGCTGCTGCCTCCTCATCACTTCTCTCCTCCATCACTTTCCAAACACAGCATGGTTTAACACAGCCTGTGGCTAAGCCCCATCCCTTCCCAGTGGGATGAGGGAGATAATTGGAAAAAATAAAAGCAACCACAAACTAGAACTCATGGCTTAAGATAAAATTGTTTACTAAGATAGAGAAAAGAGTTATAGTTATGACTATATGTATACAAAGAATTATAGTTATGACCATATGTATACAAATGCATATAACAAATGATGCACAAGCAACTGCTCGCCACCCACCAATGAGTGCCCAGCTAGCCCCCTGAGCAGTGGAAAAGAGCAAGAAGAACAACTCACTCCCCCTTCAAAACTCTCCTTCTGCATGATGTCATATGGTACGGATAGCCCCTTGGCCACTTTAGGCGGCTGTCCTGAATTTGTTCCCTCCCAGCTCCTTCTACAGTTCAGCCAATCTCGTGAGATGTGGTCAGGGGGCTGCCCACACTGACTGCCAGACTTAGGGTCATTGCCTTTTATATGGAATTAGTGATGGTGTTATGAAATGAAAAATGTTTAGGAAATGCTTGATAGGGAGCTAGAGTTGTCAAAGAGAAAGAGAGCAAGGAAGGAAGAAGTGGTATGGGAAGTGGCTAGGAGACAGAAGGGCATGATGAATTAAGTCACTGAGTTTGCATCTCAAATGATTTTCAAGTTTCACCTCAGGACACAGAATCCTGAATGATGAGCATTCAAGCCTGGGGAATTGTTACAGGATGAAAAAAATGTAGCAAGAACTCCAGGCTTCCCCTGTGTTTGTCTGCACCTGCCAGACAGAGCAGGAAGGAAAACCTGAACGTGCACTGCAGCAGTCCAACTTCCTGCAAGCTCCTGGTGCCTGGATGCCCTGAAGCAGCAACGGGCAGGATCAAGGCCAGCACAGCACTCCTGCTCATCTTCCAGCTCATTGGACAGCTATAAATTCAACTTACATATTTTTCCCCCCTCACCAAACCACGTGCATTTTTTCCGACAAAACCAGGCTTTCATTTCTGACTGTTTTGACATTAAGGCAGGAAACCAACAGCGAGGTTTATAAAAATCTAAAAGTTATGGATGGCAAGCACTTCATCAGAAAACAATCAGCTGTTGTCCTGGGATCTAGACCTTGCTCTAGAGACTCCCTTGGATATTGTTTTGTTCATTGACTGGTACCGCAGGAGGCCTGGGGCAGCTCCCAAGCGCATTGCCTACATGGCAACCAGGCTGCTCCTTGAGAATGAGTCCGATGAGGGGAAATTCAGCATCGAGAAGGACCTCGCCAAGTCCCAGTGCACCCTGACAGTGGGCAGACTCACTGCACAAGATGCTGCTACCTACTGCTGTGCCAGATGGGATGCACAGCAGCAGAGAGCCATGGGGAACCTGCACAAAGACACGCTCTGCTTCCTGAACGAGACGTTACAATGCAGACAACCTGTGGGACCTTCCCTCTGCATCTTTATTCTAGGCACATCCTATGTGGGCTCTAAAACGGTTGCATTTCTTGTACCGTTTGGCCCAGCCTAGAAGGTCCCTCTGTTGTGCTGCTTTCTCACAGCATCACCTGCTGGCTGCGCAGGGCCCCTCTCTGGATGGCCGCCAGTGAGTCACATCCTGCCCTCAGGCACAGCCCCTGTCCCTGCCACAGAGCTGGGGGCTTTCTCTGGGGCACAGCACGCAGGCACCACGAGAAGAATGCTGCTGCTGCTGCTGCTGCCACTTCTGGCCCTGGCTGAAGCCTGGATGCATCCATTCCCCTCCCCGTGGCGGCTCCACTTGCAGCAGCAGCAGCAGGCTGTCCTGCGTACACCTGCGGGCAGCAGGCTGGCAGTGCTTGCTGCCTTTTCTCTCCTTCTGATACACGGACATGCACAAGTGCTGCTGCAACAGAGTCCACCATCTGCTACCAGAAAGAGATCCACAACTGTGAATATTGAGTGCCAAGCTGAGGGCATAGATGACTTCCAGGCTGCCTACGTCCACTGGTACTGACAGCTGCCTGCCAGAGCTCCTCAATTTCTCCTTTTTGTGACAGCAAAATCACAAGTTTCCTATGATTCAGAATCCTATAGGAACAAATATTCGTCTTATAAAAATGAGAATAATATCTGCACTCTCTCAGTTAAGAACATACAGGATGGAGATGAAGGTACCTACTACTGTGCCTACTGGGACTCTCACAGCAGGAGCAGCCTGCAGGCAGCCCTTACAGAAAGCTGGCTGCAACCTGAGCAGCACACTTTGATACAAGTGCCGAGAAACACAGCTGCCTTCCTGCCCCCATCTCTCAGCCTTCAAGGCGTCCCCACAGGTTTAAGCAGAGGAAGGAATTCCAAGATGAGTCCATCATTTCCTCTCCCTACCAGCAGCCATCCTGCCCCTAATGTTCACTTTTTTGCTGCTGGAATGGCAGCACTGAAGGACTGGATTCAAAATGATGGATCTGCTCTTCAACTATGTTGAAGGCAACGGGGGGAGGAACATTAAAGCAGTGGGAGAAGCATTTGGTAGAAGCCACCCGCTTGGCCAGTGCTCAAGGACCTATGAGCCTAGACCGTTGCAGTGGAAATGCTGATACCACGAGGTATCTTACTGTGAAGGCTGTATGGGAGCTGCTGAATCACAGCCTGAACCTCTGATTGATCACCTGAGGCGAGCACTGATCAGCCCTCGGAGCACAAGTGAAGGCAATTTGCTGCTGGAAGGGATGGAGCCTGGCTGCACCTCTCCTAGACCCCATTTAAGAGCTGACTGCCAGTGGGGAAGGATCTCTTTTGGAAATACCTCCTTTGGAGTTTTCCAGTGAGCCCAGCACAAAGGTAAGCCTTTTATCTGTTCTTTTTGGTGTCATAACCTGCTTAGTAAAACTCTCTTGCATATTTCTTAATTATAACACCTGTATAATCATTGATTATTCTGATTATCATTGAAGACTAAAGAGATTAAATGAGAATTTAAGTCACAGAAAAGCTGCTCCATCACAACAATTGTTTATTGGAAGCGTCACAGAACAACTAAGACATATAACTTCAGAATTAATGTAAATCCTTATCATATAAAAGCTGTGCAGGTGGTGGTTTCAGAGGAACCTTTCCTAGTGTGAACTTCTTAGCTTTAAACAGCTTCAGCTCTTTGGCTGTTAATTCACTCCTCGGTGTGTATAACTGGCCTGGTTTGATGCCACGTGAGGATGTACATTTAAGTACTCGCCAAATGTAAGGGGAAAAACAGGGATTTCTAGGATACAAAGCCACATTTAAGGGGAAAAACAGCGATTTCTGAGAGAAAACAGCCAGATTCTGGAGGGAAAAACAGGGATTTTGGGAAGAAAACAGCCAGATTGAAGGGGAAAAACAGGGATTTCGGGGAGAAAACCCCAGATATAAGCGGTTAAGCAGGGACTTTGGAGAGAATAGAGCTAGATTTTGGGATAAAAACAGGGATTTTGGGGAGGAAACTCCAGATTGAAGGGGAAAAACAGGGATTTTGGGGAGAAAATCCCAGATTCAGGGGGAAAGCTGGAGATTTCAGGAAGAATAGAGCCAGATTTAAAAGGGAAAAAGGGATTTTGGGGAGAAAACCCCAGGTTGAAGGGAAAGAACAGGGATTTCGGGGAGGAAACCCCAGATTTCAGGGGTAAAGCAGGGATTTCGGGGAGAAAACCGTAGATTTAAGGGGAAACCATGAATTTCTGGGAGAATAGAGCCAGAGTTTGAAGGAAAAACAGGGATTTTGGGAAGAAAACCCCAGATTGAAGGGGTAAAGCAGGGATTTCGGGGAGAATAGAGATAGATTTCTGGGAGAAAACCCCAGATTGAAGGGGAGAAACAGGGATTTCAGGGAGAAAACCCCAGATTGAAGGGAAAAACAGGGATTTCAGGGAGAAAACCCCAGATTGAAGAGGCCGTGTTGATTGTCATTAAGCTTATGTGTGCCTAGCTCTCAAGCTTCTCCAGATCCTTCTGGAGGACATCCCTTCCTTCTGTCATACCATCTGCACTCCCCACCTCTGAAATTGCATCTGATCCCACTGTCTGTCATGGACACGTACCTGAAGAGCTCCCGTCCCAAGATGAGCCCCTGGACGACGCCAGTTACCACTGGCCTCCATCCGCACACAGTGCTGCACAGCACAGCCCTCCGCCTCAACCACCCAACCAGTTCTTTACTGGCCAAACAGCTCACCTTTCAAACCCTTTGTCCTCCAATGTGGAGGTGAGGATGCAGCTCAGGACCACACCAAAGGCTTTGCAGGAATCCCGTTAAATGCCCATAAAGCACTGCTGTGTGACGAGCAGCAGCTCCGCCGTGCCCAAGATTCCCTCTTCTATAATATGCATTATACGCACTTTGTCTCCTGTATGTCTTGTATCTTGCATTTTTTTTTGTCTTTTTGCCTCATTTCAGCATTCTCCCTCACGGGCTGTGGGAAAACCTCTGCACGTACTAACTACTTGTGCAAACCAATTCTCACACTCCTCTCATCCTTTCCACGATGCTGGGCAGCACACGTTGAGCAAAAGGGGAATCGCACCGCTGACGTTCTCCATCCTTCTGCACCACCAAGCATTCCTTCCTCCTCGTGCTGCGCTGCCATCAGTTCTTTGTCCGTTTCTCGGGCTGTTGCATCAACTGCTCCAAGTCCTGATGTTGGAGCAATTTCTTCCCTGCCACCAAGCTGCACTGTCCCTCCTGCTCCAACAGCCCTAAGCTGGGATACCTTTTTTTCTAAGGAGTTTTGTAGTTTGTTCTGCAGCTGACTTGGATTTCTTCTCCCACTGTCTTGCGAAGGAGTTGCTTTGCTTCAGTCCATCCAGCTCCATTCGTGTTTCAAGTCTCCCTCATTGCCACGCAGCCAAGCTCCAGCCCCTTCCCCAGACCTTGTCAAGGTATTTCCCTACAGAAACATTCCTGTCCTTCTGGCCCCTTCAGCCAGTTCCCAGCTCTCGAAACCAAGATATGCGGCTGCAGCCCACCCCCTGTTTTCTTTGGGGCAGCTCTGGGGCAGCCCCACCCCGAGGAGGAGATGCCTTTTCCCCACACACGGTTGGTTCTATGGCCACATGGAGTGATGACACGGGGTGGTGGCTCACGTGGGGGTCCTGCAGGGTCACAGAGTTGCGGGGTGGCATTGGGTTACAGGGTTGCAGTGAGTTATGGGGTTAGATGGGATTGTAGGGTCAGGTGGGATGGCATGGAGTTATGGGCCACATGGGGTTATGTAGTCAAGGTGAGGTTGGGGCAGGGATCCCAGAGTTCTGGAGCCACACGGCATGGGGTCGCAGTGTGATGGGGCAGGCAGGGTCAGGGAGTCACAGGGTCGTGTCAGGCTGTGGTTCACACAGGGCTGTGGGTCACATGCAGCCATGGGGTCGCGCACATACAGGGTTCTGTGGCCATCTTGGGGTATGGCTCATGGCCCCACCTCTGGGCCACAGGGACCCCCAGTCCAGTTTCTCAAGAAGAAATAAATGCACTCCAACACCACCCCACACCCCCCTTTTTACCCCAAAATCCCAACCCCACATCCCACTCCATCATCCCGTATCCCACATCCCAGCCCCAATTCCAAATCTCACTCCTAATCCCTCACCCCAGCCCTATCTCACACCTGTCAATCCCAATCCCTCCTCCCCAATCCCACATCCCATCCCCTAAAGCAACAGGGAACACCCCGACCCCCCCCCCCCCCCCCCCATCACAGAGCTCCGCCCCGCTCCTGGCCTCTCATTGGTCAGTGGCAGGTCCGGCCCGCCCCCGGACTCTCATTGCTCAGGGGCAGTTCTGGCCCATTCGTGCATCTGATTGGTCAGTGGCAGCGCCGCCGGCTCCGATTGGCTGAGGCGCAGCGTGCGGGAACGCCCGTAGGCAGCCGGCTCTCCCCTTGGACGGCGCCGGTCCCACAGCCGCTGCGCGCCGGAGCTCCGGGCAGCACCGAGACGGAAGCACGGCGCGACGGGAGCGGTGCTGAGCACAGTGGTGCCGGAGCCGGGAGGGGCGGAGAGCGGCGCCGGGACAGGGAAGGAAGCCTGCGTGGCCATCAGCCACCTCCATATGGGGAGTGGGGCTGGGATGTGGGGATGTGGATGGAGACAGGATGGGGTGTGGGGAAGTGGGATATATATGGGATGGGCTGTGGGTGTGGGGTGGATGTGGGATCGATGTGGGGCTCTGGGGAGCTCTGAGAGAGATACAGGGGGCTGATGGGGAAATAGAGGGGGCGAGGAAGCTGCGGGGAGCTGGGGAGGGCTGCGGAGGGCAGGGGGCTGCAGAAGGCTGTTAAGGTGTAGGGAGGCACACGGGGCTGGAGTAGGCTGTGGCAGGGAATTGGAGTATATGGGCTCCAGGGGTGGGTCTGGGGGATTTGGGGCAATAGAGGGCTGTGAGGAGGTTCTGGGGGGACACTGCTGCTGCTCTGAGAGTGGAGATTCTTGCCCTGAGAGAACCAGCAGCAGAAAGGATCCCATGTGTGGCCTCTGAGCCCTTTCAGACAAACCAGCTGGATTAGCGTGGCCCAGAAGAAGAGAGCAGCTGGTCCCTGCGTTCACATAGTAAGGTTTTCCTTTCTGATCTGTTACCCCTCAGGCGCTGCCTGCAGCTGTGTGATGTGCTCTGCAGGAAGAGCCGACGTTTCGCATTCCACCTTGTCTTTCACCTTGTTCTAAAGCTTAGAGGCACCCTCAATTTCTGCAGCCCTGAGCGTTGTGCCACGACAGCTCTCCAGCTTCTACCCGTGATGTGGGACTGTAATGTGTCTACTCTGTCAGGCTCTTCTTTTCTCATTTTAAGGAAGGAAAATTCATTTCTGGGCCAGGAGAAGAAGAAATGCAGCAATCTTCCCTGCACTGCTCAGTTTGCCTGAATTGCCAAGTGCTCCTCGTTTTTCTCGTACCCTTCAATTCCCAGTCCATATTTTCCCCAAAGCAAAAGAATTCAGAGGTAACCACCTACAGTTCAGTAAGCGATTTCAGTATTTATTTCTGCCTGTGGCAATCACTTCAGTTCAGAAGTCACACTTAATTTACGGAGCCTGCTTTAATTCTGACCAAGGTTGCAGTGGCAGCTGGCTTCCCAAGGCTGCAGTACGTGGTGGTGGCACAGCCTCAGGCTTCTGCATTTGTGCTGATCCCACATTTCCTTTCTCTGTCTCGCAGGTCAGCTGGCGCTGGAAGCGAACGGCATCCAGTGTGAATGAAGGTCAGTGCAGGAGCAGCTGCTGCTGGGAGGAAGGAAGCGCAGGCTGATGGACGCTGACGCATCTCCCGGCACGGCACCAGAGGAGGCAGCAGTGATGCTGGGGGGCAGCTGCAGAAGAACACGAGGAGCTCCTCAGCAGGAAGCCACAAACCCTGCAGAAAGCTGCAGCAGACTCAGAGCATGCGTGGATGCCCAGGAGGAAATGCAGGCCCAGCGCTTGAGCAGCGCCTGGCCACGGAGTGCTGCGGCCCAACAACAAAGCTGTTGTGCCTTTGCCCAGATGGCTTTCCAAGGTGGACTCGTCTGTCCTCATAAAAACCAGAGGGCTGACTCATTCGAATGCTTGCTGATTGCTTGGGAGCCCAAATCCTCCCAGCCTCCAGTCTGGGGGAGCCTAGGGCCAACATCTCCTGGGTCTGATCATGCGGTGCCTGAGCGAGAGGATGACCCAGGCTGGTTACACAAGAGTCATCTTAATTTCTCTGTTTTAATACTTCAGATAACCCCATTGGGCGGCCCTCATGTTTTCTTACCATTTGGTACCAGGCCTGGTGACTTTGGGCCAGAGCCCAGAAGGCTGCATCCAGCCCAGGGGCTCACAGCCACAGCCCCAGTTAGAACAGCACTGACTTCAGGGCCTAAAGCCTCAGCCGCAGGCAGAGAAGAGAGCTCCAGCCTTGGAACTAAAGCCACAGCTGGAGAAGGTGGAAAGGCCCTAGGGCCTAAAGCCACAGCCAGAGAGGCTGGCACCAGCCCCAGACCCAAAAAGGACAGCCCAAAAGGCAGGATCCAACCCAGGGTCTGAAAGCCACAGACACAGCCGGGGAGGCCAGCGCTGCCCTGGGACCGAAAGCAAAAACCAGAGATGCCGGGTTTTGTTTTCTGCTGATTCCTATTGGACTCCATTGACCACTCTGAGGCCATACTGGTTTTTATTGGGCTGCACAAGGGTCGTCTTCACTTCTCTGTTGCTTTACTTCAATTAACCCCCATTCAATCAACCCCATTCACCACACTGGGTGAGTCTCATGTCTCCTACAGTTTGGATCTGGGAGGTGACCACTCCTTTGCCTATGATGAAAGCACAGCGGTGATGCAGGCACTTGCTGAGCTCACAGTGGTTGCCTGGCTGGGAGCGTTTGTGCCCCAGCTGGAGCAGAGCTGGTGGTCTGGTGAGCGTGCTGCACACCTAGACTGAGCTCTGTGCTTTTCTGGATTGATCTTCCTGTGAGAGCCCACTGGGAGCAGCGCTGCGGCGCGTGCGTCAGCTGGGCACAGTGACCAGGTCATCCGGCTGGGCAGTGACCAGGTGAGCTGGGTTTGGTGCTGGTTGGGGGCCGGGAGGTATCAGCAGAAAAGCTGGGCTGGGGAGGAGTTCCCAGCTCCAGCGGTGCCCCTCAGCACGGCCATTTCCAGGGGAAATGGCTCTTGTTGAGATTCCATCCCACGTTTCAGTGAAGATGATGGGATGTCATTCCTCCCCTGGAAATTCACTGCTGAGCCCCACCTTCATGTTGGACATTGAAAAGCAAGGAGAGCACAAGCTTCTCAGAGCACAACTCGTGCCCCCTGCCCCACGGGTGGCTGGGTGCAGAGCTGTGCAGGAGATGGAGAAGGGGACTTGCTGACACAAGCCGTGGCAGTCAGACCCAAACTGGACCTGGTGGCAAGCAGCTCTCGCAGCCAGCTGCCTTCCAGACGTTGCCCTCCTTAAGAGACTCCATGGCGCGGCAGAAGAAAGCTGGGAAGATGCTTCTTCCTCATGATTTTTCACTGGTGGATGCTTTCTGCAGGGTTCCTGTCCAAAAGGAGACTTTGGGCATCGAGGAAGAGTGAAGCCAGCTCATTCCAGGAGCAGGAGAAGCTCCTGTGCAGAGAACCATCTGAGCTTGGGCTTCCTCTGAGACTTCAGCCATCATGTCTCAGCATGGAGACGAGCGCGGCTGCAATTCCCGCTCTGTGAGAGCAAAGGTAGGGCTGGGTATCTTTTGCTGGGTGTTTCTTCCTTTGTTTTTGTTTTCCAGGGGAAGGGGTGGAGCGGGGGGAGCCCTGCTGGTCCTTTGGGACCTCAGGAACTGGTTGGGTTCTGCGCTCGCTGACAGCCTGGGCTAATAACATGGGCATGGCTCAGGCTGTGTTTTCCCTCAGTGACAAAGAACATCTCAGCACTCTGCTATCCCATCTCTGGCACGACCTGGAAGCTCTGTGCAAACCTCGGCTGCCCGTTCCCTCCAACGTTTCTTCTTTCTCTCCTCAGAAGCAGCGCGGCGCGGTTCCCCGCCTTTGGGAGCAGCAGCCAGCAGGCTGCCAGAGATCCCACGGCGCCTGGCAGCGCACAGAGGGACGCGATGGGCACGGGCCGTCCTCACTGCCACGCAAAAGTGAGTTTCTGCAGCCCTCTGTCATGAAGGATGGGGGAATGCCTTCTAGGTATCAATTCTGAGCGGCTGCAGTGCTGTAGGGATGTCCAGAAACCACGGTGGAAGCATTAGAAAGACCGACAGCAGCAGCTGATGGCAGCAGTGAGACACAAGTCTGTGTATAAGTGGTGGTGCTCAGAGCTGAGTGCATTCCCTCTAGGGACAAGAGATCCGTGTCTCGACGTCTGCACCCGGTAGCGTTTTGTTTGCTGATGCAGCTTTGCTCTGCAGAATGCAGAGCTGTCAGGCAGTCCGGGGTTCCTCTGCTGCCATCTGACAGGAATGAGAGCATAATGCTTTGTGTCAGCACACTGCAGTTTGAACACCAGTTTCTGCTCTGGCTGTAGAACAGCGTCTTCTGGTTTTGGGGTGAGTGTGGGCTGACAGGACAGTGCTGCTCCTGGTGTCTGTGCAATCACACTGGATCTGTCGTTGCAGGGACGGAGCCTGCGCGTCCGTGGGATGGTGCTGGGCACGGGGGGAAACGGAAAGCCTCCCCAGGTAAGAAGCTCCTGTGAGCTGTGCTGTGGGTGCTGCCTCTAAGCAGGGCTGCATGCAGGGCTGAGTGTGATGGAGGAGGGAGGAAAGGGCACTGCAGTTCTGTGCTGACTGCAGAAGTGGCACAAGGCTGTAGCAGAGGAAAGGAAATTGAAGAAACTACACTGGAAGACCAGAAGTTTGGTTGGCTGTGCTAAAACATTTCTCCAAAGAGATGCTCTTCATGTCTGTCTTGTCTCCTTTCTGTCAGATGCTGATGCAAGCAGCCTTCCAGCAAAGCGCAGCCTTGCAGAAAGGCAAGGCAGAAGCACCGAGTGTGGCACAGCACCCAAGAGAGGTATGGACACACAGCAGGCACCTGGGTTTGCTGCACTGTCTTTCTAGCTAGGCTCTCTGTCTATTCTTTCTGGGACTGACGTTGTTGTGTGTTGCTTGAGGTATTAATCCCTGGGATCTACTATTACCTTCCTGTCCCGTTTTGTAGTCTCAACCCAACGTTCAGCCAAGATGCTAAGATTCCTTACTGTGTACACTCGAGATCAGATTTCCTAGTATCGAGGCCCATTGTGCAGACTGAAAGTAGCACTGGACTCTCGTTGTATCTCCTTGCTTCTCTTTTCTTGATTATAACAGACAGAGGTGCTGAGTCCGACGGAAAGATCGACCCGAAAGCGGTGCAGGAAGGGCTTTCTGGGAGAGCTCGTCTGCAGGCTGGGGGGCTTCCTACATCAGCAGGTCCCAGCTCAGGGGGAAGACCTGCCCCTGCCGTGTGCCCCCGCTCTGTCTCCAACTCCCTGGCTGCAGGTAAACGCAAGAGCATGGAGGAAGAGCAGCAAACATCAGCGCTGCTGCCTGCCTGCAAAAGAGCCAGAGGTCAGAGCGGAGGCAGCGTGCCGGCTCCAGCAGCACAGCCTGGGCCTGCTGCAGCACGGAGCTCCAAGCTGCGAGGTAAGCAGGTGCTGTGCTACCGCCCTGCAGGGCAGCTGCTGCCCTGATCAAGCACACCGAGGCTGCAGAGGGTTTGCTTTGCTTTCTCCTTTTCTGCAGAGCGGAAAAGAGTTGGAGCCTACAAAGTCCAAAGGCAGTGAGGTGCTACACTATGTAACCCCGTCTCTTTAACTGCCTGGTGGTCTTCTGTTTGTCCCCCTGGAATTGTCATTCACTGAGAGGCTTCCTGCTCAAATTTCCCCTGTCTTTTTTCTGCCTTCTGCTTTTGTGGTACCCATGTTTACACAGTTCTGCTGCTGACAGAATGAATTCATTTTTATCCTTGTTTTATAGCAAGAAGACGACAACAGAAAGAGAGGAGAAGGGAATTGAAGAAGGCTTCCCTCAGAGCTGCAGCTGCACATGCAGAGGTGAGTCCTTGGCGAGCACAGACACGGCTCTTGTTGCCCTCAGTGCCTCTGTCTGACAGCCGTGAAAGATGCTGTAAGGTCCTGAGGGCAGAGATGTCACAGAAAAACACCCAGCTGTGTGTCTGAGGAAGTCACGCTGTCAGTGAGAGCTGCCCAGGAGAGCTTGGGTGCCTTCCTCTGCCTTCAGAAGGACGCTGTTGGTAACGGCCGGAGGGTTTTGCTGCCATAAGGAGCCTTGCCATGTCGGGCACTGCGACCTTGGAAACCTCGTTCCCCCAGCAGAGCATGAATCTTAGCATAGGCAGCTGCTGTGGGAAGTAACGCCAGCGACCTGAACGGCAGGAACGTGCTGTGCTGCATGGGGCCGTTCTGCAAGTGTCCTGATCAGCCTTTCTGAAGGAGAGCTCCCCACATTGTTTCTACACTCACTCTGTTTCTTTCCAGTGCTCCACAATGAACAGCCTGGTGGAGATGATGCAGCAGCTGCAGCTGAGGGACTGAGAGGAGCAGCATCAGCCGGCAGCGCTGCGGCGCGCGGCGTTACAGGGCAGCGCTGCGAGTGCCGCCCAACTCCAACTGAAACTTTGGTTGTGGTCAATAAAAACATCACCAGTAGAGATGGACACAGAGCGCACGGCCCGATTTGTGCAGCGGCAGCCAGGAGCTGCTGCTCCAACGACTTCCTGGCGCACTCACACAACCCTGTGCACTCACACACACTGCCTGCACCTCCTGGCACACCTGTGTGCAACCATCCGAACGCACGGGCAAAGGTGTGCAAAGCCACACAGCCTTGTGCAGAGCCCTCGCTGCACACGCCGTGTTCATGCACACGGACACGCACACGTGTGTGCTGCCGTGTTCTGCTTCTGGCCTTCGGTGTCTGGAGCGGGGTGGCAAGAAAGAAGGGCAAAGAGAGAGAGTTTAGATGGGACGGATGGCAGAAGTCTGTCACAATAAGGGTGGCACTGGAGCAGGGACACTGTCATGGGAAAAAAGCCAGATTGAAGGGGAAAAACAGGGATTTCGGGGAGAAAAGCCCAGATTGAAGGGGAAAAACAGGGATTTCTGGGAGAAAACCCCACATTTTAGTGGAAAAACAGGGATTTCGGGGAGAAAAACACACATTTAAGGGGTGTGTGTACTCCTCCCAGCTCCTACTTGTTCCTCTGGGACCCCGCTGACCACTCGGAGGCCATACTGCGTTTTTACTGGGCTGCACAAGGGTCGTCTTCACTTCTCTGTTGCTTTACTTCAATTAACCCCCATTCAATCAACCCCATTCACCCCATGGGTGAGTCTCATATTTCCTACAATTTGGATCTGGGAGGTGACCACTCCTTTGCCTATGATGAAAGCACAGCGGTGATGCAGGCACTTGCTGAGCTCACAGCGGTTGCCTGGCTGGGAGCGTTTGTGCCCCAGCTGGAGCAGAGCTGGTGGTCTGGTGAGCGTGCTGCACACCTAGACTGAGCTCTGTGCTTTTCTGGATTGATCTTCCTGTGAGAGCCCACTGGGAGCAGCGCTGCGGCGCGTGCGTCAGCTGGGCACAGTGACCAGGTCATCCGGCTGGGCAGTGACCAGGTGAGCTGGGTTTGGTGCTGGCTGGGGGCCGGGAGGTATCAGCAGAAAAGCTGGAAGCTGGGCTGGGGAGGAGTTCCCAGCTCCAGCGGTGCCCCTCAGCACGGCTGTATCCAGAGGAAACATGTTCTTGTTCAGATTGCATCCCACGTTTCTGTGAGGATGGTGAAAAGGCATTTCTCCACTGGGAAATTGCTGCTGGGCCCCCACCTTCATGTCAGACCTTAAAAAGGAAGCAGAGCACAGACTTCGTAGGGTGCAACTTGTGCCTCCCTGCTCCGTGGGTTGCTTGGTGTGCCATACCCAGCAGGTGTTTCAGCAAACCGCGCTGAAGTCACGGCAGAGAGCCAGGTGCTCAGCTGGGGACATGGATGGTCAGCACACCTGTGGGGGAAAAGGGACCTGGGGGCACCTGCTGACAGAAGCCATGGCAGTCAGACTCCAGCTGCAGCCAGTGATGGGCAGGCAGTTCTTGCAGCCAGCTGATTTCCAAGCATTGCCTTCCTCAAGAGACGACATTGCATGGCAGAAGAAAGCTGGGAAAATGCTTCTTCCTTGTGATTTTTCACTTGTTGATGCTTTCTGTAGGGTTCCTCTCCAAAAGGAGAACTCAGGAATCCAGGCAGCTGAAGATTGCAGCGCTGCAGGCGATGTCAAGTAAGCATCCGTTTGGAGTGCAGGAAGGGGCAGTGAGAAGTGAACTCGCAGTTGTGTTTGGGCTGTCAAAGTAGCATCTTTCTGTTTTCTGGGGGGACATGGGCTCACTGGACAATACTTGTGCTGCCTGCTGGTGTCTGTGAAATCAACACACCATCTGTTGTTGGAGGGACAAAACCTGTGCGTCTGTGGAACGGTGCTGGGCAAGGGGGGAAACGGAAAGCCTCCGCAGGTAAGAAGCTCCTGTGAGCTGTGGTGTGGGCACTGCCTCTGAACAGGGCTGCATGAAGGGCTGCTGTGATGGAGGGCAGAGGAAGGGACTGCAGATCTGTGCTGACTGCAGAAGTGGCACAAGGCTGCAGCAGCAGAAAAGTAAATTGACAAAACTGCTGCTGAAGACCAGAAGTTTGTGGTGGGCAGTGCTGAAATCTTCCTCCACAGAGATGCTCTTCATGTCTTTCTTGTCTCCTTTCTGTCAGAAGCTGATGCCAGTGGCCTTCCTCTGAAGTGCAGCCTTGTGGAAAGCCAGGAGTGTGGCACAGCACCCAAGAGAGGTAGAGACACACCGCAGGCATCTGGGTTTGATGCACTGTCTTTCTAGTTAGGCTTTCTGCCTGTTCTTTCCTGGGACTGTTCTCATTGCGTGTTGCTTGGGGTTTCAATCCCTGGGATTTACAGTTACCTCTCCTGTCCTGATTTATAATGGGAACCCAACGTTCATCCAAGATCCCTTGCTGTGAACGTGGTACAGGAGAGCTGGCATTGACTCTTTGGCATTTTTTCTTGCTGTTCCCAGCAGTGGCGAGCAGCTCGGATGTGCCGGAGGGCATCACGGACATCCAGGGTTTGCTCTCTTGGATCAATGGTGGGTTTGGGGCTGCAGAGCTGCAGGTGCGTGTTTGCACAGTGGGTGTGAGAAGGCTCTCATGGCCATTTGGGGGATGCCTTTGCATTTTCAGACGTGACAAGAGCTGTTGAGGTCCCCCATGAGAACCCCAGCAGCCCTGCTCCCAGATGTTTCATCACTGAGCTCCCTGACAACCCCAGGGACAGCAGAGAGCTCAGCACACAGGCTGCCATCGGGACGCCCACCGACCCCTTCTGGGGGCTTCCTCCATCCCCCGGGTTCCTGCCTGAGCTGCAGTGCGGGCTGTCGGAGCGGCGCCCCGTCGTGCCACCAGCGAGCGCCCGGCTCAGCCCACGGCCGACCACCCTGGCCGTCAGCGCACCTCCCTCATTGCAAACCGCACAGCCCACTGAGGAGGTGCAGCAAAGGCAGCCCCAGGAGGCTCAGGCTCACTCGTCCCCGTCGCCAGGCTCTGTCCCCAGCCGGGTGGCAGAAAAGAAGAACAGGGGCAGCACCAAGCGGTGGGCCAAGCGCCCTGCGCCTGCCGGCACCCCCAGGAAGGGGAGAGCTCCCAGCAGGAGCAGCCCACCAGCAGCGCTCCTGCCAAGAAAAGGAAGCTGCCGCCCTGCAGGGAAGGAACACAGAGAAAAGGCCGCCAACAGCCGTGCCAAGGGAGGCTGCCTGGGGCTGGCGCAGGAGCCAGCGGCAGCCAAGTGGGCACTGCCAGCGAGCTGCACAAACACCTGCAGCAATGCATCCAAGCCGTGCACCCGCTGGGGCAGAGGGTGACTGCGGTGGGCCCGGTGCGCCAGCCACCCTCTGTGCAGCCCCAACCCTCAGCCAGCGCTGGCCCTGCTGCCCTCCAGCCCCAAGACAGCCACGCACACAAGGCAGAACCGACAGCTCCAGGCAGCACGGTGCAGGAGGAGGGCGCTGCCAAGGAGGCGCCGCCGAGCTGCCCGCGCCCGTCCCCACAGAGGAGCTCGGCGCTGCGGAGGGACCCACCGCCACCATCAACACCATCAGCACTGCACCAGCAGCAGCCTCAGCCGTGGCACCCCGTGGACTTTGTGCCCTGCGTGGGGCCGCAGGCAGGTGGCGGTGCAATACCGTTGGTGATGGAGGAGTCCCTGCCCATCACAGCTGAGCAGCGACCCGAGCGGGAGCGCATGAAGAAGCTGGCCCAGGAAGAGCGGCAGCGGGCGGCCCAGCAGATGAAGATCGGCCCCGTGCAGTTCCTGGTGCAGCGGGAGATAGACATGGCCATCGCCGACCAGTACGGCTACCCGTAACCCTGCGCTCCTCGCCGGCCCGCAGCACCAGGCAGCAGCAGCAGCGTTGCAGGGGCACCACCAGCAGCCTCATCTCTCCCCTCCACATCTGAGCCGTCCTCCGAGTCAGCACAGCAGTGGGATGGGATGTTGTCTGGCTGCTCAGCTGTGGTGGGACTGGAATTTGAGGATTACTGTTGTTTCTGTTTCTCGTTGTACTCTAGGATAGGTTATTAAAAGCTTTGCATTCCATTTGCTACATCCCTCTGCCTGCAGTCATTTGCGCCGTGTCACAGCCCCCCAGCTCCCCACGCCCGCCTCCGGGGCAGGATGGGCACCACGGATGGCCCACAGCGTCCCTCAGTTGCCACCAGCAGCCCCAGCCCTCCTCTCTCCCTGCAGTCCTTTGTGCAGCGGGATGCAGAGGGCGTTTCACAGAGCTCTCCTGCACTGCCCAGTGCCGTGAATTGCCGTGGGGAGGGGCAGCAGGCAGGGTGGATGGAGGGGAATCGCCCTGACTCACTACGGCCAGAAGAGACTCCAGCAGGGGCAGCTCCTGCGGAGGGGTGAAGCAGGGGCAGCAGGGCCTGCTGTGCAGATAGGCGTAAAGATCCCTCCCATGCCATGGCGCTTCTTGAGCAGGGCACTGAGGGCACCCTCGGCACGTTCACAGGCGGCACCGAGTTCAGAGGGAGCGCTGATCTGCCAACCTGAGCAGTTCCGTGATTCTGTGGTTCTACGATGCCACATCCATTCCAAGTCCATGCCGTACCAGAGCCCATCCCATATAGATCCCATATCCCGATATCCCATCCCGCATCCATCCCATATCCATATGCCTGCACCGCAGGGGTGGTCGTGCTTGACCAACCTGGTGGCCTTCTATGCTGTTGTCTCTGGCTGGGTGGATGGGGGCAGAGCAGTGGATGTAGTCTACCTTGATTTCAGCAAGGCATTTGATACTGTCCCCCACGACATCCTTATAACAAAGCTGAGCAAGTGTGCGATAGATGAGTGGACAGTGAGGTGGGTTGAGAACTGGCTGACTGGCAGAGCACAGAGGGTCGTTGGTGGTGGTGCAGAGGCCGGTTAGAGACCTGTAACCAGCGGTGTTCCTCAGGGGTCGGTGCAGGGTCTGCTCTTGTTCAACATCTTCATCAATGACCTTGATGAGGGGATAATGGCCACCCTCAGCAAGTTTGTGATGATACGAAGTTGGGAGGATTGGCTGACAGCCTGAAGGCTGTGCTGCCATTCAGCAAGACCTGGACAGGCTGAGAGCTGGGCAGAAAAAAACCGGATGAGGTTTAACAAAAGCAAGTGTAGAGTCTTGCATCTGGGGAGGAATAATTGCATGCACCACTACAGGTTGGGGGATGAGCTGCTGGAGGGGAGCTCTGCAGAGAGGGACCTGGGTGTCCTGGTGGACGACAGGTTGGCCATGAGCCAGCAGTGTGCCCTTGAGGCCAAGAGGGCCAATGGCATCCTGGAGTGCATTAAAAAGAGCGTGGCCAGCAGGTCGAGGGAGGTGATCCTCCCCCTCTACTCTGCCCTGGTAAGACCTCATCTGGAGCACTGCGTCCAGTTCTGGGCTCCCCAGTACAAAACAGACAGGGATCTCTTGGAAACAGTCCAGCGGAGGGCCACCAAGATGGTGAAGGGCCTGGAGCATCTCTCCTATGAGGAAAGGCTGAGTGAACTGGGTCTGTTCAGCCTTGAGAAAAGGAGACTGAGAGCGGACCTGATCCAGGTCTATAAATATCTAAGGTGTGGGGGGCAGAATGGCGAGGCCGGACTCTTTTCAGTGGTGAGTGGAGACAGGACAAGGGGAAACGGCTGGAAACTGGAGCATAGGAAGTTCTGCACCAATGTGCGAAGGAACTTCTGTACAGTGAGGTGACGGAGCACTGGAACAGGCTGCCCAGGGAGGTGGGGGAGTCTCCTTCTCTGCAGATGTCCAAGACCTGCCTGGATGCCGACCTGTGCGACCTGCTGTAGGGAACCTGCTTTGGCAAGGGGTTGGACACGATGAGCTCTGGAGGTCCCTTCCAACCCCTACAATTCTGTGAAAACCCCAGATTGAAGGGGAAAAACAGGGATTTCTGGGAGAAAAAGCCATTTTTAAGGGGAAACCCCCAGATATAAGAGGAAAAACAGGGATTTCTGGGAGAAAACCCCAGATTTAATGGAAAAACAGGGATATCTAGCAGAAAAAGCCATATTTGAGGGGAAAAACCCCGGATTTAATGGAAAAACAGGGATTTCTAGCAGAAAAATCCATATTTAAGGGGAAAAAACCCTGTTTTTAAGGGGAGAAACAGGGATATCTGGGAGAAAAAGCCATATTTAAGTTGAAAACAGGGATTTCTGCGAGAAAACACTGGATTTAAGAGGAAAAACAGGGATTTCTAGCAGAAAAAACCACATGTAAGGGGAAATACCCCAGATGGAAGGGGAAAAACATAGATTTCTGGGAGAAAAAGCCGTATTTAAGGGGGAAAACCTTAGATTGAAGGGGAAAACAGGGATTTCTAGCTGAAAAAGCCATATTTAAGGGGAAAAAAAAACCAGATTTTAGGAGAGAAACAGGGATTCCTGGTAGAAAACCCCAGATTTAATGGAAAAACAGGGATTTCTAGCAGAAAAAGCCACATGTAAGAAGAAATACCCCTGATTTAATAGGAAAAACAGGAATTTCTGGCAGAATAAGACGTATTTAAGGGGAAAAAACCCCAGATTGAAGGGGAAAAACAGGGATTTCTAGCAGAGAAAGCCATATTTAAGGGAAAAAAAAACAGATTTTAGGAGAGAAACAGGGATTCCTGGTAGAAAACCCCAGATTTAATAGGAAAAACAGGAATTTCTGGCAGAAAAAGTTGTATTTAAGGGGAAAAAACAGGGTCGGGCCTGGGTGCGGGGGCATGGAGGGGCGCTCGGGGGAGGAGCTGGCGGTGCTGCTGGCACGCAGAGGCGATGCGTGCGGCGCCGGCGAGTGGTGCGGGGTCGGGGGGCAGCTTCCTCTCAGGGAAGGCCGTGCGAGTGCGGAGCTGTGTTGGTGTTTGGGGTGTGTGAAGGAGGAGGCCCCGTAGGGCCGAGTTGTCGCCAGCAAAGCCTGGGCGGGCGGGCGGGCAGTGGAGCAAGGCGCGTGGGTGCTGTGTTGGCCGGAGGGTGCGGAGCTGGAAGAAGGTTTGTGAAGATGTGCTTCCTGTGGACGTCCGTTGTCGGGACGAGGCAGGACTGCAGTTGTGTGTGATTGTGTTTGTTGCTTGGGAGGAGTGCTGCCTTAGTCGAGTGGGGGGGAGGGAGAGGGAGATTTTCAGACTGCCATCAGTCAGGAGCACGGCACGTTTCTGCCTGCTTGGCTCCTGCTGTTGTGTGGGTCCCCGCGAGGCATCGGTGAGCCAGGGTGGCCCCGTGTGTGTGTGCCAGCATTGTGCGCGGATGTGGAATGGAGTCAGAGTGGTTGTAATGAAAATGCAGCTGGCCGTATTTCTGGTAGGGAATGGTTGAATCCGCAGCCGTGAGGCGCAAGAAGAGGCGCTGGGTGCTAAGGTGGAAAGCGGAGCTTGTGTGTGCCAGGAGGCAGGCGTGGTGAGGTGCGCTTTGGAGCCTGCTGTTGTTGGCGCTGGGCTCGGGAGGCCCCTGAACATGGCGCTGTGTGCTGCGTGTGCCAGCCCCAAGAGATTCCCGTGTGGAAGAAGGGAGACGATGAAGGAGGCCGAGGGCCCTTTGCTCGGGGCCGGCTCCTCTGTGGCCTCTTGCTTGCCGGAGAGAAGGGCTGCCCGCTGGGCACGGGGAGTGCCTTCTAGCTGCCGTCCCGTGCCCTGTCCTGCAGCCCCCTCCTCATGCCATGTGGAACGCCATTGCCAGCAGTGCGGCTGCCATTTTAGAACCTTCGCCGCATCACAGCCGTCACCTTGGTCACCGCTGCCCCGGCCAACGCACTCGCCTCTGTGAGCTCTGGCAGCCATGCCTGGAGTGAAGAGAGCGAGGGGCGAATTTTGCCCTATTTTAAATGGGAAGAGGGAGCTTGGCTTCCCAGAAGCGAAGAGGAGGAGGGGGGCCGCCTTGAAGATCAAGCGGAGGAGGGGGGCAGCGATTCCGTTTCCATCGCGCCTGGACCAGCGCTGTGACCACCTCCGTGGAGCCCATGGAGGTGGATCCACCTCCGGATGAGCCCATGGAGGTGGATCCACCTCCGGATGAGCCCATGGAGGTGGATCCGCCTGCGGCACAGCTGGCCTGGCACCACACCACCGTGCCAGGCCCCGCAT
This sequence comes from Lagopus muta, assembly GCF_023343835.1. Lineage (NCBI taxonomy): Eukaryota > Metazoa > Chordata > Aves > Galliformes > Phasianidae > Lagopus > Lagopus muta. The sequence continues at coordinate 48,472,005 of NC_064439.1, read as the reverse complement.
CGGCGCCATCCCACCGCCGCTGGTCCAGGCGCTCAGCTCCCTACCCGCTGCGCGGCCCCCGCCCCCAGCATTAGCTGGGTGGCATGAGTTTCCATCAGCTCCTCCTCCGAGCCTCCTGGGGAGCCAAGTTCTCCTCTTCCCATTTAAATGCTTCAGGAATTATAGTTTCGTTGTTGTTGTTGTTGTTGATTTTAGTGTTTAGTGTTAGGAGTAGATTATTGTTCATATTCTTGAGTTAGGCATAGGTTACTTTTAGTCTTTTAGTGTTAGGCATAGGTTCCTGTTCTTGAGTTAGGCATAGGTTACTTGTAGTCTTTTAGTGTTAGGCATAGGTTCCTGTTCTTCTGTTAGAGTTGGGCATAGGTTAGTTGTAGTCTTTTAGTGTTAGGCATAGGTTCCTGTTCATACTTGACAGTTAGGGGTAGATTGCTGGTGTCAGGTGGCAGTGAGCAGCGCTCACTCGGTAAGCACACGCCTGATTGCTCATGCGAAGACATGAGTGCGAGTGCCGTGAGCACGGAGGCCCGATGGCATCTTGGATGGACTGAATTTGCAGCTTGTGACTTTTGTGTTGCAGACCGTCGAGGAGCAGAGTGTGAGTGGCTGCGCCGTTGTGTTGGGCCTCAGGAGAACAGTGTGTGCCTGTGTCTCGAGCATCCTGCGTGGCCGTTGCCAGGTAGGTGTGCCTTCCTTTGCAGTAAGCAGTGCTTAGGCGTGAGCCCAGCTCATGCCCCTGTCCTCAGCAGATGGGCTTTCTGCGTGCTTTATTGCTGTGCTTGGTGCCATACGGCACAGCAGCAGCAAGGCCATGAACACGTACGTAGCCAGGTAGATGCAAATGTGCAGCTGATGGTAGGAATACTCTTGTTGTTGGTGTTCATGAGACAGTGGTCGTGCGTGCGTGATCAAGCTCAGGGAGAAGTTGATTCTTGCCTGTTCAGCTCTTGCTGAAATGCAAGTTTGGCGTCCCTCCTTGTGGTTGGGTCGGAAGACCAACGCTATCTTGAGAGCACGTCTGTGAGTCAGGCTGGGAGTTTTTGCCAGCAGGAAGTCACAGCGTCGGAGCGCACGAATGGAATGATGGCTCTCGTTTCCCCCTTGTAGAAAGCAGCCTCCTGGAGAGCAGCAGAGCAGCAGGCTGTCTGCGCTATGGCCGCTGAGCTGCATTTCTCGCCCCCTGAGATCCCTGAGCCCACGCTGATGGAGAACGTGCTGCGCTACGGCCTCTTGTTTGGAGCCGTTTTCCAGCTTGTGTGCGTGTGGGCCATAACCCTGCCAGTTCCCAAGTGCCCAGAGACAGTAAGTAGCGCTCTGTTTGATAGAGGTTGATAGAAATGCAGAGGCAATGGGCTGGGAGGGAACCAGCTGGAGCCGTTGCCTACGGTAGCGCGCCGCGGCATTGCTGAGAGTGCGGCAGTTTGTTCTGTGCTTCCTTGGGCGTGCGTGCTGTTCGTGGTGGCACGCAAGGAGCCTGGAGGTGCAAGCTCATCTGCTGCTGCTGCTGCTGTGGCCTGTGAGTGGCAGGCAGGGCGTCCCCCTGTGCAGGGACTGCCTTGCAGGCAAGGCCTGTAGACTGTAGTTTATGTGGGATTTTTGGGAACAAGACAGAGGTGGAGTTTCTGTTGTGCCCTGATGTCAGGAAGGCAATGTGCAGCACTGGCACCCAAAGCTGCCCAGTCAGGTGACTTGAGCTCCCAAAGCGAGCTGTCAGGCAATTGTCAGAAAGTTCCCTTACTGTTTGTGAATTGATTCCTGTAGGACTCGGACGGCTTGGAGTCTAAGACTTGGGAGACGGTGAAGAAACCACAGGCAAGTGCTGCACAGCTAAGCAAGAAAGCCAAGAAGGAAAGCAAAAAGAAACGGTGAGGGCTTGAGCGCTAAGCCTCAAAGGCCAAAGGAAGCAGCTGGAATGCTGGCTGAGAGGTGCTCCAAAGGCAGCGCACTGTACGTCTGGTTTTGTGGCGTGGCCGTGCTTTCCCTTGCCCGGACATTGGAGAGGAACTGAGGAAGCTGGAAGGGCTTCTGATGCGTGACCAACAAATCGGACTTTGCCTGTGCGGGATTTCATGTGTGGCAAGAGCTGGGGACGCTGCATTCCTTCAGGGTCCTTCAGCTCGATAGCTGTTTCAGAATGTTGATGATGAGGTGAACTTACCGCATGTCGCTGGTCATGAGCGGTATCCAGGCTATTTTATTGTCTATTGACATATCTACAACATGCAACCCAAATCCCTTAGTTTAAAATAAAAGGGAAAGAAACCTTTTACACCTGGTGCTGCCTCTTTGAGTAGCTGGTCCAAACATGCCTGGCTTGGGCTGGCAGTGGCAGGGCAATGAACCGGCCGGCTTCACGTCCCTCCCTGGAGATGGAGCTGCTTTTCCCGCGTTTCCATGCTGGTCTTGCCAAGGGGTGGCCTTTCAGCCAAAGCGCAACTGCTAGCGAAGCGTGGTGAGCATCAGCTTGCTCTGTGAGGACTGAGAGAAACAAAAGGAGAGGAAGCAGCGCGCGAGGAAGAAAGGTGTCCCTGCACTCAGCCCCTTGAGCTTGTCTCTCCAGCTTGCCTGGTGGCTTTTTCAGCCTTGTGTAGCACTGACTGTTCCTGCTTGCCCTGGGAAGGCCAGCTGTACCTGCGGGCAGCCGTGGCCTGCACGTCAGCGTCCCGTTGAGCCGCGAGGAGTTCAAGTGCGGGTGGGCTGGTGTGAAGAGCAGTGCTGGGAGTGGGGCAGGAGGAGAGGGCAGCGGGAGGGCTGCAGGTGAGCGCGCCTCGGGCCCAGAGCTCAGGCGTGAGCCGGGAGGGCAGCGAGCCGTGCTGCGCTGCTTCAGCTGCAATGGCTTCGAGCGCGTCATGGGCAGCGCCGCGTGTGGAGCGTCTGGGTGCTGCGAGGGCACCTTGCTGAGCCGGAGCCCGAGAGAGGGGAGGGGAGGGGAGGGAGGGGAGGGGAGGGGAGGGGAGGGGAGGGGAGGGGAGGGGAGGGGAGGGGAGGGGAGGGGAGGGGAGGGGAGGGGAGGGGAGGGGAGGGGAGGGGAGGGGAGGGGAGGGGAGGGGAGGGGAGGGGAGGGGAGGGGAGGGGAGGGGAGGGACTGCACATCAAGAGTGTCTGCCTGCCATTTTGGCTTGGCGCGTCGGCATCTTCCTCCTTCCACGAAGGAGCCTGCACGGTGCACTGGGTCCAGCGTGCTACACGGCACTGCCTTCTGCTGCCTGCCTGCCTGCCTGCCTGCCTGCCGGCTGCACTGCTGGAGAGGAAAGACCGGATTGTCGGGCTGTGTGCAGCCAAGGAGCTGGCTGCAAAGGGGGGAAACGGAGTATTGAGGAGCGGTTAGTGCGTGTTAGGTTTGGGTGTGGATGCAGCGATGGCTGAGTCACCTCCATCAGCTCCTGGGGGCTGGGGCCGAGCCCGGTGCGTGGGGCTGCGCTGCGGGCAGGAGGGCTGCGGGGCTGGGGCAGTGGTGTGGGTGCAGCACATGGGGCCGTGAGAGGGCGTGCAGCAGGGAGGGCGTTGGGCCCGAGCCGCGCTCGTGTTTGTCGCAGCACAGGGGCTGCAGGGGATGCCAGGAGAGCAGAGCAGAGCGGGGAGAGCCGGGCTGTATGAAGGCCAGGGCATGAAATCTTCCCTTGGCAGCTACGTAGCTGCTGAGCTTTTCCCCCAAGTCTTCAGACTGTGGGGTGATAAGGCTCCGCAGCACAGCCAGCCGGGCCCTCCTGATACTTGGGGGTTAGGAAAGGGCAAAACAAGTCAGTGTCTTTCAAGAGCACAAAGCAGTGAAGCACAGCACAAGCCATTTATTGCCTGCGTAGGTGATCTTCCCCAGGCATGTCCATTGGAGATGTGCAGACTGAGTGTGGACAGAAAGCAAACGGAAGGGAGGGGAGAGGAGGGGAAGAAAGTAAGAAATGAAAGGAAAGAAAAAGGGAAATGTGAAGGGGAAGAGAGAAAGAGAAAAGGAAAGGAAAAGAGAAGCAAGGCAAAGAAAAGAAAGGCAAAGGAAAGCAAAAGGGGGAAAAGGGAAAAGGCAGAAAAGAAGACAAGTTGCACGCCGCCGGCGCCACCCGAGGGGAAACCGGCAGCGGAGCCCCCCAGCTGCCCCTCCCCCTCGTCCAGGCCCCGGGCCGCCCCCAGGCCGCCCTCAGCAACGTGACGCCGCAGGCGGTTGGTAGGGCCGGGGCAGGAAGTGCTTCGTGCTGGCAGAGAGCACTTCCGGGGCAGCGCGGCATGGCGGCGCCGGGCCGGTGAGCGGGGCCGGGAGGAGCGGGCTGTGTGCTGGGAGCGGGGTCGGGCCTCGGTGCGGGGGCATGGAGGGGCGCTCGGGGGAGGAGCTGGCGGTGCTGCCGGCACGCAGAGGCGATGCGTGCGGCGCCGGCGAGTGGTGCGGGGTCGGGGGGCAGCTTCCTCTCAGGGAAGGCCGTGCGAGTGCGGAGCTGTGTTGGTGTTTGGGGTGTGTGAAGGAGGAGGCCCCGTAGGGCCTAGTTGTCGCCAGCAAAGCCTGGGCGGGCGGGGCGGGGCGGGCAGTGGAGCAAGGCGCGTGGGTGCTGTGTTGGCCGGAGGGTGCGGAGCTGGAAGAAGGTTTGTGAAGATGTGCTTCCTGTGGACGTCCGTTGTCGGGACGAGGCAGGGCTGCAGTTGTGTGTGATTGTGTTTGTTGCTTGGGAGAAGTGCTGCCTTAGTCGAGTGGGGGGGAGGGAGAGGGAGATTTTCAGACTGCCATCAGTCAGGAGCACGGCACGTTTCTGCCTGCTTGGCTCCTGCTGTTGTGTGGGTCCCCGCGAGGCATCGGTGAGCCAGGGTGGCCCCGTGTGTGTGTGCCAGCATTGTGCGCGGATGTGGAATGGAGTGAGAGTGGTTGTAATGAAAATGCAGCTGGCCGTATTTCTGGTAGGGAATGGTTGAATCCGCAGCCGTGAGGCGCAAGAAGAGGCGCTGGGTGCTAAGGTGGAAAGCGGAGCTTGTGTGTGCCAGGAGGCAGGCGTGGTGAGGTGCGCTTTGGAGCCTGCTGTTGTTGGCGCTGGGCTCGGGAGGCCCCTGAACATGGCGCTGTGTGCTGCGTGTGCCAGCCCCAAGAGATTCCCGTGTGGAAGAAGGGAGACGATGAAGGAGGCCGAGGGCCCTTTGCTCGGGGCCGGCTCCTCTGTGGCCTCTTGCTTGCCGGAGAGAAGGGCTGCCCGCTGGGCACGGGGAGTGCCTTCTAGCTGCCATCCCGTGCCCTGTCCTGCAGCCCCCTCCTCATGCCATGTGGAACGCCATTGCCAGCAGTGCGGCTGCCATTTTAGAACCTTCGCCGCATCACAGCCGTCACCTTGGTCACCGCTGCCCCGGCCAACGCACTCGCCTCTGTGAGCTCTGGCAGCCATGCCTGGAGTGAAGAGAGCGAGGGGCGAATTTTGCCCTATTTTAAATGGGAAGAGGGAGCTTGGCTTCCCAGAAGCGAAGAGGAGGAGGGGGGCCGCCTTGAAGATCAAGCGGAGGAGGGGGCAGCGATTCCGTTTCCATCGCGCCTGGACCAGCGCTGTGACCACCTCCGTGGAGCCCATGGAGGTGGATCCACCTCCGGATGAGCCCATGGAGGTGGATCCACCTCCGGATGAGCCCATGGAGGTGGATCCGCCTGTGGCACAGCTGGCCTGGCACCACACCACCGTGCCAGGCCCCGCATCGGCGCCATCCCACCGCCGCTGGTCCAGGCGCTCGGCTCCCTACCCGCTGCGCGGCCCCCGCCCCCAGCATTAGCTGGGTGGCATGAGTTTCCATCAGCTCCTCCTCCGAGCCTCCTGGGGAGCCAAGTTCTCCTCTTCCCATTTAAATGCTTCAGGAATTATAGTTTCGTTGTTGTTGTTGTTGTTGATTTTAGTGTTTAGTGTTAGGAGTAGATTATTGTTCATATTCTTGAGTTAGGCATAGGTTACTTTTAGTCTTTTAGTGTTAGGCATAGGTTCCTGTTCTTGAGTTAGGCATAGGTTACTTGTAGTCTTTTAGTGTTAGGCATAGGTTCCTGTTCATACTTGACAGTTAGGGGTAGATTGCTGGTGTCAAGTGGCAGTGAGCAGCGCTCACTCGGTAAGCACACGCCTGATTGCTCATGCGAAGACATGAGTGCGAGTGCCGTGAGCACGGAGGCCCGATGGCATCTTGGATGGACTGAATTTGCAGCTTGTGACTTTTGTGTTGCAGACCGTCGAGGAGCAGAGTGTGAGTGGCTGCGCCGTTGTGTTGGGCCTCAGGAGAACAGTGTGTGCCTGTGTCTCGAGCATCGTGCGTGGCCGTTGCCAGGTAGGTGTGCCTTCCTTTGCAGTAAGCAGTGCTTAGGCGTGAGCCCAGCTCATGCCCCTGTCCTCAGCAGATGGGCTTTCTGCGTGCTTTATTGCTGTGCTTGGTGCCATACGGCACAGCAGCAGCAAGGCCATGAACACGTACGTAGCCAGGTAGATGCAAATGTGCAGCTGATGGTAGGAATACTCTTGTTGTTGGTGTTCATGAGACAGTGGTCGTGCGTGTGTGATCAAGCTCAGGGAGAAGTTGATTCTTGCCTGTTCAGCTCTTGCTGAAATGCAAGTTTGGCGTCCCTCCTTGTGGTTGGGTCGGAAGACCAACGCTATCTTGAGAGCACGTCTGTGAGTCAGGCTGGGAGTTTTTGCCAGCAGGAAGTCACAGCGTCGGAGCGCACGAATGGAATGATGGCTCTCGTTTCCCCCTTGTAGAAAGCAGCCTCCTGGAGAGCAGCAGAGCAGCAGGCTGTCTGCGCTATGGCCGCTGAGCTGCATTTCTCGCCCCCTGAGATCCCTGAGCCCACGCTGATGGAGAACGTGCTGCGCTACGGCCTCTTGTTTGGAGCCGTTTTCCAGCTTGTGTGCGTGTGGGCCATAACCCTGCCAGTTCCCAAGTGCCCAGAGACAGTAAGTAGCGCTCTGTTTGATAGAGGTTGATAGAAATGCAGAGGCAATGGGCTGGGAGGGAACCAGCTGGAGCCGTTGCCTACGGTAGCGCGCCGCGGCATTGCTGAGAGTGCGGCAGTTTGTTCTGCCCTTCCTTGGGCGTGCGTGCTGTTCGTGGTGGCACGCAAGGAGCCTGGAGGTGCAAGCTCATCTGCTGCTGCTGCTGCTGTGGCCTGTGAGTGGCAGGCAGGGCGTCCCCCTGTGCAGGGACTGCCTTGCAGGCAAGGCCTGTAGACTGTAGTTTATGTGGGATTTTTGGGAACAAGACAGAGGTGGAGTTTCTGTTGTGCCCTGATGTCAGGAAGGCAATGTGCAGCACTGGCACCCAAAGCTGCCCAGTCAGGTGACTTGAGCTCCCAAAGCGAGCTGTCAGGCAATTGTCAGAAAGTTCCCTTACTGTTTGTGAATTGATTCCTGTAGGACTCGGACGGCTTGGAGTCTAAGACTTGGGAGACGGTGAAGAAACCACAGGCAAGTGCTGCACAGCTAAGCAAGAAAGCCAAGAAGGAAAGCAAAAAGAAACGGTGAGGGCTTGAGCGCTAAGACTCAAAGGCCAAAGGAAGCAGCTGGAATGCTGGCTGAGAGGTGCTCCAAAGGCAGCGCACTGTACGTCTGGTTTTGTGGCGTGGCCGTGCTTTCCCTTGCCCGGACATTGGAGAGGAACTGAGGAAGCTGGAAGGGCTTCTGATGCGTGACCAACAAATCGGACTTTGCCTGTGCGGGATTTCATGTGTGGCAAGAGCTGGGGACGCTGCATTCCTTCAGGGTCCTTCAGCTCGATAGCTGTTTCAGAATGTTGATGATGAGGTGAACTTACCGCATGTCGCTGGTCATGAGCGGTATCCAGGCTATTTTATTGTCTATTGACATATCTACAACATGCAACCCAAATCCCTTAGTTTAAAATAAAAGGGAAAGAAACCTTTTACACCTGGTGCTGCCTCTTTGAGTAGCTGGTCCAAACATGCCTGGCTTGGGCTGGCAGTGGCAGGGCAATGAACCGGCCGGCTTCACGTCCCTCCCTGGAGATGGAGCTGCTTTTCCCGCGTTTCCATGCTGGTCTTGCCAAGGGGTGGCCTTTCAGCCAAAGCGCAACTGCTAGCGAAGCGTGTGAGCATCAGCTTGCTCTGTGAGGACTGAGAGAAACAAAAGGAGAGGAAGCAGCGCGCGAGGAAGAAAGGTGTCCCTGCACTCAGCCCCTTGAGCTTGTCTCTCCAGCTTGCCTGGTGGCTTTTTCAGCCTTGTGTAGCACTGACTGTTCCTGCTTGCCCTGGGAAGGCCAGCTGTACCTGCGGGCAGCCGTGGCCTGCACGTCAGCGTCCCGTTGAGCCGCGAGGAGTTCAAGTGCGGGTGGGCTGGTGTGAAGAGCAGTGCTGGGAGTGGGGCAGGAGGAGAGGGCAGCGGGAGGGCTGCAGGTGAGCGCGCCTCGGGCCCAGAGCTCAGGCGTGAGCCGGGAGGGCAGCGAGCCATGCTGCGCTGCTTCAGCTGCAATGGCTTCGAGCGCGTCATGGGCAGCGCCGCGTGTGGAGCGTCTGGGTGCTGCGAGGGCACCTTGCTGAGCCGGAGCCCGAGAGAGGGGAGGGGAGGGGAGGGGAGGGGAGGGGAGGGGAGGGGAGGGGAGGGGAGGGGAGGGGAGGGGAGGGGAGGGGAGGGGAGGGGAGGGGAGGGGAGGGGAGGGGAGGGGAGGGGAGGGGAGGGAAGGGGAGGGAAGGGGAGGGAAGGGGAGGGGAGGGGAGGGGAGGGGAGGGGAGGGGAGGGGAGGGGAGGGGAGGGGAGGGGAGGGACTGCACATCAAGAGTGTCTGCCTGCCATTTTGGCTTGGCGCGTCGGCATCTTCCTCCTTCCACGAAGGAGCCTGCACGGTGCACTGGGTCCAGCGTGCTACACGGCACTGCCTTCTGCTGCCTGCCTGCCTGCCTGCCTGCCTGCCGGCTGCACTGCTGGAGAGGAAAGACCGGATTGTCGGGCTGTGTGCAGCCAAGGAGCTGGCTGCAAAGGGGGGAAACGGAGTATTGAGGAGCGGTTAGTGCGTGTTAGGTTTGGGTGTGGATGCAGCGATGGCTGAGTCACCTCCATCAGCTCCTGGGGGCTGGGGCCGAGCCCGGTGCGTGGGGCTGCGCTGCGGGCAGGAGGGCTGCGGGGCTGGGGCAGTGGTGTGGGTGCAGCACATGGGGCCGTGAGAGGGCGTGCAGCAGGGAGGGCGTTGGGCCCGAGCCGCGCTCGTGTTTGTCGCAGCACAGGGGCTGCAGGGGATGCCAGGAGAGCAGAGCAGAGCGGGGAGAGCCGGGCTGTATGAAGGCCAGGGCATGAAATCTTCCCTTGGCAGCTACGTAGCTGCTGAGCTTTTCCCCCAAGTCTTCAGACTGTGGGGTGATAAGGCTCCGCAGCACAGCCAGCCGGGCCCTCCTGATACTTGGGGGTTAGGAAAGGGCAAAACAAGTCAGTGTCTTTCAAGAGCACAAAGCAGTGAAGCACAGCACAAGCCATTTATTGCCTGCGTAGGTGATCTTCCCCAGGCATGTCCATTGGAGATGTGCAGACTGAGTGTGGACAGAAAGCAAACGGAAGGGAGGGGAGAGGAGGGGAAGAAAGTAAGAAATGAAAGGAAAGAAAAAGGGAAATGTGAAGGGGAAGAGAGAAAGAGAAAAGGAAAGGAAAAGAGAAGCAAGGCAAAGAAAAGAAAGGCAAAGGAAAGCAAAAGGGGGAAAAGGGAAAAGGCAGAAAAGAAGACAAGTTGCACGCCGCCGGCGCCACCCGAGGGGAAACCGGCAGCGGAGCCCCCCAGCTGCCCCTCCCCCTCGTCCAGGCCCCGGGCCGCCCCCAGGCCGCCCTCAGCAACGTGACGCCGCAGGCGGTTGGTAGGGCCGGGGCAGGAAGTGCTTCGTGCTGGCAGAGAGCACTTCCGGGGCAGCGCGGCATGGCGGCGCCGGGCCGGTGAGCGGGGCCGGGAGGAGCGGGCTGTGTGCTGGGAGCGGGGTCGGGCCTCGGTGCGGGGGCATGGAGGGGCGCTCGGGGGAGGAGCTGGCGGTGCTGCCGGCACGCAGAGGCGATGCGTGCGGCGCCGGCGAGTGGTGCGGGGTCGGGGGGCAGCTTCCTCTCAGGGAAGGCCGTGCGAGTGCGGAGCTGTGTTGGTGTTTGGGGGTGTGTGAAGGAGGAGGCCCCGTAGGGCCTAGTTGTCGCCAGCAAAGCCTGGGCGGGCGGGCGGGCGGGCAGTGGAGCAAGGCGCGTGGGTGCTGTGTTGGCCGGAGGGTGCGGAGCTGGAAGAAGGTTTGTGAAGATGTGCTTCCTGTGGACGTCCGTTGTCGGGACGAGGCAGGGCTGCAGTTGTGTGTGATTGTGTTTGTTGCTTGGGAGAAGTGCTGCCTTAGTCGAGTGGGGGGGAGGGAGAGGGAGATTTTCAGACTGCCATCAGTCAGGAGCACGGCACGTTTCTGCCTGCTTGGCTCATGCTGTTGTGTGGGTCCCCGCGAAGCATCGGTGAGCCAGGGTGGCCCCGTGTGTGTGTGCCAGCATTGTGCGCGGATGTGGAATGGAGTGAGAGTGGTTGTAATGAAAATGCAGCTGGCCGTATTTCTGGTAGGGAATGGTTGAATCCGCAGCCGTGAGGCGCAAGAAGAGGCGCTGGGTGCTAAGGTGGAAAGCGGAGCTTGTGTGTGCCAGGAGGCAGGCGTGGTGAGGTGCGCTTTGGAGCCTGCTGTTGTTGGCGCTGGGCTCGGGAGGCCCCTGAACATGGCGCTGTGTGCTGCGTGTGCCAGCCCCAAGAGATTCCCGTGTGGAAGAAGGGAGACGATGAAGGAGGCCGAGGGCCCTTTGCTCAGGGCCGGCTCCTCTGTGGCCTCTTCCTTGCCGGAGAGAAGGGCTGCCTGCTGGGCACGGGGAGTGCCTTCTAGCTGCCGTCCCGTGCCCTGTCCTGCAGCCCCCTCCTCATGCCATGTGGAACGCCATTGCCAGCAGTGCGGCTGCCATTTTAGAACCTTCGCCGCATCACAGCCGTCACCTTGGTCACCGCTGCCCCGGCCAACGCACTCGCCTCTGAGAGCTCTGGCAGCCATGCCTGGAGTGAAGAGAGCGAGGGGCGCAATTTGCCCTATTTTAAATGGGAAGAGGGAGCTTGGCTTCCCAGAAGCGAAGAGGAGGAGGGGGGCCGCCTTGAAGATCAAGCGGAGGAGGGGGGCAGCGATTCCGTTTCCATCGCGCCTGGACCAGCGCTGTGACCACCTCCGTGGAGCCCATGGAGGTGGATCCACCTCCGGATGAGCCCATGGAGGTGGATCCACCTCCAGATGAGCCCATGGAGGTGGATCCGCCTGCGGCACAGCTGGCCTGGCACCACACCACCGTGCCAGGCCCCGCATCGGCGCCGTCCCACCGCCGCTGGTCCAGGCGCTCGGCTCCCTACCCGCTGCGCGGCCCCCGCCCCCAGCATTAGCTGGGTGGCATGAGTTTCCATCAGCTCCTCCTCCGAGCCTCCTGGGGAGCCAAGTTCTCCTCTTCCCATTTAAATGCTTCAGGAATTATAGTTCTGTTGTTGTTGATTTTAGTCTTAGTGTTAGTGTTAGGAGTAGATTATTGTTCGTATTTTAGAGTTAGGCATAGGTTACTTTTAGTCTTTTAGTGTTAGGCATAGGTTCCTGTTCTTCTGTTCGAGTTAGGCATAGGTTACTTGTAGTGTTTTAGTGTTAGGCATAGGTTCCTGTTCTTCTGTTCGAGTTAGGCATAGGTTAGTTGTAGTCTTTTAGTGTTAGGCATAGGTTCCTGTTCATACTTGACAGTTAGGGCTAGATTGCTGGTGTCAGGTGGAAGTGAGCAGCGCTCACTCGGTAAGCACACGCCTGATTGCTCATGCGAAGACATGAGTGCGAGTGCCGTGAGCACGGAGGCCCGATGGCATCTTGGATGGATTGAATTTGCAGCTTGTGACTTTTGTGTTGCAGACCGTCGAGGAGCAGAGTGTGAGTGGCTGCGCCGTTGCATTGGGCCTCAGGAGAACAGTGTGTGAGTGCCTGTGTCTCGAGCATCGTGCGTGGCCGTTGGCAGGTAGGTGTGCCTTCCTTTGCAGTAAGCAGTGCTTAGGCGTGAGCCCAGCTCATGCCCCTGTCCTCAGCAGATGGGCTTTCTGCGTGCTTTATTGCTGTGCTTGGTGCCGTACGGCACAGCAGCAGCAAGGCCGTGAACACGTACGTAGCCAGGTAGATGCAAATGTGCAGCTGATGGTAGGAATACTCTTGTTGGTGTTCATGAGACAGTGGTCGTGCGTGCGTGATCAAGCTCAGGGAGAAGTTGATTCTTGCCTGTTCAGCTCTTGCTGAAATGCAAGTTTGGCGTCCCTCCTTGTGGTTGGGTCGGAAGACCAACGCTATCTTGAGAGCACGTCTGTGAGTCAGGCTGGGAGTTTTTTGCCAGCAGGAAGTCACAGCGTCAGAGCGCACGAATGGAATGATGGCTCTCGTTTCCCCCTTGTAGAAAGCAGCCTCCTGGAGAGCAGCAGAGCAGCAGGCTGTCTGCGCTATGGCCGCTGAGCTGCATTTCTCGCCCCCTGAGATCCCTGAGCCCACGCTGATGGAGAACGTGCTGCGCTCCGGCCTCTTGTTTGGAGCCGTTCTCCAGCTTGTGTGCGTGTGGGCCATAACCCTGCCAGTTCCCAAGTGCCCAGAGACAGTAAGTAGCGCTCTGTTTGATAGAGGTTGATAGAAATGCTGAGGAAATGGGCTGGGAGGGAACCAGCTGGAGCCGTTGCCTACGGTAGCGCACCGTGGCATTGCTGAGAGTGCGGCAGTTTGTTCTGCCCTTCCTTGGGCGTGCGTGCTGTTCGTGGTGGCACGCAAGGAGCCTGGAGGTGCAAGCTCATCTTATCATGCTGCTGCTGTTGCTGCTGCTGCTGTGCTGTGTGTGCTGCCGGGCAGTGTCCAAGCCCTGTGCAGGCGCTGCCTTGCAGGAGATGGCTTTGAGTTCCAGTTCGTATGGGACTTTGGGGAAGGAGATAGAGGGGAGTTTCTGGCGTGCCCTGATGTCAGGAAGGCGGTTTGCAGTGCTGGCAGCCACAGCTGCCCGGGCGGTGACTTGAGCTCCCCACGCGAGCTGTCAGCCACTTGTTACCTGTGAAGGTTCCCTGACCGTTTGTGCCTTGATTCTTGTAGGACTGGCACAGTCTTGGGACTCGGTCTGGCCAGACAGTGAAGAAAGCCAAGGCAAGTGCTGCTCTGCTGAGGAAGAAAGCCCAGAAGGAGAGCAAAAAGAACCGAGCAGGGCTGGAGCGAGAAGGCCCACAGGACACTCGAATCAGCTGGAATGCTTCCTCGGAGGTGGCACCAAAGGCAGCGGACTGAGTCAGCGTCCAGTTTTGTGGCATGGCCGTGCTTTCTCTGTCACGGACAGGGCAGCGGAACTGAGGCACCTGGAAGGGAAGGGCTTGTGCTGCATTCCAAGCAAAGAGGGCTTGCCAGAGCCAGGTCTTCATCTATGGCAAGAGATGGAGAGGCTGTGTTCCTTCCGGCTGCGTCTGTTCAGGGCCAGGGCCGGTCTAGTGTGAGACTGAAGTACGGCTGGCCGGGCCTGGAGGGAGAGGAGCTGACGTAGCCACAGGGTCAGGCTTCTCCTTGTGTCTGCCTGGAGGCTGATTGACTCATTGCTAAGCAGAAACCCTGGGCGCTGGGGTTTCCTTTTGGGCTGTGTTGATAAATACAAGCCCGAGCCTTTTACATTGAATAAAAGCGAAACCAACTTTTTCCACACGGTGCTGCCTCTTTCCGTAGCTGGTCAAAAGGTGCCGTGCTTGGGCTGGCAATCGTGGGGCCATGAACCAGTCGGCTCTCCCCTGAAATTCTGCTGGTTTTCCCCCGTTTCCTTGTTGGTCTTCCCAACGGGTGGCCTTTCAGCCCACCTGTAACTGCTGGCCACAGGCTGTGAGCCTGCCCTTGCTCTCCAAGGACCGCTAGCAAAAGCACGAAGGAGGGGAAGCGGCCCGGGAGGAAGCAAGGCGTCCTTGCACTCAGCCCCTGGAGCTTGCCTCTCTTCCTGGTGGCTTTTTCAGCCCTGGGCTGTGCTGAGGGTTGCTGTTTGCCCTGGGAAGCCCAGCTGCACGCGGGCAGCCGTGGCCTGCACATCAGCCTGGCGTTGGGGCACGAGGAGCGCAGGTGTGGGTGGGATGGTGTGAAGAGCAGCGCTGGGAGCGGGGAGGAGGAGAGGGCAGCGGGTGGGCGGCAGGTGAATGTGCCTCGGAGCAGAGCTCAGCCTCGAGCTTGGAGGACACCGAGCCGTGCTGCGCTGCTGCAGCTCCAGTGGCTTCAGGCGCGTTACGGCAGCGCCGCGTGTTGTGCCAGGGCGCTGCGAGGGCGCTTTGCTGAGCCATGAGGGGCGACTGCTTTGCCAAGTGTTTTCCTGTCGCTCCTTGCAGTTCCTGCGTTTGAATTACTGCACGATGATGTGCTGTTTAAACTGCTCCTCGTACCTCTGCATCCTCTGCAGACTGTGCTGCCAGGGCCCTGATGGAGTGGTGGAACGTTACTGGTGCTGGGCAGAGGCCAAGGCACCTTTCTATTAACTGGCTTCCAGCTGAGCTTTTTGCCACTTCTCGCAGCCCTCTCTGCCTGGCCCTTGGGGTAGTTTTGTGCCCACCTCGTAGCCCTCTTTTTTACCTGGTATGTCATCAACTTGCCTATGAGGCTGTGGTGAGAGAGTGAGGAAAGCCTTCTTGAGGTGGAGAGAAACAGAATTCACTGGTGTTTTCTCTCCCACCAAACTTCCCCGCCCCTCCCCCCCATGGGAAGCTGTCACATAGGTAGCCAGTGGTTTCCCCTTTGTTCTCTGTCACCCTTTTCCTTAATGAGTCCAGGGACGACTTGAGGGGAATGGAGCCTGAAGTCTGGAGGATAGGCAATGTCACTGAGGTCTTCAAAAAGAGCAAGAAGGAAGACCCAGGCAATTATAGGCCAGTCAGCCTCACCTCTGTCCCTGGAAAGGTGAGGGAACAGCTACTGCTAGATGTCATCTCCAGACAACTGGAAGAAGAGCAGGTGATCAGGAGTAGTCAGCACGGGTTCACCAGGGGGAGGTCGTGCTTGACCAACCCGGTGGCCGTCTATGCTGTTGTCTCTGGCTGGGTGGACGGGGGCAGAGCAGAGGATGTAGCCTACCTTGATTTCAGCAAGGCATTTGATACTGTCCCCCACGACATCCTTATCACAAAGCTGAGCAAGTGTGGGATAGATGAGTGGACAGTGAGGTGGGTTGAGAACTGGCTGACTGGCAGAGCACAGAGGGTTGTTGGTGGTGGTGCAGAGGCCGCTTGGAGGCCTGTAAGCAGCGGTGTTCCTCAGGGGTCGGTGCTGGGTCTGCTCTTGTTCAACATCTTCATCAATGACCTTGATGAGGGGATAATGGCCACCCTCAGCAAGTTTGTGATGATACGAAGTTGGGAGGATTGGCTGACAGCCTGAAGGCTGTGCTGCCATTCAGCAAGACCTGGACAGGCTGAGAGCTGGGCAAAAACAAAACAGATGAAGTTTAACAAAAGCAAGTGTAGAGTCTTGCATCTGGGGAGGAATAATTGCATGCACCACTACAGGTTGGGGAATGAGCTGCTGGAGGGGAGCTCTGCGGAGAGGGACCTGGGTGTCCTGGTGGACGACAGGTTGGCCATGAGCCAGCAGTGTGCCCTTGTGGCCAAGAGGGCCAATGGCATCCTGGGGTGCATTAAAAAGAGCGTGGCCAGCAGGTGGAGGGAGGTGATCCTCCTCCTCTGCTCTGCCCTGGTAAGACCTCATCTGGAGCACTGCGTCCAGTTCTGGGCTCCCCAGTACAAAAAGACAGGGATCTCTTGGAAAGAGTCCAGCGGAGGGCCACAAATATGGTGAAGGGCCTGGAGCATCTCTGCTATGGAGAAAGGCTGAGAGAACTGGGTCTGTTCAGCCTGGAGAAAAGAAGACTGAGAGGGGACCTGATCCAGGTCTATAAATATCTAAGGTGTGGGGGGCAGAATGGCGAGGCCGGACTGTTTTCAGTGGTGAGTGGAGACAGGACAAGGGGAAACGGCCAGAAACTGCAGCATAGGAAGTTCCACACAAATGTGCGAAGGAACTTCTGTACAGTGAGGTGACGAAGCACTGGAACAGGCTGCCCAGGGAGGTTGTGGAGTCTCCTTCTCTGGAGATGTCCAAGACCTGCCTGGATGCCGACCTGTGCGACCTGCTGTAGGGAACCTGCTTTGGCAGGGGGTTGGACACGATGAGCTCTGGAGGTCCCTTCCAACCCCTACAGTTCTGTGTGATTCTGTGGAGGAGTGAAGCAGGGGCAGCAGGGCCGGCTGTGCAGATAGGCATAAAGATACCTCCCATGCCCTGGCTCTTCTGCCCCCACAATGCTTGCAGCACCATTTAGCAATTCCCCCCCTCCTAATATTTGTAGAAGTTAGCTCAAAAAAATCCAGATTGTTTTTATATATTGTTTTTAATTAAACGACAACCCTGCAGCCAGTGCTGTGAATCTTTCCCACTGGACTGTGAGCTGCTCCTGGCAGTGAATTCTCTCTCTGCACCATTGGTTGTGTAGCAGTTACTGTTTGCCTCGACTTCTCTCTGGGGTCTCTGCATGTGTCTCTTCTCATTGGGAAACACCCTCACACCGTTCCTCTTTGCTTTTGTGTATGGAATATCTGTAATTTACCCTCCTTTGCATGAACTTTATTACAACCTTTGGGCTGTAATACCCATGACAACGAAAACACAACTTGCATTTTCAAGTGACGCTGCTGTGTTTTGTGCCAATTTCCAGATCAGTGCTCCTTTGGTCTCTGAGGTAGGACAGGGTGAAGGGGAGCGGCGTGAAGCTGTGTGCATTCCCTGCTGTGGGGGGCTGGTTTGCTTTTTCTTGGCAGGGTGGGCAGGAGCTCGGGGTTAGAGGAGCATCCAGATGGCATTCGTGGGATCAGCAGCTCTGCCACAGGAGGAGGTGAGGCTGCACGCCGAGCTGCAGGACAGGAAGGGGAGGAGGTCCCGGCCCAGCTCTGGACGGTGCTCTGCGGCACTGGGCAGCTCCATCCTGGCTCAGCAGTGGGATCACACGAGGAGCACAAAGAGCACTACCAAACACAGCTGGGGCATCTCTGTGCAGTTTTGCCTTCCCTGGAGGAACCCAGAGCTTCCCGCTTTGTTTCTGCTCCTGTAGCATTTGTATGCAGTGTGAGCATAAGCTTCTGCTGCCTTATTCTTCTTCTGGCCTTTGGTATCTTCAGGGGGGCTGCAAGAAAGAAGGGGAAAGAGTTAGAGAGTTTAGATTGGACTTATGAAAGAAGTCTGTTACAATAAGGGTGGCACTGGAGCAGGGACACTGAGGGACCCTGGGGATCTCTGGAGCCCTGAGCACTGTGTGTCAGGGCCTGGGGATGGATGGGATGGAGGGCGCCATCCCTGCCCCGTACCAGGGGGACCATTGCCACCCGCAGAGCTTCCCTCATGCTTTGGACAGCTGTGCAGAGGAGGAGGGTCTCGAGGTGTCCTAGGGATGTGATCAGCTCTGGCATCCTCCAGTGATCAATAAAGCCCTCAGCAGAGCCATGCACTGTGTGTCTGCATCCCCATCCTCAGCAGGGGCTGTTCGTGTCTGCTCCTGCCTGGCAGAGGCCACCTCTAAGTGGTGGGAGGGGTTCCCAGCTCCATACCCCACACCCTATGTGCTGCACCCATGGGCCTCTCCATCCCCTCTGTGCTGCCTGCTCCAAAAAGGACAGAGCTCCCCGTGCTGCCAAGCAGCCCCAGTACCCTCCCACTGCTCCCTCCCAGTTCCTCCTTCCACTTCCTCCCAAACCCTTCACCCTTTCTTCCACCTTATCTATGGCCTCCTTTTACCTCTTCTCTTATCGCAGCCAATTGCCCCTCACTTGGAGCTGCTTCAGCCCTTCAGTCCCACTTCCCCTCCATCACCACCCAACAAGGAGTCCCCAAATCCCCTCCCTCGGGCACCTCCAATCTCCACTCTGATGACCGATGACACCCTCTGCTGATTAGCAAAGCCCTCTGACCTCAGTGAAGATCTCTGATGATCAGTGCAGCCCTCTGACAGCCAACGAAGCCTTCAGTGACCGCTGACACTCCCTGGTGGCAAACTGAGCCCCCGATGATCAGCGGGCTGCTGTATCACATGCAGGAAAGGAAACTGAAGGGTGAGAAAGAATATTTTGACACCATTTGGTAGACAGCGTGGTTTGCTCATCACAGAATAAAGATTGGTTTGGATTTAATCAAGCACCGAAGTTGGAGAGAAGTGTGACTGCACCACCCCTGTGTGTGCTGCCCGCTGCCTGGGACCGGCTGCCTGATTCTAAGCCCTCCTCCCAGAGGCTCAGCTGCTCCTCAGCGATGCCCACCTGCTCCTCGTGGAGCTGCTGCTGGCCGGGCACTCAGACTCCGCTTGGCTGGGCTGCACTGCAAAGACACTGGGTCACAATCCAGGCTGGGGACTGCGATGGCTGCTGGGCTCAGGTCAGCATCTTCAGCAGAGCCAGGAGAAATGAGGGCCGGAGGGTGGATCAGCTCCTTATCCCCATCACTGTTGTCCTGTGGAAGGCAGCCATCAGACCTGCAGCGATTCGTGCTTCCTGAGAGCTCGGCACTGAAGGAAGCTCTCAATGCACCACCACTGGGCCTGGGTCCAAACCACTTGGATTCACCTAGGAATGAATGAGCAGATACACGGGGCGAGTGTCAAGTGTGCAAGCAGGCCACGCCACTGGGCTGATGACCAGCAGCTCAGTAGCACTTGCAGTCCTGTGTCTGACTGCATTCCATATCTCCAACCACATCCTTGCCCCAGATCGTGGGGTGGACAGTCCATTCCTGGGTGGCCCACAGTGCAATGCAAAGAGTGAGCCCCCAGCACACAGCCCAACCATCTGTGCAGATGTTCAGGATGCCATCACCGGGTCCCTTGCACACAACCATCCACACGGCTCGCAGTTCTGCCCACTGCCTGCTCTGACCATCCCCCTCATCGAACTGCATCGTCTCACTGGAAGGATGGTATGCTATTGCTCTCCACTTGCTCGGGTTGCCCTTGCTGGACCCATCTGTGCACCAGGCATCTTCAGGGATCGGATATTTTCCCTCCTGAACGGGACTCTGGTGGAGCAACCAGTGCTTCTTTTGGTGCATCACTCCCTGAAGCTCGGGAGACAAAAGTCAGTTGAAAGACTAGAACAACACAGAGCAGGAGGGGGAAGTGCAAGTGCTCTGCACTGAAACCTGAGGTTTCAGCATTCACAACAGAAGCCAGCTAACAGAAGCACTGTGGGAGCTGTATCTGCCTGTGCCCCTTCTCCCACGAAGCCCAACAGCAAACATTTGTGCTCAGCTGCTACTTTAAAACACCACAGTCCCTGTTCCAACAGCCCTCCTGCTACCTCTTCCATCAGAGCTGTGCCTGCAGACCCCAGACAAGGCCGGGGTGCTCTGCCTTATCCAGAATAACAAAATCGGGCAACGGCAGGAAGAGAAGAAGTTTGCACCTGCAGCACCCTGCCCGTTTATCTCTTCTGCTACTTGGTGCACTGCCAATACACGACCAGCACCACCACTCCAATTCTTCTTTCTGAATTAGCAATAAGGCAACTAAGTGGGAACCAAAGGCATCTGGGTGTGATGCCAGTCAGCTCCTGCAAAAAGCAGCTCACCTCATACTTGGGGCCAAGGGAGAACGAGGAACACCCCGACCTGTTCCTGATCACAGTGCAAATGTGAGCCCTTTTCAGACTGGAACCCTTTGGGCATTCCCTCTTTAAAAACAACAGCAACAACAGCATCACTGGAAGCTCGTTGCTGTTCACAGACCAAATCACCAGAACAGAAACAATGGGAGATGGCAGAGGTCTGAAGCAGCTGCAAAAGGAGCGTTAGGGCTTCAGTGGGGTTGGTTAGTTTGGTTTGTCATAGCAGTTCAGAAAGCAGGGAAGTGAGGGAGTTTTATATTAACAAAGTTCAAAACAGACCTCAGAGCTCTGATTCTGGCTGGGAGCTCTGAGCACCGTACCCAGCACCAGCCATCTGCCTGTGCCTTGCAGCACTTTGCTCCAGCAAGCAGGCCGTGCACTCACTGCATTTTCTCTGCTATCTCAGACAACACTGAACAGCATCATTTTAACCCCAACTCCATCCTGGATGCAACCCCTGGTTGTGTGCATGGAGTCCAACTCCTCATAGTGTGCAGAGCAGGCAGTGCCCTGCATGATGCCACAGAGATCATCACTGTGACAAACCAACAGTAAATAAAGCAACCGCTGCGTTTAGGGTTACCAACACTACAGAGAGAGGTGCTCACCACACTCAAATCCCAGGCTGCTTTTGGGCATGCGTTCCCACCTTTGTCTTTCCCCAGGGTGAGTTTAACTCTCACCTCACTACTTACAGCTGTGAGGGCAAATTTATGCCACCTCGTTTTACACACCCAACAGTCAGCTAGCCAAGACCCAGCTAGCACTGTCTAGGCTCCCTGTGAAGTTAATCCAAATAAATATGCATCTCCAAAGGGCAAATAACTGCAGAGCTGTGGCTCCAGAGAGCAACTGCTACCAGGAGCTCTGCAAAACACTCTGCTCCCAGATCCAACCTATTGCTGCAGTGTCAGAGATGAGTCTGCACTCAGATGTTCCCTTCCCAAATCACACTGCACAGCTGTTTCTCTCCTGGTGCTGCCTTCATGCAGTGAAGTCACCTCTCTGAAGCTTCAGGCCTTCAGGCTCAAGCTTCCTCAAGCTGCCAGCTTGGCATTCCGTCCATCTTGGGTTCTACTGGTGAAACAGCAACAGTGGCCACTACAGGAGACGTGACAGGATTTAAAGTTCAGAAAATAATTAAAAAAAAAAAACCACAACAGAACAGTCAGGTAATGGTGACCTCATTTCCCAAACTGTCTTTCTGCCAACCACAACTTTAGGGTTTCACAGACCTTGCTGCATTATCAGCTTGCCCTAAAAATGCCTTATCTGCAAACCAGAAATGAGCATATCGCAGCTTTCAGACAAGCACCATCCAACACAAAATGGAAGAATGCCACAAACTTGCATCCCCCCGAGTAAAAAGCCAGAAACTTTATTATTCATACCAAACTCTTACACACAAAAGCTCCTACGTCTTTTAAAATACCTTAGCTCTCAGTCCATCACAACAACAACACAGCACACAAACGGGCCCATGCTCAGACCCCTACAATACAGACTGAACCTTCAGTGCATTGTGCCAGAAAAGCGTTCATTTCACTGCCACTTGGAATCAGGTCACGAGAAGAGTGGTAACACGACAGCCAGAATGCTGAGAATCACCTGTGGAGAGGAAGTTTTGGACACAACACGCCGTAAGAATGACATGCTGTGAAAATGCAGAAAGCTGCTTGCTTGAGCTGCGCTGCTGGACTGAGGCAGAAGAGGTCAGTGAGCAAAGCCTCTGGAATTCCCTGAGGACGGCACTGCAGCGGGGAGAAGGAACCTGGGGACGCTGTGCACTCAGTGCTAAGCAGCACTCGAGGGATTCTGCACCAGACAACAGTTCAGGGCCTTGGAAGAAGATGATCTGAAGTGGAGCCTGTATAACAGAGTTCAGAGCCAGAGCCAAAGGGCACCGAAAAGGAAAACACTGCAGGGCGGTGTGAAATGAGATGAGCAGCAATCCAGAGACCACTTCAAATCCCTTAAAAATATACAGAGGGACTCATTGAATTACACACTGGACACAGCCAAGAGCAGCTTTGGTTTGCTCTTCCCTGTTTCAGCTCGTTACATTTGCACATCATGTTACTGTTACAAAACAACCACAAAACCCACCAAAAAATGCAACTAAGCTGAACAAGGACTGGATCAGTGAAGGAACAGAGCCATGGCAGCTGTGCTGCACCAGCCCACCCTGCACAGCCACGGTGTCAGCACTCAGCCACAACCCGCCGTGCTGCTCAGCGGAGGGCTTCAGCCCTACGTTACACTGCTCACAAGGGGGTTCTGCTGAAAGCCAGGGAAGCAGCAGACGTGCAGGGAGGAAAAGCTCCTCCATCCTTAATATGGCTCACGACCTGATACGGGACTGAGAAACTGCACTGTGATACCCCAGAATCAGTAACAAGCAAAGCACGTGGTCATTCTTACAGGAGGTCCAGAAATGAAAGAGCAGCGTAAAAAGAAACACACAGGTGAACAGATTTGCTTCAGTGCTTGCTTAACTCAGGCAAACCTGATTTGGAGAAGAAAACCAAAGTTTGTAACTGAGCTTGGAGGGACTTACTAAACAGCAGGTCAGCCTGGATCCAGCTGAGCTCCTGGATCAGCTGTTCTCCATTGGCCCAACCTCCTGTGAAAAGCCAAGAGCAGAAATCCAGCTCCAAGGGCTTAGAAAGAGTAAATGACAGACAGCCCAGGCCACCTGAATTATTTTTTTTTTGCAGGAAAGATGTGAGGAACAAAGTTGTTCCAAAAACTGTCCTCAGTTTTCCTTGTTCCACTACCAAGACGACAAAAAGCATCAGCTTCTCTCATGTGCACTGAGTTCAGTACCTCAAATGCTGTGGACACTGACATCGTTTGACAGAAAACACCTTCTTAACACACAACATTTCTTGCCTCCAGCCAAGCATCAGCAAAGCCTCTCGCCTCCCTCAGAATCCTCCTCCTGAACTGCAGCCCTGAGCTCCCTACCATGCTGCTGCCCTTTGCCAGGTGATGATTATTCAGCAGAACTGCCATGGGAGCAGAGGAAGACACTTCTCATCACTTCCCAGCTTCTAAGCACACATTTTTTAAGTCAGCTGTTTTGCTTTTCTCCAGCTTTACTTCAAGCCTCGGGCACAGACGTCCCTGGATCTGGTCTTACTAACACTGCTAATGCAACATTTAAAGGTTGCTGCATGAACAGGAAACTGGGATCTATTTGTGCCCTCATTCCTCAGCTTGCTCCAGCAAACAAATCCCTTGACACCAACAAGGCACGTTAGGTTCACTTTTCCACTTAAAGGAAATGGGCAAAACTCAGTGCTAAGTTTCCAGCAAAATGTGCACTGCATTCCTTTGGTTAGGCAGCTCTTGCAGACACAGTTACCCAGCAGTGGAAATAAAGCTGGGCAAGGAAACAAACCTGCAAGAACCAAGTCCTACTCGTCACACTGCCAGTGAGACACTGGATCACCGCATCCAAGAGCCAACTTGAGAGCAAGCAGGCACCAATCTGTGAACCTCATGAAAACCAAACACCAGCATCACATTCTATGCACACGCATGCACAGCCCTGTCTTGTCTGGATTTGAGAAACAAGGTCCTGAGGTAAGGTGGATTAGAACAGCTTTTCTTCTGAATAACACCACAGGGACATGCTCCTGCTTAAGTACAATGAACAGAGTTCTCTCCAGAACAGCCCAGGCTCTTCCACTGTCACACCAGGCAGACCAGAACCGTGACAGCTCTGCGCTGAACAACTCCAGCTTTCATTTCAGCCACCAGCAGCAATTCCTCCCAGTATGTACATTCCATGAGATCAAAACCTACAGCATCAAGAAAATCCCATTTCAGTCTTTAGAGAACGCAGCAAGCCTTAAAGTTGCATCCAGGAAGCTGCTGATGCTTAACATGTGTTTCCACGTGAGCCCACGGGGTACGTGCACAAACCCCACTGTTTGTTAGCAGGACTGGAAACCCTGGTTTGAAAACACACCCAGAGTGTTCTGGCGCTAGCAGAAACACTGACAGATCTCAAATGCACTGTAATAAATTCCTTCTCAGAAAATACTGGCCTGCTAACTGTTGCCCAGGATTCTGGTCAGTCAGGAGCAGTGAATCCCTTGTCTCATTCACCATCTGGGCAGCACTCTCGGTTCATCACAAGAACAGGACGTTGCACCATCCCACCTCATGGCAGAAGAGTGAATTGCAGAGATACTGCAAGACTCAACTGCACACAACGCACATAATATGGAAAGAGACAGCCCATATTCCAACAAGCTTTAGTCCCCTGACAATTAACATCCAGACGAGCTCGTGGGTTTGAAATGTCACTGTTCGGCCAATGAATCAGCCAGTGAGATATGCCAGCCTGCGTTTCTGATCCACCTGGTGAGGCAGCACAACAGCTTGAAGTACCAAGGATCTGCCAGGGGCTTTAGTTTAGAAATACTGATAATCCCATCATGCAATCCCATCCTCACCGTTCTGCCAACCAGCAGAACAAAATGCTCATGGGTAAAAGCCAGAGGGATGTGAAAAAGCCTTCTATTTTGCTGAACAGCCACACACCATCTGCATGAGCACTGCAGGAAGACTGCAGGAAAACCAGCTGTCAGTCAGCTTCTGCTTCTGTATCCTGACCAGAAGGGGGAAAATGCAATTTGCAGTGTTAAGAACAGCACTGACACAACAGGGACATGGACTGGTATGCAGGCCAACAGAACAGTGACGGGTGACAAAGTGAAGGAGAGGTAAAACTCGCAGCCAAGTGCCAGCTCCTGTGTGAGGGAGAGTTCTGAGGGAAACAGGGTAATTTGGTGGGAAAACAGCACAGTGCGGAGCTCAGGGCTTAAAGAACTTAGAAATCATTAAGCAGGCAAAAAGCCATCGCTGAATGGAGACCCATCAAACACAGCTGATGGCCAAGCATTTCTGCTGGCATCCAGGCTTTCTTCCATCAGCACAAAAGCTTGCCTTTTCCTCTGAAAACCAGCCAAAGCCAAGCTTGTCCTGCCATTGAGCCAGGCACAGCACTTCTCCCATGCAGAACTGCAGTGAGGAGCTGGCCGTGCTGGGCTGCTTCTGCCACCAGCTCTTCCATGCACCTTTCCTGAGGCACAAGCCTGTGAATGCTGAAACACATGAATAATTCTGCTCAGCTGGGTAATCCTGTGGCTTGCTCTGCTAGCCAAAGTACACGATTTGAACCAAAGGCAAAAACCTCTTTTTCTATCCTTGCCAGACCTCTGGACATCACCTGAGAAGGGAAGACGTAATAAACGTTTTTGTCTTGCTCTCCCCATCTCAGAACTGGAAACACTGGTGAACAGCCACGCATTACAAGTTCTCAGGACAGTAAAAAGCAGCACTCAAGTTGCCACATCCTCCCCAAGACGAGCCTGCTTTTATTGGGGTAGATGAGAGAACAGAACATGAAATAAGACCTGGACAACAAATACTGCAGATGTAAGATATGAAGATATCATCAAGGAATGCCTCACTTTTCAGTCAGCAGCTGAGCTGCCTAAACAGAGGACATGGTTTAGAGGACATGGTGGTGATGGCTGCACTAGATGACTTCAGAGGTCTTCTCAGCCTTAGTAGCTCTACGATTCTAAATTACACTTGAAAAAGTGTTTCAACCCATTCTAACAAAACGTAGAGGAAGAATGAACACAAACAGTAAGGAAATAGTGTCAGCACTCTCAGTCAGGCATTTTGCAGCTCCTAGCCAAGGCCCACCAAAGTCAGTAGATGAGCACATTCTTACTGCTGGGACAGCATTTCCTTTTCCAATCCTCTACTTTCCTTGTGAGAGCAAAACTGGACCAGCTCAGAACCTCGTGCTGTAAAGCTGAGCCTTCCACAGAGAAACTCAAGTAGTTTCCCAGACCATCATACAGTCTATTATTTGCCAGCTGTGAACAGCTGTGCTCTGAGATAAAGAGGTTTCCAGCTCTCCAGATCAGAGCATTACTTACAACAGCATCTCAAAAACAGGCCCGACTGGGGAGAACTCAGAGCAAAAGAAGGAAGAAGTCCTGCAGGACACGGTGGCACCTGACGGCCAAACTCGTGATGTTCAACGAGGGCTGAATGAGGAGGGAGAGGGAGGAAAGGGAAATGGGCACGAACCACAACTCTGCACACAGCTAACATGGCCCTCCAGAGCCCTTCATGGAGAAACAGCACGTGAACCTTCATCACCCTCATCCAGCAGGGATGAAGAGGGGGACTTTCCCAAGATCAAAACTGCACTGTGGGGAAAGGAAAGCTCACACAGCAAGTTTAACAGCCTCTCCAATGGTGCTGGTATTACCATCCCTGTTTTTCCATCAGGAAAGAAGTGGGCCACCACACAGTCCCTTTTCTGACACAGCAAAGGACGCTGAACTTGGGAGTGGAGAGGAGAGGAAGGGATGGAGAGGAAGGAATGACAAGCCTAGAATCAAACCTTTGATGCACATTAGTGATGTTGTACAGAAACTGCATTTCAAGATGCAATGATTACTGATTTCTTAATGCTGCACATCTTTACAGTCCCCTCAGATACATCAATCTTAGGATAATAATTATAAACCTGTCAGACCACAGAGCATCGTGACTGAGTAGAAACTTACTGCTATCTGCTGGGAAATGACCAGTGCTCTGTTTCTCCCTCTCCAACCACATCACAGCATGGCAAGCAGCTACTGAAAAGTACAGGCTATTATAAAGCAAAGTTTGCCATAGCCACAGGACACACCTCCAGCCAACTTTTATTAGATGGGCTCCAACTGCTGCCCTTAAGACAACACTTAATCCATTAACAAACAAGTTCATTAGTTATTAGAATCCTTTATGCTATTTTTATCATGGTATTGCAGCAGTCACAGCACAGAGAGAGGCAAGGTACATTCACAAACCCCTCTGCACACACTATTTCTGCCTGCTGGCCTACAGTCCAATGCTTCCACAGCTAAATACTTTTATTTAGGGAAGGTTCTCGCGGAACAGTTGAATAACCAAACTACCAGGAAGGCTCCCACTGACTTCAAGAGCAGACAGACCGAACCACTGCAGACTGGGCACTGCAGAAGTTTGCAACTCACTCTCAAACAAACTCCAGTTCCCACAGCCTGTACAAGGCACAGGAACTTGGAAGACTGTTGGTTTAGTGGTTCCCACCCAGTAACATCACCTGCCTCCAGCCCCCTGCTTGACCCGAGGCATCACACAAGGCTGCAGCCCAACGCCAGTCATGGTGATCTGCAGGAGGGCTGGCTGTGAAGCCGTCGTCTCCCAGCTGCTGGCCCCAGCTCTCTGCAAGGCCTGACCCCTCAGCACAGCCATGTGCAGACCTGCTAGCTCCAGCCAGTAGCATAGCTCAGCGTGCTCCTTGCCCTCTTAAGGAGCACCAGCAGCCCCCAGCCTTGCTCAGCCATCACCTTCTCAGTGTGAGAGCACACACTGCACCGGGAACTGATCCAAGCTAAAAGTGCCCTATTTCATTTTTGTCTCTTCACTTCAAAAACAAACCTGACAGTATGACTCTGCTTATATGTGTGCCTTGAGAACAGTCATCGCTGACAGAAGGGCACGAGGACACTTGGCAGTCCTAACATCTTCAAACAGCCTTACAGAAATGTCCCAAGGGAACGAGTGGCAGCCCACAAATCCCGTCCCATTAAAGCATGTCCAGTTTAAAACCAAGCACACACCAGGTGTTCCAGCTCCTGTGATACTGCTGGGTGCACTTTGCTTCAGTGCAGAGCTGCAGTTACACCTTGCTCAGCACCAGGCCCCCTCATACCCAGTGCTGAGTCTCACTGCAAGCAGTGGGTAACAGTGCTCATAGAAACCAGGGGCAAGAATTTAAGAGGAAAGGCAAACTATTCCTCAGCTGTAAACTGGCTGTTCTCTTCCATGCCTGAACATTTCATATACTAATGTGGCCAGTCTATATCCCTCAAGACTAAGCTTTTCACTGCCCAGATCTTGCCTCCAAGATACAGGTCTGCTCCAATATGGGTAGAAACAGATGGAGAAGCTCAAATTGGGAACTGGGGATAAAGGCCCAGATTATTCCTGAGGAAGTCCTCCAGCTACACAGCACAGTATCAGCACCTTAACTTCCATTTGTCTAAAAGGCTACAATTCAATTAGTGCAGCAAATCTTCCCTTTTCTGATAACCTCCCCTGGTCCTGCACCTACACATAGCCACCACAGGAAAGCAAGAACATCCCTAATAAATCTTATCTACCAAAGAGGTGGCTAGCAAACAAAAAAAAACGTGAAAGAAAGCACCCTCCAGGTTACACAGGCCACAGAAACTAAAAGCAAAGGGCCCAAAGCACAGCACTTGCCATCAGCCTCAATTAGCAGCAAAGAAGGGTTTGGGAAAACAAGGGCCTCTTCAGAGCTGCTGTAGGGCAAGGATGAAATCCCAGAATTAAAAACAAAATCCCCACACACACATTGATATTCAGAGGCAATTAGTTTCAGCTTACAGTCAGCTCACACACATCTTACCGCAGCAGCTCTGAGAGCAATCCTGTTCACAACTGGAAATGGATCACATCCTCACAGCTCCACCATCCACATCATGCAGAGCAACTGTCAAACAAAATTACAAAATGGTTCTTGTAAGGTACCCAACTTCAGCGTAAGGATCTGACCTATTTTATTACTGAATTATTGCTCCCACACAAGCTTCCATCACAGATATCCATCAGTGCTGACATTTTTACACCAGTGAGGTATTCTCAGATACGTATACTCTTCTTCCCCATCTTAAAGATGCATTGAGCAGATTTGCCCCTCCGGGTACCTCCTAATGGCTGCATTCCCCACCCAGGAAGACCAAACAGAGGCCCACAAGCAAGGCTGGCCAGTGGAGCAATGTGCCAGCCCCACGGCCCGGGCACAGCCCCTCTGGGGGGTGGCCTGGCACTCGCTGTGCCCACACTGAAGCCTGCAAGTGCCTCTTTTCCAGCTTTTACTCCTAAGGCAACCACCCCATCATGTCTCTGCTGGCCAAGAAGAAGCTGCTGGCCCAGCTGAGTGAGGCAGAGTCCTGCCACTGCCACTAACAGCACTGCCTGGAGGGCAATGGGGCAGCGAGCAGCACTCACCCCAACCCAGAGCCCAGCCGGCTGGCAGCCAACCCCCACTTCAAGGAGCAGAGGAGCCCAGAGACACAAGGATTGAAGGACGCATCCAGGGGAGGCTGGAGTGAGGCAGGACCCATCGCAGTGCACCCCTGGCAGGACACACAGCCTTACCCAAGAGCTGAGGATGGGGGCCCTGCACCCGCTGTCTTCACCGGCTTCTTTCATGCATACTGCAGTCAGCTGCTGAAACACATCAGCTGCCAGCCCTTTGGGGGATACTTCTCCAACTTGAAGGATTTCTTGGAACCACAACCCGAGGACACGGAGGACGACTGGGAGCAGCCCAAGACCTGTGAACCAAAGCGTGGAGCAGAGAGAGCCCGCAGCCAGCCACCTCTGCTGCTGTCAGAGCCTGCTGGGTGCCCCTGGGGCCGACTTCAGCCCACTGGCACAGAGCCCCACACCACCCACAGCCAAGTGGAACAGGACGAGGCAGCCTTGGGCCTGCAGGCTGTTTCCCACTTTGTCCGTGAAACTGAAGGCAGGGGCAAGGGCACTGGCTCACCCAGGGGATACCAAGAATTGGCTGAACCCAAAGCCATCACTCCCAGACCCAGCTGTGCCATTCCACTCATCCCAGTGCCTCAGTTCAAAACATTTACAAGGGAGAGATGCTGCATTTCCTGATCAACTTCAGCAACCCTCTGGAGCACCTGAAAAAATCAGGCAGCCCCACCAAAGCCACCTCTCTCCATTATCTCCATTATTCCTGCTTTCCCCAGCCCTGCGATAACCAGCTTGCACAGCCCTCCAACCCCACGCACCACCACCATCCCACAAGGGCTCACTGCAGCACCAGCTCTACCCCACAGCGACGTGGCACAGCCAGCACACCTATAGCACTCCACACACCTCCGTTTCCCACTGCAGCACCAAGCTGCTGCCTTGCTCTGGATCAGCCCTGGCCCCTCGGAGAGGCAGCAGCGGGATGCCGTAGCACTGGGATGCTGTCAGAGCTGCTGTGGCCCATGGCCAAAATCAGCTGGACCGTGTCATGTTTTAAAAACATAAGGGAGCAGAATGAGCTGCAGAGGTTTTCTTGCTAGAGATGCTGTGCCCCTGTGCAGTTCTGTAGAGCCAACACAGACATGCAGTGGATGTTCCCATCCTGCCATGCTGTGCCCAGGATGCTCTGCAGCTCCCTAGTACAAAGCCCCTGCTCCCTCCTACAAAACCATGCCATTTTAGTGCTCAAGTATGCTGCCTTACAGCAGGGGCTACTGAGGTTATAAAGGGCTCAGGACAGCAGCAAGCATCCATGGCAAGCACACTGGCTGCTCCAAAAGGGGTGCGGGAGAGTAGCATCCAAAACAAACCTCACCAGATGGTCCCAGCTGGTGGTGTGTGGGGTATGCTTGATTCCTGGAATTAGGGCTAGGTTGCAGGCGAAAAACAGCTTCACCTTAGCAGGTGTGTTGCCTGAGAGTTTCCTGCACAAACTGAGACTTTCCTCTGGGTTTTTTTCTACATTGTTTTTGGCATCTTTATTCCAGCCCCAGGGCTCACAGCTGTTTCCTGGAGCATCCATGTGTCCCAATGGGGGTGCCACAGGCTGAAATCAATGTGCAGCGATGGCATGGAGAGGCCTCCTTGCTCTGGAATCTACCACAGACAGACAGACAGCACCTGGGATGTGATCTGTGGAGAGACAAGGAGCGCTCTTGGTGGAAGCCAGATGACCCAGGACCACTCCTGAGGAATCTGCAAACCAGCACAGAACTGCAGAGCACATCTCCAGCTGCTTTTTGCCTCTGCAAGCTCCCACTGAGCCACTGCAAATGACCCAAAATCTTTGCTGCAGCCTCAAGACTTAGTTCTCTTGTGCCAGCTGCTCCCCACAACTGTGGGGTGTCTTGAGCACCTTGCTATGAGCTGTAAAATGGAAGGAGCAAGGAGATGCTCATCCCTAAAGGGGCACTTGCTCATCCACAAAAAGTGAAAAGAAACACAGCAGGCGCAGGGGTAAATCAGCTCTGAAGGAACACTTCTGCTCTTTCCATTGCACTGGTCACTCCATGCTGCTCTAAGGGTTAGACTAGGTGAGAAGAGATCTCACTGCTGCTGAAAGAGGTCAGACCAGCTTCATAAAGCATCACAGACCCAGCCAGTTCTGCATCCTCCAGCGTGCACAGCAGAAAGGGATTAAATGTGTGGCAGTGTCCAGGCACGTTTTGCCCCAAGAGCCCTGACACCAAAAGGCACAAAGGTGACTCCAGCACATGAGTGAGGACGTGGTCACAGGGCTCAAGTCGTTCCTCAGAGACTATGAGCAAGGGCATGAGAGCAAAGTGAGAGATGCCACGATCCTCAGGGTATCTCAGCCTCACAGAGAAATTGTGACTACAGCCTGTGAGATACAGCTGGGCTGCTTAAGAACACTGCGCATCCACAGCTGACCCACACCTCTATGAATCGTGTCCACAGCTGATGTCCACAGCTCCCTCAGATGCTAGAGTAAAGCTCAGGCTCACCCAGGCTGTGTCTTTCCCTGAACTGCTCCCTTCCGCAGTGAAAGCTGGCAGAGCTGGGCCCATGGCCCCCTCTTACCTCTGAGCTGGTCACAGGGTCCCTCAGTCAAGCGCAGGGCAGGAAGGAAGCTGAGACCCTTATAGGACCTCCATAGCTGAGACTCTTACAGGTCGTTTCCAACCTTGTGATTCCATGATTCAGTCGGTTCCTTGCTGCTCACTCCCATCAGAAAGCTCCACGCACTGCTTGGGAAGCACAATGTCCCCTGGGGAAAAGAGAAAGCAGGAACAGGCCATGCAGGTGGCTGTCACCCAGCAGAAGGCCAGATCCTTCCGCCTGATGTCTACTCCTTTTTCCAGTCCTGATGTGGCCCAGAGCATGCACAAGTATCGGTGATCAGCAGCAGGGCTCAGGGAAGGATCTGCAGAATCGGAGCTGATTCAGCTCTCCAGCCTGGCAAAGGAGCAGAGCCGTAGGGCTGCCATGAGCTGCAGGACTGCCCTGCTGTCATTCAGGTGGTGAAGCTGAAACCAGCTGGCTGGCAAAGTCCCATCTTGCTGACTGATCCATAGAACCCCAGGGAAAGAGAGACAGGCTCTGCGCTCAGAAGGGCTTGGGATACCGGTCCAGGAAAAGGGCGCAGCTCACAATCGTTGCTCAGCATCTCCACAGGACCACTGCTCACCATCAGGATGCTGTGAAGCCCAGTGCACAAGGCAGCGGTGAGACAGGGAGATCACAGCGAGTCCCCCAAAAGCTGGGCAACACCTGCAGGTGGAACATGGACAGTGCAGGAAGGGAGGTGCAGTGGAATTGCCAGGTCACAGCCTGAACCACTGCGTGAGCACACGAGTAACTCAAGCGGGGGAGCCTTCCTCTCTTTCCATCTCAGCAGTGCTCCCAGCAGCACACACACAGTCAGTCTGCACAGGTCTCCTCCCCACACCCCTCAGCCCCCTTTCACCTTACAGCACACCGCAGTTCAAACGCAGAAGGCTGCATTCCTCAGCTCACCACTTTCTGCCAAACTGTTGCTGGGAGGGATGAGTCGATTCCTCTTGCTTTGATATCCTGTTCTATAGCTCCTATATCTCAAATAAAGGCTCTGTCATCTCCTTGTTTGCTTTACAGGTGGGTAGGGGCAGAGGACATCAGTAACAATCAGAATGATCAGTGCAGTGGGAGGAGGTGTAACCACAAAGGGACTAGCACAACAGAAGGGTGTTACAAAGACAAAGGAAAGTGCTCACCTGTCCCTGAAGATCCAGGCTCACAGGAAAAACTCCACAAGGGAGGGATCTCCAACCACAGATCCTTGTCCACTGCAGGGTCAGTCCTTCAGTGAGGTCTAAGGGAGGTGCAGCCAGGCTCCCCTCATTCCATCATACAACTGAACTGCCCTCACCTGCGCTCCCAGGGCCGACTGGGTCCTTTCCCCAGATGCTCCATCTGGGCTGGTGGTTCAGGCCCTGACTCAACACTCACCACAGAGCATTTCTCAACAAATAACAGCCAAAGGGGGAAATGGTTTTTCCCCTGCTGTTTTCCAGGCTGCTCTAACAATCCCACCTCTGCTGTGCCGGTCGGCAGAGCTGACAACAGGATCTTCTCACGAGCCAGCAGGATGAGGAAGTGAGCAGAGTCTTTGGAAACGTGCCTGCTGTCAGGGTGGGAGTTTGGGCCCGCCCCAGCACCATGCATTTCCACCACACGACATGGGAGGTGGCAAAGGTGTGGGAGTCAGTGGAGAGCTGGTGGAGAAGGAGAAGCTTGGATGCCTGGCAGTTTGAGGGGACATGAGGTAGCTGCACCCATCACAGCCATGGGCAGCGCAGACAGACGGCCATCAGACATGATGTGCAGGGTCTTCATGACTGGAGCTTCAGGGGATGGCCGTGGTCACTGTGGAGAAGGGAAGAGTGTGGGCAGCAATTGTGAAGACAGGGCACCTACCCTGGGCTGCAGCCCCTACAGCAGGGTTGCAGGGTTTCAGGCTGCACAAAAAACCCTTTGTCTCATTTGCTTTTCAGAAGGACTCAAAATCCAACCCCAGCACTGGCACAGCCTGCGCAGAGCACCGCAAAGGAACCCAAAACCTGTCGGCTCCCTTCCTACACCCCTCAGATCACTCCAAGACCTCTCTCTCCCTTCAGCAATCCCACCCTCTCCCAAGGCGGCAAGGACCAAAGGGCTCTTCCGTGGTCAAGAACTCTCCATCCAACTCCCAAAGCTCTCAAACACCTCAGGTACCTTCAGCTTTGTCATACCAGCAGGGAAGTGCATGCACCCACCTGCCACAGCTCCGCAAGAAGACACCACTCCCTGCTGAATTATCTGATGGGCCACGTATGTCATACCAACAGAGAGAACAGAGGAAAAAACAACTGAGAGATGGAGAAAAAGGCCCTTAATAAACCAAGGACCTTGGGGCTCTCTCATGTTATTCACTGGGACGGGCAAAGCCTTGGGAAGGAAGGGCACTGGGCTGCAAAATGCCCATCCATACGGTCACTGATCCTGGGGATGGGAAACCACTGGGATGGGAAGGACGTCTGGGTACGAAAAGGCAAAGCATGGCAAGCCGGGGGGAAAGGGGCTGAGCACAACGGTCACAGAACCCCCGTGGGGGGAGGGGCTCCCCCAACTGCCACTCTCCAGCTGTCATGGCAGGTAAGGCAGCAGCTCCCCCTGCTCTGTCGCTCCAGCTGACCCCAGCGCCCCACATCTCACCCCTGTGGCCCCGGATCTCATCCCAGAGCCGCAGAAAACACCCCTGGGACCCGGATCTCACCCCAGCACCCCAGATCCCACTCCTGGCACCCGGATCTCACCCCAAGGCCCCGGCTCTCAGCCCAGTGCCCCTTCTGCCATTTCCCCACAGAGAGATTCCCTCGAGCGCTGACGGTGCCTCTGACGCCTGACGCCACTTGCTTTGATGCCACTGTGCCGCCATCGGACCCCGCCTGGATGCAGCCCACCGTCCGCGGACCGATGCCGGTACCCCCACAACCCTTCCCTGTCCCCACTGCCACCCACCTGGCACCTCAGCCCTCTGTCTGGCCCGGCCTACCAGGTGTCTGGGGACAGGCAGCGCAGCTCCCACCCGGGGGGCTGCCATCAACGCTGGCTCAGCTGCCACCTGTGGGCCTCACCCCAACTGCGGGGCTGCACTCACCGGTGCTGCTGCTCCTACCTGGGGGGCTGCACCCAGCTACGGCTCCCCCCCACGCCCCTGCTCCCTGCTCAGGACGTCCCCTGCCCGCAGGGCCGCTGCCACCCCAGCAGCCGATGGGGCTGTGGCCCGGGGCCGTGCCCCTCCACGCGGAGCCCCCGCAGCCCGCAGGCACCTGCCTGCCACAGGCCCCCGGCTGCCCCGGCCCCCCCCCAGTTCTTTTGCAGGTACCCTCCCTGCAGGAGCAGGTGCTCCCCGTGCCCTGCACCCTGCCCGACACCTGGCAGCCGCCAATGCAGCCGATCCAACATGCCGTGCTGCTCTCGGAGGACCAGGGGCACCCAGCGCCCACCGACGTCTGCTCCCACCCTGTCACGGCTCTGCTCACCTGCAGCGCTGCCTCGCTGCAATCAGGCCGTGAGTTCAGGGGCTGCAGGGCGGGCGGCAGGCTGTCTACTCCACGGGGCTGTGGGAAAGCTGGCATTGCCCCACTGGGGATGCTCTTGTTTGGCCAGCAGTGACAACGAGTGCAGACACCCTGGAGGACGTCGCCGAGGACATCGCTGAGCTCCTGACGTGGATCAACGAGGGTGAGTCGGGGGGCAGCAGAGCTGGCGGGGGGGTGCTCGCACTGAGCGGGCATGGGAAAGCTGGCAGTGCCCCTCTGGGCATTTTCTTCCTTCTCCAGAAGTGACAGCCAACCCAGGCATCCTGCACGACACCGCAGACATGGACGAGCTGCTCACCTGGATCAACAGCGGTGAGTTTGGGAGCAGCACAGCTGCTGGGGGCTGTCTGCGCTTAGCGCCTGCGGGAAAGCTGGCATTGCCCCACTGGGCATTTCTTCCATTGCCCAGAAGACACACCCAGCACCAGCACTCTGGCCGGCGATGCCGAAATTGACCCTTTGCTCTCCTGGATGGATGGTGAGTTTGCAGTCTGCACAGATGACCGGTGGGTGTCCGCACCAAGCGGGGGTGGGAAGGCTGCCATCATTGTGCCGGGGCATGTTCTGCTATTCCAGAAGCTACGAGTGCTCTGCACAGCTGCAGAAGGGAGGGGCTGATGCAGCGCACCACTGCCACACAACCACCGAGCCCACGTGCCTCCAGCAGCCTCAACTACACTTCCATTGCAGAGCTGCCTCACTCCCCCACGGCCAGCCGGGAGCTCAGCAACAACAAAGATGCTGAACCTGGGCTCCTCAACAACTCACGTGGGCACCAGGCAGCATCCCCTCAGCTGCCCGTGCCGAGCCCTCAGGCTGCTCCCGCACCGCCATCGCCAAACAACGCACACCCGATGGAAGAGGTGCTGCGAAGGCAGCCCCGGGTGATTCTCACCCGCCTGGCACTGCCCAGCCCCCTGGCTGCCCCTGCACCTCCTGCACCTCGCACTGCACACCCCATGGCAGAGGTGCTGCGAACACAGCCCCGGGTGACTCTCACCCGCCTGGCACTGCCCAGCCCACTGGCTGCCCCTGCACCTCCTGCACCTCGCACTGCACACCCCATGGCAGAGCTGCAGCGGAGGCAGCCCCGGCTGGTTCTCCCCCGCCTCGCACTGCCACCCGGCTGCATCTCCTGCCGGCTGGCACACCAGCACCCAGGGCACAGCACCGAGCCGGCCAAGCGCCCCGTGCCTCCTCTGCTGCGCGCTGGGCGGCTCGTGGAAGAGGCGCCGCACAAACAGCCCCACGTGCTGCTCAGGCGCCTCGCACTGCCAGCCGCATGCATCTCCTGCCGGCTGGCACACCAGCACCACGGGGACAGCACCGCGCCGCCCACCAGCCCAACGCCCGCCTGCACCACCACCAGAGGACAGAGCACCGCGCACAGGCAGCGCGCTGCCAGCATCCCAGGCACACACAGGAAGCTGCCGCGCTGCCACCGTGCGCCACGCCACAAACGCCGGCGCTAGGCCAAGCTGCCGCTGTCAGCACGGCGGCCAGCACCAGGACTCGGCACGGTTATGGGCACACAGCAACACAACAACCCTTCCAGCAGCACCAGCAGCAGCACAAACAAACACCGAAAAGAATGCACCGCCAGGGCAAAGCACAGACGCCCACCGAGTCTGGAGCAGGACACAAGCTTAGCATCCGTGCCTGGCAGGAGGAAAGGGTAGCTACTGGGCATGCTGCTTCCTCCAGCACAGGTGCAACTGCAGGGCCGCCAGCCCAGAAGCAGCCTGCGGCTGCCAGTCACAGCAAAGCACCTCTCTGGAGGAAGCCAAAGCACTTGCAGTCATGCCAAGGAGGAGGGAAGGGTAGCTACCGGGCATGGATCTCGCCTGCCAGCAGAGGGGGAGGGAATTTGGTGGGGTAGCAATTCTGGGTGAGAAAATGTACTCTGGTAATATTGTACTCCAAAATTGATGGAACTGGGAGGAAGGAATTACTGGCATGGGATTTTGGGGGGGCTGGGAAGTTCATTGGAGGGGAGAAGAAACTATTGGTGGGAGGGAGCGGGGGGGGAGAAATTAATCGGGGGGTGGGAAACTGATCAGAGGGTGGGAATTTTAGGGGGTGGGATCAGAACCTGTTGTTTGGGGTGGGAAATGGTTGGGAATCTTGTCATTTATGCACTGTTTTGTACGTTTCACTATTAAATGTCCTGCGTTCCCTTTGCTACACCTCTGCCTGCAGTCGTTCATGCAGCACCAAAGCCCCCCCAGGCCCCCATGCCCACCTCTGGGAATGTTGGGGTGGCTGCAGGCAGCCAAGAGCTCCTCCAGCACCTCCAGGCTGAACATCTCCATCGGGGGCACCCAGTTTGCACAAGGAGAGTCGAGGCAACGCCGAGAGGCAACGGGAGCTTACTGGGGAACTGCACAGAGCACCAGGGGCACTGGAGAGCTTTGCTCAGCACTTGTGGGGTTGGGGGGCTCAAACGGTACCCAGCTGGCACATTTTCACCTCACTAACTTCCAGCTCTCCAACATCCCACCCAAGCCATTCAACAGGCCCTTTTCTCCAATGGGGGCAGACTTTCTCCTTGCGCCTGACCTTCCCCCTCCACCTCCCCAGGCTGCCCGTCTCCCCCCTGGGCGCTGTGTTCCACGCATTCCCACCCTCCTGCTGTCGCTCAGTGACACATTTGTCACCTGATGCTCCAGGAAGGACAACCCAAACACAAATGGTCTTTAAGCTGCAGCAGCTCAGGACCAGGCCCACAGCCCTGGGGAGCCTGGCCACAGCCACTGGTACCAGGTGCAGCAAGCACAGGGAGCAGGCAGGCAGGCACAGCACAGCAAGCAAGGACCAATAAAGCTCCCCCATTTTGACAGCCAAAACACAAACTGCCATTTCACTTCTCATGGCTCTTCCCTGAGCTCCCAAACAAACACTTACTTCAGTCCCCTATCGCACTGCAACTGCTCATAATCAATAATCAAGATCTTATCTTTCACAACATAAGCAGCTCACTTCTGCTTGTGGCAATGACGCCCATTCCCATTGCGTCCCTTCATGTGAGCAAAATCACAGCCAGCTTTCTGACAGCCTCCTGCAAGATCCTCCACAAAGCACCCAGCACTTCTGAAGAGTGACAGAAAGGAAGGGTCATGCAAACACGCACACAAGGTCCCCCCCCAGCCCAGAGCAGCCCATCACACACGGAGCGGCAGAAACACCAGTGCAATGGCAGCATATTACAGAGGCAGGAAAAGCACTGCTCACCATCTCCAAGGAGTCGCCGACAGAACCAACTCCACAGCAGAGAACCTTCCAGAAAGAAACCCTTCCCTGCTCCCAGCCAGCCCTCAACTGAGCTCCAGGAGGGGCAGCCAGGCTCCACCCCTTCCAGCCACGGAGCTCCATTGCCTTCAGCTGCGCTGCAGGGCTGACCGGGTCCTTTCCTCAGCTGCTCCTTCTCTGGGTCAGGCTGGGATTCAGCACTTCTTAGACAGCAGAGCAAAGGAAAAGATCGCAAAGCAAAGCTAGAGACAAAATACAAACAGCAAAGACAGCTTGCAGGATCCTAGGAAATAACAGCAAAGCACAGGAAGAAGGCATAAGGCAGGGTTAAGTCTGCGTGTCTGTCTGAAGGAAAAGCTGCAGGTGTTCAGTGCTGCTCCATGCACCCATCGCAGACAGCTGCACACAACAGGGCTCCAGCAGCACTGGCAGCTCCTGTCAGCTTCACTATTAAAGCCATCTGACAAACTTCCAATTCCATATTGCCAGTGCTTTAAAGAGAGAAGCACTAAAGCTGGCAAACGCACGGTGGCTCCAGACAACAAACACCAGGTGAAATGGCACTTCAGGCCATCAGCATCCCTACGTTACTGCACCTCTTTTAGTTGATCCAGAGAGGCTTCCAGCTCCTTTCGAGCTGCTTCTCATTCCCTGAGCTGGAAAAATCAAGGGAAAAATGTTGGAATGGCTCCAAAACCCGTTCAATTTTCACTTCATCCCGATTTTGCCCTGCAGTTGGGGTTTTGTTTTTATTTCTGGTGTTGCACAACAGGTGACTGAAGTGACTGACACAGCTTGGAAGTTGAATCATTCCATCAAACGTGCTGGTTTTCTTTGAAATCTCTCCCTGAAATCCATTAATTCCTACATACACTGTAGGAGGAATTTTACCAGCCCAAGCCGACTCCAGGTTTGGATTCAGCTGTCACTCCTTTCTCCCCCTGAGAAACACAAGATCTGCACCTCGCTGCCATGTCAGAACAGACCTGGGGCACAGGGAAAGGAGCCAGAGAGTGTTTCCTCTGCTGCACGTTTGATTCCTCGCCATTGCAGACAGTCATGTCTTCGAGGTTGGAGAACAGTTCTCTGAATTCAGTGACACAAACTTCTGTAAAGACTTCATTCTTACTGTCACGGTTTGGATTTTCACTTCTGTCTGAGTGCCTTCTGGGCTCTCATCTTCAGCTCTGCTGCCACTGCCCCAGGCGGATGGGGAAGGAACCTGCAGAGGGTGTCCTGTCGTTTTCTCCCCAGCAGTGGGTTCATTTTCCAAGTAGTCACACGTTCACTTTCCAGTTCAGTCTCACCTATGATGCCTACTGCAAAGAACAAAAATTAGTGGAAAACAGATGATGATGTAGCTTAATATGGAGACAGTTTCCAGCACATACGTTATAATGTAACCTCATGTATAATCAAGGAATGCACAGATGTTATAATTGAGAAATATCCAGGAAAGTTAGGCTAAGTCAGATTATTACAACAAAAGGATGACAAATGGAAAATGTCCTATCCTCTGGCTGCCGCCTCTTGCCTTCTGCAGGCCTTCTTGGACACCTATGAGCCTTGAGTGAGGCTGCATCAGTGTGAAACACCGGTAAGCTGTGGAGCTCTGAAGGGGAGCCGTGGCTCCAGGACCTCAGGAGGGGCTGTGCGTGCTCTTTAATGTGCGTGCAGTCTGCTTGTGCTATGGCAGAAGGGCTCTGACAGCTGGGGCCGTGTTTGTGTGGTCAGGAAAAGTGGGTATGAACACTTCTCCCTTGGGAAAGATTGAAAAACAGAGCCTCTCGTTGCTGCTTACTGGATGTTTTTCATCTTTAGAAACACAGGTGTTTGAAGAATGCTGTTTTTCATGGGAGAAGTGCCAGAATGTATCTGATGGACTATTTGCTGTGCCTTTCTACCACCAGAAATGCTACTGATATGATAGTAGTTCAGAAAGGCTGTGCTGTGGATTTGTTTCCTGGACTCACGTGAGAAGGATGGCTGTGGAGATGTTGGTCTTGGGCAGGAGTTGTTAGAAGCTTTTGAGAGTGGCCTCCGTGTGTTAGGAGTGATTGTGGTACCACTGCTCGGTCAGTTGGAGTGCGTGAAACAAGTCTGAAGTCTTCTTTTAATGGAGCAATGGGAAAGGAGTCTATGGATTTGAGAGCTGACTTTCAGTCTGCGCCATTTTCCAGGAGCTGGGGCGAGGGGTGAGGCAAGGAAAGTTGTGGTAGGAGGATGAGGTGTGGGAATAGGAATGTCTTCCAGTGATAGCAACTCCTGCTGTTCCCTTTCTGGCTTGGAATGCATGCTTTTTTTAATGAAGAACAAACTCCTTGTGAGCTTGTGAATGAACTCATTCACACCTATTACTGTTAGGCGTTCTTCTCCACACGGAGCTGCAATTGAAATGGACACTGCTGGTCTGATTGCCAGCCCCCTCCCGCATGCTCAGATCAGCCAAGTTTGCAAGGCCTGGCTCTTGATGAGTTGTGCCCAAGGTCAGACGGTTGGCTCTTCTCAGCCTTGAGATGTGTTTTCCAGTTGCATGCTGTGCTATTCCTGTTGTGTTGACCTCTTGAGCTGCAGCCCTAACTGGGGATCCAAGCAGACTGACACAGAAGGAATGGTTGAGATCTATGTGAGCTTGGATTGGAAATGCAGTGCCAAGGGCTGCACAAATGTGAGACAGTTCTGAGTGTAAGGAAAGGCATCTGCTGGGTGGGGGCTTTGCTGGGTGAGTGTCACCCTGCTGAAGAGCAGGCAGCTGTTGTCTTTGCAGACAGCCACATCCATGGGGATTGGAAGCTTTGTCTGCCTTCTGGCTCTTGGCTGCTGCTCTGAGAGTGGAGGTTCTTGCCCGGAGAGAAGCAGCAGCAGAAAGGATCCCATGCGTGGCCTCTGAGCCCTTCCAGACAAACCAGCTGGATTAGCGTGGCTGTGACCTTGGTTTGGAGTTCACCCAGCAGGCTTTGCCCAAAGCAGAATGAGCTGTGGGCACAGCGTCCAGCAGTGGAAGCGACCAACAGCTGGAGACAGCAGCAGCCTGAGCGGAAAGCGGCGCTCTTGAGGGAAATCCTCACTGTGAACAAAGGCCCAGAAGAAGAGAGCAGCTTGTCCCTGCGTTCACATAGTAAGGTTTTCCTTTCTGATCTGTTACCCCTCAGGCACTGCCTGCAGCTGTGTGATGTGCTCTGCAGGAAGTGCCCATGTTTCACATTCCACCTCTTGTTATAAAGCTTAGAGGCACCCTCAATTTCTGCAGCCCTGAGCTTTGTGCCACGAGAGCTCTCCAGCTTCTACCCGGGATGTGGGACTGTAACGTGTCTACTCTGTCAGGCTCTTCTTCTCTTTTCTCTTTTAAGGTACCTCTTTTAAGTACCTCCTTTAAGGTAGGAAAATTCCTTTCTGGGCCAGGAGAAGAAGAAATGCAGCAATCTTCACTGCACTGCTCAGTTTGCCTGAATTGCCAAGTGCTCCTCGTTTTTCTCATACCCTTCAATTCCCAGTCCATATTTTCCCCAAAGCAAAAGAATTCAGAGGTAACCACCTACAGTTCAGTGATTTCAGTATTTATTTCTGACTGTGGCAATCACTTCAGTTCAGAAGTCACACTTAATTTACGGAGCCTGCTTTAATTCTGACCAAGGTTGCAGTGGCAGCTGGCTTCCCAAGGCTGCAGTACGTGGTGGTGGCACAGCCTCGGGCTTCTGCATTTGTGCTGATCCCACATTTCCTTTCTCTGTCTCGCAGGTCAGCTGGTGCTGGAAGCGGCCGGCATCCAGTGTGAATGAAAGTCAGTGCAGGAGCAGCTGCTGCTGGGAGGAAGGAAGCGCAGCCTGATGGACGCTGACGCATCTCCCGGCACGGCACCAGAGGAGGCAGCAGTGATGCTGGGGGGCAGCTGCAGAAGAACACGAGGAGCTCCTCAGCAGGAAGCCACAAACCCTGCAGAAAGCTGCAGCAGACTCAGAGCACGTGTGGATGCCCAGGAGGAAATGCAGGCCCAGCGCTTGAGCAGCGCCTGGCCACGGAGTGCTGCGGCCCAACAACAAAGCTGTTCTGCCTTTGCCCAGATGGCTTTCCAAGGTGGACTCGTCTGTCCTCACAAAAACCAGAGGGCTGACTCATTCGAATGCTTGCTGATTGCTTGGGAGCCCAAATCCTCCCAGCCTCCAGCCTCGGGGAGCCTGGGGGCAACATCTCCTGGGTCTGATCATGCGGTGCCTGAGCGAGAGGATGACCCAGGCTGGTTACACAAGAGTCATCTTAATTTCTCTGTTTTGATACTTCAGATAATGCCATTGGGCGGCCCTCATGTTTTCTTACCATTTGGTACCAGGCCTGGTGACTTTGGGGCAGAGCCCAGAAGGCTGCATCCAGCCCAGGGGCTCACAGCCACAGCCAGAGGGTTGAAACCCAGCCAGAGAGGCTGCACTGGCCCTGGGCCTAAACCTGGAGCCACAGCACAAGAAGCCCGCACCAGATTCGTGCCTGAAGCCACAGCCTGAGAGCCGGCCCTGAAGTCTGAAGCTCCAGCCAGAGAGCCAGCACCAGCCCTGGGCCGTAATGCCGCGGTTGCAGCCACAGGGGCAGCGCCAGAGCCGGGGCTGACAGCCACACCTACAGCCGGGCGGGCTGGCAACGGCCGTGGAGCCTAAAGCCAGTCCTGAAAGGCCGGCACCAGGCCTAGGCCTGACGCACAGCCCGAGAGGCCGGCACCAGGCCGAGGGCCCAAAGCCAGAGGCAGAGGCCGGCACCGGCCCTGGGCACAGCTGTGCCTTCCTGTTGCTTTCTGCTGATTCCTATAGGGCTCCACAGACCGCTCTGAGGCCATGCTGCTTCTTACTGGTTTTCACTTGGCCATGCTGCACCTTTCTGGACCGTACTGCTGTGCACTCCTCTCAGATCCCACTTGTTCCTCTGGGACCCCACTGACCACTCTGAGGCCATACTGCGTTTTTACTGGGCTGCACAAGGGTCGTCTTCACTTCTCTGTTGCTTTACTTCAATTAACCCCCATTCAATCAACCCCATTCACCACATTGGGTGAGTCTCATGTTTCCTAAAATTTGGATCTGGGAGGTGACCACTCCTTTCCCTATGATGAAAGCACAGCGGTGATGCAGGCACTTGCTGAGCTCACAGTGGTTGCCTGGCTGGGAGCGTTTGTGCCCCAGCTGGAGCAGAGCTGGTGGTCTGGTGAGCGTGCTGCACACCTAGACTGAGCTCTGTGCTTTTCTGGATTGATCTTCCTGTGAGAGCCCACTGGGAGCAGCGCTGCGGCGCGTGCGTCAGCTGGGCACAGTGACCAGGTCATCCGGCTGGGCAGTGACCAGGTGAGCTGGGTTTGGTGCTGGCTGGGGGCCGGGAGGTATCAGCAGAAAAGCTGGGCTGGGGAGGAGTTCCCAGCTCCAGCGGTGCCCCTCAGCACGGCCGTTTCCAGGGAAAAGGGCTCTTGTTCAGATTCCATGAGGATGATGAGATGTCATTCCTCCCCTGGAAATTCACTGCTGAGCCCCACCTTCATGTTGGACATTGAAAAGCAAGGAGAGCACAAGCTTCTCAGAGCACAGCTCGTGCCCCCTGCCCCACGGGTGGCTGGGTGCAGAGCTGTGCAGGAGATGGAGAAGGGCACTTGCTGACACAAGCCGTGGCAGTCAGACCCAAACTGGACCTGGTGGCAGGCAGCTCTCGCAGCCAGCTGCCTTCCAGAAGTTGCCCTCCTCAAGAGACTCCATGGCGCGGCAGCAGAAAGCTGGGAAGATGCTTCTTCCTCATGATTTTTCACTGGTGGATGCTTTCTGCAGGGTTCCTGTCCAAAAGGAGACTTTGGGCATCGAGGAAGGGTGAAGCCAGCTCTTTCCAGGAGCAGGAGAAGCTCCTGTGCAGAGAACCATCTGAGCTTGGGCTTCCTCTGAGACGTCAGCCATCATGTCTCAGCATGGAGACGAGCGCGGCTGCAATTCCCGCTCTGTGAGAGCAAAGGTAGGGCTGGGTATCTTTTGCTGGGTGTTTCTTCCTTTGTTTTTGTTTTCCAGGGGAAGGGGTGGAGCGGGGGGAGCCCTGCTGGTCCTTTGGGACCTCAGGAACTGGTTGGGTTCTGCGCTCGCTGACAGCCTGGGCTAATAACATGGGCATGGCTCAGGCTGTGTTTTCCCTCAGTGACAAAGAACATCTCAGCA
This sequence comes from Lagopus muta, assembly GCF_023343835.1. Lineage (NCBI taxonomy): Eukaryota > Metazoa > Chordata > Aves > Galliformes > Phasianidae > Lagopus > Lagopus muta. The sequence continues at coordinate 48,427,733 of NC_064439.1, read as the reverse complement.
CTCTGCTATCCCATCTCTGGCACGACCTGGAAGCTCTGTGCAAACCTCGGCTGCCCGTTCCCTCCAACGTTTCTTCTTTCTCTCCTCAGAAGCAGCGCGGCGCGGTTCCCCGCCTTTGGGAGCAGCAGCCAGCAGGCTGCCAGAGATCCCACGGCGCCTGGCAGCGCACAGAGGGACGCGATGGGCACGGGCCGTCCTCACTGCCACGCAAAAGTGAGTTTCTGCAGCCCTCTGTCATGAAGGATGGGGGAATGCCTTCTAGCTATCACTTCTGAGCGGCTGCAGTGCTGTAGGGATGTCCAGAAACCACGGTGGAAGCATTAGAAAGGCCGACAGCAGCAGCTGATGGCAGCAGCGAGACACAAGCCTGTGTATAAGTGGTGGTGCTCAGAGCTGAGTGCATTCCCTCTAGGGACAAGAGATCCGTGTCTCGACGTTTGCACCCAGTAGCGTTTTGTTTGCTGATGCAGCTTTGCTCTGCAGAATGCAGAGCTGTCAGGCAGTCCGGGGTTCCTCTGCTGCCATCTGGCAGGAATGAGAGCATAATGCTTTGTGTCAGCACACTGCAGTTTGAACACCAGTTTCTGCTCTGGCTGTAGAACAGCGTCTTCTGGTTTTGGGGTGGGTGTGGGCTAACAGGACAGTGCTGCTCCTGGTGTCTGTGCAATCACACTGGATCTGTCGTTGCAGGGACGGAGCCTGCGCGTCCGTGGGATGGTGCTGGGCACGGGGGGAAACGGAAAGCCTCCCCAGGTAAGAAGCTCCTGTGAGCTGTGGTGTGGGTGCTGCCTCTAAGCAGGGCTGCATGCAGGGCTGAGTGTGATGGAGGAGGGAGGAAAGGGCACTGCAGTTCTGTGCTGACTGCAGAAGTGGCACAAGGCTGTAGCAGAGGAAAGGAAATTGAAGAAACTACACTGGAAGACCAGAAGTTTGGTTGGCTGTGCTAAAACGTTCCTCCAAAGAGATGCTCTTCATGTCTCTGTTTCCTTTCTGTCAGATGCTGATGCAAGCAGCCTTCCAGCAAAGCGCAGCCTTGCAGAGAGGCAAGGCAGAAGCACCGAGTGTGGCACAGCACCCAAGAGAGGTATGGACACACAGCAGGCACCTGGGTTTGGTGCACTGTCTTTCTAGCTAGGCTCTCTGTCTATTCTTTCTGGGGCTGACGTTGTTGTGTGTTGCTTGAGGTATTAATCCCTGGGATCTACTATTACCTTCCTGTCCCGTTTTGTAGTCTCAACCCAACGTTCAGCCAAGATGCTAAGATTCCTTACTGTGTACACTCGAGATCAGGTTTCCTAGTATCGAGGCCCATTGTGCAGACTGAAAGTATCACTGGACTCTCGTTGTATCTCCTTGCTTCTCTTTTCTTGATTATAACAGACAGAGGTGCTGAGTCCAACGGAAAGATCGACCCGAAAGCGGTGCAGGAAGGGCTTTCTGGGAGAGCTCATCTGCAGGCTGGGGGGCTTCCTACATCAGCAGGTCCCAGCTCAGGGGGAAGACCTGCCCCTGCCGTGTGCCCCCGCTCTGTCTCCAAGTCCCTGGCTGCAGGTAAACGCAAGAGCATGGAGGAAGAGCAGCAAACATCAGCGCTGCTGCCTGCCTGCAAAAGAGCCAGAGGTCAGAGCGGAGGCAGCGTGCCGGCTCCAGCAGCACAGCCTGGGCCTGCTGCAGCACGGAGCTCCAAGCTGCGAGGTAAGCAGGTGCTGTGCTACCGCCCTGCAGGGCAGCTGCTGCCCTGATCAAGCACACCGAGGCTGCAGAGGGTTTGCTTTGCTTTCTCCTTCTCTGCAGAGGGGGAAAGAGTTGGAGCCTACAAAGTCCAAAGGCAGTGAGGTGCCACACTATGTAACCCCGTCTCTTTAACTGCCTGGTGGTCTTCTGTTTGTCCCCCTGGAAATGTCATTCACTGAGAGGCTTCCTGCTCAAATTTCCCGTCTTTTTTCTGCCTTCTGCTTTTATGGTACCCATGTTTACACAGTTCTGCTGCTGACAGAATGAATTCATTTTTATCCTTGCTTTATAGCAAGAAGACGACGACAGAAAGAGAGGAGAAGGGAATTGAAGAAGGCTTCCCTCAGAGCTGCAGCTGCACATGCAGAGGTGAGTCCTTGGCGAGCACAGACACGGCTCTTGTTGCCCTCAGTGCCTCTGTCTGACAGCCGTGAAAGATGCTGTAAGGTCCTGAGGGCAGTGATGTCACAGAAAAACACCCAGCTGTGTGTCTGAGGAAGTCACGCTGTCAGTGAGAGCTGCCCAGGCGAGCTTGGGTGCCTTCCTCTGCCTTCAGAAGGACGCTGTTGGTAACGGCCGGAGGGTTTTGCTGCCGTAAGGAGCCTTGCCATGTCGGGCACTGCGACCTTGGAAACCTCGTTCCCCCAGCAGAGCATGAATCTTAGCATAGGCAGCTGCTGTGGGAAGTAACGCCAGCGACCTGAACGGCAGGAACGTGCTGTGCTGCATGGGGCCGTTCTGCAAGTGTCCTGATCAGCCTTTCTGAAGGAGAGCTCCCCACATTGTTTCTACACTCACTCTGTTTCTTTCCAGTGCTCCACAATGAACAGCCTGGTGGAGATGATGCAGCAGCTGCAGCTGAGGGACTGAGAGGAGCAGCATCAGCCGGCAGCGCTGCGGCGCGCGGCGTTACAGGGCAGCACTGCGAGTGCCGCCCAACTCCAACTAAACTTTGGTTGTGGTCAATAAAAACATCACCAGTAGAGATGGACACAGAGCGCACGGCCCGATTTGTGCAGCGGCAGCCAGGAGCTGCTGCTCCAACGACTTCCTGGCGCACTCACACAGCCCTGTGCACTCACACACACTGCCTGCACCTCCTGGCACACCTGTGCGCAACCATCCGAACGCACAGGCAAAGGTGTGCAAAGCCACACAGCCTTGTGCAGAGCCCTCGCTGCACACGCCGTGTTCATGCACACAGACACGCACACGTGTGTGCTGCCCTGTTCTGCTTCTGGCCTTCGGTGTCTGGAGGGGGCAGCAAGAAAGAAGGGCAAAGAGAGAGAGTTTAGATGGGACGGATGGCAGAAGTCTGTCGCAATAAGGGTGGCACTGGAGCAGGGACACTGTCATGGGAAAAAAGCCAGATTGAAGGGAAAAACAGGGATTTCGGGGTGAAGTAGATCCCAGATCCTACTTGTTCTTCTGGGACCCCGCTGACCACTCTGAGGCCATACTGCGTTTTTACTGGGCTGCACAAGGATCATCTTCACTTCTCTGTTGCTTTACTTCAGTTAACCCCCATTCCATTAACCCCATTCACCCCATGGGTGAGTCTCATGTTTCCTACAGTTTGGATCTGGGAGGTGACCACTCCTTTGCCTATGACAAAAGCACAGCAGTGATGCCGAACCCAAAGCCATCGCTCCCAGACCCAGCTGTGCCATTCCACTCACCCCAGTGCCTCAGCCCAAAACATTTATAAGGGAGAGATTCTGCATTTCCTGATCAACTTCAGCAACCCTCTGGAGCACCTGAAAAACCAGGCACTCCACCAAAGCCACCTCTCTCCATTATCTCCATTATTCCTGCTTTCCCCAGCCCTGCGATAACCAGCTTGCACAGCCCTCCAACCCCACGCACCACCACCATCCCACAAGGGCTCACTGCAGCACCAGCTCTACCCCACAGCGACGTGGCACAGCCAGCACACCTACAGCACTCCACACACCTCCGCTTCCCACTGCAGCACCAAGCTGCTGCCTTGCTCTGGATCAGCCCTGGCCCCTCGGAGAGGCAGCAGCGGGATGCCGCAGCACTGGGATGCTGTCAGAGCTGCTGTGGCCCATGGCCACAATGAGCTGGACCGTGTCATGTTTTAAAAACATAAGGGAGCAGAATGAGCAGCAGAGGTTTACTTGCTAGAGATGCTGTGCCCCTGTGCAGTTCTGTAGAGCCAACACAGACATGCAGTGGATGTTCCCATCCTGCCATGCTGTGCCCAGGATGCCCTGCAGCTCCCTGGTACAAAGCCCCTGCTCCCTCCTACAAAACCATGCCATTTTAGTTCTCAAGTATGCTGCCTTACAGCAGGGGCTACTGAGGTTATAAAGGGCTCAGGACAGCAGCAAGCATCCATGGGAAGCACATGGGCTGCTTAAGAACACTGAGCATCCACAGTTGACCCACACCTTTATGAATCATGTCCACAGCTGATGTCCACAGCTCCCTCAGATGCTAGAGTAAAGCTCAGGCTCACCCAGGCTGTGTCTTTCCCTGAACTGCTCCCTTTCACAGTGAAAGCCGGCAGAGCTGGGCCCAAGGCCACCTCTTACCTCCTGAGCTGGTCGCTGGGTCCCTCAGTCAAGCACAGGGCAGGAAGGAAGCTGAGACCCTTATAGGACCTACATAGCTGAGACTCTTACAGGTCGTTTCCAACCTTGTGATTCCATGATTCAGTCAGTTCCTTGCTGCTCACTCCCATCAGAAAGGTCTTCTGTTTGCTTTACAGGTGGGAAGGGGCAGAGGACACCTGTAACAATCAGAATGATCAGTGCATTGGAAGGAGGTGTAACAACAAAGGGACTGGCACAACAGAAGGGTGATACAAAGGCAAAGGAAAGTGCTCAACTGTCCCTGAAGATCCAGGCTCACATGGAAAACTCCACAAGGGAGGGATCTCCAACCACAGATCCTTGCCCAGTGCAGGGTCAGCCCTACAGTGAGGTCTAAGGGAGGTGCAGCCAAGCTCCCCTCATTCCATCATACAACTGAACTGCCCTCACCTGCGCTCCCAGCGCTGACTGTGTCCTTTCCCCAGATGCTCCATCTGGGCTGGTGGTTCAGGCCCTGACTCAACACTCACCACACAGCATTTCTCAACAGATAACAGCCAAAGGGGGAAATGGTTTTTCCCCTGCTGTTTTCCAGGCTGCTCTAACAATCCCACCTCTGCTGTGCTGGTTGGCAGAGCTGACAACAGGATCTTCTCACGAGCCAGCAGGATGAGAAAGTGAGCAGAGTCTTTGGAAACGTGCCTGCTGTCAGGGTGGGAGTTTGGGCCTGATCCAGCACCATGCATTTCCACAACACGACATGGGAGGTGGCAAAGGTGTGGGAGTCAGTGGAGACCTGGTGGAGGAGGAGAAGCTTGGATGCCTGGCAGTTTGAGGGGACATGAGGTAGCTGCACCCATCACAGCCAAGGGCAGCGCAGACAGACGGCCATCAGACATGATGTGCAGAGTCTTCATGACTGGAGCTTCAGGGGATGGCCGTGGTCACTGTGGAGAAGGGAAGAGTGTGGGCAGCAATTGTGGAGACAGGGCACCTACTCTGGGCTGCAACCCCTACAGCAGGGTTGCAGGGTTTCAGGCTGCACAAAAAACCCTTTGTCTCATTTGCTTTTCAGAAGGACTCAAAATCCAACCCCAGCACCGGCACAGCCTGCGCAGAGCACCGCAAAGGAACCCAAAACCTGTCGGCTCCCTTCCTACACCCCTCAGATCACTCCAAGACCTCTCTCTCCCTTCAGCAATCCCACCCTCTCCCAAGGCAGCAAGGACCAAAGGGCTCTTCCTTGGTCAAGAACTCTCCATCCAACTCCCAAAGCTCTCAAACACCTCAGGCACCTTCAGCTTTGTCATACCAGCAGGGAAGTGCATGCACCCACCTGCCACAGCTTCGCAAGAAGGCACCACTCCCTGCTGAATTACCTGATGGGCCAGAGATGTCATACCAACAGAGAGAACAGAGGAAAACACAACTGAGAGATGGAGAAAAAGGCCCTTAATAAACCAAGGACCTTGGGGCTCTCTCATGTTATTCACTGGGACGGGCAAAGCCTTGGGAAGGAAGGGCACTGGGCTGCAAAATGCCCATCCATACGGTCACAGATCCTGGGGATGGGAAACCACTGGGATGGGAAGGAGGTCTGGGTACGAAAAGGCAAAGCATGGCAAGCCGGGGGGAAAGGGGCTGAGCCCAACGGTCACAGAACCCCCGTGGGGGGAGGGGCTCCCCCAACTGCCACTCTCCAGCTGTCATGGCAGGTAAGGCAGCAGCTCCCCCTGCTCTGACGCTCCAGCTGACCCCAGCGCCCCACATCTCACCCCTGTGGCCCCGGATCTCATCCCAGACCTGCAGAAAACACCCCTGTGACCCGGATCTCACCCCAGCACCCCAGATCCCACTCCTGTCACCCGGATCTCACCCCAAGGCCCCGGCTCTCAGCCCAGCGCCCCTTGTGCCATTTCCCCACAGAGAGATTCCCTCAAGCGCTGACGGTGCCTCTGACGCCTGACGCCACTTGCTTTGATGCCACTGTGCCGCCACCGGACCCCGCCTGGATGCAGCCCACCGTCCGCGGACCGATGCCGGTACCCCCACAACCCTTCCCTGTCCCCACTGCCACCCACCTGGCACCTCAGCCCTCTGTCTGGCCCGGCCTACCAGGTGTCTGGGGACAGGCAGCGCAGCTCCCACCCGAGGGGCTGCCCCCAACCCTGGCTCAGCTGCCACCTGTGGGCCTCACCCCAACCGCGGGGCTGCACTCACCGGTGCTGCTGCTCCTAGCTGGGGGGCTGCACCCAGCTACGGCTCCCCCCCACGCCCCTGCTCCCTGCTCAGGACGTCCCCTGCCCACAGGGACGCTGCCGCCCCAGCAGCCGATGGGGCTGTGGCCCGGGGCTGTGCCCCTCCACGCGGAGCCCCCGCAGCCCGCAGGCACCTGCCTGCCGCAGGCCCCCGGCCGCCCCGCCCCCCCCCCAGTTCTTTTGCAGGTACCCTCCCTGCAGCAGCAGGTGCTCCCCAGGCCCTGCACCCTGCCCGACAACTCGGAGCCGCCGATGCAGCCCTCCCAAGACACCGTGCTGCTCTCAGAGGACCAGGGGCACCCAGAGCCCACCGACGTCTGCCCCCACCGCGCCACGGCTCCGCTCACCTGCAGCGCTGCCTCGCTGCAATCAGGCCGTGAGTTCAGGGGCTGCAGGGCGGGCGGCAGGCTGTCTACTCCACGGGGCTGTGGGAAAGCTGGCGTTGCCTTGCTGGGGATGCTCTTGCTTGGCCAGCAGTGACAACGAGTGCAGACACCCTGGAGGACGTCGCCGAGGACATTGCTGAGCTCCTGACGTGGATCAACGAGGGTGAGTCGGGGGGCAGCAGAGCTGGCGGGGGGGTGCTCGCACCGAGCGGGCACGGGAAAGCTGGCAGTGCCCCTCTGGGCATTTTCTTCCTTCTCCAGAAGTGACAGCCAACCCAGGCATCCTGCACGACACCGCAGACATGGACGAGCTGCTCACGTGGATCAACAGTGGTGAGTTTGGGAGCAGCACAGCTGCTGGGGGCTGTCTGCGCTGAGCGCCTGCAGGAAAGCTGGCATTGCCCCACTGGGCATTTCTTCCATTGCCCAGAAGACAAACCCAGCACCAGCACTCTGGCCGGCGATGCCGAAATTGACCCTTTGCTCGCCTGGATGGATGGTGAGTTTGCAGTCTGCACAGATGACCGGTGGGTGTCCGCACCAAGCGGGGGTGGGAAGGCTGCCATCATTGTTCCGGGGCATGTTCTGCTATTCCAGAAGCTGCGAGTGCTCTGCACAGCTGCAGAAGGGAGGGGCTGGCGCAGCGCACCACTGCCACACAACCACCGAGCCCACGTGCCTCCAGCAGCCTCAACTCCTCTTCCATTGCAGAGCTGCCTCACTCCACCACGGCCAGCCGGGAGCTCAGCAACAACAAAGATGCTGAACCTGGGCTCCTCAACAACTCACGTGGGCACCAGGCAGCATCCCCTCAGCTGCCCGTGCCGAGCCCCCTGGCTGCTCCCGCACCGCCATCGCCAAACAACGCACACCCGATGGAAGAGGTGCTGCGAAGGCAGTCCCGGGTGATTCTCACCCGCCTGGCACTGCCCAGCCCCCTGGCTGCCCCTGCACCTCCTGCACCTTGCACTGCACACCCCATGGCAGAGGTGCTGCGAAGGCAGCCCCGGGTGACTCTCACCCGCCTGGCACTGCCCAGCACACTGGCTGCCCCTGCACCTCGCACTGCACACCCCATGGCAGAGGTGCAGCGGAGGCAGCCCCGGCTGGTTCTCCCCCGCCTCGCACTGCCACCCGGCTGCATCTCCTGCCGGCTGGCACACCAGCACCCAGGGCACAGCACCGAGCCAGCCAAGCGCCCCGTGCCTCCTCTGCTGCGCGCTGGGCGGCTCGTGGAAGAGGCACCGCACAAACAGCCCCACGTGCTGCTCAGGCGCCTCGCACTGCCAGCCGCATGCATCTCCTGCCGGCTGGCACACCAGCACCACGGGGACAGCACCGCGCCGCCCACCAGCCCAACGCCCGCCTGCTCCACCACCAGAGGACAGAGCACCGCGCACAGGCAGCACGCTGCCAGCATCCCAGGCACACACAGGAAGCTGCCGCGCTGCCACCGTGCGCCACGCCACAAACGCCGGCGCTAGGCCAAGCTGCCACTGTCAGCACGGCGGCCAGCACCAGGACTCGGCACGGTTATGGGCACACAGCAACACAGCAACAACCCTTCCAGCAGCACCAGCAGCAGCACAAACAAACACTGAGAAGAATGCACCGCCAGGGCAAAGCACAGACACCCACCGAGTCTGGAGCAGGACACAAGCTTAGCATCCGTGCCTGGGAGGAGGAAAGGGTAGCTACTGGGCATGCTGCTTCCTCCAGCACAGGTGCAACTGCAGGGCCGCCAGCCCAGAAGCAGCCTGCGGCTGCCAATCACAGCAAAGCACCTCTCTGGAGGAAGCCAAAGCACTTGCAGTCATGCCAAGGAGGAGGGAAGGGTAGCTACCGGGCACGGATCTCACCTGCCAGCAGAGGGGGAGGGAATTTGGTGGGGTGGCAATTCTGGGTGAGAAACTGTACTCTGGTAATATTGTACTCCAAAACTGCTGGAATTGGGAGGAAGGAATTGCTGGCGTGGGATTTTGGGGGGCTGGGAAGTTTATTGGAGGGGGAAGAAACTATTGGTGGGAGGGGAGAAATTAATCGGCGAGTGGGAAACTGATCAGAGGGTGGGAATTTTAGGCGGTGGGATCAGAAACTGGTGTTAGGGGTGCGAAATGGTTGGGAATCTTGTCATTTATGCACTGTTTTGTACGTTTCTCTATTAAATGTCCTGCGTTCCTTTTGCTACACCTCTGCCTGCAGTCGTTCATGCAGCACCAAAGACCTCCCAGACCCCCATGCCCACCTCTGGGAATGTTGGGGTGGCTGCAGGCAGACAAGAGCTCCTCCAGCTCCTCCAGGCTGAACATCTCCATCAGGAGCACTGAGTTTGCACAAGGAGAGTCGAGGCAACGCCGAGAGGCAACAGGAGCTTACTGGGGAACTGCACAGAGCACCAGGGGGCGTGGAGAGCTTTGCACAGCACTTGTGGGGTTGGGGGGCTCAAACCGTACCCAGCTGGCACATTTTCACCTCACTAACTTCCTGCTCTCCAACATCTCACCCAAGCCATTCAACAGGCCCTTTTCTCCAATGGGGGAAGACTTTCTCCTTGCGCCTGACCTTCCCCCTCCACCTCCCCAGGCTGCCCGTCTCCCCCCTGGGCGCTGTGTTCCACGCATTCCCACCCTCATGCTGTCGCTCAGTGACACCTTTGTCACCCACACACTCACCGTGGGTCCTCAGGAGGGCTGGGGGCTCAACTCCACTGGATCCAAGTGCTCACTTAAAAAATAAAATCCACCAAGAGAATCAAACACCAACACGTTTTGGTGGCACAGCCCAGCGCAGAGCTACGATCCCAAAGCCATTGTAAGGTTTGATTTAACAGTGCTGGGTGGGACGATTCAACTGCTTCAAGCTCAAACATGCTGCAAGGGATTGATTAATCCATACATCTCAGTGACCTCAAAACCTGATGTCTTGGAAGAAATAAACAGAACATGCCATCTCAAATAGCAGATAATCAATCTACAGAACTGAACCCAGCACGCAGTCCTGTGGACAAATTCTGTGCTGGCAGCAGAGTCTTTTTACGACCATTAGGAACATCCCTACTTACAGAGCTACCACAACTTGGGCACTAAATACACAGACCCACCTGGCAGAACAGCAAATAAAGAAGCAACTTACCCTCCCCTTATCCAACTCCACTCACATCTAGAAGTGAAACTACAAGTTTAACTGCCATGAAAATATGAGGAGATAAAGAATCGTCCGGTATTTTCCAGGTAAACCACCAAGATCATAGAATCCCAAACAGTAAGGGATCCACAAGGAATCACCAAGTCCAACCTGATGCTCCAGGAAGGACAAGCCAAACACTAATGGTCTTTAAGCTGCAGCAGCTCAGGACCAGGCCCACAGCCCTGGGGAGCCTGGCCACAGCCACTGCTATCAGGTGCAGCAAGCACAGGGAGCAGGCAGGCAGGCACAGCACAGCAAGCAAGGACCAATAAAGCTCCCCCATTTTGACAGCCAAAACACAAACTGCCATTTCAATTCTCATGGCTCTTCCCTGAGCTCCCAAACAAACAGTTACTTCAGTCCCCTATCGCACTGCAACTGCTCATAATCAATAATCAAGACCTTATCTTTCATGACATAAGCAGCTCACTTCTGCTTGTGGCAATGACGTCCATTCCCATTGCGACCCTTCATGTGAGCAAAATCACAGCCAGCTTTCTGACAGCCTCCTGCAAGATCCTCCACAAAGCACCCAGCACTTCTGAAGAGTGACAGAAAGGAAGGGTCATGCAAACACGCACACAAGGTCCCCCCCAGCCCAGAGCAGCCCATCACACACGCAGCGGCAGAAACACCAGTGCAATGGCAGCATATTACAGAGGCAGGAAAAGCACTGCTCACCATCTCCAAGGAGTCACCCACAGAACCAACTCCACAGCAGAGAACCTTCCAGAAAGAAACCCTTCCCTGCTCCCAGCCCTCAACTGAGCTCCAGGAGGGGCAGCCAGGCTCCGCCCCTTCCAGCCACGGAGCTCCATTGCCTTCAGCTGCGCTGCAGGGCTGACCGGCTCCTTTCCTCAGCTGCTCCGTCACTGGGTCAGGCTGGGATTCAGCACTTCTTAGACAGCAGAGCAAAGGAAAAGATCACAAAGCAAAGCTAGAGACAAAATACAAACAGCAAAGACAGCTTGCAGGATCCTAGGAAATAACAGCAAAGCACAGGAAGAAGGCAGAAGGCAGGGTTATGTCTGCGTGTCTGTCTGAAGGAAAAGCTGCAGGTGTTCAGTGCTGCTCCATGCACCCATCGCAGACAGCTGCACACAACAGGGCTCCAGCAGCACTGGCAGCTCCTGTCAGCTTCACTATTAAAGCCATCTGACAAACTTCCAATTCCGGATTGCCAGTGCTTTAAAGAGAGAAGCACCAAAGCTGGCAAACGCACGGTGGCTCCAGATAGCAAACACCAAGTGAAATGGCACTTCAGGCCATCAGCATCCCTACGTTACTGCACCTCTTTTAGTTGATCCAGAGAGGCTTCCAGCTCCTTTTGAGCTTCTTCTCATTCCCTGAGCTGGAAAAATCAAGGGAAAATGTTGGAATGGCTCCAAAACCCGTTCAATTTTCTCTTAATCCCGATTTTGCCCTGCAGTTGGGGTTTTGTTTTTATTTCTGGTGTTGCACAACAGGTGACTGAAGTGACTGACACAGCTTGGAAGTTGAATCGTTCCATCAAACATGCTGGTTTTCTTTGAAATCTCTCCCTGAAATCCATTAATTCCTACAGACACTGTAGGAGGAATTTTACCAGCCCAAGCCGACTCCAGGTTTGGATTCAGCTGAAACTCCTTTCTCCCCCTGAGAAACACAAGATCTGCGCCTCGCTGCCATGTCAGAACAGACCTGGGGCACAGGGAGAGGAGCCAGAGAGTGTTTCCTCTGCTGCACGTTTGATTCCTCGCCATTGCAGACAGTCATGTCTTCGAGGTTGGAGAACAGTTCTCTGAATTCAGTGACACAAACTTCTGTAAAGACTTCGTTCTTACTTTCACGGTTTGGATTTTCACTTCTGTCTGAGTGCCTTCTGGGCTCTCATCTTCAGCTCTGCTGCCACTGCCCCAGGCGGATGGGGAAGGAACCTGCAGAGGGTGTCCTGTCGTTTTCTCCCCAGCAGTGGGTTCATTTTCCAAGCAGTCACACGTTCACTTTCCAGTTCAGTCTCACCTATGATGCCTACTGCAAAGAACAAAAATTAGTGGAAAACAGATGATGATGTAGCTTAATATGGAGACAGTTTCCAGCACGTACGTTATAATGTAACCTCATGTATAATCAATGAATACACAGATGTTATAATTGAGAAATATCCAGGAAAGTTAGGCTGAGTCAGATTATTACAACAAAAGGATGATAAATGGAAAATGTCCTGTCCTCTGGCTGCCGCCTCTTGCCTTCTGCAGGCCTTCTTGGACACCTATGAGCCTTGAGTGAGGCTGCATCAGTGTGAAACACCGGTAAGCTGTGGAGCTCTGAAGGGGAGCTGTGGCTCCAGGACCTCAGGAGGGGCTGTGCGTGCTCTTTAATGTGCGTGCAGTCTGCTTGTGCTATGGCAGAAGGGCTCTGACAGCTGGGGCCGTGTTTGTGTGGTCAGGAAAAGTGGGTATGAACACTTCTCCCTTGGGAAAGATTGAAAAACAGAGCCTCTCGTTGCTGCTTACTGGATGTTTTTCATCTTTAGAAACACAGGTGTTTGAAGAATGCTGTTTTTCATGGGAGATGTGCCAGAATGTCTCTGATGGACTATTTGCTGTGTCTTTCTACCACCAGAAATGCTACTGATATGATAGTAGTTCAGAAAGGCTGTGCAGTGCATTTGTTTCCTGGACTCACGTGAGAAGGATGGCTGTGGAGATGTTGGTCTTGGGCAGGAGCTGTTAGAAGCTTTTGAGAGTGGCCTCCGTGTGTTAGGAGTGATTGTGGTACCACTGCTCGGTCAGTTGGAGTGCATGAAACAAGTCTGAAGTCTTCTTTTAATGGAGCAATGGGAAAGGAGTCTATGGATTTGAGAGCTGACTTTCAGTCTGCGGCATTTTCCAGGAGCTGGGGCGAGGGGTGAGGCAAGGAAAGTTGTGGTAGGAGGATGAGGTGTGGGAATAGGAATGTCTTCCAGAGATATCAACTCCTGCTGTTCCCTTTTTGGCTTGGAATGCATGTTTTTTTTAATGAAGAACAAACTCCTTGTGAGCTTGTGAATGAACTCATTCACACCTGTTCCTGTTTGGCGTTCTTCTCCACACGGAGCTGCAATTGAAATGGACACTGCTGGTCTGATTGCCAGCCCCCTCCCGCATGCTCAGATCAGCCAAGTTTGCAAGGCCTGGCTCTTGATGAATTGTGCCCAAGGTCAGACGGTTGGCTCTTCTCAGCCTCGAGATGTGTTTTCCAGTTGCATGCTGTGCTACTCCTGTTGTGTTGACCTCTTGAGCTGCAGCCCTAACTGGGTTCCAAGTAGACTGACACAGAAGGAATGGTTGAGATCTATGTGAGCTTGGATTGGAAATGCAGTGCCAAGGGCTGCACAAATGTGGGACAGTTCTGAGTGTAAGGAAAGGCATCTGCTGGGTGAGGGCATTGCTGGGTGAGTGTCACCCTGCTGAAGAGCAGGCAGCTGTTGTCTTTGCAGACAGCCACATCCATGAGGATTGGAAGCTTTGTCTGCCTTCTGGCTCTTGGCTGCTGCTCTGAGAGTGGAGGTTCTTGCCCGGAGAGAACCAGCAGCAGAAAGGATCCCATGCGTGGCCTCTGAGCCCTTCCAGACAAAGCAGCTGGATTAGCGTGGCTGTGACCTTGGTTTGGAGTTCACCCAGCAGGCTTTGCCCAAAGCAGAATGAGCTGTGGGCACAGCGTCCAGCAGTGGAAGCGACCAACAGCTGGAGACAGCAGCAGCCTGAGCGGAAAGCGGCGCTCTTGAGGGAAATCCTCACTGTGAACAAAGGCCCAGAAGAAGAGAGCAGCTTGTCCCTGCGTTCACACAGTAAGGTTTTCCTTTCTGATCTGTTACCCCTCAGGTACTGCCTGCATCTGTGTGATGTGCTCTGCAGGAAGTGCCCGTGTGTCACATTCCACCTCTTGTTATAAAGATTAGAGGCACCCTCAATTTCTGCAGCCCTGAGCTTTGTGCCACGAGAGCTCTCCAGCTTCTACCCGGGATGTGGGACTGTAATGTGTCTACTGTGTCAGGCTCTTCTCTTTTCTCTTTTAAGGTACCTCTTTTAAGTACCTCCTTTAAGGTAGGAAAATTCCTTTCTGGGCCAGGAGAAGAAGAAATGCAGCAATCTTCCCTGCACTGCTCAGTTTGCCTGAATTGCCAAGTGCTCCTCGTTTTTCTCGTACCCTACAATTCCAAGTCCATATTTTCCCCAAAGCAAAAGAATTCAGAGGTAACCACCTACAGTTCAGTGATTTCAGTATTTATTTCTGACTGTGGCAATTCCTTCAGTTCAGAAGTCACAATTTACGGAGCCTGCTTTAAATCTGACCAAGGTTGCAGTGGCAGCTGGCTTCCCAAGGCTGCAGTACGTGGTGGTGGCACAGTCTCAGGCTTCTGCATTTGTGCTGATCCCACATTTCCTTTCTCTGTGTTGCAGGTCAGCTGGCGCTGGAAGCGAATGGCATCCAGTGTGAAAGAAAGTCAGTGCAGGAGCAGCTGCTGCTGGGAGGAAGGAAGCGCAGGCTGATGGACGCTGACGCATCTCCCGGCACGGCACCAGAGGAGGCAGCAGTGATGCTGGGGAGCAGCTGCAGAAGAACACGAGGAGCTCCTCAGTAGGAAGCCATAGACCCTGCAGAAAGCTGCAGCAGACTCAGAGCACGCGTGGATGCCCAGGAGGAAATGCAGGCCCAGCGCTTGAGCAGCGCCTGGCCACGGAGTGCTGCGGCCCAACAACAAAGCTGTTCTGCCTTTGCCCAGATGGCTTTCCAAGGTGGACTCGTCTGTCCTCACGAAAACCAGAGGGCTGACTCATCCGAACGCTGGCTGATTGCTTGGGAGCCCAAATCCTCCCAGCCTCCAGCCTCGGGGAGCCTGGGGGCAACATCTCCTCGGTCTGATCATGCGGTGCCTGAGTGAGAGGATGACCCAGGCTGGTTACACAAGAGTCATCTTAATTTCTCTGTTTTGATACTTCAGATAATGCCATTGGGCGGCCCTCATGTTTTCTTACCATTTGGTACCAGGCCTGGTGACTTTGGGGCAGAGCCCAGAAGGCTGCATCCAGCCCAGGGGCTCACAGCCACAGCCAGAGGGTTGAAACCCAGCCAGAGAGGCTGCACTGGCCCTGGGCCTAAACCTGGAGCCACAGCACAAGAAGCCCGCACCAGATTCGTGCCTGAAGCCACAGCCTGAGAGCCGGCCCTGAAGTCTGAAGCTCCAGCCAGAGAGCCAGCACCAGCCCTGGGCCGTAATGCCGCGGTTACAGCCACAGGGGCAGCGCCAGAGCCAGGGCTGACAGCCACACCTACAGCCGGGCGGGCTGGCACCAGCCGTGGAGCCTAAAGCCAGTCCTGAAAGGCCGGCACCAGGCCTAGGCCTGACGCACAGCCCGAGAGGCCGGCACCAGGCCGAGGGCCCAAAGCCAGAGGCAGAGGCCGGCACCGGCCCTGGGCACAGCTGTGCCTTCCTGTTGCTTTCTGCTGATTCCTATAGGGCTCCACGGACCGCTCTGAGGCCATGCTGCTCCTTACTGGTTTTCACTTGGCCATGCTGAACCTTTCTGGACCGTACTGCTGTGCACTCCTCTCAGATCCCACTTGTTCCTCTGGGACCCCGCTGACCACTCTGAGGCCATACTGCGTTTTTACTGGGCTGCACAAGGATCGTCTTCACTTCTCTGTTGCTTTACTTCAATTAACCCCCATTCAATCAACCCCATTCACCACATTGGGTGAGTCTCATGTTTCCTACAGTTTGGATCTGGGAGGTGACCACTCCTTTCCCTATGATGAAAGCACAGCGGTGATGCAGGCACTTGCTGAGCTCACAGTGGTTGCCTGGCTGGGAGCGTTTGTGCCCCAGCTGGAGCAGAGCTGGTGGTCTGGTGAGCGTGCTGCACACCTAGACTGAGCTCTGTGCTTTTCTGGATTGATCTTCCTGTGAGAGCCCACTGGGAGCAGCGCTGCGGCGCGTGCGTCAGCTGGGCACAGTGACCAGGTCATCCGGCTGGGCAGTGACCAGGTGAGCTGGGTTTGGTGCTGGCTGGGGGCCGGGAGCTATCAGCAGAAAAGCTGGGCTGGGGAGGAGTTCCCAGCTCCAGCGTTGCCCCTCAGCACGGCCGTTTCCAGGGAAAATGGCTCTTGTTCAGATTCCATGAGGATGATGAGATGTCATTCCTCCCCTGGAAATTCACTGCTGAGCCCCACCTTCATGTTGGACATTGAAAAGCAAGGAGAGCACAAGCTTCTCAGAGCACAGCTCGTGCCCCCTGCCCCACGGGTGGCTGGGTGCAGAGCTGTGCAGGAGATGGAGAAGGGCACTTGCTGACACAAGCCGTGGCAGTCAGACCCAAACTGGACCTGGTGGCAGGCAGCTCTCGCAGCCAGCTGCCTTCCAGACGTTGCCCTCCTCAAGAGACTCCATGGCACGGCAGGAGAAAGCTGGGAAGACGCTTCTTCCTCATGATTTTTCACTGGTGGATGCTTTCTGCAGGGTTCCTGTCCAAAAGGAGACTTTGGGCATCGAGGAAGGGTGAAGCCAGCTCTTTCCAGGAGCAGGAGAAGCTCCTGTGCAGAGAACCATCTGAGCTTGGGCTTCCTCTGAGACGTCAGCCATCATGTCTCAGCATGGAGACGAGCGCGGCTGCAATTCCCGCTCTGTGAGAGCAAAGGTAGGGCTGGGTATCTTTTGCTGGGTGTTTCTTGCTTTGTTTTTGTTTTCCAGGGGAAGGGGTGGAGCGGGGGGAGCCCTGCTGGTCCTTTGGGACCTCAGGAACTGGTTGGGTTCTGCGCTCGCTGACAGCCTGGGCTAATCACATGGGCATGGCTCAGGCTGTGTTTTCCCTCAGTGGTAAAGAACATCTCAGCACTCTGCTATCCCATCTCTGGCATGACCTGGAAGCTCTGTGCAAACCTCGGCTGCCCGTTCCCTCCAACGTTTCTTCTTTCTCTCCTCAGAAGCAGCGCGGCGCGGTTCCCCGCCTTTGGGAGCAGCAGCCAGCAGGCTGCCAGAGATCCCACGGCGCCTGGCAGCGCACAGAGGGACGCGATGGGCACGGGCCGTCCTCACTGCCACGCAAAAGTGAGTTTCTGCAGTCCTCTGTCATGAAGGATGCGGGAATGCCTTCTAGGTATCACTTCTGAGCGGCTGCAGTGCTGTAGGGATGTCCAGAAACCACGGTGGAAGCATTAGAAAGGCCGACAGCAGCAGCTGATGGCAGCAGCGAGACACAAGTCTGTGTATAAGTGGTGGTGCTCAGAGCTGAGTGCATTCCCTCTAGGGACAAGAGATCCGTGTCTCGACGTTTGCACCCGGTAGCGTTTTGTTTGCCGATGCAGCTTTGCTCTGCAGAATGCAGAGCTGTCAGGCAGTCCGGGGTTCCTCTGCTGCCATCTGGCAGGAATGAGAGCATAATGCTTTGTGTCAGCACACTGCAGTTTGAACACCAGTTTCTGCTCTGGCTGTAGAACAGCGTCTTCTGGTTTTGGGGTGGGTGTGGGCTAACAGGACAGTGCTGCTCCTGTTGTCTGTGCAATCACACTGGATCTGTCGTTGCAGGGACGGAGCCTGCGCGTCCGTGGGATGGTGCTGGGCACGGGGGGAAACGGAAAGCCTCCCCAGGTAAGAAGCTCCTGTGAGCTGTGCTGTGGGTGCTGCCTCTAAGCAGGGCTGCATGCAGGGCTGAGTGTGATGGAGGAGGGAGGAAAGGGCACTGCAGTTCTGTGCTGACTGCAGAAGTAGCACAAGGCTGTAGCCGAGGAAAGGAAATTGAAGAAACTACACTGGAAGACCAGAAGTTTGGTTGGCTGTGCTAAAACGTTCCTCCAAAGAGATGCTCTTCATGTCTCTGTTTCCTTTCTGTCAGATGCTGATGCAAGCAGCCTTCCAGCAAAGCGCAGCCTTGCAGAGAGGCAAGGCAGAAGCACCGAGTGTGGCACAGCACCCAAGAGAGGTATGGACACACAGCAGGCACCTGGGTTTGCTGCACTGTCTTTCTAGCTAGGCTCTCTGTCTATTCTGTCTGGGACTGACATTGTTGTGTGTTTTACTTGAGGTATTAATCCCTGGGATCTACTATTACCTTTCTGTCCCGTTTTGTAGTCTCAACCCAACGTTCACACAAGATGCTAAGATTCCTTACTGTGTACACTCGAGATCAGGTTTCCTAGTATCGTGGCCCATTGTGCAGACTGAAAGTATCACTGGACTCTCGTTGTATCTCCTTGCTTCTCTTTTCTTGATTATAACAGACAGAGGTGCTGAGTCCAACGGAAAGATCGACCCGAAAGCGGTGCAGGAAGGGCTTTCTGGGAGAGCTCGTCTGCAGGCTGGGGGGCTTCCTACATCAGCAGGTCCCAGCTCAGGGGGAAGACCTGCCCCTGCCGTGTGCCCCCGCTCTGTCTCCAAGTCCCTGGCTGCAGGTAAACGCAAGGGCCTGGAGGAAGAGCAGCAATCATCAGCGCTGCTGCCTGCCTGCAAAAGAGCCAGAGGTCAGAGCGGAGGCAGCGTGCCGGCTCCAGCAGCACAGCCTGGGCCTGCTGCAGCACGGAGCTCCAACCTGCGAGGTAAGCAGGTGCTGTGCTACCGCCCTGCAGGGCAGCTGCTGCCCTGATCAAGCACACCGAGGCTGCAGAGGGTTTGCTTTGCTTTCTCCTTCTCTGCAGACGGGAAAAGAGTTGGAGCCTACAAAGTCCAAAGGCAGTGAGGTGCCACACTATGTAACCCCGTCTCTTTAACTGCCTGGTGGTCTTCTGTTTGTCCCCCTGGAAATGTCATTCACTGAGAGGCTTCCTGCTCAAATTTCCCGTCTTTTTTCTGCCTTCTGCTTTTATGGTACCCATGTTTACACAGTTCTGCTGCTGACAGAATGAATTCATTTTTATCCTTGCTTTATAGCAAGAAGACGACGACAGAAAGAGAGGAGAAGGGAATTGAAGAAGGCTTCCCTCAGAGCTGCAGCTGCACATGCAGAGGTGAGTCCTTGGCGAGCACAGACACGGCTCTTGTTGCCCTCAGTGCCTCTGTCTGACAGCCGTGAAAGATGCTGTAAGGTCCTGAGGGCAGTGATGTCACAGAAAAACACCCAGCTGTGTGTCTGAGGAAGTCACGCTGTCAGTGAGAGCTGCCCAGGCGAGCTTGGGTGCCTTCCTCTGCCTTCAGAAGGACGCTGTTGGTAACGGCCGGAGGGTTTTGCTGCCATAAGGAGCCTTGCCATGTCGGGCACTGCGACCTTGGAAACCTCGTTCCCCCAGCAGAGCATGAATCTTAGCATAGGCAGCTGCTGTGGGAAGTAACGCCAGCGACCTGAACGGCAGGAACGTGCTGTGCTGCATGGGGCCGTTCTGCAAGTGTCCTGATCAGCCTTTCTGAAGGAGAGCTCCCCACATTGTTTCTACACTCACTCTGTTTCTTTCCAGTGCTCCACAATGAACAGCCTGGTGGAGATGATGCAGCAGCTGCAGCTGAGGGACTGAGAGGAGCAGCATCAGCCGGCAGCGCTGCGGCGCGCGGCGTTACAGGGCAGCGCTGCGAGTGCCGCCCAACTCCAACTAAACTTTGGTTGTGGTCAATAAAAACATCACCAGTAGAGATGGACACAGAGCGCACGGCCCGATTTGTGCAGCGGCAGCCAGGAGCTGCTGCTCCAACGACTTCCTGGCGCACTCACACAACCCTGTGCACTCACACACACTGCCTGCACCTCCTGGCACACCTGTGCGCAACCATCTGAACGCACGGGCAAAGGTGTGCAAAGCCACACAGCCTTGTGCAGAGCCCTCGCTGCACACGCCGTGTTCATGCACACGGACACGTGTGTGCTGCCGTGTTCTGCTTCTGGCCTTCGGTGTCTGGAGGGGGCGGCAAGAAAGAAGGGCAAAGAGAGAGAGTTTAGATGGGACCGATGGCAGAAGTCTGTCACAATAAGGGTGGCACTGGAGCAGGGACACTGTCATGGGAAAAAAGCCAGATTTAGTGGGAAAAACAGGGATTTCTAGCAGAAAAACCACATGTAAGGGGAAATACCCCAGATTTAATAGGAAAAACAGGAATTTCTGGCAGAAAAAGTTGTATTTAAGGGGATAAACAGGGATTTCTAGCAGAAAAAGCTGTATTTAACAGGAATAACAGGGATTTCTGGCAGAAAAAGCCATATTTAAGGGAAAAAAAACCCAGAGTTAAGGGGAAAGCAACAGGGATTTCAGTTAGAACATGCCGCCGGCGCCACCCGAGGGGCAACCGGCAGCGGCCCCCCCCAGCTGCCCCTCCCCCTTGTCCAGGCCCCGGGCCGCCCCCAGGCCGCCCTCAGCAACGTGACGCCGCAGGCGGTTGGTAGGGCCGGGGCAGGAAGTGCTTCGTGCCGGCGGAGAGCACTTCCGGGGCAGCGCGGCATGGCGACGCCGGGCCGGTGAGCGGGGCTGGGAGGAGCGGGCTGTGTGCTGGGAACGGGGTCGGGCCTGGGTGCGGGGGCATGGAGGGGCGCTCGGGGGAGGAGCTGGCGGTGCTGCCGGCACGCAGAGGCGATGCGTGCAGCGCCGGCGAGTGGTGCGGGGTCGGGGGGCAGCTTCCTCTCAGGGAAGGCCGTGCGAGTGCGGAGCTGTGTTGGTGTTTGGGGTATGTAAAGGAGGAGGCCCCATAGGGCCGAGTTGTCACCAGCAAAGCCTGGGGGGGCGGGCGGGCAGTGGAGCAAGGCGCGTGGGTGCTGTGTTGGCCGGAGGGTGCGGAGCTGGAAGAAGGTTTGTGAAGATGTGCTTCCTGTGGACGTCCGTTGTCGGGACGAGGCAGGGCTGCAGTTGTGTGTGATTGTGTTTGTTGCTTGGGAGGAGTGCTGCCTTAGTCGATTGGGGGAGAGGGAGAGGGAGATTTTCAGACTGCCATCAGTCAGGAGCACGGCACGTTTCTGCCTGCTTGGCTCCTGCTGTTGTGTGGGTCCCCGCGAGGCATCGGTGAGCCAGGGTGGCCCCGTGTGTGTGTGCCAGCATTGTGCGCGGATGTGGAATGGAGTGAGAGTGGTTGTAATGAAAATGCAGCTGGCGGTATTTCTGGTAGGGAATGGTTGAATCTGCAGCCGTGAGGCGCAAGAAGAGGTGCTGGGTGCTAAGGTGGAAAGCGGAGCTTGTGTGTGCCAGGAGGCAGGCGTGGTGAGGTGCGCTTTGGAGCCTGCTGTTGTTGGCGCTGGGCTCGGGAGGCCCCTGAACATGGCGCTGTGTGCTGCGTGTGCCAGCCCCAAGAGATTCCCGTGTGGAAGAAGGGAGAGGATGAAGGAGGCCGAGGGCCCTTTTCTCGGGGCCGGCTCCTCTGTGGCCTCTTGCTTGCCGGAGAGAAGGGCTGCCCGCTGGGCACGGGGAGTGCCTTCTAGCTGCCGTCCCGTGCCCTGTCCTGCAGCCCCCTCCTCATGCTATGTGGAACGCCATTGCCAGCAGTGCGGCTGCCATTTTAGAACCTTCGCCGCATCACAGCCGTCACCTTGGTCACCGCTGCCCCGGCCAACGCACTCGCCTCTGTGAGCTCTGGCAGCCATGCCTGGAGTGAAGAGAGCGAGGGGCGAATTTTGCCCTCTTTTAAATGGGAAGAAGGAGCTTGGCTTCCCAGAAGCGAAGAGGAGGAGGGGGGCCGCCTTGAAGATCAAGCGGAGGAGGGGGCAGCGATTCCGTTTCCATCGCGCCTGGACCAGCGCTGTGACCACCTCCGTGGAGCCCATGGAGGTGGATCCACCTCTGGATGAGCCCATGGAGGTGGATCCACCTCCGGATGAGCCCATGGAGGTGGATCCGCCTGCGGCACAGCTGGCCTGGCACCACACCACCGTGCCAGGCCCCGCATCGGCGCCGTCCCACCGCCGCTGGTCCAGGCGCTCGGCTCCCTACCCGCTGCGCGGCCCCCGCCCCCAGCATTAGCTGGGTGGAATGAGTTTCCATCAGCTCCTCCTCCGAGCCTCCTGGGGAGCCAAGTTCTCCTCTTCCCATTTAAATGCTTCAGGAATTATAGTTTCGTTGTTGTTGCTGATTTTAGTGTTTAGTGTTAGTGTTAGGAGTAGATTATTGTTCGTATTTTAGAGTTAGGCATAGGTTACTTTTAGTCTTTTAGTGTTAGGCATAGGTTCCTGTTCTTCTGTTAGAGTTACGCATAGGTTAGTTGTAGTCTTTTAGTGTTAGGCATAGGTTCCTGTTCATACTTGACAGTTAGGGGTAGATTGCTGGTGTCAGGTGGCAGTGAGCAGCACTTACTCGGTAAGCACACGCCTGATTGCTCATGCGAAGACATGAGTGCGAGTGCCATGAGCACGGAGGCCCGATGGCATCTTGGATGGATTTAATTTGCAGCTTGTGACTTTTGTGTTGCAGACCGTCGAGGAGCAGAGTGTGAGAGGCTGCGCCGTTGCATTGGGCCTCAGGAGAACAGTGTGTGAGTGTGTGTCGAGCATCCTGCGTGGCCGTTGCCAGGTAGGTGTGCCTTCCTTTGCAGTAAGCAGTGCTTAGGCGTGAGCCCAGCTCATCCCCCTGTCCTCAGCAGATGGGCTTTCTGCGTGCTTTATTGCTGTGCTTGGTGCCGTACGGCACAGCAGCAGCAAGGCCGTGAACACGTACGTAGCCAGGTAGATGCAAATGTGCAGCTGATGGTAGGAATACTCTTGTTGTTAGTGTTCATGAGACAGTGGTCGTGCGTGTGCGATCAAGCTCAGGGAGAAGTTGATTCTTGCCTGTTCAGCTCTTGCTGAAATGCAAGTTTGGCGTCCCTCCTTGTGGTTGGGTCGGAAGACCAAGGCTATCTTGAGAGCACGTCTGTGAGTCAGGCTGGGAGGTTTTGCCAGCAGGAAGTCACAGCGTCGGAGCGCACGAATGGAATGATGGCTCTCGTTTCCCCCTTGTAGAAAGCAGCCTCCTGGAGAGCAGCAGAGCAGCAGGCTGTCTGCACTATGGCCGCTGAGCTGCATTTCTCGCCCCCTGAGATCCCTGAGCCCACGTTGATGGAGAACGTGCTGCGCTCCGGCCTCTTCTTTGGAGCCGTTTTCCAGCTTGTGTGCGTGTGGGCCATAACCCTGCCAGTTCCCAAGTGCCCAGAGACAGTAAGTAGCGCTCTGTTTGATAGAGGTTGATAGAAATGCAGAGGAAATGGGCTGGGAGGGAACCAGCTGGAGCCGTTGCCTACGGTAGCGCGCCGCGGCATTGCTGAGAGTGCGGCAGTTTGTTCTGCCCTTCCTTGGGCGTGCGTGCTGTTCGTGGTGGCACGCAAGGAGCCTGGAGGTGCAAGCTCATCTGCTGCTGCTGCTGCTGTGGCCTGTGAGTGGCAGGCAGGGCGTCCCCCTGTGCAGGGACTGCCTTGCAGGCAAGGCCTGTAGACTGTAGTTTATGTGGGATTTTTGGGAACAAGACAGAGGTGGAGTTTCTGTTGTGCCCTGATGTCAGGAAGGCAATATGCAGCACTGGCACCCAAAGCTGCCCAGTCAGGTGACTTGAGCTCCCAAAGCGAGCTGTCAGGCAATTGTCAGAAAGTTCCCTTACTGTTTGTGAATTGATTCCTGTAGGACTCGGACGGCTTGGAGTCTAAGACTGGGGAGACGGTGAAGAAACCACAGGCAAGTGCTGCACAGCTAAGCAAGAAAGCCAAGAAGGAAAGCAAAAAGAAACGGTGAGGGCTTGAGCGCTAAGCCTCAAAGGCCAAAGGAAGCAGCGGGAATGCTTGCTGAGAGGTGCTCCAAAGGCAGCGCACTGTACGTCTGGTTTTGTGGCGTGGCCGTGCTTTCCCTTGCCCGGACATTGGAGAGGAACTGAGGAAGCTGGAAGGGCTTCTGATGTGTGACCAACAAATCGGACTTTGCCTGTGCAGGATTTCATGTCTGGCAAGAGCTGGGGACGCTGCATTCCTTCAGGGTCCTTCAGCTCGATAGCTGTTTCAGAATGTTGATGATGAGGTGAACTTACCGCATGTCGCTGGTCATGAGCGGTATCCAGGCTATTTTATTGTCTATTGACATATCTACAACATGCAACCCAAATCCCTTAGTTTAAAATAAAAGGGAAAGAAACCTTTTACACCTGGTGCTGCCTCTTTGAGTAGCTGGTCCAAACATGCCTGGCTTGGGCTGGCAGTGGCAGGGCAATGAACCGGCCGGCTTCACGTCCCTCCCTGGAGATGGAGCTGCTTTTCCCGCGTTTCCATGCTGGTCTTGCCAAGGGGTGGCCTTTCAGCCAAAGCGCAACTGCTAGCGGAGCGTGTGAGCATCAGCTTGCTCTGTGAGGACTGAGAGAAACAAAAGGAGAGGAAGCAGCGCGCGAGGAAGAAAGGTATCCTTGCACTCAGCCCCTTGAGCTTGTCTCTCCAGCTTGCCTGGTGGCTTTTTCAGCCTTGTGTAGTAGCACTGACTGTTCCTGCTTGCCCTGGGAAGGCCAGCTGTACCTGCGGGCAGCCGTGGCCTGCACGTCAGCGTCCCATTGAGCCGCGAGGAGTTCAAGTGCGGGTGGGCTGGTGTGAAGAGCAGCGCTGGGAGTGGGGCAGGAGGAGAGGGCAGCGGGAGGGCTGCAGGTGAGCGCGCCTCGGGCCCAGAGCTCAGGCGTGAGCCGGGAGGGCAGCAAGCTGTGCTGCGCTGCTTCAGCTGCAATGGCTTCGAGCACGTCATGGGCAGCGCCGCGTGTGGAGCGTCTGGGTGCTGCGAGGGCACCTTGCTGAGCCGGAGCCCGAGAGAGCTGAGGGGAGGGGAGGGGAAAGGAGGGGAGGGGAGGGGAGAGGAGGGGAGGGGAGGGGCTGCACATCAAGAGTGTCTGCCTGCCATTTTGGCTTGGCGCGTCGGCATCTTCCTCCTTCCACGAAGGAGCCTGCACGGTGCACTGGGTCCAGCGTGCTACACGGCACTGCCTTCTGCTGCCTGCCTGCCTGCCTGCCCGCCTGCCGGCTGCACTGCTGGAGAGGAAAGACCGGATTGTCGGGCTGTGTGCAGCCAAGGAGCTGGCTGCAAAGGGGGGAAACGGAGTATTGAGGAGCGGTTAGTGCGTGTTAGGTTTGGGTGTGGATGCAGCGATGGCTGAGTCACCTCCATCAGCTCCTGGGGGCTGGGGCCGAGCCCGGTGCGTGGGGCTGCGCTGCGGGCAGGAGGGCTGCGGGGCTGGGGCAGTGGTGTGGGTGCAGCACATGGGGCCGTGAGAGGGCGTGCAGCAGGGAGGGCGTTGGGCCCGAGCCGCGCTCATGTTTGTCGCAGCACAGGGGCTGCAGGGGATGCCAGGAGAGCAGAGCAGAGCGGGGAGAGCCGGGCTGTATGAAGGCCAGGGCATGAAATCTTCCCTTGGCAGCTACGTAGCTGCTGAGCTTTTCCCCCAAGTCTTCAGACTGTGGGGTGATAAGGCTCCGCAGCACAGCCAGCCGGGCCCTCCTGATACTTGGGGGTTAGGAAAGGGCAAAACAAGTCAGTGTCTTTCAAGAGCACAAAGCAGTGAAGCACAGCACAAGCCATTTATTGCCTGCGTAGGTGATCTTCCCCAGGCATGTCCATTGGAGATGTGCAGACTGAGTGTGGACAGAAAGCAAACGGAAGGGAGGGGAGAGGAGGGGAAGAAAGTAAGAAATGAAAGGAAAGAAAAAGGGAAATGTGAAGGGGAAGAGAGAAAGAGAAAAGGAAAGGAAAAGAGAAGCAAGGCAAAGAAAAGAAAGGCAAAGGAAAGCAAAAGGGGGAAAAGGGAAAAGGCAGAAAAGAAGACAAGTTGCACGCCGCCGGCGCCACCCGAGGGGAAACCGGCAGCGGAGCCCCCCAGCTGCCCCTCCCCCTCGTCCAGGCCCCGGGCCGCCCCCAGGCCGCCCTCAGCAACGTGACGCCGCAGGCGGTTGGTAGGGCCGGGGCAGGAAGTGCTTCGTGCTGGCAGAGAGCACTTCCGGGGCAGCGCGGCATGGCGGCGCCGGGCCGGTGAGCGGGGCCGGGAGGAGCGGGCTGTGTGCTGGGAGCGGGGTCGGGCCTGGGTGCGGGGGCATGGAGGGGCGCTCGGGGGAGGAGCTGGCGGTGCTGCCGGCACGCAGAGGCGATGCGTGCGGCGCCGGCGAGTGGTGCGGGGTCGGGGGGCAGCTTCCTCTCAGGGAAGGCCGTGCGAGTGCGGAGCTGTGTTGGTGTTTGGGGTGTGTGAAGGAGGAGGCCCCGTAGGGCCGAGTTGTCGCCAGCAAAGCCTGGGCGGGCGGGCGGGCGGGCAGTGGAGCAAGGCGCGTGGGTGCTGTGTTGGCCGGAGGGTGCGGAGCTGGAAGAAGGTTTGTGAAGATGTGCTTCCTGTGGACGTCCGTTGTCGGGACGAGGCAGGGCTGCAGTTGTGTGTGATTGTGTTTGTTGCTTGGGAGAAGTGCTGCCTTAGTCGAGTGGGGGGGAGGGAGAGGGAGATTTTCAGACTGCCATCAGTCAGGAGCACGGCACGTTTCTGCCTGCTTGGCTCATGCTGTTGTGTGGGTCCCCGCGAAGCATCGGTGAGCCAGGGTGGCCCCGTGTGTGTGTGCCAGCATTGTGCGCGGATGTGGAATGGAGTGAGAGTGGTTGTAATGAAAATGCAGCTGGCGGTATTTCTGGTAGGGAATGGTTGAATCCGCAGCCGTGAGGCGCAAGAAGAGGCGCTGGGTGCTAAGGTGGAAAGCGGAGCTTGTGTGTGCCAGGAGGCAGGCGTGGTGAGGTGCGCTTTGGAGCCTGCTGTTGTTGGCGCTGGGCTCGGGAGGCCCCTGAACATGGCGCTGTGTGCTGCGTGTGCCAGCCCCAAGAGATTCCCGTGTGGAAGAAGGGAGACGATGAAGGAGGCCGAGGGCCCTTTGCTCAGGGCCAGCTCCTCTGTGGCCTCTTCCTTGCCGGAGAGAAGGGCTGCCCGCTGGGCACGGGGAGTGCCTTCTAGCTGCCGTCCCGTGCCCTGTCCTGCAGCCCCCTCCTCATGCCATGTGGAACGCCATTGCCAGCAGTGCGGCTGCCATTTTAGAACCTTCGCCGCATCACAGCCGTCACCTTGGTCACCGCTGCCCCGGCCAACGCACTCGCCTCTGAGAGCTCTGGCAGCCATGCCTGGAGTGAAGAGAGCGAGGGGCGCAATTTGCCCTATTTTAAATGGGAAGAGGGAGCTTGGCTTCCCAGAAGCGAAGAGGAGGAGGGGGGCCGCCTTGAAGATCAAGCGGAGGAGGGGGCAGCGATTCCGTTTCCATCGCGCCTGGACCAGCGCTGTGACCACCTCCGTGGAGCCCATGGAGGTGGATCCACCTCCGGATGAGCCCATGGAGGTGGATCCACCTCCAGATGAGCCCATGGAGGTGGATCCGCCTGCGGCACAGCTGGCCTGGCACCACACCACCGTGCCAGGCCCCGCATCGGCGCCGTCCCACCGCCGCTGGTCCAGGCGCTCGGCTCCCTACCCGCTGCGCGGCCCCCGCCCCCAGCATTAGCTGGGTGGCATGAGTTTCCATCAGCTCCTCCTCCGAGCCTCCTGGGGAGCCAAGTTCTCCTCTTCCCATTTAAATGCTTCAGGAATTATAGTTCTGTTGTTGTTGTTGATTTTAGTCTTAGTGTTAGTGTTAGGAGTAGATTATTGTTCGTATTTTAGAGTTAGGCATAGGTTACTTTTAGTCTTTTAGTGTTAGGCATAGGTTCCTGTTCTTCTGTTCGAGTTAGGCATAGGTTACTTGTAGTGTTTTAGTGTTAGGCATAGGTTCCTGTTCTTCTGTTCGAGTTAGGCATAGGTTAGTTGTAGTCTTTTAGTGTTAGGCATAGGTTCCTGTTCATACTTGACAGTTAGGGGTCGATTGCTGGTGTCAGGTGGAAGTGAGCAGCGCTCACTCGGTAAGCACACGCCTGATTGCTCATGCGAAGACATGAGTGCGAGTGCCGTGAGCACGGAGGCCCGATGGCATCTTGGATGGATTGAATTTGCAGCTTGTGACTTTTGTGTTGCAGACCGTTGAGGAGCAGAGTGTGAGTGGCTGCGACGTTGCGTTGGGCCTCAGGAGAACAGTGTGTGAGTGTGTGTCGAGCATCCTGCGTGGCCGTTGCCAGGTAGGTGTGCCTTCCTTTGCAGTAAGCAGTGCTTAGGCGTGAGCCCAGCTCATGCCCCTGTCCTCAGCAGATGGGCTTTCTGCGTGCTTTATTGCTGTGCTTGGTGCCATCCGGCACAGCAGCAGCAAGGCCGTGAACACGTACGTAGCCAGGTAGATGCAAATGTGCAGCTGATGGTAGGAATACTCTTGTTGTTAGTGTTCATGAGACAGTGGTCGTGCGTGTGCGATCAAGCTCAGGGAGAAGTTGATTCTTGCCTGTTCAGCTCTTGCTGAAATGCAAGTTTGGCGTCCCTCCTTGTGGTTGGGTCGGAAGACCAAGGCTATCTTGAGAGCACGTCTGTGAGTCAGGCTGGGAGGTTTTGCCAGCAGGAAGTCACAGCGTCGGAGCGCACGAATGGAATGATGGCTCTCGTTTCCCCCTTGTAGAAAGCAGCCTCCTGGAGAGCAGCAGAGCAGCAGGCTGTCTGCGCTATGGTCGCTGAGCTGCATTTCTCGCCCCCTGAGATCCCTGAGCCCACGCTGATGGAGAACGTGCTGCGCTCCGGCCTCTTGTTTGGGGCCGTTTTCCAGCTTGCGTGCGTGTGGGCCATAACCCTGCCGGTTCCCAAGTGCCCAGAGACAGTAAGTAGCGCTCTGTTTGATAGAGGTTGATAGAAATGCTGAGGAAATGGGCTGGGAGGGAACCAGCTGGAGCCGTTGCCTATGGTAGCGCGCCGCGGCATTGCTGAGAGTGCGGCAGTTTGTTCTGCCCTTCCTTGGGCGTGCGTGCTGTTCCTGGTGACACGCAAGGAGCCTGGAGGTGCAAACTCATCTTATCGTGCTGCTGCTGCTGCTGCTGTGCTGTGTGTGCTGCCGGGCAGTGTCCAAGCCCTGTGCAGGCGCTGCCTTGCAGGAGATGGCTTTGAGTTCCAGTTCGTATGGGACTTTGGGGAAGGAGATAGAGGGGAGTTTCTGGCGTGCCCTGATGTCAGGAAGGCGGTTTGCAGTGCTGGCAGCCACAGCTGCCCGGGCGGTGACTTGAGCTCCCCACGCGAGCTGTCAGCCACTTGTTACCTGTGAAGGTTCCCTGACCGTTTGTGCCTTGATTCTTGTAGGACTGGCACAGTCTTGGGACTCGGTCTGGCCAGACAGTGAAGAAAGCCAAGGCAAGTGCTGCTCTGCTGAGGAAGAAAGCCCAGAAGGAGAGCAAAAAGAACCGAGCAGGGCTGGAGCGAGAAGGCCCACAGGACACTCGAATCAGCTGGAATGCTTCCTCGGAGGTGGCACCAAAGGCAGCGGACTGAGTCAGCGTCCGGTTTTGTGGCATGGCCGTGCTTTCTCTGTCACGGACAGGGCAGTGGAACTGAGGCACCTGGAAGGGAAGGGCTTGTGCTGCATTCCAAGCAAAGAGGGCTTGCCAGAGCCAGGTCTTCATCTATGGCAAGAGATGGAGAGGCTGTGTTCCTTCCGGCTGCGTCTCTTCAGGGCCAGGGCCGGTCTAGTGTGAGACTGAAGTACGGCTGGCCGGGCCTGGAGGGAGAGGAGCTGACGTAGCCACAGGGTCAGGCTTCTCCTTGTGTCTGCCTGGAGGCTGAATGACTCATTGCTAAGCAGAAACCCTGGGCGCTGGGGTTTCATTTTGGGCTGTGTTGATAAATACAAGCCCGAGCCTTTTGCATTGAATAAAAGCGAAACCAACTTTTTCCACACGGTGCTGCCTCTTTCCGTAGCTGGTCAAAAGGTGCCGTGCTTGGGCTGGCAATCGTGGGGCCATGAACCGGTCGGCTCTCCCCTGAAATTCTGCTGGTTTTCCCCCGTTTCCTTGTTGGTCTTCCCAACGGGTGGCCTTTCAGCCCACCTGTAACTGCTGGCCACAGGCTGTGAGCCTGCCCTTGCTCTCCAAGGACCGCTAGCAAAAGCACGAAGGAGGGGAAGCGGCCCGGGAGGAAGCAAGGCGTCCCTGCACTCAGCCCCTGGAGCTTGCCTCTCTTCCTGGTGGCTTTTTCAGCCCTGGGCTGTGCTGAGGGTTGCTGTTTGCCCTGGGAAGCCCAGCTGCACGCGGGCAGCCGTGGCCTGCACATCAGCCTGGCGTTGGGGCACGAGGAGCGCAGGTGTGGGTGGGATGGTGTGAAGAGCAGCGCTGGGAGCGGGGAGGAGGAGAGGGCAGCGGGTGGGCGGCAGGTGAATGTGCCTCGGAGCAGAGCTCAGCCTCGAGCTTGGAGGACACCGAGCCGTGCTGCGCTGCTGCAGCTCCAGTGGCTTCAGGCGCGTTACGGCAGCGCCGCGTGTTGTGCCAGGGCGCTGCGAGGGCGCTTTGCTGAGCCATGAGGGGCGACTGCTTTGCCAAGTGTTTTCCTGTCGCTCCTTGCAGTTCCTGCGTTTGAATTACTGCACGATGATGTGCTGTTTAAACTGCTCCTCGTACCTCTGCATCCTCTGCAGACTGTGCTGCCAGGGCCCTGATGGAGTGGTGGAACGTTACTGGTGCTGGGCAGAGGCCAAGGCACCTTTCTATTAACTGACTTCTAGCTGAGCTTTTTGCCACTTCTCGCAGCCCTCTCTGCCTGGCCCTTGGGGTAGTTTTGTGCCCACCTCGTAGCCCTCTTTTTTACCTGGTATGTCATCAACTTGCCTATGAGGCTGTGGTGAGAGAGTGAGGAAAGCCTTCTTGAGGTGGAGAGAAACGGAATTCACTGGTGTTTTCTCTCCCACCAAACTTCCCCGCCCCTCCCCCCCGTGGGAAGCTGTCACATTGGTAGCCAGTGGTTTCCCCTTTGTTCTCTGTCACCCTTTTCCTTAATGAGTCCAGGGACGACTTGAGGGGAATGGAGCCTGAAGTCTGGAGGACAGGCAATGTCACTGCGGTCTTCAAAAAGAGAAAGAAGGAAGACCCAGGCAATTATAGGCCAGTCAGCCTCACCTCTGTCCTTGGAAAGGTGAGGGAACAGCTGTGCAGGATGTCATCTCCAGACAACTGGAACAAGAGGAGGTGATCAGGAGTAGTCAGCACGGGTTCACCAGGGTGAGGTCGTGCTTGACCAACCTGGTAGCCTTCTATGCTGTTGTCTCTGGCTGGGTGGATGGGGGCAGAGCAGTGGATGTAGCCTACCTTGATTTCAGCAAGGCATTTCATACTGTCCCCCACGACATCCTTATCACAAAGCTGAGCAAGTGTGGGATAGATGAGTGGACAGTGAGGTGGGTTGAGAACTGGCTGACTGGCAGAGCACAGAGGGTTGTTGGTGGTGGTGCAGAGGCCGCTTGGAGGCCTGTAACCAGCGGTGTTCCTCAGGGGTCTGTGCTGGGTCCGCTCTTGTTCAACATCTTCATCAATGACCTTGGTGAGGGGATAATGGCCAACCTCAGCAAGTTTGTGATGATACGAAGTTGGGAGGATTGGCTGACAGCCTGAAGGCTGTGCTGCCATTCAGCAAGACCTGGACAGGCTGAGAGCTGGGCAGAAAAAAACCGGATGAGGTTTAACAAAAGCAAGTGTAGAGTCTTGCATCTGGGGAGGAATAATTGCATGCACCACTACAGGTTGGGGGATGAGCTGCTGGAGGGGAGCTCTGCGGAGAGGGACCTGGGTGTCCTGGTGGACGACAGGTTGGCCATGAGCCAGCAGTGTGCCCTTGTGGCCAAGAGGGCCAATGGCATCCTGGGGTGCATTAAAAAGAGCGTGGCCAGCAGGTCGAGGGAGGTGATCCTCCCCCTCTACTCTGCCCTGGTAAGACCTCATCTGGAGCACTGCGTCCAGTTCTGGGCTCCCCAGTACAAAACAGACAGGGATCTCTTGGAAACAGTCCAGCGGAGGGCCACAAAGATGGTGAGGGGCCTGGAGCATCTCTGCTATGAAGAAAGGCTGAGAGAACTGGGTCTGTTCAGCCTGGAGAAAAGAAGACTGAGAGGGGACCTGATCCAGGTCTATAAATATCTAAGGTGTGGGGGGCTGAATGGCGAGGCCGGACTGTTTTCAGTGGTGAGTGGAGACAGGACAAGGGGAAACGGCCGGAAACTGCAGCATAGGAAGTTCTGCACCAATGTGCGAAGGAACTTCTGTACAGTGAGGTGACGGAGCACTGGAACAGGCTGCCCAGGGAGGTGGGGGAGTCTCCTTCTCTGCAGATGTCCAAGACCTGCCTGGATGCCGACCTGTGCGACCTGCTGTAGGGAACCTGCTTTGGCAGGGGGTTGGACACGATGAGCTCTGGAGGTCCCTTCCAACCCCTACAATTCTGTGAAAACCCCAGATTGAAGGGGAAAAAACAGGGATTTCTGGGAGAAAAAGCCATTTTTAAGGGGAAACCCCCAGATATAAGAGGAAAAACAGGGATTTCTGGGAGAAAATCCCAGATTTAATGGAAAAACAGGGATATCTAGCAGAAAAAGCCATATTTAAGGGGAAAAACCCTGTTTTTAAGGGGAGAAACAGGGATATCTGGGAGAAAAAGCCATATTTAAGTTGAAAACAGGGATTTCTGCGAGAAAACATTGGATTTAAGAGGAAAAACAGGGATTTCTAGCAGAAAAAACCACATGTAAGGGGAAATACCCCAGATTTAAGGGGAAAAACATAGATTTCTGGGAGAAAAAGCCATATTTAAGGGGAAAAAACCTTAGATTGAAGGGGAAAACAGGGATTTCTAGCTGAAAAAGCCATATTTAAGGGGAAAAAAACCCCAGATTTTAGGAGAGAAACAGGGATTCCTGGTAGAAAACCCCCGATTTCATGGAAAAACAGGGATTTCTAGCAGAAAAAGCCACGTATAAGGAGAAAGACCCCAGATTTAATAGGAAAAACAGGAATTTCTGGCAGAAAAAGTTGTATTTAAGGGGAAAAAACGGGGTCGAGCCTGGGTGCGGGGGCATGGAGGGGCGCTCGGGGGAGGAGCTGGCGGTGCTGCTGGCACGCAGAGGTGATGCATGCGGCGCCGGCGAGTGGTGCGGGGTCGGGGGGCAGCTTCCTCTCAGGGAAGGCCGTGCGAGTGCGGAGCTGTGTTGGTGTTTGGGGTGTGTGAAGGAGGAGGCCCCGTAGGGCCGAGTTGTCGCCAGCAAAGCCTGGGCGGGCGGGCGGGCGGGCAGTGGAGCAAGGCGCGTGGGTGCTGTGTTGGCCGGAGGGTGCGGAGCTGGAAGAAGGTTTGTGAAGATGTGCTTCCTGTGGACGTCCGTTGTCGGGACGAGGCAGGGCTGCAGTTGTGTGTGATTGTGTTTGTTGCTTGGGAGAAGTGCTGCCTTAGTCGAGTGGGGGGGAGGGAGAGGGAGATTTTCAGACTGCCATCAGTCAGGAGCACGGCACGTTTCTGCCTGCTTGGCTCCTGCTGTTGTGTGGGTCCCCGCGAGGCATCGGTGAGCCAGGGTGGCCCCGTGTGTGTGTGCCAGCATTGTGCGCGGATGTGGAATGGAGTGAGAGTGGTTGTAATGAAAATGCAGCTGGCGGTATTTCTGGTAGGGAATGGTTGAATCCGCAGCCGTGAGGCGCAAGAAGAGGCGCTGGGTGCTAAGGTGGAAAGCGGAGCTTGTGTGTGCCAGGAGGCAGGCGTGGTGAGGTGCGCTTTGGAGCCTGCTGTTGTTGGCGCTGGGCTCGGGAGGCCCCTGAACACGGCGCTGTGTGCTGCGTGTGCCAGCCCCAAGAGATTCCCGTGTGGAAGAAGGGAGAGGATGAAGGAGGCCGAGGGCCCTTTGCTCGGGGCCAGCTCCTCTGTGGCCTCTTCCTTGCCACAGAGAGAAGGGCTGCCCGCTGGGCACGGGGAGTGCCTTCTAGCTGCCGTCCTGTGCCCTGTCCTGCAGCCCCCTCCTCATGCCATGTGGAACGCCATTGCCAGCAGTGCGGCTGCCATTTTAGAACCTTCGCCGCATCACAGCCGTCACCTTGGTCACCGCTGCCCCGGCCAACGCACTCGCCTCTGTGTGCTCTGGCAGCCATGCCTGGAGTGAAGAGAGCGAGGGGCACAATTTGCCCTATTTTAAATGGGAAGAGGGAGCTTGGCTTCCCAGAAGCGAAGAGGAGGAGGGGGGCCGCCTTGAAGATCAAGCGGAGGAGGGGGCAGCGATTCCGTTTCCATCGCGCCTGGACCAGCGCTGTGACCACCTCCGTGGAGCCCATGGAGGTGGATCCACCTCCGGATGAGCCCATGGAGGTGGATCCACCTCCGGATGAGCCCATGGAGGTGGATCCGCCTGCGGCACAGCTGGCCTGGCACCACACCACCGTGCCAGGCCCCGCATCGGCGCCGTCCCACCGCCGCTGGTCCAGGCGCTCGGCTCCCTACCCGCTGCGCGGCCCCCGCCCCCAGCATTAGCTGGGTGGCATGAGTTTCCATCAGCTCCTCCTCCGAGCCTCCTGGGGAGCCAAGTTCTCCTCTTCCCATTTAAATGCTTCAGGAATTATAGTTCTGTTGTTGTTGTTGATTTTAGTCTTAGTGTTAGTGTTAGGAGTAGATTATTGTTCGCATTTTAGAGTTAGGCATAGGTTACTTTTAGTCTTTTAGTGTTAGGCATAGGTTCCTGTTCTTCTGTTCGAGTTAGGCATAGGTTACTTGTAGTGTTTTAGTGTTAGGCATAGGTTCCTGTTCATACTTGACAGTTAGGGGTAGATTGCTGGTGTCAGGTGGCAGTGAGCAGCGCTCACTCGGTAAGCACACGCCTGATTGCTCATGCGAAGACATGAGTGCGAGTGCCGTGAGCACGGAGGCCCGATGGCATCTTGGATGGATTGAATTTGCAGCTTGTGACTTTTGTGTTGCAGACCGTCGAGGAGCAGAGTGTGAGTGGCTGCGCCGTTGCATTGGGCCTCAGGAGAACAGTGTGTGAGTGCCTGTGTCTCGAGCATCGTGCGTGGCCGTTGGCAGGTAGGTGTGCCTTCCTTTGCAGTAAGCAGTGCTTAGGCGTGAGTCCAGCTCATGCCCCTGTCCTCAGCAGATGGGCTTTCTGCGTGCTTTATTGCTGTGCTTGGTGCCATCCGGCACAGCAGCAGCAAGGCCGTGAACACGTACGTAGCCAGGTAGATGCAAATGTGCAGCTGATGGTAGGAATACTCTTGTTGGTGTTCATGAGACAGTGGTCGTGCGTGCGTGATCAAGCTCAGGGAGAAGTTGATTCTTGCCTGTTCAGCTCTTGCTGAAATGCAAGTTTGGCGTCCCTCCTTGTGGTTGGGTCGGAAGACCAAGGCTATCTTGAGAGCACGTCTGTGAGTCAGGCTGGGAGGTTTTGCCAGCAGGAAGTCACAGCGTCAGAGCGCACGAATGGAATGATGGCTCTCGTTTCCCCCTTGTAGAAAGCAGCCTCCTGGAGAGCAGCAGAGCAGCAGGCTGTCTGCGCTATGGCCACTGAGCTGCATTTCTCGCCCCCTGAGATCCCTGAGCCCACGCTGATGGAGAACGTGCTGCGCTCCGGCCTCTTGTTTGGAGCCGTTCTCCAGCTTGTGTGCGTGTGGGCCATAACCCTGCCAGTTCCCAAGTGCCCAGAGACAGTAAGTAGCGCTCTGTTTGATAGAGGTTGATAGAAATGCAGAGGCAATGGGCTGGGAGGGAACCAGCTGGAGCCGTTGCCTACGGTAGCGCACCGTGGCATTGCTGAGAGTGCGGCAGTTTGTTCTGCCCTTCCTTGGGCGTGCGTGCTGTTCCTGGTGGCATGCAAGGAGCCTGGAGGTGCAAACTCATCGTATCGTGCTGCTCCTGCTGCTGCTGCTGCTGTGCTGTGTGTGCTGCCGGGCAGTGTCCAAGCCGTGTGCAGGCGCTGCCTTGCAGGAGATGGCTTTGAGTTCCAGTTCGTATGGGACTTTGGGGAAGGAGATAGAGGGGAGTTTCTGGCGTGCCCTGATGTCAGGAAGGCGGTTTGCAGTGCTGGCAGCCACAGCTGCCCGGGCGGTGACTTGAGCTCCCCACGCGAGCTGTCAGCCACTTGTTACCTGTGAAGGTTCCCTGACCGTTTGTGCCTTGATTCTTGTAGGACTGGCACAGTCTTGGGACTCGGTCTGGCCAGACAGTGAAGAAAGCCAAGGCAAGTGCTGCTCTGCTGAGGAAGAAAGCCCAGAAGGAGAGCAAAAAGAACCGAGCAGGGCTGGAGCGAGAAGGCCCACAGGACACTCGAATCAGCTGGAATGCTTCCTCGGAGGTGGCACCAAAGGCAGCGGACTGAGTCAGCGTCCAGTTTTGTGGCATGGCCGTGCTTTCTCTGTCACGGACAGGGCAGCGGAACTGAGGCACCTGGAAGGGAAGGGCTTGTGCTGCATTCCAAGCAAAGAGGGCTTGCCAGAGCCAGGTCTTCATCTATGGCAAGAGATGGAGAGGCTGTGTTCCTTCCGGCTGCGTCTCTTCAGGGCCAGGGCCGGTCTAGTGTGAGATTGAAGTACGGCTGGCCGGGCCTGGAGGGAGAGGAGCTGACGTAGCCACAGGGTCAGGCTTCTCCTTGTGTCTGCCTGGAGGCTGAATGACTCATTGCTAAGCAGAAACCCTGGGCGCTGGGGTTTCATTTTGGGCTGTGTTGATAAATACAAGCCAGAGCCTTTTGCATTGAATAAAAGCGAAACCAACTTTTTCCACACGGTGCTGCCTCTTTCCGTAGCTGGTCAAAAGGTGCCGTGCTTGGGCTGGCAATCGTGGGGCCATGAACCAGTCGGCTCTCCCCTGAAATTCTGCTGGTTTTCCCCTGTTTCCTTGTTGGTCTTCCCAACGGGTGGCCTTTCAGCCCACCTGTAACTGCTGGCCACAGGCTGTGAGCCTGCCCTTGCTCTCCAAGGACCGCTAGCAAAAGCACGAAGGAGGGGAAGCGGCCCGGGAGGAAGCAAGGCGTCCCTGCACTCAGCCCCTGGAGCTTGCCTCTCTTCCTGGTGGCTTTTTCAGCCCTGGGCTGTGCTGAGGGTTGCTGTTTGCCCCGGGAAGCCCAGCTGCACGCGGGCAGCCGTGGCCTGCACATCAGCCTGGCGTTGGGGCACGAGGAGCGGAGGTGTGGGTGGGATGGTGTGAAGAGCAGCGCTGGGAGCGGGGAGGAGGAGAGGGCAGCGGGTGGGCAGCAGGTGAATGTGCCTCGGAGCAGAGCTCAGCCTCGAGCTTGGAGGATACTGAGCCGTGCTGCGCTGCTGCAGCTCCAGTGGCTTCAGGCGCGTTACGGCAGCGCCGCGTGTTGTGCCAGGGCGCTGCGAGGGCGCTTTGCTGAGCCATGAGGGGCGACTGCTTTGCCAAGTGTTTTCCTGTCGCTCCTTGCAGTTCCTGTGTTTGAATTACTGCACGATGATGTGCTGTTTAAACTGCTCCTCGTACCTCTGCATCATCTGCAGACTGTGCTGCCAGGGCCCTGATGGAGTGGTGGAACGTTACTGGTGCTGGGCAGAGGCCAAGGCACCTTTCTATTAACTGGCTTCTAGCTGAGCTTTTTGCCAGTTCTCGCAGCCCTCTCTGTCTGGCCCTTGGGGTAGTTTTGTGCCCACCTCGTAGCCCTCTTTTTTACCTGGTATGTCATCAACTTGCCTATGAGGCTGTGGTGAGAGAGTGAGGAAAGCCTTCTTGAGGTGGAGAGAAACAGAATTCACTGGTGTTTTCTCTCCCACCAAACTTCCCCACCCCTCCCCCCCCTGGGAAGCTGTCACATTGGTAGCCAGTGGTTTCCCCTTTGTTCTCTGTCACCCTTTTCCTTAATGAGTCCAGGGATGACTTGAGGGGAATGGAGCCTGAAGTCTGGAGGACAGGCAATGTCACTGCGGTCTTCAAAAAGAGCAAGAAGGAAGACCCAGGCAATTATAGGCCAGTCAGCCTCACCTCTGTCCCTGGAAAGGTCAGGGAACAGCTGCTGCTGGATGTCATCTCCAGACAACTGGAAGAAGAGCAGGTGATCAGGAGCAGTCAGCACGGGTTCACCAGGGGGAGGTCGTGCTTGACCAACCTGGTGGCCTTCTATGCTGTTGTCTCTGGCTGGGTGGATGGGGGCAGAGCAGTGGATGTAGTCTACCTTGATTTCAGCAAGGCATTTGATACTGTCCCCCACGACATCCTTATCACAAAGCTGAGCAAGTGTGGGATAGATGAGTGGACAGTGAGGTGGGTTGAGAACTGGCTGACTGGCAGAGCACAGAGGGTCGTTGGTGGTGGTGCAGAGGCCGCTTGGAGGCCTGTAAGCAGCGGTGTTCCTCAGGGGTCTGTGCTGGGTCCGCTCTTGTTCAACATCTTCATCAATGACCTTGGTGAGGGGATAGTGGCCACCATCAGCAAGTTTGTGATGATACGAAGTTGGGAGGATTGGCTGACAGCCTGAAGGCTGTGCTGCCATTCAGCAAGACCTGGACAGGCTGAGAGCTGGGCAAAAAAAAACCGGATGAGGTTTAACAAAAGCAAGTGTAGAGTCTTGCATCTGGGGAGGAATAATTGCATGCACCACTACAGGTTGGGGGATGAGCTGCTGGAGGGGAGCTCTGCAGAGAGGGACCTGGGTGTCCTGGTGGACGACAGGTTGGCCATAGCCAGCAGTGTGCCCTTGTGGCCAAGAGGGCCAATGGCATCCTGGGGTGCATTAAAAAGAGCGTGGCCAGCAGGTCGAGGGAGGTGATCCTCCCCCTCTGCTCTGCCCTGGTAAGGCCTCATCTGGAGCACTGCGTCCAGTTCTGGGCTCCCCAGTACAAAGGAGACAGGGATCTCTTGGAAACAGTCCAGCGGAGGGCCACAAAGATGGTGAGGGGCCTGGAGCATCTCTGCTATGGAGAAAGGCTGAGTGAACTGGGTCTGTTCAGCCTGGAGAAAAGAAGACTGAGAGGGGACCTGATCCAGGTCTATAAATATCTAAGGTGTGGGGGGCAGAATGGCGAGGCCGGACTCTTTTCAGTGGTGAGTGGAGACAGGACAAGGGGAAACGGCCGGAAACTGCAGCATAGGAAGTTCTGCACCAATGTGCGAAGGAACTTCTGTACAGTGAGGTGACGGAGCACTGGAACAGGCTGCCCAGGGAGGTGGGGGAGTCTCCTTCTCTGCAGATGTCCAAGACCTGCCTGGATGCCGACCTGTGCGACCTGCTGTAGGGAACCTGCTTTGGCAGGGGGTTGGACACGATGAGCTCTGGAGGTCCCTTCCAACCCCTACAATTCTGTGAAAACCCCAGATTGAAGGGGAAAAACAGGGATTTCTGGGAGAAAAAGCCATTTTTAAGGGGAAACCCCCAGATATAAGAGGAAAAACAGGGATTTCTGGGAGAAAATCCCAGATTTAATGGAAAAACAGGGATATCTAGCAGAAAAAGCCATATTTGAGGGGAAAAACCCCAGATTTAATGGAAAAACAGGGATTTCTAGCTGAAAAATCCATATTTAAGGGGAAAAACCCTGTTTTTAAGGGGAGAAACAGGGATATCTGGGAGAAAAAGCCATATTTAAGTTGAAAACAGGGATTTCTGCGAGAAAACATTGGATTTAAGAGGAAAAACAGGGATTTCTAGCAGAAAAAACCACATGTAAGGGGAAATACCCCAGATTGAAGGGGAAAAACATAGATTTCTGGGAGAAAAAGCCGTATTTAAGGGGAAAAACCTTAGATTGAAGGGGAAAACAGGGATTTCTAGCTGAAAAAGCCATATTTAAGGGGAAAAAAAACCCCAGATTTTAGGAGAGAAACAGGGATTCCTGGTAGAAAACCCCCGATTTCATGGAAAAACAGGGATTTCTAGCAGAAAAAGCCACGTATAAGGAGAAAGACCCCAGATTTAATAGGAAAAACAGGAATTTCTGGCAGAAAAAGTTGTATTTAAGGGGAAAAACGGGGTCGGGCCTGGGTGCGGGGGCATGGAGGGGCGCTCGGGGGAGGAGCTGGCGGTGCTGCTGGCACGCAGAGGTGATGCATGCGGCGCCGGCGAGTGGTGCGGGGTCGGGGGGCAGCTTCCTCTCAGGGAAGGCCGTGCGAGTGCGGAGCTGTGTTGGTGTTTGGGGTGTGTGAAGGAGGAGGCCCCGTAGGGCCGAGTTGTCACCAGCAAAGCCCGGGCGGGCGGGCGGGCAGTGGAGCAAGGCGCGTGGGTGCTGTGTTGGCCGGAGGGTGCGGAGCTGGAAGAAGGTTTGTGAAGATGTGCTTCCTGTGGACGTCCGTTGTCGGGACGAGGCAGGGCTGCAGTTGTGTGTGATTGTGTTTGTTGCTTGGGTGGAGTGCTGCCTTAGTCGAGTGGGGGGGAGGGAGAGGGAGATTTTCAGACTGCCATCAGTCAGGAGCACGGCACGTTTCGGCCTGCTTGGCTCCTGCTGTTGTGTGGGTCCCTGCGAGGCATCGGTGAGCCAGGGTGGCCCCGTGTGTGTGTGCCAGCACTGTGCGCGGATGTGGAATGGAGTGAGAGTGGTTGTAATGACAATGCAGCTGGCGGTATTTCTGGTAGGGAATGGTTGAATCCGCAGCCGTGAGGCGCAAGAAGAGGCGCTGGGTGCTAAGGTGGAAAGCGGAGCTTGTGTGTGCCAGGAGGCAGGCGTGGTGAGGTGCGCTTTGGAGCCTGCTGTTGTTGGCGCTGGGCTCGGGAGGCCCCTGAACACGGCGCTGTGTGCTGCGTGTGCCAGCCCCAAGAGATTCCCGTGTGGAAGAAGGGAGACGATGAAGGAGGCCGAGGGCCCTTTGCTCGGGGCCAGCTCCTCTGTGGCCTCTTCCTTGCCACAGAGAGAAGGGCTGCCCGCTGGGCACGGGGAGTGCCTTCTAGCTGCCGTCCTGTGCCCTGTCCTGCAGCCCCCTCCTCATGCTATGTGGAACGCCATTGCCAGCAGTGCGGCTGCCATTTTAGAACCTTTGCCGCATCACAGCCGTCACCTTGGTCACCGCTGCCCCGGCCAACGCACTCGCCTCTGTGTGCTCTGGCAGCCATGCCTGGAGTGAAGAGAGCGAGGGGCACAATTTGCCCTATTTTAAATGGGAAGAGGGAGCTTGGCTTCCCAGAAGCGAAGAGGAGGAGGGGGGCCGCCTTGAAGATCAAGCGGAGGAGGGGGCAGCGATTCCGTTTCCATCGCGCCTGGACCAGCGCTGTGACCACCTCCGTGGAGCCCATGGAGGTGGATCCACCTCCGGATGAGCCCATGGAGGTGGATCCACCTCCAGATGAGCCCATGGAGGTGGATCCGCCTGCGGCACAGCTGGCCTGGCACCACACCACCGTGCCAGGCCCCGCATCGGCGCCGTCCCACCGCCGCTGGTCCAGGCGCTCGGCTCCCTACCCACTGCGCGGCCCCCGCCCCCAGCATTAGCTGGGTGGCATGAGTTTCCATCAGCTCCTCCTCCGAGCCTCCTGGGGAGCCAAGTTCTCCTCTTCCCATTTAAATGCTTCAGGAATTATAGTTCTGTTGTTGTTGTTGATTTTAGTGTTAGTGTTAGTGTTAGGAGTAGATTATTGTTCGCATTTTAGAGTTAGGCATAGGTTACTTGTAGTGTTTTAGTGTTAGGCATAGGTTCCTGTTCTTCTGTTAGAGTTAGGCATAGGTTAGTTGTAGTCTTTTAGTGTTAGGCATAGGTTCCTGTTCATACTTG
The DNA here is from genome assembly GCF_023343835.1 of Lagopus muta. NCBI lineage: Eukaryota > Metazoa > Chordata > Aves > Galliformes > Phasianidae > Lagopus > Lagopus muta. The sequence continues at coordinate 48,386,186 of NC_064439.1, read as the reverse complement.
ACAGTTAGGGGTAGATTGCTGGTGTCAGGTGGCAGTGAGCAGCGCTCACTCGGTAAGCACACGCCTGATTGCTCATGCGAAGACATGAGTGCGAGTGCCGTGAGCACGGAGGCCCGATGGCATCTTGGATGGATTGAATTTGCAGCTTGTGACTTTTGTGTTGCAGACCGTCGAGGAGCAGAGTGTGAGTGGCTGCGCCGTTGTGTTGGGCCTCAGGAGAACAGTGTGTGCCTGTGTCTCGAGCATCCTGCGTGGCCGTTGCCAGGTAGGTGTGCCTTCCTTTGCAGTAAGCAGTGCTTAGGCGTGAGCCCAGCTCATGCCCCTGTCCTCAGCAGATGGGCTTTCTGCGTGCTTTATTGCTGTGCTTGGTGCCGTACGGCACAGCAGCAGCAAGGCCGTGAACACGTACGTAGCCAGGTAGATGCAAATGTGCAGCTGATGGTAGGAATACTCTTGTTGGTGTTCATGAGACAGTGGTCGTGCGTGCGTGATCAAGCTCAGGGAGAAGTTGATTCTTGCCTGTTCAGCTCTTGCTGAAATGCAAGTTTGGCGTCCCTCCTTGTGGTTGGGTCGGAAGACCAAGGCTATCTTGAGAGCACGTCTGTAAGTCAGGCTGGGAGTTTTTGCCAGCAGGAAGTCACAGCGTCAGAGCGCACGAATGGAATGATGGCTCTCGTTTCCCCCTTGTAGAAAGCAGCCTCCTGGAGAGCAGCAGAGCAGCAGGCTGTCTGCGCTATGGCCGCTGAGCTGCATTTCTCGCCCCCTGAGATCCCTGAGCCCACGCTGATGGAGAACGTGCTGCGCTCCGGCCTCTACTTTGGAGCCGTTCTCCAGCTTGTGTGCGTGTGGGCCATAACCCTGCCAGTTCCCAAGTGCCCAGAGACAGTAAGTAGCGCTCTGTTTGATAGAGGTTGATAGAAATGCAGAGGCAATGGGCTGGGAGGGAACCAGCTGGAGCCGTTGCCTACGGTAGCGCACCGTGGCATTGCTGAGAGTGCGGCAGTTTGTTCTGCCCTTCCTTGGGCGTGCGTGCTGTTCCTGGTGGCATGCAAGGAGCCTGGAGGTGCAAACTCATCGTATCGTGCTGCTGCTGCTGCTGCTGTGCTGTGTGTGCTGCCGGGCAGTGTCCAAGCCGTGTGCAGGCGCTGCCTTGCAGGAGATGGCTTTGAGTTCCAGTTCGTATGGGACTTTGGGGAAGGAGATAGAGGGGAGTTTCTGGCGTACCCTGATGTCAGGAAGGCGGTTTGCAGTGCTGGCAGCCACAGCTGCCCGGGCGGTGACTTGAGCTCCCCACGCGAGCTGTCAGCCACTTGTTACCTGTGAAGGTTCCCTGACCGTTTGTGCCTTGATTCTTGTAGGACTGGCACAGTCTTGGGACTCGGTCTGGCCAGACAGTGAAGAAAGCCAAGGCAAGTGCTGCTCTGCTGAGGAAGAAAGCCCAGAAGGAGAGCAAAAAGAACCGAGCAGGGCTGGAGCGAGAAGGCCCACAGGACACTCGAATCAGCTGGAATGCTTCCTCGGAGGTGGCACCAAAGGCAGCGGACTGAGTCAGCGTCCGGTTTTGTGGCATGGCCGTGCTTTCTCTGTCACGGACAGGGCAGCGGAACTGAGGCACCTGGAAGGGAAGGGCTTGTGCTGCATTCCAAGCAAAGAGGGCTTGCCAGAGCCAGGTCTTCATCTATGGCAAGAGATGGAGAGGCTGTGTTCCTTCCGGCTGCGTCTGTTCAGGGCCAGGGCCGGTCTAGTGTGAGATTGAAGTACGGCTGGCCGGGCCTGGAGGGAGAGGAGCTGACGTAGCCACAGGGTCAGGCTTCTCCTTGTGTCTGCCTGGAGGCTGATTGACTCGTTGCTAAGCAGAAACCCTGGGCGCTGGGGTTTCATTTTGGGCTGTGTTGATAAATACAAGCCAGAGCCTTTTGCATTGAATAAAAGCGAAACCAACTTTTTCCACACGGTGCTGCCTCTTTCCGTAGCTGGTCAAAAGGTGCCGTGCTTGGGCTGGCAATCGTGGGGCCATGAACCAGTCGGCTCTCCCCTGAAATTCTGCTGGTTTTCCCGTTTCCTTGTTGGTCTTCCCAACGGGTGGCCTTTCAGCCCACCTGTAACTGCTGGCCACAGGCTGTGAGCCTGCCCTTGCTCTCCAAGGACCGCTAGCAAAAGCACGAAGGAGGGGAAGCGGCCCGGGAGGAAGCAAGGCGTCCCTGCACTCAGCCCCTGGAGCTTGCCTCTCTTCCTGGTGGCTTTTTCAGCCCTGGGCTGTGCTGAGGGTTGCTGTTTGCCCCGGGAAGCCCAGCTGCACGCGGGCAGCCGTGGCCTGCACATCAGCCTGGCGTTGGGGCACGAGGAGCGGAGGTGTGGGTGGGATGGTGTGAAGAGCAGCGCTGGGAGCGGGGAGGAGGAGAGGGCAGCGGGTGGGCGGCAGGTGAATGTGCCTCGGAGCAGAGCTCAGCCTCGAGCTTGGAGGACACCGAGCCGTGCTGCGCTGCTGCAGCTCCAGTGGCTTCAGGCGCGTTACGGCAGCGCCGCGTGTTGTGCCAGGGCGCTGCGAGGGCGCTTTGCTGAGCCATGAGGGGCGACTGCTTTGCCAAGTGTTTTCCTGTCGCTCCTTGCAGTTCCTGCGTTTGAATTACTGCACGATGATGTGCTGTTTAAACTGCTCCTCGTACCTCTGCATCATCTGCAGACTGTGCTGCCAGGGCCCTGATGGAGTGGTGGAACGTTACTGGTGCTGGGCAGAGGCCAAGGCACCTTTCTATTAACTGGCTTCCAGCTGAGCTTCTTGCCAGTTCTCGCAGCCCTCTCTGTCTGGCCCTTGGGGTAGTTTTGTGCCCACCTCGTAGCCCTCTTTTTTAGCTGGTATGTCATCAACTTGCCTATGAGGCTGTGGTGAGAGAGTGAGGAAAGCCTTCTTGAGGTGGAGAGAAACAGAATTCACTGGTGTTTTCTCTCCCACCAAACTTCCCCACCCCTCCCCCCCCTGGGAAGCTGTCACATTGGTAGCCAGTGGTTTCCCCTTTGTTCTCTGTCACCCTTTTCCTTAATGAGTCCAGGGACGACTTGAGGGGAATGAAGCCTGAAGTCTGGAGGACAGGCAATGTCACTGAGGTCTTCAAAAAGAGCAAGAAGGAAGACCCAGGCAATTATAGGCCAGTCAGCCTCACCTCTGTCCCTGGAAAGGTGAGGGAACAGCTGCTGCTAGATGTCTTCTCCAGACAACTGGAAGAAGAGGAGGTGATCAGGAGTAGTCAGCACGGGTTCACCAGGGGGAGGTCGTGCTTGACCAACCTGGTAGCCTTCTATGCTGTTGTCTCTGGCTGGGTGGATGGGGGCAGAGCAGAGGATGTAGTCTACCTTGATTTCAGCAAGGCATTTGATACTGTCCCCCACGACATCCTTATAACAAAGCTGAGCAAGTGTGGGATAGATGAGTGGACAGTGAGGTGGGTTGAGAACTGGCTGACTGGCAGAGCACAGAGGGTCATTGGTGGTGGTGCAGAGGCCGCTTGGAGGCCTGTAAGCAGCGGTGTTCCTCAGGGGTCTGTGCTGGGTCCGCTCTTGTTCAACATCTTCATCAATGACCTTGATGAGGGGATAATGGCCACCCTCAGCAAGTTTGTGATGATACGAAGTTGGGAGGATTGGCTGACAGCCTGAAGGCTGTGCTGCCATTCAGCAAGACCTGGACAGGCTGAGAGCTGGGCAAAAAAAACCGGATGAGGTTTAACAAAAGCAAGTGTAGAGTCTTGCATCTGGGGAGGAATAACTGCGTGCACCACTACAGGTTGGGGGATGAGCTGCTGGAGGGGAGCTCTGCGGAGAGGGACCTGGGTGTCCTGGTGGACGACAGGTCGGCCATGAGCCAGCAGTGTGCCCTTGTGGCCAAGAGGGCCAATGGCATCCTGGGGTGCATTAAAAAGAGCGTGGCCAGCAGGTCGAGGGAGGTGATCCTCCCCCTCTGCTCTGCCCTGGTAAGACCTCATCTGGAGCACTGCGTCCAGTTCTGGGCTCCCCAGTACAAAACAGACAGGGATCTCTTGGAAACAGTCCAGCGGAGGGCCACGAAGATGGTGAAGGGCCTGGAGCATCTCTGCTATGAGGAAAGGCTGAGTGAACTGGGTCTGTTCAGCCTGGAGAAAAGGAGACTGAGAGGGGACCTGATCCAGGTCTATAAATATCTAAGGTGTGGGGGGCAGAATGGCGAGGCCGGACCCTTTTCAGTGGTGAGTGGAGACAGGACAAGGGGAAACGGCCGGAAACTGCAGCATAGGAAGTTCCGCACCAATGTGCACAAGAACTTCTGTACAGTGAGGTGACTGAGCAATGGAACAGGCTGCCCAGGGAGGTGGGGGAGTCTCCTTCTCTGCAGATGTCCAAGACCTGCCTGGATGCCGACCTGTGCGACCTGCTGTAGGGAACCTGCTTTGGCAGGGGGTTGGACACGATGAGCTCTGGAGGTCCCTTCCAACCCCTACAATTCTGTGAAAACCCCAGATTGAAGGGGAAAAACAGGGATTTCTGGGAGAAAAAGCCATTTTTAAGGGGAAACCCCCAGATATAAGAGGAAAAACAGGGATTTCTGGGAGAAAACCCCAGATTTAATGGAAAAACAGGGATATCTAGCAGAAAAAGCCATATTTGAGGGGAAAAAACCCCAGATTTAATGCAAAAATAGGGATTTCTAGCAGAAAAATCCATATTTAAGGGGAAAAACCCTGTTTTTAAGGGGAGAGAAACAGGGATATCTGGGAGAAAAAGCCATATTTAAGTTGAAAACAGGGATTTCTGCGAGAAAACACTGGATTTAAGAGGAAAAACAGGGATTTCTAGCAGAAAAAAACCACATGTAAGGGGAAATACCCCAGATGGAAGGGGAAAAAACATAGATTTCTGGGAGAAAAAGCCGTATTTAAGGGGAAAAACCTTAGATTGAAGGGGGAAAACAGGGATTTCTAGCTGAAAAAGCCATATTTAAGGGGAAAAAAAACCCCAGACTTTAGGAGAGAAACAGGGATTCCTGGTAGAAAACCCCCGATTTAATGGAAAAACAGGGATTTCTAGCAGAAAAAGCCACGTGTAAGGAGAAAGACCCCAGATTTAATAGGAAAAACAGGAATTTCTGGCAGAAAAAGTTGTATTTAAGGGGAAAAAACGGGGTCGGGCCTGGGCGCGGGGGCATGGAGGGGCGCTCGGGGGAGGAGCTGGCGGTGCTGCTGGCACACAGAGGCGATGCGTGCGACGCCGGCGAGTGGTGCGGGGTCGGGGGGCAGCTTCCTCTCAGGGAAGGCCGTGCGAGTGCGGAGCTTTGTTGGTGTTTGGGGTGTGTGAAGGAGGAGGCCCCGTAGGGCCGAGTTGTCACCAGCAAAGCCCAGGTGGGCGGGCGGGCAGTGGAGCAAGGCGCGTGGGTGCTGTGTTGGCCGGAGGGTGCGGAGCTGGAAGAAGGTTTGTGAAGATGTGCTTCCTGTGGACGTCCGTTGTCGGGACGAGGCAGGGCTGCAGTTGTGTGTGATTGTGTTTGTTGCTTGGGAGGAGTGCTGCCTTAGTCGAGTGGGGGGGAGGGAGAGGGAGATTTTCAGACTGCCATCAGTCAGGAGCACGGCACGTTTCTGCCTGCTCGGCTCCTGCTGTTGTGTGGGTCCCCGCAAGGCATCGGTGAGCCAGGGTGGCCCCGTGTGTGTGTGCCAGCATTGTGCGCGGATGTGGAATGGAGTGAGAGTGGTTGTAATGAAAATGCAGCTGGCGGTATTTCTGGTAGGGAATGGTTGAATCCGCAGCCGTGAGGCGCAAGAAGAGGCGCTGGGTGCTAAGGTGGAAAGCGGAGCTTGTGTGTGCCAGGAGGCAGGCGTGGTGAGGTGCGCTTTGGAGCCTGCTGTTGTTGGCGTTGGGCTCGGGAGGCCCCTGAACACGGCGCTGTGTGCTGCGTGTGCCAGCCCCAAGAGATTCCCGTGTGGAAGAAGGGAGAGGATGAAGGAGGCCGAGGGCCCTTTGCTCGGGGCCGGCTCCTCTGGGGCCTCTTGCTTGCCGGAGAGAAGGGCTGCCCGCTGGGCACGGGGGAGTGCCTTCTAGCTGCCGTCCCGTGCCCTGTCCTGCAGCCCCCTCCTCATGCTATGTGGAACGCCATTGCCAGCAGTGCGGCTGCCATTTTAGAACCTTTGCCGCATCACAGCCGTCACCTTGGTCACCGCTGCCCCGGCCAACGCACTCGCCTCTGTGAGCTCTGGCAGCCATGCCTGGAGTGAAGAGAGCGAGGGGCGAAATTTGCCCTCTTTTAAATGGGAAGAGGGAGCTTGGCTTCCCAGAAGCGAAGAGGAGGAGGGGGGCCGCCTTGAAGATCAAGCGGAGGAGGGGGCAGCGATTCCGTTTCCATCGCGCCTGGACCAGCGCTGTGACCACCTCCGTGGAGCCCATGGAGGTGGATCCACCTCCGGATGAGCCCATGGAGGTGGATCCACCTCCGGATGAGCCCATGGAGGTGGATCCGCCTGCGGCACAGCTGGCCTGGCACCACACCACCGTGCCAGGCCCCGCATCGGCGCCGTCCCACCGCCGCTGGTCCAGGCGCTCGGCTCCCTACCCGCTGCGCGGCCCCCGCCCCCAGCATTAGCTGGGTGGCATGAGTTTCCATCAGCTCCTCCTCCGAGCCTCCTGGGGAGCCAAGTTCTCCTCTTCCCATTTAAATGCTTCGGGAACTATAGTTCTGTTGTTGTTGTTGATTTTAGTGTTAGTGTTAGGAGTAGATTATTGTTCATATTTTAGAGTTAGGCATAGGTTACTTTTAGTCTTTTAGTGTTAGGCATAGGTTCCTGTTCTTGAGTTAGGCATAGGTTACTTGTAGTGTTTTAGTGTTAGGCATAGGTTCCTGTTCTTCTGTTAGAGTTGGGCATAGGTTAGTTGTAGTCTTTTAGTGTTAGGCATAGGTTCCTGTTCATACTTGACAGTTAGGGGTAGATTGCTGGTGTCAGGTGGCAGTGAGCAGCGCTCACTCGGTAAGCACACGCCTGATTGCTCATGCGAAGACATGAGTGCGAGTGCCGTGAGCACGGAGGCCCGATGGCATCTTGGATGGATTGAATTTGCAGCTTGTGACTTTTGTGTTGCAGACCGTCGAGGAGCAGAGTGTGAGTGGCTGCGCCGTTGCGTTGGGCCTCAGGAGAACAGTGTGTGCCTGTGTCTCGAGCATCGTGCGTGGCCGTTGCCAGGTAGGTGTGCCTTCCTTTGCAGTAAGCAGTGCTGAGGCGTGAGCCCAGCTCATGCCCCTGTCCTCAGCAGATGGGCTTTCTGCGTGCTTTATTGCTGTGCTTGGTGCCGTCCGGCACAGCAGCAGCAAGGCCGTGAACACGTACGTAGCCAGGTAGATGCAAATGTGCAGCTGATGATAGGAATACTCTTGTTGTTCGTGTTCATGAGACAGTGGTCGTGCGTGTGCGATCAAGCTCAGGGAGAAGTTGATTCTTGCCTGTTCAGCTCTTGCTGAAATGCAAGTTTGGCGTCCCTCCTTGTGGTTGGGTCGGAAGACCAAGGCTATCTTGAGAGCACGTCTGTGAGTCAGGCTGGGAGTTTTTGCTAGCAGGAAGTCACAGCGTCGGAGCGCACGAATGGAATGATGGCTCTCGTTTCCCCCTTGTAGAAAGCAGCCTCCTGGAGAGCAGCAGAGCAGCAGGCTGTCTGCGCTATGGCCGCTGAGCTGCATTTCTCGCCCCCTGAGATCCCTGAGCCCACGCTGATGGAGAACGTGCTGCGCTCTGGCCTCTTGTTTGGAGCTGTTTTCCAGCTTGTGTGCGTGTGGGCCATAACCCTGCCAGTTCCCAAGTGCCCAGAGACAGTAAGTAGTGCTCTGTTTGATAGAGGTTGATAGAAATGCTGAGGAAATGGGCTGGGAGGGAACCAGCTGGAGCCGTTGCCTATGGTAGCGCGCCGTGGCATTGCTGAGAGTGCGGCAGTTTGTTCTGCCCTTCCTTGGGCGTGCGTGCTGTTCGTGGTGGCACGCAAGGAGCCTGGAGGTGCAAACTCATCTTATCGTGCTGCTGCTGCTGCTGCTGTGCTGTGTGTGCTGCCGGGCAGTGTCCAAGCCCTGTGCAGGCGCTGCCTTGCAGGAGATGGCTTTGAGTTCCAGTTCGTATGGGACTTTGGGGAAGGAGATAGAGGGGAGTTTCTGGCGTACCCTGATGTCAGGAAGGCGGTTTGCAGTGCTGGCAGCCACAGCTGCCCGGGCGGTGACTTGAGCTCCCCACGCGAGCTGTCAGCCACTTGTTACCTGTGAAGGTTCCCTGACCGTTTGTGCCTTGATTCTTGTAGGACTGGCACAGTCTTGGGACTCGGTCTGGCTAGACAGTGAAGAAAGCCAAGGCAAGTGCTGCTCTGCTGAGGAAGAAAGCCAAGAAGGAGAGCAAAAAGAACCGAGCAGGGCTGGAGCGAGAAGGCCCACAGGACACTCGAATCAGCTGGAATGCTCCCTCGGAGGTGGCACCAAAGGCAGTGGACTGAGTCAGCATCCGGTTTTGTGGCATGGCCGTGCTTTCTCTGTCACGGACAGGGCAGCGGAACTGAAGCACCTGGAAGGGAAGGGCTTGTGCTGCATTCCAAGCAAAGAGGGCTTGCCAGAGCCAGGTCTTCATCTATGGCAAGAGATGGAGAGGCTGTGTTCCTTCCGGCTGCGTCTGTTCAGGGCCAGGGCCGGTCTAGTGTGAGATTGAAGTACGGCTAGCCAGGCCTGGAGGGAGAGGAGCTGACGTAGCCACAGGGTCAGGCTTCTCCTTGTGTCTGCCTGGAGGCTGATTGACTCATTGCTAAGCAGAAACCCTGGGCGCTGGGGTTTCATTTTGGGCTGTGTTGATAAATACAAGCCAGAGCCTTTTACATTGAATAAAAGAGAAACCAACTTTTTCCACACGGTGCTGCCTCTTTCCGTAGCTGGTCAAAAGGTGCCGTGCTTGGGCTGGCAATCGTGGGGCCATGAACCAGTCAGCTCTCCCCTGAAATTCTGCTGGTTTTCCCCCGTTTCCTTGTTGGTCTTCCCAACGGGTGGCCTTTCAGCCCACCTGTAACTGCTGGCCACAGGCTGTGAGCTTGCCCTTGCTCTCCAAGGACCGCTAGCAAAAGCACGAAGGAGGGGAAGCGGCCCAGGAGGAAGCAAGGCGTCCCTGCACTCAGCCCCTGGAGCTTGCCTCTCTTCCTGGTGGCTTTTTCAGCCCTGGGCTGTGCTGAGGGTTGCTGTTTGCCCCGGGAAGCCCAGCTGCACGCGGGCAGCCGTGGCCTGCACATCAGCCTGGCGTTGGGGCACGAGGAGCGCAGGTGTGGGTGGAATGGTGTGAAGAGCAGCGCTGGGAGCGGGGAGGAGGAGAGGGCAGCGGGTGGGCGGCAGGTGAATGTGCCTCGGAGCAGAGCTCAGCCTCGAGCTTGGAGGACACCGAGCCGTGCTGCGCTGCTGCAGCTCCAGTGGCTTCAGGCGCGTTACGGCAGCGCTGCGTGTTGTGCCAGGGCGCTGCGAGGGCGCTTTGCTGAGCCATGAGGGGCGACTGCTTTGCCAAGTGTTTTCCTGTCGCTCCTTGCAGTTCCTGCGTTTGAATTACTGCACGATGATGTGCTGTTTAAACTGCTCCTCGTACCTCTGCATCATCTGCAGACTGTGCTGCCAGGGCCCTGATGGAGTGGTGGAACGTTACTGGTGCTGGGCAGAGGCCAAGGCACCTTTCTATTAACTGGCTTCCAGCTGAGCTTTTTGCCACTTCTCGCAGCCCTCTCTGTCTGGCCCTTGGGGTAGTTTTGTGCCCACCTCGTAGCCCTCTTTTTTACCTGGTATGTCATCAACTTGCCTATGAGGCTGTGGTGAGAGAGTGAGGAAAGCCTTCTTGAGGTGGAGAGAAACAGAATTCACTGGTGTTTTCTCTCCCACCAAACTTCCCCGCCCCTCCCCCCCGTGGGAAGCTGTCACATTGGTAGCCAGTGGTTTCCCCTTTGTTCTCTGTCACCCTTTTCCTTAATGAGTCCAGGGACGACTTGAGGGGAATGGAGCCTGAAGTCTGGAGGACAGGCAATGTCACTGCGGTCTTCAAAAAGAGCAAGAAGGAAGACCCAGGCAATTATAGGCCAGTCAGCCTCACCTCTGTCCCTGGAAAGGTGAGGGAACAGCTGTGCAGGATGTCATCTCCAGACAACTGGAACAAGAGCAGGTGATCAGGAGCAGTCAGCACGGGTTCACCAGGGGGAGGTCGTGCTTGACCAACCTGGTGGCCTTCTATGATGTTGTCTCTGGCTGGGTGGACGGGGGCAGAGCAGTGGATGTAGCCTACCTTGATTTCAGCAAGGCATTTGATACTGTCCCCCACGACATCCTTATAACAAAGCTGAGCAAGTGTGGGATAGATGAGTGGACAGTGAGGTGGGTTGAGAACTGGCTGACTGGCAGAGCACAGAGGGTCACTGTTGGTGGTGCAGAGGCCGCTTGGAGGCCTGTAACCAGTGGTGTTCCTCAGGGGTCGGTGCTGGGTCTGCTCTTGTTCAACATCTTCATCAATGACCTTGATGAGGGGATAATGGCCACCCTCAGCAAGTTTGTGATGATACGAAGTTGGGAGGATTGGCTGACAGCCTGAAGGCTGTGCTGCCATTCAGCAAGACCTGGACAGGCTGAGAGCTGGGCAAAAAAAACCGGATGAGGTTTAACAAAAGCAAGTGTAGAGTCTTGCATCTGGGGAGGAATAATTGCATGCACCAGTACAGGTTGGGGGATGAGCTGCTGGAGGGGAGCTCTGCGGAGAGGGACTTCGGTGTTCTGGTAGATGACAGGTCGGCCATGAGCCAGCAGTGTGCCCTTGTGGCCAAGAGGGCCAATGGCATCCTGGGGTGCATTAAAAAGAGCGTGGCCAGCAGGTCGAGGGAGGTGATCCTCCCCCTCTACTCTGCCCTGGTAAGGCCTCATCTGGAGCACTGCGTCCAGTTCTGGGCTCCCCAGTACAAAACAGACAGGGATCTCTTGGAAAGAGTCCAGCGGAGGGCCACAAAGATGGTGAAGGGCCTGGAGCATCTCCCCTGTGAGGAAAGGCTGAGAGAGATGGGTCTGTTCAGCCTGGAGAAAAGAAGACTGAGAGGGGACCTGATCCAGGTCTATAAATATCTAAGGTGTGGGGGGCTGAATGGCGAGGCCGGACTGTTTTCAGTGGTGAGTGGAGACAGGACAAGGGGAAACGGCCGGAAACTGCAGCATAGGAAGTTCTGCACCAATGTGCGAAGGAACTTCTGTACAGTGAGGTGACGAAGCACTGGAACAGGCTGCCCAGGGAGGTTGTGGAGTCTCCTTCTCTGCAGATGTCCAAGACCTGCCTGGACGCCGACCTGTGCGACCTGCTGTAGGGAACCTGCTTTGGCAGGGGGTTGGACACGATGAGCTCTGGAGGTCCCTTCCAACCCCTACAGTTCTGTGTGATTCTGTGGAGGAGTGAAGCAGGGGCAGCAGGGCCTGCTGTGCAGATAGGCATAAAGATACCTCCCATGCCCTGGCTCTTCTGCCCCCACAATGCTTGCAGCACCATTTAGCAATTCCCCCCCTCCTAATATTTGTAGAAGTTAGCTCAAAAAAATCCAGATTGTTTCTATATATTGTTTTTAATTAAACGACAACCCTGCAGCCAGTGCTGTGAATCTTTCCCACTGGACTGTGAGCTGCTCCTGGCAGTGAATTCTCTCTCTGCACCATTGGTTGTGTAGCAGTTACTGTTTGCCTCGACTTCCCTCTGGGGTCTCTGCATGTGTCCCTTCTCATTGGGAAACACCCTCACACCGTTCCTCTTTGCTTTTGTGTATGGAATATCTGTAATTTACCCTCCTTTGCATGAACTTTATTACAACCTTTGGGCTGTAATACCCATGACAACGAAAACACAACTTGCATTTTCAAGTGACGCTGCTGTGTTTTGTGCCAGTTTCCAGATCAGTGCTCCTTTGGTCTCTGAGGTAGGACAGGGTGAAGGGGAGCGGTGTGAAGCCGTGTGCATTCCCTGCTGTGGGGGGCTGGTTTGCTTTTTCTTGGCAGGGTGGGCAGGAGCTCGGGGTTAGAGGAGCATCCAGATGGCATTCGTGGGATCAACAGCTCTGCCACAGGAGGAAGTGAGGCTGCACGCCGAGCTGCAGGACAGGAAGGGGAGGAGGTCCCGGCCCAGCTCTGGACGGTGCACTGCGGCACTGGGCAGCTCCATCCTGGCTCAGCAGTGGGATCACACGAGGAGCACAAAGAGCACTGACAAACACAGCCGGGGCGTCTCTGTGCAGTTTTGCCTTCCCGGGAGGAACCCAGAGCTTCCCGCTTTGTTTCTGCTCCTGTAGCATTTGTATGCAGTGTGAGCATAAGCTTCTGCTGCCTTATTCTTCTTCTGGCCTTTGGTATCTTCAGGGAAGCTGCAAGAAAGAAGGGGAAAGAGTCAGAGAGTTTAGATTGGACGTAGGGCAGAAGTCTGTTACAATAAGGGTGGCACTGCAGCAGGGACACTGAGGGACCCTGGGGATCTCTGGAGCCCTGAGCACTGTGTGTCAGGGCCTGGGGATGGATGGGATGGAGGGCGCCATCCCTGCCCCGTACCAGGGGGACCATTGCCACCTGCAGAGCTTCCCTCATGCTTTGGACAGCTGTGCAGAGGAGGAGGGTCTCGAGGTGTCCTAGGGATGTGATCAGCTCTGGCATCCTCCAGTGATCAATAAAGCCCTCAGCAGAGCCATGCACTGTGTATCTGCGTCCCCATGCTCACCAGGGGCTGTTTGTGTCTGCTCCTGCCTGGCAGAGGCCACCTCTAAGTGGTGGGAGGGGTCCCCAGCTCCATACCCCGCACCCCATGTGCTGCACCCATGGGCCTCTCCATCCCCTCTGTGCTGCCTGCTCCAAAAAGGACAGAGCTCCCCGTGCTGCCAAGCAGCCCCAGTACCCTCCCTCTGCTCTCTCCCAGTTCCTCCTTCCACTTCCTCCCAAACCCTTCACCCTTTCTTCCACCTTATCTATGGCCTTCTTTTACCCCCTCTCTTATCGCAGCCAATTGCCCCTCACTTGGATCTGCTTCAGCACTTCAGTCCCACTTCCCCTCCACCACTACCTACCCAACAAGGAGTCCCCAAATCCCCTCCCTCGGGAACCTCAGATCTCCTCTCTGATGACCAATTACACCCTCTGCTGATTAGCAAAGCCCTCTGACCTCAGTGAAGATCTCTGATGATCAGTGCAGCCCTCTGACAGCCAACGAAGCCTTCAGTGACCGCTGACACTCCCTGGTGGCAAACTGAGCCCCCGATGATCAGCGGGCTGCTGTATCACATGCAGGAAAGGAAACTGAAGGGTGAGAAAGAATATTTTGACACCATTTGGTAGACAGCGTGGTTTGCTCATCACAGAATAAAGATTGGTTTGGATTTAATCAAGCACTGAATTTGGAGAGAAGTGTGACTGCACCACCCCTGTGTGCGCTGCCCGCTGCCTGGAACCGGCTGCCTGATTCTAAGCCCTCCTCCAAGAGGCTCGGCTGCTCCTCAGCGATGCCCACCTGCTCCTCGTGGAGCTGCTGCTGGCTGGGCACTCGGACTCCGCTTGGCTGGGCTGCACTGCAAAGACACTGGGTCACAACCCAGGCTGGGGACTGCGATGGCTGCTGGGCTCAGGTCAGCATCTTCAGCAGAGCCAGGAGAAATGAGGGCCGGAGGGTGGATCAACTCCTTATCCCCATCACTGTTGTCCTGTGGAAGGCAGCCATCAGACCTGCAGCGATTCGTGCTTCCTGAGAGCTCGTCACTGAAGGAAGCTCTCAGTGCACCACCACTGGGCCTGGGTCGAAACCACTTGGATTCACCTAGGAATGAGCAGATACACGGGGCGAGTGTCAAGTGTGCAAGCAGGCCACGCCACTGGGCTGATGACCAGCAGCTCGGTAGCACTTGCAGTCCTGTGTCTGACTGCATTCCGTATCTCCAACCACATCCTTGCCCCAGATCGTGGGGTGGACAGTCCATTCCTGGGTGGCCCACGGTGCAATGCAAAGAGTGAGCCCCCGGCACACAGCCCAACCATCTGTGCAGATGTTCAGGATGCCATCACCGGGTTCCTTGGTTATAACCATCCACATGGCTCGCAGTTCTGCCCATTGGCTGCTCTGACCATCCCCCTCATCGAACCGCATCGTCTCGCTGGAAGGATGGTACGCTATTGCTCTCCACTTGCTCGGGTTGCCCTTGCTGGACCCATCTGTGCACCAGGCATCTTCAGGGATCGGGCATTTTCCCTCCTGAACGGGACTCTGGTGGAGCGACCAGTGCTTCTTTTGGTGCATCACTCCCTGAAGCTCTGGAGACAAAAGTCAGTTGAAAGACTAGAACAACACAGAGCAGGAGGGGGAAGTGCAAGTGCTCACCCAGAGACAGAAAAAAGGTTTATTCAAGTATTACAGTATGACATCCATGCATTGCAAATACCCCAGTGAAGTGAAAATCTGCAGTCAGTGCAGGAAGCCTGAGGTTTCAGCATTCACAACAGAAGCCAGCTAACAGAAGCTCTGTGGGAGCTGTACCTGCCTGTGCCCCTTCTCCCACGAAGCCCAACAGCAAACATTTGTGCTCAGCTGCTACTTTAAAACACCACAGTCCCTGTTCCAACAGCCCTCCTGCTACCTCTTCCATCAGAGCCGTGCCTGCAGACCCCAGACAAGGCCGGGGTGCTCTGCCTTAAGCAGAATAACAAAAACGGGCAACGGCAGGAAGAGAAGAAGTTTGCGCCTGCAGTGCCCTGCCCATTTATCTCTTCTGCTACTTGGTGCACTGCCAATACACGACCAGCACCACCACTCCAATTCTTCTTTCTGAATTAGCAATAAGGCAACTAAGTGGGAACCAAAGGCATCTGGGTGTGATGCCAGTCAGCTCCTGCAAAAAGCAGCTCACCTCATACTTGGGGCCAAGGGAAAACGAGGAACACCCCAACCTTCTCCTGATCACAGTGCAAATGTGAGCCCTTTTCAGACTGGAACCCTTTGGGCATTCCCTCTTTAAAAACAACAGCAACAACAGCACCACTGGAAGCTCGTTGCTGTTCACAGACCAAATCACCAGAACAGAAACAATGGGAGATGGCAGAGGTCTGAAGCAGCTGCAAAAGGAGCGTTAGGGCTTCAGTGGGGTTGGTTAGTTTGGTTGGTCATAGCAGTTCAGAAAGCAGGGAAGAGAGAGTTTTGTATTAACAAAGTTCAAAACAGACCTCAGAGCTCTGATTCCAGCTGGGAGCTCTGAGCACCGTACCCAGCACCAGCCATCTGCCTGTGCCTTGCAGCACTTTGCTCCAGCAAGCAGGCCGTGCACTCACTGCATTTTCTCTGCTACCTCAGACAACACAGAACAGCATCATTTTAACCCCAACTCCATCCTGGATGCAACCCCTGGTTGTGTGCATGGAGTCCAACTCCTCATAGTGTGCAGAGCAGGCAGTGCCCTGCATGATGCCACAGAGATCATCACTGTGACAAACCAACAGTAAACCAAAGCAACCGCTGCATTTAGGGTTACCAACACTACAGAGAGAGGTGCTCACCACACTCAAACCCCAGGCTGCTTTTGGGCATGCGTTCCCATCTCTGTCTTTCCCCATGGTGAGTTTAACTCCCACCTCACTACTTATAGCTGTGAGGGCAAATTTATGCCACCTCGTTTTACACATCCAGCAGTCAGCTAGTCAAGACCCAGCTAGCACTGTCTAGGCTCCCTGTGAAGTTAATCCAAATAAATATGCATCTCCAAAGGACAAATAACTGCAGAGCTGTGGCTCCAGAGAGCAACTCCTACCAGGAGCTCTGCAAAACACTCTGCTCCCAGATCCAACCTATTGCTGCAGTGTCAGAGATGAGTCTGCACTCAGACGTTCCCTTCCCAAATCACACTGCACAGCTGTTTCTCTCCTGGTGCTGCCTTCATGCAGTGAAGTCACCTCTCTGAAGCTTCAGGCCTTCAGGCTCAAGCTGCCAGCTTGGGATTCCGTCCATCTTGGGTTCTACTGGTGAAACAGCAACAGTGGCCACTACAGGAGACGTGACAGGATTTAAAGTTCAGAAAATAATTAAAAAGAAAACCACAACACAACAGTCAGGTAATGGTGACCTCATTTCCCAAACTGTCTTTCTGCCAACCACAACTTTAGGGTTTCACAGACCTTGCTGCATTATCAGCTTGCTCTAAAAATGCCTTATCTGCAAACCAGAAATGAGCATATCGCAGCTTTCAGACAAGCACCATCCAACACAAAATGGAAGAATGCCACTAACTTGCATTCCCCCGAGTAAAAAGCCAGAAACTTTATTATTCATACCAAACTCTTACACACAAAAGCTCCTACGTCTTTTAAAATACCTTAGCTCTCAGTCCATCACAACAACTATGTGTCACACAAACGGGCCCATGCTCAGACCCCTACAATACAGACTGAACCTTCAGTGCATTGTGCCAGAAAAGCGTTCATTTCACTGCCTCTTTGAATCAGATCACGAGAAGAGTGGTAACACGACAGCCAGAATGCTGAGAATCACCTGTGGAGAGGAAGTTTTGGACACAACACGCCGTAAGAATGACATGCTGTGAAAATGCAGAAAGCTGCTTCCTTGAGCTGCGCTGCTGGACTGAGGCAGAAGAGGTCAGTGAGCAAAGCCTCTGGAATTCCCTGAGGACGGCACTGCAGCGGGGAGAAGGAACCTGGGGACGCTGTGCACTCAGTGCTAAGCAGCACTCGAGGGATTCTGCACCAGACAACAGTTCAGGGCCTTGGAAGAAGATGATCTGAAGTGGAGCCTGTATAACAGAGTTCAGAGCCAGAGCCAAAGGGCACCGAAAGGGAAAACACTGCAGGGTGGTGTGAAACCAGATGAGCAGCAATCCAGAGACCACTTCAAATCCCTTAAAAATATACAGAGGGACTCATTGAATTACACACTGGACACAGCCAAGAGCAGCTTTGGTTTGCTCTTCCCTGTTTCAGCTCGTTACATTTGCACATCATGTTACTGTTACAAAACGACCACAAAACCCACCAAAAAATGCAACTAAGCTGAAAAAGGACTGGATCAGTGAAGGAACAGAGCCATGGCAGCTGTGCTGCACCAGCCCACCCTGCACAGCCACGGTGTCAGCACTCAGCCACAACCCGCCGTGCTGCTCAGCGGAGGGCTTCAGCCCTACGTTACACTGCTCACAAGGGGGTTCTGCTGACAGCCAGGGAAGCAGCAGACGTGCAGGGAGGAAAAGCTCCTCCATCCTTAATATGGCTCACGACCTGATACGGGACTGAGAAACTGCACTGTGATACCCCAGAATCAGTAACAAGCAAAGCACATGGTCATTCTTACAGGAGGTCCAGAAATGAAAGAGCAGCGTAAAAAGAAACACACAGGTGAACAGATTTGCTTCAGTGCTTGCTTAACTCAGGCACACCTGATTTGGAGAAGAAAACCAAAGTTTGTAACTGAGCTTGGAGGGACTTACTAAACAGCAGGTCAGCCTGGATCCAGCTGAGCTCCTGGATCAGCTGTTCTCCGTTGGCCCAACCTCCTGTGAAAAGCCAAGAGCAGAAATCCAGCTCCAAGGGCTCAGAAAGAGTAAATGACAGACAGCCCAGGCCACCTGAATTATTTTTTTTTTGCAGGAAAGATGTGAGGAACAAAGTTGTTCCAAAAACTGTCCTCAGTTCTCCTTGTTCCACTACCAAGACGACAAAAAGCATCAGCTTCTCTCATGTGCACTGAGTTCAGTACCTCAAATGCTGTGGACACTGACATTGTTTGATAGAAAACACCTTCTTAACACACAACATTTCTTGCCTCCAGCCAAGCATCAGCAAAGCCTCTCGCCTCCCTCAGAATCCTCCTCCTGAATTGCAGCCCTGAGCTCCCTACCATGCTGCTGCACTTTGCCAGGTGATGATTATTCAGCAGAACTGCCATGGGAGCAGAGGAAGACACTTCTCATCACTTCCCAGCTTCTAAGCACACATTTTTTTAAGTCAGCTGTTTTGCTTTTCTCCAGCTTTACTTCAAGCCTCGGGCACAGAGGTCCCTGGATCTGGTCTTACTAACACTGCTAATGCAACATTTAAAGGCTGCTGCATGAACAGGAAACTGGGATCTATTTGTGCCCTCATTCCTCAGCTTGCTCCAGCAAACAAATCCCTTGACACCAACAAGGCACGTTAGGTTCACTTTTCCACTTAAAGGAAATGGGCAAAACTCAGTGCTAAGTTTCCAGCAAAATGTGCACTGCATACCTTTGGTTAGGCAGCTCTTGCAGACACAGTTACCCAGCAGTGGAAATAAAGCTGGGCAAGGAAACAAACCTGCAAGAACCATGTCCTACTTGTCACACTGCCAGTGAGACACTGGATCACCGCATCCCAAGAGCCAACTTGAGAGCAAGCAGGCACCAACCTGTGAACCTCATGAAAACCAAACACCAGCATCACATTCTATGCACACACATGCACAGTCCTGTCTTGTCTGGATTTGAGAAACAAGGTCCTGAGGTAAGGTTGCTTAGAACAGCTGTTCTTCTGAATAACACCACAGGGACATGCTCCTGCTTAAGTACAATGAACAGAGTTCTCTCCAGAACAGCCCGGGCTCTTCCACTGTCACACCAGGCAGACCAGAACCGTGACAGCTCTGCGCTGAACAACTCCAGCTTTCATTTCAGCCACCAGCAGTAATTCCTCCCAGTATGTACATTCCATAAGATCAAAACCTACAGCATCAGGAAAATCCCATTTCAGTCTTTAGAGAACGCAGCAAGCCTTAAAGTTGCATCCAGGAAGCTGCTGATGCTTAACGTGTGTTTCCACGTGAGCCCACGGGGTACGTGCACAAACCCCACTGCTTGTTAGCAGGACTGGAAACCCTGGTTTGAAAACACACCCAGAGTGTTCTGGAGCTAGCAGAAACACTGACAGATCTCAAATGCACTGTAATCAATTCCTTCTCAGAAAATACTGGCCTGCTAACTGTTGCCCAGGATTCTGGTCAGTCAGGAGCAGTGAATCCCTTGTCTCATTCACCATCTGGGCAGCACTCTCAGTTCGTCACAAGAACAGGACGTTGCACCATCCCACCTCATGGCAGAAGAGTGAATTGCAGAGATACTGCAAGACTCAACTGCACACAACACACATAACATGGAAAGAGACAGCCCGTATTCCAACAAGCTTTAGTCCCCTGACAATTAACATCCAGACGAGCTCGTGGGTTTGAAATGTCACTGTTCGGCCAACGAATCAGCCAGTGAGATATGCCAGCCTGCGCTTCTGATCCACCTGGTGAGGCAGCACAACAGCTTGAAGTACCAAGGATCTGCCAGGGGCTTTAGTTTAGAAATACCAATAATCCCACCATGCAATCCCATCCTCACCGTTCTGCCAACCAGCAGAACAAAATGCTCATGGGTAAAAGCCAAAGGGACGTGAAAAAGCCTTCTGATTTTGCTGAACAGCCACACACCATCTGCATGAGCACTGCAGGAAGACTGCAGGAAAACCAGCTGTCAGTCAGCTTCTGCTTCTGTATCCTGACCAGAAGGGGGAAAATGCAATTTGCAGTGTTATCAACAGCACTGACACAACAGGGACATGGACTGGTATGCAGGCCAACAGAACAGTGACGGGTGACAAAGTGAAGGAGAGGTAAAACTCGCAGCCAAGTGCCAGCTCCTGTGTGAGGGAGAGTTCTGAAGGAAACAGGGTAATTTGACTGGTGGGAAAACAGCACAGTGCGGAGCTCAGGGCTTAAAGAACTTAGAAATCATTAAGCAGGCAAAAAGCCATCACTGAATGGAGACCCATCAAACACAGCTGATGGCCAAGCATTTCTGCTGGCATCCAGGCTTTCTTCCATCAGCACAAAAGCTTGCCTTTTCCTCTGAAAACCAGCCAAAGCCAAGCTTGTCCTGCCATTGAGCCAGGCACAGCACTTCTCCCATACAGAACTGCAGTGAGGAGTTGGCCGTGCTGGGCTGCTTCTGCCACCAGCTCTTCCATGCACCTTTCCTGAGGCACAAGCCTGTGAATACTGAAACACATGAGTAATTCTGCTCAGCTGGGTATTCCTGTGGCTTGCTCTGCTAGCCAAAGTACACGATTTGAACCAAAGGCAAAAACCTCTTATTCTATGCTTGCCAGACCTCTGGACATCACCTGAGACTCTTGCACCTGAGAAGGGAAGACATAATAAACGTTTTTGTCTTGCTCTCCCTATCTCAGAACTGGAAACACTGGTGAACAGCCACGTATCAGAAGTTCTCAGGACAGTAAAAAGCAGCACTCAAGTTGCCACATCCTCCCCAGGACGAGCGTGCTTTTATTGGGGTAGATGAGAGAACAGAACATGAAATAAGACCTGAACAACAAATACAGCAGATGTAAGATATCATCAAGGAATGCCTCACTTTTCAGTCAGCAGCTGAGCTGCCTAAACAGAGGACATGGTTTAGAGGACATGGTGGTGATGGCTGCACTAGATGACTTCAGAGGGCTTCTCAGCCTTAGTAGCTCTACGATTCTAAATTACACTTGAAAAAATGTTTTAACCCATTCTAACAAAATGTAGAGGAAGAATGAACACAAACAGTAAGGAAATAGTGTCAGCACTCTTAGTCAGGCGTTTCGCAGCTCCTAGCCAAGGCCCACCAAAGTCAGTAGATGAGCACATTCTTACTGCTGGGACAGCATTTCCTTTTCCAATCCTCTATTTTCCTTGTGAGAGCAAAACTGGACCAGCTCAGAACCTCGTGCTGTAAAGCTGAGCCTTCCACAGAGAAATTGAAGTAGTTTCCCAGACTCCATCATACAGTCTATTATTTGCCAGCTGTGAACAGCTGTGCTCTGAGATAAAGAGGTTTCCAGCGCTCCAGATCAGAGCATTACTTACAACAGCATCTCAAAAACAGGCCCGACTGGGGAGAACTCAGAGCGAAAGAAGGAAGAAGTCCTGCAGGACACGGCAGCACCTGACAGCCAAACTCGTGATGCTCAATGAGGGCTGAATGAGGAGGGAGAGGGAGGAAAGGGAAATGGGCACGAACCACAACTCTGCACACAGCTAACATGGCCCTTCAGAGCCCTTCATGGAGAAACAGCGCGTGAACCTTCATCACCCTCATCCAGCAGGGACGAAGAGGGGGACTTTCCCAAGATCAAAACTGCACTGTGGGGAAAGGAAAGCTCACACAGCAAGTTTAACAGCCTCTCCAATGGTGCTGGTATTACCATCCCTGTTTTTCCATCAGGAAAGAAGTGGGCCACCACAGTCCCTTTTCTGACACAGCAAAGGATGCTGAACTTGGGAGTGGAGAGGAGAGGAAGGGATGGAGAGGAAGGAATGACAAGCCTAGAATCAAACCTCTGATGCTCATTTGTGATGTTGTACAGAAACTACATTTCAAGATGGAACGATTACCGACTTCTTAATGCTGCACATCTTCACAGTCCCCTCAGATACGTCAATCTTGGGATAATAATTATAAACCTGTCAGACCACAGAGCATTGTGACTGAGTAGAAACTTACTGCTATCTGCTGGGAAATGACCAGTGCTCTGTTTCTCCCTCTCCAACCACATCACAGCGTGGCAAGCAGCTACTGAAAAGTACAGGCTATTATAAAGCAAAGTTTGCCATAGCCACAGGACACACCTCCAGCCAACTTTTATTAGATGGACTCCAGCTGCTGCCCTTAAGACAACACTTAATCCATCAACGAACAAGTTCATTAGTTATTAGAATCCTTTATATTATTTTTATCATGGTATTGCAGCAGTCACAGCACAGAGAGAGGCAAGGTACATTCACAAACCCCTCTGCACACACTATTTCTGCCTGCTGGCCTACGGTCAAATGTTTCCACAGCTAAATACTTTTATTTAGGGAAGGTTCTCGTGGAACAGTTGAATAACCAAACTACCAGGAAGGCTCCCACTGACTTCAAGAGCGGACAGACCGAACCACTGGAAACTGGGCACTGCAGAAGTTTGCAACTCACTCTCAAACAAACTCCAGTTCCCACAGCCTGTACAAGGCACAGGAACGTGGAAGACTGTCGGTTTGGTGGTTCCCACCCAGTAACATCACCTGCCTCCAGCCCCCTGCTTGACCCGAGCCATCATGCAAGGCTGCAGCCCAACGCCAGTCACGGTGATCTGCAGGAGGGCTGGCTGTGAAGCCGTCGTCTCCCAGCTGCTGGCCCCAGCTCTCTGCAAGGCCTGACCCCTCAGCACAGCCATTTGCAGACCTGCTAGCTCCAGCCAGTAGCACAGCTCAGCGTGCTCCTTGCCCTCTTAAGGAGCACCAGCAGCCCCCAGCCTTGCTCAGCCATCACCTTCTCAGTGTCAGAGCACGCACTGCACCGGATTAGGGAACTGATCCAAGCTAAAAATGCCCTATTTCATTTTTGTCTCTTCGCTTAAAAAAACAAACCTGACAGTATGACTCTGCTTATATGTGTGCCTTGAGAACAGTCATCGCTGACAGAAGGGCACGAGGACACTTGGCAGTCCTAACGTCTTCAAACAGCCTTACAGAAATGTCCCAAGGTAACGAGTGGCAGCCCACAAGTCCAGTACCATTAAAGCACGTCCAGTTTAAAACCCAGCACACACCAGATGTTCCAGCTCCTGTGATACTGCTGGGTGCACTTTGCTTCAGTGCAGAGCTGCAGTTACACCTTGCTAAGCACCAGGCCCCCTCATACCCAGCGCTGAGTCTCACTGCAAGCAGTGGGTAACAGTGCTCATAGAAACCAGGGGCAAGAATTTAAGAGGAAAGGCAAACTATTCCTCAGCTGTAAACTGGCTGTTCTCTTCCATGTCTGAACATTTCATATACTAATGTGGCCAGTCTATACCCCTCAAGACTAAGCTTTTCACTGCCCAGATCTTGCCTTCAAGATACAGGTCTGCTCCAATATGGGTAGAAACAGATGGAGAAGCTCAAATTGGGAACTGGAGATAAAGGCCCAGATTATTCCTGAGGAAGTCCTCCAGCTACACAGCACAGTATCAGCACCTTAACTTCCATTTGTCTAAAAGGCTACAATTCAATTAGTGCAGCAAATCTTCCCTTTTCTGATAACCTCCCCTGGTCCAGCACCTACATATAGCCACCACAGGAAAGCAAGAACATCCCTAATAAATTTTATCTACCAAAAAGGTGGCTAGCAAACAAAAAAACGTGAAAGAAAGCACCCTCCAGGTTACACAGGCCACAGAAACTAAAAGCAAAGGGCCCAAAGCACAGCACTTGCCATCAGCCTCAATTAGCAGCAAAACAGGGTTTGGGAAAACAAGGGCCTCTTCAGAGCTGCTGTAGGGCAAGGATGAAATCCCAGAATTAAAAACAAAATCCCCACACACACATTGATATTCAGAGGCAATTAGTTTCAGCTTACAGTCAGCCAACACGCATCTTACCGCAGCAGCTCTGAGAGCAATCCTGTTCACAACTGGAAATGGATCACATCCTCACAGCTCCACCATCCACATCATGCAGAGCAAACTGTCAAACAAAATCACAAAATGGTTCTTGTAAGGTACCCAACTTCAGCATAAGGATCTGACCTATTTTATTACTGAATTATTGCTCCCACACAAGCTTCCATCACAGATATCCATCAGTGCTGACATTTTTACACCACTGAGGTATTCTCAGATAGGTATACTCTTCTTCCCCATCTTAAAGATGCATTGAGCAGATTTGCCCCTCCGGGTACCTCCTGATGGCTGCATTCCCCACCCAGGAAGACCAAACAGAGGCCCACAAGCAAGGCTGGCCAGTGGAGCAATGTGCCAGCCCCACGGCCCTGGCACAGCCCCTCTGGGGGGTGGCCTGCCACTCGCTGTGCCCACACTGAAGCCTGCAAGTGCCTCTTTTCCAGCTTTTACTCCAAAGGCAACCACCCCATCATGTCTCTGCTGGCCAAGAAGAAGCTGCTGGCCCAGGTGAGTGAGGCAGAGTCCTGCCACTGCCACTAACAGCACTGCCTGGAGGGCAATGGGGCAGTGAGCAGCACTCACCCCAACCCAGAGCCCAGCCGGCTGGCAGCCAACCCCCACTTCAAGGAGCAGAGGAGCCCAGAGACACAAGGATTGAAGGACGTATCCAGGGAAGGCTGGAGTGAGGCAGGACCCATCGCAGTGCTCCCCTGGCAGGACACACAGCCTTACCCAAGAGCTGAGGATGGGGGCCCTGCACCCGCTGTCTTCACCGGCTTCTTTCATGCATACTGCAGTCAGCTGCTGAAACACATCAGCTGCCAGCCCTTTGGCGGATACTTCTCCAACTTGAAGGATTTCTTGGAACCACAACCCGAGGACACGGAGGACGACTGGGAGCAGCCCAAGACCTGTGAACCAAAGCGTGGAGCAGAGAGAGCCCGCAGCCAGCCACCTCTGCTGCTGTCAAAGCCTGATGGGTGCCCCCTGGGGCCGGCTTCAGCCCACTGGCACAGAGCCCCACACCACCCACAGCCAAGTGGAACAGGACAAGGCAGCCTTGGGCCTGCAGGCTGTTTCCCCCTTGGTCCGTGAAACTGAAGGCAGGGGCAAGGGCACTGGCTCACCCAGGGGATACCAAGAATTGGCTGAACCCAAAGCCATCGCTCCCAGACCCAGCTGTGCCATTCCACTCACCCCAGTGCCTCAGCCCAAAACATTTACAAGGGAGAGATGCTGCATTTCCTGATCAACTTCAGCAACCCTCTGGAGCACCTGAAAAAATCAGGCAGCCCCAACAAAGCCACCTCTCTCCATTATCTCCATTATTCCTGCTTTCCCCAGCCCTGCGATAACCAGCTTGCACAGCCCTCCAACCCCACGCACCACCACCATCCCACAAGGGCTCACTGCAGCACCAGCTCTACCCCACAGCGACGTGGCACAGCCAGCACACCTACAGCACTCCACACACCTCCGCTTCCCACTGCAGCACCAAGCTGCTGCCTTGCTCTGCATCAGCCCTGGCCCCTCGGAGAGGCAGCAGCGGGATGCCGCAGCACTGGGATGCTGTCAGAGCTGCTGTGGCCCATGGCCACAATGAGCTGGACCGTGTCATGTTTTAAAAAGATAAGGGAGCAGAATGAGCTGCAGAGGTTTTCTTGCTAGAGATGCTGTGCCCCTGTGCAGTTCTGTAGAGCCAACACAGACATGCAGTGGATGTTCCCATCTTGCCATGCTGTGCCCAGGATGCTCTGCAGCTCCCTGGTACAAAGCCCCTGCTCCCTCCTACAAAACCATGCCATTTTAGTGCTCAAGTATGCTGCCTTACAGCAGGGGCTACTGAGGTTATAAAGGGCTCAGGACAGCAGCAAGCATCCATGGCAAGCACACTGGCTGCTCCAAAAGGGGTGCAGGAGAGTAGCATCCAAAACAAACCTCACCAGATGGTCCCAGCTGGTGGTGTGTGGGGTATGCTTGATTCCTGGAATTAGGGCTAGGTTGCAGGCAAAAAACAGCTTCACCTTAGCAGGTGTGTTGCCTGAGAGTTTCCTGCATAAACTGAGACTTTCCTCTGGGTTTTTTTCTACATTGTTTTTGGCATCTTTATTCCAGCCCCAGGGCTCACAGCTGTTTCCTGGAGCATCCATGTGTCCCAGTGTGGGTGCCACAGGCTGAAATCACTGTGCAGCGATGGCATGGAGAGGCCTCCTTGCTCTGGAATCTACCACAGACAGACAGACAGCACCTGGGATGTGATCTGTGGAGAGACAAGGAGCGCTCTTGGTGGAAGCCAGATGACCCAGGACAACTCCTGAGGAATCTGCAAACCAGCACAGAACTGCAGAGCACATCTCCAGCTGCTTTTTGCCTCTGCAAGCTCCCACTGAGCCACTGCAAATGACCCAAAATCTTTGCTGCAGCCTCAAGACTTAGTTCTCTTGTGCCAGCTGCTCCCCACAACTGTGGGGTGTCTTGAGCACCTTGCTATGAGCTGTAAAATGGAAGGAGCAAGGAGATGCTCATCCCTAAAGGGGCACTTGCTCATCCACAAAAAGTGAAAAGAAACACAGCGGGCGCAGGGGTAAATCAGCTCTGAAGGAACACTTCTGCTCTTTCCATTGCACTGGTCACTCCATGCTGCTCTAAGGGTTAGACTAGGTGAGAAGAGTTCTCACTGCTGCTGAAAGAGGTCAGACCAGCTTCATAAAGCATCACAGACACAGCCAGTTCTGCATCCTCCAGCGTGCACAGCAGAAAGGGATTAAATGTGTGGCAGTGTCCAGGCACGTTTTGCCCCAAGAGCCCGGACACCAAAAGGCACAAAGGTGACTCCAGCACATGAGTGAGGACGTGGTCACAGGGCTCAAGTCGTTCCTCAGAGACTATGAGCAAGGGCATGAGAGCAAAGTGAGAGATGCCATGATCCTCAGGGTATCTCAGCCTCACAGAGAAATTGTGACAACAGCCTGTGAGATACAGCTGGGCTGCTTAAGAACACTGAGCATCCACAGCTGACCCACACCTCTATGAATCGTGTCCACAGCTGATGTCCACAGCTCCCTCAGATGCTAGAGTAAAGCTCAGGCTCACCCAGGCTGTGTCTTTCCCTGAACTGCTCCCTTCCGCAGTGAAAGCTGGCAGAGCTGGGCCCATGGCCCCCTCTTACCTCTGAGCTGGTCACAGGGTCCCTCAGTCAAGCGCAGGGCAGGAAGGAAGCTGACACCCTTATAGGACCTCCATAGCTGAGACTCTTACAGGTCGTTTCCAACCTTGTGATTCCATGATTCAGTCAGTTCCTTGCTGCTCACTCCCATCAGAAAGGTCCACGCACTGCTTGGGAAGCACAATGTCCCCTGGGGAAAAGAGAAAGCAGGAACAGGCCATGCAGGTGGCTGTCACCCAGCAGAAGGCCAGATCCTTCCGCCTGATGTCTACTCCTCTTTCCAGTCCTGATGTGGCCCAGAGCATGCACAAGTATCGGTGCTCAGCAGCAGGACTCAGGGAAGGATCTGCAGAATCGGAGCTGATTCAGCTCTCCAGCCTGGCAAAGGAGCAGAGCCGTAGGGCTGCCATGAGCTGCAGGACTGCCCTGCTGTCATTCAGGTGGTGAAGCTGAAACCAGCTGGCTGGCAAAGTCCCATCTTGCTGACTGATCCATAGAACCCCAGGGAAAGAGAGACAGGCTCTGCGCTCAGAAGGGCTTGGGATACCGGTCCAGGAAATGGCGCAGCTCACAATCGTTGCTCAGCATCTTATAGGACCACTGCTCACCATCAGGATGCTGTGAAGCCCAGTGCACAAGGCAGCGGTGAGACAGGGAGATCACAGCGAGTCCCCCAAAAGCTGGGCAACACCTGCAGGTGGAACATGGACAGTGCAGGAAGGGAGGTGCAGTGGAATTGCCAGGTCACAGCCTGAACCACTGCGTGAGCACACGAGTACCTCGAGCGGGGAGCCTTCCTCTCTTTCCATCTCAGCAGTGCTCCCAGCAGCACACACACAGTCAGTCTGCACAGGTCTCCTGCCCCCACCCCTCAGCCCCCTTTCACCTTTCAGCACACCGCAGTTCAAACACAGAAGGCTGCATTCCTCAGCTCACCGCTTTCTGCCAAACTGTTGCTGGGAGGGATGAGTCGATTCCTCTTGCTTTGATATCCTGTTCTATAGCTCCTATATCTCAAATAAAGGCTCTGTCATCTCCTTGTTTGCTTTACAGGTGGGTAGGGGCAGAGGACATCAGTAACAATCAGAATGATCAGTGCAGTGGAAGGAGGTGTAACCACAAAGGGACTAGCACAACAGAAGGGTGTTACAAAGAAAAAGGAAAGTGCTCACCTGTCCCTGAAGATCCAGGCTCACAGGGAAAACTCCACAAGGGAGGGATCTCCAACCACAGATCCTTGCCCAGTGCAGGGTCAGCCCTTCAGTGAGGTCTAACAGAGGTGCAGCCAGGCTCCCCTCATTCCATCATACAACTGAACTGCCCTCACCTGCACTCCCAGCGCTGACTGGGCCCTTTCCCCAGATGCTCCATCTGGGCTGGTGGTTCAGGCTCTGACTCAACACTCACCACACAGCATTTCTCAACAAATAACAGCCAAAGGGGGAAATGGTTTTTCCCCTGCTGTTTTCCAGGCTGCTGTAACAATCCCACCTCTGCTGTGCTGGTGGGCAGAGCTGACAACAGGATCTTCTCACGAGCCAGCAGGATGAGGAAGTGAGCAGAGTTTTTGGAAACGTGCCTGCTGTCAGGGTGGGAGTTTGGGCCCGCCCCAGCACCATGCATTTCCACAACACAACATGGGAGGTGGCAAAGGTGTGGGAGTCAGTGGAGAGCTGGTGGAGGAGGAGAAGCTTGGATGCCTGGCAGTTTGAGGGGACATGAGGAGCTGCACCCATCACAGCCATGGGCAGCGCAGACAGACGGCCATCAGACATGATGTGCAGGGTCTTCATGACTGGAGCTTCAGGGGATGGCCGTGGTCACTGTGGAGAAGGGAAGAGTGTGGGCAGCAATTGTGAGGACAGGGCACCTACCCTGGGCTGCAGCCCCTACAGCACAGTTGCAGGGTTTCAAGCTGCACAAAAAACCCTTTGTCTCATTTGCTCTTCAGAGGGACTCAAAATCCAACCCCAGCACTGGCACAGCCTGCACAGAGCACCGCAAAGGAACCCAAAACCTGGCAGCTCCCTACCTACACCCCTCACATCACTCCAAGACCTCTCTCTCCCTTCAGCAATCCCAACGGGGCAAGGACCAAAGGGCTCTTCCTTGGTCAAGAACTCTCCATCCAACACCCAAAGCTCTCAAACACCTCAGGCACCTTCAGCTTTGTCATACCAGCAGGGAAGTGCATGCACCCACCTGCCACAGCTTTGCAAGAAGGCATCACTCCCTGCAGAATTATCTGATGGGCCACGTATGTCATACCAACAGAGAGAAAAGAGGAAAAAACAACTGAGAGATGGAGAAAAAGGCCCTTAATAAACCAAGGACCTTGGGGCTCTCTCATGTTATTCACTGGGACGGGCAAAGCCTTGGGAAGGAAGGGCACTGGGCTGCAAAATGCCCATCCATACCGTCACTGATCCTGGGGATGGGAAACCACTGGGATGGGAAGGAGGTCTGGGTACGAAAAGGCAAAGCATGGCAAGCCGGGGGGAAAGGGGCTGAGCCCAACGGTCACAGAACCCCCGTGGGGGGAGGGGCTCCCCCAACTGCCACTCTCCAGCTGTCATGGCAGGTAAGGCAGCAGCTCCCCCTGCTCTGTCGCTCCAGCTGACCCCAGCGCCCCACATCTCACCCCTGTGGCCCCGGATCTCATCCCAGATCTGCAGAAAACACCCCTGTGACACGGATCTCACCCCAGCACCCCAGATCCCACTCCTGGCACCCGGATCTCACCCCAAGGCCCCGGCTCTCAGCCCAGCGCCCCTTCTGCCATTTCCCCACAGAGAGATTCCCTCGAGCGCTGACGGTGCCTCTGACGCCTGACGCCACTTGCTTTGATGCCACTGTGCCGCCATCGGACCCCGCCTGGATGCAGCCCACCGTCCGCGGACCGATGCCGGTACCCCCCACAACCCTTCCCTGTCCCCACTGCCACCCACCTGGCACCGCAGCCCTCTGTCTGGCCCGGCCTACCAGGTGACTGGGGACAGGCAGCGCAGCTCCCACCCGACGGGCTGCCCCCAACCCTGGCTCAGCTGCCACCTGAGGGCCTCACCCCAACCGTGGGGCTGCACTCACCGGTGCTGCTGCTCCTACCTGGGGGGCTGCACCCAGCTACGGCACCCCCCCACGCCCCTGCTCCCTGCTCAGGACGTCCCCTGCCCGCAGGGCCGCTGCCGCCCCAGCAGCCGATGGGGCTGTGGCCCGGGGCTGTGCCCCTCCACGCGGAGCCCCCGCAGCCCGCAGGCACCTGCCTGCCGCAGGCCCCCGGCTGCCCCGGCCCCCCCCCAGTTCTTTTGCAGGTACCCTCCCTGCAGCAGCAGGTGCTCCCCATGCCCTGCACCCTGCCCGACACCTGGCAGCCGCCAATGCAGCCCTCCCAAGACGCCGTGCTGCTCTCGGAGGACCAGGGGCACCCAGCGCCCACCGACGTCTGCCACCACCCCGCCACGGCTCCGCTCACCTGCAGCGCTGCCTCGCTGCAATCAGGCCGTGAGTTCAGGGGCTGCAGGGCGGGCGGCAGGCTGTCTACTCCACGGGGCTGTGGGAAAGCTGGCATTGCCCCACTGGGGATGCTCTTGTTTGGCCAGCAGCGACAACGAGTGCAGACACCCTGGAGGACGTCGCCGAGGACATGGCTGAGCTCCTGACGTGGATCAACGAGGGTGAGGCTGGGGGCAGCAGAGCTGGCGGGGGGTGCTCGCACCGAGCGGGCATGGGAAAGCTGGCAGTGCCCCTCTGGGCATTTTCTTCCTTCCCCAGAAGTGACAGCCAACCCAGGCATCCTGCACGACACCACAGACATGGACGAGCTGCTCACCTGGATCAACAGCGGTGAGTTTGGGAGCAGCACAGCTGCTGGGGGCTGTCTGCGCTGAGCGCCTGCGGGAAAGCTGGCATTGCCCCACTGGGCATTTCTTCCATTGCCCAGAAGACACACCCAGCACCAGCACTCTGGCCGGCGATGCCGAAATTGACCCTTTGCTCGCCTGGATGGATGGTGAGTTTGCGGTCTGCACAGATGACCAGTGGGTGTCTGCACCAAGCGGGGGTGGGAAGGCTGCCATCATCGTTCCGGGGCATGTTCTGCTATTCCAGAAGCTGCGAGTGCTCTGCGCAGCTGCAGAAGGGAGGGGCTGACGCAGCGCACCACTGCCACACAACCACCGAGCCCACGTGCCTCCAGCAGCCTCAACTCCTCTTCCATTGCAGAGCTGCCTCACTCCACCATGGCCAGCCGGGAGCTCAGCAACAACAAAGATGCTGAACCTGGGCTCCTCAACAACTCACGTGGGCACCAGGCAGCATCCCCTCAGCTGCCCGTGCCGAGCCCCCTGGCTGCTCCCGCACCGCCATCGCCAAACAACACACACCCGATGGAAGAGGTGCTGCGAAGGCAGCCCCGGGTGATTCTCACCCGCCTGGCACTGCCCAGCCCACTGGCTGCCCCTGCACCTCCTGCACCTCGCACTGCACACCCCATGGCAGAGCTGCAGCGGAGGCAGCCCCGGCTGGTTCTCCCCCGCCTCGCACTGCCACCCGGCTGCATCTCCTGCCGGCTGGCACACCAGAACCCAGGGCACAGCACTGAGCCAGCCAAGCGCCCCGTGCCTCCTCTGCTGCGCGCTGGGCGGCTCGTGGAAGAGGCGCCGCACAAACAGCCCCACGTGCTGCTCAGGCGCCTCGCACTGCCAGCCGCATGCATCTCCTGCCGGCTGGCACACCAGCACCACGGGGACAGCACCGCGCCGCCCACCAGCCCAACGCCTGCCTGCTCCACCACCAGAGGACAGAGCACCGCACACAGGCAGCACGCTGCCAGCATCCCAGGCACACACAGGAAGCTGCCGCGCTGCCACCGTGCGCCACACCACAAACGCCGGCGCTAGGCCAAGCTGCCGCTGTCAGCACGGCGGCCAGCACCAGGACTCGGCACGGTTATGGGCACACAGCAACACAGCAACAACCCTTCCAGCAGCACCAGCAGCAGCACAAACAAACACCGAAAAGAATGCACCGCCAGGGCAAAGCACAGACGCCCACCGAGTCTGGAGCAGGACACAAGCTTAGCATCCGTGCCTGGGAGGAGGAAAGGGTAGCTACTGGGCATGCTGCTTCCTCCAGCACAGGTGCAACTGCAGGGCCGCCAGCCCAGAAGCAGCCTGCAGCTGCCAGTCACAGCAAAGCACCTCTCTGGAGGAAGCCAAAGCACTTGCAGTCATGCCAAGGAGGAGGGAAGGGTAGCTACCGGGCATGGATCTCGCCTGCCAGGAGAGGGGGAGGGAATTTGGTGGGGTGGCAATTCTGCGTGAGAAACTGTACTCTGGTAATATTGTACTCCAAAATTGATGGAATTGGGAGGAAGGAATTGCTGGCGTGGGATTTTGGGGGGCTGGGAAATTTTGTGCAGGGGGAAGAAACTATTGGTGGGAGGGAGCGGGGGGCGGGGGGGGAAGGAGAGAAATTGATCAGGGGGTGGGAAACCGATCAGGGGGTGGGAAACCGATCAGGGGGTGGGAAACCGATCAGGGGGTGGGATCAGAAACTGTTGTTAAGGGTGGGAAATGGTTGGGAATCTTGTCATTTATGCACTGTTTTGTACGTTTCACTATTAAATGTCCTGCGTTCCCTTTGCTACACCTCTGCCTGCAGTCGTTCATGCAGCACCAAAGCCCTCCCAGACCCCCGTGCCCACCTCTGGGAATGTTGGGGTGGCTGCAGGCAGCCAAGAGCTCCTCCAGCTCCTCCAGGCTGAACATCTCCATCGGGGGTCACCCAGTTTGCACAAGGAGAGTCGAGGCAACGCCGAGAGGCAACGGGAGCTTACTGGGGAACTGCACAGAGCACCAGGGGGTGTGGGGAGCTTTGCACAACACTTGTGGGGTTGGGGGGCTCAAACGGTACCCAGCTGGCACATTTTCACCTCACTAACTTCCTGCTCTCCAACATCTCACCCAAGCCATTCAACAGGCCCTTTTCTCCAATGGGGGCAGACTTTCTCCTTGCCACTGACCTTCCCCCTCCACCTCCCCAGGCTGCCCGTCTCCCCCCGGGGCGCTGTGTTCCACGCATTCCCACCCTCATGCTGTCGCTCAGTGACACCTTTGTCACCCACTCACTCACCGTGGGTCCTCAGGAGGGCTGGGGGCTCAACTCCACTGGTTCCCAGTGCTTGCTTAAAAAATAAAATCCACCAAGAGAATCAAACACCAACACGTTTTGGTGGCACAGCCCAGCGCAGAGCTACGATCCCAAAGCCATTGTAAGGTTTAATTTAACAGTGCTGGGTGGGACGATTCAACTGCTTCAAGCTCAAACATGATGCAAGGGATTGATTAATCCATACATCTCAGCGACCTCAAATCCTGATGGCTTGGAAAAAATAAACAGAACATGCCATCTCAAATAGCAGATAATCAATCTACAGAACTGAATCCAGCACGCAGTCCTGTGGACAAATTCTGTGCTGGCAGCAGAGTCTTTTTACGACCATTAGGAACATCCCTACTTACAGAGCTACCACAACTTGGGCACTAAATACACAGACCCACCTGGCAGAACAGCAAATAAAGAAGCAACTTACCCTCCCCTTATCCAACTCCACTCTCACATCTAGAAGTGAAACTACAAGTTTAACTGCCATGAAAACATGAGGGGATTAAAAAATCATCTGGTATTTTCCAGGTAAACCACCAAGATCATAGAATCCCAAACAGTAAGGGATCCACAAGGAATCACCAAGTCCAACCTGATGCTCCAGGAAGGACAACCCAAACACAAATGGTCTTTAAGCTGCAGCAGCTCAGGACCAGGCCCACAGCCCTGGGGAGCCTGGCCACAGCCACTGGTATCAGGTGCAGCAAGCACAGGGAGCAGGCAGGCAGGCACAGCACAGCAAGCAAGGACCAATAAAGCTCCCCCATTTTGACAGCCAAAACACAAACTGCCATTTCACTTCTCATGGCTCTTCCCTGAGCTCCCAAACAAACAGTTACTTCAGTCCCCTATCGCACTGCAACTGCTCATAATCAATAATCAAGATCTTATCTTTCACAACATAAGCAGCTCACTTCTGCTTGGTGGCAATGACGTCCATTCCCATTGCGTCCCTTCATGTGAGCAAAATCACAGCCAGCTTTCTGACAGCCTCCTGCAAGATCCTCCACAAAGCACCCAGCACTTCTGAAGAGTGACAGAAAGGAAGGGTCATGCAAACACGCACACAAGGTGTCCCCCAGCCCAGAGCAGCCCATCACACACGGAGCGGCAGAAACACCAGTGCAATGGCAGCATATTACAGAGGCAGGAAAAGCACTGCTCACCATCTCCAAGGAGTCACCGACAGAACCAACTCCACAGCAGAGAACCTTCCAGAAAGAAACCCTTCCCTGCTCCCAGCCAGCCCTCAACTGAGCTCCAGGAGGGGCAGCCAGGCTCCGCCCCTTCCAGCCACGGAGCTCCATTGCCTTCAGCTGCGCTCCAGGGCTGACCGGCTCCTTTCCTCAGCTGCTCCATCAGTGGGTCAGGCTGGGATTCAGCACTTCTTAGACAGCAGAGCAAAGGAAAAGATCGCAAAGCAAAGCTAGAGACAAAATACAAACAGCAAAGACAGCTTGCAGGATCCTAGGAAATAACAGCAAAGCACAGGCAGAAGGCAGAAGGCAGGGTTATGTCTGCGTGTCTGTCTGAAGGAAAAGCTGCAGCTGTTCAGTGCTGCTCCATGCACCCATCGCAGACAGCTGCACACAACAGGGCTCCAGCAGCACTGGCAGCTCCTGTCAGCTTCGCTATTAAAGCCATCTGACAAACTTCCAATTCCGGATTGCCAGTGCTTTAAAGAGAGAAGCACTAAAGCTGGCAAACGCACGGTGGCTCCAGATAACAAGCACCAAGTGAAATGGCACTTCAGGCCATCAGCATCCCTACGTTACTGCACCTCTTTTAGTTGATCCAGAGAGGCTTCCAGCTCCTTTCGAGCTGCTTCTCATTCCCTGAGCTGGAAAAACCAAGGGAAAAATGTTGAAATGGCTCCAAAACTCGTTCAATTTTCACTTAATCTCGATTTTGCCCTGCAGGTGGGGTTTTGTTTTTATTTCTGGTGTTGCACAACAGGTGACTGAAGTGACTGACACAGCTTGGAAGTTGAATCATTCCATCAAACACGCTGGTTTTCTTTGAAATCTCTCCCTGAAATCCATTAATTCCTACATACACTGTAGGAGGAATTTTACCAGCCCAAGCCGACTCCAGGTTTGGATTCAGCTGAAACTCCTTTCTCCCCCTGAGAAACACAAGATCTGCGCCTCGCTGCCATGTCAGAACAGACCTGGGGCACAGGGAAAGGAGCCAGAGAGTGTTTCCTCTGCTGCACGTTTGATTCCTCGCCATTGCAGACAGTCATGTCTTCGAGGTTGGAGAACAGTTCTCTGAATTCAGTGACACAAACTTCTGTAAAGACTTCATTCTTACTTTCACGGTTTGGATTTTCACTTCTGTCTGAGTGCCTGCTGGGCTCTCATCTTCAGCTCTGCTGCCACTGCCCCAGGCGGATGGGGAAGGAACCTGCAGAGGGTGTCCTGTCGTTTTCTCCCCAGCAGTGGGTTCATTTTCCAAGTAGTCACACGTTCACTTTCCAGTTCAGTCTCACCTATGATGCCTACTGCAAAGAACAAAAATTAGTGGAAAACAGATGATGATGTAGCTTAATGTGGAGACAGTTTCCAGCACGTACGTTATAATGTAACCTCATGTATAATCAATGAATACACAGATGTTATAACTGAGAAATATCCAGGAAAGTTAGGCTAAGTCAGATTATTACAACAAAAGGATGATAAATGGAAAATGTCCTGTCCTCTGGCTGCCGCCTCTTGCCTTCTGCAGGCCTTCTTGGACACCTATGAGCCTTGAGTGAGGCTGCATCAGTGTGAAACACCGGTAAGCTGTGGAGCTCTGAAGGGGAGCTGTGGGCTCCAGGACCTCAGGAGGGGCTGTGCGTGCTCTTTAATGTGCGTGCAGTCTGCTTGTGCTATGGCAGAAGGGCTCTGACAGCTGGGGCCGTGTTTGTGTGGTCAGGAAAAGTGGATGTGAACACTTCTCCCTTGGGAAAGATTGAAAAACAGAGCCTCTCGTTGCTGCTTACTGGATGTTTTTCATCTTTAGAAACACAGGTGTTTGAAGAATGCTGTTTTTCATGGGAGATGTGCCCGAATGTATCTGATGGACTATTTGCTGTGCCTTTCTACCACCAGAAATGCTACTGATATGATAGTAGTTCAGAAAGGCTGTGCAGTGCATTTGTTTCCTGGACTCACGTGAGAAGGATGGCTGTGGAGATGTTGGTCTTGGGGCAGGAGTTGTTAGAAGCTTTTGAGAGTGGCCTCCGTGTGTTAGGAGTGATTGTGGTACCACTGCTCGGTCAGTTGGAGTGCATGAAACAAGTCTGAAGTCTTCTTTTAATGGAGCAATGGGAAAGGAGTCTATGGATTTGAGAGCTGACTTTCAGTCTGCGGGCATTTCCCAGGAGCTGGGGCGAGGGGTGAGGCAAGGAAAGTTGTGGTAGGAGGATGAGGTGTGGGAATAGGAATGTCTTCCATTGATAGCAACTCCTGCTGTTCCCTTTTTGGCTTGGAATGCATGCTTTTTGTAATGAAGAACAAACTCCTTGTGAGCTTGTGAATGAACTCATCCACACCTGTTACTGTTAGGCGTTCTTCTCCACACGGAGCTGCAATTGAAATGGACACTGCTGGTCTGATTGCCAGCCCCCTCCCGCATGCTCAGATCGGCCAAGTTTGCAAGGCCTGGCTCTTGGTGAGTTGTGCCCAAGGTCAGACGGTTGGCTCTTCTCAGCCTTGAGATGTGTTTTCCAGTTGCATGCTGTGCTACTCCTGTTGTGTTGACCTCTTGAGCTGCAGCCCTAACTGGGGATCCAAGCAGACTGACACAGAAGGAATGGTTGAGATCTATGTGAGCTTGGATTGGAAATGCAGTGCCAAGGGCTGCACAAATGTGAGACAGTTCTGAGTGTAAGGAAAGGCATCTGCTGGGTGAGGGCGTTGCTGGGTGAGCGTCACCCTGCTGAAGAGCAGGCAGCTGTTGTCTTTGCAGACAGCCACATCCATGGGGATTGGAAGCTTTGTCTGCCTTCTGGCTCTTGGCTGCTGCTCTGAGAGTGGAGGTTCTTGCCCGGAGAGAAGCAGCAGCAGAAAGGATCCCATGCGTGGCCTCTGAGCCCTTCCAGACAAACCAGCTGGATTAGCGTGGCTGTGACCTTGGTTTGGAGTTCACCCAGCAGGCTTTGCCCAAAGCAGAATGAGCTGTGGGCACAGCGTCCAGCAGTGGAAGCGACCAACAGCTGGAGACAGCAGCAGCCTGAGCGGAAAGCGGCGCTCTTGAGGGAAATCCTCACTGTGAACAAAGGCCCAGAAGAAGAGAGCAGCTTGTCCCTGCGTTCACATAGTAAGGTTTTCCTTTCTGATCTGTTACCCCTCAGGCGCTGCCTGCAGCTGTGTGATGTGCTCTGCAGGAAGTGCCCATGTTTCACATTCCACCTCTTGTTATAAAGCTTAGAGGCACCCTCAATTTCTGCAGCCCTGAGCTTTGTGCCACGAGAGCTCTCCAGCTTCTACCCGGGATGTGGGACTGTAATGTGTCTACTCTGTCAGGCTCTTCTTCTCTTTTCTCTTTTAAGGTACCTCTTTTAAGTACCTCCTTTAAGGTAGGAAAATTCATTTCTGGGCCAGGAGAAGAAGAAATGCAGCAATCTTCACTGCACTGCTCAGTTTGCCTGAGTTGCCAAGTGCTCCTCGGTTTTCTCGTACCCTTCAATTCCCAGTCCATATTTTCCCCAAAGCAAAAGAATTCAGAGGTAACCACCTACAGTTCAGTGATTTCAGTATTTATTTCTGACTGTGGCAATCACTTCAGTTCAGAAGTCACACTTAATTTACGGAGCCTGCTTTAATTCTGACCAAGGTTGCAGTGGCAGCTGGCTTCCCAAGGCTGCAGTACGTGGTGGTGGCACAGCCTCGGGCTTCTGCATTTGTGCTGATCCCACATTTCCTTTCTCTGTGTCGCAGGTCAGCTGGCGCTGGAAGCGAACGGCATCCAGTGTGAATGAAGGTCAGTGCAGGAGCAGCTGCTGCTGGGAGGAAGGAAGCGCAGGCTGATGGACGCTGACGCATCTCCCGGCACGGCACCAGAGGAGGCAGCAGTGATGCTGGGGGGCAGCTGCAGAAGAACACGAGGAGCTCCTCAGCAGGAAGCCACAAACCCTGCAGAAAGCTGCAGCAGACTCAGAGCACGCGTGGATGCCCCGGAGGAAATGCAGGCCCAGCGCTTGAGCAGCGCCTGGCCACAGAGTGCTGCAGCCCAAACACAAAGCTGTTCTGCCCAGATGGCTTTCCAAGGTGGACTCGTCTGTCCTCACAAAAACCAGAGGGCTGACTCATTCGAATGCTTGCTGATTGCTTGGGAGCCCAAATCCTCCCAGCCTCCAGCCTGGGGGAGCCTGGGGGCAACATCTCCTGGGTCTGATCATGCAGTGCCTGAGCGAGAGGATGACCCAGGCTGGTCACACAAGAGTCATCTTAATTTCTCTGTTTTGATACTTCAGATAACCCCATTGGGCGGCCCTCATGTTTTCTTACAATTTGGTACCAGGCCTGGTGACTTTGGGCCAGAGCCCAAAAGGCTGGATGCAGCCCAGGGGCTCACAGCCACAGCCCCAGTCAGAGATGCTGGCACACGCCCTGGGCCTAAAGATGCTGCCAGAGAAGCCGGGAGTGGCCCTGGGGCCTAAACACACAGCCAGAGAGACTGGCACCGGCCAAGGGACCTGAAGCCACAGCCTGAGCGGCCAGCACCGACCCTGGGTTGAAACCCAGCCAGAGAGGCTGCACTGGCCCTGGGCCTAAACCTGGAGCCACAGCACAAGAAGCCCGCACCAGATTCGTGCCTGAAGCCACAGCCTGAGAGCCGGCCCTGAAGTCTGAAGCTCCAGCCAGAGAGCCAGCACCAGCCCTGGGCCGTAATGCCGCGGTTACAGCCACAGGGGCAGCGCCAGAGCCGGGGCTGACAGCCACACCTACAGCCGGGCGGGCTGGCACCGGCCGTGGAGCCTAAAGCCAGTCCTGAAAGGCCGGCACCAGGCCTAGGCCTGACGCACAGCCCGAGAGGCCGGCACCAGGCCAAGGGCCCAAAGCCAGAGGCAGAGGCCGGCACCGGCCCTGGGCACAGCTGTGCCTTCCTGTTGCTTTCTGCTGATTCCTATAGGGCTCCACGGACTGCTCTGAGGCCATGCTGCTCCTTACTGGTTTTCACTTGGCCATGCTGCACCTTTCTGGACCGTACTGCTGTGCACTCCTCTCAGATCCCACTTGTTCCTCTGGGACCCCGCTGACCACTCTGAGGCCATACTGCGTTTTTACTGGGCTGCACAAAGGTCATCTTCACTATTCTGTTGCTTTACTTCAATTAACCCCCATTCAATCAACCCCATTCACCACATTGGGTGAGTCTCATGTTTCCTACAGTTTGGATCTGGGAGGTGACCACTCCTTTGCCTATGATGAAAGCACAGCGGTGATGCAGGCACTTGCTGAGCTCACAGTGGTTGCCTGGCTGGGAGCGTTTGTGCCCCAGCTGGAGCAGAGCTGGTGGTCTGGTGAGCGTGCTGCACACCTAGACTGAGCTCTGTGCTTTTCTGGATTGATCTTCCTGTGAGAGCCCACTGGGAGCAGCGCTGCGGCGCGTGCGTCAGCTGGGCACAGTGACCAGGTCATCCGGCTGGGCAGTGACCAGGTGAGCTGGGTTTGGTGCTGGCTGGGGGCCGGGAGGTATCAGCAGAAAAGCTGGGCTGGGGAGGAGTTCCCAGCTCCAGCGGTGCCCCTCAGCACGGCCGTTTCCAGGGGAAATGGTTCTTGTTGAGATTCCATCCCACGTTTCAGTGAAAATGATGGGATGTCATTCCTCCCCTGGAAATTCACTGCTGAGCCCCACCTTCATGTTGGACATTGAAAAGCAAGGAGAGCACAAGCTTCTCAGAGCACAGCTCGTGCCCCCACGGGTGGCTGGGTGCAGAGCTGTGCAGGAGATGGAGAAGGGCACTTGCTGACACAAGCCGTGGCAGTCAGACCCAAACTGGACCTGGTGGCAGGCAGCTCTCGCAGCCAGCTGCCTTCCAGACGTTGCCCTCCTCAAGAGACTCCATGGCGCGGCAGAAGAAAGCTGGGAAGATGCTTCTTCCTCATGAGTTTTCACTGGTGGATGCTTTCTGCAGGGTTCCTGTCCAAAAGGAGACTTTGGGCATCGAGGAAGAGTGAAGCCAGCTCTTTCCAGGAGCAGAAGTTCCTGTGCAGAGAACCATCTGAGCTTGGGCTTCCTCTGAGACTTCAGCCGTCATGTCTCAGCATGGAGACGAGCGCGGCTGCAATTCCCGCTCTGTGAGAGCAAAGGTAGGGCTGGGTATCTTTTGCTGGGTGTTTCTTCCTTTGTTTTTGTTTTCCAGGGGAAGGGGTGGAGCGGGGGGAGCCCTGCTGGTCCTTTGGGACCTCAGGAACTGGTTGGGTTCTGCGCTCGCTGACAGCCTGGGCTAATAACATGGGCATGGCTCAGGCTGTGTTTTCCCTCAGTGGTAAAGAACATCTCAGCACTCTGCTATCCCATCTCTGGCACAACCTGGAAGCTCTGTGCAAACCTCTGCTGCCCGTTCCCTCCAACGTTTCTTCTTTCTCTCCTCAGAAGCAGCGCGGCGCGGTTCCCCGCGTTGGGGAGCAGCAGCCAGCAGGCTGCCAGAGATCCCACGGCGCCTGGCAGCGCACAGAGGGACGCGATGGGCACGGGCCGTCCTCACTGCCACGCAAAAGTGAGTTTCTGCAGCCCTCTGTCATGAAGGATGGGGGAATGCCTTCTAGGTATCACTTCTGAGCAGCTGCAGTGCTGTAGGGATGTCCAGAAACCACGGTGGAAGCATTAGAAAGGCCGACAGCAGCAGCTGATGGCAGCAGCGAGACACAAGTCTGT
Organism: Lagopus muta; assembly: GCF_023343835.1. Lineage (NCBI taxonomy): Eukaryota > Metazoa > Chordata > Aves > Galliformes > Phasianidae > Lagopus > Lagopus muta. Next base: position 48,345,522 of record NC_064439.1, on the reverse strand, counting down.
GTATAAGTGGTGGTGCTCAGAGCTGAGTGCATTCCCTCTAGGGACAAGAGATCCGTGTCTCGACGTTTGCACCCGGTAGTGTTTTGTTTGCTGATGCAGCTTTGCTCTGCAGAATGCAGAGCTGCCAGGCAGTCCGGGGTTCCCCTGCTGCCATCTGGCAGGAATGAGAGCATAATGCTTTGTGTCAGCACACTGCAGTTTGAACACCAGTTTCTGCTCTGGCTGTAGAACAGCGTCTTCTGGTTTTGGGGTGGGTGTGGGCTAACAGGACAGTGCTGCTCCTGGTGTCTGTGCAATCACACTGGATCTGTCGTTGCAGGGACGGAGCCTGCGCGTCCGTGGGATGGTGCTGGGCACGGGGGGAAACGGAAAGCCTCCCCAGGTAAGAAGCTCCTGTGAGCTGTGCTGTGGGTGCTGCCTCTAAGCAGGGCTGCATGCAGGGCTGAGTGTGATGGAGGAGGGAGGAAAGGGCACTGCAGTTCTGTGCTGACTGCAGCAGTGGCACAAGGCTGTAGCAGAGGAAAGGAAATTGAAGAAACTACACTGGAAGACCAGAAGTTTGGTTGGCTGTGCTAAAACGTTCCTCCAAAGAGATGCTCTTCATGTCTCTGTCTCCTTTCTGTCAGATGCTGATGCAAGCAGCCTTCCAGCAAAGCGCAGCCTTGCAGAGAGGCAAGGCAGAAGCACCGAGTGTGGCACAGCACCCAAGAGAGGTATGGACACACAGCAGGCACCTGGGTTTGCTGCACTGTCTTTCTAGCTAGGCTCTCTGTCTATTCTGTCTGGGACTGACGTTGTTGTGTGTTTTACTTGAGGTATTAATCCCTGGGATCTACTATTACCTTCCTGTCCCGTTTTGTAATCTCAACCCAACGTTCAGCCAAGATGCTAAGATTCCTTACAGTAAGGAATCACTCGAGATCAGGTTTCCTAGTATCGAGGCCCATTGTGCAGACTGAAAGTAGCACTGGACTCTCGTTGTATCTCCTTGCTTCTCTTTTCTTGATTATAACAGACAGAGGTGCTGAGTCCAACGGAAAGATCGACCCGAAAGCGGTGCAGGAAGGGCTTTCTGGGAGAGCTCGTCTGCAGGCTGGGGGGCTTCCTACATCAGCAGGTCCCAGCTCAGGGGGAAGACCTGCCCCTGCCGTGTGCCCCCGCTCTGTCTCCAAGTCCCTGGCTGCAGGTAAACGCAAGAGCTTGGAGGAAGAGCAGCAAACATCAGCGCTGCTGCCTGCCTGCAAAAGAGCCAGAGGTCAGAGCAGAGGCAGCGTGCCGGCTCCAGCAGCACAGCCTGGGCCTGCTGCAGCACGGAGCTCCAAGCTGCGAGGTAAGCAGGCGCTGTGCTACCGCCCTGCAGGGCAGCTGCTGCCCTGATCAAGCACACCGAGGCTGCAGAGGGTTTGCTTTGCTTTCTCCTTCTCTGCAGACGGGAAAAGAGTTGGAGCCTACAAAGTCCAAAGGCAGTGAGGTGCCACACTATGTAACCCCGTCTCTTTAACTGCCTGGTGGTCTTCTGTTTGTCCCCCTGGAAATGTCATTCACTGAGAGGCTTCCTGCTCAAATTTCCCGTCTTTTTTCTGCCTTCTGCTTTTATGGTACCCATGTTTACACAGTTCTGCTGCTGACGGAATGAATTCATTTTTATCCTTGCTTTATAGCAAGAAGACGACGACAGAAAGAGAGGAGAAGGGAATTGAAGAAGGCTTCCCTCAGAGCTGCAGCTGCACATGCAGAGGTGAGTCCTTGGCGAGCACAGACACGGCTCTTGTTGCCCTCAGTGCCTCTGTCTGACAGCTGTGAAAGATGCTGTAAGGTCCTGAGGGCAGTGATGTCACAGAAAAACACCCAGCTGTGTGTCTGAGGAAGTCACGCTGTCAGTGAGAGCTGCCCAGGCGAGCTCTGGTGCCTTCCTCTGCCTTCAGAAGGACGCTGTTGGTAACGGCCGGAGGGTTTTGCTGCCATAAGGAGCCTTGCCATGTTGGGCACTGCGACCTTGGAAACCTCGTTCCCCCAGCAGAGCATGAATCTTAGCATAGGCAGCTGCTGTGGGAAGTAACGCCAGCGACCTGAACGGCAGGAACGTGCTGTGCTGCATGGGGCCGTTCTGCAAGTGTCCTGATCAGCCTTTCTGAAGGAGAGCTCCCCACATTGTTTCTACACTCACTCTGTTTCTTTCCAGTGCTCCACAATGAACAGCCTGGTGGAGATGATGCAGCAGCTGCAGCTGAGGGACTGAGAGGAGCAGCATCAGCCGGCAGCGCTGCGGCGCGCGGCGTTACAGGGCAGCGCTGCGAGTGCCGCCCAACTCCAACTAAACTTTGGTTGTGGTCAATAAAAACATCACCAGTAGAGATGGACACAGAGCGCACGGCCCGATTTGTGCAGCGGCAGCTAGGAGCTGCTGCTCCAACGACTTCCTGGCGCACTCACACAACCCTGTGCACTCACACACACTGCCTGCACCTCCTGGCACACCTGTGCGCAACCATCCGAACGCACGGGCAAAGGTGTGCAAAGCCACACAGCCTTGTGCAGAGCCCTCGCTGCACACGCCGTGTTCATGCACATGGACACGCACACGTGTGTGCTGCCGTGTTCTGCTTCTGGCCTTCGGTGTCTGGAGGGGGCAGCAAGAAAGAAGGGCAAAGAGAGAGAGTTTAGATGGGACGGATGGCAGAAGTCTGTCACAATAAGGGTGGCACTGGAGCAGGGACACTGTCATGGGAAAAAAGCCAGACTGAAGGGGAAAAACAGGGATTTCGGGGTGAAGTAGATCCCAGATCCTACTTGTTCTTCTGGGACCCCGCTGACCACTCTGAGGCCATACTGCGTTTTTACTGGGCTGCACAAGGATCATCTTCACTTCTCTGTTGCTTTACTTCAGTTAACCCCCATTCCATTAACCCCATTCACCCCATGGGTGAGTCTCATGTTTCCTACAGTTTGGATCTGGGAGGTGACCACTCCTTTGCCTATGACAAAAGCACAGTAGTGATGCCGAACCCAAACCCATCGCTCCCAGACCCAGCTATGCCATTCCACTCACCCCAGTGCCTCAGCCCAAAACATTTATAAGGGAGAGATTCTGCATTTCCTGATCAACTTCAGCAACCCTCTGGAGCACCTGAAAAACCAGGCACCCCACCAAAGCCACCTCTCTCCATTATCTCCATTATTCCTGCTTTCCCCAGCCCTGCGATAACCAGCTTGCTCAGCCCTCCAACCCCACGCACCACCACCATCCCACAAGGGCTCACTGCAGCACCAGCTCTACCCCACAGTGATGTGGCACAGCCAGCACACCTACAGCACTCCACACACCTCCGCTTCCCACTGCAGCACCAAGCTGCTGCCTTGCTCTGGATCAGCCCTGGCCCCTCGGAGGGGCAGCAGCGGGATGCCGCAGCACTGGGATGCTGTCAGAGCTGCTGTGGCCCATGGCCAAAATCAGCTGGACCGTGTCATGTTTTAAAAACATAAGGGAGCAGAATGAGTTGCAGAGGTTTACTTGCTAGAGATGCTGTGCCCCTGTGCAGTTCTGTAGAGCCAACACAGACATGCAGTGGATGTTCCCATCTTGCCATGCTGTGCCCAGGATGCTCTGCAGCTCCCTGGTACAAAGCCCCTGCTCCCTCCTACAAAACCATGCCATTTTAGTTCTCAAGTATGCTGCCTTACAGCAGGTGCTACTGAGGTTATAAAGGGCTCAGGACAGCAGCAAGCATCCATGGGAAGCACATGGGCTGCTTAAGAACACTGAGCATCCACAGCTGACCCACACCTTTATGAATCATGTCCACAGCTGATGTCCACAGCTCCCTCAGATGCTAGAGTAAAGCTCAGGCTCACCCAGGCTGTGCCTTTCCCTGAACTGCTCCCTTTCACAGTGAAAGCTGGCAGAGCTGGGCCCAAGGCCACCTCTTACCTCCTGAGCTGGTCGCAGGGTCCCTCAGTCAAGCGCAGGGCAGGAAGGAAGCTGAGACCCTTATAGGACCTCCATAGCTGAGACTCTTACAGGTCGTTTCCAACCTTGTGATTCCATGATTCAGTCAGTTCCTTGCTGCTCACTCCCATCAGAAAGGTCTTCTGTTTGCTTTACAGGTGGGAAGGGGCAGAGGACACCTGTAACAATCAGAATGATCAGTGCATTGGAAGGAGGTGTAACAACAAAGGGACTAGCACAACAGAAGGGTGATACAAAGGCAAAGGAAAGTGCTCAACTGTCCCTGAAGATCCAGGCTCACATGGAAAACTCCACAAGGGAGGGATCTCCAACCACAGATCCTTGCCCAGTGCAGGGTCAGCCCTACAGTGAGGTCTAAGGGAGGTGCAGCCAAGCTCCCCTCATTCCATCATACAACTGAACTGCCCTCACCTGCACTCCCAGCGCTGACTGGGTCCTTTCCCCAGATGCTCCATCTGGGCTGGTGGTTCAGGCTCTGACTCAACACTCACCACACAGCATTTCTCAACAAATAACAGCCAAAGGGGGAAATGGTTTTTCCCCTGCTGTTTTCCAGGCTGCTGTAACAATCCCACCTCTGCTGTGCTGGTGGGCAGAGCTGACAACAGGATCTTCTCACGAGCCAGCAGGATGAGGAAGTGAGCAGAGTTTTTGGAAACGTGCCTGCTGTCAGGGTGGGAGTTTGGGCCCGCCCCAGCACCATGCATTTCCACAACACGACATGGGAGGTGGCAAAGGTGTGGGAGTCAGAGGAGAGCTGGTGGAGGAGGAGAAGCTTGGATGCCTGGCAGTTTGAGGGGACATGAGGTAGCTGCACCCATCACAGCCATGGGCAGTGCAGACAGACGGCCATCAGACATGATGTACAGGGTCTTCATGACTGGAGCTTCAGGGGATGGCCGAGGTCACTGTGGAGAAGGGAAGAGTGTGGGCAGCAATTGTGGAGACAGGGCACCTACTCTGGGCTGCAGCCCCTACTGCAGAGTTGCAGGGTTTCAGGCTGCACAAAAAACCCTTTGTTTCATTTGCTCTTCAGAGTAACTCAAAATCCAACCCCAGCACTGTCACAGCCTGCGCAGAGCACCGCAAAGGAACCCAAAACCTGGCAGCTCCCTTCCCACACCCCCCAGATCACTCAAAGAATCCTCTCTCCCTTCAGCCTCTCCCAAGGGGGCAAGGACCAAAGGGTTCTTCCTTGGTCAAGAACTCTCCATCCAACTCCCAAAGCTCTCAAACACCTCAGGCACCTTCAGCTTTGTCATACCAGCAGGGAAGTGCATGCACCCACCTGCCACAGCTTCGCAAGAAGGCACCACTCCCTGCTGAATTACCTGATGGGCCACGTATGTCATACCAACAGAGAGAAAAGAGGAAAACACAACTGAGAGATGGAGAAAAAGGCCCTTAATAAACCAAGGACCTCGGCGCTCACTCTAGGACACCGATGCACACAGCACCTACAAAAGCATCACAGAATGGCCAGGGTTGGAAGGGACCTCAAGGATCATGAATCTCCAACCCCCCTGCCATGTGCAGGGCCACCAACCTCCACGTTGAATGCTAAACCAGGCTGCCCAGGGCCCCATCCTACCTGGCCTTGAACACCTCCAAGGACGGGGCATCCACAGCCTCTCTGGGCAGCTGTTCCAGCACCTCACCACTCTCTGGGTAAAGAATTTCCCCCTGACGTCTGACCTAAATCTCCCCTTCCTCAACTTAAAACCACTTCCCCTCATCCTACACATATCAACCCTTTCAAAGACTTGATTCCCCTCCCCTCCGTAGGCTCCTCTAGGTACTGCAGGCTGCAATGAGGTCACCCCGCAGCCTTCTTCTCTCCAGGCTGAACAAGCCCAGCTCCCTCAGCCTGTCCTCATAGGGGAGCTGCTCCAGTCCCCTGATCATCCTAGCGGCCCTCCTCTGGACCCTTTCCAACAGCTCCCTGTCTTTTTTGCACTGCGGGCTCCACACTTGGACACAGCAGTCCAGATGGGGCCTCACACGGGGCATCGCTCCAACAAGGAAGGAAAACAAATCCAGCACGCTCTGCAGGGCTCCCAGCTCGCAGCAGGTGTCGCCTGCTCCATGTACAGAGCGTGCACACAAATGGCACCTCATCTCTTCCCCATTTATCCCCCCGCCATTGATACAGGCATTTAGAGGCATTGGGGAAAGGCAATGGAAGGCTCATCAAGAAGACTGGACGCACAGGAGATTTCTCACTTCCTCAGGGCAAGAGCGCTGCTTGTCTACATGACCAATCTTTTCCAAACAAGCACCAACCAACCGTCACAACTAACAACTGAAAGGGCATTTCCCTGCAAAAACAACCAACCAACCAACGAGCAGCCTGTCCAAAGACCCCTCCTCACACACTTGCCAAAGAGGCCACAGCCAGTATTCCATTTGCCAGGCTTACTCACAGAACTGCAGGCTTCTCTTCTCCATGCATCACGTGGACACACACAGGCTGCTGGTGCAGGGAAGGCAATTGCACCTCAGCATCTCACCACAGACGCTCCCTGCGCTCTGCTTTCCTGCAAAGATACAAGGAGAAAAGCCTCAGCTCCTCCGAGCAACAACTGCAAACAACTCCAGAAAATCCCCCACCCAAAAGCAGTTCCTGGAGAGCTACAAAGCACTCCTTCAAGGTGCACATCTGCTTACGCTGCGGCCTCTGCAGAAACACGCTGCCTTGGTGCTCCTGGCTCCTCAGGGCTCTTTTTCATCACCTCCTGGGCACAGCGCAATAGCTGCTCTTGCACAAATCTAGGCCCTACCTACCTTCCGCCACCCCAAAATCAAGTCCGACACAGAGTTGGGGTGCAGCGACCGGATGCTGACAGGAGCTCTTAAAGAGCAGAACAGGGGAAGAGCACATACACACAAGGCAGAAATAAAGAAGAGCAGAAGAGAAGAAAAAGAAGAAAGCATACAGGTAAGAAACCAGTGCAGAAGATGGAAAGTGCAACAGAGATAACAGTTGGATACAGGCAAGACAGCACAGCAATGAAAAGATGAGCAGAACAGGAGAAGAGAAGAAGCATAACAGAGAGGATGAAGGTAAGAATGACGTGCAGACAAGGAGAAGAGCAGAAAGGGAGACAAGACAGGTAAGACAGAAAAGCAGAAGTGCAGAGCAGCTGGAGAGAAGAAGAGAGAACACGGGTACAGCAGAAGTACAGAAGATGGGCAGACAGGACACAGGCCAGGGAGAAGTGCAGAAGCAAAAACAAATAGAAGGGAGGAAGAGAGCACAGAAGAGCAGAGAAGGAAAAGAGCAGCAAAATAGAAGAGCACATAGCATAGATCAGAACAGAAGAACAGGAGAGCCTCAGATGTGCAAGGAGGACACAGCTAAGTCAGAAGAGCGGATGAGAAGAACAACAGGAGAAGAGAGGATACGGGTAAGAAAGAAAAGCTGAAGAGGAGCACAGATGCAGGACAGGAGTCAGGATACAAGGAAGGAAGGAAGAACTGCAGATGAGCAGAAAGAAAGAGGATAACAGGAAGGGAGAAGAGCTGAAGAGCAGGTGAGGAAGAGAGCAGAAAAGGGAAGCACAGAAGAGGGAAGGGCAGAAAAGACAACGCTGTCTGCTCTGTCCTCGCTAGCAATGCCCCAGGACACGGCCAAAGCGAGGAGAAAAAGCCCACGATGGAAAGTGAGCGATGTTCTGGAGGCACACAGCACCAGTTCACAGCAACAAGCTCGGCATACGCTGCACGGGCCTTCACTCATTCCTGCACTGTTCTCAGCTGAATCAGGGCTGTCCCACTGAAATCACTCCTTGTCATTGTCACCTGTCCAACTGGCCCACCACGGCTGCCGCCGCTTTCCAGCACTGGTCATTAAAGCTGGCACTTTAAGTCCTTAGCCACGGGCTGGTTTGGGTGGTGATGACTGGCAATCGCTTGGACGGGAGATCCTGACTGGGAGGGGAAACCATCCCTGGGGGGAGAACGCACTGCAGGGATGGCAAATCCCCACTGGGACGATGGGCAGAGCCTTGGGAACGAAGGGCACTGGGCTGCAAAATGCCCATCCATACGGTCACTGATCCTGGGGATGGGAAACCACTGGGATGGGAAGGAGGTCTGGGTACAAAAAGGCAAAGCATGGCAAGCCGGGGGGAAAGGGGCTGAGCCCAACAGTCACGGAACCCCCGTGGGGGGAGGGGCTCCCCCAACTGCCACTCTCCAGCTGTCATGGCAGGTAAGGCAGCAGCTCCCCCTGCTCTGACGCTCCAGCTGACCCCAGCACCCCACATCTCACCCCTGTGGCCCCGGATCTCATCCCAGAGCCGCAGAAAACACCCCTGTGACCCGGATCTCACCCCAGCACCCCAGATCCCACTCCTGGCACCCGGATCTCACCCCAAGGCCCCGGCTCTCAGCCCAGCGCCCCTTCTGCCATTTCCCCACAGAGAGATTCCCTCGAGCGCTGACGGTGCCTCTGATGCCTGACGCCACTTGCTTTGATGCCACTGTGCCGCCACCGGACCCCGCCTGGATGCAGCCCACCGTCCGCGGACCGATGCCGGTACCCCCACAACCCTTCCCTGTCCCCACTGCCACCCACCTGGCACCTCAGCCCTCTGTCTGGCCCGGCCTACCAGGTGTCTGGGGACAGGCAGCGCAGCTCCCACCCGAGGGGCTGCCACCAATGCTGGCTCAGCTGCCACCTGTGGGCCTCACCCCAACTGTGGGGCTGCACTCACCGGTGCTGCTGCTCCTACCTGGGGGGCTGCACCCAGCTACGGCTCCCCCCCACGCCCCTGCTCCCTGCTCGGGATGTCCCCTGCCCACAGGGCCGCTGCCGCCCCAGCGGCCGATGGGGCTGTGGCCCGGGGCCGTGCCCCTCCACGCGGAGCCCCCGCAGCCCGCAGGCACTTGCCTGCCACAGGCCCCCGGCTGCCCTGGCCCCCCCCCCAGTTCTTTTGCAGGTACCCTCCCTGCAGCAGCAGGTGCTCCCCATGCCCTGCACCCTGCCCGACACCTCGGAGCCGCCGATGCAGCCCTCCCAAGACGCCGTGCTGCTCTTGGAGGACCAGGGGTACCCAGCGCCCACCAACGTCTGCCCCCACCCCGCCACGGCTCTGCTCACCTGCAGCGCTGCCTCGCTGCAATCAGGCCGTGAGTTCAGGGGCTGCAGGGCGGGCGGCAGGCTGTCTACTCCACGGGGCTGTGGGAAAGCTGGCATTGCCCCGCTGGGGATGCTCTTGTTTGGCCAGCAGCGACAACGAGTGCAGACACCCCAGAGGACATCGCCGAGGACATCGCTGAGCTCCTGACGTGGATCAACGAGGGTGAGTTGGGGGGCAGCAGAGCTGGCAGGGTTGCTCGCACTGAGCGGGCACGGGAAAGGTGGCAGTGCCCCTCTGGGCATTTTCTTCCTTCCCCAGAAGTGACAGCCAACCCAGGCATCCTGCACGACACCGCAGACATGGACGAGCTGCTCACCTGGATCAACAGCGGTGAGTTTGGGAGCAGCACAGCTGCTGGGGGCTGTCTGCGCTGAGCGCCTGCGGGAAAGCTGGCATTGCCCCACTGGGCATTTCTTCCATTGCCCAGAAGACACACCCAGCACCAGCACTCTGGCCGGCGATGTCGAAATTGACCCTTTGCTTGCCTGGATGGATGGTGAGTTTGCAGTCTGCACAGATGACCAGTGGGTGTCTGCACCAAGCGGGGGTGGGAAGGCTGCCATCATCGTTCCGGGGCATGTTCTGCTATTCCAGAAGCTGCGAGTGCTCTGCACAGCTGCAGAAGGGAGGGGCTGGCGCAGCGCACCACTGCCACAGAACCACCAAGCCCACGTGCCTCCAGCAGCCTCAACTCCTCTTCCATTGCAGAGCTGCCTCACTCCACCATGGCCAGCCGGGAGCTCAGCAACAACAAAGATGCTGAACCTGGGCTCCTCAACAACTCACTTGGGCACCAGGCAGCATCCCCTCAGCTGCCCGTGCCGAGCCCCCTGGCTGCTCCCGCACCGCCATCGCCAAACAACGCACACCCGATGGAAGAGGTGCTGCGAAGGCAGCCCCGGGTGATTCTCACCCGCCTGGCACTGCCCAGCCCACTGGCTGCCAGGAAGGAATTACTGGCATGGGATTTTGGGGGGGCTGGGAAGTTCATTGGAGGGGAGAAGAAACTATTGGTGGGAGGGAGCGGGGGGGGAGAAATTAATCGGGGGGTGGGAAACTGATCAGAGGGTGGGAATTTTAGGGGGTGGGATCAGAACCTGTTGTTTGGGGTGGGAAATGGTTGGGAATCTTGTCATTTATGCACTGTTTTGTACGTTTCACTATTAAATGTCCTGCGTTCCCTTTGCTACACCTCTGCCTGCAGTCGTTCATGCAGCACCAAAGACCTCCCAGACCCCCGTGCCCACCTCTGGGAATGTTGGGGTGGCTGCAGGCAGACAAGAGCTCCTCCAGCTCCTCCAGGCTGAACATCTCCATCAGGAGCACTGAGTTTGCACAAGGAGAGTCGAGGCAACGCCGAGAGGCAACGGGAGCTTACTGGGGAACTGCACAGAGCACCAGGGGCACTGGAGAGCTTTGCTCAGCACTTGTGGGGTTGGGGGGCTCAAACGGTACCCAGCTGGCACATTTTCACCTCACTAACTTCCAGCTCTCCAACATCTCACCCAAGCCATTCAACAGGCCCTTTTCTCCAATGGGGGCAGACTTTCTCCTTGTGCCTGACCTTCCCCCCCCACCTTCCCAGGCTGCCCGTCTCCCCCCTGGGCGCTGTGTTCCACACATTCCCACCCTCATGCTGTCGCTCAGTGACACCTTTGTCACCCACTCACTCACCGTGGGTCCTCAGGAGGGCTGGGGGCTCAACTCCACTGGTTCCCAGTGCTTGCTTAAAAAATAAAATCCACCAAGAGAATCAAACACCAACACGTTTTGGTGGCACAGCCCAGCGCAGAGCTACGATCCCAAAGCCATTGTAAGGTTTGATTTAACAGTGCTGGGTGGGATGATTCAACTGCTTCAAGCTCAAACATGATGCAAGGGATTGATTAATCCATACATCTCAGCGACCTCAAAACCTGATGTCTTGCAAAAAATAAACAGAACATGCCATCTCAAATAGCAGATAATCAATCTACAGAACTGAATCCAGCACGCAGTCCTGTGGACAAATTCTGTGCTGGCAGCAGAGTCTTTTTACGACCATTAGGAACATCCCTACTTACAGAGCTACCACAACTTGGGCACTAAATACACAGACCCACCTGGCAGAACAGCAAATAAAGAAGCAACTTACCCTCCCCTTATCCAACTCCACTCTCACATCTAGAAGTGAAACTACAAGTTTAACTGCCATGAAAACATGAGGGGATAAAAAAATCATCAGGTATTTTCCAGGTAAACCACCAAGATCATAGAATCCCAAACTGTAAGGGATCCACAAGGAATCACCAAGTCCAACCTGATGCTCCAGGAAGGACAACCCAAACACTAATGGTCTTTAAGCTGCAGCAGCTCAGGACCAGGCCCACAGCCCTGGGGAGCCTGGCCACAGCCACTGGTATCAGGTGCAGCAAGCACAGGGAGCAGGCAGGCAGGCACAGCACAGCAAGCAAGGACCAATAAAGCTCCCCCATTTTGACAGCCAAAACACAAACTGCCATTTCACTTCTCATAGCTCTTCCCTGAGCTCCCAAACAAACAGTTACTTCAGTCCCCTATCGCACTGCAACTGCTCATAATCAATAATCAAGATCTTATCTTTCACAACATAAGCAGCTCACTTCTGCTTGTGGCAATGACGTCCATTCCCATTGCGTCCCTTCATGTGAGCAAAATCACAGCCAGCTTTCTGACAGCCTCCTGCAAGATCCTCCACAAAGCACCCAGCACTTCTGAAGAGTGACAGAAAGGAAGGGTCATGCAAACACGCACACAAGGTGTCCCCCAGCCCAGAGCAGCCCATCACACACGGAGCGGCAGAAACACCAGTGCAATGGCAGCATATTACAGAGGCAGGAAAAGCACTGCTCACCATCTCCAAGGAGTCACCGACAGAACCAACTCCACAGCAGAGAACCTTCCAGAAAGAAACCCTTCCCTGCTCCCAGCCAGCCCTCAACTGAGCTCCAGGAGGGGCAGCCAGGCTCCGCCCCTTCCAGCCACGGAGCTCCATTGCCTTCAGCTGCGCTCCAGGGCTGACCGGCTCCTTTCCTCAGCTGCTCCATCAGTGGGTCAGGCTGGGATTCAGCACTTCTTAGACAGCAGAGCAAAGGAAAAGATCGCAAAGCAAAGCTAGAGACAAAATACAAACAGCAAAGACAGCTTGCAGGATCCTAGGAAATAACAGCAAAGCACAGGCAGAAGGCAGAAGGCAGGGTTATGTCTGCGTGTCTGTCTGATGGAAAAGCTGCAGGTGTTCAGTGCTGCTCCATGCACCCATCGCAGACAGCTGCACACAACAGGGCTCCAGCAGCACTGGCAGCTCCTGTCAGCTTCACTATTAAAGCCATCTGACAAAATTCCAATTCCATATTGCCAGTGCTTTAAAGAGAGAAGCACTAAAGCTGGCAAACGCACGGTGGCTCCAGATAACAAACACCAAGTGAAATGGCACTTCAGGCCATCAGCATCCCTACGTTACTGCACCTCTTTTAGTTGATCCAGAGAGGCTTCCAGCTCCTTTTCAGCTGCTTCTCATTCCCTGAGCTGGAAAAATCAAGGGAAAAATGTTGGAATGGCTCCAAAACCCGTTCAATTTTCTCTTAATCCCGATTTTGCCCTGCAGGTGGGGTTTTGTTTTATTTCTGGTGTTGCACAACAGGTGACTGAAGTGACTGACACAGCTTGGAAGTTGAATCGTTCCATCAAACATGCTGGTTTTCTTTGAAATCTCTCCCTGAAATCCATTAATTCCTACATACACTGTAGGAGGAATTTTACCAGCCCAAGCCGACTCCAGGTTTGGATTCAGCTGAAACTCCTTTCTCCCCCTGAGAAACACAAGATCTGCGCCTCGCTGCCATGTCAGAACAGACCTGGGGCACAGGGAAAGGAGCCAGAGAGTGTTTCCTCTGCTGCACGTTTGATTCCTCGCCATTGCAGACAGTCATGTCTTCGAGGTTGGAGAACAGTTCTCTGAATTCAGTGACACAAACTTCTGTAAAGACTTCTTTCTTACTTGCACGTTTTGGATTTTCACTTCTGTCTGAGTGCCTTCTGGGCTCTCATCTTCAGCTCTGCTGCCACTGCCCCAGGCGGATGGGGAAGGAACCTGCAGAGGGTGTCCTGTCGTTTTCTCCCCAGCAGTGGGTTCATTTTCCAAGTAGTCACACGTTCACTTTCCAGGTCAGTCTCACCTATGATGCCTACTGCAAAGAACAAAAATTAGTGGAAAACAGATGATGATGCAGCTTAATATGGAGACAGTTTCCAGCACGTACGTTATAATGTAACCTCATGTATAATCAATGAATGCACAGATGTTATAACTGAGAAATATCCAGGAAAGTTAGGCTAAGTCAGATTATTACAACAAAAGGATGATAAATGGAAAATGTCCTGTCCTCTGGCTGCCGCCTCTTGCCTTCTGCAGGCCTTCTTGGACACCTATGAAGCTTGAGTGAGGCTGCATCAGTGTGAAACACCGGTAAGCCGTGGAGCTCTGAAGGGGAGCCGTGGCTCCAGGACCTCAGGAGGGGCTGTGCGTGCTCTTTAATGTGCGTGCAGTCTGCTTGTGCTATGCTGTGCTACTCCTGTTGTGTTGACCTCTTGAGCTGCAGCCCTAACTGGGGATCCAAGCAGACTGACACAGAAGGAATGGTTGAGATCCATGTGAGCTTGGATTGGAAATGCAGTGCCAAGGGCTGCACAAATGTGAGACAGTTCTGAGTGTAAGGAAAAGCATCTGCTGGGTGAGGGCTTTTCTGGGTGAGCGTCACCCTGCTGAAGAGCAGGCAGCTGTTGTCTTTGCAGACAGCCACATCCATGGGGATTGGAAGCTTTGTCTGCCTTCTGGCTCTTGGCTGCTGCTCTGAGAGTGGAGCTTCTTGCCCGGAGAGAACCAGCAGCAGAAAGGATCCCATGCGTGGCCTCTGAGCCCTTCCAGACAAAGCAGCTGGATTAGCGTGGCTGTGACCTTGGTTTGGAGTTCACCCAGCAGGCTTTGCCCAAAGCAGAATGAGCTGTGGGCACAGCGTCCAGCAGTGGAAGCGACCAACAGCTGGAGACAGCAGCAGCCTGAGCGGAAAGCGGCGCTCTTGAGGGAAATCCTCACTGTGAACAAAGGCCCAGAAGAAGAGAGCAGCTTGTCCCTGCGTTCACACAGTAAGGTTTTCCTTTCTGATCTGTTACCCCTCAGGCGGTGCCTGCAGCTGTGTGATGTGCTCTGCAGGAAGTGCCCATGTTTCACATTCCACCTTGTCTTTCACCTGGTTTTAAAGCTTAGAGGCACCCTCAATTTCTGCAGCCCTGAGCTCTGTGCCACAAGAGCTCTCCAGCTTCTACCCGTGATGTGGGACTGTAATGTGTCTACTGTGTCAGGCTCTTCTTCTCTTTTCTCTTTTAAGGTACCTCTTTTAAGAACCTCCTTTAAGGTAGGAAAATTCATTTCTGGGCCAGGAGAAGAAGAAATGCAGCAATCTTCCCTGCACTGCTCAGTTTGCCTGAGTTGCCAAGTGCTCCTCGTTTTTCTCGTACCCTTCAATTCCCAGTCCATATTTTCCCCAAAGCAAAAGAATTCAGAGATAACCACCTACAGTTCAGTGATTTCAGTATTTATTTCTGACTGTGGCAATCACTTCAGTTCAGAAGTCACACTTAATTTACGGAGCCTGCTTTAATTCTGACCAAGGTTGCAGTGGCAGCTGGCTTCCCAAGGCTGCAGTACGTGGTGGTGGCACAGCCTCGGGCTTCTGCATTTGTGCTGATCCCACATTTCCTTTCTCTGTCTCGCAGGTCAGCTGGCGCTGGAAGCGGACGGTATCCAGTGTGAATGAAGGTCAGTGCAGGAGCAGCTGCTGCTGGGAGGAAGGAAGCGCAGGCTGATGGACGCTGACGCATCTCCCGGCACGGCACCAGAGGAGGCAGCAGTGATGCTGGGGGGCAGCTGCAGAAGAACACGAGGAGCTCCTCAGCAGGAAGCCACAAACCCTGCAGAAAGCTGCAGCAGACTCAGAGCACGCGGGGATGCCCAGGAGGAAATGCAGGCCCAGCGCTTGAGCAGCGCCTGGCCACGGAGTGCTGCGGCCCAATAACAAAGCTGTTCTGTTTTTGCCCAGATGGCTTTCCAAGGTGGACTCGTCTGTCCTCACAAAAACCAGAGGGCTGACTCATTCGAATGCTTGCTGATTGCTTGGGAGCCCAAATCCTCCCAGCCTCCAGTCTGGGGGAGCCTGGGGGCAACATCTCCTGGGTCTGATCATGCGGTGCCTGAGCGAGAGGATGACCCAGGCTGGTTACACAAGAGTCATCTTAATTTCTCTGTTTTGATACTTCAGATAACCCCATTGGGCAGCCCTCATGTTTTCTTACCATTTGGTACCAGGCCTGGTGACTTTGGGCCAGAGCCCAGAAGGCTGCATCCAGCCCAGGGGCTCACAGCCACAGCCCCAGTCAGAGAGGCTGGCACACGCCCTGGGCCTAAAGATGCTGCCAGAGAAGCCGGGAGTGGCCCTGGGGCCTAAACACACAGCCAGAGAGACTGGCACCGGCCAAGGGACCTGAAGCCACAGCCTGAGCGGCCAGCACCGACCCTGGGTTGAAACCCAGCCAGAGAGGCTGCACTGGCCCAGGGCCTAAACCTGGAGCCACAGCATGAGAAGCCCGCACCAGATTCTTGCCTGAAGCCACAGCCTGAGAGCCGGCCTTGAAGTCTGAAGCTCCATCCAGAGAGCCAGCACCAGCCCTGGGCCGTAATGCCGCGGTTACAGCCACAGGGGCAGCGCCAGAGCCGGGGCTGACAGCCACACCTACAGCCGGGCGGGCTGGCACCGGCCGTGGAGCCTAAAGCTAGTCCTGAAAGGCCGGCACCAGGCCTAGGCCTGACGCACAGCCCGAGAGGCCGGCACCAGGCCGAGGGCCCAAAGCCAGAGGCAGAGGCCGGCACCGGCCCTGGGCACAGCTGTGCCTTCCTGTTGCTTTCTGCTGATTCCTATAGGGCTCCACGGACCGTTCTGAGGCCATGCTGCTCCTTACTGGTTTTCACTTGGCCATGCTGCACCTTTCTGGACCGTACTGCTGTGCACTCCTCTCAGATCCCACTTGTTCCTCTGGGACCCCGCTGACCACTCTGAGGCCATACTGGTTTTTATTGGGCTGCACAAGGGTCATCTTCACTTCTCTGTTGCTTTACTTCAATTAACCCCCATTCAATCAACCCCATTCACCACATTGGGTGAGTCTCATGTTTCCTACAGTTTGGATCTGGGAGGTGACCACTCCTTTGCCTATGATGAAAGCACAGCGGTGATGCAGGCACTTGCTGAGCTCACAGTGGTTGCCTGGCTGGGAGCGTTTGTGCCCCAGCTGGAGCAGAGCTGGTGGTCTGGTGAGCGTGCTGCACACCTAGACTGAGCTCTGTGCTTTTCAGGAGAGATCTTCCTGTGAGAGCCCACTGGGAGCAGCGCTGCGGCGCGTGCATCAGCTGGGCACAGTGACCAGGTCATCCGGCTGGGCAGTGACCAGGTGAGATGGGTTTGGTGCTGGCTGGGGGCCGGGAGGTATCAGCAGAAAAGCTGGGCTGGGGAGGAGTTCCCAGCTCCAGCGGTGCCCCTCAGCACGGCCGTTTCCAGGGAAAAGGGCTCTTGTTCAGATTCCATGAGGATGATGAGATGTCATTCCTCCCCTGGAAATTCACTGCTGAGCCCCACCTTCATGTTGGACATTGAAAAGCAAGGAGAGCACAAGCTTCTCAGAGCACAGCTCGTGCCCCCTGCCCCACGGGTGGCTGGGTGCAGAGCTGTGCAGGAGATGGAGAAGGGCACTTGCTGACACAAGCCGTGGCAGTCAGACCCAAACTGGACCTGGTGGCAGGCAGCTCTCGCAGCCAGCTGCCTTCCAGACGTTGCCCTCCTCAAGAGACTCCATGGTGCGGCAGAAGAAAGCTGGGAAGATGCTTCTTCCTCATGATTTTTCACTAGTGGATGCTTTCTGCAGGGTTCCTGTCCAAAAGGAGACTTTGGGCATCGAGGAAGGGTGAAGCCAGCTCTTTCCAGGAGCGGGAGAAGTTCCTGTGCAGAGAACCATCTGAGCTTGGGCTTCCTCTGAGACTTCAGCCGTCATGTCTCAGCATGGAGACGAGCGCGGCTGCAATTCCCGCTCTGTGAGAGCAAAGGTAGGGCTGGGTATCTTTTGCTGGGTGTTTCTTCCTTTGTTTTTGTTTTCCAGGGGAAGGGGTGGAGCGGGGGGAGCCCTGCTGGTCCTTTGGGACCTCAGGAACTGGTTGGGTTCTGCGCTCACTGACAGCCTGGGCTAATAACATGGGCATGGCTCAGGCTGTGTTTTCCCTCAGTGACAAAGAACGTCTCAGCACTCTGCTATCCCATCTCTGGCACGACCTGGAAGCTCTGTGCAAACCTCTGCTGCCCATTCCCTCCAACGTTTCTTCTTTCTCTCCTCAGAAGCAGCGCGGCGCGGTTCCCCGCCTTGGGGAGCAGCAGCCAGCAGGCTGCCAGAGATCCCAGGGCGCCTGGCAGCGCACAGAGGGACGCGATGGGCACGGGCCGTCCTCACTGCCACGCAAAAGTGAGTTTCTGCAGCCCTCTGTCATGAAGTATGGGGGAACGCCTTCTAGGTATCACTTCTGAGCGGCTGCAGTGCTGTAGGGATGTCCAGAAACCACGGTGGAAGCATTAGAAAGGCCGACAGCAGCAGCTGATGGCAGCAGCGAGACACAAGTCTGTGTCTAAGTGGTGGTGCTCAGAGCTGAGTGCATTCCCTCTAGGGACAAGAGATCCGTGTCTCGACGTTTGCACCCGGTAGCGTTTTGTTTGCTGATGCAGCTTTGCTCTGCAGAATGCAGAGCTGCCAGGCAGTCCGGGGTTCCTCTGCTGCCATCTGACAGGAATGAGAGCATAATGCTTTGTGTCAGCACACTGCAGTTTGAACACCAGTTTCTGCTCTGGCTGTAGAACAGCGTCTTCTGGTTTTGGGGTGGGTGTGGGCTAACAGGACAGTGCTGCTCCTGGTGTCTGTGCAATCACACTGGATCTGTCGTTGCAGGGACGGAGCCTGCGCGTCCGTGGGATGGTGCTGGGCACGGGGGGAAACGAAAAGCCTCCCCAGGTAAGAAGCTCCTGTGAGCTGTGCTGTGGGTGCTGCCTCTAAGCAGGGCTGCATGCAGGGCTGAGTGTGATGGAGGAGGGAGGAAAGGGCACTGCAGTTCTGTGCTGACTGCAGAAGTGGCACAAGGCTGTAGCAGAGGAAAGGAAATTGAAGAAACTACACTGGAAGACCAGAAGTTTGGTTGGCTGTGCTAAAACATTCCTCCAAAGAGATGCTCTTCATGTCTCTGTTTCCTTTCTGTCAGATGCTGATGCAAGCAGCCTTCCAGCAAAGCGCAGCCTTGCAGAGAGGCAAGGCAGAAGCACCGAGTGTGGCACAGCACCCAAGAGAGGTATGGACACACAGCAGGCACCTGGGTTTGGTGCACTGTTTTCTAGCTAGGCTCTCTGTCTATTCTGTCTGGGACTGACGTTGTTGTGTCTTGCTTGAGGTATTAATCCCTGGGATCTACTATTACCTTCCTGTCCCGTTTTGTAGTCTCAACCCAACGTTCAGCCAAGATGCTAAGATTCCTTACAGTAAGGAATCACTCGAGATCAGGTTTCCTAGTATCGAGGCCCATTGTGCAGACTGAAAGTATCACTGGACTCTCGTTGTATCGCCTTGCTTCTCTTTTCTTGATTATAACAGACAGAGGTGCTGAGTCCAACGGAAAGATCGACCCGAAAGCGGTGCAGGAAGGGCTTTCTGGGAGAGCTCGTCTGCAGGCTGGGGGGCTTCCTACATCAGCAGGTCCCAGCTCAGGGGGAAGACCTGCCCCTGCCGTGTGCCCCCGCTCTGTCTCCAACTCCCTGGCTGCAGGTAAACGCAAGAGCTTGGAGGAAGAGCAGCAAACATCAGCGCTGCTGCCTGCCTGCAAAAGAGCCAGAGGTCAGAGCGGAGGCAGCGTGCCGGCTCCAGCAGCACAGCCTGGGCCTGCTGCAGCACGGAGCTCCAAGCTGCGAGGTAAGCAGGTGCTGTGCTACCACCCTGCAGGGCAGGCGCTGCCCTGATCAAGCACACCGAGGCTGCAGAGGGTTTGCTTTGCTTTCTCCTTCTCTGCAGACGGGAAAAGAGTTGGAGCCTACAAAGTCCAAAGGCAGTGAGGTGCCACACTATGTAACCCCATCTCTTTAACTGCCTGGTGGTCTTCTGTTTGTCCCCCTGGAAATGTCATTCACTGAGAGGCTTCCTGCTCAAATTTCCCGTCTTTTTTCTGCCTTCTGCTTTTGTGGTACCCATGTTTACACAGTTCTGCTGCTGACAGAATGAATTCATTTTTATCCTTGTTTTATAGCAAGAAGACGACAACAGAAAGAGAGGAGAAGGGAATTGAAGAAGGCTTCCCTCAGAGCTGCAGCTTCACGTGCAGAGGTGAGTCCTTGGCGAGCACAGACACGGCTCTTGTTGCCCTCAGTGCCTCTGTCTGACAGCCGTGAAAGATGCTGTAAGGTCCTGAGGGCAGTGATGTCACAAAAAAACACCCAGCTGTGTGTCTGAGGAAGTCACGCTGTCAGTGAGAGCTGCCCAGGCGAGCTTGGGTGCCTTCCTCTGCCTTCAGAAGGACGCTGTTGGTAACGGCCGGAGGGTTTTGCTGCCATAAGGAGCCTTGCCATGTTGGGCACTGCGACCTTGGAAACCTCGTTCCCCCAGCAGAGCATGAATCTTAGCATAGGCAGCTGCTGTGGGAAGTAACGCCAGCGACCTGAACGGCAGGAACGTGCTGTGCTGCATGGGGCCGTTCTGCAAGTGTCCTGATCAGCCTTTCTGAAGGAGAGCTCCCCACATTGTTTCTACACTCACTCTGTTTCTTTCCAGTGCTCCACAATGAACAGCCTGGTGGAGATGATGCAGCAGCTGCAGCTGAGGGACTGAGAGGAGCAGCATCAGCCGGCAGCGCTGCGGCGCGCGGCGTTACAGGGCAGCGCTGCGAGTGCCGCCCAACTCCAACTGAAACTTTGGTTGTGGTCAATAAAAACATCACCAGTAGAGATGGACACAGAGCGCACGGCCCGATTTGTGCAGCGGCAGCCAGGAGCTGCTGCTCCAACGACTTCCTGGCGCACTCACACAGCCCTGTGCACTCACACACACTGCCTGCACCTCCTGGCACACCTGTGTGCAACCATCCGAACGCACGGGCAAAGGTGTGCAAAGCCACACAGCCTTGTGCAGAGCCCTCGCTGCACACGCCGTGTTCATGCACACGGACACGCACACGTGTGTGCTGCCGTGTTCTGCTTCTGGCCTTCGGTGTCTGGAGCGGGGGTGGCAAGAAAGAAGGGCAAAGAGAGAGAGTTGAGATGGGACGGATGGCAGAAGTCTGTCACAATAAGGGTGGCACTGGAGCAGGGACACTGTCATGGGAAAAAAGCCAGATTGAAGGGGAAAAACAGGGATTTCTAGCAGAAAAACCACATGTAAGGGGAAATACCCCAGATTTAATAGGAAAAACAGGAATTTCTGGCAGAAAAAGTCGTATTTAAGGGGAAAAACAGGGATTTCTAGCAGAAAAAGCTGTATTTAACAGGAATAACAGGGATTTCTGGGAGAAAAAGCCATATTTAAGGGAAAAAAAACCCCAGAGTTAAGGGGAAAGCAACAGGGATTTCAGTTAGAACATGCCGCCGGCGCCACCCGAGGGGAAACCGGCAGCGGCCCCCCCCAGCTGCCCCTCCCCCTCGTCCAGGCCCCGGGCCGCCCCCAGGCCGCCCTCAGCAACGTGACGCCACAGGCGGTTGGTAGGGCCGGGGCAGGAAGTGCTTCGTGCCGGCGGAGAGCACTTCCGGGGCAGCGCGGCATGGCGGCGCCGGGCCGGTGAGTGGGGCCGGGAGGAGCGGGCTGCGTGCTGGGAACGGGGTCGGGCCTGGGTGCGGGGGCATGGAGGGGCGCTCGGGGGAGGAGCTGGCGGTGCTGCCGGCACGCAGAGGCGATGCGTGCGGCGCTGGCGAGTGGTGCGGGGTCGGGGGGCAGCTTCCTCTCAGGGAAGGCCGTGCGAGTGCGGAGCTGTGTTGGTGTTTGGGGTGTGCGAAGGAGGAGGCCCCGTAGGGCCGAGTTGTGTGGGTCCCTGCGAGGCATCGGTGAGCCAGGGTGGCCCCGTGTGTGTGTGCCAGCACTGTGCGCGGATGTGGAATGGAGTGAGAGTGGTTGTAATGAAAATGCAGCTGGCTGTATTTCTGGTAGGGAATGGTTGAATCCGCAGCCGTGAGGCGCAAGAAGAGGCGCTGGGTGCTAAGGTGGAAAGCAGAGCTTGTGTGTGCCAGGAGGCAGGCGTGGTGAGGTGCGCTTTGGAGCCTGCTGTTGTTGGCGCTGGGCTCGGGAGGCCCCTGAACACGGCGCTGTGTGCTGCGTGTGCCAGCCCCAAGAGATTCCTGGGTGGAAGAAGAGAGAGGATGAAGGAGGCCGAGGGCCCTTTGCTCGGGGCCGGCTCCTCTGTGGCCTCTTGCTTGCCGGAGAGAAGGGCTGCCCGCTGGGCACGGGGAGTGCCTTCTAGCTGCCGTCCCGTGCCCTGTCCTGCAGCCCCCTCCTCATGCTATGTGGAACGCCATTGCCAGCAGTGCGGCTGCCATTTTAGAACCTTTGCCGCATCACAGCCGTCACCTTGGTCACCGCTGCCCCGGCCAACGCACTCGCCTCTGTGTGCTCTGGCAGCCATGCCTGGAGTGAAGAGAGCGAGGGGCACAATTTGCCCTATTTTAAATGGGAAGAGGGAGCTTGGCTTCCCAGAAGCGAAGAGGAGGAGGGGGGCCGCCTTGAAGATCAAGCGGAGGAGGGGGCAGCGATTCCGTTTCCATCGCGCCTGGACCAGCGCTGTGACCACCTCCGTGGAGCCCATGGAGGTGGATCCACCTCCAGATGAGCCCATGGAGGTGGATCCACCTCCAGATGAGCCCATGGAGGTGGATCCGCCTGCGGCACAGCTGGCCTGGCACCACACCACCGTGCCAGGCCCCGCATCGGCGCCGTCCCACCGCCGCTGGTCCAGGCGCTCGGCTCCCTACCCGCTGCGCGGCCCCCGCCCCCAGCATTAGCTGGGTGGCATGAGTTTCCATCAGCTCCTCCTCCGAGCCTCCTGGGGAGCCAAGATCTCCTCTTCCCATTTAAATGCTTCAGGAATTATAGTTCTGTTGTTGTTGTTGATTTTAGTGTTAGTGTTAGTGTTAGGAGTAGATTATTGTTCGCATTTTAGAGTTAGGCATAGGTTACTTGTAGTGTTTTAGTGTTAGGCATAGGTTCCTGTTCTTCTGTTAGAGTTAGGCATAGGTTAGTTGTAGTCTTTTAGTGTTAGGCATAGGTTCCTGTTCATACTTGACAGTTAGGGGTAGATTGCTGGTGTCAGGTGGCAGTGAGCAGCGCTCACTCGGTAAGCACACGCCTGATTGCTCATGCGAAGACATGAGTGCGAGTGCCGTGAGCACGGAGGCCCGATGGCATCTTGGATGGATTGAATTTGCAGCTTGTGACTTTTGTGTTGCAGACCGTCGAGGAGCAGAGTGTGAGTGGCTGCGCCGTTGCGTTGGGCCTCAGGAGAACAGTGTGCCTGTGTCTCGAGCATCGTGCGTGGCCGTTGGCAGGTAGGTGTGCCTTCCTTTGCAGTAAGCAGTGCTTAGGCGTGAGCCCAGCTCATGCCCCTGTCCTCAGCAGATGGGCTTTCTGCGTGCTTTATTGCTGTGCTTGGTGCCATACGGCACAGCAGCAGCAAGGCCGTGAACACGTACGTAGCCAGGTAGATGCAAATGTGCAGCTGATGGTAGGAATACTCTTGTTGTTGGTGTTCATGAGACAGTGGTCGTGCGTGTGCGATCAAGCTCAGGGAGAAGTTGATTCTTGCCTGTTCAGCTCTTGCTGAAATGCAAGTTTGGCGTCCCTCCTTGTGGTTGGGTCGGAAGACCAAGGCTAGCTTGAGAGCACGTCTGTGAGTCAGGCTGGGAGTTTTTGCTAGCAGGAAGTCACAGCGTCGGGGTGCACGAATGGAATGATGGCTCTCGTTTCCCCCTTGTAGAAAGCAGCCTCCTGGAGAGCAGCAGAGCAGCAGGCTGTCTGCGCTATGGCCGCTGAGCTGCATTTCTCGCCCCCTGAGATCCCTGAGCCCACGCTGATGGAGAACGTGCTGCGCTCCGGCCTCTACTTTGGAGCCGTTCTCCAGCTTGTGTGCGTGTGGGCCATAACCCTGCCAGTTCCCAAGTGCCCAGAGACAGTAAGTAGCGCTCTGTTTGATAGAGGTTGATAGAAATGCAGAGGCAATGGGCTGGGAGGGAACCAGCTGGAGCCGTTGCCTACGGTAGCGCACCGTGGCATTGCTGAGAGTGCGGCAGTTTGTTCTGCCCTTCCTTGGGCGTGCGTGCTGTTCCTGGTGGCATGCAAGGAGCCTGGAGGTGCAAACTCATCGTATCGTGCTGCTGCTGCTGCTGCTGCTGCTGTGCTGTGTGTGCTGCCGGGCAGTGTCCAAGCCGTGTGCAGGCGCTGCCTTGCAGGAGATGGCTTTGAGTTCCAGTTCGTATGGGACTTTGGGGAAGGAGATAGAGGGGAGTTTCTGGCGTGCCCTGATGTCAGGAAGGCGGTTTGCAGTGCTGGCAGCCAAAGCTGCCCGGGCGGTGACTTGAGCTCCCCACGCGAGCTGTCAGCCACTTGTTACCTGTGAAGGTTCCCTGACCGTTTGTGCCTTGATTCTTGTAGGACTGGCACAGTCTTGGGACTCGGTCTGGCCAGACAGTGAAGAAAGGCAAGGCAAGTGCTGCTCTGCTGAGGAAGAAAGCCCAGAAGGAGAGCAAAAAGAACCGAGCAGGGCTGGAGCGAGAAGGCCCACAGGACACTCGAATCAGCTGGAATGCTTCCTCGGAGGTGGCACCAAAGGCAGCGGACTGAGTCAGCGTCCAGTTTTGTGGCATGGCCGTGCTTTCTCTGTCACGGACAGGGCAGCGGAACTGAGGCACCTGGAAGGGAAGGGCTTGTGCTGCATTCCAAGCAAAGAGGGCTTGCCAGAGCCAGGTCTTCATCTATGGCAAGAGATGGAGAGGCTGTGTTCCTTCCGGCTGCGTCTCTTCAGGGCCAGGGCCGGTCTAGTGTGAGATTGAAGTACGGCTGGCCGGGCCTGGAGGGAGAGGAGCTGACGTAGCCACAGGGTCAGGCTTCTCCTTGTGTCTGCCTGGAGGCTGAATGACTCATTGCTAAGCAAAAACCCTGGGCGCTGGGGTTTCATTTTGGGCTGTGTTGATAAATACAAGCCCGAGCCTTTTACATTGAATAAAAGCGAAACCAACTTTTTCCACACGGTGCTGCCTCTTTCCGTAGCTGGTCAAAAGGTGCCGTGCTTGGGCTGGCAATCGTGGGGCCATGAACCGGTCGGCTCTCCCCTGAAATTCTGCTGGTTTTCCCCCGTTTCCTTGTTGGTCTTCCCAACGGGTGGCCTTTCAGCCCACCTGTAACTGCTGGCCACAGGCTGTGAGCCTGCCCTTGCTCTCCAAGGACCGCTAGCAAAAGCACGAAGGAGGGGAAGCGGCCCGGGAGGAAGCAAGGCGTCCTTGCACTCAGCCCCTGGAGCTTGCCTCTCTTCCTGGTGGCTTTTTCAGCCCTGGGCTGTGCTGAGGGTTGCTGTTTGCCCCGGGAAGCCCAGCTGCATGCGGGCAGCCATGGCCTGCACATCAGCCTGGCGTTGGGGCACGAGGAGCGGAGGTGTGGGTGGGATGGTGTGAAGAGCAGCGCTGGGAGCGGGGAGGAGGAGAGGGCAGCGGGTGGGCAGCAGGTGAATGTGCCTCGGAGCAGAGCTCAGCCTCGAGCTTGGAGGACACCGAGCCGTGCTGCGCTGCTGCAGCTCCAGTGGCTTCAGGCGCGTTACGGCAGCGCCGCGTGTTGTGCCAGGGCGCTGCGAGGGCGCTTTGCTGAGCCATGAGGGGCGACTGCTTTGCCAAGTGTTTTCCTGTCGCTCCTTGCAGTTCCTGCGTTTGAATTACTGCACGATGATGTGCTGTTTAAACTGCTCCTCGTACCTCTGCATCATCTGCAGACTGTGCTGCCAGGGCCCTGATGGAGTGGTGGAACGTTACTGATGCTGGGCAGAGGCCAAGGCACCTTTCTATTAACTGGCTTCTAGCTGAGCTTTTTGCCAGTTCTCGCAGCCCTCTCTGCCTGGCCCTTGGGGTAGTTTTGTGCCCACCTCGTAGCCCTCTTTTTTACCTGGTATGTCATCAACTTGCCTATGAGGCTGTGGTGAGAGAGTGAGGAAAGCCTTCTTGAGGTGGAGAGAAACAGAATTCACTGGTGTTTTCTCTCCCACCAAACTTCCCCGCCCCTCCCCCCCGTGGGAAGCTGTCACATTGGTAGCCAGTGGTTTCCCCTTTGTTCTCTGTCACCCTTTTCCTTAATGAGTCCAGGGACGACTTGAGGGGAATGGAGCCTGAAGTCTGGAGGACAGGCAATGTCACTACGGTCTTCAAAAAGAGCAAGAAGGAAGACCCAGGCAATTATAGGCCAGTCAGCCTCACCTCTGTCCCTGGAAAGGTGAGGGAACAGCTGTGCAGGATGTCATCTCCAGACAACTGGAAGAAGAGCAGGTGATCAGGAGCAGTCAGCACGGGTTCACCAGGGGGAGGTCGTGCTTGACCAACCTGGTGGCCTTCTATGCTGTTGTCTCTGGCTGGGTGGATGGGGGCAGAGCAGTGGATGTAGTCTACCTTGATTTCAGCAAGGCATTTGATACTGTCCCCCACGACATCCTTATAACAAAGCTGAGCAAGTGTGGGATAGATGAGTGGACAGTGAGGTGGGTTGAGAACTGGCTGACTGGCAGAGCACAGAGGGTCGTTGTTGGTGGTGCAGAGGCCGCTTGGAGGCCTGTAAGCAGCGGTGTTCCTCAGGGGTCTGTGCTGGGTCTGCTTTTGTTCAACATCTTCATCAATGACCTTGATGAGGGGATAATGGCCACCCTCAGCAAGTTTGTGATGATACGAAGTTGGGAGGATTGGCTGACAGCCTGAAGGCTGTGCTGCCATTCAGCAAGACCTGGACAGGCTGAGAGCTGGGCAAAAAAAACCGGATGAGGTTTAACAAAAGCAAGTGTAGAGTCTTGCATCTGGGGAGGAATAATTGCATGCACCACTACAGGTTGGGGGATGAGCTGCTGGAGGGGAGCTCTGCGGAGAGGGACCTGGGTGTCCTGGTGGACGACAGGTCGGCCATGAGCCAGCAGTGTGCCCTTGTGGCCAAGAGGGCCAAGGGCATCCTGGGGTGCATTAAAAAGAGCGTGGCCAGCAGGTCAAAGGAGGTGATCCTCCCCCTCTACTCTGCCCTGGTAAGGCCTCATCTGGAGCATTGCGTCCAGTTCTGGGCTCCCCAGTACAAAACAGACAGGGATCTCTTGGAAAGAGTCCAGCGGAGGGCCACAAAGATGGTGAAGGGCCTGGAGCATCTCTGCTATGAGGAAAGGCTGAGTGAACTGGGTCTGTTCAGCCTGGAGAAAAGAAGACTGAGAGGGGACCTGATCCAGGTCTATAAATATCTAAGGTGTGGGGGGCAGAATGGCGAGGCCGGACTGTTTTCAGTGGTGAGTGGAGACAGGACGAGGGGAAACGGCTGGAAACTGCAGCATAGGAAGTTCTGCACCAATGTGCACAAGAACTTCTGTACAGTGAGGTGACGGAGCACTGGAACAGGCTGCCCAGGGAGGTGGGGGAGTCTCCTTCTCTGCAGATGTCCAAGACCTGCCTGGATGCCGACCTGTGCGACCTGCTGTAGGGAACCTGCTTTGGCAGGGGGTTGGACACGATGAGCTCTGGAGGTCCCTTCCAACCCCTACAGTTCTGTGTGATTCTGTGGAGGAGTGAAGCAGGGGCAGCAGGGCCTGCTGTGCAGATAGGCATAAAGATACCTCCCATGCCATGGCTCTTCTGCCCCCACAATGCTTGCAGCACCATTTAGCAATTCCCCCCCTCCTAATATTTGTAGAAGTTAGCTCAAAAAAATCCAGATTGTTTTTATATATTGTTTTTAATTAAACGACAACCCTGCAGCCAGTGCTGTGAATCTTTCTCACTGGACTGTGAGCTGCTCCTGGCAGTGAATTCTCTCTCTGCACCATTGGTTGTGTAGCAGTTACTGTTTGCCTCGACTTCCCTCTGGGGTCTCTGCATGTGTCTCTTCTCATTGGGAAACACCCTCACACCGTTCCTCTTTGCTTTTGTGTATGGAATATCTGTAATTTACCCTCCTTTGCATGAACTTTATTACAACCTTTGGGCTGTAATACCCATGACAACAAAAACACAACTTGCATTTTCAAGTGACGCTGCTGTGTTTTGTGCCAATTTCCAGATCAGTGCTCCTTTGGTCTCTGAGGTAGGACAGGGTGAAGGGGAGCGGCGTGAAGCTGTGTGCATTCCCTGCTGTGGGGGGCTGGTTTGCTTTTTCTTGGCAGGGTGGGCAGGAGCTCGGGGTTAGAGGAGCATCCAGATGGCATTCGTGGGATCAGCAGCTCTGCCACAGGAGGAGGTGAGGCTGCACGCCGAGCTGCAGGACAGGAAGGGGAGGAGGTCCCGGCCCAGCTCTGGACGGTGCTCTGCGGCACTGGGCAGCTCCATCCTGGCTCAGCAGTGGGATCACACGAGGAGCACAAAGAGCACTGACAAACACAGCTGGGGCATCTCTGTGCAGTTTTGCCTTCCCTGGAGGAACCCAGAGCTTCCCGGTTTGTTTCTGCTCCTGTAGCATTTGTATGCAGTGTGAGCATAAGCTTCTGCTGCCTTATTCTTCTTTTGGCCTTTGGTATCTTCAGGGGGGCTGCAAGAAAGAAGGGGAAAGAGTCAGAGAGTTTAGATTGGACTTATGGAAGAAGTCTGTTACAATAAGGGTGGCACTGGAGCAGGGACACTGAGGGACCCTGGGGATCTCTGGAGCCCTGAGCACTGTGTGTCAGGGCCTGGGGATGGATGGGATGGAGGGTGCCATCCCTGCCCCGTACCAGGGGGACCATTGCCACCTGCAGAGCTTCCCTCATGCTTTGGACAGCTGTGCAGAGGAGGAGGGTCTCGAGGTGTCCTAGGGATGTGATCAGCTCTGGCATCCTCCAGTGATCAATAAAGCCCTCAGCAGAGCCATGCACTGTGTGTCTGCGTCCCCATGCTCACCAGGGGCTGTTTGTGTCTGCTTCTGCCTGGCAGAGGCCACCTCTAAGTGTTGGGAGGGGTCCCCAGCTCCATACCCCGCACCCCATGTGCTGCACCCATGGGCCTCTCCATCCCCTCTGTGCTGCCTGCTCCAAAAAGGACAGAGCTCCCCGTGCTGCCAAGCAGCCCCAGTACCCTCCCTCTGCTCCCTCCCAGTTCCTCCTTCCACTTCCTCCCAAACCCTTCACCCTTTCTTCCACCTTATCTATGGCCTCCTTTTACCCCCTCTCTTATCGCAGCCAATTGCCCCTCACTTGGATCTGCTTCAGCCCTTCAGTCCCACTTCCCCTCCACAACTACCTACCCAACAAGGAATCCCCAAATCCCCTCCCTCGGGAACCTCAGATCTCCTTTCTGATGACCGATGACACCCTCTGCTGATTAGCAAAGCCCTCTGACCTCAGTGAAGATCTCTGATGATCAGTGCAGCCCTCTGACAGCCAACGAAGCCTTCAGATGACTGCTGACACTCCCTGGTGGCAAACTGAGCCCCCGATGATCAGCGGGCTGCTGTATCACATGCAGGAAAGGAAAGTGAAGGGTGAGAAAGAATATTTTGACACCATTTGGTAGACAGCGTGGTTTGCTCATCACAGAATAAAGATTTTTTTGGATTTAATCAAGCACCGAAGTTGGAGAGAAGTGTGACTGCACCACACCTGTGTGCGCTGCCCGCTGCCTGGGACCGGCTGCCTGATTCTAAGCCCTCCTCCAAGAGGCTCGGCTGCTCCTCAGCGATGCCCACCTGCTCCTCGTGGAGCTGCTGCTGGCCGGGCACTCGGACTCCGCTTGGCTGGGCTGCACTGCAAAGACACTGGGTCACAATCCAGGCTGGGGACTGTGATGGCTGCTGGGCTCAGGTCAGCATCTTCAGCAGAGCCAGGAGAAATGAGGGCCGGAGGGTGGATCAGCTCCTTATCCCCATCACTGTTGTCCTGTGGAAGGCAGCCATCAGACCTGCAGCGATTCGTGCTTCCTGAGAGCTCGGCACTGAAGGAAGCTCTCAGTGCACCACCACTGGGCCTGGGTCGAAACCACTGAGATTCACCTAGGAATGAGCAGATACACGGGGCGAGTGTCAAGTGTGCAAGCAGGCCACGCCACTGGGCTGATGACCAGCAGCTCGGTAGCACTTGCAGTCCTGTGTCTGACTGCATTCCGTATCTCCAACCACATCCTTGGCCCAGATCGTGGGGTGGACAGTCCATTCCTGGGTGGCCCACGGTGCAATGCAAAGAGTGAGCCCCCAGCACACAGCCCAACCATCTGTGCAGATGTTCAGGATACCATCACCGGGTTCCTTGCTCACAACCATCCACACGGCTCGCAGTTCTGCCCATTGCCTGCTCTGACCATCCCCCTCATCGAACTGCATCGTCTCCCTGGAAGGATGGTACGCTATTGCTCTCCACTTGCTCGGGTTGCCCTTGCTGGACCCATCTGTGCACCAGGCATCTTCAGGGATCGGGCATTTTCCCTCCTGAACGGGACTCTGGTGGAGCGACCAGTGCTTCTTTTGGTGCATCACTCCCTGAAGCTCTGGAGACAGAAGCCAGTTGAAAGACTAGAACAACACAGAGCAGGAGGGGGAAGTGCAAGTGCTCTGCACTGAAACCTGAGGTTTCAGCATTCACAACAGAAGCCAGCTAACAGAAGCACGGTGGGAGCTGTATCTGCCTGTGCCCCTTCTCCCATGAAGCCCAACAGCAAACATTTGTGCTCAGCTGCTACTTTAAAACACCACAGTCCCTGTTCCAACAGCCCTCCTGCTACCTCTTCCATCAGAGCTGTGCCTGCAGACCCCAGACAAGGCCGGGGTGCTCTGCCTTATCCAGAATAACAAAATCGGGCAACAGCAGGAAGAGAAGAAGTCTGCACCTGCAGCACCCTGCCCATTTACCTCTTCTGCTACTTGGTGCACTGCCAATACACGACCAGCACCACCACTCCAATTCTTCTTTCTGAATTAGCAATAAGGCAACTAAGTGGGAACCAAAGGCATCTGGGTGTGATGCCAGTCAGCTCCTGCAAAAAGCAGCTCACCTCATACTTGGGGCCAAGGGAAAACGAGGAACACCCCAACCTTCTCCTGATCACAGTGCAAATGTGAGCCCTTTTCAGACTGGAACCCTTTGGGCATTCCCTCTTTAAAAACAACAGCCACAACAGCATCATTGGAAGCTCGTTGCAGTCCACAGACCAAATCACCAGAACAGAAACAATGGGAGATGGCAGAGGTCTGAAGCAGCTGCAAAAGGAGTGTTAGGGCTTCAGTGGGGTTGGTTAGTTTGGTTGGTCATAGCAGTTAAGAAAGCAGGGAAGAGAGAGTTTTGTATTAACAAAGTTCAAAACAGACCTCAGAGCTCTGATTCCGGCTGGGAGCTCTGAGCACCGTACCCAGCACCAGCCATCTGCCTGTGCCTTGCAGCACTTTGCTCCAGCAAGCAGGCCGTGCACTCACTGCATTTTCTCTGCTATCTCAGACAACACAGAACAGCATCATTTTAACCCCAACTCCATCCTGGATGCAACCCCTGGTTGTGTGCACGGAGTCCAACTCCTCATAGTGTGCAGAGCAGGCAGTGCCCTGCATGATGCCACAGAGATCATCACTGTGACAAACCAACAGTAAATAAAGCAACCGCTGCGTTTAGGGTTACCAACACTACAGAGAGAGGTGCTCACCACACTCAAACCCCAGGCTGCTTTTGGGCATGCGTTCCCACCTTTGTCTTTCCCCAGGGTGAGTTTAACTCTCACCTCACTACTTATAGCTGTGAGGGCAAATTTATGCCACCTCGTTTTACACACCCAACAGTCAGCTAGCCAAGACCCAGCTAGCACTGTCTAGGCTCCCTGTGAAGTTAATCCAAATAAATATGCATCTCCAGAGGGCAAATAATGCAGAGCTGTGGCTCCAGAGAGCAACTGCTACCAGGAGCTCTGCAAAACACTCTGCTCCCAGATCCAACCTATTGCTGCAGTGTCAGAGATGAGTCTGCACTCAGACGTTCCCTTCCCAACTCACACTGCACAGCTGTTTCTCTCCTGGTGCTGCCTTCATGCAGTGAAGTCACCTCTCTGAAGCTTCAGGCCTTCAGGCTCAAGCTTCCTCAAGCTGCCAGCTTGGGATTCCATCCATCTTGGGTTCTACTGGTGAAACAGCAACAGTGGCCACTACAGGAGACGTGACAGGATTTAAAGTTCAGAAAATAATTAAAAAGAAAACCACAACACAACAGTCAGGTAATGGTGACCTAATTTCCCAAACTGTCTTTCTGCCAACCACAACTTTAGGGTTTCACAGACCTTGCTGCATTATCAGCTTGCTCTAAAAATGCCTTATCTGCAAACCAGAAATGAGCATATCGCAGCTTTCAGACAAGCACCATCCAAAACAAAATGGAAGAATGCCACTAACTTGCATTCCCCCGAGTAAAAAGCCAGAAACTTTATTATTCATACCAAACTCTTACACACAAAAGCTCCTACGTCTTTTAAAATACCTTAGCTCTCAGTCCATCACAACAACAACGCGGCACACAAACGGGCCCATGCTCAGACCCCTACAATACAGACTGAACCTTCAGTGCATTGTGCTAGAAAAGCGTTCATTTCACTGCCACTTGGAATCAGGTCACGAGAAGAGTGGTAACACGACAGCCAGAATGCTGAGAATCAGCTGTGGAGAGGAAGTTTTGGACACAACACGCCGTAAGAATGACATGCTGTGAAAATGCAGAAAGCTGCTTGCTTGAGCTGCGCTGCTGGACTGAGGCAGAAGAGGTCAGTGAGCAAAGCCTCTGGAATTCCCTGAGGACGGCACTGCAGCGGGGAGAAGGAACCTGGGGACGCTGTGCACTCAGTGCTAAGCAGCACTCGAGGGATCCTGCACCAGACAACAGTTCAGGCGAAGGGGCTTGGAAGAAGATCTGAAGTGGAGCCTGTATAACAGAGTTCAGAGCCAGAGCCAAAGGGCACCGAAAGGGAAAACACTGCAGGGCGGTGTGAAATGAGATGAGCAGCAATCCAGAGACCACTTCAAATCCCTTAAAAATATACAGAGGGACTCATTGAATTACACACTGGACACAGCCAAGAGCAGCTTTGGTTTGCTCTTCCCTGTTTCAGCTCGTTACATTTGCACATCATGTTACTTTTACAAAACAACCACAAAACCCACCAACATAATGCAACTAAGCTGAAAAAGGACTGGATCAGTGAAGGAACAGAGCCATGGCAGCTGTGCTGCACCAGCCCACCCTGCACAGCCACGGTGTCAGCACTCAGCCACAACCCGCCGTGCTGCTCAGCAGAGGGCTTCAGCCCTACGTTACACTGCTCACAAGGGGGGGGTTCTGCTGAAAGCCAGGGAAGCAGCAGACGTGCAGGGAGGAAAAGCTCCTCCATCCTTAATATGGCTCACGACCAGATACGGGACTGAGAAACTGCACTGTGATACCCCAGAATCAGTAACAAGCAAAGCACGTGGTCATTCTTACAGGAGGTCCAGAAATGAAAGAGCAGCGTAAAAAGAAACACACAGGTGAACAGATTTGCTTCAGTGCTTGCTTAACTCAGGCAAACCTGATTTGGAGAAGAAAACCAAAGTTTGTAACTGAGCTTGGAGGGACTTACTGAACAGCAGGTCAGCCTGGATCCAGCTGAGCTCCTGGATCAGCTGTTCTCTGTTGGCCCAACCTCCTGTGAAAAGCCAAGAGCAGAAATCCAGCTCCAAGGGCTCAGAAAGAATAAATGACAGACAGCCCAGGCCACCTGAATTACTTTTTTTTGCAGGAAAGATGTGAGGAACAAAGTTGTTCCAAAAACTGTCCTCAGTTTTCCTTGTTCCACTACCAAGACGACAAAAAGCATCAGCTTCTCTCATGTGCACTGAGTTCAGTACCTCAAATGCTGTGGACACTGACATTGTTTGACAGAAAACACCTTAACACACAACATTTCTTGCCTCCAGCCAAGCATCAGCAAAGCCTCTCGCCTCCCTCAGAATCCTCCTCCTGAATTGCAGCCCTGAGCTCCCTACCATGCTGCTGCCCTTTGCCAGGTGATTATTATTCAGAAGAACTGCCATGGGAGCAGAGGAGGACACTTCTCATCACTTCCCAGCTTCTAAGCACACATTTTTTTAAGTCAGCTGTTTTGCTTTTCTCCAGCTTTACTTCAAGCCTCGGGCACAGAGGTCCCTGGATCTGGTCTTACTAACACTGCTAATGCAACATTTAAAGGCTGCTGCATGAACAGGAAACTGGGATCTATTTGTGCCCTCATTCCTCAGCTTGCTCCAGCAAACAAATCCCTTGACACCAACAAGGCACGTTAGGTTCACTTTTCCACTTAAAGGAAATGGGCAAAACTCAGTGCTAAGTTTCCAGCAAAATGTGCACTGCATTCCTTTGGTTAGGCAGCTCTTGCAGACACAGTTACCCAGCAGTGGAAATAAAGCTGGGCAAGGAAACAAACCTGCAAGAACCATGTCCTACTTGTCACACTGCCAGTGAGACACTGGATCACCGCATCCCAAGAGCCAACTTGAGAGCAAGCAGGCACCAACCTGTGAACCTCATGAAAACCAAACACCAGCATCACATTCTATGCACACACATGCACAGTCCTGTCTTGTCTCGATTTGAGAAACAAGGTCCTGAGGTAAGGTTGCTTAGAACAGCTGTTCTTCTGAATAACACCACAGGGACATTCTCCTGCTTAAGTACAACGAACAGAGTTCTCTCCAGAACAGCCCAGGCTCTTCCACTGTCACACCAGGCAGACCAGAACCGTGACAGCTCTGCACTGAACAACTCCAGCTTTCATTTCAGCCACCAGCAGCAATTCCTCCCAGTATGTACATTCCATAAGATCAAAACCTACAGCATCAGGAAAATCCCATTTCAGTCTTTAGAGAACGCAGCAAGCCTTAAAGTTGCATCCAGGAAGCTGCTGATGCTTAACGTGTGTTTCCACGTGAGCCCACGGGGTACGTGCACAAACCCCACTGCTTGTTAGCAGGACTGGAAACCCTGGTTTGAAAACACACCCAGAGTGTTCTGGCGCTAGCAGAAACACTGACAGATCTCAAATGCACTGTAATAAATTCCTTCTCAGAAAATACTGGCCTGCTAACTGTTGCCCAGGATTCTGGTCAGTCAGGAGCAGTGAATCCCTTGTCTCATTCACCATCTGGGCAGCACTCTCAGTTCATCACAAGAACAGGACGTTGCACCATCCCACCTCATGGCAGAAGAGTGAATTGCAGAGATACTGCAAGACTCAACTGCACACAACGCACATAATATGGAAAGAGACAGCCCGTATTCCAACAAGCTTTAGTCCCCTGACAATTAACATCCAGACGAGCTCGTGGGTTTGAAATGTCACTGTTCGGCCAATGAATCAGCCAGTGAGATATGCCAGCCTGCATTTCTGATCCACCTGGTGAGGCAGCACAACAGCTTGAAGTACCAAGGATCTGCCAGGGGCTTTAGTTTAGAAATACCAATAATCCCACCATGCAATCCCATCCTCACCGTTCTGCCAACCAGCAGAACAAAATGCTCATGGGTAAAAGCCAGAGGGATGTGAAAAAGCCTTCTGATTTTGATGAACAGCCACACACCACCTGCATAAGCACTGCAGGAAGACTGCAGGAAAACCAGCTGTCAGTCAGCTTCTGCTTCTGTATCCTGACCAGAAGGGGGAAAATGCAATTTGCAGTGTTATCAACAGCACTGACACAACAGGGACATGGACTGGTATGCAGGCCAACAGAACAGTGACGGGTGACAAAGTGAAGGAGAGGTAAAACTCGCAGCCAAGTGCCAGCTCCTGTGTGAGGGAGAGTTCTGAAGGAAACAGGGTAATTTGGTGGGAAAACAGCACAGTGCGGAGCTCAGGGCTTAAAGAACTTAGAAATCATTAAGCAGGCAAAAAGCCATCGCTGAATGGAGACCCATCAAACACAGCTGATGGCCAAGCATTTCTGCTGGCATCTAGGCTTTCTTCCATCAGCACAAAAGCTTGCCTTTTCCTCTGAAAACCAGCCAAAGCCAAGCTTGTCCTGCCATCGAGCCAGGCACAGCACTTCTCCCATACAGAACTGCAGAGAGGAGCTGGCTGTGCTGGGCTGCTTCTGCCACCAGCTCTTCCAGGCACCTTTCCTGAGACACAAGCCTGTGAATACTGAAACACATGAGTAATTCTGCTCAGCTGGGTATTCCTGTGGCTTGCTCTGCTAGCCAAAGTACACGATTTGAACCAAAGGCAAAAACCTCTTATTCTATGCTTGCCAGACCTCTGGACATAACCTGAGACTCTTGCACCTGAGAAGGGAAGACGTAATAAACGTTTTTGTCTTGCCCTCCCTATCTCAGAACTGGAAACACTGGTGAACAGCCACGTATCAGAAGTTCTCAGGACAGTAAAAAGCAGCACTCAAGTTGCCACATCCTCCCCAAGACGAGCGTGCTTTTATTGGGGTAGATGAGAAAACAGAACGTGAAATAAGACCTGAACAACAAATACTGCAGATGTAAGATATGAAGATATCATCAAGGAATGCCTCACTTTTCAGTCAGCAGCTGAGCTGCCTAAACAGAGGACATGGTTTAGAGGACATGGTGGTGATGGCTGCACTAGATGACTTCAGAGCTCTTCTCAGCCTTCATAGCTCTACGATTCTAAATTACACTTGAAAAAGTGTTTCAACCCATTCTAACAGAACGTAGAGGAAGAATGAACACAAACAGTAAAGAAACAGTGTCAGCACTCTTAGGCATTTTGCAGCTCCTAGCCAAGGCCCACCAAAGTCAGTAGATGAGCACATTCTTACTGCTGGGACAGCATTTCCTTTTCCAATCCTCTATTTTCCTTGTGAGAGCAAAACTGGACCAGCTCAGAACCTCGTGCTGTAAAGCTGAGCCTTCCACAGAGAAACTCAAGTAGTTTCCCAGACTCCATCATACAGTCCATTATTTGCCAGCTGTGAACAGCTGTGCTCTGAGATAAAGAGGTTTCCAGCTCTCCAGATCAGAGCATTGCTTACAACAGCATCTCAAAAACAGGCCTGACTGGGGAGAACTCAGAGCGAAAGAAGGAAGAAGTCCTGCAGGACACGGCGGCACCTGACGGCCAAACTCGTGATGTTCAACGAGGGCTGAATGAGGAGGGAGAGGGAGGAAAGGGAAATGGGCACGAACCACAGCTCTGCACACAGCTAACACGGCCCTTCAGAGCCCTTCATGGAGAAACAGCACGTGAACCTTCATCACCCTCATCCAGCAGGGACGAAGAGGGGGACTTTCCCAAGATCAAAACTGCACTGTGGGGAAAGGAAAGCTCACACAGCAAGTTTAACAGCCTTTCCAATGGTGCTGGTATTACCATCCCTGTTTTTCCATCAGGAAAAGTGGGCCACCACAGTCCCTTTTCTGACACAGCGAAGGACGCTGAACTTGGGAGTGGAGAGGAGAGGAAGGGATGGAGAGGAATGACAAGCCTAGAATCAAACCTTTGATACACATTTGTGGTGTTGTACAGAAACTGCATTTCAAGATGCAATGATTACTGATTTCTTAATGCTGCACATCTTTACAGTCCCCTCAGATACATCAATCTTAGGATAATAATTATAAACCTGCCAGACCACAGAGCATTGTGACTGAGTAGAAACTTATCACTATCTGCTGGGAAATGACCAGTGCTCTGTTTCTCCCTCTCCAACCACATCACAGCGTGGCAAGCAGCTACTGAAAAGTACAGGCTATTATAAAGCAAAGTTTGCCATAGCCACAGGACACCTCCAGCCAACATTTATTAGATGGACTCCAACTGCTGCCCTTAAGACAACACTTAATCCATCAACGAACAAGTTCATTAGTTATTAGAATCCTTTATGCTATTTTTATCATGGTATTGCAGCAGTCACAGCACAGAGAGAGGCAAGGTACATTCACAAACCCCTCTGCACACACTATTTCTGCCTGCTGGCCTACAGTCAAATGTTTCCACAGCTAAATACTTTTATTTAGGGAAGGTTCTCGTGGAACAGTTGAATAACCAAACTACCAGGAAGGCTCCCACTGACTTCAAGAGCGGACAGACCGAACCACTGCAGACTGGGCACTGCAGAAGTTTGCAACTCACTCTAAAACAAACTCCAGTTCCCACAGCCTGTACAAGGCACAGGAACGTGGAAGACTGTCAGTTTGGTGGTTCCCACCCAGTAACATCACCTGCCTCCAGCCCCCTGCTTGACCCGAGGCATCACACAAGGCTGCAGCCCAACACCAGTCATGGTGATCTGCAGGAGAGCTGGCTGTGAAGCCGTCGTCTCCCAGCTGCTGGCCCCAGCTCTCTGCAAGGCCTGACCCCTCAGCACAGCCAT
The DNA here is from genome assembly GCF_023343835.1 of Lagopus muta. Lineage (NCBI taxonomy): Eukaryota > Metazoa > Chordata > Aves > Galliformes > Phasianidae > Lagopus > Lagopus muta. The sequence goes on along the minus strand of NC_064439.1, from coordinate 48,307,755 downwards.
TTGCAGACCTGCTAGCTCCAGCCAGTAGCACCACTCAGCGTGCTCCTTGCCCTCTTAAGGAGCACCAGCAGCCCCCAGCCTTGCTCAGCCATCACCTTCTCAGTGTGAGAGCACGCACTGCACCGGATTGGGAACTGATCCAAGCTAAAAGTGCCCTATTTCATTTTTGTCTCTTCACTTCAAAAACAAATCTGACAGTATGACTCTGCTTATATGTGTGCCTTGAGAACAGTCATCGCTGACAGAAGGGCACGAGGACACTTGGCAGTCCTAACATCTTCAAACAGCCTTACAGAAATGTCCCAAGGTAACGAGTGGCAGCCCACAAGTCCAGTACCATTACAGCACGTCCAGTTTAAAACCAAGCACACACCAGATGTTCCAGCTCCTGTGATACTGCTGAGTGCACTTTGCTTCAGTGCAGAGCTGCAGTTACACCTTGCTAAGCACCAGGCCCCCTCATACCCAGGGCTGAGTCTCACTGCAAGCAGTGGGAAACAGTGCTCATAGAAACCAGGGGCAAGAATTTAAGAGGAAAGGCAAACTATTCCTCAGCTGTAAACTGGCTGTTCTCTTCCATGCCTGAACATTTCATATACTAACGTGGCCAGTCCATATCCCTCAAGACTAAGCTTTTCACTGCCCAGATCTTGCCTCCAAGATACAGGTCTGCTCCAATATGGGTAGAAACAGATGGAGAAGCTCAAATTGGGAACTGGGGATAAAGGCCCAGATTATTCCTGAGGAAGTCCTCCAGCTACACAGCACAGTATCAGCACCTTAACTTCCATTTGTCTAAAAGGCTACAATTCAATTAGTGCAGCAAATCTTCCCTTTCCTGATAACCTCCCCTGGTCCAGCACCTACATATAGCCACCACAGGAAAGCAAGAACATCCCTAATAAATCTTATCTACCAAAAAGGTGGCTAGCAAACAAAAAAACGTGAAAGAAAGCACCCTCCAGGTTACACAGGCCACAGAAACTAAAAGCAAAGGGCCCAAAGCACAGCACTTGCCATCAGCCTCAATTAGCAGCAAAGAAGGGTTTGGGAAAACAAGGCCTCTTCAGAGCTGCTGTAGGGCAAGGATGAAATCCCAGAATTAAAAACAAAATCCCCACACACACATTGATATTCAGAGGCAATTAGTTTCAGCTTACAGTCAGCCCATACACATCTTACCGCAGCAGCTCTGAGAGCAATCCTGTTCACAACTGGAAATGGATCACATCCTCACAGCTCCACCATCCACATCATGCAGAGCAAACTGTCAAACAAAATCACAAAATGGTTCTTGTAAGGTACCCAACTTCAGCGTAAGGATCTGACCTATTTTATTACTGAATTATTGCTCCCACACAAGCTTCCATCACAGATATCCATCAGTGCTGACATTTTTACACCAGTGAGGTATTCTCAGATACGTATACTCTTCTTCCCCATCTTAAAGATGCATTGAGCAGATTTGCCCCTCCGGGTACCTCCTGATGGCTGCATTCCCCACCCAGGAAGACCAAACAGAGGCCCACAAGCAAGGCTGGCCAGTGGAGCAATGTGCCAGCCCCACGGCCCTGGCACAGCCCCTCTGGGGGGTGGCCTGGCACTCGCTGTGCCCACACTGAAGCCTGCAAGTGCCTCTTTTCCAGCTTTTACTCCTAAGGCAACCACCCCATCATGTCTCTGCTGGCCAAGAAGAAGCTGCTGGTCCAGGTGAGTGAGGCAGAGTCCTGCCACTGCCACTAACAGCACTGCCTGGAGGGCAATGGGGCAGCGAGCAGCACTCACCCCAACCCAGAGCCCAGCCGGCTGGCAGCCAACCCCCACTTCAAGGAGCAGAGGAGCCCAGAGACACAAGGATTGAAGGACGCATCCAGGGAAGGCTGGAGTGAGGCAGGACCCATCGCAGTGCACCCCTGGCAGGACACACAGCCTTACCCAAGAGCTGAGGATGGGGGCCCTGCACCCACTGTCTTCACCGGCTTCTTTCATGCATACTGCAGTCAGCTGCTGAAACACATCAGCTGCCAGCCCTTTGGGGGATACTTCTCCAACTTGAAGGATTTCTTGGAACCACAACCCGAGGACACGGAGGACGACTGGGAGCAGCCCAAGACCTGTGAACCAAAGCGTGGAGCAGAGAGAGCCCGCAGCCAGCCACCTCTGCTGCTGTCAAAGCCTGCTGGGTGCCCCCTGGGGCCGGCTTCAGCCCACTGACACACAGCCCCACACCACCCACAGCCAAGTGGAACAGCACGAGGCAGCCTTGGGCCTGCAGGCTGTTTCCCACTTTGTCCGTGAAACTGAAGGCAGGGGCAAGGGCACTGGCTCACCCAGGGGATACCAAGAATTGGCCGAACCCAAAGCTATCACTCCCAGACCCAGCTGTGCCATTCCACTCACCCCAGTGCCTCAGCCCGAAATATTTACAAGGGAGAGATGCTGCATTTCCTGATCAACTTCAGCAACCCTCTGGAGCACCTGAAAATCAGACAGCCCCACCAAAGCCACCTCTCTCCATTATCTCCATTATTCCTGCTTTCCCCAGCCCTGCGATAACCAGCTTGCACAGCCCTCCAACCCCACGCACCACCACCATCCCACAAGGGCTCACTGCAGCACCAGCTCTACCCCACAGCGACGTGGCACAGCCAGCACACCTACAGCACTCCACACACCTGCACTTCCCACTGCAGCACCAAGCTGCTGCCTTGCTCTGGATCAGCCCTGGCCCCTCGGAGAGGCGGGCAGCGGGATGCCGCAGCACTGGGATGCTGTCAGAGCTGCTGTGGCCCATGGCCACAATGAGCTGGACCGTGTCATGTTTTAAAAACATAAGGGAGCAGAACGAGCTGCAGAGGTTTTCTTGCTAGAGATGCTGTGCCCCTGTGCAGTTCTGTAGAGCCAACACAGACATGCAGTGGATGTTCCCATCTTGCCATGCTGTGCGCAGGATGCTCTGCAGCTCCCTGGTACAAAGCCCCTGCTCCCTCCCACAAAACCATGCCATTTTAGTTCTCAAGTATGCTGCCTTACAGCAGGGGCTACTGAGGTTATAAAGGGCTCAGGACAGCAGCAAGCATCCATGGGAAGCACAAGGGCTGCTTAAGAACACTGAGCATCCACAGCTGACCCACACCTTTATGAATCATGTCCACAGCTGATGTCCACAGCTCCCTCAGATGCTAGTGTAAAGCTCAGGCTCACCCAGGCTGTGTCTTTCCCTGAACTGCTCCCTTTCACAGTGAAAGCTGGCAGAGCTAGGCCCATGGCCCCCTCTTACCTCCTGAGCTGGTCGCAGGGTCCCTCAGTCAAGCGCAGGGCAGGAAGGAAGCTGAGACCCTTATAGGACCTCCATAGCTGAGACTCTTACAGGTCGTTTCCAACCTTGTGATTCCATGATTTAGTCGGTTCCTTGCTGCTCACTCCCATCAGAAAGGTCCATGCACTGCTTGGGAAGCACAATGTCCCCTGGGGAAAACAGAAAGCAGGAACAGGCCATGCAGGTGGCTGTCACCCAGCAGAAGGCCAGATCCTTCCGCCTGATGTCTACTCCTCTTTCCAGTCCTGATGTGGCCCAGAGCATGCACAAGTATCGGTGCTCAGCAGCAGGACTCAGCGAAGGATCTGTAGAATCGGAGCTGATTCAGCTCTCCAGCCTGGCAAAGGAGCAGAGCCATAGGGCTGCACACGAGTACCTCGAGCGGGGGAGCCTTCCTCTCTGTCCATCTCAGCAGTGCTCCCAGCAGCACACACACAGTCAGTCTGCACAGGTCTCCTCCCCTCACCCCTCAGCCCCCTTTCACCTTTCAGCACACCGCAGTTCAAACACAGAAGACTGCAGTCCTCAGCTCACCGCTTTCTGCCAAACTGCTGCTGGGAGGGATGAGTCGATTCCTCTTTCTTTGATATCCTGTTCTATAGCACCTATATCTCAAATAAAGGCTCTGTCATCGCCTTGTTTGCTTTACAGGTGGGAAGGGGCAGAAGACATCAGTAACAATCAGAATGATCAGTGCAGTGGAAGGAGGTGTAACCACAAAGGGACTGGCACAACAGAAGGGTGTTACAAAGACAAAGGAAAGTGCTCAACTGTCCCTGAAGATCCAGGCTCACAGGGAAAACTCCACAAGGGAGGGATCTCCAACCACAGATCCTTGCCCAGTGCAGGGTCAGCCCTTCAGTGAGGTCTAAGGGAGGTGCAGCCAGGCTCCCCTCATTCCATCATACAACTGAACTGCCCTCACCTGCACTCCCAGCGCTGACTGGGTCCTTTCCCCAGATGCTCCATCTGGGCTGGTGGCTCAGGCCCTGACTCAACACTCACCACACAGCATTTATCAACAGATAACAGCCAAAGGGGGAAATGGTTTTTCCCCTGCTGTTTTCCAGGCTGCTCTAACAATCCCACCTCTGCTGTGCTGGTTGGCAGAGCTGACAACAGGATCTTCTCACGAGCCAGCAGGATGAGGAAGTGAGCAGAGTCTTTGGAAACGTGCCTGCTGTCAGGGTGGGAGTTTGGGCCGACCCCAGCACCATGCATTTCCACAACAAGACATTTGAGGTGGCAAAGGTGTGGGAGTCAGTGGAGAGCTGGTGGAGGAGGAGAAGCTTGGATGCCTGGCAGTTTGAGGGGACATGAGGTAGCTGCACCCATCACAGCCATGGGCAGCGCAGACAGACGGCCATCAGACATGATGTGCAGGGTCTTCATGACTGGAGCTTCAGGGGATGGCCGTGGTCACTGTGGAGAAGGGAAGAGTGTGGGCAGCAATTGTGAGGACAGGGCACCTACTCTGGGCTGCAACCCCTACAGTAGGGTTGCAGGGTTTCAGGCTGCACAAAAAACCCTTTGTCTCATTTGCTCTTCAGAAGGACTCAAAATCCAACCCCAGCACCGGCACAGCCTGCGCAGAGCACGGCAAAGGAACCCAAAACCTGTCGGCTCCCTTCCTACACCCCTCAGATCACTCAAGACCTCTCTCTCCCTTCAGCAATCCCACCCTCTCCCAAGGCGGCAAGGACCAAAGGGCTCTTCCTTGGTCAAGAACTCTCCATCCAACTCCCAAAGCTCTCAAACACCTCAGGCACCTTCAGCTTTGTCATACCAGCAGGGAAGTGCATGCACCCACCTGCCACAGCTTCGCAAGAAGACACCACTCCATGCTGAATTACCTGATGGGCCACGTATGTCATACCAACAGAGAGAACAGAGGAAAAAACAACTGAGAGATGGAGAAAAAGGCCCTTAATAAACCAAGGACCTTGGGGCTCTCTCATGTTATTCACTGGGACGGGCAAAGCCTTGGGAAGGAAGGGCACTGGGCTGCAAAATGCCCATCCATACGGTCACTGATCCTGGGGATGGGAAACCACTGGGATGGGAAGGACGTCTGGGTACGAAAAGGCAAAGCATGGCAAGCCGGGGGGAAAGGGGCTGAGCCCAACGGTCACAGAACCCCCGTGGGGGGAGGGGCTCCCCCAACTGCCACTCTCCAGCTGTCATGGCAGGTAAGGCAGCAGCTCCCCCTGCTCTGTCACTCCAGCTGACCCCAGCGCCCCACATCTCACCCCTGTGGCCCCGGATCTCATCCCAGAGCCGCAGAAAACACCCCTGTGACCCGGATCTCACCCCAGCACCCCAGATCCCACTCCTGGCACCCGGATCTCACCCCAAGGCCCCGGCTCTCAGCCCAGCGCCCCTTCTGCCATTTCCCCACAGAGAGATTCCCTCGAGCGCTGACGGTGCCTCTGACGCCTGACGCCACTTGCTTTGATGCCACTGTGCCGCCATCGGACCCCGCCTGGATGCAGCCCACCGTCCGCGGACCGATGCCGGTACCCCCACAACCCTTCCCTGTCCCCACTGCCACCCACCTGGCACCTCAGCCCTCTGTCTGGCCCGGCCTACCAGGTGACTGGGGACAGGCAGCGCAGCTCCCACCCGGGGGGCTGCCCCCAACCCTGGCTCAGCTGCCACCTGTGGGCCTCACCCCAACCGTGGGGCTGCACTCACCGGTGCTGCTGCTCCTACCTGGGGGGCTGCACCCAGCTACGGCTTCCCCCCACACCCCTGCTCCCTGCTCGGGATGTCCCCTGCCCGCAGGGCCGCTGCCGCCCCAGCAGCCGAAGGGGCTGTGGCCCGGGGCCGTGCCCCTCCACGCGGAGCCCCCGCAGCCCGCAGGCACCTGCCTGCCGCAGGCCCCCGGCTGCCCCAGCCCCCCCCCCAGTTCTTTTGCAGGTACCCTCCCTGCAGCAGCAGGTGCTCCCCATGCCCTGCACCCTGCCCGACACCTGGCAGTCGCCAATGCAGCCCATCCAACATGCCGTGCTGCTCTCGGAGGACCAGGGGCACCCAGCGCCCACCAATGTCTGCTCCCACCCCGCCACGGCTCCGCTCACCTGCAGCGCTGCCTCGCTGCAATCAGGCCGTGAGTTCAGGGGCTGCAGGGCGGGCGGCAGGCTGTCTACTCCACGGGGCTGTGGGAAAGCTGGCATTGCCCCACTGGGGATGCTCTTGCTTGGCCAGCAGTGACAACGAGTGCAGACACCCTGGAGGACGTCGCTGAGGACATGGCTGAGCTCCTGACGTGGATCAACGAGGGTGAGGCTGGGGGCAGCAGAGCTGGCGGGGGGTGCTCGCACCGAGCGGGCACGGGAAAGCTGGCAGTGCCCCTCTGGGCATTTTCTTCCTTCCCCAGAACTGACAGCCAACCCAGGCATCCTGCACGACACCGCAGACATGGACGAGCTGCTCACCTGGATCAACAGCGGTGAGTTTGGGAGCAGCACAGCTGCTGGGGGCTGTCTGCGCTGAGCGCCTGCGGGAAAGCTGGCATTGCCCCACTGGGCATTTCTTCCATTGCCCAGAAGACACACCCAGCACCAGCACTCTGGCCGGCGATGCCGAAATTGACCCTTTGCTCGCCTGGATAGATGGTGAGTTTGCAGTCTGCACAGATGACCAGTGGGTGTCTGCACCAAGCGGGGGTGGGAAGGCTGCCATCATCGTTCCGGGGCATGTTCTGCTATTCCAGAAGCTGCGAGTGCTCTGCACAGCTGCAGAAGGGAGGAGCTGACGCAGCGCACCACTGCCACACAACCACCGAGCCCACGTGCCTCCAGCAGCCTCAACTCCTCTTCCATTGCAGAGCTGCCTCACTCCCCCACGGCCAGCCGGGAGCTCAGCAACAACAAAGATGCTGAACCAGGGCTCCTCAACAACTCACTTGGGCACCAGGCAGCATCCCCTCAGCTGCCCGTGCCGAGCCCCCTGGCTGCTCCCGCACCGCCATCGCCAAACAACGCACACCCAATGGAAGAGGTGCTGCGAAGACAGCCCCGGGTGATTCTCACCTGCCTGGCACTGCCCAGCCCACTGGCTGCCCCTGCACCTCCTGCACCTCGCACTGCACACCCCATGGCAGAGCTGCAGCGGAGGCAGCCCCGGCTGATTCTCCCCCGCCTCGCACTGCCACCCGGCTGCATCTCCTGCCGGCTGGCACACCAGCACCCAGGGCACAGCACCGAGCCAGCCAAGCGCCCCGTGCCTCCTCTGCTGCACGCTGGGCGGCTCGTGGAAGAGGCGCCGCACAAACAGCCCCACGTGCTGCTCAGGCGCCTCGCACTGCCAGCCGCATGCATCTCCTGCCGGCTGGCACACCAGCACCACGGGGACAGCACCGCGCCGCCCACCAGCCCAACGCCCGCCTGCACCACCACCAGAGGACAGAGCACCGCGCACAGGCAGCACGCTGCCAGCATCCCAGGCACACACAGGAAGCTGCCGCGCTGCCACCGTGCGCCACGCCACAAACGCCGGCGCTAGGCCAAGCTGCCGCTGTCAGCACGGCGGCCAGCACCAGGACTCGGCACGGTTATGGGCACACAGCAACACAACAACAACCCTTCCAGCAGCACCACCAGCACAAACAAACACCAAAAAGAATGCACCGCCAGGGCAGAGCACAGACGCCCACCGAGTCTGGAGCAGGACACAAGCTTAGCATCCGTGCCTGGGAGGAGGAAAGGGTAGCTACTGGGCATGCTGCTTCCTCCAGCACAGGTGCAACTGCAGGGCCGCCAGCCCAGCAGCAGCCTGCGGCTGCCAGTCACAGCAAAGCATCTCTCTGGAGGAAGCCAAAGCACTTGCAGTCATGCCAAGGAGGAGGGAAGGGTAGCTACCGGGCATGGATCTCACCTGCCAGGAGAGGGGGAGGGAATTTGGTGGGGTGGCAATTCTGGGTGAGAAAATGTACTCTGGTAATATTGTACTCCAAAATTGATAGAACTGGGAGGAAGGAATTACTGGCGTGGGATTTTGGGGGGCTGGGAAGTTTTGTGCAGGGGGAAGAAACTATTGGTGGGAGGGAGCGGGGGGGTGGGGGAAGGGGAGAAATTGATCAGGGGGTGGGAAACTGATCAGAGGGTGGGAATTTTAGGGGGTGGGATCAGAAACTGTTGTTTGGGGTGGGAAATGGTTGGGAATCTTGTCATTTATGCTCTGTTTTGTACGTTTCACTATTAAATGTCCTGCGTTCCCTTTGCTACACCTCTGCCTGCAGTCGTTCATGCAGCACAAAAGCCCCCACAGACCCCCGCGCCCACCTCTGGGGATGTTGGGGTGGCTGCAGGCAGACAACAGCTCCTCCAGCTCCTCCAGGCTGAACATCTCCATCGGGAGCACTGAGTTTGCACAAGGAGAGTCGAGGCAACGCCGAGAGGCAACGGGAGCTTACTGGGGAACTGCACAGAGCACCAGGGGGCGTGGGGAGCTTTGCACAACACTTGTGGGGTTGGGGGGCTCAAACGGTACCCAGCTGGCACATTTTCACCTCACTAACTTCCAGCTCTCCAACATCCCACCCAAGCCATTCAACAGGCCCTTTTCTCCAATGGGGGCAGACTTTCTCCTTGTGCCTGACCTTCCCCACCCACCTTCCCAGGCTGCCCGTCTCCCCCCTGGGCGCTGTGTTCCACGCATTCCCACCCTCATGCTGTCGCTCAGTGACACCTTTGTCACCCACTCACTCACCGTGGGTCCTCAGGAGGGCTGGGGGTGTCCTGTGAAAGCAACCCCAGGGACAGCTCTGCTCCCGAGCCCTGGAAGACACAGCTCCTGGAAAAACACCTGCAACGCTGCTTCATCTCATCACCTTGCACTCCACCTGGGCGCTGTGTGGAAGCCAGCTGCTTCCCCTGCTGTCTCGACACTGGGCTCCTCTCTCACTCTGCTCCTCACCCAACACCCAGCACTGCTTTTACCATGCCCTTGCTGAAGAGCACACAAGGAACGCAAGCACACTGCTCTCCCTAGGAAAAACATGGCTCCCAGGCACCTGCACTGCAAACCTACCAACAGACAGTTAAGTCTCACAGGAATCACAAAAGCTTAAAACAAACCCGAGGCCTCTGTTTAGCAGTAAGGGTTGGCTGAATTTGGGCTCACAGTAGGATTCCAACTCGTCACCTTCCTGCCTTCCAACTGCCTTCGCTGTGCTTTGAAGCTAAGATCCAATGCTTAATGCCCTTATGTAACAGCATCCACTTCATCAACACAGAGGAAGGAACGTCTCAGTAATTACATCACACACCAGCCAGGCTGCTAAGGACCCGTAACTCTTCTGGGACAGCTTCATCCAAACCTTTCTGCATTAGCCCTGCTATCACCCCAAACTCGTTCCATTACTGCTTTGAGGGCTCAGAGCCTGAACTCCACTAAAAGGCCACCTGTCACCATGAAATCAGGCACACCTGACACAACCACACCACTAAGGCTTCTCTGCTCCACTCCACTGGTTCCCAGTGCTCGCTTAAAAAACAAAATCCACCAAGAGAATCAAACACCAACACGTTTTGGTGGCACAGCCCAGCGCAGAGCTACGATCCCAAAGCCATTATAAGGTTTAATTTAACAGTGCTGTGTGGGATGATTCAACTGCTTCAAGCTCAAACATGATGCAAGTGATTGATTAATCCATACATCTCAGCGACCTCAAAACCTGATGGCTTGGAAAAAATAGAACATGCCATCTCAAATAGCAGATAATCAATCTACAGAACTGAATCCAGCACGCAGTCCTGTGGACAAATTCTGTGCTGGCAGCAGAGTCTTTTCACGACCATTAGGAACATCCCTACTTACAGAGCTACCACAACTTGGGCACTAAATACACAGACCCACCTGGCAGAACAGCAAATAAAGAAGCAACTTACCCTCCCCTTATCCAACTCCACACTCATTTAGAAGTGAAACTACAAGTTTAACTGCCATGAAAATATGAGGAGATAAAAAATCGTCCGGTATTTTCCAGGTAAACCACCAAGATCATAGAACCCCAAACAGTAAGGGATCCACAAGGAATCACCAAGTCCAACCTGATGCTCCAGGAAGGACAAGCCAAACACAAACGGTCTTTAAGCTGCAGCAGCTCAGGACCAGGCCCACAGCCCTGGGGAGCCTGGCCACAGCCACTGGTATCAGGTGCAGCAAGCACAGGGAGCAGGCAGGCAGGCACAGCACAGCAAGCAAGGACCAATAAAGCTCCCCCTACTTGACAGCCAAAACACAAACTGCCATTCCACTTCTCATGGCTCTTCCCTGAGCTCCCAAACAAACACTTACTTCAGTCCCCTATCGCACTGCAACTGCTCATAATCAATAATCAAGATCTTATCTTTCACAACATAAGCAGCTCACTTCTGCTTGTGGCAATGACGCCCATTCCCATTGCGTCCCTTCATGTGAGCAAAATCACAGCCAGCTTTCTGACAGCCTCCTGCAAGATCCTCCACAAAGCACCCAGCACTTCTGAAGAGTGACAGAAAGGAAGGTTCATGCAAACACGCACACAAGGTCCCCCCCCAGCCCAGAGCAGCCCATCACACACACAGCGGCAGAAACACCAGTGCAATGGCAGCATATTACAGAGGCAGGAAAAGCACTGCTCACCATCTCCAAGGAGTCACCAACAGAACCAACTCCACAGCAGAGAACCTTCCAGAAAGAAACCCTTCCCTGCTCCCAGCCAGCCCTCAACTGAGCTCCAGGAGGGGCAGCCAGGCTCCGCCCCTTCCAGCCACGGAGCTCCATTGCCTTCAGCTGCGCTGCAGGGCTGACCGGCTCCTTTCCTCAGCTGCTCCGTCACTGGGTCAGGCTGGGATTCAGCACTTCTTAGACAGCAGAGCAAAGGAAAAGATCGCAAAGCAAAGCTAGAGACAAAATACAAACAGCAAAGACAGCTTGCAGGATCCTAGGAAATAACAGCAAAGCACAGGCAGAAGGCAGAAGGCAGGGTTATGTCTGCGTGTCTGTCTGAAGGAAAAGCTGCAGGTGTTCAGTGCTGCTCCATGCACCCATCGCAGACAGCTGCACACAACAGGGCTCCAGCAGCACTGGCAGCTCCTGTCAGCTTCACTATTAAAGCCATCTGACAAACTTCCAATTCCATATTGCCAGTGCTTTAAAGAGAGAAGCACTAAAGCTGGCAAATGCACGGTGGCTCCAGATAACAAGCACCAAGTGAAATGGCACTTCAGGCCATCAGCATCCCTACGTTACTGCACCTCTTTTAGTTGATCCAGAGAGGCTTCCAGCTCCTTTTGAGCTTCTTCTCATTCCCTGAGCTGGAAAAATCAAGGGAAAAATGTTGAAATGGCTCCAAAACCCGTTCAATTTTCACTTAATCCCGATTTTGCCCTGCAGGTGGGGTTTTGTTTTTATTTCTGGTGTTGCACAACAGGTGACTGAAGTGACTGACACAGCTTGGAAGTTGAATCATTCCATCAAACACGCTGGTTTTCTTTGAAATCTCTCCCTGAAATCCATTAATTCCTACAGACACTGTAGGAGGAATTTTACCAGCCCAAGCCGACTCCAGGTTTGGATTCAGCTGAAACTCCTTTCTCCCCCTGAGAAACACAAGATCTGCGCCTCGCTGCCATGTCAGAACAGACCTGGGGCACAGGGAAAGGAGCCAGAGAGTGTTTCCTCTGCTGCACGTTTGATTCCTCGCCATTGCAGACAGTCATGTCTTCGAGGTTGGAGAACAGTTCTCTGAATTCAGTGACACAAACTTCTGTAAAGACTTCATTCTTACTTTCACAATTTGGATTTTCACTTCTGTCTGAGTGCCTTCTGGACTCTCATCTTCAGCTCTGCTGCCACTGCCCCAGGCGGATGGGGAAGGAACCTGCAGAGGGTGTCCTGTCGTTTTCTCCCCAGCAGTGGGTTCATTTTCCAAGTAGTCACACGTTCACTTTCCAGTTCAGTCTCACCTATGATGCCTACTGCAAAGAACAAAAATTAGTGGAAAACAGATGACGATGTAGCTTAATATGGAGACAGTTTCCAGCACGTACGTTATAATGTAACCTCATGTATAATCAATGAATGCACAGATGTTATAACTGAGAAATATCCAGGAAAGTTAGGCTAAGTCAGATTATTACAACAAAAGGATGATAAATGGAAAATGTCCTGTCCTCTGGCTGCCGCCTCTTGCCTTCTGCAGGCCTTCTTGGACACCTATGAGCCTTGAGTGAGGCTGCATCAGTGTGAAACACCGGTAAGCTGTGGAGCTCTGAAGGGGAGCTGTGGCTCCAGGACCTCAGGAGGGGCTGTGCGTGCTCTTTAATGTGCGTGCAGTCTGCTTGTGCTATGGCAGAAGGGCTCTGACAGCTGGGGCCGTGTTTGTGTGGTCAGGAAAAGTGGATGTGAACACTTCTCCCTTGGGAAAGATTGAAAAACAGAGCCTCTCGTTGCTGCTTACTGGATGTTTTTCATCTTTAGAAACACAGGTGTTTGAAGAATGCTGTTTTTCATGGGAGATGTGCCTGAATGTATCTGATGGACTATTTGCTGTGCCTTTCTACCACCAGAAATGCTACTGATATGATAGTAGTTCAGAAAGGCTGTGCTGTTGATTTGTTTCCTGGACTCACGTGAGAAGGATGGCTGTGGAGATGTTGGTCTTGGGCAGGAGTTGTTAGAAGCTTTTGAGAGTGGCCTCCATGTGTTAGGAGTGATCGTGGTACCACTGCTCGGTCAGTTGGAGTGCATGAAACAAGTCTGAAGTCTTCTTTTAATGGAGCAATGGGAAAGGAGTCTATGCATTTGAGAGCTGACTTTCAGTCTGCGGGCATTTCCCAGGAGCTGGGGCGAGGGGTGAGGCAAGGAAAGTTGTGGTAGGAGGATGAGGTGTGGGAATAGGAATGTCTTCCAGTGATATCAACTCCTGCTGTTCCCTTTCTGGCTTGGAATGCATGCTTTTTTTAATGAAGAACAAACTCCTTGTGAGCTTGTGAATGAACTCATTCACACCTGTTACTGTCTGGCGTTCTTCTCCACACGGAGCTGCAATTGAAATGGACACTGCTGGTCTGATTGCCAGCCCCCTCCCGCATGCTCAGATCAGCCAAGTTTGCAAGGCCTGGCTCTTGGTGAGTTGTGCCCAAGGTCAGACGGTTGGCTCTTCTCAGCCTTGAGATGTGTTTTCCAGTTGCATGCTGTGCTATTCCTGTTGTGTTGACCTCTTGAGCTGCAGCCCTAACTGGGGATCCAAGCAGACTGACACAGAAGGAATGGTTGAGATCTATGTGAGCTTGGATTGGAAATGCAGTGCCAAGGGCTGCACAAATGTGAGACAGTTCTGAGTGTAAGGAAAGGCATCTGCTGGGTGAGGGCGTTGCTGGGTGAGCGTCACCCTGCTGAAGAGCAGGCAGCTGTTGTCTTTGCAGACAGCCACATCCATGGGGATTGGAAGCTTTGTCTGCCTTCTGGCTCTTGGCTGCTGCTCTGAGAGTGGAGGTTCTTGCCCGGAGAGAACCAGCAGCAGAAAGGATCCCATGTGTGGCCTCTGAGCCCTTCCAGACAAACCAGCTGGATTAGCGTGGCTGTGACCTTGGTTTGGAGTTCACCCAGCAGGCTTTGCCCAAAGCAGAATGAGCTGTGGGCACAGCGTCCAGCAGTGGAAGCGACCAACAGCTGGAGACAGCAGCAGCCTGAGCGGAAAGCGGCGCCCTTGAGGGAAATCCTCACTGTGAACAAAGGCCCAGAAGAAGAGAGCAGCTGGTCCCTGCGCTCACATAGTAAGGTTTTCCTTTCTGATCTGTTACCCCTCAGGCGCTGCCTGCAGCTGTGTGATGTGCTCTGCAGGAAGTGCCCATGTTTCACATTCCACCTCTTGTTATAAAGCTTAGAGGCACCCTCAATTTCTGCAGCCCTGAGCTTTGTGCCACGAGAGCTCTCCAGCTTCTACCCGTGATGTGGGACTGTAATGTGTCTACCGTGTCAGGCTCTTCTTCTCTTTTCTCTTTTAAGGTACCTCTTTTAAGTACCTCTTTTAAGGTAGGAAAATTCATTTCTGGGCCAGGAGAAGAAGAAATGCAGCAATCTTCCCTGCACTGCTCAGTTTGCCTGAATTGCCAAGTGCTCCTCGTTTTTCTTGTACCCTTCAATTCCCAGTCCATATTTTCCCCAAAGCAAAAGAATTCAGAGGTAACCACCTACAGTTCAGTGATTTCAGTATTTATTTCTGACTGTGGCAATCACTTCAGTTCAGAAGTCACACTTAAATTTACGGAGCCTGCTTTAATTCTGACCAAGGTTGCAGTGGCAGCTGGCTTCCCAAGGCTGCAGTACGTGGTGGTGGCACAGCCTCGGGCTTCTGCATTTGTGCTGATCCCACATTTCCTTTCTCTGTGTCGCAGGTCAGCTGGCGCTGGAAGCGGCCGGCATCCAGTGTGAATGGAGGTCAGTGCAGGAGCAGCTGCTGCTGGGAGGAAGGAAGCGCAGGCTGATGGACGCTGACGCATCTCCCGGCACGGCACCAGAGGAGGCAGCAGTGATGCTAGGGGGCAGCTGCAGAAGAACACGAGGAGCTCCTCAGCAGGAAGCCACAAACCCTGCAGAAAGCTGCAGCAGACTCAGAGCACGCGGGGATGCCCAGGAGGAAATGCAGGACCAGCACTTGAGCAGCGCCTGGCCACGGAGTGCTGCGGCCCAACAACAAAGCTGTTCTGCCTTTGCCCAGATGGCTTTCCAAGGTGGGCTCGTCTGTCCTCATAAAAACCAGAGGGCTGACTCATCCAAATGCTGGCTGATTGCTTGGGAGCCCAAATCCTCCCAGCCTCCAGTCTGGGGGAGCCTGGGGGCAACATCTCCTGGGTCTGATCATGCGGTGCCTGAGCGAGAGGATGACCCAGGCTGGTTACACAAGAGTCATCTTAATTTCTCTGTTTTGATACTTCAGATAACCCCACTGGGCGGCCCTCATGTTTTCTTACAATTTGGTACCAGGCCTGGTGACTTTGGGCCAGAGCCCAGAAGGCTGCATCCAGCCCAGGGGCTCACAGCCACAGCCCCAGTCAGAGAGGCTGGCACAAGCCCTGGGCCTAAAGATGCTGCCAGAGAAGCCGGGAGTGGCCCTGGGGCCTAAACACACAGCCAGAGAGACTGGCACCGGCCAAGGGACCTGAAGCCACAGCCTGAGCGGCCAGCACCGACCCTGGGTTGAAACCCAGCCAGAGAGGCTGCACTGGCCCTGGGCCTAAACCTGGAGCCACAGCACGAGAAGCCCGCACCAGATTCATGCCTGAAGCCACAGCCTGAGAGCCGGCCCTGAAGTCTGAAGCTCCAGCCAGAGAGCCAGCACCAGCCCTGGGCCATAATGCCGCGGTTACAGCCACAGGGGCAGCGCCAGAGCCGGGGCTGACAGCCACACCTACAGCCGGGTGGGCTGGCACCGGCCATGGAGCCTAAAGCCAGTCCTGAAAGGCCGGCACCAGGCCGAGGGCCCAAAGCCAGAGGCAGAGGCCGGCACCGGCCCTGGGCACAGCTGTGCCTTCCTGTTGCTTTCTGCTGATTCCTATAGGGCTCCACGGACCGCTCTGAGGCCATGCTCCTCCTTACTGGTTTTCACTTGGCCATGCTGCACCTTTCTGGACCGTACTGCTGTGCACTCCTCTCAGATCCCACTTGTTCCTCTGGGACCCCGCTGACCACTCTGAGGCCATACTGCGTTTTTACTGGGCTGCACAAAGGTCATCTTCACTTCTCTGTTGCTTTACTTCAATTAACCCCCATTCAATCAACCCCATTCACCACATTGGGTGAGTCTCATGTCTCCTACAGTTTGGATCTGGGAGGTGACCACTCCTTTGCCTATGATGAAAGCACAGCGGTGATGCAGGCACTTGCTGAGCTCACAGTGGTTGCCAGGCTGGGAGCGTTTGTGCCCCAGCTGGAGCAGAGCTGGTGGTCTGGTGAGCTTGCTGCACACCTAGACTGAGCTCTGTGCTTTTCTGGATTGATCTTCCTGTGAGAGCCCACTGGGAGCAGCGCTGCGGCGCGTGCGTCAGCTGGGCACAGTGACCAGGTCATCCGGCTGGGCAGTGACCAGGTGAGCTGGGTTTGGTGCTGGCTGGGGGCCAGGAGGTATCAGCAGAAAAGCCGGGCTGGGGAGGAGTTCCCAGCTCCAGCGGTGCCCCTCAGCACGGCTGTTTCCAGGGAAAATGGCTCTTGTTCAGATTCCATGAGGATGATGAGATGTCATTCCTCCCCTGGAAATTCACTGCTGAGCCCCACCTTCATGTTGGACATTGAAAAGCAAGGAGAGCACAAGCTTCTCAGAGCACAGCTCGTGCCTCCTGCCCCACGGGTGGCTGGGTGCAGAGCTGTGCAGGAGATGGAGAAGGGCACTTGCTGACACAAGCCGTGGCAGTCAGACCCAAACTGGACCTGGTGGCAGGCAGCTCTCGCAGCCAGCTGCCTTCCAGACGTTGCCCTCCTCAAGAGACTCCATGGCGCGGCAGGAGAAAGCTGGGAAGATGCTTCTTCCTCATGAGTTTTCACTGGTGGATGCTTTCTGCAGGGTTCCTGTCCAAAAGGAGACTTTGGGCATCGAGGAAGAGTGAAGCCAGCTCTTTCCAGGAGCAGGAGAAGCTCCTGTGCAGAGAACCATCTGAGCTTGGGCTTCCTCTGAGACGTCAGCCATCATGTCTCAGCATGGAGACGAGCGCAGCTGCAATTCCCGCTCTGTGAGAGCAAAGGTAGGGCTGGGTATCTTTTGCTGGGTGTTTCTTCCTTTGTTTTTGTTTTCCAGGGGAAGGGGTGGAGCGGGGGGAGCCCTGCTGGTCCTTTGGGACCTCAGGAACTGGTTGGGTTCTGCGCTCGCTGACAGCCTGGGCTAATAACATGGGCATGGCTCGGGCTGTGTTTTCCCTCAGTGACAAAGAACATCTCAGCACTCTGCTATCCCATCTCTGGCACGACCTGGAAGCTCTGTGCAAACCTCGGCTGCCCGTTCCCTCCAATGTTTCTTCTTTCTCTCCTCAGAAGCAGCGCGGCGCGGTTCCCCGCCTTTGGGAGCAGCAGCCAGCAGGCTGCCAGAGATCCCACGGCGCCTGGCAGCGCACAGAGGGACGCGATGGGCACGGGCCGTCCTCACTGCCACGCAAAAGTGAGTTTCTGCAGCCCTCTGTCATGAAGGATGGGGGAATGCCTTCTAGGTATCACTTCTGAGCGGCTGCAGCGCTGTAGGGATGTCCAGAAACCACGGTGGAAGCATTAGAAAGGCCGACAGCAGCAGCTGATGGCAGCAGCGAGACACAAGTCTGTGTATAAGTGGTGCTGCTCAGAGCTGAGTGCATTCCCTCTAGGGACAAGAGATCCGTGTCTCGACGTTTGCACCCGGTAGCGTTTTGTTTGCTGATGCAGCTTTGCTCTGCAGAATGCAGAGCTGTCAGGCAGTCCGGGGTTCCTCTGCTGCCATCTGGCAGGAATGAGAGCATAATGCTTTGTGTCAGCACACTGCAGTTTGAACACCAGTTTCTGCTCTGGCTGTAGAACAGCGTCTTCTGGTTTTGGGGTGGGTGTGGGCTAACAGGACAGTGCTGCTCCTGGTGTCTGTGCAATCACACTGGATCTGTCGTTGCAGGGACGGAGCCTGCGCGTCCGTGGGATGGTGCTGGGCACGGGGGGAAACGGAAAGCCTCCCCAGGTAAGAAGCTCCTGTGAGCTGTGCTGTGGGTGCTGCCTCTAAGCAGGGCTGCATGCAGGGCTGAGTGTGATGGAGGAGGGAGGAAAGGGCACTGCAGTTCTGTGCTGACTGCAGAAGTGGCACAAGGCTGTAGCAGCGGAAAGGAAATTGAAGAAACTACACTGGAAGACCAGAAGTTTGGTTGGCTGTGCTAAAACGTTCCTCCAAAGAGATGCTCTTCATGTCTCTGTTTCCTTTCTGTCAGATGATGCAAGCAGCCTTCCAGCAAAGCGCAGCCTTGCAGAAAGGCAAGGCAGAAGCACCGAGTGTGGCACAGCACCCAAGAGAGGTATGGACACACAGCAGGCACCTGGGTTTGGTGCACTGTCTTTCTAGCTAGGCTCTCTGTCTATTCTTTCTGGGGCTGACGTTGTTGTGTGTTGCTTGAGGTATTAATCCCTGGGATCTACTATTACCTTCCTGTCCCGTTTTGTAGTCTCAACCCAACGTTCAGCCAAGATGCTAAGATTCCTTACAGTAAGGAATCACTCGAGATCAGATTTCCTAGTATCGAGGCCCATTGTGCAGACTGAAAGTATCACTGGACTCTCGTTGTATCTCCTTGCTTCTCTTTTCTTGATTATAACAGACAGAGGTGCTGAGTCCAACGGAAAGATCGACCCGAAAGCGGTGCAGGAAGGGCTTTCTGGGAGAGCTCGTCTGCAGGCTGGGGGGCTTCCTACATCAGCAGGTCCCAGCTCAGGGGGAAGACCTGCCCCTGCCGTGTGCCCCCGCTCTGTCTCCAAGTCCCTGGCTGCAGGTAAACGCAAGAGCTTGGAGGAAGAGCAGCAAACATCAGCGCTGCTGCCTGCCTGCAAAAGAGCCAGAGGTCAGAGCGGAGGCAGCGTGCCGGCTCCAGCAGCACAGCCTGGGCCTGCTGCAGCACGGAGCTCCAAGCTGCGAGGTAAGCAGGTGCTGTGCTACCGCCCTGCAGGGCAGCTGCTGCCCTGATCAAGCACACCGAGGCTGCAGAGGGTTTGCTTTGCTTTCTCCTTCTCTGCAGAGGGGAAAAGAGTTGGAGCCTACAAAGTCCAAAGGCAGTGAGGTGCCACACTATGTAACCCCGTCTCTTTAACTGCCTGGTGGTCTTCTGTTTGTCCCCCTGGAAATGTCATTCACTGAGAGGCTTCCTGCTCAAATTTCCCCTGTCTTTTTTCTGCCTTCTGCTTTTGAGGTACCCATGTTTACACAGTTCTGCTGCTGACAGAATGAATTCATTTTTATTCTTGCTTTATAGCAAGAAGACGACAACAGAAAGAGAGGAGAAGGGAATTGAAGAAGGCTTCCCTCAGAGCTGCAGCTGCACATGCAGAGGTGAGTCCTTGGCGAGCACAGACACGGCTCTTGTTGCCCTCAGTGCCTCTGTCTGACAGCCGTGAAAGATGCTGTAAGGTCCTGAGGGCAGTGATGTCACAGAAAAACACCCAGCTGTGTGTCTGAGGAAGTCACGCTGTCAGTGAGAGCTGCCCAGGCGAGCTTGGGTGCCTTCCTCTGCCTTCAGAAGGACGCTGTTGGTAACGGCCGGAGGGTTTTGCTGCCATAAGGAGCCTTGCCATGTCGGGCACTGCGACCTTGGAAACCTCGTTCCCCCAGCAGAGCATGAATCTTAGCATAGGCAGCTGCTGTGGGAAGTAACGCCAGCGACCTGAACGGCAGGAACGTGCTGTGCTGCATGGGGCCGTTCTGCAAGTGTCCTGATCAGCCTTTCTGCAGGAGAGCTCCCCACATTGTTTCTACACTCACTCTGTTTCTTTCCAGTGCTCCACAATGAACAGCCTGGTGGAGATGATGCAGCAGCTGCAGCTGAGGGACTGAGAGGAGCAGCATCAGCCGGCAGCGCTGCGGCGCGCGGCGTTACAGGGCAGCACTGCGAGTGCCGCCCAACTCCAACTAAACTTTGGTTGTGGTCAATAAAAACATCACCAGTAGAGATGGACACAGAGCGCACGGCCTGATTTGTGCAGCGGCAGCCAGGAGCTGCTGCTCCAACGACTTCCTGGCGCACTCACACAACCCTGTGCACTCACACACACTGCCTGCACCTCCTGGCACACCTGTGTGCAACCATCTGAACGCACGGGCAAAGGTGTGCAAAGCCACACAGCCTTGTGCAGAGCCCTCGCTGCACACGCCGTGTTCATGCACATGGACACGCACACATGTTTGCTGCCGTGTTCTGCTTCTGGCCTTCGGTGTCTGGAGGGGGGCGGCAAGAAAGAAGGGCAAAGAGAGAGAGTTTAGATGGGACCAATGGCAGAAGTCTGTCACAATAAGGGTGGCACTGGAGCAGGGACACTGTCATGGGAAAAAAGCCAGATTTAGTGGGAAAAACAGGGATTTCTAGCAGAAAAACCGCATGTAAGGGGAAATACCCCAGATTTAATAGGAAAAACAGGAATTTCTGGCAGAAAAAGTTGTATTTAAGGGGATAAACAGGGATTTCTAGCAGAAAAAGCTGTATTTAACAGGAATAACAGGGATTTCTGGCAGAAAAAGCCATATTTAAGGGAAAAAAAACCCAGAGTTAAGGGGAAAGCAACAGGGATTTCAGTTAGAACATGCCGCCGGCGCCACCCGAGGGGAAACCGGCAGCGGAGCCCCCCAGCTGCCCCTCCCCCTCGTCCAGGCCCCGGGCCGCCCCCAGGCCGCCCTCAGCAACGTGACGCCACAGGCGGTTGGTAGGGCCGGGGCAGGAAGTGCTTCGTGCCGGCGGAGAGCACTTCCGCGGCATGGCGGCATGGCGGCGCCGGGCCGGTGAGCGGGGTGGGAGGAGCGGGCTGTGTGCTGGGAGCGGGGTCGGGCCTGGGTGCGGGGGCATGGAGGGGCGCTCGGGGGAGGAGCTGGCGGTGCTGCCGGCACGCAGAGGCGATGCGTGCGGCGCCGGCGAGTGGTGCGGGGTCGGGGAGCAGCTTCCTCTCAGGGAAGGCCATGCGAGTGCGGAGCTGTGTTGGTGTTTGGGGTGTGTGAAGGAGGAGGCCCCGTAGGGCCGAGTTGTCGCCAGCAAAGCCCGGGCGGGCGGGCAGGCAGTGGAGCAAGGCGCGTGGGTGCTGTGTTGGCCGGAGGGTGCGGAGCTGGAAGAAGGTTTGTGAAGATGTGCTTCCTGTGGACGTCCGTTGTCGGGACGAGGCAGGGCTGCAGTTGTGTGTGATTGTGTTTGTTGCTTGGGAGAAGTGCTGCCTTAGTCGAGTGGGGGGGAGGGAGAGGGAGATTTTCAGACTGCCATCCGTCAGGAGCACGGCACTTTTCTGCCTGCTTGGCTCCTGCTGTTGTGTGGGTCCCCGCGAGGCATCGGTGAGCCAGAGTGGCCCCGTGTGTGTGTGCCAGCATTGTGCGCGGATGTGGAATGGAGTGAGAGTGGTTGTAATGAAAATGCAGCTGGCGGTATTTCTGGTAGGGAATGGTTGAATCCGCAGCCGTGAGGCGCAAGAAGAGGCGCTGGGTGCTAAGGTGGAAAGCGGAGCTTGTGTGTGCCAGGAGGCAGGCGTGGTGAGGTGCGCTTTGGAGCCTGCTGTTGTTGGCGCTGGGCTCGGGAGGCCCCTGAACACGGCGCTGTGTGCTGCGTGTGCCAGCCCCAAGAGATTCCTGGGTGGAAGAAGGGAGAGGATGAAGGAGGCCGAGGGCCCTTTGCTCGGGGCCGGCTCCTCTGTGGCCTCTTGCTTGCCGGAGAGAAGGGCTGCCCGCTGGGCACGGGGAGCGCCTTCTAGCTGCCGTCCCGTGCCCTGTCCTCCAGCCCCCTCCTCATGCTATGTGGAACGCCATTGCCAGCAGTGCGGCTGCCATTTTAGAACCTTTGCCGCATCACAGCCGTCACCTTGGTCACCGCTGCCCCGGCCAACGCACTCGCCTCTGTGAGCTCTGGCAGCCATGCCTGGAGTGAAGAGAGCGAGGGGCACAATTTGCCCTATTTTAAATGGGAAGAGGGAGCTTGGCTTCCCAGAAGCGAAGAGGAGGAGGGGGGCCGCCTTGAAGATCAAGCGGAGGAGGGGGCAGCGATTCCGTTTCCATCGCGCCTGGACCAGCGCTGTGACCACCTCCGTGGAGCCCATGGAGGTGGATCCACCTCTGGATGAGCCCATGGAGGTGGATCCACCTCCGGATGAGCCCATGGAGGTGGATCCGCCTGCGGCACAGCTGGCCTGGCACCACACCACCGTGCCAGGCCCCGCATCGGCGCCGTCCCACCACCGCTGGTCCAGGCGCTCGGCTCCCTACCCGCTGCGTGGCCCCCGCCCCAAGCATTAGCTGGGTGGCATGAGTTTCCATCAGCTCCTCCTCCGAGCCTCCTGGGGAGCCAAGTTCTCCTCTTCCCATTTAAATGCTTCGGGAATTATAGTTTCGTTGTTGTTGTTGTTGTTGATTTTAGTGTTTAGTGTTAGGAGTAGATTATTGTTCCTATTTTAGAGTTAGGCATAGGTTACTTTTAGTCTTTTAGTGTTAGGCATAGGTTCCTGTTCTTGAGTTAGGCATAGGTTACTTTTAGTCTTTTAGTGTTAGGCATAGGTTCCTGTTCTTGAGTTAGGCATAGGTTAGTTGTAGTCTTTTAGTGTTAGGCATAGGTTCCTGTTCATACTTGACAGTTAGGGCTAGATTGCTGGTGTCAGGTGGCAGTGAGCAGCGCTCACTCGGTAAGCACACGCCTGATTGCTCATGCGAAGACATGAGTGCGAGTGCCGTGAGCACGGAGGCCCGATGGCATCTTGGATGGATTGAATTTGCAGCTTGTGACTTTTGTGTTGCAGACCGTCGAGGAGCAGAGTGTGAGTGGCTGCGACATTGCGTTGGGCCTCAGGAGAACAGTGTGCCTGTGTCTCGAGCATCCTGCGTGGCCGTTGCCAGGTAGGTGTGCCTTCCTTTGCAGTAAGCAGTGCTTAGGCGTGAGCCCAGCTCATGCCCCTGTCCTCAGCAGATGGGCTTTCTGCGTGCTTTATTGCTGTGCTTGGTGCCATACGGCACAGCAGCAGCAAGGCCATGAACACGTACGTAGCCAGGTAGATGCAAATGTGCAGCTGATGGTAGGAATACTCTTGTTGTTGGTGTTCATGAGACAGTGGTCGTGCGTGTGCGATCAAGCTCAGGGAGAAGTTGATTCTTGCCTGTTCAGCTCTTGCTGAAATGCAAGTTTGGCGTCCCTGCTTGTGGTTGGGTCGGAAGACCAAGGCTATCTTGAGAGCACGTCTGTGAGTCAGGCTGGGAGTTTTTGCTAGCAGGAAGTCACAGCGTCGGAGCGCACGAATGGAATGATGGCTCTCGTTTCCCCCTTGTAGAAAGCAGCCTCCTGGAGAGCAGCAGAGCAGCAGGCTGTCTGCGCTATGGCCGCTGAGCTGCATTTCTCGCCCCCTGAGGTCCCTGAGCCCACGCTGATGGAGAACGTGCTGCGCTCCGGCCTCTTGTTTGGAGCCGTTTTCCAGCTTGTGTGCGTGTGGGCCATAACCTTGCCGGTTCCCAAGTGCCCAGAGACAGTAAGTAGCGCTCTGTTTGATAGAGGTTGATAGAAATGCAGAGGAAATGGGCTGGGAGGGAACCAGCTGGAGCCGTTGCCTACGGTAGCGCGCCGCGGCATTGCTGAGAATGCGGCAGTTTGTTCTGCCCTTCCTTGGTCGTGCGTGCTGTTCGTGGTGGCACGCAAGGAGCCTGGAGGTGCAAGCTCATCTGCTGCTGCTGCTGCTGTGGCCTGTGAGTGGCAGGCAGGGCGTCCCCCTGTGCAGGGACTGCCTTGCAGGCAAGGCCTGTAGACTGTAGTTTATGTGGGATTTTTGGGAACAAGACAGAGGTGGAGTTTCTGTTGTGCCCTGATGTCAGGAAGGCAATGTGCAGCACTGGCACCCAAAGCTGCCCAGTCAGGTGACTTGAGCTCCCAAAGCGAGCTGTCAGGCAATTGTCAGAAAGTTCCCTTACTGTTTGTGAATTGATTCCTGTAGGACTCGGACGGCTTGGAGTCTAAGACTTGGGAGACGGTGAAGAAACCAAAGGCAAGTGCTGCACAGCTAAGCAAGAAAGCCAAGAAGGAAAGCAAAAAGAAACGGTGAGGGCTTGAGCGCTAAGCCTCAAAGGCCAAAGGAAGCAGCTGGAATGCTTGCTGAGAGGTGCTCCAAAGGCAGCGCACTGTCCGTCTGGTTTTGTGGCATGGCCGTGCTTTCCCTTGCCCGGATATTGGAGAGGAACTGAGGAAGCTGGAAGGGCTTCTGATGTGTGACCAGCAAATCGGACTTTGCCTGTGCGGGATTTCATGTGTGGCAAGAGCTGGGGACGCCGCATTCCTTCAGGGTCCTTCAGCTCGATAGCTGTTTCAGAATGTTGATGATGAGGTGAACTTACCGCATGTGGTTGGTCATGAGCGGTATCCAGGCTATTTTATTGTCTATTGACATATCTACAACATGCAACCCAAATCCCTTAGTTTAAAATAAAAGGGAAAGAAACCTTTTACACCTGGTGCTGCCTCTTTGAGTAGCTGGTCCAAACATGCCTGGCTTGGGCTGGCAGTGGCAGGGCAATGAACCGGCCGGCTTCACGTCCCTCCCTGGAGATGGAGCTGCTTTTCCCGCGTTTCCATGCTGGTCTTGCCAAGGGGTGGCCTTTCAGCCAAAGCGCAACTGCTAGCGGAGCGTGTGAGCATCAGCTTGCTCTGTGAGGACTGAGAGAAACAAAAGGAGAGGAAGCAGCGCGCGAGGAAGAAAGGTATCCTTGCACTCAGCCCCTTGAGCTTGTCTCTCCAGCTTGCCTGGTGGCTTTTTCAGCCTTGTGTAGTAGCACTGACTGTTCCTGCTTGCCCTGGGAAGGCCAGCTGTACCTGCGGGCAGCCGTGGCCTGCACGTCAGGCTGCCGTTGAGCCGCGAGGAGTTCAAGTGCGGGTGGGCTGGTGTGAAGAGCAGCGCTGGGAGTGGGGCAGGAGGAGAGGGCAGCGGGAGGGCTGCAGGTGAGCGCACCTCGGGCCCAGAGCTCAGGCGTGAGCCGGGAGGGCAGCAAGCTGTGCTGCGCTGCTTCAGCTGCAATGGCTTCGAGCGCGTCATGGGCAGCGGCGCGTGTGGAGCGTCTGGGTGCTGCGAGGGCACCTTGCTGAGCCGGAGCCCGAGAGAGCTGAGGGGAGGGGAGGGGAAAGGAGGGGAGGGGAGGGGAGAGGAGGGGAGGGGAGGGGCTGCACATCAAGAGTGTCTGCCTGCCATTTTGGCTTGGCGCGTCGGCATCTTCCTCCTTCCACGAAGGAGTCTGCACGGTGCACTGGGTCCAGCGTGCTACACGGCACTGCCTTCTGCTGCCTGCCTGCCTGCCTGCCCGCCTGCCGGCTGCACTGCTGGAGAGGAAAGACCGGATTGTCGGGCTGTGTGCAGCCAAGGAGCTGGCTGCAAAGGGGGGAAATGGAGTATTGAGGAGCGGTTAGTGCGTGTTAGGTTTGGGTGTGGATGCAGCGATGGCTGAGTCACCTCCATCAGCTCCTGGGGGCTGGGGCCGAGCCCGGTGCGTGGGGCTGCGCTGCGGGCAGGAGGGCTGCGGGGCTGGGGCAGTGGTGTGGGTGCAGCACATGGGGCCGTGAGAGGGTGTGCAGCAGGGAGGGCGTTGGGCCCGAGCCGCGCTCGTGTTTGTCGCAGCACAGGGGCTGCAGGGGATGGCAGGAGAGCAGAGCAGAGCGGGGAGAGCCGGGCTGTATGAAGGCCAGGGCATGAAATCTTCCCTTGGCAGCTACGTAGCTGCTGAGCTTTTCCCCCAAGTCTTCAGACTGTGGGGTGATAAGGCTCCGCAGCACAGCCAGCCGGGCCCTCCTGATACTTGGGGGTTAGGAAAGGGCAAAACAAATCAGTGTCTTTCAAGAGCACAAAGCAGTGAAGCACAGCACAAGCCATTTATTGCCTGCGTAGCTGATCTTCTCCAGCCATGTCCATTGGAGATGTGCAGACTGAGTGTGGACAGAAAGCAAACGGAAGGGAGGGGAGAGGAGGGGAAGAAAGTAAGAAATGAAAGGAAAGAAAAAGGGAAATGTGAAGGGGAAGAGAGAAAGAGAAAAGGAAAGGAAAAGAGAAGCAAGGCAAAGAAAAGAAAGGCAAAGGAAAGCAAAAGGGGGAAAAGGGAAAAGGCAGAAAAGAAGACAAGTTGCACGCCGCCGGCGCCACCCGAGGGGAAACCGGCAGCGGAGCCCCCCAGCTGCCCCTCCCCCTCGTCCAGGCCCCGGGCTGCCCCCAGGCCGCCCTCAGCAACGTGACGCCGCAGGCGGTTGGTAGGGCCGGGGCAGGAAGTGCTTCGTGCCGGCGGAGAGCACTTCCAGGGCAGCGCGGCATGGCGGCGCCGGGCCGGTGAGCGGGGCCGGGAGGAGCGGGCTGTGTGCTGGGAGCGGGGTCGGGCCTGGGCGCGGGGGCATGGAGGGGCGCTCGGGGGAGGAGCTGGCGGTGCTGCCGGCACACAGAGGTGATGCATGCGGCGCCGGCGAGTGGTGCGGGGTCGGGGGGCAGCTTCCTCTCAGGGAAGGCCGTGCGAGTGCGGAGCTGTGTTGGTGTTTGGGGTGTGTGAAGGAGGAGGCCCCGTAGGGCCTGGTTGTCGCCAGCAAAGCCCGGGCGGGCGGGCAGGCAGTGGAGCAAGGCGCGTGGGTGCTGTGTTGGCCGGAGGGCGCGGAGCTGGAAGAAGGTTTGTGAAGATGTGCTTCCTGTGGACGTCCGTTGTCGGGACGAGGCAGGGCTGCAGTTGTGTGTGATTGTGTTTGTTGCTTGGGAGGAGTGCTGCCTTAGTCGAGTGGGGGGGAGGGAGAGGGAGATTTTCAGACTGCCATCAGTCAGGAGCACGGCACGTTTCTGCCTGCTTGGCTCCTGCTGTTGTGTGGGTCCCCGCAAGGCATCGGTGAGCCAGAGTGGCCACGTGTGTGTGTGCCAGCATTGTGCGCGGATGTGGAATGGAGTGAGAGTGGTTGTAATGAAAACGCAGCTGGCCGTATTTCTGGTAGGGAATGGTTGAATCCGCAGCCGTGAGGCGCAAGAAGAGGCGCTGGGTGCTAAGGTGGAAAGCGGAGCTTGTGTGTGCCAGGAGGCAGGCGTGGTGAGGTGCGCTTTGGAGCCTGCTGTTGTTGGCGCTGGGCTCGGGAGGCCCCTGAACACGGCGCTGTGTGCTGCATGTGCCAGCCCCAAGAGATTCCTGGGTGGAAGAAGAGAGAGGATGAAGGAGGCCGAGGGCCCTTTGCTCGGGGCCGGCTCCTCTGTGGCCTCTTGCTTGCCGGAGAGAAGGGCTGCCCGCTGGGCACGGGGAGTGTCTTCTAGCTGCCGTCCCGTGCCCTGTCCTGCAGCCCCCTCCTCATGCTATGTGGAACGCCATTGCCAGCAGTGCGGCTGCCATTTTAGAACCTTTGCCGCATCACAGCCGTCACCTTGGTCACCGCTGCCCCGGCCAACGCACTCGCCTCTGTGAGCTCTGGCAGCCATGCCTGGAGTGAAGAGAGCGAGGGGCGAATTTTGCCCTATTTTAAATGGGAAGAGGGAGCTTGGCTTCCCAGAAGCGAAGAGGAGGAGGGGGGCCGCCTTGAAGATCAAGCGGAGGAGGGGGCAGCGATTCCGTTTCCATCGCGCCTGGACCAGCGCTGTGACCACCTCCGTGGAGCCCATGGAGGTGGATCCACCTCCAGATGAGCCCATGGAGGTGGATCCACCTCCAGATGAGCCCATGGAGGTGGATCCGCCTGCGGCACAGCTGGCCTGGCACCACACCACCGTGCCAGGCCCCGCATCGGCGCCGTCCCACCGCCGCTGGTCCAGGCGCTCAGCTCCCTACCCGCTGCGCGGCCCCCGCCCCCAGCATTAGCTGGGTGGCATGAGTTTCCATCAGCTCCTCCTCCGAGCCTCCTGGGGAGCCAAGTTCTCCTCTTCCCATTTAAATGCTTCAGAAATTATAGTTTCGTTGTTGTTGTTGTTGATTTTAGTGTTAGTGTTAGTGTTAGGAGTAGATTATTGTTCGTATTTTAGAGTTAGGCATAGGTTACTTTTAGTCTTTTAGTGTTAGGCATAGGTTCCTGTTCTTCTGTTCGAGTTAGGCATAGGTTACTTGTAGTGTTTTAGTGTTAGGCATAGGTTCCTGTTCTTCTGTTAGAGTTAGGCATAGGTTAGTTGTAGTCTTTTAGTGTTAGGCATAGGTTCCTGTTCATACTTGACAGTTAGGGCTAGATTGCTGGTGTCGAGTGGCAGTGAGCAGCGCTCACTCGGTAAGCACACGCCTGATTGCTCATGCGAAGACATGAGTGCGAGTGCCGTGAGCACGGAGGCCCGATGGCATCTTGGATGGATTGAATTTGCAGCTTGTGACTTTTGTGTTGCAGACCGTCGAGGAGCAGAGTGTGAGTGGCTGCGCCGTTGCGTTGGGCCTCAGGAGAACAGTGTGTGACTGTGTCTCGAGCATCCTGCGTGGCCGTTGCCAGGTAGGTGTGCCTTCCTTTGCAGTAAGCAGTGCTTAGGCGTGAGCCCAGCTCATCCCCCTGTCCTCAGCAGATGGGCTTTCTGCGTGCTTTATTGCTGTGCTTGGTGCCATACGGCACAGCAGCAGCAAGGCCATGAACACGTACGTAGCCAGGAAGATGCAAATGTGCAGCTGATGGTAGGAATACTCTTGTTGTTGGTGTTCATGAGACAGTGGTCGTGCGTGTACGATCAAGCTCAGGGAGAAGTTGATTCTTGCCTGTTCAGCTCTGGCTGAAATGCAAGTTTGGCGTCCCTCCTTGTGGTTGGGTCGGAAGACCAAGGCTATCTTGAGAGCACATCTGTGAGTCAGGCTGGGAGTTTTTGCCAGCAGGAAGTCACAGCGTCGGAGCGCACGAATGGAATGATGGCTCTCGTTTCCCCCTTGTAGAAAGCAGCCTCCTGGAGAGCAGCAGAGCAGCAGGCTGTCTGCGCTATGGCCGCTGAGCTGCATTTCTCGCCCCCTGAGGTTCCTGAGCCCACGCTGATGGAGAACGTGCTGCGCTCCGGCCTCTTCTTTGGAGCCGTTTTCCAGCTTGTGTGCGTGTGGGCCATAACCTTGCCGGTTCCCAAGTGCCCAGAGACAGTAAGTAGCGCTCTGTTTGATAGAGGTTGATAGAAATGCTGAGGAAATGGGCTGGGAGGGAACCAGCTGGAGCCGTTGCCTACGGTAGTGCGCCGCGGCATTGCTGAGAGTGCGGCAGTTTGTTCTGTGCTTCCTTGGGCGTGCGTGCTGTTCCTGGTGGCACGCAAGGAGCCTGGAGGTGCAAGCTCATCTTATCGTGCTGCTGCTGCTGCTGCTGTGCTGTGTGTGCTGCCAGGCAGTGTCCAAGCCCTGTGCAGGCGCTGCCTTGCAGGAGATGGCTTTGGGTTCCAGTTCGTATGGGACTTTGGGGAAGGAGATAGAGGGGAGTTTCTGCCGTGCCCTGATGTCAGGAAGGCGGTTTGCAGTGCTGGCAGCCACAGCTGCCCGGGCGGTGACTTGAGCTCCGCACGCGAGCTGTCAGCCACTTGTTACCTGTGAAGGTTCCCTGACCGTTTGTGCCTTGATTCTTGTAGGACTGGCACAGTCTTGGGACTCGGTCTGGCCAGACAGTGAAGAAAGCCAAGGCAAGTGCTGCTCTGCTGAGGAAGAAAGCCCAGAAGGAGAGCAAAAAGAACCAGGCAGGGCTGGAGCGAGAAGGCCCACAGGACACTCGAATCAGCTGGAATGCTTCCTCGGAGGTGGCACCAAAGGCAGCGGACTGAGTCAGCGTCCGGTTTTGTGGCATGGCCGTGCTTTCTCTGTCACGGACAGGGCAGCGGAACTGAGGCACCTGGAAAGGAAGGGCTTGTGCTGCATTCCAAGCAAAGAGGGCTTGCCAGAGCCAGGTCTTCATCTATGGCAAGAGATGGAGAGGCTGTGTTCCTTCCGGCTGCGTCTCTTCAGGGCCAGGGCCGGTCTAGTGTGAGATTGAAGTACGGCTGGCCGGGCCTGGAGGGAGAGGAGCTGACGTAGCCACAGGGTCAGGCTTCTCCTTGTGTCTGCCTGGAGGCTGAATGACTCATTGCTAAGCAGAAACCCTGGGCGCTGGGGTTTCATTTTGGGCTGTGTTGATAAATACAAGCCAGAGCCTTTTGCATTGAATAAAAGCGAAACCAACTTTTTCCACACGGTGCTGCCTCTTTCCGTAGCTGGTCAAAAGGTGCCGTGCTTGGGCTGGCAATCGTGGGGCCATGAACCGGTCGGCTCTCCCCTGAAATTCTGCTGGTTTTCCCCCGTTTCCTTGTTGGTCTTCCCAACGGGTGGCCTTTCAGCCCACCTGTAACTGCTGGCCACAGGCTGTGAGCCTGCCCTTGCTCTCCAAGGACCGCTAGCAAAAGCACGAAGGAGGGGAAGCGGCCCGGGAGGAAGCAAGGCGTCCCTACACTCAGCCCCTGGAGCTTGCCTCTCTTCCTGGTGGCTTTTTCAGCCCTGGGCTGTGCTGAGGGTTGCTGTTTGCCCCGGGAAGCCCAGCTGCACGCAGGCAGCCGTGGCCTGCACATCAGCCTGGCGTTGGGGCACGAGGAGCGCAGGTGTGGGTGGGATGGTGTGAAGAGCAGCGCTGGGAGCGGGGAGGAGGAGAGGGCAGCGGGTGGGCAGCAGGTGAATGTGCCTCGGAGCAGAGCTCAGCCTCGAGCTTGGAGGACACCGAGCCGTGCTGCGCTGCTGCAGCTCCAGTGGCTTCAGGCGCGTTACGGCAGCGCCGCGTGTTGTGCCAGGGCGCTGCGAGGGCGCTTTGCTGAGCCATGAGGGGCGACTGCTTTGCCAAGTGTTTTCCTGTCGCTCCTTGCAGTTCCTGCGTTTGAATTACTGCACGATGATGTGCTGTTTAAACTGCTCCTCGTACCTCTGCATCATCTGCAGACTGTGCTGCCAGGGCCCTGATGGAGTGGTGGAACGTTACTGGTGCTGGGCAGAGGCCAAGGCACCTTTCTATTAACTGGCTTCTAGCTGAGCTTTTTGCCAGTTCTCGCAGCCCTCTCTGTCTGGCCCTTGGGGTAGTTTTGTGCCCACCTCGTAGCCCTCTTTTTTACCTGGTATGTCATCAACTTGCCTATGAGGCTGTGGTGAGAGAGTGAGGAAAGCCTTCTTGAGGTGGAGAGAAACAGAATTCACTGGTGTTTTCTCTCCCACCAAACTTCCCCGCCCCTCCCCCCCGTGGGAAGCTGTCACATTGGTAGCCAGTGGTTTCCCCTTTGTTCTCTGTCACCCTTTTCCTTAATGAGTCCAGGGACGACTTGAGGGGAATGGAGCCTCAAGTCTGGAGGATAGGCAATGTCACTGCGGTCTTCAAAAAGAGCAAGAAGGAAGACCCAGGCAATCATAGGCCAGTCAGCCTCACCTCTGTCCCTGGAAAGGTGAGGGAACAGCTGCTGCTAGATGTCATCTCCAGACAACTGGAAGAAGAGCAGGTGATCAGGAGCAGTCAGCACGGGTTCACCAGGGGGAGGTCGTGCTTGACCAACCTGGTAGCCTTCTATGCTGTTGTCTCTGGCTGGGTGGACGGGGGCAGAGCAGTGGATGTAGTCTACCTTGATTTCAGCAAGGCATTTGATACTGTCCCCCACAACATCCTTATAACAAAGCTGAGCAAGTGTGGGATAGATGAGTGGACAGTGAGGTGGGTTGAGAACTGGCTGACTGGCAGAGCACAGAGGGTCGTTGTTGGTGGTGCAGAGGCCGCTTGGAGGCCTGTAAGCAGCGGTGTTCCTCAGGGGTCTGTGCTGGGTCTGCTCTTGTTCAACATCTTCATCAATGACCTTGATGAGGGGATAATGGCCACCCTCAGCAAGTTTGTGATGATATGAAGTTGGGAGGATTGGCTGACAGCCTGAAGGCTGTGCTGCCATTCAGCAAGACCTGGACAGGCTGAGAGCTGGGCAAAAACAAACCGGATGAGGTTTAACAAAAGCAAGTGTAGAGTCTTGCATCTGGGGAGGAATAATTGCATGCAGCAGTACAGGTTGGGGGATGAGCTGCTGGAGGGGAGCTCTGCGGAGAGGGACCTGGGTGTCCTGGTGGACGACAGGTCGGCCATGAGCCAGCAGTGTGCCCTTGTGGCCAAGAGGGCCAATGGCATCCTGGGGTGCATTAAAAAGAGCGTGGCCAGCAGGTGGAGGGAGGTGATCCTCCTCCTCTGCTCTGCCCTGGTAAGACCTCATCTGGAGCACTGCGTCCAGTTCTGGGCTCCCCAGGACAAAAAAGAGAAGGATCTCTTGGAAAGAGGCCAGCGGAGGGCCACGAAGATGGTGAAGGGCCTGGAGCATCTCTGCTATGAGGAAAGGCTGAGTGAACTGGGTCTGTTCAGCCTGGAGAAAAGGAGACTGAGAGGGGACCTGATCCAGGTCTATAAATATCTAAGCTGTGGGGGGCAGAATGGCGAGGCCGGACTGTTTTCAGTGGTGAGTGGAGACAGGACAAGGGGAAACGGCTGGAAACTGCAGCATAGGAAGTTCTGCACCAATGTGCGAAGGAACTTCTGTACAGTGAGGTGACGGAGCACTGGAACAGGCTGCCCAGGGAGGTGGGGGAGTCTCCTTCTCTGGAGATGTCCAAGACCTGCCTGGACGCCTACCTGTGCGACCTGCTGTAGGGAACCTGCTTTGGCAGGGGGTTGGACACGATGAGCTCTGGAGGTCCCTTCCAACCCCTACAATTCTGTGATTCTGTGGAGGCATAAAGCAGGGGCAGCAGGGCCTGCTGTGCAGATAGGCATAAAGATACCTCCCATGCCATGGCTCTTCTGCTCCCACAATGCTTGCAGCACCATTTAGCAATTCCCCCCCTCCTAATATTTGTAGAAGTTAGCTCAAAAAATCCAGATTGTTTTTATATATTGTTTCTAATTAAACGACAACCCTGCAGCCAGTGCTGTGAATCTTTCTCACTGGACTGTGAGCTGCTCCTGGCAGTGAATTCTCTCTCTGCACCATTGGTTGTGTAGCAGTTACTGTTTGCCTCGACTTCCCTCTGGGGTCTCTGCATGTATCCCTTCCCATTGGGAAACACCCTCACACCGTTCCTCTTTGCTTTTGTGTATGGAACATCTGTAATTTACCCTCCTTTGCATTAACTTTATTACAACCTTTGGGCTGTAATACCCATGACAACGAAAACACAACTTGCATTTTCAAGTGACGCTGCTGTGTTTTGTGCCAATTTCCAGATCAGTGCTCCCGTGGTCTCTGTGGTAGGACAGGGTGAAGGGGAGCGGCATGAAGCTGTGTGCATTCCCGGCTGTGGGGGGCTGGTTTGCTTTTTCTTGGCAGGGTGGGCAGGAGCTCGGGGTTAGAGGAGCATCCAGATGGCATTCGTGGGATCAACAGCTCTGCCACAGGAGGAGGTGAGGCTGCACGCCGAGCTGCAGGACAGGAAGGGGAGGAGGTCCCGGCCCTGCTCTGGACGGTGCTCTGCAGCACTGGGCAGCTCCATCCTGGCTCAGCAGTGGGATCACACGGGGAGGCAGGGAAGGGCACTGCCAAACACAGCCAGGGCATCTCTGTGCAGTTTTGCCTTCCCTGGAGGAACCCAGAGCTTCCCGCTTTGTTTCTGCTCCTGTAGCATTTGTATGCAGTGTGAGCATAAGCTTCTGCTGCCTTATTCTTCTTCTGGCCTTTGGTATCTTCAGGGGGGCTGCAAGAAAGAAGGGGAAAGAGTCAGAGAGTTTAGATTGGACGTAGGGCAGAAGTCTGTTACAATAAGGGTGGCACTGCAGCAGGGACACTGAGGGACCCTGGGGATCTCTGGAGCCCTGAGCACTGTGTGTCAGGGCCTGGGGATGGATGGGATGGAGGGCACCATCCCTGCCCCGTACCAGGGGGACCATTGCCACCCGCAGAGCTTCCCTCATGCTTTGGACAGCTGTGCAGAGGAGGAGGGTCTCAAGGTGTCCTAGGGATGTGATCAGCTCTGGCATCCTCCAGTGATCAATAAAGCCCTCAGCAGAGCCATGCACTGTGTGTCTGCTCCTGCCTGGCAGAGGCCACCTCTAAGTGGTGGGAGGGGTCCCCAGCTCCATACCCCGCACCCCATGTGCTGCACCCATGGGCCTCTCCATCCCCTCTGTGCTGCCTGCTCCAAAAAGGACAGAGCTCCCCGTGCTGCCAAGCAGCCCCAGTACCCTCCCTCTGCTCCCTCCCAGTTCCTCCTTCCAGTTCCTCCCAAACCCTTCACCCTTTCTTCCACCTTATCTATGGCCTCCTTTTACCCCCTCTCTTATCGCAGCCAATTGCCCCTCACTTGGATCTGCTTCAGCCCTTCAGTCCCACTTCCCCTCCACCACTACCTACCCAACAAGGAATCCCCAAATCCCCTCCCTCGGGAACCTCAGATCTCCTCTCTGATGACCAATGACACCCTCTGCTGATTAGCAAAGCCCTCTGACCTCAGTGAAGATCTCTGATGATCAGTGCAGCCCTCTGACAGCCAACGAAGCCTTCAGATGACTGCTGACACTCCCTGGTGGCAAATTGAGCCCCCGATGATCAGCGGGCTGCTGTATCACATGCAGGAAAGGAAAGTGAAGGGTGAGAAAGAATATTTTGACACCATTTGGTAGACAGCGTGGTTTGCTCATCACAGAATAAAGATTGGTTTGGATTTAATCAAGCACTGAATTTGGAGAGAAGTGTGGCTGCACCACACCTGTGTGCGCTGCCCGCTGCCTGGGACCGGCTGCCTGATTCCAAGCCCTCCTCCAAGAGGCTCGGCTGCTCCTCAGCGATGCCCACCTGCTCCTCGTGGAGCTGCTGCTGGCCGGGCACTCGGACTCCGCTTGGCTGGGCTGCACTGCAAAGACACTGGGTCACAATCCAGGCTGGGGACTGCGATGGCTGCTGGGCTCAGGTCAGCATCTTCAGCAGAGCCAGGAGAAATGAGGGCCGGAGGGTGGATCAGCTCCTTATCCCCATCACTGTTGTCCTGTGGAAGGCAGCCATCAGACCTGCAGCGATTCATGCTTCCCGAAAGCTCGGCACTGAAGGAAGCACTCAGTGCACCACCACTGGGCCTGGGTCCAAACCACTGAGATTCACCTAGGAATGAGCAGATACACGGGGCGAGTGTCAAGTGTGCAAGCAGGCCACGCTACTGGGCTGATGACCAGCAGCTCGGTAGCACTTGCAGTCCTGCGTGTGACTGCATTCCGTATCTCCAACCACATCCTTGCCCCAGATCGTGGGGTGGACAGTCCATTCCTGGGTGGCCCACGGTGCAATGCAAAGAGTGAGCCCCCGGCACACAGCCCAACCATCTGTGCAGATGTTCAGGATACCATCACCGGCTCCCTTGCTCATAACCATCCACACGGCTCGCAGTTCTGCCCATTGGCTGCTCTGACCATCCCCCTCATCGAACCGCATCGTCTCGCTGGAAGGATGGTATGCTATTGCTCTCCACTTGCTCAGGTTGCCCTTGCTGGACCCATCTGTGCACCAGGCATCTTCAGGGATCAGGTATTTTCCCTCCTGAACGGGACTCTGGTGGAGCGACCAGTGCTTCTTTTGGTGCATCACTCCCTGAAGCTCTGGAGACAAAAGTCAGTTGAAAGTCTAGAACAACACAGAGCAGGAGGGGGAAGTGCAAGTGCTCACCCAGAGACAGAAAAAAGGTTTATTCAAGTATTACAGTATGACATCCATGCATTGCAAATACCCCAGTGAAGTGAAAATCCGCAGTCAGTGCAGGAAGCCTGAGGTTTCAGCATTCACAATAGAAGCCAGCTAACAGAAGCACTGTGGGAGCTGTATCTGCCTGTGCCCCTTCTCCCACGAAGCCCAACAGCAAACATTTGTGCTCAGCTGCTACTTTAAAACACCACAGTCCCTGTTCCAACAGCCCTCCTGCTACCTCTTCCATCAGAGCTGTGCCTGCAGACCCCAGACAAGGCCGGGGTGCTCTGCCTTAAGCAGAATAACAAAAACGGGCAACGGCAGGAAGAGAAGAAGTTTGCGCCTGCAGCGCCCTGCCCATTTCTCTCTTCTGCTATTTGGTGCACTGCCAATACACGACCAGCACCACCACTCCAATTTTTCTTTCTGAATTAGCAATAAGGCAAGTAAGTGGGAACCAAAGGCATCTGGGTGTGATGCCAGTCAGCTCCTGCAAAAAGCAGCTCACCTCATACTTGGGGCCAAAGGAGAATGAGGAACACCCCGACCTTCTCCTGATCACAGTGCAAATGTGAGCCCTTTTCAGACTGGAACCCTTTGGGCATTCCCTCTTTAAAAACAACAGCCACAACAGCATCATTGGAAGCTCGTTGCAGTCCACAGACCAAATCACCAGAACAGAAACAATGGGAGATGGCAGAGGTCTGAAGCAGCTGCAAAAGGAGCGTTAGGGCTTCAGTGGGGTTGGTTAGTTTGGTTGGTCATAGCAGTTAAGAAAGCAGGGAAGAGAGAGTTTTGTATTAACAAAGTTCAAAACAGACCTCAGAGCTCTGATTCCAGCTGGGAGCTCTGAGCACCGTACCCAGCACCAGCCATCTGCCTGTGCCTTGCAGCACTTTGCTCCAGCAAGCAGGCTGTGCACTCACTGCATTTTCTCTGCTATCTCAGACAACACAGAACAGCATCATTTTAACCCCAACTCCATCCTGGATGCAACCCCTGGTTGTGTGCATGGAGTCCAACTCCTCATAGTGTGCAGAGCAGGCAGTGCCCTGCATGATGCCACAGAGATCATCACTGTGACAAACCAACAGTAAACCAAAGCAACCGCTGCATTTAGGGTTACCAACACTACAGAGAGAGGTGCTCACCACACTCAAACCCCAGGCTGCTTTTGGGCATGCGTTCCCATCTCTGTCTTTCCCCATGGTGAGTTTAACTCCCACCTCACTACTTATAGCTGTGAGGGCAAATTTATGCCACCTCGTTTTACACATCCAGCAGTCAGCTAGCCAAGACCCAGCTAGCACTGTCTAGGCTCCCTGTGAAGTTAATCCAAATAAATATGCATCTCCAAAGGGCAAATAACTGCAGAGCTGTGGCTCCAGAGAGCAACTCCTACCAGGAGCTCTGCAAAACACTCTGCTCCCAGATCCAACCTATTGCTGCAGTGTCAGAGATGAGTCTGCACTCAGACGTTCCCTTCCCAAATCACACTGCACAGCTGTTTCTCTCCTGGTGCTGCCTTCATGCAGTGAAGTCACCTCTCTGAAGCTTCAGGCCTTCAGGCTCAAGCTTCCTCAAGCTGCCAGCTTGGCATTCCGTCCATCTTGGGTTCTACTGGTGAAACAGCAACAGTGGCCACTACAGGAGACGTGACAGGATTTAAAGTTCAGAAAATAATTTAAAAAAAAAAAAAAAACACAACAGAACAGTCAGGTAATGGTGACCTCATTTCCCAAACTGTCTTTCTGCCAACCACAACTTTAGGGTTTCACAGACCTTGCTGCATTATCAGCTTGCCCTAAAAATGCCTTATCTGCAAACCAGAAATGAGCATATCGCAGCTTTCAGACAAGCACCATCCAACACAAAATGGAAGAATGCCACAAACTTGCATCCCCCCCGAGTAAAAAGCCAGAAACTTTATTATTCATACCAAACTCTTACACACAAAAGCTCCTACGTCTTTTAAAATACCTTAGCTCTCAGTCCATCACAACAACTACGTGTCACACAAACGGGCCCATGCTCAGACCCCTACAATACAGACTGAACCTTCAGTGCATTGTGCCAGAAAAGCGTTCATTTCACTGCCACTTGGAATCAGGTCACGAGAAGAGTGGTAACACGACAGCCAGAATGCTGAGAATCAGCTGTGGAGAGGAAGTTTTGGACACAACACGCCGTAAGAATGACATGCTGTGAAAATGCAGAAAGCTGCTTGCTTGAGCTGCGCTGCTGGACTGAGGCAGAAGAGGTCAGTGAGCAAAGCCTCTGGAATTCCCTGAGGATGGCACTGCAGCGGGGAGAAGGAACCTGGGGACGCTGTGCACTCAGTGCTAAGCAGCACTCACGGGATTCTGCACCAGACAACAGTTCAGGGCCTTGGAAGAAGATGATCTGAAGTGGAGCCTGTATAACAGAGTTCAGAGCCAGAGCCAAAGGGCACCGAAAGGGAAAACACTGCAGGGCGGTGTGAAACCAGATGAGCAGCAATCCAGAGACCACTTCAAATCCCTTAAAAATACACAGAGGGACTCATTGAATTACACACTGGACACAGCCAAGAGCAGCTTTGGTTTGCTCTTCTCTTCCCTGTTTCAGCTCGTTACATTTGCACATCATGTTACTGTTACAAAACAACCACAAAACCCACCAACATAATGCAACTAAGCTGAACAAGGACTGGATCAGTGAAGGAACAGAGCCATGGCAGCTGTGCTGCACCAGCCCACCCTGCACAGCCACAGTGTCAGCACTCAGCCACAACCCGCCGTGCTGCTCAGCAGAAGGGTTCAGCCCTACGTTACACTGCTCACAAGGGGGGGTTCTGCTGAAAGCCAGGGAAGCAGCAGACGTGCAGGGAGGAAAAGCTCCTCCATCCTTAATATGGCTCACGACCAGATACGGGACTGAGAAACTGCACTGTGATACCCCAGAATCAGTAACAAGCAAAGCACGTGGTCATTCTTACAGGAGGTCCAGAAATGAAAGAGCAGCGTAAAAAGAAACACAGAGGTGAACAGATTTGCTTCAGTGCTTGCTTAACTCAGGCAAACCTGATTTGGAGAAGAAAACCGAAGTTTGTAACTGAGCTTGGAGGGACTTACTGAACAGCAGGTCAGCCTGGATCCAGCTGAGCTCCTGGATCAGCTGTTCTCTGTTGGCCCAACCTCCTGTGAAAAGCCAAGAGCAGAAATCCAGCTCCAAGGGCTCAGAAAGAATAAATGACAGACAGCCCAGGCCACCTGAATTATTTTTTTTTTCCAGGAAAGATGTGAGGAACAAAGTTGTTCCAAAAACTGTCCTCAGTTTTCCTTGTTCCACTACCAAGATGACAAAAAGCATCAGCTTCTCTCATGTGCACTGAGTTCAGTACCTCAAATGCTGTGGACACTGACATTGTTTGACAGAAAACACCTTCTTAACACACAACATTTCTTTCCTCCAGCCAAGCATCAGCAAAGCCTCTCGCCTCCCTCAGAATCCTCCTGAATTGCAGCCCTGAGCTCCCTACCATGCTGCTGCCCTTTGCCAAGTGATGATTATTCAGCAGAACTGCCATGGGAGCAGAGGAAGACACTTCTCATCACTTCCCAGCTTCTAAGCACACATTTTTTAAGTCAGCTGTTTTGCTTTTCTCCAGCTTTACTTCAAGCCTCGGGCACAGAGGTCCCTGGATCCGTTGGGTCTTACTAACACTGCTAATGCAACATTTAAAGGCTGCTGCATGAACAGGAAACTGGGATCTATTTGTGCCCACAGGCCCCAGGCACCATTCCTCAGCTCCAGCAAACAAATCCCTTGACACCAACAAGGCACGTTAGGTTCACTTTTCCACTTAAAGGAAATGGGCAAAACTCAGTGCTATAATTTTCTAGCAAAATGTGCACTGCATTCCTTTTGTTAAGCAGCTCTTGCAGACACAGTTACCCAGCAGTGGAAATAAAGCTGGGCAAGGAAACAAACCTGCAAGAACCATGTCCTACTCGTCACACTGCCAGTGAGACACTGGATCACCGCATCCCAAGAGCCAACTTGAGAGCAAGCAGGCACCAATCTGTGAACCTCATGAAAACCAAACACCAGCATCACATTCTATGCACACACATGCACAGTCCTGTCTTGTCTCAATTTGAGAAACAAGGTCCTGAGGTAAGGTGGATTAGAACAGCTTTTCTTCTGAATAACACCACAGGGACATGCTCCTGCTTAAGTACAATGAACAGAGTTCTCTCCAGAACAGCCCAGGCTCTTCCACTGTCACACCAGGCAGACCAGAACCGTGACAGCTCTGCGCTGAACAACTCCAGCTTTCATTTCAGCCACCAGCAGTAATTCCTCCCAGTATGTACATTCCATAAGATCAAAACCTACAGCATCAGGAAAATCCCATTTCAGTCTTTAGAGAATGCAGCAAGCCTTAAAGTTGCATCCAGGAAGCTGCTGATGCTTAACGTATGTTTCCACGTGAGCCCACGGGGTACGTGCACAAACCCCACTGTTTGTTAGCAGGACTGGAAACCCTGGTTTGAAAACACACCCAGAGTGTTCTGGCGCTAGCAGAAACACTGACAGATCTCAAATGCACTGTAATAAATTCCTTCTCAGAAAATACTGCCCTGCTAACTGTTGCCCAGGATTCTGGTCAGTCAGGAGCAGTGAATCCCTTGTCTCATTCACCATCTGGGCAGCACTCTCAGTTCGTCACAAGAACAGGACGATGCACCATCCCACCTCATGGCAGAAGAGTGAATTGCAGAGATACTGCAAGACTCAACTGCACACAACGCACATAATATGCAAAGAGACAGCCCGTATTCCAACAAGCTTTAGTCCCCTGACAATTAACATCCAGACGAGCTCGTGGGTTTGAAATGTCACTGTTCGGCCAATGAATCAGCCAGTGAGATATGCCAGCCTGCGTTTCTGATCCACCTGGTGAGGCAGCACAACAGCTTGAAGTACCAAGGATCTGCCAGGGGCTTTAGTTTAGAAATACCAATGAT
The DNA here is from genome assembly GCF_023343835.1 of Lagopus muta. Taxonomy (NCBI): domain Eukaryota; kingdom Metazoa; phylum Chordata; class Aves; order Galliformes; family Phasianidae; genus Lagopus; species Lagopus muta. The sequence goes on along the minus strand of NC_064439.1, from coordinate 48,267,156 downwards.
CCCACCATGCAATCCCATCCTCACCGTTCTGCCAACCAGCAGAACAAAATGCTCATGGGTAAAAGCCAGAGGGATGTGAAAAAGCCTTCTATTTTGCTGAACAGCCACACACCATCTGCATGAGCACTGCAGGAAGACTGCAGGAAAACCAGCTGTCAGTCAGCTTCTGCTTCTGTATCCTGACCAGAAGGAGGAAAATGCAATTTGCAGTGTTAAGAACAGCACTGACACAACAGGGACATGGACTGGTATGCAGGCCAACAGAACAGTGACGGGTGACAAAGTGAAGGAGAGGTAAAACTCGCAGCCAAGTGCCAGCTCCTGTGTGAGGGAGAGTTCTGAAGGAAACAGGGTAATTTGACTGGTGGGAAAACAGCACAGTGCGGAGCTCAGGGCTTGAAGAACTTAGAAATCATTAAGCAGGCAAAAAGCCATCGCTGAATGGAGACCCATCAAACACAGCTGATGTCCAAGCATTTCTGCTGGCATCCAGGCTTTCTTCCACCAGCACAAAAGCTTGCCTTTTCCTCTGAAAACCAGCCAAAGCCAAGCTTGTCCTGCCATTGAGCCAGGCACAGCACTTCTCCCATACAGAACTGCAGTGAGGAGCTGGCCGTGCTGGGCTGCTTCTGCCACCAGCTCTTCCATGCACCTTTCCTGAGGCACAAGCCTGTGAATACTGAAACACATGAATAATTCTGCTCAGCTGGGTAATCCTGTGGCTTGCCCTGCTAGCCAAAGTACACGACTTGAACCAAAGGCAAAAACCTCTTATTCTATCCTTGCCAGACCTCTGGACATAACCTGAGACTCTTGCACCTGAGAAGGGAAGACGTAATAAACGTTTTTGTCTTGCTCTCCCCATCTCAGAACTGGAAACACTGGTGAACAGCCACGCATTACAAGTTCTCAGGACAGTAAAAAGCAGCACTCAAGTTGCCACATCCTCCCCAAGATGAGCGTGCTTTTATTGGGGTAGATGAGAAAACAGAACGTGAAATAAGACCTGGACAACAAATACTGCAGATGTAAGATATGAAGATATCATCAAGGAATGCCTCACTTTTCAGTCAGCAGCTGAGCTGCCTAAACAGAGGACATGGTTTAGAGGACATGGTGGTGATGGCTGCACTAGATGACTTCAGAGGGCTTCTCAGCCTTAGTAGCTCTACCATTCTAAATCACAGTTGAAAAAATGTTTCAACCCATTCTAACAAAACGTAGAGGAAGAATGAACACAAACAGTAAGGAAATAGTGTCAGCACTCTTAGGCATTTTGCAGCTCCTAGCCAAGGATCACCAAAGTCAGTAGATGAGCACATTCTTACTGCTGGGACAGCATTTCCTTTTCCAATCCTCTACTTTCCTTGTGGGAGCAAAACTGGACCAGCTCAGAACCTCGTGCTGTAAAGCTGAGCCTTCCACAGAGAAACTGCAGTAGTTTCCCAGTCTCCATCATACAGTCCATTATTTGCCAGCTGTGAACAGCTGTGCTCTGAGATAAAGAGGTTTCCAGCTCTCCAGATCAGAGCATTGCTTACAACAGCATCTCAAAAACAGGCCCGAATGGGGAGAACTCAGAGCGAAAGAAGGAAGAAGTCCTGCAGGACACGGCGGCACCTGACGGCCAAACTCGTGATGTTCAACGAGGGCTGAATGAGGAGGGAGAGGGAGGAAAGGGAAATGGGCACGAACCACAACTCTGCACACAGCTAACACGGCCCTCCAGAGCCCTTCATGGAGAAACAGCGCGTGAACCTTCATCACCCTCATCCAGCAGGGACGAAGAGGGGACTTTCCCAAGATCAAAACTGCACTGTGGGGAAAGGAAAGCTCACACAGCAAGTTTAACAGCCTTTCCAATGGTGCTGGTATTACCATCCCTGTTTTTCCATCAGGAAAGAAGTGGGCCACCACACAGTCCCTTTTCTGACACAGCAAAGGATGCTGAACTTGGGAGTGGAGAGGAGAGGAAGGGATGGAGAGGAATGACAAGCCTAGAATCAAACCTTTGATACACATTTGTGATGTTGTACAGAAACTGCATTTCAAGATGGAATGATTACTGATTTCTTAATGCTGCACATCTTTACAGTCCCCTCAGATACATCAATCTTAGGATAATAATTATAAACCTGTCAGATCACAGAGCATCGTGACTGAGTAGAAACTTATCGCTATCTGCTGGGAAATGACCAGTGCTCTGTTTCTCCCTCTCCAACCACATCACAGCATGGCAAGCAGCTACTGAAAAGTACAGGCTATTATAAAGCAAAGTTTGCCATAGCCACAGGACACACCTCCAGCCAACTTTTATTAGATGGACTCCAGCTGCTGCCCTTAAGACAACACTTAATCCATCAACGAACAAGTTCATTAGTTATTAGAATCCTTTATATTATTTTTATCATGGTATTGCAGCAGTCACAGCACAGAGAGAGGCAAGGTACATTCACAAACCCCTCTGCACACACTATTTCTGCCTGCTGGCCTACGGTCAAATGTTTCCACAGCTAAATACTTTTATTTAGGGAAGGTTCTCGTGGAACAGTTGAATAACCAAACTACCAGGAAGGCTCCCACTGACTTCAAGAGCGGACAGACCGAACCACTGCAGACTGGGCACTGCAGAAGTTTGCAACTCACTCTAAAACAAACTCCAGTTCCCACAGCCTGTACAAGGCACAGGAACGTGGAAGACTGTCGGTTTGGTGGCTCCCACCCAGTAACATCACCTGTCTCCAGCCCCCCTGCTTGACCTGAGCCATCACACAAGGCTGCAGCCCAACGCCAGTCATGGTGATCTGCAGGAGGGCTGGCTGTGAAGCCGTCGTCTCCCAGCTGCTGGCCCCAGCTCTCTGCAAGGCCTGACCCCTCAGCACAGCCATTTGCAGACCTGCTAGCTCCAGCCAGTAGCACAGCTCAGCATGCTCCTTGCCCTCTTAAGGAGCACCAGCAGCCCCCAGCCTTGCTCAGCCATCACCTTCTCAGTGTCAGAGCACGCACTGCACCGGATTAGGGAACTGATCCAAGCTAAAAATGCCCTATTTCATTTTTGTCTCTTCACTTCAAAAACAAACCTGACAGTATGACTCTGCTTATATGTGTGCCTTGAGAACAGTCATCACTGACAGAAGGGCACGAGGACACTTGGCAGTCCTAACGTCTTCAAACAGCCTTACAGAAATGTCCCAAGGGAACGAGTGGCAGCCCACAAATCCCGTCCCATTAAAGCATGTCCAGTTTAAAACCAAGCACACACCAGATGTTCAAGCTCCTGTGATACTGCTGGGTGCAGTTTGCTTCAGTGCAGAGCTGCAGTTACACCTCACTAAGCACCAGGCCCCCTCATACCCAGGGCTGAGTCTCACTGCAAGCAGTGGGAAACAGTGCTCATAGAAACCAGGGGCAAGAATTTAAGAGGAAAGGCAAACTATTCCTCAGCTGTAAACTGGCTGTTCTCTTCCATGCCTGAACATTTCATATACTAATGTGGCCAGTCCATATCCCTCAAGACTAAGCTTTTCACTGCCCAGATCTTGCCTCCAAGATACAGGTCTGCTCCAATATGGGTAGAAACAGATGGAGAAGCTCAAATTGGGAACTGGGGATAAAGGCCCAGATTATTCCTGAGGAAGTCCTCCAGCTACACAGCACAGTATCAGCACCTTAACTTCCATTTGTCTAAAAGGCTACAATTCAATTAGTGCAGCAAATCTTCCCTTTCCTGATAACCTCCCCTGGTCCAGCACCTACGTATAGCCACCACAGGAAAGCAAGAACATCCCTAATAAATCTTATCTACCAAAAAGGTGGCTAGCAAACAAAAAAACGTGAAAGAAAGCACCCTCCAGGTTACACAGGCCACAGAAACTAAAAGCAAAGGGCCCAAAGCACAGCACTTGCCATCAGCCTCAATTAGCAGCAAAACAGGGTTTGGGAAAACAAGGGCCTCTTCAGAGCTGCTGCAGGGCAAGGATGAAATCACAGAATTTCATCACAAAATCCCCACACACACATTGATATTTGGAGGCACTTAGTTTAAGCTTAGTCAGCCAACACGCATCTCACTGCAGCAGCTCTGAGAGCAATCCTGTTCACAACTGGAAATGGATCACATCCTCACAGCTCCACCATCCACATCATGCAGAGCAAACTGTCAAACAAAATCACAAAATGGTTCTTGTAAGGTACCCAACTTCAGCGTAAGGATCTGACCTATTTTATTACTGAATTATTGCTCTCACACAAGTTTCCATCACAGATATCCATCAGTGCTGACATTTTTACACCACTGAGGTATTCTCAGATAGGTATACTCTTCTTCCCCATCTTAAAGATGCATTGAGCAGATTTGCCCCTCCGGGTACCTCCTGATGGCTGCATTCCCCACCCAGGAAGACCAAACAGAGGCCCACAAGCAAGGCTGGCCAGTGGAGCAATGTGCCAGCCCCACGGCCCTGGCACAGCCCCTCTGGGGGGTGGCCCGGCACTCGCTGTGCCCACACTGAAGCCAGCAAGTGCCTCTTTTCCAGCTTTTACTCCAAAGGCAACCACCCCATCATGTCTCTGCTGGCCAAGAAGAAGCTGCTGGCCCAGGTGAGTGAGGCAGAGTCCTGCCACTGCCACTAACAGCACTGCCTGGAGGGCAATGGGGCAGTGAGCAGCACTCACCCCAACCCAGAGCCCAGCCGGCTGGCAGCCAACCCCCACTTCAAGGAGCAGAGGAGCCCAGAGACACAAGGATTGAAGGACGTATCCAGGGAAGGCTGGAGTGAGGCAGGACCCATCGCAGTGCTCCCCTGGCAGGACACACAGCCTTACCCAAGAGCTGAGGATGGGGGCCCTGCACCCGCTGTCTTCACCGGCTTCTTTCACGCATACTGCAATCAGCTGCTGAAACACATCAGCTGCCAGCCCTTTGGGGGATACTTCTCCAACTTGAAGGATTTCTTGGAACCACAACCCGAGGACACGGAGGACGACTGGGAGCAGCCCAAGACCTGTGAACCAAAGCGTGGAGCAGAGAGAGCCCGCAGCCAGCCACCTCTGCTGCTGTCAAAGCCTGATGGGTGCCCCCTGGGGCCGGCTTCAGCCCACTGGCACAGAGCCCCACACCACCCACAGCCAAGTGGAACAGGACAAGGCAGCCTTGGGCCTGCAGGCTGTTTCCCCCTTGGTCCGTGAAACTGAAGGCAGGGGCAAGGGCACTGGCTCACCCAGGGGATACCAAGAATTGGCTGAACCCAAAGCCATCGCTCCCAGACCCAGCTGTGCCATTCCACTCACCCCAGTGCCTCAGCCCAAAACATTTACAAGGGAGAGATGCTGCATTTCCTGATCAACTTCAGCAACCCTCTGGAGCACCTGAAAAAATCAGGCAGCCCCAACAAAGCCACCTCTCTCCATTATCTCCATTATTCCTGCTTTCCCCAGCCCTGCGATAACCAGCTTGCACAGCCCGCCAACCCCATGCACCACCACCATCCCACAAGGGCTCACTGCAGCACCAGCTCTACCCCACAGCGACGTGGCACAGCCAGCACACCTACAGCACTCCACACACCTCCGCTTCCCACTGCAGCACCAAGCTGCTGCCTTGCTCTGGATCAGCCCTGGCCCCTCGGAGAGGCAGCAGCGGGATGCCGCAGCACTGGGATGCTGTCAGAGCTGCTGTGGCCCATGGCCACAATGAGCTGGACCGTGTCATGTTTTAAAAAGATAAGGGAGCAGAATGAGCTGCAGAGGTTTTCTTGCTAGAGATGCTGTGCCCCTGTGCAGTTCTGTAGAGCCAACACAGACATGCAGTGGATGTTCCCATCTTGCCATGCTGTGCCCAGGATGCTCTGCAGCTCCCTGGTACAAAGCCCCTGCTCCCTCCTACAAAACCATGCCATTTTAGTGCTCAAGTATGCTGCCTTACAGCAGGGGCTACTGAGGTTATAAAGGGCTCAGGACAGCAGCAAGCATCCATGGCAAGCACACTGGCTGCTCCAAAAGGGGTGCAGGAGAGTAGCATCCAAAACAAACCTCACCAGATGGTCCCAGCTGGTGGTGTGTGGGGTATGCTTGATTCCTGGAATTAGGGCTAGGTTGCAGGCAAAAAACAGCTTCACCTTAGCAGGTGTGTTGCCTGAGAGTTTCCTGCACAAACTGAGACTTTCCTCTGGGTTTTTTTCTACATTGTTTTTGGCATCTTTATTCCAGCCCCAGGGCTCACAGCTGTTTCCTGGAGCATCCATGTGTCCCAGTGTGGGTGCCACAGGCTGAAATCACTGTGCAGCGATGGCATGGAGAGGCCTCCTTGCTCTGGAATCTACCACAGACAGACAGACAGCACCTGGGATGTGATCTGTGGAGAGACAAGGAGCGCTCTTGGTGGAAGCCAGATGACCCAGGACAACTCCTGAGGAATCTGCAAACTAGCACAGAACTGCAGAGCACATCTCCAGCTGCTTTTTGCCTCTGCAAGCTCCCACTGAGCCACTGCAAATGACCCAAAATCTTTGCTGCAGCCTCAAGACTTAGTTCTCTTGTGCCAGCTGCTCCCCACAACTGTGGGGTGTCTTGAGCACCTTGCTATGAGCTGTAAAATGGAAGGAGCAAGGAGATGCTCATCCCTAAAGGGGCACTTGCTCATCCACATAAAGTGAAAAGAAACACAGCGGGCGCAGGGGTAAATCAGCTCTGAAGGAACACTTCTGCTCTTTCCATTGCACTGGTCACTCCATGCTGCTCTAAGGGTTAGACTAGGTGAGAAGAGTTCTCACTGCTGCTGAAAGAGGTCAGACCAGCTTCATAAAGCATCACAGACACAGCCAGTTCTGCATCCTCCAGCGTGCACAGCAGAAAGGGATTAAATGTGTGGCAGTGTCCAGGCACGTTTTGCCCCAAGAGCCCTGACACCAAAAGGCACAAAGGTGACTCCAGCACATGAGTGAGGACGTGGTCACAGGGCTCAAGTCGTTCCTCAGAGACTATGAGCAAGGGCATGAGAGCAAAGTGAGAGATGCCACGATCCTCAGGGTATCTCAGCCTCACAGAGAAATTGTGACTACAGCCTGTGAGATACAGCTGGGCTGCTTAAGAACACTGAGCATCCACAGCTGACCCACACCTCTATGAATCGTGTCCACAGCTCATGTCCACAGCTCCCTCAGATGCTAGAGTAAAGCTCAGGCTCACCCAGGCTGTGTCTTTCCCTGAACTGCTCCCTTCCGCAGTGAAAGCTGGCAGAGCTGGGCCCATGGCCCCCTCTTACCTCTGAGCTGGTCACAGGGTCCCTCAGTCAAGCGCAGGGCAGGAAGGAAGCTGACACCCTTATAGGACCTCCATAGCTGAGACTCTTACAGGTCGTTTCCAACCTTGTGATTCCATGATTCAGTCAGTTCCTTGCTGCTCACTCCCATCAGAAAGGTCCACGCACTGCTTGGGAAGCACAATGTCCCCTGGGGAAAAGAGAAAGCAGGAACAGGCCATGCAGGTGGCTGTCACCCAGCAGAAGGCCAGATCCTTCCGCCTGATGTCTACTCCTCTTTCCAGTCCTGATGTGGCCCAGAGCATGCACAAGTATCGGTGCTCAGCAGCAGGACTCAGGGAAGGATCTGCAGAATCGGAGCTGATTCAGCTCTCCAGCCTGGCAAAGGAGCAGAGCCGTAGGGCTGCCATGAGCTGCAGGACTGCCCTGCTGTCATTCAGGTGGTGAAGCTGAAACCAGCTGGCTGGCAAAGTCCCATCTTGCTGACTGATCCATAGAACCCCAGGGAAAGAGAGACAGGCTCTGCGCTCAGAAGGGCTTGGGATACCGGTCCAGGAAATGGCGCAGCTCACAATCGTTGCTCAGCATCTCCACAGGACCACTGCTCACCATCAGGATGCTGTGAAGCCCAGTGCACAAGGCAGCGGTGAGACAGGGAGATCACAGCGAGTCCCCCAAAAGCTGGGCAACACCTGCAGGTGGAACATGGACAGTGCAGGAAGGGAGGTGCAGTGGAATTGCCAGGTCACAGCCTGAACCACTGCGTGAGCACACGAGTACCTCGAGCGGGGAGCCTTCCTCTCTTTCCATCTCAGCAGTGCTCCCAGCAGCACACACACAGTCAGTCTGCACAGGTCTCCTCCCCACACCCCTCAGCCCCCTTTCACCTTTCAGCACACCGCAGTTCAAACGCAGAAGGCTGCATTCCTCAGCTCACCGCTTTCTGCCAAACTGTTGCTGGGAGGGATGAGTCGATTCCTCTTGCTTTGATATCCTGTTCTATAGCTCCTATATCTCAAATAAAGGCTCTGTCATCTCCTTGTTTGCTTTACAGGTGGGTAGGGGCAGAGGACATCAGTAACAATCAGAATGATCAGTGCAGTGGAAGGAGGTGTAACCACAAAGGGACTAGCACAACAGAAGGGTGTTACAAAGGCAAAGGAAAGTGCTCACCTGTCCCTGAAGATCCAGGCTCACAGGGAGAACTCCACAAGGGAGGGATCTCCAACCACAGATCCTTGCCCAGTGCAGGGTCAGCCCTTCAGTGAGGTCTAACAGAGGTGCAGCCAGGCTCCCCTCATTCCATCATACAACTGAACTGCCCTCACCTGCACTCCCAGCGCTGACTGGGCCCTTTCCCCAGATGCTCCATCTGGGCTGGTGGTTCAGGCTCTGACTCAACACTCACCACACAGCATTTCTCAACAAATAACAGCCAAAGGGGGAAATGGTTTTTCCCCTGCTGTTTTCCAGGCTGCTGTAACAATCCCACCTCTGCTGTGCTGGTGGGCAGAGCTGACAACAGGATCTTCTCACGAGCCAGCAGGATGAGGAAGTGAGCAGAGTTTTTGGAAACGTGCCTGCTGTCAGGGTGGGAGTTTGGGCCCGCCCCAGCACCATGCATTTCCACAACACAACATGGGAGGTGGCAAAGGTGTGGGAGTCAGTGGAGAGCTGGTGGAGGAGGAGAAGCTTGGATGCCTGGCAGTTTGAGGGGACATGAGGAGCTGCACCCATCACAGCCATGGGCAGCGCAGACAGACGGCCATCAGACATGATGTGCAGGGTCTTCATGACTGGAGCTTCAGGGGATGGCCGTGGTCACTGTGGAGAAGGGAAGAGTGTGGGCAGCAATTGTGAGGACAGGGCACCTACCCTGGGCTGCAGCCCCTACAGCACAGTTGCAGGGTTTCAAGCTGCACAAAAAACCCTTTGTCTCATTTGCTCTTCAGAGGGACTCAAAATCCAACCCCAGCACTGGCACAGCCTGCACAGAGCACCGCAAAGGAACCCAAAACCTGACAGCTCCCTACCTACACCCCTCACATCACTCCAAGACCTCTCTCTCCCTTCAGCAATCCCAACGGGGCAAGGACCAAAGGGCTCTTCCTTGGTCAAGAACTCTCCATCCAACACCCAAAGCTCTCAAACACCTCAGGCACCTTCAGCTTTGTCATACCAGCAGGGAAGTGCATGCACCCACCTGCCACAGCTTTGCAAGAAGGCATCACTCCCTGCAGAATTATCTGATGGGCCACGTATGTCATACCAACAGAGAGAAAAGAGGAAAAAACAACTGAGAGATGGAGAAAAAGGCCCTTAATAAACCAAGGACCTTGGGGCTCTCTCATGTTATTCACTGGGACGGGCAAAGCCTTGGGAAGGAAGGGCACTGGGCTGCAAAATGCCCATCCATACCGTCACTGATCCTGGGGATGGGAAACCACTGGGATGGGAAGGAGGTCTGGGTACGAAAAGGCAAAGCATGGCAAGCCGGGGGGAAAGGGGCTGAGCCCAACGGTCACAGAACCCCCGTGGGGGGAGGGGCTCCCCCAACTGCCACTCTCCAGCTGTCATGGCAGGTAAGGCAGCAGCTCCCCCTGCTCTGTCGCTCCAGCTGACCCCAGCGCCCCACATCTCACCCCTGTGGCCCCGGATCTCATCCCAGAGCCGCAGAAAACACCCCTGTGACCCGGATCTCATCCCAGCACCCCAGATCCCACTCCTGGCACCCGGATCTCACCCCAAGGCCCCGGCTCTCAGCCCAGCGCCCCTTCTGCCATTTCCCCACAGAGAGATTCCCTCGAGCGCTGACGGTGCCTCTGACGCCTGACGCCACTTGCTTTGATGCCACTGTGCCGCCACCGGACCCCGCCTGGATGCAGCCCACCATCCGCGGACCGATGCCGGTACCCCCACAACCCTTCCCTGTCCCCACTGCCACCCACCTGGCACCGCAGCCCTCTGTCTGGCCCGGCCTACCAGGTGACTGGGGACAGGCAGCGCAGCTCCCACCCGAGGGGCTGCCCCCAACCCTGGCTCAGCTGCCACCTGAGGGCCTCACCCCAACCGTGGGGCTGCACTCACCGGTGCTGCTGCTCCTACCTGGGGGGCTGCACCCAGCTACGGCACCCCCCCACACCCCTGCTCCCTGCTCAGGACGTCCCCTGCCCGCAGGGCCGCTGCCGCCCCAGCAGCCGATGGGGCTGTGGCCCGGGGCTGTGCCCCTCCACGCGGAGCCCCCGCAGCCCGCAGGCACCTGCCTGCCGCAGGCCCCCGGCTGCCCCGGCCCCCCCCCAGTTCTTTTGCAGGTACCCTCCCTGCAGCAGCAGGTGCTCCCCATGCCCTGCACCCTGCCCGACACCTGGCAGCCGCCAATGCAGCCCTCCCAAGACGCCGTGCTGCTCTCGGAGGACCAGGGGCACCCAGCGCCCACCGACGTCTGCCACCACCCCGCCACGGCTCCGCTCACCTGCAGCGCTGCCTCGCTGCAATCAGGCCGTGAGTTCAGGGGCTGCAGGGCGGGCGGCAGGCTGTCTACTCCACGGGGCTGTGGGAAAGCTGGCATTGCCCCACTGGGGATGCTCTTGTTTGGCCAGCAGTGACAACGAGTGCAGACACCCTGGAGGACGTCGCCGAGGACATGGCTGAGCTCCTGACGTGGATCAACGAGGGTGAGGCTGGGGGCAGCAGAGCTGGCGGGGGGTGCTCGCACCGAGCGGGCATGGGAAAGCTGGCAGTGCCCCTCTGGGCATTTTCTTCCTTCCCCAGAAGTGACAGCCAACCCAGGCATCCTGCACGACACCACAGACATGGACGAGCTGCTCACCTGGATCAACAGCGGTGAGTTTGGGAGCAGCACAGCTGCTGGGGGCTGTCTGCGCTGAGCGCCTGCGGGAAAGCTGGCATTGCCCCACTGGGCATTTCTTCCATTGCCCAGAAGACACACCCAGCACCAGCACTCTGGCCGGCGATGCCGAAATTGACCCTTTGCTCGCCTGGATGGATGGTGAGTTTGCGGTCTGCACAGATGACCAGTGGGTGTCTGCACCAAGCAGGGGTGGGAAGGCTGCCATCATCGTTCCGGGGCATGTTCTGCTATTCCAGAAGCTGCGAGTGCTCTGCGCAGCTGCAGAAGGGAGGGGCTGGCGCAGCGCACCACTGCCACACAACCACCGAGCCCACGTGCCTCCAGCAGCCTCAACTCCTCTTCCATTGCAGAGCTGCCTCACTCCACCATGGCCAGCCGGGAGCTCAGCAACAACAAAGATGCTGAACCTGGGCTCCTCAACAACTCACGTGGGCACCAGGCAGCATCCCCTCAGCTGCCCGTGCCGAGCCCCCTGGCTGCTCCCGCACCGCCATCGCCAAACAACGCACACCCGATGGAAGAGGTGCTGCGAAGGCAGCCCCGGGTGATTCTCACCCGCCTGGCACTGCCCAGCCCACTGGCTGCCCCTGCACCTCCTGCACCTCGCACTGCACACCCCATGGCAGAGGTGCTGCGAAGGCAGCCCCGGGTGACTCTCACCCGCCTGGCACTGCCCAGCCCACTGGCTGCCCCTGCACCTCCTGCACCTCGCACTGCACACCCCATGGCAGAGCTGCAGCGGAGGCAGCCCCGGCTGGTTCTCCCCCGCCTCGCACTGCCACCCGGCTGCATCTCCTGCCGGCTGGCACACCAGAACCCAGGGCACAGCACTGAGCCAGCCAAGCGCCCCGTGCCTCCTCTGCTGCGCGCTGGGCGGCTCGTGGAAGAGGCGCCGCACAAACAGCCCCACGTGCTGCTCAGGCGCCTCGCACTGCCAGCCGCATGCATCTCCTGCCGGCTGGCACACCAGCACCACGGGGACAGCACCGCGCCGCCCACCAGCCCAACGCCTGCCTGCTCCACCACCAGAGGACAGAGCACCGCACACAGGCAGCACGCTGCCAGCATCCCAGGCACACACAGGAAGCTGCCGCGCTGCCACCGTGCGCCACACCACAAACGCCGGCGCTAGGCCAAGCTGCCGCTGTCAGCACGGCGGCCAGCACCAGGACTCGGCACGGTTATGGGCACACAGCAACACAACAACCCTTCCAGCAGCACCACCAGCACAAACAAACACCGAAAAGAATGCACCGCCAGGGCAAAGCACAGACGCCCACCGAGTCTGGAGCAGGACACAAGCTTAGCATCCGTGCCTGGGAGGAGGAAAGGGTAGCTACTGGGCATGCTGCTTCCTCCAGCACAGGTGCAACTGCAGGGCCGCCAGCCCAGAAGCAGCCTGCGGCTGCCAGTCACAGCAAAGCATCTCTCTGGAGGAAGCCAAAGCACTTGCAGTCATGCCAAGGAGGAGGGAAGGGTAGCTACCGGGCACGGATCTCACCTGCCAGCAGAGGGGGAGGGAATTTGGTGGGGTGGCAATTCTGGGTGAGAAATTGTACTCTGATAATATTGTACTCCAAAATTGCTGGAATTGGGAGGAAGGAATTGCTGGCGTGGGATTTTGGGGGGCTGGGAAATTTTGTGCAGGGGGAAGAAACTATTGGTGGGAGGGAGCGGGGGGCGGGGGCGGAAGGAGAGAAATTGATCAGGGGGTGGGAAACCGATCAGGGGGTGGGAAACCGATCAGGGGGTGGGAAACCGATCAGGGGGTGGGATCAGAAACTGTTGTTAAGGGTGGGAAATGGTTGGGAATCTTGTCATTTATGCACTGTTTTGTACGTTTCACTATTAAATGTCCTGCGTTCCCTTTGCTACACCTCTGCCTGCAGTCGTTCATGCAGCACCAAAGCCCTCCCAGACCCCCGTGCCCACCTCTGGGAATGTTGGGGTGGCTGCAGGCAGCCAAGAGCTCCTCCAGCTCCTCCAGGCTGAACATCTCCATCGGGGGTCACCCAGTTTGCACAAGGAGAGTCGAGGCAACGCCGAGAGGCAACGGGAGCTTACTGGGGAACTGCACAGAGCACCAGGGGGTGTGGGGAGCTTTGCACAACACTTGTGGGGTTGGGGGGCTCAAACGGTACCCAGCTGGCACATTTTCACCTCACTAACTTCCTGCTCTCCAACATCTCACCCAAGCCATTCAACAGGCCCTTTTCTCCAATGGGGGCAGACTTTCTCCTTGCCACTGACCTTCCCCCTCCACCTCCCCAGGCTGCCCGTCTCCCCCCTGGGCGCTGTGTTCCACGCATTCCCACCCTCATGCTGTCGCTCAGTGACACCTTTGTCACCCACTCACTCACCGTGGGTCCTCAGGAGGGCTGGGGGCTCAACTCCACTGGTTCCCAGTGCTTGCTTAAAAAATAAAATCCACCAAGAGAATCAAACACCAACACGTTTTGGTGGCACAGCCCAGCGCAGAGCTACGATCCCAAAGCCATTGTAAGGTTTAATTTAACAGTGCTGGGTGGGACGATTCAACTGCTTCAAGCTCAAACATGATGCAAGGGATTGATTAATCCATACATCTCAGCAACCTCAAATCCTGATGGCTTGGAAAAAATAAACAGAACATGCCATCTCAAATAGCAGATAATCAATCTACAGAACTGAATCCAGCACGCAGTCCTGTGGACAAATTCTGTGCTGGCAGCAGAGTCTTTTTACGACCATTAGGAACATCCCTACTTACAGAGCTACCACAACTTGGGCACTAAATACACAGACCCACCTGGCAGAACAGCAAATAAAGAAGCAACTTACCCTCCCCTTATCCAACTCCATTCTCACATCTAGAAGGGAAACTACAAGTTTAACTGCCATGAAAACATGAGGGGATTAAAAAATCATCTGGTATTTTCCAGGTAAACCACCAAGATCATAGAATCCCAAACAGTAAGGGATCCACAAGGAATCACCAAGTCCAACCTGATGCTCCAGGAAGGACAACCCAAACACAAATGGTCTTTAAGCTGCAGCAGCTCAGGACCAGGCCCACAGCCCTGGGGAGCCTGGCCACAGCCACTGGTATCAGGTGCAGCAAGCACAGGGAGCAGGCAGGCAGGCACAGCACAGCAAGCAAGGACCAATAAAGCTCCCCCTACTTGACAGCCAAAACACAAACTGCCATTTCACTTCTCATGGCTCTTCCCTGAGCTCCCAAACAAACACTTACTTCAGTCCCCTATCGCACTGCAACTGCTCATAATCAATAATCAAGATCTTATCGCTCACGACATAAGCAGCTCACATCTGCTTGTGGCAATGACATCCATTCCCATTGCGTCCCTTCATGTGAGCAAAATCACAGCCAGCTTTCTGACAGCCTCCTGCAAGATCCTCCACAAAGCACCCAGCACTTCTGAAGAGTGACAGCAAGGAAGGGTCATGCAAACACGCACACAAGGTCCCCCCCAGCCCAGAGCAGCCCATCACACACGCAGCGGCAGAAACACCAGTGCAATGGCAGCATATTACAGAGGCAGGAAAAGCACTGCTCACCATCTCCAAGGAGTCACCGACAGAACCAACTCCACAGCAGAGAACCTTCCAGAAAGAAACCCTTCCCTGCTCCCAGCCAGCCCTCAACTGAGCTCCAGGAGGGGCAGCCAGGCTCCGCCCCTTCCAGCCACGGAGCTCCATTGCCTTCAGCTGCGCTCCAGGGCTGACCGGCTCCTTTCCTCAGCTGCTCCATCAGTGGGTCAGGCTGGGATTCAGCACTTCTTAGACAGCAGACCAAAGGAAAAGATCGCAAAGCAAAGCTAGAGACAAAATACAAACAGCAAAGACAGCTTGCAGGATCCTAGGAAATAACAGCAAAGCACAGGCAGAAGGCAGAAGGCAGGGTTATGTCTGCGTGTCTGTCTGAAGGAAAAGCTGCAGGTGTTTAGTGCTGCTCCATGCACCCATCGCAGACAGCTGCACACAACAGGGCTCCAGCAGCACTGGCAGCTCCTGTCAGCTTCGCTATTAAAGCCATCTGACAAACTTCCAATTCCGGATTGCCAGTGCTTTAAAGAGAGAAGCACTAAAGCTGGCAAACGCACGGTGGCTCCAGATAACAAGCACCAAGTGAAATGGCACTTCAGGCCATCAGCATCCCTACGTTACTGCACCTCTTTTAGTTGATCCAGAGAGGCTTCCAGCTCCTTTCGAGCTGCTTCTCATTCCCTGAGCTGGAAAAACCAAGGGAAAAATGTTGAAATGGCTCCAAAACTCGTTCAATTTTCACTTAATCTCGATTTTGCCCTGCAGGTGGGGTTTTGTTTTTATTTCTGGTGTTGCACAACAGGTGACTGAAGTGACTGACACAGCTTGGAAGTTGAATCATTCCATCAAACACGCTGGTTTTCTTTGAAATCTCTCCCTGAAATCCATTAATTCCTACATACACTGTAGGAGGAATTTTACCAGCCCAAGCCGACTCCAGGTTTGGATTCAGCTGAAACTCCTTTCTCCCCCTGAGAAACACAAGATCTGCGCCTCGCTGCCATGTCAGAACAGACCTGGGGCACAGGGAAAGGAGCCAGAGAGTGTTTCCTCTGCTGCACGTTTGATTCCTCGCCATTGCAGACAGTCATGTCTTCGAGGTTGGAGAACAGTTCTCTGAATTCAGTGACACAAACTTCTGTAAAGACTTCGTTCTTACTTTCACGGTTTGGATTTTCACTTCTGTCTGAGTGCCTGCTGGACTCTCATCTTCAGCTCTGCTGCCGCTGCCCCAGGCGGATGGGGAAGGAACCTGCAGAGGGTGTCCTGTTGTTTTCTCCCCAGCAGTGGGTTCATTTTCCAAGTAGTCACACATTCACTTTCCAGTTCAGTCTCACCTATGATGCCTACTGCAAAGAACAAAAATTAGTGGAAAACAGATGATGATGTAGCTTAATGTGGAGACAGTTTCCAGCACGTACGTTATAATGTAACCTCATGTATAATCAATGAATACACAGATGTTATAACTGAGAAATATCCAGGAAAGTTAGGCTAAGTCAGATTATTACAACAAAAGGATGATAAATGGAAAATGTCCTGTCCTCTGGCTGCCGCCTCTTGCCTTCTGCAGGCCTTCTTGGACACCTATGAGCCTTGAGTGAGGCTGCATCAGTGTGAAACACCGGTAAGCTGTGGAGCTCTGAAGGGGAGCTGTGGGCTCCAGGACCTCAGGAGGGGCTGTGTGTGCTCTTTAATGTGCGTGCAGTCTGCTTGTGCTATGGCAGAAGGGCTCTGACAGCTGGGGCCGTGTTTGTGTGGTCAGGAAAAGTGGATGTGAACACTTCTCCCTTGGGAAAGATTGAAAAACAGAGCCTCTCGTTGCTGCTTACTGGATGTTTTTCATCTTTAGAAACACAGGTGTTTGAAGAATGCTGTTTTTCATGGGAGATGTGCCCGAATGTATCTGATGGACTATTTGCTGTGCCTTTCTACCACCAGAAATGCTACTGATATGATAGTAGTTCAGAAAGGCTGTGCAGTGCATTTGTTTCCTGGACTCACGTGACAAGGATGGCTGTGGAGATGTTGGTCTTGGGGCAGGAGTTGTTAGAAGCTTTTGAGAGTGGCCTCCGTGTGTTAGGAGTGATTGTGGTACCACTGCTCGGTCAGTTGGAGTGCATGAAACAAGTCTGAAGTCTTCTTTTAATGGAGCAATGGGAAAGGAGTCTATGGATTTGAGAGCTGACTTTCAGTCTGCGGGCATTTCCCAGGAGCTGGGGCGAGGGGTGAGGCAAGGAAAGTTGTGGTAGGAGGATGAGGTGTGGGAATAGGAATGTCTTCCAGTGATATCAACTCCTGCTGTTCCCTTTTTGGCTTGGAATGCATGCTTTTTGTAATGAAGAACAAACTCCTTGTGAGCTTGTGAATGAACTCATTCACACCTGTTACTGTCTGGCGTTCTTCTCCACACGGAGCTGCAATTGAAATGGACACTGCTGGTCTGATTGCCAGCCCCCTCCCGAATGCTCAGATCAGCCAAGTTTGCAAGGCCTGGCTCTTGGTGAGTTGGGCCCAAGGTCAGACGGTTGGCTCTTCTCAGCCTTGAGATGTGTTTTCCAGTTGCATGCTGTGCTACTCCTGTTGTGTTGACCTCTTGAGCTGCAGCCCTAACTGGGGATCCAAGCAGTCTAACACAGAAGGAATGGTTGAGATCTATGTGAGCTTGGATTGGAAATGCAGTGCCAAGGGCTGCACAAATGTGAGACAGTTCTGAGTGTAAGGAAAGGCATCTGCTGGGTGAGGGCGTTGCTGGGTGAGCGTCACCCTGCTGAAGAGCAGGCAGCTGTTGTCTTTGCAGACAGCCACATCCATGGGGATTGGAAGCTTTGTCTGCCTTCTGGCTCTTGGCTGCTGCTCTGAGAGTGGAGGTTCTTGCCCGGAGAGAAGCAGCAGCAGAAAGGATCCCATGCGTGGCCTCTGAGCCCTTCCAGACAAACCAGCTGGATTAGCGTGGCTGTGACCTTGGTTTGGAGTTCACCCAGCAGGCTTTGCCCAAAGCAGAATGAGCTGTGGGCACAGCGTCCAGCAGTGGAAGCGACCAACAGCTGGAGACAGCAGCAGCCTGAGCGGAAAGCGGCGCTCTTGAGGGAAATCCTCACTGTGAACAAAGGCCCAGAAGAAGAGAGCAGCTTGTCCCTGCGCTCACATAGTAAGGTTTTCCTTTCTGATCTGTTACCCCTCAGGCGCTGCCTGCAGCTGTGTGATGTGCTCTGCAGGAAGTGCCCATGTTTCACATTCCACCTCTTGTTATAAAGCTTAGAGGCACCCTCAATTTCTGCAGCCCTGAGCTTTGTGCCACGAGAGCTCTCCAGCTTCTACCCGGGATGTGGGACTGTAATGTGTCTACTCTGTCAGGCTCTTCTTCTCTTTTCTCTTTTAAGGTACCTCTTTTAAGTACCTCCTTTAAGGTAGGAAAATTCATTTCTGGGCCAGGAGAAGAAGAAATGCAGCAATCTTCACTGCACTGCTCAGTTTGCCAGAGTTGCCAAGTGCTCCTCGGTTTTCTCGTACCCTTCAATTCCCAGTCCATATTTTCCCCAAAGCAAAAGAATTCAGAGATAACCACCTACAGTTCAGTGATTTCAGTATTTATTTCTGACTGTGGCAATCACTTCAGTTCAGAAGTCACACTTAATTTACGGAGCCTGCTTTAATTCTGACCAAGGTTGCAGTGGCAGCTGGCTTCCCAAGGCTGCAGTACGTGGTGGTGGCACAGCCTCGGGCTTCTGCATTTGTGCTGATCCCACATTTCCTTTCTCTGTGTCGCAGGTCAGCTGGCGCTGGAAGCGAACGGCATCCAGTGTGAATGAAGGTCAGTGCAGGAGCAGCTGCTGCTGGGAGGAAGGAAGCGCAGGCTGATGGACGCTGACGCATCTCCCGGCACGGCACCAGAGGAGGCAGCAGTGATGCTGGGGGGCAGCTGCAGAAGAACACGAGGAGCTCCTCAGCAGGAAGCCACAAACCCTGCAGAAAGCTGCAGCAGACTCAGAGCACGCGTGGATGCCCAGGAGGAAATGCAGGCCCAGCGCTTGAGCAGCGCCTGGCCACAGAGTGCTGCAGCCCAACAACAAAGCTGTTCTGCCCAGATGGCTTTCCAAGGTGGACTCGTCTGTCCTCACAAAAACCAGAGGGCTGACTCATCCAAATGCTTGCTGATTGCTTGGGAGCCCAAATCCTCCCAGCCTCCAGCCTGGGGGAGCCTGGGGGCAACATCTCCTGGGTCTGATCATGCAGTGCCTGAGCGAGAGGATGACCCAGGCTGGTCACACAAGAGTCATCTTAATTTCTCTGTTTTGATACTTCAGATAACCCCATTGGGCGGCCCTCATGTTTTCTTACAATTTGGTACCAGGCCTGGTGACTTTGGGCCAGAGCCCAAAAGGCTGGATGCAGCCCAGGGGCTCACAGCCACAGCCCCAGTCAGAGATGCTGGCACACGCCCTGGGCCTAAAGATGCTGCCAGAGAAGCCGGGAGTGGCCCTGGGGCCTAAACACACAGCCAGAGAGACTGGCACCGGCCAAGGGACCTGAAGCCACAGCCTGAGCGGCCAGCACCGACCCTGGGTTGAAACCCAGCCAGAGAGGCTGCACTGGCCCTGGGCCTAAACCTGGAGCCACAGCACAAGAAGCCCGCACCAGATTCGTGCCTGAAGCCACAGCCTGAGAGCCGGCCCTGAAGTCTGAAGCTCCAGCCAGAGAGCCAGCACCAGCCCTGGGCCGTAATGCCGCGGTTACAGCCACAGGGGCAGCGCCAGAGCCGGGGCTGACAGCCACACCTACAGCCGGGCGGGCTGGCACCGGCCGTGGAGCCTAAAGCCAGTCCTGAAAGGCCGGCACCAGGCCTAGGCCTGACGCACAGCCCGAGAGGCCGGCACCAGGCCAAGGGCCCAAAGCCAGAGGCAGAGGCCGGCACCGGCCCTGGGCACAGCTGTGCCTTCCTGTTGCTTTCTGCTGATTCCTATAGGGCTCCACGGACCGCTCTGAGGCCATGCTGCTCCTTACTGGTTTTCACTTGGCCATGCTGCACCTTTCTGGACCGTACTGCTGTGCACTCCTCTCAGATCCCACTTGTTCCTCTGGGACCCCGCTGACCACTCTGAGGCCATACTGCGTTTTTACTGGGCTGCACAAAGGTCATCTTCACTTTTCTGTTGCTTTACTTCAATTAACCCCCATTCAATCAACCCCATTCACCACATTGGGTGAGTCTCATGTTTCCTACAGTTTGGATCTGGGAGGTGACCACTCCTTTGCCTATGATGAAAGCACAGCGGTGATGCAGGCACTTGCTGAGCTCACAGTGGTTGCCTGGCTGGGAGCGTTTGTGCCCCAGCTGGAGCAGAGCTGGTGGTCTGGTGAGCGTGCTGCACACCTAGACTGAGCTCTGTGCTTTTCTGGATTGATCTTCCTGTGAGAGCCCACTGGGAGCAGCGCTGCGGCGCGTGCGTCAGCTGGGCACAGTGACCAGGTCATCCGGCTGGGCAGTGACCAGGTGAGCTGGGTTTGGTGCTGGCTGGGGGCCGGGAGGTATCAGCAGAAAAGCTGGGCTGGGGAGGAGTTCCCAGCTCCAGCAGTGCCGTTCAGCATGGCTGTTTCCAGAGGAAACATGTTCTTGTTCAGATTCCATCCCACGTTTCAGTGAGGATGATGGGATGTCATTCCTCCCCTGGAAATTCACTGCTGAGCCCCACCTTCATGTTGGACATTGAAAAGCAAGGAGAGCACAAGCTTCTCAGAGCACAGCTCGTGCCCCCTGCCCCACGGGTGGCTGGGTGCAGAGCTGTGCAGGAGATGGAGAAGGGCACTTGCTGACACAAGCCGTGGCAGTCAGACCCAAACTGGACCTGGTGGCAGGCAGCTCTCGCAGCCAGCTGCCTTCCAGACGTTGCCCTCCTCAAGAGACTCCATGGTGCGGCAGGAGAAAGCTGGGAAGATGCTTCTTCCTCATGATTTTTCACTGGTGGATGCTTTCTGCAGGGTTCCTGTCCAAAAGGAGACTTTGGGTATCGAGGAAGAGTGAAGCCAGCTCTTTCCAGGAGCAGGAGAAGCTCCTGTGCAGAGAACCATCTGAGCTTGGGCTTCCTCTGAGACTTCAGCCATCATGTCTCAGCATGGAGACGAGCGCGGCTGCAATTCCCGCTCTGTGAGAGCAAAGGTAGGGCTGGGTATCTTTTGCTGGGTGTTTCTTCCTTTGTTTTTGTTTTCCAGGGGAAGGGGTGGAGCGGGGGGAGCCCTGCTGGTCCTTTGGGACCTCAGGAACTGGTTGGGTTCTGCGCTCGCTGACAGCCTGGGCTAATAACATGGGCATGGCTCAGGCTGTGTTTTCCCTCAGTGGTAAAGAACATCTCAGCACTCTGCTATCCCATCTCTGGCACGACCTGGAAGCTCTGTGCAAACCTCGGCTGCCCGTTCCCTCCAACGTTTCTTCTTTCTCTCCTCAGAAGCAGCGCGGCGCGGTTCCCCGCCTTTGGGAGCAGCAGCCAGCAGGCTGCCAGAGATCCCACGGCGCCTGGCAGCGCACAGAGGGACGCGATGGGCACGGGCCGTCCTCACTGCCACGCAAAAGTGAGTTTCTGCAGTCCTCTGTCATGAAGTATGGAGGAATGCCTTCTAGGTATCACTTCTGAGCGGCTGCAGTGCTGTAGGGATGTCCAGAAACCACGGTGGAAGCATTAGAAAGGCCGACAGCAGCAGCTGATGGCAGCAGCGAGACACAAGTCTGTGTATAAGTGGTGGTGCTCAGAGCTGAGTGCATTCCCTCTAGGAACAAGAGATCCGTGTCTCGACGTTTGCACCCGGTAGCGTTTTGTTTGCTGATGCAGCTTTGCTCTGCAGAATGCAGAGCTGCCAGGCAGTCCGGGGTTCCTCTGCTGCCATCTGGCAGGAATGAGAGCATAATGCTTTGTGTCAGCACACTGCAGTTTGAACACCAGTTTCTGCTCTGGCTGTAGAACAGCGTCTTCTGGTTTTGTGGTGCGTGTGGGCTAACAGGACAGTGCTGCTCCGGGTGTCTGTGCAATCACACTGGATCTGTCGTTGCAGGGACGGAGCCTGCGCGTCCGTGGGATGGTGCTGGGCACGGGGGGAAACGGAAAGCCTCCCCAGGTAAGAAGCTCCTGTGAGCTGTGCTGTGGGTGCTGCCTCTAAGCAGGGCTGCATGCAGGGCTGAGTGTGATGGAGGAGAGAGGAAAGGGCACTGCAGTTCTGTGCTGACTGCAGCAGTGGCACAAGGCTGTAGCAGAGGAAAGGAAATTGAAGAAACTACACTGGAAGACCAGAAGTTTGGTTGGCTGTGCTAAAACGTTCCTCCAAAGAGATGCTCTTCATGTCTCTGTTTCCTTTCTGTCAGATGCTGATGCAAGCAGCCTTCCAGCAAAGCGCAGCCTTGCAGAGAGGCAAGGCAGAAGCACCGAGTGTGGCACAGCACCCAAGAGAGGTATGGACACACAGCAGGCACCTGGGTTTGGTGCACTGTCTTTCTAGCTAGGCTCTCTGTCTATTCTGTCTGGGACTGACGTTGTTGTGTGTTGCTTGAGGTATTAATCCCTGGGATCTACTATTACCTTCCTGTCCCGTTTTGTAGCCTCAACCCAACGTTCACCCAAGATGCTAAGATTCCTTACTGTGTACACTCGAGATCAGGTTTCCTAGTATCGAGGCCCATTGTGCAGACTGAAAGTATCACTGGACTCTCGTTGTATCTCCTTGCTTCTCTTTTCTTGATTATAACAGACAGAGGTGCTGAGTCCAACGGAAAGATCGACCCGAAAGCGGTGCAGGAAGGGCTTTCTGGGAGAGCTCATCTGCAGGCTGGGGGGCTTCCTACATCAGCAGGTCCCAGCTCAGGGGGAAGACCTGCCCCTGCCGTGTGCCCCCGCTCTGTCTCCAAGTCCCTGGCTGCAGGTAAACGCAAGAGCACGGAGGAAGAGCAGCAAACATCAGCGCTGCTGCCTGCCTGCAAAAGAGCCAGAGGTCAGAGCGGAGGCAGCGTGCCGGCTCCAGCAGCACAGCCTGGGCCTGCTGCAGCACGGAGCTCCAAGCTGCGAGGTAAGCAGGTGCTGTGCTACCGCCCTGCAGGGCAGCTGCTGCCCTGATCAAGCACACCGAGGCTGCAGAGGGTTTGCTTTGCTTTCTCCTTCTCTGCAGAGGGGAAAAGAGTTGGAGCCTACAAAGTCCAAAGGCAGTGAGGTGCCACACTATGTAACCCCGTCTCTTTAACTGCCTGGTGGTCTTCTGTTTGTCCCTCTGGAAATGTCATTCACTGAGAGGCTTCCTGCTCAAATTTCCCGTCTTTTTTCTGCCTTCTGCTTTTGTGGTACCCATGTTTACACAGTTCTGCTGCTCACAGAATGAATTCATTTTTATTCTTGCTTTATAGCAAGAAGACAACGACAAAAAGAGAGGAGAAGGGAATTGAAGAAGGCTTCCCTCAGAGCTGCAGCTGCACATGCAGAGGTGAGTCCTTGGCGAGCACAGACACGGCTCTTGTTGCCCTCAGTGCCTCTGTCTGACAGCCGTGAAAGATGCTGTAAGGTCCTGAGGGCAGTGATGTCACAGAAAAACACCCAGCTGTGTGTCTGAGGAAGTCACGCTGTCAGTGAGAGCTGCCCAGGCGAGCTTGGGTGCCTTCCTCTGCCTTCAGAAGGACGCTGTTGGTAACGGCCGGAGGGTTTTGCTGCCATAAGGAGCCTTGCCATGTCGGGCACTGCGACCTTGGAAACCTCGTTCCCCCAGCAGAGCATGAATCTTAGCATAGGCAGCTGCTGTGGGAAGTAACGCCAGCGACCTGAACGGCAGGAACGTGCTGTGCTGCATGGGGCCGTTCTGCAAGTGTCCTGATCAGCCTTTCTGAAGGAGAGCTCCCCACATTGTTTCTACACTCACTCTGTTTCTTTCCAGTGCTCCACAATGAACAGCCTGGTGGAGATGATGCAGCAGCTGCAGCTGAGGGACTGAGAGGAGCAGCATCAGCCGGCAGCGCTGCGGCGCGCGGCGTTACAGGGCAGCGCTGCGAGTGCCACCCAACTCCAACTAAACTTTGGTTGTGGTCAATAAAAACATCACCAGTAGAGATGGACACAGAGCGCACGGCCCGATTTGTGCAGCGGCAGCCAGGAGCTGCTGCTCCAACGACTTCCTGGCGCACTCACACAACCCTGTGCACTCACACACACTGCCTGCACCTCCTGGCACACCTGTGCGCAACCATCCGAACGCACGGGCAAAGGTGTGCAAAGCCACACAGCCTTGTGCAGAGCCCTCCCTGCACACGCCGTGTTCATGCACATGGACACGCACACGTGTGTGCTGCCGTGTTCTGCTTCTGGCCTTCGGTGTCTGGAGGGGGGCGGCAAGAAAGAAGGGCAAAGAGAGAGAGTTGAGATGGGACGGATGGCAGAAGTCTGTCACAATAAGGGTGGCACTGGAGCAGGGACACTGTCATGGGAAAACAGCCAGATTGAAGGGGAAAAACAGGGATTTCGGGGTGAAGTAGATCCCAGATCCTACTTGTTCTTCTGGGACCCCGCTGACCACTCTGAGGCCATACTGCGTTTTTACTGGGCTGCACAAGGGTCATCTTCACTTCTCTGTTGCTTTACTTCAGTTAACCCCCATTCCATTAACCCCATTCACCCCATGGGTGAGTCTCATGTTTCCTACAGTTTGGATCTGGGAGGTGACCACTCCTTTGCCTATGACAAAAGCACAGTCGTGATGCCGAACCCAAAGCCATCGCTCCCAGACCCAGCTGTGCCATTCCACTCACCCCAGTGCCTCAGCCCAAAACATTTACAAGGGAGAGATTCTGCATTTCCTGATCAACTTCAGCAACCCTCTGGAGCACCTGAAAAAATCAGACAGCCCCAACAAAGCCACCTCTCTCCATTATCTCCATTATTCCTGCTTTCCCCAGCCCTGCGATAACCAGCTTGCACAGCCCTCCAACCCCACGCACCACCACCATCCCACAAGGGCTCACTGCAGCACCAGCTCTACCCCACAGCGACGTGGCACAGCCAGCACACCTACAGCACTCCACACACCTCCGCTTCCCACTGCAGCACCAAGCTGCTGCCTTGCTCTGGATCAGCCCTGGCCCCTCGGAGAGGTGGGCAGCGGGATGCTGCAGCACTGGGATGCTGTCAGAGCTGCTGTGGCCCATGGCCACAATGAGCTGGACCGTGTCATGTTTTAAAAACATAAGGGAGCAGAATGAGCAGCAGAGGTTTTCTTGCTAGAGATGCTGTGCCCCTGTGCAGTTCTGTAGAGCCAACACAGACATGCAGTGGATGTTCCCATCTTGCCATGCTGTGCCCAGGATGCTCTGCAGCTCCCTGGTACAAAGCCCCTGCTCCATCCTACAAAACCATGCCATTTTAGTTCTCAAGTATGCTGCCTTACAGCAGGGGCTACTGAGGTTATAAAGGGCTCAGGACAGCAGCAAGCATCCAAGGCAAGCACATGGGCTGCTTAAGAACACTGAGCATCCACAGCTGACCCACACCTCTATGAGTCGTGTCCACAGCTGATGTCCACAGCTCCCTCAGATGCTAGAGTAAAGCTCAGGCTCACCCAGGCTGTGCCTTTCCCTGAACTGCTCCCTTTCACAGTGAAAGCTGGCAGAGCTGGGCCCAAGGCCACCTCTTACCTCCTGAGCTGGTTGCAGGGTCCCTCAGTCAAGCGCAGGGCAGGAAGGAAGCTGAGACCCTTATAGGACCTCCATAGCTGAGACTCTTACAGGTCGTTTCCAACCTTGTGATTCCATGATTCAGTCAGTTCCTTGCTGCTCACTCCCATCAGAAAGGTCTTCTGTTTGCTTTACAGGTGGGAAGGGGCAGAGGACACCTGTAACAATCAGAATGATCAGTGCAGTGGAAGGAGGTGTAACCACAAAGGGACTGGCACAACAGAAGGGTGTTACAAAGGCAAAGGAAAGTGCTCAACTGTCCCTGAAGATCCAGGCTCACATGGAAAACTCCACAAGGGAGGGATCTCCAACCAGAGATCCTTGCCCACTGCAGGGTCAGCCCTTCAGTGAGGTCTAACAGAGGTGCAGCCAGGCTCCCCTCATTCCATCATACAACTGAACTGCCCTCACCTGCACTCCCAGCGCTGACTGGGCCCTTTCCCCAGATGCTCCATCTGGGCTGGTGGTTCAGGCCCTGACTCAACACTCACCACACAGCATTTCTCAACAAATAACAGCCAAAGGGGGAAATGGTTTTTCCCCTGCTGTTTTCCAGGCTGCTCTAACAATCCCACCTCTGCTGTGCTGGTTGGCAGAGCTGACAACAGGATCTTCTCACGAGCCAGCAGGATGAGGAAGTGAGTAGAGTTTTTGGAAACGTGCCTGCTGTCAGGGTGGGAGTTTGGGCCCGCCCCAGCACCATGCATTTCCACAACACGACATGGGAGGTGGCAAAGGTGTGGGAGTCAGTGGAGAGCTGGTGGAGGAGGAGAAGCTTGGATGCCTGGCAGTTTGAGGGGACATGAGGAGCTGCACCCATCACAGCCATGGGCAGCGCAGACAGACGGCCATCAGACATGATGTGCAGGGTCTTCATGACTGGAGCTTCAGGGGATGGCCGTGGTCACTGTGGAGAAGGGAAGAGTGTGGGCAGCAATTGTGGAGACAGGGCACCTACCCTGGGCTGCAGCCCATACAGCAGGGTTGCAGGGTTTCAGGCTGCACAAAAAACCCTTTGTCTCATTTACTTTTCAGAAGGACTCAAAATCCAACCCCAGCACTGGCACAGCCTGCGCAGAGCACGGCAAAGGAACCCAAAACCTGTCGGCTCCGTTCCTACACCCCTCAGATCACTCCAAGACCTCTCTCACCCTTCAGCAATCCCACCCTCTCCCAGGGCGGCAAGGACCAAAGGGCTCTTCCTTGGTCAAGAACTCTCCATCCAACTCCCAAAGCTCTCAAACACCTCAGGCACCTTCAGCTTTGTCATACCAGCAGGGAAGTGCATGCACCCACCTGCCACAGCTTCGCAAGAAGACACCACTCACTGCTGAATTACCTGATGGGCCACGTATGTCATACCAACAGAGAGAACAGAGGAAAAAACAACTGAGAGATGGAGAAAAAGGCCCTTAATAAACCAAGGACCTTGGGGCTCTCTCATGTTATTCACTGGGACGGGCAAAGCCTTGGGAAGGAAGGGCACTGGGCTGCAAAATGCCCATCCATACCGTCACTGATCCTGGGGATGGGAAACCACTGGGATGGGAAGGAGGTCTGGGTACGAAAAGGCAAAGCATGGCAAGCCGGGGGAAAGGGGCTGAGCCCAACGGTCACAGAACCCCCGTGGGGGGAGGGGCTCCCCCAACTGCCACTCTCCAGCTGTCATGGCAGGTAAGGCAGCAGCTCCCCCTGCTCTGTCGCTCCAGCTGACCCCAGCGCCCCACATCTCACCCCTGTGGCCCCGGATCTCATCCCAGAGCCGCAGAAAACACCCCTGGGACCCGGATCTCACCCCAGATCCCACTCCTGTCACCCGGATCTCACCCCAAGGCCCCGGCTCTCAGCCCAGCGCCCCTTCTGCCATTTCCCCACAGAGAGATTCCCTCGAGCGCTGACGGTGCCTCTGACGCCTGACGCCACTTGCTTTGATGCCACTGTGCCGCCACCGGACCCCGCCTGGATGCAGCCCACCGTCCGCGGACCGATGCCGGTACCCCCACAATCCTTCCCTGTCCCCACTGCCACCCACCTGGCACCTCAGCCCTCTGTCTGGCCCGGCCTACCAGGTGACTGGGGACAGGCAGCGCAGCTCCCACCCAGGGGGCTGCCCCCAACCCTGGCTCAGCTGCCACCTGTGGGCCTCACCCCAACTGTGGGGCTGCACTCACCGGTGCTGCTGCTCCTACCTGGGGGGCTGCACCCAGCTACGGCTCCCCCCCACACCCCTGCTCCCTGCTCAGGACGTCCCCTGCCCGCAGGGCCGCTGCCGCCCCAGCAGCCGATGGGGCTGTGGCCCGGGGCCGTGCCCCCCCACGCGGAGCCCCCGCAGCCCGCAGGCACCTGCCTGCCGCAGGCCCCCGGCTGCCCCGGCCCCCCCCCAGTTCTTTTGCAGGTACCCTCCCTGCAGGAGCAGGTGCTCCCCATGCCCTGCACCCTGCCCAACACCTGGCAGCCGCCAATGCAGCCCATCCAACATGCCGTGCTGCTCTCGGAGGACCAGGGGCACCCAGCGCCCACCGACGTCTGCCCCCACCCTGCCACGGCTCCGCTCACCTGCAGCGCTGCCTCGCTGCAATCAGGCCGTGAGTTCAGGGGCTGCAGGGCGGGCGGCAGGCTGTCTACTCCACGGGGCTGTGGCAAAGCTGGCATTGCCCCGCTGGGGATGCTCTTGCTTGGCCAGCAGTGTCAACGAGCGCAGACACCCTGGAGGACGTCGCCGAGGACATGGCTGAGCTCCTGACGTGGATCAACGAGGGTGAGGCTGGGGGCAGCAGAGCTGGCGGGGGGTGCTCGCACCGAGCGGGCATGGGAAAGCTGGCAGTGCCCCTCTGGGCATTTTCTTCCTTCTCCAGAAGTGACAGCCAACCCAGGCATCCTGCACGACACCACAGACATGGACGAGCTGCTCACCTGGATCAACAGCGGTGAGTTTGGGAGCAGCACAGCTGCTGGGGGCTGTCTGCGCTGAGCGCCTGCAGGAAAGCTGGCATTGCCCCACTGGGCATTTCTTCCATTGCCCAGAAGACACACCCAGCACCAGCACTCTGGCCGGCGATGCCGAAATTGACCCTTTGCTCGCCTGGATGGATGGTGAGTTTGCAGTCTGCACAGATGACCAGTGGGTGTCTGCACCAAGCGGGGGTGGGAAGGCTGCCATCATCATTCCGGGGCATGTTCTGCTATTCCAGAAGCTGCGAGTGCTCTGCACAGCTGCAGAAGGGAGGGGCTGGCGCAGCGCACCACTGCCACACAACCACCAAGCCCACGTGCCTCCAGCAGCCTCAACTCCTCTTCCATTGCAGAGCTGCCTCACTCCACCATGGCCAGCCGGGAGCTCAGCAACAACAAAGATGCTGAACCTGGGCTCCTCAACAACTCACGTGGGCACCAGGCAGCATCCCCTCAGCTGCCCATGCCGAGCCCCCTGGCTGCTCCCGCACCGCCATCGCCAAACAACGCACACCCGATGGCAGAGGTGCTGCGAAGGCAGCCCCGGGTGATTCTCACCCGCCTGGCACTGCCCAGCCCCCTGGCTGCCCCTGCACCTCCTGCACCTCGCACTGCACATCCCATGGCAGAGGTGCTGCGAAGGCAGCCCCAGGTGATTCTCACCCGCCTGGCACTGCCCAGAGCACTGGCTGCCCCTGCACCTCGCACTGCACACCCCATGGCAGAGCTGCAGCGGAGGCAGCCCCGGCTGATTCTCCCCCGCCTCGCACTGCCACCCGGCTGCATCTCCTGCCGGCTGGCACACCAGCACCCAGGGCACAGCACCGAGCCGGCCAAGCGCCCCGTGCCTCCTCTGCTGCGCGCTGGGCGGCTCGTGGAAGAGGCGCCGCACAAACAGCCCCACGTGCTGCTCAGGCGCCTCGCACTGCCAGCCGCATGCATCTCCTGCCGGCTGGCACACCAGCACCACGGGGACAGCACCGCGCCGCCCACCAGCCCAACGCCCGCCTGCACCACCACCAGAGGACAGAGCACCGCGCACAGGCAGCACGCTGCCAGCATCCCAGGCACACACAGGAAGCTGCCGCGCTGCCACCGTGCGCCACGCCACAAACGCCGGCGCTAGGCCAAGCTGCCGCTGTCAGCACGGCGGCCAGCACCAGGACTCGGCACGGTTATGGGCACACAGCAACACAGCAACAACCCTTCCAGCAGCACCAGCAGCAGCACAAACAAACACCGAAAAGAATGCACCGCCAGGGCAAAGCACAGACGCCCACCGAGTCTGGAGCAGGACACAAGCTTAGCATCCGTGCCTGGGAGGAGGAAAGGGTAGCTACTGGGCATGCTGCTTCCTCCAGCACAGGTGCAACTGCAGGGCCGCCAGCCCAGAAGCAGCCTGCGGCTGCCAGTCACAGCAAAGCATCTCTCTGGAGGAAGCCAAAGCACTTGCAGTCATGCCAAGGAGGAGGGAAGGGTAGCTACCGGGCACGGATCTCACCTGCCAGCAGAGGGGGAGGGAATTTGGTGGGGTGGCAATTCTGGGTGAGAAATTGTACTCTGATAACATTGTACTCCAAAACTGCTGGAATTGGGAGGAAGGAATTGCTGGCGTGGGATTTTGGGGGGCTGGGAAGTTTTGTGCAGGGGGAAGAAACTATTGGTGGGAGGGAGCGGGGGGGTGGGGGAAGGGGAGAAATTGATCAGGGGGTGGGAAACTGATCAGAGGGTGGGAATTTTAGGGGGTGGGATCAGAAACTGTTGTTTGGGGTGGGAAATGGTTGGGAATCTTGTCATTTATGCTCTGTTTTGTACGTTTCACTATTAAATGTCCTGCGTTCCCTTTGCTACACCTCTGCCTGCAGTCGTTCATGTAGCACAAAAGCCCCCACAGACCCCCGCGCCCATCCTCTGGGGATGTTGGGGTGGCTGCAGGCAGACAAGAGCTCCTCCAGGCTGAACATCTCCATCGGGAGCACTGAGTTTGCACAAGGAGAGTCGAGGCAACGCCGAGAGGCAACGGGAGCTTACAGGGGAACTGCACAGAGCACCAGGGGGCGTGGGGAGCTTTGCACAGCACTTGTGGGGTTGGGGGGCTCAAACGGTACCCAGCTGGCACATTTTCACCTCACTTACTTCCTGCTCTCCAACATCCCACCCAAGCCATTCAACAGGCCCTTTTCTCCAATGGGGGCAGACTTTCTCCTTGTGCCTGACCTTCCCCACCCACCTTCCCAGGCTGCCCGTCTCCCCCCTGGGCGCTGTGTCCCACGCATTCCCACCCTCATGCTGTCGCTCAGTGACACCTTTGTCACCCACTCACTCACCGTGGGTCCTCAGGAGGGCTGGGGGTGTCCTGTGAAAGCAACCCCAGGGACAGCTCTGCTCCCGAGCCCTGGAAGACACAGCTCCTGGAAAAACACCTGCAACGCTGCTTCATCTCATCACCTTGCACTCCACCTGGGCGCTGTGTGGAAGCCAGCTGCTTCCCCTGCTGTCTCAACACTGGGCTCCTCTCTCACTCTGCTCCTCACCCAACACCCAGCACTGCTTTTACCATGCCCTTGCTGAAGAGCACACAAGGAACGCAAGCACACTGCTCTCCCTAGGAAAAACATGGCTCCCAGGCACCTGCACTGCAAACCTACCAACAGACGGTTAAGTCTCACAGGAATCACAAAAGCTTAAAACAAACCCGAGGCCCCTGTTTAGCAGTAATGCTTGGCTGAATTTGGGCTCACAGTAGGATTCCAACTCGTCACCTTCCTGCCTTCCAACTGCCTTCGCTGTGCTCTGAAGCTAAGATCCATTGCTTAATGCCCTTATGTAACAGCATCCACTTCATCAACACAGAGGAAGGAACGTCTCAGTAATTACATCACACACCAGCCAGGCTGCTAAGGACCCGTAACTCTTCTGGGACAGCTTCATCCAAACCATTCTGCATTAGCCCTGCTATCACCCCAAACTCGTTCCATTACTGCTTTGAGGGCTCAGAGCCTGAACTCCACTAAAAGGCCACCTGTCACCATGAAATCAGGCACACCTGACACAACCACACCACTAAGGCTCCTCTGCTCCACTCTACTGGTTCCCAGTGCTCGCTTAAAAAATAAAATCCACCAAGAGAATCAAACACCAACACGTTTTGGTGGCACAGCCCAGCGCAGAGCTACGATCCCAAAGCCATTATAGGGTTTAATTTAATAGTGCTGGGTGGGACGATTCAACTGCTTCAAGCTCAAACATGATGCAAGTGATTGATTAATCCATACATCTCAGCGACCTCAAATCCTGATGGCTTGGAAGAAATAAACAGAACATGCCATCTCAAATAGCAGATAATCAATCTACAGAACTGAATCCAGCACGCAGTCCTGTGGACAAATTCTGTGCTGGCAGCAGAGTCTTTTTACGACCATTAGGAACATCCCTACTTACAGAGCTACCACAACTTGGGCACTAAATACACAGACCCACCTGGCAGAACAGCAAATAAAGAAGCAACTTACCCTCCCCTTATCCAACTCCGCTCTCACATCTAGAAGTGGAACTACAGGTTTAAATGCCATGAAAACATGAGGGGATAAAAAAAATCATCCGGTATTTTCCAGGTAAACCACCAAGATCATAGAATCCCAAGCTGTAAGGGATCCACAAGGAATCACCAAGTCCAACCTGATGCTCCAGGAAGGACAACCCAAACACAAATGGTCTTTAAGCTGCAGCAGCTCAGGACCAGGCCCACAGCCCTGGGGAGCCTGGCCACAGCCACTGGTATCAGGTGCAGCAAGCACAGGGAGCAGGCAGGCAGGCACAGCACAGCAAGCAAGGACCAATAAAGCTCCCCCTACTTGACAGCCAAAACACAAACTGCCATTTCACTTCTCATGGCTCTTCCCTGAGCTCCCAAACAAACACTTACTTCAGTCCCCTATCGCACTGCAACTGCTCATAATCAATAATCAAGATCTTATCGCTCACGACATAAGCAGCTCACATCTGCTTGTGGCAATGACATCCATTCCCATTGCGTCCCTTCATGTGAGCAAAATCACAGCCAGCTTTCTGACAGCCTCCTGCAAGATCCTCCACAAAGCACCCAGCACTTCTGAAGAGTGACAGCAAGGAAGGGTCATGCAAACACGCACACAAGGTCCCCCCCAGCCCAGAGCAGCCCATCACACACGCAGCGGCAGAAACACCAGTGCAATGGCAGCATATTACAGAGGCAGGAAAAGCACTGCTCACCATCTCCAAGGAGTCACCGACAGAACCAACTCCACAGCAGAGAACCTTCCAGAAAGAAACCCTTCCCTGCTCCCAGCCAGCCCTCAACTGAGCTCCAGGAGGGGCAGCCAGGCTCCGCCCCTTCCAGCCACGGAGCTCCATTGCCTTCAGCTGCGCTCCAGGGCTGACCGGCTCCTTTCCTCAGCTGCTCCATCAGTGGGTCAGGCTGGGATTCAGCACTTCTTAGACAGCAGACCAAAGGAAAAGATCGCAAAGCAAAGCTAGAGACAAAATACAAACAGCAAAGACAGCTTGCAGGATGCTAGGAAATAACAGCAAAGCACAGGCAGAAGGCAGAAGGCAGGGTTATGTCTGCGTGTCTGTCTGAAGGAAAAGCTGCAGGTGTTCAGTGCTGCTCCATGCACCCATCGCAGACAGCTGCACACAACAGGGCTCCAGCAGCACTGGCAGCTCCTGTCAGCTTCGCTATTAAAGCCATCTGACAAACTTCCAATTCCGGATTGCCAGTGCTTTAAAGAGAGAAGCACTAAAGCTGGCAAACGCACGGTGGCTCCAGATAACAAGCACCAAGTGAAATGGCACTTCAGGCCATCAGCATCCCTACGTTACTGCACCTCTTTTAGTTGATCCAGAGAGGCTTCCAGCTCCTTTCGAGCTGCTTCTCATTCCCTGAGCTGGAAAAACCAAGGGAAAAATGTTGAAATGGCTCCAAAACTCGTTCAATTTTCACTTAATCTCGATTTTGCCCT
Organism: Lagopus muta; assembly: GCF_023343835.1. Taxonomy (NCBI): domain Eukaryota; kingdom Metazoa; phylum Chordata; class Aves; order Galliformes; family Phasianidae; genus Lagopus; species Lagopus muta. The sequence goes on along the minus strand of NC_064439.1, from coordinate 48,233,839 downwards.
GCAGTTGGGGTTTTGTTTTTATTTCTGGTGTTGCACAACAGGTGACTGAAGTGACTGACACAGCTTGGAAGTTGAATCGTTCCATCAAACACGCTGGCTTTCTTTGAAATCTCTCCCTGAAATCCATTAATTCCTACATACACTGTAGGAGGAATTTTACCAGCCCAAGCTGACTCCAGGTTTGGATTCAGCTGTCACTCCTTTCTCCCCCTGGGAAACACAAGATCTGCGCCTCGCTGCCATGTCAGAACAGACCTGGGGCACAGGGAAAGGAGCCAGAGAGTGTTTCCTCTGCTGCACGTTTGATTCCTCACCATTGCAGACAGTCATGTCTTCGAGGTTGGAGAACAGTTCTCTGAATTCAGTGACACAAACTTCTGTAAAGACTTCGTTCTTACTTGCACGTTTTGGATTTTCACTTCTGTCTGAGTGCCTTCTGGGCTCTCATCTTCAGCTCTGCTGCCACTGCCCCAGGCGGATGGGGAAGGAACCTGCAGAGGGTGTCCTGTCGTTTTCTCCCCAGCAGTGGGTTCATTTTCCAAGTAGTCACACGTTCACTTTCCAGGTCAGTCTCACCTATGATGCCTACTGCAAAGAACAAAAATTAGTGGAAAACAGATGATGATGTAGCTTAATATGGAGACAGTTTCCAGCACGTACGTTATAATGTAACCTCATGTATAATCAATGAATGCACAGATGTTATAATTGAGAAATATCCAGGAAAGTTAGGCTAAGTCAGATTATTACAACAAAAGGATGACAAATGGAAAATGTCCTGTCCTCTGGCTGCCGCCTCTTGCCTTCTGCAGGCCTTCTTGGACACCTATGAGCCTTGAGTGAGGCTGCATCAGTGTGAAACACCGGTAAGCTGTGGAGCTCTGAAGGGGAGCTGTGGGCTCCAGGACCTCAGGAGGGGCTGTGCGTGCTCTTTAATGTGCGTGCAGTCTGCTTGTGCTATGGCAGAAGGGCTCTGACAGCTGGGGCCGTGTTTGTGTGGTCAGGAAAAGTGGATGTGAACACTTCTCCCTTGGGAAAGATTGAAAAACAGAGCCTCTCGTTGCTGCTTACTGGATGTTTTTCATCTTTAGAAACACAGGTGTTTGAAGAATGCTGTTTTTCATGGGAGATGTGCCCGAATGTATCTGATGGACTATTTGCTGTGCCTTTCTACCACCAGAAATGCTACTGATATGATAGTAGTTCAGAAAGGCTGTGCAGTGCATTTGTTTCCTGGACTCACGTGAGAAGGATGGCTGTGGAGATGTTGGTCTTGGGCAGGAGCTGTTGGAAGCTTTTGAGAGTGGCCTCCGTGTGTTGTGAGTGATTGTGGTACCACTGCTCGGTCAGTTGGAGTGCCTGAAACAAGTCTGAAGTCTTCTTTTAATGGAGCAATGGGAAAGGAGTCTATGGATTTGAGAGCTGACTTTCAGTCTGCGGGCATTTTCCAGGAGCTGGGGCGAGGGGTGAGGCAAGGAAAGCTGTGGTAGGAGGATGAGGTGTGGGAATAGGAATGTCTTCCAGTGATAGCAACTCCTGCTGTTCCCTTTTTGGCTTGGAATGCATGCTTTTTTTAATGAAGAACAAACTCCTGGTGCAGCTTGTGAATGGAACTCATCCACACCTGTTACTGTTAGGCGTTCTTCTCTACACGGAGCTGCAATTGAAATGGACACTGCTGGTCTGATTGCCAGCCCCCTCCCGCATGCTCAGATCGACAAAGTTTGCAAGGCCTGGCTCTTGGTGAGTTGTGCCCAAGGTCAGACGGTTGGCTCTTCTCAGCCTTGAGATGTGTTTTCCAGTTGCATGCTGTGCTGCTCCTGTTGTGTTGACCTCTTGAGCTGCAGCCCTAACTGGGGATCCAAGCAGTCTAACACAGAAGGAATGGTTGAGATCTATGTGAGCTTGGATTGGAAATGCAGTGCCAAGGGCTGCACAAATGTGAGACAGTTCTGAGTGTAAGGAAAGGCATCTGCTGGGTGAGGGCTTTGCTGGGTGAGCGTCACCGTGCTGAAGAGCAGGCAGCTGTTGTCTTTGCAGACAGCCACATCCATGGGGATTGGAAGCTTTGTCTGCCTTCTGGCTCTTGGCTGCTGCTCTGAGAGTGGAGCTTCTTGCCCGGAGAGAACCAGCAGCAGAAAGGATCCCATGCGTGGCCTCTGAGCCCTTCCAGACAAAGCAGCTGGATTAGCGTGGCTGTGACCTTGGTTTGGAGTTCACCCAGCAGGCTTTGCCCAAAGCAGAATGAGCTGTGGGCACAGCGTCCAGCAGTGGAAGCGACCAACAGCTGGAGACAGCAGCAGCATGAGCGGAAAGCGGCGCTCTTGAGGGAAATCCTCACTGTGAACAAAGGCCCAGAAGAAGAGAGCAGCTGGTCCCTGCGTTCACATAGTAAGGTTTTCCTTTCTGATCTGTTACCCCTCAGGCGCTGCCTGCAGCTGTGTGATGTGCTCTGCAGGAAGTGCCCATGTTTCACATTCCACCTCTTGTTATAAAGTTTAGAGGCACCCTCAATTTCTGCAGCCCTGAGCTTTGTGCCACGAGAGCTCTCCAGCTTCTACCCGGGATGTGGGACTGTAATGTGTCTACTCTGTCAGGCTCTTCTTCTCTTTTCTCTTTTAAGGTACCTCTTTTAAGTACCTCCTTTAAGGTAGGAAAATTCCTTTCTGGGCCAGGAGAAGAAGAAATGCAGCAATCTTCCCTGCACTGCTCAGTTTGCCTGAATTGCCAAGTGCTCCTCGGTTTTCTCGTACCCTTCAATTCCCAGTCCATATTTTCCCCAAAGCAAAAGAATTCAGAGATAACCACCTACAGTTCAGTGATTTCAGTATTTATTTCTGACTGTGGCAATCACTTCAGTTCAGAAGTCACACTTAATTTACGGAGCCTGCTTTAATTCTGACCAAGGTTGCAGTGGCAGCTGGCTTCCCAAGGCTGCAGTACGTGGTGGTGGCACAGCCTCGGGCTTCTGCATTTGTGCTGATCCCACATTTCCTTTCTCTGTGTCGCAGGTCAGCTGGCGCTGGAAGCGAACGGCATCCAGTGTGAATGAAGGTCAGTGCAGGAGCAGCTGCTGCTGGGAGGAAGGAAGCGCAGGCTGATGGACGCTGACGCATCTCCCGGCACGGCACCAGAGGAGGCAGCAGTGATGCTGGGGGGCAGCTGCAGAAGAACACGAGGAGCTCCTCAGCAGGAAGCCACAAACCCTGCAGAAAGCTGCAGCAGACTCAGAGCACGCGTGGATGCCCAGGAGGAAATGCAGGCCCAGCGCTTGAGCAGCGCCTGGCCACAGAGTGCTGCAGCCCAACAACAAAGCTGTTCTGCCCAGATGGCTTTCCAAGGTGGACTCGTCTGTCCTCACAAAAACCAGAGGGCTGACTCATCCAAATGCTTGCTGATTGCTTGGGAGCCCAAATCCTCCCAGCCTCCAGCCTGGGGGAGCCTGGGGGCAACATCTCCTGGGTCTGATCATGCAGTGCCTGAGCGAGAGGATGACCCAGGCTGGTCACACAAGAGTCATCTTAATTTCTCTGTTTTGATACTTCAGATAACCCCATTGGGCGGCCCTCATGTTTTCTTACAATTTGGTACCAGGCCTGGTGACTTTGGGCCAGAGCCCAAAAGGCTGGATGCAGCCCAGGGGCTCACAGCCACAGCCCCAGTCAGAGATGCTGGCACACGCCCTGGGCCTAAAGATGCTGCCAGAGAAGCCGGGAGTGGCCCTGGGGCCTAAACACACAGCCAGAGAGACTGGCACCGGCCAAGGGACCTGAAGCCACAGCCTGAGCGGCCAGCACCGACCCTGGGTTGAAACCCAGCCAGAGAGGCTGCACTGGCCCTGGGCCTAAACCTGGAGCCACAGCACAAGAAGCCCGCACCAGATTCGTGCCTGAAGCCACAGCCTGAGAGCCGGCCCTGAAGTCTGAAGCTCCAGCCAGAGAGCCAGCACCAGCCCTGGGCCGTAATGCCGCGGTTACAGCCACAGGGGCAGCGCCAGAGCCGGGGCTGACAGCCACACCTACAGCCGGGCGGGCTGGCACCGGCCGTGGAGCCTAAAGCCAGTCCTGAAAGGCCGGCACCAGGCCTAGGCCTGACACACAGCCCGAGAGGCCGGCACCAGGCCAAGGGCCCAAAGCCAGAGGCAGAGGCCGGCACCGGCCCTGGGCACAGCTGTGCCTTCCTGTTGCTTTCTGCTGATTCCTATAGGGCTCCACGGACCGCTCTGAGGCCATGCTGCTCCTTACTGGTTTTCACTTGGCCATGCTGCACCTTTCTGGACCGTACTGCTGTGCACTCCTCTCAGATCCCACTTGTTCCTCTGGGACCCCGCTGACCACTCTGAGGCCATACTGCGTTTTTACTGGGCTGCACAAAGGTCATCTTCACTTTTCTGTTGCTTTACTTCAATTAACCCCCATTCAATCAACCCCATTCACCACATTGGGTGAGTCTCATGTTTCCTACAGTTTGGATCTGGGAGGTGACCACTCCTTTGCCTATGATGAAAGCACAGCGGTGATGCAGGCACTTGCTGAGCTCACAGTGGTTGCCTGGCTGGGAGCGTTTGTGCCCCAGCTGGAGCAGAGCTGGTGGTCTGGTGAGCGTGCTGCACACCTAGACTGAGCTCTGTGCTTTTCTGGATTGATCTTCCTGTGAGAGCCCACTGGGAGCAGCGCTGCGGCGCGTGCGTCAGCTGGGCACAGTGACCAGGTCATCCGGCTGGGCAGTGACCAGGTGAGCTGGGTTTGGTGCTGGCTGGGGGCCGGGAGGTATCAGCAGAAAAGCTGGGCTGGGGAGGAGTTCCCAGCTCCAGCAGTGCCGTTCAGCATGGCTGTTTCCAGAGGAAACATGTTCTTGTTCAGATTCCATCCCACGTTTCAGTGAGGATGATGGGATGTCATTCCTCCCCTGGAAATTCACTGCTGAGCCCCACCTTCATGTTGGACATTGAAAAGCAAGGAGAGCACAAGCTTCTCAGAGCACAGCTCGTGCCCCCTGCCCCACGGGTGGCTGGGTGCAGAGCTGTGCAGGAGATGGAGAAGGGCACTTGCTGACACAAGCCGTGGCAGTCAGACCCAAACTGGACCTGGTGGCAGGCAGCTCTCGCAGCCAGCTGCCTTCCAGACGTTGCCCTCCTCAAGAGACTCCATGGTGCGGCAGGAGAAAGCTGGGAAGATGCTTCTTCCTCATGATTTTTCACTGGTGGATGCTTTCTGCAGGGTTCCTGTCCAAAAGGAGACTTTGGGTATCGAGGAAGAGTGAAGCCAGCTCTTTCCAGGAGCAGGAGAAGCTCCTGTGCAGAGAACCATCTGAGCTTGGGCTTCCTCTGAGACTTCAGCCATCATGTCTCAGCATGGAGACGAGCGCGGCTGCAATTCCCGCTCTGTGAGAGCAAAGGTAGGGCTGGGTATCTTTTGCTGGGTGTTTCTTCCTTTGTTTTTGTTTTCCAGGGGAAGGGGTGGAGCGGGGGGAGCCCTGCTGGTCCTTTGGGACCTCAGGAACTGGTTGGGTTCTGCGCTCGCTGACAGCCTGGGCTAATAACATGGGCATGGCTCAGGCTGTGTTTTCCCTCAGTGGTAAAGAACATCTCAGCACTCTGCTATCCCATCTCTGGCACGACCTGGAAGCTCTGTGCAAACCTCGGCTGCCCGTTCCCTCCAATGTTTCTTCTTTCTCTCCTCAGAAGCAGCGCGGCGCGGTTCCCCGCCTTTGGGAGCAGCAGCCAGCAGGCTGCCAGAGATCCCACGGCGCCTGGCAGCGCACAGAGGGACGCGATGGGCACGGGCCGTCCTCACTGCCACGCAAAAGTGAGTTTCTGCAGTCCTCTGTCATGAAGTATGGAGGAATGCCTTCTAGGTATCACTTCTGAGCGGCTGCAGTGCTGTAGGGATGTCCAGAAACCACGGTGGAAGCATTAGAAAGGCCGACAGCAGCAGCTGATGGCAGCAGCGAGACACAAGTCTGTGTATAAGTGGTGGTGCTCAGAGCTGAGTGCATTCCCTCTAGGAACAAGAGATCCGTGTCTCGACGTTTGCACCCGGTAGCGTTTTGTTTGCTGATGCAGCTTTGCTCTGCAGAATGCAGAGCTGCCAGGCAGTCCGGGGTTCCTCTGCTGCCATCTGGCAGGAATGAGAGCATAATGCTTTGTGTCAGCACACTGCAGTTTGAACACCAGTTTCTGCTCTGGCTGTAGAACAGCGTCTTCTGGTTTTGTGGTGCGTGTGGGCTAACAGGACAGTGCTGCTCCGGGTGTCTGTGCAATCACACTGGATCTGTCGTTGCAGGGACGGAGCCTGCGCGTCCGTGGGATGGTGCTGGGCACGGGGGGAAACGGAAAGCCTCCCCAGGTAAGAAGCTCCTGTGAGCTGTGCTGTGGGTGCTGCCTCTAAGCAGGGCTGCATGCAGGGCTGAGTGTGATGGAGGAGAGAGGAAAGGGCACTGCAGTTCTGTGCTGACTGCAGCAGTGGCACAAGGCTGTAGCAGAGGAAAGGAAATTGAAGAAACTACACTGGAAGACCAGAAGTTTGGTTGGCTGTGCTAAAACGTTCCTCCAAAGAGATGCTCTTCATGTCTCTGTTTCCTTTCTGTCAGATGCTGATGCAAGCAGCCTTCCAGCAAAGCGCAGCCTTGCAGAGAGGCAAGGCAGAAGCACCGAGTGTGGCACAGCACCCAAGAGAGGTATGGACACACAGCAGGCACCTGGGTTTGGTGCACTGTCTTTCTAGCTAGGCTCTCTGTCTATTCTGTCTGGGACTGACGTTGTTGTGTGTTGCTTGAGGTATTAATCCCTGGGATCTACTATTACCTTCCTGTCCCGTTTTGTAGCCTCAACCCAACGTTCACCCAAGATGCTAAGATTCCTTACTGTGTACACTCGAGATCAGGTTTCCTAGTATCGAGGCCCATTGTGCAGACTGAAAGTATCACTGGACTCTCGTTGTATCTCCTTGCTTCTCTTTTCTTGATTATAACAGACAGAGGTGCTGAGTCCAACGGAAAGATCGACCCGAAAGCGGTGCAGGAAGGGCTTTCTGGGAGAGCTCATCTGCAGGCTGGGGGGCTTCCTACATCAGCAGGTCCCAGCTCAGGGGGAAGACCTGCCCCTGCCGTGTGCCCCCGCTCTGTCTCCAAGTCCCTGGCTGCAGGTAAACGCAAGAGCACGGAGGAAGAGCAGCAAACATCAGCGCTGCTGCCTGCCTGCAAAAGAGCCAGAGGTCAGAGCGGAGGCAGCGTGCCGGCTCCAGCAGCACAGCCTGGGCCTGCTGCAGCACGGAGCTCCAAGCTGCGAGGTAAGCAGGTGCTGTGCTACCGCCCTGCAGGGCAGCTGCTGCCCTGATCAAGCACACCGAGGCTGCAGAGGGTTTGCTTTGCTTTCTCCTTCTCTGCAGAGGGGAAAAGAGTTGGAGCCTACAAAGTCCAAAGGCAGTGAGGTGCCACACTATGTAACCCCGTCTCTTTAACTGCCTGGTGGTCTTCTGTTTGTCCCTCTGGAAATGTCATTCACTGAGAGGCTTCCTGCTCAAATTTCCCGTCTTTTTTCTGCCTTCTGCTTTTGTGGTACCCATGTTTACACAGTTCTGCTGCTCACAGAATGAATTCATTTTTATTCTTGCTTTATAGCAAGAAGACAACGACAAAAAGAGAGGAGAAGGGAATTGAAGAAGGCTTCCCTCAGAGCTGCAGCTGCACATGCAGAGGTGAGTCCTTGGCGAGCACAGACACGGCTCTTGTTGCCCTCAGTGCCTCTGTCTGACAGCCGTGAAAGATGCTGTAAGGTCCTGAGGGCAGTGATGTCACAGAAAAACACCCAGCTGTGTGTCTGAGGAAGTCACGCTGTCAGTGAGAGCTGCCCAGGCGAGCTTGGGTGCCTTCCTCTGCCTTCAGAAGGACGCTGTTGGTAACGGCCGGAGGGTTTTGCTGCCATAAGGAGCCTTGCCATGTCGGGCACTGCGACCTTGGAAACCTCGTTCCCCCAGCAGAGCATGAATCTTAGCATAGGCAGCTGCTGTGGGAAGTAACGCCAGCGACCTGAACGGCAGGAACGTGCTGTGCTGCATGGGGCCGTTCTGCAAGTGTCCTGATCAGCCTTTCTGAAGGAGAGCTCCCCACATTGTTTCTACACTCACTCTGTTTCTTTCCAGTGCTCCACAATGAACAGCCTGGTGGAGATGATGCAGCAGCTGCAGCTGAGGGACTGAGAGGAGCAGCATCAGCCGGCAGCGCTGCGGCGCGCGGCGTTACAGGGCAGCGCTGCGAGTGCCACCCAACTCCAACTAAACTTTGGTTGTGGTCAATAAAAACATCACCAGTAGAGATGGACACAGAGCGCACGGCCCGATTTGTGCAGCGGCAGCCAGGAGCTGCTGCTCCAACGACTTCCTGGCGCACTCACACAACCCTGTGCACTCACACACACTGCCTGCACCTCCTGGCACACCTGTGCGCAACCATCCGAACGCACGGGCAAAGGTGTGCAAAGCCACACAGCCTTGTGCAGAGCCCTCCCTGCACACGCCGTGTTCATGCACATGGACACGCACACGTGTGTGCTGCCGTGTTCTGCTTCTGGCCTTCGGTGTCTGGAGGGGGGCGGCAAGAAAGAAGGGCAAAGAGAGAGAGTTGAGATGGGACGGATGGCAGAAGTCTGTCACAATAAGGGTGGCACTGGAGCAGGGACACTGTCATGGGAAAACAGCCAGATTGAAGGGGAAAAACAGGGATTTCGGGGTGAAGTAGATCCCAGATCCTACTTGTTCTTCTGGGACCCCGCTGACCACTCTGAGGCCATACTGCGTTTTTACTGGGCTGCACAAGGGTCATCTTCACTTCTCTGTTGCTTTACTTCAGTTAACCCCCATTCCATTAACCCCATTCACCCCATGGGTGAGTCTCATGTTTCCTACAGTTTGGATCTGGGAGGTGACCACTCCTTTGCCTATGACAAAAGCACAGTCGTGATGCCGAACCCAAAGCCATCGCTCCCAGACCCAGCTGTGCCATTCCACTCACCCCAGTGCCTCAGCCCAAAACATTTACAAGGGAGAGATTCTGCATTTCCTGATCAACTTCAGCAACCCTCTGGAGCACCTGAAAAAATCAGACAGCCCCACCAAAGCCACCTCTCTCCATTATCTCCATTATTCCTGCTTTCCCCAGCCCTGCGATAACCAGCTTGCACAGCCCTCCAACCCCACGCACCACCACCATCCCACAAGGGCTCACTGCAGCACCAGCTCTACCCCACAGCGACGTGGCACAGCCAGCACACCTACAGCACTCCACACACCTCCGCTTCCCACTGCAGCACCAAGCTGCTGCCTTGCTCTGGATCAGCCCTGGCCCCTCGGAGAGGTGGGCAGCGGGATGCTGCAGCACTGGGATGCTGTCAGAGCTGCTGTGGCCCATGGCCACAATGAGCTGGACCGTGTCATGTTTTAAAAACATAAGGGAGCAGAATGAGCAGCAGAGGTTTTCTTGCTAGAGATGCTGTGCCCCTGTGCAGTTCTGTAGAGCCAACACAGACATGCAGTGGATGTTCCCATCTTGCCATGCTGTGCCCAGGATGCTCTGCAGCTCCCTGGTACAAAGCCCCTGCTCCATCCTACAAAACCATGCCATTTTAGTTCTCAAGTATGCTGCCTTACAGCAGGGGCTACTGAGGTTATAAAGGGCTCAGGACAGCAGCAAGCATCCAAGGCAAGCACATGGGCTGCTTAAGAACACTGAGCATCCACAGCTGACCCACACCTCTATGAGTCGTGTCCACAGCTGATGTCCACAGCTCCCTCAGATGCTAGAGTAAAGCTCAGGCTCACCCAGGCTGTGCCTTTCCCTGAACTGCTCCCTTTCACAGTGAAAGCTGGCAGAGCTGGGCCCAAGGCCACCTCTTACCTCCTGAGCTGGTTGCAGGGTCCCTCAGTCAAGCGCAGGGCAGGAAGGAAGCTGAGACCCTTATAGGACCTCCATAGCTGAGACTCTTACAGGTCGTTTCCAACCTTGTGATTCCATGATTCAGTCAGTTCCTTGCTGCTCACTCCCATCAGAAAGGTCTTCTGTTTGCTTTACAGGTGGGAAGGGGCAGAGGACACCTGTAACAATCAGAATGATCAGTGCAGTGGAAGGAGGTGTAACCACAAAGGGACTGGCACAACAGAAGGGTGTTACAAAGGCAAAGGAAAGTGCTCAACTGTCCCTGAAGATCCAGGCTCACATGGAAAACTCCACAAGGGAGGGATCTCCAACCAGAGATCCTTGCCCACTGCAGGGTCAGCCCTTCAGTGAGGTCTAACAGAGGTGCAGCCAGGCTCCCCTCATTCCATCATACAACTGAACTGCCCTCACCTGCACTCCCAGCGCTGACTGGGCCCTTTCCCCAGATGCTCCATCTGGGCTGGTGGTTCAGGCCCTGACTCAACACTCACCACACAGCATTTCTCAACAAATAACAGCCAAAGGGGGAAATGGTTTTTCCCCTGCTGTTTTCCAGGCTGCTCTAACAATCCCACCTCTGCTGTGCTGGTTGGCAGAGCTGACAACAGGATCTTCTCACGAGCCAGCAGGATGAGGAAGTGAGTAGAGTTTTTGGAAACGTGCCTGCTGTCAGGGTGGGAGTTTGGGCCCGCCCCAGCACCATGCATTTCCACAACACGACATGGGAGGTGGCAAAGGTGTGGGAGTCAGTGGAGAGCTGGTGGAGGAGGAGAAGCTTGGATGCCTGGCAGTTTGAGGGGACATGAGGAGCTGCACCCATCACAGCCATGGGCAGCGCAGACAGACGGCCATCAGACATGATGTGCAGGGTCTTCATGACTGGAGCTTCAGGGGATGGCCGTGGTCACTGTGGAGAAGGGAAGAGTGTGGGCAGCAATTGTGGAGACAGGGCACCTACCCTGGGCTGCAGCCCATACAGCAGGGTTGCAGGGTTTCAGGCTGCACAAAAAACCCTTTGTCTCATTTACTTTTCAGAAGGACTCAAAATCCAACCCCAGCACTGGCACAGCCTGCGCAGAGCACGGCAAAGGAACCCAAAACCTGTCGGCTCCGTTCCTACACCCCTCAGATCACTCCAAGACCTCTCTCACCCTTCAGCAATCCCACCCTCTCCCAGGGCGGCAAGGACCAAAGGGCTCTTCCTTGGTCAAGAACTCTCCATCCAACTCCCAAAGCTCTCAAACACCTCAGGCACCTTCAGCTTTGTCATACCAGCAGGGAAGTGCATGCACCCACCTGCCACAGCTTCGCAAGAAGACACCACTCACTGCTGAATTACCTGATGGGCCACGTATGTCATACCAACAGAGAGAACAGAGGAAAAAACAACTGAGAGATGGAGAAAAAGGCCCTTAATAAACCAAGGACCTTGGGGCTCTCTCATGTTATTCACTGGGACGGGCAAAGCCTTGGGAAGGAAGGGCACTGGGCTGCAAAATGCCCATCCATACCGTCACTGATCCTGGGGATGGGAAACCACTGGGATGGGAAGGAGGTCTGGGTACGAAAAGGCAAAGCATGGCAAGCCGGGGGAAAGGGGCTGAGCCCAACGGTCACAGAACCCCCGTGGGGGGAGGGGCTCCCCCAACTGCCACTCTCCAGCTGTCATGGCAGGTAAGGCAGCAGCTCCCCCTGCTCTGTCGCTCCAGCTGACCCCAGCGCCCCACATCTCACCCCTGTGGCCCCGGATCTCATCCCAGAGCCGCAGAAAACACCCCTGGGACCCGGATCTCACCCCAGATCCCACTCCTGTCACCCGGATCTCACCCCAAGGCCCCGGCTCTCAGCCCAGCGCCCCTTCTGCCATTTCCCCACAGAGAGATTCCCTCGAGCGCTGACGGTGCCTCTGACGCCTGACGCCACTTGCTTTGATGCCACTGTGCCGCCACCGGACCCCGCCTGGATGCAGCCCACCGTCCGCGGACCGATGCCGGTACCCCCACAATCCTTCCCTGTCCCCACTGCCACCCACCTGGCACCTCAGCCCTCTGTCTGGCCCGGCCTACCAGGTGACTGGGGACAGGCAGCGCAGCTCCCACCCAGGGGGCTGCCCCCAACCCTGGCTCAGCTGCCACCTGTGGGCCTCACCCCAACTGTGGGGCTGCACTCACCGGTGCTGCTGCTCCTACCTGGGGGGCTGCACCCAGCTACGGCTCCCCCCCACACCCCTGCTCCCTGCTCAGGACGTCCCCTGCCCGCAGGGCCGCTGCCGCCCCAGCAGCCGATGGGGCTGTGGCCCGGGGCCATGCCCCCCCACGCGGAGCCCCCGCAGCCCGCAGGCACCTACCTGCCGCAGGCCCCCGGCTGCCCCGGCCCCCCCCCCAGTTCTTTTGCAGGTACCCTCCCTGCAGGAGCAGGTGCTCCCCATGCCCTGCACCCTGCCCAACACCTGGCAGCCGCCAATGCAGCCCATCCAACATGCCGTGCTGCTCTCGGAGGACCAGGGGCACCCAGCGCCCACCGACGTCTGCCCCCACCCTGCCACGGCTCCGCTCACCTGCAGCGCTGCCTCGCTGCAATCAGGCCGTGAGTTCAGGGGCTGCAGGGCGGGCGGCAGGCTGTCTACTCCACGGGGCTGTGGCAAAGCTGGCATTGCCCCGCTGGGGATGCTCTTGCTTGGCCAGCAGTGTCAACGAGCGCAGACACCCTGGAGGACGTCGCCGAGGACATGGCTGAGCTCCTGACGTGGATCAACGAGGGTGAGGCTGGGGGCAGCAGAGCTGGCGGGGGGTGCTCGCACCGAGCGGGCATGGGAAAGCTGGCAGTGCCCCTCTGGGCATTTTCTTCCTTCTCCAGAAGTGACAGCCAACCCAGGCATCCTGCACGACACCACAGACATGGACGAGCTGCTCACCTGGATCAACAGCGGTGAGTTTGGGAGCAGCACAGCTGCTGGGGGCTGTCTGCGCTGAGCGCCTGCAGGAAAGCTGGCATTGCCCCACTGGGCATTTCTTCCATTGCCCAGAAGACACACCCAGCACCAGCACTCTGGCCGGCGATGCCGAAATTGACCCTTTGCTCGCCTGGATGGATGGTGAGTTTGCAGTCTGCACAGATGACCAGTGGGTGTCTGCACCAAGCGGGGGTGGGAAGGCTGCCATCATCATTCCGGGGCATGTTCTGCTATTCCAGAAGCTGCGAGTGCTCTGCACAGCTGCAGAAGGGAGGGGCTGGCGCAGCGCACCACTGCCACACAACCACCAAGCCCACGTGCCTCCAGCAGCCTCAACTCCTCTTCCATTGCAGAGCTGCCTCACTCCACCATGGCCAGCCGGGAGCTCAGCAACAACAAAGATGCTGAACCTGGGCTCCTCAACAACTCACGTGGGCACCAGGCAGCATCCCCTCAGCTGCCCATGCCGAGCCCCCTGGCTGCTCCCGCACCGCCATCGCCAAACAACGCACACCCGATGGAAGAGGTGCTGCGAAGGCAGCCCCGGGTGATTCTCACCCGCCTGGCACTGCCCAGCCCCCTGGCTGCCCCTGCACCTCCTGCACCTCGCACTGCACATCCCATGGCAGAGGTGCTGCGAAGGCAGCCCCAGGTGATTCTCACCCGCCTGGCACTGCCCAGAGCACTGGCTGCCCCTGCACCTCGCACTGCACACCCCATGGCAGAGCTGCAGCGGAGGCAGCCCCGGCTGATTCTCCCCCGCCTCGCACTGCCACCCGGCTGCATCTCCTGCCGGCTGGCACACCAGCACCCAGGGCACAGCACCGAGCCGGCCAAGCGCCCCGTGCCTCCTCTGCTGCGCGCTGGGCGGCTCGTGGAAGAGGCGCCGCACAAACAGCCCCACGTGCTGCTCAGGCGCCTCGCACTGCCAGCCGCATGCATCTCCTGCCGGCTGGCACACCAGCACCACGGGGACAGCACCGCGCCGCCCACCAGCCCAACGCCCGCCTGCACCACCACCAGAGGACAGAGCACCGCGCACAGGCAGCACGCTGCCAGCATCCCAGGCACACACAGGAAGCTGCCGCGCTGCCACCGTGCGCCACGCCACAAACGCCGGCGCTAGGCCAAGCTGCCGCTGTCAGCACGGCGGCCAGCACCAGGACTCGGCACGGTTATGGGCACACAGCAACACAGCAACAACCCTTCCAGCAGCACCAGCAGCAGCACAAACAAACACCGAAAAGAATGCACCGCCAGGGCAAAGCACAGACGCCCACCGAGTCTGGAGCAGGACACAAGCTTAGCATCCGTGCCTGGGAGGAGGAAAGGGTAGCTACTGGGCATGCTGCTTCCTCCAGCACAGGTGCAACTGCAGGGCCGCCAGCCCAGAAGCAGCCTGCGGCTGCCAGTCACAGCAAAGCATCTCTCTGGAGGAAGCCAAAGCACTTGCAGTCATGCCAAGGAGGAGGGAAGGGTAGCTACCGGGCACGGATCTCACCTGCCAGCAGAGGGGGAGGGAATTTGGTGGGGTGGCAATTCTGGGTGAGAAATTGTACTCTGATAACATTGTACTCCAAAACTGCTGGAATTGGGAGGAAGGAATTGCTGGCGTGGGATTTTGGGGGGCTGGGAAGTTTTGTGCAGGGGGAAGAAACTATTGGTGGGAGGGAGCGGGGGGGTGGGGGAAGGGGAGAAATTGATCAGGGGGTGGGAAACTGATCAGAGGGTGGGAATTTTAGGGGGTGGGATCAGAAACTGTTGTTTGGGGTGGGAAATGGTTGGGAATCTTGTCATTTATGCTCTGTTTTGTACGTTTCACTATTAAATGTCCTGCGTTCCCTTTGCTACACCTCTGCCTGCAGTCGTTCATGTAGCACAAAAGCCCCCACAGACCCCCGCGCCCATCCTCTGGGGATGTTGGGGTGGCTGCAGGCAGACAAGAGCTCCTCCAGGCTGAACATCTCCATCGGGAGCACTGAGTTTGCACAAGGAGAGTCGAGGCAACGCCGAGAGGCAACGGGAGCTTACAGGGGAACTGCACAGAGCACCAGGGGGCGTGGGGAGCTTTGCACAGCACTTGTGGGGTTGGGGGGCTCAAACGGTACCCAGCTGGCACATTTTCACCTCACTTACTTCCTGCTCTCCAACATCCCACCCAAGCCATTCAACAGGCCCTTTTCTCCAATGGGGGCAGACTTTCTCCTTGTGCCTGACCTTCCCCACCCACCTTCCCAGGCTGCCCGTCTCCCCCCTGGGCGCTGTGTTCCACGCATTCCCACCCTCATGCTGTCGCTCAGTGACACCTTTGTCACCCACTCACTCACCGTGGGTCCTCAGGAGGGCTGGGGGTGTCCTGTGAAAGCAACCCCAGGGACAGCTCTGCTCCCGAGCCCTGGAAGACACAGCTCCTGGAAAAACACCTGCAACGCTGCTTCATCTCATCACCTTGCACTCCACCTGGGCGCTGTGTGGAAGCCAGCTGCTTCCCCTGCTGTCTCAACACTGGGCTCCTCTCTCACTCTGCTCCTCACCCAACACCCAGCACTGCTTTTACCATGCCCTTGCTGAAGAGCACACAAGGAACGCAAGCACACTGCTCTCCCTAGGAAAAACATGGCTCCCAGGCACCTGCACTGCAAACCTACCAACAGACGGTTAAGTCTCACAGGAATCACAAAAGCTTAAAACAAACCCGAGGCCCCTGTTTAGCAGTAATGCTTGGCTGAATTTGGGCTCACAGTAGGATTCCAACTCGTCACCTTCCTGCCTTCCAACTGCCTTCGCTGTGCTCTGAAGCTAAGATCCATTGCTTAATGCCCTTATGTAACAGCATCCACTTCATCAACACAGAGGAAGGAACGTCTCAGTAATTACATCACACACCAGCCAGGCTGCTAAGGACCCGTAACTCTTCTGGGACAGCTTCATCCAAACCATTCTGCATTAGCCCTGCTATCACCCCAAACTCGTTCCATTACTGCTTTGAGGGCTCAGAGCCTGAACTCCACTAAAAGGCCACCTGTCACCATGAAATCAGGCACACCTGACACAACCACACCACTAAGGCTCCTCTGCTCCACTCTACTGGTTCCCAGTGCTCGCTTAAAAAATAAAATCCACCAAGAGAATCAAACACCAACACGTTTTGGTGGCACAGCCCAGCGCAGAGCTACGATCCCAAAGCCATTATAGGGTTTAATTTAATAGTGCTGGGTGGGACGATTCAACTGCTTCAAGCTCAAACATGATGCAAGTGATTGATTAATCCATACATCTCAGCGACCTCAAATCCTGATGGCTTGGAAGAAATAAACAGAACATGCCATCTCAAATAGCAGATAATCAATCTACAGAACTGAATCCAGCACGCAGTCCTGTGGACAAATTCTGTGCTGGCAGCAGAGTCTTTTTACGACCATTAGGAACATCCCTACTTACAGAGCTACCACAACTTGGGCACTAAATACACAGACCCACCTGGCAGAACAGCAAATAAAGAAGCAACTTACCCTCCCCTTATCCAACTCCGCTCTCACATCTAGAAGTGGAACTACAGGTTTAAATGCCATGAAAACATGAGGGGATAAAAAAAATCATCCGGTATTTTCCAGGTAAACCACCAAGATCATAGAATCCCAAGCTGTAAGGGATCCACAAGGAATCACCAAGTCCAACCTGATGCTCCAGGAAGGACAACCCAAACACAAATGGTCTTTAAGCTGCAGCAGCTCAGGACCAGGCCCACAGCCCTGGGGAGCCTGGCCACAGCCACTGGTATCAGGTGCAGCAAGCACAGGGAGCAGGCAGGCAGGCACAGCACAGCAAGCAAGGACCAATAAAGCTCCCCCTACTTGACAGCCAAAACACAAACTGCCATTTCACTTCTCATGGCTCTTCCCTGAGCTCCCAAACAAACACTTACTTCAGTCCCCTATCGCACTGCAACTGCTCATAATCAATAATCAAGATCTTATCGCTCACGACATAAGCAGCTCACATCTGCTTGTGGCAATGACATCCATTCCCATTGCGTCCCTTCATGTGAGCAAAATCACAGCCAGCTTTCTGACAGCCTCCTGCAAGATCCTCCACAAAGCACCCAGCACTTCTGAAGAGTGACAGCAAGGAAGGGTCATGCAAACACGCACACAAGGTCCCCCCCAGCCCAGAGCAGCCCATCACACACGCAGCGGCAGAAACACCAGTGCAATGGCAGCATATTACAGAGGCAGGAAAAGCACTGCTCACCATCTCCAAGGAGTCACCGACAGAACCAACTCCACAGCAGAGAACCTTCCAGAAAGAAACCCTTCCCTGCTCCCAGCCAGCCCTCAACTGAGCTCCAGGAGGGGCAGCCAGGCTCCGCCCCTTCCAGCCACGGAGCTCCATTGCCTTCAGCTGCGCTCCAGGGCTGACCGGCTCCTTTCCTCAGCTGCTCCATCAGTGGGTCAGGCTGGGATTCAGCACTTCTTAGACAGCAGACCAAAGGAAAAGATCGCAAAGCAAAGCTAGAGACAAAATACAAACAGCAAAGACAGCTTGCAGGATGCTAGGAAATAACAGCAAAGCACAGGCAGAAGGCAGAAGGCAGGGTTATGTCTGCGTGTCTGTCTGAAGGAAAAGCTGCAGGTGTTCAGTGCTGCTCCATGCACCCATCGCAGACAGCTGCACACAACAGGGCTCCAGCAGCACTGGCAGCTCCTGTCAGCTTCGCTATTAAAGCCATCTGACAAACTTCCAATTCCGGATTGCCAGTGCTTTAAAGAGAGAAGCACTAAAGCTGGCAAACGCACGGTGGCTCCAGATAACAAGCACCAAGTGAAATGGCACTTCAGGCCATCAGCATCCCTACGTTACTGCACCTCTTTTAGTTGATCCAGAGAGGCTTCCAGCTCCTTTCGAGCTGCTTCTCATTCCCTGAGCTGGAAAAACCAAGGGAAAAATGTTGAAATGGCTCCAAAACTCGTTCAATTTTCACTTAATCTCGATTTTGCCCTGCAGTTGGGGTTTTGTTTTTATTTCTGGTGTTGCACAACAGGTGACTGAAGTGACTGACACAGCTTGGAAGTTGAATCGTTCCATCAAACACGCTGGCTTTCTTTGAAATCTCTCCCTGAAATCCATTAATTCCTACATACACTGTAGGAGGAATTTTACCAGCCCAAGCTGACTCCAGGTTTGGATTCAGCTGAAACTCCTTTCTCCCCCTGGGAAACACAAGATCTGCGCCTCGCTGCCATGTCAGAACAGACCTGGGGCACAGGGAAAGGAGCCAGAGAGTGTTTCCTCTGCTGCACGTTTGATTCCTCACCATTGCAGACAGTCATGTCTTCGAGGTTGGAGAACAGTTCTCTGAATTCAGTGACACAAACTTCTGTAAAGACTTCGTTCTTACTTGCACGTTTTGGATTTTCACTTCTGTCTGAGTGCCTTCTGGGCTCTCATCTTCAGCTCTGCTGCCACTGCCCCAGGCGGATGGGGAAGGAACCTGCAGAGGGTGTCCTGTCGTTTTCTCCCCAGCAGTGGGTTCATTTTCCAAGTAGTCACACGTTCACTTTCCAGGTCAGTCTCACCTATGATGCCTACTGCAAAGAACAAAAATTAGTGGAAAACAGATGATGATGTAGCTTAATATGGAGACAGTTTCCAGCACGTACGTTATAATGTAACCTCATGTATAATCAATGAATGCACAGATGTTATAATTGAGAAATATCCAGGAAAGTTAGGCTAAGTCAGATTATTACAACAAAAGGATGACAAATGGAAAATGTCCTGTCCTCTGGCTGCCGCCTCTTGCCTTCTGCAGGCCTTCTTGGACACCTATGAGCCTTGAGTGAGGCTGCATCAGTGTGAAACACCGGTAAGCTGTGGAGCTCTGAAGGGGAGCTGTGGGCTCCAGGACCTCAGGAGGGGCTGTGCGTGCTCTTTAATGTGCGTGCAGTCTGCTTGTGCTATGGCAGAAGGGCTCTGACAGCTGGGGCCGTGTTTGTGTGGTCAGGAAAAGTGGATGTGAACACTTCTCCCTTGGGAAAGATTGAAAAACAGAGCCTCTCGTTGCTGCTTACTGGATGTTTTTCATCTTTAGAAACACAGGTGTTTGAAGAATGCTGTTTTTCATGGGAGATGTGCCCGAATGTATCTGATGGACTATTTGCTGTGCCTTTCTACCACCAGAAATGCTACTGATATGATAGTAGTTCAGAAAGGCTGTGCAGTGCATTTGTTTCCTGGACTCACGTGACAAGGATGGCTGTGGAGATGTTGGTCTTGGGGCAGGAGTTGTTAGAAGCTTTTGAGAGTGGCCTCCGTGTGTTAGGAGTGATTGTGGTACCACTGCTCGGTCAGTTGGAGTGCATGAAACAAGTCTGAAGTCTTCTTTTAATGGAGCAATGGGAAAGGAGTCTATGGATTTGAGAGCTGACTTTCAGTCTGCGGGCATTTCCCAGGAGCTGGGGCGAGGGGTGAGGCAAGGAAAGTTGTGGTAGGAGGATGAGGTGTGGGAATAGGAATGTCTTCCAGTGATATCAACTCCTGCTGTTCCCTTTTTGGCTTGGAATGCATGCTTTTTGTAATGAAGAACAAACTCCTTGTGAGCTTGTGAATGAACTCATTCACACCTGTTACTGTCTGGCGTTCTTCTCCACACGGAGCTGCAATTGAAATGGACACTGCTGGTCTGATTGCCAGCCCCCTCCCGAATGCTCAGATCAGCCAAGTTTGCAAGGCCTGGCTCTTGGTGAGTTGGGCCCAAGGTCAGACGGTTGGCTCTTCTCAGCCTTGAGATGTGTTTTCCAGTTGCATGCTGTGCTGCTCCTGTTGTGTTGACCTCTTGAGCTGCAGCCCTAACTGGGGATCCAAGCAGTCTAACACAGAAGGAATGGTTGAGATCTATGTGAGCTTGGATTGGAAATGCAGTGCCAAGGGCTGCACAAATGTGAGACAGTTCTGAGTGTAAGGAAAGGCATCTGCTGGGTGAGGGCTTTGCTGGGTGAGCGTCACCGTGCTGAAGAGCAGGCAGCTGTTGTCTTTGCAGACAGCCACATCCATGGGGATTGGAAGCTTTGTCTGCCTTCTGGCTCTTGGCTGCTGCTCTGAGAGTGGAGCTTCTTGCCCGGAGAGAACCAGCAGCAGAAAGGATCCCATGCGTGGCCTCTGAGCCCTTCCAGACAAAGCAGCTGGATTAGCGTGGCTGTGACCTTGGTTTGGAGTTCACCCAGCAGGCTTTGCCCAAAGCAGAATGAGCTGTGGGCACAGCGTCCAGCAGTGGAAGCGACCAACAGCTGGAGACAGCAGCAGCATGAGCGGAAAGCGGCGCTCTTGAGGGAAATCCTCACTGTGAACAAAGGCCCAGAAGAAGAGAGCAGCTGGTCCCTGCGTTCACATAGTAAGGTTTTCCTTTCTGATCTGTTACCCCTCAGGCGCTGCCTGCAGCTGTGTGATGTGCTCTGCAGGAAGTGCCCATGTTTCACATTCCACCTCTTGTTATAAAGTTTAGAGGCACCCTCAATTTCTGCAGCCCTGAGCTTTGTGCCACGAGAGCTCTCCAGCTTCTACCCGGGATGTGGGACTGTAATGTGTCTACTCTGTCAGGCTCTTCTTCTCTTTTCTCTTTTAAGGTACCTCTTTTAAGTACCTCCTTTAAGGTAGGAAAATTCCTTTCTGGGCCAGGAGAAGAAGAAATGCAGCAATCTTCCCTGCACTGCTCAGTTTGCCTGAATTGCCAAGTGCTCCTCGTTTTTCTCGTACCCTACAATTCCCAGTCCATATTTTCCCCAAAGCAAAAGAATTCAGAGGTAACCACCTACAGTTCAGTGATTTCAGTATTTATTTCTGACTGTGGCAATCACTTCAGTTCAGAAGTCACACTTAATTTACGGAGCCTGCTTTAAATCTGACCAAGGTTGCAGTGGCAGCTGGCTTCCCAAGGCTGCAGTACGTGGTGGTGGCACAGCCTCGGGCTTCTGCATTTGTGCTGATCCCACATTTCCTTTCTCTGTCTCGCAGGTCAGCTGGCGCTGGAAGCGGCTGGCATCCAGTGTGAATGAAGGTCAGTGCAGGAGCAGCTGCTGCTGGGAGGAAGGAAGCGCAGGCTGATGGACGCTGACGCATCTCCCGGCACGGCACCAGAGGAGGCAGCAGTGATGCTGGGGGGCAGCTGCAGAAGAACACGAGGAGCTCCTCAGCAGGAAGCCACAGACCCTGCAGAAAGCTGCAGCAGACTCAGAGCACGCGTGGATGCCCAGGAGGAAATGCAGGCCCAGCGCTTGAGCAGCGCCTGGCCACGGAGTGCTGCGGCCCAACAACAAAGCTGTTCTGCCTTTGCCCAGATGGCTTTCCAAGGTGGACTCGTCTGTCCTCACAAAAACCAGAGGGCTGACTCATCCAAATGCTTGCTGATTGCTTGGGAGCCCAAATCCTCCCAGCCTCCAGCCTGGGGGAGCCTGGGGGCAACATCTCCTGGGTCTGATCATGCGGTGCCTGAGCGAGAGGATGACCCAGGCTGGTCACACAAGAGTCATCTTAATTTCTCTGTTTTGATACTTCAGATAATGCCATTGGGCAGCCCTCATGTTTTCTTACCATTTGGTACCAGGCCTGGTGACTTTGGGCCAGAGCCCAGAAGGCTGCATCCAGCCCAGGGGCTCACAGCCACAGCCAGAGGGTTGAAACCCAGCCAGAGAGGCTGCACTGGCCCTGGGCCTAAACCTGGAGCCACAGCACAAGAAGCCCGCACCAGATTCGTGCCTGAAGCCACAGCCTGAGAGCCGGCCCTGAAGTCTGAAGCTCCAGCCAGAGAGCCAGCACCAGCCCTGGGCCGTAATGCCGCGGTTACAGCCACAGGGGCAGCGCCAGAGCCAGGGCTGACAGCCACACCTACAGCCGGGCGGGCTGGCACCGGCCGTGGAGCCTAAAGCCAGTCCTGAAAGGCCGGCACCAGGCCTAGGCCTGACGCACAGCCCGAGAGGCCGGCACCAGGCCGAGGGCCCAAAGCCGGAGGCAGAGGCCGGCACCGGCCCTGGGCACAGCTGTGCCTTCCTGTTGCTTTCTGCTGATTCCTATAGGGCTCCACGGACCGCTCTGAGGCCATGCTGCTCCTTACTGGTTTTCACTTGGCCATGCTGCACCTTTCTGGACCGTACTGCTGTGCACTCCTCTCAGATCCCACTTGTTCCTCTGGGACCCCGCTGACCACTCTAAAGCCATACTGCATTTTTACTGGGCTGCACAAAGGTCATCTTCACTTCTCTGTTGCTTTACTTCAATTAACCCCCATTCAGTCAACCCCATTCACCACATTGGGTGAGTCTCATGTCTCCTACAGTTTGGATCTGGGAGGTGACCACTCCTTTGCCTATGATGAAAGCACAGCGGTGATGCAGGCACTTGCTGAGCTCACAGTGGTTGCCTGGCTGGGAGCGTTTGTGCCCCAGCTGGAGCAGAGCTGGTGGTCTGGTGAGCGTGCTGCACACCTAGACTGAGCTCTGTGCTTTTCTGGATTGATCTTCCTGTGAGAGCCCACTGGGAGCAGCGCTGCGGCGCGTGCGTCAGCTGGGCACAGTGACCAGGTCATCCGGCTGGGCAGTGACCAGGTGAGCTGGGTTTGGTGCTGGCTGGGGGCCGGGAGGTATCAGCAGAAAAGCTGGGCTGGGGAGGAGTTCCCAGCTCCAGCGGTGCCCCTCAGCACGGCCGTTTCCAGGGAAAATGGCTCTTGTTCAGATTCCATGAGGATGATGAGATGTCATTCCTCCCCTGGAAATTCACTGCTGAGCCCCACCTTCATGTTGGACATTGAAAAGCAAGGAGAGCACAAGCTTCTCAGAGCACAGCTCGTGCCCCCTGTCCCACGGGTGGCTGGGTGCAGAGCTGTGCAGGAGATGGAGAAGGGCACTTGCTGACACAAGCCGTGGCAGTCAGACCCAAACTGGACCTGGTGGCAGGCAGCTCTCGCAGCCAGCTGCCTTCCAGACGTTGCCCTCCTCAAGAGACTCCATGGCGCGGCAGAAGAAAGCTGGGAAGATGCTTCTTCCTCATGATTTTTCACTGGTGGATGCTTTCTGCAGGGTTCCTGTCCAAAAGGAGACTTTGGGCATCGAGGAAGGGTGAAGCCAGCTCTTTCCAGGAGAAGGAGAAGCTCCTCTGCAGAGAACCATCTGAGCTTGGCTTCCTCTGAGACTTCAGCCATCATGTCTCAGCATGGAGACGAGCGCGGCTGCAATTCCCGCTCTGTGAGAGCAAAGGTAGGGCTGGGTATCTTTTGCTGGGTGTTTCTTCCTTTGTTTTTGTTTTCCAGGGGAAGGGGTGGAGCGGGGGGAGCTCTGCTGGTCCTTTGGGACCTCAGGAACTGGTTGGGTTCTGCGCTCGCTGACAGCCTGGGCTAATAACATGGGCATGGCTCAGGCTGTGTTTTCCCTCAGTGACAAAGAACATCTCAGCACTCTGCTATCCCATCTCTGGCACGACCTGGAAGCTCTGTGCAAACCTCGGCTGCCCGTTCCCTCCAACGTTTCTTCTTTCTCTCCTCAGAAGCAGCGCGGCGCGGTTCCCCGCCTTTGGGAGCAGCAGCCAGCAGGCTGCCAGAGATCCCACGGCGCCTGGCAGCGCACAGAGGGACGCGATGGGCACGGGCCGTCCTCACTGCCACGCAAAAGTGAGTTTCTGCAGCCCTCTGTCATGAAGTATGGAGGAATGCCTTCTAGGTATCACTTCTGAGCGGCTGCAGTGCTGTAGGGATGTCCAGAAACCACGGTGGAAGCATTAGAAAGGCCGACAGCAGCAGCTGATGGCAGCAGCGAGACACAAGTCTGTGTATAAGTGGTGGTGCTCAGAGCTGAGTGCATTCCCTCTAGGGACAAGAGATCCGTGTCTCGACGTTTGCACCCGGTAGCGTTTTGTTTGCTGATGCAGCTTTGCTCTGCAGAATGCAGAGCTGTCAGGCAGTCCGGGGTTCCCCTGCTGCCATCTGGCAGGAATGAGAGCATAATGCTTTGTGTCAGCACACTGCAGTTTGAACACCAGTTTCTGCTCTGGCTGTAGAACAGCGTCTTCTGGTTTTGGGGTGGGTGTGGGCTAACAGGACAGTGCTGCTCCTGGTGTCTGTGCAATCACACTCGATCTGTCGTTGCAGGGACGGAGCCTGCGCGTCCGTGGGATGGTGCTGGGCACGGGGGGAAACGGAAAGCCTCCCCAGGTAAGAAGCTCCTGTGAGCTGTGGTGTGGGTGCTGCCTCTAAGCAGGGCTGCATGCAGGGCTGAGTGTGATGGAGGAGAGAGGAAAGGGCACTGCAGTTCTGTGCTGACTGCAGAAGTGGCACAAGGCTGTAGCAGAGGAAAGGAAATTGAATAAACTACACTGGAAGACCAGAAGTTTGGTTGGCTGTGCTAAAACGTTCCTCCAAAGAGATGCTCTTCATGTCTCTGTCTCCTTTCTGTCAGATGCTGATTCAAGCAGCCTTCCAGCAAAGCGCAGCCTTGCAGAGAGGCAAGGCAGAAGCACCGAGTGTGGCACAGCACCCAAGAGAGGTATGGACACACAGCAGGCACCTGGGTTTGGTGCACTGTCTTTCTAGCTAGGCTCTCTGTCTATTCTTTCTGGGACTGACGTTGTTGTGTGTTTTACTTGAGGTATTAATCCCTGGGATCTACTATTACCTTCCTGTCCCGTTTTGTAATCTCAACCCAACGTTCAGCCAAGATGCTAAGATTCCTTACTGTGTACCCTCGAGATCAGGTTTCCTAGTATCGAGGCCCATTGTGCAGACTGAAGGTATCACTGGACTCTCGTTGTATCTCCTTGCTTCTCTTTTCTTGATTATAACAGACAGAGGTGCTGAGTCCAACGGAAAGATCGACCCGAAAGCGGTGCAGGAAGGGCTTTCTGGGAGAGCTCATCTGCAGGCTGGGGGGCTTCCTACATCAGCAGGTCCCAGCTCAGGGGGAAGACCTGCCCCTGCCGTGTGCCCCCGCTCTGTCTCCAAGTCCCTGGCTGCAGGGAAACGCAAGAGCTTGGAGGAAGAGCAGCAAACATCAGCGCTGCTGCCTGCCTGCAAAAGAGCCAGAGGTCAGAGCGGAGGCAGCGTGCCGGCTCCAGCAGCACAGCCTGGGCCTGCTGCAGCACGGAGCTCCAAGCTGCGAGGTAAGCAGGTGCTGTGCTACCGCCCTGCAGGGCAGCTGCTGCCCTGATCAAGCACACCGAGGCTGCAGAGGGTTTGCTTTGCTTTCTCCTTCTCTGCAGACGGGAAAAGAGTTGGAGCCTACAAAGTCCAAAGGCAGTGAGGTGCCACACTATGTAACCCCGTCTCTTTAACTGCCTGGTGGTCTTCTGTTTGTCCCCCTGGAAATGTCATTCACTGAGAGGCTTCCTGCTCAAATTTCCCCTGTCTTTTTTCTGCCTTCTGCTTTTGTGGTACCCATGTTTACACAGTTCTGCTGCTGACAGAATGAATTCATTTTTATCCTTGTTTTATAGCAAGAAGACGACGACAGAAAGAAAGGAGAAGGGAATTGAAGAAGGCTTCCCTCAGAGCTGCAGCTTCACGTGCAGAGGTGAGTCCTTGGCGAGCACAGACAAGGCTCTTGTTGCCCTCAGTGCCTCTGTCTGACAGCCGTGAAAGATGCTGTAAGGTCCTGAGGGCAGTGATGTCACAGAAAAACACCCAGCTGTGTGTCTGAGGAAGTCACGCTGTCAGTGAGAGCTGCCCAGGCGAGCTTGGGTGCCTTCCTCTGCCTTCAGAAGGACGCTGTTGGTAACGGCCGGAGGGTTTTGCTGCCATAAGGAGCCTTGCCATGTCGGGCACTGCGACCTTGGAAACCTCGTTCCCCCAGCAGAGCATGAATCTTAGCATAGGCAGCTGCTGTGGGAAGTAACGCCAGCGACCTGAACGGCAGGAACGTGCTGTGCTGCATGGGGCCGTTCTGCAAGTGTCCTGATCAGCCTTTCTGAAGGAGAGCTCCCCACATTGTTTCTACACTCACTCTGTTTCTTTCCAGTGCTCCACAATGAACAGCCTGGTGGAGATGATGCAGCAGCTGCAGCTGAGGGACTGAGAGGAGCAGCATCAGCCGGCAGCGCTGCGGCGCGCGGCGTTACAGGGCAGCGCTGCGAGTGCCGCCCAACTCCAACTAAACTTTGGTTGTGGTCAATAAAAACATCACCAGTAGAGATGGACACAGAGCGCACGGCCCGATTTGTGCAGCAGCAGCCAGGAGCTGCTGCTCCAACGACTTCCTGGCGCACTCACACAACCCTGTGCACTCACACACACTGCCTGCACCTCCTGGCACACCTGTGCGCAACCATCCGAACGCATGGGCAAAGGTGTGCAAAGCCACACAGCCTTGTGCAGAGCCCTCGCTGCACACGCCGTGTTCATGCACACGGACACGCACACGTGTGTGCTGCCGTGTTCTGCTTCTGGCCTTCGGTGTCTGGAGGGGGGCGGCAAGAAAGAAGGGCAAAGAGAGAGAGTTTAGATGGGACGGATGGCAGAAGTCTGTCACAATAAGGGTGGCACTGGAGCAGGGACACTGTCATGGGAAAAAAGCCAGATTGAAGGGGAAAAACAGGGATTTTGGGGAGAAAAGCCCAGATGTAAGGAGAAAAGCAGGGATTTCTGGGAGAAAACTTCACATTTAAGGGGAAAAACAGGGATTTCAGGGAGAAAACCCCAGATTGAAGGGGAAAAACAGGGATTTCTGGGATAAAAAGCCACATTCATGGAACAGATCCTCCTGGATGACATGCTCAGCCACATGAGGGATGGGCATGTCATCCGTGACAGCCAGCACAGCGTCACCAGAGGAAGGTCGTGCTTGACCAATCTGGTGGCCTTCTGTGATGGAATGACGGCATCGGTGGATAAGGGAAAGGTGACCGATGTCATTTACCTGGACTTGAGCAAGGCCTTTGACATGGTCCCCCACCACATCCTCATCTCCAAATTGGAGGGATGTGGATTATATGGATGGACCACTAAATGGATAAGAAACCAGTTGAAAGGCCGCAGATTTTCAGAGGGTGGTCATCAATGGCTCTGTGTCCAGGTGGAGGCTGGTAACAAGAGGCGTCCCCCAGGGCTCTGTGTTGGGACCGGTGCTCTTCAACATCTTTATCAATGATGTTGATGTAGGAATCGAGTGCATCCTCAGCAAGTTCACTGATGACACCAAGCTGAGCGGTGAGGTCGACACGGTTGAAGGAAGGGATGCCATGCAGAGGGACTTCAAGAGGCTGGAAAGGTGGGCAGGGTGAACTTGATGAGGTTCAACACAGCAAAGTGCAAGGTTTTGCACTTGGGCCAGAGGAATCCCAGGCATCCATACAAGCTGGAAGGAGCGGTGCTTGAGAGCAGCCCTGTGGAGAAGAACCTGGGGGTCCTGATGGATAAAAAGCTTAATATGAGCCAACAGTGTTGCGGCTCAGAGGGCAAATGGTATCCTGGGGTCCATCAGAAGAGGGGTGGCAGGCAAGGACAGGGAGGTGATTGTCCCCCTCTACTCTGCTCTTGTGAGGCCCCATCTGGAATACTGCGTCCAAGCGTGGAGCCCGTAGTACAAAAAAGACAGGGAGCTGTTGGAGAGGGTCCAGAGGAGGGCCACTAGGATGATCAGGGGACTGGAGCAGCTCCCCTATGAGGACAGGCTGAGGGAGCTGGGCTTGTTCAGCCTGGAGAAAAGAAGGCTGCAGGGTGACCTCATTGCAGCCTGCAGTACCTAGAGGAGCCTACAGAGGGGAGGGGAATCAAGTCTTTGAAAGGGTTGATATGTGTAGGACGAGGGGAAGTGGTTTTAAGTTGAGGGAGGGGAGATTTAGGTCAGATGTCAGGGGGAAATTCTTTACCCAGAGAGTGGTGAGGTGCTGGAACAGCTGCTCAGAGAGGTTGTGGATGCCTCGTCCTTGGAGGTGTTCAAGGCCAGGTTGGATGGGGCCCTGGGCAGCCTGGTTTAGCATTCAACATGGAGGTTGGTGGCCCTGCATGTGGCAGGGGGTTGGAGATTCGTGATCCTTGAGGTCCCTTCCAACCCTGGCCATTCTGTGATTCTGTGATTTGTGTTTCACGCTTGTTGCAGTGTATACAAGAAGTGATACAGGATGCTTTGAACCGTGCCTTTTTTATTAATAAGGAAGAGGGAGATGTGGGGGGAAGATGTAACTGTGAGCAGTCAGCAAAGAGTTTATCAGACTCCTTAATAGACCCTGTCACTGTGAAACCTTGGGAGCCTGGAGTGTAAGACTGAGAGCAAATGGGATCTCTTTGCGCCTAAGGGTAAACAGGAGGTTCTGTTTGTATGCACTGTTAACCTCATCACACTTCAGAAACCTTTCATGCTTTGTCACTGTTGTTTGGGAGAAGCTAGGCCAATTAACTGATGAGAGGGACAGGATTTTCCTGCTGGTAAGTGAATGGGATGTAAGATGTATGTTGAACACCATAAAGCAGAACTATTCGGGCAACGATTCTGATGCTACAAGAAACCGTGTGAGCTCTCTAATTCCACTGAGCGCAGACAACTGGCGTCCAAACAGAGACCCGAAGACTGACCGGTCCGGAGCACGCTGAGAAAAGCGTGACAGGTGCCGAGAAAAGCACGGAGCACGCTGACAAAAGTGTGGCACTGAGAGAAGCGTGGGTGCGCTGAGAGAAGCGCCACAACCTGAGGATTCATCGCCCCGACAGCTCGGATTGCCTTTCTCCGGACCGGTAAGCTGTGGAGCTCTGAAGGGGAGCTGTGGCTCCAGGACCTCAGGAGGGGCTGTGCGTGCTCTTTAATGTGCGTGCAGTCTGCTTGTGCTATGGCAGAAGGGCTCTGACAGCTGGGGCCGTGTTTGTGTGGTCAGGAAAAGTGGATATGAACACTTCTCCCTTGGGAAAGATTGAAAAACAGAGCCTCTCATTGCTGCTTACTGGATGTTTTTCATCTTTAGAAACACAGGTGTTTGAAGAATGCTGTTTTTCATGGGAGAAGTGCCAGAATGTATCTGATGGACTATTTGCTGTGCCTTTCTACCACCAGAAATGCTATTGATATGATAGTAGTTCAGAAAGGCTGTGCAGTGCATTTGTTTCCTGGACTCACGTGACAAGGATGGCTGTGGAGATGTTGGTCTTGGGGCAGGAGTTGTTAGAAGCTTTTGAGAGTGGCCTCCGTGTGTTGTGAGTGATTGTGGTACCACTGCTCGGTCAGTTGGAGTGCATGAAACAAGTCTGAAGTCTTCTTTTAATGGAGCAATGGGAAAGGAGTCTATGCATTTGAGAGCTGACTTTCAGTCTGCGGCATTTTCCAGGAGCTGGGGTGAGGGGTGAGGCAAGGAAAGTTGTGGTAGGAGGATGAGGTGTGGGAATAGGAATGTCTTCCAGTGATATCAACTCCTGCTGTTCCCTTTTTGGCTTGGAATGCATGCTTTTTTTAATGAAGAACAAACTCCTTGTGAGCTTGTGAATGAACTCATTCACACCTGTTACTGTCTGGCGTTCTTCTCCACACGGAGCTGCAATTGAAATGGACACTGCTGGTCTGATTGCCAGCCCCCTCCCGCATGCTCAGATCAGCCAAGTTTGCAAGGCCTGGCTCTTGGTGAGTTGTGCCCAAGGTCAGACGGTTGGCTCTTCTCAGCCTCGAGATGTGTTTTCCTGTTGCATGCTGTGCTGCTCCTGTTGTGTTGACCTCTTGAGCTGCAGCCCTAACTGGGGATCCAAGCAGACTGACACAGAAGGAATGGTTGAGATCTATGTGAGCTTGGATTGGAAATGCAGTGCCAAGGGCTGCACAAATGTGGGACAGTTCTGAGTATAAAGAAAGGCATCTGCTGGGTGAGGGCATTGCTGGGTGAGCGTCACCGTGCTGAAGAGCAGGCAGCTGTTATCTTTGCAGACAGCCACATCCATGGGAATTGGAAGCTTTGTCTGCCTTCTGGCTCTTGGCTGCTGCTCTGAGAGTGGAGGTTCTTGCCCGGAGAGAAGCAGCAGCAGAAAGGATCCCATGCGTGGGATCACACAGTAAGGTTTTCCTTTCTGATCTGTTACCCCTCAGGCGCTGCCTGCAGCTGTGTGATGTGCTCTGCAGGAAGTGCCCATGTTTCGCATTCCACCTTGTCTTTCACCTTGTTTTAAAGCTTAGAGGCACCCTCAATTTCTGCAGCCCTGAGCTTTGTGCCACGAGAGCTCTCCAGCTTCTACCCGTGATGTGGGACTGTAATGTGTCTACTCTGTCAGGCTCTTCTTCTCTTTTCTCTTTTAAGGTACCTCTTTTAAGTACCTCCTTTAAGGTAGGAAAATTCCTTTCTGGGCCAGGAGAAGAAGAAATGCAGCAATCTTCCCTGCACTGCTCAGTTTGCCTGAATTGCCAAGTGCTCCTCGTTTTTCTCGTACCCTACAATTCCCAGTCCATATTTTCCCCAAAGCAAAAGAATTCAGAGGTAACCACCTACAGTTCAGTAAGCGATTTCAGTATTTATTTCTGCCTGTGGCAATCACTTCAGTTCAGAAGTCACACTTAATTTACGGAGCCTGCTTTAATTCTGACCAAGGTTGCAGTGGCAGCTGGCTTCCCAAGGCTGCAGTACGTTTTACAGCACGTGAGTGACCCCTCGATCACAAATCAGGCAATTTTCGATCCCGAAGTAGAGGACCGGGTCGGGGTGATGCTATGGGACGCTGCTGCTGTGGGTGGTAAAACAGCGTTCGGGGAGCTGCAGAAAGGGAGAAAGCTCTTTGAAGCGCTAAAGAGCCACTTAAGATCGCCATCTGACAGCCCCAGTGTGCCTGAGGGCAAGGGAGCGGCTGGTTGCTCTACAGATCAGCCCGCAGTGCCATCGGCTGCCGGCCGCCGCCATCGGATGGATTTTTACTGTGTCGCCCCCCGAGGATCCCGGCGGCGGGAAGAGACGGATTTGTCCCCTCCTGATCCACGCGCAGCTGCTGGGTGGGAGGCCAGGAAAGCCGGAAGGACGGAGAGGTTGAAAGCTTCCCCTGTTATCCCTGTAGCCCCAGATCAGAGCCGTGCTGGGAAGCGTTGTTCCACGGCGTCCTGCAGGACTTGGGACGCACGGTCACAGCCGCGCCGCCGTGTGAAGCGCTGGCATCGCTTGCATCGCTCAGCTGCTTCATTCTCGGGCACAGCCAGCGCCAGCTGCGCCCACGAAAAGGGTGCTGCAGGGTTCGGATCAACGGGGACCCGCACACAGAAGTTGGATGTTTCCGGACTTGTCACTGCTGACTTCAAAGACTGCTTTTGCACCATCTCTCTGGACCCCCACGGTGCTCCGAGGTTTGTTTTTTCGCCCTCTCTGCAGAGATCAGCACCAGCCCAGCAGCATCACTGGACGGTATTGCCTCCGGGCATGGGAAACAGCCCTGCAACCCGTGCAGATAACGGCCCGGGATCTCTATCCCAGAAGGTATGACAGTGTTACAGTGCTACACGGTAAGCCGTAGCTGAGCACACCCAGAGCATCCTTAAAGCTATGCTACTTCAGCAAAACAGAGGGAATGCAGGAGGCACTTCCAGCTGCAAGGCTTGCTGAACCTACACGTGTATTGAACTTTCTAAAGCAAGGATGTGAATACAGAGCACAGCCAATAGCCCTCGTTTCGTTTCAGTTGACTGGGAAAGAGTGACTATTAATGGAAAAACTGATACAAGTACAGAACCTGAATCATGTGAATGGGAAGGCTCTCATTCCCACTGAGAACTCGGGGGAGAGCAAGCATCTTGAGGATAAACTGTATTGGTTATTGTCTCTCGTTGTGATTGGTAAATGCTTATGGCACATGAAAGTGTAACTGTTAATGGCGTATGGAAATGTAATTGATAATGGTATACGGAGGAGGAATTGTTAACAGTGCACAGAAGTGTAAGTGTTAATGCTGTATGGAAGTGCAAACATTAATGCTGAATGGAAGAGGATTTAGGAATGGAACATGGAAGCGTAACTGAGGGTACAAGTAGTGGAATTGTGAGAAACAGAACAACAAAAGCAAAAGCCAGCTGAACGTTTAAAGGAGAACAGTGAGTGAAAATATTCAAGTCTGTGATCTGCTCGAGCCAAAGCAGATCAGTGCCGGCAAGAGAACGCATCCCCGCACTGCTCCTCCCCCCGCTGGTAACCAGAACGCAAACAAAGCGTTAAATGCGAATGGGGACGAAAACAAAGCGCTGCAAGCGAGAATAGGCTTGATCTGCAGAGATGTAGGAAACTCGGTATCCCGGTGTCAGCGCGGGAAGCCTTAGGAAGGAGGAGCTGAGAGCCGGGCTCTAGGACCCAGAGATCTCCGGAGGAAGAGCTGGGAGGGGGGCTGGCAGCGTCCAGGAGAGTTCTGCCCTCATTGAACAGAAGAGCAGCTTGTGCCAAAAGCGGCGCTGGATTTGGTAACAGATGCGATAACAGTTAAGGGTGGAGAAAATTCAGCTAAGGAAGGAATGACAGCAAGGTGTGGAATTCGTAGTAAAGCTGAAGGAAAATGTGGTGTTCTTACTGCAGTAAGTGATGAATTTGTAACTGGCAAAATGAGTGTAATAGGAGCAATCT
Organism: Lagopus muta; assembly: GCF_023343835.1. Lineage (NCBI taxonomy): Eukaryota > Metazoa > Chordata > Aves > Galliformes > Phasianidae > Lagopus > Lagopus muta. Next base: position 48,201,426 of record NC_064439.1, on the reverse strand, counting down.
GTTGTTTGTTAACCAAGCTTATCACTAGGAAACTGCAGTAACCACAGCTTCCAACCACAGAGCTCCTGAAACATCAACAAACATCACCTTTAAATGTATGGACCCCAGGACTTACACAGCTTTAAAGATATTGTGCAAGGGTCACAAACGGATGCATTGCGAAAGATCCCAGCCCCCGTCTGACAAGACAAAGGACGACTGCCCAGCAACAGGACCACGCATGCACAGGAGATATCGAGAGCACCACCTACACCGGATATGGAACTGTGTGCAGACTGTCAGCTGCAAGGGGAAATCGTGCACCGTTGCTGGAGCAGAGACTCCCTGGACACCCAGAGCTGTTTTGTTTACTTGCTTGCTTTAGTAAGTGACAATTTCCAGAATACATAATTGGGTTGCTCAATTTGTTTGATGTAATGTAAAACAATTTGGTGCCGTGACTCAGATCCAGGTAACTCTCATACAGGATCCTCAACCCGGGGAGGAGCCCCGTTCTTGGATGGCCTGGAGTGGGTGATCTCCGTACAGAGAGCTGTAATTCCGAACCCTAAAAATGAGGAAAGTAAGCAAAATAAACTGCAGAACCCCGTAATTTTTGTGCACGAAGACCTGAACGACGACTCAAGGCTCTAGAGTAAGTATTGCAGGGTTGCAAGGGAATCCGTTCGGTCGGGGCTGGGAATCCTGGAGTGTGAGTGACTGAGAGGTTTCTGCAAGAGACCAAGCGAGTGTGGAGCCTTTAGTGGTGCAGTTCCCACAGCCTGTGAGAGTGTGGGTGACAACGGGGCCGAGTGTGAGAGTGAAAGGAGAGCACCCCAGAAGATGGGACAGAAGAAGAGCAAGCCTTCTGATCCCATGGGTGGTCCTAAGGGGAGACTACAAGATAATACCACCAGATAGCCCACCAGGACTTATGAGTAAGTACTGGGGGGCTTTTCCTCGAGGAAAGAGCAAAGAGAAAATGGTCCTTTATTGTATGGAGGTTTGGGGAGGAAAACAGATCAGGGCAGATAGTCTGTTCTGGCTGATATTTGGATCCTTTGGGGGCTGGATATGCCAGGACTTAATTATTTATGTTAATTCCAAAAAGCCATTTAGCAATGAGGAAAGCAAATATGCTAGCCTATGGATTGCGCCAGGAACCCAAACTTTTCTATTCAGCCTTAAAGAGACAAGGAGAAAAGATTAAAAAGGAAGAAGAAATCCCCTGGTCCCCTCCTCCTTATGTTCCCCCCGAGCTTCCTGCAGCTCCCCAGCTCCCCATAGCTCCCAAACCTGCATCTGCACCCCAAGCTCCAGTAGAGGTTCCAGTAGAAGATAAGGGGATAGGATCTGATGATGCAGAGGAGTCAAATTATCCTGACTCACTGGACTCTGAAGGAGAACCAGGAGCCAGACCAAAGGAAGAAGTTCCATGGAGGAAAGGTTGTTCCCCCTGAGGGAAGTCCCAGTGATGGGACCTGAACAGCAGCTCGGAGTGGGGTATGTCTCTAGTCCTTTGAATTCAGGAGATGTTAGAGAATTTAAAAGGGAAATGGGAAATTTACTAGAAAACCCATTGGGAGTTTCTGAAAGACTGGACCAGTTTTTGGGCACCAAGTCTTTACACCCGGGAAGAGTTACAATCTATATTAGGAATCTTATTTACTGCAGAAGAGAGGGATGTGATCTGGAGGGCAGGAATGAGGATCTGGGATCAGCAACATCAGGCTGGCCCAGGAGCAGATGAGAAGTGGCCTCTCCAAAGGCTCCCCTGGAATAACCAAAATGCAGAGCACCAAGCTAATATGCCAGACCTCTGAACGATTATCATTCAAGGGATCAGGGAGTCAGCTCCTCGGGGACAGAATATTAATAAAGGCCTTTAGTGAGCAGCAAAAGAAGGATGAAACTCCGACTGAATGGCTGGAAAGGCTGCGTAAAAGCCTGCAGCTGTATTCGGGAGTAGATCCTGCTACTCCTGTAGGGCAGGCACTACTAAAAACACAGTTTGTGGTGAAATCTTGGACTGACATCAGGAGGAAGTTGGAAAAGTTAGAAGACTGGCAGGATAAGGGACTAGAGGAATTACTGAGGGAAGCACAGAAGGTATATGTAAGATGAGAAGAAGAGATCTACAAGAAGTAAGCTAGAATCTTAGTGGCAGCAGTAAGGGAAGGGCAACAATCAAAGCAGGAATTCTCCAGAAGGAGAAAGGACTCTTAATCAAGGGAACAGGGAGATGGAAAACAGAGAGTGACTAGGGATGTGAGGCAAAATGAATGCTTTTACTGCCAGAAAAAAAGGACATAAGAAAAAAGATTGCAGAAAGCGAATACAGGATGAAAAGATGTTCCAGGAAGATTACGGGGTCAGGGGCTCTGAAGGAACGGAGCCCTGAAGGAATGGAGCCCTTGATACAATTGAAAGTGGGTCCTCAGTGCCAAGACATGGAGTTCCTTGTGGACTCTGGGACTGTCCAAGAGCTACCCTGGGGATCAGTTTCTTCACAAGAACTTCAGGTAGGTGAACCATTTAAAGTACCAATAATCAAAGGAGCAGAGATAGAAGCACCCTGTAAGTATGGTTTAGGTTCCTTTTTGCTAGTGCCTGAAGCAGAGTATGATTTGTTGGGAAGGGATTTGATTATTGAATTAGGAGCTAATTTGGAAGTGAGAAACAAGGAGCTGACTGTACAATTATGCGCCCTGACAGTAAAGGATGAGGAACAGATAAATCCTCAGGTGTGGTATAGCTCGGATGCAGTGGGGAAATTGGATATTGCCCCTTTTGAAGTTACCATTAAGAACCCAGAGATCCCTGTAAGGATAAAATAGTACCCTATTTCACAGGAAGGCCGACAGGGATTCCAACCAGAGACTGAGAGATTAATAGCAAGAGGCTCGTTAGAACCCTGCGTGTCACCATTCCACACACCTATACTACCTGTGAAGAAACCTCATGGGTCATAAGGGCTAGTGCACGACTTGAGGGAAATAAACAAGCAAACCATCACCTGATACCCAGTAGTTGCCAACCCTTATACTCTGTTAAGCCAGTTAACAGCAGAACTGAAGTGGTACACAGTCATAGACTTAAAAGATGCATTCTGGGCCTGCCCCCTTAAGGAGGAATGTAAGGATTATTTTGCTTTTGAATGGGAAGATCTCCAAACCCAACAATTAAGGTGGACAGTGTTACCCCAAGGATTCACCTAATCTGTTTGGTCGAGCATAGAACAGGTACTGGGCACTTCTCAACCAGATCCCCAGGTAACCTTAGTGCAATATGTAGACGATTTGCTCCTGGCAGGGGCAGACGAGGATGCAGTCCGAAAAGAAAGCATTAAGCTATTAAACTTTTTAGGCCTAAAGGGACTAAAAGTATTGAAGTCAACATTGCAGTTTACAGAAGAGGAAGTAAAGTATTTGGGACATTGGTTAGCAAAAGGAAACAAGAAATTAGACCCAGAAAGGGTGAATGGAATCTTATCCCTCCAGGCTCTGAAAAATAAGAGACAAATAAGGCAAATCCTGGGATTACTAGGATATTGTAGACAATGGATTGAGAACTATAGCAGTAAGGTAAAGTTTTTATATGAGAATTTAACCAAAGATGGACATCTGAAATGGGGCCAAGAGGAAGATCAGGAACTAAAAGATTTAAAAGTGGACTTAGTTAATGCCCCAGTATTAAGCCTGCCAGATGTTAAGAGACCATTGTTACCTGTTTGTGAATATAGATGGAGGGACAGCATTTGGGGTCCTGACACAGGAATGGGCAGGAAGAAAGAAACCTGTGGGGTACTTTTCTAAGTTACTTGATCCCGTGAGTAGAGGGTGGCCAACTTGTTTACAAGCCATAGTGGTGGTAGCCCTTTTAGTAGAGGAAAAGTAATCTTTGGTGGAGAATTAAAAGTATATACCCCCCAACATTAGGGGAGTGATACAACAAAAGGCAGATAAGTGCATAACTGATGCCAGGTTGTTAAAATATGAGGGGATATTAACACATTCCCCCAGGCTGGAAATTGAAACTATGGGCCTACAGAACCCCGCTCAATTTCTTTATGGAGGACCGAATGAAAATCTGACTCATGATTGTATACAGTGTATAGAGCATCAATCCAAAATTTGGGAAGACATGGAGGAAGAAGAGTTACAGGAAGGAGAAAAGTGATGTGTGGACGGGTCCTCTCAGGTGGTGGATGGAAAGTGTAGATCAGGATATGCGATAGTGGATGGGAAAACATTATCAGTAGCCGAATCAGGGGTGTTAGATAAATCCTGTTCTGCTCAGGCTTGTGAATTATACACCCTATTGAGGGCACTAATATTACTTAAAGATAAAAAAGGGACCATATGTACTGACTGTAAATATGCCTGTGGGGTAGTCCACACCTTTGGGAGGATATGGGAAGAAAGGGGGCTAATAAATTCACAAGGAAAAGGGTTGGTTCATGAATACCTAATCAAGCAGACACTGCAAGCTTTGAGAAGACCGAAGCAAACTGTGATTGTACATAGAAGAGGTCACCAAAAGGGAATGTCCAATCACATAAGAGGAAACAACCCAGCTGATGAGGAAGCCAAGAAAGCAGCTCTGTTGATAGTTAAAGAGTTAGGGATCGAGGAGTCTAAAGAGCAAAAACAACAACAAAAAAGTTTTACTGCTAAGGAAAAGGAAAGGTTGTTGCAAATGGGTATTGAAAAAAGAAATGGGTAATGGTTACTTCGTGATGGTTGGGAAGTACTACCAAAAGGACTTGCCTGGAGGGGAATGAGAGAAAAACACATTGGCAAATCCAGGCACCAGCGGACCAATTTAGCACAAAATATATGTGCATTGGGTTATATAATATAGCAAAGGCTGTTTTGGGAGGATGCTTGACCTGTAAGAAAGTTAAGAAGCAGCATCTAAGAGAAAGAATACCAGGTGGGAGAGAATTAGCCTCAAGACTGTTTGCCAAAATCCAGGTAGATTTTGCAGAATTGCCTAAAACTGGGAGATATAAATATTTATTGGTGATAGTAGACCATTTGACGTATTATGTAGAAGCTTACCCAGTAGCCAGAGCCACTGCCCAAACAGTGATAAAAATATTATTTGAGAACATCATCCCCAGATATGGGAACATTGAGGTAATAGATTCAGACAGAGGATCTCCTTTTATTTCCAGAACAGTGAAGGAGGCCTTAGAACCACTCGGAGTTAAATGGGAATTCCACACTCCATGGCACCCCCAAAGCTCGGGGAAAGTAGAAAGGATGAATGGAGAAATCAAGAAACAGCTTACTAAATTAATGATAGAAACTAAGATGTCTTGGGTTAAATGTTTACCACTGGCTCTGTTAAATTTAAGGACCCAGCCTAGGACGGATACAGCCATTTCTCCTTTTAAAATATTATATGGGATGCCATATGACTTTGAATTAGCAGTAGAACATCCAAAGACTTTGAATTAGCAGTAGAACATCCAAAGATCGAGGAATACTCCTTATGGGAGTACATAGTGGAGTTAATGAAAAGAAGGAACAAGCTGAGAAAGAGAGGCCTGATTGTACAGAGGCCACCCCTAAATATGGCAATCCATCAGTTGAAACCAGGAGATCAAGTGTTGATTAAGACTTGGAGGGAAGTATTCCTCACCCCTAGATGGGAATGGCCTTTTACTGTTCTGCTTACCACAGAAGCTGCCATCTGGACAGCCGAACGAGGATGGACGCATGTAAGTCGTGTAAAAGGACCCATTCCGGAGGATCAATGGGAAGCATCTGAAAACCCCGGGGGACTGAAACTCAAACTGAGAAGAAAGACCTAATAAGCACAAATGAGACCGTCTGTAGCTTGTTAGTACTCACTGACTTCTGTAAGGGGAACTGGTGGATCTGTTATACTTAAGGATATCTCTCCCAAGATATCCGTGGCCTGTAACTGAGTGGTCAAGCTCCTACAGAGATTATTTAGAGCCCTATGATGGGACATTTTTGAAAGGGGAGTTGGCCTAAAGGAGCGGTTGGTGCGCTTAACGGGGGTAAAACCTTGAGAGCCTGGAAGTGGTTAATTGAGTGTCGAGTAAACTTATAAGGAGCAAAGAGGGACCCCTGAAGAATACGACTGCTGCCGGGAAGATGGAAAACCTCGCTGCCCTAAGCAAAAGAGCAGGTGAAGGAGGCAGAGGCGTAAAACAGTGGGGATGTAGGCCAAGAGGCCCCCTCAGGGGTAGAACCCCAGGCTCCCACTCCCAGGGCCAATGCCTCTTAAAGCGTGAATATGACACTCAGATCCATCAGGTGCTTAAAACTTTGGAGGAAAGGAGGAATCCATTTAACCACCGTAAGGATCCACCAGTTATCCTATTCTTATATGCTGTTGTATGCATTGTGGGGTGGGTGTTGGTACCAATCCAGGCAGAAAGTAGCCCCCACCAGCCCTTTAAATGGTCCCTAATCAGGTGGGAGGATCAGCAAGTGATTCAAATTAAGGAGACTGCAGGTCCACCCAGTTTCACACCTACTTTATGTGAGCTTGTACCAATTAAACCATGCCTGAACCTTTTAGGATTTTATTTCTGCCCGAGCTCTAACCCAGGAAAAGAATATTGCAATAGGCCGGGGCATTATTATTGTGCCTACTGGGGTTGTGAGACCATAGCTCCTGATTGGATAGGAGGGAAGGGTAAAGATCCCTTCCTATCCGTAGGCTGGGGACCCACAGGGTGTACACCTCCTCGTCGAGATTCCAGTGGAGGCACTGTCTCCCCAGGGAACTGTAAGCACATTTACCTCAACATAACCAAACACGAAGATCCAGGATGGACAATAGGAAAAACCTGGGGAATGAGATACTGGGAACCAGGTACCGACCGAGGGGGTGTGATATATATTAGGAGGGAAGAACTTCAGTCATCCCCTGTGGCAGTCAGCCCAAATGTAGCACTAAAAGAGGATCCAAAGCCTGAGGGAGGGAGTGTCTATGTCACCGAGGACAGTGGAGACAACTCCACCGAAAAACCTGTGATAGAAACCGTGAGTAACAACCCCCTTTTGGAATTTAATGAAAGCTAGTTATCAGGCCCTTAACGACTCCAACCCAAACGTGACGAACCATTGTTGGCTATGGCACGATATTAAACCTCCATTTTATGAAGCAACAGGAACTACCACTCATGCTAAGCTCACAAATGAATCGAAACCCAGTCAGTGGAAGTGGAAGGATGGGAAAAGGGGGCTCACTATGCAACATGTAACGGGAAAAGGGCAGTGTATAGGTGAAATACCCGGGTCCAGGGAGAAACTTTATGGGGTAACAGTGTCCCTAGAACCAAAAGTTGAATGGGTAATTCTGGCAAATGGGACCAAATGGATTTGTTCCAGGGCAGGACTTGCCCCTTGCCTGTCCTTAAAAGAGTTTAACGAAAGCTGAGAATATTGTGTTCAAGTGACCATTATTCCTAGGATATTATATCACAATGAAGATTTCTTATATAATCATTGGGAAAAAGGGGAACACTATTTACAGGAAAGAGAACCCTTTGCAGCTCTCACTATAGCAACTTTAATGGCTGTAGGAGCTGCAGGAGTGGACACAGGCATCTCTTCTCTGGTACAACAAAATCAAAGGTTCCAATCATTACAAGCTGCTGTAGATGAGGATTTGGTAAGAATCAAAAAGTCTGTAACAGTCCTAGAAAAATCTTTAAGATCATTATTGGAAGTAGTGTTACAAAATCGATGAGGACTCGATGTATTATTCTTGCAACTAGGAGGTTTGTGTGCAGCCATAGGAGAGGAATGCTGTTTTTATGCTGACCACACTGGGGTAATAAGAGATGCCATGACCAAATTAAGGGAAGGACTGGAGAATCAAAAAAGAGAGAGAACAACAGCAGAGTTGGTATGAGTCATGGTTCAACCGCTCTCCATGGCTTACTACATTATTATCTACAATAGCTGGTCCTTTGATGTTGTTGATGTTAGTGCTAACCTTTGGACCCTGTATTTTTAATAAAATGATCGCCCTGGTAAAAAGCAGACTTGAAGCAGCACATTTAATGTTGATCAGAAGACAATATGAACAATTAGAGGAGAAGGAGGTCAGGGAGACCCCTATCCTTGAGTTGGCTCGGGAAGTGGTTAATCGATTTGATGAACAAAATGGGAAAAAGAAAGGGGGAAATTGTAATAGGAGCAATCTGTTGTTTGTTAACCAAGCTTATCACTAGGAAACTGCAGTAACCACAGCTTCCAACCACAGAGCTCCTGAAACATCAACAAACATAACCTTTAAATGTATGGACCCCAGGACTTACACAGCTTTAAAGATATTGTGCAAGGGTCACAAACGGATGCATTGCGAAAGATCCCAGCCCCTATCTGACAAGACAAAGGATGACTGCCCAGCAACAGGACCACGCATGCACAGGAGATATTGAGAGCACCACCTACACCGGATATGGAACTGTGTGCAGACTGTCAGCTGCAAGGGGAAAGCGTGCACCGTTGCTGGAGCAGAGACTCCCTGGACACCCAGAGCTGTTTTGTTTACTTGCTTGCTTTAATAAATGATAATTTCCAAAATACATAATTGGGTTGCTCAATTTGTTTGATGTAATTTAAAACAGCAAGGAGGTTTACTTTGTTAAATGTTTACAATCTAGTATAGGAAAACAGGTAGGCATACACAAATTTCTGTACATGCCAAATTCATCCAAACCTTGACTAGGGCATGATTTACTAAAACAACAGTGCCACAGCCCAAAGACAAAGGTCTGCGCTCTCCTCAGCTGCAGAGGGGCAGCAGTAACCTTCCCATTGAAATGCAGCAGCTCTCCCAGTAAAGAAATACTCATGGCTGGACTGTGCATGCCCTACAAGGCTCAAACAGGCTCAGAAGATCTAGAGAGGATCTTAAGTAAAATTGCACCCAAGTGAACTAGGAGAGCATGAACGTTTGTGCCTCCAAGGAAACAGACACAACTTGCACAATGCTTACACGTTTTCTCACTCCTCTTGTCTGGCCACCTTGTGACAATAAGCCCTGTTTAGTGTTTATTTCTTATATTTGTGTTATTTGTTGAGTAATAACTTCCAGCATGTGCACCAAAGCAGAGAGCATTTACTGAGTGAGGTGGTGAGAAGGGCAGCAGCTCCTGGCTGGCCATGTGCAGGGGCTTCTCAGCCATGTTTGCCAGTGAGGTGTGGGTACAGCTGGTAGAACAGCTCCTGGGGGTAATTTTTGGTCACAGAGCCCTGCAGTGCCTGGAACAAAGCCAGCAGCACGTCCCTATAGAGACCCATGTCAGGTGGGGCTGGGGCCGCAGCATCTCTGCTTCTTCCCAGTCTTAGCAAACAGCAAGTCAGTCCAACAGCTCTGCTTAGAGGAGAACCCAAATTTATTTCAGGCATGTGGTCCTGGAATCTGGAAAACCCCGATGTCTCCAGGTGCAGGCAGTACTGGCAAGCATCAACATCAGATGGTTTATACACCTGAGCTGCTTAACAGGAAAGGAACGGTGCCATTGCGTGGCTAAACTGAGCCCATCAGGCAGCTGTAAGGTAGTTGAGTCCTCAGAGTCCAAAGTGAATGGAAGTTTGCTACAACACTCCATGCATGGTTAAGGTAACTTAGTTTCAGCAAGTTTTGCATTAGTAATAATGGAAAAAGAAAACCCACCCAAACAATTATGATAGGCACTGCAAAAGAAACTCCTCTTCATCTTTTGGATGGAAAGTCAATGACTGTGTGCAATTTCCCCTGTGAAGCTGCAGGGCCTTCTTCCACTCCAATGTCTCTGCTGTCTGACACAACTGGAGAGCTGCTGTGGCCTCGTGTCCGTGCCTGTGCTCCTCCAGGATGAGCAGCTCTGTGGGAGAAGAAACCCACAGGGATTTGGGCCACAATTAAGAACTTCATCCTGTAAAGGAAAACCACAGATAAGAGGGAGGATCAGCAAGCAGCAGCACGGTCATCACAGCTCTGGGGGAGGTGTTGTATTTTTCTAAGGCTTGGTTATCCTAGCCACTAGAGGATGATGTCAAAATAACCATTTTGTCACAGGTATTTTTATGGCAAAGGACAGACATAAGTGAGAGCAGCGCAAAAGCCAGCTGGGACTCAGACCAGCAGCACAGCCTTCTTACCAGGCTTCCTTCCCAGCAAAGCAATGTGATGGTGCGCTCCCTCCTCTCCCTTTCTTTCTTCCTTCCTTCCTCCCTCAGTCTGGCACAAGAAGACAGTGAGCAACACTCCTGGCTAAATTAGATTAATGATCACAAAACTGTCTCAGACTGGGAGGCTGAAAGAACTCACAGCAGGCCTTTGGCTCAACAGCTGAGGGCCAGTTGAGCACGTGCCTAAAAACAAAGTGCAGCAATGAGTCAATTATCTTACCACCAAACAGAGAGCAGCACAAACACCTCTTAAGCTCTTCTGCACAGCAGCATGCTGCAGGAAGAGCTCTCTCCTTGTTTGGAAATAGCCAAATAATTTATCAGGACAGTATCTCTGATAAAGCAGATTTGATTTGCAATTGCAATGCCGGGCCTCCTGCTGACGTGAGGAATCAAACTCTATAACCACAAAGTAGTTATAAAAGCAGCTATGTTTTAATCAGTGCTGCACAGACACCGGGTGCAAGGGGGATCGTTCCTCCTAACTTGCACAACGGAGGGCAAAAGATAAAGGCCGAACTAATACATAATCAATGATTTTCCTGGAATTCATACACATATTCACTACAATTCCAAGAACCCATCAGCACATGGTCTATCCCTCTTGCATGTGCGCTGTGGGCAGTGGGGGTCTCCTTCTGGTGGTCATGGGATGAAGGCTCACTGTCTTCAACAGAAGTAATCCAATCCTGACCCGTTCCTTGTGTAATGTTTCTTCCAGTTTACAATAGAGTTTCGAGATGTTCTTTTCTTATCTGGCCTCACATCCTGCTTACCTGCATTGCTATACAATGGTTAACCCTTATCTTGTCCTCTCTTAACTCACGCAAGCAGGAGAGCACACAGAAAACAGCATTACATCTTTTATGCCCTATAACTCGACACTTATCTCTTTCTCCCCTGAATCCTCATTGGCTGAGTACTTCAGGTTCACAATCTTCCCAACGCTCAACTAAACATACGGATAATGGCTAAACATCAATTGTTGCTAGCTAAGCATGTATCACTAATTAGTTAACTTCTCACACTTGCTCACTCAACACTTGGTTCTTGTTTCTGGACATCTGCTTGTCCTTGCATAGAGAGAAGCTTGGAAAGAGGATAGGAGGGAGTATCTTGATCCCTGCCTGTTGCATCCCAACCTACCCACAGAGCAAGGCAAGCCAGCCTTGTTTAGAGGCCATGGCTTCTTTGATGTTTCTTAAATCTATTTTTCTTTTACTGAGGGTCTCTTATCCAAACAGAATAGCCCTGCAATATGCTTTCTAGTCCATAATACTATACCTACACTATTTGGAACATTTAAGAGCTACTGCAGTTTGGCAAGCAAGAATTAATCACACAATTCAGCAACTGTATTTCTAAAGTATGTTACTAACACACATGGTATTTCTATTTTTTCACATCAGCTATTTCTAAGGACAAGTTACAAAATACAAGTACATTGTGCTCTGCTTTTTCAGATCAATCCCCCCTTTTTAATATCTAATGCAGGAACAACATTCTATTCCTACAGCCTTGAGCAGGGATGCCTCTTGATGTTACACCTGCACAGAGATCCTTTCCACCTCGATGTCAAGACACCTTGATGGTATAGATCCTCAGTAAGCGACTAATAGTTTGGTTTGAGCTTTGTCAGCTTCATTAAAGTTATATCTATCTATCTATACAGGATCCCTTGAACACAAACTGTCTGGGACTAGGAGTGGATCCAGCTGTGCTGAGAATCCTTACCTCTGTGGCCTGAAGAGTGCACACAGCAAAGGGGTTGGCTCTAATCCTCATGACACAGCAGGAGAGCGTCCTGTAGGTGTGTGTGTAACCCTGTCCTCAATGTAGAAAATAACCCAAAGAGAAGAACCCCAATTAGAAGAATTTAGAACGTTAGAAGCCCCGTCCAGCCGCGGTGCAAACACGCCGCTTCCGCCCGGCAGCGTTCCCACACCCAACATGGCTCCTCGACGGCTTCACCCGCTCCTGCGCGCCCCCCTGCAGCGCGTCTCCCCGCAGCTCTGAACATGCCGTGCCCTTTCTCAAAATGGCGGCCGCCAGCTTCACCCCGCGGCCGCCCTGCCCGGGTGACGGCCGGGTCGCGTGACGGACGGCGAGGGCGGAGCGGTGGTCCGTCCGCTCCTCCTGGCCGTGCCATGCTGTCGGCTCCTGTGGGGTCCGGGGCCTCCCGGGGTCGGTGCCGCTTATGTACGGGACGGTGCCGGAGGGCCGGGATCGGCGGCAGCGGGGTGAGCGGGGCCGGTGGGCGCGGGCGGAGGGAGGAGGGGGAGCTGCAGGAGCTGCGGAGTGGGGAGAGCGAGCGTCCTCCGAGCGGCGTTCTGTTCCGCAGTTCTTGTCCTCAGTCTGATTTCTCTCTCCTTTCCCTGGCCGAATTTCGGCGCCCCGTTACGGGTCCTCCGGGGGGTTGGGGGGGGGGTTGGAGCTGACGGGCAGCCAGTAACTAGGAATAGAAAATGCCCAATAACTAATCACATTCTGATGCAAAAAAAAAGAAAGCATAGTCCCTTTTTAAAAAAGCAAGTGGCAGAGCGCTTCCCCCCAAAAAAAGGGAAAAATCCCCAGATGTTTATGCTGAGCTAACACGCTGAGAATGAAGAGTGGCAGCTTTGCTTCTTCCCTTCACTGCTTGTTTTGGTTTGAAGTGGATGTGTGAGCCATGCTGGAGCAGTGTGCCTGCTGCATAGTATGGCAGTGAGCAATGCAGAGAATTTTATAACGTGTTTATAATGTCTGTCTCCTTCTTAGATGGCACTGAGTTCTCTGAGATGCGCTATGGAAATGATGAGAATGACTTCTGAAGCTGTGAGCAGTGGCTGATGAAAGAAGCTAAAGTGAGGAACCTCAACATTGAACTGACTGGTAAATCCAAGCCTTAGGGTTTATGTGCTCTTTGTTCTAACAAATATGTCTGACCCTTAATTACTTTAAGGGACCGGTGTTTTTATGTCTCACTAGACAAGGCAGGGAAGCTCTAGGACTTGGTATGCTTGCACTGATGCTTCTCTCAGACTGCTTTTGTTTTTCTGTGGCAGCATAACATCCTAGGCATAATCTGCTCACGAACCCCTGGAGGGCTGATGAAAAAGTTCAGTAATTATGGTGAAATATTTATGTATGTGTATGTGCTCCTACTTTGTATATCAACAGATACTGACCTCTGTTTACTTTTTGCTTTATAGATATGGAATGATGGGGCATTTCATAGCAAATGGATGAAGGTATGTCTGTTTTCCTTCTTAAAAGTGAAATGTGCTTCTGAAGTTCCCTTGTTATCACTTGTGCTTTGCTTGTCTGATTTTTCTCTAGAGAAGAGACCTTCATCCTGTGACTACTTCCCTTCCTGACCTCTCATGGTAGCTGCAGGCATGAAGCACTAACAGGAACACAGGATCCTTAGTTTTGTTTTTTTTTCCTGAAGCTTTTATTTTTAGCTTCGTAAATCAGTGTGTGCTAAGGAGGGCATTTTAAAGGAAGCTGCAGTTGAAGCGTATGAATTCATCTTCTTATTGGCTGGAAAACAGCTTATTTTGTAAGTCAGAGATCCAGAATTCCTTCAGATTCTCAAGTGAAGTTCCAGTGGATTTGATGCCCTTTAATTATTGATGTACAGCTCCAGGCTTTCATTACATGGTCTGATTTACTTTTTCCATAAAGTAAGAGCTCTGTATTTTAACTGTGCAAAAGTCAATACCTCATTTAGAACATGAGTTGGAAAGAGACAGTATTTCACATCGGGTAACACTGTGCTGTCACTGTTTCCTTCCCTGCACACCCCTCTTTGGAAGCTCACTTCTCTTTGAGTTATGTTATGCTGAAGTGGAATCTTAATATAAGTTCTACTAAATTCATTATTCATGTCCTTGTTGCTGCTTTGAGGCTAAGAAGGAAATGCATTTCTTCTCAAAAGAAGGTAGGGTTGAGTGTGAAGAAAACTGCTGATTCTTTTTTTCCTCTCCACGCACAACTTTGCAGAAATTGGGTCCCTTCTGCTTAAAATCACTCAGTCAGCAGCTTTTAGAAAAGTTATTTTTGTTTTTGTGTGCTGTACAAGGTCAGTTGTGTTATTTGTCCGTGGCAGCATCTGCAGCTGTTTCATTCAGTGATTGGTTTTAGCAGAATGATACAGAAAATGGTGCACAACAGTTAAATGCGATGTGATGTTAGGAGGGAAAAACCCTTGGTAACTTCAGTGTCCTTCACAGGGTTAGCATAGATAACATTCTGCCTGCTCCTGAAAAGTGGGACTGCTCTCCTCTGAAACACTTCATCCTCGTTTATATGTAAGGATGTGTGATACACTTGTAGTCTGTTAAACTGGTCTATGGTCAGAGTTTATAGCAGGACAGGTAAGCAGGAATTTTATAAAGAAACTTCCTTAGGCATTGAGCTAATAAACTTTGATCACCTGCAAGAGGCTTTCTGAGAAATAGCAATTATAATGCTGGTGTTGCATAACTAATTTTTCTATGGTTGTTTTATTCCTGATTTGCCTACAATAGGCAGGAGTTGCACCTCAGCAAGTTTATAGTGTTAGGAAACATGTATTTCATATTTTAATTACATAGACACGTTTTACATACGGACTAGCATTACTCACTTCCACCACTCTGTTTTCAGAGAAACTGGTGAGATCCAGAAGCTCACTGCGGCTTTGACTACTATTTCATCTCAGCACACACAGCGTAGTTTACTCAGCCAGGCTGGTCGCACTTGTGAGTGGACGGATGCTTAAAGGAGGTGGAAGCTCTGCAGCTCTCACAGATGGCCCAGGAAACCTTACTGTCATAATCAAAGCTATGTAATGTACATCAACAAAAATAGAATAAACAAAGGAAATGTGCTGTTACAAAGAGCCAGCTTTGGTTTATGCCACCTCTGTGAATATCCTGTGCGGTGCTTTTGTAGCTGTGTTACCAAGACCACCAGAAGTGTTTTTTTCTACCTAAACTCTTAAATGAACTTTGGCTGCCGCCGCCGCGCCGCGCCGCCCCGCCCCTTCTTCCGGGAGAGTCCCGTCCCTCCCTTCGTCTCTGCGGAGCCAATTGGCTGCCCTGGCTGTCACTTAAAGCTTGGGCGGAGGGGCGATTGGTCGAACGGGGTCACGCGGGGTGCCCGCTCCGAGCGAGGGCGAGTCCGGGTAGCGGGCGCGCGGAGGCGTGACGTCACCTGACGCGACGCGCAGCGGCCAGGGCGAGCGTCACGTGACTCGGGGAATCGGCGGTATGGGGCCGAGGAAACGCGGGTCCTCGCGGGGCTGGGCGGTGGGTCTGGCGCGTTATTGGGGCACGGGGGGCCGCGTAGGGCTGGGAAGGCATCATCCCGGAGCTGCGGGTGCCGGGACGCGTTCTGGGGGCCCCGTGGGGCTGGCAACGGGGTGGGGAAGCGGGGGTCTCGCGAGGCCCGGGGGGAGGCGCGGGCCCGTTATGCGGGGTATTGCCCTGGGACTCGGGAGAAGGGGCGGCGGTTTCCGTGCCTGATGGGGCCGTTCTTCCCCCTCCTCCCTTTTGTTCCCCTCTCGCAGACCGTGGCTGCCCCTATTTCCCCCACGCTGGTGCCGGGCGAGGCCTCGGAGAGCGACTCAGAGCCGGAGCCGGGGGGGAGCGCGGCCGGGACCCTCGCAGCGGGGCTGAAGGTTCCGGGGGAGGCGTCGGAGACCGAGGAGGAGGAGGACGAGGACAGTGCGGCCCGAGTGCCGCTGCCAGGGGTGTCCCGGGAGAGCCCCTCACTGCTGCAGCAGCGCCTGGGGGCGGGCGAGGGGCGGCTGCGGGGCGCGATGGCTGAGGCGCTGGGACGCAGTTTCAATGGGGCTGCGCGGCTGCTGGAAGGCCTGGGGGGGCCCCTGGGCCGAGCCCGAGCTGGGGCAGCTGCCACCGCGCACTGCCTGTGCCTGGTGCGCCGTGACCTGCGCGCCGTGGCTGCCGCCGTGGCCACCGTCACCGCCTGCCAGCTGCTGCCCGACATCCGCGTGGAGCCGTGAGAGTGGGAACACCAGCGGGACGGTGCTGGCAGCCGCGGGGAGCTCCTGGCGTCGTTGTTGCAGCGTCGCTGTCGCTGACCTCCAGCTCCTCCCGACGGACTTGGGGGTTGTGGTTGTTGCTGATGGCGTTCTCGCTGTCGCTGCGTTTCCAGTGCTGTGTCCCCTTGAGCTGATGCTGCCATCGGCAGTGCTGCCACTGATAGCTCAGTGTCAGGGGAGAGGTTTTGTGAAGGGCACAGTGGTATGGGATTCCTTTCATAAAGATTCTGGACCTTGGTTCCCTGTCCGTATCCAAATTAGAATGATAAACAGTATTAAAGATTCATCTTTTGAGGAAGAACCTCTGAGCACTTGTAACTGGCAGTGCTTTGATAACCCGTTCCATAAGGAGTGCTGGGTGATGCTGACTGATAGCATCAATTGTGAGCATCCTCTATAGAAAGTTTCCCTCTGTGGGAGTGAGGAAACAAAACGTGGTGGGGTTATTATGGGGTTACTAGAGTCTAGGATTCTAGAGTCTGAGGATTGTATGAGGATGCTACGAGGATGCTAGCTCCTGTGAGTGCAAGTTCTGTTATTTCAGATCCTGTGATTGTTTCCCAATTCCAGATTCTTTGATTCTGTGATGATTCTGGGCTTCAAATGTGTGGTGATTCTGATTCCTCACTAAGAGTATGGACTCCCAGATTTGTAGCTTCGCAATATGATACATTTCCGTATCCACCCCTGTGCATAGCGTGTGGCATAGTTCTGAGTGCCTGACACAAACCAAGCAAAATCAATTTCTGTAGGTTATTAAAAAATAATAATAATAAAAATAAAATCTTTGCTGTTGTTTCTTCTCCCGGTTCCATTTATTTACGTTCTGCCTTACTTCATATGTAACAGATAATACCTTTTTCCCCTTTCATCCCTTGATGGCTCCTGTTGGTCCCTTGTTTCTCAATCATAATGAGCTCTCAGTGCCATGAGCCCATTCATGTGAGAGTTTGGGAGTGGCTTTCACTCCATGAATCTTATAATAGAGTCCCTAGTTGCTATCATGCAGACTTCACCAATTTTTAACAGATACAGCTACAATATACACTCCTAAGGGGGAAGCAGGAACGCATTTATTGATGAGCATAGATATGCTGTAGCAGATATAACAGTGACTTCACAAGACTGGAGATGGCTGGATGCCCTTGGTTATTTTCCACAGAGAGGACAGGGTTACACACACACCTACAGGACGCTCTCCTGCTGTGTCATGAGGATCAGAGCCAACCCCATGGCTGTGTGAACTCTTCAAACCACAGAGGTAAGGTTCCTCAGCACAGCTGGATCCACTCCTAGTCCCAGACGCGTTCAGGAGTTTGTGTCTCAGGGATCCTATGTGCACAAAGATCTAACATATAATCTGTACAATGGACTAACTGCATGGGAGGAGGCAGTTTATCACCATGCACATGTTCAGCCACTGTTCTGTGGCAAATGGTTGGACTGTGCAGCCATCCCTGAGGCAATCTACAGAAAGTATCTTGTCACCCCTGCCACATTCCTCTGCAATTGGGATAGTGGGAAGTGCATTAGCTCAATCAATCACAGCATACCCGCTTCTGGAATGTTTCTGAACTTCTCTTCAAGCAGTGGTTCCCTGCTACAGCCGCTGTAGAGGCAGGCTGTGCTTATTTAATTCCCTCCACAACCCATCACTTTTTGACAGGCCGTATTGGGTTGTTCCAAGCTGTAGTAGTTGACTTAAAACTCCTGCATCCAATAAATCATTAATTGTATTTGATATCTCTTCATGCCCCCCCCCCAGGGTCCCATACTGTTTCACTGTCACTACTTCAGTTGCAGCAGGAATCTGCGCAGCAGGCATTGTTACTTTTCCCACTGAAATTGTCGGAGCACGAACACAATTCTTTATCCCAAATTGGGGCTGACCGCTGGGAAGATTCAAGGTGAGTCCTTTTGGAATACCTGTCCCTGTGATGTACTCTGGGACAGGGACAATCGTGACAGGATACAATCATTTCAGGAGGTTTCCTATTTTCATTTCTGTTTGTGTTTTCACAGCTTGCATTTGTTTCCCTCCCAGCCCTATTACTGGCTGTCCTGCAGATTTCTCGGGGTTCCCATATACTAAGGAGCCTCTGCTCCGGGGTCGTCTGAAGCTCTGCAGTTTGTGAGGACCAGTTTTTCCAAAATATCTCCTTCCAAGGATACAGATTGGAATATGGTTCCCAATCCTCCCCCACAGCAGCTGACCCGCTTGCATTGGGTGCTCTGCAAATAGCTAAGAGGTCCCATGGAGTGCAGTAAGTAGAATTGTTCCCGGGTGTTTTGCTTTAGAATTTGGCACCTTCTTGCTAGGGTTTATTTAACCCTCTGTGTTTATGTATCCTCTGTAATTCAGGAAGTGGAAAACCATCAGTCTTATCATGAGAAATCCTGTCTCTTAAGAAAGCTGTAAACAATTCTTTTCAAGGAATCCTATTTTCGCTGCCTTTCTGCTCTTCCCTCTTGTCCATTCTCCCCTGCCATCTCCTTCCTTCCCCTCCCCCATTGGCTCTGCTCCTCTTACCTGTGTCCTTTCTTCAGTTCTGCCCTCTTTGTCCTCCCCTCTCATTCATCACACTTCTGTTCTTCTGCCTTACAATTTCCTTTCAGCTTTGTGGTGGGCTGCCAGGAGATTCTGTCAGAGGCCTGGAGCAGGGACAGCACAGGGACAGGGGAGGGGACAGGAGAGGGACAAGCAGAGACAGGGGCAGGACAGGGAAAAGTCTAGGGTAGACAAGGGATAGGGACAGGGACAGGAGATGGGCAGGAAACATAGGGGCAGGGGCAGTGACAGGATAAGGAAAAGGATGAGGATGGGTATGGAGGTGGTAGTAGGGTAGGGATAGGGACAGGACCAGAAGATGGGCAAGGAGATGTGGAGGATCGGGGCAGGACAGGAACAGGGATGGGCTGAACAGGGAATGGGGGCACAGCAGGGCCTGGTCAGGACTATGTCAGAGGCAGGAAGGGACTCGAAAGGGGCAGGACTGGAGACAGGCACTGCTGGGACTGCTGCCACTTTGTGGTGGTGAGGATGAAGGGATGCCTGCTGTACTTCCTGGGTGGTGAGAAGTAGAAGATCATTGGGATTTCTTGTTTTTTATTTATTTTCTCTAAGCAGCTTATTAATTGCTATGAGCAGTGACTTTGGTTAATGCTCTGATTGGGTAATGGCAGCTCCATTAGAAGATTGCAGGTTTGCAGGGGAATTTTCCACCAAGGAGGGATCTCCAGGCAGAGATCCTTCTCCTGTGGCAGTCAGCCCTGAAATGGGGCCTAAGGGAGGTGCAGCCAGGCTCCAGCCCTTCCTGTTGCACAGCTGAATTGCCTTCACCTGTGCTCCCAATGCTGACCTGGTCCTTTCCACAGGTGCTCAACCAGTGGTTCAGGCTCAACAGTTCCCATGCAGAGTCCTTCACAGGTCGCAGTGCAGGAATCTGCTTGGATGTGGTTCTTTAGGGGCTGCCAGGGGCAACCATGGTCTTCTGTACAGCTTGCAGGAGCAGCTCTGCTCTGACACCTGGAGCACCTTCTTCCTCTACTTCTTTACTGACCTTGGTGGCTGCTGCGTTCTTTCTTTCACGTTATTCTTCCTCCTGTCTCTCACAGCTGCTGCACTGCTTCAGAAATAACTTTGATTTACAACTCCTGACTTGGCAAGGCCAAACAGTGGCCTCAACAGGAAAATGAGTGCTATATTTTCAGTTCTGAAATAACCAGCTTAGGGATGTTTAAAACTGGCTGCAGGAGCTGACAGCACCGAGGGTGCTCCATGTTAATGCCTGGATATTGTAAGCTGGAGCTAGCAATGCAAGTGCTGAGATACAGGAAGGGCCATTTAAAGAAAAATCTCCTGAATTCTGCCTTCCTTGCTAAGTCCCACAGCTAAACATCATGCAAAACAACATCTTGAAACTGAACATTTTTTGTTCATTAACGTTTTACTTTTTCTTTCTATCCTGAAATATATTAGTAGTGGACATGGCAAAGAAGTTACCCAATACATTCCACCTGGGCATAAACGCTCAATTGTGTGGTAAAGCAGTGCCTAGAAACCTGCAACGACTGCTCCTTATCCACGTTCACTGGATTTTCTTCCTGGTAAATGGATGAGTATTTTTACCTATAATGGCACCAAGTGTTGAACACTCATCTTTAATTTAGCATCAGAGATGGTTTTTCTGCTTCTGTAAATGACCACTCACTCAAAAAATAACAGCTGTTTCTCAAGCACAACTGCCTAACTCTATGGGCTCAATGCTGAACACTTCTGACACCTTGGGACCTTCTTTCCCGAGGCCAACCCAATTTAATCCACAAAAACTTACGTTAGGAGAAAAACAAAACAGTTTTGGTAAAACAGAGGCTTTTAGCAACCTCCTTTCAGCAGTCAAGAAGTAGCAAGGAAAACACCAATCCCCATTTTTTAATTGATGCTGATACCAACATGCCTCAAGTCTGTACAATCTCAAACAAGATCCTCTGGGGAAGTTCAGTGGGTTCCCTGAGCACTGCTGCCTTTGTGAGCCCTGACTGCCTTCCAGCTCTCAGTGCTCTTTGTGCATTTCCCACCTCTCTGCCTCCTGATGCCATGCGAGCTGCTGCTGTCCCTCACAGCATGGCCTCTGCTCCCTTCTCTCACTGCTCTGTGTCCCATCAGGCAGTGACCATCCTTGTCCCACCCTTTCCTGCACACAAGCGGTGAGTTTTTTCCACTTCCTATGATGCAAATTAATAGAATCACCGATTTGGATTGGAAGGGACATTGAAGAACAGCTCCAAGCCTCATTCAATGGGCGAGACACCTTCCATTAGTTCACGTTACTGAAGTGGCCAATAAGAAGTCTATAGTTGTTTGATTTTATGATCTAAGAATGCAGACCCTGGGCAGGAATTGTTCTGGTGCACTGTGTTCCATGAAATACAGAATATTACACCATTATAATTCTGCAGGGCTGAACTCGGTGGCCTGGTGTTCTGCTTGGCCAGAGAATGCCAGGGCAATTGCAGCTCCCATGGGCAGCTGCTCATTGATCTGCAGACACCTCAGATTGCTGACAAAAGACTTCTGCCTGCTCTCCTTGATCAAGCAGTTGGTAAGCAGCCTGATCAAGACCACGCAACAGTTAATGATGTTATCTCCTATAATAGCTCAAGTGACTAAAATGAGAGAATCTTTTCCATGGTGTACTGCATGTGAGTCATAGGCTCTTTCACATCTGGACACCTAAGGATACAGTTTGCAAAGGAATCCCTCGTTTTATCTCCATCTATCACTAGCTGTATCCAATAAAGTCTGTAAGAAGACACAAAAGCCAGGACAAGCTTGCTGATAACAGCTGAGGACACGCAGGAATGTCCGTGACACAACAGCCACTGCAGTCAAGGAAGATCTAGAAAACAGGCAATGAAGCAGAAGAGAAAGAAATAAGCTTAGTCATGCTCCTGTGGCACGACTCCATTTGTTCAGGTAAATCCCTTTATAGGCTGCCCTCATTATGCACAGCAGGGACAGCTTCAGTTGTCCCAGATGTGGGTATCTACTGACAGTGCAGGTGTTGTTGGACAAAGGAATGTCCTTCCACGCTCTGGGAGTAACAGCCTACATTTCACCAGAGATTTGCATCCGAACAGCTCCTTCTTATCCTTAATCTCCACATGTGAGCATTAGTGGCTCACTAATTAGCAGTAGTGAGGTACCTCACAGGGAGGTGTCCATGTTGTGGTCATATGATCTGAGGCAAGAGGAACTGAGGGGGGTATTGGGAGGGGGGGAGAGGATGAGAATGGGGGAATAAGGAGGGAGGGATGAGGTGAGGGTGGGGAAGGGACCCTGGGGGTAAAAATGGAGAACTGGGGGGGGAGGGGGTCGAAAAGGAATGGGGGAACTGGAGTTGGGGGGGCTCTAAAGGTCAGTGTTGGGGAGGATCGGGGGCAGAGTGTGACCCTGAGGGTCAGAAAGAGGGACTGGCCGAACCGTGGACGGGAACGAGGCAGCGATGTACCCTGGATTGGGGGGGGTGGGGGACACAGCGCACCTCCCCACACCGAGCACATGCCCTGAGCACCACAGAGGCCCCACGGAGCCAACTCAGAGCGGCCCCCGCCCCGGTGCCCCCCCGAACACCCACTTGTACAAGCTGAAGCGGCGCTCAGAGCCCGGGGCTGCCCTGCGGCGCTGGAGCAGCGCGCGGCCCCGCACCACTTCCACTCGGCCTCCTCAGTCTCGCGGCGAGGAGTGATGACGTCACAGCGCTGCGCCGCACCACTTCCGCACGGCCGCTTCCGTCTCTCGGCGCAGGGTGATGACGCCACACGGCCCCGCGCATCTCGCCCCAGTCGGCCCCGGAGCTCCTCCCTCGCCCCGTCCCAATGCGCCGCTCCAGTAACCGCCCTCAGCGCGGGCAGAAAGTAACCGACCTTTTATTCTCATTATTGCTACTAAAAATCTCTGCTGTCTTTTACGAATTGCCGTGAATTTCCACTCGGCACACGCAGGTGCGTTCTGCGTTTCCTCAGTTGCTCCGCGCCTCCAATCTGACACGGCCGAAGGCTTTGCGGGGCTCCTCCCGCTGATACAGAGCGGGAAGCGCCGCGGCACATCCGCACGGCTCCCTTTGCCAGCGGCAGAACCCTGACTTGCTCTGCTCCGCTCCCTGGGCTGCCGCGGGACGCCAGAACGGCGCTCCTGATGGGGGAAGCAGCTGCACTCCTCCCTCCCGCCAGCAGTCGTTCCTCCACACCCGCAGGAGGACGGTTTCCCTCCCAGCAGCCTGCCGCACGCACTGGCCATACCTGCACGTGGAAGGTGTGGGCGATCTCTCCGTCCACATCGTAAACAAACAACCCCAGGAGAGTTTCACCTTCGTCCTCATCCGCTCCCTCAAAGACAAGAGATGATGGCGGTCACACTTAGGCAGGCCGTGCAAAAAAGAACATACCGAGGCCGAAGGTGGGAGCTCCTCCCCCCCCACATCAGCTCTGGCAGGATTGGAGCACAAAGGAGGGTGAGCCTGAGTCAGGGCACCTGGAGCAATTGCTCCCAGCTGCTCGGCCATGAAGAGCAGCAGAGGGGTCTTATGGGGCTCTGTGGCAAAGCTTTTCCTCAGGGCTTTCCTCCAAAAGAAGCAGTGGGCAGAGACTTACTGAGACAGAAAAGTCTTTGGGGGCACTGCTGACTTCCCTAGAGGGAGAAACTGCCTTGGAGATGTGCCAGATAGTGAAAGCCATGGGCTGGAGATGCTGATTCTGAAGGTGCTTGTGCTGGAGCTTGAATTTCAGCCTGCAGATAGCCGGCTGTGATGGTTGGTGATGCTCACAGCACAGGGTGTGAGGGCCTTGCATAGGAGCTGAGGAGACATGAGAGGGTCGGCACCCTCCAGTTCCTGGGAGGTCCCAAATGTCCTTGGGCAACGGAGGGGGTGACACTGGATGTGGGGGGCTGGGAGCAGCAGACTTTGCCTGAGCTCAGGATTGGAGTAGCTCAGTTCCCGATGAGAGCACATCACATCCATTCCTACTGTCCTGCTTTCTTTCTAAAGGAACTGACCAAGAAACTGAGCAGGATGCACTGCAGGAAGGCAGCTAGTCCCACAGTGTCCCACACTGCCAGTCTCGGACAGTGGAACACAGGCAGGGTCAACAACTGGCATGCCAGGTAATTTCTGTGCCGCGCTCATCCAGCGTCACTCACCAGAGTCACTGTGTGCCTGCAGGCTCTTGCTGCCTGCCCTTGCACACCGGTCAGCAGCCAAACCTGAGCGTGTGGGCACAGAGCACGTGTAAAAGAAGCCAGAGATGGCTCTCTGAAAATGGCTGAACTCAGTGGGGTGTGGAGAGTTGTTCCAGCGCTGTGCAGAGAAGGTACTTGCAGACCTCTGTGATGCTGCTCAGCTCCCACCACTTGCAGTTCCCAGAGAGTTGTGAGCTTTGCCCTTATGCAACAAAGCCACCTGGGGGTGATGAACGGGGTCCTGTGTGGTAGGAGCCTGCAGGAGTGTTCAAGTGGAGCGTGTGCAGGATGTGGATGAGCTCCTACAAAACAAAACAAAAACAAAAACAACCAATTAAACACCCACAATAAAAAAATCAATCAAACAAAATCCCTAGGCTGTTCTTTTTCTTGGATAAAGGGCTGTTTACAAGGGTGGATAGAGATAGGACATGGGGGAGCGGTTTTAAACTGAGACAGGGGAGGATTAAGCTAGATATTAGGAGCAGTTATTTCACACAGAGTTGGTGAAGCACTGGAACAGGCTGCCCAAGGAGGTTGTGGATGCCCAGTCTCCAGAAGCATTGAAGGCCAGGCTGGATGTGGCTCTGGGCAGCCTGGACTAGTGGTAGCCTGGTTGGTGGCTATACACATAGCAGGGGGGTTGATACTAGATGATCACTGTGGTCCTTTTCAGCCCAGGTCTTTTATATGATTCTATGATTATATGATGGTATCAGACGTCAGGGAAGTAATGTGAAAGAAACAAGCCTTTGAAAATGAGCTTGGTTTGCTCTGCCCCTCATACACCTGATAATTGCATCCCATGCTTGGCAAATGACCTTTCTGTGGGGTGTAGACCAGGAAAGCAGAGGGGAATAAAGCAGCTGTTTTTTCCCAGAGCTTTCATTTCACTGAGGTCTGGCCCTATTTTGTGAAACTAAGAGACAGCGTGTGGAAGAAGAGCAGGGAAAGGTTTTGTTTTTGGTGTTCATTCCAGCCTGCTGCTTGCTGCTGGGAAAGGTGTGCTTGGCTTCAAGGGAGGATGCATGGTGGAAAGCCAGCAGCTGGGAGGTTTGGGGTGCCCAGGATGCCCAGTGACAAAGGGCAACAGCCCAAGCAAGAGCTGGGATGATTTGTTTTTCAATTGCATCCAGTTACATCCTGTCCCACTGCATCTATCATATGTCTCCCCATTCCCTTTAGGGTCCCCTGAAAAGCAGTTCTCTGTTTTGCAGTTTTGTCTGATTTTCTCATCTCCTCAGAGCCTTGCAGCGTTGAGAGGAAGGTTTTCCCTCTCTCCTTTCCCTCTGCAAAATCATTTTAATTGCTGAGTGCCCCCTCATGTCGGGCACACACCATGTTCAGTTGCATCAAGAGTTAGAAAACGACTCCTTTTTTCCTCTCTTCCTGAATTACCCTGTTTTCCCTCTGCTTTGGGGAAAGTCCTTCTGTTGCAGAAGTGACTCCTTGCAGAGCTGTGACTGCAGTGCCCAGGTGCACTTTCAGGTGCCAGAATGGTTATCTTTCCTCGTGGTGGAATGGGGTACACAGAGAAGGAGGACTTCCATTCTCAGGGTGGATGTGCATCTGGGAAGGCACGCAGGGCAGGCTCTGACTTGGCCAGTTCAGCCAGCAGCTGCATCCAGCTGGCAGAAAGCAACGCCCTCTGTGATATGTGCACACCAAACAGTTGCTGGATTGAATATTTTAGGTCCTGTCTACAGTGTTACTGATGGGCTTTCATTTGCCAGTGAGTTTCCCGCACACAAACACGCACTCCCTGGCAATGAGCTGAAGACCTTCCATCAGATGAGCCACGCGTCACTTCCTCCTCCCAGCTGCTGATGCCTTCTCCACCTGGATGGCTTTATAACACGTCTCCCCTGCCTCAGCTCTACATCTCACTCTTGCAGACACCATGCTGTTGCTTCCCTTACTCGTTGTGACTTCACTTTGGTCCCGTAAGTGCCGTTTCCCTTCTCCTCTCCCTCCTGTGCATGGAGAACACAGTCCCTGCTCCAGAGCTTGGTGGCTCCTGGCCTACGTGCAGTTTCTCCCTGTTCCCTTGCAGGTGGGGATGCACAGGCTGCACCGGTGCAAAGCCCAGCAGAGAGCAGGCTGGTGGAGGGCAGCCCAGTCACCATGACGTGCCAGCTGAGCAGTGGAACCACTGTGCACTGGTACAGGCAGCTTCCCGGGGAGCCACCCAAGAGGATACTGTACATGTCTGGATCCTCACCTACCTTCGATGACAACAAGGACAAATTGAAATTTGATGTGCAGAAAAATCCTTCCAACAGTGCTCTGACAATTAAGAAAGCAACCCGGAGGGATACTGGTACTTATCTCTGTGCATATTGGTATTACCAAGGCTACACAGCATTAGATGGGCAAAGGAAGCCGTACAAAAAGGCATCTGGCACTCTGAACCTCAAGCTCTCAACTCGTGCCAGATGCAGATTCTTTTTAGGCCACCTTTCTCTGGTGATTTTCTGCAGCAGGAGAGCAAAAGCAGAAGATTAACATGGCAAATGCTAAATGAATTATCTTAACTAACTCTCAGAATACTTCTTCTGTACTTACACATAGCTGTAACATGCAGAAACTGAACTGTCTTAGTCACTTCAGGATAAAAACCGGTGACTTTGCAGATGTGGCAAAGAACTGACTGTACTCAGAGCACTCAGCTGACAGTGGGCACAGACTGTGTGCCTGTGGACAACGAGTAGTTGGAAATTTCCCTTCTTCATTGAAAGCTGTACAGCTAACAGAGAAACATATCTCTGTCTCCTGCAGGCTCTCACTTGAACGGAGGCACACAAGCAAAGCAGTGAGAGAAAGCTACATGTTCTTCTAGATCCCCCTTCATTCTTTCTCTGCTGTCATTTCAGGTACTACCAACTCCTTCTGCAGCACCGATGGCTCAATTTCACTGTGTCATGTTCTCACCTGTTGCATCCAGACAGAACTTCTCTCTTCTTCCGTGGGCCTGCTCTCCAAGGAGCCCTTTGAGCACAGTGCACGGAGTTCTAAGAATTAGTCTATGGTCAAAGCCTCTTTTCACCATGCAGAGCAAAGCTGGCATTTGTCTGTCAGTTAGCTCCAGAACTGAGTACTGCATTTGATTAGAAGCCTCGGGCACAACATCCTGTGAGGTAGTGCACTGGAGAGACTGGACCTTCAGCCACACAGAGATTGCCATAGTGGTGGTTTTGCAAGGCTCTGAACGCTGCTCGTGCTGAATGTGCCCTCGTGCCTTTCTGTCCTTGCAGTCCTTTCCCAGGTTGCTGCAGCTTCTTGACAAGCACAGCCCTGTGTTGTTATGCACAGAAAAAACACTGCTGGTGACTTCTCCTCCCACTCAGTGTGTCCCCATCCAGGGCCCCACATCTCTCAGTCTCAACAGCAGAGCAGGAGCAGCAGACATGCTGCTGCTGGCAGCTCTGATGGTTGCAACTGCCTGGTCTTGTAAGTGCTTCAGCTTCTTTTTCCTCACAGGCAACCATGGATTGTGCCCTCACAGATGTCTTCCCAACTAGATTGCTGCCAATGAATAACAGTTTCTCCTCTTCTGCTTTTCTTTTTCTTCTTCTTTTTTTTCTTTCTCTAATTCTAGATGGACATGCACAGGAAACTCCCATACAGAGCCCTGTATCCATCACCATATCACAAGGAAATGCAGATCTGAAGTGTCATTTTAAGGACTTCTCTGGACATTTTGATAGCACCGTCATACACTGGTATCAACAGAAGAAGAATAAAGGTCCAGTCAGGATGATCTACTTTTCATCAGGGACAGTAGTAGCAGATGAGAGTTTCCAAAGGCACAGATACAGGATTCAAACTATTTCTGGACAGAATCTTTGCATTCTTACCATAAGAAGTGTAATTCCAGATGATGCTGCCACGTACTACTGTGCCTACTGGGACCCTCACAGTGGCAGATGCCAAACAATCACCACAACAAATACTTCCTCAGCAGCTCAACCACAGATCATTTGGAACGACCAGGTGCCAAGCAGATTTCTGCTCTGTGGGCAGAAGAATAGCAATGGACTGAGACACAGTTCATCTGTCCTGGTAGATGTTGGCCACAGGGTTTAGTCTCATGTTCTCTCCATACGGTGCCTAACACAAATGTGGCTGTAACTGACTGAGGTTGCCCACACAGCAGATGCAAGGAGTGACTGTGTGCGTGCATCTCTCTCCCTTCTCCTTCAAATCTGTTCCATCCTTCTCTCCTTCTTGCTCATGCACTGAAGCCACCTACCTGCCTGTCCTGACATGAAATGAAACGGCTTTTGCCGTTGCTGTTTGCTAGGAAGAGAGGCAGTCGTCCAATGCTCTCAGCAATACGAGCATGACACCACATTGCCACGTGTCTCTCTGCTTTTGTTTTCCAGTCTTTCTCTCCACGAAGTGTTTGCATTTCTTCTGAGGCTCAGAACTGAAATCCTGTGGCTGTGCATTTCCTCCCACACTCCCAATCAAAGGCAGGGCACACGCTCACGGTGCTGCTGCCCGTTGCTGAACGGTGATACCTACTGGCTCTTCAGCGGAGAAAAATTACACACAGGAAAAACATTGCTGGAGATTTCTCCTCCCACCGGGGGCCCCACTCACACTTCTCTCAGTCTCAACAGCAGCAGAGCAGGAGCAGCAGACATGCTGCTGCTGGCAGCTCTGATGGTTGCAACTGCCTGGTCCTGTAAGTGCTTCAGCTTCTTTTTCCTCACAGGCACCCACGGGTGGCATAACAGATATCTTCCCAAGTGGAATGTTGCCACTGAATAACATCATTACCACTCACTTTTACCTTTCTTTTTCTTGTTTCCTTTTCTTTTTCTCTTCCCCTCCTCCCCCCAAACTTCCATCACCACAGACTCCCACTTGGTGCTGTCTCCAGCCAAGGCCCCATTCATTCAGCTCCTCCACAGCAGCAAACTGGAAGCAACAAACATGCTGCTGCTGGCAGCTCTTACAACCGCAACCACTTGGTCTTGTACTTTCTGCTTTCTTAAGTTTAGCTCAAAGATATCTTTCCAAACCCTGATTGTCACTGAATAACAATTTCTCCTCTTTTTTTTTTCTCATTTCCTAGATGAATTTGCATGGAAAGTTCCCATTCAGAGCCCTCTATCCATCACCAAGTCACAAGGCAGTATACGTCTGCAGTGTCGTTTTGGAGACTTGTTTGAACATTTTGATAGCACCGTCATACACTGGTATCAACAAAAGGAGAATAAACCTCCAGAGAGGCTACTCTTCTTTGCAGAAGGGAAAACTACAGTTGAAAGTGGCTTTCAAGGGAACAAGTACATGGCTGATGAAGTTTCTAGTCAGAAACTGTCCATTCTTACAATAAACAATGTAAGTGCAGATGATGCTGCTACTTACTACTGTGCCTACTGGGACCCACACCGTGAGAGATGCTCAGAGACCATCAAGCCACAAAACTCCTTCAACCACTCAACTTCAACTTCAGTCTGAACCACAGGACTGTTACTGCCTCATTCCCCAGCCTTCTCACTCCATCCGCTATCAGCTGTGACCAGAGCAAACACTGCACAGATGCAGAGAATCACAAATAGTAAAGGGCTGGAAGGGACCTCTGCAGATCATCCAGTCCATCCTCCCTGCTAAGGCAGATTCCTTAGAGCAGGTGACACAGGAAAGTGTCCAAGAAGGTCCTGCATGTCACTAGAGGGCATTCCTCACCCTCTCTGCGCAGCCAGTTCCTTTGCTTTGTCATCCTCAATGAAAAGAAGGTTTCTCTCAAGTTGAGATGGAACCACCTGTGTTTAGTTTTGTAACACATCTTTCCCCTTGTCCTGTTGCTGGGCAACACCCAAAGGAGCCTGGCCCATCCATTGGACTCGGCCCTTCAGATCTTTACAAGCGTTGATAAGATCCCTTCTCAGTCTCCCCCAGGCAGAACAGTCGCAGGTCTTTCAGCCTTTCCTCATAAGGCAGAGGCTCCATTCCCCTATCACCTCTGTGGCCCACCGCTGGATTCTCTAGAAGTTCCCTGCTTTTCTGGAACCGAGAAGCCCAGAAGAGAAGGCAGCACTCCAGACGTGGGGTCACCAGGGCAGAGCAGAAAGCGAGGATCACCTCCCTCAACCTGCTGGCCACGCTCTTTTCAACCAACCCCAGGATCCCATTGGTCTTCTGGGCCACAGGGCCACACTTGGCCATGCGGGCTCATGGTCAACCTGCTGTCCTGCAGGACCCCGGGCTCCTTCTCCATGGAGCTCCTTTCCAGCATGTCAATCACAAACCCATCCTGATGCATGTGGTTGGTGCCCGCTCCTTTTGAAGCGGATGCCACTATCAGCACTCCAGTCTTCAAACACACATCCCCCCTTTCTAAGGGAAAACTCTTCACCGCCTTAAGGATTAACACATCCCCAAAGGAGTCAGCTCCTCCTCCCATGCAACACAGCTCCTTGTACTGGCGACAATTTCCTGTTCTCAGTCTCAACAGCAGCCGAGAAGGACAAGCAACCATGCTGCTGCTGGCAGCCCTTGTGGCCACAACCACTTGGTCTTGTTCGTACTGTTCCTTAAGCTTACTTTTCCTCACAGGAACCCGTGGATGAGCTAAAAGGTATTATCCCAAATTCACAACCAACACTAAACAACATATTTTCTCCTCTCTTTTTTTTTTCCATTTTTTTCCTAGGTGGGCTTGTGTGGGAAATTCCCATACAGAGCCCTGTATCCATCACCAAGTCACGAGGAAGCATACGCCTGCAATGCCATTTTAAAGAGTTCTCTGGACATTTTGATAAGACTGCCATACACTGGTATCAACAGAAGGAGAATAAAACTCTGGTGAGGATCATCTACGTCACATCAGGAGCAACTGTAGTAGATGAGAGCTTCCAAAGGCACAGATACATGATTCAAACTATTTCTGGACAGAAACTTTGCATTCTTACCATAAGAAATGTACTTCTAGATGATGCTGCTACCTACTATTGTGCCTACTGGGTCCCACACTACAGCAGCAGCTCAACAATCACCTCAACCAAAACTCCTCCAGCAGCCCAACCACAAACCATCTGAAAGATCCCAGCTCACTTCCCCAGCATGGAGGAGCCTCCTGAACACGTGGGGGATTTCCTCACTGCTGACCAGCTCCTGCAGATGTCAGCTTCCAGAAGATAGGGATTTCAAGCAAGCCAATGGTGCCAAGGCTGAAGCAAAGAGTGGACGTCTAAAGTATAACCCAACCTCAGCACTTCAGGTGCTCTTCCTTTTTCCTCAGGCATAGCCATGAACTGTTTGTAGTGGTTCAGCTTGGACACCAGGAAAAATTTCTTCTCAGCAGGAGTGGTGATGTGTTGGAACAGGCTGCTCAGGGAAGCGGTGGAGTCCCCATCCCTGGAAGCTTTCAGCAAGAGGGTGGATGTGGCACTTAGGGACGTGGTTTGTCAGCATGGATGACAGTTGCACTAGATGATCATAGCAGTCTTTTCCAACCTTCATGATTCTATGATTTCTTCAGTACAAAGCAGCGCTTTTTCATGCTCCTGTTCCTGGTGATGACTGAAGATTTTCAGAGCCTTTTGCTTGAGAAGACGACAAAGAGATCTTTAGCCTGAAGGGTCCTAAGATTTTCAGTGAAGAAAAAAGTCATATTTTGATTCAGAAGATAGCAACTGAGGGAGAAGGAAGGTTTTCTATTCATTCCTCTGGAGACCCGGAGATGGGTATTTTCCTCCTTTTTGGAGCTGTGTCAGTCTGTTTCGTCATCCTTGCTTTCACTTTGTGTTTCACTCCCAGTCATCACAGGAACAACACATCTCAATCACTACAGAAGGGCGGATGCTGCGATGCCAAAGCAAGTCCCAACAAAAAGAGCTTTCCTCCTCTAAGAGCACCATTCCATATTTCTGCCTTTAAGCAATGCGTGCCTCTTAGCTTCTGATTCAGTGTTCATGCTGACCCTCATGACTACGAAAATAACCCACAGAAGTCTTTCCTTATCATCAAGCCTTTCTTCAGTATTTTTCTTTACTGTGGTACAACTGAGACCCTGCACACTTTCATCTTTGAACTGCAACTCGTTGAAGAATGTGAGCCTGGTGGCTGAACAAGTGACACAATTTCATGTATGTGTTAGGTGTTCAAACTGGCCATGGCTATTGCTGAATTTTGTCCTGCTAATGCTTGCAAGACAAAGACAGACAGAGGAACTGGACAATCTTTCTGCAGCACACAGTGCTTTGCTTTCTGTGTTTCTGACTATGAGGCCTCCCATCTACACACTGCTGTGGACACAATCCAGTCCCTGCAAGAACAGCCAAGGTGGCAATGGCATCCTTCACAGCATGACTCGGGACACAGCCGTGGAAGAACTGGTCAGCTTCTTTCTCTGCCTATGTTACTGCTGGTATTGCATCACTTTTTCCATAAAAATAATAGAATGTCTTATGTTGGAAAAGCAACAGAAGGTCATCAAGTCCACCCATCCATCTAGCACTACTAATTGCAGTACTAGTCCGTGTCCCTGATGGCCTTTAACTACCTCCAGAGATGGGGACTGCACCATTTATTTCAGTGGGCAGCCTGTTCAACAATCCTGCCCAGAAGAATTCAGAGTAGATGGCTGTTTCTCTTACACCTGCTTACACCATCCACAGTCTGGTTCCTCTCTGCAGACACAAAGCTTTTGTACTTTCTTAGTCCACATTGGTTTGTAGTCATTAGGGCACACAGTGTCCCAGAAGTATTCAGACTTTTTCTTTGACATGTCAAGCTAAGCATGCAGGCTGGCTCACATTACCTGGGTTTTCTCAGATGTTATCCTGTGCTGTGCTGAAAGGAACAAGCGTGCAAAGGAACAGCCTTCATCATCCTGCTGACACAGGAAAAGATGAGCCATATAGCATCAGAGACTTTCACAGGAAAGGGGAGCTTTGCTGAAAAGTCTTGATGGCTAACTGTAATCAGGGGCAGAGAAAGGCAGAGCTCCTGAAGTTGCTCAGTGGTACATAGATTTGGGTTTTCTGGGCAAAGCAGTCAGCAAGAGCAAGTTGCAGTTTCATCACGTGCTCGTTTTACAAAGCAAAGATTTAGGGACAAAAAATTGCTCTTTGTGTCAGAAGGTGGATATTGGTAAGACCTGGAATAGCAAGAACTCCAGGTTTCCCCTGTGTTTGTCTGCACCTGCCAGACAGAGCAGGAAGGAAAACCTGAACGTGCACTGCAGCAGTCCAACTTCCTGCAAGCTCCTGGTGCCTGGATGCCCTGAAGCAGCAACGGGCAGGATCAAGGCCAGCACAGCACTCCTGCTCATCTTGCACTTCTTTGGACAGCCATAAATTGAACTTACATGTTTTCCCCCTTCTCACCACACGCATTTGTTTCCAACAGCACCAGGTTTTCACTACCAACTGTTTGGCCATTAAGGCAGGAAAACAGCAGCAAGAGCTTATGAAAATCTAATGGTTATGGAAGGCAAGCCCTTCATCAGAAATCGATCAGCTGTTGTCCTAATGATCTTCTGGCAAGCCCTTTGCTCACGCTTTGTGTTAGGAATGTAACTCTTGCTGCTGGAGGGAGCTAGACCTCACTCTTGGGACTCCCCTGGGACTTGCAGACACCGTGAGCACTCAGTGCTTTGAGAGTACTCTGCACTGAGCTGGATGAAGCCACCCAAAGTCTGCCTTTCCTTGAGAAAACTCATTCCTAACAGGTGAGCGGTGCCACTTAAGGCTGCGAGATGCATGGAGCCAGGTTAAGCCGCTCCGAGACTTGATGACTTCATCCCACATAACAGAGAAACCTCAATGCAGTTTTGTTTTTGTAGGAACAAACAACCCAGAACTGTTAGTAAAATGTGGTTGATCTGTTGAGTCTCATAGCAACTCTGTCTTTTATGCAGAGGAAGCTGTGAGGAACCAGAGACAAGCCAGGTTGAAAGAAAAGTGCCCAGGTGTAGATTGTACCCAAGAATTTGAGCGTGCACAGAATCCCACAGAGTTGAAAAGAAAGACTTGGCATGAGAAACTGCAATCAGATTAGAGGCAGAAATGGGGAGTGTCTTGGATAAATTCCTATTGCTGGGAAAATAATGGCTTGAGTAGCAGGGTCACCAAGCAGCAGCCCAGGCTGCCCAGAGCCACATCCAGCCTGGCCTTGAATGCCTGCAGGGATGGGGCATCCACAGCCTCCTTGGGCAACCTGTGCCAGTGCCTCACCACCCTCTGGTTGAAAAACTTCCCCTAATATCCAACCTAAACCTCCCCTGTCTCACTTTAAAACCATTCCCCCTTGTCCTGTCACCATCCACCCTCATAAACAGCCCTTTCCCCCCTGTTTAGATGCTCCTTTCAAATAATGGAAGGCAACAATGAAACTTCCCCAGAGCTTTCTCTTCCCCAGGCTGATCCAGCTGCCTCCTCCAGTAAGTTCTCTACACGGGATTGAGAGAGCCTGTCCTCTCTGATGAGTCTCACAGAAAAACATCCTGGTCTGGCCCCAAGCAGGCAGACCCATCTGTACAGTGAGAAGTTGCAAAGGCACAGGAAGCGACCTATGACTGTGCTTACGGGCAGCCCACAGCCCTGCAGAAGCCCCAGCAGCCAGCACACTCCTTGGCTGCGCTCTCACTGGGGCAGGGGCTGCAGGCCTCCCCTGCTGCTGCCCTGCTGCCTGTCTGGGCAGCTCAGCAGAGGCAGGACGTGACAAACAGCACACGGCGCTGTGCGGCTGCTGTGGGCAGCCCGCCTGCGAGGGGGGGAAGGCAAAGGAAGCGGCACTGGGAAGAGGCACGGTCCGGTTTAAGCTCAGCTGTCTGCCGGGGCTGCTGTTGTGGAAATGGCTGCAAATGCTTCCTGATCCTATCGGCAGGTAGAGCAGCCTCATTGGGAATCACAGAAAGAAGTGGTTTCCACTGCTCGGATCTGCTGTGGGACCTCTCGAGTGTGAGACTGCGGCTGTCCACGCAGGGAAGCCCGAAGGAGAGCAGCAACCATGTGGCTGCTGACAGCTCTCATGCTGGCAGCTGGTTTCTCCTGTACGTGCCCTGCTCACCCCGCTGCCTGCATGAACAGCAGGAACCTCTGCTGCTCCAGCTTTGGCTGCCCGGTTTCTCTCTTGCTTCCCCTCAGGTGGCTCTGCACAAGCTCTGCAGCAAAGTCCTGTGTCCATCACAGAGCCTGAAAGCAAAACGGTGCTCATCACCTGCTGCATCTCCATCTCCAGCTTTGACAGAGTCTTCATTCACTGGTACCGCAGGAGGCCTGGGGCAGCTCCCAAGCACATTGCCTACATGGCAACCAGGCTGTTCCTTGAGAATGAGTCCGATGAGGGGAAATTCAGCATTGAGAAGGACCTCGCCAAGTCCCAGTGCACCCTGACAGTGGGCAGACTCACTGCACAAGATGCTGCTACCTACTACTGTGCCAGATGGGATGCACAGCAGCAGAGAGCCATGGGGAACCTGCACAAAGACACGCTCTGCTTCCTGAACGAGACGTTACAATGCAGACAACTTGTGGGACCTTCCCTCTGCATCTTTATTCTAGGCACATCCTATGTGGGCTCTAAAACGGTTGCGTTTCTTGTACCGTTTGGCCCAGCCTAGAAGGTCCCTCTGTTGTGCTGCTTTCTCACAGCATCACCTGCTGGCTGTGCAGGGCCCCTCTCTGGATGGCCGCCAGTGAGTCACATCCTGCCCTCAGAAACAGCCCCTGTCCCTGCCACAGAGCTGGGGGCTTTCTCTGGGGCACAGCACGCAGGCACCACGAGAAGAATGCTGCTGCTGCTGCTGCTGCCACTTCTGGCCCTGGCTGAAGCCTGGATGCATCCATTCCCCTCCCCGTGGCGGCTCCACTTGCAGCAGCAGCAGCAGGCTGTCCTGCGTACACCTGCGGGCAGCAGGCTGGCAGTGCTTGCTGCCTTTTCTCTCCTTCTGATACACGGACATGCACAAGTGCTGCTGCAACAGAGTCCACCATCTGTTACCAGAAAGAGATCCAGAACTGTGGATATTGAGTGCCAAGCTGAGGGCATAGATGACTTCCAGGCTGCCTACATCCACTGGTACCGACAACTGCCTGCCAGAGCTCCTCAATTTCTCCTTTTTGTGACAGCAAAATCACAAGTTTCCTATGATTCAGAATCCTATAGGAACAAATATTCGTCTTATAAAAATGAGAATAATATCTGCACTCTCTCAGTTAACAACATACAGGATGGAGATGAAGGTACCTACTACTGTGCCTACTGGGACTCTCACAGCAGGAGCAGCCTGCAGGCAGCCCTTACAGAAAGCTGGCTGCAACCTGAGCAGCATACTTTGATACAAGTGCCGAGAAACACAGCTGCCTTCCTGCCCCCATCTCTCAGCCTTCAAGGCGTCCCCACAAGCTTAAGCAGAGGAAGGAATTCCAAGATGAGTCCATCATTTCCTCTCCCTACCAGCAGCCATCCTGCTCCTAATGTTCACTTTTTCGCCGCTGGAATGGCAGCACTGAAGGACTGGATGCAAAATGATGGACCTGTCACAAGGAAAGTGGCAGTAGGAGTTTACAGAACATATCCTGACGTGAGGTCTGCAGTGCATGCTGCAGTGACAGAGACCTGGAGAAGATCCAGAGCAGATTCACTCTCTTAGTCAGAGAAGGGGAAACAACTCTGGAAAGAACATGCGGTGGTAGGGGTGCTGTTTGTGGAGACAAACAACATGCAGGGCTGGTGCAGGTGGCTGAGGAGGCCCATGGAGTTGTCCCAAGCATGAGGAGGTCAGGAGTTCACCATGACCTAGTCCATTTGTGCTACAGAAGCAGGCAGCACTTTCTAGGAAGGGCTGATGAAAGATGCATCTTGGACAGCCCTGGGGGTCTGAGGAGAGCAGAGTGACCTGGGGAAGGGCACAGCTGAACAACCCTGCTTTCTGCATGTGTGCTTAGCAAGATTGATGGGTAAGATTAAATGGAATGTAGCAGACAGATAGACAGACAGACAGACAGATAGATAGATAGATATGTGCACACCAAACAGTTGCTGGATTGAATATTTTAGGTCCTGTCTACAGTGTTACTGATGGGCTTTCATTTGCCAGTGAGTTTCCCGCACACAAACACGCACTCCCTGGCAATGAGCTGAAGACCTTCTATCGGATGAGCCACGCGTCACTTCCTCCTCCCAGCTGCTGATGCCTTCTCCACCTGGATGGCTTTATAACACGTCTCCCCTGCCTCAGCTCTACATCTCACTCTTGCAGACAGCATGCTGTTGCTTCCCTTACTCGTTGTGACTTCACTTTGGTCCCGTAAGTGCCGTTTCCCTTCTCCTCTCCCTCCTGTGCATGGAGAACACAGTCCCTGCTCCAGAGCTTGGTGGCTCCTGGCCTACGTGCAGTTTCTCCCTGTTCCCTTGCAGGTGGGGATGCACAGGCTGCACCGGTGCAAAGCCCAGCAGAGCGCAGGCTGGTGGAGGGCAGCCGAGTCACCATGAGGTGCCAGCTGAGCAGTGAAACCACTGTGCACTGGTACAGGCAGCTTCCTGGGGAGCCACCCAAGAGGATACTGTACATGTCTGGATCCTCACCTACCTTCGATGACAACAAGGACAAATTGAAATTTGATGTGCAGAAAAATCCTTCCAACAGTGCTCTGACAATTAAGAAAGCAACCCGGAGGGATACTGGTACTTATCTCTGTGCATATTGGTATTACCAAGGCTACACAGCATTAGATGGGCAAAGGAAGCCGTACAAAAAGGCATCTGGCACTCTGAACCTCCAGCTCTCAACTCCTGCCAGATGCAGATTCTTTTTAGGCCACCTTTCTCTGGTGATTTTCTGCAGCAGGAGAGCAAAAGCAGAAGATTAACATGGCAAATGCTAAATGAATTATCTTAACTAACTCTCAGAATACTTCTTCTGTACTTACACATAGCTGTAACATGCAGAAACTGAACTGTCTTAGTCACTTCAGGATAAAAACCGGTGACTTTGCAGATGTGGCAAAGAACTGACTGTACTCAGAGCACTCAGCTGACAGTGGGCACAGACTGTGTGCCTGTGGACAACGAGTAGTTGGAAATTTCCCTTCTTCATTGAAAGCTGTACAGCTAACAGAGAAACATATCTCTGTCTCCTGCAGGCTCTCACTTGAACGGAGGCACACAAGCAAAGCAGTGAGAGAAAGCTACATGTTCTTCTAGATCCTCCTTCATTCTTTCTCTGCTGTCATTTCAGGTTCTACCAACTCCTTCTGCAGCACCGATGGCTCAATTTCACTGTGTCATGTTCTCACCTGTTGCATCCAGACAGAACTTCTCTCTTCTTCCGTGGGCCTGCTCTCCAAGGAGCCCTTTGAGCACAGTGCACGGAGTTCTAAGAATTAGTCTATGGTCAAAGCCTCTTTTCACCATGCAGAGCAAAGCTGGCATTTGTCTGTCAGTTAGCTCCAGAACTGAGTACTGCATTTGATTAGAAGCCTCGGGCACAACATCCTGTGAGGTAGTGCACTGGAGAGACTGGACCTTCAGCCACACAGAGATTGCCATAGTGGTGGTTTTGCAAGGCTCTGAACGCTGCTTGTGCTGAATGTGCCCTCGTGCCTTTCTGTCCTTGCAGTCCTTTCCCAGGTTGCTGCAGCTTCTTGACAAGCACAGCCCTGTGTTGTTATGCACAGAAAAAACACTGCTGGTGACTTCTCCTCCCACTCAGTGTGTCCCCATCCAGGGCCCCACATCTCTCAGTCTCAACAGCAGAGCAGGAGCAGCAGACATGCTGCTGCTGGCAGCTCTGATGGTTGCAACTGCCTGGTCCTGTAAGTGCTTCAGCTTCTTTTTCCTCACGGGCAACCATGGATTGTGCCCTCACAGATGCCTTCCCAAGTAGATTGCTGCCAATGAATAACAGTTTCTCCTCTTCTGCTTTTCTTTTTCTTCTTTTTTTTTTTTTCTTTTTTTTCTTTCTCTAATTCTAGATGGACATGCACAGGAAACTCCCATACAGAGCCCTGTATCCATCACCATATCACAAGGAAATGCAGATCTGAAGTGTCATTTTAAGGACTTCTCTGGACATTTTGATAGCACCGTCATACACTGGTATCAACAGAAGAAGAATAAAGGTCCAGTCAGGATGATCTACTTTTCATCAGGGACAGTAGTAGCAGATGAGAGTTTCCAAAGGCACAGATACAGGATTCAAACTATTTCTGGACAGAATCTTTGCATTCTTACCATAAGAAGTGTAATTCCAGATGATGCTGCCACGTACTACTGTGCCTACTGGGACCCTCACAGTGGCAGATGCCAAACAATCACCACAACAAATACTTCCTCAGCAGCTCAACCACAGATCATTTGGAACGACCAGGTGCCAAGCAGATTTCTGCTCTGTGGGCAGAAGAATAGCAATGGACTGAGACACAGTTCATCTGTCCTGGTAGATGTTGGCCACAGGGTTTAGTCTCATGTTCTCTCCATACGGTGCCTAACACAAATGTGGCTGTAACTGACTGAGGTTGCCCACACAGCAGATGCAAGGAGTGACTGTGTGCGTGCATCTCTCTCCCTTCTCCTTCAAATCTGTTCCATCCTTCTCTCCTTCTTGCTCATGCACTGAAGCCACCTACCTGCCTGTCCTGACATGAAATGAAACGGCTTTTGCCGTTGCTGTTTGCTAGGAAGAGAGGCAGTCGTCCAATGCTCTCAGCAGTACGAGCATGACACCACATTGCCACGTGTCTCTCTGCTTTTGTTTTCCAGTCTTTCTCTCCACGAAGTGTTTGCATTTCTTCTGAGGCTCAGAACTGAAATCCTGTGGCTGTGCATTTCCTCCCACACTCCCAATCAAAGGCAGGGCACACGCTCACGGTGCTGCTGCCCGTTGCTGAACGGTGATACCTACTGGCTCTTCAGCGGAGAAAAATTACACACAGGAAAAACATTGCTGGAGATTTCTCCTCCCACCGGGGGCCCCACTCACACTTCTCTCAGTCTCAACAGCAGCAGAGCAGGAGCAGCAGACATGCTGCTGCTGGCAGCTCTGATGGTTGCAACTGCCTGGTCCTGTAAGTGCTTCAGCTTCTTTTTCCTCACAGGCACCCACGGGTGGCATAACAGATATCTTCCCAAGTGGAATGTTGCCACTGAATAACATCATTACCACTCACTTTTACCTTTCTTTTTCTTGTTTCCTTTTCTTTTTCTCTTCCCCTCCTCCCCCCAAACTTCCATCACCACAGACTCCCACTTGGTGCTGTCTCCAGCCAAGGCCCCATTCATTCAGCTCCTCCACAGCAGCAAAGTGGAAGCAACAAACATGCTGCTGCTGGCAGCTCTTACAACCACAACCACTTGGTCTTGTACTTTCTGCTTTCTTAAGTTTAGCTCAAAGATATCTTTCCAAATCCCTGATTGTCTCTGAATAACAATTTATCCTCTTTTTTTTTCTCATTTCCTAGATGAATTTGCATGGAAAGTTCCCATTCAGAGCCCTCTATCCATCACCAAGTCACAAGGCAGTATACGTCTGCAGTGTCGTTTTGGAGACTTGTTTGAACATTTTGATAGCACCGTCATACACTGGTATCAACAAAAGGAGAATAAACCTCCAGAGAGGCTACTCTTCTTTGCAGAAGGGAAAACTACAGTTGAAAGTGGCTTTCAAGGGAACAAGTACATGGCTGATGAAGTTTCTAGTCAGAAACTGTCCATTCTTACAATAAACAATGTAAGTGCAGATGATGCTGCTACTTACTACTGTGCCTACTGGGACCCACACCGTGAGAGATGCTCAGAGACCATCAAGCCACAAAACTCCTTCAACCACTCAACTTCAGCTTCAGTCTGAACCACAGGACTGTTACTGCCTCATTCCCCAGCCTTCTCACTCCATCTGCTATCAGCTGTGACCAGAGCAAACACTGCCCAGATGCAGAGAATCACAAATAGTAAAGGGCTGGAAGGGACCTCTGCAGATCATCCAGTCCATCCTCCCTGCTAAGGCAGATTCCTTAGAGCAGGTGACACAGGAAAGTGTCCAAGAAGGTCCTGCATGTCACTAGAGGGCATTCCTCCCCCTCTCTGGGCAGCCAGTTCCTTTGCTTTGTCATCCTCAAAGAAAAGAAGGTTTCTCTCAAGTTGAGATGGAACCACCTGTGTTTAGTTTTGTAACACATCTTTCCCCTTGTCCTGTTGCTGGGCAACACCCAAAGGAACCTGGCCCATCCATTGGACTCCTGCCCTTCAGATCTTTACAAGCGTTGATAAGATCCCTTCTCAGTCTCCTCCAGGCAGAACAGTCGCAGGTCTTTCAGCCTTTCCTCATAAGGCAGAGGCTCCATTCCCCTATCACCTCTGTGGCCCACCGCTGGATTCTCTAGAAGTTCCCTGCTTTTCTGGAACCGAGAAGCCCAGAAGAGAAGGCAGCACTCCAGACGTGGGGTCACCAGGGCAGAGCAGAAAGCGAGGATCACCTCCCTCAACCTGCTGGCCACGCTCTTTTCAACCAACCCCAGGATCCCATT
The DNA here is from genome assembly GCF_023343835.1 of Lagopus muta. Classification (NCBI taxonomy): domain Eukaryota; kingdom Metazoa; phylum Chordata; class Aves; order Galliformes; family Phasianidae; genus Lagopus; species Lagopus muta. Next base: position 48,160,023 of record NC_064439.1, on the reverse strand, counting down.
GGCCTTCTGGGCCACAGGGCCACACTTGGCCATGCGGGCTCATGGTCAACCTGCTGTCCTGCAGGACCCCGGGCTCTTTCTCCATGGAGCTCCTTTCCAGCATGTCAATCACAAACCCATCCTGATGCATGTGGTTGGTGCCCGCTCCTTTTGAAGCGGATGCCACTATCAGCACTCCAGTCTTCAAACACACATGCCCCCTTTCTAAGGGAAAACTCTTCACCGCCTTAAGGATTAACACATCCCCAAAGGAGTCAGCTCCTCCTCCCATGCAACACAGCTCCTTGTACTGGCGACAATTTCCTGTTCTCAGTCTCAACAGCAGCCGAGAAGGACAAGCAACCATGCTGCTGCTGGCAGCCCTTGTGGCCACAACCACTTGGTCTTGTTCGTACTGTTCCTTAAGCTTACTTTTCCTCACAGGAACCCGTGGATGAGCTAAAAGGTATTATCCCAAATTCACAACCAACACTAAACAACATATTTTCTCCTCTCTTTTTTTTTTCCATTTTTTTCCTAGGTGGGCTTGTGTGGGAAATTCCCATACAGAGCCCTGTATCCATCACCAAGTCACGAGGAAGCATACGCCTGCAATGCCATTTTAAAGAGTTCTCTGGACATTTTGATAAGACTGCCATACACTGGTATCAACAGAAGGAGAATAAAACTCTGGTGAGGATCATCTACGTCACATCAGGAGCAACTGTAGTAGATGAGAGCTTCCAAAGGCACAGATACATGATTCAAACTATTTCTAGACAGAAACTTTGCATTCTTACCATAAGAAATGTACTTCTAGATGATGCTGCTACCTATTATTGTGCCTACTGGGTCCCACACTACAGCAGCAGCCCAACAATCACCTCGACCAAAACTCCTCCAGCAGCCCAACCACAAACCATCTGAAAGATCCCAGCTCACTTCCCCAGCATGGAGGAGTCTCCTGAACACGTGGGGGATTTCCTCACTGCTGACCAGCTCTTTACAGATGTCAGCTTCCAGAAGATAGGGATTTCAAGCAAGCCAAGGGTGCCAAGTCTTTGCCAACCTTCATGATTCTATGATTTCTTCAGTACAAAGCAGTGCTTTTTCATGCTCCTGTTCCTGGTGATGACTGAAGATTTTCAGAGCCTTTTGCTTGAGAAGACGACAAAGAGGTCTTTAGCTTGAAGGGTCCTAAGATTTTCAGTGAAGAATAAAGTCTTAATTTGATTCAGAAGATAGCAACTGAGGGAGAAGGAAGATTTTCTATTCATTCCTCTGGAGACCCGGAGATGGGTATTTTCCTCCTTTTTGGAGCTGTGTCAGTCTGTTTCATCATCCTTGCTTTCACTTTGTGTTTCACTCCCAGTCATCACAGGAACAACACATCTCAATCACTACAGAAGGGCGGATGCTGCGATGCCAGAGCGAGTCCCAACAAAAAGAGCTTTCCTCCTCTAAGAGCACCATTCCATATTTCTGCCTTTAAGCAATGCGTGCCTCTTAGCTTCTGATTCAGTGTTCATGTTGACACTCATGGCTACGAAAATAACCCACAGAAGTCTTTCCTTATCATCAAGCCTTTCTTCAGTATTTTTCTTTACTGTGGTACAACTGAGACCCTGCACACTTTCATCTTTGAACTGCAACTTGTTGAAGAATGTGAGCCTGGTGGCTGAACAAGTGACACAATTTCATGTATGTGTTAGGTGTTCAAACTGGCCATGGCTATTGCTGAATTTTGTCCTGCTAATACTTGCAAGCCAAAGACAGACAGAGGAACTGGACAATCTTTCTGCAGCACACAGTGCTTTGCTTTCTGTGTTTCTGACCTCCCATCTACACACTGCTGTGGACACAATCCAGTCCCTGCAAGAACAGCCAAGGTGGCAGTGGCATCTTTCACAGCGTGACTCGGGACACAGCCGTGGAAGAACTGGTCAGCTTCTTTCTCTGCCTATGTTACTGCTGGTATTGCATCACATTTTCCATAAAAATAATAGAATGTCTTATGTTGGAAAAGCAACAGAAGGTCATCAAGTCCACGCATCCATCTAGCACTACTAATTGCAGTACTAGTCCGTGTCCCTCATGGCCTTTAACTACCTCCAGAGATGGGGACTGCACCATTTATTTCAGTGGGCAGCCTGTTCAACAATCCTGCCCAGAAGAATTCAGAGTAGATGGCTGTTTCTCTTACACCTGCTTACACCATCCACAGTCTGGTTCCTCTCTGCAGACACAAAGCTTTTGTACTTTCTTAGTCCACATTGGTTTGTAGTCATTAGGGCACACAGTGTCCCAGAAGTATTCAGACTTTTTCTTTGACATGTCAAGCTAAGCATGCAGGCTGGCTCACATTACCTGGGTTTTCTCAGATGTTATCCTGTGCTGTGCTGAAAGGAACAAGCGTGCAAAGGAACAGCCTTCATCATCCTGCTGACACAGGAAAAGATGAGCCATATAGCATCAGAGACTTTCACAGGAAAGGGGAGCTTTGCTGAAAAGTCTTGATGGCTAACTGTAATCAGGGGCAGAGAAAGGCAGAGCTCCTGAAGTTGCTCAGTGGTACATAGATTTGGGTTTTCTGGGCAAAGCAGTCAGCAAGAGCAAGTTGCAGTTTCATCACGTGCTCGTTTTACAAAGCAAAGATTTAGGGACAAAAAATTGCTCTTTGTGTCAGAAGGTGGATATTGGTAAGACCTGGAATAGCAAGAACTCCAGGTTTCCCCTGTGTTTGTCTGCACCTGCCAGACAGAGCAGGAAGGAAAACCTGAACGTGCACTGCAGCAGTCCAACTTCCTGCAAGCTCCTGGTGCCTGGATGCCCTGAAGCAGCAACGGGCAGGATCAAGGCCAGCACAGCACTCCTGCTCATCTTCCAGCTCATTGGACAGCTATAAATTCAACTTACATGTTTTCCCCCTTCTCACCAGACCACATGCATTTGTTTCCAACAGCACCATGTTTTCACTACCAACTGCTTGGCCATTAAGGCAGGAAAACAGCAGCAAGAGCTTATGAAAATCTAATGGTTATGGAAGGCAAGCCCTTCATCAGAAATCAATCAGCTGTTGTCCTAATGCTCTTCTGGCAAGCCCTTTGCTCACGCTTTGTGTTAGGAACGTAACTCTTGCTGCTGGAGGGAGCTAGACCTCACTCTTGGGACTCCCCTGGGACTTGCAGACACCGTGAGCACTCAGTGCTTTGGGAGTACTCTGCACTGAGCTGGATGAAGCCACCCAAAGTCTGCCTTTCCTTGAGAAAACTCATTCCTAACAGGTGAGCGGTGCCACTGAAGGCTGTGAGATGCATGGAGCCAGGTTAAGCCGCTCCGAGACTTGATGACTTCATCCCACATAAGAGAGAAACCTCAATGCAGTTTTGTTTTTGTAGGAACAAACAACCCAGAACTGTTAGTAAAATGTGGTTGATCTGTTGAGTCTCATAGCAACTCTGTCTTTTATGCAGAGGAAGCTGTGAGGAACCAGAGACAAGCCAGGTTGGAAGAAAAGTGCCCAGGTGTAGATTGTACCCAAGAATTTGAGCGTGCACAGAATCCCACAGAGTTGAAAAGAAAGACTTGGCATGAGAAACTGCAATCAGATTAGAGGCAGAAATGGGGAGTGTCTTGGATAAATTTGTAGTGCTGGGAAAATAATGGCTTGAGTAGCAGGGTCACCAAGCAGCAGCCCAGGCTGCCCAGAGCCACATCCAGCCTGGCCTTGAATGCCTGCAGGGATGGGGCATCCACAGCCTCCTTGGGCAACCTGTGCCAGTGCCTCACCACCCTCTGGTTGAAAAACTTCCCCTAATATCCAACCTAAACCTCCCCTGTCTCACTTTAAAACCATTCCCCCTTGTCCTGTCACCATCCACCCTCATAAACAGCCCTTTCCCCCCTGTTTAGATGCTCCTTTCAAATAATGGAAGGCAACAATGAAACTTCCCCAGAGCTTTCTCTTCTCCAGGCTGATCCAGCTGCCTCCTCCAGTAAATTCTCTACACGGGATTGAGAGAGCCTGTCCTCTCTGATGGGTCTCACAGAAAAACATCCTGGGCTGGCCCCAAGCAGGCAGACCCATCTGTACAGTGAGAAGTTGCAAAGGCACAGGAAGCGACCTATGACTGTGCTTACGGGCAGCCCACAGCCCTGCAGAAGCCCCAGCAGCCAGCACACTCCTTGGCTGCGCTCTCACTGGGGCAGGGGCTGCAGGCCTCCCCTGCTGCTGCCCTGCTGCCTGTCTGGGCAGCTCAGCAGAGGCAGGACGTGACAAACAGCACACGGGGCTGTGCGGCTGCTGTGGGCAGCCCGCCTGCGAGGGGGGGAAGGCAAAGGAAGCGGCACTGGGAAGAGGCACGGTCCGGTTTAAGCTCAGCTGTCTGCCGGGGCTGCTGTTGTGGAAATGGCTGCAAATGCTTCCTGATCCTATCGGCAGGTAGAGCAGCCTCATTGGGAATCACAGAAAGAAGTGGTTTCCACTGCTCGGATCTGCTGTGGGACCTCTCGAGTGTGAGACTGCGGCTGTCCACGCAGGGAAGCCTGAAGGAGAGCAGCAGCCATGTGGCTGCTGACAGCTCTCATGCTGGCAGCTGGTTTCTCCTGTACGTGCCCTGCTCACCCCGCTGCCTGCATGAACAGCAGGAACCTCTGCTGCTCCAGCTTTGGCTGCCCGGTTTCTCTCTTGCTTCCCCTCAGGTGGCTCTGCACAAGCTCTGCAGCAAAGTCCAGTGTCCATCACAGAGCCTGAAAGCAAAACGATGCTCATCACCTGCTGCATCTCCATCTCCAGCTTTGACAGAGTCTTCATTCACTGGTACCGCAGGAGGCCTGGGGCAGCTCCCAAGCACATTGCCTACATGGCAACCAGGCTGTTCCTTGAGAATGAGTCCGATGAGGGGAAATTCAGCATCGAGAAGGACCTCGCCAAGTCCCAGTGCACCCTGACAGTGGGCAGACTCCCTGCACAAGATGCTGCTACCTACTGCTGTGCCAGATGGGATGCACAGCAGCAGAGAGCCATGGGGAACCTGCACAAAGACACGCTCTGCTTCCTGAACGAGACGTTACAATGCAGACAACTTGTGGGACCTTCCCTCTGCATCTTTATTCTAGGCACATCCTATGTGGGCTCTAAAACGGTTGCGTTTCTTGTACCGTTTGGCCCAGCCTAGAAGGTCCCTCTGTTGTGCTGCTTTCTCACAGCATCACCTGCTGGCTGCGCAGGGCCCCTCTCTGGATGGCCGCCAGTGAGTCACATCCTGCCCTCAGGCACAGCCCCTGTCCCTGCCACAGAGCTGGGGGCTTTCTCTGGGGCACAGCACGCAGGCACCACGAGAAGAATGCTGCTGCTGCTGCTGCTGCCACTTCTGGCCCTGGCTGAAGCCTGGATGCATCCATTCCCCTCCCCGTGGCGGCTCCACTTGCAGCAGCAGCAGCAGGCTGTCCTGCGTACACCTGCGGGCAGCAGGCTGGCAGTGCTTGCTGCCTTTTCTCTCCTTCTGATACACGGACATGCACAAGTGCTGCTGCAACAGAGTCCACCATCTGTTACCAGAAAGAGATCCACAACTGTGACTATTGAGTGCCAAGCCGAGGGCATAGATGACTTCCAGGCTGCCTACATCCACTGGTACCGACAACTGCCTGCCAGAGCTCCTCAATTTCTCCTTTTTGTGACAGCAAAATCACAAGTTTCCTATGATTCAGAATCCTATAGGAACAAATATTCGTCTTATAAAAGTGAGAATAATATCTGCACTCTCTCAGTTAAGAACATACAGGATGGAGATGAAGGTACCTACTACTGTGCCTACTGGGACTCTCACAGCAGGAGCAGCCTGCAGGCAGCCCTTACAGAAAGCTGGCTGCAACCTGAGCAGCACACTTTGATACAAGTGCCGAGAAACACAGCTGCCTTCCTGGCCCCATCTCTCAGCCTTCAAGGCGTCCCCACAAGCTTAAGCAGAGGAAGGAATTCCAAGATGAGTCCATCGTTTCCTCTCCCTACCAGTAGCCATCCTGCCCCTAATGTTCACTTTTTCAATGCTGGAATGGCAGCACTGAAGGACTGGATGCAAAATGATGGATCTGTCACAAGGAAAGTGGCAGTAGGAGTTTACAGAACATGTCCTGACGTGAGGTCTGTAGTGCATGCTGCAGTGACAGAGACCTGGAGAAGATCCAGAGCAGATTCACTCTCTTAGTCAGAGAAGGGGAAACAACTCTGGAAAGAACATGCGGTGGTAGGGGTGCTGTTTGTGGAGACAAACAACATGCAGGGCTGGTGCAGGTGGCTGAGGAGGCCCATGGAGTTGTCCCAAGCATGAGGAGGTCAGGAGTTCACCATGACCTAGTCCATTTGTGCTACAGAAGCAGGCAGCACTTTCTAGGAAGGGCTGATGAAAGATGCATCTTGGACAGCCCTGGGGGGCTGAGGAGAGCAGAGTGACCTGGGGAAGGGCACAGCTGAACAACCCTGCCTTCTGCATGTGTGCTTAGCAAGATTGATGGGTAAGATTAAATGGAATGTAGCAGATAGATAGATAGATAGACAGACAGACAGATAGATAGATATGTGCACACCAAACAGTTGCTGGATTGAATATTTTAGGTCCTGTCTACAGTGTTACTGATGGGCTTTCATTTGCCAGTGAGTTTCCCGCACACAAACACGCACTCCCTGGCAATGAGCTGAAGACCTTCCATCGGATGAGCCACGCGTCACTTCCTCCTCCCAGCTGCTGATGCCTTCTCCACCTGGATGGCTTTATAACACGTCTCCCCTGCCTCAGCTCTACATCTCACTCTTGCAGACACCATGCTGTTGCTTCCCTTACTCGTTGTGACTTCACTTTGGTCCCGTAAGTGCCGTTTCCCTTCTCCTCTCCCTCCTGTGCATGGAGAACACAGTCCCTGCTCCAGAGCTTGGTGGCTCCTGGCCTACGTGCAGTTTCTCCCTGTTCCCTTGCAGGTGGGGATGCACAGGCTGCACCGGTGCAAAGCCCAGCAGAGAGCAGGCTGGTGGAGGGCAGCCCAGTCACCATGAGGTGCCAGCTGAGCAGTGGAACCACTGTGCACTGGTACAGGCAGCTTCCCGGGGAGCCACCCAAGAGGATACTGTACATGCCTGGATCCTCACCTATCTTCGATGACAACAAGGACAAATTGAAATTTGATGTGCAGAAAAATCCTTCCAACAGTGTTCTGACAATTAAGAAAGCAACCCGGAGGGATACTGGTACTTATCTCTGTGCATATTGGTATAACCAAGGCTACACAGCATTAGATGGGCAAAGGAAGCCGTACAAAAAGGCATCTGGCACTCTGAACCTCAAGCTCTCAACTCCTGCCAGATGCAGATTCTTTTTAGGCCACCTTTCTCTGGTGATTTTCTGCAGCAGGAGAGCAAAAGCAGAAGATTAACATGGCAAATGCTAAATGAATTATCTTAACTAACTCTCAGAATACTTCTTCTGTACTTACACATAGCTGTAACATGCAGAAACTGAACTGTCTTAGTCACTTCAGGATAAAAACCGGTGACTTTGCAGATGTGGCAAAGAACTGACTGTACTCAGAGCACTCAGCTGACAGTGGGCACAGACTGTGTGCCTGTGGACAACGAGTAGTTGGAAATTTCCCTTCTTCATTGAAAGCTGTACAGCAAACAGAGAAACATATCTCTGTCTCCTGCAGGCTCTCACTTGAACGGAGGCACACAAGCAAAGCAGTGAGAGAAAGCTACATGTTCTTCTAGATCCTCCTTCATTCTTTCTCTGCTGTCATTTCAGGTACTACCAACTCCTTCTGCAGCACCGATGGCTCAATTTCACTGTGTCAAGTTCTCACCTGTTGCATCCAGACAGAACTTCTCTCTTCTTCCGTGGGCCTGCTCTCCAAGGAGCCCTTTGAGCACAGTGCACGGAGTTCTAAGAATTAGTCTATGGTCAAAGCCTCTTTTCACCATGCAGAGCAAAGCTGGCATTTGTCTGTCAGTTAGCTCCAGAACTGAGTACTGCATTTGATTAGAAGCCTCGGGCACAACATCCTGTGAGGTAGTGCACTGGAGAGACTGGACCTTCAGCCACACAGAGATTGCCATAGTGGTGGTTTTGCAAGGCTCTGAACGCTGCTCGTGCTGAATGTGCCCTCGTGCCTTTCTGTCCTTGCAGTCCTTTCCCAGGTTGCTGCAGCTTCTTGACAAGCACAGCCCTGTGTTGTTATGCACAGAAAAAACACTGCTGGTGACTTCTCCTCCCACTCAGTGTGTCCCCATCCAGGGCCCCACATCTCTCAGTCTCAACAGCAGAGCAGGAGCAGCAGACATGCTGCTGCTGGCAGCTCTGATGGTTGCAACTGCCTGGTCTTGTAAGTGCTTCAGCTTCTTTTTCCTCACAGGCAACCATGGATTGTGCCCTCACAGATGTCTTCCCAACTAGATTGCTGCCAATGAATAACAGTTTCTCCTCTTCTGCTTTTCTTTTTCTTATTCTTTTTTTTCTTTTTTTTCTTTCTCTAATTCTAGATGGACATGCACAGGAAACTCCCATACAGAGCCCTGTATCCATCACCATGTCACAAGGAAATGCAGATCTGAAGTGTCATTTTAAGGACTTCTCTGGACATTTTGATAGCACCGTCATACACTGGTATCAACAGAAGAATAAAGCTCCAGTCAGGATGATCTACTTTTCATCAGGGACAGTAGTAGCAGATGAGAGCTTCCAAAGGCACAGATACAGGATTCAAACTATTTCTGGACAGAATCTTTGCATTCTTACCATAAGAAGTGTAATTCCAGATGATGCTGCCACGTACTACTGTGCCTACTGGGACCCTCACAGTGGCAGATGCCAAACAATCACCACAACAAATACTTCCTCAGCAGCTCAACCACAGATCATTTGGAACGACCAGGTGCCAAGCAGATTTCTGCTCTGTGGGCAGAAGAATAGCAATGGACTGAGACACAGTTCATCTGTCCTGGTAGATGTTGGCCACAGGGTTTAGTCTCATGTTCTCTCCATACGGTCCCTAACACAAATGTGGTTGTAACTGACTGAGGTTGCCCACACAGCAGATGCAAGGAGTGACTGTGCGTGCATCTCTCTCCCTTCTCCTTCAAGTCTGTTCCATCCTTCTCTCCTCCTTGCTCATGCACTGAAGCCACCTACCTGCCTGTCCTGACATGAAATGAAACGGCTTTTGCCGTTGCTGTTTGCTAGGAAGAGAGGCAGTCGTCCAATGCTCTCAGCAATACGAGCAAGACACCACATTGCCATGTGTCTCTGCTTTTGTTTTCCAGTCTTTCTCTCCACGAAGTGTTTGCATTTCTTCTGAGGCTCAGAACTGAAATCCTGTGGCTGTGCATTTCCTCCCATGCTCCCAATCAAAGGCAGGGCACACGCTCACGGTGCTGCTGCCCGTTGCTGAACGCTGATACCTACCGGCTCTTCAGCAGAGGGCAGCATGGGCAGAGAGCATTTCATTGCGCTGGAGATGGGTGTGCATGCTGGGGCAGTTGAAGGGGGCCCCACATGGAAAAGGCCATACCTCCTATCCACTCTGAGTGATGGCACACACTCAATGACCACCAGGGTGTCCTCTCATCTGGAAGCCTTGCTACTGATGCCCAGCTGCTCTTGCTCTCAGTCCTTTCTCAGTAGCTCTTATGCAAAATAGATGTCCTTGGATTGAGCAATAGTTGTTGCATTTCTCTGAAAAGGACATGTGATGATAAACCTTTAAGCAACCTGAAGGAACATTTGCAGGTCTTACTCAATATCAGGCTGATGTGTTATTACAGCCCTGTATTGCTATGCATAGAAAATACATCACTGTAGACTTCTCCTCCCACTCAGTGCAGCCTCCATCCAAGGCCCCTTTCATTCTCCTCTGAGTCTCAACAGCAGCTGAGTGGGAGCACCAAACATGCTGATGCTGGCAGCTCTTATGGCCACAACTGTGTGGTTTTGTAAGTCCTTTTTCTTTTGTTTTCTTCTTAGGGTGCCCTTTGCTGCACTAACTACTTTCCTAATCCCTGAATTTCAGCTAATAACATCAGTTACACATTTTATCTCTTGCAGACGGATTTGCACAGGAAATTCCTATACAGAGTCCTATATCCATCACCAGGTTCCAGAAAAGTGCACGTATGTTCTGTGAAATGAAGAAATTACCAGGACATTTTGATAGCACCGTCATACACTGGTATCAACAAAAGGAGAATAAACCTCCAGAGAGGCTACTCTTCTTTGCAGGAGGGAAAACTACAGTTGAAAGTGGCTTTCAACGAAACAAGTACATGGTTGATAAAGTTTCTAGTCGGAATCTGTGTATTCTTACAATAAACGATGTAAGTACAGATGATGCTGCTACTTACTACTGTGCCTACTGGGACCCTCACTGTGATAGATGCTCAGAAACCATCAAGCCACAAAACTCCTTCAACCACTCAACTTCAGCTTCAGTCTGAACCACAGGATTGTTACTGCCTCATTCCCCAGCATTCTCACTCCATCTGCTATCAGCTGTGACCAGAGCAAACATTGCACAGATGCAGAGAATCGCAAACATTGCACAGATGCAGAGAATCACAAACAATGAAGGGCTGGAAGGGACCTCTGCAGATCATCCCGTCCATCCTCCCTGCTAAAGCAGATTTGTTAGAGCAGGTGACGCAGGGTAAAGTCCCAGAAGTTCTTGAATGTCTCCAGAGGATGTCTTGGTGTCTTCTGGATGATGCTGCTACCTGCTATTGTGCCTACTGGGATGCTCACAGTGGCAGCAGCCTAACAATCACTTCAATCAATACTCCTCCAGCAGCTCAACCACAAACCATTTGAAAGATCCCAGATCACTTCCCCAGCATGGAGGAGTCTCCTGAACATGTGGGGGATTTCCTCATTGCTGACCAGCTCTTTACAGATGTCAGCTTCCAGAAGACAGGATTTCAAGGAAGCCAAGGGTGCCAAGGCTGAAGCAAAGAGTGGACGTCTAAAACATAACCCAACCTCAGCACTTCAGGTGCTCTTCCTTTTTCCTCAGGCATAGCCATGAACTGTTTGTAGTGGTTCAGCTTGGATACTAGGGAAAATTTCTTCTCAGCAGGAGTGGTGATGTGTTGGAACAGGCTGCTCAGGGAAGCGGTGGAGTCCCCATCCCTGGAAGCTTTCAGCAAGAGGGTGGATGTGGCACTTAGGGATGTGGTTTGTCAGCATGGATGACAGTTGCACTAGATGATCATAGCAGTCTTTTCCAACCTTCATGATTCTATGATTGCTTCAGTAGAAAGCAGCTCTTTTCCATGCTGGTGACACTCTTTCATGTATCTAGTTGGTATCCAAATGTGCTATTGTTGAGTTTTGTCCTACAAATGCTTGCAAGCCAAAAACACACAGAGGAATTGGACAATATTTCTGCAGCACTCAGAGCTTTTCTTTCTGTGTTTCTAACTATGAGATGCAGTGGAATCCTTCACAGCGTGACTCAAGACACAGCTGGGGAAGAACTGGTCAGCTTCTTTCTCTGCCTGTGTTACTGCTGGTATTGCATTATGTTTGCCATAAAAATAATAGAATTTCTGAAGTTGGAAAAGCCCCATAAGATTGTGAAGTCCTCATATCCAGCAAGCACTACTAAGTCCATCACTGATCCATGTCCCTAAGCACTACATACACATGGCTTTTAGATACCTCCAGAGATGGGGACTCCACCATTTATTTCACTGGGCAGCCTATTCAACAATTCTGCCCAGAAGAGTTTAGAGTAGACGACTGTTTCTCTTAAATCTGCTTAAACAGAAAGTTGATCCGAACTGCTTAAACCATCTGCAGTCTGGTTCCTTCCTGTAGCCACAAACCGTAGTTTCTTGACATTGGTTTGTAGTCATTAGGGCACACAGTGTCCCAGAAGTATTCAGACTTTTTCTTTGACATGTCAAGCTAAGCACGCAGGCTGGCTCACAGTACCTAGGTTTTCTCAGATGTTATCCTGTGCTGTGCTGAAAGGAACAAGCGTGCAAAGGAACAGCCTTCATCATCCTCTGCTGACACAGGAAAAAATGTCTGTGAGTGGTTATTTCAGGGTCGGGGTCGAGTTCAGGAGGCAGACTGGTAGCAGACATGTGCTGGGACAGGAAATGGCAGATGCAGCACATGGACACCTTCACAATGGACCGCAGAGTGGCTCCCAGTGCTGGATTGTATCCTAGTAGTAGGATGAGAGGTGGAGTACGCCCTTGAGGATGAGCCGTGTGATCACCTGAGTGTATGTGGTTCCTTAAGATGTATGATCCTATGGGCTGACATGTGTGTAAAATTGAAGAGGATACCTTCACTTAATCATTGTAAGTGGATGGGTTATCTGACCAATTTAGGACCTTTTTAGAGAAAGATTTGATCTAAAGGGAATTATATATCTGCTGAACACTGAGTGCAAATCTGAAATTCCTGACATCCTCCAACAAGGCAATGCCAGCCCACCCTCAAGGAGTCCCCAAGGGCTTGAATAGTAAAAAAGGGCTTTTTGTTTTCAGTGACTGCATGTTATGAGAGCACTTCAGATTTTTGCAAAGCTAAACCACAGTGTGTAATGTGTGGATCAAATACTTCGGCACAGGAACTAAGCTGATTGTCTCAAGTAAGTACCATTGATACCAATCTGATTTTTACACCGTTATTTGTGTTGTTAGATTATTATAGTTGTTAATGTAAGTGTTTAGGAAAAATAATTTCTGCCTGATAGGTCATATTTTGTCTCTAATCTGTGAATGTGCTTGCAGTTGGGTGTTGGTGGGCATGAATATCAACCTAGTGGATAGAGAGATCACAGGAAAGATTTCTGAATATTTATTGAGGATGGGGGGTGGAAAAACGAGGAGAGGTAGAAGTTTAAATGTTGTGGTGGATACATTCCTTGTGCTGTTCCAGGAAAGAATAATGAATTGAGAGAAAAGAACAGCTCTCAGTTCAACCAGTCTGAAATGCCAAAACTTGCTTGTTTATAGCTGTGATTCAGCCTAAATTAATGGGGAAGAAAAATTGCCAGGAATTGAATAAATGTCGTGGTCCTGGCTGTACCTAAAGCAAGCGGCTTCCCTTTGCCTTCAGTGACTCCTCAAAAACTGTGCAGTCTATAGTATGAATGCTACTGTCAGTATAAAGCATCCAGCAGTGCCTACAGTGCCTTGCTCAGAAAATACATGAGCTTACCAAGGTGAGTATAAACAAACCAAACTGCAAAAAGCAGAAGAAAGTTGCAGTTTCCTGCAGTTTGCAGTTAGATTTTGTCTGTATACAGGCAGGTATTTTTGCCAAAGAGGGAACAGTGTAATCACTCAGAACAGCCACAAACTTCATTAAACACATACCAGGTGTTTTTTTAGTTTAGAATATGGTCCCTGCATGTAAAATATTGGCTTTGAAGTAAGAGTGTGATGTACCTTAATCTAAGGTATTTTCACACAGCAATATTGTGCAAGATACCTCATCTAAATCCACAAATACCAAGTAATTAATTTTATTTTCCTTTGGGAATGATAATGTAACCACATTTCTTATTAAAATAACAGCTAAAAGTTACTTTAGAGAAAATGAGGTAGGCTAGAAGCAGCAGATTTTGTTACAAACATCCCAGCACTAAAAGGGCTAAAGCATAGTAAGTATGCATGACACAACTTTCTTTTCAGGAAATGCTACATTTAAAAATTGGGACATTTTATTCCCCATGAAAAAATAAAATAAAATCATGGTATTTCTAAATATTGCACTCAGTCCATACTAAAATTTCAATTATTATGCTGGCCAAATTATCACCAGCTTCTAAATCAGAGAAATAATCTCTGTGGCTTGTGAAAGAAAAATGAAGTGCAGAAGATATTGCTAAGCATTATCACACTGTGCTATGGCGATGAGAAAATATTTGGAAGTGGAACTAAGCTTATTGTTTCAGGTGAGTGGGAAATAAAACTTACTACATCTGAAATGCATTTCCATACTGTTAGATGTTGACTACGTGATGTGCTCTGGTTCTTTACCTCCCACTAGGATTAAAACAGAATGCTTTGCAGGATTTTACCTGCAAACAGTATTTTCTGATGCAGAACACAACATCATTGTTTTGTATTTGTATATGAAATGGGAAAAATGAGGCAGTTATTCCGGTGGAGAATAAAATTAACCCCTTTTTTTCTTCTTAAAGATGAATTTAAATGTGGCGAAGATGATGTTCAGAGAAAAAAGATTTTAATTTTTTTATCTTTAATGGTGCATATTCCACTCTTGTGACATGTCTAATTCATTCCAAAAGACTGGCAATCTTGGAAGAGCAAAGAAGAGCAAGACGCTTATTTTTGTCTCAGTCTGACTTTGCCAAATAGTGGGAGAATGCCCAGAACTGTCTTAAGACCTGCACAGCTGAAAGACTGCTCTCTCTCCCTCTCTCTCTTAGTATCATTTATTACATGTTATCAGTTGTTATTATTAAGAGTGCTGAACTGTAGAGACACTAATTTTCCTTTCCCAAAGTACTGACATACTCTATCGAATTTTATTGCTTCACATAACGTTCAGATGTTTGATGCCTGCCTGTGGTTTGGCTTGACTAAGTACCTGGGATAGAAACTCTAATTTTGCTCATCTGAAAATGGGGTGTATTGGTAATGGGAGGTTTGATGTTTAATTAAGGTTTTGCTTCATGTTCTGATAACAAAAATTCTGATCAGGGGGTTTGTGCTGCTCAGCTCTCACCATAATGTTCACTAATTCTAGGGCTGATTTTATGGTGCTTTAAGGGAGCGTTTAAGGCCAGGTTGGACGGGGTCCTGGGCAGTCTGGTCCTGTATTAAATGTGGAGGTTGGTGGCCCTGCCTGTAGCAGGGGCTTTGGAGCTTGATGATCCTTGAGGTCCCTTCCAACCCCGAGCCATTCTGTGATTCTGTGATTCTGCTGTTGCTGCTTTCTCCAAGTAGCAGATAAGGAGTGAAATTACTTAGTCTGCTACATCCATCTAAAGTTTTGAAAGACTGAAATTAGTTGAGATGAACCCTGCCCATTTAGCAATGAACATTTCCTCAAAATCTTCGCACCATGTATTTAGTTAGTTAGTTACTTTAGGTTACTGATTATTTTTGCTGTTCTAGGATCTAAAAATTGATTAAATCAAATCTGTTTATCTTTATAAAATAATATTTACTCATAAATTAAATGTGCCCTTGTCACAAAGAAGGCTGGCAGTATCTTGGGCTGCATTAGGCGTAGCGTTGCCATCAGGTCAAGGGAATGGATCCTTCCTCTCTGCTCAGCACCAAGGAGCCCACCTGTGGATTTGTCCAGTTCTGAGCTCCACAGTGGGACATTGGTGTATTTGGGCGAGTCCAACACAGAGCCATGAAGATGATAGAGGGATTGGAGGAAAGGCTCTGAGAGTTGGGTCTGTTCAGTCTGGTGAAGAGAAGGTTCAGGATCATCTCAACAATATCTGTAAATTCCTGAAGGGAGGGTGTGAAGAAGATGAAGTCAGGCTTTTTTCAGTGGCACCCAGTGTCAGGACAAGAGTCCATGGGCAACGTTAGCCGTTCTGAGATACTGTGATATAAAGATAACAGATCTGATATTGTAAAGACTTTATCCATCGTGTACGGATATTACTACAAAGTTTTCGGCACTGGTACAAAGCTCATTGTATCAGGTAAGTTACTTTCCTTACTGTAAGATAAAGGAGTTTTTTGTGTTCATGCAGATGGATTATTATGGTGTCCTGGAGGACATTCAGCTTGCTTAGAGCTTTGGTCAGCACTGTCCCCGCGTGGGTTTCCCTCATCTTGTCATTCTGTCAGTCTTGTTGATCTGTAATGCAGTGGTTTAGGATTGCAAATATACCCAGGAGCTGTTTTTTTATCACTTATGAGCATAACTCCTCCTTGGAAATACTGTGAAAAATGATCAGGAGTAGTTTCAAGAGCCCTCATGCTTTCTTCCAATTACCGAAGCATTAACAACAGAATCAAGCAGTTGTGAATTAAACATAAAAAAAGAAATCCTCTTCTCAATACAGATTCAAGTAACAGTTTGCAGTGGTGAAAATTGCTGAAGCCCTTTTTCAGTTAGACTAGTAAAAGTGAAAGAATTTGTGCTTAATTATTTTTGTTATCTACACAGCGCTTTGGCAGTAGAAATAAAATAGTACCTCCAAATTCTCCTCTTCTTATTAACATATTATTAACATTAACATTATTAACATATACTTGAAGAAGTCACCTTTTTCTTGCCGTTCCTGCAGAGATATTTATTTGAATGGTACACTGAGGACAAAATCCTCCCTCTTCCCCATTAACTGGTGATCTAAACACTGTAATCCTGGGGTGGACTATTACAGAAACACAAGGGTGAGGAACTATTGCTTCCAGATATTTTAAGCCTGATTAAATGCATTGCCTTATACTAGCATATCCATCAAAGATTGTTTTAAACAGTTCCTTTATAAGAGACTAGCAAAATCATAACTACAATTCACTAGAAATATCTATGTTGGGACATTTTTTGTGTTAAGTGAAATTAAGTGAATTAAGTGAAAGCCCTTACGTTGGTGATCAGGTGGTCACCATTTAATTAGTATTTACAGCTTAAAATAAATGATTTTCAAGTGTCTACCAAAACTTGCAGGATTCAGTTTCCTTGACAAGGGCCAAGGTTCCTGACTAATTAAGAGAATAAAAAGCCTACATTTACCTCATGCTTGTGATCTGGCACCTCACAAGTACATTGCTAGCTTATTAGGAAGTAATAAGACAAAGAATCTATTAATATTTCCAGTAAATAAGCACACAGCAGAAATTGCAGCAGCAAAATTTGATTTCTCTAGATGCCAACTCCTAAATATTACCAAGGAATCTACCATGATTTCATCAAAAGCATGAAGTTCAGTAGTCAAATAGCTAGAATTATTTTTTGCAATTTTATAGACTAAAATACATCTTGCTTATATATTGTTTATGCTTACATTTACTTACATCATCTAAAATTGAATTAAATTGATATTCTGCCCTTTTAAATCAAAATGCACTCATTAGTATTTTTCTGTGTTTGCTTTTTGTGTGTGTTCATGGGGAAGAACATGAAGTTCTGAATCAAAACCCATTAGATTTGAAAGCCCAGACCGGTGTTATGGAGAAAGGGTTGTGCATGAAACAAATAAGGGAAGATGTGGGCAATCTAAAGAAAACTGCAGAGCTAATCCTCGTTAATAATATTAGTAGGTACATCTGCTAATGACTTTAGCAGAAATAACAAGGATGTCACAGGCCTGAAGGCGAACTGAGTACCTCTTTCTTTTAAGGAAACCTAGAGGAGAAAGAATGTGGTATGCTGTTCTAACAGGGTAATACAGATGACAGAAAAGTGATGTGGAATTTGCAGTAGCAAAATCCATCTCAAATTTACCGAAATGCTTGTGTGATGCTGCCATTTTGGTACTGACACCCTACACTAACATCAGTACTCTGTATGCAAGTAGGGTAGGAGCAGGAGGTCAACAGTCCTGACCCCACACCTGTGTAAGCATATTGCAATGGACCTCAGCATGCAGAGTTAGATCCAAAATGAGTAAGGGCTCCTACAACAAGCCTGAGAGGAGCTGTGGCTGTTCAGGACTGTCCAGCCCAGCTTTCCTGTAGTGCTTTTCATTAATTCAGTTAAACAGGAGCCCAAGGCGTTTCTTTATGTGCACCATCTTTGGCAAAAGAATCATTTTCCCCTCTCAATTTTTTAATAAAAAGCACAATCACTCTTAGTTACACCATGATACAAAAGAACGACCTAAATAGTTATCTAAATGGTTTATCTACATAAAGGTTATTTAAATAATCTTAATAGTTACACTTCCAGTTGCCTTCCAGTACAACATTTCCTCCTTATAGTTGTTAACCCAAAACAATCTGTGTTTCACAGAAATTGGAAATGGATTGCTGAGTAATACTGTGTGATGAGTTTCAGCTTTTGTGCATTAATAGATTCAGCTAGAGAAACAGCCTACACATATTGATATCACCAAAGCAGGCTGGTTTTGCTCACAGAGGGTGAAAACATGCTTGACAAACCTCCGCTCCCATGGATCTTTAGAGATCTTTATTTCAGTGTATAGAGAAGCACACATAAAATTTGTTACAAAACGAGAACTTGGAAGGATTTGAAAGAGATAAAGAAAAGGATTCAAAATGAGTGGTTAAGACCTTGCATTCAGTTTCATATCATAAAATCAAATAAAATCAATGCTTTCAGGGTCATGTGGTCAAAAGCAACTCAGCATCCCTAAAAAAGAATTAATTTCTCTGGGAAAAAAAAAAAAAGAAAAAAAGTAGAAGGTGTGTGGTAGCTCAGTCAATGCCTCAGAAATCAACAGTTTTGGTTTATTGTAATATCTTCTAAAAAGTAATAGCAAAGATCAGCTTGAAATGGAATTTTAAGGGCATTTCACTGAAGACTCTTTGGGAATTGTAATGAAAACTGAAATTGAACTCAGAGTTTCCACATGATTTTTAGCTAAATAACTAGACTCTCTTTGTTCATAAAACGGAATACTTCTCTGGCCAAAATGTCATAAACGTTTTCTGTAAGGAAATACAGCAGTGTGGTTATACCAGATACTTGGCACTGGCACGAATCTCATAAACTCATTTCCATCAGGTCTTTTAAAGTTGTTTTTCTGTTTGTTTTGGGTTGGTGTTTGTTTCGTTGTTGTTTATTTGTTTACATTTTGTAATGGCAAAGTTGTGGAGTGAAGGTTGAGCGGAGGCTCCTTCCTTAAGTTTCCTGGGGAGGCTCAGCACAGGCAATGTTATCACCAACACTTCAGATCCAAGATGCTGTCTATAAGCTGAGTGCCCTCAGCTCATTTTTTGAGGGGCCATCCAAAAAAGGATAATTAGAATTTCAATCCAACTCTCCCTGCTTTATTACAAGAAAAGCCATGCACTGGCTTAACAATTATGCGCAGGTTACATCTGCATGGTGATAATTGTTTTAAAAAGACATGGCTGCCTCTTCAAGCCTGCATAAAAGAACTGTTTGATGAAATAAGCAGCACAGAGAGAGCATAACTAAAGAAAAAAGGCAGCAGAGTGTAGAGTGGATATTTACTACTTCAACATTCCTCAGAAAGTATTGGATCTTGTGCACAGATAAGTCAATGTAAATCAGCTTGTTGACTTAATTAACTTTACAGATAAGCCTGAAAATACATCAAAATCCACTGACAGGTTTTTGACTTTTTTTTCTGCTAAACATAATTGCAGCTTATCTATATATTCACACATAATTGTTTCATGCATACTGGAAAAACTTCCCAAATAAATAAATGAACACAGCTCTTGCTGGAACCATCACTTATTATTTAATAATTGCCTATGACCTATGCAGACTCTGTCTGGGAGCAGTTCTGCTGGGAAGACCGTGGGATATAGGCTGCCCCATAGCCCCCTAACATCTTCTGACTCAGCTTCAAGGGAGAGTGGCTTTGAATATATTCAACAATATTTCAGCTTCTTAATGTGTTTCTCAAAATAAAATAAAATAAAATAAAATAAAATAAAATCCCACCCCAAAAAAACCAACCCTCCAAACATTTTTGAACACGTATCTAAAGTTTCGACTAACCGGACAAAATTTAATTTAATAAAGCACTCAAGAAATCTTTTGAGAGATCATTTTTAATGTACAGTGATAAAAGCTTCTCTATCAGATGTGCTGCTTGAGGAGAAGCATGAGCAGAGCTGTCTAGATATTCGTGTTCACTGAACAATTTGGAATTCAAATGGTGTTTCGCCATGCGCGTGGCAGAGTATGAAAGCTTCTATCCAACATTCTCTGGACTTGGAAGAGTCTATATGTTGTATAAGCAACATTGAGTTTAGACTGTTTTAAGTGAATCTTCTGCTTTTGCAATTGATTTGCTGTTAGTTCTCTATGAAATAGCATATTTAAAATAAGATTGGAAGTCCTGTTTTCTATTCCCAGTTATTCAAAAGAGTCTTGTAACTGTTTTTGACTGGAACCCAAGTGGTAGACTTTGATTTAATAGTTTAAATTCATCTCATATAAACCGTGTCTAAATGTCAAGTACAGTCAGCTCAAATGAAAGCTTGTTTTTACATGAAGGATAGCAAGGGTTGTAATCCATCCATCCACTTACCTAAAATGTATTTTGTACCTGAGCCATCACCATTCCCATCCTAAGTATTTCATAATAAACTGGAGAGCTAAAGTATTTGTCGAGAAGAACTATTTTGTCTCTGAACACCTGTGATTTATTGCTGTACACTTCCAAGATTCCAACTCTTCATTTTGTTATTTCTCTTCACCTCCAAAAATAAATCCAGACAAAGGAAATTCTGGACCAGAGAATTCTGAAATCCTGCAGAAGGAGCACAAAAACCAACTCGTGTATGTTTGTCTGTTTGAGAAATTCTACCCAGAAGTTGTTCGGGTGAAATGGATGGATGAAGCACAAAAGGAGGTAACACAGAACGTAGTAAAAGGAGATGTCTGGAAGTTTCCAGGTGAGGAGAAGTACTCAGTCAGCTCCTGGTTATCTGTACCACTGGAGGACAAAAACAAGAAATATTCTTGCCATTTTGAGCATGAAAGTGGAGAACAGTCACTGCTCACACATGGTAAGCACTGCATTTTAAATGTTTCGTTCTACCTACTATGTCTTTCCTTTTTTTTTTTTTTTTTTTTTATAAATGAATTTTTATTTTTCAGCAAAATTCCAGAAATAATGCTGTACATGACTGCTCCTGCAAGCTTCTGCATTCCTAGGCACCATAACTAAAGTTCTCATCAGCTGAAACAATCTAAGCTTTTCCAGGAGAAAAAAATCAACCCATGCTGAGTTTGCCAAGCGAAGGCTCCTTTGTAGTTCTTCAGTGTCAGCAGGTGTAAAGCAGGGTTGCACCAAAAGGTCTGCACTGCCTTACCTGGCAGTATGCAGAATTTCTTCAAAACCGTGTTACAGCTGTGTTACAGCAGAGGCATCGATCCCACTGACATCAGACATGGCTATAATAAATGCAGGAGGCAAAAATAAGGCTGATGGGTGTGTAGAGCGATGTTTGAATATGTTACTTATTCATGGTCTGGTGGCAGTGAGGTAATAACCACTTTAAAAAGAAAGAAATTATTTAATTGCTGGAAAACTGATTACGTGAGGAAAAATCTGAAAGCCAATACAGTTTCAGAGGGAAAAAAAGGCAATCTATAATAACTGGTCTAAACCTACAAACGGGTTGAATCATGGTAACATCACTGAGAAAGCTGCTTATTCTGGATAGGTGAATCTTTCCTGAGCTCGCCTTGCTGTACATGAGTACAGCTCCACTCCGTGAAAATGTAGCCATACACAACCATTACTTTCAGAATATATTCTGACAAAAGTATGTTTCAAGTGTACTTATAGCTCCCACCTCAATGAATTCAAATACCATAACTGAGAACAAACCCCAAAAAGAAAAAAGCTCAAGAAAGGGAGGTCGTTTTAGAGACACCAACCTACCACTGGAACAGCAAATTCACAACAGGGAACGTGAGTGACAACCGGGTGCTCAGATTGACTTCAATTGGGAAATTAAAGAGCTGCTGCCAAAAATCTGCCTAACAGAGGCATTCACAAAAGGGCAAAAGCAAAGCCCCGGGTTAAGGCAACAAACACTCATTCACTTCTGGATCAACATTTGTCCCCTTCAATTCCCCCCGTGACGGAATCCTACTGGTGGACAACTGATCTACAGACATGTCTTCAACATCCTACTTTTTTAAATACTAACTTCCACTTCACTGTTGCTCTTCTTTTTAGCCTTATGTTAATCTTTGTTAAAATTTAAGTCCAATTTTGTCATTTAAACTCTCTTTCCATTGCTTTCTTCAGAGATCTCTCCTCAGAAGAACTGTAGCACTGAATCTAAAAACAGCACAGTTTTTAACAGAGGTAATGACAATGAATTAAAATGGGGGAAAGCAATGCGGAAGTTAGATATCGCTTAATATGAACAACGGGAACATTTTAAATAGCTTGCAGGAAATCTGTTAAATTCTGGGGTCTGCAACTTAAAAAGGCTTCCATGCTACTCTGAATCACCATGTTTTGGAGTATAAAAAGCAGCCCTCCTGGCTGGACTTTGTTAGCTGGTTGCAGATGTTGTTGGGGCTGCTGCTCTAGGTTATTAGCCTGCATTAAACGTCACTGCTTTAAATACTCAGCACAGTTAAATGCACAGCGCTTGAGCTGATGCTCCTTCAGACTAGCAACTGGCAAAGAAGCTTTCCTTTAGATTGAATGAGGATTTAGGAAATACTTTGGGCACTCGTGTCAAGAAACTGATGCAAAATGATTCCAGGAAACACGGTGTTGTTGATGGTGGAAGAGCCAGACGCTCTTGCATTGCAGGGAATGATAACCTGGCAGCCAATCTAGCGCTAAGAAACCTGCCCCATCTGCAGCCTGCTCAGGGGACAGTCAGACACTGTGTCATATATTTCCACATAAATGTAGCACACAGACCTGGCTCTAGCTGTTTCTTCTAGGAGGTTGCACAGTACTGATGTTCAACAGGAATTTTCTGCCTTACATTTGTTGCAGATCACTTGACGCACAAGGCAGCGCAGTTGGTGTACGTTGTTCTGCTTCTGAAGAGCTCCATGTACTATGTCATCGTACTCTTCTTCTTCTTCAAGTACAGAGCAAGGAATGCAGCTAAGCCCTCGGGAAAGAGAACGTAAATACTGGGTTTGGAAAGGTTTATAAGATTGTCTTCAATTTGCTTTGCTGTATAATTATCCACATAGGTTCTCCTGCTCTCCATGCTAGATACAACAACAAAAACAATCCTAAGAGAACAGGCATATAGGGTTTGCTGTGCTTTACTGCTAGTGTTTTCCTAATTTTTTCTGAGTGTTGAACTGAGGTGGAGGTGAGCAAAAAAAATAAGTTTACATGGGGTTTTAGAAGGAACTCTGTAATGCAACCTCCTCCTGCTTAAAGTATTTTTGCATGCATAGGAGTAGAGGTGTAATGGAGCTTTCAAAACATAAAACATTGATGCATTTTATCAATGCATTTTAGGATCAGTTAGGAGCATTCCACTGCTGAAAACGCATCAATGCTTTTTTTTATTATTATTATTATTTTTTACTTTCAATGATTTATTGCAAAAAATAAGTCCACTAAATCAGGACTTGAATATTCTGAAGCGATAAATGCTTTAAAAGACTCGGCAAGGCATGATTTTGGAAAGCAAAGATATTATCTTTTAGCAAGTTTAATGACCATAAAAGCAATTTTAACATGCATATCTATAGAAATTTAAGAAATTCACCAGGCCACAGGTAGCACTGCTGCACAAACTGAAAACTTGCGTATGGTATCTTCAAAGGTACAAAACGATCGCAGTTATCACCTTGTTTAGAGAAATCTTTTCAAACTCAGCAAAACCTTACAGCTGGTGCTTCAATAGAGAAAGTGTTCTCACGTCACAAGAGAACTCTCAGATGCTGTACTTCGAACTCCTCATCTCCAAGTTTTGCTAATGTAGAGCTTGTACAAGTTTGGAGAGGAATGCCTGCACCAAACCTGTGATGATGTAGAGCAATAAAAGCTTCCCTTGAGAGGCGTTTGTGAGACCTCTATTTGTTCTACAGGCTGTACCACGGTGTCTTGAAAGCTTGGTTATTTTCCATGTCCATTGAATTCCTTGGAGAATGAAGGATCCTTAAAACCACCCGTTTTTCTTTTATTCTTTTCCTATTTTTAAATGGGGACACAGTTCTACACAGAAAAATGAAAATTAACCCATTAAGTCTTATCCATTGAACAGCAAAGCTGGGGAGAAACAATGGTGCTGTTACAACAGGCCTGTCTTCCACTCCTGCTCAAGAAGGGCTGCCTAGAGCAGGCAGCTCAGGACTGTGGCCAGATGTCTTTTGAGTATTTCCATGGCAACCAGTAGCAAATCTCTCAGCCTCTCTTCATATGAAAGATACTCTGGCCTCTTGATTATCTCTCCTGGCTCTTTTCTGGGCTTTCTCCACATGCCATGTCTGTCTTGTACAGATGAGCCCAGAATTGGAGCCCTCAAAAGTACCAGAAAACCACTGCTGACACTCAAGACTCAACCAGGGACCTTTAGATCTTCAGTCTAACTCTCTCCTAGCTGAGCTATTTCAGCACTGCCTTAGCTTCAATATTTACAAAACCTGATGGAATGTAATTATCTTTCAGCTGTATTCAGCCAAGCTTTGCAGACATCAGCTTGAGAGTCAAAGTGATTTCAGGGAACAAAATAGAGACAGACTGGGCTCAAAAGAAATGGTCCAACCAGCAGTATGAACACAGGGTCCCTGTCATGGGCCCTTACCTCTGTTTACAGAGTCTGTGTGTGAGCCTTTAGTAATAGGGTGATGGGTGATGTCTAGAAGAGAAGCAGGGAAACAAAACTTCTGTTCTTGAAGGAGGTGTACATCTACCTTTAGAACAGAGAAGGTATCTGCCACAGACCAAAGGGAAATAAAGATACAGGGCTAGGACTCTATAATTTGACCTTACTGATGAAGCAGCAGAATGATAACAGACAGGAACGATGGATGATGAAGAGAAGGACAGTGTAATTGTACAGTGAGAATGGGAAGAAAATAAAACAGACAATCAAGCACAAACTGTTCTTTCTACAGAAAAGGAACTTGGTATCCAGGTGGACAATAGGTTGACCATGAGCGAGGAGTGTGTCCTTGCAGCCAAGAAGGCCAATGGGTTTGTTAAAAAGAGTATGGCCAGCAGGTCAAGAGAGGTTCTCCTCCTCCTCTACTCCATTCTGCTGAGTCCACATTTGGGCACTGTGTCCAGTTCTGGCGGCCCCAGTCCAAGAGAGGGTATTTCTAGAGAGAATCCGGAGGGGGACTACGAAGATTATTAGGATCCTGGAGCATCTCCCTCATGAGGAAAGGCTGAGAAACCTGGGACTGCTCACCCTAGAGAAAAGAACACTCAAGGGTAAAATCTCATCGATGCTTATAAATATCTAATGGGCAGGAGCCAAGTGCATGAGGCCAGGTTCTCTTTGGTGATGCCCAGTGATAGGACAAGAGAGAGTAGGTACAAATGGAACACATTTCTCACATTCCATCTGAACATGAGGATTGACTGCTTTACTTAGAGGATAAGAGGCTGCCCAGAGATGTTGTGGAGATGCTCAACACCTTGAATGCTTTCCGTGTAACCTCTCTTACGGAATCTGCTTTAGCAGGGGGTTGGAATAGATGACCTCCAGAGATCCCTTCCAATCTTTAAGATTCTGAGATTCTATAATCTTTAGTCAAACTCTCTTTGAAAACGGGCTGATATCCTGCATTATTATTTGCTAAGGCTTGATTCCAGTGCAAGTGAAATACAACAGCAAAAGTATTTGTGAAATGCACTTACTGTAGATTTGAGAAACATAATTAATATCACTGCCAGGCCTCCCTCACCATTATACCTGCTAGTCCATCAGGCTAGAAATGCATTTGATTGCTACAGTGAATCAAGTCTGCTTTTACTAAGCTCATCCTCAAATCCACTTGTGCCGTCTCACGTACAAATCCAAAGATGCTGTCCGTGTTGCACAGTGAAAAAAAGAGAAAACATGGCCTTTTAAGCTTTTTGAACAAAAAACCCTGCCCATAAGCAGTGCTGAACAATGTTCAGAATAGCTCTTATCTCACAGTTTATGGGGTTTCTCAAGTGCATATCTGCAAGTCTCACATTTGCAACAGATCACATGCCCCTGTAGTGTATTTATACAGGCATACGCTGCTTATAGCACGTTTGTATTCTTATTTATTTGGCCCAAATAGGAGGACAAGCGGATGTTTTCAGGCGTGGGGTGCAGGGGGGGCTAATGGCAGGAAGCTTAGGTTATTTAGTGGAAAAAACCTGTAAACTGAACCAGTCACAACCAGCTCAGAGGAGGTGGGCTGCGATGGAAATGGGCGATAAGCTGAGGACAGTTAGACCACAGCCGCCCTGTCTTTTACCACATAAAGTTTCTAAACCGCGGCGATGGAAATGCAGAGTGATAAAACCACGTGCCTACGTGACGTGGTAAAAAACAGTGACACTGATGGCTCACTACACGTTGCTCTAACTGTGATAGCCACATGTAAGGGCTGCCGCTGTGCACAAACATGGGTGCTGCAGGACTTCCACTCTTATTTATCATGTATGCATGCCAGAGTGAGATGCTATCTAATGCAAATTTCTGCAGCCAGGACTTTCTTAATGCTTGAAAGGTACGTCTTCTCAAATGAGTGTCTTATCACAGCAGATTTTCAGTGCTTTCAAGCTTCTAAAAGCATGAGCATTACAGCTGCTGTGCTCCTGCTGTGGCTGCAAAAATAATGAAAGTATTGAGAAAATGATTGCAGTCAATCTGGTGCTTCTAATGAAAAGACGACAGAATGGAACACATTTCTAAAACACAAAGGACTAATGTGCAGATGAATTTTTTTTGTGGGAAGGGATTTCCTCTGTTTTCTTTGTCTTGCTAAGAAGCACTTTGCATCCTATATTGAACAAGAACTTGCATGGTTGAGAATTCTGATTTCTCATCTACTAAAATGCCCTAGAATAGGTGATAAGGATAGAAACACGTGGATTCCTCTCACAAATAGTTGCAAGGGAGAAAGATCTGCGTAAGGATTACAGCAGCCTGCCAACAGCTGACTTCTGTTGATACCAGTTACCAAAACAAATTTTAAAGGAGATCCCAAGAGCAGACTAAATCATTTTGAGACTCTGAAACATGTGGGGCACCAGCACACACTCACAGGTGCTGAGCAGACCAAAAACCTCCAAAGAACGGTTCACGAGTTTGTTCCTCTGCACCTAAAGGGAAATAGATGAAATGGCAACAACAATCAATTGACAAGTTTTAGCTCCCTAGTCTCAACTATCACTAAATATACTTCCACCATACAGAAGTTTTATTTCAATCTTTTACCAATCCCTTGGCTAGGTGCACAAGACATCACTTGCAGTGAGTACTCAGCTATTTAGAAGATCACTTCAGGTATGCACTGCAGACAAATATTTTCGTACTGCTTGCAAGTAATCTAACATGCATATGCCAACAGGGCACACCTTTGCTGCTGTGCAGCACACACTGCAGTACAGGGGAACCATTCCCTTTACTTTCTAATGAGTAATTCCTTCTACATCCACCATTCTTAAAGAGGACCAGAAGATCTCAGATCAGAATCCTCAGCTTCTTGAGGTTGAATTCCGCCTTTGGCTGGAGCTTTGCCATTTGTGGTAAAGCGAATGCAAGACAATCCTGAAAATAAATTAAGTCATTTCAAAAATGAGAAAATCAACTCTCATATTTAACCGAAGCACACCACAAAAATCTTAAGACACTGGTGGTGGAGGGTAACACTCTCCTGGTATTAAGCAGAGGGAAGAAGGTAAAGACTCAAGTAGTTTTGTCCGACAATCTTCAAGATGAGTATATTTTTACTTTAGTTGTAGGACAAATGAATCTTCTCCTGGAACCTCCTCTCTCCAGAGAAATTTTTTGCACCCCTTCCCCTTCTGGTCCATCATTGTCTTTCCAGGATAGCTGTTGAAGAAATGATGGAGACCAGCCATGAGATCTGAGATTTGGGTGGTGCTGTGTGGAGCCAGGTGTTGGACTTTATGATCCTCGTGGATCCCTTCCAACTCAGGATATCCTATGATTCCATTCCATCCTGAGTCTTTTTCATCGTGCTGCAGAAGAGCTACTTCAGCCCCTGCACTTGGATTAGCCAGAATTCAGAAGCAGTTGAGTCCAACTCAGGCTCTGATCAGCCAGAACCCAGCAGGACTTCCTGCAGCAGGTTCAAAGATGAACTCAAAGAAATAGTCCACTAATCAAATTATTTTGGGATGGAGCTAAAGAGAAAAAAGGTACCTATTCCCAAGAAAACTGGAGTTCTACACAAAGGTTCTCTCATTTACAATGAGTTTTCCACTGCCCTGTTTTTCTCTGAAGACTTCTTCAGATCCTAAATGGGAAGAGAGGATTGTTACTAACTCCGCTGAAAGAAATCACAGGCATTTCAAATCAAGCATTTCCCCCAAATTACTCCCTTTTTCTTTTAAGCTGGAGAACAAATTTTTAGATGTAACCTGGAAGGCTTTTAATTATCAAATCCAAAAAAACAACTTCACTAGGATCATTGCTGAAATGCCTTTCCTCACAAAAGGTTCTGTCAGCAAGGATAATCAACTCCATGTTTCCTCCCTTGCAAGCAGTTTTTCCCACTCATTACAGCCTTCCCCTTCAGAGGACATCTTCAGAAGCCCTTTTGGGAGCAGCCAGAAGCACTGCTTTACAAAATAAATCATTTCTGTAATAAGCAATCTGGAAAGAAGCTGTCTCAACTCCAAGCCACGACCCAAATAGCTCCTTCTGTTGTCTTCCCCTTGCCCCTTCATGCTCTAAGCCCTTAAGAAAGATCAGGTGGGCACAGGACCACGTACCAGAGATGGCTCCTGCAGGAAGCAGGGCTTTGCAGGAGGGTGGTTGGCTGTCATTTCAGGGAGACTTTTCCTCATCTTTCCTGGTGCAGCAAAACTGCTGCTTATTTTCAGGCTCCAACTCTAAAATAATGGTAAAAATTAACTGTTTCACAGTTAGGCAGGCTAACAGAAAGGAAGGATGTGAGCTGTCACTCTGGTGGCAGCACGCTGAGCTCCAAACAAAGCTGGTAATAAGGTTTTAAAAATCTCTGTATAGGAAAGACTGACTTGGCTTTACAACCGGGTGATCAGGATGCAGCACTGATGAGCAGTGTTCCTGTAATCAAAGTTTTCTCCTCCTGGGCATCTCCTGTGTCCATTTGCAGTGCAGTACAGCACAGCACGATGCTCTCTGCTGTCCTGCTTTTTCACCCACACGTGGAGCTGTCACACACCATGTCAAAGCACTGCAAGGTTTCTCCCTGCATTATCAGCTCCTAACTCCTCTTTAGAAAGCTTTTACACTCCTAGTAGGTACAGAACAGGTCTGCTCACCATCACAGACAAGCTGAAGTGCAGGGCACCAGCTGAAGGTGCTGTCTGGGAACTAAGGAAAAAAAAAAAAAAGGCTTGGCAGGAACAAAAATCCCTTCTTTAGCCAAGGATGAAGATTTTATGCTGAAAATCCCATTCTTTCAGCATATTCCAGTAATCACTTTGAAACACCAGGACAGAAAGCAAGTGGCTGCCAAGTTTCAGAGGGCAGGCAAAAAATGCCTTCCAAGCTGCAGCAAGAGAAGCAGCTTCTCTTCGGGCTGAACATCCTCACTTGCTAAGTGTCATCACTTAACAGCTTTTAAGGCAGCAATTAAGCTGGGAAAAAAATATAAAAAACATTTCTACCTTCACAATGCAAGATAGCAAAAACTACCTTCAGTGTTCATCCAAAGATGAGAGAGTACAGTGCCATCCAGCAGTCTCTCTCACCCAAAGGAGGGGAACTTGATGGTATATAACCAGTTTCAAGCTAGGACAGGACCAGAGAAGAATGCAGCACCCCCAGCTGCTGTTTGGAAGGTGCCACATCTCAGTTGTCACAGCCAGCAGCACAAGCCCAGCTTCCCCTTCTGTCTGCCTGCAGAGAAAGGAGCTCCCATAGCTGCAGGGCATCTTGTTCTGCTACAAAT
The DNA here is from genome assembly GCF_023343835.1 of Lagopus muta. Taxonomy (NCBI): domain Eukaryota; kingdom Metazoa; phylum Chordata; class Aves; order Galliformes; family Phasianidae; genus Lagopus; species Lagopus muta. The sequence goes on along the minus strand of NC_064439.1, from coordinate 48,130,327 downwards.
GCACATGGGAAAGAAGCAACTCTTGTGCAGCAGAATGAGAGATGTACAGGAAAAATACAGGGGAGATTTCCTTTCTGAGGGGCACTCCACTGACTCCAGACAGAATGTAATAAACTATACTTGCTTGTCCCATTTCCTTCATTCAGACTGGCCTTCCAGAATGTTGTGCCCTCAGTTCTCATTGCTGAGGACAGCCTGTCACCAATGCAGGTCATTTTAACCTTTTGTTCAGCAGTGCTTGCACACATCCTTTCTCACTGCGTTCACACCACCCATTTCTGCTACCAACCCTTGAACCACATCACTAACAGCTTTTCAAACCAGGTGTCTCCCAAAGGCTGAAGCAGGAAGGCCAATTGCTCGTTCCTGAGATCTGTGCTTTCTCCCCGTTGCTCATCTAGAGACTGAGTGCCCTCTGCTGACAGTCAGGGCAGGCAGCAAACCTTGAGGCAGTCGAGGTGTCTGGGTGCAGGCATCAAGGCTTTGGCAGCAGTGGGCTGTAAGCATGGGGCCCTTTTTGAGAAGAGACCAGGACATCCTGCAATGCTCACCATCCTGGATCCACTGATAGCTTCTCAAAGGTCAGCTTTCTCTGAATGCAGCTGTAGAATATATTTTCTTCTCCTCCTTTTGTAGAGGAAACTATTTACTACCTACAGTCTCTGCTATTCTTCACTGGGTGTAAGAACAACTCTATCCAAAGGAGCAACCTTAATTAACTACTGTTTCAAGCACCTGAGCTTGAAAGGTTGTCCCAAATCCCCTAGAAGGGTTTAGGGGAATTTAGTGCTTTATGTGAATTTGAGTGCCTTCCCTGGAGAGTTTCTCTCTCTGCAGGAGTTTCCCAGCACTTTGTGGGCAGGAGAGTCAAGAACACTGCCTCCAAGCCATCCTGAAACAATAGTCTCATACAGATTTTCCCTCTGCCCTCCATCAAGCAGCTCTTGCAGGTTCAGGTCTTCCTCCTCTTCCCAAGCTTGACAAAAGCATTGGAGAAAACAGGAACACAAAGCAGAGTATAAACAGAGCGTATGCGACCCTTGGCCAAGGTAGAGGACTAAAGCAGACAGCAAGCAGAGGGAGAAACTGATCACTACCTAAATCTCTTCTAATATCAGCTCTTCTCGTGAAGCTTAGTCTATGTTTGTGTGTCCCCACCACAACCAGACACTGAAAGCTCATAGTCCTCCATTAGGTCAAACTAGGCAAGACTCCCTACCCATCAATACACAGTCCTTTGCTGTTTGCAGTACAAGGTCAGCTCTACCCACTTTTTGGAGGTGTTGCTCCATTCCAGGACAAGAAATGTGCTCCAGGTGCAGAGGAGCAGCCCTTACAGAGAATCCCACTGCCACACACCAGATGGCTCTAAAGGCGGCCTTGAGCAAAGGCTTTGGCATGTGCAGCACTCAGATGAGCAGGGCCTGTTCAGAGAGTGCCAACTGCACCAGGAATGAATGCCTCCCTGCTGCACCTCCTGCCATGCATCTTGCATTAAAAAAGCCAAACAGTAAATAATTATCTCACTTGATCATGCTCATGCTTTAATTACCCCGGCACAGGGAGGTGCTTTCCATTCTACTTCTGCCTATTCCTGCTGTTGGTTTCAATGCAGCATTAGCTCATTTTTACACAGCTGTACCTGCTGCGTGTTTAAAATCATTCTCAACAGACTTTCACAGTGACTGTTTGCAAACTACACTGAGAATAAGTTTTACCAATGTGCCAGTGCAGTAGAGTCATAATTGAAGTGAGTGTGAATAACAAGGGAGGCTTCCTTGCAAACCAAAACCACGTGCCTGACTTACAGCCACAAACCCTTTTTTGTTTCTCAAAACTTAGCATTCAGGAACAACTTCCAAAAAATAATTTCATGGATCTTTTATCAGGTCCTAAACCAACACAAGTACAACTCACCTTGCCTGGGGGCCTAACAAACTTTCTGCCTGCGAACTGAAGTTCTGTAGCAAGTAAATGAAGACAAAAGCGCCCATCCAGATGCTTAACGCTACATTGAGCTGGAGCATGCAGGACATAAAACCCCAAATATCTTTGATAATTTCTTTGGTATATTAGACTTTGGCATATTAGATAAATCTAATGTGTATCCTTGAACAGGATGAGGGTTTGATGCCCTTTCTGATGAACCTCATGTCATCCTCTTCACTGATACGTGCCTTTAAGGCTCTCAGGAGAGAAAAGACTATTGTATAAAGGATCATGCAGCGTGAAATTGAATACACATACATACATAGTTTTGTTTTCATTGCATCCCAGAGGTACCCTTAACTCTACAGAGAGCAGCACGGTCCACAAAACCCATCACTTGACATTTTATAATTAAAACTCATGAACTGCTCCCATGAAGATTAAAACTTACATTTCATTCTTGGTGTCTGATACTTTCAGATGCTACAGGTAAGTTGCAGGAGGCATCGGACTGGAAAAAGCAAGCAGACTTGTGACAGCATGGCTTTGTGGGAAACCTGTGAGGAGTTAAATCAAAGGTCTATTCAGTAAGAACACACCAGAGGCTAGCTGGAGACAGTTACAATGACAAAAATTGCACTCAAGATGCCCCTGTTAGAAATAGCTCAGAGATCACTGTGTAACAACTGTGACTGGTATCAGGATGTATTACTGCAGTACAGACAGAAGGCTCCACAGCCAGTTTGGATGCTATATTTGCCTTGCAACTGGCAAGATGTACCTGCTTGGATTCAGAGCTCACGAGCATAAGTGTGCCACTGAATGTTCAGAATGTGCCACTTTCCAGTCTAGAAGATATGCACTGCTCTCCTCCTTTAAAATGGAAAGTTCTGAAGATACTCTATAACAAAGTCACAGTGGTTTAGCAAATACTTCAACAGCTGATCACTTCCACGCTTGTCGAAGCAATGTATTATTCTGGTACGGAAGAGCTTCAACAGTGCTAAGCCTGCATTACTTTGGACTCACTCTTCCCCAGATCTACCTCATACCACACATGCAATCTGCACAGTTTCCAAACCAGCTGTACCAAGAACCATCCAAAACATCTACAGAGTGGGTGGTTCCATTGAGCCCCCAAAAATGTTGCTCCATAGGCAAAGTGGGGAACACCCCTAAGTAACAGTTGTACCTTGTTACAAATCATACTCGTCTCTTTTATCTGAAACAAATTCTAATTTTCACCATTATTTCAAGACAAAGACAGTATTCAAAATAACAGCACATGCTTGTACTTGCTCTGATTGAAGTTCTGTTTGTAAATAATGAATCTGGAGCTTTAGAAATTGACTCTCCCCCCTTAAACAGCAATAGGCATCACAGGCTTCTCTCTCTTTGCACTTTCATTTCTGTAAAGCCAGTCCTAGAGCTCTGTTGTTGGCTTGGATGCTGACAGCACAAGGCAGGGCCCTGGCACCCCACTATCTGAGGGAGATGGATTGCTTGGTCTAGGGTATAGGTCTGCTTTTTGGCACAAGATGAGCTTGTGGGGATTCACAGTCTCACCAGGGTTTGGTATAAAAAGCTGAGCAAACTAGATGCACCACAGGATGCATTTTGCTGTATGATGTCCCATAGACAAGAAGAAGAAAAAACAACAGCAAATCAGCAAAATTTTACTTTTTCTTTACCTTTTTTGGTGCTGGTTTCTGGCACGTTCCTTGGAGCCCCTACCAGATGCTTACTGAACCTTTCCATCCAGCCCCAACCACCAGCATTTCACTGAGCATAACTACCACAGGCTTGTGGAAAGGAAGGATGTCTCCAACAATGGGACATCCACCACCTCTCCAGGCAAACTGTCCCTGTTCCAGTGCCCACACCATAGAAAAACAATCTCCCCTCTTTTACTTTATAACCATTTTCCCTTGTCCTATCACAAAAGATGCTGCTGAAGAGTCTGTTCCTGTCTTCCACATAACTGCCTTTAGATACAGAAAGGCTGCTGTCAGGTATCCCCAAAGCCCCATTCTCTCAGCCTGTACTCATACCAAAGGTGTTCCTTCCTTTAGATCATTTTAATGGCCACCCTCTGGCTGTGCTCCAACAGGTCCATGTCTCTCCTGTGAATTCCACATCTGGATGCAGTACTCCAGGTGAGGCCTCACCAGTGCACAGTAGGTCCCTTCCAACCCCTGAAATTGTGATTCATACTTGTGAACACACTCAGAACCCCAGAAGTATCTCAATCTCCAGAATACATGATACAAAAACAAGACCAATAGAAAGTACACAATATGAAAGCAGAGTTAACAGCAAAGAGCATGATTTATATGATCACCAAACTACAGTACTACTATAAACGAGCAGCTCTAGGGAGATCTGCTACTTAAGGGATGTTTCTCAACACAGAAAGCATTTGTTTTTAATGCCCAAGAGACATTAAAGCATCCAAGGAAAAAGAAAGTACACTCACTTGTCCTGTGTAAAGATGGCAGTTCCTTTGAAAATAAGCTCCCATAAAGACAGAAGCACAAATGCTCTGGATTGTAAATATATATTTTGGTTTGAGGAATACTGACAGGCAACCATTTGCAACAAGAAAGTATCTGATGCGAGTCCAAAAGAACGATTCCTCTCAAGTGAAACATTTGGCCTCGCTAACCTCAAACAAAGGCTAACAGTGTGTCAGGCAGTTAAGAACTCCCACTGCTGGTGATATTTATTAACACAGCCCTTGTGCCAGCTTGAAAAGAGTGGAAGTTCTGAATAGCTTTCACTGAACACAGAGAATAAGCTACAGACAAAACAGTTCCAGAACAACTTGCACTGACTTGATGATGGTATTATCATGAAGTACCAGACCTGGCTAGGAAAAAAAAAAAACAACAGAAAAAACCCAACCAAACTCACTACTTCAAAACCTTTAGATTAAAAAGTAAAAAAACCCTTTTTATGAATAGGAAGATCAAAATTCACTGTTCTGTGCAGACTTTATTCTGTTGGAACCTCAGCATTTCAAAGAAAACACGAAGCACCTGCTTTTGGTCAGTAAAGTGTCCATTTAATGAACTCCTCAGCCACATTCCCCAACCCTTCCTCCCACCCTAAAATTTCAGTTCACACTTGAGCAGCAGATGACAAACTGACGGAATACAACAAAAGCCTGAAAATCTGTACTCTTAAACTAAGAGCATCAAGGGCCAGTATTTGACAAAATTATCTAGAACTCACATGTGCCCATGCAAAAAAAAAAAAAAGCAGATTTTTATATACAGTCCCTATTTATTTTCTTATAAATTTAAATATTTTACAAAAATGCATTTTCAAAATGTATAAAGTTCAGTGAACACCCCAAATGTATCTTAAAATAAAATGTTATCTGATTTCAACGGTTATTTCAAGAATGAAGTCTAAATTGCACCAGATAAAAGGCACTTGTGCTGTGTGATGTCTTGAGCAAACGTATGTTAAGTTTATAATACAGTGTCTTCTTGAATTCATGCAGTTGTCTCTGAGCATCAAGCATCATTAAAGCAGCCAGAAGAGATCGTGAGTAAACTTGATTCCACAGCTGTGAAAATGTTTTCTATCACCAGGTTGAACATACAGCATTGTGCTCCAGCTCTGACTCTAGAATCAAACGCTACAGAAGAATTGCTGCTATTCACAAGGGAATTCAAACTACATCTCATTTTCTCATAAGTTACAAAAAGAAGTACGTCATTTAATTATGAAACTAAAACACCACTGAACAACTCTGTGTTCACATAGTGTGTGCCAATGAAAGTCTGTATTTAAAAATGAGCTAGGGCTAGTTATTCAAGGAGCAGTGCATTGTACTTTCAATTTCCACTTCACTGTTGAGATAGAAGCGCAGTCCTGTTTGCCTTCATCTTCTCCAGCCGTTTCATTAAGTGGCTATTGGTCATCTCCATCTCTTCTATCTTATCCAGTGCTGTTCTTAACTATAAAATGAAATCAAAAGTTATCACCACCAAATTTAATTGGACTTTTTGCTGTGTTTAAGCCTTGACAGTGAAAATAAAAGTCAGAAATACAGCTATTAAATTCCTTACAATAGTACTGTGTGAGTTAAGGCTGATACTTGAAGAGCAGCCATATCATTACTGCAGCCAGATGAAGGAGAACTTAAATATTAACATAATAATGAGTAAGCAATTTGAATATGAAACACTGTCATCACCAGTTTCCCATTACATGCTATTGAAAGATAAGGTCCTCTCAACTACTGTCACTAGCTGCTGGGGACATATTCCCATGGGTAGCAGGCATCACACAAGCAGCAGCAAACATGTTCTTCCCAGCTCTTTGTGAGGTATGTGATGGAAACTTCCTAGGATGATACTTGATTATGGGAAGGTTGGCTCCTCAGTAATATTTATGGAAGGATTAGCTTAAGATATCCAAGTGACCACATTTAGAAGAAAATATAACTTCAGATCCTCTCTTTCAAGGACAATACTGCATTGAATGGTATTTAGTGCTACTTTCACGTGCTACAGTTGTCCTCTGAATGCAGCACTGAGAGTCAGAGGCCTTCTGAAAACACTCAAAGCTGTAACAGAAGATTACTAAAAAGAGAGAGCTTGGACATAAAAGACAGTGCAGTTCCAGACAAGTGAATCAAGTTAATTACCTCTCGCTGAAGCTTCCTCTTTTCAGCTTTGAGTTCATCTTCCACCTTTTCTGCATTTTCTGCTGCATTTTTATACCTTGCAACCTGTCCCTCCAGCCGTCCAACCTGCAAACCCAAACAAAGCGAGAGGAATGATTACCCAAGGTGTTCCACTCTGAGCTCACCTACCATCAGTTCTTCCATTTCCAAAAGAACACTAACACAAGGCATCCTGTGAATTACCCCCATCTCTGTAGAGAAAGAGGAGGTTTATATGTACTCAGCTACAACCATAACTTCAAAGTGTTTAAAACAAAAACAAACAAAAAAATCCACTATTACCACCAAAAAAAAAAAGCTAAAAGCAACAAAATGGCAGGCAGAACTTCCTTCCCTTCTCTGCTGGTCTCCTGGCAAAGGATGCAGAAAACAGTAGAGAATGGAACATAGTATGGAAATATTTCAGATGATATGAAAAGAGACTGAACTAAGCAGAGAGAGGAATCTGTAAAACAAAGAATTGGGGAATACACGGGGATTAATATTAACCCTGGAAAGCTAAGAAGCAGAGACAGATGAAAGTAGAAAGAAGAAAGAGTCATAACATGATGCAAGGCATCTTAAGCCAAAGCACGGATTTCAACAGAAAAGTATGGACTACGGGAGTGCAGTCGTGCAACTCTGACTCACATTTTCAAGTGATCTGCAGAGATGCTGCATTATACCACCTTGTTACTCACCCTTTGCTAATAGACTACAATTCCTGAATTCAGTCCCTCTTTACATTCTGCTGTATATTAATGTGCAACTTAAACATAAAATACAGAGTTAGACTATGCACAGCTATTTACTTGCAGCAAGTAGGAAGAAAGTACAAATGTAACACTGTTCTGTGCAAACTAAAAAGCAAGTAGTAAATCAAATTATAGGTTTTCATAGGTTTTCTTGAGGAAAAAGTATTGTGAAAGTTTGCAGAAAAAGCATAATGGTATGAATAAATTTGAAGAAAGATGCACTTACATTTTGTTCCAAGGTGGTTATGTCTTGTTCAGCTTTTGAAAGTCTAAACTTGTATTCACTAATTTGCCTGTTGGCATCTCCTAGACAAAAATTGACATGAATACATTTCTCAGAGTGGTTCTCTGTACTATCAGTACTCCTTCTAAGTCAAATTCACTAAAAAAAGCCCATTTTATTTATATTGAGGCATATGACAATCTGTTAAACAAGCAAAATATTCAGCTGAAGGAATAACTTGCTTGGAACGGAAAGGAGTGTAATGCTGCTAAGAAGCAGTTGTGAATTTTGAGCTATATTTTAGTAACTTCTCATATTTTGCTTTAGGGAATGGTTAAATCTTTTAGGTAAGTTTCTGTGTGAAACAAAATAATCGGGACATTGTAACAAAAGCAATTCAGGTGAAATTCTAAAAGCTAAAAAACACATTTGTTCAAGTATCGACACCCATTCTAGGCAAGACTGTTAACTGAGAACCCAACTAACCACAAGTAAATACATATTTTTTAAGTTATTACATAGTGAGAAATTTCCTGCAAGGAGTCATACCAAGGCAAAAATACCTACTCCATGATGTATCTGCTCCCAATACTACCCTGTGTAACAACACAGGAAAAGGTAGCCAGCTTCATCTCCCCAGTGAGAATACCTCTGAATAGTAACTGTATACGTACTCTGCATTTCAATTAGTTGCAAGTCAGAACCATTCTCTAAGCCTACTATATCTGGATTCATGCCATCACTTTTAGAGTATTTCTGCCTTTCTTCTTCCAATTGCATCTTCAGTTTTCTAACCTGAAACACAAGTTTCACTTTGTGAAAAACACAAACATTCAGTAGCAGTACATGCAAACATTCAGTGAGGCCAAATAGTAGCAAGATGCCACTTGCTGAGACAGTTCTGCAAGGGGGAATAGCAGAGCCTTGCAGGAGAGGCAGGAAGTCCATTCCCAGACATCTGCCTATGAAACCATTTCCCCACTGTTGCAAGGTAAGGACTCTCTGCATGTCGCCTTTGCAATGGGAGTTGCAAAGTCTTTTAATTGATTTTTACACTTACATGGCTATAATTATACATATTTTTATGCACATAAGATGCAGGTACATTCTCAGCAAAAATAGATGTTGGCAACATCACTTTATATTTTTTTATATTGATGATACGTTCAACTAGAAGCACAGAAACTAGTATTCCTAATGAACACTCACTGGACATATGTTTTCTTGAGCTCTCTCCTCAGTATTGAAACTACATTAAAACACAGCTACTTTGGTACCAGTAACTTTCTGTTTAAGTAACTGAAGTGATTAAAGAAATTGTACACTTCACTGCTCAGCAGCTTGGCAGAAAGATGCTAGAGCTTCTGAGAGCTACATTTCACTGAATTCAGTATTCCTGGATAATACCAGAAGGAAATCTAGGTGCCTGCATCTGTTTACTGCTACTTTATGAATATCCTGTAAAGGATACACAAGAGGTACATTTCTGACAATAACAGGTTGTTTTACCTGGGACAGCAATTCTTCCTTTTCTCCAGCTAACTTGCGTAGCCGGACATCTAAAACAAGAGAGTTCCATTAGAAAACATGAATCTTTAAGTAAGGAATCTATTTCTTGTAATTTTTGTTTTCTAAGTAAAACATTCTTCAAACAAAGCCAACAGCATTGGGAGAACAAAACCATGATATCTCCCTAGCAATAACATAATGCTTTTCAGTTAATAGCAGTAACATGAAAAATACCCAATTGTTTATATATTAGTGTAACAGCTCTAGAACAAAGGGCTCTGAGTTTAATAGTTCTTCAAAGCAAATTAACAACCAAGTAGTCAAGTGAAGACCGGTTTTAAATAGTAAAACATAGTTTTGTTTCAATCTAGAGGCAGCCAACATGTTTTTTTCCCAGTCACATACTCTTCTTGCCTTATCCTTAAAGATTGCTACCTCTTCAGGTATGGCACTAGGCTTGTGGAAAGCATGCATTTGTAGAAAGTCTTATAGTGGCTGTTCTCAAACCACAGAAAACTATTTGGGAAAGATCCAGAGGAACACTTCAAAATCTCAAATCAGCTAGGAGATCAGTAATAGCTACAAAATACCCTGCCAGATAATGAAATGTAATGATTATAGTAGTTTACAAGGAAAGCATAACCTTGTCAGTAACAAAGCATAAAGGTGTGTATTTCACAATGCAAACACGTACCAAGCCCAGCCCCCATCTAAACAATGCTTAATTATTATACATTGTGTGCAAATATAATGCAAGTGTATGGAGAAATTTATCTGCATGTTAACAGTTTCACAGGGTATTGACTACACACAGATTAACTAAGAAGCTAAAATAAAGGTCTGGGAAAAAGAAAAAAAACATATGTTATCTTTGATTGTTGTTAAAACTCCTGGATTGTGAACGGAAAGCAAGCAGACCTCAAACTCTGACTTATTTTGGGATATTTTTACCTAGCGGCCCTTCTCCTGCAGATTCCAAGACTTGAGCAGCTTCCTGCGATACAACTGTTATTGCACCAACTGCAGACTCATGGTTGATATCACCATTTGGTGTGCCATCTGGGATTATCACTAACCCATGTTTCTGAAAGTACAAAAGAGAAATTGGCACTCAGAGGAGACCACTGCTAAACTGCAACCGTACAGAAATCTTTTTGAAAAGCCTTCTTGAAGAGATTGAAACAGTTACAATGAAACGCTCCATACCCCGAGGTCATGTATCCAGGCTGCACAAGAACAGTAACCATTCTTCCTCCTTTTCACCAGCCTTGATTTCATGCCCCATTGCTGGATTTCTGACACCATCACACAGCTACTACCAACATACCTCTCCTCTCTTCATTGTTTCCTTCAGGTCAGCCAACTCCTCTCTGAGCTCATCTCGCTCATTCTTAATGCAGTCAAAGTAATCTTTCTGTCTTTCTAGGGCCTGGGTTCAGGCAGATAGCAAGAAAAAGAATGGCATAGAGAAAAAAGATGACAGACAGCAGGAAGATTTTCTAAACATAAATACAAAAAGCTTAATAAAAGAAATTAAAAGGGGTATTTTATGTATGTAAAATGCATCTGTGTCTAACATCTAACAACTACATTTTGCAAGTCAAACATCTAGCCTCACTGCCATGTTTCTCATGACAAATTTTGTCCCAGAGGGGTCTTAGTTAATTTCTATTACAGAATTTTTTAGAATATTCTGGTTTTGATAGATTTTGATAATCTAAACAAAGCACCAGAAGAGCAAGTCATTCTTCATTCTTCTTAACATGGCCAGATATAAAATTTGCTGGAACTCAATTGTCAAAAGATCTCCAAGCATCACACTCATTGAGATCAATTTCTGTAAGTTCTAAAGTATGGAAGCAGAAATCTTACCTCACTGAACCACTGCCATCCACTTAGAAGTCTAGGTTATTTCTACCAAGCACCTTTTACTATAAGCAAAGTAATCACTTCCACAGAAAAGCAGAAACAAGCACTAGCAGTACTATTCCAGCACGAGAAAGGATCACAGCTAAAAGCACAACATATGGGGCATAGATGGGTTTGCCTACCGAACTAAAATGCAGCTCTGTTACTTGGCAGTTAATCAGACATTTTCCCTTGACTGGGCAGGATCCCAGTATTCCATTCAAGCTCAATATTGCATGCATTACAAATGATCCTGACTACAGGGCAACTGCAAAAACATGCACAAGTTTTCCTAAGAAAGTTATTTAGCTACACCTGGCATCATGCTTTTAGGAAGGAATGATAACAAGAAAGAAATGAAGGTGAATACCACTGTATTGCTTGTAATTGCTCCACATGATTGCAGTATGCTGAACTTTAACAATTAGCACGAAACAATTAAAATGTAGAATTTAAGATGTCCTTCCATTTCCAGACCCACACTACATCTTTGTAACAACATCAGTGTGAAGATCCTTAATCAGTACATTGTTTTGTGTTCCACTTAAAGATGACTGCCATTTCTGAAGCATACAGGGGTGGCGTGGGGGTGAGTGTTCTATGTTCACCCACAAGGGTGGGCACAGAGGCCTAAAGTCACACCATAGATGCAGAACCTGTGCTCTTGGCAGTGCCCTGTGATGCTGCTGGCCTTGCTAGAAAATCCTTCCTATTTTCTCCCAACACATAAAAGTGCTGGCAAGCAGGAAATAGCTGTAACCACGTTCTTATACCTATGGAGAGATTGTTAATAACTACTCAAAACTGAAAAATCTTAGTAAAACTGCTAGTTCTTGTATGCCTGAGGGTTATGATATGACACGGATTTCACACTAGATATTGTACTATTGCAATTCTTCTCATAGGAAAATTAAAATTTAAATAGTAATAATAACAACAAATTGAACTCTACAAGCACGTTTTGACATACCAACAGGATTAAAATCTGACTGCCTGATAAAGAGCATATTTGTCCAGGGTGTTTATTATTAAATATTCCAAAAACCATGAAATCTATACCAAACTCAGATGCACCACTGCTAATTTCAAATTGGTCACACACGTACTAGACTACAACAGCTGTACCTTTCAGTAATAATCTAACCTAAAAGCTTTGTTCAATGTCCTCAAATTGACCATATTATAACAAGGTGCAACTACAAATTTTGATTGCTTTGTAGAAACAGGATAATATAAGGAGACTTGGGTAAAACAAGTCGTGCTATCTTTGTTAGGCTTGCCTTTCTCCCTTCCTCTGAGGTACCAGTCTTGCAAACATTTTAGAGGTAGGTTATAATTCTAAGTCAAACTACTTCCTTTGCAAAGCTTCAGAAATTCAGAAGCTGGAAGAGAGTAGAATTAGCAATGTGACTCAGTACTGAGGAGAAAGACAAGAACTGAGAGCTTAGAAAGATACCTGAACATTTTAGGTAATGTGAGAAAAAAAGGCAGTGGCATTGTTACATTTCAAGCAGTAGGAGATTTTAAGTTTGAGATGAGAACACAAACTGTGAGGAAATTTTTTTAGCTCTTGACTTTGTGACTGTCTGCAGTAACTAAAGGAAAAATTATTGTCCAGGTAGCTTTTATTTCTTTGAACGTTAGATGTATAATAGCTTCTGCATTAACTGTGGTGAGGTATTGGAAAGAAAAAAACAGAAACTGAGACAGTCTGGTACATAGAAGTGATGAAGAGTAAATATGGAAGACATATGATCAGTTAATACAGAATTAAAATAAGCTTCCTGGAGTGTACCCAGAAAAAAACAACAACTATGGAAGTTGAAATACTATTTTTCTGATGCAGGAGAATGTAGCAGCATGGTTTGAAGGAATGAAACAATAAAACTGACGTGAAGGAAAAAGGTTGTATATACATATATTTTTAAATAAACCTGGGCACTGCAAGCTAAAGACAACTTTTCACTTTTAACACTGACTTGAGCTTCAGCAAATACATTAATATTCAAAGAAATGTGAATAAGTCAAAATCCTGGTGTAAAATTAGTTTGGTAGAAACAACCCTGAAGTCACTAAAAGACATTTCCCTTCTGAAGACTACCCACAGTTAACTCCCTCTGACCGCTGGGCAATTTACTTGTAGACCAGAACAGCCACAAGTTCAGGCCATGCAGTTATTTTTTTAGGGTCAGCCTGGCTTTGAGGTAGCTTTTCCATTGTGACTGCCCAGAAACAAAGCTGACAAGCCCTGACTGAACTGTATCAGCTGTGAAACAAATACATGACTCTGTTCTTGCTGCACCACCTTTCCTACTACACAGGAACCCCATAGATACTCCTCAAAAGAGCTGATACAGCCATTGTTTCAATTTCAGCTCTCAGTCTCTTGGTACCAGTCAGCCTGGTTCAGTACTGTATCCAAAGTAAAGACCTAGAAGGATCAAGAATGCAATACAGAAACGTGCACGTGTGGCTGAAGAATTCAACTCAAGTCTGCATACATATCTTAGCACTAGGTATGCTAACTACAACCTTAACAAGTATTCACTGAGACTTCTCTGCATTTGAACCCTTAGCACCTGCAGCTCCCCAGGTTTTCCACTATTCCAATTAGTGGAAAGCAGACCAATTAAAAATCCACTGATTCTTAGGCAAATTTCTAAGGCAGCAATAAAGGTAGCAGCCAAATCACTAGCAAAGGTTGACCTCTGTTCAGGTTTTGAAAAATTTAGTTTACCTTCATAAACACTAAAAGCGTTAAAAGTTACTTCAATTCTGTGTAAAACTCTATCAGTGCCATGTATCTGTGGATCAGTGTAAAGGAACAATTCTTACATCTGTTAAGGATATGCTAACAGTGACTTCTACAAGTCTTGACTACAGGTTAAAAGTGTTCTGAAAGAAAAAATTGTGCATAACAGTTAATTCCATTTTTTTTATATATTAATATTATTGACCATTATGCAAGTAAAGAAAGTGGAGCTAATTCTGTCTCTCAAACAAGATGACTGCAAAACATCTTAAATATTTAAATTGGGAGTGGCCTTCATTTCTTTGGAGTACACAGCATTCCTTGGGAGGAGGAGGGGAATTAGTCTACTTAAAAGAACAATTCTGCCCCCGTATTTGTTTCCTACCCCTATTTTTTTATCTTTCCAATTAATTGTCTCCTGGAGATCAAACACCTCTTTGGTTATGGAATCTATATGCTGCTGCATGCGTTGATTCTCCTGTAGTAAATAGTATAAGGGAAGAATAAAAGAGGAAAGACAAGTAAGAAATGAGGAAAAAAACAACAAAAATTCACATTTGAAGGTAAAGGAAATAAAGCAATAAAAGCCAACCAAAGAGTATATGAACATGAGGTTAAAGAAAACGAGTGTGACTAAGCATTGTATAATGTTTTTCATTTGAATTCATGCAAAAGAACTGTAGTTTTATTCCACTTCTTCATGTCAAGGGCAGAATTTTGTACAGCTAGCACTACTGTTCTTCAAGAGTTCCCACTGCAGTTTGGAGATAGCATGCCTTCTTCAGACAAACAATTATTAGGTGGTAGTTTCCAGACACCTTTAAGCACTGTTTGGAAGTCAACGTTCTACCCCACCTGCTAGCTTCCCCCAACCCCTCCCCAGATACACAATCTGTTAACTAGAAACAACCTTGTTTATGGGGTAAGACCTGAGAGAACACATAATGAAATAAATACATTTGGAAGGTTACTGCCATAGAGCAAACTAATTATGTAAGATAGTACTACTGCAAGAAACTTTAATAGATTTTCAGCCTGCGCTTGTATTCAATAATTTGTCTACCACTGGTGGCAAAATAAATACTTCATTAAATAAACACAGAGCTGGCTTTTAGCCCATAAATTTAAAATTTAAATTGGTGCTTGCTAGATGCTGACCATTAACAACAACAAAAAAATTTAGAATTAACTGCTGAGGAGAGTATTACATATATAGCATCTTCATGTAATCTGCCTTCAAAGTATTGCAACATTAGTCAAAAGCAGTAGGAAGTATCACAGTACATGGACAAGTTGCAATATCCAACACTGTTCAGCAAAGAAATTTAGAAATATAGTAAATGTACAGGACATGACAATAGGAAAAGTTAAACTGTTGCAGAAGATTAATTACCAGCTGATACTGAAAAGTTAGCTGACAAGGACAGTACAATGATATGTATGGAATTATGGCTATATAGGAACTAGTTATGTTCAACTGGCAAAAAACACTTGCTTTAGTGCTTTTTACACACTTCCCTTGGCAAGTGATTTTGTTTAACACATAGAAAACTCCCTTGAAAGCATAAGAGAAGAATGTTTGAATCAAGCATCCAGGAAGTGAAGCATGCTTGCTGACTACTTTCAGATGTTTTAATCAGTGTATTTCAAATACAGCACTACACTACAAAAGAAAAAAACAGCAACATGGTTATGACCCAGTAACACTGACAACTGTTGCTGTGTTTATGCTTGACTGCAAAGCAAGCAAACACTCAGTACTGAGAACTCCAGTGGCTGATGGTCACAAAAAATCAGAAACAGCTGAAATGGAAGTTTTGGGAAAAAGCAAAGAAGAATAATTTGTTCTATCCATGCTTCAGAACTTCTGGACGTGGGATGAGATTTTGGTCATACAAGCATTATCTCTGTTCTCAGAAGAAAGTAAAGGCACAAGGCACATTCACATGAGAATCATGGTTACCAAACAAAGGATTTTCTAATACATAACATACATGCAAATCTTTCAGGGACGTTCTTAACTTTACGAGCTAACAGACTGGTTAGCTTAAATTCTATTCTCTAAAACAAGATAAATTCTTTAATAAAAATGGGAGTTAATATTTTAGCTAATTTTGTGTGTGATGACTGTTCCTGTTCAAATCTTGCACTGATTTTATTTGTACAAGTTCTATCATGCATCATTACCACACATCAACATACCTCTATCAATTCATCTCTTTGTCGCAGGCCCTCTTTAAGTTCATCCAGCTTGTGCTGCAGAACACTGCACGTGTGTTTCTGTCTTTCCAATTCCTGTATGGAATTAAATGATTTTTATTGATTTGTGATTGGACATGCATTTTAAATATATTTAAGTTAAACAAGTTACTAGTCTATCTTGACATCACAATATCTAAGAAACCCCTGTAATAACTTAAGAAATTCTAACTATGTAAAGTCTAAAAACCACAGATTAAATTTTAGGTAAGTTCCCCAGATACTTACTATACAGAAAATTCATTTAATAAGATAGGGAATGGAGACAAAAGACTCCATAAAGGTTTATGCATAATATCAACGATACCTAGTCTATCTATGTATTGCCTGGAAAAAAAAACTGCCACAGATTTTCTGTTTCCAAGAAAGTTTGACCAAACTCATCCTATTCAGTTCAAATGAATATTTTGCTTTAGTATTTGGACGGATTCTTCTCTTAATACAGAGGTCTTTGTCTGCTTCTTACTGAGAAGTTGGAGCTTCCTATGAACTATCTTTGTAGAGTGGGGAGGGGGGAAGATAAAGCCCTCAGAAATCAGTACCTTTGACTTCTCTTCATTTTCCCTCTGGTACTCTGCTATTTGCTCTTCTTTCTCCTCAATGACATCCTTTAGAGTATCCACTTGGTACACCAAGTTGTTTTTCTCATTGTCTAGTTGAGCATTGGAAACCATAGCTTTCTTGTACTTCTCTTCAACTTCAGAGAGCGAATCCTATGGGTATAAAGGGTTACATTTGTCTTTTTTATTAATTGCTTTAATAATAAAAATTGAAGTGTTAACTGTTACACAGTCAAACTCCGCGACTACTCTTGTTTCTGATCTATTTTTTCTGTGACAACTTTATGGATATCAAGCTCAATTTCCATTATTCATATTATATTGTAGACAGCAATAGAGAAAATTATCATAGCACAAGTAACAAAATTACAGGGTAGTATTCCACTTGACACTTTCTGCTTCACAACATTCATAACTTACAGGAACAAAGTATTATCAGCATATTATTTACTTCATATTCAGTGCATGCAAAGGAAAACATGTCAGAACACAGCAACAAATCTGAAAGAACTCAGACAAATGACTGTAAATGTCTACAGAAAAATCTCTCAGAGCAGCTTTAATTTTATTCTCATTATATAAGAAGGGCTTTATAATCTAGATTCAAAGTTGAAAGGTAGACAAATCTTTCTAGTAATTATGATTATTTTGGCTTAAACTGTTTTATCTTCCTATTTTGAAGGAGTAGAATAGAGAAAATTTTCTAAGAAATACAAAATCATGCATAGGTCTCATAACATCATAACACGTGTAATTATTTATCCATGTTACAACAAACCTTCATTTTTAGGAAGCTGTCCTTAAAGTGCATATTTTCTCTTTTATTTTTCTATCATGATTATATAAATTCATGCCTATCAATTCAATACACTGAATTTTGGAATTTCATGCTGAGAAATCTAGTATCTCAAAAACTCCAGAAGAAATAACTCCAGAGATGTCCAGATAGACTGCAGGTCAGAATAGACTACACAACATAGGAAGTATTGAGAAAGATATTGTTCTCATCCAGGAGATAGAAAATAATAAACAGCAAAGAAGATTCAGGCTGAGATACAAGCAAATAATGAAAAAATAAAGACCCCTTCGAAGTGCATTCAGATAATTCAAGTTTTAGATTAAAAAATGTGATTATGTAATCATGACAAATTCTGTAGTTAATGGTAAAGCAAAACATCAAGACACAGTACAGCTTTCCAACACTTTTAAAGAAGAATTCCATTTGGAAGAAAAAGGAAAATAATAGGAGTCATATAAGGCAGATGATATAGTCCTTCTATATTTAACAAAAGCAACAACAAAAACACCAGAGAAAAATGCCTACTATTGTTCATTTTCGTGAGCGTCTTGAGTGGCATCATACAGTAATGTATGTTGGCAGAGGTCCCTGTATGCCATCTGGCCTAACCTCCCAGTTAAAGCTGGGCCAAGATCATGCTGATTGGAGCTCTCTGCAGCTTATTTTGGACTGATTTCCACGGATGCAGAGTGCACAACAAGGCTGGGTAACTTGTTCTCGTGTTTGACTATCTTCCTTGTGAAAACTCTTGAAATCAAATTGGCATTTCTCTTGCTGCAACACAATCTTTGTCTGTTGCATCCTGCCCTACCGCTCCTTGCCTCTGTATGGAATCTGTTCTGTTTTTTCTACAGCTCCTTTCAGGCAGCTGAAAACATCTACAAAATGAACCCACGCCCCATCTTAACAAGTCCACATTCCCCTTATTTCATCCATGTGCTCCAGAACACTAGCCATCAACAAGAACAATCTACAACTTCCTGAAGGGAGGTTGTGGTGCAAAAGGGTCTGGCCTCTTCTCCCAGGCAAATAGTAGGACCCGAGGAAATGGCCAGAAGTTGTACCAGAGGAGGTTTAGGTTGGATATTAGGAGAAACTTTTTCTCTCAGAGGGTGGTCAGGCACTGGAATGGCTGCCCAGGGAGGTGGTGGAGTCACCATCCCTGGTAGTGTTCAAGAGGCGCCTGGATGAGGAGCTACGAGAGGTGGGTTAGTGCTTGTGGCACTGATAGGAATGGGAGGGTGGTTGGATTGGATGATCTTGCAGGTCGTTTCCAACCTTGTGATTCTGTGAAAGAACTAAGAAAAGAGCAAACAATGATTGCAAAACAGATGCCTAGCTGCCTTAAAAAATAGAGAAAAAAAAAAAAAAAAAGACTTGCTTGGAGCTTAGAAGATCAAATTAAAACGCAATTAATCATCAAATTAATGCAAAAAAAATCTGCATTTATGGAAGAGGAATAAAACTGATATTGAGACAGAAGAGCGGCAATTGTTTCCAAGAAAGGAGATAAGCTTAGAAGACCCTGACCAATCGAAAAAGTTAATCTTACTAAGACATCTCTGGAATAGTTCCTTTGTTTAAGAGAAGACTAACTCACAGAGCCACTAAGCTTAGAAGGACTGCTAAGAGCATTTGGTCCAACCGTTAACCCATCACCTCGCCACCCTGTCGTCCCCTAGGTGCTACACCTGCCCTTTTGTGCTGGTAGGCTCTGCAAGGATGACTTCAGGATATGGCAGCAGATGTTCTGGATTAGGTATGGACACTTGCAGCAAAATCTACCTATACCGCAGACTGTTAACTCTGTCTAAAAAGTGATCAAAACACCTGAGAAGCTTTTGAGATTAAACCAACTGCATGACAAAATACTTTTTTTTTTCTTTTAGCATTGGAAAAATATTCTTAAGTATACAATTTTCATGCTATGTTCTCTTCTAGCTTAAGCTACCGTAGCTCCATTTCGTGCAATTATTGATACCATTATTTATTTTTGTAAAGCATCATCTTCCCTATGGTGCAAGAACTACATGCATTTTCAGTTATATCCCAGTTTTGCAAGAAGTAATAAGGATTTGGAAGAGTTTCTGAAAGACCTGGATGAGGCAGTAGGATGCCTGAGGATGAAGCAGTGGAAATGGGCTGGAATGAAAATAGATAAAACTCTGTACATAACCTGTAACTAAGAAGAAATACCACCAATAATTCCATTGGCAAAGCCAAAGGGCTGTGCAAATAAGCCTCTGGAGCTTGAACCAAAAGACTAAACAAAGCAGACATCAAGACAGAGCTCCATAAAATGCATTAGAAAAAAATGCTGAGGAAAGGAAAATGATTCCTTTTCTAGCTGCTGCAAGAGAATACAGAAAGGCTTAGCAAAACAGAGGCAAACTGAGACATTAAAAAACGTGAAAAACTGACTAAATCAAAAGTACTTACAATACTGTTGACTGTGCTGACACCCAGATTTGTAGCCAAGTGGAAAAAGAAAACCTTTTTGTAGCAAGAGAGATAGGCAACTACAGAGATATGGGGGAAGTGGGCCTACAGATCACAGTTACCAGGCACTGGAAAAACACAAGAAGTAGAAGCAGGTACCCTTGTAGCCCTTGTTAAACGAAAGAAAACACTAGCAGTTGAGAAGGCAGTGCATTCCTAACTAGAAAGAAGGGCTCCTGAAAGAACTTCTCTAAATTAACTTAATATATTTTATATCGTTAATAATAATTTTAAAAAATAGAATACATTTTGTACCATCTTTAAAGTCGATCATAGGTCAAAGATCTTAGTGCCTACTGTACACCTGTGCTCTTCAGCAACTCTAACAGACAACACACAAATAAGAGTGCTAAGTAATGACAGAACAACTGCCTTGGCATGCTGGCAAACATGCAGAAATGTAAGAGGAAGACCTACTCTGAAAATATAATGCAATCTCAAAGTTAGTACAATCATAGATAAGTCTAACAATCTAGCAATTCTTAAGTCTGTTGAGGAAAGCTTTGAAAATGCAAAGGAAGTTTAACACTATTAAAAAAAATAAATCAGCTTCATACCAACTCTGACACTCTTTGAAATCTTTTTAATAGTGATATAGCAAATATAGTTAAAATAGAGGCTTAAATTGCTCTAATCCTATCATATCAAAAGATTATTATCCTCTAAAGAACATTTTTGCTACCTTGAACAGCTCTAATTACATATTTTCTCTTTGCTAGAATGTCTACCACATTGTTAAACCAAGAAAATAAAAGGAGGCTGTTAAATGCCAACATTATATTCTCTAGCAGCAAGAAGCAGCCATTGAATTCTTCCTCTATATGGATGTAAAACAAGTATGTTAAGAGCTCTATATTTTATACAAAGCCACTCATGACTACATAGCAGGAAAGAGAACAAATCCTGGAAAAGATATTGTAAGTTGCCTGATTTGTTATATTTAGTTTTCCTTCAGTGCAGAAGAGAGACCAATCATACTTTAGATTAACTGCAAACTGTTAATTGTGGAAAATTTACAAAAGAAAAGCATATTAATTTAAGCAAGCCAAAATACAGACAAATCTCATTAACCCAATACTGAAAATATCAGTCTATGATTTAAGAAGAATATAACTGGAAGTGCAAACCAATACAATCAAATCATTATCTTTCATAACTGCAGTCTACAAATGATCCAAACAAAACAATCTCCTCCTGCAAGCAACATGCCTGCCTACATGTCCATATTTCAAAAGCATTACTTCAGTTTTACTTCATAAAATTCCCTGGAAATTAGAAGAGTAATTAAGTTACTCATCATAACTGTATCTTATTTCTTTCTTCCTCATCTGACATATAGCAGCTACTTTGAATATCTATTTGCTAACAAAGCACTGAAAAATACATTAAACCTCTTAAAACCTTATCACAAAACATTCACTAAAATGTGGAAGTTAAAATAATGTTAACGTAAACCAAATAATGATTTGAAATGTATGAGCAGATCTTAATATTTTATCCAAATGACAAAATCTGATGCTCTCTATGCATTAAAAGTTAGGTACATGCTTTGAAGAAATTTTAGAGCTTGTTAGTAAAGCTTTATACAGTTAGTGGAACCAGTGAGATCTCCATTACCCCAAAATACCCATACAGAATGCATGCATGGGAGAAGCCCTAATACCTTCAGTTCTTTAAGTCCCTGCATGTATCTCCCCTCTACATCGTGTATCTGGTCCTTAAGATCATAGATATCCTGCAGGACATAGGAATGAACCATTGCATAAGAAGTATGGGGAAATACATTTGCAGTTGAAAGATCGTAAGATTTGACATAAACAAGTTCCACTAAAATAAACTACCAGCAACATAAATACTGATCAGTACAAAATACACATTTTTCCCCTGATTGAAAATTAAACCCTGATAGCATTTTCTTACTACTATGAAACCAGAAGTAAAAAGCATTCCTCCCAACCACAAATACAATTTTAAGCTAGATCCAAATTCTCCAGCAATGCAGTTTACCCGTAATTCACTGAGGGAGGCATCAGGATCCAATAAACTGCTTGTATCTCCACTTCCTCTCCTAGATGAGTTGCCACTCAGAGGAATTGAATTGCGAGACGACGGCTTAAAGAAGGGAAAACATTGCATCAGGTATGACATAGTGGTACACTTGACTTTAGTCTTTATAAATTACTTCATAACCATCAAGCACTTTTCTCTCATCTTTACTTTTTCATAGGATTATTTTCCACCAAACGTTTTCCAGCACTTATGTCACTTCTTGATGAGATGTTGGTTTCTGTTTACAGTCATCTGATTTATGAGAAGCTTAAAGAACAGTATGTAGCAGAACAGAAAGAAATAGAAAACATATCAGTTATCGTGACATTTCAAGTTTATTCCCAATTTTCTCTTCAGGCGATATCCATAAGGAGCTGTTAGTGCCAAAAAACACTTCTAAAACTTCTCTGTCACACAGCATTCAGAATTCTCCAATGGGATCCAACATCTGTGTTTTTCAAGTCTTAGCCTCTTAAAATACAACCTTTCCTGGTGAATGTTTTACCCAGAAAATGAATTCTACAAGAACTCGATACTTCTTAAAAGGATATTAAGGAATAACGTTATTTCCTTTGAGAATAAGATGCAACGCATTATTTTCAGTAGAAGCAACATGTCCAAAATTATTTCTTTGCAAGTTCTTAAAATTACTAAAATACACTCCACAAAGAAAGCACGTATTTCTACTTTTGGAAAAATGTTGATGTTTTTAAACTGATGGATGAATACCAACAAGCAAAAATTTTAATTCAAAGATTCTTACCCTTGAAAAAATTTCTGAGTGTGATTTTTCACTCTTTTCTTCCAGCTGAAAAAGAGAAGGAAAACTGGTCACAATACACCTTTTGCTACAGAAGACTACTAAAAAGCACTATTCTGTTCAAAGATACTGAAAAATATTTGAGAACAAAAAGTGAAACAAAAAAGAAATATCAGAAGTTAACACAGATCAAAATGCATGAAAAAAAATACAGCTTCAAAACAGAGTTTTACCTTAACTGCAAAATAAATGAATGCTTGTAAAGAAAAAGCCAGAAACCCTTTACAAAGTTTTCCAAAGAGTCATTGCTTAGAATAAAGTACTGAGCAAAACAAGTTCCATTACTTCAAATTTGAGCACAGTAGTGACTGCAGCACTCGGTGGCATAACAAAGATTCATGCAAGTGCACTTCAGACAATCAGTGACATCAGTGTGAATGGTCTAGTTATTAGAAAACACATTTGCTACCTCTAACTCTTCAGTAAAACCAGGAGTTACATAAGGACAAGAACACACACAAGTGAAAGCTCTGAATTATTAAATAACTTTAATTCTTTTTTTTTTTTTTTTTGGACTGGAGCCTGAGCAAACAAACATCTCCTCCACTTCACCTCCATCCCAACTTTTTATTTCAGATCCTTTGGTAATCCAGACTTGCACTGTAGACGTCCATAGTTCCAACATTGCAGGGAAATTAACACACAGATGAGTACTTTTTAAAAGCATGACCTCTTCAAAAGCTGGTTTCTCCAAAACCGCCCACTTTGCTCCCAGCCCAGTGACAACAGATTTGGAAGTTTGCTATCATCACAGTACAAACAAATGTTCCTTTGTGAGATCTTTTTCCATCTGCTATGGTTTCTACAGCTTGACAATGCATTTCCATGGCAGATTTATCATCTCCAATGATATACTGAAATTTTGATTTGTAATGTTTGCCACCCCCATGATGGTAAAAACGATATGAAAAATCCAAATGATCTGAAGAATCACTTGGAAAGACAAAGTAATATCATAGTCTACATTTACATTAAGAATAAGTAGTTTTAAATACTCCAAATTAACTTATATAGGAACTACAATAAAAACAACTGAGAAAATAACAATTGTTTGTCTCAGCTTCCACACTTTCAGCAGAGCAAGCTTGAGTAAAAGAGCTCTACTGTAAGTTAAAAAAAGCTAAGACTTAAAATAGATAAATGCTCTCTGTCATACTTTGACCACATACAGAGACAAATAAAATACAAGTTATGCAGCACTATATGACTATCATACTGTCAAAATGTGGAATGACAGAAACAGCAGTTGTAAGGGTACTCTTTAGTAGTCATCTAGTCCAACCTTCCAACCATAGCAGAGTTGCTGCAAACAGAAACCCAGGTTAGCTTTTATTTATAGGCTCTGTGTGGTTAACTTTCACCAGCTCCTGAGGCTGGAGATTCTCCAACCTTGTTGTAACCTGAGTGCAACACTAATCTCCTTGTGGAGCTTCTCCCAGGCTCTAGCCTTGAGGAGCAGCATGAGGCTGCAAGACGTACTGTTAAGAAGTGCTTGGCTTTTACCTAATTAAGCAGTGGCAGGCTGCTAGTAGATCAGGTAGCCTTTTTCCTTCTACTGTATATGCTAGCCCTGATCATTCAAAGATAAGTTTATGTACAGAAAATGCCCTGTTCTTTCTACTATTAAACATAAAAACTTTAATTAACAACAGCAATAAAAAACAAAGGCAGCTAGGTTTTTGAAGCTCAGATCAAAGGAATGCACAGAAAAACTGTCATCCCAATTTTCCTGCAACAAGCTCTGTTAACCTAGGGCTCAGGGTGAGGGCATAGATGGCTTCAATAAAGGATTCTTAGAAACTCTTACAATGGATTAATGAACACTAGAATGTGCTAACAATAACGTACTTAAGTCTATTTTTGTCATTAAAACAAATATTAGTACTCCAAAACTCCACAAAGCAAAACGAGGTATTGCTAACTTCATAAAATAAACTTCCACAAGAAAAAAAAAAAAAAGATTTTTTACATTGAAGTGATGCTTATGCTCATCACCTGTCAAAACAATGTGAAGTGTTAAGACGTTACATGCTTCAAGCAACAGGCAGAATCTCCTTAAAATAAAGCAGCATGCAACATGAAACAGTTTTAAGAAAATCCGTGGACTGAAATAAGCCCCAATCCTTCAACAAGCAGACTTATTTGACAAAAGAACTCGGGGTTCTTTTACAGTATTTACTCCTCTATAGAACAAAAATAAAATTCACAGTTAGTCAGTTTGCTCTGCTTGGCACAATGCAGCAACAAGCATTACACTCACACTATTCAAACCTTGGACATCATCTGCATCAGAAACAACGCTTCCCCTGCGGTTGGAGCGACTGAAATAGTCAGCAGCAGTTTCACTTTTATCAGAAAAATCAGAGGACTTGAAAAAAAAAAATTAAAAAAAAAAAAAAGAGATTGAAAGAAAACTGAAGATTATAAGATTACACCACAGAATGAACGAGATTTTTTTTTTTTTTTTTTTAGATGTAGCAACAACTGACATTTTCATTGTTGCAATTTATTCCTGGATTTGAAGTATAAGAACTGCAAAATATTCTTTGCTGAATTTTTGAGACATTGTCTCTGTAGAAATAATACATGTGCCACACCATGATCAATACTTTAGCCATGCATAATTTTTAAGTACACTTCAAATTTATTGTTCTGATCATTGTCTATCTAGCTAGGTGCTTATCTAAAAGCAAGACCAATAGATATTTATTATTGACCCATTTTCTATCATTTGAGTAATATAAGAAGTACAGTCAAACATAGAAAAACGGCTTGGAATCAGTAGTGCCAAACTACATAAATCCTTAAAAAAATAAAGAGAATAAAATTGCAAGCCGTAAAAACAGATGATACAGTCTGAAGTCAAGAAGCAGAAGAATACTTTTGTCTACAAACGTTGTTTCTTCTTTGGATCACACTGTTATCAATCTAATCTGGGCTTTCACTCTCTCAATTTTCAGAATCTTTACAATGGAATAAAAAGTTTTCTCCCTGAAGCCACCCTCCTCAAGTGGCTAAAAAGTGAGGGGAAGAAGTGCTCACATTACTCACAGAAAAGGCAAGATATATCTAAACATGACGATCACTACAACTGCCACAGGAATTCAAGGGAAATATTTTTTTAAAAGCACATTATATATGTTAAAAGTGAACAATGCATTTAGTTTTAAAAGTACTCGTATGAAAGAAAAATCTTTAAGTAATTTGAAAATACATGGCCTCCAGTCAATTTTCACCATTAAAAAATAACTCAGAATATCTTTGTACTTGAAATAAATACTTGATGTAGCTTCATCTCATTTTGATTGAAGATGGTGAGATGCCTTGCACACAAATGTGACATAAAATAGTCAGCTGATGAATACTTACAGCCACTGTACAATAACTAAGGAAACAGAAGGAATTCCAAAGACCACCATGCCACCCAACTCACCATACTACCACTCTTCCCTTGCGTGGCAAGATCAGAGAGGATGCATTTCTCTCCATTTCATCATCTGTACATCACAAGGATTGAAAACATTCCCTTGCACTTAAGTCATTATAGTTTTTATATTTCTGTATTTTATTATAGATAAAAATAATGTTTGAATGTGAATTTCTTTGTCCAAGAAATTTGTATAGCACAAATGAAAGATCTGTTCTGCGAGGAACAATGAAGAAACTATGCTTATAATTAAAGCAAAATAAAAAGCAATAAAAAACTTTAAAATAAGATAAAATGAATGACTTATACAAGCTTGAGAAACAACTGCTGAGGCATAATTTTTCTCAACAGTAATATATATGTTTTTTTAAACAGAAACAGTTAGGTCAGAAGGCTGAGGCACAAAGTAAGGCTTGTATTAAAAAACAAACAAAAACATTAAAAACCCTACAGCACCAAACAATTATGTGTCTAACATATTTATTGCCTCAATACAAAGCCAAACAGAAGGCACAATAATGGATCAAAACACATTTAGACTGTGAGTAAAACTCAATAGTATGCATCTTCATGGTGGCCAATGGGAAGGAAAAAAACCTGCTCAGGTGCTCCTCAAAAATTACCCTGGTTTTTCTCTTCAGTAAAGATTTATTTCATTACTGTTAAGTTCATAAAACGTATCTTCAAAAGCCTCATCAGAAAATTTAAGAGAAGCCTTTTTCCAATATGCCAGTTCTACCTCTGAGAAGGTACTCAGCACACCTGCATCTTATTCCTAATGTGTTTTTCAGATGCAGAGCACTATGGATTTGTATGTTTTCTAGTGTTGTTTGCTACTCTGATTTCATGTTCTATTCTATTCTCCCTTTTGATTTCCCAAGGTTACTGAGCTGATTTCCAATGCAACACCCCAGTGAAACCAAGTATTAACAACAGAAAGAATACGTGGAGCAATGATTGAGCTATGAGCAAGATTTTTGCTTAATATCCTTCTCAGAATTGTTTCATGCAATTTTTTCCACTTGGAAATCTATTAAATCTTCACTACTATATGTTGACATTAATGATATCACAAACATACTGAAAACTGATACCTAAACTCCTAAATATGTATGTTTTATATATAAGAAATTACACTCCATCTTGAGAAACAGAGGAGACAATGAGTACACTCAACATCCAGAAGACTTCAGAGATGGATGACAGTAACTGCTAAGTTTTGGAACCCTTTACAGAAATGGCAAAAGCCCCTTTTTCCTATACTCCTTAAAATTTAGTCTGAGTCTATTGCAGCTAAAAAAAACCAATCAGTTTCTGACAAATCTTTTTTTTATTATTATTATTTTTTCCTCTCTAACACTGATAAGAACATGTGAAAAATGAAAACATGACTATTTCAGTTTAACCCACACAAAATGCTGACATTCTTTTCTTGGGTAGCATGACAGATGAGCAGATGCATCAGTAAAACTGACAGAGCTGCTCTGGGGCAGAAACATGGTGTAGCTACTAAAAATCACTTTGCAGCACAAAAAGTCATCTTTGGAGCAACAGTTTCAGCTTAACAAGTTTATCTAATTTTTTATCTAATTCAGGAACAAATTTATCTCATTTTTAAGTACCAGTCACCAGAAAAGTGAGCTGATTACTTCTCAGTGCACTATATGAACAACACTGAAGTTGACATCAGTCCTCCTCCCCCACAGAAAGACTTTTTCCACATGCTGGCTCCAGCTGTGACATAAAATGGTAACTGCACAAAGTACTGCACTTCAGCACTTAGTTCTTTCCAGTTCTGTACATCACAAATATTTGAGAGATGCTTAAAACAGGAAATTCCTTACTGCTTCTTTATTTCATTATCTCACTGCCTGAAGTTCACACCTTGGTAAAATTTACATCTCTGTTAAGCAGCAATTTTTTAATAAATAGTGAAAATCTAATTAATCAGTAAAATCACTGTTCATTTCAATCAGTGAAAATTCTCATAGCTGTTGTGTGTTAGTATCAAAGCATTCAGCAAAACATGCAAAGGAATGCTCACCACAGGGCTACTTCGAATTGAGCTTGCTCTTGAAGAATACCAACTGTATTCAGATGGCTGAAGAAAAGTGTTGAAAATTTTCTTAATTTTCATTGCTTTATGTCTCCAAAAAAACCAAGATTTTGAAGGAAGCAACAGAAAACCTGTAACACTTACAGTGCAAGAACTACATGAGCTACGTAATCCATCACCACTCAAAGATGCCTGAGAAACAGAGGGAATAAAATGCCATTTATATTCCGACTCAGAAATTACTGTCACACACTCACACTGAAATGCACTGATAAATTAAATCTCATTTTTATTATCTTACCCAGCTAAGCATTTTCCAGTTGCTATTTATGTTTTTTGAAAGGATGAAGAACAGTTTTTAATTGCCAGTAGCATCTCCTCCAACTAATATGATGTCTACTTCCCAATATAATCTAAATTTCAGTTAAAAAATAGCTAAATAAGTTTTGAAAGTCAGCTTTTTTCAGAAAAATAAATATTTTAAGTGAAATTTGTTTTTAGAAGTTGCAAACCACCCTGGGAACTGAAGTCGTACCGTACACTTATCCATCTTGAAAACCCATGCAGATTTTCCTGAAGAACTTTTTCGGAGCGCAAGGCTGAAATCTATTTATGTATGGAATAATAACAGAAGCTCTGGCACCAAGCTGAATAAAAATGTAGAGCCTCGTGTTGGTTTCCCCTACCTCTGAAGCTATCCCTATCTATCTATCTTAATAGAAATTAAGAATTATACGCAATAGCAGTTATCACAGTCGCATTCTCTCACTGGATCTTCTAATGTTATGACAAAAACGCACACAAAATCAAGAAGCAAACTGCTTGCAATTCAAGTGCATAAGTGCATACAAATATTACATCCAAAAAATTTGACTATTCTCTCACATAGTTTCAAAACTTCTCTAGGTGGCAGCTAAGTTAGATTTGAATTGCTGTAGCAATAAAAGGCATTTAGTTTCAAGCATACACGGTACCTTTTAAATAGAAGCTTTATGGAGCTACTTAGCCATTCTTGTTCTAGCTGCTTTGTACTTTGCAAAGATGCCCACCTGCACTTTTGCACACTTAGAAGTTTTAATTCTGGCATCTTATTTGAAAGTACATGAAATGTATTTACCACAAATTTCTGTAACATCCAGACAATGAATCTCTCATTCAATTGCTAGATTTTTTAAAATATTACACATGCAGTTGTTGTCTATCATGCTTAGATTAACTAATTCTAAGGCCAGTGTTCATGAACATTACTGCTGTATTCATAAACTTTATGTTTGTCCGTAAAAAGATCATCGAATAGCAATTACAAAAGCAATTTAAAGGGGGAAACCTAGCATTTAAGGACCCTGAACTAATGCCTCCCCAAAACGAGATGCATGAATTATGTATATTTAAGAGCACAAGAAGAATGCACATGTAATGCTGTCAAGCCACACGGCCATACAATACAGACTTAAGGCAACCGTGCAAAATGGGGCTTACGAACCAAACTGATACTTCTTATCAAACCAGTGTTTACAGAAGGAGACACCTATAAAGAAAAGCGTAATTTGAATTTTCAAGGGCCATTAAAACATCTGGAGAAAAAATGTCTTTCATGTAGTACTAACCCTGTAACTCCTAGTTGTTGCCACTGGATCACTGTATAGAGAAGACGACTGTAATGCGAAGAACAGAGAAAACAAGAGAGAAAGAAACTTTTTCTGTGTACAGCATATGTTCTTATCAGTTGCTTTACATTCACCAAAAGTTTTAAAGATGGAAGTAAGGTATTATAGTTGCAAAATATGTAAGAACTTTTAAGAAAAGTATGGATAAACATTCCAGGAAAATCCATCATCTTTGAAAACGAAACATGCAACTTTCAGTGGAATAGTCTAGAATTTTTATCAAACAAAAGTAGCAATAAATTAAAAGACATCAATTTCCTTTAGACGCTTAATTAAACATGACCACAAACATACCTGCAGTTACTGTGAGATGCAATCTACCTCATCAGGCTGTTAATTTATCACTCACAGCAATGTACAGTGAGTAGCATATTGGGGCTAGATTTTTAACATGCTGTATGTACTTTATATATTAAGCAACAAATATAGGAAGGAAGGACAGACCCGAGTATAGTAGGAAGGAATCGGTTTGCTATATCTAAGGCTGCTATAATTTCTTTGATCATGGTAAAGTCCACTCTGTGAAAGGGAAAGAAAAAGAAAAGAAACACTAATATTGCAAGAGAAAGAAACACTAATATTGAAAGACCAAATTTGACAGCCCAACTATTTCCAAGTTCAAAAATTGGGATTTTTTTTTTTGCCACATATTAGCATATGCCATACTCTTAATGTCTTGCTCAAAGTAGAGAACAGTTGTGTTACACTCCCTTATAACAAAACCCTAAGAATTTTGACTAAACCCTGACAAGTACAACATGAAATATAAGAAAAACATGAGACAGAACTCACTAATGATTACTACAGTTGTTCATTTTGTCTTTCTTTTTCTATTAGATACCAACTTATATCAGAACGTGGAGGGAGAGAAGAATCTAATAGGGAATGGACGTTTGCATCATCACCCTTAGTCCATAGCCTAACGCTGTGCATTATACCAAGCACAAATTCTGAGGGCTAACGGCTGAAATTCTGGCTTACTGTTGCTTTTATACATTTCACAGACAAATAGCACACATATGCATATACATATGTGAGAAGAAATTATATAAGAGAGAGAAAACAGAGAGGCAAGTACATGGCACAATGTAGTACTTTTAGCATTGTCTCAACCCACACGTCCACTGCTCCAATCACTAAGTCATCAGCTGTCAACATCCCTGAAAAACTGCCTCCAAATGCTGGCACTACATTGATGCCACACACTGGATTTTCTAGAAGAGTGCTCAGAAGATCACAATAACCCACATCTTCCTCAAGAACTCACATGAATAATGTCAACGTTTATGGTAAATACTACCTTAGCTAGTTCAAAACTACAGTTAAACTCTAACAAGTAGTGGTCAAAGCACAAGTAATAAAAACCCGTATTTCCGTTCTGACTGAATAAACTTTAATTCACAGAAGTGCCACTTCTAAGCCATTTGAAAAGGCTTCTCACTGAATGGTATTTTTCATTCAGATGAGCTCCATCCACGTAGCCCTACTAATGTGTCACAGCTTAACACGCTCAACTTGTCAGAATTTGGTCAGTACTACAAGTTCCTTTGTTAACAAAAAAATAAAATAAAATAAATGCATATATCAGCAAGCCAATCCATTTATTCATGTACTGTATTAGTACATAACAATCTAGACAGTGTATCTATAATAAATACCATAGAAAACTAACCAATAAATCTTTACGGGAATAAGCAGTTTTCTTCCTTGTACTGTGAGATTCACCATAAGCATGACTCTAAGAATCAAATTTAGAAAAATTAATAGCATTACAAAACAGCAGCTTCATTCTTAAAACACAAAATGTCAATTCAAGACATTACGTGACTAGAAAAATAGGCCATACATCTAACACTGTGTAAAAAAAAAAAAAAGACAAGTAAAATTATAACCATCCTTATCTTTGGTTAGAACCAAAGTATTTAACTTTCACAAGAAATGTAAAAGCAAAAATCAACTTTAAAGTGCTTAATATTACAGATTAGTTTAAACACTGTTTTTATTATGCTGCCTACTTGCAGATTATTCAAATAAGCAAATTCAGCTTTTTAAGCTGCTAACATGCTTCTGAGTGGAATTGGTGCTTCATTTTGCTGAAGGACATGCACGCAAATCTTACTTACTATAATACCATATCAGAACTACAGTGCTTCATAATGGTAAGAAGGGATACAAACCACATGCTTTTTTCTCTAGACCGAAAAATACCCAGTATATTAAGTTTAATCTTCTATATGAAATATAGAATACAAATGTGTACATACAGATACAGTGTTGCTTTTTTTTTTTTTTAATTATGTGCTCTATAAGTTGCACTTAATTACATTTATGGTTTAGCAATGACTGAAGTACCTACTGCAAAATAGCTGTTAGTTGTCTATACGTTACTTCATTAGACTTCTTCCCCACAGAAAGTGGGGAAATAGTATTCTTGACCTTCAAGTGTGATAGCACAAATCTTCTCTTTATTAAAAGTCATTTTTAAAGTAGCAAGTTAGTGTCATCACACTGTGTAAGAACAAATCACAGTCTACATTCACACAAAAAACATGCAAAGCATTAACATACAGGGACCGAATATCTTGCAGGTCTATCCTTAGCACTGTCATACTGAGGTAAAAGAAGAAGAAATGAAAATGCTTACTTACAAAAGGAAAACAGAACAGAAATAAAATTGCATTAAACTGAGGCAGTGCTTGTTGTGTTACATGATGAAAGGCAGACAGCTACACAGGAAAAGGAGTCAACCACCATCAGTCAACCCCACTGTTGAGGTACAAAACACATCACAATGTAGGGGGCTCCCCAGAGCACCTTACAGAGCATGGGAACTTACAGCCTCTAGGGCACCAAAGACAATATGGAACGCAGGGAAATAGCATTTAGGGATCAGGTGGGGAAAAGCAGAGAGAAGTGTTTTTGGAAGGAACGGGTGCATGAGGGAAGAATAGTGGAGATAAAAGGGGTTCTCTGTGTGTAAAAACACTTCTGGTGACTGTCCTTGTCTGGCCATGCCCTCTGCCTCATCAAGACAGTCTGATCTGGCTTCTTATTAAACTCCACTTCTAACTACTTTCCTGGGTGCACATCTGGATATGGAGGCCCAGGGCAAATCACTGGACAGACTGGGCGCCTAGGGCCAGTTACTGGAGGATCCATATTGCATACATGTAAGTATTGCTCACTGACAGGCCTTCCTCTTAGTCAGCATGACACAGGAGCAGAATGAGGCTGCCTGTGTTCATGTGAACACTGAGTATTCCTGTCCACATCAGCCTTGTGTTTAAATATAAACAAAATAAATTTAACAATCCAATGTTGTATATTTGTCTTTTTTGGACATTCAGCAACAATATTATTAGCTGAATGTGGGAAAATGGAATGACAGTGGAATGATAGTTTATCTCTCAGTCTACCAGACTTAGGAAAGCTTTAGGAAATTCATTTGTAATAAGTTTCCCAGTGTTCCCATGTCTTTTGTCATTCAAAGACTTCTAGACAATCTGTATATTAATTAGAAAAAAAAATACCAAACAACTACAACAAGAAAGAAGAACATACATCTTAGGCTTTCACAGTAAGCTTCTTCTTTTGATTTCAACTCATACGTATAACTTAGTTATTCTGACTGTACATCATCCACAATTCAAAATGCTGCTCACTATTATCCTAAGCTTTCTTAAAGCAAAAATAAACAGAAGTTGAAGATGATTCAAGAACACAGTAATATGCTAAAAGCATGCTAGAGCACTACCAAATGTTAGTTTTGGTGAGAATTCCTGGGAGGACAAGAAAAATAATATATCTACTGGTATGTCTGAGAATTCTGCAGAGTTTAACTTACATCTCAACTATAAAGAGTTAAGAGCTTACAAAAAAAATCTTTTTTCATGTAAATATTTACTGAAAAACTGCCTAAGCTCTGAGTGACACAAATCAGATACAAATACAGATTTCTAAAAAAAAAAAAAAAAAAAAAAAGTAGAATTTCTATTCATATTTTAGTCCAGAATGCAGAAATAGCAGAGCAATACATTTACTTTAAAAATAGTTGAGAACAAAATGCTTCCTGACAGAACTTCCAGGAACACTTTTGTACCCACCACGGTTGATGCACCACCTCTGTCACCTGATTTTACTTCTCTTTCGCAAACATTAGGATAGAGACTGAGAGATTAACTCCCTTCAAACTCAAGTTTTTCCTTATGCCCCCAAATTTGCTATCACAGATAAAATGCTTGATTACATCAGTTATTCCAGCAGTTCAATAAGCAGCATTTTCCTTGAAGAAGCATGCTTTCACCAAGCAACTGCTTTGGTAAGTAGAGATTGAAAGGGTTATAATGGGAACACATCAAGGCATGCTCATTCTGGGTTACACACCACAAGATCTCTCCTCCTGGTGGTACTTGTTCTGCTCCTGTGAGACCCACTGCTATCCAAAGGACTCTTAAGAATGAAATTGCAAAAATATTTCAATATATAAAGTCACTAGAAGACTCTCTAATGATAACTGTTAAGCTTCACTAAATTACTTACTCTCAATCTTCATGTATTTGTACACTAAGTGAACAAGTGTAAGAACAAATCTGAGCAAATCTATATTATTTCACAGGTTTTTGTCTCCACTTACAATACAATATTTTTTCTCTCCCTGTCAGCCAACTGTTGTTTGCAAAGTAGTCAATATTAGGTCATTAAAAGTGTTTATTTGGAGAAAATACTTGTGACAAAAAATGTAGAAGCACGTATTTAACACAGAGACGTGTAAGATGTTACATAATCTTTGCCAAACTGAATTTGATTTCTAATTGCTTGTAGTAAATGGCAATCATTTTTATTTAAGTCACACCAGAACATTCTATTCCAGTGAACTGAACAGACCCAACCCTTTTAGTATTGTAACTTGTCCCTCCCTTGGGCCTTTATTACAACTATTCTTTAGCACCATTTTTCATTCAAAAAGACTATGGGAAAGCCAGTACAACAATAAATAATTTTACTACCAGCGTTCAGGGTATCTGACAGCATTCGGGTAAGGCTTTGTCACTAACAAATAATACATTCCCACATTCTCAAACAAATAAAACCCTGCACTGTATTTCTTCTTCAGAACACATCCTCAGGTACTCCTCTTTATCCCACAAGTATTACAGAAACAGTACTATCTGAAGTGCAAGAAAACACAACAGTGAGCAGAAGACCACAAGCATCGACTGGGAATGAAAGCTGAAGCTACCAACTAGTATTATTCATCTTCAGTAAGTGGTCCTTATCTATAGGATGACTGAGTCAACAGAGGCAATATTAATTTTTTTTTCTATTTGCAGAACTTCTGACACAGGCAAAATGGAAAAGAGAACTTCTCCCCATGAGACCACTGCCATCTGAACTGTTATTGTCAATAGCAGCTTCACATCCAACCGTGAGCTCCTGGTGCGTTAACAGTACCCACAGAGACAATGGGCAGCTTCTGCAGGAACTTTAATGCTCTGCCCTTCAAGGAAAAACAATCAATTCTTACTAACGGGCAACATCTGAAGCCTAAATGAGGACAGTTATTCAGATATTTTTAAAGAAATACTTCATTTAATAGTAGGCTGGACTAACACTAAAAGATGACCCTTACAAACTGTCATTAAATAAGTTATTCTAAGGAACCAAATGTTTCACAATATGCATTTCTAAGCAATTTCCAAGCCCTACTCTCAGCCACGGAAATTGACCATAAATTATTATAAACAGAAGAGGAAAAAACCTCAAGGTATTCACAGCATTAACTTCAAAGATTTAAAATGTGACGAATGACATTCTTTTTAAATGCAAAGACACAAATGTATACAATAAAAAACATTCATGAAATACTGATGTAGAATTGATGGAATTAAAATACCAAATGAAGTTCAACATCACACGTGATTTAAAATACTGTCCCCGAAATCATTAATGCTGAAAGCATCATCTGCTTCCTGATAACATGAAATTGTACTTATTTTTAAATATAACTTTAGTTGTACTTTTTAAGAAGGGCCTTGTGGCAAGGGAAAAAATACAGTTCTAACACGAACCAAATATGAATGTCGACTGGACCGGTGAGAATACCTGGCCCGCTCTGAATCTTCCTGAGAAAGAAGAAATAGAGTTATTCATGGTAATAAAAAACATTAAAAAAAAAAGAAAATGACAAAGTAAAAGCAAGTGAAGGTGAGCAACATGCTGTTAGCACTTTTAATGCCATGTATTATTTTCAATAATCACTGTGGTAAGTGAAGTCATTCAAGATTCAAGTCAGGAGGAATTGTGATTTCAGCTGATTTTGGAAGTGTATTAATGCATTATGTTATAAAATGAAGAGGAGAAAGGTGAATATAATTATTTAGTTAGAGTCCAGCACAGAAACCTTCTGATTACTGTACTAATGTAGAAAAGTGCAGAAGATTTTTTAAAAAGTCCATTTAAAAAGCTTTACAGAATTACATTTTACAGAGGCATTTTAACCCTTATGGAGATTATTGTTCTCTGTTTCCTGATGTATATTTCAAATATTCTATCCCATAGGAATAAAGCTTCTTAAGCAAATGGATCAATTGCAGAATCTATAGGAAGCTGACATCTGTAGTGCCCGTGGAAAATGACGAACCTAACTTACACAACTGGGGAGGTAGCTAAGAGACCTTCACCTTTTATTTTGAAAGACCAAGGAATGTTTATTTTGTCTCAAATTAGCATCTCAAAATTTTCATTACAAAAGATAAGTACATTTAGAATAATTTCAAAGCCATCCCATTTGAAAACTAGAGCAGGGCTCTAGACCTAGGATCTTTACTCAAATAAATCACTTCCTACCATTTTACCATATATCAAACTTATGAAGATTGTAAGCTATTGATCTTCACATGTCAAGGCTCAGCTTCCTACAGACAGCTTTCATATCATTACTGTCACAAGATTGTTTTCTATATTATTATCACTGGGTATATTAGCATGTTTAACTATTCAAAAATTGCCTGGGTAATTCTTGGCAATAAAAAAAACTGTACATCTTCTTATTATTCTACCCTTGTATTACCATAAGAAGAGGTGGATTACATAATGACATTTTAGTCTTCCTCTCTGTAACAACTACTTTGAGTTTTAAAATGAACATCGTGCCATGGAATTAATACCTGCTACTCATTTTTGCAGCCTGCAAACAGATGCTTAGATAAAATTCCTCCTGGTTGCCTGTATAACACCAGTGTTTCCTCAGTAACATACCTGAATTATGAAAAGCCTGACTTTCTGTACACAGTTGCCTAATTTTGACGTGAAATTGCTCACAAAGAAGATTTGCATTATGGAACACATGGGTGGTTTTGTTTTGTTTTTTTGTTTTGTTTTTTTGAAGGGGGAAGGAGAGCAGTGTACATAAATGCACATTTTATCACACATTAACAGAACCTGTTTTGATTTGTTATAAGTGACGTGAAAACTACCACACAAACATGCTAGCTAGCCAAAGAGTCAGTACAGCTCAGCACAACTTCTGCAAATGAAATTCTAATGACAGACCAGTCTTTTTCATCCTTAGTGCCAATTAACAGTCACTACCTTCTGACTACTTTTGGCATGTCCTAAATCTTCTTGATTCAAATCATTCACAGTGAACACCAGGATAAAAGCAATCCCCAAAAACCCCCACCAATTCACAACAACATTTCTTTTTAAGAGGAATTCTCTCAAGAGACAGACTAAATCAGTATAAACTGAGAAGCAAATTTCTAGGACTGTAATTCAACTATTCATATGCCTCCCTAGTCAGAGGAAGCAAAGGGCAAGGGGTGAAAGGATGAAAGTAACACAAAGCTTTTTTGTTTTGTTTTAAAACATATTACTTGAAGATTTAAGTCACAAAAGCGACTTAATCGATGATCAATGAAATAACCACTGTTTGCTGTGTTACTCAAAAAGGAAATAAATGCAACTCTGCCAAGAAAACAGTGGAGAAAGCCTCAAACCAAACCCCACAAGCAGAATCCTTCAAATTCACTGAAGTAAAAATATTTACTATTGAAAAGACATTTACCAATACTGAAACTGAAGTAAATTTGAAGGACACATAACCTGAAGTCAGAATATGATGTCAACAATATGCATCTCATTTAAGTTTCTTCCTTTTTGCTTCCATACGTCGTCTTGCAAATCCACACCCATACTCAGCTATTATGCATGTTTTTTTTCAGCAGTTCAAGACAGCACAAAATGACACACCACAAACCATTAGTAAATTATTTCCTCCAAATCCTGTTAGTTCCTTGAGTGGCAAAAACATGCACAAAAGGTTGTTTTAGCCTACCATCCATTTCTGGATATGAGCCCATTTTGTATCATATGAATGCTGAGAAAACTACAGAATGTAAAAAAAAAACAAAAACAAACCATTTACAAAATAGTTTCCAAATCAAAACCTCCAGACAAATCTAAGTTCATTGCCATGTAATCTTCAAAGTAGCATCAGATACAACAGCAGTTAGACAACAAGGTATGCAGTAATGAAAGACACATAAAAACATGTTATGTATTTTATAAGCAGTACTTACTATCACAGCAAAAAAAGCAAATATCATTTACACAGATTTGAATAACTACATGAACTAACTGAAACACTGAAACTTCTGCTTGCCATGTGAAAACCTGAGCAGACTGCAGTAACCATGGAATAATCAAACACAGCTGACAATCTGCCTTATTTATGCTTTTTCAGTCAAAAAAAGTGATTCTTTTTTTTAAAAGGAGAAATGTGTGCAGTAAAACACAGTGTGTAAATATTATCCCAATTCCAGTAAGTTGTTTTAAACAGAAATCCTAACAGTAAGTATTTACTGTAAACATTGAGTGCAATCAAAAGGGAAGACATTGACTGAAAATTGCATATCTGAAGTCACATACTCATATTATCCAGTTACTGAATGTATTATAAATAAAAATAGAGCAAAAACTGCTTTCCCTTCATCCTTTAGCCTTTATATTAAGCAGTGTTATACATGTATTATCTACACTGTGCTGCCAGTTATCCATACTTAGAATGAATCTTTTTCACAGCAACAACAGACAAAAACTGCTGAGTGTGTTTTACAGTACAGTAAATGTTTACAAAAGCAATACAAGCCAGATGTCTCAGGTGGAAGTGTACTGATTCATATCCAAACAATATTAAGCTTCACATTAGATAATGAAAACTGTTCCTTTCTACACAAAATTATTTGTGCACACCTGAGTCCTGGACATTGCCATTTACATTCTCTTCTGAACATTTTAAATAAGCAGTAATATATAAATATCTCATAAAAACATGAATTCATTTATGCCCACTTCTAAATGTTAACACACTGAATTCACTG
Source organism: Lagopus muta (assembly GCF_023343835.1). NCBI lineage: Eukaryota > Metazoa > Chordata > Aves > Galliformes > Phasianidae > Lagopus > Lagopus muta. Next base: position 48,091,057 of record NC_064439.1, on the reverse strand, counting down.
CTCTGTTAATGGTAAAACACTCAAATACCTCATTTGCCCACAAAGGCAGAATTAAAAAAAGAATGTTACAAATAGTTTATTTCTCCTTTGGAAGCACGAGTTCTAATAGCCTACTTGTACAGCAGATTTTTTTCTGCAATACAGCCTTAAATATTACTCAAGTTCAAAATCAGTATTCAGACTAATACTTTGTGAGGTGTTAAGCACAGATGAAAAAGCAAGATAACCTTGAGTATATAATCCATAGGAAAGAGGAGGGTAACAAGAGTACAGTTTGGAGCAGAGGGGGAAGGAGAAAGAGAGCTAACAGTTATCTGATGCTCAAAGTCCCAGAACACCACTGAATTACACTGAAGGACAAAACTAAGGATTTTAGCACAGGTTTGCAGTGACTCCTGGCACTTTAACACTACCTCTTTTTGCTGCCTCTCCAGCTCTCTCATACGTATATCTCTTGCTTCTGCTCGAGCCGCCCGTTTTGCTGCAAGTCTGGCTTCAGCCTACAAGCAAATTGAAAACATTCCAAGTTTAAAATAAGTTCTGTGTGTAACTGTTTGCATACTGAATGTAATAACCTCTTCACGTAATCCAGAATTGACCACCATCACCAAAACATGACTTCTTTTCCACTTACAACTTCACATTCCCCAAAACATCCACATTTCTCACATTTGGATAATGAATGGATGAAACTTCTCTGTTTTTTGAAACATTAAACTCTTCATGACAAGTTTGCCATAAAAAAATCCCGCTGTTCTTCTAAAGTTGATTAAAAGGAGCACTGAGAACCAAAAACTCAAAACTTCCATTATCCAGAACAATTCTACAAAACTTTTTCGAGGTTGCAAACTTCAATGGGATGTTGCCTTAACTAAGGGTTAGGGGTTTTTGTTTTGTTGGTTTGTTTGTTTTTTCCTGCATTTGTCATCAGTACCACCATAGGTTTATGTAAAACACTAGAAACCTATCAGATGCATGAATATTGTGATTACCTACCATGCTTCAGGAAAAAGAAAGGGAAATTAGCGTTTGAATGATGTCACAGGGACAAAAATATCTATCAAAGAATTATCAAATAACAACAAAAAAAAGCAGCAAAAAACATTACAGCCTTGTTACTTAAAATAGTCTTAATTTCAAACAATTCAAGGATGTTTTCTCTCTATTCTGCATATGTAGATGAAATGATTGGAAATCAGTGCCAGCACTGCTGACTGCCACTATTTGATCACTTCTCAAAGGCTGCTCTTCCTGCCTAAGGACCACATACAAGAGAGCAAGGGAATCCCCAGCAACAGGAAGTCTTTTCTCACTTGTAACCCTGCTCTGCAATTGCCTGTGATCATAGCTTACGTGGGAGATTATTTCCACATGCTGTACAAAAAGAGGGAGGATTCATGTAGCTGATACGCCTAGTTTCAGATCTATCTATAGAATCATAGAATCACAAGATTGCAAAGGACTTACAAGATCATCTAGTGCAACTGTCCTCCTATCACCATTACTACCACTAAGCTAATAAACCATATCTCACGGCACCTCAAAGATCACCTACAGCTCAGCAGACATAAGCAAACAGCCTTTAGACTGGTAAGGCTTTTTGGTTAAACATAGCAAGTCTGTTTATTGATGCATGGTAAAAGTCAACTCCCTTTTCATCACTCTCTCCTAGCCCTGCAGCCTAAGTTTCACAACCATGTTTCTAGAGGGAAAACCCAATGTTTCCTCATTTTACCAAACCTTCTATAATACTTAGAACAGTACTATTAACATATTGGTCATAAAATATATGCCTGAAATTGAAAAAAAATAATCCCAATTTGTTATAGAAAAAAAAACAAACAGGAAAAGAAACAGTTTGGTACTGTGTTAATTATTAATCTGAGCAACTAGATTCACCAAAAAAAAGTACAGAATTGAAAAAGCACCAAAATGCAAGGCTTTAGATCACACTGCATTCAAAAGGCCATCAATTATTCTTTATTTACTATGGAGTTGTTAGACAGCAGACTTGTCATGAAAACTATGATAACTATGTAGCTGAAACTGAAAATGAGCATTAAGCAATTAATTATTAAAGAAATAACTGTTATTCATAAGGACATAGCAGCACTCAGGAAGAATGCTATTTACTCTTTTGTGATACTGCAGAAAGTCTGTTAAAGTTGTTACAAAAGAAAAGAAATTCTTCAGATTGAAATAGTCTCACATATCTACTAGGGGAAATACAGTGCCATGGCAGCTCTGCACAGACAGCTGACTTGAAAAGACAAAGCTGTTTGGACCACAGAAGTGGCACAAAAAAAAGACATTTAGACTTTTTTTAATCAGGAAAAAAGGAAAGAACAGACAATAAGATTCTAATGCTTTCATAACTCAATCAATACTTGAATTGAAAAACATTCTTAAAATATTCTTTGCTCAAATGCAGTTGGGAGTCAGTACAGGTTGATTTTTACAGCTTGCAATAAATAAATTTCAATCTTAAAAAACTAAAGACTGGCCAATAGAGCCTTCAGCTCAGTTTTATCAATTGTTGTTTTTCATATAGTTTTAAAATCAGAAGAAATGTTTCTTATGAAAATATATTACAATATCACGGAATTTAAACGCAGCTTCTTAAGAAGCGATGTATCAAATCCAAATGATCCTGAAGCAACAAAATTAAACTCTGCACTGTCTACTATCTAGCAAACATGAAACTATTTTAAAAGCTTCTAAGGGGATTTCCAACTGCTATAAGGAAAAAGAAAGTGATAGCTGAGATTTCTTAGTCGCTTCAATTGCAAAAAAGATGAAGTATCCAAGCCTGCTCAATCCACACCAGTACACCTAACTGGTGGCTAAAAAGAAAAGAAACTCCTTGATTATAGTGGAAGGCAAACAGGAAAATTAAGGTAGAGACAGTGACTTTGCCTGAGATTTATTCAGAGAAATGATCAAGAAAGGAAGTAACAGACAGATAAGATACCTGTAATAACATACATCAAGTAGATAGGAACACGAGAAAGAGGCCCTTGCTACTTTATTTGGACAGGAAAAAAAAGATTTCAGTAATATTTTTTGTTTTGTTCTGTACATAAATACACATGCACTGTTCCTCATCTTCTACCTTCAGTGTAAGCACAGACATGACTTTAAATCAAGCACTGTATCTGCATTTCTTCAGGTATCAGCTCTGCTGCTCAAAGAAGAGCTAAAATATTCATTTACTTCTGAGTTCTGGAATTCATCTCATTCATTTCAAAACAGATATAAAGGTATTATATATTATAAAAACGTATTTCCTTGAGCCTGTATAAGCATCATTTCATTCTAGAAATATATATTCATATTTTTGCTGTTTTCAAGTACACAATCTGTCAAGAAACACCTCTTATTGGAGTACGTTATTTTAGGAAACATAGCACTGGAAGTGAATGCTCTCTTTCCATTACTGGTGAAATGGTCAGTTTCTTCATTTTCACCTAAAAATGGTCACTAAAAACTACTTGCAATTATTTTAAAAATTGCCTCTGCATGCTTCATTTCTCCTCTTTTCCATTTTTATTTTAAATAAATTTTTTGCTGCAATCTTTTTAAGAACTCCCAAACTACTTTATCTAGCACCTGGTTCTTCAGTTAGCATCCAAACAGTTTCTGTAGGAAAGGAAGAAAAAAACAAACAAAAAACAGAAAGAGGAAAAAGACCAGATTTAAATCTGAATGTCTTTGGCAGACAGTCTGGAGTCTTCTTTCTGAAGTGTTTTTTTCTCAGCATCTTCACAGCACTGATGAAATTCTTCATAACGAGAAAAAGCTTACTATCACACAAAGGTGACACGGTAGAAATTTTCCTCTCTGCAAAGTTAAGCGAACATAAAATTTGCCTCCACAGTATGGAAAGGAATTTTTCCTCCTTCACCTCACTTGCAAGAAGGCAATCACTAGAAAGTAACAGTATTTTGATTTTAGTTTCTATACAGTTACCTCACCAGCCTCATTAAAGCTTATTTCACATTTCTTATTGAGGGAAGTTGTTTCAGTTTTCTCTCTTGTTGCTCATTTCTTCAGCTTATTTCCATGCTCCTTTACTCTCATCCTCTCCTTACTGTCTCTCCACGACAGCACAGTCATTTACACACCAGATGGATTTCTTGTCTCTCCTCAGCTGTATCTTTTGTTTTACATTCATGTCTGATATGCCTGCTTTTTGTCCAACTGCCACTACGTAAAGAATACAAACAACAAAATCTTAACATTTATATGATGAAGATTTAGCATGCTCCTGTCACATTTAGTGCAACAGCACAGAGGAAATGCTTGCCTCAATGCAAACCCCCAAAGCAAGCAGAAGACAGGAAAGCTTTCCAGGCTAGTTGTAACAGGTAAAGGGGAGGGGATGCTAACAGCAAAGTTATCTGATACAAGAGAGAAAGAGCGAAAGAAAACTGACAAGGAGAAAGCAATTTGTTCAAGTCCCTCAGATCCCATGACAGTGACTTTCCATTGAATGCTTTCATACAAGACATCAGATTCAACTGATGAAAAAAATGACCATAGAGAAGTGAGATTATTGGTTCAGTGCCAAAGAATTTGACACCATAATTTCCATTTTTGCAGATGTTCGTTGGTTCCAACAGACTTTGGTTTTTTTACACATCCCACAGAATAAAAATAATGATCTCAATTATGTCAAATTATAGAGTGGCGAGAAGCAGTGAGATTAGTACTTCCTTAAATATGAACATTGTAAGAAAGTAAAAGAAATCTAAAAAAAACAACCCCAAACCTCATACACTACAGCAGGAAACCCTTAGTATTACAACTACTGACAACTCCTAGTGACATTTTGTGACTGCTTTGAATCCCAAAGCAATTTCCATGAAGTTTTTCCAGTTGTGTGCCAGACTTTTGTTTCAGCAAATGCTGTTTACTATTTCTTGCTGTCTAGAACACCTCAAAGGAATATTTCCTCACAAGACATGCGAGTCAGAATTTGGTCCTGTAATCTACATCTGCTAAAAGGTAATTTCAGTATAGCAAATTGAAGAACAGAACACCCTTTGACAGTGAAAAGATAAACAAGACATGTTGCTAAGATAACTGACCGAGAACAGTTGTGTACATATTCATGCACAGAGAATTGGAAATCCCTATGTCATAAGCATGTTAAATGGAAACATCTCTGCAGCCTCAAATGAGAAGGCAAATGAGAAGAACAGTACAGTAAAATCAGATATTGTTTAAAGACAGACTTATTAACTGGCCTCAGCTGTTATACCCTGGGAAATGAATTCTGTTCCTTTAAAGTAAAATACAAGGGCTTTTTAGAAAAAAAGTTGGCTAATACTTGAATTACAGCAAGCAATTCAATGACAACAGCTACTCTCTTGGCTGGTTACTTCCAGGTGTTTATTTTTTAGCTGCTGATCCTACTAGAAAAGTCCTGGAATATGAATAATATGAATAACATATGAATCTATTTTTGACAGAACTGTGACTTCATCTTTGAAATAGAACACGTTTGTCAACTCTTGTAAATACATTCAATAACTGTTACACCTTCAGTGCTAACAGACTACACTGACCACTGTAGGAATACTGAGCACTACAGCAGGCTAAACCTTCAGGTTTTTTTATTTCACATTTCAGAAAGCAACTGGATTTCTCATAAATCAAGGTAACAAACAGTTAAAGCATACCTACCTGCAGAAGTAGCTGCTAAGCTAAAGTGTGGCACCACGAAGTTACACTAACCACAGAAGTAAGGACACTTAATTCCAGTAAATGCCATCTTTTCAATTTAAAGTACTCCTCACTGGTATTTCATTTTTGTCTAATTATTGGACTATGAATTTGCTTTCATCTCTATTCATGAATTAGAAACAAACTGAAATTAACATACCTCCCTGGCAATGCTACTCAGAGCTTCATCTTCTGCAGAAAATCTGTCTTTCACTGGAGTTCTCTTCCGTCCTGATCCGGGAGTCCCCATTTTTATTCTCTAATTCTGTATTTGCAAAGAGAAATTGGAGAAAAATAACACTCAGTTTTTAGATCTGGAATTAAATAAAAAAAAAACAACAGAACGAACCCACACCCACAATCTTAATAATTTAGTTACCTATTTTTTCAGCCATTTAATACTCAAGAACTCAGTATGACATCGGCATAAGGGCTGTATTTTTGGAAAAACTTTATCAAACTTTTATGGAAGCTTTATAAAATCTGACTGCATCGTACAAAGCGCACACAAGTTTTTCCACTTAACAGAAACCACTCATTTACCTACAGCTTCAAAGTCAGACACAACCATCAGCTACTCCTAGCTCAGTGAAGATACTTACACACCCTATCATTTTTCACAACTCCTAAAAATAACAATTAAATGCATTTCATGGACTTAAGAGACCCCACAGTCAGCAGCAGGTTCAAGAACTAGAATTACACAGTCATTAGAACACTCTCCGAAACAGAAAAAATTCAGCAGACAGAACCTTTTCAAAGCATCCAGGCAGGTAATAGACATTTATTTACATTTTAACACAGCTGCAACTGAATGCAAACTTCAGTATATTACAGTAGAATTAAAGACATATCTAGGGTAACAAAAATATTCTTTTGCCTAACTTGGAAAATGAGGAGAGAAACATTCCAGTGTCACGTACTCAGTATAATACAGAACATCTTCCAAGCACCTTTTGCAAGGAGAAAGAAAATCACCAGCAAACCAAGACACAGCTCGTGTTTACAACATACAGTCACAGAGAGTAAAACATTACTCAAAAGTAGGGGAACAACCTCAATTAGTTTTTTTTCCCTAAATACCTTACTAACAGCCTACTTCCAGACATCCAGTTGCTTACAAGTGGCAGATCAGAACTCGCTGGTAGCCCAGCTACTTGAGATAAAGGAGATAAGTGTTCCACACAGGGCCTGGGAAAAAGCCTTATTTAGTAAAAACAACTTCTTCATGCAAATAGAAAAGTTCCAGGAGCAAACTCTTACTGGCCACCATTTTGAAAACAAATTGGTTTAAGAGCTTTTCCACCACCTCTAACTAGGAAACATCAAAAAATCCCTAATGCTTCAATCAAACAGGCAAAATAAATTCTGACAAGGATTCTTCGTGCGCGGACACTTCATTTCTTACTCCATTATTTTTATTACAGTAACAAAACCAAAATATTTGGGCTATTTTCTGGCAAAGAGATCAAGTAGCAGCATGATGCCCTTTTCTTCCTTTTTTATCTTTTTTCTTTTTTTCTTTTTCAATTTAGCTTCTATACTTCTAATCCCCACCATAATACCACACTGCAAGTCCTCTCTCCCTTGCAGGTGTGGATCTTTCATCCTGCTTCCAATTCCACAGGTACTTTCCTAACCTTTATGTGCTTAGAATAGGGAAATATTCTGTTTGCTGAGAAAGGACAACAGAGCCTTGAAAACTACACATTTCCATTCTTAAAAGCTCCTGCATAGGACAGACACTGCTATTATGGAATATAATCTTATCAATTTCCAGTTGCTATTCTGAGATCCAAACTAATGACGTTCAGTGCTGCAGGTGTTGGATAGAAGTGCACTTTTAAGAACAAATATAAGATTCCAACCTCACTCTTATCTGAAGTTAGAATGGTTCTAAAGGACAGCAGAGCTGGAACTCAAGGTGACTACAGACTGATTTGAGGTCTAAAACAAGTTCTGCCCCTGTTGGTCAATTCTGTGAGAATCTGTTTTCTTAGCTTTAAAACAAAGCAAGCAAGCTCCTACTTTGTACTTTGATGAACTGAAGTATCCATACTGAGAAAGCAGATTGAAAATGTTTTGGTGGCAAAGATACAAGCTCAGAACTTTGGCTTGCTGCTCTCATTTGGAAGAGGTGTCCAAAAAAAACCACATCTCTTTTCAGTAATTAATACTGACTGGTTTCAAGTAAAAAAGCAGATAAATCACAAGACAGAAGCAGCATCAACATGTCAAGTGATATTCTCCTACTATAACAAGTACTCATAAAGGCTATGGATTAGCCTAAATAAAACAAGAAATTATGGTACGTGCTGTTATGATAATCCAATTCATTTAAGCACCAGAACTCAAAACTATGTGCTAAAAAGGCCAATAGGCAAGAAATGAAATTCTTACCATTTGCATTTCTCTTTTAGCATCTACAACATCAGCATTAACAGTTAGCATGCAAGTAAAAACTGCTGAGTACCTGAGCACAATGCAGACCTGACCTACATCTGTGGGTTTAAACAACATATCACTTCTAACAGTCAACTAATTCAATTTTGTGAATTCACTGAGATCCTCAGAGGATCAGAGTAATTTAGGGAATGAAATATAGCCAGCTGTATAGCTATTTTTAGTATGGCTACGTTCAGACTGACAGTTCAGTACTTAACGTGTAATTAAAGAGCAGTGAATGTGCAAATAGAACTTCGTCACAGTTGAACTGGAGCATGAGGAGCAGGAGTCACTGTGCTGTAAAGAGAGCACAGCATTCCTTACAGCCATCTGCCAGATTTGCTCACCAAGATGAGCACAGAACTCCTGACTGAGCTCAAGCCCAGGAAAGGAAGCATGAACAAACTACCTAGAAGACACATAGGGACATTCCTTCTGCATACAAAGATGAGTTAGAAAAGCCAAAAACTCATCTAGAGTCAAAACTAGCAAAGGCTGCTAAATACAGCAAGAAAGGTGACTATGGGGACATGACTGCAAAAGACAGGCTGAGAAAATAGTATGGCCATTGCTCAGTAAGGCAGAGGACATATGCCAGTGGTTAGACAATAGCAACTGTGAAGAAAAAAAACTTGTGTCAAATATGCAATTGTCTGACAGTGAGTTTGCCCAAAACATGTCATGATGGAGAGCAAAATGACTATCATTCACATCAAACAGCAGGAAATTACAAAGAAGTGTCTGAAACAAAGTAATCAGCTTTAAAGAAAATTGGACAAAAATACAAACATCAGTGGGGGAGGCCTTGGAGAGGAAACAGCAGCTGTCCAAACCTGGCCTGACACTACAATGTGATCCCTGCCCAGGTCAGACAGCATCCCTCCACGTTGTCCCTCTCTCACCCTTCAGCCTGCAGGCAGCCAGTACAGGGTGCAGGAAGCAAGGAGAATCTGTGCCTGGCTGCAGGCAAGCCTTGAGGTCATTTCTCACCAGCACACGTTCAGGCACTGTGGGGAACGGCACAGGTACATGCAAATCCAGAGCATCTCCAAATGGGAAACACATGCAGAGGATCTCGGAGCTGAAGAACAGAGAGCAGTTAGACACTGGCCTAGAGAGACTGTGAAACTCCAGATTCAGAACGTGATCAGACAAGGCCCTGATCAACCTGCTCTACCTGACCATGCTTTGAGCAAGGCCTGATCTCCAGAAGTTTCTTCCAAAATTACTCATTTTTTGCTTACGTAATTCTTATAGCTGCCAACTTTGAAACTCTCAATACAATCTCTTAACAAAATGTTTTCTATTCCTTCGAGAACCTTATCGCACAATTTCTTGCATTCCATGTAGCTTTTAATCAAGCTGAGGTATCACAGAGTATTTCATGTCTCGCTCTATGATTCAGTACTGAAGGGATCTAGTTGGATTGCTAACAGACCAATAAGTCTAACACTAAAGGTATCAGGATGTTACTTCTCATAGAAGACAGCATCAAGTATTTCCACAAATGTGAGTAAAAATATTCCTTACGTACTTCATTTGTGTAACTTGCACAATACAATAAATTGAACACGTGCCATAACAGCAGAATTTTCACCCAAAAAAAACACAAAAAACTGAATACAACCTAAAATAAAATACAACCACCCAAAGAACAGTTTGTTACACTGGGCTTCCTGAACGATGGAAAGGAAATGACACTGTAATCTGCTGCGTTTACAGTTCAGAATTCCCAAGTCACATCTCTTACGTGCTCATTCCTTAACGTAGGCGGGGTTACAGTATTATTACAACAGGATATCGCTTCATCAGCTGTGTATTTCTTTTTATTTTTTTTGAAGTCCTAAAATAAAAAAAGACTCATGAGGAAATCCCTCAATTTCTCTGATTTCCCTTCGCTTCAGAGATATATAAAGTTTCACCCCTTCCACAAGTTAAACATTTCTGCCTTCTCTTCTTCCTACCATCTCCTGACTAAAGGTAATCTGTTTAACTTTTCCTTCCTAAACAAAGGTGACCAGTCTTACATAAAACAGAAGCTACTCTACATTTTAAGGCCCTATCACTCACCACCTTCAATAGCACCACCTGTTCTGATGCCTGGGTCTACGCCAGCGTATTTGGCATCGCATGCATGCGAGGCATTCAGATACTACAGTGTGAAGATGCTATAAATAAACTGAAAGAGAAAAGGAGACTTTCAAAGTAACACCACAGAACACTTAAGAAATTCACCTGTGTAGAAACAATCTGTGTGCATCTGATCCAATACCAGCAAAGAGCAGCACTGCTCTAGAACCACTGTTAGAGCCAGCCTTGCAGTTTCCTAACACTAAAGCCCAAGTCAGCAGAGGCTGCGTATTTAAAAAAAAAAATAAAAATAAAAATGAAAACAACTTTTCTGATCTGGGGAAGGAGCTAAACCTCTTGCCCACAATACCTAGCTTCTAGAACAAATTTAGCTGCCCACCTGGCAAGCTGGCGTGCTGATCTGCTTTAACTATCCGTAAGTGAATCACATGGATCATAAAACACCATGAAAGCACTACCTGCCCCTAATGATAGCTACCTCTGACGTGTAATGAGAGAGAAAATACTACTAGGAAGGTGTTCATTATAAAATACCATCTGGAAGTAATTTCACGCTACTAGATGACACAAATGTCTATGATACACACTTTTACCTGCCCTTTATCAAACAAGAGCCAGCAGTAAGTGTTTTCTCAACAAAACTCAAAGATCACAAATTGTAATGGTCCACATGATCAACTTCAGTTATAAGTTGATTCCATTTCAATTTGTGGGTTAACTATGATTTCACAAGGACAAAAAGGCAATGAAATCAGTGGGAGTTGATCAAAAAGGAGGGCTGGAGTTTCTTAAAGTCAGTGTGAAAACCTAGAAGACTCTGAATTAAGGTTGCTTGGATGAATGATAGAAACACACTAAGCAGGATGGATGTAAGAAGAAGAAAGAAAAGCACATTCATCACTAATAAAACAAGCACAGATTGCTGATAAAAACAAACAGCAACTCATTCTGATTTCTGACAAATTTCAGAATTCCACAAACCCCAAGAATACCAAAAGAACAAGCTTGTGAAATACACTACTCAGTACAAAATCTTCTTCATGCACCTCACTAAAAAGAAAGATCTAAGCAAGACTGCTATGCAACAATGACGGAGTCAAACATTTTGAATATACTTCCTATTTTAATTGAACACCTGACCTTCACTTTAACAGATAACACAGCTGATTTCATAGCTATGAAAGGTATGGAGGCTACCATGCCCACAATTAAAACAGAATATGCTCAGCAGAACACTCCCAACTCAGTAATTTTGAAGAACTGCCTCATGAAGCTGCAGCTCAGGTTAACACAGATCTATTAAAAAAAATAATAAATCAGAGGTATTATTATTGCAAGCCAGCAGAGGTAGCATTTATATTTAAGAGGGAGCAGAAAGAATCAGACTGGAAAATTACAATCTTATTTGTTTAAGCTTCAGCGCTTTGTGAAAGCAAGTTCTAAAGTAGAAACAGAAATAAATGGACACAGAACAAAGATACACGAAGAGTTAAATTACGCAAGGCTGACACAAGAGTGCTCCCTAGAAGGATGCACTTGTAGCATTCCTCTGAGCAAGGACAGCTCTTTGGAATTAGAATGGCTAATTCACGAGGGGAAAAGAAGGCAGCTTCATGTGCTAATGATCACAGCGACCACCATGCAATGAAGGAAAGAGGGGAATCAGCAGTTGTTTACATAATGGCTTTAAGCACTCATTCATAATCTTCACTCAGCACCACCTTGCTCAGAAAAAGATTATCTGAAACCAGAATCATCGCAGGGGGTGGAGAAACTGATACTATGTGTAAAACATCTAGCATTAAAGGAAGAAGTAAAGACTGACAGTTACTGTCAGCCAAAAGGTGACAGCGCTTACTACTACAACGGGGGCAGTTATTCCAGTTCATGAACAGTGTTTCCACTAACAACCAGAAAACCTCTTTGTCTCAAATCACGTCCTACCTCAAACTGGAGGTACAGAGATTCTGCTCTGAATGAACAAGCTCACATCAGCCTCTTCAGGGCAAAAAAAAAACCCCTAAAGTTACTTTGTGCACAGCTGTCAGCCTGCAGTGAGTTAACTATCAACTATCCACACTCTGACACAACACGTTCCCAGTTTATTTCCCTTTTAAAAACCTGAGAAATACAGCTTTTTGCTTGTTAGTGGCTTTTAACAATAGAATGACAGCTCCTTAGAGAAAGCTGAAATCCCTTAGCTCTTGAGTGTTACAAAGCTAGGAATAGACAGAGCCAGAAAGCTATTATGTAGTCTGGAAAAGTACTGCCTTGACGGAGCCATGAAGTGTAACCATATCAGGCTAGTGTTGGTAAACTTTAAGCAAGGCAAGACAGTAGCTGTACTGACATATCCTACAACCCTGTGGGAGTACCTAACACCCACAGGCCCATCCATCTGTCTTTGGTGACCTTCCTGTCTTTGCAGACTACCAGAATCCTGAGACAAACACCACAGAGCGAAGTGACTTCAATCACTGGTATTTATTTTATGAAGCATGAATTCTTTGCCAGTCAGCTGCTTACAGCTGCACTTGCAGATATCATGACTCCGTGATAAAAAATGACATGCAGAACATTATCGTTATTGAGAAGAAGCATCTGAAAAGCTGTTATAATAGTCTCAGAGCCAAGACTATCCTAGGGCACGAGGTAAAGGTAGGTGTCAGAGAAGCAGAGTGACACAGCTGGACATTTACAGTGTTACCAGTGTTACCACAGGTACCGAAGATTCAGGGAAAATAAAAGAAAATCAAGCATGATTTTCAAATTCGAGGAAATGACAGAACTACAATGAACACAATGAAAAAAATTGAAGGAATGCATAACGAAAAACAAAGTCACACGAATCTTCCAAAAACAAAGCAAACTGCATTTTCACACTGTCAGCTTTTCCAAAATGAGTATCCGCTATCATTTTGCAAAAGAATGATTCATTAACTGTTTAAAAACAAAACACTGCAACACACTGCTACTCTATTGAGACTATTTGTTAATGAACCAAACAAACAAAGAGCTCCATGGTAACAGCCCACGTCAAGTAATAAGCTGCAACTACTGAAGATATTTCTCCATTAACAACTTCATATTTACAGCACTCCTACTCTTTGCTACTATTGCTGAAGTTACTCTACATTGCAGGAAAGCTACTGAAGCACAACAGAGCAAACCTTGCAGGGCACAATCTGAAGCTGGGGGTCCCCTGTGTGGCTATCAGGCCCTGGGGAGATGCTCCTTCACCTCTGCCATGGCAGCAGCTCTAGCTCTACATGCCTAACACACATCCATGAACTTCCAACAGCACTATCTATGTACACTATTTCAAATGATATATAACACAGAAGACCACAAAGAAGCAAGCTTGCATAGGAACAAGTTGCCCACTGCATACATTTACTAACTCATTTCCAGTTACTCGGGATAATAAATTCATGTTACTTTCTCAAAAAGCATCTCTAATATATATATATTTTAATATGTGCATTGCACTGACTTCTGTCACCATTTATATTATTCTGTCACCATTTATATTATTATTATTTTTCAAAAACAAACATCATTGGTTTTTCATTGCTGTTATATACTGGATGTACTAAGCAATATATCTATCTAGATTTCAAAAATAAATAAAAAAGGCATGTGTGTTATGATTATGTGTTTATTCTTTATCATAGAATCACCAATGTTGGAAAAGACCCACAGGATCACCCAGTGCAAACATCCACCTATCATCAATAGTTCTCACTAAACCATGTCCTTCAACACAAAATCCAAACATTCTTTGAACGCCTCCAGGGTCGGTGACTCCAGTAGCCCATTCCAGCACCTGACCACTCTTTCAGAGTAGTATTTCCTAACGTCCAGCCTGAATGTCCCCTGATGCAGCTTGAGGCCGTTCCACTCCCAGCTCACCATAACCTCCCTTCAGGTAGTTATAGAGAGCAATAAGGTCTCCCCTGAGCCTCCTCCAAACTGAACAATCCCAGCTCCCTCAGCCACTATTTAAGACCTTAGCACGTACTGCACAGCCCCCTGCAACTGGACGTTTTAGACAGTGCTGGTTAAACCGGACTCCATGTGTTAAAACACTATGTCAGCTCCTGCAAAATGACAGCTATAAAGCAAAGGAGTTCACAAGAAGCATCATGTCTAGGCGAACAAGCTCACACCTGACATTTCACACAGCTGCCTTACATGCACGAGAGCCAGGAATTCTGTTCAGATAACACAACTTCACACCCTAAGGTCAACATCTCCAAACGTAACACAAAGCCATGGGAAAAGCACGTCACCTATCACTGTGCTGTACTGCCTGAGCAGCTTTCATCTGTTCTTACCTCACCACTAAGCAATCAGGCTGTGCGAGGAAGCAGATGTGTATTAAGATCATAGCTGCTTCAGGGCCCCACTGAAATACTTCAAACTCAAGAGGTAACGAACGTTTAAAAAATGACTTTTTTAACGCTGCAGGAAATTCGTGCAAGTAAGTAAATATTCCAAGGAACAAGGCGGAAATCAGTGTGGAAATCAGCTATAACACACGTGGTGGATCGCAGCCCGGAGCCGCACAAAGGCCCCTTCCAGGCTCGGGAATGTCCCCATCCCTTATCAGCACTCTCTGCCCGCAGCCGAAGCAGGGCACACGGAGCCGGCCCGGCAGCAGCACGGCCCGGCGGGACACGCCCTGCAAGCGGCGGAGACACAGCGCTGCGCTTCGAGGAAGCGCGGCAGAGAAAGGCGCGGACGAGGCAATCAATGCCCGCGATCCGCTCCGGCCTGCTTTCCGTCTCTCTTCCGCCGTTGTTCCCCTTCCCGCCGCCCGCCCCAGCCTCACCTGCGGGCCGGAACGCCCGGTTCGGCCTCAAGCTCCGTGCCGGCGGCGGAGGGACGGAGGCCGAAGCCGCCCTAGGACGAGCCGTCGGCCTGGGCCGGGCAGCCGCGCTCTCTCCTCACCCTGCCCCCTCCGCCCTTCCCCGCCCCAGGAACCGCAAGAACCGGAGCGGGGCGGGAGCGGCCGCGCGGATGAGGGCCGTCCTCCTCTCTTCCTCTCCCCGCCCTCACACTGCCGCCTTTTCCCCTTCAACGCCGAGCGGTCGCCGCCGCGGCGCGAGACTGGCAGGAAACGGCGAGGAGGAGGAAGGAAGAGAAGCGGGGAGGAAGGAGCCGGGCCGGCAATGAGGCGGGAGCGAAGCGACGCTCGCGGGCCGCCCTCCAGTCTCCGCGCACACCGCGCATGCGCGGCCGTGGGGCGGTGAGCGCGCGGAGGGGCTGCGTCTGCGGGCGGTGCGGGAGCTGGGGCTGTGGCCGTGCCGCTGTGCGGAATGTGCGCTGCTTTGCTCCCTGCGGCCGCGGTGTGCTGAGCTCCTGCTGACGGGCTGTGTCCCCTACGGCTGGGTCACCGCGGGGCAGGGACAGGTAGGTTCGCGGTGCTTCCTTCTCTGGGTTCTAAGTGGTTCGAACGTTGGGAGGTGCCAGTTTGAGGGTAAGAATCCCGTACAAGCATCACACCTCATCCCACACCGCCCCAAACGCCATTGGACTTGCACGCTGTTGTACGACAAATGCAGGAAGCGAAGAATCCTAGGGATGTAAGATGTAGAAAACAAATATTAAATTAAACATGCCGTTAAATATATCCCGGTTTGTTCACCAGGATTTGACTAATATCCATCGGAGCCCCAGTGAGGATCTGCCTTGAAACAGCCCTGCCTTTCCAACTCCTCTGTCACTAAGGCAGGGTGATCGCAGGGATGGTTTGAGCTCTGGCAGAGATGGTATTTCGTGTTGGAAGACACTTGATAACAAAAAGGCACTGCAGGGTTGACAAGCCTAGGAGTAACGCTCAGGAATGTTCCCAAGAGCCTTTGGCAGAGTTCAAATGTTACACTAAAATAAGCTCAAGTGGATGAACATGAAGAAGGAGTGTCCAGGCAAATTAGATCTATTACAGTAGACATAAAGCAACCTCCTGGGGTTTCTTCAGTATTTTAGGACGTTCTACTTGAGAAACATTACAGTGTCTGTCTCCTTCTTCGTGCAGTGTGGTCATTCCATGCTTATTTTTAACATCATGTTGATTTCTGTAGTAATAGATGATGATCTCACCGCAGGGAGATGGAGCAGAGAGGAAGTGCTGTTGCAGAGGGAGTTTTTCTTGGAATATCAGTAGGAAAGACAAGAAAAGAATGCTGACTTAACCTCAAATAAGGATGTCGTTTTTAATTCTTACAGAAGGATTTATGTGCTGATTTTCTGGGCTTTATGGCGAGAGTCTTCATTAGAAATGTCTCAGGTGGTTTTGATTGAGCTGCAGGGAGAAGTATTTTGAATGGAGAGTCTGTGGAATCCTCTGATAGATGCCATGCCCCTGGTCTGTGGGAATTCTCAGTCAGCATATTGCTATATAAAGAGAAAACATGTTTTCAGTTGTTTGTATTTTTTTTTTTCTGATGAAGTGTTAGGATTTGCATGTGTTTGGTCTTTTGATATCGCAGGCAGCACATTTTTCTGTAATGATGCAGCAAAAAGCATGTCTCCTTGAGAGCAGGCGTGCATTTTTGTGGCTTGAAAGAGCAATTGTTTACTGAAAAGCAGTGCACAGAGCAGTGTATACAGAGCAGTTACTACAGGCAGTGGTACCAGATGTCACAGTAGCGATTCTGAGTTCAGCATCATTAATGAGGAGTTGAACAAACACTCAGGTTACGTACATTTTTCATTATAGACCTTTAATTAGAAGGCAAGAAATGAAATCACATTGAACTTTTGCTGTGGAATGGCTGCAGTTACAAAATAGAAATTGATTTATGAATCGAACCTGAACAAAATACTATTGAAGCTGCTGTAGAGCTTGTTCCATTAATAGTGTTTCAACTGAAATAAATAAATGAAGTAGCACTGGAACTCCCTTTCAAGGTATTTTCTCTCTTTATAAGGTAGATTATTATAGATTGCTCCTCATATGTTATTCAACCTGCTGATTTACTCTCCCTTTCCTCTAAAAAGCTCTCTTTAAAACTGTTTTACTCGGATGAGACATTCAGTGAGAGATCATCACCTGAGAAAGTGTATCTGGGATGAATGTGCAGATCTGTTGTATAGAATATCTCAACATCAAGTTCCTGCAGTGATTTGCATAGAGTTTTAAGATTTTGTGGATTTTAAGGAGCTCTGCTGAACTCAACATCACTCAGAGTAAAGCAAATTTTCAGTTGCATTCAAAGCAATAGGTAAAAGTCTGCATAGGTTAAATGCTAGATGCTGGGAATCATTCTAAGGCTTACTTTAAGAGAATACCTGAAATAATTACAAAGCTGAGTGCATGCAGACTGTATGCTGAATATAGTTATCAAATTATTTAATAAACTTTTGTAGAATTCAGTGGAATAATAAAGGACTATTATCAGACTCCCTCCATAAGACTTTTGCAGGCCTAGTAAAACATTTACTAAATTACTTGCAAAAGCAAGCAGTGTTTTCCCAGAAATCTAGATTTCTGACTAAATATAATCTTTTGCACACATCTGAAAACATCTGTTTTCAGAGCAGATTTGTTAATTTACCAAACTATTGAAAACAGTGCTCTTTTCACTTCCTCTCTGCTGTTTTGGTCACTGAATTCTTAGTGAAGACTTCTAGAGGTAAGCACTGGAATGTCGTGTTTTATGTTCAAAATGTATTTATGGGACCTTTTCTGTAATTACTATGGATTTTTATTCATCTTATACTTTAATATTTTAGTAGTAATGTGCTGAGCAGTTTCCAAAGATCAGCTTGTTGAATAAAAAATAAGGAGAAGACACAAGCATTATTTTGACCTATACAATTTGCATGTATACAGATTATGAAATATATTAACAGTGTCTATGAACTGAGAGTTCATTAGAAACTTTTTTTTAAAGTAAAGTGAAGCTATCATCTGAAAAAGGGAATTTAGAAATCAGTTGTACTTTAGAATGTGAAAGTTTTATATTTACATGGTGGGGTTAATTTTCATACAAAGCTTTTCATTATTATTCCACCGTAAAAACAACTAGGGATGTAGGCGGTGTTATCCTTACAGACTTGACAGACATCACAGAACTGTAGAATTAACATGCTCTTCAACGGATTTGTTTGGTTTGATGCATATAAAAATACTAGCAACTAATGTAGGCTAAACGTCATTCTATAAAGCTCAGTTTAAAATCATGAGCTGTTCCACGTGTGTTATGTATCCCCCCCAAAAAAGATTGTGTAAGTGCTTGTTGATTTTACTGGTGACACACAAACCACATAAAGGAAATCACCTCACCCTTACGTAGCCGTGCTGAGTCTGCAGAACTGACAAGCAGTGTCTAAATTAAGTGTAAGCAACTAGATGTGATTTATTTTTTTTAGTATGCACTCATGTTTTTGTTAGTCACTTTTCTGACCATTCATATATTATTTTTAAGTAGATGTCATTAGTATAGAAAGTTTAAACATGGCTTCTCAAAGCATTTAGATTTTATAACACACTGAAATCTAACTTATTAGATGTCCCCTATGCCTGACAGCACCACTCAGCTTATCTTGACCTACTACAGAGTTCCCGTTGGCTGTGAAGAGATGAACAAGTTATTAACATAACTAAGACATATCTACTGCAGTTTTTTGTTCTCTTTGGTGAATATGAAAAGAGTTTAAATATTTTTTTTAATCTTAGCTTCCTACATGAAGAAACAGCTCCTTTACAATTCTCTTGTAATACTCAACTGCACGGATTCACCATATAGTGAGAACAGCCCTTACCTCATTTTCTCCAACAGCGAAGCTGACCCTCAGCATTTAAAACCAAAAGGAGCAACAGAGCCAGCTTGAGAGAGATGCTTCCTTTCCATTACGGTTCTGCTTGCATTCCGCTGCTTGCTGCTTCTGTCGTTAATCCGTATCTTACTTTGAGGGGGGAAGTGGATGCTTCCTTCATATAACTCCTGTCCAATTAGAGAAGCAGGACACTGAAATTGAGATTTTAAATTTGTGAGGCTCTCCCACTTTTTTTTTTCTTCCTTTTCAGAGATGGTCATATTTGTTTATTGCTCGTGAAAACCAGTCAAAAGTATGTTGGCATCTTCCTTCTGAATTAATCACCATCACTTTTGGCCTGTTTTTTTTTTTCTTTTCACGTCCTAAACAGATGCTGTTGGCTTCAGTGATTGGAAACTATGAATGCTCAACATTTGTGAGAGAAAAAGCCCATACAAATTAAACAGATTGGGTTTAATAATTCCACTTAGTAAACTGAAAAATCAGCATATGCTTTGGAAGACTGGAAATTAAGGGATATTTGCCTATAATGTACATGCACCTAAGATGTAGGGCAAAAAATGCTTTTCCAAGTTATGGTTAGAACAGTAACCCCAATCCCTGAAATTTGGGGCTATCAATGGAAGTTCCTGCTCTTAAGATATCAGAGAAATGCTATGTTAACAATTCAAACACTGGAAAACAACGACAAAAAATGTGAAAAGTTCACAGAAAATTTCACAGTACATCATCTAAATGAATGGTAATTTGAAATAATTCTTTTGAATTCAGTGCAGTTGACACCGCACTTTACTTGTCTGTAAAGTCTAACCCATTGATTCATCTTTTGTTTGGTCATTTACTTTATTTGGGATTGTGAGATAGCAAGTACCTCTCCAGCTGAATTAGAAAATATTGTATTTATTAAACTGAAATTGATAATAGCCTTACAAATGCACATTCCATTTTGGAGCTTGAGGATACCTGGATTTTGTAGCAGATTTATCACTATGTGTACCTCGTGTTGGATTTGCCTGAGGGTTATGGCAGCTCAATCTCTATGAAGTAGAAGGAGTAAAAAGCGGGTTTTTATGTTTCTATAGCTAATGTACAGTCCTGATGTTAAAAAAAACTTTGTAGAATTCTGTATGTGATGCATAAAAAAGATTGTATGCAACTTTTGACTTTTTTTTGCTGTTTTCCATCTTTTCACTGTTGTTTTGTTTTGTTTCAGAAAAATCATGTGTACACTACTCTGATTACTTGAATTACAAGACCAAAAGTCAAAATTACTTAAACAGTGAAAATAGAGACGATCCAAGAGGCAGGATCTGCCTTCTTAATAGGCTGAGCAAATGTAAAAGGAGTACCGAAGGCAAAGATGTCACTCCAAATGAATACAGTGAATTTTAATTCCAAACATGATTTAATTCTGATGATTCATATTTAAATATCTTGTCCTCTCATTGACCGCTCACAACAACTCAGCTAAAAAGAGACAGAACACACAAACTGGATTATATTTTCTTGAGCAGACTTGTTTGTTAGCATTCAGAGAGCCGATTGATTACTTACACAGTTTCAAATCAGCTTGTCCAGTTGTCACCAATGGAGTCACTTTGTTTGTTTGTTTTCCTAAAAGAATTACACAATTGTAATGAGGACACTTTTGCAGTGATGTTACGCTGCATTACGAGAAGTAAAGCGTGCATGAGAAGTAGTGCTGGGTAACTAGAGGAGCCAAGGTTGGATCTGTGCGCCTGGCAACCTGGGGAAAAACAAAACAAGCAAAAGATCTGAAAGTTTAAAATAAAACCACAAACAAACTCAAAGAATAAAAACCAAAGCAAAACCTACAAAACTCACCACCCAAATATTAAAACATCCTCTTGACGTGACTGCAAAAAGCACATCTGGTACCAGAATGAAGGCACAATAAATGTGATCTTTTTATACTGTTTTACAGGGCAAAATCATAGCTGAGGTGACACCTTAGGTTTTTATGCAATGACTAACTTTTGTTACTTTGTTGTACACATTAGATTCTTTTCCTAAGACTTAAAATTAATATTTTTAGTATTTATTAGTAAAATAAATTTTACTTACATAGGATTCATTAGGAAAATTTAATCAACCAGTTTAAAAATTCTTCTAATTGTCAACAGAAACTAAAACTTTTGTTCATTTGTATATAAAACATGCATATGTACATGCAATATTACATACATGCAATGTGTGTGTATATATATATAAATATAAACAAGCCGGAACATCAAGTACTAATAAATGAAGAATTAAATCTAGTCTAAGTGGAATCTCATGCAGGTTACAATGTCTCATGACAAGCAGTTACTCAAATAACCATTTGGAGTCCTTGGGTTACTAACTTTCCATGTCTGCTTTACTTCAAAACCTGGGAGAAGAAATGTAAAGGGCTGCCAGAGCAGCGTAAGTGCGTGCTGACTTTTCAAGCTTTGCCTGTTTCCTGTGGGAGATACCACAGTTCTCAATTCCTGGTAAGAAAACCATCGAGGTTCATTTTTAGAACAACCAGTTCTGCATCTGCATTTATCTACTTTTAAGTTATGGAAAGGATGTTTTTCTGGGTTGCTTATAATAAATGGTACCGGACATAGCCAGTGGGGTGATAACAGTTGTGTAACCTAAGGCTATGGTTTGATGCAACTGAAATTCAGTTGCTTGAAACTAATTTGACTGTTAGTCATTGACATGTGTAGTGGTATTATGTCTGAAATGTAACCTCACATAGAGAAGACAGAGGAAAAGGTGGCTTGCCAACTGTATGTAGTTATTGTTAAAACGTGCACAATGTTTTCTCACAAACAGAAAGAAAAAGCCCTTTCGTGTTGCACAAGGAAAACTAATAGAAACTCTTCATTGAAGTTAGCTATTTGAGGGTTGTGTTTGTCCATCCACTTGCAGGAGTAACATCCAGAAGGTCTTCAAAGGGATGGTTCTGAAACAGCCACTTGAGAAATGATTGTGATTAAGAAAAGAGTTTTGAGGAAGATGTTGATACTAGTGCATCACAAACAGCAATCAGTACATTTATCAGTTTATACAAACTAAAATTCATCTAGCCTTTTGTTACATACAAGTATTTTACTTCCTTCCTGCATTTTTGGCAACAGCATATAAGACTAAGTAATAAAACTGGACTAAACTGTTTCACATTCAACTTGGCCATACAAGGTTAAGATGAAGAATGCGAGAGTTTGGCTTAGAAAAAAAAGATCTCAAAGCTTTTAATTTGAAATTATTTCTTTAATAACGAATTGCACAAAAAAAGTTTAGAACATAACACACATCAGCAGCTCCCTGAGCTGCTCTGCTGCGTGCCCCTGACTGGCAGAGTGCTTATTGTGCACAAGGTCAGGGTCTGGGGGAATGCACTGAGGCCCCCCACGTGCCCCAGCAGTGGGATGGCATCAAGGGCAGGGAGCCATTACTGGCTGGCACCCTGTGAGCCAGGCATCTGGCCAAAACTCCAGGACTGGATGGTTTAACACAGAAGAGACAAAGGAGTGGAGCTGGCAGAGGCTTAGTAAAGGTAAGATAGGAGAGAAATAACATGCAAAGTAGAAACTATTATCCCTGAGCAGCCACTGCAAAATGCTGCTGTTGGCAGTCCCTCAGCACTTGGCAGGTAAGGTCACAAAGATGTGATTATACAGAAGACCCAGTACTTCTGTCCTTAATGCTGGGCAGTACCACTACTCTCATTGCTCAGTACCGTGCTGTTTTCTCCACAGGGCTGCCATTTTCTGATCCTTTCTCTTGTCTCCTTTGCCTTAGTACTGTGAGGTCTGATTTTGAGACTTCAGTTCAGAGTGTTGTTAATAACATATGTTTTCAGTGTTTGTACTTTTCCCTGTTTTCAAACAATATATATGAACAAAAATATGTGTAAGTATTTAAAACAAAGGAGTCAGTAAGGTGATGGAAAGTGAACAATTCTCATTTGATTTAAAAAAATAGCAATATTTTGTGGTGAGTAATGTACCTGATCTGTTTCTCATTCTTAAAGGATCCATTTCATTTCAGTAAGAAAGCTATTGGAGTGCAGTCATTATTCACATGCTTCTCCTTTCCCACTGAAAAGCATGTTCTCTGCAAGCATTAGAGTCAAATCTCAGTTTTCTACACTTTCATTATTTCTATCTTTGATCAGCCTTCACATTTGAGCAGACTTGCTCAACTAAATTAACAAAACAAATTCTTCCATTGCAGCAAAAATGGCATTAGTTTCACTAACCAGAAGTAAAATTACTAGTTGTCATTAATGGCCTTTATTTTATAGGAGTTACTACTTGCCTGGTTTATCTTCTGGAATAATTATACGGGGACTCTCTCTCATTATTTCCTTTGCAACACGTAACAAAGGTTTTTACTTGATCCTTTCTGCTTTGTTATCATGAGGTATCTCTACATGAATGGTACATCTGGATTTATGTGCATGTCAATCAGTGGTAAAGAGACAAAACTTCATTCAAAAAGAGTGAATGTTTGAACCTAAAATTTGGAAGTTTTATTCATGTTTGGACCAGGAGTGGTTTGAAGACTGGTCATGTTCATGTCTCTGCTCCAGTCTGTGTTTTCAATTTATCACCTATCTGTTCTCTTTGCTCTGAGGCTTGCATTAAGCAACCACTGTTTTTACTTGTGTGATGTTTGCTTTTCCAGTTTTGGTTTTAGAGACGAGATGCTATCCTGAAACAGCAATTTCTCCTTTGATCTCCAGAGAAATATAACTTTGCTTCTAAAGTTTTTCAAGGTTCTTAGGTAAGAGAAATCCCTTGCAAGACTGTTTGGTAGCTTCAATGGCTGTTTTGCAAAGTGTAAGGCGATAGTGACAAGAGACTGTTTTATAAATACACACTGTGTGCTTTAGATTACCAACACCACACAAACTAAAGCAGCCTCATTCCCACTGGTTTGTTATTGTACAATTTTCCACAGTTATCTCCTATTCTTAACTTTCCACAGTTTAGCATGAGTACATGCTAAAGAGACCACACCAAAAGAATCCAAGCCCCATTTGTCTTCTGGGCTGCGTATTGCCCAGTGAGACTTTCTGGCATTGTTCCTAGTTATTTAAAGATTAATAGGTTGCAACAGAGGTTGGCAAGAACAATATTTGATCTTACCTCTGCAGTATGTTATTTGCTTAGCGTTGTCCTTAATGGACTAGAAAAAATCTGGACTGCTTAACTGTACAGAATTAAATGAACGTTCAAATTGTGCTTAATTAGATAGAACTTGGAGAAAGAAAGTAATTGTTACTACACAGAGAAAGAGGAGAAAACACTGCATGAGACATTTTCAGAACAAAATGTTAGGTAGTGTGGGGTACACACTGAATGAGAATTATAGCATGACAATGTGTTATGACAGCAAGTGAACTTATCTTTCTTACAGTATCTGAATAAACCCAAAAGGAAGTTTTGCCTTCCGTTTAAGCATTTTTGTGCACACTTAGTATAATTATGAAATGTTAACTGTTTGCAACACTTCTCTCAGTGTCCCAAATACAAAATTGTCTTGGTGCTGTGGATCATAGCAGTTTATATTGAAGAATGAGTTGAACAGATATATAGGAAGCAACATGATGTACAAAAAACACTTCTTCCTATTTTGAATAGTTACATGGATGAACTGAATAAAGGTAATATAATAAAAGAACAATACCTGGCATCTTACACTTGGAAATCAAAAACTAAATGTCATCTCCACTGTAGTTCTTACCAGGAGAACTGTATCTCAGTGCTTCAGTGTGTTCTGTGTATTCTGACCCAAATACCCGCAGCAGGCTGTCCTGCCTGAGTGTAAGGTCTGGCCTTCATCTCTGGTAAAGAAGTCACTGTTTCCCTTCTCTGATTAAGTATTATCACATGTGTTTAAAATAAAAGATTCATAGAGTAAAAATCGTACTGCAAACTCTTTAGTAAGCAGTGACTTGCATCATGACTTTCTTTGGTTGCATTACTCATGCAGATTGTTGCTAAATTAGCATAAGAAGCTCACAGTAAGGCTCCTGGTTTCATAAGGAGGACTTAGCACTGTCAGAAATAAAAATTGCTCAAAATCCTTTATATCAAGCCAGACAGAGTAGTCTTGCTTTGTTTTTTGTTTTTTGTTTTTTTTTTCCTAATGCCAAAATAGTTTGCTTAATGTTGTAGTTCCAAACCCACCTGTAAAACTGTCAATATTTTTTCTAGATCTGAACTTTCAGATCCTGACCTCTGACTCACCCAATGACAATGAATGCAGTTTAAAACTGCTGCAGTCCCCATCAGTTCAGCATCTCTCTTCTCAGGGAGAAATCCCACCTCCCACAGATATTATTCCAAATGAAGTTTCAGATCCCGGAGGACAAGTTGAGGTCAGCTGAGTTTTTCCTGCTACAACAGTTTGAGTTTATGTAGCCCTTAAATTGAAGTACAAAATTGCAACTCTGAGATTACCACTGCCTCCCCTTTCGGAGCCTTAAGACTGTATATGTTGCTTGAAGAAAATTATCAGGAGAGGTACTTCTATGAAGACTTGTCACTGTTTTATGGTGGTAGGTGTTTTGTTGTTTTTTCTTTGTTTGTTTGGGGTTTTTCGAGGCAACTCTGGACCATTCTAATAGATGCACTCATTGGTGAGGGATATATTCTATTAATAATTAAACATAACTGTGCCGTGAGCTGCAATTTGCATTTGTTAAGCCAAACCAAATGTCTCTGGCCTCTTAGGAATAAGCAGGGAAAAACTTCATGTATATGAAGTAGGAGTGTGGAATTGAAGTAACCAAATAAATTGAATGAGGTCTGAGAGAGAACAATTGGATAATTAGAGCTTGAGATTGCTTTGAAATTACACATGTTAACAGGTGAAGATGCAAAATAACATTTCGCTTCCTTTTTTTTTGGGAGCTTCCTTTTAGGTAACAATTTTAGCAAGTCAAGAAGTGTTTCATGCCAGGCAGTATTTCTTTGCTAAGAAGGAGAGATAATAGAAGGGTTCATGCCAGTGGCTGTCACTCTTATAGATCAGAATTCTAGAATCTCCAAGGTTGGAAAAGACCTCCAAGGTCATCCAGTCTAACCGTTCGCCTATCACCAATATTTCCCACTAAACCATGTCCCTCAGTACAACATCTAAGTGTTTCTTGAACACCTCCAGGACGGCAACTCCACCACTTCCCTGGTCAGCCCATTCCAGCACCTGACCACTCTTTCAGGGAAGTTTTTCCTAATGTCCAACCTGTATCTCCCCTGGCGCAACTTGAGGCCATTCCCTCTAGTCCTATCATTAGTTACATGGGAGAAGAGGGCAACCCTCACCTCTCCAAGGCTCTCTTTAGGTGGTTGTAGAGAGCTATAAGGTCTCCCCTGAGCCTTCTCTTTTTCGTACTAAATAACCCCAGTTCCCTCAGGCACTCCTCATCAGACTTATGCTCCAACTCAGTACTCAAAGTGAGGCCTACAGCAGAGTACAGAGGGGTAATCATTTGCTCAGTGCCCTCATCCAGATCATCAATAAAGATATCAAACAGGACAGGCCCCAATACCAACCCATGGAGATCATGAAATAGCATGAGAATACAGCAAGGGAAACGATCTCTTCTCATTCTGTGTGTACACAACTAAGGATATTTCCTAGACCATGGGATTAAAAATCAAATCAAGAGACCCATATCTACGATGGAGCTGTTGTGCAATACCTGTAGAACTTGTCTTCCAGAAATCACTTTGCTCTGCTGTAAAATGACTTGTGTTTATTTTATGGGCAGATCATCAGACTTACCTAGCGTTTGTTTCTAAGTCACTTCAACAACAGCAGATATTACGCATTTAAATAACTGCTGAGTAATAACACTGTTCTTGCAATAGTTCAGAGGTGATTAAATATCCACTTTCTTCAGCTGAAAGGTAAGTAATTCTTTTTCTAGAAGTGCCTCGTGGGCCTGTCATTGAGAAATAGGTTAAATATGAAAGGAATTTCAGGCCTAAAGGCCTTGGGTGCCTTCAACCAGCTCTTCCACCCTACTCAGTGGGTGCCAAAGTTTGCAGTAAATCTTTGGAGCTAGGAAAAGGAGTTAAGGAGAATAAGAAACACTTCTGTCCAAAACACTGGAAAACTAAGAGTAGTATGGGATTTAGAGTATGACAGTACTCGAGCAATAATATACCAGCACCAGCAGATTTTCTTAATCTGAAATTGGTTGAGTGTTCCTAGTTGTGTTATATTCAGAAATGCAGCAGTGAATTCTGCTTAATGTAGCATCTCTAGTAATGTGGTTTTAGAAGTCTAGTAATGGGGTTTTAGAAGTTCCACACTTCAGCTAAACAGATCATACAGATTACATATAAGCATTTTTAGGTCTTTCCAGCTGAATACCCTTCCTGTCTCTAGATACTTGCATGTATTCTAAGCACTGCTAACTGAAAATTATCGAGCAAAATCATTTGCTGTTTCTTAAAGACAGAGCTTAAGGGGAAATATGATCATACTAAAATCCTAGCAGGGAAATAACTGAATCTATGAATCTGTCTATCAGTATTCTTTAAAAGGGTGACCTTTATAGCAGCAATTGGGAAAGCAAAGAGAAAATCTGACCATGTGTGTTTGCAAGAAATTGGGTAGCATCCCTTTCTTGCTTAAAAGACCAACAGAAGAACAGAAATGCAAAACAGCTTGCCCAGGGTTGATGAGCAGAGCAGTGCTGGGAAGCAAACTGAGGACTCCTTGAAACCAGCAAATCTACCATAAAGACACTGTGCCTTCAGAAGCAAGTTCTTTGCTCCCTTAGATATAAGGTCCCTGCCCATACAGATTTCGTTCTATTGTACATTAAAAATAAATAAATAAATAAATAATATTCAAGTGAGAATCTGCTGCCAGCTCATATAGAACTGAACTCATGACTGGCATCACTGTTGATATGTAGAATCTCCTGTTTTACAGCGTCCTTATCTCCCTTCATAGCATCCAGAGATTTTAAAGGAAGTACAGCAATCAAAGTGAAATACAAGTTTAGAGTTGTGACAATTCAGACAAAGCAGAATGGGAATGCCACTTAACCAGGATAGAGATAAAATTATTATTGTTGTTTTAAGAAAGCAAGACTCTTGCAAGATCCTGGCCCTCACTGTTAAATCTCTTCATGGCTTATGTTTCTATTCTATTGAATAAGATGTCTTATTCAATTGCATGAATCCAGATATTTTCCTTGCAGTCATAAGCAGTGATTCAGTTTACCCAGTGGCTCTTTGTAGCCTTGAAAGCCTGAGCTTGCACTCTGTACTTCTGGGAAGAGCAGCATGTTGCATGAAATATGACCTCTGAACAACTTTCCCACTAGAGCAGAAAGCTTCCTTTCTTTTCCAAGGTGCAGAGCAGCAATGCCTGTCAGCTTTTCCTCACTCTGAAGTGAGTTTCTTGCCTTTTCAACAAAAGAAACAACTGCAGATCCTGGGCTGTCTTTCAGCTTTCTCAGGCACTGCCCTTGCTCTCTACGTAGCTTTGTGCATTTTCCACAAGTTCACAGATCTTATTCCTCTCACGTGTATCTTTTCTTAGATGGTTGTTGGTGAACCTTTTTGCTCAGTTTTCCCTTCACTGGGCTCAGACCAATAGCAGAGCAGCACAGATGAACGTATTAATGCACAAATAGACTGTTAGGCAACCATCAAACCAGACACACGATAAAGAAATGTACTATTAGATATCCAGCAGGTTACTTAGAGCAGTCTCTTCTTCATACACATAAGGATTAGATGGTTAAATATTTATCGTAGGTTTTTATTTGTTGGTTTGTTTTGCAATTCTCTGTTCTGTGTATTTTAGAACTCTCATTCCATTGCCGGTATAGTTTTGTACTTGTGTTACTGACAGTGACCACAGAGGTAGTGGTAATGTTCTGGAACACTGACATCTGCTGGTAGTTGTTAGTCATGATATTTAGATAGAAAATTATCCGTCAAATCAGGCTGAAGACGCACTCTGCCTATTCATTAAGTCCAGCTTTCGCTTTAAAACTGGTAGTCACAGTAATATAATTAAAGGATGTATCTTGTGTAACTTCTTCTTTACCTGTGCAGCCTGCTGTAGGGGGCCTGCTTTGCAGGGAGGTTGGGCTGGATGACCTCTGGAGGTCCCTTCCAACCCCTACAATTCTGTGATGCTTCTCACTCCCTAAGCTGCATCTATAAAAACCTGTCACCGTTCTCACTGTACTATCAGATAATGTGTGGTTGTCTGTAATCTTTGTGTTGAAATAAAGACTTCCTGACTGATACTGACTACCTATGCACCTGTGTATACACCACAGCAACATTAATATTTTGAATGTTACGAGTAGTACACACTGCAATTACGACAGAATCCAACTTTCTATAAGCTGTATGTAAGGAGCAGCAACATGCATCGTAAGCTCAGGGCAGTAACTCCTGCTGTTAGGCTAGTGCTCCTTTCTGCTTACATATATGTTCTTACCAGTTCACATTAGGCTGTTTTTTATAGCAATTTCTTCTATGTCAAATAAGATTCAGTAGGAGTAATAGCAATGTTTTTACCAGACATTTGTTTACCAATGAGATGATAATATAAAGAAAAATTCAAGAATTCTTGATGACAAACCTCCTTTCAAAAAACATGGACCGATATAAAAAGTTATCAGAAACGATACATATGTGATGCTTCCTTCTTTTATGTCTTTCCATATTTGTGATGGAGGAGTGGATTGAAAGAAGTAGCTGTTAGCAGATTCATACATTTTTCACAAAGTAATTGGAGTTGAGGTGTGGAAAAGAGTACTGAAAGCCACATTCATAATTCATCCCCAGGGCTTTCTTGTGACTTCCACAGAGCTGCAATAACTTAAAGAGAGCATTTTGAAAATCAGGTTAGGCTGACTAGAGGCCATCTCATGAATACTGTCATTAGCAGCCAAGATAAGTTACTGATTGAGAAACAGAGCCGCTTGTTAGCTAACCTTGAAATAGCACTTAGTGGGATCACTTCAGTTTAAAATTAAGCAAATTGCTCAGCAAAGACCATAGACTCCAGAGTGATCTGAAATAAGAACTCCGGCAATGTAAAGCTATCCAGTTTTTGGCTGCCTCTGGCTCTCCTGCAGTCAAGAGACCCAGCACAGTAAGTCAGCAGATAGTTATTTGCTCTTTTGTCAGTTCAGTTTTCTGCAAAATCAACACACAGCAATGGCTGGAGGAAAGGCCTGACAAGCACTGGCTCTAGCACAAGGTGAGGAATGGGACTGCAGGGATATGTGGGCCCCTGTCACTGACAATTAGGGACGTCTAGACTGCTATGAAAACAGTCTCTTACATTAATGCTCACTTTCCATTCCCACGGAGATACATTAATAACTGCTACAGATTCACTTGGGAACAGACTTTTATTCTTGATTATCTACCATATCCAGAACTGTGCAGAAATACATTTATCTTTATCTGACTTACCCTCTATGAATAAAGTGCTATTCCATTGCATAAAGGGCTTTGTCACCCAGAAGGGGTGGGAATTATTGTGACTCCAGACAGTTCCCCCAGGACTTCACTGAGCTCAGAGTAAATTCTTTGTATATTGCAAAATGTTTTAATCAAACTTGCCCAGACACTGGACAATTTGAAGGCTTATGAACATATTTTGTGGAATTATCAGATATATCTTCAGAATTTGAATATATATACTCAGAACACAAGAACTAACTTTTCCAATGAAATAATACAGAGCTTGTTTTCACGTTTTGTACATTTTATGAAAGAATGAACAAAGCTATAAATGCTTTAAAAGAAAAAAAGGAAAAATGACAAAAGTAAGGGCAGGCAGTGGCAATAGAAGAAGACATGGTTCACAGAATCACAGAATGGCCTGGGTTGCAAAGGACCACAGTGCTCATCCAGTTCCAACCCCCTGCTGTGTGCAGGTCACCAACCAGCAGCCCAGGCTGCCCAGAGCCACATCCAGCCTGGCCTTGAATGCCTGCAGGGATGGGGCATCCACAGCCTCCTTGGGCAACCTGTTCCAGTGCCTCACCAGCCTCTGGTGAAAAACGTCCTCCTCATATCCAACCTAAACCTCCCCTGTCTCAGTTTAAAACCATTCCCCTTGTCCTATCACCATCCACCCTCACAAACAGCTGTTGCCCCTCCTGTTTATCCGCTCCCTCCAAGCACTGAAGGCCACCATGAGGTCTCCCTGCAGCCTTCTCTTCTCCAAGCTGAACAAGCCCAGTTCCCTCAACCTTTCCTCACACAGAGCTGCTCCAGCCCTCTGCTCATCTCAGTGCCTCCTCTGGCCCCGCTCCCAGAGCTCCACGTCCTTCCTGTGCTGGGGGCCCCAGGCCTGGACGCAGCGCTGCAGATGGGGCCTCACAAGAGCCGAGCAGAGGGGGACGATCACCTCCCTCTCCTGCTGGCCGCCCCTTTTTCATGCAGCCCAGAACACAGCTGGCCTTGCGGGCTGCAGGCGCACACTGCTGCCTCATGGCCAGATTCTCATCCACCAGGACCCGAAGTCCTTCTGCGCAGGGCTGCTCTCAAGGAGATCTTCCCCCAGATTGTATCAATACCTGGGATAATACATGGTTGGAGAAAGGAAGAAAAACTTGACTTACCCCACTGGTATCTGCACAGATAGTCCACCTGGATAATAATGCCCTGCAAGATGAAAGGCAGCTGTAATCTCAGCTTTTCTATCTGATGGCTGTATGAGTTAGTTTCCTTTTAATATGCATCCAGCCATCAGATTCACACAGTACATTTAGAGACACACTCAAAATTAGAGTGTAATTACAGGTGCTGCAGAGACAGAGCAGCACTGTGACAAAGCACAGAGGTGTGGTAACAGGGGATGTGTGTGTTGGGAGGCTGGAGGTGAGGCTGGAGGTGCAGTGGTTAGAGAGTTTTCCAGAGCACTCCTTGGGCAGTGCCCTAACATGCTGCCTGGGAGTGGTCTATGCTACTGCATGCCAGGTTTAGAGGAATAGAAGCCATCTGACTCAAGTAGCAAATTTTTCCTCTTTAAAACCACAGTTAAATATGATCGCTCACTCTGCTTCATATCCCTGTGAGCTGCTCTTCAGGTATTTTTGCCATCTTAGTCTCAAAAACTTTCCTAATCCTCTGTTTCCAAATCTACCTATACATAACTATCACAACCAGTCTTTCAGTTTATCTACTGCTAAATACACTGTTCAAAATTACTTTTTCCCACATATGAAATATATATATATATTTGCTGTGAATGTATCTTGCTCATTTTTGTGGTCAGAGCACAGCAAACTATCCATCTACATACTTTTTTTCCCCCTCAAATTATTTAAAGGTGATAGCAGTGTATTTCAGTGCAAACAGGTTGCCCAAGGAGGCTGTGGATGCCCCATCCCTGCAGGCATTCAAGGCCAGGCTGGATGTGGCTCTGGGCAGCCTGGGCTGCTGGTTGGTGACCCTGCACATAGCAGGGGGTTGGAACTGGATGAGCACTGTGCTCCTTTTCAACACAGGCCATTCTATGATTCTATGTCAGGATGCTTGTGGTATTCATAGAGCAGCGCTATATAGAAGACTCATGGTTCAGCATTTCTTGCAAATCCCTTTGTGTATTTCTAGCCTTTGTATGACATCATCGGCAACATGACAGTTCTGAAATAATCCCACGGTTGGAGAATGAATGGCAGCTGCTTTAATAGCTCGCTGTGTCTCACTGACAGAACTGAATGCACACAGTAAAAATAATAATAATTAAGAAAATCCAGCAAGCTATCCAAAGCTTCTGCAAAGCGTCCAAGAATGTCTCCCACCCAGATTCAAATAGAAAACCGCAACAGTGATGCTTTATTCACATCCTATCTGTAAATAACACACCTCATGTTCGCAAATAGAACAGGACACGAGGTGGCTGCCAGCAGACAGGCTTTCTGCCAGCTCCAGGAGCCAAGCCCGCGTGTTTTCCACAGCCCTTCACACACCCAGCAACGGGCGGCAGGGAGAAGAGCTTCGTCACACGAGGAAGGGCTTAGGAACCTCGGATGGCGTTTGGTGAGTCACAGGATCACGGGATGGCGGAAGGGACCCGCGAGGATCGCCGAGCTCATTCTCCACACAGGACCACCCGAGCTTGTTCCGCGCCCTGCGGTGACGACCCTTCGAGCGCTTCTCACTCAGATCTCGGCTCCGTCTCGCCGCGCCACGCATTTATCGCTGCCTATTCTCCCACCCACCATCACCGTGATCCCTTCCCGGACCCGCTCGAGGTCCCCGGGGGCGGACTTTGAACCAGCCCCGCAGTCGAGCCGGATCCGAGCCTGCGGAGCGCGGCGAATTCCCGTGGGAAGTTTGTGCCTCGCCGCGCCCCGTACCGCCCCGAGCTCTCGGCTCCACGTTGGCCGCGCAGGCGCAGCGACGCGCTCACCTGCTGTGGGAGGGGGGAGCCGGCGGCGGCCGAGCGGGGCAGGGGCCGGGGGTCATCGCCGTCTCAGCGCAGGGGCGAGAGAAGAGGAGGAGGAGCGGGAGGAGGGCGAGAAGGACTACAGGGAGGCAGCGCGCTCCCCTCGCCGCCATGTTCAAGAAGCTGAAGCAGAAGATCAGTGAGGAGCAGACGCCGCCGCGCGGCGCTGGGGGCCGGGCCGCCCCCAACCAACATCAGGTAGCGCAGGGACCGCCGGGGGGTGGGGGGTTAGGATTAGGGTTAGAGTTAGGGTTTGTAGTCCTGCTGTCCGCCCGTCACATCCCCCAGTCCCTTCAGCTTCCCTCATTTGGAGACCGGCTATCACTCGGTTTAGCCCCATGCGTGTTTTTAAAGGTGGAAAAGCTGAGAAAAAATTTTGTTCTCACTTTTACTTTTTTTTTTTTTTCCTTAGCGATAATTCTGTTGGCTTTTTTTTTTTTAATTTTTTTTTTTTTTTTCTTACTTATACTTCTATCAAAGTACATGATTAGCATTGGTTTCTAGAAACGGCATTTCCTAATGAAGCACTGCTGTGTGCAGGCTTTGGCAGCGGCCATGGCCAGAAATGTGATGATTTCATGAGTGTGCCAAAGCAGAAATCTTCTCTGTGCCAGTTGGGTAAAAAAGCCCTGACACAAGTTAACTTTACTTCATCAGACTTTGTGCTGAGACAGGAGCTGTAGCCTGTGCCTTTTTGAGTCTAAGCTGGGTTAAGTATGCTTGAAATCTTGGAATCTAACAGAGTAGAAGTGATGTAAACTCAGCCTCGTGCTAATGGCAGGCTGCAGGCGGCAACTGCGCTCTTCTGACAGATCAGCCATCGGCTGCCTGTGCCCGGGCTGGATGAAACATGATGCATGGGTGATCTGGCGTTGTGTGGTCTCCTGGTTTCGACCCTGCTGACATTCAGCTACTTAATGTTTGTTTTAATTGCTTACCTGTCAAATAGGGGCAGTAATTCTGGAGATAGATTGTCTGCAAAGCTCTTTCACAAAATCACAGAATGGCTTGGATTGGAAGGGACCTCAAGGATCTTGAATCTCCAACCCCCCCGCCACATGCATGGCCACCAAGCTTCACATTTCATAGCAGCCCAGGCTGCCCAGGGCCCCATCCAACCTGGCCTTGAACACCTCTAGGGATGGATGGGGCATCCACAGCCTCTCTGGGCAGCTGTTCCAGCACCTCACCACTCTCATAGGAAAGAACTTGCCCCTGACATCCAACCTAAATCTTCCCTCCCTCAACTTCAAACCATTTCTCCTTGTCCTGTTTTGTAGCTTGTCAAGTTTGAGCCCTTTCATATCTATTCATTTTGAGTCTTCTCTGGAGAGTTGAAGTACATTTTTGTCACAGTCAGGTCAGAATAGCATACTGAGTTGGTGTGAGTGCTGAACTTTCAAGTACAGTGGTAAGAGAGCTGCAGAACTTACTCTTACTTCTAAACAGCCAGATCACAGTACTTAGTACACAATGCTATCACCCAGTTAGCAGGACACTCATTACGTGTCAGTGTTTTCACTATATATGAGTACTTATTAGAAATCAACATAGTGGATAAATTTGGGCCCAAATGGCTGTGGTTGCACTTCTTTATTTTTCTCTCACATCCACAGCCAACAGTTCAATATATTATAGTCTTTACTTGGTTGTTAGCATGGACAGCATTAACAGGACAAATGTTAGCACTGTTAAGTCTTATGAAACATAATATAAGATACTTTCAACCAGTGTGCGCTGCTGTGGGCAGGCTGTGTAACTCAAAGGTTGACATGGAGGAGCAGACAGAACAAGAGGAGACTTTTGTTTATGTGTGAAAATTTCTTGGAGTATTACTTATTCTTTGATCTCTGGTACTACTAGCAGGAAATTGGTGTTATATTTGTTCCTAAAAGTGAAATAAACTGATCTATTAGCTCCCGTGCCTCGTTTCAAAATAGATTCTGTAACTGAGGAAGGAGGGCAAAGGTACTGAGGCCTGTAGAATGTGGTGGAGCCATGCAAAGGTGTGGGAAGTACTTCTGTTCCCTTGCTCTTACTAGAAACATAAATAAACTGTGTTCAGTTTACTGTGTGCTCAGTCATCTATGACAGACACTATGAGTTACCTCCTGGTGAAATACTTTCAAGCCAAGTTTTCCAAATTTCAACACTTTTTGTTCTACGGGACTTGTATCTGCATTCATTTTTGCTCTTTTTGTTCCTGTACCCTGTCACAGGGAGGCTTCACTTGTCATCCCCTCTAGAGGACACCAAACCTGTCAGCTGTGCTCTAGCTGTGGTATGTGAGGCTGTAATTACCTCTCAAACACTGATTAAATCCACAGGCACCATTTCTCCCATCGTAGCATTCATCTGAATGCTTTTTCTCATGAGGTCTTTGCAGGCTTTCCTCTTGCACATGAGTGGTTAGCTAATGGATGTTAGCTCCCTGCATCTGAAAACCTGTCTGATGGAGGACACGTCAGCTTCTGACTGCTGACAGGGAGAAAAAAACTGCTTTTGCAGTTGGAGGCAACCGTTTGATCTTCTGAACTTCAGTTCCGGAATTGTGCTGTTTGTTGCATAGGATCAACGGCTGCTCCTGCTGCCCTGCGTGGTGCCCGTGAAATGGCTCTAAATTGTCTGGCCAGATGAGTGCCAGCAGCAATACCAAATGCACAACCACCCAGGGCAGAGCAAAGAGAGGCCTTCATACTCCTTCTAAACAGCAGCTAAGTGCTGATGAACGTTTGGAAACCTTTCTCACTCTGTGTGGTGAGGGCTAGATGTCTTCCTCATATAACTCACTTTAGGCTAGATGGTGGAAGGAAGAGGAGCTGGGATAGGTTGCTGTTGTTGTGCCTGGTAGCCTTTCAGAGCACCCAGCACAGTCACGGTCTTGAGGCAGACATTTCTTAAGGAAGAATTTATGTATGCAATCGGAATGATGGTGCTGCAACAAAGTGTGAAAGGATTTGAAACTTTTGTTTTTTTCATGGTAACACTGTTGTCTGGTTATGTTGTTGCATTTATCTAAAGGGAAATCTCACTCAGTAGTTTCTTTATATGTAAAACTTGCTGATATTTTAATATTCCTTACTTCGGTATTGAAGTTCTCCAGGTGAATGTTGAAGCAAGAGGCTGGCAGCTACACTTGGGTTGGCTTGGCCTGTTGCAACCTCACTCAACACAGAGTTGTGAAGTGCCTTTGAATGGATGTTCAGTGCTGATAGGAACAATTTTGTACTGACATCAGAAAATGCGTCATGTTCTGCCACTGCCCTTTTCTTTTGCTTAGATGCTATTTTATTTTAAACAGTCTTTTAAAAAGTTTTTCTTCAGTCAGGTTTTTTTGCTAATTTCTTAAAGGAATTCGATGGTATTCCTTATGTGAATGATCAAATGCCTGTCAGAGTGCAAAACTTTTGAGCCATAAACTAAACATGAACATGTTAACATAAACTAAACTTGAACATAAACATAACGCATGAATACTTTAAACAAGTGTTAATACAGACTTGTTGTATTATGAAGCTTGAGTTTCAAGTGTGGACAGAGAGCACCATGGTTGCTAATAATCAAAATAAGTATTTTGTTGCATGCTTTCATGGCTGTTTCATGACATGTTATGCTGTGTAGACTTTGTGCTGGGTACAGTCATAGGTGGCATAGGAAGCTGATTTTGGTTTCTTTAAAAGGAAGATGTACACAGGGTTTTGCTGACATGTTATAGCCAGTAATTGCTAAAATAAATGAAATAAATTATAAATAAATAATAAATAAATTATTTATTAATAATTAAAAATAAATTAGTTCTGAACTGGTGATGTTATTGGTTGTTGATATATGTGATTTCTGTATAGGTTCCCCCCAAGTCTCCTCCACCAACTGACAAAAGAAGCAGATCGTCTTCATTGGCAGAGCAGAATGATGAAGGCACTTCAACACCAGACAAAGAGGTCAGTTCAGAACTAGTTTTCTCTATTTTTTTTTGCTTTAATATTTCCTTTAAAAAAAGCAAAACAAAAAGAAAAACAGCTTTGCATTGAGTAACATTTTTTGTTGTTTCTCAGTCTATTTCTTGTGCATTTATACACAAGAACAGTCTTATAGGTTAAATCCCATAGTGTTGACTGCTAGTGAAATGGAACTTCAAGCTGTAGCTTGAATATTAAGAAACTTTTAAAATGTTTCTTGGAGTTTTAAAAATCTTATCCCTGAGCTGCTCAGCAACTGTGACAGAAGTGACATTCAGAGAGATTATTTTTTCTTCCCTTTTGTTTGAAAAGTTGGGGGAGTTCTGTTAGCTGTTGGGGTAAATTGAGCCTAAAGTATTGAAGTGAAGCCTTATCAGTGTTTCTGACTGTACCAGTAATAATTATCAAATTTCAGAACAGTCTCAAAAAACAAACAAACAAACACAAACAAGAAAACACCAGCCTAAAAATACAGGCATAAAATATGATTAAATTTGCAATGACTTGCATAAGCAAGCTGGAGATAATCTGAACTTGTCCTTGTTCAGATTGAGCACTGTGCATTTTGCTGGGGGTTTTTTTTGTTTGCTTGTTTGTTTTTAATGGCAGGATTAAAAATAAATGAAAAAAGAACCGATTTAGAGAATGTGCAATAGACTGGAGTGGTGAAGCAGGGAATGCTGGTGATTCTGTGAAATTGTCAAAGGAGATCTTCAGCTCCTAGGTATAAAACCAAATTTCCTGGTTTTGACTGGGGAAAAGAGAAAAAGGTGCACTTTCTTACCATGGGCCCACCTACTTCAGTTTTTAACACATTTTTGTCAGCTGGTAACCAGTTATCCTGAAATTTGCCTTACACTGTTGAAAACACTGCCAGTGATTAATGCTTGGCAGTTTGTTTTCTGCAGTGATAGCAGAAACAAAGCAAAGACTATCTTGTGGTTCTGGTTTGTGCTTTAGAACAGCAATATTAAGGTTTCTAATAAATAGTGTGTTTTTTTTTCCTGTACTCTTGCATATATAGAACAACTTCCATTTGTCACTGGAGGGAGGCTTTGTCTGAACTGATACTCCATAGTGTCAGCAAGCAGTGTAAGCCCTGGTAAATTATTAAGCATTTTAGGAAAGTACTTTGCTGCATTTGTTTGTTTTTGTATTAAGTGCCTCAAGACAACAAGTAGAATGTGATAAAGGTTAAAGGAACAATTTGACTGGGGTGGTAAGTCGCTTTTAAGCAGCAAAAGCTTAGTGGAATATGCTTAGTGAAGCTATGAGACACAGTGCTGTTTGTCTGTGACTGATTCACTGGGTTTTGTCAGTCACTGATTTGGCACTGCCAACATGAAATTTTCCTCTGTTTTCAGTGGCAAATAATAAGGGAAAAGAGTAAGTGGTTATTCTCCTCTTCCCTTCTATTATGCAAGTACCAACTGTTTTGTCCACTCAAATAGTACAACTTACTCATTGAGTCAAACTCAGTTTTCTTTAAATTGCCTTTATTTTTGAGAATGGCAGCTTTTATTCCGTATCTGAAGAAGGTTCACATTCCTAAAAGCTTATCTTCTTCTTTAGTTGATTTAATAAAAAATATTAAAACAAACAAATCCTATCTCCACCATTCTGATAACGTCGTATTTTAAGAAATGAAAACATTCTGAAGTATTGTTGAGCTCTTCTGACTTTACCTATATATATATCAACACTTCCTGGGCCGTCCTTCATTTTTGCCAATTTTGCCTTCTAGTGTTTCATTTGATTTTGTTGTGCCCCAGTTTCTTTTTTCTAGTTTGCTCTTCAAGACAAACAGGAGAAGCAAAGAATCCCCCACAGGACATGCCAGGTTTTGCTGGAAGAACATTATCATGCTCTAAATACAGTGATTACTCTTGGAACAATCAGAGAGAGAGGGAGAAATAAGATTAAGAATGGCAGTGGAGTACTAAAGTGACCCCAGATTTATAGTTATCCCTTGGCATAGGGGGTTGTTATGAG
Source organism: Lagopus muta (assembly GCF_023343835.1). Taxonomy (NCBI): domain Eukaryota; kingdom Metazoa; phylum Chordata; class Aves; order Galliformes; family Phasianidae; genus Lagopus; species Lagopus muta. The sequence continues at coordinate 48,051,599 of NC_064439.1, read as the reverse complement.
AATTTTGCTTATGAAACACATTCTGTAATTAAAATTCTGAAAGCAGTAAGGATGCTAAAGGAATGAAAATCTCTGTTTTTTAACAAGGTCTGTTTTCACATCAAATGGAAATTTTACTGAAAGAAAGATAAATGGCATTAAAGCTTCTTTTTCCAAATATTACTCATAAATATTAGGACTGGTTAAAAGCAGAAAGTCTTTCAAGTGTATTTGTTGAACTTTCCTAAAGTTCAGCTCAGTGGCAGTATTTATAGTGCTTTAAAGTAGATGCAGATACTACAGACCATCTCTGAAAATACACACAGTAATTATAGGGTAGGAGGAGAGAATTTTAAGCAATGTTATTATTTGATCATTCATATGTTATTATGTATGTTGTCAACGGTGTTACGAAGAACTAAGGTTAGACAACATTTAATTCACTGAAAATGTTTGGCTTTGAAGGATGCTGTAATGTTTCTGTAGTACATGGATAGGTATTAACCAACATGGTATAGAAAGCTTAAGCAAATAGAACTCTGCAGTGTTTTGGAGTTCCATTGTGTGTTTTTTCACCTCTCACTGGTCTATTCTATTTTAGTATGTATAGATTAATAGGTATTTTAATAGATAAATGTTCACAGAATCACAGAATGGCCAGGGTTGGAATGGACCTCAAGGATCGTGAATCCCCAGCCCTCTGCCACAGGCAGGGCCACCAATCTCCTCATTTAATGCCAGCCCAGGCTGCCCAGGGCCCCATCCAACCTGGCCTTGAACACCTCCAGGGATGGACGGGGCATCACAGCCTCTCTGGGCAGCTGTTCCACCACCTCACCACTCTCATAGTAAAGATGTTCTCATACTTTTGGTGCTGCAATGTCAAGGCTACAGGTATGGCGTGTGGAAACTGCAATGTAAATTCAATATGTTTAGAATTGAAAAAAATCAGAGTGAATTAAACTTGTAATTGGCAATATGATCGTGATCAAAGAATTACAATAAAACCTTCAGGCAAACATTCTTACTTGATACTCTTCAGTGACAACTTTTTCTTTGTTTTTTTTTAACTGCAAGTGCTGTCAGATTTAAAAAACCTCTGCATTTCATTTAAGGAACACTCGCATAAGTTTCTTTTATTGTTGCCTTCATTCTTTGGCTTCTATTTCAATAAAGCTGTGACTCTCCATGGAGGATACAGAGAAGCTTGTTTTGTTTTCTGTATAAGGAAAAAGCAGAGGTCTCTTCTTATGTGAGATGAAAGCATTTATTGATACTTAGCTAGAACTTCTTCAAACAAGTTGTCCATCAAGTGCTTTCTGCATCGGACTTCTTGTCATTCGAAACAGATCTGCATGATTAAAACCAAATTCTTGCTACTTCCAGTCTTTTCCAGAGAAGAACAGAGTTTGGTTTTCAAATTTCAGTCTGTTGAGCAGAATTTGAGGGCAAATGCATCAATCATCCTCCTTATCTTTCCTAGAAATTCAAATTTTTCTGGTATGCACAAGGGCTGCTCCGTAAGTAATGCCTTGTATTTTATTGTTTTGGCCCACTGTGTCAGACATGGATGTTGGTAATATGGTGATAAAGGTTGAACCTTCCCACCAGTATTCCATTACGTTTTGTTGTCATGCGAAAGATGGCAGCAGAGGGGCAGTCTAACAGAATGGTATCTGATATGGAAGTGCATCTGAAGCAAATGTGTGTCCTTGAATTCGTCCACGTGGAAAAAATGGCACTTTTTGATATTCATTGACACTTGCTGAACGTTTATGGCCACCAAACAGTGTATGTGAGCACAGTGAGACAGTAGGTGGTGTGTTTTGGGAGTGGGCAGCAACTTGAAAGACAAACCAGATTCCACAGGGTCATGCAGCTTTTTAACTTGCTCTGCCAATGAAGTGGTGCTGTTGTGCTCTTTGAATCTGTTGTGGTTTCCATGGAAATAAATGGGAGGCATTACTTTGGGAGCAATCTATGACCTATGTAGTACCACTTGCCAAGTCCTGTCCACCCAGTGAAGATTAGAAAGGTAGTTTGGGGCCACCAAGCACGAGCAAACAGCCAATAGCTTGCTGTGTAGGACTTGTCAGTTATCCAGGTCCAGATATCACTCACATCCTCAGGAGTGTCATGGAAGTAACAGCAGAGCACTGTATATTTAGCTCCCTTTAGAGCTAAAGATAAACTAGCAGTGGGCTTCTCAGGCTTTATGTTGACTTCTAAAATGAATTGAAACACTTTTCTAGCATAGGCTAATAATAAAAGAAGCCAAGTAAAACTGGAAATAGTTTTTGTTTTTCTACTTTTGTTAGTGCTGCATCTTTTATTTATTCATCCAGTTTGAAGTACTTCCAAATAAATACTGCCAGGATCAGTCTCTGTTAAATGCAACTTCAAAACTGAGTTTTGGAGGCTGTACAACCTAGTTCTTATCTAAAGCTTGTTTTTTATAGCTCTTGATGCATGCACAGATTTGTTTAGATAGCTCATGAAAATGAAAGCAAATCCAGAAAGGGCTGTTTGTTCAGTATTACCTCTTCCTGTAAATGCTTCAGAAGTTCAGAACTCATCAATTGAAGCTTTTTTAATTGGAGAGAACTCTTGAACTTTGAGTTCTTTCTCCAGTATTTTAATTCCACGAACACAGTAGAAATGAGGTATGAAGAGATCATTATGAATTGCACAAACCTATTCAATAAGCAAATTACTGAATTATTCACAACTTTTCTGGCTTTCCCCGTATTGGGCAAATAAACTTTTTTTTCCTTTTATTTTTTTTCTTTTTTCCCCCTTACTGTTGGGGAATGGTATATTCCTCTTAGTTACACCTGATAGCTGATATCCCTGGCTTCTTGAGCAGAATGAGTGAACTACTGGCTTGTCTTTTAGTCAAGCTTGTAGTATAATCTCTTTCCCTCGGTTTTACTGTACATGTATGCATGGAAAACTGTACACATACAATTAGAGAAGCTTCTAAACATCAATATACTTGAAATGCACATGCACCATGATGTATTTGGCTAGCAAAATGTGTGAATTTGCAAGTTTACATAACAGCATCTTCATCTGAAACTGAGAGGGAATGACTGCCTTTGACAACCAAGCGTTATGTATGTGCAATATGAATTGATTCAATAATTCCCATCTTCCATGAACAGTAAGAGTTGAGTTGCACCATAATCCCCCTTAAATTCTGTCTTTTCTTTCACAGCCTTCTAAGAAAGCTTTTGATGTAGGGGTCATAGCTGCTTTAGTTTATGCATTCCATTCTTCAGAGTCGGCGGAGCAAAAGAAGATTTGAGCGGGGTGATTCTTCAGAGGGAGGAAGAATAGCAGAAGCTATAAACATGATTGGTTCTGGGGTTCAGCCTTCAAAGAACAAGTAAGACTGCTTAACCAAGACCAGACTTGAGGGCTGAAGAAACTCTGTTTCTAAAACCCTGAAGAGATTAACTCTCAAGTAACAATACATAGTACTTAAAGAAGTGTAGCATCATCTGGTCTTTTGGTTAATTATTTAATTTATCTCATTTCTAACTTTTTCTGAAAGGTAGAAATCCTTACTGTTGGTCAGTAAGATAAAGTAGAAGTTCTGTATTATGAGAAAAGATCAGCAACATCACATACTTAATTTGGTGCCTGAGTTAAAAGTCAGTGTGCAATAGGGAGTTCATTTGTTCATTTACCATGGAGCATGTTTGAAGCATAGAATATCGAAAGATTTTAGTAGCATTTTAGTTTTTTTTCTCTAAAAAGCTTTAAGAGCAATTTAATGGCATTCAGAGCACTAGAGAAAACTAATTAAAGCATTACTTAGATTTTTGCAAATTCTCTGGTCTGAAGCATGCTAGGAACAATCGGATTCTCTACCTGTCTAGTTTACTGATTACATCAACTGACATTAGGCTGAGGTGGTAGTGCTAATGATACATTACATAGCTTAGCAGTAGATGATGCTTAATGTTTCTGACCCCGCTAAGGTGATTAGGAGTGGCACAGCTCTCAAGAAGGAGAACCCATTGTGGCAATATTTACAACGGTTTTGCTTTGGCAGGCTGCCTTTTTTTTCTTGTTGCTTTTTTCTTTTCTTCTTTTTTCAGGTATGGGTGAATCATTTTTAGTGACTAATAAAAAAAAAAAAAATAGCTAGCACTAACACCATGCAGAACTGTTAGAAATGAAGAAATGCTAATAAAAATGATATATACTTTGGGAAGTATTTGGTAGTGTTATTATAAGACTTATCTAGCAGCACTGCCTATAATATAACTATATAAAATAGCAGGTAATGAATTGCTGGAGCAAAATATGTATGAGCAACTACTTAAACATTTTCAGTGTTGAGCATCCAACATCTGAGAACAGAGGATGAGTTCATTAATGAGAAGATAAAGCCAGTTTTAAAAGGGCTACTTTAACCAATAAGTATCATTCTTGGACCATGACTCTCTTTTGTAGCTGTTTGAAGTGTGAAGCTCATCTGCTGGTTACTGGGAATGAAGTATCTTGTGATCTCATTTTCACATGATTTTCTGTTCTGCCTCAGGCACTTTTGTTGTCTTCTACCTGACTTTGTTTGTAGGGTTTGTTCCTTCCCTTTTGTGCTAGCCTTGTCTTCTTGGCAGTAGGCTCGAGCAACAGCATGGTAATGTAGTGATGTGCTTGCTTCAGGCTTCTGGTTATCATTTATGAAACTCAGCAGTATTGTTAATTGCTTTCTATTGTTTGTGTTAACAATTGTTTGCGACCCAGAGTTGTATGTCGGCAGATTTAAGTAGTATGGCATAAGAAATAAGAAAGCATGTATGAATTTAACAACGTAACAATAAGTAGCGTGCATTGGGGTGGCTTAGGCTATGCAGATGCTGGTACCTTGGATATGCTTATCTTGCTATGGAAAAGCTGCCAATTGTCTGCCAAGTAGCTGGAATGAATTTTTAAGATCAACTCCATTGTTTAAGCTTCTTTATTGTCTTTCCCATATGGTTGGGTGTGGGTGAGTTTTTTTTCTTGTTTTGTTTGGCTTTTTGTGTGTGTGTGTGTGAGAGAGACAGTACTGCTTAAGCCCTCCTGCTAGAACCTTATTACACTTATATAGATGTGGACTTAAAGGCATTACTAAAAACAACCATTCTTGGATGACTGTCCACTTTTTTATTTCAGATGAAGAATAATTTCTTAGAGGTGAAATAAGATTTTTTTTTTTAATACAAGTTGTTTGGGTAATGCAAGGAATTTGGTTTATGCAAAATAATGCTGTGGTGAAATTGCACAGTCTAATATTTTGAGAAGCAAGCATTAGCCTACCATTGCTAGGAAATGGTAATTAGAACCATCTGGATTCTTGAAGTCCTTGGCAGTCATGTTTTGAAAGCGATTAATCTAAGCTGAAAGTAATGTAAGTTCCATTTCTAAAATGTTCATCATCTTTTGGTTAATAGTGTTCACCATAATCTGGGTACAAGTACTTTCAAAATGGTGTTTCATCATCCTAACTGGTGTTGTCTAAACGTTATCCTGTATAAAGCATTCTGCATCTTAAACATTTCATCAGCATTTTATTTCTTACTGAGAATTTATGTACTTCTGATTCGTGAGGCCATCAGGCTTTCCTGTAGCACTGCTGCTTTGTGATTATACACTTCTTTTGTGATTGTTTTTCACATGTAGTTTTGAGAGCAAAGAGGGCTCAGTGAGATCAGAAGGCAAGTCACCAACAGAACTTAAAAAAATAAGTCAATGTCAGTACCTGAAATGCTTTCATTATGTTGGGCTTGAATACAATACTTTTCAAAAACTGTTTCCCATTCTTCTAAATAATGAACTGAATGATCTAATGCATAATTGTGCTCTTGTCCTACCTTTATCAGTGTCTTGTCTCATGAACTGCTGTACCTTCTGACAGTGTTTTCAGTAGTCAAAAAACAGTACAATTTTGCAACCTTCTTTACCTTATCGTTTGATTTATCTTCGTTTTCGTACTTTTTGCATTGAATGACAGCTTCTAGCCGGGATGATAGCAGAGCCTGCTTTTCTCTCTGAGTATACTATCTTTGCTTTGGATCCCACCAAGCAACCTAAGCCACAGAGTGACGGTGTGGTGAGTCCTCCCACCCCTCTTAGTGATGCCTTTAGGAGAGGCAGGAGAGTCCTGTACTAGAAGGCAAACCTAGTGTTGCTTGTGGCTTGTTCTCACAATGGCATCTTAACTACCTTGTTGCTAACCCTGCACTAAATTTCACTGAGTTAGTACCTGATAGCTCCTGGCTGGTGTGCTGTATGATGTGAATTTATTGTAACACCTAAATTAACACATTTTCTGTTACATGGGTAACAATACTTTACTCAACTTTTAAGTAATTGTTGCACAAATTTGTACACTTGTTGCTTAGAATTCGATAATGCTATTGAAAGTCTTCCTCTTCATTTTATGTATGTTTGTATTTCAAGATAAATAAATATGATAAACACTGAGATTGCATGTAATTTTTGGACACAGAAACATTTTGCTGCCTACAGTGGAAGGCTCAATGTAACTTACTGTTGATGGCAGTAGGAAATCGTTATACAGAGACAGAGAAATTCAACTGCTTCTAATTGGTAACCTGAATGGTATTACTGTGAGGCTGAATGGACTTTTTTCCTAAATTGTTAGATTTCATTTTAAATATATAGTTGTTTGCCTGGAAATGTTGTTTGCATAATATACAAATTATGCAGATGGCAAAGCCTGGTTGGAAGAGAACAAGACAACTGGAGAGAAAATAGCAGGCACAAGAAGGAAAGTGGCCTTCTAATTTCTGACATATACAGAAACAAAGCTGTGTGATTCTGATTGCTGCCACGGAACTGGGGTGTCCTCCTTCACGTGCTTCAGAGCCATGGCATTCCTGAGTGCACAGCAATTCAAAACATGCTAAAATCGTGGAGTCACATATCATCCTCAATTCGTGATTCCTTACGTTCCTTTTCTGATTTAGCAAGTCCTTTCTTGCTGCTCATCCAGAGGCTGAAAATGAAAAGACACTGAAGGCTGTAACAGGGTGTACACTATGCTGTGATGGGATTGTCTCAAGCTAGAAATGATGAGACTGAAACTGCTAGAAAAGGTGATTTGTGCAAAGTCTTTGTGTGTGCCAGAGTGTTTTTTGCTTGTTATCTCAGAGCACAGCTTCATTACTAGCTCAGGCATGGTGCTCACCAGATTGAGCTTTTTGATGATGGGCAAAATTGATATTCAGACTACTGAAATCTGAAGCTTTGGAATAGTTTTTAGATTTTGTAAGCATTTTTTTTTTCCTTTTTAGTTTCTAGATATTTTGACCACATTCAAGGTCCAGTAATAGTTACTTTAAATTCTGCAGATAAAATTAAGCGTAAACAATCATGGACTGTTTTTCAGTACACTGCAGAATATCCCTTGTACAACTGGATTGTGAAAAGAATGCTCCAAAGTTGCCTTTGCATTCTCTGTATATACTTCAGTGCCAGCAGTCGCCATCTTGTATGTTTACATGCAAAGCTGCGTGCGCTGCAAGTAATTATAATGTGGGAGTTATAGGTAATGTGTTACCAATGAGTGTTTAATAAGCTTACCTGTAAAACTGATTCTATTTTCTGAACCTTTTGACAAGAAGTGCTCTCAGTGTAAGAATTCAGGACGGGGCAGTGAAGAACAGAAAACAGTGATGAAAAGTCTTCAAGGAAGAAGAGTGCTGGTTATTACAGATACAAGAAAACCAAAGATGAGCATGTGGGAAACCTGCATAAACTAAAGATACAGGAAAATGAGCATTTCATCAGCACACACAAACATATAAATAAGTTTTGCTAAGACAGGCTGGTATTTTAGCTGTGTGTGTACAGGTGATGTGTGATCCAAGAGAATGGGCAGCAGGGCGAAGCGGCTGGAACTGTGCTGGCTTTTTTGCTCAGCATTGAGGAGGCTGGCGTAAGCTCTCTGCTAACTGAGCTTTGGGGATTTCCTTACATGAAAAAATACAGTGCAGATATTGTTGGATGTGGAGGTATTTTTTTGGAGAGGAAAGATTGTGGGGAAAAAAATGTATACAAAACCCTTCTTCCTTCCTCCATAATTTACTCAAAATTTTGTGGTGCTTGAGGAAGAGAGGAACACAGAACAGTAGAGTGTTTTTAAATACAGACACTTAAGCTTTAAATTTTTAGGCACATGAAAATATTTATACCCTTAGGAAATAAATAGTAAGATAAATTTGTTTTTGCATTTGTTTTTGCAGTTTGCATTTCAGGAATAAGAATGTAGGGAAGTACAAATATCAAGAGTTCCCTGAGGGTTCCAGTTAAAATTGAGCTCTGGTTTATACCTCTTAATGACGGAAAGCAAACATTTTATTAATAATTGTAAACGTAGCTGTCTTTGGATACAGATACAGTTGTTGTGTTATGTTCTGGGCAATAATGGAAGGCTTCTGTTGGTCAGGAAGCCTGTCATTTCTCTAGAGGTTTTAAGACTCAAAATGCCCACAGTTTTTGCTTCCAGTTTCACCAAACCAACTCTTGAGGCTTACAAGAGGCTTCTAAGCTCTTCAAAGCCTCTTGAATCTATATTTATATATAGCAACCTTTATTCATGCTTACCTTTCACTTTATGGACACTACAGAATGACCCTTTGCCCTAGAGCACAGGCTAGGGCAGTTAGAACTGCAGCAGCTAGGTATGTGAGGGTCCAGGTTCTACATGAAATATAACCAGTGCATTCTTGTGATTTATTCTGATAGCAAATACAGTCCTAAATGTAGGCTCTGCTTCTGTTTACGTAGGCTGAAAGCAAAGATACCAGCACAATGAAGAGGAAAACTTTAAAAGAGGTGGCATTAGTTTCAGTTTTGAGATGGCATTTTTTTAAAGGATCTTAACAGTTGAAAAGGATACTTTTTTTGTATGTGTTTATAAATTTAATGTTATAAATCTAATTACTCTTGCGTTTTAAAATGACTTAAATATTATTAAAGTATCATTATGAAGTAGATGTACAAAACGTTATGAAGTAGATGTACAAACCCTACACAGTTTCCTTTAATTCTACTGATAATAATCAGAATAGGTGGTTTTTGAAAGGTGTAGTTAGTGTGAATTCTTGCTGAAGTATGTCTTTTCTCTCCTGTTTGTCGAGTACTAGACCTGGACTATCACCACTGAAATAAATAATAAATAGATGCTTTATTATAAAGCAGAAAGTAGTTTTTTATTTGGATTACCCTTACTGCTGGCTTTCCAGTTAAGAAATGAGAGAACAGGTAATGCAGCCCAGAGTAAAACCTGGGAATGCTTTAGTTCAAAAACCAGTAAGAGCTCTTAATCCATTAAAACCAAACCCACTATGACAATGTGGTGCTATTAAATGGAGCGCAGATTTTGTTCAAGCCAGACGAAATGCAATTTCCAAATCCAGGCAGACTTGCTGTGTGGCTCATTATTGCTCGTTTCACCTAGTCTGAGTATGTGTGGGTATCTGCTAATTTCTCGAGCTTACTTAGCTGTCTGGATTTCTATCTTCTGTGACATTTCAATAATTTATTGAGTTTGGTCCATATCAAACCATACTGAAGCCCCTTTTTTTTTCTGATGCATTCCTCTGATGCTTGTGCTTCCATGCATATCTGCACATCTTAATTGGAAAGTTACATTGCTCATAACCCTATTCCTTATATTTTGTTCAGTATTTTTCAGTGCTTCTCTTGGAAAAAAATAATATCCAAGAGAGTTTCTAGCTTGTTCTACTACATCACTGTGACCTGACTTCAGCACTAGAAAACTCTCTGAATCTGTTCAGGTTAGGGAGCACCTGAGCACAGGGCATAGGAACAGCAGAACAGACAAAGGACAGAAAGGTCTGAAATCCATAATAAAAATAAAACTATTGTTTTTGTAGAATTTTTTTCCCCTCCTTATTTGGGAGTGCAGAAAAATGTATGTGTCCAGTCTTACACAAGATGTGTTCTCTGAAAGTCTAATATTGGGCTTTCTTGGAGTCTAAAACAGTGTTAGTGTTAATGGTGTATTTGTCCAAGTAACAAGTTTTTGTGTTTTTTTTCCCCTCTTTCTATGCCTTCTTAAGTAGAGGAGGATGATGTGATTTCAGTGTTCCTCACATCAGCTGTAGACACTGATCCCCAGTTCAATTTTTTTTTTCCCCTTGCTGTTACTTTGTCTTTTTCTGATGTTCCTTTGATCTGTGCATAAATGTTACATAAATAATCATTGTGAATAATTTAATTGGAAATGTTGGTGTTTGCGGATGTCTCATACTAATCTATGCACACATAGCTGCTTGGTAGTTCTCTATATTGCAGCAGTATGTTTGGAGTTTAACAAACTAGCTTGTTTGCATGAACATATCGGAATAAACATTTTAAAGTACTAGAAACACAGACAAGAAAAAAGCATGGGTGTCATTTGTAGGAATGATGAAATCTAGTCATTAGTCTATTCCTTCTAACTGTTGTTTTTCCTCCTGCAGCATTTACCTAAGCAAACAGTTCCCAGATCGACTGAAAACGATGGAAGTGAGCCAGCATCCCCTCAGGTACTTATGGGGCTTTTGTTTTGTCTTTCACTGCCATGTTTCATTTGTATTAATTTAGCCAAAGTGCCCAGTGTGCATCTTCATGCTGGAGAAGGGATGAGAAGTACTTTGGCATGTTACTAAGATGGTATTAAGATAGAGTTACTTTCTAGCTGAAGGAAAAGAATTGATAGGCTTAAAAAAAGTCGTCACTAGTAATAAGGTGGAGGTCATTCTTTAATACACCTCAGAAATAGGTCTGGGTTGCTGGAGTGGGATTAGCAGCAATTCCTACTGTGTGCATTCCAGCCTTTGTGTGGGCTACATCGTTTGGTAGTGCTGTAAAGTCACTGCTGTAGCACCAGCAATGCGTATCTCCATAGCATGGGCTCTGCTGTTTTAAAACCTCACAAGGATTTGTGTTGCACAAATCAGTAATTGCATTTTGTGTAAAAATCTTAAAACCATTTAAAATGAAAAAGAATCTTCAAGATCCCGTTAGAACTGTTGTACAAGGACTTTTACAATGAGTTTATTTTCTCAATCGTAGGAAAAGGTTTTGGTATCTTTGCGATAAATGCAAACTTCTGTTTAATACATCAAGAAGTGAGTCACATTTATATGTTTTAATTTGAGATAAAAAGTAAATGCAGCTATTTGTTTTAGTTACGTATTCACTTTCTGATGGGCTTGCACAGTAATATATGCTTCCAGGAGAGTAAATCAGAGCTGCAGTGTACTGAATTTAGTTGTTCTCTGAAACTGCCCACACCTGGTAGTTTGCACGGCTGTTTTTTCCACACAAGGAGGTGACTGCTAAGGGAATGGTAGAGATGGTGTCATCTCTAAGGTGCTCTGTTGGGTGACAGTGGTTCCTTGACCTTACTCAGGTCTCTGTTTCCTCAGCCTTACTGTTTTTGTCTGCCTAAAAGCAGTGCAGAAGTAACTTCTTGTTTGGGTTTTCGCAGCCAAGTGATGCTCAGTCATTCACCCAGCGTCTTCAGCTCCGAGTTCCCTCCATGGAGTCACTGTTTCGAAGCCCAGTGAAAGAGTCCCTGTTCCGCTCTTCTTCTAAAGAGTCCCTGGTACGAACGTCCTCCAGAGATTCTCTGAATCGGCTGGATGTGGATGCAGCTGGTCCCACCTTTGACCCACCTTCTGACATTGAAAGTGAGACCGAGGAGGTTTCAGGAAATGCAGACAGCCTCAGCAGGGAGCAGCTGCTGCAGCGACTGCGCCGAATGGAGCGCAGCTTGGGCAACTACAGAGGGAAATACGCTGAGGTAAGCGATGGCACTGAAGAGAGAGGAAGGAAAAAGTAGGACTGGTATACACAGTAGTGAGTCATCATTTTTTCTCTGCAGTTTTCCTCAGCTTGGAACAAATGCTGTTGTAGATAGCATGGACTTTCAGTGATGATACTAAATCTGGTTATGTTTGGCCTAGGCGAGCCAAAAGTTTTGCTGGTAGCACGATGTGGAAATACTTCTCACAGAATCACAAAAGAGCTGAGGTAGGGAGGAATCTGAGTCCATCTGGTCCAATCCCTGCTCAAATAGGGCCACCCAAAGCATGTCCAGGTGGCTTTTGGAGTTCTCCTTGGTTGAGTCTCCACAGCCCCCCAGGCACCTTGGGCCAGTGGTCTGTCAGTTGCAAAGCACAGAAGTGCTTCCTGGTATTCAGAGGTAACCTGGCAGGACAAGGGGAAGTGGTTTTAAGTTGAGGGAGGGAAGATTTAGGTTGGATGTCAGGGGGAAGTTCTTTGCTGTGAGAGTGGTGAGGTGCTGGAACAGCTGTCCAGAGTGGCTGTGGATGTACCATCCCTAGAGGTGTTCAAGGGCAGATTGGATGGGGCCCTGGGCAGCCTGGTCTAGTGTTAAATGGAGGTTGGTGGTCCTGCATGTGGCAGGGGGGTTGGAGGTTCATGATCCTTGAGGTCCCTTCCAACCCTGGCCATTCTGTGATTCTAGTGTTCCAGTTTGTTCCCATTGCTTCTTGTCTGGAAAGAGCCTGGCTCCGTCTTTGCCCTCCCTTCAGGAATTTATGGACATTGGCAAGAGCCTCCTGTGCTTCAAGCTGAACAATCTCAGCCTCTTCTTGTTGAAGAGGTGCTCTGATCCCTCCATTATCTTGGCGGCAGCCTTCCCTTGGACCCTTTGTAGTATGTCCGGGTCTCTCTTGTGCTGGGAGGCCCCAAACTGGAACACTTAGTAGTACTTCAATTGTGGCCTCACCAATCCTAAGTGGACAAATCACCTCTCTTGACCTGTTGGCAGTGCATTGCCTGATGCAGCCAAGACTGCTATTAGCCTTCTAAGCAGCAAGGGCACGTTGCTGACTCGCATTCAGTTTTGTAGCCACCAGGACCCATAGGTCCTTCTCTGCAGAGCTGCTTCCCAGCTGGGCCCTTGGAGTTATTCCTTCCCAGGTGGAGGGCTTTGGTGTTTCCTTGTGGAACTTCATGAGATTCTTGTCAGCCAGCCTCTCCAGCCTGTTCAAGTTTCTCCCTTTTCATCTCTTGTTTGTAACTAATTACTTGCTGTTGGGAACAGAGTTGAGCGTCACTCTGTGTGTTTTCCTCAGCTATATACCCAGATACAGGTCCAGGAAGTTTTCTGGTGAAAGTGTGTACCTGGGCTGGTATTGTGTAGTGCTGAGCATGGCTAACTTGTCATACTTTGCTTCTGTAGCTGTACAGCTACACTGAGTGCTTCACTCTGTGCATTTATCGTAGACAGACACTTTGTTTTCAGTCATTAAGTTCTGTTCACCATAACTTCTAGGTATACCACTTCTAAGTTTTTGTTGTTCTGTGTGTTTCTGTGTGGATTTTTGGCTATCAGTGCCAAAATGCATGCAAACTAAGAGATATACAGCAAATACCGTGTTTAACATATATCTTAAAAATTAGCTGTGTTTCATTAATTCATTCGTTATCATCTCCCATTCTTTTTTCATAGTCTTCCAGTTAGTATAATAAGGTTATATTTTCTAAAGGTTTAGGTAAAAAAGTGTTGTTAAAATGAGAATTCTCCAAATTGTAGATTTGGTTTTGTGTTTTTAGTGCAGTCTGTCCAGCAAGTCCTCTCTATCAAAAAGATATCTCTATCAAAAAGATAGTTTTTGTGTGAGAGAGTTTCTCCAGATCTTTGGATTCCATTTAAAGACGTGTTGGAGTTTGGAAGAAAGGCATTGGACATATATGAGAATTTTAAGATTTAAAATTCTTTCTCATTGGTGGTAGAGCCCAGAGTTGGCATCTCAAGAATATAGTTTTTGTTTTCTTCTAAGTATGAAGTAACTATGACTCAAATTTAACAGTAGCTTTGAATTCTGAAAAGTTCTAATTTATTTTAAATTACATTCTGAAGATGTTAATTGACTTACAGATTTCTGGTTTTGATGTTTTGCATTGGTTTTCCCATAGTTTTTCAGTAGTTGGAAGAGTGCATTCTAATTCCAAGTGCCATTATGCTACTTCAGCTTCGGACAGCTTAGGCAATTGTGATCAGATTTTTAATTAAACTAAATTGTGCAGTTACTCATGAAGTCCTTTTGTCAGCTTACAATGAAAAATGTTGTTCATTTCCAGTCTGTCTGCTCGTGTATGTGCAAAGCACTTGGGATGAGAGCGTTCACTGTTACACAAACCTTTTTCTCCTGGAGTTGAAAGTGTACTTTATAAAGTAAAATCATTTTTAAATTTAAATTTAAGTTTAAAAATGTACATCCCTGTGGAGGCAGTTCTCTGGGGTATGACTTTCTGATGTAGTTTTTTGACCACCTGTACTTAAGCTTGGGAGTCCTTAGGATTATTTTCAGTGAAGGGAGTGCTGTGCTTGAGTGGTGAGTAATCTATTTGTTTTGATACATAGACTTTATTTAAGTTATTTTATAAGTGGAAAAAATGAACATTGCAGAAGACAATTGTTTTCATACATTTCTGTCAAGAGAGTTTTCCAAGTAAAGTAAGGAATTTGAGAATGCATACAGTGATACAACTAAGCAAATTATTGTGATATCTCTAAGTGGATGCATTATCATCATTATTACTGATTTCTGTGTTTTAGCTGGTGTCTGCTTATCAAGTTATCCAACGAGAGAAGAAGAAGCTACAGGTAAGCATTGCTATCTTCTGAATCTTGAAATATATGGAGCAACTGCACCACAGTGTCCTTTGTTTGTATTCATTTATGTGTACTTCTACATGTTTACATACACTGGAGTGTTTTATTTATAAATACAATAAACAGAAGACTGTCTTTTTGCTCGGTGCCCTTAGAAATCTCAGCTAATACTGGTTTGTGCAAATAACTGAAGCTGTTGTACTTCTGCCTTTTTGAATGGATCAACTGCATTCATGTGATGGATTGCCAACTCACATTTGGCAGTTCGTTACAATACTTACACGTCAAATTTGACTTGAAAGAAAAATAAATATAAACACAAATTCTTCTGTTGATACACAATTCTATCAATTTATTTATACTTTGCACCTGCAGTTACATTTAATATGGTTTATTCCTTTTTAAGGGCATTCTGAGTCAAAGTCAGGATAAAGCACTTCGCAGAATTGCAGAACTGAGAGAGGTAAATTCCTTTATTGGTTGAATGTTTGCTTTCCTCCATACGTGCAGAGGATCTTTCTCTGTGCCTGGTTTTTGATTTTAAATTCAATTTGGAAAATATTTCCTATTGCACAGCAGGGTTTTTAACTGCTTGCTTTTATTGCCTAACATGGGGCTATTTCTCTTGTTTATCTCCCATTCAGCTGATTATTGTCACAGTCTAAGGCAGAGCAGTTTGTAGCACCAACTGAATTGCTTTTCTGTTCATTGTGAAGCTGGTGGAAATGCATGTGGTTATTGCAGTGTTGTTGGGGCTGGCATTAGATGTGGCTCTGCAACTTCTAGCTTTTTTAGTATTAAGAAATAATTATACTAGGTAAATATAAATAACAGGCTCTTTATATAAGGGTTTTCATGGCTGTTGAGTTCACTGGTTTCTTTTTTTGTTGTTGTTTTGCTTTACTTAGCTTTTTTTGGATAGAAATAATTCTAAAACTACCCACAGCCTTTCAGACAAATTGACTAGTCAGTGTTTCTTTCCAGTTTGCTACAAATGTAGAAATGTATCCCATGCCAAGTGTGTAGCTGTATGCCCCAGGAGATTTAATTTTCCTGTGTATTGGTGCTTTGTAAAGTTTGAGAGGTTTATATATGTCAGAATTAAAGTGTTTCCATTAGGAAAAGGGTTGCGTGTTTGCATACTGAACTTTTAGCATGTTTTGACAAAGTTGTTTGATTAGAAATAGATGTAATTGTGTGTTTATGTTTAAAAAGAAATATAAAATATATATACTATGTAATTTATTTATCCTAAAAGTATTACAGATGTAAAGATTCTTAAAATCTAAGATTTAAATTCTTTATTAATATAAAATATTCCAAATCAATTCTTTAGCATTCTGAAAGCCCAAATATTAGAACGTGTAGTGAAACAGTCTTAAAACTTAATGTACAAATAAAATGGAAAGATTCCACTGTGGAAACTGAAGTGTTACAGAGTTCATCGTTCATTGACGTAGCCACTTATTATCAGCATTTAATTAAAAAACAAAACCAAAAGGGCTGTCCTTCATCGTACAGTCTGTTCTTCCTGTAAGTGTTTTGGAGTAGACAAGTTTCTTCTGAGGAGGCCATGTAAGAGCAAATGAAGTTTTGCTTGTTATGAGCTGATGGTGCAAAAAGCCCTTGCATGTAAATATTTATTCTGCTTTAGGTTTTGCACTGGGATTTTCCTGTTAAAAATAATCCCTCAACAGTTCTTGGTGTCTCAGCTCTCAGACAAGGATCAGAAAGGGCTTTTGAATGCAGAGGTGTATTGCAGTGCTGGATTCAGAACATTTTGTTGGCTTTTTGCTGTGGAAGGAATTGCCTCTGGAGCACAGGAGGAAGATGTGATCACTACCTGTTGACAGCTAGAGGCAGCATATGGATCGAAAGTGGATGTGGTTTGTTGAAAGGGAAGGGGAGCAGCTTTATTTGAAGCTGCTTTGCAGTACTGTCCTTTTGGCTTGGTCAGTGCTCACCACTGCGGGTCTCGTAGTTGGTGTTTACTGGTTGGGGAAGGGATAGATAGCAGGAGACCATAAAAGTGAGACTGGGAGTTGAGTGAAAGCAAAGCAGGCAGCACTGTGTGCCTTGCATTTTGTCTCATTTGCTTTTTCATCCTTTCTTTATGCTTTCTGTGCTGCAGCTAAGCCTGGCTGACGGCCTTATTTACAGATAGGCATATTTACAGGCAGTGCTTGCTTTTACACAAGCAGCACCCTTGCAGAGTAATGGTGATAGAACTGTTGGCTTTCTGGGGTAAATCTTCCTAGTGAAGGTGCGTGTGGATTAGGAAATAAAAAAACACATGTAAATAAAGTGATTTGCAGTGCGTGAATGAAACCTGTATGGTTCTGGTTCTCTCAACAGGAAGTTGAATGCAAATGTAAATACACCAATTGTCATAACAACTAATTATTTAAATAATAATCAAAAAATAGACAAACTTTAAAAGCAATCAGACACTGCCTCGAAGTATTTTATAGTGTAAATATAGATATTTATAGTGTAAAATAGTGTAGATATTGCTTTCATATTTAGGTTACATCTACAAGTTTCTAAAGCTGTTCAGCCAAATGAATTCAAGTACCAAGTAAAGCCACTCTGAAGTTTTTTGGCATCCTCTGTCTCATTTGAGACACATTCAAGATTAAAAAAAAAAACAAAACTAAAGAACCCCTATTACTTTCTGTTGTTATAAATGGCATGTGTCATATTCCAATTCTAGTGTATTGAATGAGCATAAGGGAAATTTGCATTTCTGCTGTTTGTGTTGATTTAATCTGGTGCCTAAATGCAGAGTCTGGTTTACCAAAGTGCAGTTTGTAGATCCTAGGAGAAATGTGTCTGTGGAAAACAGTTTTTAGGAACAGGCTTGAAGGGATCCTACCACAAACTGGAAGAGAGGATCCTTGATAATTCTACATCAAATCCTAATCTCTTATTTAGGTGCTGGTATTCCTGTTATGTTGCTTAGTAAAAGAAATGGATGCTTTGTGGTTTTGTTCTGAAGTTCCAGTTGCAATGACATATTTTTTGCTGCTTCATAATATAGAGAGAAGCTCTTTAAATTCGTGTTTCAGTTTTCATTTGAAGTGTGTTTCTTTATGGTTCTCAGGAGCTCCAGATGGATCAACAAGCTAAGAAACATCTCCAGGAAGAATTTGATGCTTCCTTAGAAGAAAAGGATCAGCTTATTAGTGTTCTGCAAACTCAGGTAGAACACCATCACCAAGAGATGTTTTTAAGAACTGTTTTTTTCCAGGCACTTTTTATGAATTTCCTGTATTGAGTGTCCATGTTTTATTATAAATGCTGTTGTGTTTTAAGGCTTGAGAGTCTATGATTCCCTAGAAATTAAATAGATACCTTTAGAATACCTTTGGAAAATCTTGTTCTTGTTAAACAGAGATGTTTGATCTGCATTTAAATACCTTAGCAATGTCTTTGTTATCAAGAACATAACATTAGCAGATATTTGAGCTAAAAATGCTTTTGTAAAATACATGGATTTTCCTTCATTGATCTTTGTTGTTTCTCCACTTCTAAACATACTATTTTTGTTGCTTGGAAACATAATTGTGATTTTTTAAAATGCTAAAAATAATCAGACAGATTCTTCCTTTCTCTGCTTGAGAACAGTTTTCTTAACTTTCTCTTGTTCTGCAAATGAAAACATGGTCATCTTAGATTCCTTACCTTTTAACAAAAAGAACATTTTGTTTAGGTATCGTTGCTGAAGCAGAGGTTACAGAATGGTCAGATAGGCATTGAATTACCTGATCCAAATAACCAGTCTGAACCACAAGTTCAAAGTCAAACAAAAGAAATCAATGCAGAAAATATTGTGGAACCAGGAAGCGATGGTAGGTATTGGGGCTTTTTTTAAGAGATCTTGGTTTTGGGGGGAATAAACCTGCTGTTATTTATGATGGAGTAAAGGAACTTAAGGCACAACATATTTGGGCTGATCTTTTTTAAGTGTTCCTCTATATGGAGATATGAGAGCCATAGAAATCCCAGTGTTGTTTAGATTTGGTTATTGATTGTGGGATAATATGTTGCTGTATACCATGAAGTACTATGTGATTTCATAGAAGTTAGGATTCAGATAGAGATAAACATGCATCTTGAAATGGTCTTTGTTGAGGATCTGCCATGATTTTTCTGTTTAGGTAACTTGTGGTGTTAGAGCGAAGATTTTCTTACCCAGTGTCACGTCTTTGCTAAGAATATGCTGCTTAGGAAGTAACATATGCATTTAGTCCCCTGGAATCAGAGTTCAGGATGTTTCCTGTGCTCAGATCTGCTTTGGGATTGTGGAGTGTAAGACCCTATGGTCATGAAATGAGTGGCTGAGAATGTGTCTGATCCTATTTCCAGAGCACCAAGACAGAGCATAAGATATTACCCATATCCAGTGAAGAGAGTAGCTTTTCTAGCTATGAGAAGCCATTCATATAGAGAAGAGCATAGCTTAGAGAGATGCTGAACTTGACCTTTTTCCTGCCTGTGCAATATCGCCAACCTTGCTGTACTAGAATTAATGTCATACACAACACTGTGAAAACAGGGGCCTGTTTGCTTGGCACTTTAGGGATGTGATTTGCTCTGCATTTTGGGATTTGCAGATTAATTTGGAGTTGAAGAATGCATTTGCCATCTTGTGTACGTGTGTGCATGATTTCTGGCTGGACCTGGAATACATTTAAAGTAGTCAGTAAGAAGTTTTGCAAAGTTTGCACAGCTTTTTTTATTTTAAAGAGCTGTGAGTCACCCACCGTGTGAATTAGGAAAGTAGATCTGCATTTTGGAAAAAGTGTGCACGTGGTAATGTTGGTATATTGTCTGTAGAGGGTAATGAAGATTCTGTTAAAACACTGGAAACTCTTAATCAGAGGGTGAAGCGCCAAGAGAACTTGCTGCAGCGCTGCAAGGAGATGATTCGGTCACACAAGGAGCGCTGTGCCCAGCTAAGCAATGAGAAGGAGGCACTGCAGGAGCAGCTGGAAGAGAGACTTCAGGAGCTAGAGAAAATGAAGGTAAAACGCTCTTGGTTTTATGCGTAGCTACAAGAACGGTGTAAGAATTCCAGAACTTGCAGAATTTATTCAGAGGGCACAAATGCTGTGTTGCTAAGATCATCTTGTAAGCCAAGATGCAAGAAGGGGAGCAGATGTTAGGCATGTTTCCTGCCCATTTTACTGTCAGAGCTCTCTCATTCACAAGAGAATCCCTGCCTTTGGATACCTGAATTGTTATGGAAGCAGTGAAGCAGCCTAACAGTGGAAGATTTAGGAGTAATTCTAAGGCTGCCTGCTTTCATTTCCCTGAACTTCATTCTCTGCTTTACCCCCAAGGAGTACTGCAGGGTCCCACTGCTAGCCTAATTTAATTTGCTTAATGTAACGACAGCTTTGGTTATTTACCAGTCTAGGAATCATTCTTTCTAAAAGCCAAACATCGAGTGCTTGCCAGAAGGTATTTTCATGTGGGTGGCAGTGATTAAAGCTTTTGTGGATGGGCTCTCTTTATTTTCGTTTTAGGACCTTCACATGGGTGAGAAGACAAAACTGATTACACAGCTGCGTGATGCAAAGAATTTGATTGAGCAACTAGAACAGGACAAGGTAAATAAGGAGGGATTTTAATACAAACTGCACTGTTGGAAGAAGAGTGGTTAAACTTGAAATATCTGACCTAGTGGTGTTTGAAGCTGTTCTTGGTCACCTATTTTGGATTCCCATGGCTACACACCTCAGTGCAAGATTTAAAAATCTAATGAGGATGAGATGCAACATAAAGGAGTTAAACAACCAATGAAGTAGCTCTAGTTTCTTAGGAATATGCAGAGTTTCTCCATTTTTATTCCTTCTAACATTTTTGGGGTTTTTTTAAACTGTGATTACTTGGAGTAACTTCTGATGGTGGTGTAACAAGCAGCATGGCTCACACTCGTCATCTGTGCTTGCTCTTTAAGGAGAAGCAGATGCACAATGGTGCTTTTAGTTTACAGAATACATATTTCAAAGAAAAATAAAAGAAAATAATTTTTTTCTGATGGTCCTTGTTTCCTGGAGGAGTTTTTTTAACCACTGGATAAATTCTGGCTCTTGAAAATAATTCAGTTTCTGATCTTTTTATTATTTTCTATTTTCTGACATAGAAAAAAAAACCCCACGATTTCTGATACTGTAGAAATGGATAAAAGTTTATTTCCAACAAGGAGTGCATCCCAGCTTGAAATTGTTTTCGATACACATTTTATTTGTTTGTTGGCTTTTATCACAAGGACCTTTTCCATAGGGCATGGTAATTGCAGAGACAAAGCGACAAATGCATGAAACACTGGAAATGAAGGAGGAAGAGGTGGCCCAGCTGCGTGCTCGGATCAAGCAGATAACTACACAGGGTGAGGAGTTGAAGGAGCAGAAGGAGAAGTCTGAAAGAGCTGGTAAGAAACTGAAGTTTATTAGCTTTCGTATTTGATCACAAGAAAGCTTCAGCATATTTTTGCAGTTTTTCATCAGGTGTTATTTGGAATGGGTATTAAAACATGCTTTTTTTCCTAATGTTCTGCTGTGTCACCCCTGCTGGCATCGTTACTAACTTCATTTCTGGTCATGAGTTATTAACTGTTCTGTGTGATGCTCTACTATCAGTTCAACTGGAGCAAGTAAGGAAACTGCTGAAGCAGCTGTGCCTCCTTTGTAGCAGAAAAGATTGCCATAGTGTTGTACTGGTGTAATTTCAGGAGAGAAGCTTTGGGAAGATTTTTTTTTTAAATGTTAATGCCTTCTGTGTTTGCTATAGAAAACATAGCAATTAATGCATAAGAACTTGGGAAGATGTAGGGACAGAAGGATGTGTTACAATCATAACAAACCTTTGCTTTCAGTAGTTGTAGCAGAAGCATTTCAGGTCTTTTTCCTAGTAAAACATCAGTGATGATCCTGTTGTTTCAGGGTTTTGTGACCTCATGTTTGTACAATTATTACACATCAAAGTTTGCTGTTGGAAATTTGGTAGCATTAATTTTGTGGACTTACAGTCAGTCTTTCCAGCTTTTTCTTTTTCTTTTTTCTTTTTGAACATGGTGAAAGCTGTTTTGCACCATATCTGTCTAAATTCTTAGAGAAACATTTAGATTGTTCTCATAGGCATTTGGAGGGAGTAGTTCACAGTCTTGGCAGGAGCTGTGATGTGATCAGTTGCATAAAGCATGCAGTATGGTGTTTTTTTCTCTGTAAGTATTGAGGAGTTCAAACCATACATCTTGTAGCAGTTTTATTTTAAATCTATGTAAGCTTAGATCAGAACTTCCAATTTTAAAGACGAATTTGTGATACAGAAGAACAGGTTCAGCTTCCAAAACCAGCAAAGGATACATAAAGATAACAAAGCAACAAATGGTCAGACAGAAGACTTCTGTACAACCTATGAAAACAGCAAATATTTGGATTAGGTGCCCTCCTTCCCCATCCTTTCATGAAAATTTTTAGCTTTGAAATCCTTGTTCTAGAAATCAGTGACTCCTTTGCTGAAGTTGGAATTTTGGAGACTGGAAAGCTTAGATTTTGGGGTTTGTTTTTGTTTGTTTGCTTGTTTTTTAAACAAAATATAATTATCAAGAATATTTTAACATCCCCCAGATAGGAAGTTACTGCAGACATTGAAACGTAGCCATTTTTGAAGTGGTGGAAACCTTTAATGAGGAACTGAGGTCCACTCCCTCCTGTCTGTACAGTCGTTGCCTCATGTCTGTCTAGTTGGAATATGAAAATGAGTTAAAGGCAGTCTGTTTTCATATTCACTGCTGTCACTGCAATGACAAGGAATTTCACTTAGTAATAATGTATTGAACACGTGGCACTTCACATACTATACAACACTTCACTGTGTTATATGTTCTTTTTATTTCTAAGTGCTTATGGTGAAGTTTATGGTGTATAAATGTCCATTTTAACACAGAGTGCTTATTTTTGCACTCTCTGAAGCATCCATATGCAGATGTTGGAACCTCTGGAAGATTACTTAGTGCAGTGAATTTTATTAGGTTTCTCTATGCATTCCAAAGAAGTCGTGATGCACAACTGAGGTGGAGCTCAATGCAGTCAAAATCATTGTTCTGGCGTTTGAAAAAACACCATCAATATTAGGAAAGCTTGGAATTGGTTCTTTGTCACAGGCTTTGGCTTTCACAAGTTCTGCAAACTTGGCAGCTTTATGTATTTGAGGTCTGAAGATAGGTTTCTTGGCTACTTAATGTGAGATTACTTTCCATTGTAGACTTGTTGATTTTCTGTATGGTGATTCAGTGAAGATTTACTCAGCGCAATATTGTATTTGCAGCTGTGTTACATTTCATCCACATTATGATAAAATAAAGATTTGTACTTTTTTTGTACTTGGCATCTACTTCAGCCTACAGTATAGCACTAGGACAAAAATCATTGTATTGTGTGGCTACTTTGTATTTTAAATTTTGTCAGTGTCACGTATCTGGCTTTTGTATTGTAATGAAGTGACAGTGCTGTAAAGCACCAGTATTTGATTCAATACAAGGAAAAATAGTGACAGTTTAATGTTAATGCATTTTTGTGTACTGACAGATGCATATCCTTATTTTGTGTGCATTGTATAAACTGCAACCGTGTTCCCAGTTAATGTTACAGTTCAGTTTTGTTACGGTTAGAAGTACGCTGTATGAAATCTCACAGAGCATCTTGTTTTTGTGCATCCACACATGCCAATAAGTGAATCATGGTGCCTTTCCCAAGCCTTGTATGAACAGGACTGGGGTAAGGGCTTTCTTTTCTTACATCAAACATTGGGTGCTTGGTCTGGGCTCTAAAAGTAAATTCTGTGCTTCTCAGGCAATGGCAGTTCATTAACTGGAAGCAACCGCAAATGTTACTGAATGCTTTTCAAAATGTTTTTCACTTAACAATAATATTGTTAGAATTAGTGAATTTATTGCTAAACTGAAGTTTGTTATTCCTCAATTCTTGGCATAAGCCGTCTTTGACTTCTCAGAATGCAGTTAATTGATGAGTTTATATTCTGTGAAGTAAAATAAACAAGCAGGCTTTAGAAAGTGAATTCCTATTTCTTCTTTGCTGCTTTCTGCAGATGACATTTCCTTTGCAAGATTAATGAGTTTATGCTTTGTAAATTTCTATGGAGATTAAAAAAGGCTTGACTCTGTGTTAAGAATCCTGCATAGCTGCTCAAAGCAACTGTAGGAAATTAATTCAACCTTTATTTCTCAAGTAGCTTTTTGACAAGATGCCCGCTCTCAGCCTTTGGTAAGAAAGCATCTTTTGCCAAATCAGTTTTGTGCTTTGTGCACCATTTCCAGCAGTAGATGGCACTACAGCTGAAGGTAATGCGTGTTTGCAGTACTGACCAGGCTAACCAAGAAGCCTTCACAATACTGATTCATGTTACACAGGTCAGCAGAGGCAAGAAGGGAGAGCTGGAACTGATACTTAGGAGTAGGATATGTAAAGCAGTTAACTTTCTGGTGCACATCTTAATTAATCAGTTTTGCAACCTGGCGCTTCTTAGACTGTGCTCAGGCTTTGTTTGATTTTATATCAAAAATATCTGTTGGTCTGCTTTGGTCACATGAATGAGTTCTTGCAAGACTTGTCTGGTACTTTGTTGGTGTGTTTGTTAGCACTTCTGTTTTGCCAGTGAGTCTTAATGAGACCAATACCTTAGACAGAAGGATCTTTTCTCACCATTAGCTGTGCTGGTTCAGAAGAGCAGTGGCAGGGTCCTTACTTTACTCTTGGGATTCAGAATAGATGTACTTGGATAAAAACACAGGCTCCTTATTCCAAGCTTTTATCCACAGTAGCATTAAAAGCTTCAATAGATTAGAAAAATAATAGTAACAATAGTAACTTAGGCTGTGTTCTCCCTCCCTGGTGTTAGCCCTCTACTGGTTTGAAATTCGCTTGTGTTATGCTACACTAGAATTAACTACTGTGATTTAAAACATTCTGTTTTGCTGAAGTGCTCTAAGTGCCTGAGATGCATATAATTTAACTTTTACAGAACCGTGTGTGTTTGTGAAGTGTTGCTTTTTTGTGCTTTCATACCCCCTTGACGTTTCATCCAGCAGCTCTGCCTACTGTTTGCATTAGCATCCTGCTTGCAATTATGGCAGTGCAGCTGTCATCCTGCATGTTGCTCAGCTTTCACTTACCAGCAGGTCAATCTTAGTGCAAATTTGATTCGTCTGTTTAGTGAGTTTGTGGGTGGTGGCAAATGCATTCATTTCTCGGAAGGAAGAGATTTCTTAAATGAAATTAAGATTCTGTTACTCATAGCAAGAATCAGAAAATGAAACAGCGAAGTATCTTCAAATCTGTTAGATGCAGGTTTTCTGTTCCAAATTGTATTTAGTAAAAGTTTAGGCTGATTTGTCTGTCTCTGTGTGCTTTGGCTAGGGCTAAGGGAAGAGGAGAGCAGTCACTACCAGTCTCCAGATGCAGTGGTGCAGCCTGCATTCATGGTTTGGGGCACAGGAGGAAGGAGTGGAGTCCTGCTGGCCTTGGGTGGCAAATGCCCCAGTGGAGATGATGAAGAACATGCTTGGAAAGCAAGTGGCTGCCTCATGAGGAGCTATAGGCCTCGTGCATGCTGGCAGTGTACTTTACACTGTTTTGCTTTTTGACATAATCTATTAGATTTCTGTAAAGAGTTCTTGAAGTACTTTGTAAGGAGGTATTGAAGTAGAATGAGGGATGAAAAACTGGGTATGATTATGTGGTTTGGTATTGTCATGGTCAATAGCAGACCTGTTAACATCCTAAAACATAACTGTTGCTGTGAGAAGTCAGAGAAAAGCTTCTTTGCAAAACAGTTGGAAAAGGTCAGAAATTGGATGAATGCAATTTTATGGACTTAAGTAACTTGGAAACGTAATTGTGGCATTGGTTCAGCAAGCACAGTTTGTTTAGAAAGACTGGTTTCAAGTGTTATCAGAAGATTTTTAATAGGAATCATAATTTGCTTTTCTAATTCATGCCTGAATGTTATTAAATATGGTTAACTGCATTTGTTTCACAAAAAAGGATGACAGTAACTGTTGTGAATGCCTACTAAGCAATGGTGTATCAAGGAAACAAGGGATGTGTGTTTTGGGGGTTTAGAATTAAGGTAAAGAAAGGTGAGCATACTGAGTAACATCTTAAAAAGTGATTTTATGTCTGCTCCAGGCTAATATCCAACGAGTCCAGGTTTTTCTGTGCTCTGTTAAATTACGAACATGACATTGGTACTGTGATCACAGACTTTTACAAAGGTGTTTTGCCAAAGTTAGTTTATGTGAAGAGTGTCTTGAGACTGAATTTCTATGCTGTCTTGAGACTGAATTTCCCTTTGACGTGCAGCAGAGGCTTCTCTGCTTATGCCCTTCTCAGGAAAAGGGACTTCCCTGATAGTGAATACTTCCTAGTCTTGTGTCAGTCTGTGGAGATTCTGTTGTCAGTTCCAGCGAGGGATTTGGATATTGAAACTGGTATTGAGAAATCATAACAAAACAGCTCCCATTCAGGAACTCGAGAATCGATTTGCTTTCTTTCTATATTCAAATGATCACCTCAGAAGTGAATGAAACAGCTGGAATATTTGTTATGGTAAGAAGCAGCTGTGAGATGATTGCTTCCGATACCTAAGTTGTGTTTCAGCAGACTCGTGTCTGTCCTTACTTGTGCTTGTGTTCTTTGACACACGTTACAAGTATTCAAGTTCTTTTGAGAACAAATGCTAATATTTTTTTCCTCAGATTTTCTTTTACAAAGTTTATAGAAGCACAAGGCAATCTTCACGAACCCACATTTTTCCAGTGTCCCTTTTGGTTGTGTTCACAGCAGTTTGTATTGAAGATAGGCAGTGAGAAGATGAAATTAGCAAACCCCATCTCTACACAGTATTAAAGAGAAGGTTATCAGGGTTATGCTGTGGGAAAGCAACAATTCTTTGGTAAATAAAGTACAGTGCCATTGTACTTGAGTATTCTGTTCAGGAAGAGTTCTTTCATGATTTAGTAAAAAGTGAGAAAGTTATTTGTTGCTTATGGCTGGAAAAAGAGCCATAGCTTTACTTGTATGGTTTACATACCTTATAAGGATTTTAGGGGAAGAAAGAGAAGCTACTGAAATCCAAAAGCAAGGCATTCACAGCCATTTATCAGTTTTTTCCTTTCTAATAATAAAATGCTGAGAATTCTTGATGAATTCATAAGCTCACGAGCATTTTTTTGTTCATGTTTTTCTAAATCTCTCCAGCTTTTGAAGAGCTTGAGAAGGCTCTGAGTACGGCCCAAAGAACAGAAGAAGCCCGGAAAAAATTACAGGCAGAAATGGATGAAAAAATCAAAGCAGTAGAAAAGGCAAGTGAGGAAGAGAGGGTAAATCTTCAGCAAGAGTTGACGAGAGTGAAGCAAGAGGTGGTTGAGATTATGAAGGTAAAAGCTGAAACTCAACTTTTATTGTTGTTTTTTAACCTAATCGTTAAATTACAAATAAGCTATAGCTGTAAAATGCATTTAATATTGATGTTTATGTTGCTAATTTTTCACTGATGCTTTGGGAGAATGATTTACTTACATAATGTAATTCATTGGTAAAGCATCTATGTAAGCTGTAGGTAGCTGTTTAAGGTCAGGTGATGATTCTCTTCTCGCTCATGAAATAATGGGAATAGAGGGAAAGTCGCAGACAGAAGCTTCTGTTCCAATTTGTTGTTACATCTGAACTAAAAGTGAAAACACTACGTTCACCTTTGTAGAAGAACCTTTTGAAAATGTGATGTTTCTTTGATGAGAACTGTGGAAGACTTGAAGTTTGAAAATAACATTTGACAGGACTTATTTCTAGGAAGTGTCTCAAATAATTGTTAGTTACTAAAAGGAAGCAAATGCTTTTGGTTTCCTTTCTCTGCACTGTGTTTCTTATTGGGAAGCAATACAAAATGTTTTGTTAATTCATGTTTTGAAATTAGTTTTTTTGTGATGTTTGATTCCCAGAAGTCTTCAGAAGATCGTGTTGCTGAGCTGGAAAAGTTACATAAAAAAGAAATGGCTACCAAAGATCAGGAGCTAAAAGAGAGATTGCAGGCCCAAGAAAGGGAGTTCCAGGAGAAGATGAAGGCAGCTCTTGTAAGCATTCCTAAAATGTGTAGAAAGACATTTCTCTAAGTATGCGGTGGGTACTAGAAGTTTTAAATCCCATTCCACAATGGGAGTCCTTTAGCACTCAGATGTGAGTGCTCTCCAAAAGTCAAGGAGCTCAGAGACATCAGAGCGTGAAAGATAAGCAGCTACAATGATCCAGACCGAGTTAAAGATAATGAATCAGTGTTGGTAATCACTGACAGCTGCATGTTCTGTGAGAAATTATTACTGTTTTTTTTTCTTTAACACTCTTTGTTAGACTTGTTTTTTAAATTTCTACCTCTGGGTTATTGGAGATTGGCCACAGCAACTAGAGAAAACGAGGTACAAAGAATGAAGTTGTTAAACGAAAAGCATTGACTTTCATGATGTCTGGTTATGTGATGTTGTCAGAGTTACACATTTGCAGTGGTTGATCTCTGGTAGAAAAGATCCTGGTGGGTCTTTGCTGTTTTCCATAATCTGTAGTCCACTTCAGCTCATTGTGCAGTTTCACTCCTCAGCTAGGTGTTCTTTTCTGCTCTTCTTTGATGGCTGGTGACTAGAACAGAAGATGTTGACTGTTCCTTCCTGAGTGTATTCTTCTATTTGTTTTTAAGATTACTTTTTAATTATAAGAAATAGAGATATAAAAATCTTTTAGCAGAATCAAGTGGAGACAGATGCTTGTTCCCCAGAGGTGTTACTCACAATTAATAATGGTGACCAAACAAAAATGAAATGCTTGAGTTGAATTGTTTGTCATGCATTTAAAAAGAAAAAGTGGGAGGCAAATGGTTGCCAAGTAAAGAAAATGGAAATGATTTGTAATAATCTGTTTTCACAAAAATTCACACCATGTGTTTGTATGTAGAGGAAATATATGTGATTACTATATGATTCCTACTAACTTGTTGGTAAATTTCCCATTATACTGTTTTTGAAGGTGTGGGCCATCTTTATAGTGTATTGTCTTATTCATTTTGGTCCAGGAGAAAAATCAGAGTGAGTGCTTAAAAACCCTTCAAGAGCAAGAGCAACAGGAATCCCTAGCCTTAGAAGAACTAGAGCTGCAGAAGCAAGCAATACAGTCAGAATGTGACAAAAAACTCGAGGAGATGCATCAGGAAGTAGAGACTTTTAGAACTGTGAGTAAATATTGCAGAAATGTAAACATTTTCTAAGAACGCCGTTCAGAGTATTCTTAACTCTGACAAGTTTATGAATAATGTGGATGTTTTATGATCAGGTTTGGTTGAACTACACCAATAATAATAATAGTGTAATAGTGTAATAATAATGGTGCAATAGTGGTGACCAAGATGTTATGTATTACCAAAGTAAGCTGCAGCTTGAATTTTTTTTTGTACAAGGTCTGATTTCAAAATAGAGCAATCCGTTCACTTTGTATCATGGTGTAATATATGGAGTTGTATACATCAGCGCAGGTTTTATGTGTGTGGTACAGGAGAACAGTGCTTTCATCAGTTTAATTTGTGGGTAGTGCTACCGTACGAATGCTTACAAAGGTGCTTAAGTAGTAAAAATTTGCTAAGTTTTTTGAAGTCTTTTGCTTTTTGTCAAAGGAAAGTTTGTATTTTCTCCTAAAGGAGGTTTGCATTTTATTCAACCACTCCCAAACTGAAAGTTGTGAATTTTGCCTATGGAGGGGTTTCATCTTTACAGCAGCAATGATATAAGAGGTGGAATTAAGATAAAACTAGTGTGTAGGTATAAAGCCCAATAGCCCTTGTAGACTCAAGAAACCTGTACTCCAATCCTGTTTGTTCTTAAACAAACAACATTGCTCTTTTATACACTGCATGAATTAAGTTGTTTGAATTATTTATTTCCAAGTTTTTATTTTGCCTGTTTTCACTGCAGTGGAATAGAACTTCTTTTTTCCATTAGCTAACTCACTTAACTTAATGGAAGCAAGGTCGATAACAAACTAGATAAATTAAATAAAACTGTGTTTTCTAACAGAGAATTCTTGAATTGGAGAGCTCTCTTGCAAAGTGCTCACAAGATGACAGAAAGCGTTCAGAGGAATTAAGCACTTTGATGGAGTCTGAGAAGATGCAGCATGACAAGGAAGTGAGTGATATAGTGGAAAAACACAAGGAGGAGTTGGAGAACGTGAAGCAGCAGCAGGAAAAGCTTTGGACAGAAAAGCTTCAAATTTTACAGCAGCAACATGTTATTGAGATAGAAAAAATGAGAGAGAAGCAAGAACAAGAAATAGATACGATACTGAAAGAGAAAGAAACGGTTTTCCGTACGCATATAGAAGAGATGAACGAAAAAACATTAGAAAAACTTGACGTGAAACAAACAGAATTAGAAACGTTGTCATCTGAGCTATCCGAAGCACTGAAAGTACGTCAGGATTTAGAGCAAGAGCTCTCAGAATGGAAAAGTAAATTGGGTGAAGCAAAGCAAGAATTTGAAGGAAAGTTGGAAGCAGAGAGGAATCAACACAGAGAAGAGGTTGAAATTATGTTAAAAGAGCATGAGATGTCTATTCAAGGAGTCGAGAAGGTACTGAAGGAGGAACTGAACCAAATGAAGCAATCATTGGAGGAGAAGGAGAGACTGCTGGAGGAAATAAAAGCACGTGAGCAAGAACTAAAGGAATCTGCACAAAGATCTGAAGCTGAACTTGTCCAAGCATCTGCAAGGCTAGTGGAGGCTTCATTATCTCAGCAGAGCACTTCTGACCAGCAGGCAAAGCAATATGAAGAGGAATTAGCAAAGCTCCAGCAAAAGCTGATGGACCTGAAAGGAGAAAAGTTGGAACTTAGTGAGCAGTTAGTAAGAACTGAATCCCAGCTGAACGAAGTCAAGAAGGAGTTAGAATTGTGCACCTCTCAGGTACGTGACCTGAAGCAGCATTTGCAAGAACAAAGCGATGAAAACACCCAGAAAGTAACATCTCTAACACAGCAATATGAATCTCAACTGAAGGATCTACAAGGAGAGGCTGATAAGGCAAAGCAAAGTCTGACTGAAAGGGAAAATGACATCGAACATGTGAGGAAAGTACAGAATGAACAAATGGAAGAGCTCAAACAGAAACTATTAGCCACAGAGGAGAGAATTAGTACTTTACAAGGAGACTATGAAAATAAGCTAAAGCGTCAGGAGAACAAAATGGAGAAAATGAAGCAGAAATCAAAAGATATGCAGGAAGCATTCAAAAAGAAACTCGCTGAGCAGGAATCTAAGCTAAGGAAAGAGCTTGAAAATAAGCAATTGGAGTTCAGTCAGAAAGAGAGCGAGTTCAATGCTAAAATATTGGAAATGGCACATGCCAGCTCAGCCGGAATCAATGATGCTGTGTCAAAACTGGAATCTAATCAGAAAGAGCAACTGGAGAGTCTGGCTGAGGCTCATAAGAGGGAGTTGGAAGAAATTAGCCGAAGTTGGGAAAAGAAACTCAATCAGCAGGCTGAAGAGCTCCAGGAAAAACATGAAATGGAACTGCAAGAGAAAGAGCAGGAACTTGGAGATCTGAAAGAGAAACTTGCCACCTGCAGTGCTGAAAAGGAGGACTCGAGGACAGAAATAACCCAACTGAAGGAGGAGCAGGTCAAGAGGAATGAGACCCTGAAGCAATTGCAAGAAGATCTAAAACAGTCCTTGGCTCAGATGAGTGCTCTGTCAAATAGTGAAAGTAGCCTGAAAGCACAGCTCCAAAAGCTGGAGGGTGATCTTAGTCAGTCCTTGAAAGAGAAATCAGGACTTCAGGAGCAGATCAGCAGGCAGAAAGCAATTGAAGAGGAGGACAAAGCCAGAATTACTGAGCTGGCTGATAAGCTGAAAGCCCTGGAGGAGAAAGTCCAAACTATGCAGTCTTCTCACAATAAGGATCGTGAAAATTATGAGAAAAAAATCGAGGCTTTTCAGCTACAAGAAACTGAGGTTAAGGAGCTCGTAGCACAATTAGATTCTTATTGGAAGAGCGCAGAAGTTCTGTTGCAAACAAAAAGCAATGAATTAATTGAAAAATGTAATGAAAAAATGAGTATAGTGACATGCAAAATTGCAGATTGTGAGCGCCGAGCTACAAAAGTTAAAGAAGCGGTAATTGTTCAAATGAATAAGTCAGTGCAGCAGCTGCAAGAGAAGGACAATGTAATAAAGTCCATGAGGGCTGATATTGAAGGTCTTGTAACAGAAAAGGAACAATTGCAAAAAGAAGGAGGGCATCAGAAGCAAGCAGCAACAGAAAAAGAAACTTGCATAACACAGCTCAGGAAGGAGCTATCAGAAAATATCAATGCTGTCACCTCAATGAGAGAGGAACTCCGGGAGAAAGAATCGGAGATCTCAACTCTCCACAAAACAATAAATGAGCTTAACGTTAGAATTGAAAGCATGGTGAGCTTAACAGAGAAGGAAGCAGCCATCTCTCTATTAAGCACTCAACATCAAGAGGAGAGGTTGCAGTTGTTAAACCAGGTACAGGAGTTATCATCCAGTATTGAGGTACTGAGACAAGAAAAAGCGTCGGCTCTTGAGCAGGTCGATCATTGTACTGCCAAGCTGTCAGAGTGGAAGACAAAAGCACAAATGAGGTTTACACAAAATCATGAAACTATTAAAGATTTGCAGAGCAAACTTGAGGTAAGCAATACCCAAGCCACTAAAAGAGATGAAGAGCTAAACAGGCTGAAGGAGGAGCTGGCTCAGCAAGGCAAGGATCTGGATAGTTTAAAAAGTGCACTGGAAGAAAAGGAAAACAGGATGGAAAAACAAGAAAGTGAGTTAACTGCAGAGTTAAAAAGAGTTGCTGAATTGGAAGAACACATTGCTCAGAAAACTTCAGAAAATGATTCCTTGATGGAGGAACTTAGGAGGTATAATGAACAAAAAGACGCGGAGCAAAAAGAGGCAGCTTGGCAACTCCAGCAGGCAGAGAAGGTTGCTTTTGAAAAAGACAATCGGTTTAAGGAGGCTGAGGAAAAAGTGCTCAATCTTGAAAAGGAAATAGGTTCTCTGAAAGCTGAATGCGAAGCAAAAGAGAGAGAATTTGATCAAATGAAATCAGCGATACTTAAAAGCAAAGAGGAAGAACTGAAGGAGTTGGAAGAGAGACTGAATGCAGAGAACAGCACGAAGTTGGCAGATCTGAAAAAGAAGGCAGAGCAAAAAATTGGTTCTATTAAAAAGCAATTGATGTCTCAAATGGAAGAAAAGGAAGAGCAATTAAAACAAGATAGAGAAAATCAGGTAAGACATTTGGAACAAAAAGTCCAGGAAAGAGAGGCCAAAATTGAATCCCTGGAAGAAAAGATGAAGTCAACAAAAGATTCCACGGAATTAGAGAGAGAAATGCTGCAAAAAATAGAGAGTGCTAAGGCTGCCATAGAGCAAGAAAAAAATGAAATGCTTAAGAGTGTCCAACAGGCACACGAAGAGAAAATTAACAAGTTACAGAAGGACTTGGTAGAGAAAAACAAGCTGTTGCAGAAGTATGAAAGCGAACAACGTGAAGGTATAGATTCTCTTCTAGAACTGCAAAAGAAACAGGAAGAGCTCCTGAAAAAATTGGAATGTGCTGAGAAGACACAGAGAGAGGAGCAGAGTGTGACTGAAAGCCTCAGGGAAGAGCTCAAAGAGCAGGCTAGAAAATACTCCTTGCTAGTGGATGAACATGGTCGGTGTGGTGGTGATTTAGCAAGTAGTAGGGAAGAGCTGAAAGCTAAAGAACAAGAAAATCTGGATATGGAGAATACAATTGGAGATTTCCAGAAAAAAATGCAGGAAAAAGATGCAGTCAGTCACTCTTTAGAACAGAAGGTGAGAGAATTGGAAGATAATCTCGCTAAGGTAAATGAAATGCACAAGGTAGAGATGGAAGATAGAAGTTTGAAATATGAAGAAAACCTAAAAAGTTTACAGCAGCAGCTGGAAGAAAGAAATGACCGCTTGAAAGCTTCTGAAGCAAATGCTGAAGAAAAGGCTAAATCTGCTCTGGAGCTGCAGAAGTTACTGGGAGACATGCAGAACCAGCAGAAGGACTTGCAAGCTAAACTGGAGGAGACTGACAGGGAGAAACAGAAACTACGTAAGGATGTAAACAGTCTTCAGAAAGACCTGCGTACTCTGCGAAAAGAACATCAACAGGAGCTTGACATAGTTAAGAAGGAATCCTTAGAGGAAATGGAGCAGAAAATCAGGTAAGTTCTTCATTGCCAGCATGGTTAACATCTTAACAACTTAAACCTTAGGAAGACCTTTTTATAGCATGATTTCTTACAATGCAATGATGACTGTTTTGCTTTGTTTTGTTTTCTAGATAGACTTAAACAGAAAGCAAGGAAGGAACACATAAAACATTATTTGATTCACCTGTTTAAAATATGGTTTCTCATTTGACAAAGCAATACCACTCCAATTGTTCAGTGAGGGTTATTTCCAGCATTACCAGAACATGAGATACAGTTTCCTGAAACAAGAAACAAAGTTGACTAAAGCTCAATTCTGAGAGCTTCCTGTGGCTATCCTGTGAAGTAGCTCAGTATCAATTGAAAGTTCAGAGTGTAAACTGGGGTGGTGGGAGGAAAACAAGTACTACCAAGAATTGTCCATATGAACTGCAAAAAACGTTGTTCAGTGTTCTGATAGTGTATCAGGCAAGGAAGTTCCTAAAAACTCAACCATGGGGGCCCTTTAATTCAAAGTTTTGGGGAAAAAATGTGTATCTTTGAGGGAAGCAGAATGGGAGGATAATGGCACACGATGGTTCAATTCTGGTTTGTTTGTTTTATTTTACAAATGAAGCACCTGTGTCTTCCAGGTGAATTAGATGGAAAGGAGGATCCCACAGAATTCAAAACCAACCCGTTATAAAATAGTTTTGGGAACTTCCTGAATGTCTTCCCTTGTTAAACTGTTCTCATACTCTTCAAACTTCTATTTTCTCAATGAGTTTTTTCTTACTTTTTTGTACAGATGTGAACAGGAAGACATTGAATTAAAGCACAACTCTACATTAAAGCAGCTAATGAGAGAGTTCAATACTCAGCTTGCTCAAAAAGAAATGGAATTGGAAACAGCTGTAAAAGAGACCATCAGTAAGTGGTACAGTAATGTAAATGTAAAATGGAAAGGCTGGAAAGTAACCAGGTGTTTTGGAAAAGATATTTGATTTGCATCTCTGATGAAGATATGTATGTAATGATTTGTGGTTTCCTAGAGAAATAAGGGGAATCTTCTCTTGCTCTTTATAACTACAGTACAGGGTATTTCAGCTTTTTTTTTTAACTGTTGATCTTTTACCACTGTAACGTAAGTTGGGGTTGGAGAAGAAAGTATCTTTTGACTTCATGTTTACTGAAAATGCTCCTAAGAGTGAGGAATTCCTGAAAATTTGCAGCTGTTTCTGGATAGAGGAAGAGATGCAATTAGTTGGTAATTACTGGTTGTGATCTTAACTCCTAAAGAAGGTCTGACATCAGGCAGAAAAACATGATCCAGATGCCAGAATGCTAACAATAAAATTCATGTGGATTAGAATCAAGTAATATAATATGTTTTCCTGAAGAGCTTTTTTTTATAGATACCTACTTCAATTTTTTTAAGCTTTTAAAATAGCACTGTGACTTAATTCATCCAAATATGTATGCCTTTTGATTTTGCCTCCTCTCTTATTTTGAATAGGTAAAGCCCAAGAGGTAGAATCTGAACTGATAGAAAATCACCAGATAGAGACAACTCAGTTGCATAAAAAGATTGCAGAAAAAGACGATGATCTGAAAAGAACTGTGAAAAAATATGAAGAAATCCTTGAGGTATCTTTCTAAAAAGTGATCTGGCTACTTCCATATATGGATACTTACATACACATATGGATACTTACATACAATTTCATAATAACTCTTCTTTTTTCATTGCAGAACTGGACAGAAAACTGTAATGCATTGTAGCAAAGATCTTTTAAATCTCTCTGATTGAATTATATTTTACATGTGTGGTGACCTGGTTTCCAATTAAAATATTTCGTTGTGTTTTTGGAATGTGTAAGAAGAGCAAAGATCAGCCCCCAGCTCTGATCTGTGGTAAATCCTTATGTCCTCCAGCAGTTTTTCTGTGCTCCAGATCATAGCAACCAAAGCAAGCAAGTTAAAATTGAAGATCCACCAGATGATGTTGTTGCTTCTAGCAAGGATTTAAATACAGTGCTAGAGATATCCTCACAGTGTAGCTCCCTTCTGTGACATGCTCTGTCAGGATTGGTACCACAGTTCTTAAAGTAAGGTTCTTTTCTTGGAAGTTTTTTGCAAGTAAAACTTCCATTTTTTACTTCTAGCTGGACAATCTATCTTCATGACATTTGTAGGCATAGCCTTGCTCTGATATCTCACCAACCAGAAGTTAGCAGCCAACTTCAGTATCAGAGATAATTGACCCTCTAGGGTTGCTTTCTGTTTTAGTCAAGCAGGAGCTTAGGTGCAGAAAATATACTGCAATGGACTGAATGGCTTTCAGGTGCTAAACTGTTACTGTATTGGGATGCAGACTTTAACTTTGGACATTCGAGTTCTGCTTGCACAAATAATGTTTAAAAGACTGTTTTTTGAATAGAACCATTTGCAGTAATAAAGAGAACTTCTGTTTGTTTATGCTGAGTCCCAAGAGCTATGTCTGAATATTTTATTCTAAAAAACCCTAAATCTGCAGGCAGATGATCTTTCCTGCTCTGTTTTTGAACATGAGGCAATCTGAGTGGATGTGACAGGATTTTAACAGTCCCCCTTTTTTTCTTTTTATCACAGAATTTAGAAAAATAGCATAATATAAAACCATGAAGTTAATTTTTTTTTATGACATACATCATTCCAGATCATACCTGCATTTGCAGTATGCTGCCATTCAAATCCTTTCTGTGAAGGCCGAAATAGATCAGTGATGTGAAATTGTGAAGGTGTAGTTCTTTTCTGCTTTGAGATACATTTAGTCTGTATGGATGTGACAAGCAGGCATGCTGGAC
Source organism: Lagopus muta (assembly GCF_023343835.1). Classification (NCBI taxonomy): domain Eukaryota; kingdom Metazoa; phylum Chordata; class Aves; order Galliformes; family Phasianidae; genus Lagopus; species Lagopus muta. The sequence goes on along the minus strand of NC_064439.1, from coordinate 48,014,789 downwards.
ACAGTTTGTAGGGTTGCAAGTTTATGCTCTGTTTGACTTTGTTGCAATTGGAGGCACAAACAGTGATGTTCAAAGTACAATAAGGTGTGATATTCTAAATTACAGACCATGTTTATTTTCTGGTGTATTTGTGTTTTTGTTACTATGGCAAAAGAATAATGAAACCTTGCCCCAATTCAGAGAATTCTGAAAAAGAGCTGCAAGAATCTTAAAAGTGAGTGAATATTTGTTAAATTCACTGAGATCTCTGCTAAAAAAATTGGAACACGTGCACCCACAGATTTTATCAATTTAATGTGAAGGTACCAGTTACTGCCATAAATATACCCAACTTGGCACATGACAGGTTTGAGAAACTTTGAATCAAGAAAGTCATGCAGAGAGGTTTCTCTCAGTCATAAGAGGTAAGGAGATGAAGCACAAATCATGCCAGTTGGAGGAAAGAAGTTTGATCATAGTAACTTTGTGGCTTGCTCTTGCACTTGAAATGTGGTGAATGATGCTAAAAATTAGACTAACTTGATGTGTGCATCCTTAAAGACCAGCAAGAATAAATCATTCTGTTAGAACAAGTTATTTACAAAATGTTCTGCTGGTAATTTGTCTTGCTTTACGTGCTGTCTGCTTATCTTTTATAAGCACTGTTATCACATAGGATTTCACCAGAGTCTCCCTAATTATAGACTTGTAAATCAATATATCCTATAACTTGAGGGCTGTCTTTCTTCTATAGGTAAACTAACGAGTATAATTGGAGAAAAATTAAATGTTGTACTCCAGCTAGTTTATCTAAAGCCTGTCTAAGCTAAAATTGAAATATGTAATTTCAGATGCATATCCCCATGTGAATAAGAGTAGGTTCTGTGGTTTATTGAAGTCTTTGTTTGCAACTGTAATTAATCTGGATAGTGTGTGGTTTATATATTTTCAGAGTATGCCAGATGCTGTATAGAACAAGAAGTTAATGTAATTCCATGCTGGAACCTCACATGATCTCTAATTATTTCAAACTCTAAATCATGATCTCTACTCAGTGGGTTGTACAAGTCATATCTTACAGAAGTTTTAATCATCCTTTCTGGTTGTTTCTGTATTTTAGCTCCCTGCTATGACTGGGTGGTGTGCATGCAGTTTTGATTTATTTCAATGGGTAGCTGTCTAGAAAATGAATGAATTTAGATTCTTAGCATTAAAAAAAAAATATATGTAAAATAAAATCAACTAGCTTTGCCAGTTTTCTTTTTGACTGTTTAAATAGAAGAGTATAAAGAAACCATGCAAACATAGAATCTTGTTCAGCCCCTATGGTTGGTTGTTTCTTGCTCTTTTTCACTTGCCTTATGCCGGATTTCTGCCATATTGTTTCTGTATATGGCATAAGTCTTTGCTGTCAGTCTGCTGTCATTAAGTTTTGAGTGGTTAGATGATTATTTATTGTTTAACTAAAGATTTCTTCCTGTAATTTGAAGGCTCGTGAAGAAGAAATGACAACAAAAGTTCATGAGTTGCAGACACAGTTAGAGGAGTTGCAGAAGGAGTACAAGCAAAGGATGGCAGAAAAGGACCATCGGAACAATGAAAATGTGAGCTGGCATTGACATTACTGTTGTATCTCTAGGTGTGACGTGTTTTTGTCTTCATGAAGTTCTACATGTGCAGCCTAAATCGAATTTTGTTTGTCTGAAATTCGCCTTCGTGTACGTTTTGTTCTTTTAGGTGTTGTCTCCTTCCAAAGTGAACCTGTGCTAGTCTGCACTATTTGATACTACCTTTTTTAATGAGATGTTAAAGAAGAAAATCACATTCTAATGATCCAATGCAATTTCCTTTCCTTCTTAAAAAAAACTAAAAGCAACAGTAATGACAAAAAAAAAACACATAGGAGGCAAAAAATCCCCTGCCCTTCTCCTCCCCTTCCAAAAAAAGGATTTTTTTTTTGCTGAAATTCCTAAGATTACTGAAATAGACCTTTGAATATATCGAGGATGGACAGAGAATTCTGTACTGAAAGAAGAGTGTCTGCATGTGTCTTTCTGAGAACATGTTTTAGTCAGAGGAATTCTCCTTTGATGGACAAAAATATGACTTGTTTTTACACTGAGATGAGGAAGAGTCTATGTGGTGTTGTCACTGATCAGAAAATTCCTATTAACCTTAGTTTGAGAATATGCTTTTTGATAGCTAGCACCGTTGGGCATACTGTGTATTTAGACATGCTATGTTCTTCAAGTTATCTTTATGATGATTGCATTACAGACCCAAGAGAATTTAAATATAAGCTTTGATGCTTGTCAGTACAAGCAAGCATTAAAAAGTATTTTGGGCTACTGTAAGTATAGAAGCATCTTTGTGAAAGAATATGCATGATTTGATCATTTCAGTTTATCATCTTGGATTAGTCATACGATTAAGCATGATTAATGATTAAAGGGAATGAGATATTTGATATTTTCTTTTTTCATATCTGCATTTCCATCTGATTTTTTTTTCTTGTTCTAGGTAACGATAGCAGAACTTCAGGTAAGTTTGGATTTTTTTATTTTTATTTTTTTTCCCCCTAAGTAATGCCTTGAAACTAGCAGTACTGCTTATCATAGAATCATGGAATCAGAATGGCCTGGGTTGAAAAAGACCACAGTGATCCTCCCGTTTCAACCCCCTGCTATGTGCAGGGTCACCTACCAGCAGACCAGGCTGCCCAGAGCCATTGAAGCAGTATGTTCAGTAGTTTGTTCAAGTTTTCTGTATGTGGCTGTTCTTTCAGGCACAGCTTGCACAGAAGACAACACTTGTCAATGATTCAAAGCTGAAAGAGCAGGAGTTCAAGGAGCAGGTAAGGGTGCTGCTTGAACAAGGGGAGAACATCATCTTTTTTGATGATCTGTATTTGCAATATTAAATGTTTTATTCCTTCCGACTGATGATGGAGCACAACTCAGTACAGGAAGTATGATACTAATACATGGGAAATAGTTTTGACTCATACATCTATGCACATTTTCAAAATACTCCTCAGTCCCCAGGGTAACCAAATTATGGTTCCCCACTTTTTCTAAACTAGATCTTCTGGTTTTAGGTAAAGTAAGTAAGTAATTTTATATCTGTGTTTTTATATGGGTGTATGTATATACATGTATATGTCACATGTATTTAAGTATATGAATATGTATATAAGTAGATGTTCTCATGTGTCTATATACATGTATGCACCGTTTTCCTTAGGCACAGTTGTTAATAACATTTTGAAGGGCAAATATATTTTGCTCTACTAGAATGTCAGGATGTTTAGCTGGAACTTCTTATGCTGACTTCTAACTTACTTTTAACAGTTCTGATCTTGACTGTGCTCTGTTTAGATTCATGTACTGGAAGACAGGCTGAGACATTATGAAAAGAAAATGTATGTCACATCAGTTGGGACACCACTCAGAGGTGTGTACGTGCTTTTCATCACATAAGCTTGTTTATTTGAAAGATATGCTTTTGTTTAGAGAATCTATTAAAACATCAGGTTTTTTGAAACACTTTCATAATGTGTTTTGCAAATCATGTAGCATTTCTGTTTGATGTCTTACAAGTGAGACAGCTCTGTATCAGCATCTGTTATCTCTGGGGGGATTGATAGAGGCAGTTTCAGTGAAAATAGGGTGGAGGGGAATTATACCCTAGCTAATTGAGTGCAGCCTTTGTGACTCTTTAAACATCTTAACTATGCAATTATTACATTTCACAAATCTCTCTTGTGTTCCATGTCAGGACTCCTGCCATTCTTATAACTAAATGTCCTTTCCAAGATCTCCTGCTCTGACACCTGGATTACCTTACTGTTACTTTTCTTGCTCTATCCATATTTATTAAGAACACTCCTTTAAAAAGTTGTTATGCACTTCAAGCAAGTATTTTTAACCCATCTCTGTGGACCATTTCTTCTTTATCAAAAGTCCACTTTCTCCTAAGACTTATGTCCAAATCAGTCCAATATCTACTCTAAACAGCTAATTTAATTTGCCATTGGCCTGCGACGCTGGGTTAAATTATGCATCTTTCTATCTTCCTTCTTTAGCTTGGTAAGAAGAAGCTAAACTATTAGTTGATTCTCTATCAGTATTCCTCATAAAAGTTATCCTTCACTGCTGTCTTTGCAGAACTTGACGATTATATTCATAGTTTGGTATACCACTGCCTATCACACCCATGAATGCCTCTTTCTTTCTTTTTCTTAACTTTGTATTCCCTTTTTTGTTTCCTTCTGTGCATCCTGTATCTCCTGTCTAAGCTGTCTGTAAGACAGCTAAAGTTTCTCTCTTGATCTCATACTGCAGCTGTTCACCTTCTTTGAACATTCTTTCTTTTTTAATACAAATAAAGCACATTTCATTGAAAAAAATATAAACACTTGCAGTTATTTCTTTTTTTTTTTTTTAAGTCTACTTTTCCCTGTTTTCAACTATCTTAAATTCAGAATCTGTTACATCAGTTTATCTTTTCTGCAATCCCTCTGAAACCTAAATTGGTATTATTTCTGATTGCAGATGCACTGATACAAAAGTGGAATCAAGTCATAGTCAAGAAAAACAGGGGAATCTAAAGAAATAGGTTTTAAGTCTGTCTGGTATGAGTTAAAAAGAAGAGATGCCTGAATTTTCATTTAAAAACAAAACTTCATGAGTAGTACGTTGTTAAGGATTATTTAATTGAATTTATTGAATTTATTTATTAAATTTATTAAATTTATTTAATTAAATGTGCTGATCCATTATATTTTAAGCTTCAGGAAATTGCTCTAAGTAGGTTTTAGGCACTGGCAGAATTATGGTCGCTACGCCCGTGTTTCATACTTGGTTACATTTTGTTTCAGTCACTTTCTGACTGTGAGTGCACACATTCTTATGATGTATAAGAGTTGTTTTGTTTTTTTTTAATATATATTTATATTTTTATATATAAAGCACCTATCACCTGATTGGTAAACATTCTTTGGAACCATTTTGATGGCAGGGGTAAGAACAGGAGTCAGCCTGTCAATACCTCAGCATTTCTGTTTCCAACCAATTGAAAAAAATAAATAAATAAAAGCCACAAGACTTTGCTGCCAGCCTGGCATGCTGGTGTTTAATAGTGCTACTCCATCAGGGTGGGAGGAAGACTTATTGTCAGTGGCAACAGTTTGCACTGTGACTTCTCTCAGTATAAACATACTTATTTTTCTTTACACAGATGGAAATCTTCATCATGCTGACGTTTCTCTCTTTGGAGAGCCTACTGAGTTTGAATACTTGAGGAAAGTGCTCTTTGAATATATGATGGGCCGTGAGACAAAGGTATGGAAAGTTGTATGCAGCAGTGTGATGTGGAGTGAAGTTCAGCTTCCTCGCTGTATAGATCCAAAGTGCCATGATGTTGGTGCTTCATCATGTGTTGTCTGTTATTGTAAAAAGATTCAATGGACTTTCAGGGCTTTTTTACAAAGAGATACTGAGATAAAACATAGGGGAAGTGAAAGGAGAGAACACTGGGGAGGGGGAGGAAGTGTCACATCTCTCACCAAGGTACTTACAGAAACAAATACCTCTACAGGTAGGTGTTATTTTACCAGCAGAAGTCTTAGTGTCAGTCAGGCTTACTGGACTTTGAAAGCTGATATGCACTATATTAGCAAACTTTTGTGATGTTATCTTGGTGCAAATGTGATTAAGTTACAGTTGTATTCAATATTACCTTGTTACTAGCTCTGAAGATGACGGTTTTTTTCAGATTGTTCCTTAAAAATCTTTTATAAGGCACCCAAATCTGTGTACCTTCACTAGTTAGCATTAACTTACTTTTAAAAGCAGAGAAAAGCTGCACAGTAGGCTCCTTGTTGTACGCTGACAAGCTTGTGAAATCATTCCCATGTTGGAATTTTACTTGCTTGTAACAATACTGATGCTAAGAGATTGACCAGGTTCAAAGGAGGTATGTCATAACACAAACATTTTTCTTGGATGATAAATGCTATGTGGATAAATATTTTTTTTTCCTCCCTGGAGTTTTTCCATTCTTTGTTGTGCTGCTTTCAACTTGGACTACTATTAAGTAAAAAGGTTTTATGCAGGTTTCTGTGTTAGTTGGGTCTGTTCTCACTGTGCTCCTAATGGAATAAAATTTGTTCTACACAGGACTTCTTGTCCTGACAGGATTCCTCTCTCTTTTCATCCCTTTTCTTACTTTGCTATTTAACTTCTTTTTTATGAGAAACATAAATCCTGGATCCAAAACAAACTAGAATCACTAGTTAGCTTCTGTTCCTAGGCCTGTGCCTCATTGGCTGGCTCTCTCACCTTAATAGCATCTGATTGAAATCACTAAGGAAAAATACGTGCATTACTGGATAATTACTGGATAATTACAATAGCTTTTGAATTCTGAGGGACTTAAACATTAACCACAATAACAAACTTTGTCAGCCATGTTCCAACTTCAGCCACCCCACGAGACTGTGATGGATGACTGGTGTGTATTGGTGGTGCAGGTAGCAAGCATTCCGTCATTCCTCCAGTTGCTGTGATTGAAAGATATCTGTATTTGTGTGTGTATGTATTTGCTCTGGAGATTACACTCTGCAATTGGAAGATGCCACTACAACTTTTCCTGCACACAGGCTCCTGAAAGCAGATGAGGGGAAAAACTGTATCAGGAAAAATAGACATTGAGTTCCTATAATAACTTGTGAAGGCATTGTTTTAAAATTGATATCAGTGAAAGGGAAAGTAAATTTAATTCAAATGAAGATGCATAATAAACAATTTTCAAAGCACTACAGCTATTAGCTTTGGGAAATCGGATTTAGATAGGTAATGAATGATAAACTTAAATTGAATGCGATTGTATTTCTATCATATTTTTATATTAACCTGATCTGATAACATCATAGCAATTTTTATTTGAGGATAAATGTTCTAATATGTTGCAAAAAAGGAAAGGTTTCTGGTATTGCTGTTATTAGGTGATCAAGGATGTAGCTGTACTGGTATTTGTTAATGAAAAACTAAAATGCAATGAAGGCTAACATACCTATATTTACATATTTGCTAATGTAAATCTGTAGATATTTTGGTGGTTTCTTCAATTTTGCTTCAAATAGTGCTTTCAAGCTGATCTCGTGCTGTTGTTCAACCATTGATTATGTGACTGGAAGGCACTGAGGTTAGCTTCTGCAGTTAGGGTTGTGTCTCATACCTTAAGTGTACTCAACTATGTCTTGAAAATAGTTTGGTTTCTTCCTGCTATGCTGATTGGAGATCCATAATAAATGGTGATGTGATTGTTATAATCCATCTAATACTGTGTTAAGAGATTTAGACTGTATATTAATATGTACTTCTTATTCCCAATGCATTAATTGAGTTTAAAGATCTCGACTGAGATCAACCTATTTGACACAGATGTACCCTCTTAGCTTCTGTTTTCATGGACCAGGTGAGGCAATTATTTCTTACAAGATATGCAGTCTATTCCCCAGACCATTGTAGTGGCCCTTCTCTGAGCAGGGTTTCCTTTACAGAGTACAAAAAGCACTCTGTGTCTCAGAAGTAGTTCTGCAGTGGAATAAGTCATCTCTGTGGGCCTGATGCCCTCTTTAGTGCAAGCAGTTCTACAGAAGCTGTGCAAACTGTCCGGAACAATTTACCATTGATGCAGCCTGGTAAACAGTTCTGGTATTGTATTAAGTGGGGGGATGAGTGAATGCATCAGTTGTGCAAAAGTGCTGGAAAGCTAAGAGAAATAATGAGTCGATAGTGGCTCAGTAGCTAAGACTCAGTGATTATGACTATAACATTTAACCCGTATAATCTGCAGCTTGTCACGATCTTTGTAAGCTGTTTCACTAATGTGCACATTTGCATTTGCTGGGGAACGTTTATTGTCTTCCCCTCCAGTCCTTTAATTCTTTTTCCCTTTGTTTTTCCTTGGCACAATCTGTCAAATGAAATCACCAACTTTTAAGCATGCACCTTGTTCAGAATATCTGACCTCAGAGATGCATGACATACACAATCAGGTTCAATAACACTGCATTTTCTACAAGCACGTGAACGGCTGAACTTCCAGCTCTATTGCACACTTCATCTGAAGTCTTGCAAAAGTCCTGGAGGACCATTCTGGCAGATGCTTCTCCTTGCTACTTCATTGTGCCACTTGGAGTCTGTTCTGAAGTCAGAAAGTCGGTCTGAATGTTGTATATGTTTGATAAATGTGTTTCCATCGGCTAGATAGTGAGTGAAATAGCACAAATTATGTCCTGTCAGACTTGCTTCAGGCTTTGCTGCTCTCCAACTCACATATTGGAGGTAATAAATTCATGCAAATCTTTTTCTGGCAGCTGGCCATGCTTTTGTGCACTGCACAATGACAAGGGATATTTCTGTCAAACTCCTGCATGATTTTTGAAGGGTCTGGCTTTGACCTGCAGCCCTCTAAACGAAGGGGGCTGATGGATAATCACTGTGAAAGCATTATTTACAGAGCTCACATAACTGACCTCAGAAAGAAAGGCAAGCTGGCATCTCAACAATAGGACTGGTTATTCTGTTTGTGAAAGCTGTGAGTCTGTCAGTGGCTGGGTACAGGGATGCACACCCAGGAGCATCCACGTATGTTCACAGTTACTGTTTTGTTATCCCCAGTGACAGAGGCTGTTAGTGAAGTAAGTTCTCCACTGTGAGTCGTACTGAATTCTTCTGCTTTAGAATCTCTGTAGTAGCCCCAAGACCATGGGAAATTTCAAGTCACTGAGAGCAATGAATTACAAAACACTTGTCAGGAAAGAAGATTTTAGCCTCTGTTTAAGTTGGCACGTAAGAATCTGTGCCTTCATGCAGTATTTGCAGTGTTTGTATATTTTTTGTTAACATTTGCACGCTATTGTGTCCTGTGGAAAATGATCAAACAGTTTGAAGCTAAGCTCAGTGCTTTCTGATCTTTCAGTCCCAGATCATTGTGATCAGGGTTTTGCCAAAAGAGATGATAGAAGCACAGGGTCTGCTTGTGATGCTGGGAATGCTCCTAATTGTATCTGGGAACTGCATTAAAGGCTCTTTTTAATTATGGGAGCTGCCAATATATTTAAATGAAACCTTTTTTTTTAATTGAAGGGTTTCAACAGGACTTGTTATATTCAATATTTATGCCTAATGAATTATAGACAGAAGCAGTATCTGCAAGTTAGAGGTTTACCTCTCTCTTTTAGCTGTGGTCATTTTTGTCCTGCAGCTGCTTTGTTGCTGCAATCTCCCTCTTCATTCCACGTGTGGTGAGGCTGGTAATAAGCAGTGGACTTGGAGAGCAGCAATCTTATCTCACCCGCATTCTTGAAGAGCAACAGCTACAGCTCCTGTAGCAGCCGCGTCCTGTTGGAGCTGCCCTGCAGTTCTTACCTTGCCCTCTCTTGTGAAAGTCACCAGAACCACCTTCTGTGTCTGCTGGAATTTTTTCTTCCCACTAATCTGTTTTTAAAAGAGAAATAATTGCTTGCTTAGCACGAAAGTTCGACATTCTACCATGTTCCATCTGAGGTTGTCTAAATGTTTTGCTGGTTAAATACGAGCTACTGTGCACCTGCTGACAATATTTTGACAACTGCAGTTCTACATCTCACATTTGGATCTTTCTCGGTGTTTCATTTCTTTGTGTTTCTTTACTAAATATTTGGGTGCAGTGAATATAGGTGAATTCATAAAGACTCTTTCAGGTTCCACGTGCCTCAGATGAGCTTTTCAGAAAGGCTGCATTAAGATTAAATGTGGCATGAGCAGGATTGGCAACAGTTTGCTGTCGTTATTAATGGACATGAATACTCCAGAGCTTACATCGTAGTACAGGAGCTGCAGTTTGTGACAGTGAAATGAACACTCCTGGCTTCCATGTATTTCACATAATGTATCATGCCATGCAGATACAGCATGAAACTGGTGGTTATTTTTTAATTCCTTTCGTTATGCTTTTTGGTGACATTACTGAAGAATAACACTCAGTATTCTCAAGAGAAGCATATTTTAAAATGTTAAGAAGCATTTTAGGTCACATGATAATAATTACAGATGATCTGCTTCTTTTCAGACAATGGCCAAGGTTATAACAACAGTGCTGAAGTTCCCAGCTGATCAGACTCAGAAGATATTAGAACGAGAGGATGCACGACCACTGGTAGGTTGTAGTAATAAGCTTACGTTCAATAAGCTTAAGTGCAAGAGGTGATGTTGCAAGAATAAGAAATTGGAAACTTTAGATCTCTCTTTCACACTTTCTTCATTCAGGAGAACTCCATTTCTCCCCCTTTCCCTCCAATGGAATGTCAAATTCTGCCAGTAGGTTATAGCAAAAATGAAAAAAAAAAACAAAAACAAGCACATTTTCTTAACTAGAATTTCTGTCTAAACCGCATTTGTGAAAGCTGCTATTCTGAGATTAATTTTCTTACCAAAAAAGTTAACTGAGGGAATATTTGTGTTACTTAAATTCAGAAGTTTATTCTGAATTCATAGGTGTTCTATGGAAAAAAATGGTAGAAGAGAAGGCTTTTTTAGCCCTGGAGTATAATATTTGATAAACACAAGAGCAGCATTTGCTTGTAGAATAGAAAACTCATTAGTTCACCTGCTTGGGATTTGTGCTATAAAAGTGGAATATGTACAGAATCACAGAATGGCCAGGGTTGGAAGGGACCTCAAGGATCTTGAATCTCCAACCCCCCGCCACATGCAGGGCCACCAACCTCCACATTTCACAGCAGCCCAGGCTGCCCAGGGCCCCATCCAACCTGGCCTTGAACACCTCCAGGGATGGACGGGGCATCACAGCCTCTCTGGGCAGCTGTTCCAGCACCTCACCACTCTCTCTGTAAAGAACTTCCCCCTGACATCCAACCTCAATCTTCTCTCCTTCAACTTCAAACCATTTCCCTATAAAACCACATATGTGGAATTTTGTGTCAGTATCCTAACAAGAATTTGTTTATTTATGTATTGTACTAAGGAAGCATCAAAATATGTCAGTTAACTCTCAGTAAGGACAAATGAAAAATAAGAATTTAAAACATTTTCTGCAGTGCTGCCTTTTTACCAGTGGTGCTGAGTAATACAATAGCAAGATTTGACCTTGTGCAGCTTTGGGGGAGGAAATAAAGTGATGGCAATCAGTCTGCATTGATGCATGCATTAGAGTGTAAAAGTGGTGGGACATTCAATAGAGAATGATTCCTTTTAATTGTAAATAATTAAATATTGCTAGCCTTTGTTTTAATTATTATCACTTTATTGTTTTTATTTTTACCCCTAAATTTTTTGAGGGATACTGTGGAACTGTACCAGCTTCACTCCTTGTGGTTTTGGAATGTCTGTGATGATAGGTTTTGTTTGTTTTCTGTTTGCCTTTCCATTTTAAACAAACATATTAAATACTTCGTCTTTACTGAAGAGCTGAATTGGGGTTTCAGAAGCAGGGCCAAAAGAGATGAAGAATATATGGGCATAAACATTTATGTGGTATTCCTCTTACTGTTTTATACAGTGGAGTTACTTTTTATTAAGACAAAAACTGCAGTCATAGCTTTGTCTGAAGTCAGTATTGTGATCCTTCCCTTTGTGGATTAGCTGGGTACAATATTTAGGGATTTCAGTGAGAGAAAGAGCTGCATTCACTTTTTCTCACTTGCCTCTTGGATATATTGAACACTTACAGAAACAAAATCAAATTTGGAATGTTTTCACCTGTAGTTGCACTTCTCATAATGCTACTGCATCAGCATAAACATCCTGTTGAGCCCTGGAAATGAATTTCATAGAAAGTTTCCATCATTTCATCAGCGTGAGGTATCAGATGAGGAAAGCATTTGATACTACAACATTTTCCTGTAGACTTTGTTCTTCTGTCAGCCTTGCAGTCTTTAATATACTTTGAAGGTCGTGTAAATGCTGATTAAAGTGTAACAGTAATGTCTTGTGTGCTGCAAGTCCTATTTTTGTTCTCAAAAGGCTTTTATTTAAACCAGTTTCTCATCTCTGCTGTATTATTTGAAGTTCTTCACACTACTCTTGCTTCCAAAATAATATAACAAATCATAAATTATAAATAAATACAGCCGTAATTATGGCTTTCCTAAGACTCTTTTTCAGACCTTCAGTTAGAAAGCTGACTTTCTATTTTATTTTATTTATTTGCACACTCTAATAATACTTTAGGAGCCATTCTGAGTTGGTCAGAAGTGAGGTTAGAGTTGGAGTTTATATTTCAGCTCCATGTGAAACTTGGTCTTCTCAAAAGAGGTGCTCACAAATCCTGATACCAAAGAAAACTTCAAGTTAATCCAACAAGTTTTGGTACTAACTAATAATTTGGGACTAAATCATGGCCAGTCACACAAAGAACTTTTTTCCAGGCTGCCAGCGCGTTGATGGTTCTGAATATCAAAATTCAAAGAAGTTGATGTGTTAATGAGAAACGTCTCCAATTTCACGTAGCAGTGTTTCTTGGCTCAGATTTAGCCTGTCATTTTTGTCCTTTCCAAGTACACAGAGATGAAAAAATAGACATCTGACAGCAAGTCAGATATAAGCACTTGCTTATGTAGCTAACGAAGGACACAGTCAGTTTTGTCTTGAGTTTCAAAGTTGCATTTGTTTACCAAACAACAAATTAATGCTTGTGGCGAATCTTTGGTAACTCTGTTCCAGACTGAAACAAGTGGGGGAGTCATAAATGATTCTGCAGAGAGATGTGCTGGGGTTGGTTTGTTTGCTGATGTGTGCTAACATGATTGTCGTGTTTCTCCACACAATACCAGAATGATAGCAGTAATGAGTAATAACATTACAAACTTATCAATGTGCATTGTTAACGTAAAGCCTAGCTGGTTTTGGATGTGCATTTACAGCCAAAAGGTTTAATTTTAGTGTGTAAATTGTCAATCAAATGTGCTACTGAAAAGGAACAAATGTGTGTGTAGGAAGGGCCTGTGAGTACTTGTCCTTTTAGTCTGTCTGTCTTAAACAGTAGGAATGTACTTGAGAGGTTTCTACCTAAACCTTTAACAGATCACTCAACAAATAAGTGTGTGACCAATGTATCTCCTGCACTAATGTGTTTTTTGTTACCTACTTATTGTGACCTGACTGCAGCAATCTCATCTGTAATCAGTAGATGTTCACAGCATTCTTACCTGTGCTTTACCATGTAGTCCAATAAGCTGTTTTCTTCCTGGCTTTGTAGTTTGCCTCACCTCGCAGTGGTATCTTCTGAATATTCCATCAGTCTGTGCTTAGTTAGCATGTGGGTGAGTGAAGCCTAATATGTACTTGTTTCCTTTGGAGATAAAAACCTGTAGTATGATATTAATCATTCTTCTGCTTTTTTTTCTCTCTTTCTCCTCCTCTCTTGGCTCCTTTTGGTAATTAAAAGCATTTTAAGACTTTGTTTTGTAAGCATATGATAAACTTTGCTTTATTCTTACGTTACAAATCCAAGTCTGAGCATGGTAAATATAGATTCAAAAGCAGTCTTTCTGAGATACAAGAATAACTTGAAACGTTGATTGAGGTGCAAAAATCTCAGTTATAGGGGAAAAATCTTATTTAAAATCAAAGGTGTGTAATGTTACCTTTTTTGTAGTTGGCTTTATCCTAATCCATCTTCTGATCTCCTTGTAGGTTTTGGAATAAGTGAATAGATAAGTCAGTTTTGAAAACGATGGTATTGCCTGAAATGAATTTTGTACATCTTCTAAATATGATAATGTGTTATTTGAGAAAAGCTTAATGAAATATGCTCTGTAGAGTGATTGGAGTATGGTGGCATTTAGTAGTCAGTACTTCCCTGAATCAGAGCCCTGGCTTGGTGTCAAGAGAACGTAGGGCACCAAGATTAGGGAGAGCACCTTTGGGGACCTTTATGCTTTCAGTTTACTCTGCCTTTTTCCAGGTTTTATGAAGTTATTTTCACAAAGGAGGTGTAATGCTATTCATGGTGTTACAAGAAAGCAAAAGCTGGCGTAGATCTAAAGGAAAAGGTTGCATCTGACCAACCCAGCTAAACAAACAATGTGAAAGAGTAGTAGTGGATGAGAGAGGAGCAGAACGTGCAAACGCCCTGGCAATGCTTTTTGCATTGCCTAATGTTACCATTAGAGCATGGTGTTTAATAAACTCTTCACGATGAGTTCTGTAGGATATGGTCAGTGTAACTTTCCTTCATCCTTTGCAATGGCAGAGCTCTGCACAGTTGCCAGAAGTCAGTTCAGTGCACCTGGAGCAGTCGCTGTTGGCTGTAACACAGTGCCCTGCTCAGCACGTGTTCCTGGCCTGCACCCCTTCACCCAAAAAGGACCAGCCTGGGCCCATTCCATTGCCAGACCACACAGTGCAGCTGGCCAATCTTTTCCTCTTACCAGTACAGCCTAAAATATTTTTTCTGAAGGGAAAAAAGAATCTCTTAGCTAACATTCACACTTTCCACTTTATTTTGTGATCTTTTAAACCTTTCCCTTTAAATACAATAGCAAATGCACTTTATTGCACTCAAAATGCAATAGCTTCTTGACAAAATCAGCAGCTTCTTTTAAAAATAATTGAACTGTTAGCAATGAGAGAACAAAGCTCTTTACAACATTATTGCAGGAAGCACATTTGAAACTTAAATCCTTGTGCTTTCTGTAGTGCTGATGTAGAAGCTTTGTACGTTCTCAGCTGTCACAGGAGGGCCTGATTTTTGGCTTTATTGTTAGCAAATGCCTGTACTGTAGGACAGTAGGCATGGAAGCTTTGCAGCCCTCATTATTGCATTGTTGCTCTTTAGTTTGTCTCAGATATTTTTGTAACTTAAGATTAATGGCTTGCCAGCAGAAGGAATAATTTTCTAGTGTGCATGAAACTTGAAAATTAAGGTGATCGTTGTGAAAGTTGTGATCTTGATAGCCCCCAAATGGGACTTCCCTGCAGTTTGGATGGCAGACCTTATGCACAGAGGACAGCAGTTGTGTTGAGTTTTTAAGTGGATCGATGTGTGACACTATGGCAGACTTCACTATTTCCAGTGGTATTTCTGCCTGTTCTGTTACAGGTCTTTTGACTCAATTTGATTTTTAAATCAACCTTCTCAACTGTTGCGATAATATCAGAATGGAATTATGAATCAAAATTGCCTCATAATGCTGTCGTTTGATTTAATCTGAAATTCTTGTATCTCAATGATCAATAATAATTTCATTTTTAATAGTAAGTGCTTCTGAGTTGCTCTTAATAAAAAACTGTCTATTCATTTCTTTTCTCTTTCCATTTCTCTAGTCATGGCTACGACCGTCCTGAGGAGATGACAGTGGGAATGTCTCCTAACAGTGCTGCTTAGAAACACGTTCATATCTCTGTCTGTTGCCTCTTGAGGGGGGGCGAGAAGAAAAGCTGTTATTCAAGGTCACAAATGGAACAGCAAGAACCAAAGCTCAGCACCACCTTTGGACCATGAGCATAGTTAAAACTGCCTTGACGAGAGACGCTAATCAGGGGTCATCTGGGGATGAGTCTTTTTTCTCTTCTATTGAACACTCTTCTATTTTGTGTTAAAGGTTATTTTTTTAAAGGAGAGAAAAGGCCACCCTAGGAAGGAATTGCCCATTACTGTATCTCTATACTGTATACTGGGTGTTTTTTAAGAGTTGAACTAAATGGTTTGTCTCTTCTATTTATTTTTTTATTTTTGAATGAATAGTGCAATACATTTTTGGATGGATAGCAGTTGAGGTGATTTTTCCGGATGAACTGGGCACTCTTGTTTGACTACTCCTCTACCAATTTGATCTGATTGTTTGCTAAAGGTCACTTCCTATATGCTTTTGCCTACAATAAATCCGAATTGCAGTACCTCATTTGTTTACTTCTAGCTTTTGTACTTATATTTTCTGGAGAGAAAAAGAAAAAATACATTACTGTAAATTGTAAATAGTTAATACATAACTGTATCATATGCTGATCTGTGACTGTCAACAGCACTAATCTGACGGGAGCTGAGATGAAATAAAGTTTATTTACTGTATAATTTTGGAACTTCTTGTTGTATGCTGCTTCTTTTGAAAGGCTCCACCAGTTTTGTTCTCATTCCTGTTCAGGACATCCTTTCCTGAGACGTTTCCAGGCTGAAATTGCTCCCATGTCAAGAGCTTAAGAAATCAGTGCAACTACTCAAATTTTCCAGGGAAAGCAACCTGTAAAACAGGTGCATACTGAGCTGATAGTGTAGTGTGTGCATCTATCTCAGTGCATATTGAGATAGCGTGTAGCAAGTAGGGAGGTTTGCTTTGTGAAGGTTTTCAGTGGTTCAAGCTGATCAATCCTCTGTATTATTTTTGATAGGAACGACAAACCTCAGAAGTTCATCTCTGATCACAAGCAGGGCTTCTGAACACGCTGCCTGCCTGAAAGATCACCGAATCGCACAATTGCAGGGGTTGGAAGGGACCTCGAGAGATCATCGAATCCAACCCCCCTGCTTAAGCAGGTTCCCTGTCTGCTTTACAGGAGCAGTGAGTAGTTAGGAAGGAGTGGTTCACTGCTGGTGCACCTGCCTGGAGCAGGCATCACCCTATTCTGGGGATGCTCTGTCTGTTCCTTGCTTTTGATACTAAGGACCCAGAGCTGCATCTTCATATTCACTTGCTGCCTGGCAAAATCTCTTCATGCTGCTTTATTGGTTGCAGCATTTGTTTTCCCCCTGTATTAAACACCAGTTGTCAGATTTTTTTTTTAATTTTTTTTTTATTTGCAATATTTTCAGCTATAGAAAGTTTTTCCTTCTGCAGTATATCTGATCCCTGTCTTCCAGTGTGTTGCCAGATGTCTCAGCAGCCTGTGCTGCACTTACAGGGTACGTTTGCTTCTGAAAAATGCACGTTCCTTCCTGGTTGGCTGGGGATTTGTAGGATTTGGCTATCGTTACCATTAGATCAACCCAAAACATGGACTTTGTGCTTCAGTTTTCCACGTAAGGTATAGGTTTTCCTAGGGTTTGGGAAATTAAATACGGGGATCTGTTATTTTGACAGTGAGTTTCATTATGATCACTTACTGTGCTTTTCTCTTTTTACAAATAGGCTGTTGTTTGTGTGTCCTGGCCTTGTTCTTTCCCTTCTACATGAAAGTTGCTGGCTATGGGCAGCACTTCATCAAGCATGACCTAAGTGCAGCAGGCCAAACTGACACTGTCTGTCATATTCATGTGAAAGACAGAGCAAATAAATGATAGGGGGTTTTTTTTCCCCTGAAGTGACCTAATGAAAGAGTGCAAGGGAGATGACAGAGTTATCCTTGATTGTGCTTTTTAATTAAAAAATCAGAAAAATGCTCCCCAGGTTCACTTGTTCAAAAAAAGTTATTTTCCCTTCTATAAATTACTCATAAGCAATCACGTAACTGCTTCTTAACGTAATGGAAAAGGTGTAGCTGCAAGGTTTGGGGCAAACTGAAGTTTCATCTGCTTCTTTATTTAATGGAATATGTAAATAAGGCATAGCTTTAATCTAAATAGGGAAAATGAGGGTGAAGGCATGAAAATGAAAGCTTTACTTTGAGCGATGACTTATTGTTTCTTGGAGTATCATCACACATCCTGATAGTAGTGCTAATGCAACTATAAACTAAGATACTGCAGGCCACAGATACCTCTGATTATAAAATATCCTTGCTTAGACACCCGTAGCTAAAAGCCAATGACATATCAAAGTTTTGGCTGCCTTTTTACCAAAGGTTAGAGGATCCCACGTTTCTTTACAACAGAATGTTAGAACGCTGTGCTGCAAGAGAATGTGTTTGGATTTTTTTATGTTGAACTTTCCTCTACTTTTACATGCAGTCAGTGCACATTGCATGTACAACTGTGCACCCATGTGCACGAGCATAGAAAACCAAAAGATCTATTTGTAGATCTGTTTATATAGACTTAAAGTGTTTCCCAAGCATCCTCTAGTGTTCAAAGGCTTCATCTCTTAATTCCAATGAAATATGTGTGGAGCTTTTATTCCTGTATTACCTCAGTGCCCAAGCTGATGGCTATTGGCAATGTACGGCTGTACGGTACTTGACTGAATGCTGAGCTGGGTTCATTTTGTAATTCAGACATCCCGCACCCAGTCTTACTGTCTTGTCCACAGTTGTGCTACAAATAAGTAAATAAATAGAATTCCTCTGCAGACTTTGCTAAATGCAGCAGCTTATTTTTTTAGTTTAATTTGCTTTTTCATGAAATGACGACTTTCCCAATGCCATTACTGTTTCATCATGGATAACCAGATGAGCAGTAAGTGGCAGCTTTTCCCTTGCTTCCTTATGTCCATACCTAGATACAGGAATCCTTGTGTTCCTTGCTGGTCTTGAAATGGTGTTTGGTTGTGTTTATTCATAACTCTGCATATTAGAGATGCTAGAACAGAAGTAAGCATCAAGTTGGATGTTGTTCTATGCCTCTGATGTAGGAGTTGTCACCTTTAATTTTCCCTTTTCTTGCAGGCTGTCGTTTACATTGACTGCAGTCTTCCCCTGTAAGCAGTGATGCAGTTTCCTTTGTTAGAGTAATATTAAAGGCACGTTGGCTCAAACTTTGGAAGGACATCTCTAGAGATTTCCTTCATTGTAAAGCATTGACAGCTATTTTCTTCTTGACCACGTAACACCATGTGATGTTTAGAGAAGCCATCATTAAGCCTGTGGTAATTACATGTTGTCTTATGGCTGTGCTGGAAGATCACTGTACAGCTATGGGGGAGTTATAAATGTGGCTCAGGCATCTGCTGTGTCAGTCAACCTGCTCTTCTTGGTTGCAGCTTCTAGATCAGCCCAGGTCACAACGTCACCTCTTAGTTGTTGGACAAATGAGTACAGTAGTTACTTGGCTTCTAATTAAGCATGTCAAATTAACTAAAGCTGCTCCGATTTTGTTGAAAGCTTTTCTAAATGGAGACCCAACGTGGACCCTGGGGTCTGGAGGCCACCCCTGGGATTGATGCTGAAGCTTGAATCTGGGGCACTTTCTGCAAGAATTTTACTTTGCTGGTAGGAAGAGGAATGAATAGCAGGTATATGTGCTGTAATCTTTGTTGCTGTTAATATTTTGGAAACTTTATTGGTTTCCAAGAAAATATTTAGTCCTGTTATTTAGATCAATAATTCCTATTTGTTACAGTGCTGAAGTCCGCAAGAAAAATTGCTGCTGTGGTTAGTGACATTATGCATCATCCAGTTCTATTGGAGTAAGGGAAGCACTTAAAAGCCTTCTAACTTGGATCAAACCATGTATCTGTTGCAAGAGAGTCGATCAAACAAAAGCAGTATGTGAAAACTTAGAAGAGGCCCCTCAGTGCAGCCAGCATTTCCTATGCTCTGTGTTTCCCAAGAAAGATACCAACAACAAAAAACACAGCCAATCCAAAAATTCTTATGTGCGTGTTGTTGCGATGGTATCTGAGGTTTACAGTTTATGGAGTAGCGTGCTTCAAAAATAATAAATATTTCCTCTCCTTCTAGCTAGGACCAGAGTTATATGGCAGTGATAACAGCGGTACAATCAGTGGCAAAAATAAAAGAGGGAGGGTGACCAGAAAGACTTGGGTCTTCCTTTATGTAATGAAAGTAATAATTAGGTTGGGTTATTTTCAGAAAATGAATGTTTTGCCTTCCCATTCTGAACTGTACCTTCAGCTTCCCTGAGAAGTGTTATTGCATAGAAATAACTGTCCTCACCTTGCAGCCCTGCAGCCAGGACAGGTGTTATCTGAAAATTATTTAAAGAACAAGAAGCTTCAGCCCGGGATTTCAGTGCTGTTCAGCAGCAAATTAACATCTGATCCAAACATGAATTCAGTACTGGAGGTATTTTTTTTTTTCCCATGCAAGGCCTGCTGCATACATCGTTTCTAGACTGGCCTGTAGGCTCCTGTGCCAGTAGAAATTGTGTCCTACGGGGGTCAGTGCTGGGCTGATACTCTTTATTTATTTACTCTTCACTGTTTACTTTGACAGTGGGGTTGAGTGCACCCTCATCAAGTTTGCCAATGATAAGCTGTGGGGTGCGGTCAACACACTGCAGGAATGAGATGCCATCCAGAAGGACCTAGACAGGTTTGAGAAGTGGGCCCAGGTGAACCTCGTGAGGTTCAACAAATCCAAGTGCAAGGTGTTGCACCTGGGTCGAGGCGATCCTCACTACCAATACAAACTGGGGGGTGAAAGGACTGAGCTCAGGCCTGCCAAAGACCTGGGGGTACTGGTGGATGGCAGGCTGGACATGAGCCAGCACTGTGCCCTCACAGCCCAGGAAGCCAACCACATGGATGCTGTGTATGTTGGCAGATCAACCTAACATGACAACAAGCAGCGTCAAGCACGTATTCCTTCACTGCAGCACTGGGCACGTAGGAAACAGCTCCTCCCAGCGTGTGCACCTTGGCTCACATGCAGATTGCACTGACGGGTTGTATTCATGCACACTCTTGTTTTTCCCTGGAATTTCATGCATATGCTAAATATTATTTTTGAAGTCACTGTTATTTCCTTAGACATGATTAACATCAGACCCTTCTCCTTGGAGCATGCGCAGTCACCCTTGGGGGGCTTTTTGGCGGTCATCTGAGGCTTGAAGGAAGAAGGATGATAGTCTTTGTCGCTCCTCAACTTTTGACCCCTGCTGTCAGGACAGTGCTCAGTTTGGTGTTTGCCTCCTCTGTAAATGTTTTTTTCTCTGGTATGTTCCATTATGGCCCGCCTATCTTCCATTTGACTTTGTTTTACTTCCCTATCTTTAAGGTAGTACACATGGTTCCTCCAGATCCTGATTCTTGCAGTATTAGAGGTCCTCACTCCACAAGTATCCATCAAAAAAAATGTGGCCAGAAAGGCCAAGGGAGGTGATCCTGCCCCTTTACTTTGTGCTGATAAAGCTTCACCTGGAGTACTGCATCCAGATGTGGAGTCCTCAGTACAGGAGAGGCATGGACCTGTTAGACTGTGCTCAGAGGAGGGCCACAAAAATGATCCAAGGGATGGAACACCTCTCCTGTGAGAACAGGCTGAGAGATATGGGACTGTTCAGCCTCTAGAGAGACCTGAGAGAAGCCTGTCAGTATCTAAAGGGAGCTGTAAGAAAGAATGGGACAGACTCTTTAGTACCCCTTTAGCAACTCTGTTGTGATAGGACAAGATGAAATGGCTTCAAATAGAGGGTAGATTTAGGTTAGCTATAAGGAGGATGTTAGATACAGTGAGGATGGTGAGGCACTGAAATGGGTGCCCTATCCCTGGAGACTTTCAAGGTGAGGCTGGATCTGCCCTGGACAACCTGATTTAGCTGTGCACATCTCTGTTACTGCAGGGTAGTTGGGCTGTGTGACATTTAAAGGTCCCTTCTAACTCTAAGGATTCTACAATTCCATGAAATGTTTGTACAGATGGAGAGTGAGCAGGAGAGACCCAGAGCGCCCCTACTTTTCCTCAAAAGGAGGATATCCCCATGCTACTTAAAAATACTGTGGATGTTTTGATTTTCTTAAAGAACTCTGTGTTCTGCCAATGAAGAAGTACTAAAGCATTGAGGCAGTCCCTGGGAGAGGGGGTAAGCCTTCATTTGTGAGCATATCTTCCCTTTCTCTGTAGTGTTTTTCGATTCGTTTGGTTTTCCAGGTGTCGTAACCCACATAGGTGAAAATGGCAAATGTGAATGAGGTCTTCAAGGACAGGTGTGGTGGCTGCATGACTCTATGCTGTGGCCTGCTTTGTTTCTCCCTGCCGTTTTGGGCAGATATAAGCACCTTAGTTGTTTGTAACAGCGTGCAGTTAAAAAACAAAAAACATGGATTGTAAAGACAGTCTTTCTGCTTGAAGAGCTAGAGTTGACTTCACATCTTTTGGACAGCCATGTGGAAACTGCAGTGGACCAGCTGGCCCAGTCAGGAGCCCTGCAGGCCCAGAGAGCTTTGTGTGGATACTGGCAGGCTCCTCAGCTCCTCTTTCATGCACTGCCCCTGTGCGGATCTTTATGAAATATTTCCTCTATTGCACTTGCTGACCCCTTTCAGGACTGGTGCATTGGTGTCTCCTCAGGAATGGCAGCTGCCTGGGGGTGACTTTGTGACGAGCCCTCGAAGAGCGTGGATCTGCTGTTTGCTCTGCATGGCAAGGGGAGACTGAGCTCAAAAGGCAAATGCGTTAAGTCACAGCTTTATTTTTAGGTTGAGAGTAAGGGTGTATTTCTGAGAGAGATACTGACCATAGGGTAAGCTGGAATTAACATTTACTTTAGATAAGCTTTGCTATTGACTAAAAATAGAAGTTGGTTTATGCATTGCTACAGACATCCTCCAGCAGGATCTGGATGGTTTTCAGAACGACCCTTGTGGTTGCAGTAATGGTTAGAGGAGCCAATAAATGCAGTGGGCAGAAGATAAAAATAACTTCATATCCTTTTGACAAGGTGACAGGTTCTCCTGACGTCTCGTGGCACTGCTGCTGTCAATTAATTGTGAGCATATTTTGGCTAATGTATTACACTGTGATGTCTGGACTGACTTACCATGTGCTGGAGAAGGTGATTTTAATTAAATATCTCACCTGATTTCATGTGTATGGGGACCAACACGGGCTGGTCCCAGTTTTGTGAGAATGTTTCTGCAAGTCTGTATGTATGCACAAGGAGGGCAAGGAGGCATCACATATTCTCCCTTTTTCTGAAGGATCTGCATTTCTCTTAAATCTGAGGTTAGGTGAAGCTTGAAGTATCTCTTTCCTATGGAGGAGCCTATAACCATACCATAAAATTGACAATTGTAGCTGTTCAGTCCTTCTTACCCAAGCAAAGGGGCTAGGAGCATGCAGCTTTGCTTTAATAGTGATGCTACAAGAACTTGACAGCAATCATAGAATCCTAGAATGGCCTGGGTTGCAAAGGAGCACAATGCTTATCCAGTTCAACCCCCTGCTGTGTGCAGGTCACCAACAGCAGCCCAGGCTGCCCAGAGCCACATCCAGCCTGGCCTTGAATGCCTGCAGGGATGGGGCATCCACAGCCTCCTTGGGCAACCTGTTCCAGTGCCTCACCACCATCTGGGTGAAAAACTTCTCCTCATATCCAACCTAAACCTCCCCTGTCTCAGTTTAAAACCATTCCCCTTGTCCTATCACCACCCACCCTCACAAACAGCCATTCCCCTCCTGTTTCTACGCTCCCTTCAAGCACTGAAGGCCACCATGAGGTCTCCCCGCAGCCTTCTCTTCTCCAAGCTGAACAAGCCCAGTTCCCTCAACCTTTCTTCATAGGAGAGGTGCTGCAGCCTGCAAACAAATCAGCAGGCAAACCACAAAACTCTGACACTGACCTCCAAATTTGTCTTATTATCTTACACTGCTGGTCTATGGGTGGCAAGGTTGTTACCACCAAATTGCTCAGAATGTCTCTTACAGCAGGACTGTTCACTGAGATGTGAGAATAATGCAAACTGGAGAGTTTGCTGTGTGATCACAACTGCTGTGCCCCTCTCTCTCTGTTGTCTGTAGTGAATGCCACTGGAGGATTGCAAAGTTCTTGCCTCAGTGCCACCGTTTTTAAATTGAATTATGTCCGTAAAAGCTTCTTCTGGGATGGGGGTTTGGCAAAGTACATTTTATATGTATATACTTAAAAAAAAAACCTGTTGGCATCAACACAGTACTCTTCTTGTTATCCAGATGCTCCAATTAATGTTTTTCACATTACTAAGCTAGATAAGTAGGCCTCTTCTGGCATATCTCATGCTGATAACAAATCCTATGTAGTCCCACAGCTTACTTTTCTGAACTACTGTCTATGTACAGCACACACCAAATTAAGCCATAGCATAGCAGGCCATTTAGGAATAACTGGGTCACAGAAGGGTCCTGCATGTCAGAAATTATTTAGTTAAGGGCTGAAACTTCAACTGCCCACGCACAAAACTGCAGAAAGTGTCATTTCTGGAGGGGTAGAATATATTTGGGTCTCTCAGAGATGATAAATAGGTTATTGTTCATCTGAACTTTTCACACAAGTATTGTATGATAGTTAACATGTGTAATAATAAACATGGAGTGGCCAGCTAATGAGAAGCAGATGTGACAGGAATTCCAAGCAAAACGTTTGAAAGCTGTGATGTAAATTGGGCTTTTTGACAAGTGGTCCAAGCTCAAGTGACCACCAGAGTTTCAGAGGAGCATATTTACAAGGAGAGGCAGCGCTTTGCTGTATAAATCTGTGAGGTTCAATGTAGTACAGAAAAACGGTGGGCCATAGGACCCACTACATGGCCAGTATTCATGACTTTGTCATGTCTAGTACACTTTTCCTCTTTGTGTTTTTTGTTGTGGTGTAGTAAAATGCTTGCAGATTTGCCCCCTTGTTATGGAGATGGATATACTGTCACCTGGCTTGCAAAACAGACACCAGCTGGGGATGCAGTTAGGGCATTTAAGAAAACTGTGATAAGAATCAGTTGTGGCTCTGCCTCCAACTCCCTGTTTCTTGGATATTGATGCAAAAACTGTCTTTTGTAGCAAGTCTGATCTCCTTGTGATGCTGGGCAAATAAGGCTAATCCGGAGGGAGATTTGATTTATTGTTTCTCTTGGATGTATTTCTCCAGGTAGCCTAGCACTGTTCCCAGGAGCCCAGAGCAGTGAGACTTGTAGGGGTGGGGAAGAACTTCAGTGAGAAGTCACAATTTCACCATTCACCTCCTTTATTTATAATACCCGTGAGGTTATTAAAAAGATTATGGGGAAAAGATAAAGGCTGGGGCAGTGCCTTTTGAAACCTATTGGTTTGTTCCATCCAACATACTAAGTCTGTGCTGTAAATTCTGCTGTGGGAGAGAGCTGGCTGATTAGCCAACCACCATCGCATCAGACAAGACTGGGATAATGCTGGCAAGCAAGTTCAGTTACAAGCGTATGCACAAAGGTATGTATATCTATTGCATTTTGGCATCCAGCATCAAATATACTGAGGCAATGTAACGCAGGATGTTATGTGGCTGTCATGTAAAAATAAATATTCAATTTAATGGTTATGTTTTAAAGTGCCAGACATTCATACGCTTAGGAAGGGCTTTAGTATGAGTTGCAGGATCAGCTAGTTTTTGTTTTTGTCCTCACAGGTCTTCCACAGAAGCTTTTTTGTAGAGTAGGACTTAAATAGCATTTAAACTTGCGCTAGACCTTTACAAAGGTCACTCTGCTCCTCTGGTAAGGAGAAAATAAACTTGATCAAAGAGACAAGATGTATGCAGAGTTTAAAGAGCAGAACAAGTATTTCATAAGCAGGTTTTATGAGGTGAGCAGAAATACTAAATTTGAAGATGTAGATAAGATGTATTATTGCTGTTTAGATTAGCAAGAACACTAAACAGAAAATGTTCACTGGATGAGAAGATGAGGCAAGAAAAAAGAAAGCTACAAGAAGATGCTTATGAAATCTAGTACTTGAACTGTGGTGTCCTTCCTCACAGCAGGTAACAGCTCTGCATGTGAGTTGTTCTGCTGCTTTAAGCTTTCACTCTGTAGTGAGGTGCTCAGCTTGACCTAGAAAAGGCAGTTCTGTACATTTAGGAATTTCTTTGTGTTGTGTCTTGTTGTGCTTTTATTCTAGTTTTGGGCACATCTGCAATGTACACTCAGGGTAATTTCTGTGAATCACTTTTCTCTTGGGTGAAATTCAGTAAAACAGAAAACTTTGAAAACAGGATCCTAATCCAGCTGCACACAACCCAAAGAAGATCACTGAGAAATAGATTGGTTGCTTACTCTTCATCTCCACAGATGTTCCTCAGGTAATAATGACAAATAAAATAATGGTGAGCCAACCAAACTCAGGTTGGCTTCAGGTTGGAAAATTTCTTTTCAGAAAGAGTGGGGAGGCACTGGAACATTCATCATTATCTGGATTATCATCATTATCATCATTATCTGGATTAATCTACTCTAGATGTCAGGCTAATACATAACAATAATTCATTATTTAGGTAGAATGAGGTGCTGGGCCTACATTTAAGTACTTTCAGCAAATACACCATCGTTCCTTCTGTTTTTTGTATCAAGTGTTTCCTCTGCAAAAGTTTGCCACGAGGAAGAGCTCGCTGCTTTTTCCATATCTGGTGGATCACTCCTGATCCTGGTACATCAGAAAACAAATGTCTGCTGGCTGCTGATGTGGTTTGGAGCCAGATGAAAGCAGTTCTACTGAGGTACGATGCTCTGATCTCAAGGCACTGTCACTGCCCTTCCTGCTTGCCAGTGGCTCGTAATGAGGTGGGTAGATTCCACTTTACTTTAGCTCAGAGATTTCAGAAAGCAACCTGAGTTCAAATGGCTTGATTACTTTTGTTGATGTTTTGTTTTTCTGCTGCTGTTGTTTTCTCAGAAATACTGTCTCCTCCTCTAGTTTTCTTAAATATGTGGACCAAACTCAGGTTGGCTTCAGGTTGGAAAATTTCTTTTCAGAGAGAGTGGGGAGGCACTGGAACAGCTGCCTAGGGAGCCCAGCTGAGAGATCCAGTGTCAACGTTGTTTGAAACCACGAGACGGGTGGAAGTGTTGGTCATCAGATTCTGGAAGCAAATGGCCTTGTGATGAGGGAGGCAAGTGAAAGTTACAGCTTCCATTATGCAATTGCCAAGTGCTCAGTCAGAAAGCAGCTGCCAATGTTTCTGCACAAAACAAATAAGCTGTTTTTGGGGAATACTAAATGGGTATTGTAAGGGTGTTCCTCGGGTGGATGGAATTGTCTCATTTGTGGATGGTAGGCTTTTATGAATTCCATCTTAGAAAAATGGAAGATTAAATACTGAGTTTTCCTCTTTGTTTAGGCTGTCTTTCCTCTATGTTATATCTTGTTGATAAGAGATGTTCAACTGAAGAACTCGATTGAATTTCCTCAATACAAAACAGTGTGAATTCATACTGTAGTTGTCTTTAAAGTTTTGCCTGGGAGAGACACATTTCACACAGGCTTGTTGATGCGTTTTCTTGCACAAGAACAAATTTGAAATCTTGATCGCTGTTCATTGCTTTGAGTAAGAGTCAACCATTCCTTCTAGCCATGCTAGAGCTCTGCAATGAAAAGACGTGAGGAACAGGGAAAAGAGGAGGGAATTTGTGGAAGGACATGCATGAGTCCTAAACTGGTTGCATAGAAACTCTGCTATTGAGTTTAGCTGGCTAAAAGCACTGTTTGCAGACAACAATTTGGCGTTACTTGGCTATGGAGCTGTGACACTTCTGTGATAGTTCCTCTGCTCAACGCAGAGTGAGAGTAAGAGTGAAAGTCAGTGTTCTGCCACAGAATGATCACTGAATCGTAGAATCATTTGAGTTGGAAGGGACCTTTAAAGCTCGTCTAGTCCAACTCCCCTGCAATGAACACAGACACCTACAGCTAGATCAGGTTGCACAGAGCCCCACCATCCCTGATCTTGAATGTCCCCACGGATGAGGTATCTACTACCTCCTTGGGCAACCTGTTGTGTGTATCACTGTCATACTTCTCCTTATATAGAGACTAAATCTCCCCACTTTTAATTTCAAACAATTTTCCTTTTTCCTATCACAACAGACCCTGCTGAAGAGTCTATCCCCTTATTTCTTATAGCTCCCCTTTAGGTACTAAATGATCCCATAGCACGTGATCACCTTCAGCAGTACAGACAGGAAAAGGTTCAGAGAAAGCCAATAGCAATCTTACGGTTGGATTTGATATCTCCAAGGTCTTTCCAAGCCTAAATGATTCTGTGATATTTGTTAGCTGTGTTTCAGGGCTGTCATTACATTTTTGGTTGCAATACAGTGATTTAGGAGGTACTGACAAGGGCTAGCTTTGGAGCAGTGATGTGAGTGTTTTTGGAATTTCTCTGAAGTCACATGAGAGAGAAGTTTTCTCTCTTGACCACTGTTTTTTTTTAACTCAGCTGCAGGTACTCTGAACTGCCTTTTTGTGGAGCTTCACTTTTCCTTAAGCACAGCTCTCCTACTGTGCTGGTCTGTCTCCTTCCTCACAGTGGTCCTGATGGGCACCTGTCAGTGGAGGGTAAGGACAAGGGGCTTCTCCATTGTATCCCTTACAGGTGAGGTCCTGAGTCATGTTGTATTTACTTTTAAATATATTGCTACATGGCTTGTTTCTGAATTTATGACATATATACACGAGTCCTCCTGTAGACACTCTAACATATATATCAGAAAAAAAAAGTAAACAGAAAGAGAATTTCATTGCAGTATATTGCAAAATAAAAGCGTGTCTCCCCTTGTTACGGTGATAAAAGCTTTTGGTTCTGCTGATCCCTGGGTTGTGGTAATGAGGTTCAATCATCTGAGCGACCAAGGACATGGTATCACTGGTGTCAGCATGAAATAAAAACATGCAGTGACAACTCTAGCACTGAGGCCAATGCAGGTGAACAAAAAGCATTTCAAAATAAGCCTGTGTGTGGTTCTACAGTGTGTGTGTGTGTGTGTGTGTGTGTACACGTATTTAAATACATAGCATATGAATGAGTACAACGCCGTTGTAATTCTAACTATATGCAAACAAATATGTGACGGCTGTTGGAAAATGTGAGAGCTGCAAAACTTGACCACTACTTGCTGTTAGCAGTGCATCCCTCTGAGTCCCACTTCAACCCAAACACATGCTTACTTTCAGCACTGCCATCCAGTTCCCCTTAAGTCAATAAAGCATAAGCACGCACTCATGGTTAAGCAGAACCTAAATGAAGCGTGCAGCACTGCTAAATAGAGGCAACTGAGTGCAGGCCTACTGTGTGACAAAGAGAATGGAGAGATCCAGATGTACAGAAGAAAGGATCTTAACTGTATGAAAGGAGAAAAATGTAACTGATGTAATTCTTTTCTTGTACTTGGCTCTGATAAATGTATTCAGTTTCTGGTATAGAGAATATGATAACTGGTTTAGAAATATGTTTTGCATCACATGATGCATTTTCATTTGGTCAAATACTGACCATAAATCAGGTTGAAACATATCCCCAGTACTGAAAGCCTGGGCAAGGTTTACAACTAATGTTAGTGCAAAGTCTCCAAGGGGATAGAAGAATGGTGAATCTAAATTACTAAATTAATGGGATTGCTGCTGAAATGGTACAGTTTAAGAATTAGATATTTGAAAACAGAAAGTGTATATATATATATATATATTTTTTTTTTTTTTTGCATGTGAGGCTCTGAAAATTATGGCTTTCCAATCTATTCTAGCTGTCATTATGTGACAAGAATTTTGATTAAGTTCCAAGCTTCTATATCACCTAAGATTTGTACTAACACGATCCCCAGTCCAGATAAAGCTTTCTGGATTGAATCTACTTGGAAAACTCTGATAGAGCTCAACAAAAAAGGTAAGAT
The DNA here is from genome assembly GCF_023343835.1 of Lagopus muta. Lineage (NCBI taxonomy): Eukaryota > Metazoa > Chordata > Aves > Galliformes > Phasianidae > Lagopus > Lagopus muta. Next base: position 47,985,364 of record NC_064439.1, on the reverse strand, counting down.
ACGGTGGCTTGAGAGCTAACAGCAGTACATGTAAGAGAACCATTTTCTTGATTCCCTGTTGATTCCTCCAGCTGAAGAACTGGCTACAGCCAAACAGAAGAATGAAGCATTAGGACTTAAGTGAGTATATAATCCAAAGTGATCACTGAAAACACCTCAGTCAAATTTACAGTGGAAACTTCACCTGATACATGCTACCTACCATAAGAAATTCCTCTTGCATTCTGGTGTAAAAATTGGGGAAGACATCTCCTCCACTTAATGGAAGTAATGATTGAATATATGGTTTAAATAACGACAATCACAGTCTAGACTTGCTGGTAAATCTAGATGCAGAAAATGATTTAATACCTGACATTCATCATCAACACTTGTAGATTCCATGAAACAAATAGGAGGCGTTACTTTCAGAACAACCTATGTATTTAAGTTTCAATGCCACACTCTTCTCCATGACAGCTTCAGCAGCACTGAGGGCCTGGGAAGAGGAGAGAGAAGTCTTTGTGCTTCTCTTTACAGTGTAATAAAGGTGGCTGTGTCCTTCGCTCCTGTTCAACGGAGATGCAACCAGGATCAATCTTTTTAATGAAGCCACAATGAAGGAGGGATCGAAAAGTTTGCTCTCAGCATGATTTGTGAGCAGAGCTACAAAACTGTCTGGAAAATTTCTCCTCCACAGAAAGACGGGAAGAAGCTCTGTCTCCTCAGCCTGTTACAGTGGAGTCAGAGCATGGATTAGATCATAGAGCTCTGTGGGAACGAGCTAAAAATAAACGACAGCATCATCATGAAGACTGATTTACAAACATTTACCGACTTCGTTGTACTGAGCACTGGCCAGTGAAATATGGAAAATGCCTGTGAAGAATCAGCTGGCTTCACTGCTGTGATGGGAAAGCTTTAGCACAAGTTTGCTTAAAGCCACCTCGCTAAGCACATTGATGCAAATGTGTGGGTCGTGGCAAGGAGACACAGCAGCTGTTCTGTCAGTGAGCTCATGGGGTGCCTTCCCATGGCTGTGCACCCTGAATGACGGTGCTGAGGTGGGAGAAATGGATATAGCACAGGCAGACATGTTCCCCTTTTCTTTCTCCCCGTGTGGGAGCACATCTGAGTTCACTGTGGAGGTGGAACAGCCTGCAATTGAATGTAAAACCTGAACACAGTAACATCACTGGGACACCACAGCACTAAATGCAAGGAGAAGCAAACAAGTAGCATAGCAAAAAGAGGTGTCCTAAAGCTAAGCTATTAAATAATAATATTAATATAAATAAATAATAATATTAATATAAATAAGCTATTTGTCAAAATAATGAAAATTGAATTGAGTTGGGTTTGTGCAGCGCAGGAGAAAAGCCGTATATATTTAAAATAAGAAATTATTAGATGAGAAGTTGCACTGTGGGAAGAGACCCCCAGGAGGGGAACTACCTGTTAAGAGTGAGTCTTGATGAACCACGTCTATGTGCAACTGATGCTGCAAGAAATTCAGACACCATGCATTTGTTTTCTCTCTTTCCTCAGCTGGAACATCATTGTGCTTTTTTTTTCTCTCCTTAGCTCTGCAATTCAAGTTATTAATGAACAAGTATTGTCAAGGGAGTTTTTGCTGTTGGTCATCATTTTACAAATAACTTTTCTAATTTAAAACCTGATCTTGAGACCAATTGCAGACAAAATACAGCACCTTAAGTTCCAGTTAAGTACTTAATTAATATAGATATGTGTAAACTACAAATTGCCCTTATGATGCAGGTATAGAACTTCCCTAGACAACGCAAACATCAAGGTTCAAGCAGACAGAACAGGGATATAGGATTAGCTACATCTGCATTTCTAATTTGAATAGTTCATTAACAAAGAGCTGGCATATTTACTGTTCCTTGTTCTCAGTGCTTACTGCTAGCATCGCCTTCATTTGAGGTACATTATTATTACACTCGCAGCTGCAGTTGGATGCTTCCCATTGCTTTCATTTCTTCCACGGCACGCCAAGATTTTAATATTAACATTTAACATTAACATTAAGCTTCAAGGTCTAACCTTGCAGTTTCTGCTCTGCCTGACAAAATTCCCATTGGGTTAAATGTTGTGAGATAATTTCAGTATTTGGATGCATAGTAAAAAAAGGAAAAAAAAAAGTGTGGAGGAGATGGGAGTATTCCTTCCCTTTCTCTGTATAATCCTGCTTGCCAGGAATGGAAGCAAAACAACCTGACACACTTCCATACCATATCAATTCCAGGTGAAACAAGCCCCCTTGGGAGCTCTGCAAGGTGAGAGACAAGCTGTGCTCATCTCATGCAGCCACTTTGCTTCCCTTGTCTCTCTGGAGATGAATGAGCCCTTCCTTCTCCCCAGCCAGTGCCAGCTCACATTTCCTTTAACTTCACTGGAGAGCTGTCTAGCATCGTTCAGTGCCTGGATAATTAACTGAAAAGCCCCATTGTTTTCTTGCTTCAAAGTGCAGAGAATTTGGCTTGGTAGTGCTAATGGGATTGCATGTCATCTGTGGAATTTGCTTAATCACTGCATATTGACTTTCTGGCTAAATCAGATTATTTTAGCCATATTGATTGGACAGTAATAAAACTGCTGTGAAAATCTTTTCATTAAGTGTTATGAATATCCCTGCTAATTCAATGAAAATGCCCCATTGTTTCCATTTGGTTCCCTCATGATTAAACCAATTCTTTCAACTTGCTTGTACAATGATGTCTGAAAGTATTGAGAAGTGACCTCTCCATTTTATTTGATATTAAGCACGTTGCCACTTGGTTTTAAAAGTGGAGAACATTCACTGTTCATTTCTACATAACCCGTTGTGTGTGCATGCCTACAGGCAGAACTGTGTGGTTTGTGGCCACGTCCCATTCACTTGTTCAACCTCTAAAGGTGATGCGTTGCTACGTCATCCTCACTTGCAGTTGCATCCCTCCAAAATTAGAAAATTGGAGAGTCAAAATGTCCCATTGCTTTCATAAACCACTGTGAGGATGGGCTTTAAAGAAATATTCTGCTAAGCTTTCTGCAGCACGTGTAAACTGCACTGATGGCTACAAACCTCCCTTCCTCTGCCGACTTTTTCAGCACCCAGTTCTGTAATTACTGCTGTTCTATTAAACTTGTCCCTGGTATATTACTCTGCTGACCTCTACTTTCTAGCATCACGGTCAACATGAAGAACGTCAGCTTCCAGGCAGTGACATCTGCACATACAAACAGCAGCAGCATGCTTGCTCCGTGGATGAGGACACCCAAGGTCAGTGCTTACAAACAATCCGGAGATGGCTTTTATCTGATGAGGATGCTTACCTGCAGGAACAAGCTACACTTCTGTAAGAGCTACATCAATAGCGTGAAACAGCTTACCACAAAATTACCTCCTTGCTGAACATGCATTCTCAGCAGGAACGCACAGTCAGCTCCATCCCACCTCAGGAAATACTGAGAGCTTCCTGAGAACTTCCTGTGCTGAAAGACTGTTCTACCTTCAATAAAGTTTTCCCACAACAGTTCTCAGCCAGCCCCAGCATCCAGAACCCACCTCTGCATCTCACTGTTGCTATCTGAAGCACATTCCCTGTGGAACACCAGGTGTCAAACACACTCAAGTTGTGCCTACGCCAGAAACTTTGCTCTGTACGTCCAGCTGCTTGCCAGATGAAGCAATCTCCAGCACATCAGAGCTCCTGGCCCCTCTCCTGAGTTTCCTGGAACCTGCTGTGCTTCTCCCAGTGCAGCTGCTCACAGATGAGAGGAGTACATGGGCTCAGATAGCTACAAGAAGGGCTAACAGCAACAAGTAGAACTGCCGGTTATCTCTGAGGGAGCACTTCTCTCAGCTCCCGGGGCTGATCCTCAAGAGCACGCTTCTAAGCTCACTTCCACTGGAATCCCAAGGGGATCCTGCAGCTTTTTTTGTTGAATAACACAAGTGTGGGCTCTGCAGGGCCACGAGCTGCACAACACCCTGCTTGCTCCTGCTGCAGAAGCACGTGGCTACTGTTGTACCCACTGGAGGTGGTCACCTTGCCTTGGCTCCTGCCAATTTACTGGGCGTTCACTCATTTTCAGTCGCAGATAGGCTATTAAAGTAATACTTTACACAATTACTTTCAGCTTAGCCATGAATGCTGCCACTTCACTTACAGCTCTGGTGGATGTTTGCTGGAAAACAGTGGTCTGGTCTTCCTTCTAGGTGCATGCTTGTCTGTTGCTCCAGTAAAAGACCCCATCTCTTCCCTTGATTTTTGTCCCAGTCCCTTCGGTGTGACATGAATCAGGCCCTCATTCACTGCACCACCACACCCAACTCGTGGTGCCTCGGCGGTAAGCAGCCCTGGTCCCCCATCACCTCTCTGGGGGCTTGGGGAAGCAAAAGGGCTCACGGTGAGGAGTCAGATTGAACATCAGGAGAAACTTCTCCGCAGGAGGAACGGCGCTACATTGGAACAAGCTGCCTCAGGAGGTGGGGGACACACCGTCCCTGGAGGCATTCAAGAAACGTGGAGAGACGGTGCGTCGCTGAAAGACACGGTTAGTGGGTAATAGTGACTGTAGGTGGACGGTTGGACGAGATGATCTTCGAGATCTTTTTCAACCTCCGTGATTCTACGGATCCGCAACAGACAGCGCCGGACAGACGCAGCCCGAGGGGATGCAGCCCGCGGCCACCAGGGGGCGCGCTGCGGCGGCGCGTTGCGGCGGGGCGGAGCGGGGCGCGCAGTCCCCGCGGGTCGCGGCGCGGGGCGCAGCCGGACCGGGCGGGCAGCGCAGAGACGCGGGGCGGGCACAAAAGCGCGGCGCTGAGCGGCGCCGTCGAGGAGTCGGCGCTGGAGCGGCTGCGCGGGGACTCGCAGGGATGCCGGCGGGGCGGCGGAGTTGGACGCGGGTGCTGAGCGCGCTGCTGTGGGTGGCCTTAGCGCGTTGCTACAACGTGGACATAGGACGTCCCGTGGTCTTCCGGGGTCCCAACGGGTCTTTCTTCGGGTACTCGGTGCTGCAGCACTACCACGACAGCACGCGGTGGTGAGTAGCGGGGCGGTGGCGCTGAGGGAAACGGGTCCGACCCGAGGAGCGGGAGCCGCGTGCCCCGAGGGCGGTGCCGGCCCGGCTGCGAGCGCGGGGTGCCTCCGGACCAGGGGACCGCGGGCGTTCGCTCGCGCCCCGACCCGCCGCGAGGGGCTTGTCGTGCCCGTGGGACTTTTAGTAGCGACGGGGGACGGAAAGTTCGCCCGCATCCGAAAGAATCGTGCCGCTGGCGTGCTTGTCCCGGTGGCTGGAAGGAGCCACGGAGCGGGCTCTGCCTCTCCCGGTCTGGTGAGAGGCTCTTTGTTAGAATTTAAGCTGCTTTCTCTTAATGGGACCTGTCCTTCTAATGTGCCGCTGCCAGAGAACGTCCACAGAGCTTCTCTTTATCTCCCGCGCCGACGGCTCAGCTGCGGTGGGGGAACTGAGGGGCACTGTGATAGACATAAGCGTATTCATGCCGCGTCCGGTTCTTTAAAAAATGGGCTTCTTTCAGCCCCCCTCCTCCCCCCAGCCCCCCCGGTTAAGACGAGTTGTGCGCTCTGCCTTTTGCATAGCGGCTTTCACGGGGCGGTCGCGGCCGGGGGCTTCTCGGGCCGCTTCACAAAGAGAGAGGAGCGCTCGGCTGGCAGCGCTGCTCGGCTGGGGCAGGAGCGCCGGGCTGGGGGTGCGAAAAGCGGCCTTTGACGGCGGGTGGGCGAAGGCTGGGGAGGTGGAAGGGGTTGCAGTGCGTAACGGGAGCTATATCCTCGTCTGGCACCTGCTGGTGTGACCCTTTGGGGCGGGTGGAGGGGTGCAGGTACCTGCGACGTGCCGCCTGTGTGGGAATTGAGGGCACGCATCTGCGACGCTCGCGTTTTGCTCCCGGTTTCCACAGTAGAGCTTGTTTGCTGAGGAGCACCCAGAAACAAAAGACGTCTGAGGTGGCCGAGTGGTGTTACACGGATTAATCGGGGGTTATCCCTGACAGGAGCTCGGTGTGCTCAGAGGCGGCACCGGGCTGTCAGTGATGATGGGGAAAGCCCTTCTGTCACTGCGGAACCGGGGAGCTTGTTTTCATGGCTGCTTCAGGGTCCCGTGCCTAGGGGAGGTGATAACAGTTAGGGGAGATACAGCCAAAAATATTCTTATTTTTCACAAGCAAACGCTGGTCACAGAATCATAGAATCACTCAAGTTGGAAAAGACCTTACAGGTCATCGAGTCCAGCCACAACCCAACTGTACTGCCCTAACTCTAACAACCCTCCTCTAAATCATGTCCCTGAGCATCGCATCCAAACGCATTTTAAACACATCCAGGGATGGTGACTCCACCACCTCCCTGCGGAGCCTGTTCCAGTGCTTATACACACATAGAGTATCATCCAGTGCTCGTAATACATAGATGGAGTCTGAAGATGAAGGCCCAGCACTGCGTTGTTCTGCTCTTCAAAGGATATGCAGCTGCCTTCCAGTTTTCTGAAGCTGTCACTCTGTGCTGCAGGGGCAGTGTCAGTTTTAAGTGCTTAATGAGTTTCTTCTGGAGAGCTTAAAAGATCTGAGCATTCTTTCTGGACATTCAGGCCATTGAAGGACTGAACCCTGGTCAGTACCATTAGCTTTGTCTTCTTAATGAGAAGGGCATGAAGGCTTGTGGTGTTGTAAAGCACTTTTACAAAGCCACATTCATACTGGACAAAGCCTTACTACGGATACCACTTCAGAGCATAAAATTTCCATTGTGAAGTGATTACAAGTTGCATATAATTCAAGGACAAGATGCAATCTTAGTTTTATTGTGTGAGTGCAGAGGAAAATGGTTAGCAGGATGGGCGGCAATCTGTCGGGTTTTTGTGTGCGTTGCTTTTGTGTGCGGAGCTGTTGCATGCAAAGCTGTAGAGCTGTTTTCTTAGTTGGCCTGTAGGGTTAATGGGTGATGGTTTTTCTTTCAAAATGAGATAGGCTGGGGACAGGATGGGGGCTGGTATACCAAATAGGTGTGTTGCTCCTAAAGTGACGTCTCATAATAACACTTTGATAAAGCAGATTCTCAGCTACAGGACGCTATTTTTGAACACAGCCTCCACCTTGAGCAGTGCAGTTTTGCCAGTGATGAACAAGAGGCATCGTGCTGCATTTGTAGAAATCTGCACCAGTGGAAGTGACCTGCTGTCACTGATGCCACTGCTGAAACGCGTCACCCACCACCTCACTGTGCTCATATCCATTGTTTGGTCTTCATAAATGTTCAGCAACTGTTGATGAGTGCCATTTTTTCTGCATGGAGAAATTCAGTGATCCACCTGTTTGAACAATGTTTGGTCAGGCTGCTCCTCTGCTGCCATCTGTTACAGGGCAAGAACATGTACTGGAAAACTGGTGGCAAGGTTCAGCCCCTGCTGCCATACCCCCACCATCTACCTCTGATGCTGTGGGCCCACGCAATAATATAGGAGCCATTACTTTTGGAGCAGTCCTTGTATGTAGTAAAAAGGTTTGCTGTTCATCCCACTGTAACATGCAGCTGCTGTTAACAGCCATAGTGTTATCTGTGTGTGTCAGTTTTGTTCTTAGCTTTATAGCTTTTCTTTCCATGAAGAGGCGTTATGGTTTGAGTTTCTCACATTTCCTCGGCCTAAGGACTGCTGTGGGAAGTTAACCTAGGTTAACTTTGAGCTGTGATACTTTGGTCATATGTGGCTTGCAGGGTCAGCTTGGCACTGTGTAAGCCTGTAAAAAATGAGATCAGTGCTATCCAGAGCCATCTTTTGCCTATGTGAATTTATTTAATGTGTTAACATGCTCCAAAGCATTGGAGTGTTATCGTGATAGCTCAGGGTTTCTTAATCTTCATTGCCCCAGGGCCCAATATTCCCTAATGATCATCAGAGCATCTTAGTTGAAATGTGTTCCTCTCAGCAGCCTGTCTGCTTTTTAATATATGTGGAACTTCACTGTCTCATAATAAAAAGGCATCTGTAATTGCCAGCTCTTCAACTTCAGTGTTTCACTCATTTTTCCACACCAGAAAAGCACTTACCTGCATTGTTTGCTACAAGCCTGTAGATTTTAAGCAAATGAGCTCAGAGTTGTTTTTTTTTTTTTCTCTGAAGATTTATATGAACCAAATATTCTGCATGAGGATTGTTTCATTTGAGATGTTGTGTCAGATGCAGACCCATAAATTAAGATGGAATATGAGTGTTCATCCTGCTCTACAGTTGTGATGCAGGTCTGTGCCTCTGACCTGTCTGAAATAGTTAAGCCCAGCAGTCCTTCCTTCTATGAGTTATTTTTGCACAGTTTCTTTCTCAGGAGTAGCTTGTCATCACAGATGTGCTGAGGTTATTGTTTTTCTGACAATGCCCCATTTTCCTTCCTTACCCGGGTTTTGTGACTGTAAATCTAGAGACATTTACCCAGCTCCCTATCGTCCCCATTTCCAGCAAAGCAAGGATCCAGGTGGTTGCTTGCATTTGGAGCATGGACAAGCTGAAGTGCTTCTGTTCTCTGGAAATAATTTTCAAGCTTGGACTAAAGACCCAGCAGAGTGACCAAGAATGTGACTTTCTCTGCTTTTGTGAGGAGACGATTCAAGAACAAACAACGTCAATTTTGCACCAGTAGAAGACGTCAGTGATGTGACATCTCTCATCATTCTTTTATTAACTTATTAATCTCCTTTCCCCATCTTGCTGGCACTCCCCCAAATCCCTCAGCAAGTCCAGGTTAACAACTTCATCTTTTCTGGCAGCACGATCCGGCACTAAAAAGTAATGGAGTCGGTTTAGCTGCACGGCATCCTGCTGTGAGAATTACAGCAAGGAATGAGCCTGGCTGTTGTGCTGCTGCTGCACCCCTTCGGCCCCATGCTTTGCTGGATTCTGCTGCTGCTGGAACACGGGGCTGGTTTTGCATCTCAGGCTGGTGGGTGCGAGTTGTTGGGGTACGGTGAGCGTGTGGGCGACCCACATAAGACATGGGAACAGATCAACCTGGTGAAGGGTGGACGCTGTGTTAATGATGCTGTGCTGCGTTGGTGATGCTAGATAGAGTTGGAGTATTTGGAGAAGGTGGAGAGTCAGGGCTTACTGGTGTTGCTTACAATCTGCTGCCCAAATAACGTTCCTCCCACTTCTAGTTCTGCACATGCTAGATGAACCACTGGGATTTTTATTCTGAGGGCTTGACGTGTGGCAGAGACCCTTCTGATAGGGAAAAACCCAAGCGGGCTGTGCTGGTGGGGCAGTCTCTCCTGGTTCTGCCTTTGAAATCTGCTGTGGTATGTGGGGATATTTAAAGACCTTTTTCCCCTGCCACTTAACATTGCAGTGAAGTGAGGTGCCCACACTCCACAGTCCTTGAGCTGTGATTGCCTAATTGCTGCTGGCGTGCTGCGGGCTGATGTTCGGTGGGTTTGGCATCCCTCCATGCCATTGGGCAGCTCGACACTTCCCTTCACTGCTCTTTCCACTAAATGTGGCACTTAGCTTCCAAATCTATATGTGCTGAGGGTCAATCACCAGCAAAGTAACAGTTACTGTTCTGCAGGAAGTAATTTTAAGGATGCGTAATTGCCCTGTGGCCAGAAATCTCCTTGTCATCCATTAATACTGGCTGATGCGGTGCCTGTGTTGTGATTTTTGGCTGCACAGCTGCAGAGCCATCTCCATACAGATGAGGATGTTTGTCCTTGACCATGTGGGTGTAGATTCAAGAAGAGAAAGTTAAATGGCCTCTCTGCTTACTGCTTCTCACAGCAGCTTACATACCAGTACTCGGTTCACAGGGTCAGTGAGATGTGGTCAACTCTTAGAGATTCCTGTGCACATCAAGTAAAAGAGACCTTAAAATGGCCCCAAACTGCACTTCTACTGCCCTTGGTTCTTCCCCTTGGTCTTCAGGGGAAGGTGATTCCTTTCCCCTGGTTGGGTTTCCTGCTCAAGGTGTCTCCCTGCTGCTGCTCACAGATATCCCAGGGGGCTTCCTGCACTGTTAGGGCTGTGGATAACCTCTGCCAAGAGTACCAGCCTCATCGTGAGCCTTTGCAAAAGGTTGCAAGGCTGCTCATGCTTGCTTTCTGACAGGACTCCTAGAGAAGTCCTGATGAGCTCTACCACAGCATTAGGGTATTTTAACCTAGGGCTGTGTTGGATGGTTGCCTGATAATAGCAAAACCCTCAGAGTAGTACTTCTGTGGCTTTTTACATATCTGTAATGTATTATTATCCTTAGAGCATTTAGGCCGGGCAAGAATGCACAGTGCTGAATCACAAGAGTATACGAGATTCTAAGGCTTTATTTTCTAAGGTTTGTAAATGGTACCAAAGAAAAACACCTTTTCTGGCTGCAGTGTTGTTTCATAGAAATCTCAGAAGATTTCCAAGGTGCTTCAACATGTAGGGAAGGCACAAAACGGACATTTGTTTTGCTCAGTGGGCTTCAGAACATCAGGATGCAGAAGAGTCTTCTTCCCAGGTCTGCTGAGGAGTCTTGTGACAGCTAGATAGGTGACCTTCTTCAACAGGTTAAATGCTTGTGTACAGATGCTAGCTAAAGATTTAAGGGAATCTTGTATTGACAAGAGTAATAGGCTAATACTCCAGCCTCAGTTCTTTGAATAAAACTGGACTGAGTGGTACATGGTCAATGGCAACTTGAGCAGCCAAAAGCGTGTGGCCCAGCAGATGGGGACCTTTGTGCCATCTCCCCAAAGGCGACTTCCCAGGGTCTGGGCAAGCATGGATCACATCAGCCAGAGTGGGAAATCCAACGAGGCTTCAACCTCTGGAGGAAGCGCAAGAGTGAGTGAATGAAAGAGGATCCTGAGATAATACAGAGTGTGGTGCAGGTGAACTGCCAGTTTTAGGTGTCTGGTATTCAGGACAATCCAAAATAGATTTGCTTCTGGCACATGTTATTGCTGCTTCCTTGTGCTCAGTCTGTATGAAGAGATGGCCACAGACTGTTTTCTGAAAGGTGTGTTCACTCAAGACAAATTTGAGTGATGTGATGTGTGGCAGTAGCCTACTCAAATCTGTAATTGCCATTTTTTTCCCTTTTAGCTTTTTTTTTTTAACAGAACCAATGAGTCTTTGTGATTCATGCTCCTTAAGCTCTGTCTGGGGTTCCAACCCAAGGTATCTTTTGTACTAATTGCCTATTCAGATTTACTTTTTTTGGGTTAGAAGAAAGCTTTGTTTAAACTGGAGGTCAGCACAGCTTACCTTATCTTATTTTTCTAGCAGTTCATAGAAACAGTTTCTTGCCGTTTGCAATTTGAACCTGTAACTCTTTAAGCTAGTAATATCCCCCCTTATTTGCTTTTGTTAGCCCTCACGAATGTCAGTAAGTGAACGACACACATTCATTGCCTGTGTAAATGAAATGACTGGCATCTGATTTTCTGCCTGCTGTCTGCGTGGTGGGGTTTCCATGTCAGGCTGTTATTTCTGGATCCTTTGCTCTGACTCCACAATGTGCTCAGGCCTTGTAGGCTTCAGCAACTCAAGCAGTTCAGCCATTAATTCTTCTCACTTGTGAAAATAGGACCTGTGGTATTTAGGACAGCCCCACTGAACTTGTCTAAATAATACCACTTAACTTGTGAGACTTGGGAAGAAACAGTCACTCAGTGTCAGGGTTGCTTTTCATTTTTTATTTCCATCTGCCATGGGATGGTTTTGTCATATCTGGAGAAGCATGTTAGAGAAGAATCACCTGGCAGCAGCTATTTCAGGTGGCCTGGGTTGACTGGGATACACGCATGCCCCAGGTCTCCCTGAAGAGGTGATGATGGGTGCTGGTTGGCTTTGGAACCTCACATTGGAGGCTGCTGAGGAGGATGACAGAGGGGTCATTTAAAAGAAGGAAAGCTGCTTTTTTAGGTCTGATACTGGGCTGCTGATCTGTGCTGTGTGTGGGCTGTGTACAGGGATTGACTTTGCAGCAGTAGTTCCCTTGGCTAAACCAAGAAAGGTGCCTCCACTGTAAGTAATGGCCGATAGCAAGGCAAGGCACTGTGGAAGAAATTTGCTCCTGTGTTTTGTGTTTGTTTTCAAGCTGTAATTACATAAAATCTTCTGCTAATAGGGTGCCTCAACTTTCTTAGCAATCATTAATCTTTAGCTGGCTGGAAACATTCAGGTTCAGGTCTTTTCCTCTCAGGGCTGTGTATTTTAGGTCTTTATTTTTTGTAATGCCAATAGAGATGTAGTTAAAACTGAGGAAAAATAAATGGGGCTGCTGTTATGTGTCTTAATACTTTCCTAAATGCTATCTGGGGTGAGAAAAGGAATTGCTTTACGAGTGTTACACTCCTAATGGAAATCTAGTTTATTAAAGTATTCATGGCTTTCATGCCTTCACTAGTGGAAAAATGCTTTTACTGTTGGTGTTGTTGTCAGTTTGTGAATCAATGTTATCATTTCACAAAGTTTCTGGAAAAACTGCTTCAGCTGAGGAATCCCTGGCAATGTGAACCTTGATGTTGTTATTTTTTATTTTTTTTCATGCAGTTAGTAACTTGTTACTTTGTGCTTGGTTTCCAGGGTCTTGGTTGGCGCTCCCAAGGCAGACTCTAGATACAGCACCTCTATTCAGTCCCCAGGAGCAGTATTTAAATGTCGAGTCCACACCAATCCTGACAGAAGATGCACAGAGCTGGATATGGGTCGAGGTGGGTAGCAGTGATACTTTGAGGGGAGGGATCACAAAGCACCCCATGTGGCTAACAGTCCTGCCAGCCTTAATGAGGTCCCAGCTTTCTCTATGCGAGTCCTACTTGTGCACTGCTTTATGTAGTCAGGATTGACTCTTCTCAGTCATACTGTCAGAATCAGCCTATTCCCAAAACTTTGATCTAAAACCTTCTGCTGGATTCTGATGGAGAAATTGAAGTCATTAAACATTCCAATTTTCTTGGTCATGTGATTAACATTATTTAATTCTCCACCTATAGTTAAAACTAAGTATCGTTTTGTAAATCTTTTCATGTTTGAGTTAAATAGGATTTGTTTTTATGAAGCTTGTGTAGATTACAGTAGTACTTTGGCTATGTTTGACTTGTCCATCTACAACAGTAAAAAGCATCTTTAGTGGATTCACAGATACTGCCAGTTGGGACTAAAAATGTTGTATAATCAAAGGATATCAAGATGTTATTATAACAATGTAATCAGGAGAGTTAGGCAAAGTGGACAATGATAACAAAAGAGAATAAAATGGAAGGCTTACTCTTCAGCTGGGCTCACCACAAAACACCAATAGAGGCAATCTCCAGAAGAGATCCTTCCCCTCTGGTAGCCAGCTCTTAAATGGGTCTAGAAGAGGTGGAGCCTGGCTCCATCCCTTCCTGCAGCACAGTGAATTGCCTTCACCTGTGCTCCTCTGGCTGGCTCATGGCTCACCTCAGGTGATCAATCAGAGGTTCAGGCCGTGACTCAGCAGTTCCCATACAAATGCAGACCTCATTAAAAAAAAAAAAAATTAAAAATAAATGCCCCAGATCTCATTTTCCAGGATATCTTTGCTTTGATTGCATTCTGGAAGCAATTGCACGTGTATTCCACTAACTTCACTTGGATGGCTTATTGAAGTAAAGCTGTGGGCATGCTGCAATAGCTGCTGGCCGTTTGGAATGGAGTCTGTCCTCTGCTATGGACAGTGTCTGGTAACATTGGGAGCATCACCCTGAGTAGAGCTTACAAGAAATAAGCTTACAAGAGCTTACAAGAAGTTGGGATGAAGGGAAAGGGAAAGTGCTGACAGGCAGATGTTTGATGGCAGTCATTTTTCCAAGAGATTTCTTTCTAGATGCTTATGTCTCCCTGCCTTGCTGCCGTTCTTTTCCTCCTGTAGGCAATTCTCGGGGCACGCTCTGTGGAAAGACGTGTAAAGAAGACAGAGACGATGAATGGATGGGCGTGAGCCTGGCTAGACAGCCTAAGGCTGGTGGAAGTGTGCTGGTAGGTCCGCTCTTCTCTTTGATCTCATTAAAATCGTCGCTGCTGTCTGACTTTAATGCTAAACACATCAGAATTAATGCGTTTGGTAGTGACTGATGGAGTCCAGCTTTAAGGGCGGCAAATTCTGTAGTCCCTTCCTTCCAGCAGAAGGAAAATGAGCTCCAGCCAAAAAGCTGTATTTGTAGACGAATGACTTCAAAGCGATCACACCTGACTTGTGTCACCTAAGGGCTTCCTCCCAAATCTGGGGGATTAAATCTTCAAACAGAATGAACAGAACTTTGTCTGTGAGGTATCTGCTGTTTTGCTCTTTTTGTAGGTTGTCTGTGTTTATGTATGCATTCATTTTCCACGAGCATATGCATTACGTATCAGAACTCACCGTGAAAAATGTAAGATGAGACTTTAGGGAAATATTTTGTCTTTATGTATATGTATTTTCCATTAATGAGGCGGAAGCACTGAAAGTGAAGATGAATTAGTTGTGTGTGGGTGGCCTTGTTGTCTTTGATATGGTTACCATGCAGAGGGTCAAGGAGAGCAGATGTGGTCCTTAGGATGTGGAACTTATTTCTGCAAAGCATTTCCTGTACTGGAAAGAAAATCTTAAGAAGAACTGGACAAACATCATTTTAAAATTTATGGGTATATTATGGTCAACATTTGCCTGTGCTTGCATCTGTTGTTGAGCTCCATCTGGGAACTTGTGAAGGAATATTAAATGAATAAGAAAAATTTTAGTGGAATGTTGTGCATAATGTATGGCTGGCAAATTTCAAGCTCATGTCACAGTACCCCTAATAACAATCTAATGCTAAATGCTACCTTTTTTTTTTCAGTTGGAAATTTGCAGCATCTTTCCAGTGAGGCAGGGAATCACACTGGTGTGTGGGCACCCATGAGTCTCAAACCTGCTAGCAACAGGAGCTCTGTACAGCACCTTCTCCACTGACCACCTACTCAGTCAAGTGGAGGAAGCTGCTTAATGTGAAGGCATTTTATTTAATATGTGGTGAGACACATTAGCACCACGAGTCTTTGCACAGTGACCTCCTGTAGGGGAACAGGTGGATTTTCTACCTTTCTGTGATAGTGCAGTGGTATTTTATCTGATTCTCTCTGTTGGTGCACAGCTTGCTAGTTTTTTAGAGGCTAGCTGGTTCATCACCTTAGTTGAATGTTTTAACTACGTTCAACTGTAGAAGAAAAGGGGAAAAGCAGAATGGGACAAATAAAATACATTATACAGCAGAGCACAAAATGAAGGCATTCCAACTAGAGGAGTGCGTAAGCAACGTGTATTTTCAAGGGATAACCCAATGTGTGTGCTTGGAAGAAGTCTGCTTGGTGACTGAGGAGTAATGTGTTCTGATCCAGGCAAACCAGCCTCATGCTATGATTCCGTGTTGGAAGTGTTCAAGGTCAGGTTGGATGTGGCTTTGAGCAACCTGATGAAAGGTGTTTCTACCCACAGCAGCGGGGTGTGGAGCTGGATGATCTTTAAAGGACCATTCCAGCACAAATCCTTGTGTGGTTCCAAGACACGTAATTCTTGCCATCTTCTAGTCACTGGCCAGAGCTAGACAAATTCTTCTGTCATATTCAGAAGCTAAGCAAAAGCAGCAGAGGAGAGGGAAGTATATGAAAAAAGCCAGGCAACTGCCAGAGCTAGGGCTGGCTGCTCACTCAAAACAGAACTTTTCAAAGTGAAAAGTTGAGGAACTATCAGGCTACTTAGCCCCAGTGTCTTCCCAGTAGTAGGAAGGCTGTGTTTTGAAAGGAGTCCTTACAGCTCTCTACAATTGTAGGAGGTTGTGGTGAGCTGGGGCTCGGTCTCTTCTTCCACATAACTAGCAATAGGGCTAGGAGGAATGGCTTCAGGTTGTGCTATGGGAGATTCAAGTTGGATATTAGGAAAAATTTCTCCAAAAGAGAGGTCGGGTGCTGGAATGGGCTGCCCAGGGAGGTGGTTGAGAAAGTACTTTCCCAAAAGATGTTGCAAGTGCAATATTTTTGTGGTCAGTACCCTGGATTCTTTTGTTAGTTTCATAAATGTGAGCATCTCTTTTTAAACCCATGTGAACTCTCCATGCTCTTATGTCCCATGTTAGAGCATTTAGTTCCACAGTGTAATTGTGGGTTGTAGTTGCTCCTTTTGCTTTGAGATTGCCTAGTGGCTTTGTCTTATCAGTTTCCCCAGATCAGATTCCCCTTCTTCAGATGGAAATAACAACTTCAGTGGAAAGAGGAAGGTTAGGAGTGTGCAAGAGGGTTGGCTAGTGTTAGGTAACGTGGATTATGTCAGCCCATCATGTGCCAGGATATTACTGAAAAAGAGTTTCAAACTGATAATGAAGACTTTAAAAGAGGAAGAACTAAGATTATGGATAAAAAATAAAGTTTGCAGTTTAGTGGCTTCCTGTCCTGGGTTATACTCAGTCAATATTTGCATTAATCAAAGTGCTACAATAATACAGCTGAGATTGCTGGCTCTTCCCAAACTGAAACGGCAAAATTCCTTCTTTTGCTTTTGTTGGGAGAGGAGCTGGGGACGGTGCATTATGATTTGGAGATAAGCCAACATGCTTTAATCTTGCTCTTTGGAAATACCTGCCACATCTGTTGTTACTCTGCTTTTTATCATGTGTTGCTGTTTTTCACTTTAAGCAGCTGACTTACTGGCACATTTAGTGATAAGCTTGCAAAGGAAGGGGTGAGGGAGGGGAACCCATCACTGTGCCAAAGCCTTCATAGTGAAGAGCAAACCAGAAGTGGTCTGACAGTGGTACACTTAAAAAGTCCCCTGTCTGGACTCTAACTTCAGGATTCAGAAGTCTTGGCCTCACATTCCTTTTTCTACAATGCAAAGCCTATGACTGGCATTCAGTCCTCAAGAAAGCAAAAAACATTTGCTGTTCTGAAGTGATCTGTCTGTTATATCACAGTGATGCAGTGTCTGCTAATATTAGAGACCTCTGCATGCTTGGTCCAGGAAGACTTTATTTTTCCTCAGGAATTTGCATCCTTTCCCCTGTGTTCCACATCAAATTTGAGTGATTCATCTCTGTTCCCAAAGCCTTTTCAGACATGTACTACTAAAGGAGGAAGGCTTTAACCGCCTTTGGTAGTGCATCACCTTAACTCAGCAGTGCTGAGACGTGCAAGGATCCTGCATTGTAATCCAAGCAAATAATTTGGTAAAGGCAAGAGAACCAGAAGCAAATGCAGACAAGTTTTGCCGTGGCAGGGAGACAAATGTGCTGGTTGCCTGATTGCAGAGAGGTGAATTTTTGGGAGGGAGGGGAGATACTGAACTCCACTTCATTGGGAAAATACCAAATTCTACAACTGTGGTCTGGGGGAGAGTGGGGAGAGCCATCAGCAGACTCAGGCTTACTGCTAGTTAATTGCTTTATGCTTGAGTATGTGCAGGACTGAGGGTATGGAGAAGTTTTCATCACTGAAAACAAAAACACGGAAAATATCACAAAAAAAAAAGAAGCTCACAAACAAAAATCAGGCAACTCCCCCCTTCACAAACAAACAAAAAAACCCACGCTGATTAGGGGATAGCACTCAATTACTGAGACACATCCACAGTCTCACCTTGATTTTTTGAGTGTACTTTTGATGTAGAGGCTGCTTTCCTTTATTTTTTTTTCTTTCTCCTTATATTATTCTCTTTCTTGGCCTCTGCGCTTCACTCCTGATTGCTCCTGAGCAAAGCCTGCTGCTTGTGATGAGATGCTGCTGCTCACCCTGTCTCTCTGTCATTTGTGCTCCATTGGGAGAGATTAGTAGGTAAATTTATGCAAGCCTCTGAGAGTTTTCAAAAGATAAAATGTCAGGGGATTTACAATATCATCATGCTTGATTTATCTTTCCATAATTAAAAAAATATATATGTATATATATTCTTTATCATTTTTCATTTGAGTTAGTGTCTAGAGTTGAGGTTGACTTAACGCCAGCTTTATTGCTATGTGTCTTTATGGTGCTGTCTTCAGAAGGAACGTGCCTGTGCGTATTTGTGCTCATGGTGCTGATCAGTCATAAGAGAAACTACTTCCTTGTTACTCAGGGAATGAGTGTTGCTTCTGGTGCTGTTGAATTTGGAATGAGCAGTGCATGGGGGATTAAAGTCATAAGCTGAGTCCCTGAAGCTGATCTGTGCTGAGCTGCTGACACGCATTTGTCTGTCAAGCCAAGTGCACTATAAGCATCCTTTGTATGATGGGTGGCAATCTATGGATTATTATTATTATTTTTTTAATTTGCCATAGAATCATAAAATTGTTTCAGATGAAAGGGACCCCTAAAGGCCTTCAACTCTCCTGCAGTGAATAGGAACACCTACAGCTAAACCAAAATCCTAGGAGCCCTTTCCAGCCTGACCTTGAATGGTTCCAGAGACAGGGCATCCACCACACCTGTGGTCAGCCTGTTCCAATGCCTCACTACTCTTATTGTAAAAAAAACTTCCTTATATCCAGTCTGAATCTCTGCTCTTTCATTTTGATACCATTTTCCCCTTGTCCTATCACAACAGACCCTGCTAAAGAGTCTGTCCCCTTATTTCCTGTAGCTCTGCTTTAGATATTGAAAGGCTGCTATCATATCTCCTCGGAGACTTTTCTTCTCCAAGCTAAACAGCTCCAGCTCTCAGCCTGTCCTTGTAGGGGAGATGTTCCCCTTAAATCATTTTTGTGGCCCTAATTTTTGCAAATATTGAGATGTTTCTATTGGCAACATGAACAGCTCTGAGGTGTTGAGGCAGGAAGGTGCTATAGAATGAGGACAAGGGAAGAAGGTGTCCCATCTGGGGATGATAGGGTAAAACATGGGGCTTGTGAAGGTGGCTGTTGCAGGCTTCTATGAGATAGCAAGGCTGGTGCAAAGTTTCCAGGAAAACTTGAAAGCATGTTAAGGAGGTGATTTGTAGCAGAGAGATTGCTTCTGTGCTCATGAGACCAAGCCTTAAGTGATACAAATTGATGCATCTACACTAATGTTCCCAGCTTAAACCAGCTGGGGACATGGCTCACCATGTGCATAAATTCAAAACCCTCGCTGTTTCACATCTCATTTCTTTTGATTCTGATTAATCCTTGTGCATGAGGCAACTTGTGGCGTGTCTGGCAGCAGTGCAGTGTTATTTTTTTGGAGCAAGCTAGCTTCTGGGAAGGTGTGAAGCAGTGTGTCTCTGTGAGGCATTTATCCTGAGCACTGTGCTCTAGTGAGGCCGGTTTAGCCTTTGTTGCTCTTACTCTGCATGCTCTGCCTTGGTCAGAGGGCTCTCTTGCAGCTCTTGGTCAGTAACACGTGTGGTGTGATTTGTTCAGGCCTGTGCACACCGCTGGAAAAACATCTACTACGAGACAGAATACATTCTGCCCCATGGCTTCTGCAACATCATTCCCCCCAACCTGCAGCCCAGTGGGAAGAAACTCCTGCCCTGCTATGAAGGTAAGGATGGAGGGGTGGGAGCGGGGCTTGCCTCCATCTCTGGTCTCTTGTTTTGTAGCTTCTGTGTTTTCCCTTTGTTTCCAAGACCATTTTAGCCCTCACTGCTGAGTTTGTGTTTATTTTATTTTCTATTTCTCACTGTAACACACAGTCTTGAGGCTTAGCTGGGGTTTTGCATGGAGGTGGGAGAGCAGCACAGCAGCAGAACAAATCCTGAGACTTGCTGTGCATGATTGCAGTTTGCTAAAGGAGCAGAACCGTATTTGGAGGCTATGGTTCTCTTTCCTGCGTATGAATTATCAGTAGATACAGGTCACTCATGCTTAGTTGTAGCACAGATTAATTTGGGAATACTAATTGAGAATCAATTTGCTTATGGAAATACTTTCAGTTTTTTGTTTCGATTTATCAGAGGACTAGAGAGGGGGGAAAGCTTGCTTAGTACTTGATTCATTCACTTCTGTGGCAGCTCAATATAACTGGTGCTGCACTTTGGGTTCTGTAAAGTGTTTGGGTGTTCCAGAGGTCTGGATTTAGGGGGGCACGGCAAAAAAAGGCTCCAGCACCCAGAGCGATGGGCCTGTGTCCCTGTTGTCTTCACTGTAAACCCCAAGTGTCAGCATCATAATTTTCCAGTTTTCTGATACATTTGAAATTTTGGTATCATGTTTCCTTTCCTTAAGACTTCAGAAGACAGCATCACCTCAGCCAAAAGCAGTTAACTAAACCAGGGGCGTAGGAATGCTGTTAGAAGGAAGATAAGAGATCTCCCAAGGTTTCTCAGCTCCCAAAGCGGCAGTGGGGAAAAGGCTATCTTGGTTTTTCCTTCCTGTCCTGGGCATCATTCTTTAGGATGCCCTTAGGAGCCTGTGTAAGCATAGGATCTGGAGGTCAAGGAACAGCATGGTTTGTTATGGGCAAAACCTCTGATTTTATTTGTTTGTTTTCATTGCAAACCAATGAGATTTTTGTCTTGAATGAATATGTCTGCTTGGCAGCAGCAGCACGCAGATGTATATAACAAGTTTACCAGCCCTGAAATTATTCATTATTTGAGATGTGAGAGGTTTTGAGTCTCTTGAACCAGCCACTCCAGCTGGTCTGTGGCAGAGTACACGTGAACTGTGTAAGCCTTCCTGTTGTGAGTGCTGTCCCATTGTATTTGTTCTTTCTTCTTCGTTCCTGTCAGCAAAACTGATCTTGTGCTTCACAGCGAGGTAATGTGGTTCAGATAGTCCAGTGCGAGCTGTGGTGATCAACACGCGTGCGTGGAGACGCTGCCAGGGTTTCCTCCGAGCCTTTGTCATCACTCTGATGTTTGCTTTAAAAGCTGCTTGTCTGAAGCCGTTGCAGGGAGGTGGTTTCTGGAGGAGACAAACTGCTTGTGTTTTTCTGTGCGTCATGTCTTGGGAGTAAAGCGGCTGCTAATCTGACAGGATATTTGCCAGGAATTGCTAGAAAATAGAAGTGTGTGGGCCTAGTGTATGCAAAGCAGCCAGTGGAAAATTGGCAGGGCTGGTGCAGTACAATGTTGGCTTAGCTTCAGTTCATGCTAGAATGAAAATCGGAGTTTTGGGACTGATTTATCCCTCTTCCCCCCCATCTGCCATTGTCAGACATGAAATTGCGAAGTGTTACAAGGGATGGCTGAGCTTGTTTGCTCCTGGAACTTTTAGGTTTCAGCAAAACAAGCCTGATCCCCAGTGTGGATGATAGCCATGTTACAGCACACAGATGGGTTCGTTGTTTGAGATCAGCCACGATCCACTCGTCTTGCAGCAATCCTTCACTTTCTGAAGGAGAAAGAACTCTGACACGCTATGGATTAAGAGAAACAGTCTGAGGGGGAGAAGCTGGGGGTTTCATAGGAGCAGTAAATGCAGTGCATAATGCTTCCAATGGGCCCCTAAAGCTGAAGCCTGTAATTGGTGCATCTAGGGTGATAAACCTGGTGAGAGGATAACGTGGCTGTCTGATCCACAACTAGAGCTGGCTCTTGCCAACTGGCAAAGCGTGCAGGCCAGCTGAGTGCACATCAGTTGCCATACATTTGTGCGTGCACACCTCAAGAAGGATTATTAGCTTGTGTAACAGAAGTCTTGTGCCTGAAGGGGAGAGGAATCTGACTGCTGGACAGGCATCCTTAATGCATGCAGTATGTTTTCCTTCCATGTAAAACAGGCTGTATAACTAAAGACAAAGAGGAAATGGAAGTTTCCTGACTGGGTGGTAATGGTGCAACAATGTGATGGTCTCAATCCATCTTATTCTTGTCCAGTTTCCCTGAAATGGCTGACAGAAATCTGGAAGCTATTGATTGCTAATGAGAACAGCAGCGAGCCTAATAGTTAAATGGAGTCTTTCTGAGTAGGAGCTAATCTGGTTTATATGAGCTGGATGTCCTTTGAGGTATAGCTGGGGTCTGGAGCCATGGTCTTCCAAGCAGAGCTTTCACTTGTTTACTTTTTTCTGTAGCTGTATCTTCGTTGTCCTGATGCATTCAGTTTACAGTGAAGAAGTGTGGCTGCTTCCAGGGTGAGAGGTAGTCCAGCTGTATGGAGAGAGCTGGGGTGGTTTCCTAGTCCTGTGGTGATGGATGCAGGGAAAGCTGGTAGGCATGTGGTTAGTAAATAAGGGGAACAGCACATCCTTACATGCCTGCCCTCCAAAGGGATGAGCAGGTTTGCCAAACCACACTTGGTTTTCTGGGAGGCATCAAAATATCCCTGTGGTGTGGTGCAAACCCAATACCACAATGCTAGGTCAAAAAAAATTACTACTTTTTCTTCCCACTGTGGTGAAACACAGAAAGATGGGGAAAAAGAGGCTCTCAGTGCAAATGACAGTGTATTTCAATTGCCCATTGTAATGCTATCTGAGAAGATGGTAGATGAAAGATGTTATTGCACAGTGAAGCTCGTGCTGTGTTACGATACTGAGGTTTGCTTATAGACTTGGATTTGCTCAGAGAAGAGGCATTTGTCTTCGTAGTCATCACACATCACAGCTCATCCTTCTTGTGGATTATTTTGTCCAAATACTTAGTCAGCCTTACTGCTTTCATAAACTAAAATCATTCTGGCTATAATACACTACCCTCCCTTTTTTTTTTTCTTTCTTTTTTTTCTTCCCTTTTTTAAGCAGTTATTCAAAATCACAGAGTCAACCACATCTCTCAGGCTCAGCCTCATCTTACTGTTTTGCTATCAACCATTGCCATAGCAGTTAGTGTAGTGGCTTGTGGTCTGCATGATCAGGGGTGTAGAATGGTCTGTGGGCAGATGTGAGAACAATAAAGTAGCATAAAAACAAAGGATTTGTTCATGGCAGCAGTTATTGCTTGCAGCTATGTGGAAACTACCGAGTTCACTGCATGCAATATTTAAACCTCATGCAAATGCTGCTATTCAGGTGTGCAAAAGCTGTGTGCTGATGAATATTTGCACAGTTTCCTGCTGGCTGATGGCTTGAATGAATGGGTGATGATGTGAGTGACAAGTATCACAGCTGTGACACCACTGGGGTGAAGGAGAGGTAGAAGCAGTCTTGTTTTTTATGCTCTTTGGGCTCATCTGCTGACTGGGAGGGGCAGGCTGGCTCTGTGAGGGCACTGAAGTCTGAGGGGCTGATATATGACCAGTCAGCACATAAGGAGCTGCTCTGGACTGCATGAGTGAGAAGGAGACCTGCTTGTGGGGATATCCATATGCTGTTGACAGTGAGGTAGGGTGAAGAGAGGAGTGGGTTTTCTGCTGGAAGGATTTTGCCAGAGTCCAAGAGCATGGTGTCTGCCCAGACTGGGCTACTATCCCCCATATGAAGGACTGCCTTTGTCGGCATCCTCTTGAAACATGATTTTAGTTTGCACTCCACTTCAGTGGAGTTTCAGATGCTCAAATAGCCTTGGCATCTGATGTGTTTGGGGCCCTGTGCTACAGATATCCCTTGCAAACTGTCATTAAGTTCTACAAGACCAAGTGCTGGGTCCTGCTCTTTGGCCATGGTTATGTCCAGATTCATCATTTACTTGTAATGCTGCAGTCCCTCTCTGCTATCTGCTATTACAACCACAGTATAACTAGTTATTTAAGTGAAATGTGTGGCCATTAGTTTGAGCAGCCAGTACTGCCAGTACCATAAATGACTTAAAAACAGAACACTACAGATAACCATGACAAAAACCATGAAGAAAGCCACGTTGACTATTAAGTATGAGCTTCTGTGGACAACCATTTAAACCATCAAATGTTTCCCATTTGTAATGCATTATTGCAGCCAGTCACCATTCAGTTCATTTGAAAGTGAACTGTTTTTTCCTTGCCTGACAATGAAAACAATGATGTGTGTTTCTATTCATTTTTTCTAATATGTATGTTGCTGATGAAAATCAGCTGTGTTGTGTTCTGTGATGTAGGAGTGTTGGTTTTCAAGTTACTCCTAGACCTGAATTTGGTTTCTTTTGTAAAGTAGGAAAAAAGATGCTATTATAAAACAATGCTAATATGCTCAATAAACTTTTGACGTCATAGGAATAGTAGTTTAATTTTTGTTTTATTTTATGAGAAGGAAAACTGTTTATCTCCAGAAATGAAGTGATCTCACGTGTTTGTTACACACAACTGGATAAAACTCTGGGCTCATCCTTGAATAGCTGTGTTGTATGGCTGAAGCTGTTACTGTTTCTTCTGTTGTCTCCTGTAGTTTTACATCCTCTTGGTTTGTATTTGCAGCTGAATTCAAGGGACACCTTGTGTGAGCTGGGCCACTTACCACAAGCATTTGCAGAGAAAGCCTTCTGTTGGCTTGAGTTCCATGGAGCTATGGTTTGGAGGATGTTCAGGGCTTGCATCCGGCTAGATTCCAGCCTCTGAGGGAGTTACAGTTGTGTTTGAGGCTTTTGTTTGTGCTGTGGAGGCTGTGATGTAAGGCACAACCTGGGCACTGTGTCATCAAAGCTTGGTCAAATAGCTGAGGAAGGATGGATTGGGAAGAAGTGTTGCAAAGCCTGTTTGTAAAAGGAGAAATATGAAAAAATTGAAAAAATCCCAAGAAAGAAGTTCTATTTCTTTCATCCTATTTTGAGCCATTCCGTGCAATTATTTGCTAGATACAATCTATGGCAATTTCCCCCCTTTGCTTTAAAGCAAATTTAATTGATTAACTGGTTGAAGGAGATGCATGAAGAAGCTGTGAGCCAAGCGTGATGCTGTTTTTGTAGAGAAATGCACCATTTCCAGCCCATCGCTCAGTCAGTGGGGCTCAGCTGCAGAGGCTGCTTGAGGCCTAGAGCTCTGCACTGGGTTCACCTCTTGCTAAGGTTCGCAGTCAGGGGGGTGCCTTTGGACTGCCACGACTAGGGGAGAATTCAGGAGGAGGCAGGATCTGTTTTGTACCTCAGTATGTCAGGTAGAAGAAGAATACCGTGGTTGGAAGCAGAAGTGCCTGATTTGGGCAAATGCAGGGCTTGCTTGCTGCAGCGCATCCCAGATGAGGCTGGAAACTCAGCCATAGGGGAAGCGTGAGCTTCAGGATGCTCAGGGAGTATTTCTCAGCAAATGCAAAAGGGAGAAACCACATACCCTCATCAGTCTTAATTACAAGCATTCGTGTCTACCAACAAGTATTTTTTTCCAGTTGGAGTGTGCCTGACTTAGCAAGAAACTATACGTGAGCAGCCAGCAGTCTGAGCCGTGGTGCTGCCTGAACAGCCAAGGGTGAACTCATTTCTTGGTGCTCTGCAGGCACGCTGCTGCACATTGCTGTTGTGAAAGGTGTGTGTTTGGGGACACGGCTGCTCTGGCAGTCCCTGTATCTGCCTGGGGCAGCTGTGCTGGGCATTGGGGCCTGCCAGCAGAGCGAGCCTCTGCTCTGCTTGCACTGTCCTGCTGTGCTTCCCAAGCGCCTGTGCAACTTCTGCAGATCCCTGAGGATCTGAGCTTCCTCAGGACCGCAGGAAGAGAATTCTGTTAATTTTTCTTGGTTTGTTTTTATAAAAATTAAATACAGGTATTGATTAAATACAGTAAGTAGCAACTTCCTTTCTCTCTCTTTTTCATCCAATGTATAGTTTTGTATCTAGTAATGTATGTATGTATTGCAAAACATGTAATACAGTTTAATATATACTTTTTATTTATTATCTTCCTAAGATCTTAAGGCTATAATGTTTATATATATCTGTATATAAGAAGATATAATTACAGGTTATGTGTGTTGTTATGTAGAATAAAGAAGTGGTGAGAAGGCAGCAGTTAATTCATTTTTGAGCCTCAGTATGATAAAATGCAGCTTGTGAGGAATTTACTTTGCTCCAAAGACACCATTTGCTCACAGATTCCCTGCTTTTTTTTTTTTTGCTTTTTTTTTTATGATTTAGGAATGAGTTAATAATGCTTAACAACATTGTAAGGGAAAAAAAAAATTCCAGGCTACAGAGGGACTGCTTAGAGCCTGAATTACTCTTTCTCCTGGAGGTTTTTTTTTTTTATCCTTTGGAACATACTGTAACATGCATTGCATGTTGGAAGTGGCAGTACACTGAAGCTGTGCACTCATGGTAAATATTTCAATGCAGTACTCAGGAAAAAAAAACCTGCAAGGTGGAACATGATTTCTTCCCCTCCAAGCCTTGAGCTTAGTGTATTTTTTTTTTTTTTTTTTTTTTTTTTTTAAGAGAAGTGTGGGTTTTTCTTGATGTTTTTGTTGCTGTCTCCTTTACTCCAGTGTCCCGAAGCATCTCTCCCCCAGTGATACTTGTGTGGTACCCCATCCCACCCTTTGAAGCCTCCAGGCTGCATGTAGGGTGGTACAGAAACTCAGCTGGGATCTGCCCGCTGTGCAGAGGTGGGGTAGCATCCTTGTTGCCTGCATGACCACAGACTGACAACAGTTCTTCTTTCCTTCTTTTGCCCAGAGTATAAGAAGAAGTACGGGGAGGAGCATGGCTCATGCCAGGCGGGGATTGCAGGCTTCTTCACTGAGGTGAGCAGAAGTACTGAGAGGTGGGAATTAGGTTTGTGAGTGGGCTCTCCTGGCACGTGTGTCCAGGGAAGGGAGCCTTCAAATGCAGCCATCATACAAGCCTAATTGCAGTAACACAGCAAACACTCTCCTGCCTCTATGCTGTCTGTCTATCTGCTTGTCCATCCAGGGCTTCGTAATGTAAGTAAATTCATCTTGACAGGTCTGTGAACAAACATGAATGAATAAACTCTGAAAGTTAACCTCAGGGAATGCTTTTGCACGTCCATTTCAAAACCTACACCAAAATATTTCTCTGTCTAATACTAACTGTTTTCTTTCATTGGTGACCTGAAACAATTTTCCCTGAAAGGGTTTGTTTGAACATGCATGCATGTGGCTGTATGTGCATCTGTGGGTAACAGAGCACTGGAGCAGGCTGCCCAGAGAGATTGTGGGGTCTCTTTCTCTGGAGACATTGAAAACCTGCCTGGATGCATTCCTGTGTGACTAATCTTGATGCTCCTGCTCTGGCAGGGGGATTGGACAAGATCTTTCAAGGTTCCTTCCAATTCTCTGACATTCTGTGATCTGTATGAATGCATAAATGTACACACGCACATATACACGTAAGGTAGGAAACATTTTTTTTTCCAGTTATGCTTCAGTTCTTCATTTCAAAAAGGTGGTTTAAAAAAAAAAATAAAAAAAACAGCATCCAGAGGTGGATGCTTGTATCTTTGTCAACCATATTTTAGCTAAGGCAAAGATTCCCTTATGTGAAATGTTTTTGTTTTTTAAACCTTGAAACAACGAATGCACACCTGTTTTAGTGCACATCAGAGTCTTGTTGCTGTCATGTGCAGTATACACTCACTCCTAACTATACATGTGCTGGGCTGCAGAGTTTGCTGTCCAAGCTGATACAGCCAGACTAATGATGTCCTCAGTGCTCTGGCAGGAGCTGATGTCCAAGTAAACCAGAATGGCAGGTGCTGGTGCTGCAGTGGCTCTGCCTGATAACTTGATGCTCAACAGCAGCAGCTGTTTCCTGGCTTCTCTGTTCTCTCTAGCTTGCTGCTGTTCCCGAGCTTTAAACCCTTCTTTACTCCCTAGTTCAAAAGATAGCTTTGAACTTTCATTGCCTGGGGCCTTGTGGTGGCTCCAGTGCTTCCAGACTGGGCAGGAAATGCAGATAAATCACTTTTTGGGTCAAAGAAGCAAGCTGCTACCATATTTTCAGTGCTGCTGATGTGTGTTGTTCCCGATGGTCAGTGATCCCTTGACCTCAAGAACACGCTGCTCCCAAGGAAAAAAGCTGTGGCTGAGCATATCTCACACTTTGGCTGAGTATGTGGTCCTGTCCCTTAGGTTTATTAGGAAATTCTCTTGTTTAACATCCCTGAAACAGCAGCCACTCAGTCCAGAATCTGGGGCATGGAATTGATTTGCCACAAGTCCACCCGTGGTTTGTATTGAAGGGAACAGTCAAGCACAGCAGCTGTCTTCAGTCTTTTCTGAGGCTGGAGAACTTCCTTAAGCTTAGTGCTCTTCAGGCTTCACTAAATCTTCTGTTGTGGTATTTAAAGCCACATCTGCTGCTCTCCAGGGGTGGAGATTTGCTGTGAGGTTTCTGGATGCTTTGCTACATGAACACACCCTGCATCTTCATCTCCTCCCTTCATTTGTTTTCTGGATAAAATTATTTGGTAGTCAATAATGTCTGGTTTTTTAGGCTGAAGATATAATTCACAAAACAACAAGTAGTTGTCCTGCAACAGGATCCCCCTTTGACTGTAGCGTGCTAAATGAATAAATAAACAAATCTCATGTCTTAATTTTGTCATATGCTGATGGTTCATGCTACTGCTTTGTCCTAGCAAAGGTGGGGGGGGGGAGGGAGGAAAAAAGTCTACCATTTTGCCAGCAGCGAGTGAGATGGTGATATCAAATTTGATAGTTTGTAATTGCCTTTCATTGAAGTTGCAATGCAACTGAGCAAAAGCAAGCTAAAGAAAAGGAGCCTTAATGTTTTCAGAACATGTGCAGTGGCCTCCATGTTTGAAAAGAAAGATATTCGTGCTTGCAGAATGCAGGTTCTTATAGATAGGCTTATAATTGGTGTTTTATGTTAATATCTTGTATCCTTCCCCATTACTGCACAAAGCAGAAATTCTTGTCCAGTTTTGATTATTGCCTGTATTTTCCCTCATTCTTTTCCCATCTTGCTGTTTTTCCTGCTGCAGGAGCTGGTAATCATGGGGGCACCAGGATCTTATTACTGGACAGGAACAGTCAAAGTACTGAATCTCACTGACAACACGTACTACAAGTTGAACGACGATGCTGTGATCGCCAGGCGTTACACATACCTTGGTAAGCAGCTCTGTGCTTGCTGTGAGAGTGGATTAGCTGAGCAACACAGTTCAGACCCTGTTAAAAAAAGTACCACTTGGAAGATGCTGCTTAGAGATAATGAAATGAGGAGTGTATGTACACATACATAGGTTTTGTCACTGATAGATATGAATTATCATGTTTACAATGCAGACAAGAGCCTCATACTTTACAGAAGATCAAGTCAAATGCAAGACAGCCTTAGAAGGAAAGTACTTCACTCTTCTTTGGCTATTATATATCATTTTAATGTAACAGATTAGATAAAATCTTTGTTCTCCTGTCAGATACGCTCTTTGATCTATCCTCCCTTTTTTACTTACATAAACATAAATCTTTTATGGCCATTAACTTTTCTGACCTTTTTGTCTACTGTCCTCTGCTCTCCTCTCAACCAAAAAAGCATGTATGCAATTTTCCTGACTTTTTCTGGGCAGTCATTTTAACTAAAGGAGGAGACTTCTGTCTGGCTGATGAGGGACTGTAATGCTTCCATGCAGTGATGTGCTCCCCTTGCTCTGTTTCCTCTGTCTACATGCTCCTGTTTTTTTCCTTGTGAGACTCACGGTTTTCAAACTGTTCTCTGTAACTGCTTTGCATGCACTTCTGCATGTTTTTTGCTGACAGTACCTACATCTTTTTTTTCCTTGACTTTTGTCACTGTACCAGAGGCTGTGCTGCCATTTCCCGTTGCCTTTTGCTCTGGAACTGAATATTGGTGTATTCTGCACAAAATGGTTTTGTAATGCTGTGAGGTACAGTTCAAGTGTAGCAATGAAACCTGATGAGGACACCCTAGATTGCTCAGTTGTTTCTCAGTCTTTTTCCTTTTGCTCTTTTCTTTTTTCTTTCTGTTTTTGTTATTTATCTTCATCCTCTCCTCTCCCACTCAGGATATGCGGTGACAGCAGGCCATTTCTCTCAGCCAACTACCACGGATGTTGTGGGAGGAGCTCCCCAGGATGGAGGCATCGGAAAGGTGTGGCTTTTTGTCCCAGTAATAATGTGGTTGGATGTAACTGGGCAAACAGAGTGGTATTGGCACAGTTCCCACATGTCAGAGAAGCCAGGAGATTTTTGTCTGCAGGGTAGTTTTGGAACACTGTTCAAGGAAGAGGTGAGGTAGTTTGATGAAGTCAGCAAACTTTCTCCACCTGTGCCCTCTGGTGCTTAACGTCCCTCCTCCCTCCCTTTCTCTCCCACTCAATCCTTGCTTTCTTCATACATTTGATAGTGCTTTGCATTCTGATGGGTTCCATATTTTCTTCAGGATAGCACCTATGATAGCATGAAATGCCATTTACTAGCTTTTTTGATGTCTCCTTAGTAGGTTAGCATATTGGTTTCTGCCAGCTGTGTTCAGAAGTCTTGGTGACGGGCTCTTGCAAAAAAACAAAAAATAAAAAGGTTTTCCTGTAGGTATACATATGTACAATCTCAAGGATGTAAGCATGTGAGTGGTCAGGAGGTGTTGTGCCTGCAATTCCTGTGCAGGACACGTGGCTGCTGTAGGGAGCAGGGTGAGGCTGTGCTGGGACCCCGCTGACACTTCTGAACCAAAGATGGAGGAGAAAGAGTAGGGAAAGGGAGGGAAGGATGCAAAGAATCAGCTTTCCCCACTCTTTAAAGTCCTTTGGGGGCTTACTGCCACCATGTGTTTCAGCAGAGATGTCCTGTCTTTCCATCTTCTTCCCTCTTCTGTTCCATAGGGGCATCAGCAGTAGCTGAGTTGTAACAATACAGAGTGGGTGGCGTCCATTAGCAGGAACACTATCCCTTGGCTTAGATTGTTTTTGGTAGTAACAGTGTCCTGAGAGTAGCAGATAAACAGGGAAAATGAAATAAAAGTAGAGGATGAATTTGGTATGTACATCTGATCTGGTATGCCTAGGACATAGGGGATATAGTAGCAGTTAGGTTACTGTTGAGGAGACGTTCACAGGAAAGCCACAGATTCCTTATCCTGGGTGTTCTGTTGCAATGGCTCCAGTGCATTTCCCTTCCAGTCTCAGTGGAGAAACATTTAAATTCTGTACAAGGAAGAGGCTAAAAACCCAGCTGCTAACATGAGTTCCATGAGGAAGCAGCTGGCTCTGCAGGTTAATGACTGTTGCTCTGGTTGCAGGGGCTTCTGTTACTATCCTTTGCATGGGATATGGGTAGCAGGGACAAACGATGAGGGCGGCAGTAAGAGGTGTTGAATACAGAACATTATGCTGAGCAGTCCTGTTGTGCTTTCCACACTCTTTAATGAGCTAATCCTTGCCACTTTCCTGAGAGAAAGTGATTATCATTGTCACACCCTTTCCATTGAGGAGGAAGCCAAGACACTTAGTGGGATGGAGTCATTTCCCAAATGGTACTGGGAGTGTCATTAAAACTGGGTTTGGAGATGTGACACCTGGCACCACATACTTGCTGCTAAACTTGCTGCTGCAAAAACTGGGGAGTTCTTTATATCTAAAGCAACTATCTGCAGTAAATGCATGTTGTGTTCTCAGTCGAGAATGGCTTTGAACTCTCGTGTCTCACCACCTACTAATAACTCACCACATATTCAAATATGTCAAGTGCTTGGCTGTGCTGCGTGGCCTTGGACGTAAGAAATCCTCTGTCCCAAAGACATCCTAAGGACTGTTGGGAAATGGCCTGTCCACTGCTGGAGGAGTCTCATATGCTGACTAAGCCAGCCTTTCTGCTAAAGGGAATCCCTTTCTGCACGCCATGTGCTCTTCAAGATTGGACTTGTATTAATACTTTTATCCCTAAGAG
The DNA here is from genome assembly GCF_023343835.1 of Lagopus muta. Taxonomy (NCBI): domain Eukaryota; kingdom Metazoa; phylum Chordata; class Aves; order Galliformes; family Phasianidae; genus Lagopus; species Lagopus muta. The sequence continues at coordinate 47,953,789 of NC_064439.1, read as the reverse complement.
TTTGTGGTTAAGCAGTTTCTTCTACAGAAATGAGCAACAGGTGGAATGTGTTTGAGAAGTTTGGTGATTTACAGATTTTCAGGCAAAGCATTGCAAATGCACTGAGTGGTCCTACTGGGATTTTGCAATGATGCACATGCAGGCACTTGTGCTGGGGAAGGGAAGGATTGGCAGGAGAAGGGGAACAGCCTCATGCCTTTTCAGCACTTTGCCCTGCTCGTTCCCTAGTAGTCTACAAATGTAACTTGTTTGTGACATGGAGTGCTCCTTTATGGGGTGCTTTTAAATACTCATGTGTGCACATACGCGTGTACTCACAAAAAAGCAAGTGACAAGATACTGTACAAGCATCTCTGATGAAAGGAGGCCTGTGATTCCTTAGGAAAGTGGAGAAGTCAATACTTTGCCTTTTAAAAGAAGAATGAGTAATAAATAGTCTTGAAATCGGATCTTGATGGTAGCCATGGTTATGGTCATGATGCACATGCACTGAACAAGCATCAGTGGTGTACTGTTATGTACTTGTATTTTAGCATTGGTTAACCTTTTTCTTCTTTTGCTTTTCAGGTTTATATTTTCAGAACAGACAGACGATCAGGCTCTTTAGTAAAAATATTTCAGGCTTCAGGAAAAAAGGTGAGCTTTTATATTTGTATGCTATCATGTGAGGGTGGAGGAAGGGGAAATAATGGCAGGATCATCTCAGAGCATCACTTTCTATTCACGGCTCCATGAGTTTTCAAGCAAATGCTGTTTCTCCTGAGCCTTCCCGAACACGTAAGTCTGTACAGACCAAGTGTATTCCCTTTTTTCTGTAGTGGTGGTGACTGCAATGTCTGTTCAGTGGCCATGGGACTGAAATTGAGTGTCTTGCTGAATATTTTACTTGTTTCTTTAGCCTTGCACAAATGTAGCGGCAGCTTCGGCTTTTGCTTTCTCAGGCGTGGCACAGCCCAGAGGGAGAGATTTCCTCTGACTGGGTGTTACCAGTGGCTCTGGGTAGCCTGGAACTTGGGATTATTGCACAAAGCCACACACTGTTTTTCTCTGCCCCAGCGAGACATGGCAGTGACATGAGAATTATGCTATTGTGTGGAGGAGCTGTTTCATTACTTCAAAGAGCCATTGATTTTTCCTGTATCTGCCATTAATCTGTCTTGAGTATTGCTATTAGTATTAGTGCTCTCTGCTCTTCCTTAAAAATGTAGTGAATGCTAGTGGGATCCAGCTCCCCTGTGCAATGTTGTGTTTGAGTAAGAAACAGCCTGCACTCTTTGCTGGAGATGTGTCACATGGAGAATGAAGCAGACAGTACATCCAGCTGTAGGTAAAAACAGAATAAGTTGGTTTATTTGGGAATAATATACTGAGGACAAGATACCCTTGACATGGAGTTGTCTGTATTCTCCTGGGATGAGAGGAAATACAGAAGAAAAGGTTGCTGGTGGTGCCTTGCTCTGGAAAGACCTTCCAAAAAGATCTCAAGCATTTGACTGTATCAAGTTAGAAGTACTGCCATGTTTCATTTCTTTTTTTTTCCCCACTGAAACACTTTTGCAGTCTTCAAAGGCATGCCTGGAATAGGTAAAAACTGCAGTGATGTGTGGGTGGATGCTGAAGCCTGTGTTTGAGAGTCTCCAAAGTTTGTCTTTCTCTACACTGCAGCAGAATTGCCAGCATCATGAAAGGAAAAGCTCTCCCAGTTCATGGAGGGCAACTCCTGTGCTTGATTGCTTCCTGTTCATTTTTATCCCTTTTAACTTTTAAATGTCCCTAGGGATTTGCTCCTGGAGATCTGTTCTTCAGCCAAATAAACAGAGCTATCAGGAAGTTTCTAGATCTCAGCCAAAACTTTCTTTTTTGAGTTTAATGGTGTTATTCTTAACTTATCAAGTATTTACATCCTTCAAGTACTTCTAGGCTGTCGTCGCCTTATTTCCTGGTAATAAGTTTGCTACAAATTCTGTGAAATCAAAATGAAAATTGTATTTTCAGAGCAGCCCACCTTAAATCTCTGTTTAGTGACTGAGATATAACCAGCCGTGCTCAGCACTGAGCACTGAACAACGGTTGGAAAAAAAACTCTCACCAAGTGCTGTGTCCTTCGCAGTGGTGTGAAAGTTCATTGCTCTGCCATTCCTGTTGGACAGACTTCAACAGCGGGCAGTTTCTTCTTTCCCTTTTTTTTTTTCTTTTTTTCCTGTGGGAGGCTGAACAGGGAAATCAGATGCAGAGAGGAAGAAAGAAAAGGCAGTGTCTTGTTACAGATGTTAAGTGTACAAACGTCAGGTTCTCACAGCGCTGTGAACTCACCCACATTGCAGACGTACCACACTGCAGTTAAGTAAATAACAGCCTTCCCCTGAAAACTGTCTAAACACACAGTGAAATGCTTTGCATAAGTTTCACTCCTTACCCATGAGAAATTTGTTTAAAAACCTTAGTGGATTAAAAAAAAAAATAAATAAAAATCCACAAGGGAACTTAAACTAGAAAATAGCTGGAATCAAATTAGGTTTGAGGTCTGACCTTAAACCCACTCAAACACAGAAATCTGACTTACAGACTGAAACTCTATCCTTAACTCACCCCATTATATACGTGTAGCAGCTTTTAAATCTCACAGACTGTAAGGAGTAGAGTTGCTGCTGCGCATCTCCTGTTGTGCCCGGTAGCTCTGCCTTATGCCTCAGAAACCATCAGCTGTGAAGGCTGTGGGGTCAGGAATCTGCAATGATGAACATGAGAATATAGAAGAGCTGCATTCTTTTTAATCTCAGTAATTATTTTTGTAACCTCAGTTTTCCCTGGTATGTTAACAGCTCTCAAGTTCAAATATGAAGTGATACCTTTTCAATTTTCCTTCAGAAGTTGCTTTTAATTTAGTGAGTGTTATTTAGCTGATCTCAAAGAGTATGCCTTGTGGTACCTTAGCAGAAGTGGATGAAATAAGAGCAGAATATCATTCTTGCTTTTGGTTTCCATTTTGTGTGCTTTTAAATTCACAGTGTTGGTTCTGGTTGGAAGATTGTCAACGTCTCATATTCACCTGTGTTGAAAATGATGTAATGAAAGTGATTAATTTCTTAAACTTAAGCAAATTAGTTTTATCAAGCAAGAATAATTAGAGATAGAAAGTGACTTGTTTTCTCTGTATCAACTGGCAACTTTCTGATGACAATTTATTGACCATGTCAACTCACCTGTCTGCATGAGAGAGAAGGCTATAAGTGATAACCCACAGCCAGCACTGCTAATTGAAGGGGACTGATTTAAGCAGAGCAGGGGGAAGTATTCCAGAAATGAGTGGTAATTTCAGATGCCTCTTCTCATTGGCTTTTCCCCTTATTTTCCTTTTCTTTTTTTTAGTTTTTTTTTCAGAGGATTTGTTGTGTGGAAAGTTCAGCTCTTTAGGAAGTGTAGTACTAGGTGTGAGTGATCACTAGTAAGGTCTTTGTTTAGGAAACTTATTTCACCCTATTGCTGGTTTTAAGCATTTGACCAGCGAAAGCTAGGCTAGGAAGGCCTGGGTGTCTCATAGAGGATACAAGATGATGCACTGTTACAGTAAAGTGTTAAATTCTTGCCAGTTATTCCCTGAGTATCCCCTCGGGTTTCTCTGTAGGAGTATTTGTGAGTGATAAAGCAGCAGGTCATCATTTGAAATGAAAACAAAAGATTAAAAAAGAAGCAAACAAAAAACACGCCTAAATGATTTCCTCCTGTGTGTGGGCAGATACTGAATGCTTTGTTGTGACTCGGCTTGGTTACAGATGGGCTCTTACTTTGGCTCCTCCTTATGTGCAGTTGATCTGAATTCTGACGGGTTGTCAGACCTGCTGGTCGGAGCACCTATGTTTTCTGAGATCAGAGATGAGGGTCAAGTCACAGTCTATATCAACAGAGGAAACGTGAGTATGTCCAGGAACTACTTGGTAAGGGATTTTATGGGTGTGGGTCTGGGCAGGGTAAAGCTGATGTCCCCTCCAGCTCCGCACGCTGAAACTCTGTAACATGCAGTCATGGAAAACTCATCTGGTATCATGGTTTCCCAGAGACCAGCCCACATTCATCACAGAGTTGTGAATCTTTCAAGGAGGTCTGGGAAAGTTTCTGGTTTTATGTTGAAACTTTGCGGCACTTGTGGCTGTGCACGATTTCAGTGCCAAAACCAAGTGAAGTCAGCTGCTTTGACTGAGTTTTACTTTGTCTTTTGGGTGGTCGCTGGGACCTACAAATGGGAACAGAAACGGCTGGGGATTTAGGATTCCTTATGCGAGGAGAGCAGAGACTGAATTCACGTTATCTTCACACCGTGGCCTGTGGTGGGAAGGTCCTATCAGCTGATACTGTTGGATTTCTTGTGTGCCAACAGCAGTTTTGGAAATGTCTGAACTTTCTTCTGTCACTAAAACAACATCGTTATTATGTTCTATTTATAGGAAAACAATGAATGCTTGCTTATTGCACAAGTAACATTCAGGTCCAAAACCTGCTGTCTCAGAGGGGAACTTGTTACATACTAAAACTAAATTGATTTGCTTCAACAGAATTTTAACAACTCTGAAGTTTGTGTGAGACACAGCAGTCAGTGCAAGCCTTATAGGAAACATTTGAGAGACTTGCGAGTTGTCTTTGGTGTAGTTTTATTTTGTGTTAGTGCTTCTCCTTTAAATGAGCTTTACTTTTTCAGTTTGATCCCCAGATTGCCCAATATATATATTGGAGTGTGGCTGCTAGATCATCCAGCAGACAAAGTCCCCAATGCTGAGCCAATTTATACCTAATACTTCTTGCTAACAGTGAGAGCATACATGGATTCAGTTTATAAAAGATAAAAGTTAAATAAGAAAACACCTTCAACAAGAACTACTTGAAAGAGTAGTGGCTTCCAGGACTGTGGACTTTCTTTTGGGATGTGGCCATTAAAGCTTGCAGTTTCATTCTGCAGGCACCAGTGCTTAAGAGTTCATTGCAGTGAATCAGAGAACACTGCGCTGTACTACAAGCATGCATAGTGATGCTGGGTATAGCATACTTACATTTTTCCCTTTCTTAGGAGGACTGCAGAGAAATGAGTTGCACATATGGGCCCGAGTATCTCTTCTCTTGTGTTTCAATTTCATTATGTGGGATTTTCTTAAAGTCAGCAACTCCCTGCAGCCAAGAAAAAGATTTTATTACATATTCCAGAGGGCAGTTTACCCTCATTCACAAAGGAAGCAAAAACAAAACAAAACAAAAGCCAACAACCCTTGAGGTGGATACAGAGCTGGATTGTGTAACTAAATCTTGTTTTCTTGTGGAAATGTTCCTTTCCCCTTGAGGGAGGACTGCAAAAAACTGAGGCTTATGTATGTGACCAGAAAGTGGGTGGCAAGAAATACCAGATCCATATATGGCTTCTCATGGCATGTGAATACAAAGTTGATTTATTCTGATGTTTTCTCTGTCTCTTTATTTCATTAAAGCTTTTTCCTTGTTCTTCAATTCAGAAAGCTTTTTGGGGAGTTTGCTTTAATCCTTCCATCCAATACTTGAAAAAGTTTCAAATCCAGTTGCCCAAGCGTTCTCTGCGTAAGGAAGAATTCTCTTTGATTCACTGAGGTTTAGCTGAGTAAGCCTGGATGGAGGCTTTTACTCCTCAGATGAAGTCTGCCAGTGGAGCAAAATCTGAGCTGTTACATTTTAGATGTCTGAAATCTTCATGAGCTCAGTCTGTGCGATTTAGATTTATCATTTAGTTAACTTAGCGGTTTGTTTTTATCTTATCATTTGCCCGCTCTCTGTTTTTTGGTTTTATTATTAACCCTTTCAATTTTTAGCACCCAGCTGACCTACACTGAAAGGGGACTCCTTGGCAATGAGGGTGATAGTCATCTCACAGCTCTGCCCCTGCTTCCTGTGGCAGGGTTCCCCTGAGCCTGCTTTATTTCCTGTTTGCTAGGGTGTGCTGGATGAGCAGCTTGTCCTGGCTGGTGATGGGGCCTACAACGCACACTTCGGGGAGAGCATTGCTGCCCTTGGTGATATCGATGACGATGGGTTCCCAGGTTGGTGCCTTTTCCCAAGAGATGTCGGTGGGGCTGGTCGTGCTGCTCAACTCCTCCCTGGGCTCAACTCCTCCCTGGGCTCATGCTAAGGACAGGTTGCTTGCTTAGGATTTGCCTGCTGAAGTCCTTGGCATCTGGCTGTGTTTGATAACAGTGGATGAGAGCGAAGCCGTTGGTGCTGGTGCCTTACTTTTGGCAGCACGTATTAAGGGCTGACCTGGAGACTGACCTGCTCTCTGTACGCCTGAATTTATTTCTTCCAGGCCACTCAGGGCGTGCTGTTCCATTAAGGCTGAGCTGGTGTTGCTGCAGGTTGTCATCACAAGAGATGGGGGTATTATCCCTTTGCACGGAGATGGAACGTTTGTCATGTGAATTGTTTTACAGATGTTGCCATCGGGGCACCTAAGGAGGATAACTACATAGGAGCAGTGTATATTTATCATGGAGATGCCAACGGGATTGTACCTCAGTACTCAATGGTACGTGGCACCTGCTCTCTTTTACAGTATCTGACTGAAATCTTTTTCCTGGGACCTGCAGGAATTAGCTATACTTAGGGGTCCCCTTATAGGTAGCCTCATGCAGTTCAAGCTCTGCATTGTTTTCTCAGTCCCAGTTTGATGCTATCTTCTCCCAAGGTTTGTCTGTATCTCTGCTGTGAGGTAAAATACTGTTAATCAGGAGATATTTTTCTCTGTCATTTGTTCTAGTCTTACTTCTTGTAGCTTTCTGCTTGAAACAGATGAAGTCTTGGGATTTCCATGTCAGTTTTTAGAAGTAATAGCTCTATTTGAAGTGAAAATTTTGCAGAGATAAAGCATATATAAATGATGGAATGGCCGGTGAGAGTCAGGAGGCTGTGCTTTCTTCCCACGAAGGCAGACCATGAGAAGGAAGAGGACCTAAGTTCTCTTTCATTCTCCCCAGAATTGCCTTTACAGAGCTTGTTGACTTTCTGCTTTGGATATGAGAATACATGACAGTGGTGGATTAAGTGTACCACCTTTCTGGCCACTATTAGGAAGTTAAAGTTAGGCTGGAATAGGCTCACACTGCCCAGTGTGTCCCCTTGTCTCTGTCTAGCACATTTCTTTTTTCCCAGAGCCTAAGTCTTCCCTCCCTTTGTCCATGTGTTTGAAGTTCTGGCTGTTTTGTTTTGTTGCTGGGTGGGATCCTCCACAGTAAATCAGTTTAAGCAGAATTAAAAGAATTTAGTGGTTATAGTGGAGGCTTTTCTGACAGACCATCGAAGTGCAGTCCTTCCTTTTAGCATGTGTATGTCATGCACTGCTTTTTCAAAAAGGCAGTTGAATGTTTCTTTATGGATACTTATAAAATGCACTGATTTGTGGCATTTGGACATCTCTGAGAGCTGCTGGATGTGGGGTTCTCAGGCTGTTCAAAGGCTGGAGCATTTCAGCTGAAGAGAGTCGGGAACTTGATATAGGTTTGGGGTTTTTTGGGGGGGCTGTTCATAGGGAAATGCAACATTTTTGGAAGAGACCAGATCAGCAGGGTGATAAGGAAAACATCCCTCTTGCTATCTCGCCCTCCTAATTGGAGCGGCAAAGGCAGCAGACACAGTGCATGCCTCTCCACTTGCCCTGGAGGGACAGAGCCCAGCTCCAGAAGGTGGCAGGGTGCCTTGACACTGTTTCCCTGAGAAGGCACTATTTTTGTGCCATTTCCCAGGACCAGCAAACCACCAATTCACTTCCTGCATGCAACACCAAAAACTTGGTAACAGCTTCACTTTTTTACCTGTCTGCCCTGGATTTGAATCTAAAGGTGAAAGGGTCTGTATCCTGTTACTGTACCCCTGAGCCGTCTTAATGTGCTGGGTTTCCTTGATTAAATCAGCCAAGAGAGGTGCATGATGGTGGCTGCAGGGTATGCATTTTCACTCATTTATTTTTGTTAGCTTTTCCCCCACCTTTCTTCATTCCCATTGCTGATCATTGGTGCTGCCTTAGGTTACTGTCGTACTTCTGTACCGTAACAACCTGCAGATGGCTGTTGGGATGTGATAGGCAGGATGTACCACGCTAACTAGGAACTCCTGCCCCAGAATGTGATGTAATATGGGGAGGAAGTGCCCTCCAGTTGCATTATCTACCCGTGGGTGGGAGACCAGGGGGATCTGAACATGACAGAGCGCTGGGATCCTTCAAGCTGGCTGTCAGGGTGCAGATGCCAGAATGTCTTTCTTCCCCTCACCTTGGTGTCCTTTTTTCCCACAAAGTTCCTGTCTGACCTTTTGTCAGATACTGTGCAGGAAGATCCCATGGGCCACATGTCCCAAGCTGTGAAGAGCCACCAGCAGCCTCACAACTGCTTGGTGGGATGGGTTTCTTCAGTCTGCAGCTTCTGTAATCAGATGCTGGTTTGAATTCAGGTCTTGCATTGGTGGCCCAGCATACTGAGTAAGAGCTGTGAGACATTGAATTGCCACAGAGAAAGAGATTTTGGTGTATTAATTTGCTTTAGAAAAAGGCATTTGCAATTCAAGCTGTTTAGAGAAAGTTTTTTGTTAGTAATTAAAAGAAAGAAGTGATGTTAGGAGCTAATTAATCTCCGCGTTGGGGAGGCAGAAATGAGGTACAGCTTCTAAACTGACACAAAATACTGCATAATAGTTGATGAAAAACAAATTTTCAAGTGGGGTGAAAATTAATCATTTTGACTTGGAGTATGCTAGCAAACTTTGTGAAAAGAAATGGTTGCACAGGGTTTTCTGTTTCTCTTAATCATTAATTTTGCAAAGATGCTGCTTCAAACTTTTATTTACATAAATGAAAGTAATGAGAAAAAAAACCAACAACGAAGAAAGGAAAATCTCTGGGGCACAGTTGAACTTCCTCCTTTCCCCCATGAAATGTGTTTGATGTACTCTTTATTTGTCTTGGGTCTGCATGAGGGTTGCAATGCAGGTGTGTAAGCCAATGCTGGCCTCTCCTAGCCCTGAGCAGAAGGGCTTCCTGCAGATGTGTGGCACTCCCAGCCCATGAAAATCAGGCTCCAAGGTTTTTCTTCTTTTATCAGAGGCATCTCTGTGTTAGTGACTGTGAGTGATTTCACTTGGTATGTTTTCCACTGCAGAAGCTGTCTGGGCAGACGATAAACCCAACGCTGCGGATGTTTGGGCAGTCCATATCAGGGGGCGTTGATATGGATGGCAATGGTTATCCAGGTATGTGTGCTACTTCACAGCAACAGGATGGAGAACAGTGGAGCTGGTAGCTTCCAGGTTGCTAGTTCTCACAGCTATGGGAGGCTGTTGATGCTCCCTGTGTTCCTGCCTACTCTCTGTTATCTAAAGCTCCTGATAAAAATTCAACTTATTTCTTAGTTCAGATGTTTGGGCAGTCATGGTAACGAACTCAGGTATTAAAGTAGGGAGTGCTTGGTATCCTGACAAGCATCATAAGTTGTGGGGAAGCTGCTCAGTCATGATGATAAACTTACAAAAATGTAGTAATAATGATAATAATAGACAAATTCTGAAGTAGAAGTGAAGTGTCGTTGCAGACATAACCCTGTAATTATGTTTTGGACATAATAAGGGAGTGGCTGGTTGATTCTAGCCAGGAAAGCACTTATTTTCTAATGCATGCTTTGTAATTTACCAACTGACTTGGTGGTGAGAAGTGAATTCTGCATCTCTCTTGTCTGAATTGCCTCTAATTGTCTAAACATTACAAACATTTCAGATATGACTGTTGGAGCCTTCTTGTCAGACCATGTTGTACTACTAAGGTGAGATCGATGTCTTTTGTGCTCCATTGCTGTTTTAATGTTGTTTCTGCTTTCTGTTTATATCTAATGTGGTCTGTGTCCTCTACCCCACAGATTTTCTCCTTAATTTATTGGAGTCAGAAAGCAAACTGGATTGTTTTTCAAGCATAGCATTACAGCTGGTTAGCACTGAAGAACATGCATTTTAATTTAAGCAGAATTCTGAGGGATAACCTCAGTAGGCTTCTCAAGGCTGCGAAGAAACTAATGGGTTAAGGAGATATGTTGCATCTCTGCCTTTTGAGAAAGGTCACTCCAAGTTTGTGAGAAGTTTTTTTTTATTGTTCTTATATGTACATAAAGTACATAAACTATGATTTAAGGAAGCAGAGCGTAGCAAAAAGCCAGCTGCATATGATGCCAGAATTTAATTCTGCGAGTTAGAGTGAGACGCAGGATGAAGTAAGACTCTTCAAGGAAATTAAATATAGAGAAGTGAATACACACAGCATTTGGGTTACTATTCAGTTGTAGGCATTAAATGAAATAGCTTGTTTCATCAGGTGGAGAGAGATGTGACAACTTGGTTCAGCAAATTACTCCAGCGGGAGCAGACTGTATGAGCAGGCTCGAGGCCCACAGACCTAGGGAAAGGAATGGGAAGTTTTAATTTTGCCAATGACTCCAGTATTTCACTTGTAAATATTTAATAGAAAATTTCTGCCAGTAACAAGGTGTCATTAGAAGTGGAAATACCTGTGTCTTAATGGAAGATACAGGGGTGTGGTAAGGCTATCCAGACAAATGCTTGAACTGCTGAACAGTTGTGCCAGCTTACCTGCTGTTAAAAGCAGGGAAATCGTGGCTCTCTTTCCATTTGAGAAAGAGCAAGATAGAGAGACAGGGAGAATGAAATGACAGGTGTAGCAAGTGGTCAAGTCTTTTGAAGTGCTTTCTATGCCATCATCATGCAAGCAGAGGCAGCCAATTGCCTCTCTGTAAAATGCTGTGTGAAGGCCTGAAACAGGACCTCACAGCCCTGCTTCTGTGAAACTGCTTAAAGAACAGCTGTGTCAGGTTCTCCTGCACTGTTGTTCCTTGCAGAATGGAGAAAGGCAGTCAGAAAGATAAGGCAGTGTGCAATGCAGCAGGGTAGTGATCTCCATCAAAGTGTTCAGTTGCTGCCTGTACGTTTCTAGGGAGAATCGAGTGTTACTAATTATGTGGACAGATTGATTAATGGCCCCTGCTGCCGGTTCAGAGTGTGTCTCTTTAGAGGAATCTGTTTAGATTGAGATTAAGATGAAGAAATCAACTTTTTCTTCTTTCAGAAGCCTTTGTAAAGTCTGTTGGCCAAAACCAACAAACATTTTGCCAAGTGATATTAAAGGCTTTTGTGGAAGGCGTGGGGCTTGGGGCAGATTGCAGTTACTGTGTTGCTTGGGTGTGCATTTGGCCATTTAATGGATGTGTTGTGTTTTGTTTGTTTGTTTTTTTTTCCAGTGAATAACCAAGTGAGTTCACATTAAGGAAAAATCAAACAGTGCATCATGACTGGATAAATTTCTTCTTTCTAGAAGAAATATTTTTCTAGATCAATTACAACGTTTACTTCTTTATTTCTCCCCAAGCATTTAGAGAGTAATTTCCATAGTTTGACATAGTCCTAGAGCTCCTAGGAATCTCATTATTTTTCCTCCTTTTTTCTTCTCTTTCCTTCCCCCTGCCACCCCCTACTACTGTATATATTTCTATGATTAGCATCTATCTCCATCTTCCATATCGAACGGCAAACTTAGGCTTTTATTTCAGGCTGTGGTGAAGGAGTCTGAGCAGCTGTCTCAGAGATTGCTGTGAAGCTTGCTCCAGTCAATATGAGTTAGGTGTAACTACAATCCCTGCTCACTGCTCCCCCCTTTTCCACACCTCCAAATTAAGTGGCTTGTGGTGTGAGAGCCCTGAAGTGGTTTGCTCATGGCCTTGTGGAGTGCAGGGACTGTGCCAGAAGTGCCTCTACTGCTTGCTGCAATTTTGTTCATTTATGTATTTATTTCTAATTACTGGATTTGGTTTTGGAGAAGCATGTTCATGATGAACACACAAAGAACTGAAACACGGAGAATAACAGTTCTTGGGATGAAGTCTTTCCTTGGAGCAGCTCTGTAGAACCTGAATTTCTGAGCTGCTTTTCCCTACCAAGCTGGCAGCATCTCTATGCCTTGTGAGAAGGTGTACGTAAGCCCTGGTTGCCCTCAGCTTGATCTGCTTGATCTCTTCAGCCAGGACTACCTGTAGCAAAAGCTTGGTGCAGGACTTAAGGGCTGGAAAGCTTTCATTCTCAGTGCACCAGATGATTCCCGAAACTGAGTTCTGCAATGTGAAAAATGTATGTGTGCAGTCCTTAGCACCTGCTGGGTGAGAGTTGCCCAAATGTTCCCTTTTCTAGAAAATGTGAATGTGGTGTCTGTTGACCTTATGGTGGAAGAAAGAAACGTGCATAGATCCATATCCCACTTCATGCTCCCACCTCAACTTTTGAGTCACAGATTTTACTGTAGATCATTCTGTGGAAACCTAAGGCCTTTGCTTATCCTGTATTCACCATGCTCCTTCAATAATAGATAAAATGGGCTTATTATCCTTTATTGCTAATTTTGTCACTTTTTTTTAATCATCAAGAAGACTTTATGCAACTTTTGATAGAGATAATTGTTACAATTTCCCCTCCTGCCTGTTTGGAGTGTCATGTGGGTATTAAACCTCAATCTCATGCCTTGATTTTCCTTCAGAACCTAGTTGTCTTTGCCATCTATGTCAAGGGCTAATTCATTTTAGAGTTCAAATGCAATCTTCTGTTTCTCATGGTTACTTGAAATCATGCACATTACCAAATGTACTGTATTTTCCTTTGAGCAACTTATCTCTGAATGATTCTTCAATTCAGCTTCTGTATTGATCTCCAGATCCAGACCTGTCATTACCATGGATGTCTCCATTTTCCTGCCAGCGTCCATCAATATCACAGCTCCTCAGTGCCATGACAGCTTGCAGCCTGTTAACTGCCTCAATGTCACCGCGTGCTTTCGTTTCAGTGGCAAGCATGTTCCTGGAGAAATAGGTAAGGTACCTGTGCCAGCACTCTTAGGCTGACATGGAATTGAAGGTTACCTTTGGATCAGTTACAGAACTTTTCCATTAAAGAATTTTTTGTGATGACGTGAGGTATGCTGTTACAGGAAGTTGGAGGCTTCTGAGGTGCTTTCTTTGGCATTTGTCTTAATTTCAGCTGGGACAGAATTGTTTTCTTTAGAGTGTCTGGTATGGTGCTACGTTTTGGTTCTAGGGGAGAAACAATGTTGATAGGACAGCGATGCTTATGGTTGCTGCTAAGCTGTGTATACAGTGCCAAGGCCATTCTAAGTGTAGGGCCCAAGGAGCAGGGAGGGAACAGGATTAGGACAGGTGACTTAAACTGAACAAAGATATCCCGTGCTGTACTGTACTGTCACCATGCAGAAGGTGCCTGTTGATAATGCATTTTTGTGTACATATCCTCTATCATTGTTATCAGAAAGCAACTGATTTGCTCTGGATGAATAGTCTTTGAAAATCTACAAGGAGCTCTTGAAATGGAGCACTGTCAATCCGAACTACGGGTGTTCAGATTCGTATTTGTTCACTGCCAGATGTGAACAAATCCTTTTCAGTGCATCAGTTTACCCATCTGTAAAATGATTATAAATATCCCAGAATTCTACTGACTGTAAGAATATCTTCCAGGTTACTTAGTTACTGTAAACCACACTGAGTTTTTTGGGTGAATGGAATTGTATAAGGTATATAATTGTGCCAACCATTACATCTTGACTGCATTAATTTATTGCCTATGTCTTTTACATCGCAATGTTTATAAGTCTTAGGTATTGTCTTAAGTTTTATGGAATAGATACAGCGTTTCTAAATACCGTAAAGTCTGGATTTATTTAGCTTAGCCACGCTGTTTTAACTTGGCCATGCTTTAGGAATGGTAGTGGTCTTGTTCTCCTACCATTCACATGGAATAAGAACTAGAAGCAGCTTGTTGGAGTCGCTCTTTGCAGCTCAGCACTCTATCACCTGAAAGCCCAGGAAACAGTTATTGAAGATACCTCTGGATTCTAACAGACAGATACAACTGAAACATCATTTTTTATTTCTGCACCTTTTCCTTCCCTGTAAATGATGGCAGACTCTGCAGACAAATGCCTGCTTTGAAACAGTGATGTTTTTGCTTGCTTGCTTTTTAGATATTCTCATCTTCTGTCAGTTAGAAACAACTTGTCCTTGGGTGCTCTAGGGGTGTTTATTTGTGTCTTTAAATTCATGAGTAGAAGTACTTAATATCTCAGGTTTTTGGTGTTTTTTTTTTAAATAATATTTCTAGGGATACTGTTGAAAATGTGTCCTTTTGCTTTAATGTCACATCACCTGCAGCTCATAAATGGTCCGTCTTTGTCTCATTTTAAATCCATGTTCCCCTTTTTCACAAAAGGGCTATCTTCTGCTTTGCTGCATCTTGTAAAAGCCAATTGAATTCCTCTGCATGGTCATACAAACTGTACTCTTGATTTTTCTTGTGGTGAAAGTACATGTGCATCTTCTCTGGTGGCTAACATCTGCCTCATTGCGAGGAATTTTTATTCTATTAAGTAGATGATTATAATACTTCCAACCATTGTCTTTTTATACAATGCTTCTTGTAAAGTGAATAGTCTTGAAAACATTGCAGGCAGAACAATCTGAATGGATAAAAGCCCTCAGGGATATGATTTGGATACAGTATCTCAAACAAGCTTTCAGTTTGTAATCTAACAGGCCATTTTAATTATGTTGTAGTTGAAGAGTATCAACTAACAAAGGGTGGAACAATTCATGGAACTATTACAACTGTTCATCTCTGTGGCTAAATATGGGGAAAAAATATTCCTCTAAGTACATCACTGTCCAGTTTGGACTCTAAAAGGCACGCAGACATTTTGAAATGCTATGGTTAAGTTCTGTGGCAGAAGCACTGAGATGGTCTCAGCTTCAGATGTCTGGGAGCTGTCTGATAAGTCAGGCAGTGAGAGTACAGTGCTCACTGAAAGTGCTGCTCTGCTAACAGTGCTCCCTTTGTCAGTGTGGACTCTCAAAACTGCAGGTTGGGCAGTTTTGAGGCTTTTCTCTGACTTTTGGGCAGCTAATGTTGGTTACCTACTACAGAATGTTTAGAAAGTCAAGGTGCAGGCAGCATTCTTTTGTCTGCAATGCTTATGTGAATTTGTGCTTGTGTCATTAACAGTCTTGGGAAGAAAAGCTATCTTCTAGCAGTGTCTCACACTTGCATGTAAACCATTCCCACTCTTATTTTTCTCCCCCAACAGCAGTTGCAGCACTATTGGTCATGTAATAGCTATCTGGGAGTTGATGGTTACTAATCCAGTGACTGTATATTTCCTATCCCTTTTGTATGTACTGCTTGCAGACCGTGGTCTTCAGAAGTATGAACTTGTAGTAGAAATGATTTTGCCTGAACAAACATCCATGCCCAATTGAATCATGTGCTTTGCTGTAAATGCCAAGCATTGTCCATCCCTCACTCTCCCTCAGTGCTAGCTGGAGGGCTGAGCATCCGCCAACAAACACAGCCAGCCACTGGTATGTCTTGGATTTGTGAGAAATACAGTGATTTGTCTGTCCCCCCCAGACTTTCAGTATTTGTAGAATAATTCTCTCCTCCTGCGTCAGCTCTCACAGGGTGAGAAAGAAAGGAAGTAGCTTTGCTGGATTAGGTAGATGTATGTACTACACACAGTTTAATAAAAGAAAAGGAAGAAAAAAAAATCCCGTAGGCATCTTAAAGTGGCAGAAAATATTCTGTCCTCCTCTGTTAGCTTCTACACTAAGGACGCAGGTAGAGTTTAGATCTGATATAGCTATTGGCATGTAACATGGCTGCATAGCAGGGTGGCTGTGGGGCTACAGGAGGCATGAGCAGTACTGATGAAGACAAGAGGGACTCTGTCATGCCCTGGAAATAACGGTCAAAGGCTCCTGGGGGGTTCTGCACTGCACAGTCACTGTTATTCATGTCATCTTTTATGGGCTATACTGAGAGTTTGTATGCTCAGAATTGCCATGGTTGTTTTGTTCAGTGATGTTTCATGCTTTGCCTGGCCACAGCTACATCTCACGAACCTGAGCATCAGGCTGAATCGCAGTTCAGAAAAGGCAAGAGTGAGAAGTTCTCTTTTAGCCTGGATGAGCAGGATCCAGCAGCCTCTTCAGGCTTCACACTTCTGAGTGACCAGAACAAGAAACAGAAGTTGCTGGTATCTCCATGCATCAGTTCCTTTTATTGCATTCAGTCCGTCTAGAGAATGGATTTTAACATGTGGCCATGATCTAGATAATTTCCTGTACAACATTAAAATCTAAAAAACCAGTACCAGTAGATGGATTAGATGAATTTTAGTGGCTGTGAAAACGAAAGTTTTTGGGTATTTGGCTACAGTTAGATACCTTAGGTAATTCTTCTAACTTTCTCCTTGCTTTTTGCTTCAGATGTGCATTGCTTGTGTGTTGATACATTTCTGGGGCAGTTCTCATGCACCAAATGTTGTTATCTGAGCGTCTAGATTGAGATTTAGTTCAGAATAATGGATTATTTCATATTTTTGCTCTGCTTTGACATGTTTCTAGGATTGAAGAAACATGCCTGATCCAAAACCTGACAAAAGTAGGCACTCCTTATCTGCATCCTGCTGTAGTTTGGTGCAGCAGTGTTATTTGTCTCTTTTTTCCCATCCACTTGGATGCAGGCCTGAATCACTGCTACCCTCTGAATCCCTCAGCAGCATTGCTGGATGTGTTTTTCAGTGCATGCTCGGGGCAGCTTAGCTAACTTCCTACTTAGAAGCTAGGAATGACACAGAAAATTTGAAAGAAGATAAGAAGGCTTTCTGGGAAAGGATGGAAGGCAATGTCCTGTGCGTGTTGTCATTTGCCAGAGCAAACTTTCTAAATAGCTGTTTTGTATTTAAGAGTTTTCTCTGTGAGCAAAGTTCATGAATAATTTTATTCTCACAATTATTGGTATAGAAGATGAAGAAACGCGTTCCTCTTCCAAGGACTTTTCATTCTTATTTAAGAAGTTCTTTAATTTCTCCATGTGCTCTCCAACCCCAGGTCAGTGCCAGTCTGACAGCACGTTATGGGTGGGCTTATTCCTGCAGAGCATTTTGAACCCTGCTTTTTGTGCACCATGGTATCCTCTGAGTGGGCCGTGAAGGGTTTTGCCTACTGGCTGGGGATTTACAGGCCCTCCTTTGCTCAGCCTGCGGCGGTTCTTGTTTCAAACCATAGGATGCTGCTGCCTTGTTTCCCCTCTCTCCTCACTTGTGTCTTCTTCAGGCTGCCTGCTTGCGTGCTGTGCTACCTAAGAGTGGAAATCCACTATAAAAATGCTGTTTACTCAGCAGGTATGTTGCTGTGGTGGCCAGGCACCAGTTGGAGTAACTCTCTTGCCCTGCTGGCGGGGTTTGTCTTGCAGATGTGACCTGCAGTTTCCCAGAGGAGCTGTTATCGACACCTCTTAGGCATATGGGAAAGGAATAGTTACTAGAAAAATGAATCTGTTTGTCTAAGCTCATCAAATCCATGTTAGAGTTTTACTTTAATTGCCTGAAGTGAACAGGCAGATCCCCAGAAAGCATTGCTAGCTATGCTTAAAGCAGCCAGAGGGGGACTTGAGAGCATTACCTGCAAGAGTTAAATCTCCTGCTGGGTGAGAAGGAAGAACTTAAACCACCAGGAGGGATGAGTCTGCCAGTTATTCCCCCCCTCCAGTGGCTTTTTGGAAGCAATGAGGATGGAGAAGGGGGTGAGGGGAAAAAAGCCTTACTCATGATAATTCAGTTTTTCCACCGATGTGTCATCATTGGATATAACATAGAAACAAGTTGTCAAAATAAAGGGGAGGTGGTGGCCGGGCAGGGGGGGGGGATGGGAACGGCGCGGTTTGATTGAAAACATCCACTGCTGCTGTGGTAGCTGGAAACGTTCTGCTTGAGGCCTGCTATGGGGCTGGTGGCGGGACACAGCCTTTCTCAGGGCCTCTGTCCCTCTGGCCACAGCCTGTCCCTTTCTGGAGGGATGTGTGGCCTTGCAGACGCAGGCTGCTCCGGGTCTGCTGGCAGAATTCCTCGGTGTCGCCGAGAGGAGGGAGGCACAGCTTTCAGCCTGCACGCCTCAATGTGGGGTCTTGGAAGCAGACAAGGGAAAATCGGGGATGGGTGTGGGATGTGAACGCTTCAAAGGGAAAGACTGCTGGGATTTCAACCAGGCCAAACCCTGAGCTTCTGATCAGAAAGCATCATGTAGCGCAGTGAGGCAGGCAGGGTGTGACTTACAGAAATGACAGTTGCCCACACAGGCTTTTGCACCAAGTTTATGCTATTGTTAAATGAATTCTTCAAAGTAATGAGACGTTAGTGAATAATAGGGATTAGTGGTGATTGCATGGACGGCAGCATTGATTTTGAGAAACCAATTCTCAGTGATTTTAAAGAAACAACACAATAACAGCACAAAACAAGCAGCAGACAACAACAAAGAGCCCTTCCTGAAATCAGGTAGAAGTCCTCACTGAGTCTAGTCATATATTACATTCATGCTGGTTTTTGTATAGAATTCTAGATTAAAAAAAAATTATATATAAATGGAGCACTTTATCTAGCATCAATCACCAGGAATTTAAAACATGAATAAAAAAGTAGTAATATCACAAACACTCTACTTATGTAATTAATCAGCACCAAAGCTGTTGTGGGCTGTGGTATTCAAAGATAATTAACTAATTAAGCTTATAGTGGATCGATCTTATGGTACTGCCCTTATTGCCTTGATGGTGGCTGAAACCGGTACGGACTATTGCCTGCCTTTCCCCTGTCTGCAGCCAGCAGAGCAAGCTTTCATGCTTCTATTGTAGTTTCCCTGCCCTTATTGTTGACAGAAAAGGTACAGTTTGATTATTTCACTGCTATACTGCTCCTTGATACAGCAAGTTTTCTTTTGGACACAGATACATCCAGCTGCAAATCCATCCGTTGTGTTAAGCTACCTGTGCTGTAGAGCAGCAGGAAACAGGATTTAGGGAGATACAGCTGGTTAGTCTCTGAGGATGTCTTTTATAAGCTGCCAGGGATCTGTACTGTCTGAAAGGAGGATACCAAGTGCAAGGCAGTGATCTCTAGTTAAGGGCTAAATGCAAAGATGACTGTAAGTGAACAAAAGTAACTGTTGGGAAATTCTGCATCCTGTCTGGCTCGTATCTAGTTTGTCCTTTTGTATGAGGAAAGCAAAGCTTGAGGCTTTTGTTGTTTGTATCGTGTTTTTGCTTTTTCTGTTAACAGCATAGTTAATGCTTTTTTTTCTTCTTCTTTTTTTTCTTTCTTTATTAAAGTGTGCTTGTCTAGGTATGTTTTTACATGACTTCCTACTTCTGCTCAGCATCCTTCAGGAAGGGCTGGGAAGCCAGTGGCACAAATCCTGGGAGTATGTCAGTAATTAGATTTGGTTTTGCACAGCCACAGGAAACTTCGTGATTGATTGAGGGCCTGCAAGGCCTGACCTTTATTTAAGTGTGCATGCCTCAGGGGCAACAGGATCCATTGATAGGGGCTGAAATATAGCTATTGTTCACTTACATCCTTTGTTTTCTTCTTTTTCTTTTTTGAAACAGGTTTGAATTATAACCTGACTGCAGATGTAGCAAAGAAGGAAAAGAGCCAACAACCCAGAGTTTACTTTGTGACTTCTGGAGAGACGGTGGGACAGATCACAGAGAAGTTAGAACTGTCATACATGCAGGAAAAATGCAGGCATTTCCTAGCATATGTCAAGGTCAGTTCATTCCTATCTTTATCTGCGTTGGCCTAACTGCAGTTACACCTATTTTTATTTGTATTAATCTTTTTCCCAAAATAGCCAGACAATTAAAGTGTGCAGCGTGGCTCCATACGCACTTAGTTTTTCTACCAAGTGGATGAAGTTTTTCAAGTGGGACATTTGAACTTCTTGTTTGGCATGGCTTGTCAGCATGAGCATACACTGTTGGGCTTTTGAGACTTAATGAGGAATATGTAATTGCCTTACTTTTCATCTGGTACGTTTGTGGGGGAGTTATTCCTTTGTCTTGCTTTGTTGTTACCATCATTTTACTCAAAATAAGGAAGCAAAGTTTTATTTTGGCAAGAGCAGCAAATTTGATGTATTAGTTTTGTGAGGTGTTTTCCTTTGAACCTGGGGCTGATACTGGGATCTGCACGGGAATGACAGGATTATGTAGGATCTTTCCTGAAGCTGTTGCACTCTCAGGTTTGAAAAGCACACCAGTTTTCATTTGGGCTTAAAATTACCATTGGGATAACTGAATTTCATCTATATTGTAAACTGAGAGAATATAGAAGGCACTTCCCAGAGGTGGTGGGACAGAGAGGGTGTCTGTTCTTCATGTGACAAAACTCTTCCAGGCCTGCTAGATAAGACCTCATGACTTGTGCTATCTTTGCTCATAAGCAGCTGTTGAAGAAATGCTGTACAAATGCCATTTTATTTCCCAAGTAAACAGATTTATTTTCTTTTTAGCGCGTTCTCTCTATATCTAGAATGGATTTGAAAATTACATAGAAAGGAGATTTACCTTTTAAACTGCCTCAGTCTTGGAAGCACTAATCTGTACCACCACCCTAGAGAGCAGTATGAGGTAGTTTGATTGTGTGGGTGAGTTTCATATCCTTCTTGCTGAGGGACAGATTCCCATCGAAATGTATGACCTAACCTCAGAGGATGTCAGTTGGTACTGCCTTATTTTTGAGAAACCAGTGGGTCCAAACATCCCTAAATGTATAAACTTTTCCAGGAAACTTCTATGTACCTAAAATATCATGAGAACGGGAGATAAGGTTCATCCTTTGACTTTATCAACATTTTATGCATGGTTGTTGAGGGAAAATCAAATAAATAAAGGGACCACCACTAAGGAAATGATGTCATCTTAAGTTTATGGATCTCTGAGAAGTGACTAGATATCTTCCATGGTTGTTTTTTTTTTCCTGTTTGTTTCTGGAGCAAACTTTGGTTTTTGCTGAGGAAAAGCTTGTGATGGAAAATGTAGATATAAGATTAGATTTTCTTAGTAAGAGTAGCTGTGAATTTAATAATTCTGATCTTTCTCAAACAAGCACATCTGTTCAGGCTTCCATGTATTGAGTTTAGGTGAAAAGGAGCATGACCCTTTCTATCTTAAGCCAATGATGATTTCTTTCACACTAGTCCTATTGAAGTTTTTGGCTACTGTACAGAATATATTAAAAGGCAACATATGCCCAAAAATTGTTACATTTATTGTAGCATTTGCAGCTGATCTTGGGATTGCAAAGGTAAGAACTATTTTTTCTGGACAGTTTCTGGAAAAATTGACTTTTATAGTGAAGAGAAACATTTATAAATGTTTGGATGTGTTAACTTAAAACAGCTGGTTAAAAAACAAGGCTGGTGGCTTTGTATTTTATTTAAGTGGCTATTTTTCACAGTTGGAAGAATCGCAGGAAGCGTCATTTCTGTGTATAAGGGAGAATGCAAATAGTGGAGAGGGACAATCCGTGTAATTTCATGGGAAAGGTGATATCCTGAGACTATGTGACATTAGAAACATCAAAGAGAGACCTACAGACTCTGGAGGAGTGGAAATAATGAGGTCATGATCTCGCACTGATATCCTTAAGTAACAGCTAGTTTAAAAACAGCAAAAACAAGACGAAAACTCCAGACTTGAAACATAAAGAAGTGTCCAAAATTCTGACTGAAACTTTCCTTGATCACATAGTTTTATGATGGAATTGATGATTAAAGGCCTGGGCTTCAAGTATTTTTTAGTAAGTACTTTGCTTAAGCGTTCCTCTGCCCTTTGGTTTACTGTCGCCTCCATGGCTGATGAAGTTGTTTGCAGCTGCATCCTTAATCTATTCACTTTATTCTGTGTTTGAGTCCCTGGTGATAAGTAGACTCGTAGGTTAATATGAGGCTGTCAGTTTTGTGTAATGCCTGTGATGAGGGATAGAGATCCTGTCTGGACTTGTGCATGACCTCATGTGCCAGCTTGACAAACCATCCTGGGGAGGCAAGGCACCCAGTCCAATTGACATACAGCACAGATCTGTACATTGCCTTAGTTAAATGAAAGCCTGTGCCAA
This sequence comes from Lagopus muta, assembly GCF_023343835.1. NCBI lineage: Eukaryota > Metazoa > Chordata > Aves > Galliformes > Phasianidae > Lagopus > Lagopus muta. Next base: position 47,931,726 of record NC_064439.1, on the reverse strand, counting down.
GCCTTGCGGGGTGGCATGGTCTTAGCAACAAGTAGTTATTGCATGCTGGTGATGTAAAACTGGAGGACTGAAGAAACTCATGGAAGAACTAGGTTTGTACAAGCTCGCTATGATCTCTTTTGAGATCTGAGGAGACATCAATGAAACCAAGCACTAAAGAATTGAAGGCTGCAGATGAACTGGCAAGGATAATGGTTAAATCATTCTGCAGTTAAGAATCCTCACTGTTCTGATCACGACTTGTTTTCTATTTGTGCTCTCAGGACAGGAGCTACTGTCCTTCTGCTACTGAATTTGAGTGCTAAAGTCTGTCTTTCCTCGTAACTGCACGGCTGATATAAATGGTTATCAAAGCTGTCCAGCTCAGAACTTGATCTTGTACAAGACAGGCTACTGAATTACAGTTCAAATTGGTAGAGTTGTGGTGGTTCCTGAGAAAATGTACTTTTTCTGGCTGGGGTCAGAGGATGTGGAAATTCTTTTTGAATTGATGAAAATGCTTTGAGTATGTTTCAGCACTGGGTGTGGGGAAGTAGAGGAGAGCCTCAGTTTCTTCCCCCCTCTGTCTGTTGGAAACTGCTTGTTGATTTCTAGTTCAGAAAACCCTAACTTTTTAGTATGCATTGACAGTAATTTCCAATACTCACAGTGCCTCCTTTGTCGTCTGCAAGGGCTGCATTTAATTTAAACAACCTTTGGAGGTTTGACTGGTAGTAGAAAATGAAGAGTTGGTACAAGTGGCCGTTAATTATGACCTTCAGAAGTACTGCTGATTTTCTTGTGATCCTGTGTAGATGCTGCTTATTCTTCCTCAGGAGATGCTTTGCTGCTGGGTGGTAACTCCTCTGTCTGTGATGCCAATACAAACCTTCTACTTCAACTGTGGTGAATCCAGCACCAGCTTATGTGGGTTCCCTTATATTAAGGGTAGATTTGTCTATGTACTGGGCAAGAGAACTTGATTCAGACAGCAAGGTAAGCTAGCTGTATGTGCAGGTTTACGTGCAGCCAAATATTGTTGTCCTTGATTTATCACAGAAATCACAGTGAGGATGCTGGTGAAAGCCCCATGTATGATTCGTACATGTATTAAAGAAGCTCTTTGTGGTTTCCTAGCTCACTGTATGCCAGCCAGCTAAGCTGTCTCTTGCTACCACTCTGTTGTCTGTGTGCAGAGTGAAGGCTGTAAGAGCTTCAAACACCATGAGCAGTCCTGGCACAGGATTAAACCGGACACAGCATTTATATTTTCCAGAGATCTTTATCTTCATTGACTGTCTGGTTGTTGCAGGCAGTCTCTAGTTGCTTGTCATATTAACTCTTACTGGATCCAGTCATAGCTGGTAGGGAGGATGGAGCTGAGAAGTGGTGAGACTTTTCATAGCAGCATGTAAGTGAGAAGCTCATGCTGTTTGTACAGCCAGGGTTGGAATAAAATGTTACCTGTTGAGCAAAAACTGTACAACTACATGTTTTGTTCACTGCTGAGCTCTGTAGCCAAAGGTTTTCCTTTCTACATATGTCACCTCTGTCTGCTGTGTACAGCTGTTATATCAGATCCCTGAAGATACTCTGAGCTGCTGATCTCACACAACTCAGTCTGTAGTACTCATGAAATTGAGTCACTGTATGTGATTGTGATTGCTTTTCCCCGTGCAGCTCTTTCATCTGTCTGAGAGGGATGCACGTGTTTTATTCTTTTATTCTTAATCCGCCATACTCTGCTCTTTCCTGGAGTCTGGCTGGCACAGCATTCTGCCCCACTGTCGTGTGTCATGTTGAGATGACTTCACCTTGATCATTTGCCAGGCATCTTCCTGAAAGCTGCCTGACAGGGATTAACATCTCCGTGTTAAGGTTTGACAAGCATTGTTACAGCATGAAGGGAAATGCCCGCAGACATTTAAGCTTATTTTGAAGTATTTATTTATTTTTAATAGAGAAGCACTCTCATTGGATTTGGTGGCTGAAGGCTGAGCCTCGTTGCCCGCGTGTGTTGAGACCTTCTCTGAGAATCTGGTGTTGTGAGAGATTGTGTATTGGGCATGGATGATAACCATGCTTTGCAGGGGAGGAGGTGAAAACCAGTGCCTCGTGAAGTACAGCTCCCCTGGGTAGTGACCCAGCTGTCCTGCTTGCTTCTCTGTGGGAGAGGAGAGAAACTGGAGCAAGTCAGGGGGATAATGCTTGAGGCACAGACTCATTTCACAGCAGCAGCTATGAAAACCTACTCATAATTATCTAGAATTTCACAGGATTTGAACGACTGGGCAAGCAAAGGGAGCAGTGACCTATTCCAGCCTTTAGCAGGAAGTTTAAAGTCACTAAGAGAGACGAAAGCTGCTTTGTAGCATTGCCAGGAATGATGACTGCAGTGAAAAAGAGCACTAAGACCAATACCGGAGTTGATATCTTACGACTCGTTCCTTTTTGTTTTATTTATATTTTTTCCTCCATTGCTGAGCCAGTGGGAAAAACTGTCAGGCATATCCAGATGTAGCCATAGCGTATGTTCAATATTAAAGGCTGTGGGATAGGTAAGTTGATCACAAAATGCAGAAGCTTATTTACAGGAGCATGTCTTCTGGGACAGTTTTGTTTTCCAAAACTGTGCAAAGTGTGCTTGTAATCTGTTAACAGCCTGGCTTCCCTCCGGCAGAATGAAATACATACTGTCTTGGCAACGTGAATATGGTGTGTTTTGTCACCTTGCTCTGATGTGATCAAAACTCTCCTTTTGGGGACCAAGCAGAGGAGAAATTGCGTGCTTGTTCTGAGAAACCCACGTGGGTGAGGGAAGAACAATTAGCTGCATTACTTTGGGTTCCTTTTCATTGCCTCGTAAATGCAGGGATTTAGATGCACCAGAAAGAGTGTTAGGAATTGGCAAGAAGGCTGACACCTTTAAGCATTAGCAATATCAAAATTTAAATACTATTAATTATCATGGGGTTGGCTTTTCCAGCAGCTTTTTGCAGGATTCATCAAAAGCAAGTTCCAGACCAAATTCAAAACTGTTCCATGCAATGTGGCCAAACTGAAGCAGCCAAATTTTCCTGGCGCTAATGTCGTTTCAGAGGAGACCCATGCTGCAAGTGGTGAAGTGCTGCAATAACTGCTAGGGCTGGTAGAGCCCTTGTGTGGCGAGCAGATCGTGTCAGATACTGTGCTATAAGCTGTTTGGGGCCTTTCAGCCACTGGGCAGTGTAGCCAGGAAGGCTGTTTGGTCTTGTGTCCTGAGGCCAGTGGGAGGTGTTCAGCTTTGAGCTTGATGGTGGGGGTTTTGTCCAGATGCTCTTCTTGCTCCATTTTCCCAGATTTTAAAGAATTCACTGTGTTTTTGTTTGCTTCGTCACTCTGATTGGTGATGTGATTGGATGGCAGATCACTTGTGCCTGGATGGAGAGTGGCTGTACAAGGCTTGTTGATGACAAAATCAATGAACAAGCAGAAAATAAATCCCTATCTTGTTTCAAATTGTAGCAAAGTAACTAATTTTCCTTTAGTTCACTTTTCTGCTTCAACTTCAGTCAGCGTTTATGAAAAAGGCCAAATGCTTTGTTTATGACCCAAGTGGAAATTTGTTGTCATGTGTAGCTGCTGTCAGATAAATTGCATATAATAAGTTAATATTAAAACATTAATAAATCCAAGTGCTAAGATGTTATGCTCCTGAAATGAAGTAGGTATCATATTGAACAAGGCTCAGTCAGCACTTAAAGCACAGCTTTGTTTTCCTTCTGTTTCTTTTTTACCCACCTTTGTTCATCTGCTGTGTCCCTTGCTAGTCCCTAATGGGATCCAGATCTTCAGTCTTGAGCCCTTTGACATTCTCGTTCCTTTGATATGTTCTACAGAGGGAGAAAAAATTGTATTTTTTTATGGACTCAACCTGCAAAAAATCACATTTCTTTAATTTTAATGGAGACTTATTTCTGAGGTGTGTACAAAGCATGACACTTTGTTATTGCTTTTAAACACTTAATTGCAGACTTATGCCTGGCTGTACATTTTGCCCACCGATGCCTTTTTGTCCGATACAGTAGTGACTCAAAAGAAATTTCATTTGGAAATTAAACCTTCTGGAGGAGCAGGAGGGACAGAGGTAGGCCTGGACAGAGGACAGCTCTTTTAGAGAGGGGAATACAAGAGATCATAATTTGGGAGAGGTCTTCCATGGAGCTCCTCTGAGAGGATTCTTTGTGTTTCCCAGTGACAGCTCTTCTAGGAAGTGAGCAGCCAAACAGATTAAAGAGGTGCTATGCTTTGTTTTAGCAAAAGTCATTCCAAAAGCCAGGTGATGATGGAAAGAAATATTTTTTTCTGCTTTTTCTGGCAGTCCTGGTTAACCAAACAGCTTGTTTTCTCAGGTGGAAGGAAAGAACAAAGGTGGCAATGCTACTGTTTTAGAAACATTCTAAGCTTGTTTTTCATACAGAGTTACACAAACTTAAGATGTGATGGCTCATTCTACTCTAAAAGTTTATTAGTACTTCTTTGGGACAAATTTACACTTGTGAGGTGGGGAGAGGGGATATGCTTAATCCTAAATGCTAGGCTCTTGCTACAGAAAATTACAATAGGGGACAGCTTGTTTGTCTTAGTGGTTTTCCTGTTTATAACACATGGAGCAGTATCAGTCTGTGCCATGATCTTGGACACACATCTACATGATCAGCCTATCCTGTCCAAACTGGGGAGTGCCTAAAATTATCACCTTTTCATTTTGCTGCCCTTAGGAAGGAATGAGCAAGGCACTTCATCAGAAAACACTGAAGGCATCTTCCAACAGAAAACTCCCCTGGGCTAGAAGGAAAGCAATCCCTTTTGATGGCTGTGGATTCTGGGTGTGTTCCAAATCTATAACCTTCTGATGGTCAGAATAGACATTGGTCTCCTGGGAGACTCTTAGAGATGCTAGGTTTGGTTTGGTTGGCAACAAGTAATGCTAATCCAGTGCCTTAATTCATATTGAAAGTACCTGATAACGTGTTTGAAGAAAGGTGGGAGTAATATGTTACAGGCATAGACTTTTTTTGGCAGAAAATGTCTCTGTTCTGTTTTCCCTCCAACTTGTACCTTCGGTTGTGGAACTGAATTCATCTTGAACTCCTGAGGTTCAGAAGCAGTTGAGGTAAGGCCCATACTCTGTGCCACCAACCTCACTTCATGCACCCATCTGCATTTCTGTATCTAATGGGATAGTTATAGCTGGTATGGCTGTGCTGCTGATAAAAAGTTGCTTCCCTGGCCATACGCTTCCAGTCTGTTGCAAAGTTTTCATCACTGATTCTCTTTGTACAACTCCGTGACATCTCCTAGAGTCTCAGTTATCTGAGGGAATGTTTAAAGTTCCGTATCTGGAACCTGCAAGTTGTCCTATTCTACTTCTGCTCCTCCAGATACTTGAAATTGGAAGCTTTCTGGGAGTTAGAACTATTTTCCAGTTGTCTACAATGTCTTTGACTTGTTGGCATATGCTTCAGCTTGTTCCCTGAGTTTATATTCAACATGTTCTTAAGAACTGGCTGCATTAGATAGGCTTTTTGATCTGCAATACATGAATGTACCTGATTGTGTAAGGCTAAGACTGGATAATAGCTATATTGTAATAACAAGTAATAATGAAAAGGAGTAGAATCCTTTAATAGCTTACACTGCATTTATTTGGTCCTGGGAGAAGACCCAGGCCTGGTGCTAAATTCTACACTGAAGTATAAACAGTTAGCACTAAATCTAAAAGAATCTAATGTGAGAGTAAAGTAAATTTACTACTTCCTTCTTTTGGCCCATGCTCTGCACTACTTAAGACTTCCTTAGTTGAGAAAATAAATTAGAAATAAAACTGATTAAACTTGTCATGACTTAGTAATTTTCATCCTATTAGCAGTCATCTAGAGGCAGCTCCTTGTTTGGCAGGAATGGATGTAAGGGAAGTGACATTAAAGTCACAGAAAAGAGTGTAAAAATAGAAACAATGACAAAAAAAACCAACTTAAAATAGAGTATGTCATATAAATTTGTACATTCTTTCACATGTTTTTGACCTGCTAGGATCTAGCAAGCATGAAGTGAAACATATCTCTAGCCATGAAAAGGAAGCTTCAGTGAACCTTGAGTGTATGTGGACAATCAACCAATGGAAAGGCTTTTAAAATCCATTCCAAGCAAGACATGAAGCCCTGTCACTGGGCAAATTTGGTTCATGCATTTTTGCTCTAGAATCTGGAAAGACTGGAAAAATTGTGGGTAAAAGATGTCAAAATATGTGCAAGGTTTTTACCCTCTTCCATCTTCCCCTCTCGCCAAAAACAGGCTGTGGATCATAGATGTTTTAACAATGGACTAGATAGCTGAGGTTGTCTCTGAGATGTCCTGAATGTTTTTAGGTTTTCAGTCCCAAATAGGAAATTTGGAGACAAAAGTCCCTGCAAGTGCAGCGTTGAAGCAGCATAACCTGGAAACTTTGATTTTGTTCTTCGGGTTGCATTCTGTCTTTTAGGTACTAACTCTTTGAAACAAGAGTGAAAAATTGTCAATCAGAATATATTTATAGTTTTCTTAAATAAAGCTTTCTATATTCAGAGAAAGCAGGTGGGTTCATGCAATTGTAATAGCTATAAACTACTCCTTTTAAATGATTGAGCAGACAGTTGTCTGTTATTGGAGGAACAACTGCTTCTTGCCCTGGTCAAGTGCCTGATAAATTCACAGAGTACAAATCCAATTTGATATGAGAAATATTAGCCCTGTGAAAGTGAGTTTAGTTTCCATTTGTGCTAGGTGACACCCGAGCAAAGCCAGGGGGACAGGACTATGAGCAACCTAGTCTAGCTGTAGATGTCCCTTTCATTGCAGAGGAGCTGGGCTAGATGATCTTCAAAGGTCCCCTCCAACTTAAACCTTTTTGTGATTCTGAGATGCCTGTTGCCCCAGAATAAGCTTGCCTGGGAACTGCTGCTGTTTTGTCCCTGTTCAGCGAGCTGCGCTGCTCATGGTGAAGAGGAGATTCCAGCTGTGCAGCTGTCACTGGCATCTCGTGAGCAATCCCCTGCCACTTGGAGATGTTGGTGGAGGCCCTGGCACACGCAGGCTTTCAACCCATCTACTGCTCAGCTGCAGGAAGGGAGCTGGAGGAGGAAGTTTCCATTTTCTTGTGTTTCCCGCAGCATTGTTTCCATAAAAGCTGCCCTGGTTTGCTCTCGGATAGCAGCAGCAAAAACCATGAGCTTGCTTTGGAAGGCTGAGCTCTGGATTGCAGCCAGGTTTGGAAGCTCTGTCCACAGCCTCTGCCAAGATAGCACAAGCAGTGCAACCCTGGCAATAGAAATCCATTGCAAAAACTATCCCCAGTTTTAGTCCGGGGTGAGATTTTGCCTGGAGACCAGAGGAGACTTTTCTCCCTGAAAAAAGCATTACCAAAGCCTTCCTGAACACACTGAATATTTCTAGAATGGGGGGCATGGATCAGCATTAAAGCTGTAACTGGGCAGTAATTCCACATCTGGCATTTCTGTTCCTGCTACATGCACAGGAGGAGGTTGTGCTGTGCATCTCTGCTTGGCTGCTGCATGGTCACACAGCTGTGGCAAGTGCATTCTTCACATGGAGATACTGCATGATGCTCTGCTGTGATGCTATAGCCAATGTAGGCAATAAATATTATCTGGAGAGGCTCTTTTTTTTTCATTTGCCCCTTTCAAGAACTTGAATGAGTGCCAGAATTTATTTTTAAACTTTATATAAACAATTTAAATATTTGTGATGGTTCATTTTTCTTTTCTTACTACTTTGGGAACAGGCTTTATTTTGCTTTGCATTGTTTCTGATCACTTTCGACGTTGGTTTTATTTCTTCCCTTCTGTAAGAAAATGATCTGATATCCTGTGTTTACCAGAACTGATGGGTTCAATATGAAGATGCTTGCCCTGGGGAATGATCAGATCACAGCAGAACTTCTGCTGTGCCCTTCTTCTGCCTTCTGAGACAGCTACCTAAAAATGTAATGTTTCTGACTGGACAATCTGTGCATACCTTGGTAGTGGTGTTCATGTTATCTCTTTTGTCTTGACTGAAAACTTCTGAGTGTGGCTCAAGAGACTGAATAGCAGGCAGCTAGTTTAATATGTTGTATGGGAACTGCTGAATCGCAGCCTGAACCTCTGATTGATCACCTGAGGTGAGCAATGAGTCAGCCTTGGGAGCACAAGTGAAAGCAATTTGCTGCTGGAAGGGATGGAGCCTGGCTGCACCTCTCCTAGACCCCATTTAAGAGCTGACTGCCAGTGGGGAAGGATCTCTTTTTGGAGATACCTCCTATTGGAGCTTTCCAGTGAGCCCAGCACAAGGGTGAGCCCTTTATCTATTCTTTTTGGTGTCATAACCTGCTTAGCCAAACTCTCTTGTGTGTAATCAATGATTATACAGGTGTTATAATTAAGAAATACACATGTACTTACATATTATTGTGTTAGTCTCTCACTGTTGTAAATATTTACTTTATATCTGTCCCCACTTCCTTAATGCGCTGTTTCTTCTATTGTCAGCCTTGAGAATGTTGCAAAGGCAAAAAGGAGAAGATGTTGCTTGATGGGGTTCTGTTGGTCTCTTGTAGTTGTTCTTCTGACTGCTAAACCTGTTTAGGAGTCACTGCTCCCACCTGTGCCAGAGCACAGAAGCTGCCACAATTCCTCATCGTTGCACCACAAAGTCAGTGGGATTATTAAGTTACAGCAGTGCATCTAACTTTAATGATTATGTTGCCTAAGACCTGTTTGTCTCTTCTGTGACTGGTTGCATCAGGTCACGATTTTGATTGTGAGCTGTTGGGATTGGGGGTCTGCCTTTAGTACAAACCCCCGTGTAAACAACAGCAGTGCTAGTGGCTAAAAACACAGCGAGGCAATTACCAGCATGGAGGCTTGGATGTTTGAGGGGTGATTTTCTTAAAGTAGACCCCCTGAAAATAATCCAAAAGGGTATACAGATTATCTAGCTCTTTTGGGAAGACAAAGTTTAGGCTGGAAGTCCTACAGCAGGTTTTCCTTTTCTATATTTTTTGTTCTGGATTGTCTGTGTTGCAGAGGTGTTTCTAAAATGGATGTGCTCTCATCCGTCTAGTTCCATTCAGAACTAGAAAGAAAATAAAGTCAGAACCAGTTCAGAGGTATATTAAGGAAAAAAAAACAACCTAATGCTTGTGAAAAGTCAGTCCTCAGTTCATGTAAAGCTTTGTGTGTGGTTTGTTTGTTTGTTTTTTCATTTAGCTGCAGTCTTTGCCACGTGAACAGTGCAGTGTTCTGCTGGTAGTTGAGAAGCAGCAAGTGAAATTAAATTAAGTAGGTATAAAGAGAAAATCAGGAGCATCTCTGATAAAAGTGTTTCTGTATATTGCTCTGTATGCATTAGGTATCATCCTAGTATCAACACTGAAGAATTCTTTAAATGATACTCTTCTAATTGTCATGTTTTCCCAGTATTCCTATATGGCTTTTTAATTTTTCCTCCAATCCTGTGAGTGTGTAGGGTTGGAGAACTTCTTAGGGACCTGTGTATGGGCATGTAGTGACAGGACAAGGGAAAATGGCTTTAAACTGGAAAAGGGTAGATTTGGGCTAGATATTGGGAAGAAATTCTTTTCTGTGAGGGTGGTGATGCACTGGAACAGGTTGCCCAGTGATGCTATGGATGCTCTGACCCTGGAAGCTTTCAAGGCCAGGCTGGATGGGGCTGTGAGCAACCTGGTCTAGTGGGAGGTGTCTCTGTCTACAGCAGGGGTTGGAAGTAGATGATCTTAAAGATCCTTCCAACCCAAACCATTCTGTGTTTCATGTGAGGTAAAAGGTAATCAAATCAGCTGGATGAACGCTTACGCTTTGCCATGTATTTTGCAAGGAGCTTGCTATAAAGCAGGTTAGATCAGTATCTGGGAATCTTCTTCGTAACAGCACTGACATTATTCCTAGAGGGCTGCTTTTCCTGCTACTGCCTCTCATCGCATTCTGCTGAATACATTCCTCCAGTGCCAGGCTGGATGGTAGGCGCAGGCCAGGAGACAAAAACCGATGTATTGCAGTTTACTCTTGCCAACAGCTCATTATTACCCTCAAAAAGCTTGATTTATGACCCCTGGAGAGCACGGTGTGTAGGTTGGCTTCGGTTACCAAGGAGCGTTCTGCCAAACTTACGCTCCACCAGGAGCTCACTGGTCCGTGCTGGACCCATGGCTGACTAGAGGCTTTGACAGAGGAATTCAGTGCACCTCTCTTGCAAACTACTCCTTGCATTCATTCGCATACAAACTTTGAAGTGGGTCAAATATTCATCTTTTTTTCTCACCGTTTGGTCTGCGCTTCGTGCTCAAAAAAGATTTTCATTCTGAGAAGTTGCAAGAAGTGATTTATTTATTTATTTTTCTTCTTGATGCATATTACCATATCTGGGTATGAAAGACAAGTCTATATCAAGCTGTGGTCTGCAGATGATTATCTTATGTACATAGTAAACACAGATGATAGAGGTCTTGGCCCATGGGACTGCTTCACTAGACAGATGGATGGAAATAACTTAAAATATGCAAGTTTTTCATTCCCTTAGGAAAGGCCCTGAGGTCAAAAAGTGTCTATACAAACAAATCTTTATTATTAAATCTGTGTTATTACCATTAATTTACTAATATTTTGACTAATATTTACATCTTCTCAGTATACACTTTCGGTTTATCCTCTATTTTATACTAGTCACACATTTCTGAGAAACAAGCTAGAATAAACTGTAGTCTTTTGTCTAACAAACCCTTATGCTGCTCCTGATTTCTGTTACTTTGGAGTTGGAATGATGTTGTTTTTTATGGTAATTATATTTACAAAGATTGTCCCTAAATGAAACTTGTTTGAAATGAAAACATATTTAGAAGTAAGCTTATGAAACATCTTCTTGATGAAAAAGGAAAAACACTAAGGGTGTATTATACAAAATACATTAACTTGTAGTGTGACTTGAACTTGTACTGTGCTACAGCATGTTGACAAAGTTATAGAATCATCAAATCACAGCATGGCTTGAGTTGGAAAGGACATTAAAGCCCATCCAGTTCCAACTTCCCTGCCTTGGGCAGGGACACCTCTCTCTAGATCAGGTTGCCTGTGGCCCCATCAAGCCTGGCCTTGAGCTCATCCGGGGATGGAGTATCCATAGGTTTTATGGTCGAAAAAAAGCAGAATTAGGAGCAGTCCTTTGCCCTTCAGCTCTGTTTACCAGGTCTACTCTTACCCTCTTTGCACTGGGACCTCCACTGCCTAATGCAGGCAGGGAGATCCCTGCTGGGAATGAGAGGCGGCTGCAGCGTGTTTTATTCTGTAGTTATCTCAAATAGATCCCTTTCCAGACTGCATTTTATGGATGTAACTACAGGGGTAAAAGGTATTTGTGATAAGCCACGTACAGCATATGCAAAAGTGCTCCATCGAGCAGGGCTAAGGTACCCTGGTGAGTGAGAAGGTGAGTATGGCCTTAAGTAGACAACACATGCAGATCAATTTTGTTTGATGAAGTCTATACCTACAGCTCATCGAAACTTTCTTCCGCCATTTCATTTGTAACTTTTAATGTATTGATACTTAAATCAACATTTGCATTTGTATCTTTTCAGCAGATACTCTTTAGGTTTTGTTGAAAGACTAAAAACAAGTGTAACTTTTGTTTCTGCATGAAGAAAGCTTTTTTTTTTTTTCCCCTGTACAGCCTTTCCTAAGTAATACAAAGGGACTGAGCCATGATGCTGAGCATATTTCATTCCAAATGAACTATTGGAGTTTGTTACCCCATAGTTCCTTAGAGAGAAACAAATGATTCTGTTACAGGGGAAAATAGCATGACTTAAGGTGTGGGTTTCTTGGTTTGTTTTGTTTTCTCCTGGAACAAGATACCAACAGTGCTCACTTAAGAGAGAAATTGCAAGCAGTGCTGGCATTAATGATAGTTCCAAGCATGACAGGGTGATACTCATCTCCCTGCTTTCTGTCTAGAGCTGTTCACTTCTGGTTGTCCTTATGATTACTGGTAAGAAATATTTCTAGGGCACGAATCCCCTGGCTTGCTCCTCATGTGTGTTAGGGGAAGGGCAGTTGTACCCATTGACTGCATCTCCACTGGCTCACACAGAAGCCAAGGGCGACTCATTGGAGGTAGCATCTGGAACATACTTGTCTACGTTTAACTAAATGAATCCCACTCAGTCCAGTCCAGTGTTGTCTGATGTTATTTGCTAGGTAAGAAGGGGAAATGATCAGTTGGCAATGATCTACTCATCTGTTTCCAGCATTTTATTTATTAAGGGACTTGAATTCCTTTTTAGCTGGAGAGCTGGGATAGAGAAGTGGTACAGTGAAAAACCTGCTTTTCCCCCCATTCTCTGCAGTCATATAACAAGGCAAACATTAGACTTTTAGCTATAAATTTCAACTCAATGTGGGATACACAAAGTCTAGTTGAGTGAAAAGAAATGAAAGCCAGCACAGCACAATGCTGTCATGTGTTCCTCTTCTTGTTTGCTGGCTGTGGGTTATAAAGTTATAGGAGTCTTTTATGCAAGCAAATCCTGCTAATTTTCTTCATCTTCACTGAAATGTGATGTGATGGCTATTTGTAATTAGTGAATGTGTACCCCTGTATTATGTCTCATTATGCTACATGTATCCCTGCCTTGCATTTAAAACAGCAACCGATATCATGTGGGAGTTGGTTGCGACCTGTCTGTTGGTAGCTGGATTAGTGGTTGGATTAAGACTCAGAGAACAACCCGACAGCTGTGAAAGGTGCTGGTGAAGTGGTTTTAAATGATGTTACTCTCACTGGAGAGTTTGAAGTAGCATTACAGCTTATTTTTTTGTGTTTGAAATGACTGTAAAGCTACCTTGCTTTTGAAACCTAATCTTTTGAAAATTAAGTGGGTGTAAGGCTAGAACTTGCTTCGTTGGAAACGGAGTGCATGTAAATGAGTTGTACTACTGCATTCACAGTATTTACTCATTTGTGGGTTTGAGGAGCAGGCTGCAATGTAGAGAGCAGAAAATGGGAACTTTAATACAAGGGGTTGGTGGGGACTCTGCCAGGATCAGGTACTGTAAGATTTTGCTGCTCCCTTGTAATGCCCACAGCTGCTTTAAACATTTCTGCGAGCAAGCAGGCACAATTAAATTCAGATATGACTTCTACCTTGACGTGGAGAAGAGTACTTCTCCTTATTGTTCTGTGAAAGCATTTTTTCCCTTCTGGATAGGAATAATAACTTTTTATATTTTGTGGAGGGCTGGGGAATGAATGTAAATCTTAACAACTGAAAATACGCTTGACGTGTTTTGGATTTTAATAACTGATATGATTTGGTTGTGAGAGCTTATAGACTTGTGTCTTCACTTGCTTTGTGCTTATCTGTATCACCAGAAAGTTGCATTACGCTTTCTTGGCTCCTCCCAGTCCCATCAAGGAGTAAGGTGTTGATGAAACATTTCTCCTGTTGTTCCTATGTTGAGCAGTGGAGCTGGAATTTCATCAAGGTTTTCCTGATTCATGTGCTTTACGAGAATTACCATGAAGACCTTTTACGTTTTTGTCTCTAGGGACAGAAAAATAGGAAAGAGAAATAAAACATGTGGATGAGACTATTAGGAAAAGCCAGAAGAAAATTGTATTCTCCTCTCCACTTTGTTCTGTTGTGTTTTTGGTTGTTTTTTTTAATTTATTTTGTTTTAAGTTCCAATTAGATGTAATTTTTTGGAGTTGTTTTCACTGCCTGGTAATTAACTTGATTCACTGCAAAGTAAACAGTAAGACCCACTTAATCCATCTCCAAACAATTTTCCATCTATTTTTAGGTCTGCTGTTAGACTGGAACGTAGCATCAGCATCCGTCTGACAGACTGAATTTCAGCTAGTTTCAGAGAGAGAGGTTACTGGAATGGAAGAAACAGTAAAGTATCTTTCATGTATTGTGGTAGGAAATAGCTGAGCCATTGTCACCTCCTCTTCTAAGTTGAAGTAAGCAGCTGTTGAAACCACACAGTGAGACCTAAGTAATGTCAGTGATACCTGTGAAAGCCAGAGAATGCATAGGGCTTGCCTCCTTATGTAAAGCTGCTACACTGAATGTGGTCTGAACTGCAGCAAAATCAATGGAAAGTGTAGTGCTGATCTGAAAGGGATTTCATGAAATAAATACAGTGACCGTGGTGGTACTTGGCTGGGGAAGAAGGTCATGGACGGTAATCAGATGTCATCACCTTTCTATAGCAGACAGCATTTTTGCTGAGACGTAGCAATGGATGTACTTTAGTCTCTTTTGAGTTTTTAACCCCATGGATGAAGGGTGGGTTTTTTGATACCATGGGAAGAGAAGAGCTGCAGGAGAGCACTTGTTCTTGCTGTCACTGGGTTAAAAAAAGAAAACAATAATAAAATATGCATCATTGCTGCTGTGGGCAAGCTTGCCTCTACCACAGCAGTCATCATCCCATGCTCCCTGGCCCAACCTGCATAGCAGTAGCCTGAATTTTGGATTCTCAGCAAAGGAGAGGGATCTGTTGCCTTGGTGGTTAGTGATCTGCTTGTGAGTACCGTCTGCCTTCTGTTAGGGCTTGCAGAGAGGAGCTGTGCATGTGCAGCCCTGCACTGCTCACATGCATTTGTAAGTTCACTTGCCTTCTCAGGAGATGAGAGCATCCCCTCTCACCAGAACCCTGGGAGGAGTGGTCAGATCCCAAAGGGTCACACTGTGTCTGTGGCTCATGGACCTGGCGTTTCCACTGATGGACAGCAGGTGTGAAAACAGCATCTGAAAAGATTTGCTCAACTTTGACTAACTCCAGCCTGTCCCATTTTCTTAACTTCTTAAATGCGTGGCAAGGAAGTAGTTAAAAGATGTTGCATCTTTCTTTCCCAACCATGTTCATCTTAAAAGCTTTGGAAGAGATGGAGTTTCTCACCTTTTGTGCCACCCTCTCTGAAGCCTTTTGTCCTTCTAGGACAAAAAATGGTCTATTTCTGCCAGTGGAGCACTGCTTTTGTGGAAGATGATGGTACTTTTGTTTTTTATTTCTGTAACTGTTTCCTGGTTTCTGTAATAAATGTAAAACTTTCTCCATGTCTTTGGCTTCTGCTTTTGCTGAGTTTAGTGCATTTCCTGCCTTAAAAGAACAGTGAGGAAAACTTCAAAGGAAACAACTGGACGGGCAGTCAAAAGAAGTTTGTTAGTGAAAGGGCACTTTAATCAGCAGGGCCTTTGCTGCAGGGGTGGGATAATGGTGACAAGGTGAAACAGAGCTTTGTGCCAGCTCCTCCCTGTAGCAGCAAAGCATGCTCTGTATTTATATGGTCACCACTGCATGCTTGACTGATATAATTTGCTCTCCCATGAATGGAAAAGTTAATCTCAGTAAAGTGGCTTATTTTTAGTAAAGCTACAAGAAATTAAAATGGAAGAGAGGCAGAGTTGGCCCCACGATATGCTGGATTAAAAAAGTCTAAATCAATATTCAACACAGAAACTTTGTTTTCTGTAGCATACCACTGCTGTATTTAATGTAAAAGCAATTCCTTTCTTAGTACTGAAACTAAGAAAGGGGAAAAACTAATCTTTTGGGCCTTCTCAAGATTTATATTTGTTTCATTTTAACATGTACTTTGCCACACTGCAACTTCTTTCCTTTTGAACTCGCTTGCTCATCTCTGGGTGAGAAAAGATAAAAATTGTGGGTTGCAGCATGTTGCCAAGCGAATGAATAGTGAGTTTGAACATTGTCCTTGGGGAATGTAAAGAAGCTCGTGGTAACTTCACTTCAAGCTTTATATTATAAGCAAGTGCCTGGTGTTTTCTTTTTGGAAAATCTTATGCCTTCGTCTTGTATGCAAACCAGGTACAGTAAATAATCGTCTTCTACATAGCTGCCTTGGAAAGCAGCTTTTGCTGCTGGCTTTTTAGAGAGCATTCCTCTTCTCTAACTCTCATGCCCACTTGCAGTCATCTTCTGTGACATGGACTTCATCCAGCTACGTGCAGGAACAGTTCTGAAGATGCCGTTCATGCCTGTGTTTCTCTGATCTGTTCCAGAGATACCACTTTTTCCCCATGCTAGCTGGCGCGGTCATTGATATCTACGCCAGGATCCACAAGAGTGGAAGCTCGGGCAATAGTGTGCAAGTGGTGTTTAAAATTTCAGTATGTAAACATGTAAAATAATCTAAGCGCTCTAGCTCAAGCTGAGATTGCGACAGGGAGATTGTTAACTTAAACAAATTACCTTTTGGGCACAGGAGTGCTGTTGCTACAAATGCTGTTGACTAAAATGATGTGCACCCTGCTCTTTACTACTTTTGCACGTAACCTTTCTGCAGCTAATGAAGCTGTCTGTATCAGCAAGCCTTGTCTTATGGCTTCTACGCAGGAAGTTCATGTTTTTTCTGTGGAGATTTATGGCTGTATAATAAACATTCTCCCAGATTAGCACAATGATATTTTAGGTATCAGAGGTGAATCAATCAGTATGTGAAGGAAGCCTTGGCAGGGCAGGAAGCTGACAAAACCACAGCGCTTGGAGTCTCCTGGCTTTGTTTTTCGGTTGCACGCATGGCATAAGGCAATTTGTAAAAGGCAGAAGTGTCCCTGAAGGCTTCTGATGGCTGAACTGCCATTGCTCTGTGCTCAGAGGGGAAGAAAACAGACTGCTTTTGTATTTGTTCATAAAGCAACATTGTGGGTTGCACTGCTTGAACCCAGCTGAATCTACCTACCAGTATCAACCAGAGTATGAAAAGGATGTTGCATGGAATCTGGTCTCTCTAAGATGCCTGAACATACAGTATTTTGCTGTATTTTTACTCCCATGTATTAGGAGAGAAGCTCACAGTATGAGCTTTGTACGTGCAATAGATGCTGCTCTCCTAGCTTCATCTTCCTCTGCTTTCTGTTGTCAGGTCTGTCTCTGCAGCTTTCTCCCAGCCCTTCTTTTTGTTGCCCTCTTCCTCCACAGGAGCCAGATTGAATCTGTTTTTTGATGTTTTTATGGCCCTGCTGCCTTCTGACTGCGTGTGGCTGCCATGCCTGCTCTGTCACCAGTCTTCCTAGAGAGTAACTTACAAAATGCCTTTCTTAATGAACAACCTCACACTGTACTGTGATTTCCTGACATTCACTAACCATTTTGTGCTCCCACGTTAACATTAATAATAGTTTCTTTTGCCTTGTTGTCTGGGAGTGCAGGTGTGGTTATATTCAATGATAAAGACATCTGAGTTGAACCACTGTTCCTTATAAAGCTATGTTAGCAATAGATTTAGCCAGCAGGTCAACTGAGGAGACTATAAAGTCAGTATCTTTCATAAAGACATAAGCACAATGCTTCTGTTCTGCTCTTTCATGTATGCCTTCATCTATGTATGTGTTTTCTTCAGTTAAACGTTATACTTTTGGCACAAGTGCTTGCTTTCTGGTTTGCGTTTGGACAGCAGCCTGGTAATCTACCATAACCAATATTTTGTCTTGTGGTAATGTTTGTTTCTTTTTGCACTGCCAAAAATTGATTTTTGTTGTTGTTGACATATTCAGGAACAGTGATTTTTTTTATTTTTATTTTTATTTTTTTTCCTTCTCATTTTTCTAGGAGAGTCCCCAAGAGCCTATAGTAGTAAAGAAATGGTTAGAAATATGAGAAAGTAGATCAGTTTCCTCTTGTTCCACTGCTACCCCTACCTGCTCTGTTTTTGGTTCCAGTAATTACATAATGTGCCTTACTCTCTAGTAACAGAGAGAGTTTTCAGTTGATTCTCTACAAAGGTGAAAGCTTTCCAATGGTTCCATTTGTGTTAGTACGTGAAGAGAAAAAATGATGCTCTCAAAAGGAAGCTATCATTCTCATTTTGGTAAGTAGAGATTTAATCCTGTACATGCATATGCCTGTATAGATGTCTTCTGAGCCACCAGTGACTGGGATTGCAGTTGCTTCTTCATTTTCATCAGAGTTCACTTTGTCAAGCTCAGAATTGTTCCAGGATGTAAGTACAGAGTGTGTTTGCCTGAGGATCCCATGAGCTTATTGCATACGTAATTATATGCCACTGTGTTTCAACACAGTGTAAACAGCATGACTCAGGACATGAAATAACAGTGAGCCTCGGCCAGGCAGCTCTTCAGACAGTCCTTCACTAACGTAATTTCTTTGACAACAAAAAAAATCCCTTGTTTTTTGAAGTCAGTCAAAGCAGTTCCTTTGAAGAGATGGGTATCTGAAACTTCAAAAATCAAGCTGCAGGTTCAGGTGTCTGTGTTATCCCTACCACTCACTTCTAGATGTACAAAAAATGCCTTTTTTTGTCAAAAGTTAAGCTGACACACAACTCCCGGGTGTCAGTGACATGTGATGATCCTTCCCCATGGGATTTTTGTGAGAACCTGAACTTTCCTTTAGGTAGGAAGTTGAAGTCCAAGGAAAGGTCAGGGAAGAAGCCAGCCTGCCATTTTCTTTTACAGGCTTAGCCTACAAAATGAGAATGTATGTGGAATTCTGTATGAGAATCAATGGGCAGGGTTGTGTTTCTGCCAGGAGCTTGTTCTAGGCTTGGTTTTAGTGGGTTGGGCTCTGTGTGACCAGGGCAAACTGAAGTGAGTCCATCTCCACTGCACTATAATTTGTGTTTGTGTTAGTCATGCCATGCTGAACACCATCAGTATTTTCACATCAGTAACTCAGTGGCATAGAAATGTAGCAGTGGTGTTTGTCTTTAGTGTATCTTTGATCAGAAGCAGCACAAGCAATATGTCTGTAAGCACCACTGAAAACTGCTGTGTTATTAGTTTAGAATGCCTTTTCATCAAGGAAACACATTTTGTCTGTTCAGGAATTGAAGCTTTAGAGCATGTGGAACTATAAAAATGTGGTGGTGGTGTTGCCTCTCCTCTCTCTTTTTTTTTTTTTTTTTTTTTTTAAACAAATCTTAAATGCAGATAAAAGCTCTCCAGAGCTTTAAAATCACTTTTATTTGTATCTTGGTGTGTGGTGGGTAAAAAAAGATACCCGAATTTGACTTCATTGTTCATCTAACCCAAAGAAACAACTCTAATTCCTTGTAATAAATCTTCCACTACCTTGGGCAAGGGTGGGTGTTACTGTAATTCTGAGAATCCCAAGTCAGTATATTCATACTCAGCAGGCACATTGTTGTATTTTTTTTCTACCAGGCTTTCCAATACTCTCTTGGTGTGATCAGTCCTAAAAAATGAATGTTTTCTGTGGCTGAGATTTTGAAGCAAGGACTATATGGAAGGTCATAAACACTCTCATACAAGAAGACTTTACCAAATGGTGCAGGAAACCTTGCAAACATTCTGAATGATGTCTGACTCAAAACTTCCCCCAGCATTGACATCTGAGGCAGGACTACTGCTCCGTTTCAGAGGCAGATCTGTAATGTACTATTCACTGATGAAGCCTCAGCCAGCTCTTCAGCTGGAAGGCTGTATTTTACTCAGTTTTTGGACTCAGTGAGAGAATCATTACAGATAGCAGAGTGAACTGGTTTATGTTAGATAAAGCATCTGTGCACTTCATTTCTAGCAGAAGCTCCACATGCTTTTAAATGTACTTTTTTCAGGCTACTGTCAGACAGGAAGCAGGAGGTGGTTCTTCCTGATCTGTTCATAGTGCTACTCACTCTTCTTCTTGTGAGTGGTACCCAATAGTATAAGTTATTTCTCTAAAGTGCCTGTTACATTGGATTTATCAAAATTAGATTTTGTTTGCCCTGGCCTACTATTTCAATTTTCTATATGCTTCTGAATTTCATCAAAGTCTTTTCTAGTTTTGGTTAAACTTAATTTGGCATCGCTTGCCGCTTCAGTGCTTGTCTATTTTTTTCCAATCACTTAAATTACATTAAACAGTGATCCTCACTTTTTTAATGTCAGATTGCCCTCTTAACCTCTAGCCATGTCTCTCCTATTAATGGTTTAACGTGATGAAAATTCTGACATGAATCACTCAGAGGAGGAAAAACGTTCATGTGAAAAAGAATGCCTGAAGCTTGGACCTGAGGACCTTGGAAATAAAAGCTTTTAGAGGCAACACCACATCAGTAGTAAAATGGCCTCTTAAAAGCACACGCACATACAAACTATTAGCAGTTTAACATGATAAAAATTCTGACATGAATGACCTGGAGAAGGACAGATGTTCATGTGGGGGGGAAAAAAAATGCCTGGAGCTCAGATTTAGGAATCTTAGAAATAAGAGCTGTTACAATCAATACCACATCAGTAGGAGTATTACCTCTTAAAAAAACACATGCACGCACAAAGCAAATGGTGAAATAATTACTTCTTTCCTCTCAAATGTACTCCATGTTTTATAAATTACTTTGGAAGCAGTGAAGTATCATCTGGACTCGATGATCTCTGGAGGTCCCTTCCAACCTCTGTGATTCTGTGATCACTGAACTAAAGATGTAAAGATAGGAAGTGTCTGCTCATCTCCATGCTTTGGGTGATTTCAGGTCTGGACTCTGCTCTGGTCTGGTCCTGTGTTTGATCTTTCTCAGAATAAAAACAGGCCCTAGAATGTTGCTGGTCCCTCTTTGGTTCACTGTGAGACATCCAGTAGCTTTCTAAGTGTCTGTAGTTTGACAAATGTGATGCTAAACATACTTGGAGTTACTGCCTCTAGCAAAGAAGAAATCCCAACACTTCATCTTCAAGGCACAAATCCCTACTGTTTGAACTTGAAGGAATAAGGGAATCACTTTATTAGCTGCTACCACAAGCTGTCACCATCTACTTTGTGAACCAGCCAGTATTTAACAAGTGCTCCTGACCACCCAGGCTCCTGTTTAAATCATCCAAAGTTAAGAAAGGAAAAAAAGCAATAACAAAAAACACACAAGCTCTTACACCACCGCCACCAAACTTGGCATGTCCTAGAGAGCTTTGTTTGGAGCTGGCATTTCTCTTAAGAGGAAATCTTATATATTTGAAGTCCTGAGGTCTGAGTTCGATTCTCTGCTGTAAAGCAGTAATCTGGTGTGAGGTTGGGAGGTATTTATGATTTTTCTTTTTTCCCCCCCTCTGCCTTGCCCTGGTCTCTTGCTCTTGTGTTGTGATGCCTGTTTTCTTCCCAGGCTTTTTGCACTTTGAGTGTAGTCTCTAACTTGCTTGCAGTTCCTATGGTGATCACTTGCTTTATGTACTTGAATATTAGAGGAATGATGTTTCTCTGAATCCAGCTTGGAATTCAGTGTAGTTCTGCCAAACAAATTAGTTCGCTTTTTTCTTTTTTTTTTTTTTTCCCTTACACTCCATTTTTTCCCCTTACTTTGGGTGTTTTGGCAAACACAGACATTACCAAATCTCAGTGCCATATCTTGGGTGAAACTGTGCAGATTGTTTACGTGCTGCTGCCAATGGTGTTGTAAGAGACTGAGCACTCCAGGGTCAGGGGCCAAGGTGATAGATCACAGAGATGCTTTTAAGTTGGAGGCATTGATTGTTTGCTTTAGAATTCTTCTCATCTTCCACACGCTTTGTGTGTACACAGATCTGCCAGCTGGGCTACATCAGCCTCATTCTGTAAATGTATTTTTAACTGTGCTTTCAATCATGTTCTCTATTTGAGACCTTCTGTTGGATTGTTCCACCCAAGTCTATTTTAGTGCATTGTCCAGCCAATGGTTTGAACTATGTACTCTCTGCTGTAGCTATCTGTTGATATTTTTCAACAAAAGCAGAGCAAGCTTTTCCTTGGTTGGCTGGTAGCAATGAAGTGCATTGAATGCCTCAAGCTGTTACACCTCGAGTTGTGAGCTTGCTGGATTTCTTAATAAAAATAAGGTCTAGCTAGTGGGAAACTTTGTGGGAATACTTGAAATGAAGACCAAAAAGCGGTAGCAAAGCTGATGTGGGGCTTTGTGTTTTGGCATTTCTTCCTCTGACTTAGCAATGAGCCAGTTTCCCAGCATGATAGTACTCTGCTATGGTAGGTGCTTTTATTTCAAGTGGACCGAAAGATTTGAGGCTTGGATCGTGCCTTCTGACTTAACTGTGGCAAAGTGAGAGCTTTGCTGCCATTGTCTATCTGAGCTGCTGAATGAAGGAGGCAGGGGAGGAAGGTAATTTTGGGGCTAGAGAGTGAGGGAGAGAAAGAGAAAACACCTAAGTATCTGCTCACAGGTTTCAGTTGAGATGCTGGTTACAAGATATCTCAAGCTTAGTTTTCAGGAAGTATCGGTATTACAGATAATACAGGTGAGTTGGAGCCAATATTTCATCCTTCTTCACCTCAGCTTCAGCTTATCTGCAGAGAACTACCAAGGGAGGCAGAGGTGAGGATTTGGTTAAAAGAGAAACCTGGGAGGCTGCGTATTGCTCAGGTCTTTATCTGAATGACTATCAGTAAACTGAGATATGTGCTTATGGAAAATCAGAGCTCCTAGTACTGCGTGGTAGAGGTCAACTGGTTGGAGTTGAGTTCCTCGTGGATGCTAAAAATTTACTTTGGTTGAAAAAGTGGTTGCGTGGCATGAGACTCGAAAGATAAACTCAAAGATGTGGTTCTGGATGCCTTTACAGATTACTGGAAGCTGGGACAGCACATGGAGGATATGTAAGTATCACCGTGTTTGATCTCTGCTTATTCTTCTCTGAAAAGATTTGCTATTTGTCATGGTTGAGAATGGGCACAGATTGAGATCATGCCCTGGTTTTATCCAGCGCTCTCACTCCATATTCTAAGCCTCATGAATATTGAGGAATGAATAATAAGTTATTTATAGTTGAAACCACAAGCTCGTTGGAGATACTCACACAGCATTTAAATGAAAGCCTGCTCATGCTTTGGTTGGAATCAAGCTGGCTGAGCAGCCATCAGTGACTGGATGTACAAACAGTACTTCTCATCCACAGCTGCACCCATAGCATTTTACAGGGACAGACACCTGCAGGCACGTTACTGGCAGGATAGTCCCTAAAGCTGGCTCTGACATCGCAAGGGGTGAGAGGGTGGGCTGGGAGGAGAGATGGAGACTGAGCCTATGCTGAGAAAGGGATGTGATTTAAAAAGAGAGTATTTCCTCTTGCAGTAGTTGTTCCTCCCAGTTTTCTATGAATGTTTCAGTTGATGAAAAGAGGATAGCAGCAAACTTACTTCTTCACTGTTGTTCTTTTAGCGGGTGTGTATTTGTTTCCAGATAATGAAAGCGAGGGGGGAAAGGTTCTGGAGTGACCATATTGTTATTAAACAATCCTAATTTTTATCAGTATGTGCTTTTAAGAAATCGACTTTTTGCACTGCTTCCTGTTTCTACAAACAGCTGACAGTGCTCCCATTAAATGAATAGGAAGCAAGTATTTTGCTAGATTGCAAGTGACATGAAAGTGAACCTAGCTTGAAAACCTCCTTCCTCTCTGCCACCTCTTGTTTAACATCTGCTTTCTTCTCCAAGATACTGTTGCAGAGGCCCAGGATGAATATCTTGGCAATTGGCACAGGAACACAAAATACCCAAGCAGGTTTCTGATTTTATCCTTAGTTGTAAAAATAGCGGCTTTATTTGAGTCTGGTCAACAGGCTGCATGACAACCCAAACAAGTTCTTTTGCTGATTCTAAGAGTGCTCCTTGGATATCTAATGAAAGGGAAAAAACAACTTTTCAAAGTTGAACCAGCTTTGGAAACCTCATGTGTTTTAACATTTTAAAAATGAGGGGAAAACCTGAACTCTGGGGTAATGACTAGACTGGAGAAAGATAACGTGATTTCAGACAATATTGTTAAGCCCTGGCAGATGTGTCGTGTGCTGGGATGGGCGGCTGAGAAGTGCTCCAGAAAATGTGATTTCTTTTACACGAGGTAGAATAGAGCAGCTACAGCTAATGGCTCTGAAAGGGAAGAAACAGTGACAGTTGGCAACGCTCAGATGTCTTGGTGTGTTTGGCCCCCTCCTGCTAAAATTATTAATGTTCCTTTTTCCTCATGTACACAGAAACACTGACGACAGCGTCTCAGGGATTCAGACTGTTTTGATTGTTTTTATCTGTGGAGCCCTGAGAGGTTCTGGGCAGGATTTTTTGCACATACAACACGCAAGCTGTTCACCTACCATTTTGTAGATCTGACTCAATCCAATTCAAGGAACATGTTTCCCCTATACCTCAGGGACAAATGCTCCTTACAGCAGATGAGCACTATCTTGATGTGGCATGGTAACTTGAAGAGGAGAGTCATGGATGAGCAAAGAGGTGTGGTTAATCTTCTAGAGATTGTCTTGGAAAGTGTAGGAGAGAAAGATGAGTTGTCTTATACACTGGAGTCATCTGTGTTGTATTCTTCCATGTTTCAGAAACTGCACTTTCCAAAATAAAATGGTGTCCTATGGAAGGATGGTGTCTACAGTGTGTATTCCCTGTATGGGACTTGAGTCCATAGGACAGCCAACTGATTTTTGCAACTGTATGTGAAGTATAGGAGCTGAAAGAGGAATATTTCTCCTATGAAAAGAGCCAGCTAACACTTAGTAGGCATGAAGATCTGTGACTGGGAACACATCAATGCAAAAAGGCAGAGATGGAGCCTGGTTGGAATTTGGGTAGCCCATTAGGACTGATTGAGGAACAGAGGAAGCACTCTGTGGCTTTAATACTTGGGTTTTCTGATTTGCTTCCAAAAGATTACGTAAGTGATTTTCTTATCTCGTAAGCATCAGTTATTTGGAGACTGCATGAAGTCTGAAGTCACAACCCTGACATGGAAAAGTGTGAGGAAAAGGAGAAAGAGCTGAAAGGGAGGACAAAGATTGGATTGAACAGAAGTGGTTTTCTCATATTTCTAGACAAATCTATAGGGGAAGAAAAAACCCTAAGTCTTAGATACTTTCAAATTATTTCCTTCTGTCGAAAACAAATTGTGTCCAGCTGAATAGCAGTGGAAGAAGCTATATGGTAAATTGGTGGAATGAGTAATTCCTGTTTCCTGTTCCCAAGCAGATCAGTGCTCCCACTCAACTCAGCTCAACTCAGTGTCATCTTCTGTGTTGCCTGTCCTGGTCCTGGCTGAATGTGCTGTGCAACTTTGGTTCATTTCTGCTCTTAAAGAGAAGAGGGGGGGACAGGAAAGCCAAACTGGTAACGTGTTCTTAAAGTACTTAGAGTTCCAAAATGAAACCAGTTAGCAAACTAGCAGAAAGCCACGTTTTGTTTACTCAAAACAAACAATGTGCGTGTGCAATGGAACAGTGAATGTGTGAGTGAAGACTCATGCCTTATTTCAGCTTTCTGTTGACACTCTGGGGATGAAGTACAGTTGTTTATAGTATTTGACAGGGGATTTCAGAGTAGATTCTTTGCTTTTATCTAGCAGAGTAAGAAGTGCTCAGGTCATCATTCGGCACAGTAGTAAATATTAACTTTATAAAACCAGTGTTGAAACTCTGTGGAAGCCTTTAGAGCCAAAGTACTCGTTGGTACAGACATTTGGGAACTAGCTGTCTAGAGATGAAAGGAAAAAGAAGGAGCCTGAGGGCTTCATTCATTGCTTGTCCATGGTGAAGCAAAGAAGCCTTCTGGGGCTGGGCACTGCTGTGACCTCGTGCTTCGATTCCAGCTATTCTTATAGGTTGCACTCCTATATCTGATAATGGCACTGAATTAAACTCTCATAAATGTGTGGACATCAAAATAGTTGCTGTCATATTTGCTGCCTTCTAGGGATGTTAAATTCAGGAAAACACTATGAGGGAGAGGGAATGCACCCAGCTGCCTGCTAGTTTGCAGATACTTTGTACATTTTGTTTCTGTACCAGGATGATTTGCAGAATGTAATGTTGGGTTAAAGAGTACCGGCTATTTGCATCATTATGAGATAACGTAATGACTAAGTTTTACTGAAAGGAACAAAGTTTTAGTGGCTGAACAAATCCTCTGGCAGCAGGGGAATTTTCCATTCCAAACACTTTTCCCACTCAAACTGTGAGGAAACCTTGTGATGCTGCTTGTAAAAAGTAACACTGGTGAGTTGACACTATTTGTAGGACAGGAGGTCACACAGCTTCTCTTCAGAGAGTGCACCAGATGTTCCTTCCTAAAAAGGACATGCTGTACTCTTTCCCCGGTGTTCTGGAGCCTCCAATATTCTGTATATCAAGGGCTGCAGCTTTTGTGCAGAAGTCTTGGCATTAGATATTTATAGTTACTCCTACACAGGATGACTCAGCCTCTCTTTTACGTGAAAGAACACGACTGGTTCAAGTGTTCCAAAAATTGTCAAGTGGGGAAACTTTGTGACTGAAATGGATTGTGCCCTATGGGTTTCACTACTGTGTGTATTTTGATTCGCAAATGAAGTCCTGTGGTAGTCTAGTGCCTGGGTTCTTTTCCATGGAAACAAAAAATAAGGGTGAGGATACACTTTCTTTCATTTTCACTACTAAAAAAGCCTCAGTGTGATGTGAGGGTGCACCAGGTTGTTTTCAGGGTGCCACTGGTTCATGTCCACTGCTTCTGATAAAACACAGTGAGTCCACTGTGAGAAG
Organism: Lagopus muta; assembly: GCF_023343835.1. Classification (NCBI taxonomy): domain Eukaryota; kingdom Metazoa; phylum Chordata; class Aves; order Galliformes; family Phasianidae; genus Lagopus; species Lagopus muta. The sequence goes on along the minus strand of NC_064439.1, from coordinate 47,905,165 downwards.
GAAAGATGTTGTCAATGTACTCAAGGCAATGCATAGTGTTTAACTTCAGTTTTGCATTTTTACTGGCATTATAGGTGGCCACTGTTCTTGCTGCTGTGCTGGGATTCCACCTGCTGTGCCATGTGATACATTTTCATCCATTTGCTTTAATAAATGAACTATCAACGTGTATTGTTTAGATGAAGGTTGGTTCGTTTGGTGCTCAGCACTGATTTTGGCCAGCTGTTGAACGAGGATAACGCTGAGAAACTGCCAGGCTACTGAGCAAAAAGGGTGGTCGCTTCTAACTTACTCCCCCTACACTTCCTCTGAGATTTGGGCTAGGACTTGCTGTTTGCAGTCCAAACCAATTACCATCCAAATAATAATACCTTGATTTACTGGAAGTCAGAGATAATGGAAAGGTAGTGTCTTCTTTGTGCCAGGAATTAATCTTTGGTTAAAAGACCCAAAGCGAAGGGTGATGGAACAGACATTTGGATGCATTCTAAAATGAAGCCAGTAGATTTTCATCTGCTAATTCTGGAGTCAATCTACTTCCTATTCTTCTCTCTCTCTCCTTTTATTTTTTATTCTAAACAATACTGCAGAGATTATGCAGTCCTATTACATGTTTCTGTACTTCCTGAGACTAAAGCAGATGCCAGCTCTGCAGGATGTGGATGCAACATGTAGCCCCTTTCTCACCTGAGGTTCACTTCATGCACAGGTTTTTTAGTTCACAAAATGCTGTAAATAAGTAAATTAAAGCAACATAAGATTCCAGCATTACATAACTGAATAGTCCACAGCACTCAGTTATGTCAACCTGAGTTCACTCTACACAGTTGTATCTGTGTTTAACTATGTCAGTTCATAGAGGATGCTAGAGATGATTTTCTTGTTCTTTCAGGGGCACTGGGACAAGTCTAACTACTCTTAACTGTTGAAATTGCTTCTTGTTTAGATGAAATGAAGTCAGTGAAAGCTATGTGGCTTCTAGAACGAAAAATATTTAAAACATTGCTTTTTTATTTTATAAAGATACTATTTTGGTAGCTAGTCAAAACATTTCTTAAACCTTGCTGTTGACATTTTGTATATGTGTGTGTATGTATTTGTATACATTTATATAAAAGTAAGGTGCTCTGAAAGTAATGCCTCCTTATTATTTCCATGGAAACTACAACTGTTACAAAGGGCACAATAACACTATTTGGTAAAGCAAATTCTCATCTGCAAGGCACTCTTTTTCAACACTCTCACCACTCTTAGCTATGCATTTTCACCAGTGATGAACAAGAGCCTGCATGTCATGGTCATAAAAATCTGCATAGGCATCCAGAACAGGGCTTTGTGTTTCAGCTGCTGTCACCACTGCTGAAATGCACTACCCACCTCGTACTGGAATCCAGTGACACACATTTGCTTCATCCACACTTCCACATCAGATACTCTACTCAGACTGCCCCTCTGCTGCTATCTGTCACATAGCAACAAAATGGAATGGGATATTGGTGGAAAGGTTTAAGCTCTGCTGCCATACCACCAACATCCACATCTGATGTTGTGGGCCATCATAGTAAAATAGGAGGCATTACTTTCAGAGTAGCCCTCATATGTATTTATATATTTACAAATATGTATAATTACGTATATGTGTATATATACACACACATCTATATATGTATGTAATTTTAAAAGGAATGCAGATACACTGTTTCCACTCATGACTCATGTAATAGTGCTGAGCATCTGGTAAAAAAAAAAAAAAGCCAACACAAAACCCTGTATTTCTTTCTGATCTTACGTCCCTTTGCAGTTCTAATTCTGAATTGGTTTGCCTTATTTAGTAACCCTTCTAGTTTTCTTGCTCCTTCTTGTCTCATTGATTATTCTGCACTCTGGAGCAGCGCTCAAAACTCGTGCCAGCATTGCATCATCTATTATGCAGCTGAATCTGAAAGCAGCATCACTAGACTTTTCCTCTTTCTTGTTTCTTTCCAATGGTAGTTGCAGTGGTTCTGGAAATTCTTGATCTGGGAGATCCTTCAAGGTGAATCTTTCAGTACTACACAAGTTATGGAAGCACAGTATGTTCTCCTGTGCCTTGTTTCTGTCTCATCATTGACCACCCTGTTGGCTGCCACTGGCATAGATGAATTTCAAATTTGTACCATGAATTCAAATGGCTGTAAATTAGGAGTAAGCCCTAATTAACCTTCTCCCCACTTCCCCAGGCTTGCTGTGAAATGACAGGACGTTTCACAGGGGGGAAAAAAAGCCAAATACCAAACCCTATGCCCCATATCCTTTTTTCCACCTCCTGAAACAGCCTGCAGCTGGGTTTTAGTCCTTCAGCTGTGCTAGTTGTTATGCCATTGGTGTGCAGAGGCTTGGCTTTAGCCCAAGTGCAGAACATTTTTCTCCTGGTCAGATGTTGCCTCTGAACCATGTGGCACTGAATACACAGTGGGTTGTGTTGTTTGTCTGATTGCTGTATTTGTATTAGCATGGTTTAATCTGAGCCTGGTTTTCTTTTGTGATATGAGTTAAATGGTGTGCAATTACACTGGGGGTAATGTACTTCTGTGAGCCTCGTGGGGAAACAATAGCTCAATGCCTTGTTTTATCTCAAATGTTCTCCCCTTGTTAATAAACAGGACAACAATAGGAATTTAGGCTGACAAATATTTTGCTTAGCACTTGTAGAGCACGTTTCTTTAGAGATTTCTTTTGTTTTGCAGGCATTATGTAATAAATCCCCAAAAAGTTCCTCCAGTATAAGTGAACAGTATGATTTTTATTTTACAAATGGGAAAGTGAGACAAAGTGTGCTCAAAACCACATAGGAAGTAACTGACAAAATGCTAGGATTAGAACTTTGGCTCCGTTTCAGGTAAGGTTCAACAGAGGTTGGCCATGTTGTGCCTTATGCAAGCTGTATCCAGCCTTAGAGGTCCTCCTCCCACTCCCCCCTACTGCAGTAAGGTCATTGAGGGTAATTTGTATGGAAATCATTTTCATTTATTTACTTAAAACGTTTGTTGCTTGGATGTAGTGGAACTTCTTTGTTGCAGTTTTCTGTTCAGCATCCATCTTAGCTGTTAGATGTGGCTAAGAGGCTGCGTAACCTCCAGTGTTGCACAGATCTCTTTAGGGAAGTCATTTTTTATAACAAACTGCAGTGGGAAATGACCTTTCTTCTCAGTAGTCTTCTTTTATAGTGTGCTGAAGAAATCCCAGTCTAGATTTGAAAGCAAAACCAGACCAGCAGAGAATGCGATGAAATGCTTCAAACTGGCTTGAGAGCTTCCTGTGACTGCATTTCTCCTTGATGTAGGTTGTTTTCAGCCTATAGATTTTAGTGGATTTTGGTAGAGAAATGTAACTTTGTTTCACATATGGTGGCTTTGGTGTTTAAAAACTTTGGGTTTTTTGTTTGTTTTGTTTTCCAGTTTGGCAGTTCTAGCAGAATGGCTCATATTTACATGGGAAAAGTGGGCTTTGCTCTTTTTGCTAAAAAAAAAAAACATTGCTGGGAAGCACTGCTAGCCTCTGTGATTTAATCTCCTGTGGCACCGCGTTGTGCATCACACGTTGGGTGGATTTGGTCCAAAACAGCTGCCTTGGATGATTCCTGGGCAGGCTTTAGGAGCTGCTATGGGCTATCCATGGCTCTGCATGGGGAAAAGTTGACAAGTGTCTCTGTGATCTGATTGCTACTGGGGATGCTCAGCCTACCAGGGATTTTTAAAGCGATTAAAAGCTCTTCTGTTACTGACTTTTTAAAAAATATCTCTTCCAAAGATTAAGTGCACATTTTGAAACCTTCTTATTGCACATCAAGTTATAACCATGTCATTGTCATACGTCTGCTGGTGACATCTCCGTTGGATTAGCTGCGTCTCTCTGTGAGACATTTCACATGTGGAACAGCATAAGCAGGCATGCAGCCATCTCCTCATTGCAGAGCTCCCCTGAGATCCTGTGCGGCCCTGACAGAGTTACTCAGAGGCTTTGAGAGTCCCCTTCATTCGCCTGCCCTTGTAGTTAAAAGAGAGACATGAGGGTAAAAGGAGGAACAGCCCATACTTTCCACAAGCCAAAACATATCCCTGTGCTGATGCTGCAGCTTGTGCAGGACTTGCCGTGATGTTGGGGTGAATTGAACTGCTTGCCACACAGGTTTGGCATGGCTGCTATGGAACGGGTTGTGAAGGATGTACAGGGGAAGCAGGGAGCTTGTGGTGTCCTGACTTTCCCTCCATCCCTTCTTCTTCCAGCACGGGAAAACCTCTGCTCCTTCAGGGGAAGCTGAATTTCCACCTCCAGCAGTGTTTGGGTTGGTTTATTTATAACACAGTAGGTGAGGCCCATCATTAAAGCAGCACCATGTTACCAAGGTGCTGTGTTTCCATGCGGGGGAAGGCTCACTGGAGCAGCTCCAGCTCACGAGTGAAAGCATTTTTTCCACTTTTGCCACCCTGTTTCTCCACAGGCAGTTCCACCCAGCCTACATTAGCCATCACAGTGAGGGGGAAGGAGCTGGGTGTCCCCTCTGAGGGCTGGCACAGCACTCCAGGCCTCACTTCTCTCTGCTGCGAGACCTCCAGCAGCTATGCCATCAATGGAGCTGCACCTGGGATCATCAAACCTCCAGCTGCAGCAGTTATCCTTAGGGGACAGATAGGTGGTGGCCAGGCCATGGAGACTTGTGGGTTTGGGACTGAAGCACAGATACCATCGTTCATACTTAGGCAGAAAGTGAGTCCTCGGGAAGCTCTGGGTCTGTAGGTTTCTAAACATTCATGTTCTTGTGAGGCTTTCATGGTGGAAGAGTACAATGTTTTTAGATGAGAGTGAGAGTAGCAGAGAATATAGTGGTACAAGCATGTCTGTGCAGCATAGAGCATTGATTAGCGGGAGCATATACGATTCTGATTATTAATCGAGGTTTCTTCATCTCCTCTGGACTCAATCTCGACTACTGCTAATTTCTAGGAATGCTTTCAGAGAATTAAAAGTAGATCAGATAAAGAAGTATAAATCCCACAGCAAACTTCACCAGCAGTTCTTTTCCACTCCCAAACAGCCAGGAGTCCCTGAAAAGCAAAGCTGCAGCTACGTAGTTATCAGTAATTCAGTTTAAGTAATTTAGTTTGGATATCACTACACAGTCTTCGGATATGACACAGATCATTAGGTTACGTCTCTCCCAACTCCTAGTGAGTGTTCCCTTTTCTTTTTTGTTCTGAATGTTATTTGCTTTATTGGCCCATTTGAGGAAGTCCACTTTCCAAAATAATGACAATATAAGAAGTTTAAGAATAAATGAAACACGAATAAACTTTTTTTTTTTTTTGAAGTTGTCTTTACCATGGATTGGCAAATAAACTACTTTTATGGAGGTAGTTTATTTACATCTTTTATTTCCCTTTCCTGTGTTTTTTGATATGAAATACAATGATTCTGAAGTCTGTTACTTGGAATAGTTTGAAAGCCTATGTAGTCTTTATACTCTGAAGAAGCTTCCATTTGTTAACATCATGCCCAGGAGGGAAATGTTTCTTTGTTATTGTATTGTTCTCAAGGGTTTTGTATTATCAAGTCAGTGGGAAGTTGACAGCTTGCAGATTGTACCTGGTCGCAGGGTATTTTCCATAACACAAACAGTGAGATGCAAGAGCAAGAAATGGCTCTGCCTGACTCAATATCCAAATTTGAAACAGTCTTTCTGTGCAGACCCTAGGGAAATCGAGGATCTATCCTAAATCCTTTTGTGCGGCCATCTGACTTTGGGAGCATTGTTTGTCAGCTGAATCGATCCACACTGGATGTCTGAATTACTTCTGTTGGGACAACATTGTGTTTCAAACACAAAAGCGTTGGTGGCAAACATACAGGCTTTTAGAGTATGAAACTGGTGTCCCATCGTGGTCAGCTTGGCACAAAGAAAGAGGAAAATACTTTCTTTCTCATTGTGCTGTGCAAGATGCATTGTGTGGCAACTCTCTTTTTTGGGTAAGAACAGTCAAATATGTAGAGAAGGCATTCATATGGCTTAAAATAATCTTGTGTAAATGGGTGTTCATGAGAAAGAGATGTAAAGAAACTAATCTTATTTTCTAAAGAGAACTTTTTTCTACTGAGATTTTGTTTGAGTAAATATGAGCTTAACTTGATATGAGAACAAGTTTCTGTAATTAAAATATATGTTTTTTTTTTTTTCCATCTTTCAAACACTTGGAAGGTGGAATTTCACAGTCTAGTAAAACTATGTAAGCTTTAAACGACTGCACTACTGCTAGTAAGCAGTAGTGCTTTTCCATATTAAATTATGCTTTGAAAGTGAAAGAAAAGTTGTAAAGCAGGAAAATTAAAAGATATAATGCCTAAAAAACAGAGGTCATGTGGAGCGCACGGGGCTTCAGGAAAGAACAAGTTATATGTAGGTTTTCAATCAGCACTGAGGAAAGAAACTTTGTAGAAATGAAAAAAGATAAAGACTCTTAGAAATTGATGTAAATACTCAAATTTTTGCATCATCAGAAAAGCAGGTATTTGTATATTTCTTGGTACAGTATTAGAAATCATATAGATATTCTGTATCATACTAGAAATTGTTATTTTGGTCAGACACCTGTGTGGGAAGGGAAAGCCTGGAGCAAGAGACATCTTTTTTGATCTTGTGATTTCTTTCTGGCACGTATCTCCTTAGTTAAGAGCAGTGAAAATCATCGTCATCTCTATGAGCCAGCACAAGCTTTGTCTAACTCTACCTCCCAAAGCAAAATGCAGGTACCTAGAAAAAGTGTAGCAGCTATATAAAACACAACTGTGTATTCTCATGTATGCATTTCTCCTCTATGTGGAATTCACAGATATCTGAACTTACAGCTTTGTGTTGTCGAGATCTGTTGCTGCATTGGATGTTACAGGAGTGAGAAGCAGCCTGGGTTAGTGCCATACTGGTTGGGAGAGTTTGATTAATGGCTTAATGTAGCCTTCTCCTCCATTTATGGTTGGTTCAGTTTTCTTCATCAGCTTTGTATTCAAAGCTTTTGTGATTTGGGACAGTAATTTTCTTGATAAACAGATGTGAATTTTTCTCTCGTTTTCATTTTGACTTTTTTTTCCATGCCAAATTCAGAATCAGTTTTTCATGAATAGAGTTAGTTTTGAACTGTTTCTTTCAAACTTCTCCTTACAGAGTTAAAAGTTTTAGGGTAGTTTCTTGTCACCAGAACAACTCACAGTTTTTCTCCTTCTGTTTAGAAGGCTTTCTGAACCTTGAATATAATTTCTTTAATCCTTCTATCAGAAGAGAATGAACAGCAGGCTCTGGAGTCTTCCTTATCTTTAATTACAACTGTAATATGCATTAAGCTTTTATCTCAAAGAAAATTGGTTTAAGAAGGAAAATGAGAGGCCTTGTAGATGCAAGGAGTATAGACTTTGTATTAAAGTAGATGGCTGATAATTAAATGGCTTGAAAGAGTTCAACTGGTTCGCTGCAGCAATATTTTAAAGCTCAGGTGACTAGAAATAGTATGGTGTGTTCTCTTCTAAACGTGGTCAAACTGTTAATTTGTACTTCACTGCTTTTTCAGAATGGATGCTTAGCCATGCTACAGAGCGATGGATGAATGCTTTTCCTTGGCTAAAAAAGCAATTCATCTCAAATGTAGGAAAAATATAAAAAAAAGCTTTTATTTGGAGAATTTTTATAGCTCAGGAAAAAACACAACCTGATCTTGCAGCAGTGCTGAATTCTGTTTAAACAGTTGATCATAATCGCGCTGCAAACAGGAACGTGGGACCAAATCAACCCTTGACTGTACTGCAGCTGCTTGGGCTGAGCACACTGATGTGTTTCAACAGGTAGTCCAAGGGCTGAAACATATTCTTTAGCAAACTGGGAAGTAAAGAATGGATAAAACGTTCAATCCAGAAATTCTTGGATTGCTAGTGGGCCCTCAGCCTAAAGAAGACTGGAACCGTATCAGGTTATTCTCAGGAATTTTCTTTGGTATTTATTGTGCTGAAAAACAACAAAGTCTGAGGGGGGGAAAAAAAGCAGAGCTGTTTAAATTAAAAAATAAAATAAAGCAAATTTTGTTTTCTGTTCAGTTTTTTAGATGGTAACTGGGTTTCTAGGATGTGGTGGAAGTCTGGGAAATGAGGGTGGGTGATTGCTTCATTCAAGCTGCATTTTTCAGTGAGGATGTTCCCTTGCAGTCTGCTTGTTTGTCTTGGGTAGAATTTATGCATCTGCCTCTTTCTGATTAGTTTGCTACACTGTCTTGATAAACTCTGTGCAAATTAATAGCTTCTCTGGAGCAATGACAGTTCAAGCCATGATGGGGCCTATTATTGGATTTTGGGGCTTTTAAAAAAACAAACAAAACAACTAAAAAACTCATTGATTACTTAAATAGAAAGAAGGAGGATTCAATTTGGGTAATGTTCCAGGTCATTTTCGAATATCCCCATATGCTCTGGTTGGAGCTGGTTGCAAAAGTACTGAGGAGCTTGGATCTCAGCAGAGAGTATTAATACATCTTTCATGTGTCTTCACAGCCCCACCCTTTGCTACTTTGATTGAACAGCAGGGGAGGAAAGAGCCTCCCTCGTAGCTTTCCAAAACAATTACAATACTTTTGTTCCTTTTCCTTTAGTTTGGCTTGCAAAAATTACAGCCTTGGCTTCATAGCAACTGCTGTAATTACAGCTGTGAGTGAATTTCAGTTATAGCACTCTTTTTTCACACTAACGTGCCTCTTCAGCAGATTGTTTTTTGGGGAATGAAATGTTCCATGCAGTGTGGCTGTGGGAGGAAATGGGACTTTCTCCACATGTCCTTGGGTTTGGGCAAAGTCGGAAAAACACACTTGAGCCTTGTTGTTTCTTTTTTTCTTTCTTTTAACATCTACACATCTTGCATTTGACATGATGCGTAGATGTAATTTGTGAAGATGAAATGGTCATCCTCAAGGAATATATTGTAAAAGTTGGAAAACTGAAGTACTTCCTGGTAAGCTCATGATAACAAAATTAATGTCTAAAAGCTCTGTGAGTGCTTTCGAAGTAAGTGCTTTCAGAGAGCCTGAAAAATGTGCTTTTTGTGGCAAGCATCAGATAATGCAGACTCCCCACGGACAGTGGGGGGGAAGATATGACATACATCTTCCTCTAAAAGTGGTGGAGAACAGCCATCCTTTTGGGATTTGGGGAGTATCCATGAAAGAGATGGATATGCTGCAGTAGAGTAAAATCCTTCAGTCCTTAAACAGCGGCTGCAATAAGAACCCGTTCTTGCTGTGGGGTTGGGCAACGTGGCAGACAAGTAACATTTTGAAAGGAAAAAATATCTGAGAAAAAAGCAAGGGTTGACATCTCTGTGCTTAATTCCTAGGTAAGCCATCCTTCTCTCCTGCTTGTGGGCTGTTGTAGAATAAGGATTTGCCTCTGGCAAATGGAGTTTCCATACTGTTGGGGATTCATTGCATGCTAGTGGGGCAGGGTCAGACATCTGGGGAAACATCTCCTTGGAAATCCTACACCAAAGTCAGATGGAGCCCCAAGACCAAGCCCACCATTCTAGTGTGCTTGGAGCTTAAACTGAGAACCAAGTACTAAATGCTTCTTCAGTGGATTTGATGGGGAAGAAGAGAGTGTATATGGTGGCATGTATGAGCCCTTGCTGACCTACAGTGCATTTGTATGAGATCAGTGCTGGATTTTTTTTTTTGTTTTCCTTGAATTAAAATTATCATTGCCCTGCTAAGAAGGTGGAGTACTGGTAGAGGGGTTTTTTTGGTTGTTTTTTTTAAATGGAGGTTTTTAAACTGGCTTTTAATAAGATAGGGAATCCACTTTGAGATTCATGACAAACCATATATGTTCAGTGTGGACTAAAATGGGTATTTGGAGATGCAAGCCTGTCCTTCAAAGTGGCTTAATAATGTTATGGCTTCCATTATGCATGCTGAATTGCTCACAATTGAGGGTTGAATGAGAAGATACTGGGGTTCCTACAAGCATTACCTGGTTGACATACGCTTTCAGGCCGTTTATTGGAAAGCCTACCAAAATTGTAATCTACATTTAATGCCTAGATTGGAATCATCAGGTGCTAACAGGAAAGCACGGTGAAGTGGATGCACTTTATAACAACAACAAAAGCAGAACAAGGCAGTTATCAAGAATGTTTCTAGAAAAAGCATCCCATTTATGTATTTGCTTAGGCAGGAGATGGAGGTAAGGGGAACAATTCACGAAACCTCTTGCTAAGCAGGAAGTGTTTTGATTCATTATTCAGATTGCTGGGATTATATGGCATCATCTGCTGCTCAACTCATGTAGGTTTTCCACATGTTCTTTTTCCAAAAACATTGCTTCCTCCATTGCACAGTTGTATTTATTTGCTATCTGGAAGTCCAGATATTTATACCGTATTATTAGGAAGAGGTGTTTTCAAGAAAGCGAAGATACGCCTTACAAATTCTTCAGCTGAGAGATCAGTGATCCAATTTTATATTGTTTTTTTTTTTTTTTTTTAAGGTAGAAACTAAGGAGAGATGAGAGTGCATGGTATCTCCCTTTTTTGGTTTAAAAGATACACAGTGTATAACTTGGTATACGCATGAATCCTGCCAGCTGTACAGAGGTCTTCTTTAAGGTTGACCAAAGGCCAAGTGCTTCCATTAAGAAAGAGATGCCACAGAAATTTTACAAAGCAGAAATGTCATTTGCTTTTCTCTGTGCTGCTTTCCCTCCCATGGCACATCTCCTCAAGGTCTTCCAAGCACTTCCTGGTATCTTTTTTGCCTTGTTAAAATCAGTACTTTTGTGCAGAGTGTAAAGAAGAGCCTCTGTTACAGGCCCAGCTGGTAACAAATCTGAGCAGATCCAAGGGGCTGGCAGTGGTCTTGGAGCAGGGAAGCACTCTACAGATCACTGGAAGAGCAGAAGGTGAGCATTAGGAGAAGCTGACAGAGCCTGTAGGATCTGTGAATAGTAGCTGAAAATGGTCTCTTGCATTATGTTACTGCTGAGTTCACAGAAATGAGACTTTGCCTGTGCTCCTCCTGAATAAGCAGGAGATATTGACAGCATCTGACCTCATCTTCAGTCTTAGCTTCTAACAGATGTGCAACAGGAGTTTATTTTTAGGAGTGTATAATTTGGAAAGCACGTCCAGTCTTCAGGATCACTGACTAAGGTATTCTTCTTTCCCGTCCCATCCTATTCAGGTGCTCTGTATTTTTAGATTGTCATATATTTGGGAATTTGTTTGTTAACGTGCTGTTTAGTCTCTGTGGGAATTGCCCAAAGCAATTCCTAAGTAGTAGTTTATATTCAAGCTATACTTTGTCTTGATAGACAGCCAACTTTAATTGTAGGTAGGATTTTTGTGTGTCTAAGAAGCAGACTTAAAGTGAGCCCTAATGGTGCTACACTTGAATTTTGAAAATGACTGATCATCAAGTAGAGGTCTCCCAGAATCTTTCAGCTGTCATATTTTATGATGTCTGTTATGTTGTAGTACAGTAAAAGCTCAAAGAAGAGAGAGAGAATATGTTAAAGTTTTACTAAACGGAAAGAAAACCAGGAGCCTCTGTTGATCTGATACACTCTGTATAGCTCTTGCTGTTGGCTGAAAGCTGTCTGGCAGCTCGTGAGGCTACCCAGAGTTTTTCATTTCAGGGAAATGATCAGACCAAGGGCAAATTTCAAAAATAAGCACTTGAACGGCATCAAAAATAAGCATACACGTGGTCAGTTGAAAAGATAGCCAGTTGATTTCCATGTAAAGCGGCAGTGCCATGAGGTCTAAAGAGAATGTAAGTGTGCAGGTTGCAGTTAGATGGGATTTTCAGAGAGCTCATTTTGGCCAGTGGTTGGGCTTGATGCTTGAGTGTGACAGTTCTCCTTTGGAAGTCGTAGGTTACAACATCAGGTTACAAATTCTTGGTCATGCAGGAGTCATTATTTAATGAGTTCAGTAAGTTTCTACACATTGGGTTGTGTAGTATCAGAATGCTTCCTTTGAGCCAGGGTTTTAAAGTCAGATATAAGGTGAATGGGGACGAAGAATGTGTCATGTGCCACTTGCAGAGTGGTTTTGGCACATCACAGGTATGTTTCAGGGCTGCACAGCTGCAGTGGGGCTTTGTATTCACTTGCACTTCACTGCTGAGACAGAGGTTTCCATCAGTTAGGTGCCCAGGTCTGTATTTCTTCCTTAGCATTTCATTCAACATAAACTTTTGACATGGAGTTACTGAGGTATTTTTTAAAAGGGATTGCTTTTCCTGTTGGGTTCCGAAGGAAGAAGATGAGCAAGTTTTCAGCACTATTATTGCAAATCCTAGGGCTAGCATCTCCTAGGCAGCCAGTTCTCATTTTAAATTGCATTGACATTTTGCTGTGGGGGAAAAAAGTGGCAGACCCTCACTCTTTTTAATGGCATTTTTGCAAAGTTGATAGCGGTTGTGTCGCATACACAGAACACACCAAGCATCTCAATGATTGTTTCCTAAAGCATTAAGGTGTAACAGCACATTGTGTATTTTTCTTGCCCATGTATTGAAGTTTTAGTAAAATGTTTCATCTCTCTATGGTAAGCTGGGAAACTGCTGGCAGAGGAGGCTTGTTCCGTTAGGATCCTAGAGAGGATCCGTAATGGTTTTTTTTTCTGTTTTGTTAGTTTATTTTAAATGCCCTTTCCAAAGAAAAGATGCGGTTGTTAATTTGGTCAGCTCTAAAGGTAGATCTGGAGATTATATGTGCTGCACACTGGCAGTTAAAGGAGTGGAAAAGTCAATTGAGGCTATTTCTACACAACGGAAAGGGTTTTCCTCTCAGAGGCCTTGGAAAATCTTGCTGGAGGTGGATACCTACTACCGTAACATAATCTGTATTTTTCCCTTTTTGTTTCCTTTTTAAATGTCATACGCTGAGAGAAGTCTCCTCTTTACTGATGGGTAGATGTGAAAACAGGAGTTTTTTGTGTGTGTGCATGGAAAGAGAATTCCACCCACTTCAAACAGAAAGAAAACCTAAAAATCATTTTATATTTTTAATGGAAGAGTAAGTAAAGCTAAGTAAACCTTTTTGTCCTGTCACTTATGATGTATCGGTTTATTCCTCCCTGCTTGCCTGAGGGCTTTTAAGAAGAAATCAGATCACCTGTGGGTGGTTGTGAGCCATTTTCACCTAAACACCTACTGTGCTGCATAGGAGCTTTTTAAAGGATTTTTTTCCATTCTTAATTAACAAATAAGGATAAAATAGAAATAGGATTCTATGATCCTATAATAAAACACTGTTTCTATTGAGCTGCACTATAGCAGTAAGATTAGGATCTAAATTTGCCTTCAAGCTCTTGTTGTTATTATTATTTTCACAATTTTGGATTATGGAGATTTGAAGCTGTTAATCTGGATAAAAACAGGGCAGTCGGTTTCTTCCATTTATCTTTACAGAGCAAAGGAAAAGGGGCAGAGCATTTTTAGAGGTTTTTCAACCCACATCAGTTCTTACGTTGTTCCCAGAGATGTTAAAGCATTTATGGAATATTGCCCTGCTATTCCATGGGATCCATAATGGGAGCATCAGTACTTGAGGGACAGCAGCTGTGCTGCTTGCCCTTGGGGTCTGTGGAATACTTTTCCTTTATGATTGTAGCCTCTTGAGAATGAAGTTGATGCATTAATGAAATAAATCCTAGCAGTAATACTGGGGCATCATTTGATGATGGTTATAAAACCATTCATACAGGTGAAAAGAGAAGCGTTTTCATGAAATGCTTACGCTTCTGGAAAGAGCAGGAAAATGCACTCATTTCATTAAGATTATTTTGTTCCTTTAATGCATTTGTAAATATGGAAAAATTCAAATAATGTTTACCAGAAGTCGTCACATTAAAATGGTCTGGAGAGTTAAGGATCCCAAGGACTGGCTGAAGAGCTCTCTGGCTCCATATTGCTAACTTTCCCTAATACTTGAAATTCAAGGGCAATTCCAGTAGGCATTACAGGTTCTGAAGTATCAGTATACCAAATAAGGGTAGGAAAGCAGATCTGAGGTGAATTGACATCACTGCACAGACAGTGTAATGGAAATGCCATTGTGTTGTGTGATTGTTCAAGAAATTGCTCAATGGAGTGAAGGAGTGGTAGGGGTTCTGGGGCTTGCAGTTCTTAACATCTTAGCTGCCATTATTTAGAAAAAAATAGTACAAAATCTGTAAATATAAAAATTAACAGTTGCACAGCAAGCTGATGTAAAAAGAGATGTCACTGTAGGGTTAGGTTGTTACTTCTGACGTTCTTCAGGGAAAGTTTAGTATTTATCAATACAGTATATAAGTGTCTGAAAATAAATACAAAATGACTTCCAGACCTTGCATATAAAAAACCCCCACAGTCTTTTAAAGGGGAGGATGGGGAATATTTTTATGAAGTGCTTCGAACGAGTTGAGTGACTTCAAGGCCAGGCTGGATGTGGCTCTGGGCAGCCTGGGCTGCTGGTTGGCGACCTGCACACAGCAGGGGGTTGGAACTGGATGAGCACTGTGCTCCTTTGCAACCCAGGCCATTCTAGGATTCTATGGTTCTGTGACTTGATCCAAATGTATTTCAGTGTAGTGAGGTCATATATCCACCTATGGAGGTGGAAGAGGCTTGTTATGTGGAGCAGGGTCTCTGTAGGTGATTTCAGAGGTATAGCAGACCAATAATTAACATGGCTTTTCATTGTAATGATTGGCAAAAAGGAGTCAGTTATTTGGGTGAGCATAGGGAATAGTAACTTGAGGTGATTCTTATTCCATAAAGAACATTGCTTGGGCCAGTGCATTCACTGACAAGCTGCTTTCCATCTAAAGGAGGTTGTAAGGAACTATAAAATGGCATTCAGGCATCAAAGGGAAGGCTTTGCTTAGAAATTTGAAGTGGTCACAGCATTTATTTTAATGAAGACCAAGAGATACTTAAGAAGGTATTTGTGAACAGTAGAGAGGTCTTTAATCTAGCATAGAAGTGTGACAAAAATCTGTGACTGAAAGGTGATGCCACATACACATTTAGAAGGCGCACCTTGGGTTTGCTGTAGGACTAAACTGTATGCATTTCTGGAAAATAAACTGTAATTGAACAAATGGTTTAATGTAATGGAGGCTTAATGAATGAAATGTAATATCTGGAATAAACAAGCAGGCAGACTAAATAATGCAGTCTGTTGCTACCTCTTGGGATCATTTATTTTTACAAAAAGGAGAATTTCAAGGAGCATCATGAATATCTCAGTGTTTGTTTTTAAGGATTTCCTGTTGATAAAGCATGGACAAATTATAACAGAGCAGTATCAGTTTTTGTGCACTGGATTTTTGAAGCAGTTCCAAAGCAGATAAATAGACAAAATCCCATAGCCAGTAGGACTGGGAAAAATATATATATATATATCTGTATCTATATATATAGATATAGGTATATATTTTTATATAGTTTGTGTCTGAGACTGAAGATATGATTTCTTAACAAGTAATGTAAAAATAAAGATAAGGTAAAAATATTACAACTTGCCAGTACCAGTGGGTATATATTCAACACATTCACAGCATAGTTGTTTGAATATGGTGCTGGTAAACATCCAAGCCTAGGCAAAGCAGTGCAAAATAGGCTGGTGCTTGAGCAGGCTGTTCTTGGGAGTCTGATGTGTACTTCTGACCTGTGACTGTGCCATGAAAGACTGTCTCGAATTCGACCACTGAAGCTTCCCACACAGATATTTCCTTGTTTTTTCTTCAGCTATTAGTAAACATATGCAGGTTGCTATTTGTTATTTTCAGGATTTGTTACAAGCTGCTTGTAGGATCAGAAAGCATTGCCATCCTATTCAGTGGCTTTGTTTTCTTTCTATCCCTTTCCCTTTGTTCTTTCCCAAGCTCTATGTCACAGTTATGATGCACTTGCAGCATCCTCCAAGTGCTCCCTGACCTCTGCAGCTTCTCCTTGTGCTGTCTGAAGCTTTTCCTCTGACACATGCACCGTTCTCCAGTCTGCTCTTACTTTGGCCCAGCCAATTTGGAAATGAGCAAACCCTGGAAAAATACGTGCCAAAAGATCACAGAGTAAGAAGACTAAAAGAAAGCTTCACCCCTTAAAATGAAACAGCCTTTTTTAACCTAATTTCACAGCTATGTCAAGTTATTTCTTGCTGCTGGTATTTTCAAGTCCAGTGCTGCTGAGTTTGCAGCCTTCAAAAGCAGCTTTGTTGTCCTTGGAATCGTGTTTTGGTTGTCTGATAAAGGTGCCATTTCAGCCTGTCCCCATTCTGGCATTTGTACGTAATCGTGTGACCCAGCCTAACAGACTGAACACACAAAAAAACCCAGCTCTTGAGGTGAGCTTGGTTGGCTTTGCATCCATTAGGTAAGAGGAAGCTCCTTCATAGAAGAATAAAGGGGACAGATTATTTTATAGATCTACTGCAAATAAATATGCTTATCTGGGGATTTTTGTTATAATTTTTTCTTCCTGAAAACCAGAAAAAGCCAATCTACAACCTGCCAACCCCCCTTTACCTCCAGTACTATCTTTCTTATTTATCTGACTGCTTCAGACCTCTTCCCATGGATATGTGTGTATGAGCTGGCATCACTTACAGTTGGGTCAGGGCTAACTTTGCCCTTTCCCAGCTCCCCTGGCATCTATTCCTTTGCACCACACCTCAGGATATTCCAGTTACCATGGGAGTGCTGCTGTTAGAATGAGAGCTATATAAAATAACCAGAAGCTGGCACACATCAGCTACGGATGTATGAAGTGGCAATACATTAACTTAACCATCTCTGCTTAAAATCCTTTTAGAGTCCATATCACAGTTCTAAAGGGCCTTTTTTTCCCCTGGAGAATACTCCATGAATATGCCTTCAGCTTCAGAGCTCTCAGCTTTTATCTGGAGAAGTGTATGATTAGCTCTTATTTGTGGAAACATTGAGCTTGTTTATGTTTAAAGCCTGCGGAATGCAAAGGGAAATGTGTTTTTCCTCGGTTGCCCTGAGAAGCATTCATTCATCCTGCACTCATCCCACCTGACAACCATCCTTTGTCACCCTACAACACCCTTGGTTCTTTTCCCAGCCCCAGGTGGCCATATCCTCTGGTGTGGGGTGGATTGCGAGGCTGCTGGAGCTGCAGAACAAGGGGAAGAGCCTTGCTTTTGCTGCAGCAAATGGCGAGTTTTCCATCTGATCACAGTTCCAATGTGCTAAACGTGCTGTAATGCCAGCAAGATTCCTTGTACGTGTGTGTCTTCTAGTTTTGTGTGGTGAGCACAGCCTGGGAAACTGAAGAGGGGGTTGTTAGCAGAGCTGTGTCCGAATGATGAGAGGGGCAGAGGACGGGAGGAAAGTGATGGGGGAGGTGACACAGGCAGCGTGTTTCTGAGGTGGTTGTCAGTAAGCTGAGATTTAGGTATGTGCAGAACAGGAGAGCTGGAAGCTAATGAAATACCCTTGGAGTCATCCATAATGCTTATGCTACGTAATGGATAAGTTTCCTTCAGCTCATCCCTATTACTTGATTAATAACGGTGCTTCCTAGTAATTAATAATTGGGATAATTATGTTGCTTTACAGAATGATGGATGGGAATTTGTCATCCTCAGAGGTTCCACAGTTTCCAGCACAATACTGTCTCCTCACTGTCTTCAGAAATTGCTGCAGTCATGTATAAGGAAGATGTAGCAGAGCTTTGGGTTCCGTTTGATAGTGCTAGGAGCTTTGTATGTCTTCTGCAATGTTTCTGTTGTATGCTCTTGTCTAGTTGGAACAGCACATTTAAATTGGGCGATTAGTTTTCTTATTCAATTCTATGCTTAAATGTTTGCATTTGTAAAAACCACATTGAAATAATGGAATTCCTTTTTATTGAAAAGCAGCAATTCATTAGTGATGTTAAGATACAGTGAGAGACTGAATAATTTCTTTCTCATTCCCATTTATACATGCACAAATGCTTTAATAATAACTGAACAAGTTATTTTTTATTTACTTACGGGAAAAGATATCCCCAGATTAAAGTGAAGAAACATTGGTGGGTTTTGGTTTGGAACAACTAAAGAATTTAAGTTTATAATTGCAAGCTTATTATAGATTCACTCTATTAAAAGCGGAAATAGCAGGACTACATAAAACAATCATCTGTTATGATGCACTTAAGATTCAGGTTTTAAATCTGATCTGAAACACTTTACACTGGTTAGAAGGGAATTCTGCTTTGTGTTTGTGGTGTGGGTTTTTTGTTTTTTATTTTATTTCAAAGCCTGTTTTAATGCATAGTAACTCCATGTGGATGGCAGCATGAAGAGTCTTCATAACCACCAAGACAGTAAATCATCTGTTGCTGATTTCATACTTCTGTGTGAGAATTGAGGCCAGAAATCGTACGTGGGTCATAGGGTCATATCACAGAATCATAGTATGGCTTGGAGTGCACCTTAAAGGCCATCCAGTTCCTACCCCCCTGCCACGGGTAGGGACACCTCCCATTAGATCAGATTGTCCAGGGCTGCATCCAAACTGGATTTGAACACCTCCAGGGATGGAGCATCCACAGCTTCTCTAGGCAGCCTGAGCCTGTGCCTCACCACTCTCGTATGGGAAAAATTTCTTCCTTATATGTAATGTAAATCTCCCCTCTTTTAATTTAAAGTCTTTGACCTTTGTCCTAATGCTGCACTCTCTGATAAAGAGCCCCTCTCCAGTCTTTTCTGTGGACTCTTTTAGGTCTCTGCAGTGAGGTATCCTAGAACCTTCTCCAGGCTAAACAAGCCCAGCTCTCTCTTCTTTTTTTAGACAGGAGAGATACTCCAGCCTTCTGATATCCTTGTGGCCCTGGTCATATCAAAGCAGTCAATCAGTCACAAATATTTATATATGACGTATGAAGGCTGCTCCAAAAATAATGCCTCCTATTTTATTATGTTGGCCCACTTCGTCAGAGGCAGATGCTGGTAGTATGGTAGTAGGGGTTGACCCTTCCCACCAGTGTTCCATTACATTTTGTTGCTGTATGACAGATGGCAGCAGAAGGACAGTCTAAGAAAATGGCATCTGAAGCAAAGGTGTGCAACTGAATTCCTCTACGAGGAAGAAATTTACATTTACACTTGCTGAACATTTATGGAGACCAAATAGCGGGTGGATTGTGAAGCAGTGGGTGGTGCACTTCAGCAGTGGCAACAGTGATGTGAAAGACAAGCCATGTTCTGCGTGGCCAGATCTCTATGAGCCCAGCAAGCCAGCTTTTGTTCATCTCTGGAAAAAAATGCATAACTCATAGTGGTGACTGTGTTGAAAAACAGTGTTTTGTAGCTAAGAATTTGCTCTGTCAGGTAGTGTTACTGTGCTCCTTGTAGTTTCTGTGGAACTAAGTAGGAGGCATTACTTTCAGAACAACCAGATATGTATCTGCATATGTGTTTATGTAAAGGCAACTATATGTACACATAGGTATATTTGTAGAAACATCTGTGTGTGTGTATGTATGCACCTACGCTATGTAAGTGTGTAAGTGCATAGACGTGCACAGCACACACTCGTGCTATTGGCAGCAGTACATTTCCTCAGGATTTGCAAAGCATGACTTAATGCTCCTGGAGATCTCCTGCCCAAGATTTCAGTTGTTTACATTTTAAAATTCATGTGGCAAAGTATACAATCACAGCACTTTTTTCTTTTACCCAGATTGATTTTAAATCCTGCTCTCAAGAGATCTATGCTAATAAATAATACCTCTTCCATTAGATTAGATCACGTTTCCTCTCAGGCCTCTGTTGTTGAGCTGTCTATTCTCCTGTGATTGAAAGAAGGATTCATATTTTTGTGTCTAAACATCTCTAGTTTTTTTAAAGTAAATTATTCTCCTCTCAACAGTATGTTTTCTTACGCACTCAGCCTCTTGCTCTGACTCAGGCAGGTTGAGAACTGCATTGCATTTATTGCAAGACTTCCAAGGACCTTTTCTATCAGATCTTCTTAATTAAAAATACTGTCAGCAAAATGTTGATGATAACCTTCTTTCATCTCTGTCTTCTGCAGAAGATTATTCTGCTTCCTTCCAATCCTGACAGAATGCTACTAATTCGTTCCTGTTGCTGTTGATTACTGGACTTATGTAGAACACTTCTTTGTCTCATACATGTGTTTCCTATAAAGCCACTGATGAAATGCTTTTTGACACAACAGTGTTGAAAGGATCATAGCAACACAGTGTTAGGCCTTCAAATCGAGTCAGCTTTAAATGAAGTGTTCATTAAAACATTTCTTCCATGGCTGTTGTGATTTTTGATAGTCAGACACATTTTCTGTCACTTGTAGCAGGTATTCAGTCACTCAGAGCATTTGAGATACCAGGTTTGCAATTGAGCCCAAAGATGTTTGACCTATTGAGGTACTTCCTAGTGTCTTGCTACATATTAGGGACATACTGTATGAGATGAAATGTACCCTAAGACCCACATCCAAGAAGGTGTATGGAACCTCAATCTGTTTGCACAAACCTCTTAGATCATTTATCCTACTGAGATGGTGTAGGTACCTACAAATGGGAACAGGCATTTAGAGTCAGGCATTTAGTGGGGTGGTCACTGGGAAGAGTGGAGGAATGTGTCTTGTATCCTAGCTCTTCCTACAGCTCTGGAATCTTTTACAGACATTTGGGAGGAGCCTTTTGATGATTCCCAAGAGGCAGTGATTTAATGGAGGTGCTTTTTCCCTTTCTTTGAAAAAAAAAAAAAATCAAGGAAAAAAAATCCATCTGGAGAGTGAGGTAACAAGGCAGCTTCATACAGAGACCTCCATGCTTAGCTTGTGCATCCATCAGGGTTGGAGGGATATCTTGCACAAAGAGAAACTGGTAGGTGAATTAACTCAGACTGTGGAACTGATGTATTTTAAGGCAGTGTTAGAGGAAATCTCTGAAGCTAGGTTTTAGATAAAAGCTTGTATCAGCAGAATATGAAATGTAGTAAATCCAGTGGAAAAGACAAGTGACTGGTAGGGTTACATATGTGCAAGAGAAGCGTGGGTTTACTTACTGTCTCAACTCGGTGTGTAATTCCCTACCGAATACGAATGGTTCAGTATTTTCAGAAAGAGTAACATAAGTGCTTTAGTTGTTACCCCTGTTATTCTTTCTTATATTCTTTTTTGTGAAATGAATCTCTCAGCTTAGGTGAGCAGTGAGCTCACCATCAGTTTTCAGACGTTTTTTCCAATTGTTAGTATGGCAGATAGCCAGGCATATGTTATAGAGATGGCTGTACCAGGCAAAAAGCTAGCTGTCTACGTGTTCCAGTTTAACCTGTTTCAGTCTTCAATCAGTCAATCAAAAAATAAGAAAATGATCCTTAGGGACAGAAATGGATGATTTAAACAAACAAACATACAAGCAAAAACCCATCCTGGAAGAGTTAGACTCAATAAAAGAAGCAACATTCAACTTTACAAATAAGCCATTGGGAAAACAAAGCTATTTGAAACTATATGGTCATAATGCATGTTAGTATTGAGCTGGAAATTGAAGCCTGGGCTCAGTAATACATGATATTGTATTCAGGTCACGTATGATTACTCTTCCTACTGATTACCATGAAAGGATTATCAGCAATATATTACTGTTAAGTCTCTGTAACCTTTGACATGGAATGTTTACAGCACTGATCTCAGTCTCTCTCATGCCGACATCAGTGATACCTTTATCATCCCTGGCTGATAGCGGGCAGCCAGATGTGCAGAGACACATTTTAACTCAATGTGAGCCTGTATCCAGCCGGGGTTTGGACTTGCAGCTCAGCCCCTGCCATCTCAAGGTGTCCTTTCCATGCATGCAGGCTGCTTGACGCCTGGTGTTTGTTCAGCATCAGATCCCTTCAAGATTTGCTTTTTCCTCCCTTACGTTTTTCCCATTATCAGGGTTTGAGGAGGGTTGCTGGCCTGCTTGAAACAATTGTGTGCTAGACTAACACAGCTGGGAAAAGGACAGAGGGAGCATTCCCATTCTTTCCAGCAGTAAATAATGCTCAAGTGTGTGACGCCCTGCAAGTCCTTTGCTCCTTTTTGCTGCTCTGAATTTTGGGATTCTTCAGAAGCCATGTAATGTTTGAAGTTTAGCAACAAAGATAGTCTGCCTACTTTTTGAGTTATAGCTGTCACAAGATCTTAAAAGAAGACAGAAGCATGGATTATTGAAGCGTTAGGCCTCTAATTGCCTTCATATGCTATTAATTTCACAAAATTTCACCAGTGATGTTGTAAACGAGCTTTTACCAACCGAGTAATCTTCTAGTTCTGTCTCATCTCTGAAACAGACTTGGCAATTGTGATTTTCCTCCTTTAACTACAGGCAATGTCTAAAATATACTCTGTGTGTGCATGTTGTGTACAGAATGGAAACTAGATCTCTTCAAGATTACTTTCACATGACCATTTTCTGTTTGACTTTGCAATGGGGAGATACAAATGCTAAAATTACATCAATCTGAAACAAATTATTTCAAGTCCTAGAATGTCTTTATCGAAGTAAATGCAGGAAGGCTCTCCTGAGAACAGAGGTGGGTTTTGTGTTGCACAGGATTAGTAACAGGTTGAGAGTAGAAACTTGGCTCATGCACTAGAAATTGGTAACCTGAGGCGTCTAAAACTTGGCTACAGTTTAGATTTGTTTTAAGTATTGTGAGGAACAGGATGAGCAAGTTACTCCTCATTCATTTTCAGGTACAAGAATGAGACCTACGCTTTCATTTGTTTGGAATGAATGGAAGCCTGTCTTCCAGTTTAAAGCCAATTTGTCTGCTATTTTTATTGTATTGCATAGCTCCAAAATCTCGTCTCCTATATGATTCACAACTTAGAGAGGGAGGCTGAGATAATAGGAGAATGTAATTCATTTGGAAGTCACGCACTATAATCTTGATTGGTTAATGAACCATTGTGCCTAGTTATTAAGATCTACAGCTGATATTCCATATGATAAATTGTGAAAGTAGTGGCCTTTAGTTCCAAAGACTGGTGGGGGCTTGAGTCATTTTTAAAATCACTGAGCAGGGAACAATTTATCCCTTGGCATTGAGTTGATGACATAGGTGTTAGTGACCTGTGACTTGACTGAAGTGTGATTAGCTATCATGCTAATGCTAGCCCAGCATTAGCATGATGGCTTTATATATTTTACGGCATTAATATGTTATCTACTAAATTAGGTTTTTAAAATCTATTTTGTATGTTCTAAGCCTTTAAAAATGCTTACAGTTTACTGTTAGTGCTTGTTTAAAACTTGAACGTGTTTAGACTATAATGTTCAAGTTGAGTATTTTAAAAGACACATTCTCAAATTTGTTCTTAGTCATTAAGCTAAACAAAGCTGAATTCTCAGAATACTGAAAAGCTGTACTGATTTAACTGAAAGCTCTGAAACTTTACATGGGTTGATGTCCTCAAGATCATGTCAGAGTAGAAAAAAGGCCTGATAGAACGTAACTTTCCCAAGAAGAATAAGAATTGAAGCCCTCAAAACATGCAAACCAGGATAAGTCAGGGGCAATCACGGAAACCATCCTATTGACTACATATATTTTCTCATTCAACACTGTTGAAAATGACTTCATTCTCACTTAATGTTTTGCTGCTGTAAAAGGGCCATGTTTCAACCTTTCATCCTGCAGGACTCTTGCGGTAGATTATAAAGATTATTTACATCTCAATTTGTTTTTCAGCCCATTGGCCATAATTAAAAATGGAATTTGGCAGTCTCCAGAGCCACTGCTGGAGACTTTCACCTTGCAGGAGAAAAGGGGATTAGATGTGATGATTTACTGGGCTCGTGCGTAGTCCCCTAACTGTACTGTGGCATTGAGCCTAAAGAAAGCTGAAATGGTATCCAGTCTTCTCTGGCAGCTGCTCACACCGTGAGAAGAGCAAATCCTATCCGCCATAACAAAGCCCTGTCCTGTTCCATCCACGTTTTCCTGACTTTCTGATGTGTGTGGGCTCTTGGTAGCTCGAAGTTAAGGTTGGAGAAGACAACCTTTAGGAGGCTGGAATCTGTGCCTGTGTTTGTGTTGTCACTGTGTGCCTTATTCTGTGCCCACAAACTGTGCAGAAAGTAATTTCCTACAGTCATCATCCTCCGCTGTAGAGGGGGAATCAGAAATGCTGTTCAGGATCAGAACTATGGCATTTGATAGTTGCACTGTGATTCTTTTTCAGATTTTTCAGACTTGTTACTAAAGCCAGACAGAAATGCAGTCAGAAATCTGGCAGCGGCTGGTTTGCTTGGTTGCTTTTTTCTCCCCTGCTCAGCCAGAAGAGAAAATGAAGAAGCTGTGCCCAGCTTCTAGCCTAGCATTATAAAAAAAAAAAAAAAGTGTATTTATTCTGGGTGGTGAGATGGCAGGCCTGCTCTTTGTTAGGGTGAGTGCCCAGGACCACAGTGTCTTTTGCAATTTCTGTAAGCAACTTACTGCTGTTGTAGATGCTCTTGAGTGTTCCTTTCTTAGGGTTACATCCTTGCTTGGTAATAACGAGGAAGCACCCTGGTTAAAAAAACCAACAGTTCATACCTAAACACCTTTTTCATCACCTCAGGGTGATGTCATGCAACCTCAGAGGGGAAGGTAGAGCATCCAGAGGAAGGAATACAGCCTTCCAGAGGAAGGCTGGCTAGGGATGTTTGCATTGCAGGAAGTTGCACTGGACAGGACGGTTTGCTGAGAGAGGAAAATAGCAACACCCTAGAGAAATGGCTTTGTGAGAACAGGAAAGCTACATGGCATAGCTGATGGCTGCTAGAAAACCCACCTTCAGGCCCCTGATCCAATTCAAGCACTGTGAAAAAACTTGCAGCAGTTCAGTGACATCTAGTTATTTGTTACTGTTAGGCATTGAACACTTGTTACATGGCTGCTTCTGTTGATAATATGAACTCCTTGAGTAGCATGCTGGTTTTGATGTGCTCCAGGCATCTTTGCTGCTAAAAAAAAAAAGCTGTGCTGTCCATGTGCTGTGACTTGCCAGGGATTCTTTTTCACGTTGCAGAAATGTCATTAACCTTCAACACTTTCTCAGCCTAGTGAAAAAGCGTAAATATATGTAAAAGCTGCTTGTAGAAATTATCCCCCTTGGCAAATCCACTCAAATAG
Source organism: Lagopus muta (assembly GCF_023343835.1). Classification (NCBI taxonomy): domain Eukaryota; kingdom Metazoa; phylum Chordata; class Aves; order Galliformes; family Phasianidae; genus Lagopus; species Lagopus muta. The sequence continues at coordinate 47,879,974 of NC_064439.1, read as the reverse complement.
GGCTTTTTCGATAGAAAAAGCAAGTAATACTTTCCTTGATTTGAAGAATTTTTCAGTTTATCTCAAAACTGTTTGTCATTGCATCTTTTACCTTCTAGAAATCAGAAATACCTGAAGGTGATACATGGGCAGCAGCACCTGGTTTGACTGCTGGAAGTAGTACATTTGGGTAGGCTGTATGAGGAAGAAACAGTGTGTATTTCCAGCTTAAAATAATGCTTCTCCAGATTGCATTTGGGCAAATATTCAGTGTTCTCATTTTGTACTTGCTTCCCAGATGGTCTGTGGTGTACCTGCGAGACAGAACTGTCTGCATCTGTCTTACTGAGGAGAAATCCCACGTAATGTTGTCTTCATGTTTTAAGATTGTGAGCAGAAGAAACTGAACATGTGGCACAATTAGTAACTGGGCAGCATTCATACTTTCATCCTTAATTAAAGACAAGTGTGGTGAAGGAATATCCACACATGTAATTAATCTAGCTGCTGGAAGTCACAATTTCAGCACTAAAATGAAAAGGCAAGAGACACCAGCAAACAATATGGGCACGCTCCTGCATTCATTGAAGTCAATGGGAAACTTGTCTTTTGACTTCAAAGGGGATTGGACTGAGCCCTCCCAGGTCGTGTTAAAACACTTAGGAATCGTAAGCACTTATTGTTGCCATACTGCAGTACCAGAGCTAGAAAAAAAACTGTAGGTGGGTTTTAATTCCACCCACTGTACCCACTTTCAGTTGTTCTTCGCAGACATAGTTGGCTGCAAACGGTTGGATTTGGTGGTGATCTGCCCGATGATTTGTTGTTTCACTGCTGCCTCATGCTGTGCTTTTAGTGGTCTTGTTTTTGAGTATCTATAATCTCCTTGTATGCTGATACTGTTCTCGCTGAAGTCATTGCACGTGATTTTCTGTGAGAGCAAAGCTAGTAGCTTATGTGAATCTTAGCACTGCTATTTCTGTGTTACAACTCCTGCCCCAGGAAGGAGCTGAAGAAGTGGATGTCCCATCCCCTGGTGCAGTACAAAGTCTAGTTGAGTGCTGGTCCATTTGAAGATCTGTTGTCTTTGGTTATCTTCTTATCTTCTCAGTTTCATCTGCATTGAATTCACACACAATTTTTTAAGTAGATAAAATTCAAGAGGGATGTTTGCTTGTGGAAAAGTAGGATGTCTGCCACTTCCATTTTCTGGTAAATTGGATTTTGGAAGTCAAGTCTAAAAAGAACACAATGAGCATTTTATCCTCTCACAGAAGACAGGCTTCAGGCTTCGCTTGTGTTAATAAATGGTATGAGTTTTGTGGCTTGGGCTCAAGCAACAAGAGAAGGCAATAATAATAATAAAGATTCATCCTATCAAACAAATGACGCGGCACTATTTAGTACATCTGATGTTAATCCTAAAATATAGTGATTAGAAAGGTAGAAAAGCTTTATTTTATGCAGGTGTTACTGCTCTTAGGGTGGTGGGTGCTATGAGTTTTGCTTTCAGAACAGCGCTGGCAGGTGGCTTTCCTCACCCCTGCATGTCTGTAGCCTTGTTTTTACAGCCACGCTGGTAACTTTATCCATTCATTCATTTAATTGATAATAATATTTTTAACAAGTGCAACACTCGAGATGGAATTCTGACTTTTTTTTTTTTAAGTAGGTGGAACGCACTGGAAGTGACCTGAATCAAAGCCTAGAATTTAGAAACCCTAGAGAAAATACACCCTTTGCTTCCAATTTTGTACTCCTAATGGAAAATATTCGGGTTTTAATTAGAAAGATTTGGTTTACAGGTATGGAAAATGTGCCAAGGATTCCAGTGAAACCAAGAGTGCTAGAAGAATAACTCACTTCTTGTTAACTGTTTTTTGATCTGACTTCCTTTGCTGTGACAAAAGTTTTTTTCCTGTTCAGCAGTAAGAAGACCAAAGATACAGAGGCCTGCTTCATGTCTGCAGTGTTGAAAACAACTTATGCTTTAATTGTGCTTACCACTGTTGTGTATAAATACCTGCCTACCTGTATGTAACGGTAGTATCTCTGTTTGTTTCCTTTTACAGAGGAGAGTCAAAGATGTCATATCTCCAATTGTATTTGAAGCTTCATACAGCCTTGGGGAACATGTAATAGAAAGAGGAAAAGAGGACAAGGAGCTGCCTCCTCTGAAGCCCGTTCTCCGTTGGAACAAAGGACAGAAGATTGCACAAAGGAATCAGGTCAGGTTTGGCTTATTCTATTTCCTTGTGGCTCTCTCATCTTGAACTGGCAACAGAAGTGGCTGTAAGAAGTGACTGCAAAGCTTAGAGTTATTTGTGCACGGTATTATCCTTCCTGTCATCGATATTAGTGTCTCTGAGAGGCAGTAAAGAATTGTGCTGGCAGTGTTGGGCAGCAAAAGAGAAGGTCACTTGCTTCTTTCAAAGTGTCTGTACTGGGCAGAAAAAGACTGAATGAGGAAAAGGAGGAAAAATCCTGCTCCTCCTAGCCCTTCCCTTTCTGAGGGCAGTTCTCAAGACAGACTTGACCCAGCTCTTCTTTCAGGTTAAAGCTTAGTCTTGGAGGGACGGAACTGAGTTCAGGAAGGGATGCAGGGACTTGTACCTCTGCTGGAGGGAAGAGTGGTGGGTGAAATGAAGAGAACTTTGCCTGGCCCACAGCCTTCATTTATCAAGGGCTTCTCACATTCAGCAATGTGGCAGGGGAAATCCCCTCTGCTGTTGTAATTATAGAAAATGCCTTGCTGAAGTAGAATGTTTCTTTTTGAGAGAAAGTAAAGTATAGGCTCAGCACTGTGTATGTATAGGATCCTATTTTACTCCTGCATTTTCAGAAAACTCCTTCATTATTTTTGCTCAGAACAAGAGAATTCCTTTGGTTTTCAAGCACTTGTCACTTAGAGAATGGGGATCCCAAATGTTCCCTAAGGAAATGAAGTGTACGTGGCTGGGCTGCCTATCTGTTTGTCTGACATGGTCTCACTAGTATCTTTGGAAAATACTGACTGATTTTGAGAGTTTTTTTACAAGGGTCATCAAGACAGTTCTTATGAAGGTACTAAATATTAGGGTTAATGAAAGCAGGCAATAACGTTAAGAAAAGAGGCTGCTGGTGATCTTTTGAAAAGCTCCAGTTTGAGTGTGGTCATTGTAGATGTAGGACAGAGTGCCAAGGAAGGAACCTGCAGGACAATGCCACTTCCTGCTGTGCTGACACTGGAGCATCCAGCCATGAGGCTACAGGCTCTGAATGCAAGTATGACTTCTGTGGCTTGCAGCACCGATTTGAAGAATCACTACAGGCTGAAAAGGACCCTTGGAGGTCCAGTCCCTTGATCAGAGCAGATCCATCTTCAAAGTTAGATCAAGTGTCTTGAAGTTGCATCCAGTCAAGTTTGATTTCCAAAGCGTGCTTACAGAGTTACAAGCTGGCATTGCTTGTGAAATGGAAACCATTTCTTCCTTAAACACTGAAAAGCCCGTCTGGAGTTTAAGACTTTTAACAGTGGATTATTAGGTCTGTTTTTTAACCAGATAGCTGATCTGGCATCATTATCTGTAGCACTGCTTTCTGGTGCTACCTGTAATTATGTTTTGTTGTTCTGAAATCCGCAGATCCCCAAATACTCCTTAAAGAAGGAGCAACTGAAATGCTTGCGGAAGTTTGCTTTGCCACATACATTGGAGTTGGTTTTTTTTGTTTTGCTATAACCCTTTTACTCAGAGAAAAGAGTATTTAAGAATGTTTTATAAGTGAGTGAATGAAGATTAAGTATAATAATTACTTATTTTTATGAAGAATGATGGCGATGCTCTTAAATATCTAAATGTTACCTTGCTGCAAACATACAATGGGAATTTCTAAAGAACTTTGGAATAAGAACAGTGTGATGAAAACTTGGATGTTACATAAACTAAACCGCTTGGACGCTTTACTACAAGGTTTAAACTCCAAAGAGCACATCTTACCCTGCAGGCATACTCTCTGATCAATATTAAAATACCTAAATGCTGAGATTATAAGCAGAAACAAAAATATGTTGGGAATTTCCCTGGCTTGTTTTCTTGTATAATTTGGGTGAGGGAGAGCCAGTTTAACGGCGCTTTTTCATTTGCTTTCCAGATGTTGTTCACTGAGCTTAGTAAGAAAAGGACTATGACACGGGGTGTGCCTTTGAATGCACTTTCAGCTAAGGAAGTGGGCAGAACTTCAGATTAATTGTGGCAGTCATGGTGAGAAAGCCTTGACTGAGCAGCCTCGAGGTACTGACAGGCTCCTCAAAGGCCAATTGCATGGAAAAATCAAGACTTAGTGTTCTCTTTTAGAACTTTTTTTCATCTTGCAAGTAGAAATTGTTTTTCAAGGGGAAGAGGAATAGTAGGAACAAAACTTTACCTAACAAAGGATTTACGTTTCCAGTGAAAACAGGGGTTTTGGAAAAGCCTTACAGTTTGGAAATCCAACTTGATCTAGTGGACGCTGTTTTCAGTGTTTCAATGCCCTCTAAATACTGGGTCTGACTGGCATTAAGATGAGTACTCAGCAAGAGAAGCGGAGGTACCACTTCTTGCTTTAGCAAACAGCACCATTTCAGAAGGGTGGAGAGAGAGACGGATCAGTTCAGTTTTACTTCCAGTAGTGAAGTCTTTCTATGGAGCTACTGGAGTGGGTTTTTTGGAGGTTCTGGACCCTGTATATCCAATAATTGGTGGTGTTCTGAAATCTAAAATGCTCTATCTACTGCTTAAAGGTACTGTTCGAGGTTGGCATTTTGCTAATAGTCTCGGGTGGCTAATTTCTGTGAATGGAAGTAGTGCGCAGATGGTGAAATGAAAGGGAGCTGTGGAGAGAGGGTGAGCCTTTCATTTGTCAAGATCCTACTTCAGCTCTGCTTGACCTGTTTGAAAAGCCAGTTGTGCAGATGATCACCTAGATATGAACTAAAGTGATGTCAAAGCTAAAATGATCACTTTCACTGGAATCTCTGTTTTTCATGACCCAGGTGTTCCCTGTACGTGTGCATGGCTTCCCACAAGGAGAGGACAGCCTTGTGGCTAGCAAACAAAAGGCAGGAAAGCTACCAAGTGGCCTCTTGATGTGAGAGTTAAAGATAATATTGAGTGTGCAAACTTTTTTGTGGCACTTTGCTTCCAGCACATCAAGGAGTCAGCCTGGAAACAGAGTTCATGGGCATGCACCAGAGGGATGGTGTATCCTTTCCTGATGACATGATCACTAAAGAGGATTATGCTGGACATGCATTCTTTAAATCAGTATTACTTTGTATATAAGAAAAAAGTTTAGTCTTGAACAAAAGAGCAAAACAGAGTTAAGTACTTGCAGTAAATGAGTGCACTGATGTGGAGTTTTCATTCAAAATTCATTTACTTATTGATCCCATTTATTTTAAGAGAGCAACTTTAAGTGCAAAAAAAAAAGTTTATATGTAAAAATGAGCATATTATTGACTGATCATTGAAGGGAGTTTCCTTCTGTTCCTAAAACTACTGGCCTCGAAGCAATCAAAATACAAGTAACAATTTGAACTTCTGGTTGGTGAGAGGAAAAGGATCTTCATGGAAATTTCCTAATAAACATTATGCAGTTGTGAGGTTTTATACATTGGTCATTTCTGTAAGCAAAGAGGCTGTAACGCTTCAAAATGCAGTAATAATGCAGTAGAAGTGGCCTGAGGACTCTGTGGCGTGGGATACAGCAACAGCTGTTTCCTCACAAACTTATTTTCTTGGTTCTTGCATATGCTTACCAGAAACTGTGGTTGCTATAGCTTGGTGTCATAGTCTGTGGTAGCAAAAGCAAATCCTTTGGGTTATGTGTACATGTCTATTGATAGATGTCTCGGCAACTTCTGTACAATAGTTAGGTGGAGACCAGTTACATGAAGAGGATGACAGCTGTCCAAGTTGTCAGAGGCTAGGAAGCTTTTGTTCAAACTGAAAACCTCTGATGGGTCAAGAATGGGTGGAGAAACAAAGCTTTTACTGTGAGCGTGTGTTACGAACTTTAATAAAACTTCCCACCCCAAGGATGACTTTCCATTAGCTTTCTCACTGCTTCCCAATCCATTTGCTACCTCTGTCCACTGGAAAAAAATAATAAATCTTCCTACTTCAGGGAAATTAATGTGTATTTAGAACTTGGTTTGGCTTAGTTCATTGTAAGTGGTTTGTACTATAGCATTTATTTTTGTATACCCACTGTATAAATACATGTCAACCAGGAAGGAGGGAGCTCTCCTGCCAAATACAGTGGGGATTTATTCTCTAGTATCCAGTAATGTATCTTAGAGCTTAAAATGCGGCATGCTAGAACTCGGTCTGTTTTGAATACTGTAATAAAATCACCTGCTGTTATGTGGATGGAGACACCATTTTGTTATAGGAAAATATTCTCAGTAGGTTTAATTGCGTCAGCGTCTTCAGGATTTTGGGAACGGTCTGTCATAAAACTGCTTATAAGTTGTAAGAGAAAATGTTTAGGACATTCTGTTCCCAGCTATGTCAGACTTGCAGTGAGAGTCTGGGTATAGTGCAGTATCTTTGGTGTCTGTGCGGCCGCTCGTCTCTGGGATAAACTTCACCTTTTTAAAGCAAAGTGCTATTTTTGGAAATATTTGTCTTTGAGCAGCTAACTTAAAGCTGACTAATTAGTTACACATAGATTAGCAAACTTGACAGGTATGAGAAAATTTAGAAGGATTTTGGTGAAGCTGAGTTATGAACACCTTTAGTAATTTTGACTTGCTGCATAAATATTGGCTTTTTCGTACTTGTAAGACATCCCCCCACTCCCAGCATCTCACACTGAGCACAAAGCAACAGTGGGTTTGCACAGACTGAAATGCAGTGTGGTCCAGGTTTGTCAGTGGTACCTTCTCCAAAACAGAGATGCCTGTGTGCTTGGATCAGGTTTCATCTCTGCCAGCAAACTGGGCTGTTTCTGGTGTTTCTCAGTGCAGGAATGACATCTCTGTCCTGCTTAGCTGCTGGAACACCTTCCATATCAGCTACCACGTTCCCCAGGCAAGGCTCATGAGCTTGGGTGCTTCAAGGGCATTTTCCTGTCTTGGAGGCCAGGACAGTCTAAATTACTGGTACACTGAAGCCCCGATGGCTTAGCATATCCGTCAGGGTGAATGGAAAGAGTGGAGACTCTTGGATCCAAGTTGAAGGAGGGAAGATTTAGGTAGGATGTTAGGGGGAAGTTCTTTACAAGGAGAGTGGTTAGGCCCTGGAACGGGCTGCCCAGGGAGGTTGTGGATGCCCCGTCCTTGGACGTGTTTAAGGCCAGGTTGGACGGGGTCCTGGGCAACCTGATCTGAATGTGTATGTTTGGTGGCCCTGCTAGGCAGGGGGGTTGGAACTACATGATCCTTGGGGTCCCTTCCAACCCAGGTGATTCTGTGATTCTGTGTGAGACTGTTTTACACCTGGGCACACAGGAGGTCTTTGGGAGACTGCAGAGTCAGCCAAATTGCTGTGCTCCAGATGAAACTTCTTGGCACTAAATTCCCTTTCCTCCTTGGGTTTCCAAATTCTCTTTTGCCTTTATTCTTGCAGTCTGTGCCATCATTACTGCTTAATCACCACTGTTCTTCCATCAATTGAGGTGGTTTTGCTACAAGTGCTGATTCCTACTCCTTCCTATGCCCTCCCTTAATTAGTGCCTTTCTTTTGCTCTGACCAAATTTGTCTCGAGTCAGTTCTGAACTGGCAGGGATTGGGTGCTGTTCGTGCCAGGACATCTGGGAAGGATGGGGGGAAAGACCCACCCTGAGCATGTGCTGGATTAAGCTGAGCATTGCATTTGCCTGCTCTCTTTTGTTGAATGGTGATAATGAGGAAAGATTTACAAGTCTGGATGAAATTCAGTACTGAGTGAGAACAGCAGGTGTCCAGATGTGTTACTGTACCTCCGAGGTGTTTATAAGCAAACCTGCTGAAGTAAGAATTAGTGGAAATTGACATCTCTGCTGGTATCCATGTTTCTATAAGCTTGTTCTTGAGCAATGACAGGCTTGGTCAGTAATGGTCCAGCTTGTTTACATTGCTGTTTGAAAGTACAGGCCAAACAGCGTAATGCATGGGACATAGCCTAGATCTCATGGGCTTCCTAAAGAACAACAGCCAGTATCACACACGTGTGTGTGTGTGTGTGTGTGTGTGTGTGCATATCTAGGTACACACAGATAGACACCTTCACATGTAAGCTGGCTGTACATGCCAGGGGGAATCACACTACAAGGTGATCTTGTCTGAGATCTGAGCACAAGCATTATCTGATTTAGCTTATAGATTCTCCAAATACATAGACAAGGCAGTGAGAGATGATCACATGAACTGAAATTCCTATGGGGTAATTTCTGCAGCTCCCTGGAACAGCGTGCATTTCATTCCCATACCTCTCTGTGGATGGAGAATTCTAAGTGGAAGAGATGGAGATCTTCTAGTTATGTGTGGAATGTTAAAAACAAAAATCATAATATACTTGAAAAGACACACAGACAGGTGACAACCTTCAGGAGGCTAGGCTTCATTAGCTCTCTTCAGACTTTTTCAGCACTTAGATGAAAGATCAGTGGAACTTGGAATACCCAACATCTGGAGAATAGTTGATACGGTAGTGTTAATACTTTCAGCTCAGAATGCCTCAGTGCTGGCAGCTTAGAGCAGCATTCATAAAAACAAAAGCACTGAAGGGCAGGTGGATTATAGAAGACGACTTCTCTGTATCCTTGGGAGTGTAAGTGAGCTGAAAGTAGACAAAAATTGCTTATCTGATCATTTTAAAACACTTTTTTTTGTTTTTTCAAACTATCATCAGTTACCACCTTTTTGTTGCATTTTTATTTATGTTTTCAATTATTCCATTGCATCATCAGCAATACTTTTAACTCATATGTGAAAATGTTAAGAGTATAGGAGCATACTTGGTAGTGGAAATAACAAGACTTTGGAATAGAAAATGTTCTCATTAAAAACCCTCCTGAGATGATATAATTGAATTACTCTGTAGTCATTGAAAATAAATGGAAGATTATTTAGGATGAGTCAGGAAATATATTGAGAAATGTGCTACAGAAGTCCATCCTATAATGGTATTGGGAGATGGAACAATAATTAACCCAATAAGTCTTTCTCATCTATTGTTCTGTGGATTTATAAGGTCTGAAATCCTGTGAAATGAGAACACTTTTTGGCTGATTTGAACTGCTAATAATTTCAGAAAGAAAAAAATTGCCTCAGCCTGAAAAATGAGTGAGTCAGACTAGAAATCTAATACAGCTCCAAAAGGCTGGGAGTGTATTTCTATTGCCACCAATTGTAATTCTTCACCCCAGGAGAATACGAGAACAAAAAACTGCATTATTAAAATTCACTCACTGCTGTGAGGAATAACTAATACATAGGTTCATCAGTACATGCTTGTGTTTGATAGCTAACAGGTTTCATGCCTGATCTTTTCTGAACAGCTGATTCAATTTGGGAGTAATTGTAAGTAATAACACTTGAGTGTTCTCTCTCCTTAGTGCTCCAGCTCGGTTTTCAACACTTAGTGAAAGGTGTAAATAGCAGGATATAGCTGGAATAGGGGAGAAATTATTGTATTTGGCCTTAGATGGCTTTATGAACGTCAGTCACAAATTGTGAGCCTTAGGCCTGGAGTCCTCTGCTGTGTAGAGTGGATGAATTTCTCTGTCTCCTTCCTCAGCTGCAGAAGTTCCACTTGTGTTGTGCATCCCTGTTAGTACAATACAATGGTTATTATCAGTCAGTTTCTGCTTTCTGATACGAATGCATTAGAAGTGAGCCAGGAAACTCCCCAAGCTCCACATACACTTCATCAGAGCACGCTTTCCCACCAAGAAAACTGATGCTCACCTCCATCCAGTGCCCCACACAGCACCAGCACGACTCTGGTTTTGTGATACCATTCTTCTATATGCTTACAACTCCCCTCATACTCCTGCCTTTGCCCTGTGATTCTCTGCCACTCGTTACAGGCATTGGACGTATTGTATATTCTTTTTTTAGCTTGCACTCCTGATGAAATCCTAGAGAGCTTTTCAGAGTATTAATTACTTTTCTACTGAGAATTTAAATCAGCTTGTTTGCACTTGGCTTAGCAGGATATTCGAGTGGATCATTCCATGTATACTAAAGCGTAAGATGTCTGAGAAGCAGCAGTAACTATTTTTTTTATTTGAGGTCAATAGATACACAGATAATGGCTCTATTTGTCAGGCAGCTGGAAAATGGAAAGACAAAATAAAGCTCTGAAGTCAGGCTTCTGTATCTGTGTAAGCACATTAATTTCCCAAGTCGTAGGTTTGTAAAGCCGTAACATAGGAAGTAGTTCCTGGAGAAAGCAGAGAGATCTGCTTACTGGTCAGTACTTTTGAAATCCAATCACACTACCTGCTCCTTAAATAAGTAACTTCATCACATAACATGCTAACAGCCATTGCATTAGGATGTAAAATGTAAAAAGTTATTAGCCTAACAAGCCCTCTCATTCTGCATCCCTGAAGTAGCAGAGCTTTTGTGTTACTGATGTGATACAGTTGTTAAGTCATCCCTACATATAACCTGAGTTATCCTGAAGTGTGTGGCACAGATCATGCAGTTAAAGGGGTTGATCCTCAAGTTACTGAAGACCAATTCTGCCATGTTGTAAAGGATGCACTACAAACTTGTTGTGGACTGATTTGTGATGAAGCAGTTAAAGATGTAATCTAGAGTGAATTCTGTCATCTAAACTGCAAATCATCGTGCTTTCAAGAGTTCTTTTGAAAATCTCATTTCTGCCCCTTCTCATCAAGCGTTGTCCTTCACCTGTCGCTTTCCCTCATCTCTGAAAAGCTGGGTGCAACGCCTACAGAATACAATATTGGCAGCCTCTCAGAGTGTGATGGCGTGTTTTGGCTGAGACTTGAAATTTTCACGTGCTTCCCTAAATTTTGGAGGGTTGAATGTCTTGAAATACTTTTTTCTCTGCTTATTGGATAACTTCCAGTACCTTCTGTGGGCTGGAGCACCATAAACACAGGTTTTTTCACTTTCCTCTGTCCAGTTCTCTTCTCTGCTCCCAAAAACTTAAGTTTAGATAGCATTTAAAGAATCCGAAGGAATTTGTCTAGTCAGGTTTGAAACCCCACATCATGTTCCTCTGAGCAGAGCTCTCAGCACTGGGCTGAAATTGGGCTCACAGAATGGCCAGGGTTGGAAGGGACCTCAAGAATCATTAATCTCCAACCCCCCTGCCACATGCAGGGCCACCAACCTCCCCAATTAATACCAGACCAGGGCTTCTTTTCATTTGTTTTCCTGTTGTCATTTCTCATCAGTCCAGTATCAGCAATAAGGAGGATATCTTCCTGCCAGCTTTGTGCTTAAGGATGTTTAGGATGTATGGATTCATCCTATTATTTTGTGGAGCTAAGGACTGTAGATTTGGCCTGGCCCCCGGACCACAAGAAGTAGCATTTAATCCACCACCTCTCTTCAAGGGGCAGACTGGACATGAAGATACCTGTTAGGAGGCTCTGAATGCCTGTCTACACACATCCTCTTCCCTGTCATTTTGCTCTAGGTCTCTCCTTACTGTCCATTTATTGTGTATATATGCCTGTATTCGCACTTGATAACAAGTATGCTTTAATGTAGTACCCTCTGGAAGACTTGGGCAGCAGCTGTCTCTGCTGATCTTTCAAGATTAGCAAAGATCTGTCACACTCCTTGATGATGAACAGTTTTCCACCCAGAAAAGCAGCCAGGCAGAATATCAGAACACCATGTTTGTTTGGGATGTCTGATGACTTGCTGAAACTGCTATAGAGCAGCTCCCTGTAGTTGTTGGGTTCTGAGCAGCAAGGGAGAATACAGGGAAGAATCACTGGATCTGCTGTGTGCTGTGCTGGGATTGCAGGAAGGCTGACAGACTTGCTGTGCACACATAGCTTTAGCTCTATGTTTACCAGTAAAGTCATATCCCAGAAGCACTGATATTATTCAGCTTGTCCTACTGAGCACTCGCACACCTTTTTGGCTTTTGGAAATGGCAGACAGAAGTTTGATGACATTCAGATAAGAAATGCAGCTGCGTTTCTGATTCAGGACAACAAATGTGAGCTTTTCTGGGAGCTTTTCACAACCTTCCCACCAAACATAAAAATCTTCTTGAATAAAGAATCTTCCTGACCATCTTTGATGATCTGTGAGATGCTTGGTACAACTAAAGTGGAATCTGGTAAGAATCATTTGAGTTTGAACTTCTGTAAAACCACTGCTCCTCTTCACCTTAGGTAACAGCAACTACAGAAATTATGTAGTGTTTCTATTGCAGAATGGCTGTATTTTCTTCTACTTCCCTCTTGCCTGTTCCGAATAATATGTATGAAAGTTGATTATTTTCTTCAGCATTTTGAATATGTGAAGACCTCAGTAAATCCCTAAAATTGTTATTTTAAAGTCAAGGCCACTTCAAAAATTATTTAGAGCTAAAAATAGTGATTGTATTGTAATAGAGCTTATGCATATCCTAACTCCAGATTCCTGCTCCTAGAGTGTGCAGTGTTGAGTTAGGTATGGTTTCTAGTCTGAAGAGATCACAGCACAAACAGACCAACTGAGAGTACAATAACAGAATATATGAGCACTGTTTGCAAGCATTATGATAACTTAATGTGTTTACCCCTTAATTCTTTAGGAAGTATTCAAGCAGGCAGGAATCAGTCACCTGGAATGGCAGAAGAAACAACAGACTGGGGAAGGAAAGGCTCAAGTTAGCAGAGAAAGGGAGTGGAGGAAACAGGACTGAGGAGCTACTGGGCTGAGGCTCTAGCAGGCACACAAAAAACAAGAGGTGGAATAGAGGCATGACAAGATCTATTCAAACCAGGGAAATACTGCAGAATGGCAGTATAATCCAGAGATATCATTAGCTTCTATGGAGCTGAACAAGCAATAGCTGCCCAGCTGGGTCCTAGCAGCTGAACGGACTGGAGATCTTTTCTCCCTGTCTCCTCAAACCAGAATGAGCCCAAGATTTTCCATAGAGGCAGAGAATTCACTGCTAGTCATTCACAAAACTGGGGACTCTTCTTTCTTTCTATCTATCATCTCAGTGCTATATAGGAACTCGAGTTTTATGATGTAAGATATGCCTGATGTTTTACAGAGAAGCTTGCTGTCCAGTGCATGGTGTGTTGGAAGAGATACATGCTCAGTGGTTTCAGAAAAATGAGATGTTTGTTCATTCTTTCTGAAAAAGCACTACTATAGATTTAGTAATAAAATTCCAAGATTGTTAGGTAGTTACTTCAGTATATTTACAGTACTTGGTTCTTTTAAAAGTGCAGATCGTATCTCTGATCACTCTGTTCTGTTTGCCAGGATTTCTGCAGTGCAAATAGGGAAACTGTCAGGCAAGAATATTTTTACAGTTTATTTTTCTTCGTCCTCTGAAGGTCAGAAAGTGTTTCCTATATATAGGTACTAAAATTGTTGAGGATTGGCTCTGAGGACTTTTGAAACTGTACCTCTGAAACATGCCATGTTTTGAGAGGGATGCTTTGAGCCAGTTCCTGACCCCAGGCTATTGGGATTCTTGTTCTCTGACCCCAAATAAAGTCTCTTATTAAGGAGGAAGAATAAGTTCAGCCCTTGTGTTTCAATGATCACTGATTTCCATATCTGAGGTTTTGAGAAAGTAAAAGATGGGAAAGTAAAACTAAAGGACAGAGTAAACCACTCCAAATGTACTGGCCCCTCCCAGATGTCTTTGTTCTGTTTGTGATTTAGCATAACATACAGAGTAGTTTGATATCTTCCAGTCCAACACTGACTGCCTGTTCACACCTATGTGGAGGACTCTAACCATGCAGAAAAAAGGGAACAAGCTGCATCCTTACACAAGAGTCTTCCTGAGAGAATGAAGACTAAAACATCTTCATGCTGTCCAGACTTAAGATTCAGAGTCTTTCTCCAGTGCTGATGTAGCCAGGCAGAGATTGTCAAACACGTATTACCTCCATCTTCTTTTAAATGAGTCTGACCATTGTCTGTGTCATGCATAAATTTGCTGTCTCTTTGCATTTATGTTTGAAATGTATTTACTTCGGTGATAAGCCAAAGCCTGTAGATGGGAATATTCATACTAAAGGAAGAAACCAATTGAGTCTCAGGTTTGTGTTGGCAATGCTCATTTAAGGTATTGGTCCCTTGAATACTTGCTGAACTGAAGAGCATTACATATTGGACAGAATGAATCCACCAGCCTGCTCAAATGCTCAGGAAGATCTCACTCTCTGTTCCTAGCAGCATGGGAAAATAGCCATGATCTTGACATCATTTCTTGGATGGATTTCATCATTTCTTGGATGCTAGGAGCATGTTCCCATTCTTTAATTTCACTAACTAGTGGCTGCCTTAGTTAACCATGGCAAACTGCTGTAGATAGATCCTAGAGTATTGCTGGTATGTAACTGTCTGTACTTTTTTGTTGCTTGCAGGATAGCAGAACAAATTGCAACAGATCACATGATCTTAAAGCATTTCTAAATAAATCCTTATCTTTAATGTAGGCCAGTGAATGTTTGAATTACTTCCTTTCTTCCTTTCTGGGACCGAGAGCAGTTTAATCAGTAACTTTTTCATTTTCATGCATATGTTTTGGAAGGAGAAAACAGGGTGCCAGAAATACCTTCTTTTCCTTTGGACCTTCTTTTTCATCTACAAGAGAAGGGAGGCAGTTCTGATAAAGATGAGATTTGGCTCCCCTTGAGTTTCATTGGCACTCACACCGTATGTTCCCATATCACAGATTTTGGTGGGTTTTGAGTTCATCCAAACATGTTGCCGTTTTGTGGGTGTTTCAATCTTATTCTTTTCAAGCTGTAACAGTTTTTTTCTGTTTTCCACAGACTGTTTTTGAGAGGAATTGTCAATCTGAGGACTGTGCTGCTGACCTGAAACTTCAGGGCAAATTACTGCTATCTAGGTGAGTAGGTGAACTTTCTCTTTTTGTTCTTTCTTAGACGCTGGTACACCATTTGTTTATGTAAGATGTGTTCAAAACTCAAACTACAAATGCAGACATCTTATTCCAGACTAGGGTGTTGGTGATGATATCATGTCTAGTGCAGTAAGTGTGCACAGAATCAGAACTGTGGTATTGGGTTGGGTGCATGCACAGGGCAAGACCTGTTCTCAAAGAGTTTGCAGTTGCAACAGACAAAACCAGTGATAGCGTAGTGGAGAGGGAGAGGGAAGGTTAATTCTGTCCAAATTAAACACCAACGTGTTCCATATCATTTTTAAAAGATGATAAAATACTGTTTGTGACATGGTAGAAGTAATCTGCATGGAGAAAAGCATTTTTGTTTAGAAAAAGTGTCATGGAGCGTTTTAAAAACTATGTTTAAGGATGTGATTTTTTTTGCCCTTTTTAATTTCTGAGCTTGTATTTTTCCTAACTAATTCTGCTCCTGTCTTTTTGTGAGTACCTCGGAGGTGTCTGATTTCACTTTCTTCTGAGATAATAAACCTAGTCAAATAGTCCAGAGGTAAAATTTATGTTCTGTCCCTTGAGACTGGTGATCCTAGGAAAACGCCTATTGTTTTGCCAGGACAGTTATTCAATTTCTGGATAAATCAGGCTAAAGGTGAACTACAAGCACCGTTTCTGTTTCCTTTTTTTTCCAGCTTTTTAGCACATTTTTAGAAATGGGAAATGCTGATGTAAGTGATTTAATTGTGTTCCAGAGGTTTTACTGTTTGCAGATGCTTGCTTTGCTTCAGGTCAGGAAAGAGAGGGGAAGAAATTCTGGTTGTTAAAAAAAAAAAGAAGAAAAAAAAAAAGTAATAGGAGATGTGCACACTTTATGAAAGTGTACAGCATGCTGTAACTGTAGTTGGAGAAGAAACTGAACCAAAGTCAAATCCATGAAGTTATGGACTTAGCCAGACACGACTGAAGTCCACAGGAATGTTTTGGGGGATTGGCTGGGAGCAAGGTTAGGTCTCAGGTTGCAGTGTACAAGCTTTGTCTGTGGTTAGTCTGGGTTTTTGACCTTTCATTAGGTCTTAGTAGTGAGAAAAATGTGTTTAGAGTAGAGGTGGAAACCTGTCTGTGTGTAGTGGGGAAGCGAGTGAGGGGGTTTGTCCTGCAATTGATGAATAATCAATTAAAAGCGCATTATAAAAACTTGTCAGCCACTGTGTGGGAATCAGTAAGAGCTGTACTTGTGACTGGAGTATCAGACTGTTTACTTTTATGGCTGTTATTTATGTTATCCTGACAATATAAAAGCCACAACTGTCAAAAAAGCTGAGGATATTCAAATGCAGCTTCTGTGATCGTATAGCGAAACGTCGAAGGAGCGCTCTCAAGCTGACTTTGTTCAGTGACATTCTGAAGTTCTGTTTGAAGTAAACAGGATGTCATAAAATCTATCACGTCCACACAGAATGGGTTTTCTTTAGGTGAAGAGCTGCATGAACTCCAGCTGTTAAGAATCATAACACAGTGAGTTATGTCTGAAGAAAAGAGATTTATTTTTAGCGGTCTGTAAAAATTCAAAAGCATGCGTAGGTTCTGATTGTAGAGGACTGGTCCTCTGGAAGATTGCGCTCATCTTTTCAGCGCCATGCATCTCATGCTAGAGACCTCTCTCAGACTTTTTTCAGGTATTTTGTGTTTATGCTAATTGTGTGTGAAAAGGTTTGTTTTAATGTGTTTGTTTTTGGAAGAGCGTAAAAGGTGAGTCTTACTATTGGCAGCTGGGAATTGAGTGACTTTATTAGCAAAATTTTCACAATGCCTTATTTTACACAGTTGTGTCGGACAGAAATTGGTTAGGAATGAAATAAATTGAATGTAGCTAAAACAGGTACTCCAGTAGATTGAGGTGAACAGAATGTCTATGGGAAGACAGTATGTGCATTGTGTCAGGTATACAGCAGCTCCTTGAAGGTCGTTGCTGGACGCGTGGATAGGGTGATGTGGTTGAGATCACTTACCTGACCTTCAAAAAACTTTCATTAGGATTTATCCCCAAAGATCCATGAAGAAAGTAAGTTGCCCAGGCTAAGAGGAGTGGTGGTTAAGTGTTACGACCTAATTAAAAAGCAGTCAGCAAGGGGAAATATAAACAGTCTGTTTTCCTGGTGGGGAAACTTCCACGAGTGTTTGAGTTGTGGCCAGAGGTATTCATGGTACTCAGAAATGATTGGGGAAATCTGCTAAAAATGAGTAGCAGGGTGGTGAAGTTTGCGAACCATATCGAGCTGTTGGGGTAATGAAAGAAAAAATGAGGAATGTTTTTAAGCAACCTGTGGCTAATCTGTGGAGTTTGCTGTTGAGGATGTTGTAGAAGTTGAGAATTTAAATGGTAGAGAAATGACTAATTTGAATGCTGGAAGCTGCAGAAATGTATCAGGAGAATAACATGATATGATGTCCTTGTTATTCTATGGGCCTCTGTTTTAGACATGGTTGGGTATAGAATCACAGAATCACAGAATCGTAGGGGTTGGAAGGGACGTCCAGAGCTCATCGTGTCCAACCCCCTGCCAAAGCAGTTCCCTACAGCAGGTCGCACAGGTCGGCATCCAGGCAGGTCTTGAGGGTTCTCTGCTGGGTGGACGGACTTATTCTGGCTGTTCTCACAATTTTTTTCATTAATTTGTGGTGTGTTCGAGCCAAAAGCTGTACAGAATGCTGTATACTGTAAGGCATAGTTTTGTCCATCCCAAGCTGTCAAATGTGTGCTGTTCAGAGCAGTTGAGCTCATATTACGTTATCATCAAGAGAACTGCTTGCTGAGGTCACGCTCAGGAAGTCAGGAACTACACAAGCTCCACCAATTTCCAGTTCACCTGGGCTATATTTCAATCACTAGGCTTACCCAGTGGATTAGGACTGCACGTGGCTTTGAAGGTACTGAACATACTGAGTGACTGATCTAATGTGGCATTTCTTGGGACACTCCTTCTCTCCCTAAATTTTAACCAGCCACCTCAAATGGGGGCCAGTTACTCTGAGAAATAACAGACAGCATGACCAGGTGACAAAAGTGGTCAAACCAAGCAGATACATGTGTGAGTTGGAAACTGCTGTTCTGACCAGATACGGCTGGGTTTGCCTCGTTGTTTCCTGTTGTTTCTTGTTGGAGCTGCTGCAAGTGGAAACTGTGCTGCTGGGTGAGCTGAAATCCTTCCCTGTGCTGCTGGTAGTGGGGAGGAGAGGAGCAAAGGGCATCAGAGTGGAAAATAATGAAGCCCTAATAAAAAATTTAGAGATGATTTGGGTGGGTGATAAGCTTATGATTCCAATGTTCTGTGTTTTTTAAAGTATTTCTACTAGAGTGAAAATTGTCCTTGGAAGTGTGAGCTGAAGACTGAGGTTCCATGCTGCAATGGAATAAAGACAAGCTCATAGAATTGCACTTATTTTGAGTAGAAAAGGGCATGTTTTCAGTTATCAAAGGAATCTTATTAAGGCTCGATTTCAGTTTACAGATGGATCTCTTTAGGGCTTGTCCTCTTTCATTAGCATACGTTTGTATGTCAACCCACCACAATTCGTTGTAAGTATTGTGGGATGATGTAACCAGCCTCTTCTTGCTTGTGGCAGATGACATGAAGGGCAGGTCACAGAGTGCGGTTTGGCAGGCTCAGACTGGAGAATGTGAAGAGCTTCCTTGCATGGGTGGTTTGTGCTGCACTGGGGAGAGGTGTGCAGAGATACAAGATTCTGGCATTCTGGATTCCAGGACTTGGAGAGTCCCAGCTGGCCTCATCTGCGGCTGAGAATAGTTCTGTGTCAAAGAGCAGGATGGCTGCTATGGCCTAAAAAGCAAAATGCAATCAAAGAGTGTTCTGTTGGCTGTTATTTTTAAATACATTGTTTAATTTTATGAATATATTTACTGCATATCATACTTGACTTGAATGCCTCACTCTGTTTTCTCAACACAGCAGATGTCTTCTCCATCAGGCTTCTGTAGCAAATACCATGTTTTTATTGAGACTGTCTGTAGCTACTTGTTTAGAAGCTGAACTGCATCTGTTTCCTCAAGATGTGTTGGGGAAAACTATGAAATGTGTGTTTTGTGAAGGATTAGGCATCCCTAGCCTTTAAAGTTTGTTAATCCATTCCTCCGGTTCTTTATATGGAAGGCAAGCACTCTGATCTTTTAAGAGTAATTACTTAAAAGGGCTGAGAGAACAGAGTTCATGTGGACACAAATCTGGTTTTGCTCCAGTGTCTCATTTGTGCAGACAACTAGCTACAGAGGTAATAGCAGTTTTCAAGACCTGTTTATACCTCTGTGGGAACCAAGTGAAAATCATGGAGAAGACATCCAGGTGACAGTAAGGCTGTTTGGAAAAACAGGCGTTCTTCCTGCTGTAATAAAGCAGCTTAAAGAACAGAGCAGAATGGCAGGTTCCTGATTTAGGGAGGAAATCCTGTCTCAATGTGTACATGACACTGACAGCTCACGTGCTGCAATGAGTAGAGCAGCTTCACAGAAAACAAACAGCAGCAGCAGAAAGATGCTGCAGCATGTTAGGGAGCTGCTGCATTCCAGCCTGAGCTGTGTGCATGGTGTGTAAATTAAGGTTGTAAGGGATGGGTCAGTCAGCCTCCTGGATGTAAAAAGATGTAATCAGTATTGCTGAGCAATTTCAGGAGAAAGTTGGTCTTCCATATATTTACGTGATGTGAGGTTGTCCTCATCTGTCATTAGAAACAGCTTTACTCACCCATTGGAACACTTATTCTTACGTTTATGCAGCCTTTTAAACACATTGGCTTTGGAACTTCTTCAGATGTTCTAGATCACTTGTTAGATTCAAATTTGTCTTACTTCCCTACAGACTAGTTGGGATTCATATCTGTACTTCTGCAAACTGTTTATTTTGGAAAAGTCAAATTGGAAGTACAAGCTGTTGAAAGCCAAAGAGGCAACAGGTGCATTTGCAGAGATTTTTAAGGTTTTGCAAATTGATTTCATTTTGCATTGGAGTGAAAGCTTTTTTGTGTGCAGTGGAATTTTGGGGAAATGTCCTTTTCCAGCTAAAGGTCAGGCTTTTGATTTGGGCCATCTCTGCTTCTGCCAGTCCCTCTGGAATTAGCCAGAGGAGAGGCAGAAACTCGGTGTGTCAAAAATTTCATCTAGCTTGAATTGTTTCCATTTTAATAAAACAATGATTTATGAAGAAAAGATATTTTCCAGATATCTCCTAGTTAGCTCCATAGAAGCTTATTTTTTCCCTTTCAAGTAAATTCCTTCCGTGGCTTACTAAAATATTAACATGTTTTCTGCCAGTACTTCTTTTGCTTATAAGATATGCTTTATCTATCCTGCATATGTCTCTGCTTGAGTGATCTTCTGAGGTGTAACCTCAGAGCTAACCCAGGCCTCACTGAAGACACCTGCGTCACTGTTTAAGGACTTGTTGGATGAGATCTCCTAGGAAGCTGTCCTTAGAGACAAAGGAGTGGAAGAAAGATGGCTACTCTTCAAGGCTGCCTTTCTGGGAGCACAAGAGCTCTCTGTCCGTCAGAATAAGAAGGCAGGGGAGGCAGGAAACCAACATGGCTTGGCAAGGACCTGCTGATCAAACTGAGGGGAAAGGAAGAGGTTGTACCAGCTGTGGAATCACAGAATGGCAGGGATTGGAAGGGACCTTGAAAGATCATTTTGTCCAGTCCCCCTGCCAGAGCAGGAACACCAAGATTAGTCACACAGGAATGCATCCAGGTGGGTTTTGAATGTCTCCAGAGAAGGAGACCCCACAGCACCTGTGGGCAGCCTGCTCCAGTGTTCTTTTACCCTCGCCATGAAGAAGATTTTCTAGTGTTTATGTGAAACCTCTTATGCTCCAGCTTGTACCCATTGCACCTTGTCCTGTCATTGGATGTCACTGTGGCTGTCAGGAAACAAGGGTATGTCAACTGGGGAGAATATGGGGATGCTGTCCGAATTTGGAGAGTGGGGATTAGGAAAGCCAAAGTGCAGAAAGAACTGAACTTGGTGAGGTATGTTAAAAAAGCAAGATGGGATTCTATAGTTACACTGGCCAGAAGAGGCAGGCCAAAGAGAATGTACCTCCTATGGTAAATGAGACAGGGGAACTGACTGACAGATATGGAGAAGGCTGGGGTACTAAATGAGTTTTTTGCCTTGATCTTCACTGGCAGCCAGGATTCTTATATTTCTCTTGTCCCTGAAGCTCGTATCCCTGTGCTTCTAGGTGGGAACTGGGCGAGTAAATCCCTGCCACTGTAAAGGCAGGGCAAGTCTGAGACTGCTTCGTGAGACTGAATGTACACACATATATAGATCTGGGGCTCCCAGGGTCCTAAGGAGCTGACTGATGTGGTTGCTGAGCCACACTCCATCATATTTGAAAAGTTGTGGCTATCAGGCCAAGTCCCCAGGGACTGGAAAAAAGTAAACATCATTCACATTTGCAAGAAAGGGGAGAAGAAGGACCTGGGGAACATTTGGTGGGGACGGGAGGGAGCAAGCAGCTTGGAAGGCCAGTGGTATCCTTGGCTCCATCAGAAGAGGGGTGAAACAGGTGGCCAGCAGGGACAGGGAAATGATTGTCCCTGTCTCCTCTGCCCTTGCCCCATCTTGAGTACCACATCCAAGCGGGAGGAAAGATGTGGAGCTGTTGAAAAGGGTCCAGAGGAGGGCCATGTAGATGATCAGTGGGCTGGAGCGCCTCTCCTATGAAGACAGAGGGAGCTGAGCTTGTTCAGCCTGGAGAAGAGGAGGCTGTGAGGAGACCTCATTGCAGCCTTCCAGTATTTAAAGGTATTATAAAAAGGATGGGAATCAACTTTTTACTTGGGTGAATAGTAGAACAAGGAGGAATGGTTTTAAATTCAAGGAGGGAAGGTTTAGATTGGATGTCAGGGGGAAGTTCTTCACAGAGAGAGTGGAGAGGTGCTGGAACAGGCTGCCCTGGGAAACCTGACCTAGCACCTGATTTGGAGCTTGGTGGCACTGTCTGTGGGAGGGGGGTTGGAACTTGCTGATCCTTGGGGTCCCTTCCAACCCAAGCCATTCTGTGTTTCTATGATCACCACCTTGTCAGTTTACTGAGCTTTGGAACAATTCCAAAGTTTATAAGCATAAGCATGATTTGTATTAGTGGATAAAGAATAATTTCATATAAGTAACTAGATATGCAACTGATAGAGGCATGTGGTTATTTTGCAAATATTATGCATGGCCACAATAAAGAATATTTTCACGAACCTATTAAAATCAGAGGTCCTCCTTATGGTTCACTAGACAGATGATCAGACTCTAAGCACCTAGATTTAAAGAATGAATCTCAGCAATTTCATATTGACTTGTCAAATTATTGCAGAACCTGAACTGAAGGAATCCAGAAGCTGTAGGAAAAAAAGCATGTGTTACGACAGCTTTGTCCAATTTGTTTTTCACCAGCACAAGATGTGACAGCGTAGACCATAACTGAGTGCAGTAACAGTGCAGATGTTCAGTGCCTTCTAAAGGAAAGAGAAGTAACATCAAATTCTGGTCAGAAGGATTAAAACTGCTCAAGTGTATCTCATGAATACAGTAGACTTTCAAAGAATTTTTTTTAAACAAAAAGGTTTTCACAGGTCAGAGGCTTTTTAAACCCATGGAGAAAAGCTGCAAGATTGTGATTTAATGTGGGAAGCAAAGTTGTTTCATAAATTTGACCAGACTCACGCCTCAGCACTTATCTTCCTTTGATCACACAGCGGGATTTTGTTTCCAGAGAGGCATCACATTTCATGGGCTGCCCCTTGTGGTTTTGTGCCTCTGAAGTGCATCTTAACAAAATAGTCGTGATGAGGAAAAACAATATCCTTTCATTTGGAGCTTAATTACACATTCTGATAATATCTGCTTTTCCCTTCCTCTTCATTCTTTGCAGATTAATTTGTTTTCGCTTATCTTTCATTGCACAAACACTTTCAATGATATTTTTAACAATCTATTTACCCTCGACAAGCTACTTTAAATAGCAGAGCTGGTCAAATGGAGCTAGTTTGCTGCCTTGTGAAGAACAAGAAAAGAAAGACGAGCAAATTTAGCATGCCTATTGCTGGAAAAGTGCTCGTGAGCTTTCAGTCCAGACCACATGTTCATATGGCTGTGTACTGGCATGGATATTCCCAACTTTTGGGATGCAGATACCAAGCTTTAACCCAATCCCTTTGCAGTCATGTACTGCCCAAAGGTTATTTGGTCTTGCCTGAGTACTGAGCCAACTCCAGATATTTTAAAGTGCCAAAAGAGTGATTACAAGGGAGAAGGAATGGAAAAACATTGGAAGAATGGAGTGGTTGTGAGTAGGTTGCTTCCTGCTTTCTCAAGAAATTATGTTTCACTCTTTGATTTTAAGTGATTTCATACAATGTAATTTAATACTACCTCAAAGTAATTTGGTGCTCTGTAAAGGTTGCTATGAAAATGCTTATGTCATTATATCAAACAATAGATACAGGCCACAAAATCCCTACCTGTGTGACCTGATGCAGGCTACCTGCTTTAGCAGGGAGTTTGGACTCAATATCTCTTGAGATCTCTTCCAATCCCTGCAGTTCTGTGCTTCTGTGAAAACATCATCATGACACACTGTGCTTCACCCAACACAGTGCCATCAGGGTGCGAAATTTCAGGTGTAGCATCTCATGAGTGCTTAATTTCTGCAGAGCTGCCAGATGAAAGCCACTTAGGAGTGGAGAGAGCCTGCACCCAGCCTCTGTGCAGGTCACATTTGAAGTGCAAGTTTACATCTGTATTAATGATAATTTCATTTTGTTGTTGTTGTTATTTTTTTTCCTTTTGTTTTTGATTATTTAAAAAACAAAAATTAAAAAGAAAAGATCTTCTGCCTTATTTGTAATTCCTTAACTGATATTTTATTCTGTGGCCCATTGAGAATGAAGGGAGCTTCAGACACTCTCGCTCAGCTGTGATGCTCAATCCCACCGCCCAACATTCAGGAGACTTTTCACTAGGAATCATCTAGTATATTGGAGAGGCCTCTGTAAGCAAATGCCAGGGCCAAATCCAGAGAGGTTCAAGTTGGATATCAGGGAAAATCTCTTCTCAGAAAGATGGGTGACGTATTGGAAGAGACTGCCCAGGGACATGGTGGAGTTGCTGTCCCTGTCCAAGAAATGTGTAGATGTGGCATGAGGGATGTGGTTAGTGGGCATGGTGCTGTTGTGTTGGTGGTCTTCTGAGGTACTAGATGACCTTAGTGGTCTTTTCCAACCTTAATTATTCTGTGATTAACACATTAGCGTAGATTAGTGTGTTTGTAATTCTGTTTGGATGTAGGTCTATTTGATGAATCCAGGAAAGAGAGATCTAGTTTCTAACTTAAACTTTTATCTTTTACCTACAAACAGTTGCTAGTGAATTGAATGCTGCATTTGCAAGGCACGTGGAAAACTTTGTTGTAGCAAGAGCACTTCCAGCATCTGATTTGCAGTTTCCTGAAAGGGGAACCCAGAAGAGCCTGCAATTAATCAAGATGTAGTACAAGTTGCATAGGGAGCACCATCTCAGGAACAAGTGAATGTTTCCCCTGTTGAGGGTGAAAGGGGATGAAGGAATGGAATTTTGGTTTCTGTTTAGCTGGTTACATGCAGAGCTTCATAAATCTCTCCCAGAATTAATAAATAAGGCCAGTTTGATAGCTCTGGGCAGTCCCTTCCCATAGCACTTGGTAATACCTTACCATGTGGTTGGTAATAGAGCCTTCAAATGATGAATGGTAGTGAACTGCAGTAGTGCACTGCTAACACAGATTCCTAAGTTGTTTTAATAAGAGGATACTGACTGCCAGTTAGGGACACCATACAATCCAATCATATAACTCCTTAAATGCTGCTGTATGTTCATTTTTGCTTGTTTGTTAAGAATCACTTGAGTTTACCCATTGGAATAGAATTTTTCTGTTTGTTCTCTAAGCTAGACCCTAAAAAGTTGTGATTTTGCACAGTTTAAATTGATTGTTTAACTAATGTATAGCCTGGCCTTCTTTGTGAACATCCCAACATCAGTGTTTTATGGATCTAAGATGGTTCAAGTTGTAGTTTTTTCTTGCTCCAGCAACCAGAGTATAAAGCTAACAGAACAAAAACTTAACATCTAGCAATTCTGTCTTATATGAGCTTCCTCCGGTGCTGGATGGCCTTGATACACTACAGACCACAGTGCAAAGCAGATGCATTGTTGTTTTGGATTTACAGAATATTTCTTGACTGATAGTTAGCTGCATGCATGCACACACATTTGTTGTAAAGCTAGCTATGTTAACTTTTTCTGTAGCATATCCTGCAACTACAAAATCTGTTAAAGCTGAGTTTTGTTTCAGTTCACCAGGAAAATCCTCTTGCTGGTTCTGCCTGAGCTGTTGGCTTAAAATGAAGGAAATGGGATGGTGTAGATTTATGCTGGTTATCATGTTCGAGGTTGAGATGTAATTTACTCTTGACATATAACACCTGCTACTGCAAAAAAAAAACTTCCTAGAATAACAAACCTGTGCTGCTTCTAAATTTTCCTCTCTAATTAGCTGCCTTTCATTGACCTCTGAAGGTGACTGATGGATGGGGCACTGGTCTTTTTCTCTCTTGTCAATGCTCAGCTGACCATTTTTTTAAAATTACATATTAAACCCCAGCATTCCAGGAATGAGGCAAGTAATCAAACCTGTCTCATCAGGTTTTAATAGCTCTGTTTCTGAAGGCATGAGTTCTATGATAGAACTGTGGTTTGCGTGATGACTTTGATTTTCTGATTCCTAGAAACAATATTTTGCAAAGCGCTGCTTGACTCATTCTCAAACTGCACTTCCTTTCTATGGCTTCTGGAAATCAGTCTTCATTTCTATTAATATTTGTACTCTGGAACAGCCTGCTCAGAGAGGTTGTAGGGTCTGCTTCTCTGGAGACATTCAAATCCCACTGGACACGTTCCTGGATGACCCAATCTTGGTTTTCCTGCTCCAGCAGGACACGATGATCTTTTGAGTTCGCTTCCAATCCCCGACATTCTGTGATTCAACATTACTCTTCCACTGGAAAAATACATCGATTTTGGGTTTATTGTTTTTTGTTTTGTTGTTTTTCCACATCAGGCTGATGTATGCAACTTCCAGCTACATGCCAGGCACCATTTATCTTCTCCATTTGTTTCTGCCACTAGTTACTAGCTTTTGTTTGTGCTCTCACCTTAGGACACATATGCTCACACATGCACAGACAGCTGTCTCAGGAGCATAGTGTCATTGGTTTGCCGGACACAACTTGTTCTAACAAAAGATGTTGGTGTGTTTGCATTTCTTCAAGGGTGAAAGATTAGAAGTTCTGGAGATGTTCAGCCTGATCTTGCTTTCATGTGACAGTTCCATAAACCAGGGTAGCTTCACTCAAACCAAAAGCTACTTGCTAGAGTAAACACAGAAAACGGAGTTGGCTTCTTCCCCATTGTCTCTTAAGTTCTGTTTATAAAGGGTTTTGAACATCTGGGTACAATTGAAATTACTGATAATAAAAAAGAGAGGCAACGGATTTCTGCAGTGCGATAAGATAAGCAGTGTTTTGATGTGGATGCTGTGCCCTGCTCTGTACTTTCTACTTAAATTGGAAGACATTGGTGGCTGGTAGTTGCATCTGTGGTGTAGTTACGGGGGATTCATCTGGATGAATTACATTTGAGGAAGAGAATTTCCAAAGGAGCCTTCAAAACGTAATAACTAGTTGTAACTGTAAAGCACTCTGTTTCAAGACTCGTGAGAAGAAAAAACAACTTCCTAGAGTGTTGTTTTTGTTGTTTGTTTTTTTTTGCAGTTGTTCACTGCTTAAATTTATCTATTTGCTTACGTTAAGATGTAGGAAAGGTGGAAAAGATAGCATTCTTTGTCACATCCTTGAATTGCAATGTGAGACCTGAAGAGCTGGAGGGAGGAGCTGTGCCCCACAGCACAAACAGCTCTACCTCCTCAGCTCTGGACTCGCTGCAGCAGGTGCCTTTTTCATACAGGGTGTTTGATCCCTTCCTATGGGGAAGCATTGGCCTGTGTTATTTCATCATCCCAGAGGGCAGTGTTGGTGCCGTTTTAGTGCCATGCTCTGCCAATGCAGGCCCTCTCTTCAAATTCTGTTAAGTTTTTCCCGTCATTTGGACTATCTGCTATTCAAAGCAGACTGGGAGAGCAGAATTCAACTCTGGAAGCAGAAATGGTCATTAATGAAACAGGCTGCTGGGCCCAGAACTAGCTTACCATAGCTGGCTCCCTGCATCTCAGTTTGACTGCAGGAATCGGCTCTGTGAGGTCTCCTGCAGCACGTGGTAGCTGAAGTTTCTGTGCAAGAGGGGCAAGGCAGCAGTTCAGCTAACACCAAATTAACCATGGCATACAGAGTGTTTGCCTGAGCCCTTGCCTGGATTGCTTTGAGCTTTGCACAAAATGGAATGCACAGGTGATAGTGAGGCGGTGTAAGCAGGTAGCGTAAAATCCAATAGCACTTCCTTCCTGTGGGGTTGTTTCACGTGGGTTGGCTCTGCTTGTGGGGCTGTTAACTCTCTGTTTTGCTTTAAGACTTAGAATGGATTCTCAGAAGATGAGCTGAGAATCTGAGCTTTTCATTGGCTGTTGAGGTCAAAGTGTTTACAGAGCTCAAAGTTCAGCTGGCCCTTGGGTCTGTGACAAAACTCCCGAAGGAGAAAGGTTTTCAGAATTTAGACAAATATACTGAAGAAATATTTGTCAGGGAGACAAAATACAGACTCAGTATCATAGTGAATGCAAAAAACAACTGTGATGCTGATTGGTGACACTGTAAATATTTGGATCTGTCAGTGTTGTTCTCTCAGATCTATTATTGATCTAAAAGAAAGATGAGACTTTGGCAGTTTAATTTCATCTGTTGGAGATAGGGGACAGGCATGTTAGCCTTCAGTCACCTCAAGCCCTTCACCTTCATGCGGTCTGCCCCCAGCTGTGGCTTCCCCTGGCCATTGGGCAATAGCAGTGATTCATCATTCATTCAGATTTGCTGTAAGAAGAAAAAAGCTCATAATATTAAAGGGAAAGTCAGTGGCCCAGACCAACAGGGTAAGTACAACCCCACTACATTCCTTGACCTATGTATGAGCTGCTCAGGCTAAGGGGAAGCGCTAAATGCTTTTTAAATTCTTTAAAAAATGTTCTCAAGTACAGGAAATAGAGAAATATGTCCCTGCATACCTTTTGGAATGCAGATTATGTGTCCCTTGATCCACGTTAATAAAAACACTAGCATCTTGCAGGGTGGGGAAATGAAAAACTGCAGATCTTTTCTATTTGTTTTTCGCAGCTGGTCATCCTTCCCCCACTGGCTGTAGCACAAGGCCTTGGGATGAGCACTAACAAGGAATGTTAAAGTGCATTTAAAAAGAAATTGTTTTATCCTGGATCTTGAAAATTGAGTTTCTTTTTTTTTTTTTTTCTTTCCAGTGAAAAGCTGAATGAAGATTTTTGTTAACAATTGATGCATAGTAGCACAGCCAGTAGATTTAAAACCATGGTAGAATTGTCATCTGTGTAGCATAAAATTGGATCCTGATTTCCAGATTTTTTTATTACCTGCAATCTCACTCATGTGTGAAAGCTGCAGGTATGTCAGATTTATCTCCCTGTCCATGCTAATAATAGGTAGCGTGATGTTTTGTGTGCATCTGTGTCCATGGACGCAAACAGGGTTGCCTGTATTTAATCTACAGATTAACCAGAACATCTATGAATGTCATGTTTAATGCACACTACCTGGCACCACGGTGGCAGCAGAGCTGCTCCCACACTGCAATAGGTTGTGCTATGAGCAGCGAATGGGGCCTGGGAGCTCCCCTGTGAGCAGAGAGATTCTAATCCTTTCCTTATAGCAAGTGAGCCTGATTTGTTCCAGATGCATGCAGATTTAGTTACTTGCAAGTCTACCCTTGAAATGTGACTTACAGCACAAAGAATCACTAGTGTGCCCTCAGAAAGTGGCTTTTCTGTTTCTGCTTAGGAAAATGTTGTTATAAACATCATCATTTAGTTATGATGCACTTTTAATGGGTGATTAATAGCTTTGCCAAGGAGTATGACACCATAATGGTGTTTAAAATTATGTCTGTGTGGTTACTTTTGATCAGGATTTCATCTGAAAATTTTCTTCATAATTCAGTAGGAAGGACAGGATATCTGGGTCCCTTCCAACTTGGGATATTCTGTGATTATCTCTAAGTTAAATCTCAAATTGCTGCTGCCACCAATTCGCAATGGATTCTTTCCTCCTTTGCATATAATTCTCTTAAATATAAAGTTACTTTAGAAGGGAAAGAAGTAGTGGCAATGTCTATGTTAAATTGTAATTGTTGGACACGAATGTATAGAGTGCGTAACATGTAGTGCATAACATAAGTATCATGTAACTTTCCTTCGCTTATTGAAGTGATGCCTCCAGATTTTGCTAACAGGTTTGGTAGATGTTAACTCAGTTTTTGAAGAGACTACCAGAAGTGAGATTATAAAGTTCATGGCAAATAATTCACAGTTATAAGTGGTTGTCTTTATTTATTGCCTTGCAAATATGTGCTTTTGATTATTAATGAATCCCAGCTGATCATTTTGTGTATCTTCATCATTTGCATGCTTTTCAACACTAAATGTTGGCATAGGGGCCAAAAACATTAAATGCTTCCAAGCACTCTCATATAGTTGTCTCTTTCATTTGGTGCATAATAAGTAAAGATTCCGAGTATTTTGACCTCTCAAAAGAGTTTTTCAGTGGATCTTGTGAAGTGTACACTTTTGCAAATGTTTATTTGCACTGATAGCTGATTGCAAGAATGTACCAAAATGTTTAGAAAGCAAAGTGTCCAATTATAGGTAGGATTGATTGCTGTCTGCAGTTCAGTGAAAGCTGGAGAAAGCAGGCATGTTTCCCAAAGGTTTAGACTTGCTTTTTAAGAACTTCTGATCGAACTGTAAGCCATAGTTTTGGGCTGTAATAAATGAAGATCATCATAAATAAGTACAGGAAACCAATGGCATAAATATTGCCTGCATTATGTGGAAAAGTTGCACTCAAAATCCGCTAGCATCAGCTTCAAAGCCTGAGTCTACACCATCTTGCTCCAGACTTCCTCTACATCAGAGCCTTGGTTACTTCAGCCTGTCCCTTTGGAAACCCAGGTCTGGAAACTTTTTGCAAATGCAGAGACAGGTCAGTTTGCTCTGCTGTTGGAGTTTTGGTAGGGCTGCAGCTGGCAGAGTAAGGTTTGTAAGTGCCGTTATCTATGGAAACACCCTACTGATGCAGATGCTCCGGTTGCAACCCCATGAGTTCAGCTGGAGGCTGCCTTAAACATGTTCACATCCAGCACCTATGCCACTTTCAGACAATCTCTGATATACCAAGGTGTGGTGTGCACCAGTGCTACCGTCCCTGGTCAATCCTTCAAGAGATGTGTGAATGGCAGGCTGCGTGGCCACCTCTGGATTGCTGCGTGATTGCTGCATGCTACAGCCTGGATGTTGTGCAACAGCTTCTGCTAGGGTGGTGGTGTGTGGGGCCTGCAGGGCTCTGCCCTTTTCTGACCAGCTACTTGATGGTTTCCCTGTGATGCTGCCTCAATTTCTTCAGGGTATATGAATGATTTTACATTCCAGTTACGATCACTGTAGCCAGTTTGATATGTATATCTTCCCTCTCCCTTTCCCTTTTCCTTTTCCTTTCCATTTTTGAATGTATACCTGGTATATTGAATAAAATCTTTCAGTATATTTTTAATTCTTAGACCTGGAAGCCTGATACTGTATTTTCCTGTCATTTATCTTAAGCCTGTGTTCTTGTGAGCTCATCTTTTGGGGAGACTAACATGATTAAGCGTATACCAAGTAAAATGTGTGTAGTTGTGATCTGTGATGCCTTACTACAGTAGTGTACCGATTCAGGATGTATGGCTGTTACCTTAATTCAACCATTCTCTTGATTTTTCCATTTGCATGAACATGACTCCATCACGTTAAGTCCAGCAAAAACATCCAATGAAAGATTGGTTGCATTCAGTAGATGGTTATTATAACTTTCATACATTTTTCCATTCATACTAATTTCTGGACTTCATTTAACCCTCTTTTCCTTGTTTTTCACTGCATATACTGTAGTTCTAAGATATTCAGAAAGTTACTAGAATGTTTCAGTAACATTGAAAGACAAAATCAAAATAGATTTTGTGTTTGAATGGGAGCATAATGTACATAATGTTTTGTACTTGTTGCTTTTCACCCATCCTATTACTACAGTCTTCAGCCATTTTATTCCCAGTAAAACCATATCAACCATGAAATGGTTTTACATGAAAGTTGTGGGGTTTTCTTAAAATCACACAAGGCAGTGTAAGAACTGCCATTCATGAGCTGCTCGTTTTCCACACATCTGCCCATGCCATGCACTGGCTGTACAGTATGTTGCCGAATTACTGATCACAGTTGTATTGAGACCCTTCTGTGGGAGGAAGTAATTGTGTGAAAAGATCTGTGAAAAGATTGTGTGAGCTGCTGAAAATTAAACTGATGTAATTGTTTTTGCCCACAGTGTTGATGACAGGACAGCCTACCTGGCTCTGGGAGCAGTGAGGAACATCTCTCTTAACATTTCCATCTCTAACATTGGAGATGACGCCTACGACACCAATGTTTTCTTCAACTTTTCTGGGGAGCTCTTCTTCATCAAAATGTGGCAGAAGGTAAGAAAGGCCAGTGTTGCTGTGAGCAAATCTCTTCACGTTGAACCGGCTTACTTGCAAGATGTTGGAACATGGGTGGCCTTGTCCCCAGTACTGAGACATTTCAAAGTTGTTTCTGGTTATGCTGGGCTTGAATTTCTTCCAGGCTCTTTATGGAGGTTTTCTCTTTTGTGGGTTTGAGCTGTGTAAATGATACCCTTTGTGCTTCTACAGAAAAGAGCACTGTTATTTGGGGCAAGTTAATGAAATAGAAAGGTTGTTTGCTTGAAGTATTAAGGTATTAAGGGACAGACCTGTAGGATAGCAGAGGTCACTGATATGCGAAGGCCACAATGCATTTGGCCATGTTGGTCATCTCCTGGCCTGGATTCTTCTATTTTCTCCTTGCAGAAACCAAAATGCAAGGCTGTTCTTTGCTCATGTTTCAGTGCAAGTTTGGTTTTGGCCAGGGCACATCATTAGTTCCAAGAGCTCAAAAATACTTTTTATTTCACCTGCGTGGGCTCTCATGAAGATTTTGAGCTTTAGTCTCTCCACAGTTAGATTAAAATGCTCAAGTATTTTCATCAGCTTGAGTTTATCTAGGGTTGTTATATAAATACTGAATTGAGGTTTTTACAAACTGGCTATGATAGCTGTCTGCTTGAGTAATGTGAAAATAATTGTGCACAACAATAGATTTACAATAACAACATTTTGTTCCCGCTTTCTGTTGTGATTTGTGTCTCTTGGAGCTTTGCTATGCTTTGTAAGCCATAAGAGCAGTATTAAAAACAGTGGCACAACTGTCACAAAGTATGGGATTAACATGACTCTTTGGAACGATATTTTGCCATTATTCATCAAATTTTATAGAGGAAAACTGATCGATTTCGCCTATTATATACCTCTTAAACTGTCTTGTTACATTAAAGTATGAGAAATTCTGACATAAGTTAATTCTGTTGGTTTTCAGATTAGGCTGTGACCCTACACACAGTTACAAACCTGAGAAAGTTCTCTTTGCATTACAAGCTTCCATTATGGATATTATGTATTTGCAAGCGTGCAGTTTATCAGGAGAAAAAAAAAACAACAACACAAGGAATAAACCAGAAATGCCTTATCCCAATATGCAGCTTCTCCTTAATGGAATTTTACTTGAAGACTACCAGGGTGGCCCAGCTCCTGTTGAAGTCAGTGACAGGGCTTCCATTGCTCCACACTAAAGAGGAAGCCATTTGATGTATGTTTTTTAAAATACAGTTTGTTTTTCAATACTGTGCTTACATATTGTGTATTTTACATGCAGATGAACTGCAACGCTAGTTGCTTTCGTTGGCCTTCTTGGCCAATGCTGCCAGGGAACAAGCTGAAGATGATGTGCTGTTCCCGCTGTTCCCCTTGGTGTTTTACCTTGAGCTGAGATCTAAAGCAGACTTGAAACAGCTGTGCTAAAGGCTGTCTAGAAGGAGCAGTTTCTGGAAGCAGATGACATTGCTGTAGGGTTATCTCACCACTCATTGTCTTTGCTAATCGAAGCCAGCATTCTTTAAAAAATACAGAATAATAAAAAGCAGCACATATCAAAGCAATATATAGGCTTCTTTCTTCCTCAGGTCTTACAAGCAGTAGGAAGACATGTTATTCTGTTATTCCACTGTTTGTGTGATTGATTTGATAACGTGTTTTTGGTTTGGGGGCTTTTTTGATAGCTTAGTAACGGTTTTCTTGGGCAACTTTGCTTCCTCTCAATGAGCTTTTGCTTCAAGACATGCTAATGGATTGTTGGCCACACCATGCGTCCAGGTGGGAAACTGGATTACAATTCATAGCCTCAATTAGTGTTATATTTTCCGTAAGCTCCCTGAACAATGCTTCTCTAAAATAAAAATATAATGGATTGTGTTTTTCATAAACTACTCCCATCCCTTGACATCTATGCATAATATGTACTGTGCATGTACTTTAAATAGATTTTGTTCCTGGTTGAACACTGCCCAGGCAAAAATCCAGAATATAAAGTTGGAGTAAAAATGATGACTCATAAGATTTCCCTTAGCGGAGCAATTTCAGAATCAAAATTGCTGTTTGATGTTGGAAGCTTCTCGCTGCAGTGCTTTCTAACAAGTAACACTGGGGTGGAAGAGAAGGGTATCTTGACACTTTTCCTGAGCACTGTATTCAAAAAGGGTGAGGGGTGCCTTGAGTGCAGGATGGTAACACTCCTGTGATAACAGCCCCTTAAGGAGGGCAGCAGTGACAACACAAGTGAGACCACCACAGGAGCCCGGAGCCACCACTGGAGCCACCACTGACCCCGGAGCACTGCGTGATGAGCTATTTAACCAATCCTTTTGAAAGCATGTCAGTCTTCTGTTTAGCTTACTTGTGTCTGCAGTGGAGATTCTGGCAGATTCAGTCTGGCTGTTTCTTGCTATAGACTGGTCATGATGAAAACTTGACAGTGCAAATCTAATGCTGTTTTCCCAATGGAGTTGCAAGATGCCACAATTCATGTTTGATAAGGAAAGGATGAACAAGCCCACTGCTGGTTATGGTACGCTCCCTGAAGTGTGTTAGCAGGGATAGCTCTTTGCTCTGTGGAGGCTGAGAGTTCATGAGCCATGATGGGCAGAGCATCTGGCAGAGCTTTGCTGCTTCTCTGCAAGGTGAAAAAGTGTTTGCTGACTGACGTTGAAAAGGCTCAATTTATTCCACTGTCTGATTTTCCTGCTGTGCTGCTGCCAGTCCTCTCTGCTCCATGGATGGAGCCCAGCATTTTCTTTCCATAGCATCTGACAGGCAGCCCTCCTCCTGTGGCTCAGTACGTGGTGTGGGCTCCAGAGGACAGCTTCTCATCCCTGCCCACCCTGTGGTGGTCTCACTTGTGTTGTCACTGCTGCCCTCCTTAAGGGGCTGTTATCACAGGAGCGTTACCATCCTGCACTCGAGGCACCCCTCACCCTTTTTGAATACAGGAAGAGACTGTTCTGGAGAAATGAACACCTAATGACAGAGCAGCAAAGGGGTGAAATTCCTGAATTCTTAACGTACAGTGTGGGTTTAATCTCCAGTAGCTAAATGTGCAAACTATTTTCCATTCAGTGTGGTTTCATTAAACATGTAGTGTCGTATGAAAGTAACAACATCCATGTAATTTTTCAGTTCTTCCTAACGCAGTGGAATTAAACTGAGATTTTAGAAGCCAGATATAATATTTTCTTTTTTTTCTTTTTATTAAATAATGTCAGGGAAAAAAAAAGTTCTCTCAAAGCTGAGCAAAGCCTGGGTTTCTTTTCAGGAGTCTGACAAAGTTTGATCATCAGTGTAACTCCTCCTGTGCAAGATTTACAGTTCAGATACAGCAAGAAGTGGTGTTTCTTACAGGTGCATGGGAGGATTGCAGTGTAGTCAATTTCAGGAGGTGTCCACTAGAATAAATGTTCCTTTTGAGATACGAAGACATGTAATTGCTCTCCCCCCCCCTCTCTCTCCCTCTTTTTTTTTTTTTTTTATTTATTAAAAAGAAAGGAGTTGGACATCTCACCTGTTCCCTTTGGCTTTAAGTAATGTTGATACAGATTGGCCATCTCTTCTGTGTACAGTAGATTTGCTAATTAATTAATTTTTTTTTTTTAATCTTAAAGTTCATTGTCCCATAATCACAATTCAACTCCAAGAATGCTACTTCAGAGCCTGAAAAACCCACTTAACAGATGTGTTGTTGCCACTTCTGTGTAGAATGCAGAATTCTGTTTGTGTGCTATGGAGTCTGGGACAGGAATAACAAGCTATCACTTCTGATTTTGACATCATTTTGCATCTATTGGAATTGCCATCTGACTTGTGAAGTTTTGCTGAAAATGCTTCTCAGAAATAAGCTCCTTACTAACCATTTATTAGCTGCTGCTCGGAGCAGAAGGGTATTTTTAGTATAGTTGCAGAGAAAACACCATAAGCTTTCTGGCAGCTGGCCCTTGTCAGAGATTTCCCAGGTAGGCTGATACAACAGCCACCACTGAAAGGTGAAATTCCATTCTTCTGCACCTGCTCTCATGATACAGCCTTTTCCCCTTCTTTTTTGGGAGTGGATATTCTTCAGGTTCAGTGTGATGAATGGGCTTCCCAAGGGTATCAGGTGAGTGCAGGGAGAGCAATGGAAGCACATCATCAAGGAGCTGAGTTTGGGTGTGAATGTAGGCAGGGCCATATCTTTATGAAATCAGTTCAGGAGGTTGTATCCCAATGGTATAAAAACAACATATGTAACATAATAATAATAATATAACCAACAATAACCCAGTATCTATAGCATTAATCTCTGGCTGCTCCTGAAGTTCTCTATGAGAGCCAGAGGGAACATCTCAGGGTTAAAGAGAGAGGAGGTCAGGAAGTCCTGCTGCTGACTGTCATTCCCAACCGTGGTTTATTTCTGTTTTCAGGCATGCTCCCAGCATCCAGAGCCAGCTGTGTTAGCACTCCTGCTGCTTCTCACAACAGCTTTCACCAGCAACAGCTGGATGAAATTTGTGGGGCTGGGCCCAGGGCAGAGAGAGCTGCAAGGTTATGGCTTCCTAGAATGTATGAATTTCTTGTAATTCCTCTGTGTGCATCTGAAACCTTGGTGCTCATTATGAATACAGTGATAACCTGAGTCACGCTGCTGATGGGCTCTGTGGTTTCTCTTCTGACAAGTAGTGCGGTGCCTTGTCTGGGTTAGCAGGCAGGTCAGGTACAAACCTAATCTGGCTGTTTGAGAGCTTGCTTCCATCTCCTGACAAAGAGAGCCCAGAAAAGCTGTGCACGCAGGAAGAATTTAATTTTTTTCCAGTTTGGAAATTCTCTTACACTAGTTGCCCATGCTGCTCATACTTTCTAAGGGTCCTGTCAGAGTAGGATTCTGATAGAGCCCAAAAGCCTAGGACACATGCCCTCTTTTAGATCCACTTGTGCCAGTGGAAGACACCACAGATCCTGGGTATTCTTAATATCTCTTTTCCAGTGGTTATTGCTCCTTTAGGTCCACTGGCACAGAAGCTAGCTGGTTAGCAGTAACCTCTTAAATTAGTGGTTTGAGTTAAGCTAGCTGATGTTGTATGGAGTGAGCTGGAGTTGCTCCTGTCATCCCCTCTGCTGGGGTGTCAGGATAGCAATCCCGAGTGGT
Source organism: Lagopus muta (assembly GCF_023343835.1). Taxonomy (NCBI): domain Eukaryota; kingdom Metazoa; phylum Chordata; class Aves; order Galliformes; family Phasianidae; genus Lagopus; species Lagopus muta. Next base: position 47,843,006 of record NC_064439.1, on the reverse strand, counting down.
GTGGAAACTGTAAGCTCTGTGCTGGCACAAGCATGCCTGTAAGGCTGTCCAAGCAATACATCACATATGTGAAGGGATGGTAACCCTTTGGCCAGGAGAGCTTTTATTGCCAGAATTCAGAAGTATGAGCAGAATAGCAGTCATCTTCACGTGGTGCTTCCATGCTCCTGTGAATCTAATGCTTACCTGTTGTGCTGGGGTGCATCCTTGAGTACAGCTGTCTAATTTCTTGACTGAGAAGAAAAAATGCTCGCAATTCAAGCTGTCTGACTTCATTGCTTATTTTACGTAGGTTGCTTTGGAAGTAATGCCTCATGTATTGCCCCTCACTATGAGGAAGACATCAAGGCCTTGGAGCATGTCCAGAGAAGGGCAGTGGAGCTGGTGGGGGTCTGGAACACGGGTCTTATGAGGTGCAGCTGAGGGAGCTGGGATTGTTTAGTCTAGAGAAGAGGAGGCTCAGGGGAGCTCTCTACAACTACCTGTAAGGAGACTGTGGCATGGTGGGGTTCAGCATCTTCTCCCATGTAACAGTGATAGAAGGAGGGAGGTTGTGGAGTCTCCTTCTCTGGAGATGTCCAAGACCTGCCTGGATGCCGACCTGTGCGACCTGCTGTAGGGAACCTGCTTTGGCAGGGGGTTGGACACGATGAGCTCTGGAGGTCCCTTCCAACCCCTACAATTCTGTGATTCTGTGAATTAGGAAAAAATTTTTCTCTGAAAGAAAGCGTGGTCAGGCACTGGAACTGGCTGCCCAGGGAAGTGGTTGAGTCACTGTTTCTGGAGGTGTTCAAGAAATATTTAGATGTTGTACCAGGGGACATGTTTTAGTGGGAAAACATTGGAAGGGAAGTGGATGGTTGGACTAGATGGTCTTGGAGACCTTTTCCAATCTTGGTGATTCTGTGATTCTACAGTTCTGTGATTTATTTCCACTGAAACTGTAGCAGGTACAAAGAGCACAATAGCACTGTTTGGTAGAGCCTCTTCTCAGCACTATTTCTCAGTGCTGTCACTGCCATTAGCTATGCATTTTTTCCGGTGAGGAACAAGGCCCCACACAGAACATGAATGTGGCACTGGAGAAGGTTGTCCAAAAATGCCCCATCCCTGGAGGCATCCAAGATTTGGGCCCTGGGCAACCTGAGCTAGTGGTTGGCACCCCAGTCCACATTGCAGGAGTTGGAAATAGATGACCTTTAAGGTCCCTTCCATCCTAAGCCATTCTATGATTCTAAGATTCTTTGCTGTGCTTATAAATATCTGTGTCAGTGGAGGTCATCGACTGTTTCACAGCTACTGTGATGATGTTGTTAGGAAAATGTTGCCCATACAGCCCCAGCTTTCATCATCCCAACCAGATGGAAATCAGAATGTGCCAAATCCAGACAGTATAGTGGGTGTGGTAGGGCAGTCCAGCCAAGACTGGCAATGTGCTCCACGGTCTTTAGAATGATATGGGGCCTGGCATTATCGTGTTGGCCTGAGTGGAAATTTGAGTCTTCAGCTTAGTCACTGGCACGAAGTAGCTCTTCATTTTGTGGTGTGACAGCTGTGCGTGGTTGTCTGGAATGTGACTGGTCTTTCATATCATTGCCTGCACTGCTGAAATGAACCACCTACCACCTCACTGTGCTGACACCCACTGTTTGGTCCCCATGAATGTTCAGCAAGCATCAATCAATGCCAATGGAGGAAATCAGTTCTGTACCTTTGCTTCATACACAGTTCCGTGTTAGACACCTTTTTGTCAAACTGCCCCTCTGTTGCTGTCTGTCACGCAACAACAGAATGTAAAGGAATGTTGGTGGGAAGGTTCAACCTTTACTGCTCTACTACCAACATCCACCTCTGACATCTTGTGCCAACATAATAAAACAGGAGGCATTACTTTCGGAACAACCCTTGTAATTTTCTTTTTTACTATGAATATGTATTGAAAACTTTAGAATCATAGAATGGCTTGAGTTGGAAGGGCTCTCAGTGATCATCTAGTTCCAACCTCCCTGCTGCGTGTAGGGTTGCCAACCACTAGGTCAGCTTACCCAGAGCCCCATCCATCCTGGCCTTGAACGCCTACAGGGATGGGACACCCACAGCTTTTCTGGGCAGCTCTTCCAGCACCTCGCCACACTCTCATTGAAAAATTTGCCCAACATCTAATCTAAAAGCCTAACTTTCATGCTTTGTTAAGGGTAAGAAGTAACATTTTTATCAGGGCAGAGATTACTGGATGTGTTTGCTATCCCCTAGTCTTAGCAGGTAAGAATTGAAGGCTAAGCTTCTGATCCAGACTTTCCTTTAGAGATTCACGTATCACTTGCATAGTGACTGAAGACATTTGCTGCACTGGATTTAGTTGTGTAACTAGTACTGATAGTCCTGTAAATTATCCTCTTACTGTGTGTATTTGAAATAAATCTTAGTTATTTTTTCCCAACAAATTAGCTCAATGAATAGAATACAAAATCCCCCAAGTCTGTTAGCACAATCCCTATTGGAATGATTCAGAAGTCATGATTTTGCAGGAATGTAGATCTTGTTCTGTTTAGTGCTGGAAGAACCAATGTGAGTTTGATCGTTTAAATCCTATTTTCAGGAGCAGCTTAACACTTAAAAATCAGATTGAAGGTTGATAACATGTACATTTCCAAAACCCTCAGGCCTTGCAAAACTGGATGTGGCTAACTCCAGCTGGCTTTGAAGATCCGAGTTTTTGCAGTCTTAAGCTATTTGTCTTGAAAAATGACTTGATGTAGAGAATCATCAAATACGTATCCGCAGGAAGCAGCAGAAATTCCAAATTCAAGAACAGAATACCTTTCATGACGTGTGTGTTTCTTTTGGGTGAGGTTAGAGTGAAAAATTGTTCCGTGATATCAAAAGGTGGCGTTAATGTATGTGAGAATAGGGGAGGTTTATTTGTTTTAAAACACCTTGTAGCACCTTAAAACAGTAGGCTGTAGTCAGACATTGCTTCTGAAGACTCAGTGGTGCTGGAGTAGCATGCCAGATACACTGAGTTTTCTGCTGATCAGATTGGGCTGTGCTCTGGGTTTTGTGATGAGGAGAGTGATTACCCTGGAAGTAGCTCATCATGACTGTTAATGTGACCGTTTCCATATATAACTGGATGTAAAAGTAGGGGTTTGGGGGAATAGCCTGGGATAATCTGTGTGGTTCCAATTAAGGGAGGTTTTATTTGACTGCCTAGCCCCGTTCTCCCCATGAACCTAGAAGGGGAATGACTTTCTGAAGGAAGAAGAGCGATGTGGATGAATACACTTATGTGAATTCACTTTTTTTGGAGGCCGGAAGGCAGCCTGTGCTGTAGCAGAGCCTGCTGATGATAAATAAGGTCCCACAAGCTGGAGTGCCACGTACAAAAGTAAGGAAGAATTTCCTCAGCTTTTAGTGGCTGTAATTGCAGAATGAGGTTGTTGAGCATGGGAGTTGTTTTTGTTGTAACCTGAAGTTTCAGTCTATTGATTTTCTGGTATGAGAGGTCAATTCTGTTCCTCTAGGAGTTTCCTTTCATCACTTCTGAGACAGGCGGATCAAGATGGTGCCAGAAGATAACTGATACCCTGAGCAGAAAATCCCAGAGAATTGTGTAAATATATACATTCAGGTTGCCAAGTTCTGTGGCAGGAAGTGGTGGTGATTGCTGTCTTTAATCTAGTTGTTCAGATTTCTCCCGTGATGCTAAGAGGATCTATTGAAAAAAACCCTCTTTAAATATTCTCAATAAGCATAAGGCATGATACTGCAGTCAGATTTTATAAAGATGTGCAAAGAACGACTTTAAAGGAAAAAAACAAAACATCCATGCAACAACAGCACAAACAAAAACTACCAACAACCAGCCAAACAAACACAAAACAACTCTATTTTATTTGCAGTCAAAAAGATTAGTAAGGTGTAAAGGCTTCTGAGCTGAAAATCTTCTAAGCTGAGGGATTTGTGTTTGCACCTAAGCAGTGAGCAGCTTTGGCTTGGTACCAGTGCTATGTTTTTCTGACCCTCCTATGAATTGATGGAATCTCCTGATTGATTCCGGTGTAAAAGGCAAGTCCCGGCCGTTATTTGTTCTTAATTTTTTTTTTGCATTGTTTCCTCTCCCTCTTTCTGCTCATTCTTTTTTCTTCCTTCAAATACACCCAGAAGAGCTTGATTTCTTTTAAAGAATGAGGCAAGGTTGGCTCCCTCCTCTCAGCATGTCCCTCCTTGAGCAGCATTTGCTCAGTCTTGTGTTCAGCCAGGATCATCCTGATCTCAGCCTTACTGCTAAGCTTTTGTTTTTTCCTAAAACAAGCAAACAAACAACAACAATTTTGCAACTTTTCAATGTCCCAGTGCAGAAGGTAATAATTTATATCTTTGCATTTCATCAGTGTCACTAGATAATACAGTATTTATCATGTCATCAGTTTCTTCTGTGGAAAAAGTCCTGGTGTGCCTCGCATTTGGGTTTCTGCGTGACCAAAACCCTGTGTGTGTTTTCAAAAGGCATTTGGTTTGGCATTGCATTTTGGTGACTGAGGTAGGCTGAGGTAAGGTTTGTTAATTCCAGTAAAATGCTCAAATGCCAAACTCATTATTACTGTTATTACCTTAACAGTATTTTCTGCACTAGAGAATTACCACCAAAGAAGAAGGGGAAAAAAGCTTTTTTTATTATTACAATTTGTTTTTAATCTATTTTTTTTTTAGTAGTAAGCTTTTCCACTTGCTTTTTCGTTGAACTGTGTTTAGTTGATGACATTTGAATTTATTTCCTGACCTTGCTCTCAATTTAAGCTTTTCATTATAACTCCAAGAGGGAATAGCTGTATTGCAGTTGAATACGCTAATATTCAGTATAATTGATGGCCTACACACAGGAGATTCCTTATGTGGGCATATATTATCTGTGCTTTCAAAAATACCACTAGGAAATGAATGTTGATTCTCTGGTTTCTGCCACCTTGTGTTTTTTTCTGTTTCTCATTTTGAGAAGCGTGTTTTTAAATATTTGTTTTTGTTACTGAAAAATAATAATGTTACAACCCACGAGTTATCTGTAGTATTGGAAAAAACAACTCTCCTGCTGTTGTTGCCAGGCAACTGTGATTCCATAGTGTGAGATGCATGTGTGTGCACATGTAACATCTAGCTGTGTAGTCAGGATGGAGGAAAGCTTACTCCAGGGTCCTTTCTCCTCCTAATGACTTTCGTGTCCCTGTGTTTTGCTTGGGCTGTTGAAGAGCACGCGCTCATGTACATGAGAATGTGTTACTGATATGAAGCTTATTTCAGTGTTATTATGCACAGGTCATGAAGGAATAATCTAATCCACAACAAGACAGGTTGTCATCCACAATTATTCGAAATAAATGTGTAATCAAATGAAGTGCACTGCTGGCAGGTTAAAAAACATGTGTAGGTTGGTTATGCGTGTAATGATTATGAATAATATAAAGTCATGCCAGTGTGTAATTCTGGGCATGCATTCTTTTGGACACTAAGGAGAACTTCATTTGCTAGATAACTGCCTTGTATCTACATATTTAATCATACAAATTTTCTGTAGTTCTTCTCTCTAAATTGGAAAGGTATGGATTTGAAGGATGGACTGTTCAATGGATTAAGAATTGGCTGGCTGGATGCAGCCAAAGGGTTGTGATCCATGATTCTGTGTCAGGGTGGAGGCCGGTCACAAGCGGTGTCCCACAGGGGTCGGTCTTGGACCGGTGCTGTTCGACATCTTCATCAATGACACAGATGATGGCATCGAGTGCAACCTCAGCAAGTTTGCAGGTAACACCAAGCTGAGGGGTGCAGTCGATACATTGGAGGGAAGGGAAGCCATCCAGAGGAACCAGGGCAGGCTGGAGAAGTGGGCCCATGTGAATTTAATGAGATTCAACAAGGCCAAGTGCAGGGTGGTGCACTTTGGTTGGGGCAGTTCCAGGCATATGTGCAAACTAGGAGAAGAACTCCTTGAGAGCAGCCCTGCGCAGAAGGACTTGGGGTCCTGGTGGATGAGAATCTGGCCATGAGGCAGCAGTGTGCGCCTGCAGCCCGGAAGGCCAGCTGTGTTCTGAGCTGCATGAAAAAGGGGCGGCCAGCAGGAGAGGGAGGTGATCGTCCCCCTCTGCTCGGCTCTTGTGAGGCCCCATCTGCAGCGCTGCGTCCAGGCCTGGGGCCCCCAGCACAGGAAGGACGTGGAGCTCTGGGAGCGGGGCCAGAGGAGGCACTGAGATGAGCAGAGGGCTGGAGCTCTGTGTGAGGAAAGGTTGAGGGAACTGGGCTTGTTCAGCTTGGAGAAGAGAAGGCTGCGGGGAGACCTCATGGTGGCCTTCCAGTACTTGAAGGGAGCATATAAACAGGAGGGGAATGGCTGTTTGTGAGAGTGGGTGGTGATAGGACAAGGGGGAATGGTCAAAAGCTGCATCTTCACATTTTTATAAGCAAAGGTTTTATGTTGGTTTGAAAACTGGTTATGAAACGGGCACTGTTTTGTAACAATTCTGTACACAAAGATTTGAGTGTTTTGGAGATCAGGGAATTTTTCCTGCATCGAAGTCTCCATTTTTTCATGTGTTTCCTGGCATCTAAGTCTCATTTTCACAGGATCATAGAATGGTTTGGGTTGGAAGGGACCTTAAAGATTGTCCAGTTCCAATACCCCTGCTGTGGGCAGGAATTAGACCAGGTTGCCTGAAGCCACATCTAACCTGGCCTTGAACACTTCCTTGAATAGGGTGCCCACAGCTAGTCTGGGAATCTGTTTCAATGCTTCACCATCCTTATAGTGAAAAATTTCTTCCTGATATAAACTTATCCTCTAAAAGAAAATCAAAAACAAATTAAAAAAAAAAAAAAAAAAAAAAAAAAAAACCAAAAAGCCCAGCCATTATCTTTCGTCCTATCACTGCACTCCCTGATAAGGGTTATCACAGTTTTATGATTTTTGCTATTAGTATTTCACATCATAACATCATGTCAAGCTTGGGGAATTAGAGTTCTGTGGTGTTCTTCTCCAGTGAACTTCTCCAGTTCTGTGGACTGACAGCTTTCCAGATATCTGGTTCTCAGGAGAGAGGAAGAACTGTGTATCCCAGACTTTGCATTCAGAGGGGAAGACCCACGAGCCATGGGACTCTCACTGCCTGGCACTGTGTAGGTGTGCTACCCAGCTCTTTTGTCTTCAGTTCAGAGTAAGGCCTTAGGTTTCAGACAGTCTCTCTCTCTCTCATTTTGTTTGATTTATTAGCATCAATTTCAATTATGTTGTTATTATAGTGTGTTACCTTGCATTCCGATATCATATTTAGTAAATCGAGCTTCCTCCTCAGATCATTGCTGCTGTTCTGTTCTTGGGTCCAGCTCCCATCTCTGTACCCTTCCCATTTCTCTTTTGGGCTGGTGGGCTTGCTGCTCCTCTGTCACAGACACAGACAGATTCAGATAATTCCATGACAGGGGTGCATTGCCAGCTTTCTTATAGGCTCCATATAAGAACTGAGAGGTTGCTAAAAGGTCCTCCTAGAACCTTCTCTTCTCCAGGTGGAACAGCCCCAACTGTCAGCCTATCTTCATAAGAAGTGCTCCAGTCCTCTGATCATCTTCATGGCCTTCCTCTACACCTATTCCAGTGTGTTCATGGCCTTAGTACTTCAGGTGGCACCTTGTGAGGGCAGAGTAGAAGAAGACAGTCACATCCATCACCCTGCTGGCCACCCCTTTTGTAGCAGCCCATGATATGGCTGGCTTTCTGAACTGCAGGTGTGTTACCAACTACTGACTTTTCATCAGCCAGCACTCTGTAGAGTTCTCAAGTCTGCTCTGAATCCATTCTCTGCCTAGCCTGTATTCATGTTTGGGATTGCCATAACCCAACTGCAGGGCATTGCGCTTGATCTTGATGAACTTCATTATGTTTGCATGGACCCACCTCTCAAGCCTGTCCAGGACTCTTTCGATGGCATCCCTTCCCTTCATTGTGTCGACCACACCATGCAGAGTGGTACTGTCTGCAAATTTGCTGAGGGTGCACTCAGATCCATGTCCATGTTACCACAAAGCTGTTAAATGGTATCAGTCCCAATGCCAGCAGCTGAGGAATACCACTCGTCACTGGTCTCTGCCTGGACATCAAGTTACTGACAACAAGTCTGAGTATGACAAGCCAGTTAGTTCTGATCTGCAGATCAGATCCACATCTTTCCTGTTTAGAGATGTCAGCAGGACAGCATTGAATGCTTTGCCCAAGTCCAGATGATATCACTTGCTCTGTGTTTTTTTTTTCTTTTCACAAAATCTTTAACTTGAAGAAATGATTCTTAACACTGGCAGTTGTGCACTAGATTACCTTGTGCAAGTTTATTTTTTAAGATGAGAGGAAGCAAACATATCTTGAATTCATCCTTGTAAAATCTTATCTGTATCTTCCAAGTAGTAGTATATACTGAAGTTCCAGTCACAGTTGGCTTACAGTTTAGAATTGTCTACATATCAGCCTCTGGTTGCTTCAGAGAATTGTTGTGTAAAGATACCAATTATAAAATAAAGTGCAAGTACATGGAGGAGATTGAGATGGAATGAGGTTTAGGCTGTTTTCAGCTTTGCATTTGTCTGTATTGATATCTCAAGGACTGTTCTTGATACTGGAGCACCTGTAGCCTGCACTGGTATCTTGCTTGAGAACAGCACCCAAAGCAGTGCTCCAAATGGAGAGGAGGTTGCTCAGCCCATTTTCCATTCGCCTTTCATATGGTGGAGGTTCAGCTGCCCAGGGTGCTTTCCTGCCAATTTGTTCCTGTTTTTTCATTGTCCTTTAGTTGCTGCTTGCATCATGGCAGTCTGTGATGCCAGGTGCTCTCAAAAGGGACAACTCTGCTTCTCTTGGAATAAAAGAAAAACATTATTTCAAGAGAAGGCAACAAAAGATTTGTCTGCCAGGGTAGCTACATAAGATAGCAGCTAGTGAATCAAGCACTAGTTAAACTGACTATGGCTTCATCTGCTCCCATCCTTACTCCCCTGTTGTTGTCTTGGACACCCATTTGCAGTGCTGCTCCCTTTGTCATTTCCCTTTTCTGTGAGGGCTCTATAGCAGAGATGGGCCTGGTCAGTGGTTTCTGTAATTCAGGTGCACTAGGGAAAGAGCAGTGGCCCCTTGGTCTGCAGCTAAGCAAAACTGGCTGTGCAGCCCATGTCCCTGAGCCTGAAAGATAAGAATATTAAATGATCTGTGTGATTAGAATTCACATGAGAAGTGATGTTTGCCGTCCCCTCCAATGCCAAATTGGAAAACTCATGCAGAAGTAAACAGTGTGTATCACAGTCTTCTGAAAGACCCCTGCAAATGTACACATTATACGCACGTGTTTGGCCCTTCAGTGATGATATCTATTGATGGTAATAAGGTGTGGGTACAAAATACCTGTGGTGAAGTGTCTGGGTCTGGGTTATTTGTGGATTGTGTGTATTACTGGCTTTGGCTGTAGGAAATAGTTTCTTTTGCTTGACTGCAAGTACACAATGTTTTATTTCACCTTGTGCCTTCCTAATAAATGGAGCAATGTGCATGTGAGTGTGTATGGAAAATTGAAGTTGAATTTGTATAAAAAATGGTACGATATGAATAAGTTGTTAGTATAAATACTTGTAACAGCACTTGATCAAGTTTGGAATCCTGTAGTCCCTAATCCTTCTCCAGCTAGGGCAGAATAGCTTAGCAGGTCTTACCTAAAGATAACAGTTTCCCCTTTAAATCACCATCCCCTTATCTCTTTGGATGTGTTCATTGGTTGCATCCTCAGGCTTTCAGGTGTATGGGGGATGTTTTTGTGGGGAACAGCTTAAATGTTTTGTTTTGTTTTGTTTACTTTTGTAGAAAATGAATGAACTGCCACCAGGTACTGACCTTACTCCAGTGTTTCTCTGATCCTTCTTTCACAGATTACATCCCAAAGCCACCCCTTGAGCTGAGCATTAAAAGCAAGGAGCTTTTGCATGAAATAGCTAGGTGAAGCTCTCAAAACTGCATGGTCCTACAGATCAGCAGAGTGCCTGGGAAATGGCACAGTGGGAGGCTTCCTCTTGGCAGTTCCAGTACCTCCAGTCTGGTAACTGCTGGCCACTACACATCTGTCTCCCTTGCACCTTTTCAGCTCCGGTGGTTCCTTTTCCAGCAGGAAAGCATTTGAGCCACATGGAGATGGGCAGGAAAGGCAGCTCTAACTTTCTGGCCCTGGGAAAACATTTGTTTTGGGTCATGTTCAGGAGTTAGAAAGGCTTAATCAGGAGCCTGAGATTATCCTGACTGAACCAGCAGACCCTGTGCTGAGAAATTCAGTGGGGATGCCAAGTGTGAGGTAACTCATGGTCCTTGGGGCATGGATATGGCTGCAGGGGCCGGAGCCCCAGCACAAGTTCCTAGACTGATGATGTCAGCAATGATGTAACTTTTAAGATACTAATTGCTGCTGGGGAGAGGAGAAATGCAATCTTGTCATTAACGGCCATATTCCAACAAAGACATATTTGCTGTGGTGAGAACTATTTTCTGTTACTGCTACTTTTCTGCCACTGTCTGAAAGGCTATAAAGGCAAGAATTAGGCTCTCATCTCTATCCTGAAACACAGTAAGGAGATTGCAGGGAAGGTGTGGTGTCTCCAGCCTTTACTCATCTGGGCAGTTCTACAGTGGGCACTGTGGGCAATTCACCTGCTGTTGTAGAAACAGGCTACCGTCTTCTCCTTCCAGGGCATGCACTCAGTTTATCCTAAATAACAGTCTCTATATCCCTTAGTCTTTTGTGCCCAAATTGAACTAGTGTTCTTCATATTGCTAATATTCTCTGGCATGAGCTGGGTATCGCTTGATGGGGTGAAAGTTGCTGTGTGGGCAAGTGGAAGCCTGACCTTTAAGCTGTTCCTAGTTGCTTCCTGAGTAAGTGTGACTGGACGTCAGCACATGGGAAAAAGGGTAAGGAGCAGCTTGGCTGAAATATAGTCAACCTCATAATGGATGCATGACAACTGACCTAATAGTTACAGGGGACAGTAGGTCTTGGCAATGTACCTTATTATTTTTCCCTCTGTAGAAGTAAAGATTAGCAGTTCTCACCTGTTATGGGGAAGAGAATGGTAGAGCTTGTGTAGTGGAAGCTGATGCAGCGTGAGAGCAAAGGAGATGAAACTTCTCAGGTTGGCAATAAATCCCCCTTTCTCCTTACAGCTTCAACACCTGCCCTGCAGGTCCTATAAAGAGAGAAGCTGCGAAACCACAACCAGTTTTATTGACTTGTTCAAAAACCTCTGAGATGGCGTGCTTTAAAAATCTGCTGTAGTATCTGTTCTCCAGTTAATATGTATGCCATGAGAGAGAAGGAGGAAAGATGAGAATGCTGGGAATATCCAGCAAATAGAAAAGCTTTTGTTTTTCTCTCCTTTTTTTTCCTCAAAGATTTTCTGTACTGGTTGGGATTGGTGATCTCATGGTCTATAAATAGGTTCCATCCAGGGAGGAGAGGAAAGAGGAGGGAGGCTCTAATTAATTATATAGAAATAGTTGTTTTTGCAAAATAAGCAGCAAATCCAAGATGTTTCAAGCCAGGCTTTCTGTGCTTGGGGGTGGGGTGTGCCTGCATCATTCACTAATGAGATCATGGAATAGGGCAGGAAATCTCTCTCTGAAGCCAAAGCAAACTGTTTTTTCCCCTCTTGTTCTTTTTTTCTGAAACAACTGAAGAGGTTCCTCCATCACCTTTCAAACTTGTTGTCTGATAATGAATCAGAGAATTGATTCACTATCGGAATTAGAGGTCTAGACACCCTGGTCTTCCAGCTTTGTGTGTGTGTGTTTGGTTGTATGCCCGTCAGCGTAGTTGGGGTAATGTAATTTTGCTTGCTCATGCAAGCACGAGCATGACAAGGGTCTCTGCCAATGAAACAGCAGTTTGTACAGCTGCAGAATTTCTGTACATCACATTTGCTGACTTAATTTACTGGGGAATATCCGCGTGTTGGAAGTATCTGTGTGAAGGAAAACTCGGAGTCCCCGTGGTGCCTTAAAACAGACCCTTGCAACACACAAAAAAATCTTTTCATTCTGTCGTATAATTAGATTGCCTGTCCGGTGTTCTTCAGTCATTACAGTCAGGGGAGTAAATAGATGTCAGGTTCATGACATACACTCAGAGTAAATACACAGAGACATACACAGAGTATGTCTGTGTTTAATCTGTATTTTCTTTTCTGTAATATTTTTCCTAGCATGCAATGATTAACAGTAACTTACATATAGTAGCTGTCACTGCCCCTGATTTATTGTTGAATTGTCCTTCACATTATTCACATTGTTGCTTGCATTCCACCAATATTTGGAAATAATTTAAAACAGAATAATGTTATGAAGCTTGGAAAATAGAGCTTAAAAACAAAATTAATGATAGAAATAAATCTTATTTCTGTGGCTCCTTGTTGCACATTTTGCTTTGGTGAGTGAAGAAGTGCACATAGAAGAGTTTCTGAAGACAAGGCTCAGAAGTTGCTTGAAGCTATTGAATTAACCATGCACCAAAAAATGGAATAAAACTCAAGAGGCTTTTGCTCTGAGAGCAAAACTCACAGCAGTGCATGTGAGAATTTTATTTTTGATGGCTTTTAAAGCAGTGACCACCTGTACTGGACCGTTGCCAACCATTCTGAAAGCTGCTGCCAGTAATAGGGTCTTTTTCCCAGGCCAAATCACATGCTTGGAGCTCATGAGAAGCCTCATGGCCTTCCCATGGGAATAGGGACTCAAACTCCAAAACTTCTGACCTCGGTCTGTTAGGTAGTGAGACTTTTAAATGTGAGTTACTGATGCTTTCAGCATCCACTAGGACCTGAGTGAGTTGGGGAAGGTCAGTATGTGGCAGTCAGGCCCAGGAATCATAAATGAAATATTAGTTTTAAATTCAGAAAGACTAAGACAACAAAGAGGCAAAAGCAGGCACTAGCTGCTAGTTGTACAAATGGGACAGAGACACAAAGAGCATTTAGGAACCATAACGAGTAACTTCTAAGAGGAATTTGCTGTAAATCAGACCATCGTGGCAGGAATCTTCTGCTTAAATTATGATGCAGTGCCAGGAAGAGTTATATGAACAATACCAGTAAAAACCACCTTCTGTTCCTGCAGTTTTAAAATCATAGAATCACAGAATGGCCTGGGTTGAAAAGGACCACAGTGCTCATCCAGTTCCAACCCCTGCTGTGTGCAGGTCACCAACCAGCAGCCCAGGCTGCCCAGAGCCACATCCAGCCTGGCCTTGAATGCCTGCAGGGATGGGGCATCCACAGCCTCCTTGGGCAACCTGTGCCAGTGCCTCACCAGCCTCTGGGTGAAAAACTTCCTCCTTATAACCAACTAAACCTCCCCTGTCTCAGTTTAAAACCATTCCCCCTTGTCCTATCACCATCCACCCTCACGAACCACCAGGACAAGGTTACCAAAATTGGTCACATTCACAGGGAAATTCAGCCTGGGCCAGTCTTTTTATTGAGAAAATCCCGAAGGTTTCAGGAACAGAGACTTTCCTAATTGCTCTGTACATGTGGGTAGCTGTGACCCACATTATTTGGTGACCTTTGTTGCTGTGGAAAGAAAGTGCATCAGTATACTCATGTGGCTGTTAAATGAATTTACAAATATTTATATCCTTGAAGCCGCAGTGAAGGCGTTAAGAGGATTGGGAAGCAGGGAGAGCTAAGGGCAGGATCAAAATAAAAATTATGCTCTCATAACCTTTGGGAAACACACAGGGAGCAAGAGGGAAGGTTACTGAAGTGCAACCGAAGGACTTAACCCAAGATTTGGAAGGGTTATTAGAAAAAGTCATCTCAAATATCATAGGAGAGGTGATCTTTATTTTATGTTCCTCACCTTAGAGATGTTTGTATTAAAATCACAGAATCATAGAATGGCCTGGGTTGAAAAGGACCACAATGATCATCCAGTTCCAACCCCCTGCTGTGTGCAGGGTCACCAAGCAGCAGACCAGGCTGGCTCAACGTGCAGCAACCAGCTGTGATCAGACACAGACATATGTTCAGTGATATCTCCTGAAAGTGAGAAGCTTTTAAAATGCAGTTCAGGTCTATGTAATTGTCCTCTTCAGTGGAACAGAAGGTTCGGATTTCATCTAAACTTTCACTTGGAAAAATGTCCCTGTTCACCGAAATTCCAATCTGTAAGTTGAAATTATTGAGACATGAGTATGTTCTTCAAGACGGAGTCCATGTGGATTATACATGTAAAAAAAAGTACAGATTTAGCAAAACGTTTTTCCTAGTGTCTGCTGTAAGCTTCTAACTGGTGTACAAGTCAGGTTACTTATGTTTTTACATAACTAGTGTGGAGAGTGAACTGTAAAATGTGTACTGGAGAGTACATACTGAGTATGTAGTATCTAACTTTGGAGGTTTAGCATACTGTAGGAGAGCAGGTAGCCCTCCTTAGTGCTGTTTCCTTCAATACTTGTTGTAGGACCTCTCAGATGAGGATGCTCTTTGTGGTCCCCTGTGGGGTCAGCTATGATGATTCTCAGACAGGTGTCACAGAACAGGTAAAGCAATAACAAGAGCATGCGCCCTGGCAACAAGAGCAGGATTTCTCAGTATGTACTTTTGTGCTCTTTGGAAAAGCTGCAGCAGCATCACAAAACAGAACGAGTTAAACAAATTCTCAACATCTTCAAAATGAGTGTTCTGTCAACATGTTATCAAAGCTTCCAGGACATTTTCTCCACCGTTCCAGAGTACTGGTAGCTAGGATCTGCAGAAGCATTTTTCCAACTAAGCAACAACAGAACAGGTTTTTATTTGAGTATTTGTGAGGAAACAGAAAGATAAACTGCTCTTAGGTATGTTATATAGCAAATTTTTCTTTTTTTTCCTTTCTCCTAAGAATGTATACAAATTATCCTAACAATTAGCAACAAGGATATTTTCAGTATCTTTCATTAGTGATTTTAACCCATTTTAACCATAACAGCTCATCAGAGGGCAGAATAAGAGGATTGGGTCATCTCTGGCACAGATAATCAACAGTGTTCAGAATAGTACTAACCTTCCCAAAAGTGCATAAATGCATACAACTTTAAAAAATAAAAATAAAATCAGAGCCATATCCAGGACATCATTTTGCCAGGTTCTCCAAGTTGAGTATTCTTCTGGTGCAGCTTCATGCTGACATGGAAGGTGTAATATCTACCAGTATCTTGTATGCTTAGGAGAGTGGAGAGCTGGCAGGCAATAAAGGAACGTTAGAAAGCTCTAAGTGCAAAATACAACACAAGTGACCTGTACTTTTACACTTGTTTGCTTTTGCTGATAGTCATAATCTGGTAGAAGAGCTGTCAAATAAATCAAGGTCTGGGTGCTGAAGGGGAGTTAACAGGCTGGGGGAGATTAGATGAGGAGTTGCTTGAGGTGTCAGGCTTGCAGCTAGTCTTGGATGGGGGTGGGAACAGGTTGGAGAGTGTGTGATTGACTCTGGGCTGGGGATGATGATGTGAAGTCAGAGAAGAGTTGCTTTTTCGTTGAGAAGAAATGAATAACCCTAAGGATGGGAAAAAATGGAAACAGATGGGAGTACAGGAACTGCTAGGTCAGAAAGGCAGAAATATTTTTCCTTTAAGACTGGAGGTTTTTGTTTGGACATGACATGAATGATGTGGAAGAGGGTTTTATCAGCTGATGAATAAGTCATCATTGCCGGCTATGTGAGATTCTTAAGGGAAAAATGCATGTGCATTCTGGTATGAAAACTGCTTATCAAGATGCAGCTGAGGATGTCTCAGCACCCTTTGTGCCATTTAATGTGTGCTGTCTGCATCTGGCCATCCATCCTCAGGAAGGGAAAGCATAACAAGTGTACTATGTTGGTATGTCACTGTGAAGACTCCCTAGAGGGAGTTTTTGTCTTTTTTCCACCAGCATTTCTTTTTTTTTTTATTATTTTTTTCATAGGACATTCCCTTTGTCTTAAATCTTAGATTTGGCAGTTAACGAAGTTGAAAATTACCCTTTAAAGTCAGAGTAAACAGTATATAAGAAATCTTGTTTAAAAAAGTCTGTTTCAGGAAGAGGGGGCACAAATGGCTGCTGTCTTTGAGCAAGATTTGGTTCTAATAAATGATCTGTAGGATCATCCCTAAAATATTTGAGTCCTGTGCTCAAACTGGCACTGGTCCCACCTTTATACCAGAACATTAGGCCCATCAAGTACTAAGGAAAAACAATCTTTCCAAATGCCAGAATGCATGTAATCAAAGACTTGCTTGGTACAATCTGTTCTAGTACTGACAAGCTATTTCCTTAGTGACAGCCTACCTTTTGCCGCCTGAAAAGCATGCAGTTCTCATGCAGTCCAGTAATGATCTCTGATGGGGAAAGAGCAAAATCTGGAGTTGTTCTGTGTGTTAAATCCCCAGATGTTCAGCTAGGTGAAGTCAACAAAAGGACAGTGTCCAGCATCCCGTCTGTGTGGTCAAAACAATTTACTCGTGTTGAAATGTTTTTTGTTCACCTTTCTCAAGCAAATGAGTCTCTGAGCTTTTTTTCTGGTTAAGTATCTGAGTTGTTTGAGGCAATAAGAACTGCATGTAGTGTTAAGGGCAGGGATATAAGGAGATATTGCTCCAGTGCATATCCTGTGTTGTCAGACAATAGTCAGATGTACTCTGAACTCCCATGTTCAGTAGCTGCCCACTTCTACCAAAACATGTACTGTCAAAGATGCCAATGGAGAAAATAGCTGGTGTCCCTTGGTGCAGGCAGTGTGGTGCACCAAATTAATACCTGAAAAAGCTGAGAGTTGGATCTGAGGCAGGAATAACACAAGCATTGTAGAACTTCTTTCATTTTCAAGTTTTAAATTTAACAACATTTCTGAGTTGCTATTTCTACCATACTATCTTAATATGATCATTATTGCCTCCCTGCACTACTCAGTCAGATGAAGCCACACAAAACATTTACTCTTCAAAACAAGAACCTCCAGAAATAAAGCCGTTTACATTTCTGAGCACCCCCTGATTAAATGCCCCAGCACATGACAGCATTATGCTACAGAATTTCCATGATTTCCATTGGGCTGCTCTTTCCTCGTGTGCCTCTTTCAATAGCGTTAGAACTCAGCTGTTTCATTGTTCTTGTTACAGTCATCAAGAACTTTTCTTTCTGTTTGGAGGAACAGACTGTTAGTCATCCTAAGCTGTTTCTTCATTTGTTATGCAGTAGTACTACAGCTCTTTGGCTAATTAGCTCGCTGTTTAGCTGATTGACTCTTCTGAAAACATGAAATGCTGTCAGATGTTTCAGAAGGAAGACAGAGTTGTCTGGATAATTCATGTTCTGTAACCAGCAGAGAAGCTTCCATCCGCTTTGGCTGCATTTTCTAAGCAAATTAGAAACTCTGCTAGGTAGTATAGAAATAGTGAAGAATACCAATCCAGTGATTCAGCAAACTTCTTTATGCCATTTCCTAGCTCTGAGCAGTTTGACTTTGCAGCGTGCATAGTGTTTTATTAATCATTAAACTGGATGGTATGCTAATGAAGTCAGAAGGTCCTTCTAGTCAATCTCAGCACATCTATTAAGCTGTTGCAAGCAGCGACAATAGAAATGGTCAATGCAGTTTTATCTGTCATTTCCTTAACTGACTGTTACAAACAACTGGCATCTGCCTGCCTGTTGTCAGGACTGCAGAGGCAGGCAGCCTCCAATTTGCAAAATGAAGAAGAATTGCACTTCTTCCATGATCAAGATGACTGTTCTTTCTGTTATCGTGTTTTTTGACATCTCTGAAGCGATACAGACATGGGGAGAGGAGGCAGCCTCTTGGGTCTGTCTGGTCACTGTCACCACCAGACAGCTATGTAAATAGAAATCTCTCTTGACTGAGCAGAAACAGGGAGATGATGAAAGAGAGTTCATAGGTTGCTACAGTCAGACAGCTAGGGATGCTGGAACAACACAGAACCAAGAATGTTCCCAGAGAAAACAACTGTGAAATTTTTCATTTGGTTGCGCAGCTGCTCAGAGTGAGTATTCACCGGATCATCCACATAAAACTAGAAGAGTTCCCAGATCGCTGAGTGGAAAAGGCAAGTGAAGGAGATGCTTCACCTATAAAGCACTTTCTCTGCTCTTTTTTGTTAAATGGAGGAGAAGATCTGACCTAGAATAGGAAGATGACAGCTTTGTACAACTGAATCTAGATAGCTGATTTGCTGGGCAGTGCCATCTTTTGTAATGTTGGAAATAGAATCATACAGAGGACTGCAAGGAAATAAATCCATAGAGAAAATGAACATGGAGGCCACTGCTCTGGCAGTTGGGTACTACTGAAGTGATTTCATGCCGTCTCAAAGCATGCATGGATTTTCCCCTTAGATTATTTTCTTTACACATGATACCAGTCAAATAACTAAATCAGGGGAGAAAAATGACGTTAGGGATATAATCATCTATTGACATGTGCTATGAATTGAACCATGATTTTGAAGATAGAGGGGAAACAAAAGGAAACAGCTGAAAGATCAAGAATGTGGATGCAGTCAGAGTAACAGGTAATGGTCTGACAGTCAGACAGGGTAATGTCTGTAGACCACTAATGCAGTGCTCAGATCAAAACATGAAACCAAGAGAGACATTTCCTGGAGATGCTTATAGTCTGGGTCCATGTTTTGGGAAGCCACTTCAACATGTGCTTGTTCCATTCGAGAATGGTACTCATGCAAATGCTTAAATTGAAGTACATATTTAAAGCAAAACTCATGAGTGATTTGGGAAATGTGCCAAGAGCAGACTGAGCTTGGGTTTCACAAACTATTGTAGATTCCTGAAATAGATTGAATAAATGATATATCCTGTATCTAAGAGATTTCCAGATAGATGTCCATAATTGGGTTAATTTTCAGATTCATATCTCTCAATTCAGGCATTCATATTACAGTTGCATACTTCAATACCACAGCTCCAGTGTTGATCTATTCAGTAGCAGGGCCTCGTCACTTCCTTGGCTCACTTGGGAATGAACACCTACATTTGCTCTGCTTA
Organism: Lagopus muta; assembly: GCF_023343835.1. Lineage (NCBI taxonomy): Eukaryota > Metazoa > Chordata > Aves > Galliformes > Phasianidae > Lagopus > Lagopus muta. The sequence goes on along the minus strand of NC_064439.1, from coordinate 47,823,905 downwards.
GCAGTTTTCTAGCTCTGCTAGGATGGGAGCACCTGGATCATTTAGCAGAACTCTTCTGGGTAGTCACCTGAAGGTGTGCATCCAGATTCTGGAGCTGAATCTCACTCTGAAAATTTTATGTTATGAACTTTTCCATAGAGACAAGGCATGCAACTGTCTTCTGATGATCTGGAGATGAGAATGTCCTAACCTGGAGCCAGACTCCTATTTTATGGAGCAATGGAAGGCTTTCTATTCAACAGATTCATTTCTGTTGTTTTAATGGGCTGGCTTTTATGTTAGTGCTCTGAACTTTTCAGTTTGTATTACTGACAGTGCTCATAGGCCATCATGGTTTAGTGTGAGGAGGGGATCATCCCCTAATTTACTCTACACCACCACTGTGTCATTAAAGAAGAGCTGGTACCCTTATCATTGTAGTTCATCCCACGAGACTAAGAGATCAGGACCATGAGTAACAGCGTTATGATGGGAAATGTTTTATTTTCTAAGATGCTTTATCTCAATGACATCTCTTGGTAGTCTTTCTCCATCGTTTTGTGGTCTTTTTATTTTCTTACAGGAGGAGCTGGGAATTTCCTGTGAGTTGCTGGAGTCAGACTTCCTCAAGTGCAGTGTGGAATTTCCTTTCATGAGATCAAAATCTAGGGTAATGTCATGATATTTTCATCTGCAGTGATGGTTTCTTCCCCTGTTTTTCTCCAAAGAGTGTCGGGAAGAATAACTGCTCTGTTAAATGCCTGTGGCTGATACCTTATGTAGCTTTCTAACACAGATATCCAGGCCTTGTATGGATGTGGGAAGGCAAACGTACTCACCAGATACAGCCAATAGCGATAACTTGTGCATTGCAATTAAATACTCTTGAAAAGATGATGCAAGAGTTGTAGCAACCAAAACCTCAGTGGAATATTAGAAAAAGACCCTGTCTCGTTTGTGTTGCCTTACTGTATTTTTATTTTTGCCTACTCTCAATTTAAATTGTGACTGCTTTCGTATGAACGACAATGAAAGTTTTGTAATAAATTTTTCATATTATGGTTTTCTGATAGCTCTGAAAGAAGGTTTTTTCTTTTGGTAGTAGTAGATGAACTCTCTTATTATATTTAGAAATCCAGCCAGGTTCTTTCTGTCACTAATCAAAACTATACAGTGACCAACCCAGGAACTGAGAATAGGCATAATTTTAGGATGATCTGAACAAAATGTATCTGAATTTTCTTACAAAATTTAAATTTTAAAAATTAATCCTTTCTGTTTGAATTGCCACAACATTTGACCTCATGTTTTTGTTGCTTTCTTTCTTAACATATTATTTGTTGCTTGCAATATGCTCTTTTGAAACATTTAAAAAGATATACAACGTAATGGAAAAAATGCAATAGCAAGTGGAAAAAATTGCAATAGCAAAATATCACCTGGAATTTAAGAATTTCAATATTTAGCTTCAGAGTGACGTAGTTCCCTTCCCTTCCCTTCCCTTCCCTTCCCTTCCCTTCCCTTCCCTTCCCTTCCCTTCCCTTCCCTTCCCTTCCCTTCCCTTCCCTTCCCTTCCCTTCCCTTCCCTTCCCTTCCCTTCCCTTCCCTTCCCTTCCCTTCCCTTCCCTTCCCTTCCCTTCCCTTCCCTTCCCCATTGAAATTAGCATGAATTTGGAAACCATTTCACCTGAGCTTTGGAGTTAAACACAAATGTTGCTGTGTGGAATATTTAATGTAGTGCTACAGTGATCAACCCAGATTTCTCAACTCAAAATTAACACCTGATTATGTCCAGCTTGGTTAGTGGCCTGGATGGTGCTTTAGCTACTGCTGGTTGTTCCCGGTGTCTGTGCATGCCTGTGCATGAGAGATTCATGGAAGATTTCTTGGCAGCAGTTAGTGCGTGCAATGGTGCTGAGGTAATTTCAGTAATGATCTCTTAATGCTAGAAGGCTCTTCCACTGGCAGATAATTTGCTCCCAAAATATCTTTGAGTGGCAATTCTAATAAAGGCCTTCTCACAATGAAAAATCAGATTCTGTAGTATTTGAACAACCTAGCAATTGTGAAGTTAAACCTTCACTACTGTGCAGTAGAGGGGGCTCTATTAAGAATATCAAAATATGCTACTTGTTTTTAGCTAGACCAGTAGGATATAGGTGAAGCTTCAGAATAAATGTGTTTTGAAACAGTCTCTAAATGCCACTTTTTCTTTGTGCAGTATGAGTTCAGTGTAATCTTTGACACAAGCCACCTGTCTGGACAAGAGGAAACACTTACCTTCCTTGTCACTGCCCAAAGGTAAGAGAACTTTTCCGTGTCTTGATGACTTGGATCTTCTTTGTTGCATGATATGTGCACTGCCTATGCTTAGCAATTGTGTGGTAGCAGTCATCATCACATGCATGTATAGTAAATGAGGTTGAATGACTGAAGCTAAATGCTTGTTCTTTGATAACACAGAGGAAACATGTGACTTACCTTCACTGAGAAGTGAGGTGGAATTGTGTGTAAGCTCTGTTTGCCAGGCAGTTGTGATTCTGAAGGAGCATTTTGTGTTCTTTCAGTTGGAAGGCCCTTGTGTTTCTCTGCTCATCCCTTTGGGCTGTGTATCAAGCTCAGCTCAGCTGTGCTTGACGATCAGCACCAGACAGACCCATTTGTTCCAGCATTTAAATGAAATAAGTATGCTTGGATGCAAACCAGAAAAGAAAAATGCTTTCATCAGATGCTCAGAGATCTTACTGACAGTTTCCAAAGCTACATGTCTATTTTTTCCCCACTCTGCATCTTCAGTAAGGTTTGACAGATGCATGGAACAGTTGAAGGGGACACTGTCCCAAGGGCATTTGCATCAAGCACTGCAGTAGGATGGTGCCAAATGCTAGCCAGTGCCCTTATAATGTAAACACAATCACTTTATCTGGAATGAAATAAAAGATGTGGCACCCAGGATGACCTGCTACAAAAGAGGTAGTCTCCATGGGTGTTTAAGGCAAGGCAATGTCTGGGTGTTTATTTGGAGACTGTAGCACAGCTTCATTAACCTAGGCCATAAATTGCTGCTCTGGCATGCTGAGTAGGGAACCGGTTGCTGCTTCCACAGGCCATCTTCATACCTTACAACATCAAAAATGGCATTTCAATGGCATTTCCAAACAGCTCGCCTCCCCATTCTGATGCCTCACAGACTTATTTGGAATGAGAGACAAGATCTTGCAGTTGCTGAGTGACTGCTCCTGTAACAGCTGTAGGTGGGGAACAAGATCCTGCAGCACGTGGGGCTGCTATGAAGCGCTGACAGTGAGACCTCACATCAAGTGGGCAAGGCCATGGCTTGCACATTATGCAAGTTTTACTCTGTGAAAGTAGCTGATCACGTGTTTAGATGACCCCATAATATTTCTAGGGCAGGAGTTGAATCAGGATCTGCTGGGTGAATGCCAGCCGTTGCAAAGATAGGTCACGGCTGCTTTAAATTTGCCCAGGCAGCATTTTCCAGCTTGTACCTCTCATTTCCATGCCTTGGATAGCACAGGGCTCTCCTCAGTCACCTCACTCCTTGAGATTACTGTGCTTCACCAGTGAGGAGGGTTGGCTGGTGCCTTTAGATGGGGTGAAGTTATAGATAGCAGCTTGTGCACATAGTGCAAATGCTCTGAGAGCTTAAGAGAATGTCTTTCATTTCAGAAGGGTGGACTGGAGGACAGTTGTTTTGTGAAGGATTCAGCTGAACCTCCAGAGACAGCAGTGCACTTCCCAGTGCAGAACTACCCTTGTTTCCTCCCTGTCTTTGGGCAAATTACTCAATTCCCTTGCTGTCAAATAATAGTAATATTTTCTACCACAAGAGTTGCTGGTCTGCAGCAGCGAGCCATTGATTGAAGTCAGCAATAAGGAAATGGACAGGAAAATTATGTGCTGTGGATAGACAACAAGAAGTATGGACTTTATTCCCACACAAAACTGGAGCTAGTCCTCCAGAATTGTCTAGGGATAGAGAAGCTGTTAGTTGTACTATGCTGTCATGGGAATGTAAGTATTGCTCTTCAGGTGGCCACTTAGCTTGTTCCTTGTAGCTGCAAATTCCATATAAGCACCTATAGCAAAAGAGAGTGAGAGACTGGTTCAGTAGTGAGACAGCATAGGAGAAACTAAGCACCAACAAAACTCTTCCACTGCTTCCTGGAGTGAACTATTTTGCTAGAATCAGACTCAGTGAGTGATGTTCTCCTTTTGTACAGGAACTTTGAAATGTATTAGCTGCATACATTTGAAATCTGTATGGAATTCTGCAAGCTTGTTCTACTTGCCACCAGAGTATCTCGGTATCTGAGATGAAAAATGCCTCCATTTCAGACTCTTATGAGTCCATCCAGTTTTTGTTAAGTCTTTTTTTTTTCTTCTTTTTTCCTGGGACCGAATTAAGCAACTCATCATATAAATGGTGTATCATTTGGGATGTTACAGCTTGCTTCTTTTCCCTCAGTGACATTGTCCTAAAGTAAATGGGAGCATATCTTTTCCCAGTTTGATTCGTGAGTAAATCCAGTGAACAGCAAGGCAGAAAGCAGTTAGTCACTGCTAGAGAGTCTGGAAATATATGCAACATATCTTCTGAGCTGTTACCCACCAAGCAGGCTCACCTCCAGGATTAGAATATTTACAAGCTTGCATGCTGTGCTTGCATTTCAGCCTTTCCTGGATTTAATATATAAATGTTCACACTGAAATAAAATGACTGAAATAAGAGATGATTACTTACTTTTCTTTCCTTCTGCTTTTGACCAGTGGTGGCAGCTGACTATAATATAAAGATAGAAAGTAGTACTTTCATTTTGACAACTAATTACATGTGAAGGGAGTAGAACAGTGAAGAGTTTATGGCTAGTTCTATATGAGGATGTAGCCTGCAAGGTTGCTCATAGCTATGAAACAGTGCTGTGAAGCAATTCAGGTACTTAGAAGTGAAATTTAATTTACTGAGTCAGGAACCCTCTGTGAGATGTATGTGATCCTCCCAAACTGATGTACAGTCGGGCTGGGAAAAATGAGTCCTTGCATTTATGCCTAGATGTCCTTGTATGTCTCCACTGTGAATGATGACAGCACTTCCCTTTGGATTGACTGCTTTTCTCAAATATGGTTTCTCAGCTTGTGCTTGTTCATGTCCCATCCACAGAGGGGTAACCATAAAGTATATACTGTGTACATGCTGTGCCCCCTCCAAAGTGGGGTGAAGAAATGTAACTCCTACCCTCTGAAAGGCTTCCTGAGGAGAGGTGACATCGCTCAACAAGAGGAGTTCAGAGCACAAAACATAGGGATAGTAGCTGTGTAACTGTGAGATAATACAAAGGCTGGGGATTTACAGTATGTTTATGTTTTCTTTCTGGCACAGTGGAAACGTAGAGCGCGTGGAGTCCTTGCATGATAATACTCTGACCCTATCAGTGCCCCTGATGCATGAAGTGGACTCATCTATCAATGGGTAAGTACCAGTCATCAAATGAAAACAAAAAAATGCCAGTAATCCTAACAATAACATTTAAACCTCTTGGAGTGAAAAACGGAATTTTTCTCTTTGTTTACAAGTATTGGAATGTTGATTTTTTATTTTTTTTTTCTTGTTTCCCAGACTCTGGAAATAAGGACAATCTCATTCCCTATCTGGGAATTTTATTTGTCATTCTTTACATTCCAGCACTGTAACTCTTTCTCACTCCTTTCTAACAATACTAATTCATTAAAATCAAATTTATTGTAGATATTTTTGTGATCATATTTGAATTCACGTGATTCTGTGGATACGATGGAACTTTAAATAAAATAAAAACAGGAAAAGTAAATCCTATCTTGTTCTGTAAGGCATGCCTTTAAAGATATGATTGAGAATCGCCAGGCCAAAGGTTAGGGTCGAATGTTATGGGATTTTAAGGATCTTGGTAGAGTCTAGTTGTTTGCCTTTCTGTTTAATTTCACAGTCAGAATTTGTTTCTGCTTCTATCTCCTTTCCCACTAGCTCTGCTTCTTAGTCTGCAGAACATCCAAATACAAACTGTGGAACATCACTCACCCTTTGACTGATATACAATACGTAGGGACTGGACGTGTGCTGGTTCCTGCCTTTGTACTCAGAGATCTCCTCTTCCTCTTAAAATTACCATTGTACATCTTGAGTGAATAATTTGGGATTAGTCCAAATAAACTGACCCCTAACATAGACAGTGTTCAAGTTGGAGTTGAGTGACCTGGTCAATGGGGGTGAAGTAGCATCAGTGTGGGCTGTGGAAGTTGACATTCATTTCCAAATTTGGGAAGTAAAAACTCATGAGTATTGTCCCCAAGAGGCAAAGGTCTGTTTAGCCACCATGAGGACTACCAGACCCCACAAGATGGCAAGCAAGGACAAAGTTCTTCACTATATTGAGAAGCAACATATTCTGGAAATTTTTGAGCGTTTTAAGAGTTAAAGACTGTGTAGAAATGTATCTCTGGATCCCTTAGTTGGCACTGCTTTTACACAGATTTTGTACAGCTTTACAGATACAAAAGAAATAACGTGCCTTTAGATCTCTGTTCCCCACCAACAGAATGCTACAAACCAAAAGCCTGGTATAAATTAGGCTTCTTTTTCTTCACAACATACTTATTTTTTTTTAATGCTTCTGAAGTTGTAGCCCCACCTGACTGTTTGGATGATTTCTTCCACTCACACATACAAAGTTTAGTTGACTCCAGCTCACAGGAATGTCCAGCTGCCAGGGAAAAGTTTGATTTATTGGCAGCTGCACCATTCCCAATTAATATAAATAATATTAGGAATACTCTTCTTCAGACAGTATGTCTTTAAAACCTAATTTAATTAGTTATCATTGTGTGGGTCTGTGAGAGCAAATTCTTGTGATAAATATCCCAAAGGGCTTGTAACATGCTTGGAAGGAGCCTACTGGCACAGCACTGTGGATGGGAGGAGTCAGGTTTGTCTCCTGCTGTTTGCCCTAGTGATCCCTCAACAGACCTGAAAAAAAAGGAGATGTACCTAAACAGGCTTAAAATCCTGCCTCAGAAAGCTCTGATCAAAAGAACAGCCTGGGAAAGAAATAGAGTTTTAGACAGATTCTTACTACAGTCTGTACAAAATTACATCAGGACCATTTCCATCCAGTGGTGCAGTCTGACATTAGGAAGCACAAAGAATGCTGAAAGCACTCCTAGTCCTCCTGCCTAGGATTTCTAGGTACTATCATGCTTCAGTCTTTTCTGATAGAACCTTACTGCATTTTACTTTGTAATAAGATGCTAAGAATGGCTGAGGGAACTTGGCCTCTGTGACTGGCTTAAAGCAAGTCATATCCCCCTCTTTTCTTCCCTTTAACCATCTGCAAATCATAAACCTAGTGATAACTAATGGGGTGTTTATTGATGAAATGCTCTGTAAATGGTAGACCAAATTGGGGCGTTATTTTAGTGAGTAAGTAACTGAAAATAATCCCGTTTGTTAGTACTTCAGATGAACTCAGTAGTGCGGTGATTTCACGTGTTACACGTGCTAAAGAACTTCCACAGATCATCCACAGGAAGGGCCACAGACCAGGAGGAGGTGTTTTGTGATAGGAAAGGAGAAAAAGTAATCCAAGTAAGTCTGCTTCCTTCTACGATAGGATGTTAAGCCAGATCACTTGAGATGCTGGTTGTGTAACCTACTGTTGTCAAGAGGAAATCAAATCAAAAATACTGCATTAGTGCAGAATGGCTCCATAGGACTTCCCATGGCCAGAAAGCAAGCAGTGAGATTTAAGCATACCACAAATATATTTAATTTTGGTGGCAATCAAAACTTACTAAATCTGTGTCTTGATCTTTCAGGGAAGTCTTCCCTACTTCCTTTTTCTATGGTGACTCTGTGGAAGCATCCAATTTTGTTCAGCTGGAAAGCCATGAATGCCGTTTCCAGTCTCTTAACTTCACACTGCAGGTAAAACTGAAATTCTTGCTTGACAGTACATTCTAACTTTGTATCTCTTTTATTCTCAGTGCATTTAAGGGCTTTGGTGCTTGCTTCTATAACACAGTATGCTGTGCAGTGCATTTTTGATTGGATGCCATATTTACAGGGAGATTCATGTGTACAGGGATGGTGTATTTCCTTGTCTGAAAATACTAGTACAATAATTACAGACAGGACATCTCACTGTCATAGTTTCATACTGCTACTGTTTGTTTGTGTTTTACTTTTCATAGTGTGCCAAGTACAAAATTACCCAAGTGCCACATCTTGAATGCAGTCTCGGGATCAAATGGGAGAAATAATTCTTTTCAGTGTCATGGTCATTGAGCAGAGGTGTGGGCAGTCTTCATCCATGAGAACAAGCACATACCTGTGCAATGGATTCTGACTAGGCCAAATACCTCTAATACAAAAATATTTATAACGTTACTGATGAGAGTCTAGTGCAGGAAAGAGAATGTAGAACCAGAAATATGGTGTGAGAAGGTTTCATTGCATGTCTCATAGCACATCAGTGTTATTCAGACGTTATCTATAAATTTAAAAGCACATGTCAGTTGGGATCCTGATCTTGTAAAGTGTATGGAACAGTTATTACAACAAGCTCTTGTGATGGGACCAAAATAAACTTGTCTCGTGGCCTTGACTGTCTCTATTACAAGCACTTCAAATCATTTTTGACCGCTAGATGGAACTAGGGAATGATAAATCCGGCAGAGGTGGGTGAATCGTTGATCGTGAAAAATAGTCTTTCACCTTTTTTCCCCTTTCTGTTCTCCTAGGCATGAATGCCACTCAGCTCATAATGAATAACACATGTCAGCCTCTGTGGACAGACTGTGGGCCAGAGCAATTAAACCCCCACTGTCATGCAGTGCCCTTAGCTATTTACTGAAAAGGACTGAAAGCAGAATTCCAGGACATTAAAGCTTTTGTGAACTAGGCTATTAATTCTTATGATACTGATTCCATTCTTGAGGTTTTCTAGGTCTTTACTTCTCCCCAGCCAGATATTGGTTAGAAACAGATAAGGAACATATGTACTGATGCTTTAACTGGATGATTATTTTCAATAAAATGAAGTGATAGTAGGTAATGAAGAGAGAGTCTATATATTGGCAGAGCCACCATTTATCCTCTCCTACCCTCTTGCCTTTCGTACACACACTTGTGAGTTGCAATATTAATAAGGTTGCTACCCATATGAGAGTGGAAAACAACACAGTAACAAGTCACAGATCTGCTCACCAATAACATGGTAAACCTCGTAACTGTTTGTCAGAGAGAAAGGGTAGAGTTTCATAATGGGCAGAGCATGGTTTATATCACTGTTTGCTTGTATTTAATGATTTGCCTGCCATTTATTAATCTTCTCCAGATGGAGAAAAGTAATAGTTTGTTAACCGAAAGAAGAGATGACTTACAAAATTACAGAGCTTTGTAGAGTTTTTTTATACATATGAAAATCTTTACCATGTAGGATATTAATAAGGAAAGAGATCTATGCATCAATGTTTGGGGGTAACGGGATGTGCAATGAAAATGCCTTTTCTGCATTAACTCTTGTGTCTGATCACAGTGATGTAACCAGCATTTTCTAAAATGTCTTACATGAAACATGATATTTGTATTTCATGCAGTTGTTACCATGCTCTGTTGTAGTGGGATTTCCCCCCTGCTTGGAGCCTCGGGGTTTTTGTGAGGATTTGACATTGTGAACTGATTCTCTTTATCAGTCAGGCATTTCTTCAAATACAAACAGTGTTTGAAGAATGAATATCTGTTGTTTTTAATATTGGTACTTTACATTGTTAAGAGACCAATTACTTCATCTTGTACTGTCTTAGAGCAGATAAATATTCTATTAGCTTAATATTTGTGCTGTTTGCATTTATACATGTGTTGCTAGAAACAATGAGGAGATATTTTTCCCTGATAAAAGGAAAATGCAGGTAGTCATGAAAACTTACTTTAATAGACATTTGACCATGGATTTTTTTTCTCTTCAGCAAGAAGCCTCAAATTTAGCAGTTTTCATTGGATACATTTCAGTGGTGTACTGAAAATTCTTTGACTTTTGGTTGAGAAGTTGTGGGGGATTTGATAGAAAGCCAACGTTTTTCCACTAAGAGTTTCATTTAATTGGAAACTCCAGATCTTGGTTGGAAGTTGTTCACGTGCATTTCTTGGCAGCTCAGTTCATCATGCCTACAGTTCAGTAGTCACAATCATCATTACTCTTCCCTGTAAGAAAAACACAGGCAGAATATAATGCAGAGGTTTCCTGATGGAAACTAGGATGTTGATAGAAATAGCAGTATGTTTTACAGTCTTCTGGGTGGTGTTACCAAAACACTTCAGTGTACTAGCAGAGTCTCTGTATGAAAGATAGAAGTCCTATGCTATTTGTATTGATGACTGCTAATTATCCTCCAAATCTGCATCTCACTTGTTGTGTGAGCTATCATGAAAGACTTTTAGGCAAAGTATTCCTTTGACTTCATCTGATACTGAAAGGAGAAGGTGCTATCTGAAAAGATTATAAAGCTGGCATAGTATGAGAACTTTTTCAAATGTACCTACGCTCCCAGCTCTGGTTATACAAATATTTCCTACTTGTGAGCAGTTATGTTTATTCAGGACTTTTTAATACATCTATATGCCTGTTTTTCTTACAGGTTTACAATGCTGGACCAAGCACTCTTCCTGGCGCTTTTCTTGATATTTCATTTCCAAACCGCCTCTCTGCTACTGGAGCTGAAATATTTCACGTTCAGCAGATGATGGTGAGTAGATTACCATGTATTCAATTGCTCAGAGAGGTAGTGAAATGTCTGCAGGTTTTGCTGAACACTACATTCAGGTTCTTAGTGACTGCTGGTGAATATGCACAGGTAATGGTGGTGATAGTGTTGAAAAGCTGAAAATTTGCTCTATCAAATAATTGTCTTGTGTTCTTTGTTGCAGTTTTCATCGAAATAAGTAGGAGGCATTACTTTTGGAGTCACTTGCTTATATTTTTCTGTATTCCATGCTATAAGTTATCCTTTCTGACCTTTAAACAAATGTAAATAGCAGTGAAATTTATTCTTTCAACATAAGATTTTTCAAAGGCTGATTTTACGTCAGCTACAAAGAAAACCAAAGTAATTTGTGGTAAATAAGACACATTCTTAGATTTCATCTTTAATATATTTTTATTATTTTCAAAGCTTTTGTTAAACCACTGAAATATCATCATTTATACTGCGGTGGCCAATACTGGGAAGCCTCATTACTGAGGTAAATTCAGAGTAGTCTGTTCTTACAAGAAAAAAAAACATCTCATTCCATCAGCTCATGGTTTTCTTGAATAGAAGTATTCTACTTGCTTTGTGGTTAGGTTCTTTTCTGGCCCTTTGGCTGAAAAGTGTTACCATCCCTCATACACAGGTAAATGTGTCACTGAATCACTGTCAGTGAGGATCCAATAAAACAATACTCCAGAGATTTCCAAGATTTGTGCTATAGAAGGGTATGATTGAGATATATATATCCACGAGGGTGGATGGTGATAGGACAGGGGGGAATGGTTTTAAAGTGAGACAGGGGAGGTTTAGGTTGGATATGAGGAAGAAGTTTTTCACCCAGAGGCTGGTGAGGCACTGGCACAGGTTGCCCAAGGAGGCTGTGGATGCCCCATCCCTGCAGGCATTCAAGGCCAGGCTGGATGTGGCTCTGGGCAGCCTGGGCTGCTGGTTGGTGACCTGCACACAGCAGGGGGTTGGAACTGGATGAGCATTGTGCTCCTTTGCAACCCAGGCCATTCGATGATTCTCATCTAAACCTTGCTTTCCCTTCCCTGTGTGGTCCCTTCTGATTTCCCAAGCAATGTTAACAAAAGAAAATAGCAATCACTCCCCAGTTTGTCACCATTTATTGCAAATATTCCATTATTTCAACAGTATGACTCCTGCAAGGCAGTAGCTGTGTACTCAGGTGGTGCTTCTCCAACTAGGCTGCAATAATTCCCCATCTTGCTTTCCATCACATCACATTGTTATGTTTTGTTTAGTCCATCCCTGTATGTGGATAACCACCTTCTCTTGGACACATTGCAGGACAGTGGATCCTGACCCATGTCCTTGACTGTTCCCATCTCTCCGTGCTGTGTGAATATGTGTGTTCACAGCCCCACCAGAGATGAGGAAGTCATCCTAACAGATTTTCTCTGCTGGTGTCTTCTTTGAAGTGGCACTGCTTGTTTCTTGATGCTGACTCTTCCAGAAATCTGTGCAAATTGTCTTAGACAAGACACCTGTTTTGCATACTTAAATTAGCTGGTGTGCATATTACATGGTGTATAAGGGCTAAATTCCAGACATAATTTGTCATCATTTCTACTTAAAACTCGAATTTGCACTGACAAGGTTATGCGGTCTATATGGTACTGGAAGGCTGCTCCTCAGAGCCTTCCCTTCTGCAGGCTGAAAAGCCCTATCTCTCTTAGCCTGTCCTCTTAGAGGAGATGCTGCAGCTCTCTGATCATGTAGTGTTGGGGGCTCCAGAACTGTACACAGTACTGCAGGTGGGGTCTCATGAGAGCAGAGTAGAGGGGCAGAATCACCTTCCTCAACCTGCTGGCCGTGTTTCTCTTGATGCAACCCAGCATACAGTTGACATGATTTCTCAAGCACCTCTGACTTGCTAATAAATATTACCCAAGCAAATCATGTCTGGGATAGTGCTTATCCCTGCTTTGCAGATAAATAATTGAAGCACCAAATGTTTTGCTGTAGGTTACACAAGAAATCTGTGTAATTTGTCCTATTTGTGATAGGCTCTGAACCCATGTCCCCCAAGCTGTGGTATGATAACAGAAAAAACGTTTTGCTCTCTTTCCTCATACTTCTCCCACACTGAGTTTTTATTGACTGAAAAGGGAGCTAAAATGATTCAGTTTTTCATCTTTTCTCAGACTAAATATACTTAAGCAAATAACCTAAAAGCTGCAGGTTGGAATGATCTACGAAAAGGCAAGGAAAGATGACATTCAGAAGTGTTTGTGTATATTAATTCAAGATTTCAAGCATTTGCTTGTTTTGAACTTTGTAGGAACTAGAGTGTAGTAGAGGTGATTGTGTTCTTTCTGTAATTACACCTTTTTCCAGCAGTCCTAGCTGTCAGCGTTGCTGGACCTTTCAGAATAGCTGATAATACAGAGGGTCAGGAATTGTTGTTTATCTGTAACTTAAACTGTTTTCTTTTTTTGAAAGCTCACAGTATTTTTGGCCCTTCTCTGGTGTACAGTACAGCAGGGAAATTTATGGGTGAAAAAGCATAGTAAAAACACTGGAGTTTGTGTTTCACATATACACAAACTAAGCAAACTAGTGCCAAGAGCTAAGTCCTTCATAGTGTGTTGACTGACCTAGAATTTCATTCAGTCACAAAAATAATTAAAGGAAGAGAGTCACGTATGGCCCACTGGAATGGTCTTCGTTTCTGGGAGGTGTTAATAGGAGTTATTACCTCGCTGCTCCTGGAGGAAATGACAGCCCTCACGCTTCCTCTTTTGCCGTTGCTCTAAGCTTTTTGGCTTTATTGCAGAAACTGTTTTAAGGTTTTCTTCCAGAAAAATTCAGGTCACAAAGATGTTTTGACATTCAGAGTTCTGCTTTGGAGATGGTCACATTCTTTTGGAGGGGTCTTGGGAGTTTATGCAACACAAAACCGCAGAAAAGTCAACAGTAGAAGCCAGACGTAAAAGAGAATGGATAATTGAAAGAAAATGACAGAAGAAGTGAACAGCCTCCCTGTCAGAAAGTTTAAAGAGAATGGAAATGCTAGAAATTTTACAAGTGATTTTAACTAGGGGATTTCACCACTAATATTGACTTTACATAGTAGATATTTAAAGCCTGCAGTGGTAAAGGATATTTTAGAAGCAAATAAGAAAAACTCTCCTTCTGTGTATTTTTCTATTTGCTTTCTTGCAGAGGTTTTAAGGCAGGTTAAAAGAGCGGTCCCTCAGCTTGCTGGTAAGACTGTCCTGCTCCAGGTGATGGCAAAGAAAGCTTCACTCAGAATTAAGGAGGGTTAGCATTAACAGAAACGTAGATTCTCCACTCTTCAAGCCATTGGTTATCTGTTCGTTCACAGAGGAAAACAGGACTCATTATACTTGTCTGTGTTTTGCTTTCGAACTGAAAGATTAGTAATTTCCTTTGGGTATCCAGCTAATTTGGAGGGCAAGGGAATCACTGCTTCACTTGCCAGCCAAGAAGCTGCTTTCCAGGGCATCCAAAAAGATTTTCACAATGGGAGCTTCTGCCAAATTAGCCAGGGCATTTCCTGAAGCTGATAATAAATTAGCAAGGAGTCTGGGATTACACCAGTGTTGGCTTTACAGAACTGGATCAGATTGTTGCCTTCCTGTTTATTTAATTTCCAGCTAAGGTAAACGCCATTATGAGGAGCAAGAGACTAACAGCTGGAAACCACATTTTTCTTTTTGCACCTGGAGCCAGCTGCAGTGCACATGGATGATCCTCACTCCTCATCTGGAAGAAACAAGCTGTACAGGGCTGCTGGTTGGTCAGTTGTTGTCACCAGAATTAAACAATTGCATGGTACTAACCAGGGCAGGTGCCCTGTTCACTTGTGGGTTTTTGGAAGGAGCTGGCTAGTGTTGCAAACGTTCCTTCACAGTGTTATGCACTGGTGCAGCCTCACCTTGAATAGTGTGTGCAGTTCTGTCCTCCGCTGTATAAAAAGGATATTAAGGTGCCTGAAAGGGTCCAGAGGAAATGGAGGAAAAGAGGAAAGCAACAACGCTGGTGATGGAGCTGGTAGACATGCAGTGTGAGGAGAGACTGAGACACTTGGGCTGCTCAGCATGGAGAAGAGGAGGCTGGAGGTGACCTCACTGCTCTCTGCATCACCTGGAGGAGATGCTGGGCTCTGCTCCTGGGCACCGATGGCAAGGTGGGAACAGCACAAAGCTGTACTAGAGGAGGGTAAGACTGGGCATTGGGAAACATTTCTGTGCCAGAAGGGTGGTCAGACACTGGAGCAGGCTTCCTAGAGAGATGGTTGGTGCCCTGTACCACTCAGTGTTCAAGGAGCATTTGGAAAATGTCCTCATTAATGTGCTTTAGCTGTTGGTTAGCCCTGAAGTAGTAAGGTAGTTGGACTTCACATCTGAAGTACTCTTCCAACTGAGATACTCTGTGTTCTAAGCATCGTGTGGGCCAGCAAGCACTGATTTTTAAGATCCTGCTTAGGCAAATCAACACCATGGGTATGAAAAACAGTGTTTATATCATTAGTGAGGTAAGAATCTTGTTAAAAGTGAGATGCATACATTGAAGGTTATTCTCTTCAAAGACATGAAATAAAAGTGAATTTTGAGCAAGAAGGTAGAAGGCAAGACATACTGTCCTCATTTTCTGATGAGAAAGACAGTCCCAGCATGTAACTTTTGGTATCTAAGTATAGTAATTACTGTTGTATTAATTGCTAATAATAGCATGCTTTTAATTATAATGTTTTATTACACTTGTAATTTCCTGGAGAGAGATAGGCAAAGGAGCAACTTTGTAGAAGCATCTACCTGTCTCCACTGGCAATATAAAATCTATCTGTTCTTCTTGAATTTCCAAAAGACTTTGCTAATTATCTCCAGAGAGAGAAAAGTGTTAAACTCTTGTTTTTTGAATCCTACTTCTGTTCACCTTGAAAGTTCCAGTTATCTCACATCCCTTGTTCCTGGTTCAGAGTTCCCATCACTCCTTGTTTAGAAAGCGAAGGAAGAATTTCTTTCTTTTGGAAGGACAAAGAGATGTAACCTAGTTGTCCTATTATGCTTTACATATTCATTTCACCCTTCTCCATTCCTTCTTTCTCATCAGGTAAGACCTGAATTGTGCATTTTTAAAAACCAGGTATTAGTAAGATTTGAATGGTAAAGAAAAGCTAGGCTGGAAATTAATAGAATTGGATTTGGAAAGCATTTTCCAGGATGTCTTTGAAATTAATGGTTGCCCGAGCATGGGATTACAGTACAGACTGTCGTGTTCAATAAGGATAACTGTTGAAATAAACATTTTCTTCATGAGAATGTTGAAAGAAAGAGTAAAATGGAATCAGTTCCAGAGTCAGGAGTCTTTTTGCCTGATGACAGGTTACATTTTTAAGGCTGGTTTTGGGTAGCACTCATGTCATTTTTCTTCCTGGCACTTGCACAGTAATATCTGTAAGGAGCAGGAAGATTTGAAAGAGAAGAGTCAGTACTTGCTGTCTTGTTTAATGAAGATTCCTAGGCTGCTTGTGGCTTTGTTTTGATTGTAGCTTTAGGATCTTTGCAATTTTAAAACTTCAAATCTAACATGTGCTTATTACCTGTATGTTGCTGTTCTCCAGGATAAGAATAAGATGCTTTCACAACTGCACTGCTGATGTTTAAAGCCATGTCAGAACTCTCTGAAGTGGTAACAGCGTGTGAGCGCTCTTTGAAGTGTCTGATGGGATTGTCAAGCTCACCGCTGCATGCTCTACCTAAAGAGACAAACCTTTGTATCATTATGTAGAAAACCCCTTTTTTTCTTGAAAGCCAGTTTAAAATTGTTTAGTTTCTGTCTTTTGAAGTTTCAGGCTCTCAAAACATCTATAGGCAGTCCCAGCATGCGAGGATATAAATATTTGCTGATAGTATTTATGTAGCAAAATGCTGTTTGTGCAGTTATGCTGCTGGTGGTTGCTACCACTGATACTAGATTCGTGTAGGGAGGTTTCAGACTTACAGCAAAAAAGTATTTTATCCCTTTCTGTTAGTCATTCCCCCCTGCAGACACTCGCATGCACGTATTTTGGCACCATGTTTAAAAAGCATAACTAGATTGCAGGAAATTATTCATTTCAGAGTGTGTTGTACAGAACTTGGTGACCTTCTTGCCTCTTCACTTTGATAGCTTCTTTAAATGGCTGTTCCAAAACATTTTGTGTAGGTAGCTGAAGGCTTTTTTTCCCTGCCGTGTAGAGCATCCCTGCCGTGTAGAGCATCTCTGTCATAGCAATTAAATCAGCCTTGGGAGCCCTGTCACTCTCAGGAGAAACTGGCACCAGCATGGCTGCAAGGAAGGGCAATAGTGTATGCTGCAGACCAACATGGCACAGTCATCTGCAGGCATGGGAAATGAGACCTCAGGGCAGCTCAGAAAGAGCTCCCATAAGCACCTTCCTAACATCAGCACGGTAAACTGAAGCTCCTTAAGTAAAGAGGAACTTAGTTCTTATTTAAGCTGTCATTGTTATTCAGGAGAAGGTGCCTAGCCATAACATTATTTCCTGAGCTAGGACCTTAAAATAAGTCCTAAACAGGGAAAAAAAATCATTAGAGTTTGCTTTTCTGGAGCCATCTGACTGCTATACAAAATCTATGCTTTGGTGAGAGTTCATTGCATTCGCAGTGTTTGAAAGTAATCTTTTCATGCCTTGCTGGATATTGCCTTCCAGATACTGTAAAACAGTGTAGCAGGAAAAGCATTCCATGACTGACTTACTAGTTTGGATTTTAGATGAAACCAGATTTGAACAAATTTTATGACATTTTGTCCAAATCTTTTAGCAGTGATAATCCTGCCGTATTTACTTACATAAGCAGTGAATTTTGCAGGTGCTCCTAAAAGTTCAGTGAAATTACAATTTGAATTTAAAAATACAAATCCCTGAAGAGAATTACTATAAAAATGAAAGCCATCCAAAGGAGGGACAAGAATGCACTGTGATCAATGTATTAGATCAGACCATGGTGACGACTGTCAACAACAATTTTCTTATGACTTTCTCATTAATACTTTCTAAGCCAAATAAGTGGAATTTATCAAATTACTTCATCGTTGAAATTTTGCAACACTGTGCTCCCCCCAAACTCATTACCTGTCAGTGTAATGTGGGAATCTGGTATTTCGAGTCAATTTAAAGAGTTGCTAGCTTGCAAAGTGCCCATAGTTCCTATTTTTATGACTGAATATATGTAAAAAGATGAATGATTTGCCTTTTCATACAGCTGAATTTAAGGTAAAGTATTTGTCTTTTGGAATAATTGGTTAAATATGCCAGCTGTTAAGAGATTCATAAAGGAAGCAGGAGGTTTGGTAGATACCACAGCAATCAGGAGTTTTGCTGAAGTATGGGAAAAAAAAAGTACAGTAAGTTTTCTTTAAGCTTCCCAGCCAGAGAATCCCCTTGTGGAGGAACTACTGAGTAACAAGGACTGAGTCAACACAATCTGAATTTCATTTTATTTTTGAAGGAGTATGAGACTTGCATCCTTTCACTGTTTCCCAGTGTTTGCAAAGATGTTCCTGCCAAAAAACAGGAGGAGAAATTTCAGGAAAGAGCATTTTAATTCTTTTATAACATACAGGTCTTTCTTAAACGCTGAATCATAAACTAGCCTTTTAATTTTATAAATAACACACCGGATTTTTGGTTTAGATGGTAATTCTGGAAACTTGAGATTTGAAAACAGTGCTATTTGTGTGTAGAAGATCTCATAACTGAGAATGATAAAAGAAGGGTTTACCCTGCTGCTGTTGATATATCTGAGTGTAAAAAAGCATTGTGTGGTGCTTCTCTCCTGACTAGAAGTGTTAGTCCAGTGTTGTGTGAGGTAATGGGTAATATCAATAAGCCATTCTTTAGGGGAAGGAGAACCTGAGGATGTCCTGGAAAGAAAGGACATAACTTGAAATACTAAATCTTTAATCTTCAAGGGTCTACTACAGATCTGCAAGATTGTCCTCTGAAGCTTCTACCTTCTCTCCAGAGTCTCTAAAGAGACTCTCTGTATCTTTGCAATGCATTCAAACATCTGCTGTGGTGGAATGTCCAAACAAATTCTTGCTCTGCAGGGAATGTATTTATCTGCTTGCTCTTTAGAGATTTTTGTCCTAAGCTTAACACAGCCACAGAGGAAAGTCCAATAAGTAGGTAAAGAAAAAAACACGCATTTAATGATGTTTTTTGCATTGCATAAAATAGGGTCTATAGAAAGAAATGTAGCTAAAACCTTGGTAAAAGCACTGAACTCCAAGTGATCTCAGCGTCTTTTTAAAGAAGAGGTGTACCTGGAGATTTATTGGATGCCTCACGTGTTGATTAAGCAGCTCAAAGTTCACAACAGGGAGAGGGATTGTACGTGTCAGTGGATTCTGGAATTTAAGCTGTTGAAGACATATATCATAATATATGCTCATGAATATTAGAGGTAAACTGTCCCTTCAGTGTCCATGTAAGGTGGTGTTCATTCTTATGCCTGAACCTTCTGTGTGGAAAGTGCAGATAAATCACGCGAGCGCTCAGTCTTGCTTCCAACCGTGTTCATCTCCAGCCAGGGAAGAAGCCACTGTCTAGCAAGTTATGTACTTTAAATCAGAAAAATCTTATTACTGAATCCTGTAAGTAGTATAAGGTCTTGAGAATAGCAGTTGTGTGCATTGCTGCTGAGTCTGTGCAGAGTGCTTGCAGTGCCAGTGCCTGTCTGGTGATGGCAAATGTTGCCACATTGCGCTGATTGAAATCATTTACTTAATTAAAGTGCACAGTTGAGTGTGTCAAAAGAACATCTGCAAGTTGCTGCAGATTTAGGCCAAACATGCATCTGGTGTTCTTACTGCTGAAGAAGCAGGAACCAGAGCTGCATTGTAATACTCCTCTGCCATGATTTAATGCTTTAGCATCCCCACTTTGCTGTTTACATCTTGTAGCTCCTCATGGCCATGTGGGTTTATGTTATGGATTATCTGTGTAATACTGTTTTTCCTTACCAGCACTACCATTTTCAGTCAAAATCTTTTTAGGCGTTGTCTAAAACGGGTTAATTAAAAAAATAATCATTAAAAAAAAAATTCCTTCCTGTTGTTTCAGTGCCTCTTAAATTTATTTCCAGAATCAACAAAACTGTTCTGAATCAAACATATTTCATTATCTGTGAATATTAAACATTTTTGGCATATGGAGCAAGTGCTCAGATAACATATTTACATAACTTATTTGTCTACTGTTGAAAGTCTGACCTTGTCTGGAATTTCTTGTCAGAGCCCTTATTTCTCCTCAGTATGTGTGACATGTGAGATTATGATGTCTATCAATTCATCTCCATTGCATTTGCCTACTATGGAGCGAATCAGCCTTTGAATCAAGTCATACATATACAGTTCCTCCCTAATACTAGAGTGAATATGCTACAGTTAGCAACTAAGTAAACAAAAGAGGGTCTGTTATTTATTATCCGATTTGCAAATGTGAACCACTGATTAAGCATGTGTACATAAATAAAACCATAAAAACAAACAAACAAAAACAACAACTAGTAAGAGACAAGAAATATGTAGAAACTCTGACAGCAATCTCAGGAAGCCTACAGCCAAACCATCCTTTGGAGCCCACATACTGCAAGGCTGATGTGAAAAGCATCCGTTTCAGGGAAGAACAATGCAAACAACTTTGCGAAACAGCTGACCTTTGTTCAGGCTTTGATTGTGTTTCTTGCAGCTAAAATTACAGTTTCAAGTATCTTGTGTCTCACAGTGTTTTCTGTGAGCTTGCCC
Source organism: Lagopus muta (assembly GCF_023343835.1). Lineage (NCBI taxonomy): Eukaryota > Metazoa > Chordata > Aves > Galliformes > Phasianidae > Lagopus > Lagopus muta. Next base: position 47,803,322 of record NC_064439.1, on the reverse strand, counting down.
CTGTGTTTTTTCCATGTTCCAAGTTGGGTTTGTTCGAACTTATCGCGTGCCTTCATGGCTAGATTCAGCCTTCTCATTTGTTTTGTGTCAACTTAGTTCTCTTGGTTTCCAGGCTGTCACTAACAACTGATGATGATTTATCTCAGGAGGGGAAACGGGCTTATTGGAAAAGCCTGAAAATTTTAAGACTTATTACCATAGTAAATTCCTTTGCATTAGTGCAAATCTAGTATTGTCTGTGAGGAATGGGCTGAAGACATCTTCTTGCCTGTTTCTCGTAAAATGCTAAACATTAAATATGAGGTTAGTGCTCAGCTTCTTATATGCAGCAACACAATGGGGAGATTGTATTAATGCATCATTGGAAGTGACAGCCGTTTTCCTCTTATTTTTCTGTCTCACTCCTCCAAAAAACTCCTTTCGTATGCACATACTTAACCCCATACTGGCTGCCAATTTCCACTTTCCTGTGCGTGGTCCTCAGCTGACCTCTCTAGTCCCCTGTTTTGAGACTGTATTTCACTTTCCTCTCCTGGATTGCCATGTTGTGCATGATATGAGGGTCTGAATTAAAAAAAAAAAAAAAAAAAGTCTTATTTTTGATGCATGTCAAACAGGGTTCAGATCAAGTCTAAAAACGTTCACTGGCTTTCAGATCAGCAGTGAAATTTGTTGCTGCCAAATATGGCCAGAAACCTTAAAATGTGTGGTAAAATAGCCCAGCATCCTCATAAACACCCCCAAAGACTTAGAATTGTAGAATGTCTTTGGTTGGAAAGGACCTCAAAGATTGTGTAGTTCCAACTTCTCTGCTGTGAGAAGGCTGGCCAACAACTAAATCAGGCACTAGACCAGCTTGCCCAAGGCCCCTTGCTAGACTTGCTAGAAATGCTGTGAGTGTAGATAGATCTTAGCAGAAAGGGTGTTAGGTGTTCCCTGAAGGTGAAGTACTGAGGCTGCGGGTGCGTTATTCCTGCCAGAATCCCTAAACCCATTAAACCCACATCTGACATGGTTTAGAAATGCAGATGGTGTTGCACTGATTTTGGGTTACCCTCTGTGTTCCTTGGGGACAGTATGGTGGTTGTCCTCCTTGCACTAGTGCCATCTTGCTGGAGTGCCAAGCCCAGCCCAAGTATTCTTATAACACCACGTACAGAAGGTCAGAGAGGATGATAGCTGTGGTTCATAACAAGACCCATCCAACTCTATTAAATATCCTATGCTTTTCTGGATATGTAATGCATATGGAATATAACTGGTATGCCTTACCTACAATTTTCACTCTGAAATGTCCTCCCACCTCTTTCTTTTCAGGGTAGTGCAAGCTGATATACTTAAAAATCATTATTATGTTAGCGGGTTTTCTTCTGCTCTGCAAGGCCTCTTAAATATTCAGCATCCACAGAAGTCCTATGGGAATTTCTTCCTTTTTGCAGATACAGCATTCCTAAAACATGAAGTAATGCACATGCTTTCTCAGTGGTTACGTCTTGTCTCTGAGAAGCAAAAAGTTGGCAGAGTAACCCGTTGTGTAGGCTGTTGTATTTAAATGTTGTCTCTCAGTCACGTTAGTGAGTCTTTTAATGGGACAGCAAGTTTCAGTAAGTTTAATAAAGTTGGAGTGTGACCTGGCTCTGAATGTGTGGCTGTTGATGAGTAGGGAAGGTGACACAAGGCATGGTTTGCTTTTCTATATGGTTATGGATTAGGAATAATACTAGCCACTGGAGACATATGGTGAATTTTAGAGACCTGTTATGCAAGACACTGTTTACAGAGTTCAGGCTTTTATCTGCTCCTGTTTATGCACATTACATTGAATAGAACAGCGGAATACACATACATATATGTTTGTCAACAAATAGTCATTTTCAGTTCCTTAAATTTTGGATATGTAGGTAAAACCCTTCTTAAAAATCACCACTGCTGAAGTTGGACCTAATTGGGTGTTGAAAGGTGCTGAGGGACTCCAAATAACCTCTCCCTCTTGAAAATTACAGGTGGGTTTCTGGCATCCACAGCTGTGCAGGAATGCAAGTGAGATCTGAGTGAAGTCTGTGCATTTTATCACTCTGCTGTTCTGTCAGGCTTCCCTTTACCTTGAAGCTGAGCAGTTTGACAGAAGTGCCTCTTGGCTTCACATAAAGCTAGAAAAAAAAGTAACATATAAGATGCACTGATTTTAGGGTGTTTTGCAGCATATGACAAATTAAGAATAAGAATGGCCTGGCATAAGAACCTGGTAAAAAAAAAAAAAAAAAGAAAGAAAGAAAAACTTTAAGAAAAATCTTGTAGGAGAAAATTTTATTTTTGTTGTTGATGCTGGAGATGTGGCTGTACTGCCAGTATACCAGGCTGCAAATAGTTTAATAGAGGATTTAAAACAGATGAATGCTTTCTGGAAAACAGAATGTAACAGCCTGCAGCAAAGACTGTTCTGACACAGCTCCTTGGAAATCCCTCCTTGGGAAGCAGCAGGGGATTCCTGCCGGGTACCCCACTCAGGGCAAGGCTTTTATTTCCCAAGCAGCCATGTCAGTGCAGGATTTAGGACAGTCTCCATTCTGTCCTTGTTTATTGCTGCTTGTTTGTGTTAGGAGTTGAACGTTGATTTTTCTCTGTCACTACTGTAGAGTCCTTGCACTGAATGCAAACGGAACATGCATCCCACTTCTGCTGTTTCTATGAAATATTATATCCCAGGGAAGATCATTTTGGTGGTAGTCCTCTTCTGCTTTTAGACTGCTAAGATTGCATGAAAGTTTCTAAAAAGCCCTAGTATATCACATACCTAGTAACTCCAAGACTTCGTCAGAGGCTGGATATGCACTCTAAGACTTGCACAGTTCTTGCTTCTATCAATGATAAGCATTTGCTCACGCAAAGCCTTTAGAAGAAAATTTCTGATTTTTTTTTTAATGTGTATTAGGTTATGAAATTGGTCACAAGAATTAAAACAGGTGTCTAGGGTAGTATCTTGTTTGGACGAGGAGAAGCTCAAACATGGGCATTCCAGTGTGTATTTTAAAGCTCAATCTCAGCATAATGGGAGCAGGAGCTTTGTGCAGGACTTCTGTCCAATAGTCTGGTTTCCTGGAGCTGAATCTTTCACTGGTGATAGAGTTTAATGAAAAGTTACCATGCTTACCTTTGTCTGACTGCTTGGCTGAACCTTCCCTTTATTCAGATAAAAATTGAGGAAAATAAGAGCTGATATGAAATGTGACTGACAGCCATCCTAAGAAAAACAATCAACCAAATGCCTGTTGTTTGAGCAGGCTAGATTTCACCCTAGCTCACATGATCCACTCATTTCAAAGAGTTTTGTTATTTTTTTCCTTATTCAGTGACTCTGATATTTCTAAGTATCCTTAAAGGTACAGAGAATTTCTCAGCTGCATTGGATCATTTCCTGCCCACTGAGATGCTGATAGATTGCAGATACGCAGGTTGCACCTGAATACAGAATTGCTGTCCAGTGGAATTCACCCAAATCCTGGAAGCGGATAGTGTCTACCTCATTCTCTGGAGTTGATGCCTATCTTTGGTTACTAAAGCAGGCTGTTAGTGAGCCCCTGCTCTGTCCCAGAGCAGCACAGGTGACAGGGGATGTTTGGTTCTGAACGTGTCCCTCCTAATATGGTCCGAGATGCTGAATTTAATAGCTGCCTTGAGCAGGATTACTGCATAATTGGCAGACAGGGAAGGATACTTCCATTTTCAGATTTAGTCCTCTGGAGAGGAGACTTCCTCTGTGTCAAGTAAAGTGTGTTAAAAAGAATGAGGTTGTCCAAGCTTCAGTTTTAGAAAATATAATCATTTACAGAAGAAAGGACCAGATATACGTTGCTTCATGCCAGATCATGCCTTTCTGTCTTCTGAGCTATTTCTGCTTTAATTTGTTCTTACATTTTGTTTATACAAGATGTAAAGCAGGACTGTTTAGAGACTGGGATAGTGTAGAAGCTCATACTGTTCTCTCCATATCTCTTATGTGAATCTGTCCAAATCTCTGGTAATTCCAGCTTTCAGGAAGAAGGAGCAGGTACTGAGCAGGTCTGGACTCTTTGCTGTTCTTGATTTAACATAAACTTTCTGGTTGATCTGAATCCAATTCCCACGTGAAAGTTCAAAGAAAATAAAAGTCAGTGTACTTTGTGCATCTCTTATGTACAATAAATAAAGAAATCTTATTCCAGATGACTTGGACAAGTGGAGAACTTTGTAGTCTTAATTTTCAGTCGATCCCAAGAAACTATAAACACTGGATAGTTCCTTGTGTATGTATCTAATGGGAATGTAAGAACAGATTATTTAAAGCCAGGATGTGAATACATAGTTCAAAGAACAGATTATGAAGTATTTGTGGGCCAGAGGAGCAGAAAAGCACTACCCTACTATGGGACTTGGCCATCACTTGTCTGGTAGACAGTGTTTAAAATGTAGATAAGGCTTTGTTTATCTTTTGGCAACACTTTGGCTAACTTGGCTGAAAAGCGCCCATGCAGAATGTGACAGAGAGCATGCAGCAACTTAAAAACATAATAATAAAATCTTTTTTTTTTATTTCTAAAACATTTATGATTTAAGTAAGGTAAAAGTTTTCATCCTCAGAGTGGAGGATGTGGAGAAGTTAGCAACAGGATATGCAGCAATATCACTTGGTGTCTTTTAGAAAAATCTCACACAGCTTTTAAAGATGGAGGCAGGGGGAATTTGCTGATGTTTTATTGTCACAGGTTGTATTAAATTCCAATAGATTTTCTCCAGTGAATATTCATAATTAGCAGAAAGGAAGAATGTTTTTCTTATGCAAGGTTATATTGATTGAAGATCATTTTTTTACATTATTGCACTGCGCTTGCTTCATCTCTTTTTCTGGATAAGTGAATATGTTAAAGATGCAATATACAAATAGACTTTCATTATTTTTGTGCTATTTATGTTGAAGGTAGGGGTGCAGATTTGGTGGCCACGATTGTGTGTTTACACAATGATTTCCTTTAGCTTATTTGTTCAGATAAAAACTGTGAAACAGTCCAGGTGGCCAAGCACCAATAAATAATACAAGAAATGTAATACACAAAGTAACACAGCTGACTTAAAATGGTATGTGGCTTATTTCTTTTGCCTCTTAACAGGAGTCCAGACATCCAGCTCAGATGGAGGCACCTTCTTTGGGCAGGTTAACTCCACCTTCTTGTGACATTTATTTTAATTCAGAATAATAACTGAGTACGTTTGTGCTTGCAGGTTGGTCAGGACAAAGGCAGCTGCTCTTTTCACCGGAACCGCAACCCGTGTGTTGTTCCCCAAGAGAAGGAAAATATTTTCCACACTATATTTGCTTTTTTCACAAAGTCTGGCAGAAAAGTATTGGTAAGAAAGTCCACGTGAAACATACAAACGTACAGTGCTTATTACTAAAAGCTTTGCATGGATCAGCCTGAGGAACTCGAGCAGAGAGCTGACCATCAAGCAGCTGTTTGATGTATGTAGACTAATACTGATACAGGGATATCTAGTAAACCTGTGGAGATACCCCACAAGTCCAGTTTTCTGATTTTCAAATGGCTACAATTAAGGGAGCTACCTGAAGTGGCAGCATGCACTTGGTAACCAGAGTCTTTGCTCACATTGCTGAAGGTGGGTGGAAAGGAGGGCTTTGGGCCAACAGAGCCCACCCTGAATTTTGGACGCTGAATTTCACTTATCTTGCTTTAATGCAGGCCTTACTACCTTGTTGTCTTCAGGTTTTGGAAACTGCTATTTCAGCACAGCAGAGCTGGCTTTTCGCAACTTACCGTGCCTCTTAGTCAGCAGGAGTGTTTACAGTTGCACAGTTTTCAGTGAATTAGCTCCTCCTTTGCCTAACAGCTTTTTCCATATTTTCTGTAGGACTGTGAAAGACCAGGCAGGTCCTGCTTAATTATACGCTGCAACTTAAGTTCACTAGCAAAAGCAGAGTCCAGTGAAATAAGTATTTACACACTGCTGAACACTGAAATACTGAAGAAGGTAAGTGCTGCCTTTGTCACCTGTTCTAAACAGCCATGCTTACATGCATTAATAGACACAGAACTCACATTATTCCCTCTGTTTACTAGTGAGTTATAAAAAAAAAAAAATCACGGTGTCAAAGAAAACAGATCTATTTATCAACAGCATGCATGGAGGTGTTAATCCTAGTTCTTATGCATTTCCCATTAAGACAGAAATAAATAAAGTTTAGAAATTTATACATTGAGAAACAGCAAGTGAAGCTCCCTAATTGTATGCATGGTGGTAAGGCAGGAGACTTCTGAAAGTGGAACTGATTTCTGAAAGTTCTCAGTCAGAAAGCTGAGAAATAGACTAAGTGCTTGTAAACTGTGATACATCATCATTCCTTCCATGTAAACAGAGACGTGGCAGTTTATTGTAACTTTTTACTTCAAATGATTATTATTCAAAGAAGATGCACTGCAACCATATTAATGCTGAGCCTGACATTTGTGACAAGAAACAAATGGTTGCAAGCTGACTCTTCTCTTCTCTGAAGTCACTGGATGAAATAGCAAATCTATAACATTTCTACATTTTTTCCTAGTTTCTTACACTTTAAAAAAAATAATGCCTGTGTAGTTATGGCAAGATGCTGTAAGGTTGTAAATGTATAAGATAATCAGAGGAGAAAATTGATAACACAAGCCTATTAAAATAAACCTGCATTTAAGAAGTGCTGGATTAAAAATATTGGAGAGAGCCCTTATTAGGGATAAGTTCCTAAAGTAATAGGTAGCTCTGAGCCTTTCCAGCTGAAATCAACTGTATCTGCTAATGTATGTATTTGAAAACAGAAGTTATTAGGAAGTCCAGAAGCTTCAGGTGTTTGTTACTTGTAGATAGAAAAGCTAAAATGTGTTAGCACTTAACTGAGTGCCTTGAAATGTGCTTCTGAGGAATTCTGTCCTGGGAACAGCCAGGATTCATCCCACATGTAGAACTTACCCAAGTCTCTGGGTCAGTATCACTAATACTTGACATTTGCTACCTATGCTTATGTTTCCCAGTGCAAATGGCTTAAGAATGATTAAGATATGAATCAAGATTGCTTATTAGAATGTGCCTGTTATAATGCAATTCATAAAGTATAGGAGAAATAATATACTAGTAAGGGAAGATGTACAATAAATATTAAAGATATTTGAAGTGCACACATTCAATTAATTATGCAGTCTTCTTTGTGGCTTATACTTGAGTGTGCCCCAGCTTTCCTGTGGTTTTTTTTCTGTTCATTTGAAAAATAAGAAGTTTTCTCCTGTAATGGTTAATATTGGGATTGTCTGCAGTGATTGGTAAGGTTCTCAGTCTTTGGCTTTTGTGGTAAATGCGGTAAACAAAGAAAAAAACAACACAATAACATAAAACAAACAGCTAAATAGAAATTGTGTTCCAAGTTCAAATACGAATGAATGCTGTTTGAACTCCAACATAGTTGATTTTATTTTAGTGTGATGGGATGTGCTTGCTTTTATCAATGTTGAGTGTAAAGTATATTTTTTTTCAAAGCAGGCTTTTAACCAGGATAGTACTTAGCTCTCAACCTAACCTACACTAAGCATTATCCAGATGTATTTATCACAGTACCAAGCGTTTCAAATGTTTGATGTTTTGTTTTGAGGACTTTTGATGTTTTGTTTATTTTCCCACCCATGAATCCAGTTCTTCATGTTTTTATTTTTCAGGACATTTCATCAGTTATCCAGTTTGTCACAAGGGCGAGGGTGCAGGTGGACCCTGACCTCCGGGTTGTAGAGGTGCCCAATGGGAGTCCAGAAGAAAAGACAGTAAGTAAATGAACACAAAGAGAAATGCTTCCTGTTCCCCATGGGCTAGAGTCCATTAAGAGAGCAATGCAGATTGGAATTTGTGGCTGGACTTGGGCTTGGCTGGCTGGTGAGAGTGCCCAGACTGTCTGGCTAGACTAGCAGTGCAGTTAACCTTGCTTCTGTGGTTTTGCTCACTGTGATAACCATGCTATTGTGAATGGTCTTTTGTGGTGCAGGAGAATCTGTGTTGTATTAGCCGAAGTTGTAATAGGCTTTGAGGAATTCATGCCAAAATTAGGTTTAGCTTCCTACTCTGAGGTTGATATCTGCTCTCATTCATTTTCCTTGAAAAACTAAAAGAGTCTTGAAGCTCCAGCAGTCTTTTCAGGTGTGGAATTCATGTGCAACGTGAAACTGCATTTTCTGTTGATCTTCATGAAGCTGGATGGAAAATTGAAGGGGGAATATTAAGGTTCAAGTGAATTCACAGTATAGATTCAGCTATAGGTCAAGTTCTGTAGGACCAAAACCTACAGGGCCAAAACTTCCTGAAAAAGGAAGGTGCTGAGTTTGGTTTACAACTAAGTTCTCTAATGCTTATGCAAGAAGATTGGACAGGATGCCATACCCAAATTCAGCTTGCTCTTTGCCTAGTGAAATTTTGTAGTGTCATTTCCTATTTCTATCTCACATGAAGATCAATCTCTATTTCTCCTCTTGCTGCGTACCCTTGGAACACAATCTAGATCCTTTTTCTCAGTTATCCTCTTAGCCACCGTAACATCACCAATCCACGCAACCATTCTCTTATTGGCTTCATTTCAGTGAGTGCTGTTGGGGTTTTAGTGAAGAATACTGAGGTCAAAGCACTCAAATCACACATTAAAGCAGTCTTCTAGGAGGTACTGGATTTAAAACACCAAAGGCAAAGAAACACTTGAATCTGCATCTACTATCTTCATCTGGAGAGCAGAGATCTGCTATAGTGTCCACTTTCCCCATCATCATTTAATTTTATTAGAACTGTCAAGAAGAGAAAGTCATTTACATGACAGGACCCATTTTGCCTTTTTGTTTTATTTTCTATGTCATTTTTCTGGACCATCCTAAAGAACATTAGAAAAAATAGACTTGGCAGCTGAACTGAAAAATACAGCCAGTCTTGCCTGGGAATGTGCCTTACAAATGACCTGCAGCCCTGACTGTTAATACGTTGCTAGATCTCTCTAATTCTGCAGTTAGCATGGAGTTAATCTTGAAAATTTATGGCAAAAAATCATTGGTAACTGAAGTAACACTTGACTGTGATATTCATGCCCCAGCTGCACTAGGAGAAGTTAGGATCTCTCTGCCAGGTATCTAGACCCTCAAATGATTTCAGAATGTTGAAATGATAAGCACAGTGTCAAATATATAGGATTACTATTTAACGCTCCCAATTAAGAAATGCTTATATCCAGGAATGCAGGCTCCACTGTATTTTGCTGTTATTTAATGATTGAAGGAAAAAAACAAAAAACAACAGCAACAAAAAGCCCTAACAACACTACAAAGCAACACTGTCCTTTTCCTGTTCCTGGAAAGCTTTTCATTAAGCCTTTGCAGTCATTGTGAAGTACAGCGTGTGTGCTGGGAAGCGATGTTAATCTTCAAACAAGAGCTTGCTCCTCGTTCCTGGGAAGCCCAAGCTGCAAAGGAGCCTGACTTATATGTTGTAGCTATGTAACATCGATTTATAACTTCAAGTCTTTTCTATTGTGAGTGCTATTTGCTTTCTCCTTTGTGCTATTTCCATGTCTGTTGGCTTCTCTGTTGCTGTATGTTTTGCATAGGGTCATGTTAAGGGAAAAAAAAATTAGACATGTGGTTTGGCTCAAGGTATTCATTTTTTCCTGCTCTCTTTTCTTGTGGAATGCAGAAGGGAACAACAGTTATTACAAGCCACAACTATTCTGCTGGAAGTAGAGACAGAAGAGATAAAATATCTTTGTTCGTACTCCTCCCTTCCATTTTAAAATCCCAATATATTTTCTTTTCATTGACCACAGACTGCTGTACCATATCCGTTTGCAGAGTAGCTCCTGAAGAGTTGGTTATGGACTACCTTTGAGTCTATTTATTAAAGTGTTCACCAACAGTGAAACACATTTTCTTCGACATTTTATCGTGGTAAATCTGAAAAGGTCTTCGCAGTCTACAGCTAAATACAGACTTATTAAACCCTTATAAACTATTCTTTAAGACCAGCTACCCTTGCTTCACTGAGCACTTTTACAATTGAATCTGTAATATCAGAGTACAAAATGTCTGTAAAAGAGAAAAGAGTGACTAATGTTTGCAGTGCAAGTTTATGATATTTCAGCTGTGTTATGTTTCAGCTGTGACAACAGTGGCAGTGGGTCTCCTCTACTGGATTTTTACGGACGCTCTTATTCACTGCTGGCAGAAACACATAGATAATGGTGATGACTATATTAAAAAAGAGTGTTTTGTAGCTGAGAATTTGCTCTATCCAATAGTGTTGTTGTGCTCTTTGTATCTGTTGTAGTTTCCATTAAAGTAAATGGGAGGTAATGCTTTCAGAGTGACCTACATTTCTGTAGGACCAAGCAGTCCTTGAAATTTGATTTTCAGAAATGATTTCTGTTGACTTGGATACGTTTTGATATGATTTGGGATGATGGATTTTCTTTCTCTAGTCACAACAGCCGATAGGGAGGCAATTAGATATGGAGGTTGGCAGCCCTTCCTGCAGCAGGAGGGTTGGAGCTTGATGATCTCTGAGGTTCTTTCCAACCCAAGCCGTCCTATGATTCTGCCTGTACTTCTATCAGACAAATCACATGAAGGTGAACAATTTCAGTCTCTGTCTTTGATGACTATTGGATCAACATAATGGCTGAAGGCAATATGTGGAGTTTTCAAGAAGCATGCTTTCCTTTCTTGAGCATGTGGATTACCATGAAGGTTTAGCTTCCGTCTTTCATGCATGTGAGGCAAAACCAAAAAATGAGTTCCACGAGACTGCAGTGGTCAAATAGTAGATCAGAGAGTTCACCTTGTGTGTGCTCAGCATGGCTTTTATGATTCTGGGCCTCATGATACAATTAAAATTAATAAATAAAAAAAGAAAATTAGTTTAGTTTGGATGAGCAAAGAGAAATGCATTACTAATTTTTAACCAAATATTGCTGAGCTATATTTCTTGTCTTTCTGAGTCCCAGTGCATCAGCATGTCCCTGTTCTTCTATGGACTTCAGCACTGTATGAAGTTGAGGCATTTGTGGAATTCCTGCTCAATTGTTTTTAAATTCTTACCTACATACTTTATGGAAATAGGGCACCAAAAACAAAAAAATCTAATCATTTTAAATTTGTTCATTAAGATTGGAATATAACATTCAGAACATAACAAATGGCTGACACAAGTAGAAGTTGCCCTTGTCCATACTCATCCAACATGTCAGAGGTTAGTGGTGGGGTGCAGCTCACTGTTAATGTAGAGCAGGCCAATTGCATTCCATAAAACGTGTTTGACAATTGAGCTACTTATGCTGTATGGCAAACTAAACTACCTCCCAGACTTCCCGTAAGTACAGCAGGAAGTGCGAAAGATAAATATGAAACTAAAGCTCCTCATACATCGTCAAGTGAGCTGTGTTTTTCGTGGCCTTTTCCTGGCACCTGGTCAGTCTGAAAACAAGTCTATAATCCTCTCCGTGTTTTATGACCATTGCACATGTTCTCCTCAGACCAGACGTCTGCTGCCCCATCACGCTCTCTCAGCTGCTGCCAGGCCTATTAATCTACTTGTGCACAGATTTCTTTAATTGCATGTAACTGTATGCTTCCAAGGTTTAATTTTGGGGTGTTTTTTCCCTTTGTGTTTTCATTGAGTTCACCCTCAGTCTTTTCTTTTTATCATTTTCCATATGTTCCCATTGCTGAAACTGCTGTCATTTCCTAATTAACAATTCACTATTGTTTTACAAAATCAATAGGGTAGCAGCGGTGGCACTCTACTTTTATTTTATTTTTTTTAATTGGGAATGACCTGCACCTCCAGCTTCTGCCTCCAGTAGAGAAAAAATGAAGTTATTGAAGTGTAGTTATAGCTTCTGGGTTTTTTTTTTCTGTTGTTTTGGTTTTGTTTTTTGGAGGGGGGGGAATATGCACATCATCTTATTCCAACAGTAAGATCTTGTTACTGCATTTTATTAAGAGAACTTAAGATTCAATCTGTGATTTCACTATTAAATACATAAATGAGTGAAGGAATGACTAAAGGACATGATAACTGAAAAGCTTTACTATTAAGACATTTTATTTCCAGAATCATTAAAAAAAAATAGATAAAAGGACAAATAAATAAAAGGACATGAGAATGGAGAACATTTTGTCACTCCAACACCTTTCCAGAGCTTTCTGTCTATGAGCTCTCAATTTATCAACCTGTAACAGGTGCTGCAGTCCCTGCTGTCTGCAGTGGTCTCACACTAAGGTGCCAGCCCATCTCCTCCATGTACCTGGTGAGCTGCAGGTGCAACTGGGGCAGGATGGGGCTGCCTGTGAGGAGGCATCAGCATGGCTGCTGTCAGCATGGCCATGGGATGAGGTAAGGAGAGCCCAAGGAGCCTGCTGCTCAGGTGTCTGTGGGTGCTGAGGAAGCTCGTGCTGCAGTGGGCCAGCTGAAAACCCAGGTCCCATATAAGATGAAGGGGCAGAGGTGGCAGCCACAGTTTGGCTGCTGCTCGGTGGCAGCAGGGAGGAGGCCAGAGGCTGGCACATTTCCCTACGTGCAGCTGCAGCAGGGTCTGGCAGGGCTGGAGCAGCACTGGTTTGGGTGGTGGCTTTCTTCAAGCACTTGAATGGTGGGGCCCGTGGGTGCCACTTTCTCTGTGCCTTCTTCCTTTGGCGATGCCAGCAGGCTCCTGTCTTGCCCAGCAGCCGCTCCCTGCATGGGCTGGAACCTGGTCTGCTCCTCAGGTGGCTCTCGTTCAGGTCTCCCTGCAGGGCAGGCAGCCACCTCTTATGCCCTCAGCGCATCTCTTCGCTGGCAGTGTTCAAGCAGTTGTGGATCATCTCTCTGGAAACATGGGTGATAGTAGAAGAGTAAGTGGAAAATTCGTAGGAGAAGAATTAGTTGCTATCCATTTGGGACTGAAAGACAGCAAGATATGGGAAGTGAGACTTAACTGCTGAAGATGAACATGGGTATTTAAAAGGTCATTCAGTCAGTTTAATCCTATAGCTTAGGCTGACTAAAACGAGGTATGTTGCAAATGCTTAATCTGTCACAGGCTCAAGCTGCAAGGAGTTCAAGCAGCCTTTGGACACTGTTCTCAGACATAGGGTTTGAAATTTGTGTGGTCCTGTGTGGAACAAGAAATTGGATTTAATGATTCTTGTGGGTTCCTTCCACCTCAGGATATCTTGTGATTCTAAAGTGATTCTTCTGCATCAGTCACTTTCATTACTCCTGCCTTCTCCATCAGCTGTGGCTCTGGGAGGTGCACTAGGACAAGGGCTGCCTTGTGCTCTGCACCTTGTTGGCTGCCCCACAGAGGCTGTGCTGCTGAGGAGGCCAAGGTTCACTCGGGGTTTACTTTCCTGAGTTGTGTGGCGGTCCACAGGTCCAATGGCAGACAGTGGCTGTTAAGTTTCTGTTTGGAGACACCACCTTCTGCCTTCAGCTTCCCAGCTGGGATGTCTTGCTTCCCTCCCTTCCACTGCTTGCTGTCCTGATTTCCCACTGACACTTCCAGTGTGTGTTGCACACTGTTTGCCCAGTATAGTTTGTTTGGGGCTTGAAGTTTGTGGGTTTTCTCTCTCTTTTTTTTTTTTTTTTTATCCCCAGTAGTTTTGTTTTGTTTGTATCTTAACCAAAACTCATGGCTGTGTCTGCATATTAATGCAGTTTCTGAAGGCCTGAGTTGGATTAGGACATAACATATGCAACATCCCTGCTCCTTTCCAAACCACAAAGCTGTGAACAGAGTATTTTTTTCTATGCTTGCCAATTGATTCCAGACTAATAGAAGAAATTAAATTGATAAGAAGGAGTGTGAACTGTGAATACAGCCAAGCTATTCTACCTTCAAACTGTAGGGATGATGCATGATTTGACCTCTGCAGCTATTCCTTACTCTGTGTTTTGGCAGCATGAAGTACAGTTCTGCTGTGCTGGAGATTGTTTCAAATTAACATTATTCTCCAAGTAGTGAAGAGAAGGCACCACCTCATCTTGCATCCAGTAATTGCTTTCTCCTTTCATTAAAGATGGCAATACCTACTATGTTAAGAGGTTTTTCTCTACCTTTTAGAATCCTAGGGAAAAATAACATTAATGCTTTATCATCTCAAAATTAGTCATCTGACTTGTCTCTGGAAGATGGATGCTACCCATAGCTTCTATGAGAAATGCTCTGCCACTGCAGATCATCTTTCCAAGCTGGCTCAGAAATCCGAGGAAGGCACAAGACTTGTCTTTGATCTCTCTGTCTGGTATTTCCCTTGCATGAGTCTTGGCTCTGAGGGAAACTCTGCTTCCCAGGAAACTTTCTGAGATATCTTAAAAGCCCTGACAAAGGCTTTGTGCTGATGTATGAAGTGCTGAAATGATTCTTTTTCTTGGAGAACTAGTCCATGTTCAAGAGCTATTTTGAGCTGTTTTGACACTAGTTATGGGAACATATTTGAAAAGTACTATCTTTGTATACTATCATTCCTGACTGTTCATTACGTTTTCATGTCTTGTTGTCATCAAATGCCTGATAGTATCTCTTTGGTACAAAAAAAACCAGTGCATGTGAATCAGCTGTATTCAAATTCCACCTCCAGAAATGTTGTGGCATTAATCAAAATTAGTCTGTGAGACTGAGATGATGGAGTATTTATTTATTTATGGGACCACCGTGACAAAATATAGACCTCTGCACTTGTGGTTTTCTCTCATCCGTGCCTTCAGTTTTTGTGGATGTTCACTGAAGCTGGCTATCCTTGCAAAAACAAAGAAATGTCTGTTAGAAGGATCATCCTGTCCTGCTCCCCTGTCAAATCATGGCTGTTTCCCACACCAGTTCAAGACTTCCTTGGGTTTGCATGAGACTTGGGAGCCTTCATGGATGGAGAACTCAGGGCTGTGTTGCAGCCTTTTCCTAATGCTTGGGTGGAGCATGCATATGGCTTGAATATTCTCTTTGCTGTCTCCTATGCAATGTTGTTTGAACAGCATCACCAGTGAGCGGTTACATTTCGTAGATCATTCACGGGTCTTTTATGATGAGCGAACTGGGGTTGCATAAGCATGTCAAATTCTAATTTCTTGATTTTCACACATTTTTAACTAGAGGTTTTTTTTTTTATTTTGTTTTTGTTTGATTATCAGTTTTTAACTATGAAAGATTGATTTAGTAGTGACTACCTGTGAAAGGGTTTGGCGTTTTTAAGCAAAGATAATGAAAGTGGTTTGTGAAGAAGGAAGGAGAATTCACTTATTTACTTTCCAAGCCAAACCAAACTAAACCAAAGCCAGATTAAGCAAACATGCTACCTTTAAAAAAGGCTGCCTCTCTGTGTTTGCTGGATATTAAATTGCAAAATTTAACAAAGAAGCAGCCATCACTGAAGAGAACCGCTTTGGAGTTTTCCACTGGTAAACTGGTTTTGACTGAAACAAGAGATTGAAAATTCCTGTTGTGTTTACATTTGATGCCATTCATTCCCATTTTCTTCTTAAAGCAGGCAGTTAAGGAAAGCACTTTATAGGATCTATTTCTGTGCTGTGTATGCTGTACGAAAGGAGAGAACAGCAGGTGTTCCCAGAAAAGTCTGTGATTGCAGATGCCCTTCTCTCATTCCAGCAGTGTATTTTTGTGAAGCACAGCAGAAACTGTCCATATTCAATAGCAATATATGCGAGTAGTCCCATTTTTTTGGTGAAAAAAAGTTAAGAAACTCAGCGTATCGTTGAAGTATTGCAGTGTCCTGTGGAGCTGGGAGCATGCCAAGTAAGCAGGATGTCAGCTCAGTTCCTGCCACTCCAAGGACTGCTGATTCTCACCTCTGGTGGCTTAGCACTAGAAGAAGCTTGCTGTCTGGAGTGGGATGAAGGAGCTGGCAAAATAAGGGTTATTTTTGAGTGGGAGCAGATACGCTTTATCCTTAGTGGGAGCTGATGTCACATGACTGCTCAGATTCTGTTTGAAGCTTCCAATCCCTCAAAAAAAAGAAAAAAATAAAAGCATGAAATTAAGAGCACATTCCGTATTTGTTTGATGGATGAATGGATGAAAGACGATCGGTCAGGCCACCATGCAGTGTATTTCATAACTTGAGTACAAGAGAAAGCAATACAGCTTCCAATCATAAAAAGATCTTTTTCTAATTGCTTTGTAGGTGGTCTTTGAAGCTTTACACAATCTGGAGCCTCGTGGCTATGTTGTCGGGTGGATCATTGCCATCAGTTTGCTGGTGGGAATTCTCATCTTCCTGTTGCTGGCTGTGCTCTTATGGAAGGTAAGGCAACAGATGCAACATAAACACTGAGGATGGTCCCAGGAAAAAAAGCTTTAATTTTTCTGTGCATGTAATGTCCATTTGCTCAAGGAATTAAATAATTGTCCACTCCATTACAGAAGTTGTTCAGCCAACAGGAATGCTTTCATATCCAGGTTTTTGTGAGGAACAGGGAAAGACCTCTGATGTAGAGAAGTAGAAAAATGGATTCTGTGGGCTTAGCTATTAAAAAATAAAACCTTCACTACTGTTTCAGGATGAAGGAGGATCCCTCACAAAACCTACTCTCTCTCACTTAGATACTTGGCACATTTTTCTGATGCCTGAGAATTGCTGATTTCATAAAGGATCCTTTGAAAATTAGGTCAGTTTTTCTGGACCAGCTAAAAGATGGGGTGCATGCATCGCAAAAACCACTTGGTAGCTACTGTGTTCAAGAAGTAAAGGCCTGGGAAAGAGCAGTATTCAGGTTTAAAAATTGTAGATCCCTAGGAATTACAGATGAGTAAAATGTGTTATCTGAACAAAAGGCACCAGGACCTGTTAAAAGCCAACCTTCACACCATCTTTGATAAGATATAATTCTTGTACCCAGACACTGTTATGTGGTAACACTGGGCTGCTGCTGACAGTCAGCAGCAGCCATCTGGTGTGGGTAAGTAAGAAGGTTAGGAACTTCAAGTGTTTTCATTCCTCTGTTCCCTTTTACCAACCCATAAATTTCAAAGGCCACGGTCAAGGTCAGGAACAGTCTTTGAGAGAAGTAAATCTTGAATGCACACATGGGAACTGGTCCAACCTGAAGGACCAGCAGCCTGCCTCATGTTCTGCAGGCTCTGCTCAGTGGCTGTGTGCGGACTGAAGGCCACAGCCACGCTGGGCTGCACAAGGACATGTCTCTTTTGCAAGCCTGTAAAAGGGTTTTACAGACCTGGGCCAAAAACTGGCAGTGAGATTCCAGCAGTAGATTATACAAGTGCTTGTGTTTTAGATTGTACTTCACAGCACTGTATAGATTTTATGTGGATTATAGATTTTAAGCATTTTTATGGTCAGCTTTGAAGATTTTTATGCTAATAATGGCCTGGTCAAAATAGGCTGCGCTTTTCATTTGGAAAACAGTGTTTGACCATATTGTTGAATACCTTAAAACTTCTGTTCTTCTGATACATGGGAAATGCTTTTGCTTTCTGTGGCTAAAACTGAAGATAAGAAAAAAAATGAGTTAAGATGTCAGAATAGTAATGAGAATGGGAAAATGTGGAATTGAATGAGGTTCAGGGTTTACATCCTTGTGACATTTTTGTAAAAGGACTTACTGCTGATGATACTTCTTTGACTCATTTTGTATTGATGGTTTCATGAAGATAGAAAGGTACTTAGTGAGCTGTTACAAAGTGTGCAAGGTGAGAGGAGAAGCAGCTCACACCTTGAGGCTTCACAAGAATCTGACACAAGTTTGCTTGCTGGTCTATACTAGAATGTATACACTGCTTTGTTTTCTGGCATAGTCTTGAAACTTGAGCCTTCTTGTGTGTTACTGGGATCACTCATGAGCACATGAAGAAAGGGCCATTTTGCTACGTGAAAGCTGTGAGGGAAGTTCTGAATAGCAGCAACAAATAATTATAACTAATTACAGGCTTATATACAGCCCTTTCTGCGTGCAGAAAGCAATGGTGGAGCAAAGCAAGGTGAGATTATATACCCAGAGTCCTACAGCAGAGATGGAAGTCATAGCAAGGCTTCATCAACTACATACCAGTGTTTTATCCACTGAATTTTATGATTGCTTAAGAAATCAATAACTGCAGTTTTGTCTTAATGGGAAGTGACTGAAAATTTGGGGTTTCTGGTACCAGGCCAGTATTTTCATTTAAATCTTTTTTTGGATCTTTGGATCCTAGAATATATAGAAGTAATACTTTACAGTCACTGATTTCTATATTTACTGAAGTTACTGACAGTTTTAAAGTTGTCTGAGATAAAACTGACATGGGAAAGTTGCCGTCCTACAAAGGAATCTTAATTGCTTGACTGTAAATCTTTGTTGGGCAAAACGGACCAAGCATATCCTTGAGTCGTGCCTAAATTTTGCATGTGAAAAAGTCCATGTTTTTATATATGTGTGTAAAATATTAGAAGTGAAGTTTTTGTTCGTTTGTTTTTGTTTTAACTGTGGGGTGAAAGAATAGCTATGAGTTAGTTGGAGATTTGGACATTGCAGAATTGCTAGCAAGAACTAGAAATGACACAAGCTTTAGGACTACAGCATAAATTTTCTAGTTTTTTTTGTTAAGAAGATAGCTAGAGTTAAGCTGTGGTCCTGGAATGTGACTTTTCACACCAAACAGAGCCAGAGCAACCCCTTTATCATGGTGCTGTGTGCTGGAGCAGTGCCTGTGTCATGGCCTGGCAGGGAAGGGACGTTCTTGTTGTGTGTTTGGTCAGACCTCAAGTGTCACAACACAACAGGCAAGTTCTTGAACACAACATTTTGCAAACAGACTGAGGAGCTACTTTCTGTTGCAGAAAAATATTACAATGCATGTAAGCATTTCACATTATATGTTGCTTGAATTAATGGCATTAGCAGGAGTGAGCTCTCAGAGAAATTTCAGCCCTAAATCCTGATTTGAATCAGAATGAAGTTAACTGTGAGTACAGTAAGATGAGATGGTAATCATTTCATTATTTGCAGATCAGAAATTGCACAGTCTAGAGACCCATGTCAATGGAATTAATGTTAAATGCTTGCTTATTTTACTTCACTGAAAGCTTATTTATCCATATGCATAGCATGAACTTGATTGGTGTTTGACTGGTGTTGCTTCTCTGCTTGTCTGTTTTAATACTTCATGTAGACTCCACATTTCCTCTGGTTTAAGTGCAAACAGATTCAGATGGACTGAGCAGCTTTCTCTGTCTTCCAGGAGATGCCATGCATAACGCAGACTGGCAAGAGTTACCTCATTTTTGCATATTTTGTTGAATAGCCCGATTTTAATCCCAACCCTTTTTGCTATTCATATCCTGTTCATCTGCTCTGGATGCTTTTGTACAGGCATCCATGGGAATGAGTTCCTGCTCCTGCTGCTTTGTCCTCAGCACATCTCACGCTCCCTGCTCATGTCTTGCCCTGGGTCTCCCATATATGAGAGGAGCTGGAGGGATTCTTATGCTGATGCCAACAATAATACATTTTGCTTTTTACCCACGGAGGTTGGCTTGCACCTCTTTGGTGGCTTCTGAATGCTTGTGGAGAGTAGAGGCTGCTTTGCTTCAGGACAACTACCCATGTGCTGAATGAACCCAGGGTTTCATAAGCACTGGCAGTTTCAGAAGGGAAAAATGATCATGGCTGGATTATTCTGGGGACTGCTATCTCACACACTGCTCGCTCAACAGTTAGGACTGCAGCCATACATGGGAACAAGAAACTCTTCAGAGCTGATAGATTTATGCACCTGTAAATCAGAGGAGAACTGGCAAATGAAAAACCAAAGCGTAATATATTATGACACAATAAATATTACACTATAACACAAATACAAAAATAGGAGTGCTACCTTGGAAGTGGCTTGAATAATGGAGTGAGTCATTCAATCCATATTGCTTTAGACAAAGTGCACAGAAAGGAAAGAAATGATCTGTGCTCAGAGGATGTCAAGGGGGGGGGAAGTGTTACAGAGCACCAGAATGGATGTCTGGGCAGCAGTCATATGTGGAGTCAGTGGTGTAAGTGATTTGCAAAACAGAGATTTTGTATTCACTGCAGTAATGCTGTCTTTTTTTCTCTGTGTTTAGTACAGGAGATGGACTTCTATCTAAACTGATTCATATAGAAATTAAGTTTATTTCTGAACTGAGCCTGCACCTGTTGTATATAGCTTCAATTTGTAGAAGAGGAGGTACTAGAATTGTTCTACAGCTTTTGGGCTCCTGGGGTAGAGAGCTAATCTAGCTGTCCCTTGCATTATAAGACATTCTTCTGCTCTAAACCTTGGATTTTTTGGCAGGATTGCAAACAGAAGAAAGACCAGCAGAATAGTACCCATATGCATGTGTTGTTTTTTGTTTATCAAAGGGATTACTACTCTTCAGGATGTCTGCCTATGTGATAGACCTATGTCTGTTTGCTCTTTGCCTTTAAATTAGAGTTTGAAGACTTCCTGTAACTTGTAGGAGAAATATTCTGAAGGCAGTTTTTCACTCAGTGTGCTTACAGTTTGTCCAGGCTTCTAACAGGCTTGTTCCATTGAGGAACTTAAATCCTGATCTATGCTGATCTTACGAAATCCTCACTTAAGCAGAGGCTGTATATGTGGATGGCACTGTCTCCTGGCACAGCTTTAAGGGGAGAAGCTTTGAAATACAAAGGTGGTTGGTTTTGTTTGTGAAGTTCCTTTGTGTTTTGTTTTTATTTTTAAGAAAAAAAGGCCAGGCAAACCTAAGAAGTTTTTTTGAAGGTCTATTTGGATTTGATTATCTGCTTTGATAAGCTATTTAGACTCTTTTTTTTTCTGGGACTGCACAAGTGACTTTGAAGGAACACTTGCATTCCGCTGCATGCAGTGTTTGTCATTACCTCACATGTTGTCGGAGCATTTTTCTCTTTCCCCTTTTTGGAAGGAGACACTTTCCCTTTCTTAGGGCCTCAAACATTTTGCCAAAACATACAGTTTGCTGTTTTCCAACAGAGGGGAAAAAAGAATGGCTAAACCTGCTCTTACTCTTTGCCATTCTATGTATCTCATGTTACAAGCCTGAAGACCTTTTCTTTCCCTTTTATCTACAGCTCAGGTGGCAGAGGTTAATTGCTACTTCCTGTCCTATCCTTGTGCCAACCCCTATCCTGGTTCCTGGAGATCAGGTTTTAGAACTGTGACTCTGTAATGAAATAAAACTTTTTTTTCTTTTTTTTTCTTTTTTTTTTTTCTTCAGACCATACGCACATATCATTATGGCACAAAACCTCCTTGGATTTTAGTATAGGGGCGAAGTCAAGCTTTCTGTGAGGGGAAATACATGTGTCCATATATATATATACGTATAAATATGTCTTTCCATGTAATCTATCCAGGGATAACTCTTTTCACTACAAAAAGCCTCCTGGCTGGGTGGTGTAACCCAACCATTATCACATCTGTCTAGCATCAAATGTAGGTTGTGGAGCTGGGGACAGGAGAAGCGTGGTGGCACTTAGTGGCATTCCATATCTTTGATGCAAGTTGCTTGTATTCGTAACTTGCATTCCTCTTCCTTTCTGTACATGGAATTCCAAGAATAAAGCAGTATGTACTGTGGTGATACTTTACTTTTAAGAATCATAATCATTCAGATAAACAAGGCAGTTGGCTCAGATTGCTATTGCACTTACTAGGGTCTAGTTACGGGAAGGGTGCATTTCAAAATGCCCAGAAGTTGTTTCTGTCAAGATGTGGATGTTTCTATCAGCTGCCTAAGAACTCATTAAAGAAAGGATATCTATGTTTCTCCTTTTTATTTCCCTTTCTCATGCTTTCTTCCATGTTCCGGTACTGTTTCTTTCTCATTTTTCACATTATCTCACTTATGAAAGTGTAAATCCTACCTGCAGGAGCTATATACCACAGACCAAACTCAACTGTCAACTGAAAATGCAAAACTTTGTATGTACTTCATTCATGTTCTCTGACATTTGTCTTGCTGTACTTCTCAAATTGCTGCTCCAATTCTGTGGAGTTTTTGTGGTAAACTTTTAATTTTGGTGGTTGTGCTCCACAACTTACCTGTTTACGTGTTTGCTTCATGGAAACTGTTACCTGCTATAATAAGTAATCTTTTGTCAAGGGTACAACATGCATTTTTTATACATATTGTTGGCTCAGCCCATCCAGAATTTGGCTTTTTTTGGTATTATCCTGTTACTGCCAGTACTAATTCAGTCGCGTGATGATTAGGTTCTGTCACTGAAGGCCAAACCCATATCACATCCCAAACATGGATGAATCTTCAGTGTTTGTAACACCTTGAAAACCTTGAGGGAACTGGGCAGTGGAAATGTTTGGCTATCTCTGCAAATAACATCTTCCAGGGCAGATGTTCTCAAAGAACACTCAGAGCTGTGTTTTATATAGTTTCCTTTTTCAAGACCAAAGTGAGTATTACTAAATATTTGTAGACCCCCCAAGAGCAAAAGGGGTTCTGTTTGGTGGCAGTGACTGAAATGCTTCTTTTGTTTTGTTCTTGAAGTAGGTTATTCGGATGATTTGCTCTGCTTTTTGAAATTTGACTAGATGTTACATGATGATTGGTTATAGACATCCTTGCATTTTACTTATTCTTAGCCAAGTAAACGGTTAATGCTACTGTTGTAGCTGAAACACTGCCTTCCCCAGTGGGTTTGCTGGCTACCATGTAGTGTTTGTTCACCTCCCACAAGAGTAGGGCTGGCAACATTTCAGTGGTAATGTGTCCAGTACTTGTGAAATGCCTTTGTTATCTTTGTGGATAAAATGAGCTATGTAAATGTACAACTGTAATAATACTGTGGCTGAGCATTCTCTGGTCTCAATGTCCTCCAAATGGGAGCGGTGCTTGCCAGGTCACTTTGAGAACATCCCAGCCGTTGCAGCTAAGTAGCTCTCACCACAAGAATAAATTGAACTCACTAGCAAGAGAGAGGTTGGGTTGTGGTTTGAATTGTCTTTCCAAAAAGAAGAAATATAGCCATCATTTTCAGGAGCCCAGACCAGCAGAAGAATATGTGTGTAGACTGAAAAGTTGCAAATAAGTACCTAAAGTTCCAAGGTTCCCTGCTGCTGGAATACAGCATGTGTGTTTATTGGAAGCTGTTAGCATCCCTCAGATCCAAACACCAAGAGCAGAGAAAATGTGACCTGCATAGTCTGAATTCCCTCTTCAGGCTTGGTGTCAGAGTGGGAAATGCTGTGTTATGACTTACACCAGCCGTAGCCATTTCCTCCTAGTTCAGCTAAAGCCATGCAAATAATTTATTCAGATAATTATGGACATCGTACAGCTTTAATTCATATACTTTTGGCAAGTCAGGGCTATCGAAATATGATTGTAAAGCTACAGTTTATTGATTCCAGAAGTAGTCTTTAACATTTAGTCCTTGGATATCAAAGAAACCCAGAAGTATTTCAGTAGTTTGTCTTTTCTTCTTTGGAGAGGAAATAGAAAATATGGATTGATGGATATCTTAAATTAATTGCACTTTCAGGAATGATTTGTTTAATTACTGTCCTGTTCCCTGCTGAGATAAAGAAATCACTGTATAATAACTTGTCCAGACATATCTGCAGCAAACACTGTATTCTTTCCAGTTCTTGAGACTGATAATCACAGATGAACTTTGGATGATGGCTGTGTTCATTCTGTGACTTTTTAAAAATAAACTACTGAGTAAAATTTTGCAATAGGAAAAAAAAGTCTTTAAACCATGTGGAAGTGTTTATGGATTTTAATGTTGGTTAGTTTGCTTTTTGATTAAACTTACAAGTATGCTTGCAACATCTGTCGTGCAAGTTACTGTACACAGTTGCTATCCTGCAAGAAGTTCATGCTTTCATTAAAGTGGAGTTGCCAGAACTCAGTGCTGAAGGAGCTTTCAAAGTCCAGTCACAGGAATTCTCTTTGTTTCCACAGACCAGAGCTTCCTTAGCAAAATACATAAGTCTCTCTGAAAGTAACACCTTCTGTTTGTTTCCATGGAAACTACAACAGATACAAAGAGCACAATAACAATAAAATTTGTTTTATCAGACATATCAGAGCCTGCATGCTGCACTTGTAAAAATCTGCACCAGTGGAGGTGACCCACCGTCACTGTCACCACCGCTGAATACACCATTCACCACCTCACTGTGCTCACATCCACTGTTTGGCCTCTGTAGACACTCAGCAAGCATCAGTGAATGACAGTGGAAGCCATTTTTTCAGCATGGAGGAGTTCAGTGGCACACATTTGCTTCAGATGCTCTTTAATGCTGCCAGCTTTATTCTGCACCTCCTTAGCATGCAGGTCCATTGAAAATAATGAACAACTCCTGGGAGAAAAGTTGTGTGAATGGTGGTTAGAAGAACACATCCTTGATGGCTGGACAGTGTGTTTAGAATGGGGCAAGCACTGCAGGGTATGACTTGTCACATGGTGAATTCCAAATCATGTGCATGAGTGACAGCAGCAAGACACGCTGTATTGGAAAAATACTGAAATACTGTGTCAGACTGACTGGACTGGTATCTGTCTCTAAGTGCAGTTATCTCATTTGCACACCCAAATGGGTCTTTTTCGTTATACGGCTCTTCTGAATTTGCATTACCTACTCAGAGTACTCAGCCTTCCTTATGTTCTTTGAAAACTTGGCTTTTGAGACAGACATAAAGCATTTGGTTAAATAAGTAGTTTATTTAATGCCGGCATGGGCTCAGTTTAGCAAAAAAAGAGCACGTTATTTTTTCATTATTACTTCAGCCTCACAAGGTTACTGTCTGAGAAAAAAACATGTTTAAAAACTATGCTTGTTTTACTACTAAGCCATATAAAATAGATTTCCTTTTAAAATCTATGGAGTCTTACAGGTCTTCACTCCAAGCACTAGCAGTAATATCTTGAGTTAATTTGCCAGTCTGCATGAACTTAGGAGGTATGTTGTACTTTTTTGTTCATTTTTTCTGCATAGCAACATGTATAGCAATAAATTGGGATTAGATACAGGTGTTAGATGTCAGATTCTTCCATGGTAGCTGAATAAAGTGTTTGTAAAGAGGGCTTACCATTGAGCAAACTGCTCAGCTTTTCTTTACCTTGTTCTCCCAGCTACAAAGCTCTATTTGTCATTTTGTATATACGCACCAACTCACTCACATAGCAACTGCTTATGAAATGGTGATGTTTGAAGCATATGTATTTATCTTCTTGCATGTTTAATTGAGCAAATGAGGACCTACGTTACTGAAAAGCAAAGAGATTCACCTCCCAGAAAGTCAGTGGAAGACTGAATAATCAAGCCAGACCACCGGAGTCCTCACGTTACCTTAACCACAATACCATCCTTCCTCCCAAATATACAGTTTCTCCTTAAACTCCAGCCAGTACTTATGGCTACTTTCCAAAAAGGCCTTTTCCTCACAGGGAGGCCCAGGCACTGGCAGTTTGCCAGTCCCCAGTGGAAAAGCTGATCCACAATATCTGTTCATGACCCCTCTGTACTGTGGCAAGGGTACTTTAATTGGGAGGAAGGAAATGGTGCATCCTCTTGGAGCTGGCCACATGCCAGAGTGATCCAGGGCCACGTGAACCCAAGTGCAAAGTGTTGGGGTTTTTTTTCTTCTTTTTTCCCCTGCCTTCTTGGCAGTAGAAAAATGAGATTCATGTTAATAAGCAACAATTGATCTCTGCAAGAGCAAACGCTCAGTGCTTCCAGTCCCAGCAGCACCAGTCTGCTGTGCAGAGATTCGGGGTGCTGGTGGCACCTTGCTGGGGATGAAGCTCCTGGTTCTCCCTTTGGGTATGATTAGCTGTACATTTTTTGAACTGCTTAGTTCTTTCAGAAGGGCCACCAGGTAAATGGCTTTGGACCTCTGCCTAGGTGAAAGAGATGGGGCAGTAAATCATTTCTGATGTAAATCCAGACTGTGGCTGTTCAGATATGACTGGATTGTGCTTACTGTAGTGAAGTAACTGTATAATAAAGATGGCTTGTGAATAAGGCACTAAACTCAAAGAATCCAGGTGTTGTTCAGTGGGAGATTTCTTCAGCGGCTCTTAAGTTTTGTTTCATTTCTGAGTTGCAAGTATATCAGTACTTATTTCGCTCTCTTTTTACTTGTTAGTTTACACTCTGGTCAATATAATCCATTAGAAGACATTTATCAGAAGCTCTGTACTGATAGAAGTCAATACTTCCTCGTGTGCAGCTTAGTATATCAGGATATGGTAGAAATGTAGTTAAAAATTTATACCTTGCTGATTGTCATTAGTGGCAAAAGTCTCTGGTAATGTTATAGATTCTGTGTGAACATTGTTCACAAACCTGTATTCCTTCTTCAGTTACAGTCTGCAAATACCAGTGTACTAAAGTCGGGTTAAAATATTATTTTGCAGGAGGATGTAGCTGCTCTTATCTTGTTTCTTAATGCACGATAATAATGAGAAAAAGACTAGTTTAAAGAAATATGTAATCTTACCATTCTTCTGTAGCCCACACTTACTTTATTTCACTCTTTATTAGTTTGGGACAGTGGCTGGCCTGTGGAGGCACAGATGGGAGGGCAGAAAATAGCAGCAGAAAAAAAAGGCAGTAATTTGTGATGATGTTAACACTTCAGAATTACTTTGGCTTGGATGTTCAGTTTGTGTGAGTGCTTGACGAATGCATCTTTGTGCAAGTGTTACGGGTGATTTTAAATGATTTAGAACTGACATGGCAGCAGAATGCAAGTGAAAGGGACTTTGAATACTCAAGATTTGAATACTCAAGACTTGACAGTGCTGTCGTGTGACAAGATATAACTTCACACTAACAGGTGTAATTCCCCAGACAACAAGAAACACAGATTTTCTGTTGCTTTGTTATTCTGTTTTGCCAGAAACATGCTTTCTGCTCAGATTATACTGTAGATGGCAGTAAGGTTTTGCTAGAAAAAGGTGCACGGGCTGGAACAGCTCAGTTAAGAATAAGTGTAAGATCTATGGGTGGTTTTAGATTTTGAATCTAAGTTCCATATTTACAGAGCTCTAATACTTATTTGAAGCATCTCCAGAAGGGACTGGCCGTTTGTCTATTCTGATAAAGACCGTATCAACTTTTTATTTCCATTTTATTTGTTTCTGCCTGAATTTGTGTGAATTTGTTTAAAAGCAAGGACACCCTCCTTTGCCATTTATCATGACATGTAAACCGTGGCAGTTTGTAGGTTTGCAGGCAGTTCAGTCCATCTCTCTCTTCCTGGGATGTCACTTCCATTGGGAGTGACAATGATAGCCCCAGGATTTTGGGACTATCCCTATATTTCAGAAGACTTCGATCTCCCTCAGAGAAAATGTACTGGGCCTTGGTGCCCCAGCATAGCTGTTCCCCTCTGGTGAGCCCTGTCAGGGTTAAGAATAAAGGATGAGGCAAGCTGAGTAGTGTCCCACTGTTGATGACTTTTTTTCGGCCACACTGACCCAGAAGGCCCAAAACTGAGGTCCTCTTCAGCTTTCTCAGATAATTTTCACCCAACTCTGACTAGGGTTTGCTTTTTTCCTGCATTGCCTTTGGTAGCTGATTGCTCTTCTTCCATTATATCCCTTTGTCTTCCCATGTACTCTCTCCTTGCCTCCCGCAATAAGGTTCTCCTGTTGCTCTTCATCTGACGAGTTCCTTCCCCAGGCACAAGTTTATTGATCAGAGTACTGCCATCAGTCCTTTCCTTGCCTGTGGTGGTATGCACTTGCACATTGCATGGTGGGCTCACAGATCTGGACTTGACTGGTCCTTTGCCATATTCATCCATGCATATGTACACACATGCATGCGCCTCTATGGAAAGCAAAAAGTGGGAGAATTGAACAATAGGAGAGAATCATAGACCATGAATCAGGCTGGAGGCCACTGCACTGGTCCATTGAAAATGCCACTTCTACAAATGCCTTTACAGCAGTGCTCCTGTTGTAGCTGGCGATCTCTCCTCTTTACCCTGTTTGAAATTCAGCAATGAGTCCCAGTTATCCTCCCTGGAATTTCTGAGTTCTCTTAAGGGCCTTACATTAGTAGAAAAAATACTGGAGGCAAAAAGTCTCTGATGTCACTCTTGCCCCAGTGAACTGAAACAGCATAAACTCTGTATCCATGTTGCACCATTTCTCTGGCTTTTATCCATGTGTCATCCTCCTTATTACCCCTTCTCCAGCATGTTAAACTCACTTGTTCTTTCCAGCTTGCCACAGGCACTTATCTGCCATTGCCATATGGGTTAATATTGCTGTCATTTTTAATGAAATCTGTTTGTTGTAAGGAGACAGATATGTGCACTGTGTGGTCTCTTGTGAAGCCATGATAAGTTGTGATTACTTTGCAGCCATCAAAAAAAAATCTTTCTGATGATCAGAAGGACTCTGTCTCATTAAGTGGAAGCATGCTATGTTGACCCTAAGAAGCAGTGTCCCATAACAAAGCATGCCTTTTCCTTTTAGGGAGGGCAAATGTAACCAATCCCAAACGCTGCTTTTAAAATGTCCCATAAAAAAATCTTAAGGTCCAGTTTCTAATTTATGTTGCATTTAAATTAAGCTCTCTACTTAATTCTGAATTATCCACAACACTGACAGTAAGTGAACATACATAGCTTCACAGTGAAATCACCTGTAGATGCTGGATCTCATGCTTCACTAATATTTATTCATATCTTCA
Organism: Lagopus muta; assembly: GCF_023343835.1. Classification (NCBI taxonomy): domain Eukaryota; kingdom Metazoa; phylum Chordata; class Aves; order Galliformes; family Phasianidae; genus Lagopus; species Lagopus muta. The sequence continues at coordinate 47,774,587 of NC_064439.1, read as the reverse complement.
GCTCACTTTTTTTGCCCTACTGAAAAGCTATACAAAAGCATTCTGTATCCAGTAATGAAATAGTAAAATACCAAAACTATCATAACCAACTTTTAAAGATAATTCCTGAAGCAGATGTTCACAAACAGACAATTTTTATTAAAATAACAGTGGGAGTTTGCTTTTGTTTGTTTGGCCCTAGAGGAAATTAAAAAGCCTTTCTATAATTCTGATTATAACTTCAAGTGAGGATTTTATTGAACCAAGGATGTTGTAGCATGAAGGATGGAAACCTTAGGGGTTTAAAACCTGTTTTCAAAAGCTACAAATTGAACTTCTCTTGTTAATCTTAGGAAACCAAGTCCCCTGGCAGTTCTATTTTCAATGTGCAGAACTTGTCGGTCTGTTACAAAACCTGATAATACAAAAATGGCACCCACTTCTTCGACACATCTGCTCCCTGAGCATATGTAAGGTGTATCTGCAGGTTCCCAAGACTAAAATAAGTACCTACGATGAATCCCACTGGTAGAAACATGGCGACGACAGAGGAGGAAGGATGTTCTAACTTATTAATGTTGTTGCCAATAAAATAATTCACTAAAGCTTCCATGTTGGAGCATGAAAATCTAAGGACAAAGCTTGCTGTCAGCTTTAAGTCTCCATTGATCCAAAGTACACTGGCATCGGTAAGATTTCACTAAGATTTTATGATCATAGAACTGTTTAGGTTGGAGGAGGCCTTAAAGATCATCTAGTTCCAGCCCTCCTGTAATGTGTAGGGTTGCTAACCACAAGATCAGCCTTCCCAGGGTCTCATTCAACCCAGCCTTGAATGCCTCCGGGGCAGCATGTTCCAGCACTTCACCACCCTCTGCAGAAAGAATTTATTAATTACATCTAACTTAAATGTCCCCTCTTAATTGAAAGACATCCCCCTCTTGTCCGATCAAGATGTTGCCATCTTGAGGTTTTATTCTCAGAATACATCCTTTGCACTGGTAGAGCTGTAGATAGAAGTGAAAAAAAAATCAGTGTGATGTTATTTTTTTGCTACAGGAGATGGAAGTTTACCTGGTTTTTTTGTTGTTGTTGTTTTGTTTGGGGTTTTTTTGAGCAAGTTTAAAGAACAGAAAACTAGTTAAACTCTTCTTTAATTCCTTTTCTTCCCCCGTGTTCCTGCGAACGCTACTCTTAAAGACACTGGGAGGCGAGGGAGTCATGGCTCTTCAAAATTTGACAGCATCCTTTTTGTGAGGACCTGAAAGACCATTATCAGCATGTTTGCATGTATTGAGTAGCAGATATGGAGGTTGGAGCTTGATGATCGTTAAGGTCCCTTCCAACGCAAGCCATTCTGTGGTTCTACGATTTAGGAAGCTGTGCTGGATGAGCACACTCATCAGTTTGAACAAGTTGTCTTCCAGAGCCCCGTGGGTTAAAATATACTTGAAGAAAATTAAAGTTGCTGAAGAACTGAAAGTCTGACTTAACAGAACCATACCAGTGATAAAACAGCACAAAATATTCCTACATATGGCCAGTTTGGGAATAAAGGATGGCAATAACTGACTGATAGAGGCAGTCTAACACATTGTGTTTTACTCAGCAGGAGTTAAGAAAACAGGTTTGGAGTGGTAGGAGTTATATAAATGTTTAATTATGATGAACAAAATATTGATTCAGTTGTCTATGTGGTGCACATAGTTATTTGGAGGAGTTATTTGTGAATACTTACCAAGGTCTATTATTAAAATCATTTTTGTTAATCTGAAAGGGAAAAAAAAAACGCCAAAAAACAGAAATATAAGAGGTTTATATACAAACTGAAATGAAAACTGCTAGCTTTTTTTTTTATTTTTTTTTTTTAATCACGAGAGTCTAGGAATTAAGAAGAATAGTTATTGTTACTGCTCTGCATCTTGTAGGATCAGACTTCTGGTTTGCCTTCTGACTTCACACAGCTGTTTGCAAAAAGACAAGGGAAATCATTTAGCAAAAAGAAGAATCTGAAGCTATCTGTTTGTTCCAAAGCATCTGAACACAGATTATCATTAAATAGAAAACTTGAGCTCTAAATTTAGATTCCTGGTAGGAAGAGAAGAGTAATTTCTATGGCTGATACTTCTGGAAACACAGGAGCTAAAATAACATCTTCACAACCATGATGAAGCACCAGTGGCAGCATGTACTGGCTTTTTTCAAAGAGTTTAAAAAAAGGCAGGTATGTGAAGGTGGTCTCACTGAATTCCTCTGATCTCTTTTGTTTCATGCATTTGTGGACAATGGGAGCACAGTTCATAAAACTCCAGTATCCTGGACCTGGCACCCAAGCGCTAGCTTGTACTTTAGGATTACATCCAAAGTTTACATTAGTCTTTATTTGATACCAATAACCCTGTATCTGCCATTCCTCGTCTATGTTTATTAGAAATATTTGGGGTTTGGTTTTGTTTAGTAGTTTTGTTTCATATAGGAAGACTTACAGTAGTTGAACTATAGTGTGCAAAGGACTTGTGAAGATTTGGGACACAGTTTGATCTCATATTGGTGTAAACAAGGAGCTATGACTCCAGGCTCAGAAATCAGACGTTCACATCGGTGCTGTTTTCCTTCTTTTTCACAATATTTTCTGACAACGTAAGTTTCAATCTAATGATGCTGTTACTTACCACCATAATCTCTTTTTAATTTGCAGATGGGTTTCTTCCGCCGGAGGTACAAAGAAATTATTGAGGCTGAAAAGAACAGAAAGGAGACCGAAGATAGTTGGGACTGGGTCCAGAAAAATCAGTGAACTGCCCTTGAGAAGGGAAAGCCCAGTCATATGACACGTGCTTGCTTGCCCATAGGTCCTGCTCTCGTATCTTCCATATGTGGAAGAAGGAATCTTCTCCAGATTTTTCGGAGGCCCTGTTGATGCTGTGTCTTTATCACTCTAACAAACTAGGGAACATATCCTGAGGCAACCACTGTGGCCATGTCAGGTGACTGGAGCTATTTACACTTCATTTTAGAGCTGAACTTTGAACTTTGGTAACCAAGCTGCAGTGCAGAGCAATATTTATGAATCCAACTATGTGGTATACCCTCAGGGGAAGACTGTTACCTAAAAATATTTTTTATAAATATAAGCTTTTTATATTGATCATGTCTTTATATTTGTATCGATGTTTTATAGTTTCTATTGAATAGCTATATAGTTCACTCAAGCACTGATATCTGGCTAAATCATTGGGAATGCGTACATGTATATATAAATCCTATTGTACTTTTAAACTTCAATGGAAGAGAGAAGATTTGCAGATCAAAATAGCTGAAAACCTCATATGCTTAATTCACAATGCTTGGTAATATTGTATATAGACCATTTAATGGCAGTAAGCCAAAATCTTTTAATTGTCTCTTTTTTTGAGTTGAATTTGGTGTCTGATTTATAAACTGAAGAACCTAAAGTGTTATACATATGTGATGTTTTGTATATGAGTCTATCCTTCACTGACCTGAATGGGAAAGAATGAAAATGCTTCCTCAGTGACATGTAGCAAGACTTGTAGCTCACCTTCTATTGCTGAAGAAAGCACGACATGTTTCTATTGGGGAATTTTTCTCTTGCAGTCTCTAGTATTTTAAGAATGGTCCAGGATTTGGCAGTTGAGATACCAAAAGGGTAAAATTTGGCCAACTACCATGGCATTGACAAATTCCTTGGAATTTAAATTATTTTTTTTTAATGGAGCCATATTAATATTTAATGTTAAGAAGAATGGCTTTTAAGCTACTGGTAAGAGTTGTGAGCTGTTGCTGTAAAAGCAAGTGATCAGTTGATGTAAGCTGTATCTATTATACCTGCCTTGTGAGTTTTCTACTTGAGTCACAATGTTTATAGCATAGCTTTAGGAGAGATAAGTAGATGCAAGCATTAAAATGTTCTTTGGATCCTGAGATTGCCTTTCTGCGTGTTCCTAGAATAGAATGTGCAAGGGGAAACGGCTTTAAACTGGAAGATGGAAAAATGAGGTTAAATGTTAGGAAAAAATTCTTTACTCAGTGTGTGGTGAATTGATGAAACAAGCTGCCCATTGAAGTTGTAGATGCCCTATCCCTGGAGGCATTCAAGACCACATTGAATGAGGCCCTGGGCAGCCTGACCTAGTAGTTGGCAACCCTGCACGTTGAAGGGCAGTAGAGCTCATTGATCTTTAAGGCCCCTTCCAACCTAAGCCATTTTGTGATTCTGTGAGTGCCATTCTTCATCAGGCGTTTTAAGGAAGTCAAGGTGCAGATGTTACTGAATCTCAGGTTGCCACTTTATTCATTAGCAATTCCTTATAAAATCAGTTGTTGAGTTGGAAAACACGGAATTGTAATTAATGCAGCCATGTATCTTCAAAAAAAAAAAAGTCTTGGGTTTCTGAATAGAAACAGTGAGTCTCTATGGGGCTTGGTTTTAGATTCTACTTGTGCTTTGCACCTTGTGTAAATAAAAATTGTAGTGTTGGTATAAAATTAATATAAGGGAAAGAATGATGAAGCTGTATAGTAGTAGATGAGAGAATAAAAGGAATGAATGGTAGCAGGATCTGTCTCCTTGCATTAGGGTAATGTAAGAGAACTGCTGGAAGTTTGGAAACCTGAATGCAGAAGACACGCAAGAAGTCTGTTTGAGAACATGCCTTATCCTTGCTCTTCCTTGTAAATTCATTATAGTTTCATATTTAAAAAAATTAACCTGTTTCCTGTTTGTTCCTCCCACTCTCCTAGTGGCATTAAGTGCTTGCTATTACTGCAGTATTGATCAGTGTTTGTTAATTTAACTATCTGCACCAATTAGGCAGGAAATGGTTTTTAAGTGAATGAAGAGTATTGATTCAGTGTTTGGGAAAAAAAACCAACAACTGTTAGTCTATTTGATTATCTTCCCTAAAAAATCATTGTTGATTTGAAAGATTGGGTCTTGCAAGTTATCATTTAAGATAGCATCTGAAAACAATCCAGCCATGACCACATGTAGTGGATTGCATCAGAGTGCAGAAACAGAAAGCTGAAGCCCTTTGACAGCTCTGTTGCATTAGTGACTGTTGAATTCCTTCCAGTACGACTCTTCTGACATCACTTAGATTTACTGGGTGTATTTAAGCCAATACATCTATTTTTCTGCTGTTAAAATACCTAGCAATACCAGATAAAAGTTAGACATTAAATTCATTAATTAGTATGAATTAAGTAAGCAGTTGCTTAAATATATACAGAAGAGCAAATAATGAGTCCATTTATTTAGCTGTAAGAATTTTTTCTATCTGTCCTCTCTAAAACTGAGTTTAAAAAAAAAACAACACGACAGATGTAAAAGTAGATTTGTTGAGAACAGAGTGAAAGGGACAAGAAAAACTAATAATGAATTTAAACTGATTTTGAAGAGGTTTTACCCAAAGAATGAGGAAATTGCCTTGGAAAAGTTGAAAATCCTCCATTGCATTTTCACTTTTTAAACAACAACTGAACAATAGAAATGCCAAACAACAGACATGCCGAAAATATTTCATTTTTATATTTTAAGAGTCAAGAGTAGCTTTTTCTTTGAAAGATCTTTTGACCATATATGAAGTATATGAAGAAGACAGTTAAAAACGGTGCAGTATCTGTTATTGATCCAACACAAGTCCCCACTAGATGAAAATCAAGACACTGGCCTGATTAGTGAAATAATCCACAAATTCTTATTATCATCACTGTTAGCTTCCCAGTAGTTTTGTTGACACAGTTGCTTTTGGTTTTGTATTTATAATCTTTATAATAATTCTTTCATTTTTCAAATTCCAGCGTAGCTCTTTGCTTTGTTCCAGTTAAGATAGATTTGACAATGAAACATATCAATACTGATATTAAAATCCCGTAGATAGGCCTTTCCACTCCTAAAAGAAACAGAGAAAAACACAAACAAACCAAAGAACCCACTAATAGTTGGTTGCAATTCCAGAAATCTTACGAAAATGGAGTGTAATTGAAGAATGTATAGAAAATTGTTGTGCTATGGTTCAGCTGGTTTTGTTTTGTTTTGTTTTTAATCTTTGGAAATAGCTTGCAGGGCTCTGGAAGTTGCCATGTGTCAGCCACTGGCTGAGTCCCTTTGTGCTGTGATGCTCGCCTGGCAGAGCTGGTGGAAGTCATTGTTGAGGTTCTCTCCAGTTAATTCAGTTAGGGACTGAGTCATCAGTTGTCTTGGACAACTTCATTTGAAGGTTTGCTGAGTAGTCATTAGTTTTGGTTTTGTTCTCGTCCTACTAAGAGTTCACTTTGTGCTGGCTCTAAGCTGCACAGGTGGAAGCTCATTTCAAACATGTAAGCTAGCACCTGAGAGATCTTTAGTTTAAGGTCTAAAGCCGTGTGTAGAATGTTTTCTTACCAACAGTAATCTTGACGTTCTCCTAGGGCAGGAAGAAAGTAATGTCAGAAAAATATGATTAGGAAGAACAGAAAAAAAATGTTAAGGAAGAATTCACTTAACGCAAAGCTGTTGCAAGTCCATTCACTTTCCATCTTGCAAGATGGAATTCAAAAAGGAAGTTACAATTCTTGCAGAGTCTGGGTCATCCACAGCACCAGGATGAATTTTATTTCCCAAGAGCTGAGATTTTACACAGCATGCTTTGTGAGCATTTCATTTGGAAACTGAGGGTCTTCTCCTGGAGGTTTTTACTCCTGGAGGTGAATTCCCATCAGTTCCTCCCAAGCAACAAAAGGGTGCATGTGTTCTGAGGCAGCCGTTGATATGCCATGGTACCTGGCCATTATTGCTAATACAAGTAGTAGGTATGTTTTTCTGAATAAACCTTGGTTTTAATTTACTCAAATGCAATTAGGAAATCACTTGCGCTATCTGAGAGAGAAATTGGGACTGTTGGGAACTCAATGCCCGTTACCCGGTCCTTTCAGAGTGAAAAACTCTTTTTTGCAAAGCCTAAAATACCAGATAAGAACAACCCGTTCTAACTTGTTGCATGAATAGGAAGGAAGCTCCCTTCATGTCAGTGAAGTGCAAGTAATTTAGCTTGCTGAAAGCAACAGTTGCACGAAGATTGTGTTTGGCAATATTTAGTACTGACTTTCTTGAATGTCTTCTCTTTATAGGCACATTTTGGAGTCTTGCACAAGTTTCAAGCCTAATATCCATGTGATGTGGGAATGTGTAACATTGCTTTCTCTAAAGGATTAACAGAGTCATAGAACTAATTTCTATGTTTGTCCAAATCCATGCAGATGCTACAGTTTCTTGAATATAAATAAAAGCAGGATTTGGTTCACATGCTGTACATTGATTAAACTGGGGTGAAGACTGTAACGACTTCTGGAGTGTGGTCTGCATATGCAGTAGGGTACCCACATCATCGTCACTCCTTTTTCTTAGAATGTCACTCCTGATATATTGTAAAATTCTGTATTTCTTTTTTTGTGAGCTTGTGGTTGGAAGAATGTGTTCACTCGTATTGATGTCACCTGTATTTAGAAGCTCGGGATCACCTGTATTCGAATTCACTTGCACTGTTTTGGAAATGTCAGGTTTACGGAAATACAACTTTTTGGAATAAAAAGTGGCTGCAAAATTATCCTGATAATGCCATCTTGTCACTTACTGTCCTTGTCCAGCTCAAGTATTTTTTCTGTCAGTAGGGTGTGACATTTTCACGTGTACGTTTGCATTAAATGCTATGCACATGTGCTCATCTGCTTGTGGTTAATGGACATCTTCTGTCATTCAAAAACTTGCATCAAAGCAAGGTGTGTGGAAATGAAGAATCCATCTGTGTGACTTTGAATTCTCTTTCTACCTGTATGAATTAGGATGAACATGAAGTTACTTCTTTAGAGGTATTTCTTTCTGCGAGGATTTGTGTTTCACAAGCAGCTAAGTCATACATTTGAAAGATTTTCTTCCACACCATTCATCCCCATGCTTACCCTATCAAAGGGGTGAGGAGCTGGTGAGAAGCTATACAAACAAGCTGATCTTTTTTCTGTGGCTGTAAGGTGTCCCTGACAGTAGGTATTTCTAACACCTGTTGAGAGGTTCTATCAGTGTTTTCTCATCATTCTCGTTCATCATTCATCATTGTTGGTTTGGTTTTTTTTTGTGTGGAGTCTCCCTACATAAGTTCCTAGATGTTCTCCAGCCATAGAGAAACCACTTGTTTCCTCAGCATTGTGCTGACAGCCAAGTAACCGAGAACAGGCAGAGCAAGGCTGGGCCCTGACCTGTGGTTCAGCACATGGGTGCTAGTGATCTCACTAACATCTGTCAACCTATCTGGTACAGCTACAGATGGTTCCCTGGTGAGGGTTGGTAGAAAAGAGGGACTTATAAAATTAACAGAAGATGATGCAGCTGCCACTGGTAACTCACATCTGAGGAAATATCACTGCATAGGATTAAAAAAAAAATAAATTGACGTGCAAAAGCTTTAAAAATGGACAATGACGTGGAAATTGTCATCAAAGCTGGGAGTTTCCTGAAGTCTGTGGGACTGAATCATCACCAATTCTAGGAGTTCCTTAAAAGTCCGCATGCTGGTTAAGGGGATGCGTTTACTCTTCCGAAGGAAGGTAGCTAAGTTGGGGTAAAATACTAAAAAGAGTTCATGATTTGCAATGTGAAATCAAGTCCTCTATGGAATCAAAAAGGAAATACTGAGCCAGAAGGTGAATATTAGAAATGGTTCACAGATGCAGCATTTTGGGTGAATTTGACCGTTCATTTAAACAAGTTAAACATGCATCTTCAAGGTGTGAATGTCTCATTGCCAGACCTTTATAAGCTGTATGTGACCAGACAGAAATACCCCTCCGTTCAAAGTCACGCTTTATTCATGTCATCACCTCTTGACAGTACATGCACTTGTGAACAATTACTGTCAAGGATGAAGAACAGAAAGAATAATATTCCATCAAAAATCTCTGACAAACTCCTTGAGAGCTCTCTGAGAATGGCAGGCACTGCCACTGAAGCATGGTGATGCACTAGTTTGCCAAAAAACAGCGTCAAACTTCTCACTAGTTCTATGCTTTTGTTGCTCCTTCTTTTTATAGTTTAATAAAAAATACATACAAAATAAGTCGTGTTTTAGTGGCATTAGTGCCTTTTTGTTACAGTGCAGCCCCTGTGCTGTGGAAGCATGGAAGCAAGCAATAACTACCTCGTCTGAGGAGAGAGCATTGCAGAGGTGATGCTGCCCTCTGTGGGGCTCATTCGCCTTTTTGCTTCGCAGTGAGCAGAGAACACTGGTCTGGTGCATTGCATGATCCTGTGTGCTGCTGAGGACCCAAGTGGCTTTCAGGAACTTCTTAGGACTTCCATGGCATAGTAGCTTTGCTTTAGAAAATGATGATGTTTCAAAAACCAAAAGCTTTTCCTGATTTATTTCTGCGAGTTTTGCCAAGAAGGAAGAAACTAGACCAAAACTAGATCAAACTCAAGGAAAGGAGAATGTTCTTTTGGCACGGAAAAAAAAAAGCTCATTTGGTTTGTGCTGCTCAGCCAGGGCCTGGAGCTGGAGCAACGTTTTGCTGCCTGCCATGCTGGCTGTTGGCCTGCTCTAGGACTGGGGTAACAGGGGCTCCTCTGAGAGAGCTTCTCCATTTAATATATACACCCAAAGTGAAAGGAACGCGTGTCATTTCCCCAAATCTTTTGTGTCTGTTGGGATGGATAGTTGCCTAGGTAATGTGCTTTGCTTTTGATTAAAATTTTTAGTGCCAGAATGAGAAAAGGAAACGTTGTGAGGGTCATTAAATATGCAAACCAGATCTCACGCTCCCCTCACCCTGGTTGATTTGCTACTAGAATTAAAATGCTAAGACAAAAGCACCTAGGTTGTGAAGACCGAGCTGCACAAATGGATTTATAGTTATATGGCTGCCCACTCCTGTACATACCAAGAGAAAACACATCCGAGGTTCAGTTTAAATAGCTGCAAATGGAGATATTTCTTCCTAAGTATTTTTGACAGAAGAGAAGTGAAATAGTAGGGAAAAATGAATCATCTTAACAAAGCAGTGATGGAAATTAGTTTTTCATAGCCACGCTATAATTTCCTGTGACTACCTAAAAAGATCTATTCATGAATTTCCAGTACATTTCTTCTTTGTTTTTTGTGTAGTTACTGCCATTTTAATGATTGAACTTGTAGATGTGCAATGCCTTCATAAGTTAACCAGCAGCTCAACTGCTGTGAAGAATCAGAAATTAATGAAGTATGTAGAAACCCTGAGCAGAAAGTTCCCTGCTGCAGACATATTCAGATGCTATGAACTGACTTTCATGAAATTATCCTAGATTTATACTAACACAAGTGAGAAGGGTCTCAAACAGCCTCCCTTGAAGCTGAAGGACACACATCATGAGACAAGCTTTGCACTAATCTGTGAAAGTGGTAATGTACAGTAATTTCTGTCATTGAAACGCTATTCCTCTGGGTTTGATGTCTGAGAGCTGTGTAATTCAATCCTAATGATGCTGCTCCGTGCCATATTCAGGAAGAGAAAAAGAACTGTAACAAAAATAGCGATCACTTCATCCAGCAGAGAGAGCGCTTCATGGAGAGGATGTGCCCTGTCCTATACCACATGCTCAATGGAGATGAGGTAGCTGAGAATTGAACAGGATTTGCCCCCTTACCTTTATTGAACTTGAGAGCTCAGGCTGACGACTGGAATTCCTACTGCAAATTTAGGCCGATTTTACTTCCAGGAAAATGACACCTGCTCAGTGTTAAGTCCAGGAAGCTAATGTACAGTCTTTGTTGGAAGATGAATGAGAGGTGAAGAGTGGAGTCATAGAACCAGGGAACAGTTTTTTTCTCAACCCACTGCTGCTGGGTCAAACCACAACAGCTTCATAAGTGTTAATTATCCTTTTCTCTCATTCTGTCTGAATAGGAAGGCTAACTTCAATTTAATTCATTTTTTTCCCAATTAGTTTGAAATGTGTCATTTTTCTTTCAGACCTGGAGAAAGGTTTGGCCTTCTGAAAACACAGCAGTTTCTCTGTTTTAAGGACTGCAGGAGGGTATTGGGCACTGTGGTCCTTTACTCAGTTTCCTTTTTGTCCAGCTCAACCACCAATTGAAACGTACCCTATGAAATCACTAATAAATGTGAAATATGAAGAAGATAGATACAAATAGACATGTGCATATGGCTGAGGCTTTTTCTGAAAGCAGACAGATCGTGCAGAAAGGCAAAGACTGCCAATGCCTCAACCCTTCAGAATAATGTAAACATTTTGTTTGGAAATTCTGAAATGTAATTAGGAGCATGGGATTGGAAGGACCTCAAGTTCAGTCTCCTATTTTCATTGGCGAATATTCCATATATTTCTTTTCATAAACTAACTGAACCAGATCCAGTTAAACCACTTACATTTCTTTTTCTTGTTATTCTTGCTAAAGAACTCTTCTAGCACCTCATTTTGATGCTGCTGTTAATAGTCATTTTCATCCCAATTTGTTCCCATGCTAACAGTCTAACTTAATTGTTCTCTTCCCTCCTTTCTCTTCTGAGTTGATCTTTCTTGCTCGTGGGTGATCATAAGAAGACACCATTTTCTAGGTAGGATATTAGATGCCTTGTCCATTGCTTGGCTTCGGAGTGGCTGCTCTCTGTGAGGTGTCTTGATCAACAAGGGACACTGAAGACTCAAGCACATGAGGCCTTTCTCAAGAGATTTGTTTTGAAGAGTCTGGAACTCAAGCATATTGATTTAAATGAGTATTTTCATCAGAGGATTCCCACCTAGAGCTGGTCACTTGCAAGGTCACCAAAGCATTCATTGGTCTTACTTATGCTTTCTATCTTTCTGTAGCTGTGCTCTTAAAGCATTATTAATTATTGATTAGTTACTTAAGCAATGCGTATAGATTGCAAAAAATGCTCTGAGATGGTGTAGACATCTGACAATTAAGGGGCCAGGTCGGTGTTCAGATGTTGAGTATCTTTAAGTTCATACCCACACAGCTCTATGGTACTGATGTGCCAAAATCATGCTTAGTAAGTATTCATTTAAGATCTGCTTTTGTGTAATAGGATTGAGACATGAGCACATCACCTGTATGACCTCTCTTTGTCTCTCTGAGTGCAGGGCTTATTTGCCTTCACTAAGCACTGCAAGTGTTATTTTAGATGATTTATTTGGTTATTTTTTTTTTACTAGAATAGCTGTCATGTACTTCTGAGTGCTGACATACCACACAGATAACATAGTCTTGCAAGAGGATAATAAAACCTTAGCGGTGTTTGCAAAAATAATGACTTATTTTGATTACAGGTAGCAACAGCTGACACATTATGAAAGGGACAGCTTATGGAGACCAAACAGTGGATGTTGGCACAGTGAGGTGGTGGGTGGTTTGTTTCAGCAGTGATGACAGCAGCAGTAGGTGATCTCCACTGGTGCAGATTTTTACAAGTGCAGCATGCAGGCTCGTGTTCATCAGTGGTGAAAATGTGTAGCTAATGGTGCTGACTACACTGAAAAACAGTTATGTAGCTGAGAATTTGCTTTATCAAATAGTGCTGTTTTAGTTTTAGTGTTTAGTGCTCTTAGTATCTGTTGTAGTTTCCATGCAGATAAATAGCAGGCATTATTCTCAGAGCAACCTATGTATTTATTATGTTTATAGCTGTACAATTTTGGAGAAATGGCTGTAAAGCCTGGCAGAGTGAATTCTAGATGGGTTAAGTTTTTGTTTTTTTTTTCTAATGATACAGCATCCTACTTCTCTCATGAAAACATGATGAATGCACCTTTATTTTGGCTGAATGTATCCAGTGTATATATTCATAAACTGGGACAATTTTGGGGTGTTGCTGATACATAGGAAAATACTCAGACTTTACCTCAGTGATTTTGCTTTCAATGGCATATGAACTTCCACAGAGAAGAAAAATCCCCAAATGATTATTGAAAGAAAATATAGAAAACTTATCACATCTCAATCAGGAACTCACAGTGCCTTACACAGTGGAGGCAGGACATCTGGGGAAATGCTACTCCCCATACCACCTCCTCTTTTTCCTCAGTGTCTGCCCCCCAGAGAATGTTGAGGGCAGGCACTTGTATATCCTCGTGCTTTCAGGGCGCCTCCATCAGCAAAGGAATCCTCCAGTTGAGCTATGCACCAAAGAACTGCTTTGGCTTCCTGAAGGAGTTCTTGTTGATGTTTCAATGGTTGAAATAAACAAAAACAAGTAAGTAAGTAAATAAATCTACACTTCCTTATAAATAGAAAAGAAATCCCCACAAAATTCAAATGTCATTTCAGGCAGAATGATAGGATGGGAGCAATGTATTAATAAGAAGAAGGAAGACCAGTTTTATATATACGTTCATGTTTTAATTTTGACCTTTGTGTCTTACCTTTTCCAGTTGAAGAGTAAATTATGCTAACAGTTCTTCCACCTCCCCCCAGAATATTTGCAAAGAAAATCTTTATTTCATACTAAAGATCTGAAAGCCTCCCAAAATCTAAAAGGTATTCCATATAGATACTGTCAATACCCAACTTCCCAATACCATCTCAAAGCTCACACAGATGATGCCAAAACATTCTGTTTCTGTCATTTAAAGGTTTTGCTCCTTCTGGCATAGATCTTTATAGTTTGTTTTACTGTCTAACATCCTCCCATCATACAGCAGAAAGAAAATACCTCCTGCCTGCCACCCCTACCATATGTTACTGCTACAAAGCATTTCAGGTTGTTCCCAGAGGAAAATTGTCCTTCAGACGCCAATCAACAATATTAACAACCAAAACACAACAAATTCTACTTTGCTTAGCTCATCCTGAAAGCTAAAAGGCTAGTTGGGAATGTGACTGTGTGTGTACCTAATGATCACCAAAGAACTGTAATTCAAAATTGTAATTTGAATCTCAAAATAGCAGGTGGTGGCCTCTTCTTCCATACCTTGCACCAACCACATCATGTGAAGTGCAAACAAATGTTTACACTTTGTTTTCCCATTTGTTCTGTGCTGGAATGAAAGCTCTGCAGGATTAAGTCCTCTCACCCAGGAGACTCTAAAAGCACTGCCAGTCTTTGGTTGGGTGTTGCTAGAGCAAGCATTTGAGCACTGAAATAATGAGAGGTGCTATGGGAATGTAAAGCCAGATCCTACTTTTACATGTGAGTAGAATTTCAGCAGGACTGTCAGCATTGCAGTGGATACATATGGACTGTTGCAATGCACAAGAGAAGTTATGGCTCAAACGATGATAAATTTAGTGCTGGTGATTTTTTTCCAGGAACAGTCATCAACTCGTTTCTTGTGGACCACCAATAAATGTTCCATTAAATTAATTACTGATACTGGGAAATTTGAATATGTATGAACGTATTAAAGCTGAATGGCTATCTGTCTTCTGAACTGTCATTTACGTGTTAATAGAATAACAGAATCATGGAATATTATGCAGTTGCCTAGCTGTTCCAAGATCTAAACCCTATTGTGTGAAATAAAATACAAGCTACAAAGCTTCTATAGCATTAGAAGATCCAATAGGATTTTTATCCTTATCCTACCAACTGATCCCAATGATGTAAAACTTTGCCAGTCCAGAGAAATGTGAAAGTAGAATGAAGCACCAAATTTTGGTTTGGGAAAAAGTGACATTTGTCTGCAAATTGTTTCAGTATGATAGAGCATCCTCTTTGTCATTCACTTCTGAACACACCCGGAATGATAGCTGCACTTTTAAAGGAGCATAAATTTTGACATCAGACAAGTTTTCATTGCAACTCATATTTATGAGATTGGCCTAAATTGCTCAGTAATCAACTACGTAACTTTGCCAAACAGTGAGCCCATGCCCTGTTCAGACAGTGAGGTGCTGTAATAGCCTTAAAATTATAAGCTGGTTTAATATCATATCTTCTAATGTAATGTTCTCCTCATTTGTCCTGAATTTCAATCCCTAGAGTATTCAAAGCCACCTTGGATAATTAGGATAATCTCCTTAAGTTACTCATCTCCCACTATGCCTACAGTAATACCACAGAAGTATATTGCTGTATCACTTAGTGCCATGCCACTTGTCTTACTGTTTCATTTCCTTCTGTTTTCCTCTATCTGTTTGCTTTATTAACCCAGTGCCCGGGACTACAGAAATCACAGAATCTTTGGGACAGGGATTCCTTCTCCTCTATTTTGGCACATCATCAGGTCAGTCTGTGACTTTGCACACTGAATTATGGATTCAGAAAACCTCATGCTACTTGAAATATGGATAGACCTTAAATCCTAGATACAAGAAAAAATAATAATAAAAAAAAGAAACACTTCAGTTTTCTGACAAAAATAACAACCAGCCAAGCAAACAAACAAAAAGAAAACCAAACCCCAAAACAACCAACAAACCAACACCTTGTTTAATTTAGGTGCTTTTCCTTTAGGATGGACACTTCCAACTCACCCATAGTGAAGGTAACTGGAGCAGCCCAGAGATTGTAACTGAGCAGGATTAAGCCCGCTGCCTATAAAGCTCATGTAGCTTCCAAGCAATCAAGTAGTGATCAGTTCATCATCATTACAAGCAGTCTGCCTAAGAAAACATGCAGGCTACTGAGGGCAAGATGACTGTAAAATTTTAGATCAGACCAAGTCTAATGTTCACTAATGGACATGAACCATTAGCCTTGCAGCTTCAGCCAACTGTGCTGAAAGAGATCCTGGTGACATTTTTGGATAAAGTACATTCGGGACCAAAGATTTGCTTTTGATTTAATGTATTGATTTTTTTTTTTTACTTTTTTCTTCTAATTGGGAACTAAAGTAGCTGAGGAAAGAAAGAATTTGGAAAGGCTACTGGCAGTGGAAAGGAATGGAGATTGCCCACTGACTCGTCTCAAATACTCCTTTCCTAGTTTTTTTTGCAATGTTCAGCAGCGGAATCTCTGAGTGAACATTTTCTCCCCACAAAACTTTATTTGTCTACTTCACAGTCCAGTGCTAGTGCTGTCAGGCACTACATGCCAAATGAAACATCAAAACTAAATCCGACACCGTATGAACTCCAAAAAAGCCAAGTTTATCTGTACAGACAGCTACTCACTGCTGGTCAGCAGAATAAACAGGAGGCAAAACAAAACATTTTTCTTGCTTTCACTGTTGTATTGTTAAAAAGTGTGATAACATCTTAACAGGGGAAAAAATTTACAATGTTTTCTACCTGTAGGAAGCAAGTAACCTCTGCACCATCGTTACGAGAGGTGACTTGAAAGATACCTGAATGTGCAGAGCAGTGCTCCAGTTCCTCTATGAGATTTAGCATCACATCATGGCAGTAACTCCTTTGATTAATTCTTTCACATGGGAGTGACCTTGGGACAAAAACTTACTACAACTTCATTATTTAACTATGTTGCAATCACTATTCTGAGCAAATGCCTTTTGTGCTACTGGCTGCCTTGGGGTTAGTCCTGCCTTTTTTAGTTCTTTTAAACACCACTTTATCATGTTGACTTGCAACAGGCTCCATTATATAAACCAGCTTGGCCAGCACTGAAAGTTACACGCAAAAGCCTGGAAAGAACTTCTTCACTGGCAGCCACTGTGATTTTGGACATTTCAAGCATTTATTGTCTTTGTGTAGACTTCAAAAAGTGCATTAAGAGAAACCCAAGGACGTTGAAAAGCTGTCTGCTCACTGAATTTTCTGAAGTCTTTAAACAGAATTTTCTTTTATTTGTGCCAGACTTCTGTGTCATTAGATACTACCACAGAACGTTTTGCATCTTCCTCATAGCATTTTGGTGAAAGTACCCCATGCAGCCAGAGGGGACACGCTGCTCTGCTTTCTGTAGTTGGTCCAGGGATGATTCCTCAGGCAATTCCCCACCTTTGAAGCCCAGTGAGCAATGGTCGTGCTCACATGTGCAAAGCATAGGGTTACGGGGTGAAATCTGAATCAGCCTCCCTGCCTTTGCAAAGATCTGCTTGGAAAACAAGCTCAGAGATTTTGGGATAGGAGACTCAGGCAGAGAGCCAGAAGATGCTGCTTCTCAAAAAGTACGCGCCTATAGGAGGGCTGCATGAGCTCACTGGGGAGCTGAATGCAACAGAGACATATGAAGGGGGGGGTTTAACAACATTCTGAATGCAGTAATGAAAAACTGAGAAAATTAAAGGAGTGCTTGAGAAATTTCCTTGAGAAATTTTACCAGAAGTCATGAATGATTCTCAGAATGGATGTGGGATTGAATCTGGCCTTCTCCTGTGTCTACCGTACTCTGCTCAGCTTTACGAGCTATCGCTATCGATGGATACTCCTTACTTTAGGGGAAGAGGGGAAAAAGCCAATCCTGTGTTTGTGTAGCCAAAAGCAGAAAATGCTTGCATTGAAAAGCAGCCAAAAGCTGGGAAAAAAAATTAGTGAGAGGACAGTGCACTATCTGTACAAGGCTGCATGAATGAAAGCTCGGAACCACGGTACCAAACTGCCCCCAGGACTTGAGCTTAAATAATTCCCCCATAATTAGGGGACCTAGGTACTCCCAGAGCTGCACTGCAGGCAGGTGCGTGTTTCAGGGTGAGCTCCTATTCTCCTGAGATCAGAGATTCTTTGTTGTTGACTTTGGCAGGAGCAGGGACTTAAGCTAAATATTTTATGGTACCATCACATACTATAACATCTTATAATTCTTGGGGGAAAAATAAGATATTCATTTGTGATGCCATGTGGCAAAGGATATGTCCATATGGCCGTGTTCACAGCAATCAAACAGATAATGCCACTGAATTCAGCAGGCACCATCGCGGCACAGCCCTGCGGAGGCTGCAAGGAAAAAAAATCGTTGATTCAAATGAGGCCAAGATTTCACCTCATGTTTTTAGTGTAGCAAATGTTATTGCAAGCCCACACAGAGCCAGCGTGAAGTGCAAATTACCACAGGAATTTGTCATATTCATTACCAACCTAGCATCATTAGTTTATGTGAGTGCAGACAATTAGAAAAGAGGTTTGGGTTTCTTCCTTTGAAAATGTGAATTATATTAACAAAACGACAAGCTTTCTTTCAATGAAAGAGAGTCGTATGCTGCAGGAAGAGTCATCAATTTTGGGAAAGAGTATAGAGCCAGCGCTGAACAGCAGCACAGCTCCACAGACCAGACAGCAGCAACTCAATTGCCCGTGTACTTGGGAATCGGGTGTAAGAAACATAAATGTGGCTACAGAGATTTTGTCTGCAAAGATGGATTTGCTCATACTTTTACAGATGGTTACTGAAGACAGTATGTAGATATTTAGGGGGCAGTGGCCATTGTTGTCCATAGATTTGTTTATTTTCATGGAATCATGTCATAGAATCACAGAATGGCCTGGGTTGCAAAGGAGCACAATGCTCATCCAGTTCCAACCCCCTGCTGTGTGCAGGTCACCAACCAGCAGCCCAGGCTGCCCAGAGCCACATCCAGCCTGGCCTTGAATGCCTGCAGGGATGGGGCATCCACAGCCTCCTTGGGCAACCTGTTCCAGTGCCTCACCGCCCTCTGGGTGAAAAACTTCCTCCTGATATCCAACCTAAACCTCCCCTGTCTCAGTTTAAAACCATTCCCCTTGTCCTATCACTGTCCACTCTCACAAACAGCCGTTCCCCTTCCTGTTTATACGCTCCCTTCAAACACTGGAAGGCCACCACGAGGTCTCCATGGTGCCCACCATTGATTGCTTTTCATTTCTTTGGTTATATGATCACCTCCACATTTGACAACTGCTCTGATTGAAGTGAAGCTACGCTGCTTACAGCAGGCAGTAGCATTTCTCACAGCAAATGAGTATAGCTGCTAGAGATACCTCCCTTCCCTTCCTTCACAGGATTCATTTCCACTCTGGCACATTGCTTGGAGCTCGAGTTTGTGTCCGTCTGATTTTTCTGAGTATCAGAAGAGAAATGGTGCAAGCAGTTTTGCACGTGGATATGTAAACACTGTGTGAGTTTGGCAAAACGACACAGGGACAAAACAGCCCCACAAGCACGTAACGCCTGGCTGGCCTCCTGCTGTCCCACCCTTGCACCGTTGGGTCTCGGGTTTTGGCTCGGGTTTTGGCCACACGCAGGGTTAGCAGGAGCCGTCAGTGCGGGTAATCCTATTCTAGAGCGACCTCTCGTGTTATTTTGGCTAACTTCTGTTCATTTTGTTTGTCGTCCAGTTTCCTCGAAGACTAAGGAAACTGCACGGACTTGTTCTGGATGCAGGTTTTGCTCAGTCCCTCCCATTTGCTTGTTGCTTGCTCAACGTGCTGCAGTGCACTGACTCCCTTTCTTCCTGAAATCATCCCAACAGCACTAGCGAGAGGATTTCCCCCCTCTTTTAAATTAATTTTCATGTATATTCACTTCTGTTTGGAGTCTTCACCTTTCAGTGAAATGACCAGATGTCTCAGAAAGCCTGGAGCGATGCTGGCATCAGGAGACTTCGCCCCCATCCTGAGTGACTGCCGACTGAGATGCCAATATGTTCTGGTTTGTAATGGATGATTGATTTGCAAGGCTGTTTTGCTCTGATTCTCCCTTGCTTAAAGAAGCATTGGGCCATGCTTTTTATACCAAGCCAGTCTGCAGCCCTGTGTCCAATAAATCCAGTCATATCCTTCTTCTAACTGCTGTTTTGTTCATGATTGGTATTTTATTTTTTTTTTTGTCTTTTTTTTTTCTTCCCCAGAATAACATGAAGCTTTAACAGCAGTAAAATTACACAGGGAAAAGTCACCTCAATAGCACTGAATATAGAGGGACTGCTCATGCCGAAGCAGGTGAACATGGACAGGGCACCACAATTTGTCCTCTGTGCCAACCGTTCTCCTCTCTTCTCACACTTTGTATCCAGGCATCTGACACCCAAACCTCACAAGGTTCCGTGAGTCCTGCCTTCAGGCATGCACTGTGGGGTGAGACGCCTCAGAGCTGGTCCTGCTGGGCTTTAAAGGTGGGCAGCCTCCATGTATGCTCAAGCATCCATTGCCACATCCAGACAACTGTTTCCCTGTGTATAACCCCTTACCCTGAGAACATTCCCTGCTGAAATACCAGCACACACCTGATCACCTTGGGGAGAAGCCTTCAAGTAACCAGAAAGCCAGAGCCTGGGCTGTAGGGATGGCTGCATTAAGACCGTATGTGGGACTTGGAGCTGTAACTTTCCATTCCCAGTCCCTTGTCCTTTCACTGAGGATTGAAGTGTAGCTTGGTTGAACAACAGGAAAATCAGTAATTTAATCCTTTCCAGTTCCCAGGAGTTTTCTTAATGCCTGCTACAAATTAATTATGCAACTTTTACAAATATCAGGGACTGAGCTCTTAATATCTCATGCAGAGGAGACTGTGCTAAAACATAACCCACCAGCACACATGGTATTCAGCCTTAAAGACTAATATGCTGCTCTGGGGAAAGAAAGGACTCTCAGGACAAACAGGCATCAGATTCTCAATATTTTAGACAGCAAACAGGCTCTTGCTTGAACAACACTCATGAGCAGTTGGCTTTTAGGTGCCAAGGCTATGAATGTTGGATTGCTATTTTGTTTTTCTTACAGGGCTCTGGAAGGAAATCCTTTGGGAAGCAATAGAATGCAGTGACCTACTGTGTCCTTCATATACTAAGGTGAGTTTGAATTTTACCACTGCTTTCAAGGCAAATAGAGTCTGCCTTAATCTTTTTTTTTTTTTTTTCCCCTTCACTCTGGGATCATCTTCTCACTCAGCTTTCTGAGGAACAAGCCTTTTGTGTCAGGTTCATATTTGGAAAGATATACCCAGTTTCAAGTATCCGGATGCATTGGGAAGCTCCTCAAAGAGGATTTCAGATGGATCCTCCATAAAATCCTCCACGAGACTCCTTTTGTGTAGAAGAAATAACGCTTTTCATCCAGAACGAGGGAATCCTGCAGATGAACAGCTTACCCCTAGAGGTCACTGCGATCCAGGGATTTCAGTGAGTATCCACAACACGGAGCGGAGCTGGGGCCTGGATCCTGCAGAAGGAAAGTTTGTCTTCACGCTGGCTTGGGTGCTTGGGAAGTCTGCTGGCATTTCATGGCTCTCGTGGCCCTCCTCTCTTTTTCCTCTTTCCTCTCTTGCTCGGAGTTTTAAAGCTTACCAATGAGACTCCTGGAATTCACTGGCACAGGCTGCCCAAGGAGGCTGTGGATGCCCCATCCCTGCAGGCATTCAAGGCCAGGCTGGATGTGGCTCTGGGCAGCCTGGGCTGCTGGTTGGTGACCTGCACACAGCAGGGGGTTGGAACTGGATGAGCACTGTGGGCCTTTGCAACCCAGGCCATTCTGTGATTCTATAAGAACCAGCCAGTAAACCAACAGAGCTCTTCCTTTCCCACCCCCTTTCCCCTCCCCAGTTATTATTATTATTATTATTACCGTGACAGTTTCCTTTTCACTTGGAAAAAAGCAAAAAAAAAAAAAAAAAAAAAAAAAAAAAAAAAAAAAAAGACTAATTTTTTTTTACAATTATTTTAAATTCAAGACAGAATTCACCTTCAGAAAGCAAAGACAACTAGGTTTCTTCAGAGCAAATTCTTCATAGGAATGAATTTTACTGTGCTGGTCAATTTGGGCTGTGTTTGATTTATCTCCCTGTCATGATTTACCACTATCTCTGTATTTTTCACCATATGATTTGAGATTTTTTTTTTTGAGTTAACTCTTCCATTTCAGTGCAGCTCTGTGGTAGATGTCAGTGGTAGGTGTATGTTGGAAGCACGCTGGTTCAGAAGCATCGTGGTGCCTGATGAACTGCTGTCTAGCATTTTGATTTTGAAGGGGAGTAGAGTGGGCCGGTATCGAAATGCCCCGATTGCAGAAAGTCTTTTTCAGGGTTTTCCAAGTCTGGTATACATTTTGAAACACCTGTGAAATGTGATCTTCTTTGTCTCGACTCTAAGAAAACAGATATATTTCAAAACAGAAAGAAAAAAAAAAAAAGCTAAAAAAATACTCTTTTCTGACTCCCGCTTTTCACAATATTTTGATCATATTCTGCCCACTGCCCACTGAATTTTCTCTAAGCAAGTTCTGCTGTAACACAAGTGCATGTAGTCAGAGTAAGTGAAAGAAGAGTTGGGCGAAACTTCCTCCATAAAAAAACCTTAGAACTTGGAAAAAGATCCGTGGCTTGAAAGAAGTGGAGCTGGATAGTCCACGGTCCCTTCTGTATGACATCCACCATCACTGAATAGTGCAGAATTCCACCTTTGCATCATATGGCAAAATATGCAAATTTCTATGAATAATGGATTTAATCCTATTAGAAAAGAGATTAAAAGTAGTTAAACATGTCAACCTTGATTCTGTTCTATGACTTGTTAGCAGAGACAGAAGTATATGCTTATCCAGCTGATGAACTATTGTGGCATCAGCAGCCACGACCCTCCCTTGGGAACCTGCCATATTTGCAAAACCTGGCTGTCGTGCTTTTCCTTATCTCAAATGACTTTCAGTATAGCATCAGCTATCTCATGCTATACACATGGCCACATGTTTTGGATTGGCCTAGCACTTGGAGGAGAAAACACAAGTGCAGAAAGGATGTGGTGTGCTTTTTGTGCATTGCTTTGCAACTGCTTCTTGGTAAGTCCTTTAGCAAATACAAACTCTCTTAATTTCCTAATTGCACGAGATTCAGGCAGCTATGCCTGTAAGCATTGTGTATATGGTGTGAGAATGACCAATTACTAACAGAAATTTAAAGATCCTGTTAGGACAGCATAAAAATTATCAAAATTGCAGGCGCTGAATTCCTAAAATATCTACTATCTGACCAAATAGTTGAAATATCACAGTGGTGTGAAATAGGGCATACTGTGGAGCACTGCACAGTTGTATGGAAAAACAGAAGAAATGCCACTGCCATAGTTCACAAAATAAAGATACAAATAGAGAAATGAACCAATTATAGGTTTCCTAAATGAGTGGTATATGTTAGTGGAGGGTGGGATACGTGCATAACACTTAAAGGAGTGCAAGGACTTAGCTGAGGGATAGAAAGATATGATAATATACAGCTCTGATCTCCTTCTGTTTCTTGCAAGAAAAGAAAAAGGGAAAAAATGTTATTTTTTCAGGTCAAGTGAGGCAAATTGAATGTAGGGCCTGCTCAGAAGAAGGATTTGCAGGCAGCTCGAGCACACAGCATGTGAGGTGCTCAGGTGGCTACAGTGAAAGTGCTCCCTCTGAAAAGGCTGCAGCTGGTCTGGAGTCCTTCTGAACTGCTTCGTGAGCTCCCCTCTGCTATGTGACGTGACATCAGCACGAGGGAGAGTGGAAAAAACTAAAAATGTGTGTATTGGCACCTTGTGTGTGCGAACCTACATGAGTAGTTTGATAATGCATGAATTTACCCCACAGTCAATTGTCTAACTATCCTCTTTCTTTCAATCTTTTCTTCATCATGGAGTGCTTCACTTTTTGGGAGCTGGGTTTTCTCTGCATGACAGAAATGCTCTTTCCACAGTGTGGGTTTATCAGTTGTCTTCACTGCTTTGCAACCGGTTTTGCTCTCAGCTCTCAGAGGAGGTGAGGACCATAACCATTTTTAAAGAGGCCATGGCACAGGTCCTCCCGCAGCCCACCTTGCCTCTGGCTAAGAGGTGTATAACTCAGGAGAACTCTGTGTCCTACTTTCTGGATTTTTCCACTGCTATTTAGTGAGAGAACAGTGTGTTTTATCATTTAGCCATGACATATGATGGGGCGAGGAGATCCAGAGAGATTTCTCAAGGCTGCCAAATTTCATGCAGTTCTGAGAAGGATATTTCTTACCAGTGAGAAGCCCTCCCATTTCTTGCTCCCTTCTCAACACCAAAAATGTATCTGTTCCTCTCTCTAGGTCAGCCTACTTCCTGGCAGCATCACCACAGTCCAGAAGAAATAGGATGTTAGAGGGGAGAAAAAGCACCAAACAGGACAATTTCATCAGTCCTCAGCGAGCTCCCCACCAAAAAGGCCAGCAGCACCAGCTTCTCTGCTGCTTTGCCTTAAACTATGCTTTCTCATGGATCTGTGGGGTTCCTGCTGCAAGCAAGACCCTATTTATACTACACTACACTGCCATCAGCCCAGGGATCTATTTAAAAGGGTTTTGGTTTTGTTTTTTTTTCCTAATGTGGGGCAGGGAGTAGGAGGAAGAATCCTCTTTAAGGAGAGAGAGCTGTACCTAAGTAACAACAGGTTGGAGCTTCAGTAGTCATCTGCTGCTGCAGGGAAGGGGGCTCACCAGGTGCCAGGGTAGGCTCCCTAAATGCTCTTGATGTCATGTCTTCTCTTACCACTGGGCAGGAGGGCAGAAGATTACTGAGTGGAAATGCCTGTGTTTCATGCTGGAGATATAATCCAGGCAAGAATTGTTTTCTCCCCTATGTGTCTACCATGCTAGACTTAAATTCACCTTGTCGAAGAGTGAGCACCTGCCACTTCTTGAGAAAACATCATCTCTCTGATGGTCCCTGGGGACCAGGGGAAACAAACAGCGTGGCAGCTTGCTGGGGCACTTGCTGTTAGCAGGATAAAAATGCAGCAAAGGAGGCCTATTGAAGTCCCACAACAATAGAAGCCAACTGCTGCAGTGAGAAAGCAGCCATTTGCTGTGCCAGCTGCAGCCAGGGACAGCAGAGGGAAGGAACAAGGGAGCAAGTGTGGATGAAGGTGAGTGGCCTTCAGCTGTGCTACATCCTAATGCAACTCACCTTTTTGCCATATTTCAATAGCAAAAAATGGGGAAAAAGGCAGGGAAAGGTAAAGAAATGAATGTTAACCTTCTTTTGTGTGTATCTCTTGAAATCCATACTGATGTCACTTCTGCTTGCTGAAGATTTGAAATGTCCTCTCAGAAGCTGGTGCCAAATGTGTGCTGTCCCGTATGTTCATTTTGTTTTTGTGTGCTATCACACAGTGCCTTTTCTTTCTCTTCTTGGGCATAGATATTATTTTCCTGCTACTGGTAAAGTCAGATGTGGCCCCTTCTTGTTCCAGTTCTGGGGGAAAACCTGGCCCTAAAACAGCATTTGCTGAGGAACACACCAGCTGAGTCATGAGCTTTTATTTTCTGAGTGTTCTGTGCAGCCAGAGAGAGAGGCCTTATTTTGCCTCTAAATTTTACTGTGGTGGACTTCCTGTTCTTCATGGGAAGATTTCAGCTTCTTGGACAAAGGCTGACATTTTCTAGGTCATAGCTCTGACTGGATGATAGATTGGCTTCTCTCCAAGAAGTCCTTGCCCCTGCTGTGGACTTTTGTGTATGAAGCTGAATATTCGTTCTGTCTCTCTAAATGGAATTTTCAGACTTACAAAAAAATTCCCTTCAATTTCATTTCAGTACTTCAGTACTTTACAGGTTGTGCAGGATGCATCTCTGTTGGACAGTGACATCAAGTCCAAGGATCATGTACCAGAGTGCACTTTTCTCTCAGCTCTTGCCAAACTGATGTGCAAATTCTGCTTTAGTGACTAAACAGTGGAATCTCTATGCCCAGGCTTTTCCCCAGAGCTTTACCTCATTAGGCTTCAAGCCTCAATCAAGATTTGCTAACCAGATCTATTCCTAAAGTGGAGTAGTGACAAGAACATGGGATTGCCACTCCTGAGTTGGTCAGATTGTGTGAAGGATGCAGCACTGATAGGGAGCTTCATGTATCTTAAGACAACACAAAATCCTCCTGAGATACAATGAAAAAGCAGAGTGGTAGATATCTAACAGTCATGAAAATAATACATCTTTGAAAGGGAAAATGAAAGGTTTGAGGGGCTGGTCCTTACAACAGGTATTGCTAGGCAAGGTTCTCAGAGGACTGTAAAGAGTTGACTGTGGTCTACTTTGTCCATAACTGGCCAGTCACCATTACTTCAATGGGAGAAGGGTAAAAAAATAAAAAGTTCTGGAAACTATGCTATATGTCAGAAAAATTGGATGGGAACAATTGAGAAAACTGCATTTCTTCTGGTCTGCTTAGGTGACCATAAAAAGCACTGAAATATGCAGATAATGAAACTACTGCAGATCACTGATGGGTGAAGGTCTTCTTCCAAATACTTTGGAGAAATTGTCACGTCAAGAATCTAGGGATTTTGACTGGAAGCTCTATTATCTGTTACATCATTCCTTCCATAAATCCACGGGGCAAATTAAATGAGAGAGCAGAAATACAGGTTGAGGAGATGGATGATATAAGACATAGCTAGAGAAAAATAAAGTAAGAACTTCCACACATACGGGGAGAAATTCTGTCGTCTTCTCCTCTGCTATGATGGACAGTGCATACAGTTGGAAAAATGAAGCAAAACAAAGCAAAACCAAACCAAATAGATGCCTTAGTCCTAGCCCCCACAGCAGCCATTCTGTAAGGATCAGTGCTAGATAACCGCATCAAGATTGTGAAGCCCTCTGGTCCAATCTTCAGAGTCATAAGATGAGCTGTAAAACTGTGTGAGGTCATTGCATCAAGCATTATCCAGTTAGCTTGGAGATAGCAGCCAGAAAATCAAGCATTATAGCTGATAGGCTGAGCCTGTTCCTTTGTTGCACTGCATATGGTGTTACAGGGAAAACTGAGTTAGCATCAAGATAATCTTACTGGTTATTTACTTATTCTTACTTAGATTTCATGTATGAGTTTCTTTTCAGGTATATTTATAGGAACAGCAAATTTGAAATGAATGTTAAGAGGAAGAATAAAACTTAAAAATACAATTATTTATAAGCATCCTTTTTCTGAGAGCCACCCTGGGTAAGGAGACATGAAACAAATAACTTGTGTTTCAGTGACAACAAGTTGAACCTGCTCAAAGTGACAGATCAGATGGCTGTTCAAAATTGCTTATGAACCATAGTCTGGCGGGAATAAAATGGTAGCCAAATTCCTTCAGTATTTGCACATTTAAAAAAATGTGGTATTGACCGAAAAGAGGGGAAAAACTGTACAGCTTTGTTTCCTAATTCTTTGAAAAGAATAACAGTAACAACAACAAAATTGTTGCTTGGGGGCAGGCTATGGACAGAACACGTCAATAAATTAGGAACCATGACTTGCTTAGCTTTATTAACTACTCTACTGCGTAAGAAAGCAGCAGGTGAATATACTCGATTTCTTCCACCAGTTTACTTCTTCAACAGATTCATGCACACAGTGAAACCTTTCTTTTGCTAGGGGAATAGATGGAGACAGGAAGAGGAAATGTCTTGTTGATACATCAGGTTTTCTATCTGATTTGCTCCCAGTACATGGGAACAACATAGCAGATTGCATGTTGTGTTTAGTAGAGAACATACACATGCATTTAAATCACTTACAGCTTCCTTTTTTATGATGCAATTGTGAATTATGTTCATCTTGCATTTGTAATTAGAGGGCAGAACAGATGTGAAAGCTTAGTTTAAAGTGATGTGTCCATTAAAATAACCTAGACTGCTGAGTAATTGTTCACTGTAACGGGGGAATGTGCCCATTGTTTTTATTCCAGTGAAATGTATGGAAAGGACACGAGCCTTCAGCAAATGTTGCTCAGATGGTGGAAGTTCCTGAAGCAGGGTTGTACGAGAGCAGGTTTTTGTTTGTTTTGGAGGAGAAAAGTGATGCCAGCAGCACCGTATCTTATTCTGGTACAAAGCATCAGACCAACAATTTAGATTTGTAATAAGTTCGATGCTTTTCCCACAAGAAAGGTTTTATTTTCCCAAGCAGGACTTCTACTGGTAGGCTACAAAATATTTTAAATTGTTAACTATTAGGCTTTTCATTTTGAACCGAGACTAAACAAGGAGTCGGATTTTGATCAAAGACAGCTGCCCTGTAATCTGTAGTTATGCTTGATCGAGATAGGCTCTGACAGCCAACATAACAATAGACAGACCATTCTTTAACATATTAACCCTTGTGACCTAATTAGCCATCCAAAAAATGCAAATAAGATCCTCAGCAACCCTTTTAACCATTCGCTTCTCAGTGACGTTGGATTTCCTTTTTTCCTTTTGCAGTGCCACTGCACTTGTGTTAAAATTTTAAAGATGTTCAGCCTTTCTGCAGAACAGATGCGCGCATTAAGCGCTTGCTCGGCTCTAATTGAAAACCTCTGTCTTTAGCCACCAGCGCTCACAGCAACATTCGCAAGCTCAAGGTTGAAGATCTTGGCTAAACAGAACGTTAACCATCCCGACCGTATCGTTTGCACATTTGCTGATGATCACTAAAAACAGCTGAAATTGTAAACAGGGAATAGGGGGTGGGGGTGAGGGAGCGGAGGAAGAAAGGCTGAAATCACGGTGCCCTGTTTGCTGCCACAAGGAGCTCTGTCTTTCTTTGAGTCATTCCAAAAAAAGCTTAGAAGGCATAATTCACGTAATGCAATAGTAAACACAATAATGAGAATAAATCCCTACCAGCACGTTGTTGTTTTTAAGTGGCAGTAGGCTATTTGTGCATGCTGCTGGTACTACTATAGCCTCAGCATGCCTCTTCTTCATTTTTCCCCTCTGAAAGTGAAGTTGAAACACCCTCTGAAAGTAAACCATGGGGTTCCAGTCAAGGAAGTTCAGATCAATGTCTGTACTGGAAGGTATGAATTCAGTTTGCAGTAAATCCCAGTGTTTGCATAGTCAATTTTTGTCCCTAATTTTTTTCTGGTTATGTGCTCACATGCAAAGGCTGTAACAGCCCTTCCAGTTCTGTCATATAGTTACACCGAGTGAAATCAGTGTATGGCTGCCTGTCTCCCTGTGGAGGCCCTTTCCTTTTTCCTTCTTGTCAGTTCCCCATTCAGTGCCTCCCACTGACACTTCTGCTCTGAGTGCACCCTGTTCTGCCACAGGATGAACAGAAAGCCTTCTGCCCCAGCGTGTCTGCGATTTCTTCATCTCATAAGCTCAGATACCTCGTGTCCCTGTTTCTCTGACCTTTATAATGGAGTCACACAGTGAAGAGTTGTGGGATAAGAGCCTGATGTTCGCTCAGCATGTGTTAGTTTAAAGTGCTCTGTCACTGAAGTAAACATGAAGAGCTCTGCAGTCTAAATTGTTGATGTGTCTGTTTTCAGACTCACAGAGGCATGCATTTCTTCAAATTTCTTATGTATGGAAAAGCTTACATATTGCAGGCACAGAGCATGACGACGCTTCACTGGTGTTCACTGTAGACAACAGCAGAGGAAGTCTTGTAAGAAGTACAGAACAAATGAAGGCATGATCAGCAGCAGCTTGTGTGTGCGACCCTCACACATATCTCCAGAGATGCTTGTCTTTTTTTTTTTTTTTGCTTTTTGAGAGAGAAAACATTCACCTTTGTACATTTTTTTGAGGAGGGAGGTCTCGCTTGGTCGTTTTTTTCCTGGCTAAAGATTTATTTTTCCTTTCCTTTTTATGAACCAGTGGCTGAAAACGCTGATAAAACGGCATGATTTGAAAGGACTCCGAGATCTCATCTCTGGCAAGAAAATCACCGGAGTGTCTTCAGCTGAAGGCATCTGTGATTTCCACCATGAGGTTCGTGACACCCGTGTGTACCCATCGGGCAGTCGCTGCTGCCATCACAGTTCCTGGGCTCCTTTCTCCTGCTCTCCAGGAGCAGTGGCAGCAGGGAGCTCAGCGGGAGCTCATCTGCCTGGCTGTCTGCGGGGTGGCTCTGCCTCCGCGCTGCTGCTGGTTTAAAACCGGCTTGGGCTGTGGGCAGAACTCGCAGTCTTTGTTGTGACTGCAGCTCAGACACATATTGTGTTTCTTTGCCTAAAAGAACAGAAGACAAATGGGGGGTTTGCTGCAAATCTGCATTAAGAGGTTTATTCACTCTAAGTGTTAATGATAACTGGAGAAAAATAACGTGCCAGAGTGTGGTTGCAGCTTACGCTGTCAGAGAACACATCTCATCGCACCTCTGACCAACACAGCTGTGCTGTCAGAACAGGATGGAGTTGGCCTTCGTATGGAGATGAATGAAAAAAGAGGTAGCAACCGTTGGCAAACACAGGCAGCAGTGCTGAGTTCCTGCCTGATCACGGCTGTGGCATTACAGCTGATGTCCCACTGACAAAGTTCTGCTCCTGTCACGAGAGCATTTCACCTGCTCAGCTACTTGGGCATTTCAGGCTGCAGTCCCACAGAGTGCTCAGACCACCTGTGTGCTCCTTTGCTTGTGCAGATTTAAGTTTAGTACAGTATTTCCCACAGAAGGAAGATGATAACTTGCTCGTTCTGTGTGATAGTGCACAGAAGGTGAGTGGACTACAACATTAATTTTTAGACTGCAACAGGGTTAGGTGTAGCTCTGTAGCTCTGCCAGCCTTAGAAGAGCCAAAATCTGCCAAGACATTCACTGTTGCCATTTCATTTCCCCCTTTCATTTTTTTATAGGCTGAACTGGATTAAAGAAAAATGAAAATGAATTGCTGCAGTAGTGTGCCGAGTCAACTCTCCTTACAAGTTTCTTTTGTAATCAAAGGCTCGAACTTAGCAGCATGTTCCTAAGGTTTCGTTGTTGCTGTTGCTACTTCCATGTCATAGCCACAATTAACTGTAGAGATAGTTAATTATGGAAAAGGCAGCAGAGGAGGCAAGAGCACAAGGGCTGTGTGCATCTCTAGGGGGAAACACCCTGAGGAAAATAGCAGTAATAAGTGGTAGGGAGCCATCGTCTGTTTAAAGATACTGTTGGAGGTCAATAGCACTTCCACTTGGGACCCTCAGTGCATGATTTCAGATTGCTCAAGAAGCAAATGGAAATATTCTTTATTCTTGCTACTTTGATGGCTTGTAAAGAATGCCAGTGCTCAACATCAGCTCCATCTTATGGTCAGTCTACTTCTGGTGGCCCTGGCCTCCCCCAGGAGCTAGTCCAGATCCCAAGGAGATGCTGCAGCTCTGCCACAGAGTGGGTCAGTCCTCACAGACCTGACAAGGTGCTTGCAGGTAAAAGAGGATTGCCAACTGTCCCCCTGTGATGAGTTTGTGGGCCCTGATTGCCCATGTATGGGGAGTGCTGCTGCAATCACAAGGGGAAAATGAAGTTTGTGTTAAGCTGGTTTTCATATCGGGAAGAGAAACAGCACTGGAGCTGTTCCTTGCAACAGATGGAGAGAGACCTTTTTGCCTCTCCTCACCATTGCAGAAGGCGAGCTGTCCTGTTCCCCTTGCCTATAGGGCTGACTGGCAGCTGAGCCTTGGGGCCACCAGACAGCAGGGAGGCTGCCAGTGTAGAGCTGCCTATGACTCCTCTGCAGAAGATGACAGATTGAATGCCCAGCACTAAGCATTAGGCATCTCGTTGGCCTCTAATTCCACTGGCAATGCCTATGGGGAGATGCAACTTGGGGCTTTCTGAACTGCATGCTTTTGCAGGGAAATTTAGTCATTGTGGGGGAGTAGTGTTCTGCTATAATAATGTTGAATATGTATTTATCTTTAGTTATTTCCTTTTTGTTCCTGGATTTTCTAATCTTCTCTATTTTATCTCTGCTTTGTCCTGGACTAAATGTTTATCTTGTTTTTCAGTTGCTCCTGAATTACCTAACAATGTCTGTATGGCAAATCCTCAGTTCTCTTACAGTGAAGTCTTGGAGTGCAAAGAGCAGAGAGACAACTAATTCCAAAATGGTGAGGTCCAGAGTAGAAGAACTATGAAGCAAGAGCACACGAACCTTTCCAGCCCAGTGGAAGGAGGCTCTCGACCATCAAATAGTGGTATTTTCTTACAGCAGTGTATTCATGGCTCACCCAAATTTTCTCATGTAATACAACCACAAATATATTTCCCAAAAGAGAATACTCAAACTACAGATGCTCTTGGAATTTAGTGGTGTTTTTCTGTATTATTATCCGTGGTGTGCCAGCTTTACACTTCATGTGTAATGGAGGCAGTACTGAAAGATTCAGCAACGTTGAAAGCTAACTCAGCCCACTCCCCTTATCAGTGGCCTGTGAGCTGGGAGGAAAGGTGTATGTTCCTGACACACCGACAGTGACAATTGCCAGCTGTCTCAAGGATGATCAGATGCCATTTTCAGGCTGTGGAAAGGAAAGCAATCTGGTTGCCTGCATAATACAGAGCAAGAGTCAAACAACTGGTAATCCCAGGAGCAAGAGATGTCCATCTTTACAGCTGTTTCTGATGTGATTTAGGTTTTGGATGGGAAAACTTCTTCCCTTCTCCTTCCTTCCCTTCTCCTTCCTTCCCTTCTCCTTCCCTTCTTTTTTTTTCTTAACCTTGAAGTACCACACTATAAATGGCTACAGAACCAAAATCTTCAACAAGTGGTATGCATCTGATTTCATTAATAAGACCTTTCCTGACAGTTACAGTAAAAGGGTGTTGTCCTCTCGTGCACATTTTTCAAATGTCCTCTTGGTTTTTGAATACTGCTGTATAACTGCTGCTTTCCCTGTTATTTTTCTGTTTCATCACCTCTGGTTGACAATTGTTTTGATATTTTCATTGACCTGGCATTTCTCACAACAGCTAGAACAAAAGTGATTTGCTTGAACTGTAGGAGGTACCACGAATTAATAGCTAACTTTTCTTATTGTGTTCCTGTGGGAAGACAAGCAATCTTCTTTTCTGGGTAACACTTCTACCTTGGAATATTTCAGAAACCTATCAGAGTGAGCAAGGACAGCCCTGGACACCTACAGTGTCTCAATCAGAGGGGTGACAGACGTTGCAATAGCATACAGCCCGTCTTCAGTATGCTGCTGTCAGTCACTGGTGACTGAAGCTATTCGTGGTCCATAATAATGCACAGCTGCTCTGCAGGAGAAATACCAAAGCTAAACAAACACTGTGCAGCACTAATCATTTCATTTGGTTTTGGCATTCTTAAAGTTCTGATAAATTGATTTTAAATAAGAGAGATTGTTTTTCTTTCCAGTATATTGAAGGGATTTCATGGGTTGTGTAACCTTCTTCCAAGCAAATCATACTTTTTGTGGGCTTCTCCAAGACTGTTTGCTGAGACTTTCCTTGTTGTGATGTTTACTGCTGACCATTTGGAAGCACAACAGAAAACGATGGGGGTTAATTTCTCTCTATGAAGTACACTGTAAATTTGAAAAAAATGAAAGCAGGGAACAGCTAAGTGAGAATTATCTTTTATATATAACGTGTTCACCAGTTTTCTGGGCAAAAGTATATATATAATACCATTGGGAGGGCAATTCCTTCAGGAGAGCTTTTGGATATAGAAGGGTTACTACTGTTGGCCAGTCTTGCTCTTGACTACCTTAGAATGAGGAATATGGTAGAGTCCCCCAACTCTACATACTGCAAATGAGAGCTTGGTCAGAGTCCCTGGTAAGGAGTTAGCATCTGATTTCAGAAGAAGCATGACTGGCTCTAGGTAATGAGGAAAGCAGTTATCTCTCTCTGCTAGAAAAACAGCCTGGGGAAAAAGACTGTCCTCTTTGGGACTGAATTCATGCCCTTTTGGAGTCTGTGCTGCAGTCCTCAGTAAAATTGGGACTAATTTTTTGGGAGGGGGCACTAATACTCCTTAACCTATATTTTTTTATTATTATTATTTTTTTTTTTTAATGAAAAAGGAAAAGAAAAAGCCTTCCTCTCCCCTCTTCCATATACTCATGCAATATGCCCACTTGCACATCAAGTGTTTTCAGTAACTCTTATTTCTTGCCTTTGGGCTTGATTTCAAAATATTCAAATATATTTGGCTTTTGTAACTTTCACTAATTAAACCATCTAAAGCAGATGGAATTACAGAAATTACAGGGTTTAAAATATCATCCTAATTGGTTTACGATCTATGTGACACTACAGTGCCATTCAGACTGTGTAATGTATAAGGACTGCACAAAAGAGAAATCTTGCCAATTAATTTTCTTAAACTCCATTATCTGCAGTTTTCCCTTCCTTATAATCCCTTTTCTACTAAGCTTTCCCTGGTATTTTTCTAGCTGTGGGAAAGCATCCCATAAACATACTGGGACTTCTCTTATTTGTAAAATCATGTTGAAGTGAATTGAATAAATAGGTAAAAGAAAAGGTGAATGGAATGAGTGAACTTCAGAGGAACCAGCAGCTAGATGATGCGGAGTTTCAGAACGAGCAGAGCACACATCATAAATGTAGAACCATCGTCATGCACTCTGACACATTTTGAGACGATGGGGATTAGAGAATGGGTAGAGGAGGGCTCTGATTTCCAAATGTGCGATCGTGTGAAGTTACAACAGTGCTGTGCTTTTCTTCCGCAGGAAGAAAAAAAAAATGAATAAAAATCTTTCTGTTTCTTTAAAGTATCTCATTTTGCCATTTAGATATGATTTTTAACTCACTATTCCCTTTTGTTGCCATGGTAACAGTTTTTTGGCCCTCACGGTGACGGAAAAGTATCTCAGTTCTTGTTCCTCTTCGAATGCATATGTTTCTGTGTATAGCAGTACAGGCAGAGGGAAGGGAGGTGTGAGGAGATCACACCTTCCAGAGCAAGGTAACTGCTTGTGCCAAGAGCGGCTGCAGCTGAAGACACAGCCTGCAGCAGGGATGGCTTTCTCTCCTCCAGCCCCATGCAGACTCATTCAGACTTTGGTTTCTGTGCTTCCAGATAGACTTGCTCCCCTCTCCGCTCCCCCGGTGCTCCCCTGCTCCTAGGTGACATTTCAGGGACTTTTTATGTAGGAGGGAAGTGTTTGAACGAGATCTGTTTTAGGGGATTCCTATGGAGCTGGCTGTTAGCATCTTTCAGCATTGCGGGGGTCAATTAAAGAGAACCAATCATCTGGTTTTAAAGCTTTAATAATAAAAAACAAACAAGCAAACAACTGAATAGAATAGAAAAGCGAGAAGGAAGGAAGGAAAAAAGAAAAAGTGGACAAAAAGTAATGTTAAATAGCATGGAGCATGACTAATGGCACAAGCATGTTAAAATCATTGGGAAAATGTCCTTGGAAGACAAATGAATTTTCAGCAGAATAATTAACTTAATTAACAAATTTGCATGCATATTCATCAGGCTATTGAAGTCTTTCCAGCACAGCTTGATGAGCATTGGTGTAATAATTGTCTCATTTACATTCTGCAATCTACTACAATTTGGGGCATGCAAAAAAAGCCGACCTCTTTCCTTTGACTTTCTTTAGGACCCTGACCCTCTTAATAAACACATGCAAACAACATGTAGTGTCCATTGGATAGCCCTGCCTTCCACCCTTTATAAGAAACCTGCTCCCACTCTGCCACATTTTCCTTCCTTTCACTCCCCTCTTCCTTTGCTTTATTTTTTTTTTTTCCTTTGGCCCAGGTTCTCTGTTTTGCCTCTGCTTGCTCTCCTGGGTAAATCTTGGCACCAGTTCTGACTTCAAATCTCCTGGGCCGCCAGACTGCATCATGTAAAAATTGCCATTTTCCTCTATCTCTGCAGGGCAATCTTTAAAGGCAGTAAGGTGTGACGCTCCAGACTGGCAGCTTGGCAAGAAAGAGCCCATGGATACCAGCACACAGGAATCTGGAGGGTTCACTCTGACAGGCAGTCAGTACTGGGAACAAAAGGAATTAAAAAAAAAGAAAGAAAGAAAGAAAGAAAGAGAGAGAAGCAAATATATTTTTACATATTGCAGGCATATGGCCACAAGACCAGAAGAAATATATTTAATTACTGATCTTGTGCATTAAGCAGAAATAATGTACTAACAGCAATAATCTCCTTATTTTTTCCCCTTAGATTACAAAAAAGTAAATGAAGGCAGTCCTCTAGAACACTGTTTGATAATTGTGTTATATCTCAGCTCCATTTACCCTTTTTACCCCAGTTTTACAACCATTTGGAAATAGAATCTAGTCACCTGATATTGGACTATCAGAATTATTTTATCATTATTTTATTTTCTGGGCATGGATGGACGTTTTAAAATGAAACTCTGTCATCTACCAACCTTTTTGTCGTTCCTGCAAGGCTCACAGCTACAGTGAGATGCAAAAGCAAGCTATGCTGTAACTGAACTGATCTGTAAGTGATTGTGTGTGAATGTTACGTACCAAGTTACAGTTTCAGTCTCACTGTGGTATGTTTCAGGCTGTGAAACAATACTGCACCAGCTATTTTCCTCAGAACCTACAATCACATTCAAAATATTTTCCTTGACTGCTGGTTGAAAGGTCCACTGGTGAAAAAAGGGATGCCTAAAGCAGGGTTGTTGTGGAAGGTAAACATGAAAGTTGAGTGTTAGAAAGAAAAATTCCTTAACCTGTTAATTTTGCTACGCCATCATTTCTGAGGTGGCCCCATTTGGACCAGAAGTGCACTTGCACCCTGCCCCACACTCCAAGCATGTCAATATCAATTTCCAGCTTATTTAAGCATGAGCATCCAGGTATCTCAGTGTTCCACTCTTTCAGTCTCTTCAATGGTTTCAACCAGAAGTGATGTTATGGAAGTGCCTCATGAATGCAAACAGGACTTGGCCTTTCAGGAAGTTCTGTTGTGGCCATTTCCTCCTAAAATAACACTGCTGAGTTTTTCTTATTCGGCAAACGAGAGTCCTCAGCCTGTGGCCATCAATTCCCTCCTCAGCATGATGGGATTCAAACCCATCATTACCCAAGCAACTGCTCTAGCCAACAGATTATGATGTTCTTCACCCCTCCTGGTGAAGTCATGCTGTCATCTGTAGGCACTGCACAAATACAAATGTTATATACATATAAAAGCAATGGGGTTATCTCAAGAACATAAACAGAACTGACTCAGTTGCTGTGGGTGAATTCCACCATCAAAGTATGACAAGTGTCGATTAGAAAACATTTTCTTCCTCTGTGAGATGTGTTCAACTGCATTGCCCTTACTTCCTATTGTTGGTGTTGTTTGTTTCCCACTAAGCCTCTTGTATGAACACTAGTAGATTAGTTTGTCAAAGATGTCCTAATTTGTTAGGATATTTATGGATGACCTAAGTGCAAAATATACTGCTAACACTTAACAAAGGGAGGATATCAGCCAAGAGTTACAGCGTTGTCTTGTTTGGCTTATAGGGAAGAGTTTCAGGCCTTTGTTTCCTCTGCATGATGTAGCATTTTCTTATCAAATTCTGTATTCTCCCTTCAGAAGTATTAATGAATTTCCAAAAAACTTTCATATAGAGCCATCAGTCAGCTTTCCAGTTAAAATTTGTTAAAAACTGAGTCATTTACACAATTTAGCCTCTGTGTCAGTCTTTTCTTTGTCCCTCATGGTCTTAGTAATACAGTAACAGTCATTTAAAACTTGTCATAGAAAGCTAATTCAAATCTCATGCTTAGGCTGTAATTAAGTTATCAACACTTACTGTTTCTAACTATTATGGAGTATAGATAGGCCTTGGATGACAGCTTTTATAACTCTTGAGTTTCTATATTATGGCTAATTCTATAGGTAAATCTGAAGTTAATTTGCTTCCAACAGAACTACTGATTTTGGTGGCTTCAAGGAAAATCCATGCCAAGAGAGGATTGTTAAGTCTACTTGTCACCAACCTTTAATATTCCATTTCCACATGAAGATCAATGATTTGAAGACTCTTGCAATGCTGCTGCATTTGCATTCCTGCAAATTGAGACAATGACACTAGTGAGAACTGAGGTGGAATCAGAGTGAGAAACCCTGAAGGACAGAGGTATTGATATATATGTACTACTCTGCATGATTAAGTCATTGAAACAAGCCTAATTCAGTCCTGTGGTCACAAAGGGAAAAACCTTTAACGTTTTTGAGAAGATCTTTATCTTTGAAAAGATAATCCATTGAATCTAATCTCAGTGACAGACAACGAGAAGATAACGAAGAATGTCATTTTGGGGCAAGGTTTTTTGTTTGAGTACCCTAACTGGAATTCTTAATTTGATAAATTAATCTATTAATAATGGACATCTGGCATATATTCCGAAGACAAGAGGAACACTTTTTAGTTTTTACTTATTAAAAGTTTTATCTTCTTTGAACTCTCAAAGACTAGACAGAAATATAAACATTGGCCAAGCGTTTATTTTGATACAGAAATAACAATTGTTATTTTGGGATGCTGTAACATTTCTCAAAACATTAAAAATGTGTTATGTTACTTTGAAATTAAAATCTCAGTTAATAGAAAAATCAGGACATTTTGTACTGAAATTTTGAAGAAAGCCTTTCAAGTGTTCAGGAAAAAAAGCACTTTTTTCAGATGAGACTGTTCACTGGCTTCAACAAGACAGTGAAATGGGTTCTGTGTCTTTTTATGGTTTCCAAGCTACAATTTTAATGCATTTTCTTTCCAGAGAAACCAAATTCCCAGCCTGAAATCTGAGGCTGTCAGACCTGCCCACCACAAAATTAGAAACGTGCTGGGGACTGGGCTGGAGCTTGGTATTTCTCTATTTGTCCCAGCAGCACATTGCAAATCCATGTCTCTAGCTTTCTTTCTCCTACACTTGCTCAGAGAAAAAGCAAACAATGATTTGCTCATTTTATGTAATTTGAAGTAAACACCACCAATTTCTACCAGGGTTGAAGCTGCAAGTTGCTATTGGTTATGGGACTGAGTTAGGCACCACTGCCTCCGTCCTTCTTTTAAGCAAGAAGGGTGTAATAGAGATCTGAATATGAAAAGAAAGTTCAAAAGAAAGTGTTGCCAAGCAGAGCAGGGTCCTTGCATATCTCTACTGCTCTACTTTCTCCAAGTACTGATATCAACAGGGGCATTTGGGGCAACAAGTGGGATAATAGAGGAGTACACCTCCCACTTGGATCTGAAAGAAGAGTTTTGTCCATAATCTCTTTCAATGTTAATTCACTGGTGTCTCTTTGTTCAACGATAGGATTTTTCTTTAATTTTGTCTAATGTAAAGTTTCACTTCATCACTGCTAATGACTTGATCTTCCTATTCACTTAATGAATGTAACTTTTACAGGATTTCATTTTCCAGTACATCACGTTTGGTAGAATAAGGTTTGGATTTTCTTCAAGTGTGTACAGCACATAATTACTGGAAGGAGGTCTTGAGTAGAGAGCATGTCTATTAATGTCATGTGAAGGAGGGAAAGAGATGACTTTGCATCCTCTAAATGGTGTCAGTTGAGGCATTATTGTATGCACAGAATTTACCTTTCTACTACATGAGTTACTTAACAAGTGATGTGTAGTTTATAATACTATGGAAATTTTGGGCACCCTAAATGTGTGTCTGGATGCTTGCATATAGTGTAAGCTGCCACAGAATGGAGTATACAATTCTGTTTTTCATAAATGCATTAGCACTGATCACATGTACATCATTTCTCCTCATATTCACAATTACAAATGTTTTTTTTAGTGTTGTCTATTTTACGATGAGGGCCTGGATATGAAAATGCCAGGCTGCACTGTTATTTATCTGACATTTACTAGAATAATCCTGACAACAACTTCTCTAGTTTGCAATTGCAAATGGTTTGTGCCACGAACTGTGAAACTTCTTAGCTGCTGGAGTGCACTGCTTACCATTAGTGATAGTGTATTCCTTAATTGTAATTTACTGCTTAACTTGTTTCTTTTCACACTTCCAATTTTTCAGCTGGACATACTCTATCTACTTTCTAGATGGTGAAAAGTGTTTCCATAGCTGAAAGAAGCATTTTATTCTTTTTACCTTGACTTGAGAATGTATTTGGGTATTCAGTAGCAAAATCACTCGCTTGATTCGGAATAGCAACAAAACATTCCTATCCCTGCCTAAATAATTTTTACAGCATCTTTCACATCCATAATCACATTTTTTAGCACATACAAAAAGCCACTTAGACATCATTAGAAAGCAATTTTTAAATGTGATCGCTCCAGCCTCCCTCCAGGTTCCGCAGCTCAGGGCTCATTTCCCAATTGCTTTAAATAGTATTTACCAAGGATTTGGCTGGGAAGTGTGAATGTGAGGCGGCACCAGCCTGTCTGCTGGCTGTTTCTTGCTGCTGCTTCTTAGATCAGTTGCCCTCCTGCTGCCATCAAACCATTAGTGGCAGAACTAGCTCACCCAGCAGGAACGCTTCAGAGTCGACTTGGAGAGTGTGGCTTTTTGCACAGAAAGGAACAAGGAGATTTGGAGTACGGGTTGGAGTGGGGTGGGACCTTCAGAAGAGGAGACAATGAACCTTAGTGATTATTGGAGTCTCTCACATGGGGAGTAGCCCTGGATTTCTTTAAAGCTGTGTTTAGATTGTTTGCATTCAGGTACTAACCTCATTGGCTGCTGTCTCTTTGATGAAGATTGCAGATCAGATGCTACCAGTATTTTCAAATTGGCTATGTCTATAGTAGTGAACTAAACATGCCTAGGACTACATGCCTACATCCACATTACTAATTCTGGAACCACACAGAGGAATTTCTTGGGGAGATGCTTGTTGTTCTGGGCAGGCTGAGAATTCCACATTTGGCTTCCATTGGCTGGGAATTTTCCCTTGCACTATTTAATCTAGTAATATATAACACCTTAGCTGTTCATTTAATCCCCTTAACAATGAAAATTGCAGTGCTGGTCAGTGAGTAAACAGAGAGGAAGAGCTTTGATGACACTCACAGACAGCCAAAACCAGGACTCTTGTATCTATTAGGAAAACACAGGAGTTTGCTAGAACAGATATCCTGCACTCTTCTCTGGTGTAAACTAATTGAAGATTTAACCTCATTCTTTCATCAGCAAGAGACTAGAATACCAAGCCCTGTCCAGAGCTCTGCATTTCTGTTAAGTGCAAAAATAAAAGCCTCTTGAGATAAACGTCAAGAAAATGGATACTTCAGAAGACGTCTGACTTACTCAAGAGCAAATAGAGTGCTAGGCAGCTTCTCAAAGTTCTTGGTAGGATTTTTTTTTTTTACACCATACTTTGTTCATTCTTGTCATGCATTGCCAACGTGCCATATGCTTATAACACATGGTAAAAGCATGGGTAAGAAAATGTGATTGTGACATGTAAAGAGAACTCTGGATCCATAATACTTTTGAGCTAAAATACATTTGTGCATTTGTTAAGAGTTTAGGAGATTTTTTATCAAGGACTATGGATACATATCATTGGAAAGGACAGAGCAACTCCAACCTAGCAGACTCCATACAAAGAGAGCAAGAACTGTACCCAGTGGATAGCAGTCGAAATTTCAAGGTCATAGTCCATTTCAAGGTCATAGTCCATTGATTCTTAGGAATAAAGGCTAGTCTTTTGAATAGCTTGTGTTATTCAACAATAGAACATAACCGAGGTGTATGAATCAGACTAGTCTTATATGTATACCTAGTTGTAAGTATGGATATTGTGGCTTAGGAATTTTTGATACAGTTGGTTGAAGAGTATTATATTACTTATTCCAATGAAAGATGGATGCAAACAATATGCAGACTTCTCAGAGAAGCAGCTTATGACATAGCTTTTATCACACACAGGCAGAAGACACTGCAAACCCAGTCCATTCCTTGTTTCTCTTTGCCTCTCTTTCTCTCTGCAGGCCACTGAGCTCATCATAAACGCAGGGAAGAGGGGAAGGAAGGCTACACTTCATTTATCATCCCTTCAAACTTTAAAACCCAAGTGGTCCCTCAGATCAGACACGTTTGATTTAATTCATTCATCTAACAATGGAAAACAGAGCCAAGGCTAACATACATTTTTGTTCATTTACCATGTCCCCAAAGGGTTCGTAATGGAGTTTACTGATACCTTGTTGGCAACGATGGTGAAATACTCCAGACTTATTCCTCCAGAGATTTCAGCATTCATGATGACAGGAGTGTAGATAGAAAAATTCACTGAGCTGATGTCTTCACTTCCCAGTCTGCATTCCTGGGGCTTAGTACATTTTCTTGCATGCAGTTTCAAGGCTTGCCTAAAGAAACTTAACTGAAAATAGGAAATAGGAATCTCTTCCTCACTAGCTGATGAGGAAGAAGGTTGTGAGCAACTGGTACTACTCATGGCCCAAGCAAGCAATGCCTTTTTCTGGAGAGAGGGCTTTTTGTCCTGCTCTGACACACAGAGGCAACCCACACTAAAGAAAGTCACTTTGGATGTATCAGTCCCAAACATAGGTTACTTCCAACAGCAGTGAAAGATGCTCACTTTCCTCACCTTTGTGCTGTGAGGATGCATCCTCTCCCTGCAGTGTCTCCATATGTAGGTATGAGCAGAATATAAGTGAACTAAACACAACAACCAGCCATAGGCAAGTGACAGGTAAAGCCCTCAGTTGTCTCTTGTAGTACATGTGACCTTGTAATTTCTTCTCACTCTGACTCACAGCTTTGGAGTAATATTGGTTGAAGAGATATTTAAGAAACTTAGGAATATTTGTGGATTTTTCTCAAAAAAGTTTCACATGTTTTGAGTACTGCCTTCTACTCTTCTCTACTTGGTATTTATGTGACTGAATTATTGACATATTTAAAGAGCAAAAGTTGGGAGGAGAGTTGGTATGAGGCTGGCAGGAAGGTGACAAGACCCTAGGACCTGCCCTCTTGTGGTTTTGTTCAGTGACTAGAGCCCTGGCTCCTATGGGATGCATGTCCCTTTAGGCAAAAGGATCCTGCCTCATCTCCAAGTACAGGAGTACAGGGGGCATTTGATCAAATTTTCCAGAAGAGGGAGTCTTGGAGAGTCATCTTGCATGGAGGACTTAAAATAAGGTAAAGTTTTTTTTTTATTATTATTATTATTATTATTATTATTATTATTATTATTTTGCCTGTTTGTTTTATAAGTATCTGTAAACAGACTATTATGATACTAGATAAAGGGCAAATTTAACTAATGCTATATTTTAGAATAAAGTGGGTAAGTTGCTGCTAGTTCAGTTAAAGGTGGTCTTATACTGAATTTGAGATCTCAACAAAGAAATGTAGAGACTGTTTAGACACTGAGTGAAAAAGGCAAAAATCAAATTCTAGGCTTAATCACTGGTGTTATGACCTCCATACATAGGGTTTCTCCCAGCGATCCTCCTGGTCTTGAGTCTGCAGGAGCAGAGTGCCACAGAAACAAAGCCCTGCAGGTGATGGTGAAACCCAGAAGGGCAGTGGCAAGCTGCTACCCAGCTGTGATGTATCACTCCAGGATTAAACACTCAGATCACCATGGAAGTGATCATAATGAGAATTTTGCTCTTTTCATTTGGCTGTCAAATTCAAATCTGGATCGCTCCTGCTGTCAAGGTTTTCGAACCTTGAATTTTAATTTTGATGGATTTATCACCAGCCACCCTTTGCACACGGTTGTTTCCATCTATTTCTGGCCATGCTGGCTGTGCTGGGATAGCAAACAGTAGGGAAGGTATTAACTTAAATGAGCTACATGAAACAGATTTCTGTCCGTGTCCCCTCGGCATTTCTTGATAACAACACTGTCAACAGATCTAAACATTGTCAAGAAGTGTGAAATGAAGCTAAGTTTATGTCTGTGACTAGAACTTTTCAGAGAATGGGCTTCAAAAACTTTTCATGTTTTTTATTTATTTTTTTTCTAGCAAGCAGGCAAAATTTCCTTAGAAAGTAAATACTTTCTGTGGGGAATTAGCTTTAGTCAGAATGCCACATTTCTGTTGAAAGAGTTTTTCTGGGAAAATGTTAACAAGTTCTTGGTGACTAAGTAGTTCCAACATTGCAGACATAAAAACTTATGTAATGAAAAATGAAAAGGTTTCAGCTCAGTCTTTGCTGGTAGACAGTTCTGAGCCTGTTTTTATTGAGTCTTCTGTCTTCTCCATCATGCTGTTCACTCAGCCTTCATCAGGTGCTCTGTGCACTAGGGCAGTCAACAAGAGAGAACAGCTTTGCTTATAAGGCCAGAATGTGCTTCTACACACAGGACAAAGTCAGTCTCTGCATGAGTTGTAATGGTTCTGCAGAGATGAAGTACCATTACAGTGAGTGTGTGCAACTACGTGTTTGTATATGCTTGCATCATAAAAAGAAAAAGACTTTACTGCACACAATTGCTCCCCTAGGAGGAGGAGGCAAGAACAAATGTCTGATGAATGTTAGCAATGTTACTTCCTACACTACTGGATGGTGCTCTGATACAACAATGATGGACACCATGAAAGAGATTGTCTGGAAGTACTTTTTGCTAAATTGTCAAATTCTTAGAGCTCTTTTTCTGGGATCATGTCAAAATGTGACATATGTATCCCCACATATATTTCTCCAAGAAAAGCTTTATGTAACTGAACAATAGGTGACAAGGTGTAAGTGCATTCCACTGAAATTCTTAGATTGATGTTGTAAGTGAAGCATTTCAAACTGCAGGCTTGATATTATATTTAATTAACTAATGTCAAACTTCTCAGGAGCAAAGTACTTTCTCTGCACACCGTTCCTTTTACATGTGGAAATTTCCTTTCCTGTATGTTAACCGGGGCTTTTATGGTTGCTCTTCTGTTCTGGTGTCCTAGCTTTGCTGTTCTCAATTACTTATGAGCAGCACTGGCAATAATATGGGAAAGAGGAATTTCTTTTAGCTAAAAGCAAGAGAAAGAAAGGGACTTAAAGTCTTTCTTTGCCTTGCAGTGAGCGTGACCTAATTCATGGAGTAGGTCAAATAACAAACAGTAGGGTGTTGAATTTTGCTATGCTAGATATAGATGATGGACCTCAGTGGAACTCCAAACACAAGCCAGCCAGCCAGGTTATAACAGACCTGTTATATATGTGTGTGTGACGATGACTGCATTTGGCTCGTGAGGCCAGAGATGGCTCCTTGACACTTCTCCGTCAAAGGTCTCAATAGTTTGTTTTTCAGAGATAGGGTGAGTTTGAGGTCCATTAAACAGAATGGCGTTTCCTAATTTATCACAATTACAAAAACACCTGTGATAGGCAAAGTAAGTTTTCTGTTGACTCACCAGATTAGCCTATATAAGTCAATGTGTTTATGTTCGTTTATAAATCGTTTGAACAAATGAGCAGCATCCCAAA
Source organism: Lagopus muta (assembly GCF_023343835.1). Classification (NCBI taxonomy): domain Eukaryota; kingdom Metazoa; phylum Chordata; class Aves; order Galliformes; family Phasianidae; genus Lagopus; species Lagopus muta. The sequence goes on along the minus strand of NC_064439.1, from coordinate 47,729,670 downwards.
TTGCAATGTACTTTGTTTAGATAATTTGATAATTGCAGCATTCTTTACTGTATTTATAGGAGAGGATTATCAATTCATAAATGTTAAATTATACTAGATCTGCCTACTTGCCAATTGCATAAAATTACTGAACTAAATCTTGCAGCCATCGGAGTAACGTAGCTTAAACCACAAGTTCTGAAATGCAGCTATCCTGTGCATTTGCAGTTCAAAATAGACTGATGTCACATACTGTCAGTGCTGTGAAGAAATGCTACCTGTTATTCGGGAGCTGATACAGCTGTGTCATGGCTGCAGTGGACCAGGGTAATTTGCTCTGCTCTACAGGGTTGTTAAAGACTTTCTAACTAAATTTTTCCAGCTGGGTTCATATGCTCAGGAAAAAACTGCCTTTCATTCCTGCTGGTTTTGGAGCACTACCTTATCTCAGTTGTTTTATAAAATATGCTTCTCTTCTTAATTATTCCCTGTGACTGTCTTTTTATTTTTATTTTCACAGAATTTGTTTAATTATTCAGGCTGGATTCAAAATATCTGCTGATTTGTCTTGAATGTTTAATGAGTGAACGCATAAGAAATGCCCAGAATTGCAGTTTGCAGTAATACAATCTTAAAGGCTTCTTTCCTTTCCTTTCCTTTCCTTTCCTTTCCTTTCCTTTCCTTTCCTTTCCTTTCCTTTCCTTTCCTTTCCTTTCCTTTCCTTTCCTTTCCTTTCCTTTCCTTTCCTTTCCTTTCCTTTCCTTTCCTTTCCTTCCCTTCCCTTCCCTTCCCTTCCCTTCCCTTCCCTTCCCTTCCCTTCCCTTCCCTTCCCTTCCCTTCCCTTCCCTTCCCTTCCCTTCCCTTCCCTTCCCTTCCCTTCCCTTCCCTTCCCTTCCCTTCCCTTCCCTTCCCTTCCCTTCCCTTCCCTTCCCTTCCCTTCCCTTCCCTTCCCTTCCCTTCCCTTCCCTTCCCTTCCCTTCCCTCTTTTCTCTTCTTTTCTTCTTTTTTTTTCTTTTTCCAGAGGAACAGTGACAATGTATATATTTACAATACCAATCTAAATGATAAAATATATAAACTTGATATTTTGGTATTTTCTAACAGCTCACATAATTTATTGACATATACTTATGAGTAAAGTCATCCTCTTCATTCTTATGAAAAAAAAAAAGAGAAGATATATATTGTAGCTCACTGAAATCCGAACTATAGCCTTCCTCCCATGAAAAACAGAAGTGACATTGCTCTGCCTCAGTTATTCCTTTCCAAAGAATTTTCTTATGGCTCTTTCAGAGCTGTAGAATCTCTGAGCTCCCTTGATAACAGAAAGGGACAGAATGGGATTTTTCATTTTCAGCTTGGCTTTTTTTCTCACTCAAATGTGGTGTCCAGAAATGCCAGCGACTAGCAGCACAGTCTGGGCTTAGGCGAGAGAGGCAGAATGTCAGCATATGGATTCCTCAAGCAGCAATCTGGAGCTCAACTTGGTTATTAATCCAGAGAACAGGATAGGGCACTTGACCCTTCAATGTTTGCACAGAGGTTGCTCCCTGGAATTGATGCCCGTCACAGTTTCAAGTTTCCTGTAGTGGTTAAATATTGAGCTGGCAAGTTGCAGAAGTAGATTTTTGCCATCATATCCCAGTGAAATTCTTGGCACGGGGAGATGTTTGAAGGTCCTGTATTTGAGCCTTGTTTTATTCAGTATGGTTTTCCTTTTGAATAACTTATTGAATATGAGCATACAGTTAAATTCTCAGGCAGGAGTTATTAGCATTTTGCCTTTGTAGCCATTTTCTAATCATTGTGCAGATGAAGTGTTTCAGGATAAGAAAGTTACTGTAGTTTTTTAGCAAGTACCTCAGGCAATTTGCTGACATATATCAGTGCACTTGTCAAATGCTTTGACACAGATGTCTAGTTTTGGCAACCACAGAATTTGAATATCCTACCCTAGTACATATCTATTCATAGAGTCAATTCAGATCCGGTGTAGGTGGGTGCAACTTCATTGACTTCAACTGTGAGGCAGCCGCCTGCACTTGAGCTGAATTTAGGCTCGGAGAAGCATTGCTGAGAACAGCCTCAGGAGTGCTTAAAATGGTCCTGCAAGACCTGTTGCTGCCTTCACCTGTGAGTGAGGGTATGTCAAGGCATTTTGGGGCAAATAGGGCCAGTTGTAGCAGTGAAAGACTGGCCTTGCCCTGCTAGAATAGTAACTCTTTTTAGGTGGCAGGATGGTCCTGCTTGCTGTCGTGCCTCAATGTCCATCCTCACAGTTGGACTGTCGTGTCACTTCTCCAGCTGACCCAAGAGCAGTGGTGTAACTTGGGACTTGTTTCCCATCGTGGAGAGGGTTTTGGCTGCTTTAAATATCCCAAACATCAAATAGATTTTTCATTTTCCCTTTGGCCAGCTATTCTAACTTCTCGCAGCTACAAATCCCCAGGGTTATTAATCATTAGTATCACTCACTTAACTGAGCTTCTCACTGGTTTCCCAGTTGGCATTGAGAGGAAGAATTTCTTTTCCCTCTTGGTGGAGCAGTCACCCCAAACATCAATAAATGTAGGTCCAGGCTAGTGGCACTGTGTTACCTCAATTGGTCCCAGCCATTTTGGGTACCCGCCAGAACACATGGCCAAACCCTGCACTGCCCCACAACCCTTTCAGTGAGAGCTTCACATTGCAGAGAGGACAGCCAGGAAACGCATGCCGACAGGATCAGCCCTAATGTACCTGTTAATATCCCGTGGGCCTGTGGTGGCTGGCACTGCCTCTGCAGCTGTCGCTTCCCTGCTCTGTGATCTTCCACACTGTGAAAGAAATTTGTGCCGATGGAGGGGAGAGGAAGAGAACTTCTCCCTTGTGCCACTGGCAATCTCTTATGCTCCATCCAAATCCAGAACCAAATCCATGTCCCTTCCCATGCATTGGGTCAATGGGGCCCAGTAAATGCATTTTAATCCGGAGCAAAATCCCTAATACTGGATTGTGTTAATATTCCCAGGCACTATGGGATTTATTAAAGGTGTTGAGATCTGCCAAGTTCGGCTTGTTTTAACAGTACTGTGAGACAAAAATAAAAAACATTGTTATAGATGTTTGTTTGTCTGTAGATATCGACGCAATTGTCTTGGTATATTTGGATATGTCACTGCATATCGTGTCCAGGTTTGATTTTTCTCAAGATGGTTGTGAATGAAAACTCAGTGGATCGACACAATGCCTTAGCTTGCAAATCATTGCATAGAGCTGCCCTGCTGCTACTGGAAATAAACACAAAATACAGTACTACATGACACACATCATACTTTGGTTTGAAGAACACAGTGTTAATTTTATGCTCTCCTTTCACATAAACACCCTCACTTGCACCTTAACAAGCCCCCAAACATTGGTTACCAAACGACCATATTATATCACCCCCCCCCCCCCTTTTGTTCACTCGCTATAAAATTGAACAACTGGGACTGAGAGAATTTGGCCTCTGTCCAACACATGGCTAGATGCATCTGCATTTGGCTGTGTGCCCAAAGATATAATATTCAAATGTGAGTTGTCCTTAATTTTTGTTTAAATCATCCTTTTTTACTACTTTTTTTTTTCTTTTTTTTTTTTTTTTTTTTTCCTGTGGAGGGTGCAGGGCTGGCAAGATGTTTTCTCTTCTCATCAGATATTTATATATATATATATATTATATATATATATATATATATATATATAATTGCAATTTCTCTCCTCTTTCCCTGTGGAATTCAGAAGAGATGAAACCCAGTGGGACTGTTTAGAAATTAAATTCCCCCCCACCCCCAATTACTCTTTTAGAATCATTTAATAAAGAATGTTACTGTTTCTGTAGTTTCTTTTAAACCTTCTACAAAGCATAGTGGGGAACTTTATCTCTCTGTTTAGAACAGTATTGACTACAGGATTTTTGGAGCTTATATTTAGCTGCTGCTGCTGCAAGTTAATAATTATAAATGTGCTATGGACAATAAGGGCCTGATACAGATTGTTGAGGTGGACCTTTCCTGACTGCAACGGGTTTGAGGTCAAATCTGAGTAGATTTTTGCCTGTAATTGAGTTGCACAAAAATCCTTTGTGTGTGAAGCTACCCATGATTGAAACAGAAGTCTTGAAAAAGACTTGGTACAAAATCAGTGGCAAATTCAGCTTATTTATGTATTTCTTTGTTCATAAATTCCATTACATTAGGAGGAAATAGGTCAACAGAAGATGTGACCTTCAGCTAAGGAAACATTTGCTGTATTTTCCATGCTTTAGTTGCTGTTATTAATACTAATAATGCTTAGCAGCAGTACAAATTAGATTGGTGTAAATAGACATTATAATGTGGTTAGGGATAACACAATTGACAATAAGTGTATTTAGTAAACAAGACTGTCACTATGTGTAAAACAACAGCAACATGTTAAAGCTTGGTATTTCATAAGACAGCAGAGCATGGGGATTGCTTTGAGACAGCAAGCTGAAAAAACATTTCATTTATAAATGAAACATGTTTTAGTGTTATAAACCCCAGCAGGCATTTCACTCATTGGGGCTAATCATTCAAAACCTGCTCTTCTTTGGTAACAAAGCTGAGAGAAAAGGCAGAGCAGCATTTCCAAAGACACTGGGGGCTTTCTTAGTCCATAGGAACAAGTTTGCTTTAGCAATAGGGCTTTGGGGTTGTTTTTTTGTTCGTTTGTTTGTTTGTTTTGATTAAAAAAAATGCTTCTTCTGTATCTGGAGATTAGTGCTAAAATGGTAGATTTATTAATATTTTCCAGACTTGAACTGTTAAGGAAAATATGACAAATATCGAGACTTAGAATACCCACCAAATGTGATGGAGGAACTAAGCGTCTTCCTTTCTTCCTTGGCTGCCTGATCCAATAACCTTGAATAATGTATTTAAAACCAGGTATGGTACATAATTATAAATCAAGTGCTTGAGTCACAGAAGCAGTAGAAAAATTTATACTTACTGTCAAAGTACTTCAGAAATTAAACCACTTGCTGTCACTTCTAGAGCTTTTGTTGATGCTCTCTTACAGTGCTATCATCTAACCTGGAGATGGGTAGCTTGTCCTTGGGGCTGGAAAGGTGGATTACCAGCATGTTTAACCAGAGGAGGTTTAGGTCCTCGTAAGTAAAAACTTGAGTCCTTGATGGGAAATGTCAGTCCCCAGAGGTAACGAGGTACAAAAAATCCATCCCGTCATCAATGAGGGATCTGTATTTACTGAGACTGACTCCAAAAAATCTCTCTTTGCTGGCTTGATATTTTTTCTCCTTTTTCCTTCTCTCCTCGTAGCACTACGAGACACTTTTTTTTTCCCCAGCTATAATTGTATGTATGCTACAAACCTGGGAGACATAAAGTGGCTGTGAACTTGCCATATTCAACATTTGAAAAGAATGCAAAGAAGGAAAGTCCCAAGAAACACTGTTTAAACATTCTTTTGTAAAACTCTGGTCTTGGTTGCTACATGGATTGCAATTGCCAGTGCTGGGAGCAGACCCAGAAAAACAAGTAGCACTGTTGAAACATACGGGGCCTACCAGCATGTTCCCTGCTCGTCGTACTAGCTTCAAAAAATGTCTTATTACAAGATGCAGTTTAGCTTGAGTGTACTTCTATTTTTTAGCTGGTATAAAGAAGGCCACTCAGAAATTGAAGAAGAAGAGACAAACTAGAGTTCTTTTGTTCTAAGATCCCCAAAAATGAGATCTGGGAGCTGCTGATGAGGCCAGAAGTTAGGCTGATTTAAGAAGTGCTGAGCCCAGTGACAGGATAAAAAATAGCAGAGTTGATGTACATCTTCATGGAACAAAGTAGTTACATACGTATGTAAATTAAGAGGGGAAAATTAAATAATTCTCCTACTCTGACGTTCTCTTTCTCATTTCTTGAAATGTTCTTACTAGAAGATACTATAGCTTAATATTTGTTAACACTGATTCTATTCCAGTTCGTGCAGTTCTTTCATTTCAAGCTCAGATTTCAAATAGCATCTGCTGTTCTCCCTTACCACTTTCAAAGAGGCTGCTGGAAAACAGCATCGAAATGACATCAACTTTCTTAATAAAATAAAACTGAATTTTAAAAAACAGAGACAGACCTGATTTGTATATACTGATGTTAAATTATAGTGCAGCATCAATGAAGCATGAGTTGGCACCTGCTGATATTTTGTTCAGCTGATGGCTGCAGAGCACAATGTCTGCACAGTTAGATGCTGCTGTCAGGCTCAATGGAGAAGAAGAGACACAATAAGAATAAAGACCAGGAAAACAACAACAACAACAAACAGGCACAGGAATGGGATTTGACCACCTGGATGTTTTGCCAAAGAGCAGGGTGTGCATATACACCAGGAAGCTCTAGGTGCAGGGTAGTGGAGTACAAGGTAATTCCCCAGCTGCATGAAGCTTCCCCTCCCACTGACTTTAGGGCTCCTGTGGAAAAACACGTGGCAGCACTGCAAAAAAACACTAAAAACAGAGCAGTGTGGGCACTGCATGGGTTATTTCTGTCAAGGTGCTCTGAGACTAAGTTGGAGCAGGGATGTTGAAACTGTGATGCACAGAAAACTTCTTGCTGCTGCCTTCCAGAAGTCATGCTGCTGTGACCTGTGTATATGGAGGGCCGTGTGTCACTGCAATTGAACATTTCTGCTCGTGAACATTTCCAGTTGTTTGTTGTGTCTGTATTGATTAATCAGTACTATTCTGAAGTTTGTCAAGGAGGAAGGTATGGGGAACTGCCCTTGTGAGATTCTGCTGTAGGAGTTGCACTCAGTGGCTGTGTTGCACCCAGGCTCACATTTTCCCATGCTGACCAGCTGCAACTCAGGTGCAGTCTGCAATGAGCTGCTTAGCTTTGAGTCATTTCTGAACAACTCAAGCCGTGTGCAACTTCCCCATGTTCACTGTCAACAAGTGCAGGGGCTGAAATGGTTTACATTGCGCTTCAGTGCAGATGCTTTTCCTCTGCTCATGCTCATCATGCTTCTCTTGCCTAGCTGCTGTCTGAGTCTTCCTCAGGCACCCTCCGAATCCCAGCTCTCATGCAGTTCCCTGTTGCAATATCTACGTGAGCTCTCCTCTCAGCTGCCTCCTCCGCAACAGTCCAGTTCCTGTGAAAGCAGCACAAAATGATTCCATCAGATATCTGAGTGACTGCATGATGGACATCGCGGATCACATATGCGCGTCACATCGCTGGATCGTGCTGTCTACTGCTAATTTTAGGTTACAGATTTTTCTCAGGAACAGATGAGTTTGTGCAGCTCTAACTTCACCTTTGCTGTCATGTGGTTACTGTGAGGCGTACACAATCTTTTCAGCTGGCTACTTTGCCAATTTATTTTTTTTTTTCTTTTCTTTTTGTAAATGGTTTGGGTCTTGTTCATGAGAAACCTTGTCATTCATTTTCCCAAATAGCATCTTTGACTTTCATTTTCTCCTTAAAACTTCTCACATCATGTCTGGGGAAAGGCTTTTTTTTTTTCTCCATGGGAAGAAGCAACTCCTTTTACTGTTAAACTTCCCTTTCTTTTGTGATTTGCTTTCCCCTAATGCCATGACAGCCATTGCTTTCTCACCTTGCCCAAGGAAAAGCTAAGAAGCTCCGTGGGCTGCAGAAAATGCTGCTTTCTGTCTGAAATACTTCATCAACTTAAGGCATCTGTCACTCCTTTTCGCCATAGCAGAAGAGGTGATGTTTGATCCTTGAAATATAGCAGCTCAACACTGGATCCCTACTCCAATATTCCTCTTAAAGACAGGCATGGGAAGTTCATTATCTAACATACGTCACTTAAACTTAACAGTCACAAAATTAGGTTAATTTAGCAGAAATTATGTGCTGAGTAAAATAAGTAAATCTAAAACAAGGAACCACTCCCTTCTCAGTAACAATTTTAAAAAGTAAATCCTACTTAAAATTCTATCAATTTTTTTTTTCTAAAAATGATAACACCCATGATATTTGTTTTAGGACATCCCAAGAGCCTGTCATAAAGAATCCATCTTTCATCTGTGACAGACAAAAGAGCTGTGCAGTGTTTGGTCTCATAGTGTGCAGCCTTTGCTCTGTGTCTGTTGCTCTCTCAGCCCACAGACAAATGTCTTTGGTATTATCTGAAGTTCACTGGCAGCTAAGGACTCTCCCAACAAGTTTGGAAGCAAGGGTTTTTGTTTGGTTGCTTTTTGCTTTCTGTTCCCATCTCAAAAGACAACCACCTTCTGCCTACCCCTCATGAGAAGATAAAGGAGCAATAGGATGGCAGTACTTCAGTGCAAGGGCCAGGTCTGTGAGCCTGATGGGAGTCAAGGTGAAGCAATAATTTAGTGCTTTTTTTCATCTCACAGATGCTTTGTCATCGCTGTAGAGAGCACACTATAGGAGTGGTGCAAAATTACTCATCCTTGCAACTGCTGCATGGTGTAAATGCAAGTTGCTCGTTGGTTTCTTACTGGAATAAGGATGCATCTGACTTTCAGTGCAAACCCTCACTTTAACCCCAGAGAGCTCTTAGCACTTCCAAAATAGCTCAAGGAAAAGGGCAATGTGATTACTTCATAAAGCAAGCAAGGATTCTTTTGATATTTTAGATTCCTCATATAAGGGAAATTAAAGATATCTGCTGCTATATTTCTTTTGAATTTTCTGCTTTTCCCACCTCCGCACCAAGTAAGATTTCTGATGCACAAGCAACTATCACAGCATTTCTCTGTTTCCTAATTGGTGGCAGAGATACTGAGAAGAAACAAAAATCCGTTAAGAATGTGTCTTTCTCCTCCACCATAACTTCCCTGGTATTTCAGTTTTCCACCACCAGTAATTCCAGAGGAGATCATAGAATCATAGAATCATAGGATGACCTGGATTGAAAAGGACCACAATGATCATCTAGTTTCAACTCCCTGTGATGTGCAGGGTACCAACCAGCAGACCAGGCTGCCCAGAGCTACATCCAGCCTGGATGCTTCTGCTGTTCTTTGAAGGACATCCTTATAACATCCTTATAACATCCTTATACACCCTACAGTGTATAGGGATCAATAGGAGTTACCCACCTAAATTCTATCTTAATTTAGTCTCGCTATATGGGATGTATCTCTTTCCTTCCCCAGGATGGTGAAGGTGAATGTATTAATCCATACAAATTTTCAATGGTGATCTCAAAAAAAAAAAAAAGCAAGAACTGTTGAGATATTGTGATATAGTTACTAAAATATATAAAATCAGTGATTGAGTTCTCCTGCAGCACGTTGTCAGCTCATGAGAATCTGCAACTCTTGTTCAAAATGACTCTCATAGAGGGTGGGGTAGTGGAAGGAGCTAAAATCAATAACTGTTCTTGTTTTTATTTCCTGCTATGCAAGTAATCCTTCACAAATGTCAATGAGAGCTAAGGTGCTAGAGCAGAAATGTGAACCTTGAATGATAAGAGTTGACTGTGTGGCCTCCTAATGGAGCTTCTCGTGTTTTGAGCAGCATGGAGGCAACTGCAGGCTCTTCAGGAGAATTTCAACCTGGTGGGAAGTGATCTCAAGGTCTCTCTCAAGTCTCTGTGAAATGACCAGTCTTCTGTTTTGTCAAATCAGTGGTGATAGAATGCTATTTTAACATATGCTTTATTGCCTGGGCTTCTGATGTGCTACAGCCTTAGGTTGGAGTGTGCATCTGGACCTGGGCTTGTCAGAGGGGACATATTTTGCAACTTTTGTTTGTTTTCCAACTGTCCCACAACCCTTCGGGGTCACAGATGGTATATGTCTCTTTTGGTAGCTTCTTTTGTATTAACCTGTGAGGAAACACAAGACAGTTTCCGTTCCTGTGAGGAAACAAGACAGTTAATAACTCTGAATGGAATCTAATTTCATTTATTTTCAAGTATTCCTCTGCTCTGAGACTTACTCAAAAATAGTAGATGAATGTTTTGGGTGTGCAGTTTTGATAGTTCCTGTATCAAGTATACTTTACACTAAAATATTTTCCTGCAAGAAATACTCCTGCAAGAAAAACATCTTGATTTTGTGAGATTTGAAAATAAATAAATGAAAATCTCAATACTTACTTATCCAAAGCGTTCAGTAAAGAAATTAAGTGATATGATGCCTTCCCGTGCCTGGAGCGGGCCTATAGAAGAGCTGGGGAGGAACTTTTTATAAGGGCATGTAGTGACAGGATAAGGGGAAATGGTTTTAAACTGGAAGAGGGTAGATTTAGACTAGGTATTAGAAAGAAATTCTTTATTGTGAGGGTTGTGAGACACTAGAGCAGGTTGCCCAGGGATGCTGTGGATGCCTCTTCCTTGGAAGCTTTCAAGGCCAGGCTGGATGGGGCTGCGAGCAACCTGGTCTAGTGGGAGATGTCCCTGCCTGCAGCAGAATGGTTGGAACCAGATGATCTTAAAGGTCCTTCCAACCAAACCATTCTATGATTCTGTGAAGTTCAGTCTGCTTTCTGAGAGCCCAAGACATTTTGCTTTGTCTGTTAACCACCACCAGCTGTGAAAATGCAACGGGTCAGGTTTTCCCCTACCACAGTTCTCATTCAAGTTTAGATTCAACACAGAGTTTAGAGTTAGCACACTGCTGTGTGTTTTGTAACTACTTGTCGTTGTTGCTTCCCAAAAAGAAATAACCAAATTCATTTGTTGCTGCTTTGTCTCTGCTGGGCAGGCGAGGAGCAGCAATGCTAGCAGCAAGGATGTCGTACTTAAGAAGATACTCTTTAAAAGCAGAGATAAAATATTTTCAAAGTGTATTTCCTTCTCTTCAGTGAAAATTATTCTGTTTTATTCCATGTACTTGTGGTATTGAAGGATTTATGCCTCATTTCTTTAACAACATGAAGGTTCTCTATTTTGCCTTCCCCAAAATAAGTAATATCAACACATTCTTTCCTTACAAATACTTAGTTTTCCCATAGGAAAAATAATAAAATTCCCTGATAACTTTGTTCTATTATTTGCAGGTATCAGTCATAAGTGTAGACATAAATAAACCAAAATAATGGCTATATGATATTAAAGAGTCATAAAACAGAAATACTGCATGACTAAAATGAAACATCAAGATGTCTTGTATGCAGTTGCAGTCTTTTGTTGCATATGGCTATCTCTGGACTTCACACACATTTCCCCTTTTCTAATGCTGTGGCAACGTAACACAATTTCATTTTAATAGGAAATAGATGTAGTTTGCATGGAAAAAAATTACTCTGACCCAAACAGTGTTCTTGATGAATTTCAAAAGGTATTTAATAATGTGTTTTGTCATCTAGCTTAGAGAGGAATTTCAATTCCCCTAAATAAATTGAAATAAATTTTCTTTAGATTTTGTGTATATCTGTATATCATCACAGAATCTTGCTGGAATTCTTGAAATTTAGCATCTATCACAGTACGACTTATTATGGACCATAATAAGGGGGCAACTGCTGAATCATGGCCTGAACCTCTGATTGACCACCTGGGGCAAGCACTGAGTCAGCCAAGGGAGCACAGGTGAATTGCCTTCACCTGTGCTACTGGAAGGGGAAGAGCCTGGCTGCACCTCTCCTAGATCCCATTTAAGTGCTGACTGCATCAGAGGCAGGCTTTTTTCCTAGAGATCACTCTGTGGGGAGAATGTTGTGAGCCTACCATATTGGTGAGTATTTTTCACTTATTATCTTCCTTTTGCAATAATCTTACTTAGCTTCTCTGTATGCCGATTGATTTTATACCTCTGTATACTTATTGATTGTGCAGTGTACAACAAAGCATCTACTGTAATTTATTTTTTTTTAGTGCTTGGACAAATGTTATCACGTAGCAAAGTCCTTCATATAAGCACAGTGTGTGATCTGCATTGGTCTAGGCTCAAGCTTGAGGCTAGCAGAGGATACAAGCAGCTGATACTGTGGCCCTGAAACTATTCTAGTCTTAGGGTGAATGAAGCCTGTTGCCTGGCAATTTAAGAGTTGAGGAGAGGTTTTGCCACTCTAGAAAAATTAGGGGCAGAGGGCTTCTCCTAACATTGCTGCTACATCCAGAAAGAGGCATGGCTTTGTTTTAGATTCTAAGAGAGCATGGACAATATTTCCTATCTACCCCATCAGCAACCCATCCTTGCCTTGGAAACTGCTCTGCTAAGAGGTTGGCTCCTGATACCAAGTCTGCAGTCCTTCAGTGATTATTTTTGCTCAGTTTTTTGGCTCAGAACAGGGACAGCTTTCTGTAAAGTAAGTGCTGGCTCAAGCATTCTCTGCTTTTTCCCCTCTGTGTGTTTGCACGTGTGTGTGCAATGTATGTGGATATGTAATGGTGTGATATCTCTGCACTGAGAGCCAAGCCTGGTTGTTTTCTCTTGCAGCCTATGTCACATCTTTAGGCTTGGCTGTGTGGTGTCCCTCAAAACCAGTATACTGGTCATGGTCTGAGCTGGGCTCTACATCCATCTGCTATAGTGGTAACTTGACTTTTCCCCCTGAGGTGGGCCCACGACCTGCAATTTTAGGGGCTGAGCCCACATTGTGGTTTCACCTTCAGCGTGCTGGTTTGTTCTTGGGGCCAGGGGAAGGCTTTACACTGGGGGGCAACCAGTGCTATTTCTTCATGGCAGGGACTTTTCCATAGTGGCACAGCCGCTTTGCAAACATAGCTGGTTCCCTGGGTGTGGCTTTGTTTGAATGCCTGGCTTTTGTTTGTGACAATATGCAAATACGAATGTCCTGTACCTTCAGGTAATGACAAGTAGCAGAGTTAATTTTTAAGGAGAAGCTGTATAAGCATGCCACAGTTAAAGTTCTTGATGTAAAGAAAGTCACCAATTCACAAAGGAATTTGATTACCTCTATCCATTATACGCACACAGTGAGTGATCGTGCTACTAACCATCTGTCATCTATTTCATTTGCATCATCAACACCTGCCCTGTTTATCTGCTACATTCTTTTCTTCGCTGAATTCTTACACTGCTTTAATAAAATACAGAAATGTTATTGTTAAAAACCAATTAATTTACAATTCTCCATAGAGACAGTATTACTTATAATTCAATTTAGCTTCTAATGACCTGCTTTCTTGCAAAATGACTTAATTCTAGTGTCAAAGATTAGTTATTAGACATTACCCTGCTGCACCAGTCATGTACTGCTGAGACAGGGAAAGAAGCTCTAGGTGTCCCTGGTCATTAATCAGAACTCAAAGACATTTTCCCTTCAACTCATTACAGAACCTGACTTCATCTGCCACTTTAACTCTTTGTTTTTACAAAGTGTTTTGTGTCTACCTTTCCTCCTGTTTTCCTAACCTGGACCTTCAGAAGGGAGAACAGAGATGGAAGTCTGGGGGCTTCAGGGAAAGCTGCTGCTCCCCATGCCTTCAGCTGACCCTTCACCCTTGACTTAATAGTGTCTCAACCAGTCTGTGAATGGGGCATGAAAAGCAATGCTTTTCTCTGCAACATATTTCAAGGAAATTATCATTTGAATTTTCCACAAAGCTTCAGCAAGGATTGTGCGTTCCTTTTTATTACAAGGAGGGGTATTACAAGCAGAGGTGGACCTGCTCCTAGATGAGGGGTTTGATGAGGCAGGTATCTTCAGCCACCTTCTTCTGGGCCTCTCCAGAAGGTTAAGGAAGCACAAGGCTGAGCCCAGGCAACTCTCACAACATCACCAAGACCCTTGGACATTCAGCAGAATGTCTGCTTTTGTAGTTTGTTTTAGCTTATTGTTATACAGTGTGTACGTTTAGTATAAAAAAGGTCATGCAATCTGGGGCTGGAACAAATTCTTCTTTCTACATCCCAGGCAAGGATTGGCTTTTCTTACTTATTGCTAGCATGGCTTCTTCCTCTCTCAAGTGATTCAACACTTTGCTGAAAGTAGCAATATTTGTGAGACATTTGCGTGCTCTGATAGGATAGTAAGGATCTATTTGGTCTTTGGAAAACAGGTTAAAGCCCAAATCCTTGCCTTTTGGCTTGTGTGGTACGCAGAGTAAGTACCTTCCACTAAAACCAGTCCCGAATCTTTAGAGTATTTTGGGAACAAAGAAAATAAAAATTGCGTACATACATGCTGATTGATTTTTATACAGATATTGAGTCTTTTAAGCAGTCTATGACCTCCTGAATAATTATATACAAAGTGCTTGAAAACGCATAACCAAGTTGAAACTTGATGCTCGAGACCATCCATGGAGATGGCATAACTAGCAGGATTTAATATAAAATGTTATTTCTTCCATTCTCAACTAAGGCTGTATACTGTAGAACTACTTGCAGTGAAATGTTTTTAGCATGTTTTTAGACTGGGTGAAAATTTGCATTTTCCCAAGCTACAGTCACTTATGCATCTTGAAAACCAGTAAGCTACCTGGCGATATAAATGGCAAACATTCTCTTACCTGACTTCTTGACAACTGCATGGCATGCTGGAAGAATAAGAGATGCTCGTTATTTTTCTAAAGCACAGGAATTGGCTGTGTAGTTCTAGGCTGATGAAATTTCAACAGCTGTCTTCTAAGAAGCAGGGTTTTTTTCCACAATAGGCTATCAAGGGACATGTGAATAGTACACCAGACTAACTCTTAAACAACAGGCATTCTTACAAACGACCAAGCTCAGCTATGAGTGCCTAAGAATAACCTCCTCTGGATGGCAGAGATAGAATGTTGCTTTTCAGGTACTGCAAGTACTAAAGCCATGCATGAAACGTTTTGCTGGGTGAATGCGCTGTTTATATAGCTTATAAATTTGCAGATGAAAACCAACTGATAAACACTGATATCTTAAAAATCATGAGGATCAGCCCTTTGGACAATATGTTAAATCTCTTTGTATGAGAATCCTTAACAGCACTGTTTATTAAGCAATATAGACATATTGCTTCAATCAGACAAATAAATAATTCACATTTCTAAATGGTTTCTACACAGGGTGGTGGAGCATTGTGGTAGGGTAGGAAACATCCAACTAGAGCCTAAAATGTCTTCAGACATAATCCTAAAATAATCCTGTTTTCAAAAGTTTGCTGCTCAGGCAGCACATCATCAGCATCCAGATCAGGAGTTATGCCAAACTAGCTGTAATCTAATATGGAAATGAGATGTTGGCCTTGATATTGTGTCATTCTTTTGAATGGGATCACCTGCACCCATATCTCCTAGGAGGAAATTTCAAACAGAGTTAGCTCCTTAAACCTTCTAATTAAAATGAGAAATCCCCAGGCTTCCATGACTCAGCCTCGGAAAAAGATTATTAGGAATTTAATAGGGAAAATATCGTATCTCAGACCATCTGTGACCCAGTGCTCTGTGAGAATTTAAAGAAAACTGGAGGGAGGAGGTGCACGCTCCAAAGCACACTCTAGGAGTACTTTGTTGGAGCTGCAATAAATCAACATAGTTAGAGTACAGCCTTTTTCAGATTTAATTACTGTTACATAATTATTAGCAAAGCAGTCTCCTCTGAAACTGTAAAACTCATTACATCAAAAATCCCCAAGCTCCTGATGGAATTTATGAACTAGTTACTTTCTTCCTGGCTCTGGGAAAATGCAATAGGATGCATTCTGTTTTGTCTCCAGCAGGTTTTTTTTCAGTGTTCTGAGCTATTCTACTCATCCTCCTTCTGGGGAGTTTTCCCTGTTTGCTTTTTTTTATTATTAAAAATGCATTCCACATCATTTGCTTTCTTTTCTGCTCCTGGCATGGAATCTAGATGTGAGCATGCAGGGACAGACACTGTTTTCCCCCTCTCTGAAATGGATTCATGTCTCACTTCCTCCATCAATGTATTGATGCCACAGATTGAGCTAAAGTATGGATTCTCTTATGTAGGTGGAAAAGAACAAAATTGGCATTGTCTTTTCCCTGAGGTTTTGCTGTGTATACCCAGCTTTAAAACATTCCATTGGTCTGGAAAAATTACCACCAGAAGGGCCTGTATCAAGTCAGCCTGAGGCCAGCCCTTCCCTGACCATCACTGCCCAGTTTTAAACCTTTGGTGGCATCATCCTGAGTCTTGTATAGGATAACGGAAAGGTTAAATGATGTCCTCAAGGAGAGATTGACCCTTAAATCTATAATACCATCTTATGAACAGGCAGAATGAGATATCTTACAGAGCTGGAAGAACAGTCGACCTGGTGTAGGGAACCTGCTTTGGCAGGGGGGTTGAACTCAATGATCTCTGGAGGTCCCTTCTGCCCCCTACAATTCTGTGATTCTGTGAATGGCAATGGCTACATTACAATCCTGTTGTTGGGCTGAGTGGACATCAAGACCTTAGCCTAACCAGGTGATAATAACTGCAGCAATCCTCACTTTTCTACTTCTTCCATCAGCCAGGAAATTGCATTTTGCTGTGCTGGCATAGCATGAACACTGAGAGGTACTCCTAGAGCTAAGCCTGACTTGGGTTGCTAGTGAACTGAGAAGTCACAGCTCTGTGGAAAGCATCACTGTATTTTTCAGAGGTAACGCAGCAGTAATTAATGCTTTTACCCTTCATCACAAAGTTGAAATCATAGTAATTTCAACAGATAAATATGATAATTGTCAGAATAGAGACCTTTGTTCTGTTTCTTGAGCTGCCCTGGTAAGTTTTTGGCCTCAGAATGTAACTGCCTTTCCTATGTTTATTCCAAAATATTACTTTGTGGCTATATAATAAATTTTTTTGTGCATGTGTAAAACTGCAAATCTTATAATGAGAACTTTATAGAAGCCCCAGATTTCTTGGTTCAGTCTCATTTTATGTATTTAACAACATAACAGTGAGATAACTGCTGTCCCAAAGCTTAAGCTAGTGACATAGAAAACTTGAGAAAGTGAGCTACTCTGAATCAGGAATATCTGATCTGCTTTTAATATAATTTAATTATCTTTACATCTTTATTTCTCTTGGTAAATATTACAGGTTGCAAAATAACAAGAAATCCATGCAAAACAATAGAATATATCCTAATTTTGCATAATATTTTAACGCAACTTTGAATCCCAAAACTTAATGCGGTTAAATCACATTTATAACACTCCAAAAGAGTCATTAAGGAAGAAAGCAAGAGTGAGGAAGATCCCCCTTTCCAGGAAGAGGGATATATATGGTTCAAGGCACAGGATGAGTGCTTCACACTGCCCCAGCTCAAGTTTCCCATGTTACATTTCTGGTAGACAATAGATGAAGAGATGCTTAAGAAGGGAAGAGAGTAGGATAGAGACACTTGGAATTGAAGGATGTGGAGATAGTCCTAGATTCATCAGTTAAATACATTTGCATAGCAGAGAGCTCTGTCCAGCTCTAGGTCAGGGAGAAAGGAAATGAATAGTTGAGGGCTATGTTCTTCTCAGAACAGATCTTCCTCTAAAGCATCTCAGTGGAAAAAAGCACTGAGCTTATTTTCTTGAGCACATTCTTGTGAAAGATGGGTTCAGAATGCTTATTGGCATGGAGGCAGGGAGCATGATTTGGACAGATATCTGGGCCACTGGGTAAGGCATCGGATTGAGGTCTTAGGCACTTGAGCAAGTTACCATAGCCTAATGAGTTTCTGTGCAGCAGCTGAGCTGATGCAAATATAGGCTAGCAAGCGCTAATTTAAACTATTTTTGCTAAGGCTCAGCTGATGTATGGCAACCATTAAGCCAAGGTAACTCAGTCATGTCTGAAATGTGATTTGAAGAATCTGGGTTCAGCTCAGTTCAGGAGATAGGTCATCAGGCTTCTGCTCTCTTCATGACTTCTTTGGGCAATCCCTTCATCTTGGATTTATCACATATATAGCAGCAGCAATGCTGCCAACTCGCAACTGTGGAGTGCTTTGGAGTAGGAGGGAGGGGAGGAAGGGAAGGCAGGAAGAGAAAAATAAAAGAATGCTTTAAGAGCAGGGTGTTTCTATTCGCTGCTGGGTAGAAGAGTGGAGTATATTGAACTTGGCCTGAAATTAGTATGAAGCTTTCCTTCTTGTCCTCATTAGTACCTGAGCAAATCCAATGTGTTCTAAGGGTCTTTGTTGGTATAAATGAAGGCAGCATTTTGCCACAGGTACCTAGCCTTCTGTTGGTGAACACACATAATCTCGACAGAGATGTATCACAATTCCTGATAAATGCTAAGGGAAGAGCTGAAGAATCAGGAAAAGTGCTTGCTTTCTTTTCATTTTTGGTTTATCAATTATTCATTTTTTGAGTGTTTTGAAAACCATCATCTACTCCTACCTTTCCCAGGAAAAGTCTACAGTTAGCACCTAATACTGTCTCTTTTTTATATATATTTTTTTATTTTTATCTGTTTTAATCATTTACTGTTGAGAGGCAAACCTCCCCCTTGTTTGAAATGAAGATGTTCCCCTGTGGAAGGAATTTTATTTTATCTTTGTGTGGTGATCATAACATGTGGCACTCCTGACAGCCATTCTGCTCAGAGCTGAAAAACACCAAGCATTTCCTTTAATACTGCTAATAAACATTAGTGTGGATTTTTTTCTCCATAAAGTGGCACTCTTAAAATTGTGCCAGTTCTCCAAATGACAGATTCTTTTAGAGGCAAAAGGCAAATATCAGTGTTTACTTGCTACCATAAGTATTTCCAAACAATTTAAGAAGCACGAAGTCTTAAAATATTTATGTATGCATATCAGTTACAGTTCTTTGCTACCATTTATTGGGCAGAACGACAAAATACATGCATCAGAGTTATGATTGCTGTGATAATTACTTGAGGGAATCACACTGTAATGAAAATTAAAAATAAAACTATGGTTTCATGTACAGTGATTAAATATTTGTGCAATGATTTATGCTAGTGTCATGAAGGTGGCTCGTGTTTCAAAATATTTGATCTAGAAAATGAATATCTTGCTGCAAAAGTGGCCGTCTTTATATTTTTTTGCAATAAGATGATCAAGAGTTACAAAGGGTAGTGGCTCTTGTGTACTTGTAATCAATTTCCTGTCTTTCTTTTCTTGTTACAAAAGGCCTTTCAGACAAAAAAACTTGCAGGTCGTTGCAAAAATCATCTGTTATTGCTCCTGTGTTCATACACAATAGCTGATAATGTGGAACACAGAGCAAGAGTCAAAGATTGTGGTTTGAGGGTCCTGCCTCATAATCAGAGGCAGCCTCTGCCTAGTTATTCATCAGACTAAAGATTTCAGCAGAGCTGTGCTAACCCCCTCAGCTACTGCTTCTGGGCTGGCAGTAGCAGCTGTCTCTTACCATTATGCCCCGAGGAAGCAGTGGCATTTGCCAGCAACTCCCTTTGTGTCTAACTCATTTCCTATATTCTCTTCTTTCATTTGCATAGTCAACTGGTCCTTATGCCTGAAGAAAATCAGGAGAGCATCTGAGGAATAAGTTGTTAGAAATGAAGTTTTTAAACATCACACCAGGAGGAGCGTGCACAAACCTCATTATATTCCCAACAGGTCTGCCAACTCACGAGAACATAACACACCAGAGAGGCTCTGTGCTAACAGTTGACAGGACTAAAATAAAGAAGGCAGCTTCCTCCCCACGTCTCAGAAAATCATTGTGTAAACTTGGTAAAGTATTTCTGTAAGCTTGCTTTCCTTCATGATGCCCTTCTCACGGACATACCTTTGTTGATGTCAGAAGTGCTAGAAAGAGTGAGACTTAAGTTATAACAGGCTGCCTGCTTCCATTGTTCTTTCCTCCATCTGTCTCCTTTCTTTCACAGTAATTTAGCCTGAGGTTGTCCCAAAAGCATCAATTAGAAATTAGTTAAAAAAAAAAAAAAAAACCAACCTGAACTCCTAGAAGAGGTTAGATCAGAGACTTGTTTCACTGAGCCTCTTCCGAATCAGGGCTTCAGCACTGGTAGTGCTTTGATCTCTGATGTTTTTCCCATCTGTGGTTAGCTGGGCTGCAGTGACGTGCTGATGCTTTTGCCACCCAGGAGAGCACTGACAAAGGTGTTTTCCAGGTAAGGGGCTGTGTTTACATCAACCACTCTGAAGAACCAATGCTAAATGATGCCTCAGTGGTCTTTCTGATAAATAGGAGTTGTTAAATTCCCCTTTCTAATTCTTTTGGGACCAGTGTATATTTGATGAATTTGGCCTCCTAGAAATGAGGTATATTACAAAATACCAGGAAACTGGTATTTATGCCAGCGTTAGGTAGCTTTGGTAGTTGAAGGCTGTTACTTGATATATAGAGGGCTCATGATGTGAAAAGCTCATTTTCAGACCAGCTTTATGCCCTCTTGTTCTGAGCATGGATATAAATGGAGTTTTCCTTGGTGTGATTCCCAGCTATAAACAGGGCCCAAGAACAGATGATCAGAGCTGTACCAAGCCAGCTGCTGACTTATCAAACAAGTGGCAAGGGTTCAGTCACAAGAGCTGTTAAGGAAAAACAGATAATTTTGTGCCTATGATTGTGGCTTTAATCAGTCTTGACCCGATGCTGACCACTATACTGCAGCAAGTGCCAATAGCCTGTCTGAAGTAACAGGAAAAAGACATTTGGAATCTCCAATACCATTATTAGCAAAACTGGTCAGAATGCTGCCAACAAAGCAATTGATTTGTTTTGTTTTGTTTTTTTGCTTTGAAATATCTTGCTTTGGTTATGAAGAAGGCTTCATCAGATTGAGTTTTTTGGAGAGGAGGGAAGAACAGAATGAGTGTTGCAGTGAACTGAGTGGGCTTGCAGACTAGCGGCTAGAGCTGTGGCATGGGATCCTGGTGTTTGTAGCCTTGTTATTTGAAAAGAGCACAGTTTACTACTTCTGCTCTCAGTCAGGAAATTCTGCAATTAGGCTTGAATGTGGATGCATGTATCCACTGCAATCACTCTTCAGCAGACTTTGTTAGGCAACGAAGAACATGGTGCTGCTAGAGGTTGGTGTGATCTTGCTGATAGAGGAAGTTAAGAAAGATATGACAAGATTCCTTCAGACTTGATGAGGTTCTCCAACAGGAAAACTCAAAATGCAATGTATGTGCAACGTACTGCCTTCCTCTAGTTTGCCTTCAAACTAATCACAGTGTACACGCAACTCTCTATTTCAAGATGTCACTAACAGTAGAGATGTCACTATCAAAATTTAGGCTGTATTGGCTGTTTTTAGCCTCTGTAGTCAATGCTGATATTTTGTCACCCAGTTGCAGTGATTTGGTGCAGATAAGATTTTTGAACCTCTTCTGAAAGATGGTCCGTGATATTTCAAAACTCTGTTTTCATCAGGAGGCTGATTTAGTAAAGGCAGACTGAATTTGGACCGCACATTTTCAAACACTGATTATATCCATGAATGTATGTAGACATTTCTCTGTCATAGGTAGGATATGGGAATGTCAAACCTTTCTAATGGTTTTGGACATGGGTGGCTTTGAAACCATGTAGAACAGCCTTTTTTCATCACTAAGCACTAGCTGACTTCATTGCCCACAGACTATTCTGCAAATGAGTATCTGTAGTGACCAGGGATCCTAAAATTAAAGCCATATGGAAACTTACTGTGCATATTAAATTGCATGCAGCAGTGTTAACAGCATTTTGATTTGTTGCTGCAAGTAATAAATGAATTATATTAATTTTGTAGCTGAAAGCTAATTTCTCCAGAATTACTTTTTAATAACCAGCATCATGTTCACTAGTAAGATTTAAATACATTTAGGAACAAATCTGAGGATTTTTTTATTTGTAAAAATATTAATGCTAGATTATCATCTGAAGACCAAATTTATTTAATAATTCTCTAGGCACTTCAAGGTAAAATATCACATGACAATTGATCAATCTGCAGACAAGATTACCTATACACAATGTGGGTATTGGTTAAATCACAGGAAAAATGGGTAAACTAAGAAAATGTGATGTGCACCATATTGTATGTTGTCACTTTCACAGGTATCGGACTATAGAAGAGAAGGAACAAGTACAAAATGGATCTTGGATTAATTCCCCTTGTGTGCATTCTTTGCTTGCCAGTATCTGGTTCTTTTTGGAAAAGAAATTGATTCCCAGGCATCTCATAGGTGCTTGTAAGAATTAAAGGATGATGGGTGTGTGCATGTTTGACATCTAGGATTGCCAGAAATATCTGTGGTTCTGTACAAGATATCTTCTCTTATGCCTTGGCCCACTAATAAAATCCTAAATATACTAATTACAGTGTGGCTAGAGCAATTTTTTTTTGCCCAGAACAGTGCTGAATTTGAAGGGAGAACAAATCCTGTTACAGTGATAGGAAAGAGAATTTAGGGAGTATGACCACACTGTAAGTAAGGTGCTGTGCTCAGGCAACTTGTATTGTCAGTCTGTCATAGAGGCCACTAGGCACAGCCTAATTGAACCACTGAAGAGCTTTTCCATAAGGCTGTGCCTGTGGTAGAAGCCATTACTCATGGTGGAGTCACCATCTTACAGAATGCACTGACATCTGCATGAGTACCTGAGGGTATGGGGAACCCGTGATTGAGTAAGATGTGGATGTATTGTGCAGCGACACATCTCCTCTAGGGCATCTTTTGCAGGCTCAGCTGTTGCAAAGTGCCTGTTAATCCAGCATGAAGGCTGAAGAAACTGTTGTAGGGTAGATGACCTGCTGTGTAAAGCAACTACATCGTTCAAAATAGAGCTGTGGCTGGAACACACTTGCCATCCAGGCAGAGCACCAAGGCATCCCAGCTCATGCTTGATATATTTGTCTCTTATAAAGTAGTTCTGAGAATTTGCTGTGACCACAAAGTTGCTTTACTCTCTTCTAGGAAGCCAAGTACCTACACCAAGTGCCATGGTGTGTTCTGCCTTAATTTACTCTGTTCACTGGGAAATATCTGGGCATCCTCCTGTTAGCGTTCATTTGCATTCTTTGTCACTTTTTATGCTGTGGCTGTGCTACTGTGGCTACAATATTTATCATTCTTATTTCTGGGTTCAGCTGTTTTAAGCCTCTCAAAAAGAAAATGTGAAATGAGATGTGAGGGCAGGGTTATTATTTTAGCTGAGTTTCAGCATGTTGTTGTTGAAGGAGAAAAACTTAGTGTCTAGAAAGAGGAAGGATATATGAGGAAGGGTATATGAAATTCAAGAGTGGAGGGAATATGAAGTTTGTACAGTTGGGAGTTTGGATCTACGGATTGAAAGTCTGTGTAGTTGAACACCTGGGGAGTGGTGGCTAGGCATATTGATTTGCTATTTATTCACTGTCATGCTCTTTTTGGCACCCAAATTTGTCCAGTTACATGCATTCAGTGAAGTGTTTTCTTCACTTTCTGTTGAGACTCTGAAGCAGAAACTGCTTTCTGGTGTGTGCAGGTATGTCTCTGATGTACTGATGGCTGTGAACTGATCTAAAATGCCTACTATATCTACTGTGAGGAATACATTTACTTTTCTGAAGTGATGTCCATTATGAAGACAAAAATACCAAGCACAAGAATAGCCTTCTTAATCCAGAGAATATAAGTGCTTTGCATATGACTGGTATGAGCTATCCCTCAGAATTTAGGGATGGAATGTCAACTGAATAATAAATTCAGAGGCTCACTTCTGCTGTCCTCAGAGTCCAAATAATGTTTTTCTTTCCTACATGAGCTTCTAGTTCAAAGGGCAAATAGGGCACTTGCATTCATGCGGGCTTCCCCCTGCATTCTGAAGAAGATTCTGCCACAGCTTCTTTGTCTGCAAGCTGTCTGCCCAACAGAAATGTCATTTCAGTTGCATCTAAGTGTTATGCAGTTGCTTTTGTGGATGTAAATAAATAACACAGTGGCTAAAGATACGTTTATCTTCCCATGTTCCAAAGGAGTTCAGTAGGTACCAAACTCCAAACCACAAGAGCAGACTGAGTACTCTAGTTCTGTCTTTCATAAGTATAGAATTCATACTAAACTCTGATTTAGCTTGGATCTCCTAGCTGTATGAGGGCCTCCAATTCAGTTGGTGATCATGATTTTCATTTCGCAAACAGAGTTATCCAGGAATCCTAGGATTTATAACCTTTTATGTGCAGGTATTCATTTAGACCAAGAAATTTCATCAGTTTGAAAAGTCTTACTTTAGATACGAATCAATTTCAATCCAGAAAAGAATAAAATAGCCTGATTACTAACATCCCACCAAAATGAGGTAAAAGACCCAGAACATCAGAACTAGGACAATGTTCACTAGTGGAGGTGGGAGGTCTATGCTGAATATGCTGGGAAAACAGATCATAAAGGCTGCTTTTCTGTTCTGAATATACAGATATATATTATTATCCTTCTTGACTAGTTCAATATTTCAGCTAAAGCTAGAATATGCCTTGTTTCCATATGGCGCATACATACACATCCTAGAATTAAATAGTGCAAATAGCACAGAGATAAATGTGAAATCCCAAGGAGCCAGTGACAAAGGAAAGCAGCCAAGAGAAAAGAACATTTTGGGGAGAAGGGGGAGAAAACCTCTTTACAGCTCAGAATCTTTGGAACTGATGCCAGTGCAAAGCAAGTTGCAGGTCATTTTTTTAATCCACCTCTCATGCATTAAAAAAAAAGATGATAATCCATATCTCTCCTCTCTATGAATCTGGCTTTCCTTTCCCTTTCGCTCGCTCATTCTTGCACATCCTCTGGGGCAAGAGGGAAGGCTCTGCAGGAAAATAGGCCATCCTCTTGGCATAGCGTGAAAGAATTGAGTGGGGCAGCTTGCTCAGCTCGCATGGTGCAGGGGAGAGGGCTTGGGAGCACGATTCTGCGTGGCAGCCCCACGTATGGCAGTTAGATTTGTATCAGCGAGGCACGACAGGTCTGCCCTTGAGATTCTCTTGTGGCGTGGTGCCAGCTGTTCGCCACACTGATCTGTTTCTCTCCAGAGCAAAATCACAACCTGCTGCCGCGGTTCAGCTCTGGGTCAGACCCACGGCCAGGTTTAAAGCGGATCTGCTGTTGTTTCTTTGTTGGTTTGGGGTTGGTTTGCTTTTTGTTTGCTATTTTTATATATTTCTTTTTTGGAAGTTTGAAATCGTATAAGGAGAATTGCCTTCCTGACAATTCAGCCCAAAGCATTACCATCACTGCTACACGTACCTAAGAAAAGCTGCAGGATTTTGGTATCTTGAATAAACCTGCTTGACCTTGACTATGGATCGGAAATTATAACTATAGGCTTGAGTTTGGCTCGATTCACAATCTGAGAAACAAAACCACACAGCTCCTTTTAATTTAGGCAAGTGTTATTTGCTTCTGCAAGAAAAGATTCTGCCATGTGGTTCACCGGGATTTCATTCATCTTTATTGATGGCATTTCACTTAATTTGCTGCCATTTGAGAGCCCTACAGGCAAAGGGGAGAAGAAAAGAGGGAAGTAGGGGTAAAAATAGGAGAGGGAGTTGCTAGAAAAACCTGCCACCACTTTTGTATCCATGCATTTTAAAAATCTCTGTGCAAATAGCTATGAAGTGAAAGAACACAGATGATCCCAAAGGGAGCACAGCCAGGATGTGTCCTAAAATGAGTGTGTTCCTACTGTAAGGCAGAGGAGATTTTAAAATCTCATCCAAGGTCTGGCAAAATGATGTTGTCCTTTCCTCTCTGCTTGGCGCTGTGCTGGGTCTTGCAGGGATACAGAGCTGGAGCAGCTGGTTGAATTTAACTCCTATAATATTTGAAGAATTAGTCCAGAGGTACAGCCTGGCACTACCCTAGCCTGAGATTGCTGATTAGCCCAGTGCTACAGAGGAAAGGGTACAAACCCCAAGGTATGCTGCTGTGCCTCCCATCTCTGTCTTTGACAGAGATGCCTGAAGTCCTGGAGCAGTATTTTTTTTTCTGGTGTTTTTATTAGTGAAAGAAGTATATGTATATATATTTTTTTCACTCTGCTCAGACTTAGGATGTCTTTTTATGGATGTTTAATCTGAACCAGTACGACCATTAGTAAATAATATATTTCTGATACCATAACAACATATAATGTTTTTAAAAAATCTAACCCAAATGTCACTCGGGGAGAAAATATATGACATATAAATGTGTAACAAAATCACAAAAGAAATGGCTTTTTTTTTTTCTGTCAGATTTGAGCTTCCCGCCTTAACGTTTGTCAGAAGGTTTCATTCCACACTAAGGGACGAGGATGAATAGAAACTTCTGACCGAATTTTTCTGGAGCAGTCACTGTTTTACATATCCCTGTCTTCAAAGAGGGGAAGGTAGTTAAGAGGAGAACAAGGCAGGCAGAAATGAACAGCTTTGTTTTACTGTATGAATGAAGCCCTATAATGTGCAGGCAGGGTAAAGAAACCCACTGGCTTTTATTCCTGTAGGTTTAAAGCACTCTTGGCTTTCTTCATGCTTGAATTTGGTCTTTAAAACAAGGCAACTTCAAAGGCTTTTATAAATTTCTTCAGAGCCCTTATATTCTGCAGTGAGCCAGCTAAGGCACACAGAAATATCTGTTGTGTTTGTGACAGGGATGGTATGTGAGAGAACCTGCCTTCCAGGGAATTCCCTATCTTGGTATCTCTAAATAATCCATACCCTCCCAGACAGGAAATGTCTTTTTTTCTTTCTTTTTTTTTTTTTTTAAATGCAAACTCAATATTTTTCTATGACTTGCTCCATTATTTATTCTGGACTGGCTTTTCAATTTGCAATGCCCTGAGCAAGTGTGGTGCCTGCCTTGAGCTACCAGAGGGGGAATCTGGCTGTGAATTGCTTCCCCATCTGTCATGGACTGAGCGAGGAAGATCCAGACTGGCAGGGAGGGGGTATTTTTCCTCCCCCTTCCTCTTGGTTCTGCTGCCAGCAGGGAAAACTGGAAGTGGCCCATGAGTTCTGAAGTTAATATAGGGCCACGGAGCTGGAGACCCCCAGATTGCAGAGCTCAACATGCTTGCACTCCCCTTGGTTGCCTGCTAAATGCATCCTGACATGCATCTCCTTCCCTCAGTGCAAAACTTTACAGCTGCCTCCTCGCTTTGCCTGCTGCCCATGTGGATGCACTATGCTCCAGCCCAGCACCACAGCCCTAAGGTGCCAAAGTTATGGCCTGCTGTAGTAGGGCTTTGAGATGCAGCCTGCTGTTTGGCAGGAGGACATATCCCCCTCCTCCCCCATGTTTTATCCTACTCTCTTTCCCCAAGCCTCTCTCCTATTCAGTGCAAAAAGACCAGGGATATTTTTGACCCAACACTCATACCCATCACCAGATAAAGAACTGCTGCTTAGTTCTTCCCAGCCCTGACACTAAATGATGGGATAATCCTGAGCCAATCTCATGAACCATGGCTCAAAACTATGCTTCCAGAAGGCCTGTTTGGGTCTTGACATTTATATCTAGAAAAAGATGATGGCTGAGCAAAATTGCATGTCCAGTGTTTCTACTGCACATTCAGACCACAATCCAAGTGTTGGAACTTTGGGTCTGGTCTCTTGAGAAGAGAGAGACTCCAGATGGCTGTCGTCCTAAAGGAGAAGCAATGTGTGACAAGACACATGTGAAATTAGACAAGTTATAACATCCCCTCTTTGTCAAGCTGTCTCTCGAGTGAGGGTCTGAGGTTCTTGTGATGCAAACATGTTGAGGTCCCAGCTGTGATGCAACCCAGGGTCTCTAACTTGAAAGTGGAACTTACACTTTTCAAGTATTTTTAAAGAGGGATTCCCTACTCTGTCACAGTGTAGCATTTCGGTACTTTTTGCTCTTTGTTAACAAAGGCTGAGTTTGGCTGTGTTCAGGGCAGCCTGTGACCTGTGTGTGCGCTCAGAGCCTTGCCCATATGAAATGGAGAATCTGTGTTTCGTTGAGCTATAAAGTTACCTTCTTCCCCTAATCTGTGTTTCATTTAACACACAACATACAGCTGTGCTGTTTTGGGTCTGGTTTGCTGTGTGGCTGATGTAAAGTAGAGTGAAGTTTGCCTTGATAAATCATGATTTCCATCTCCAGGCTCAAGCGTGATAGGGGAGCAGGGCAGAAAGCTGTATAGACAAGACCAAAGGCAACTGTGTACTGTGAAATAATAAGTATCAGGCAAAATACAGCATCACAGCTAATAGATGTATTTTAAAAGTGGAAACATCTATGTTTAATTGCATTTAAAATACGTAGTGAGAAACCACAGTTATACATTGTTATAACAAACCTTTACATCTGAAGTCAGAATAATACAAAAAAGTGCTGATTATATATGGTCAAAATAACTGAGGCAAAATTTCAACAACATCTTCTAAAATATTAGCATGTGGCCCCTGCCAACAACACTCTAAAGGCCAGGTTGAATAATTTCAGTGACAGTCATTGCTTTTTTTTGTTATCTTACCCAAAAACAACCACCAGAAAATCTGTTTTGTTTTTTTTTTTTGTATGTGTTTTTTGCATAGCTTTCAATATTGCTGCTCTCTCACCTCTGCATATTGCAAGCCCATCTCAGTTCTGAGAATTTCTTTAAAGTTCTGAATATTTTTAAACCCTTCAAATACATAATATATAATTTCTACCAATTATAAATACATCATTTTTATTCATCTGATTTCAATAACATGCATTTGTATAATTACTGTACAATCAAAATAGACACTGACTTTACACAGTGTGTATGCTTTTATTTCGGCGGTGCTGTTCAGACACACTGCTCAACAAATCAAGCAAGTAGGGGGGTAAGAAAAAAAGGAAGGAGGAAATAAGCTCTGGGAAGAAACATAATTTCACAGTGTTTACAGACCAAAAAAAACCAACCAAACAAACAAAAAAAAACCAACAAAAAAAGGAAAAATGCATATTGGAAAAGGGATTTATTAATACATAGAAAATCCCCACAATAGTTGAAACACACTTTAGAAACTAGTAAACACGTTAAATAGAGTTGTGCCAATTACGCAGTGCCCAAGCATCTGCTCGCTCTTAATTAGATGGGGAGGTGAATGACCACTGTTTATTTTCATTTTCCTCATTAATTATGAAAAACTGCATTTAATTCATCTTGCATGGTGAGAGACTGGCTGCGCAGATGTAAGTCGTAAGGGAAGTGGCTCTCTGTAGGCAACCTGAACATCGAGCTCTGCCCAAGGGGACCCCTGGGTGGCACTGCACAGTAATGCATGCCGTAATTGTAATTTTTGCCATAGTCCAAGCTTTCTTCTTGCTTCAGGGAAAATATCCCATTATAGTTAATTGGGGGAGGACTTAAGGGACCTTCAAACTGTGGGCTGGCACACTCGGGGGAAGTACTCTCGTAGAAGGACTCATACGCACTGCAGTAGTTGTAGGGTTTCATGGACTTGGAGTTGTCGAGAGTCCCGTGCCCTGGGGGGGTGCCAAGCTCAGGGCTGTGGTAGGGGGGGTAGAAAGTAGAGTAAGGCGAGCGGGCATGGTGGGCACCTTCACCTGCCTGGCCCATCAGGAAGCTTCGGGCATTCAGCTGCAGGCATCCCGCCACCAAGTTTGTCGTTGGCTGGGACAGACCCTTGCACAAGTTCTGGACAAAGGTGAGCAGGTCAGGTCTCTT
The DNA here is from genome assembly GCF_023343835.1 of Lagopus muta. NCBI lineage: Eukaryota > Metazoa > Chordata > Aves > Galliformes > Phasianidae > Lagopus > Lagopus muta. The sequence goes on along the minus strand of NC_064439.1, from coordinate 47,700,213 downwards.
GCCAATTCGCAGAATTTCGGAAAGAGCCCAAATGTAGTTCTTGGCTAGTCTCAACGTTTCGATTTTTGACAGTTTTTGTGTTTTAGAATAGCAAGGGACCACTTTCCTTAAATTGTCCAGAGCGTCGTTAAGGCCGTGCATCCGGTTCCTCTCACGCGCGTTGGCTTCTTGTCGCCTGAATTTGATCCTTTCCATCCTGATCTTGCTCGTCTTTTTTTTCCGAAGGCCTCTTCTCCTGGGCAAGCCGTTCTCATCCTCCTCCTCCCTCTCTTCCTCTTCCTCCTCTTTCTCTGTGTCTTCTCCAGGAGACCTTTTAATATTCTTCCCTCGGAGTATGATCTGCTTTGAAAAGCTTTCCGGGTTCTTTATTTGCTTTTGGTCATCGCTTTCTCTGGAAAACTTTCTGCACATCTGGGATTCTGGCATTACAACAGACTCATCAAACGGTAGTGTTAGCATGGTTCTATAATCTTAAGTTACCTGAAAGAGGGCCAGCACAATATTTAAATATTTCCATTTACAAAGTTTGCCGAATTACACACCCGTTCTCATGCACCTTGCATTTGTCTGTATGTGCTCTGTACATACAGGAGTGCGTGTGTATAAATGAACAATCTATGTTTTTTTCTCGTAATGTATCAATTGCAAATGCTTGCTTATTAAAAATCAAGTGCTGTCCAGAATTTTAAAATCACTTGAAAAGCTCAGGATCTCACAACTAAAAAGCCACGTCTCCTACAGTTAATATAGAGTACACCAATATTTAAAACGTATGATTAGCTCCCTGCTCATTTGTCTTATTTTTAAACAAGCCCTTTAAACCCTCACCACCATGGAACTCAAAGAAATGCAAAACATGATAAAGCAACACATAAATTTCATTACTACAAATTCCCCTGGGTGAAAAAAAAAAATAGAGCGAGTGCAGTCCTAAAACTGAGAAGTACCACATCTTTATTACACTAAACGTCTCAGGATCACTTTTTGACTTAGATTTCCGAGTTTTTGTCCCTCCACATTTCCCTCTTTCTGAATCAAGATATTAAACTCTCGCAAGTTAGACCGGGTGAAAAAAAAAAATATTAATGGAACTCCCCCCAAATTTCTCAGCTAGTAACATTAAAAAAAAAAAGTATTTTTTATTTCTAATAATTTCTATGAAAATTGCACATTGCATATTTCACTACAAGACAAAAATCAGGAAGGATCAAACCCTGAACGTATTCAGGTTAGAGTTAGGAAATAAAATCTCCCTACCTTTTTTTTTTTTCTTTTTCCCAGCAAAAATTCTAAATCTTATTTTGCATTTACCTTGAATGAACTTATCTGCTCATTTTCTTTTCTTTTTCTTTTTTAATTTAGTCTTTTTGTTTTTTTTCCTCCTGCCCCGCCAATTAGAGAGGGAAATATTTCCCTGCACGCTGTAGCAGTGTTTATGTTCAGTGAGGCTCAGGCGTCTCCCCAGCCCCTGGCTGACAGCAGCGGGCTCTGGGCTCTGGCTGCAGTCGTGCACGTGTGCTCGCAACCCAAGCTGAGACAGGGAAATAATTCCCCCCCTTCTGATTATTTCTGCTTTTGTTTTCAGTTTGGGAGCCGTAAATGCTTGGACACACTGTCCTCCAAGAGACAAAACGAATGCACGGACTTTTAAATAGAATAAAACTAAACAAAAACCCCAGTAAAAGATTAAGTCCAGCAGTATTGTCTACACACTTGCAACATTACATAACACCAACAAAAGTAAGCAATTGCATCAGAAGAATAAAATGTTAGCAGGAGTTATCAGACAGTTAATAGCATACATAAAATACAAGACAATGATACTGTATCTTTAAACACTTGCATGCACACCCAACACCAACTGAAATATATCTTTATTTGCATTACCTTAGCTTTTTATTTCATTCAACAATCAGTTTTCATTTTTTGCCTTCCAAATCTTTTCAGTCTGAGTGTCGCATCGTCTCCTGGAGCCTAGATCTGTGTATATCTGCACTATCTCATTGATCTCTAAAAAGTGACATTGATGCCAACTGCCAGAGCTGGTACCCATGCCATCTGCTAGTGACGTCACGGGGCAGAGAAAACCACGTGAGCCTTTCTCCTGGGACCTTCATTCTGCACTGATCATCTGGCATCCCTCTAAGTGGGTACCAGCATTCATGTATCAACACAGAAGGTTAGACTGATAGAAAAAAAAAAAAAATCTGCGCCAGCGTTGCACATACAGTAGGTGCTTTTCCACTGGAGCTGCTTCTTTCTAGCAGTCTAGCTGCACGGATAGACGTGCCAACATTTGGTGCTATCCCTGCCTACAGGTACGGCTGCCCTGTAGTTGTTAATGTGGCATTGTTTATACAAAAAGTGCTGTCTTGTACTGATCGGATCCCTCTGGTGCACCTGGTACCCAGGAAAAAAAATAAAGGGGAGGGGAAGGAAGGAATCAGGATGTAATATTGGTGCTATGGCAGAGTCACAGAAAGTGATGCTATTACAAGCGAATTTGGGGCGTGAGTTTTTTTTTTTGTTGTGGTTTTGTTTTGTTTTGTTTTGCTGTTTTAATGTCCATTCTTTCTTTTTTTTCCCTCATTTTCTTTCTTTCTTTTTCTTTCTTTCTGCCTTTCTTTCTTTCCGCCTTTCTTTCTGTTTATTTGCTTATTCATGTCTTTGCCATTGAAGTACACTATGTTGCCCCAGAATGCAGGCTAATAGCGGCAAATCCCCCACTGCCTCTAAGAAATCATGACTTTCATCATTTTTTGACCTTCCCCCACCATCCCCCCCCTCCAAAAAAAAAAAAAAAAAAAAGAAGCAGCAGAGGATGACTGGACACACGACGCCAAGGTTTCAGAAGTGTTGCTTTTTCTAGTGACGTGTGTTCGCCTGCAACTGCAGCAATTCATTCCTTGCACCCACCCTGGTATGGGTGAGGATTCGGGGTGCTTGCACTGTCCCCCTGTGATCTTAAGCCCCGGGGCTGGGCTTTGGGAGCATCCTCCTTTCTGATCGCTGCATCCATGTGCCCATTTGCGGCTCTGTCCTCGTGCCCTTTTCTCCCTCTGCTGCCTCCTCGCCTCCCATTCCGGCTCTCTTAACTCTTTTGTCTGTTCCCTTGGACAAGAAGCTGTTAACCAGAGCTCACAGAGCCCACTCGACTCAGCCCGGCCATGCAGCCGATGGCAAACTCCACTTTGATTTGGGTTTTATTGTTGCATTTTATTTCCTTAGGTGTGCTGTGCTGCACAGAGGCGATGTCAAGCGAGTTGCAGGGGGGGGATAGCGTGTCATCTTTCGGAAAGTTTGCTTTTATTACCATGTCTCGCTGCTTTGTAGCGACTAAGTAATCTCTATTTTAAAAAGTGAGAGCCTGAGTATGCTTTTAGTATTAAAATAATCCCTGGCAGAGCTGCTATTGTTATAGGTCTGTGTCAGCGTTTCCGTTATAAATCCTGTTTCTGAAGGGTTTATAACTCATCTGCTTTAATTCACGTTGGGCCCAAGCTTGGCGTTAATGTTCTCGGTCCTGATCCAATTATTTTGTTTTCACAAAGTTTCATTTAAATCTGGGCATTTTTTTTAACACAGGAAAAAAAAAAAAAGAAAAGGAAAAAGAAAAAGAAAAAAAAAAAAGGGAATATTCAGCAGAATAAGATGTGCTGAATACATCCATGTATACGCGCTCAATAATTTTAGGGACCTGCACTAGAAAAAAAAATCCCTCCTCCAAACTTTGTGTTTGCATATGTGTACTTACTTATTTTTAACAGAAGCCAGGACTATCAGATCATTCACTTTCTACAGAGCTCAGACCTCTTTTTAAAGATTATTTTTATTTTTTGTGTGCTTTTAATTTTTAAATGTATTTAAAGTGAGGAAGATTCTAAAACTTCAGTGGCACCTGTTCAAAAGGAGTAAAGGCAGTAGTACTCACAACATTCATTTCATTTTATCCTACATACTGCAATCTGTGTTACAGAGTGGGTAGAATCCTGTGATTCTCAATAGGAATTTATGTATTAAGATTTACATTGTGCAAGGTCCTAAGGGTTGTCAACCTTCTCAAGGATTTTGCATATTCAGAGTATTGTACAATGCACAGTAATCTAAATATGCAAAGTCCTGAGGATCTGAACCTTGTTTCAATGCATACTAAAAATATTAGAACAAATTGAAGGAAAGGTTGACATTGTAGTGCCTCTGTGCTGAGGGAAGAGCTATAGAAATTTACAGCAATCTCCAAAAAATACTTTTATAAAAAAAACCTTCTCCATGTTCTCTTTTAACCACTCAATTTCTATTTTAAAATCCATTTTTGAATGGTTAATACTGCTAAAAAAAAAAAAAATTAGCTTGTGTTGTAGGATTCCCTCTGTAGTAGTAACATTACATTTTTGCAGATTCTTAATCCATCATTTGACCTTTTTAATATTTTCAAATAAATAGCGGAGAAACAAAATAACGGAGATATCAAGGTTTAAAAAGCTTTTACTGTGCATGCATAATAACTTTTCATAAGGATTTTACTACGCGTTTTGTATTATGGATCCATGATATGCAAATGCCTACTGCCGTTAATATGCATTCATAGCAGACCCCATAACTGCTGCTTTGCTGTCTAGTGTGAATGCATGTTAAGAATAATACACAAAACACAGTTAAATGCACTCTGTAGAATGGCTGCACAGCACCAAATATGTTGCTGAACACATACCACAATATTTTTCCTGTGCCTGAGCTGTATGGTTGTGAATTAAAAGTGACTCTATTTCAAATGCAATGCCACATCAATACATGAGACACAGCATTAACAGAACCACTGAAATAAGATCGAGTTCAAAGGACTGCAGAACCTCCACAGAGCATCAGGGGGACTGACCCAACTGCACTGCAGTCCATGAGAGTCTTTCCAGTAACTTCAATCTGTTATCACCTTACCACCAGGGGATGTCTCTATCATTTTTTTTTCCCCCTAAAATAAAGCAAAAAACATCATTCTTTTGCCATCCCTTCAGATCTGCCAGTCACACTGTAGCAGGACTGAGTCTGGATTATGCAATTCTAATGGTGTTTGCTCAGGACCAGTTTCAGATAGCTTTGCTGCTTGGTTTGGTGTGCTGTAGTCCATGCAATTCATTGATACCTGTGAGACCTCATGGGCGGTGGGAGGCTGTTCAGCAGCAGGAGAGTTAACAAAATCTTTTTCTTCCCCCTGTCTCCTCTCCTTTCCCATGAAAGCACCAAGAGTGACAACAACCCTGCACCCCAGCTATGTGAAGTCCCAGTGACATCCTGCAATGAAAAGCTTTCTCTTCCTCACTCTCAGCCTGGAATCCCTTCCAGCACATCCCAGACATCTAGAGAGGACCAGAACTGTCCCTGAGATGATGTATAGGGATATGCCTCCTTCTCCCAGGAGAGATTAATGAAGATACTAATAACAATCCTGGAACTACAGAGGACTGGAGCAACGTGCATCACAATCCAGGGGTGACCCAACCCCACATCCCCAACACAGCACTGCAGGTTATGGATACCTTTCTGTAGGGCTGTTTCCATCAATTCAGCTAAGCCCTATCCCACCACCACTAAGACGATACACAGGGATATATGTACTTCTCCCAGGAGAGATTAAAGAAGACACTAATCAGGACCCCAGATTCAGGGAGCTAACCTACATTTGTCCAAGAGGATTCGGTTCAGTATGAAAACATGATTTTAACCCATCAGCTAATTCTGCAGAATGTTATACTTGTGCTTTGCACTCCTTAAGCCCTCCATAATGAGGATGTACTTCTTGCTCTAATCAGACATCCTTAGTTTTAGATTTTGAACAGGCTGTTAGAGATAAGTATGGAAGAGTTGTAGAGGGGTTAGTTACTCTATTTCAATAGGAGTTACTTGAATTTAGAATCTGAACACTGTGCCTAATGCTAACTGCTTATGGTTAACTAAAACTGTGTTTGTGACCAGAAATTGTTCCCAGATTTCTGAAAGACATGAATAGAATGGATCTGATTTAGATATGACATACATTTAACATAATCCTATTAACTTTGATCTACTCTTAGCTTACACTATTATAAATGAGTAGAGAGAGAATTGAGCCAAATAATTTTAAGATGGAAAATGAAAATTATAAGAATTGAGACAAATGTGGTTAACTTTACTGCATTCCACCTAGCAAAGCAATGGCAGTGTACAGCCTGAAAGCTTCTTGATCAGGTCAAGAGGTGACATGCACCTTGCAGTAGTATGGGATTTAAGATAACTCTCTCCTTGAGGAAAGATGTTCCATTCAACTCAGTCAACTGTGTCACTTTTTCAAACTGCAGAGGGTTAAGGTCAATCCTATTGCTTTGTGGTGTGAGGGGGACCTCTGAGAAACAGACTGATTTTTGTTTGTTTGTTTTTCATTCACGCTTGGTGGCTGAGGTTGTCACACTTTCTGCTGCTCTACCTTGAGGATGCTGTGAGGTCAGTAAATACAACAGCCTTTTGAGGGTACAGCAGGGACATTTGGCTATAATGAGCAGCCTGATGCTGCCAATCAGTGCTGACTCTTTAGTGGCAATCTCTGTCAAACAGCTAGTTAGCAATGCTGCTTTTTTTTCTTCTCTTTCTTCTGCTGCTGCCTGCAGTGACTCACTCTCAGGCTTCTGTGTTTCCATTTTGAGGATGTCTTTGTCCCAGTAAAGCTTGGTTTTCAAGACATACCTTGCAGCCAGAACCTCCCAGAAGAGGTGGTGTGGGTGTGCACAGCACCAGAAAAGACCCCCCATAAGAAATGCTTGATTGAAAACCCTATACTCTGTGCTGGTACTGGTGCAAGGCCCATCTTGGAATCACCAATTCAACTAGAAGAGCAAAAGGGCCTTCCAGAAAGCACACACTGAGATGAGTAGTTTGATCAGGGACGGCACAGCCTGCTCTAAATGAAATGCAAGATGGTAGGAAATAAAGAAGTTTAATGAACACTGACTTGAGGGAAGCACAAACCAAAACCTTAGAATAATGTGAACTTTTGGTGGACAGTTTGTTCCCAGGAAACGATAGGGTGTTTTGCAAAAGATTCTTGCAAAGTTCTGAGAAACTCTGACATTTGCATTATTTGGAGCAGACCTCTGAAACTCAGCAGGGAGAAAGCCCTCAGGCTATAGAAATGACTTTTCTTTACCCCCGTAAAACTTTTACCCAGGTTCAGGCAAGCTGTAAGCTCTTAAGAATCATCATTTCTTTTGTCCTGTGTACACTCCTCAGGCAAATTTTAGCAGCATGCTCAAGTAATAACTGAACACCTTAGGAGAAAAAGACTTTAGAAATAACAATTCCTTTTAAACCTATTTTGAAAGCGTATTACTCAAGTTGAGTAGTGTGGAGTAGCAAATGCCATATCTACCTAGGAAGCCTCAATTCTCTCTAAACGTACAAATACACAGGTAGTTTCTTAACAGCAGGGCTCACTTGAGGTGCTTGCTCTTATGAAACATTTTAAGTGGGGGGAGGATGACTCAGACTCACTGTAATGGGAATATCCTTCTGGTTTTCCTTCTGAATTCATAATCCTTGCTGGATAGGACTCATTCTGATACCAGATACTTAAATTTTTCATTCAGAAAGTGGGGAAAGTGTGGGATCAGGCATTTGAAGCTGTCCTAGAACTGTGGCCTGCCTTACATTTCCTAGATCCATACTACGCTTTTGACTTCTCATATTTTCCAACCAGCAAACGCAATGCGACATTGCAAGGATTTGAGGATCTTGCTGGAGATCTTTCCTTATCAAAAAGAAAAGAAATTTGAGATTTAAAAAAAATAAAAATCTAAGCTACCGTCTGGATTTGATGTTTGTCACGATAGCACTCCTCTGAAGCTAGGAAATGCTACTTTCCAGAAGGAAAAGGGAGATCTCTTACGACACAGATCTTGTTCTAGTTATTTACAGTGCCCTAAGGAAATGCTAAGAGTATTCAAGAATGTAGCGTCTGTATTATAAATACTGTAGAACTTACTTTTCAAGAGCAGTTAGATGAAGTGCAGCGTCACCAGACGCTTTAATTTTGCTGCCTTTTCCTGTTGGAGAAAACTGAAAAAATCTTCATTGAACTGAAGGCACTGGAAAATGGACAGCAATATACTTTGGAGGATCATGACCTCAAGACATAGAGCAATTATTTCACAACAGAGAGTATAAGCTGGATCATTTAAGCCATCTTCCCCTAACAGTACTAGAGACTTGGTGTCAGGATTTGACTGCAAGTAGAAAAGTTGTTGTTATTTTCATATATAAAAAACAGTTTTCTGGATTCATTTCCCAAGCTTCTGAGGAAGTGAGAGGCACAGCCAAATTCAGCTCAACTGTAAAGCAATGTTGAATTCAGATTGGGCTGCAATGATTTTTTTCCTGATAACAGTTGCCCATTTAATGTTTTAAATACAATTTTTTTCCACAATAATGAATGAGCACTCCTATTACTTCTAGCTGAGAACTATCTGTAACTTACTGATGTTTCTTATTTTTATAAAAACCCATTTTAGTGTGTTATTTCTCTCAACAAATTTCTGCTCTTCTACCTGTGCAGATGTTTTTTATAAGATCTGTGGACATCTTCCAGGAAGTGACACTGTCTAACAATCACAGAATCATAGAATGGTTTGGGCTAGAAGGGACCTTTAAGATCACCTAGTTCCAACACCCCTGCTATAGGCAGGGACATCTCCCACTAGACCAGGTTGCTTGATACCCCATCCATCCTGGCTTTGAATGCTTCCAGGAGGCATCCACAGCCTGGCTGGACAAACTGTTCCAGTGTTTCACCATCCTCACAGCGCAGAATTTCTTCCTGGTATCTAGTCTAAATCTACCCTCTTCCATTTTAAAGCCATTTCTCCTCATCCTGTTGTTATAAAAACTCCCTCCCCAGGCCAAAATCAATGTAAATGTACGTTTTTGCCATAAAAAGAGGTGAGGTTATCACAGATGCAAGTACAGGATGAAGTAAACCATAGTTTCAGTAATTTTCATCTCTTTGCATCTCTTCTGTCTACATAACCTCTGAGGAGTTGTGTAAGCCTTATGGTTTGCCAGCTTCCTCAGCCACCAGGCATCATCAAAATCGGTGCTTCATGCAATAGTCTTGAGCACATGGTGTTGTTTTTGGAGGTAACTACTCTCCAAAGCCATCTCACCTTACATGGTGTTCAAAGGAAATCAAGTCGTATCTTTTGGCAGCCCTGAGTTTTCATTTCTGTCCTTGGGCTGGCTGAGAACTGGTTTGAATCCCTGAATACTTTGAAGCAGCCGTGGCCAGAAGGCACCTGAAAGGTTGGCAAAAAGCCCCTCTTTCTGGCCAGGTTCCCCTCTTGAAAAATGTAGTGTGTCCTGCTGAGCCCAATGCTTGCTTGCATTTTCCCTTTGTAGTTCTAGTAGCCATATAAGCTGACTTTCTACCTGGCCTCTGTGGCCTTACTGGGGTATGACTGTTTACGCTCTTATGTGCTGGGAAAAGGTCGTACTGGATATAGGTTGCTTGCAAAATGCTAAAACAGCCATTAGCAGAAACAATACTGAATATGCATATATTTTTTGCAAATTAGGAATCTTCCCATCCCCTTCCTTCCTTTATTTTTCCTCAGTGGTATGGCTTGGAAAGTCAGCCAGTATATACCTGGCCTTATTTCAGTTTCTTTGTGATCATCTTCAATTAAGCTGCTGTTTCTTCAGTTCAATTCTATATTACTGCAATGTAAATGGGAGAGGAAAATATGAGTTTTACAAAGTATTTAGGGATGTACATTCTGAATAATGAGTTATAATATGGGCAGGGGCTTATTCTTGAGTTCAAAAGTTTTATGTGTGGCTTGGGTTGAAATTTGAAGTGTCCAGAGAGCCATGCTTGCTTCTGTGTTCTGCATTTGGACCTGTAAAGCACCTCACTAGGTAAAGTCATCTAGGTAAAATTCATCTCAAAAAGGTACTTTGCTATAAATTTTGAAGATAGCCATGCCGAGAACATTTGCTGTCTCCAGCAGGTGGTGACTGGAATAGCCTCTCCCTGTATCTCTAAGCCCTTGAACAGTGTAAATACAGCCATAGTGACACAGAATTGGTAAAACGATCAAGAAATACACTTGGTGTTACAGCCTGGTCTTTGCATCACTGGACCAGATCATGGGAAATGTTCAAATGTTGCCTGGATGTGGTCTTGGGTTCTGCATGGTCCTGATTGAACAGGAGACTTGGATAGAATCAGGGTGATCTTCAGACCTTCCAGCCTCCAGATGTCCCTTCCAACTTCAACCATTCTGTGATTCTGAGATCCAAGAAAGAGGACTTCAAGTTAGGGTGCAGAGAAAAGTACAATCTGTGAGGTTCAGAATTCTGAGGTGAGGTTTGGAGCAAATACTTTAGCAGTGCCACACTTTGATTTCAATTGCACATGTTATTTATTCTCTTCTTGGGGCGCAAGTGAGCATCAGTGAGCTTTTTGCAAAGACTGCAAATGCTTCAACTCTCTTGAAAACTGAAATCTGGATTATGAAAAAGATATTTACAGTTTAATATTGAAACACAAATTGGCAAAACATGGAAGTTGTTTTCCTTCAGGAAATTGCATATTGTTTTCAGCATAAAACTTTGTGTATAAGTGTCCTCTGATGAAGTTTCATTTTGAGGATAGGACAGAGAATGAATTAATTGATTTTCAAGGAATCAAAAAGGACAGTTATTTTCAAAGTCACATACAATATACTGTATGTGCATTGCATAAGCATTTGTTTTTTCTCAAAATGAGACATTTCAATTGATGTGGAAGAAATATTTACTAAAAATGTTCCGTATTGGACCAACTACTTTTTTTTTTTTTTTTAATATCTAAAAGAAAGCAAATTTAGAAATATGAGCTTTCTACAAACAAAGGAAAGTATGAATTTCAGTGTTTTGTGCTGAAATCCTTATTGCACTCAGGATAAATCATTGTTTGAAAAAGCAAATCTTTTTCAGACATATCTTTAGGCATACGTTCTGCCTTTGGAGTTTTCAGTATAACAGTTTCTCTATCATTCACTCACTATATCATATAATTAAGATATTCTATGATTGTTATTGAACTGCCATCAATGCATGTTTCCACGTTATCCCCAAATCCATCTTTTCTTTTTCTTCAATAGTCAACAATTCTCTAAAGTAGCAGTTCTGACTCCCCTATACCCTCAATTCCATTTTGCCAAACGCAAGACAAAAAGATAGCCTTTGTTAAAAAGTTTAATGTTCTTAATTAGTAGAATTGTCAGACTAATTAGAATACCAATTAGAATTGGCAGGGCTATCGTTAATTTAGAAGTGCTGTGGTCTAGTGTTAATCACTATTAAACGTTATAGTTTGTGAAAGAGAGGGAGCAAGGAGATGAATGCACACGCATGCAACCTCCCTCCCCTCCCATTTCAAATGTTAAGGGTCCATAATCATAATGATCTGTGCTGTCAATGTGTACTTAGGGACTGTTGAATCCATGGAGACGTTGATGCAAAGTTAACAACTGTTTACGCACAATAGTAGCATTTCCAAATAAGAACTGAACTTCTCCATGAGTACTGCTACTAAAGTGGCAAAATCCCATCAGTGGCTGGAAAAGATGCTTGGGTACTCAGACTCTTTATCAGAAACGTGCAAAGAAATCCATTTACTTTTGGTACTGTTAAAATTGCTTGGAATATCGTACAGCACATGGCACATAAAGATCTTTCAGCACTGTACAAAGTGAAATCAAGCTTTGGCACCTACTGGGTCAGTAAGTTCATAGCAGCATTTCATAGCCAGAGCTATCACTCAAATTCCCACAGTCAGTCAGACATTGAATGGGAAATATGCTGAGAGCTCAGCAACTTTCATTCTTCAGATCTTACCCTCACACACATCTGCCCTTCCCATCGACCTAATTCTAACTTCTAAGAAAAGAGAAGAGAGAAACAATTTTATTCTTCAATCTCAAATGAAAATAAGGATACTTCTATTCAAGCTACGTACTTACAACATCTGTTCCTGGCTGAAACCATACGAGACAAGTTCCCAAAGGTGAATACTGCAAATATTGCTGTGAAGTCCATGAGCACCACTATCCTCACACAGAATCCAATTTATATCCTCAAATACTTAGAAAAAAAAGAGAGTTAAGGTGGCTAGAGTAGCACACAACAGTCTGATGTGAGCAAGTCCCAAGCACTAACATTACTTTGCAATTTGATTTTTTTTTCCATCTGGTATGAATTGCCTCCTGAAATCTCTTACTGGTCATTGAGGTAAAAGTGATGGTGCTGATTATTATTTACCTGAGGCAGTGGTGGCATGAGCTAGTAGAGGATGGACAGAAAGCATGGTAGAAAAAAACAAGGTCAGTGAAACTGTTCTCTGTGGTTTAATGCTGTGTTGGTAATGTCACACAGCATTAAACATTTTTCTGTCCCTCTCTAGCCTGATTTAGCTTAAGAATCTCTCTGTTTACAGTACAGCTTGTCCACAGTTTGATCAAACACATCCAAACTCACTCATGCTGCCTTTTCTATTGCAGAGAAACCTATAACTCAGTTTCAGAGAATTCAAATGTTTAAATTGCAACTTGTTTATGGTCAAGAAGCTGTTGCCTTGCTCCAGTTGTATCTTGCACACTAAGGCTTTATTTTACCTCTGTTTATGTAAAGCTACAGTAGAATACGACAAGTAAATGTGTCTTGGCTCTTGCAAAAATAAATGTGAATTTGTGTGCTTTCTATTAAAAAAAAGAGAGAGAGATTTAAGAACCAGACACAAAATTATCCTGAATAGTTCCTATGTTTTTACTTCACGAAACTAAATTTTGTTCCTGGATCAGTAAATCTTTAAAAAAAGGAAAAAATAAAAATAAAAATTAAGATATGGTAAACAAAACAATGCAAAAAGATGACTTGACTAGAAGTCAGCATTTTAATTCAGTTTTCTTCCCTAAGTAGGTTGAGTAGTGATTATTAAAGAACTGCACACAGTACTTTTCCTCTTTGCTCTTTACATTACAAGCTAATTTACATGAGAAATTTAAAGAAGAACTAAATATAGGTAATTGGCTTGCAAGAAAAAGCAGCATTTTCCTTCCAAAACAAAGTGTTTCGAACATGTAACAACTCTCCTCAAACTGTAGTTGTCATTTTTAAGGGATTTTTATTGGCTGAGGGTCTTTTTTTCTTTAAGCACTACTACCCTCATTTCAAGCCTGTGGTTTGAATGTGCCTAAACACTATGAACAGGCCAACTTACTTGAGACCCTATACATTTAAAATCCTGCCTGAAGTTTACTCCAAATTCACCAGTCCCACTTTCAGCAAGACTTTTTAGAATTGGTGAAGGAAAAATGATTTCTGTCATCTTCGGCTGCTACAACCTACGTTCTCAGCATCCTGTTTTATGCCATATTTTCAGGACTTTGGCACTTAGTCATACAGAGCCCCAGATATTATTATTTTTGTTTTGTCTTGGCAGACGCGTGCATACACGGTGATGCTAAGAATGATAGTAGGGGCTTTTCACTGAGCTCAGCTCCAGGTGGGATTCGCTCACACCATGTCAGACACATGATGAATAATAACCCTGCATTACACATGAAGTTGTGCAAAGACTCATGTACCCTCAGCTTCCTCTTCAGCTGCTGTCTAAGTGAAAGCCACAGGTCTAAGCTTGTTTTTAGAGAACAGAAAGAGTCAACTTCATCTTCTGGCTATCCACGCTAGGTGCAATGAGATATTGCACTAATTTTGTGTGTGTTAGGTAACCTGCTTGGGATGGACAGTTTTCTTTCCATGGCTGACGCTGGATGAATATAATTCCATGGTAAGCTTTGTAGGCTCAGGACCAGACTTGGTTGGAAATCTTTTGCCAGATGCTAAAGCAGTTCACAAAAGTCAGATGTTTTGTGGGCACACATCATTGTTTGTGAAACTTGTCAATTTTCTGGTCAGAAAGTCAAAATCACTCCTCCTTGAGGTTAGTAAGTCACAACAGGAGTAATCTTTCTGCTGGACAGAACCAAAATGTATATTCCTCTAGTCAGTTGCATGTTTATGTGTCTTGTTAAGTTCTTTATGGATTTTGTTCTGTGGCCGTAATTTGTTTTCCAAATTGTGGGTGCACTGTAATCCTGGCTCTGAATGACCATTCCTTGGTAACAAGCTATGCAGCCTAGGCAGAGAGCCTGGTTTGCAGGGGAGATCATGCTCCTGAGGAAAACTCCCACAGTGTGAATTGTTTTCAGAGAAGCAGGCGTTTTTCTGTTTTAAGTGTCTGGCAATGAGCTGTTGTTTCCCACTTTGTACATCAAAGCTGAAAAGGTTCGGTTTATGAAACTTAAATGTGGGCTTTTTTTTTTCAGTTGAAAATACAGTAGGGGGTATATCAAACAAATGTTGCAACCTTTCATCATGGCTGGGATTGAAAACAAACACTGAAATTTTGGGAGAATTCACTAGGAGAATACTCTGGCTTTGGTTTAGCTTTAACTAGCTCAAGGTGCTTTGCAATCACAACTCCTTTTTAACCTCTCACGCAGTGGGATCAGCATCTCTGCCTAGTGAAGTATGCCCAAACGAAGGTGATCTTCAAAGTGCAATCAGAGGGAGCAAGGCTGACATTTTGCCTAAGGTGGGGATGTGTTGGATGAGTTCCACCTTTGTGACCTGCACTGGTGGAAGGCCCTGACCCTGATACACTGATCTGCTTCACACCCTTCACACCTCGGTAGGCTCCTTTGATTCTAGGACAGTACAAAAATTTCCCTTTGCAGCTCAGTGTGTTTGTGTTTCCCCATGCAACTGCCTTCTCTGAGTTACAGCAGAGATGCTGCAGTGATGTGGGAACAGAGAGGGAGGAATCACTCCCTTCTTTCAGAATAGATGAGCAGCAATCTCGACTTGCTTCTCTGGGTAACATACCACTTGGGTAAGAAGGCATCCTTGTGCTTCAGAGTGCCTGGAGGCAAAGAACTGTGGTTGTGGATCTCTGGTACAGACAAATGATTTTTGCATTTTACTGCTATTTCCCCAATTGTTGTTTTTATTTTTTGCTTAGGTGGTTTGCAGTTACCATGCTTATTCATTCTATTGTTTGCCTTTAGGGCTTCTCTGTGCGTTTCTCCACCATTAGTCCATTCATTTTTTTTTTCCCCCAGTGATTTTATATGTAATCTTAATTTTAATCTAGACAGTTAGTTGTCCTCTTGTCCATTGTACATGCAATTGTTTCTAAAGAGATGAACAATATTAATTAATTTCAGTTTGACACAAAAGACCTTGTATATCATGCCATCACTTTTACACAAGTGATCAAGTTTTCCTTATCATCTGTATTTCCTATTTGATTAGATCTCATATTTCTTTTCTGGCGATAGTTTTTGCCAAAGAGAGACCCCTAAAATGTGTACATGAAGGTTAAAAAGAGATTACCCTTGTGAAGTCTCAGCCTGTTCTCTAACAGTTGCTGAATTCTGTGAGCCCTGAAGCATGACCCAAAAACGTTATTGTAATTAATTATGGTAACTCTGATATGCATATCAATTCCTTTTGCAAACATACATTTCTGAATGCCTCTTCTTGTGACAAGGAGCTCTCCAGACTAAGTACATACAAAATACAGTCCATCAAGGGTGCTTTATTTATTTTTTCTTTTAAATTTCTTGCTGTGTACGAGCAGATCAGTCACATTTCAGATCAAGTGAAACAGCAAGGCTTTAGCTGTCCTATTGCCTTATCTTCTAGCACAGAGCATTTTTTCCCCCTCAATTTAAAATAAGCAGGACCCTGTTCTGAATCTATCACAATCCCTGATGAATTTCTGGCAACGGTTCCTACACTACCATAAGGTTTCCCACTTTGATGCTCTTCCTCCAGACATCACTGAGTCAGGGTGCAACTGAAGGCAAGGGTACAAATTAGCTCAGTGCTCTGCACTGGGGTCACCAGTCCCTCCCTCAGGAAGAAATGGGGTTCTTTCACACTTAAGAACAAAATGCAAAATTGAAAAAAAAAAAAAAAAAATCATGCTGGAAAGTGTTGCCCTGGTGCTGTGCATTTGGAAAGCATTCACTTGAAGGCAGCAGGAAGACTCTAAGCAGTGCCATCCTACACCACAGCAGAGCAAAGGAAGGGGCCGTGGCTGCAGTACACGTTCCTTCCTCGCTCTCATTCAATTCATTTTAAATATGGCACTAATAAATAGTGAATAATATATAGCAAAATGCTAACAGAAGTCAATAGCGAGTACACTGGTTTACTTGCCAACAAAAAAACAAAAGTGAAAATGTTAACATGTGAATGCTGTTCCCTGTATGAAGAAGTGCCATGTTCCAAGCATAAGTGCAAACTAAAACCCCGTTTGTGTGAATGCCTAATTATAAGGGTGAAAACACTGTCAATCTTAGCACTCATCTGGGTTTCATCTTGGTTGCCAAATGGGTCTTGCAGTCCTATATATTAAGAAAAGTCTTAATTTCACAACCCTGACAGGAGAATAAATATCAGCCAGAAGTATGTGGAAAGGAATAAACATAGACTACCATGCTGGAATTTTTATTAGCATTGCTTTTTTTCTGGCTATATGTAAGTCTTATGAATCAAGACAATATTCGTCAGCAGTAAGTATTGACTGA
Organism: Lagopus muta; assembly: GCF_023343835.1. Taxonomy (NCBI): domain Eukaryota; kingdom Metazoa; phylum Chordata; class Aves; order Galliformes; family Phasianidae; genus Lagopus; species Lagopus muta. Next base: position 47,683,552 of record NC_064439.1, on the reverse strand, counting down.
AATTTCTTGGCAATTTTATGAGCACGATCAAAAAAAAAACCACCAAAAGATAATTCTGTTCACAGTGCCTGGAGTGAGGAAGCCCAATGCAATTTGCAAAAGACGCATGTGCTGCTAAAGCTTTCTAATTGAAGCCAGCCCATCAAAGGATCCAAAGACTCTGTCAAATGTCACAAGTTATATCTTATGTTCCAATGCAATTATGATTTAAATGTAATTATTTAAAGAACACCACAGACAGTAAGAACAAAGTCCCATCACCTTCTCATATCTATTTATTATTAAAGAGTTACCCGTGGAGTTGGGTCAAAATCTTCACATATTAATCTCTGAAAATTTTGTAGGGTTGTGGGGGGAAAAAAAAAAAGAAAACGAATAAAACGAAAACAACAAAACCTGTTTTTTTTTAATACCAGGCAAAACTGATGGCAGGTGGTGAGAAGCTGTAATGTGCAATAAACAATTTGGATCTCAGGTGAACCCAGGATCCTGTAAACTTAGAAAAAGCACAAAGGCAGTTGCCTTTTAAATAAATATTTTAATTTGCATGATGTTAAAAGGGAAAACCATTAGTTCACTTGATTATTTTAACCAAAGGTGGAAACTTTTTGTAAGCAAATTTTTGTTTGTGTTCCAAAAATTGCCTGGTCAACATGAGTTGTTTCAGTTTTTTTTTTTTACTTCCTCTGGTTCCCAGTCACTGGGCTCAGATTAGCAGTTCAACAGCAATTTATTCCTGCGTTCGGATAAGGAGGGTAAATAAATAAAAAGGAAGTAATCCTTTTCCATACTATAAAAAAAAAATAGCTCAAGTTCTAGTTAAACATATCGTGATAAAGACCTTTGGAATTTAATTACCTGCCAGACATTTATTGATTCAGTTTAAACACAGCAATTTAAAGCATAAAGCAAAACCTTTGCTCATGTTTTTTCTTTCCTATTATTTCAGAAGAGACTTTGCATGTCTGAATCTCCTAACTACATAGAAGAACAGCACTGCTGACTTTTCTAACATCTTTTTCTGGCTTTTAGCCTGTTTGTATGAGATTATCACACCTGATCACATTTAAACTCTCAAGAAAGCGCACTATAAAAGTAATTGTAAAAACAATTTCTTGTAGCAGTGGAAAATAAGAAAGTAGAGGATGAGAAAAACTTCTGAGGGCTGTGGTAGATACTGCATTTCTGCTTAGCCTTAGTTTGTGTGAGATGAGATGACGCACCTTCCTTAATGCTTTTCCAAACCTCTTAGAAAAGAGTTTGGCTCCTGGGATGCTTGGGCTGAACTGTGCACTGTAGCTTTGCTGTGGATTAGTGTAACTTCATATGAATTACTCCACCAGCAGGAGGGCAATGATGTGAGCATCCCTTTGCCCAGGCTGTGCTGGGGAGTTAGGGAGCAGCGGCACTGGCAGCAGACACCAAACTCCCCTTGGTTGAAGTGGATCGTTGCCAAAGTACAGTTCAAGGCCATGAAAAGGCTCTGCAAGAGTCCCTTCTTAGGGCACTTTTCCTTCTTCTCGGCAACCCGTTCAGATTTGAGCCAGTGGAGGAATGAAGTGTATGTACTCAGAAGGGCTTTAGCAGACCTGGCTTTCTGGAATTTATAAGCAAGTTCTAGCAGCTCATTCAGGTAGAGCAAACCAAGCACTTTTCTCCAGATTATCTTTCATGTATGTATAAACAGCATTTGCTGCAAAATGTGTGAACTACAGAGCTCAGAGTCACAGCCTGCAGCACAGCAAACTGGCTTTTCCTGGAGCTCATAATGTGATAATTAAATTGCTAACAGGCACCTTAGTGATGGCATTTGCTGAAGATGTGAAAGCCTTCTTACAATCATACCTTTCTGTAGGGAACTCATCAGTAGAAGCAGAGCTATCAGAATAGATTTTTTTTTAATATATTTTCTTCAATGAGTACATTAAATTTTTATGTGGAGTGAAATGGTACAGGACGTGTTTCCCTTCCACTGCACAATGATTTATTACCCCAAAAAGACCGCAGAACTAATTAGCAGAGTAATTAATTAATATAAATTTGCATATTTGCATTTGCAATTAGTGCAGCCGACTGATTAGTCTGAAAATGGGAAGTTTGACTCATTAGATGTTAGTGTCTGCTGGACCGGAAAGCGGCTGCCAGATGAGGCGAAAAAGCATAGAATAAGCACAAGTGTGCGCGCGTGCGCAAGCTCGTCATGTCTTTTGTTGGAAGAATGGAGAGCAAATATGTGGACCAAGATACTAAGACTGCTATTTAAAAAAACAAACAAAAAAAAAAAACAAAAAAAAAAAAATAAGAACAAGAAAAAAAAAAACAAACAAGCTTAATCTTTTTTAAAATTATTATTATTTTAAACTATTTTTCCCGCTAGCTTCCTTCCTGCAATGAGCCACTGCAACCATGAAACCCAGTAGTGCTTCTAACAGTGAAGTCTTACAGGTAAAGTAGCTGCAGATCTCCTGATTTAGGTGTGGAAGGGGAGCTGTAAAGAGTCTCCTTGCTATATGATAAATGGGACAGGGATGTTTCTCCTCATTCTACTGACTAACCAATTGCTAATGTTGGAAACTCAAACTCAGTGGAGCCCATAAAAAATCCAGGGTAACAGATTAGCTTTCCAGCTTGTGCTGTGCTGTGGTATTTTCCTCCTTGGGCACTCCTGTAAGTGTGCCTTGGATATATCTCAACAGTCCTGCTCTGTGTTCCCGGATTGTGTGTAATGCACATACAAGGGGAAAGTAATTCCCACAAGTTTTTGTGACATTTGGAAAAATACTGAAGAGAGGTATGTCCATCTGTGGGGCCATAGATCCAAATGCCATAACGTCTGTAGGATGCTTACTAATGCTCTTCTCAAAATGGTAGAGCAGAATAGAGATAATTTTCACGTGGAATCTGCGGAGGATGCCCTGTGACATCTTGCACTGCTCTCTGGGCTACAGTTGAGGGAATGCTCCTGTACTCCTTCAGCAAAACAAGAGAACGGGGATAGGATATTATGAGGTGCTGGCCCCAAGACAGCTCTCATACAGATACAATACAAATTTTGACATCTGTTTGGTTGTTGCCGAAGATTCCATCACTGGTTTGTGGTATTTACATCATGATGGAGTTCAAGCAGCTTCCCCTAGTTCTCATGCTGTACCATAGCACAGCCTTGGAAAAGTCACTTCAGTCCTTTCTATTTTTTTTTAATTATTATTTTTTTTGTACCAACCTCAGAAGTTTAGCTACAGCAATTAAAGTCATAGCACAAGTTATATTTGTAATGAAGTGTTTTTAAATTCTGTTCAAAGAATGAGTTTAAGCTAACATATACTTTGTAGGTAGAAACTCTGTTTCCTATGGGATTCTGTTGGTATACCTTCATTAGACTGTAAAATCTAAGTGTAAACTAGGCCTGAGTCAAAAGGAATATCTTATAAACTTGTATCTATTCATTTCTGTGAGATTCACAGGTGCTGATTAGCTATCAAGATGCCCTTGACATATTAAATAAATGCAAGATAACTAAAAATGTAATCATCCCTATGAAATGAGTAAATCCCTGTATTTCCTTTATATATCTACAGCCAGGTGCAGTAATTTGTTGTTATAAGGAATGTGTGGGGATTACAAAAAAAAAAACCAAACCAAAACAACAACAACAAAAAAACCTTTTTAAAAAATTATATAAGTAAGTAAGTTTTAATTCTACATTTAACTCAAAAATTAGGAATACGTTACAACTCCATTTGAAAATAAGTGCAACATGAACAAATATGATTTTCTAGTAATACTATATCTGTTAGATCTATGTTAGATCTATGTTAGATCTATGTTAGATCTATGTTAGATCTATGTTAATATGAAAGGATTTGTGAATAAGGATCTGTCATAAGAACTAATATGGGTAAATGATGTTATTTAAAATATTTTTTAATTACTGCAGGAGACTATATAGATTTTACAGTTACTTTTTTCTGATAAGAATACTTTTCACATATTTAGTCACAGTCATCTGCATTAGGAGAAAATATTTTTAAACAAAGATATCTCCTTCACAAATATCACCCTCAGGTAAAAACTGAACAGTAATCTGTAGGACCATGCAACCAAAGCTGCTTGACTAAAGTCACGCTTGATATGCACACAGATATCCAAACACTCTTTGGACTTGAAGAGGTAAATTTGTTCCTACTACTCTTTTCAGCACCCCGCTCCCGCTGAGCTCTCCATCTGCATCGTTAAGGTCCTGAACTCTAAAAACCCAGCCTCGTAGGCGGGTGTCATTTTGGAGATGGATGAACTTACCTCTATGATGTGGCTGTGACCTGGAAGCCACGGCACCATGTTACTTAGGTGTTGGTCCTGACATAAGAGAGCTGATTCTCTGCACCCCATGCATGCAGCCATCCTCCTTGCAGGTTAGTACCACTTGGTATTCACGAGCCAAAAGCGCGGGCAGATGCACAGCTCTACATGCCTGTAAGCTCCCAAGTCACCAAGCTGTTCTTTTAATTTTAGACAGCTGTGAATTTGCTTTTGGATCTAGATGGAAATATCACCTTCCATATTTACAGCTCTTTGTTCTGACATTGTCTCCAATTCCGGCCATTGAAACTGTGTTAAAAGAAACCAATACTGTGCCCGTTTAAGACTATTTTCCTCTCTGAAATTCTCAGACTCTACAACTGAGAAGCTTTTCACTTTTTTCTTAAACTTCCCCATGCAAAATAGCAAAACAGTCTGTTTTCACAAGGTCCAAATGCTTCATTTCAGCTTTATCGAAGAGTTGCATTTGGATAAGGCTTTTTGATTCCAGCCACAAAGTAAACTATTTTGCAAAAGCATGACGCACAAGCAAACAGAAAAGTACAGGGTGTACGGTGCCTGCAGTTGGAGAGCACCCCCAAAGAGAATAGAGCAGCAGCAGTGACACAGCACTCTTCTTGGCTACCGTACAGCACAAAGGATCACAATGCAGCTAGCTTCCTAGGTCTAATTAGCTGCATGGGGCCAAAGAAAAAAAACCTGTGACATTCAAAACTGATATGGGAGAAAAAGTAATCCGTATTTGTGAGACAGAAGATGGACAAAAGCCAGCTTCCAATTGGATTCTGACACTGCCTGTATCGGTAAGACTAGCAAAATATGGAGGTCTTCCTCCCGAAGAACTGGAGAAACACAGACTGGATATAGGTGCAAAGGGAATGATTAGAAGCTCTGTTTCTATGTGTTTAACATGTTAACAAATCAGTCCTAACAAAGAAAATCATTTCATTTGATTTAAAAACAAAAACAAGCAAAAAAAAAAAAATAAAAAATAAAAAAAACAAACCACCTTGATATCTGTGTAGGCCATTTCACAACAGTGAAAGTAAAATGGGATTTTTCTAATAGCTAAGAATTTTTTTGCCTGCAGGTATGGGCTTTACTCTGTGAACAGCCAAAAGAAGCCACTTCCGAAGGCTGTTCAGGTATTTCAGCAGCTGCTTCTACAGGTGAGGCTTAAGGAGGCAAAAGAATTTCAGCGTCTGAAACAAGAGCATGATTTAAAGGTAGCCAAATATCTAAAATGGGTACAACAGGAAAGAAAATGGCAGTCTGTGCTGTCTTGTGCTATAGGATATTATTTCTCAGAACTCTGTAAGATACTCTGAATATAATCTGTCTGTTCTGGGAAAGGCAGGTGAGGCTGGAAGAGGAGATGAGCAGCCACAACATTTGGTAGGAAACACCTGCTGGCCTGTTATCAGCACATGAGATTTCCTGGGAAAAGTGTGCGTGAAACATGAATGTTGACAGGAGGTGAAAACATATATGACAACTTAGAGGTATGTGACTGAACCAAGAGGGAATACCGCCACTCAGATGAAATTCAGGAAGCATAAACTAAACCTGGATCACAACAGAATGTAAATGACTGCATAGCAAATGAAGGACTTCAGTCAAGAGATATCATGACTGAAGTGAATCCTGTAAAACAACCTCCTCTAATAAACTGGAAGCGGTGTGTTGGGTGACTACTTACCTGCTTATGTTGGGTACCAAAGACTGCAGAATTCACAGGGCATCCATAACAGCCAGGAAGGGGCAGCAATCTGGAACTTGATGGATGCTGTTGCCTTAGGAAAGAAATAAAATACTTCATGAAAACAAGGGAAGTCTCACCGTAAGGAGGTGCTTTGCAAGCAGCAGTTGGAACAGTGCTACTACAAAAATCTCCACAATGCAAGCACTCGAGAGCACAGATGCCAAAACAGCAAAATGCTGTTCAGATGGAAAAACTGGACTGTTGCTGTTGTCTCTGGGTATCAAGAGCTTAATCAGCACATAGCTGTCCTCTTACCACTGAAACAGATCACAGGCTCCCAGAGGACGTTCTTGACAAATCTCCAGCATTTGCACAGCCAAGATCTCAGTGCAGCATTTTAAGTTTTGAAGGTACACCTTGGAAACACAATGAAAGCCCAGAAGAAAAAATCCTTTAGGAGTATTTTCTTGACTGCAGTTGTGTTGAACAGCACGTTGCAAAAGAGTAGGAAGAAGTAAAGGAGCAGACGTGCGGCAGCAGTGCTTACCAGGAGAGAAACAGAAAGTGATGAGATAATCTTCTGAAAGAAGGGATCATGTAAAGAGGGTGGTCTGTACATGAATTACTTCTTGCCCTAGATAGAAAATACAGTGGATTATGGGAAGCGCAGCAAGCTGAGTCCCAAGAAGACGCAGCCAGAGCCAGAATCATAGAATCAAAGAATCATAGAACGGCCTGGGTTGAAAATGATTATTAAGCTTCAACCTTCCTGCTAAGTTCAGGGTCGCCGACCAGCAGCCCAGGCTGCCCAGAGCCACATCCAGCCTGGCCTTGAATGCCTGCAGGGATGGGGCATCCACAGCCTCCTTGGGCAACCTGTGCCAGTGCCTCACCACCGTCTGAGCGAAAAACTTCCTCCTAATATCCAACCTAAACCTCCCCTGTCTCAGTTTAAAACCATTCCCCCTTGTCCTATCACTATCCAGAATACTCCTAGTAGAGACCTTCATATGGCACTATCCAATACATGATTTGGAAATGGAAACATATTCTCCCATTTCGGTATTAATGCAGTGACAATCCCATGCTAAGGAAGAAAAGACCGAGTTTGCTCCATGTTACAGGGCTACTGCTGTACATGCTGGACCTAGAAAAGTGAGGCAGCACCTGATCTTGTCTGATACAGAGGAAAAAACTGTATGATAGCAAGTGAAGCAAACAGACTCTTTTAGAAGTCATTTATATAAAAGCAAGACAGGTAGATACGGTATTACTACCAAAGTAATTGCTGACAGCAGAGAAGAAATTCTGCAGAAGGAATCTTAAAGATTTCTGAAGGCTAGGTGTCTGATGCACAAATGGTTAATGGTTTACATGCCATGCTCTCCCAGGGACAGTTAACCCCAAGGAGAAGCCAGACCAACCTCAGACTGTTACTGAGTGACTTCAACATACCAGATGAGGGTTTCCCCTGACAGACAACTATAAGCAAGACTCTGGCTGTGAAGACGCTGCCCATCTCATGGGCCAGTGCTATTGAGCTTAGCAAATCAGTACAGCTTTCTGACTGGAGGAATGAAGAGGAAATCCTTCTATGACTAAACACCAGAAGGTGGAAGAAAATCTCCATTCTAATAGAGGAAACCCCTATTGGACAGTACCGGGCTGATATGGTAGTCACCGAGCTGAAATGCAAAACATTCAGATAGAAAATGTAGCTATTGAGGTGAAGCTTCATGCTCCAGGGAATTACTAACACTAGTGCAGTTGCTTCAATCACGAAGACTCAGGCTGCTATGAAGAAACTGTGAATGAGATTGTTAGTAGCAATCACAGAAGCCCACTCTGAAGAGGAAAGAGAGAGCACGATGATAGCCCTCATAAGCACAATCAGCAGATGACTCTATCAGCATGTAGTCAGACACCCAGCTTTCTCTAACTACAAAACGATAGCCTTGTCTTCCAAGTTACAATCTACGCCAATGAGGAGAGACAGAGCACTCCTGAGTCTTTAAATTTGAGGCCTGGATTTGTCTTTCTCTGTAGGTTGCTATTTCATTTTGCTAACTGTGGAGGAAAGACCAAGGAATGCAGCTCTGTGGTGGCTCCGTAGGAAGCTGCCTCATGGTAGGTGTTGCAATAAATCTTTTTACCGTGACTTTGCATTCATAAAGCAATACTTGCACCAGACACTGAAGGAGTTTCCTGCTAAAAGTGAAGTAACAATCTCACCAAGCTTCACTGATTTCTTGGTGGAGAATGCCTTATGTTTATGCTGCCTTATGTCTATGCAGTGACAGCTGATGTCACTTTAATGAGGACAAGGTCTTCATGCATATGGGTGCTTAGATGGATTGCAGAGAGCAGGGGTCTTCTTGTGAAAAGCCTTATCAAATCAGCCGTTCTTTTCTGTCTTGTGTAAAATATTCATGTCTGCAAACAGCCTGAACGCAGCCAATGTCACGGAGACTAAAAGGAAAAAGCTGAAGTTACCTAAAATGGTGACCACTCTGCAGAAAACCACATTATCTTGACAATAAAATAGGGCACTCTACAGGTCCTGGCAGCTTACCCAGCCCAAGCACTTAGAAAGAGATTCATCAAAATGTCTTACTTACGCAAGTAGGTGTCTTCCTCACCCCAGGGAGAAGCATTTCAGTGGCCAGCCTTGCAGAGGGGTCATGGGAAATTTAATTAAAGGCTGAGACTGCAGTGTTTGGAGGAAAGGCTGCAATGAGTTCCCCAGCAACAACAGCCTTAAGCAGGGGACTTCCAGCAAAGGGGAAACCCCAAGAAATTTCCTTTTAACCACATCACCAAACAGCACAGTGCTTCATGAGACAAGGAAGGCATCTGAATGAAGACATGCTCAGAGAGAAGAGTGCAAGTAGCCAAGGCTCATGTATTTGGTGCCACTTACGCATCTTGTTCTCTCACAATTAGGGTTTGTTCTCATGGATATGCAGTATTGTGGTTTCCCTCTTGAACTGTCATCAGAGCCAGCAGATTTGAGACGAAGTATAGATGAATGTGTATTTTTCTTCCTGCTTGGTACATCTTGTTGCCTATATTACATGAATGAAGCACCAAATCTAGAGAGGACAGCATAACACATGTTGTTGTAGGTCTTTACACAAATAACTAATTTAATTAATCAAAAAAGCGAGAGTTTGAAAGATGTACTGTACATTTTTTTCCTCATGCCTCTTTCTTCTAAGAGAAAAAACGAAAGGAGCTGAAGAATCATTACATCCCACCAGTAAAATAAATTAACAAGACTTCTGTTATTCTGCCTCGTATTTTTACCCCTGTAGTGGCTGCAGATATTCACAGTGAACAGTTATTGTGCTGTGAAAGAAAATAACTTGCTTTACTTTAAAACAGCACAATTTAGAACATAGTGCAGCTACCCTACCTGAATATTGTGTTAGAAGGATGAACTGAGTTTCACAGGCACCTCACACCATCCACATCATGGGAGTGGTGCCTGCAGTTGTGTTGCTGAAGTTTGTTTTTCAGATCATAATCTCTACAGTCAAAAATATGGAGCTGTTTTGCAAACAACCTACAACATGACAAACCAAGTCTCAGTATGACTGCAACAGACAGCTGCGGTAAAGATATATTTATAAAGACAGTGAGATATGTCAGTAACAGCAGCATTTGATTCTTTATCTCCCATTCTCCCATGCTGGGGTGTTGTGGTGATATGGGATACTGAGGATGGGAGAAGAAAAAGGAAAAAATGGAAAAGAGGGAAGGGAAGGGAAGGGAAGGGAAGGGAAGGGAAGGGAAGGGAAGGGAAGGGAAGGGAAGGGAAGGGAAGGGAAGGGAAGGGAAGGGAAGGGAAGGGAAGGGAAGGGAAGGGAAAGAATAAAATCTCATCTTGAGATTTTATATATACTATGTGTATACTATATACACATTATAAATCTGAGGGTCTGTAATCTTTGATAAAGAAGAAGTAGGAATGGGAATTTCTTGAGAAGGTGCTTGGAGACCGCTTTTGGGAGCCAGGTGTGATAAAGAAGGATTAATAGCATAGACTTGCACTTCCTAAATCCCTCAAGGCTGACAGGAATATAAGGGAGCCTGAGAACAGGAATATAAGAATTGGAAGAGCCTGAGGCCCACTGACTCTAAATTAGGCAGAATTTTTTTTCACTGTTTGTGGTGGGTTTTTTAGTTTGCTTACTTTTTTAAATTTTGTTTTGTTGTCCATTAAAGACACAATTGTGATTGTTTTTGGGGGGGAAGGTTTGAGTGGCTTTTTATTTTATTTTATTTTATTACTTAAAAAGCAAACAAACAAACAAACAAACAAACAAAAACAAACAAAAAAAAACCCAACAACCTTTGTCTGTGTAGAAAACAGTTTAAGAAAAACCTGACATTAGATTTTGAAATATATCTGAAAGCTGATTTAAGGTGGATTGCTGTGGCTTAAGTCCTAGAAAGAAGCAGTCAGGGCATTTGCAGCTTACAGTTGCAAGATCTGAGCTCTGTTTACAGTCAGTGCAGAACAGGAGCAGCTGTGACTAAGCAGGTTGGTTGCCTGGAGAAGATGATCAGAACGTGATCCTCTGCAACTAGATGTTCTGAAATTAGTAAAAAAAAAAAAAAATTAATTAATAAAAAAAAAAAAGGAAAGCTCCATGAGATCTGCCAAATCAAACCAGACTAACTTCTTCAATCATTGATGTATTTTAGAAAAGTTACTACTAGTGTCTGTCCCAAACAGCAGGTGGGAATTGTGCAGAAAAGGTAGGAGAGCAGCTCGTGAATGGGGAGAAAGCTGACAGCTAGGTGGTGATTAAAGGGAAAAAGAAGTTTATCCTGGTGGCTTGGCTGTTTTCTTGCAGATAAACACTGTCACATCTTCCCAACTAAATGCAGTTAAGAGGCTCAATTTAAGGAACAGTGTATGAGTGATGCATAGTATAGAAAAAAATGTCTGAAATGTCTGTTAGATAAAAGAAAAAAAAGGTTATGTATTTAATATGTATTGAAAGTGAGCATCCCAGAATATGTCTGGGGGGTTTCTATTAGATTAGTGACATTAGTGAGTAGCATCTTAATAGTCTTCATTATCTTGTGCATATTTTTTGCACAAAAAAAATAGGTAGGACATATTGCACTTGTGTATCTGTTCTAGTTAGAACCATTTACAGCAGCAGGTTACAAAAGAACTGCAATATAATTCTAGTGAGTATTATTTTAAATGTATATGTCTGTATTTGCATATGCACAACATCCTCATTGCATGGGAAAAGACACAGCGAGGATGCACTGGCATTCCTGTGGATTTGAAGTATTTATTTAAACACACTCAGAGCCTGTGAGCCTTGAATTTATGAATAAGAGCTTCAGAATCTAAATCTCAGAGTTAGCTTGATTTAGACAGGAAGAAGAAACGTGCAAGTTTTCCAGAAAAATCATCATTGTTCTGGATGGCATAAGAGTCTCCAGTGTATCAGATTTGAGTCACAGCCACTGTACAAACAGCTGTTTCCCTTCACACATTCAGCCAAGTCACATACATGTTTTGAAGCACATTCTGTTCCTATATATGTGATTATTAAACCTGTCTGAACAGGGTCTAGGAGAACCTTCTTTTAACTATTAGAGACTCTGACCTTAAGCAGGCTCTGACCTTAAGCAGGCTCTGACCTTATGCATACCTTCACAAAGCAGTTGTCAGAGCAGACAGTGCAGACACTGTGTAGACTGTGTCTACGGTGTAGATGGTGTAGGAAAGCCAGTCTTGCTCACCAATCAAGCTGTGAGACCACTATAAATTGGACTCATTCCTTAACACATTGCCATCGGAGAGAGAGAGACTTTCTACTAGAGCTGTATGGACAGTTTACACACCTTATTGTGCTTGAGAACAAGGTCAATCGTGCAGGAACTACACAAGGCTTTGTTATGTACTACGTAAGACATGAACAGAATGGAAGAGTCTGAGGTCTATGTTGTTGAAAGTGTTCTCACTGTGAAGTTGGCTTTAAAATTTATTTACAAATCTGGTCCATTTTATTCATGGTCTTGCTTCTGAGTCTGATGTAATCATTCATTTTGTGAAACTAAGCTTTCAGAGACAAATATCAAATATTGTGAAACTTGCTGAAGCCATGATCTCTGGCAGTGCCACCTTTAAACTGACACTACAGTTTCATGTTCATACAAATGAAGTTTTATACACCATTATCAAGAAAACCTACCATCAAAAAGGCATAATCACTATTTTTCCTGTTTTGCACATTATTTCACATATGAATTTTGAAATGATATTATGTAATAAAATCCAGAGTCTAAAATCCTGGCTCGTACTGAAGTACATCTTTTTCCATCAACTGTTCCAGAAGAGTCAGACTTTAGATAGTAAAAGCCACTAAAACCAGTGTGAGGGAACGAGGATGAATTGTTTACCAGGTTAAGCCACTCCAGAACTTGAAGACCAGCTTATGTTGCCAAAGCTGAATGATTTAATTTTTCAATATTTTGGCAGAGCTTTGGTTATTTCCCATATGCCCAAGGCATGACGTTCAAGCCTAAAGGATTTGAGTAGACGATCCAATTGCGTCAATGTCAGTGGTGCATGAGAGGATCCTAAATTGCTAAGGAAATAAAGGCTGCTTGTGCAGGCTTTCTCCAATGCTAACTTCTGTGGTTCTGGGATAATTTTATTCAAATCTCGCAGTATGAGAAAAAAAAATCTGCCCTGGTAATTGAAACTTTACATCATGCAGTTTTTCATTTTAATATGTCAAATGTACACATTACAAGAAACTCTTGAAAAACCCAGACTGGAAAACCCCAGGCCAAACCATATACCTCTAGATTGAAACCAATTTAAATTCCAAGAATAAGTAGCTGACAAAGATAATTTTCATAGATTAACATTTTTCACCTGGGTTTTATATATCTGGAAGAAATATACACTGCATTGGTTATGCATTGATCAAACTTTTATTGTGCCAGCTGTACTTCATAGACCTGAAAAAGTGATTCAAGCAAAACAAAAGAGAACATAAAAGCACAACTATAATGGTTTTAAATCCCAAAGAGGCAATTACAAGTTTGATTCCAGTGATGCAGCTGGACTACATCGGAAAACTAAACACTTTACACATATTAAGTAGATATGAAGGCTATGACTAGGACTGTAAATAATAAATCCATCCTGCAGTTTTATTTGTAAAGTACAGCCCTTTTAATAAATTGGGAAAATACAGCAATAAAATTCACACTAATTCACGTGTAAAAGATAGTTTAACAAAACTGAGATATGTCAAAACAGATTTTTCTTTTTGAAAAAAACTAAATTGCAAATAACTAATCATTTAAATAATACAACTGGGACGTGGACTAAAATAATATTGCTACAAGAATGAATTCTTTAGCCTCTGTGCCAGGGTATAATACAGTGTTTTATATTCTGAATATTTCTCAGTCTGTTTTTATAAAGAAAAGTGTAGTAATTGTAGTACATAATCTTCATCTTTTCTCTGTGTGTTGAGGAGAAAAGTGAATGACAGGATAGCACAGCACGTAACAGGACACCTAAACAATAACACAAAGGTGTCCTGAACTTTAACAGCACTGTAGCACAGATAGTAGCTAGCTAGTGAGAGCAGAGCATTTAGGATCAAGCACCCATCTATATGTGTTTTATCCTCCTGTCACGGTGATGCTGAGTCACAGCCTGAAGCAATGATTGAGCACCTGGTGGGAAGGCAGGGCCAACCCAGGGGAGCTCAGGTGCATGCAATGTACTTGAGTAACCAGAGCTCATTTAAGGGTTGACAGTGGAGGTAAAGGCATTTGGCTTGAGATACCTGCCTACTTGAGGTCTTCTGATGGTAAGCAGGTATTTTTTTCCCCCTTTATTTCTGTATCTGTGGCTGTTGCATTTGGGTTTCAAATGGGCATCTATGCATAGATGGTACTGACTACAGGATACGTGTTCCTCAATACGTGACTTGTCTGCTTCTTCTCTAATTCTTCTTGTGTGCTGGGTACACAGGATAGAGCAAGCTGAGCAAGTTCTCAAGCTGCTTGGAGGAATTTTGTGCATCCCAGTGAATAGTCTTCCTCATAGCTCTGTTGGGATAGGGCAAGGTGTAGGGGTAACACCTGTTTAGAAAGACCAGGATCAGGGCCAAAAAAATCTAGGTGATTCTCCAACATTTTGGATCTCAGAATTGGAACAAACAAACAAAAAAAGCTCTGAAGCACAAAATATGAGAGAACAGAAGGATAAAAAAATAGCAGACTGTAAGGAAAGGAAAAAGGACACATGATGAGTATGTCTGAAGCTTTTTAATTCTTTGTTTTCTGTTTTGGATGATGTATGTTCATTGATATATGAATAAGACTTGCTTGTATGAACAGATCAGTTTTGATTGCTCTGGTTGAATCTGAGGCATTTCTGAGGCAAGGAAGAATGTTTTCTTGAAGTTATCCTCTTGTAATTTTTTGAGGACATTTTGCAGTTTGATATTTCAAACCAATGTTTTTGTTTCAGTATTTTAGTTCACTTATGGTTTAAGGAGTTAAAAAGATAACAGCAACAGCAAGACTAACAGGAAAAAAAAAAAAAAAAACAATTTAATCTTCGGAATTTTCTATTCGGTTGCCTTTTTGAACAGCATTATTTTTCAGGTTTTGGGCTCTTTGCCAGAATTCAGAAATTCCTCATGACAAGAAGAATGCTTGCTGGTTATAATCTAGAAAGATCTTTGGCTCAAATAGGAGTCAATAATGCACTGTCAAATTTTGTGTGAATAGTGTGTTGATGTTGCTTTCAGTGGGAGCTTGCTTCTTCCCTTTACCAAAGGCAGGGCTGGGAGGATAATGGCAAGCATCCCCTGCCATCTTAAGAGATCTATCGTGAGCTGTGTGACTGTGATTGCTATTTGGCCCTAACCTCTGAGGACATTCGGAGAACACTGGCAGATGCCCAGGTGGTAGAGGTGTGCAAACTGGCAGATGTAGGGAAGAGTTTGTTTCTGCTTTCTAAATGCACGCGTAGTGTGGCTGAAACTGTTTCTGAGTGTATTTAAAGTCTGTGATTAACACCTCTACTGACAGCAAGGAAGAAATCAGATAAGAAGCTACGGTCGAGGTCCACAAATACAAAGGAAAGCTTGGGCTGAGATGTTGCGAACACAACTAGTGCCACCTATAGGTAAAAGGGAAGGAACCGGTGGAGGTCTGCTTTGCTTTGAAGGAGCACTGGAACAGCTTCTGGAATGGGGAAGCAGGGATGGTCGCTTTTAGTATTTGCATGATTTGTAAGCGGGTTGTTTCTTTACTCTGTTTGGGATTTTCTGGTGCAGACATGCTGATACTTTACCTGGTGACTTGATTCTGAGGAAGTGAGCGAGGGGATGGAGATGATTACAAGGGAAGCATCATGCAAAATGATTTATTTTGGAGAACAAAAACAACTGTCCGTTATTTCACGTTTTACATGGTAGCTGAAGGAAACTGGGAAACATCCTGCAATGAGGTGTGTGAATTTGTATTTAATTAATCCTTTGCAGCAGGACCAGATGAGTGCTGTGAGAAGAAACTGAACGAGAGGTTCACTAAGAAGGAAAACTGAAACCATCCTTGAAAACAGTGGATTTTTTTTAAGGAACACTTCAAGAAATTCTCTAGCTCTATATTCCTACTACATTTTTTATTGCTATTTAAAAAAGAAGCTTTATACTATATAAAATACTGGTAGAACGTGGTCTCTTGCAATAAGCAGGTGTGACACCTAGTCCTTAGCATTATTCCTGCTTCCAAGTTTTATCACTTTCTCTAGTTTTCAAGACATATCGTCCTGCCTCTTTTTTCCCCTGAAAAATACTGATGGTATCAAGTGGGATAACATGAAACTCAGAGCATAATAAAAGTTGAATGTGGAGTTTCCTTGCTCACACTTCATGGGTTCCTATCAATTTTGAGGCTGAACATATTGGCAATTGTGGGACCAGGGTTTGATTTCCGAGTCAGGAGAAATAATACAATTGTTGAGTTCTCGGTGTTCCCACAGGTTACATATGGAGCTGGGCAAGCTCAATGCCACCAGAAATGAGAACAAAAGTGCTGCCAGATGGAAAATTAAGGAAAATTAAATTGATTATATGCATGGAAAAATTATTCAATAAGGAAAACATAGAATACATTGATTTAAACTCCTTTTCAACCCTACTTATTAAAAAAATAACAGTTTTAAAATGTTGTGTGGAAACAGGAGCCTGGAGCTGATTTTGTCATATGTTGCTTTTTTTTTTTTTTTTTTTTTTTTAGCAGCTTCCAGTGATCTTAGAAATCATTTTCTGTTGGTTTTTTTTTTGCTTTTTTTTCTAATGTAGCTCAGGTATATTGCTATTTTCATTGTTGCTTTCTTCTGTCCCTCCATGAGGAATGTAACATAACTTCCCATGGGATTTTTTTGTGTTGCTTATCCTTAATATATTAAATAATGCTATTATTTTTTTTTTGGCCAGTCTTATGATCTAATGTTCTGTTTACATTTGTTGATGTACACACATAGGGTTTGTAGCATGCTTCATATTACTAGAATTAAAGAGAAAAATATTTTTCTAAATCCTCCCTGTCTGATGCTTTGCATGTCGATGTGTTTTATTAACAGTGTGAAGTAAATTATTGCCCTTGGGGTAAGTGAGAGCAGACTTTTTGTGAGGCGTAAAGCCTCCAGTCTTTCCTCTGATCATTTCTTCACTCTTGTCTCCAGCAGATGAAACTCTGGGCGTTATTTTCCATGTTTTTCTATGTCTTTTAAAAACAAATTGAGCTACAGTTTTGTTGGTGATGATAAGTAGATGCCTTCTAGCTTGCCAAATAAGACAAAGAGATCCTCATATCTGTATTAAGCACAAGCGACAGTTTTAGTAGAGATGCTGTTTAATATCACTGTCTGGATTTAAATGTTTGGGCAAAGATTAGCTGCAAGTACAAAGTAAATAGCTTGAATTGTTTAGTCAAGATCTGTGATTCCTCCTGGTCAGCTATAGCCTTTTTTCTTTTAAAGCCAAATTTAATGGGGACACAGTGCTTACTGAGAGGCCCTACTAATAATTGGGTGGTATTAAGAAGAATCCAAATCATATTTTAGCTCCTACTCAGGAGTAAAAAGAAAAGAAATGAATTTCATCTGCAGGTAAGTTTGTAGATGTGTAATTTACACCCCCCTTTTAAAAATTATTTCTGTAAATCTGGGGTCATGACTTTTAAAAGTGCAGACATTCAGTCACTAGAGGGAGACATGATCTCGTGTAACCCAGAGCGTGTCTTCCACCACAATGAGATTAGTGCAAAATCCCCATCGTGGGAAGACAGGTGTCAACCAAGTTGGAGTGCTATTGCCCAAATGAAAGGCCCACTGCTGTGTGAAGCATCTAGGGCTAAGGAGTTGCAGTGAGCACAAGATTTCATGGACCTTCCTGATTCTCTAAGATAGTTTTGTTCCAAGATAGGTTGTTCCACCAAACATTTCCAAGTTGGGTTCCAAGGAGAAGATGCACTTTGAATACAGTGAGTGGAATAATTTTTCACCAGTGCTGGTGAAACTTCAGCCAGTGCTGGCTCTGCCACACTGCTCATCTTCCTCAAAAAAGCTTCAGGGTAAGACACCTTTACTAAGAGCTTTGGTTGGTAGTAAAGAGTACAAGGTCACCACAGAAAGCCCTGCCTCTCCCCAAAAGACCTCGTATTGTAAGAAGTGGGCTGGCATACGTTATCAGCTCTTGCTGCACACTTCCCAATGATCCTCTGTTTCCCCACTGCTGACTTTGGGCTGAGCAAAGGCACTGCTGGGGGAAAGGTGGTATGGGGAGGAGGTGTGGGGAAGGCTCCTGAACTGTTTGTTGTCACAGGCAGGAGAAGTCCTGGTTTTGTCCATGTGCAGGACCTATGGGTTACAGCATGTTTGGCAGGAGAGGGGGGTAGGCAATGCTGGATTGACAAAGTCCCAGCCCATTGATTTGCTTTAAAATGAAAGCTTAGGTGCAAACACTAGAAAGAGATTCTGTGCCCACTGGGAAGTGTTTTGATCAAAGCACCGAGCCCAGTGCAAAGTCTACACAAGTGTTATTATTCATCCAAAAAACAAACAGAGCAAGCCAAAGGCCCTGTCCATACTGGGATCAGGATTGGGCTAGTAACATCCATGCTGCTGCCGATAAAGCCACAGGGAAACATCTCTACATCTGGAGCTTCTGTTCAGTGTTAATCCATACTGGGATGCTGTTTAATAATGTATTTAACTGGAGTACTGCATATGTGTGGTAAATGACACTTTTTACCATTACATTAATAATAGGTGTTATTTATCCTTCATCGCCCAGAAACATTTTAGGGACCGTTGTTAATATTTCCTAGAAATAAATGTTTATGGAATCATTAACTCTGGTTTTATTGGCCATATTTCTCACAAAGCTTCTGAGTCATGCCTTCAAGTCTGCTAGGATTTGTGATCCTATTTTCTGTTTGCTTTGTACATTTTGTCTGTCTGTGTAATTTCAGAAGAGAATTGTAGAGTGTAAGATGAAGGCAAGTATTCTTTATTTTAATTAAAATGCTAACATAAGAAATTATCTTACTGAGTGATTGTGTTGTAACACAGCCACTTGCTCTGCCATGCAGTAGTTAAGTGTGATTTGATGCTTCCTCTAGAATGCTTCCTATTCTCCAGGGCTTATACTGTAGCCAAAAAAAAAAAAAATCCCTTTAAGCTGAAGCTTGGCATGCAAAATCTTAGCTAAATTTCATCACTGCTTGAAACTTAAAATACAAAACTTTGTTTTCCATTGTTCAAGTTGCTTTGGAATGCAACACCTGTAGTTCCTTGTATCATTTCTTGTGGAGTGCTGGCAGTGTTTTATGAAGTATTTTATAAATTAATTATTGCTGAAGGAGGGAAAATCCTGTATCACAGGGCAGGTAGTTCTGGATGGACAATACATATGTTACTGCACACAAAGGGGAAAAAAAGTGATATTTTTCCTTGAAAGGTTTTGCCTCTATTCCCCTGCCTAAGTGAAGTGTCTCATGTTTCTGAAAAGGCCAGGGCAAAGCCACCAGTATTTCGTCTATGGTTATTTCAGGGTTAATGAAGCCAGCCAGGTAGGTTACTTAGTACAATGCCTGTTCCTGTGCCACTATGGAAAGCATGTTGGAATAACCTAGTTGGATTTGGGTTGGTCTTTGATCTTTTGATGAACGATAAATGCGTATATTTTGGGGGAAAAGTTAAGTCTACTGTAACATGAGAACACAAAGAGCTTGAATCTAGCAGGTCTTCCACAGCCAGGGCCGACAAATATCTGTGCAACAAGGCTACGTACTTAACTTTCAGCAAACTTTGTGCCACGTTGTTTTCAAGCCATTTCTGCAGTATGCTTTCCTAGGATCTTTAGCATAAAGAGTGTTTCTTTACAAAACTTTTCTCCTCACTTTATTTATATTCATCTTTTGAGATTTCTTTGCACATAAAAAAAAATGAAGTGTTTTAGAGACAAATATATCTATTCCTACAAGATGCCTTTTAGAAAAGTTCCTTTTGGTAGAAATAAAGAAAAAAATAGTTTTGCTTCATGAGAAAAAGAGCATTCCAAGTTTTTTGGAGCTGTAGTTGTAATGACTGACACTTCAGAACAGGGAAGGAAAATTCAGAGTAGAAGAACTTCTAGTCGTTAAAGACAGTGAAGAGTCATAAGGAAAACCAGAATGAAAATAGGATGTGACACAATAGCAGAGGAAACTGAGTGCTGACAAATTCAAGTCAATGTATATATGAAAAGATAATTTGAAATAACCTTATGAGGTTATGAGTTAGCTTTAGTATGCAGGGAAGGCATTGATACCACTGAACTCAAGTCAGTCAGTTTATAAGAGTAGCTCCAAAGTAGGCAGATGGCTACCTTTAGAAATTGAACAACAAAATTATACTGATCAATTGCAATACAGATCAGTGACCTGGCAATGTTACTGTATGCACTGGTGTGTGCTGTTACCTGCAACTTAGGATCAGAGCTGGCCCAGTGCAGGAGATGCAGAGCTAATTTTCTCCCTTCAGATAGAATATGTCTGTAAATATGTTTGTATGTTAGCACTTCCTAGGAGATCTTCTACTCCTGGTTGCAGATGCATGGAAGCTAGTCGGGACCCTCATGGTATACCACTGCCATGCCTGTGAGCATACAAAATTGTATAAGTCAAGAAGAAAGCCTGAATTACAGTTTTTACCCTTCCATAAATAATTCATTTTCTTTATAAATCTTGAGGTAGCAAGTCTCTAGTGATTGGAAAGTTGTCCATGTTACATCTCTGAGCCTACAAGAAGTCAAGTGCTTTCTTCTGTCTCTATCAAAGCAACTACTTACATGCTGAACTTTGAGCATGTTGGTAGCTTAGGGCCTCTTGCAGAAATTCATATACTCAATAATCCCAGTCAAGAGCTGGACAAATAGAAACTCAGAGGAGCATGTGCTGATGTAGGAATGGCATTTCAGAGCATGGTGGGGTGCACTAGCAAGTGAAAGATTTCACTGTGCTTGCAAGGAAGAAGAGTGGCTGCTAGAACAATGAAGCAATGGGGCCCAACTCTGCTCTTGGAGATTATAGGAATCACTGGCTTGAAGTAAAGTGAGTGACAGTTGCAGAAAAGTAGCTTAAAGGGACTGCAACCCTGTTAACTTTACTGTTAGTCTTTCTGTAGTTCTGAGAGCAGAATCCATGAACAGGTTAATAGTAATAAGTTATTATATGTAAGTAAAATTGAAACCTACAGCAGTTAAATTAAAAGCTAAAAAGATTTGGAATAGTAAAACTGAATACATTTGTTTTGAACATAATTCTGCTGAAGACTATTAAATTACCACGATGGAATAAAAGTGCAAAAAACCATAATAATGAGTTCCTGAATGAAAATTTTAAATGGGTAAACTGAAAAATTGCAGGTACCCCAGTGTATGTCATGCAGAGTGCTTATGATATGAGAACATGAATTATTTATATCTTCTTTAAATGTACAATGTAAATTTGTTTAAAATTAATTTCTGTTGGGAAATCACTACACAGTAAACATAACAGTCTCTTAGGGTGATGTTTTTTCTAATTATTATTATTATTATTTTATCATATTGTTACTCGGAGAGGGGAGAAAATAGCACATTTTTATGGTAGTAAGACATTTAAGTAATGGTTATATTTTTAAAAAATGCAGTACAGAACTTTGGAGTGAAATACACTGTAAGGTAGACAGCTGTCAAGTGATCTGGAATTCATGTACTCCACTTTGATGTTGCTGTGCTTGGAGAAAGAGATCGGTGTTTTCCTACATCACTACGTTCAGTTGGTAAATGGTAGGAGACATAAAATGTCTGGCTACTGCCTTGTAGTTTTCATCCATGGGATGCAGAGGCAGATGCCAAAGCTTCTGCTAAGACAGCTATTAGCACAGAAAAAGTCTAACAGTGGAGACAGAGGTCATGTGAGTAACCTTTGTACTGATGTTTCTCAACTTTGAGATGTTAAAGGAATGATCTTATTATGTCTTTTATAATTTTTTTCTTTCTTTTTATCCATGCAAGCGTGTTCAAAAGCAGGGGAAGTGTATCACTTGAGGAAATTAAGACAAGCAGTCTGTGTTAGTCACAGATAAGCTCATAGTTTGCTTATTCGGATTGTTTTGTCCAAGTGGTTCTTGCTTCACCTTTACAACACAGATTAAAATGTTTCCAGTGGAGCAGTGTGCATTTCAGTCTGGACTGAAGACACTGGAGAGTTAGGCCACACTATTTTATACTCCTAGTTTTAGAAAAGTTGAAGGAGAGAATTCCTTTTGCTTCAGTAGAGCTTAGAGTTAGGATTATCTGAAATATCTTTGTCTAGAACTGAGTTATCAGGACTGAGGGTTCCACTGAACAGCCTGACCTTTGCAAACCTTACCCCTAACCTCTAATGGCACTTTATTGGTCCGCCTCTCCCATTCTAGGGAATAACAATACCTCGTGAACAACAATACATAGCAAATATTAATTTTGAGTGACAAATGATATGTAAAAATATTAAATTTTGTTAAATGCATTGTATTATTTGTTCTTTACCTGTGGCTTTGACTTGCAACCTACCTGGATCTGCAACTCCTCACTGCCCATTCTCAATGCACTTATGATGGGAAGACAGTGAGATAAAAATGTAAAGACTTTTGTTCTTATTATTTTGGAACAACTGCTCTCCAGTTTTCTGCTGTTTTCTTTTCATGGACCATTAGCAGCTTCCAAAGGCAATATCCTTTCTCTGTCACACTATGCCATGGGGTGCCATTTCAACAACTTCAGACGAGGGCATTAAGTACAATTCTGGATGAGAGTCAGAGCATAACCAAATAAAAATAATAAAGAAGAGCTTGTAAGAGCAATTTGGAATGCTGTCCTGTGCTGAATTCATTTGCAGCTTAGCGGAGAGCCACCAATCACTTGTGATCAGTGCAATACTCCACAGCACCTTATTTAATTGTAAAGTATTTCATACCCTAAGAAACATCAATGTTCATTTGCTTTTCCTTTTTCGGTGATCATCTTAGCTGAATGCTGAGCAGTGAATCAGTGGGAGGGGAAGAAAATTCATGTTTCTAATTCAAGGAGGATAAAAATGGACTTCTCGTTGCTCCTTTCTCTTCTCCCTTGCAATTAATCTGGAATTATGCATTTCTTAGGATAATTTAAACAAAGACCTGGAGGAAGGGAAAAACCTCTGTAACCCTTCAGTAAACCTTATTGCGTAAAAAACCAAATTCTGGCAGATGTTGCATATGTGTACAAGCCAAAGCATCCTCCTGGCCAGCAGCAGGACTGGGGCAGAAGCAATTTCCTTTAAGTTACCTCCCAAGGAGATGGAGGAAGGATTACTGTACAGGTCCTTGAAACACCGCATGCTTTGTGGAGGACTCAGCCTACCTGGGTTCATTGAAATAGCCCTTAACGTGGCACTGACTAATTCAGCACTGTTTTCTGCATTTGGTAATTAAACAAATTACTCATTCTTGGTGGGGAAAAACCATAAGGTGTGATGATGGAAGGGCTGCTTGGAGCTAGAATCCAGGCAGACACTGACTCTTCATGCCGCATTCCCTCTCTGAACCTCTTTGTCGGTGATAGATATGCCATTTAGCAGGCAGTGGATGGAAGTGTGATGCAGAGATCTGTGTTGAGCTTGTCAGTTGGAGAGCAGATCAGTCAAGAGACTTAAGCATAGTGCTTGGAGGTAGATGCAATGGTTGGTGTTTTGGCTGATAGATAACTTTGGGCTAGGTGCTTAACATCTGCGTGTTCTGCTTTCTCCTTCTGCAGAAGAAGGGTAATCTCAATGTTCATGTATTTCAGAGTTCTGTCTGCTGCCAGTCTGTGTAATACCTCAGTACCAGCAAGGAAGTTCTTGGGAAACTGCTAATTTTTGTGAAGTAGAATGAACTAAACAAGGCCAGTTCCCTCAACCTTCCTTCAAAGGAGGTGTTCCAGCCCTCTGATCATCTTAGCGGCCCTCCTCTGGACCCATTCCAACAGGTCCTGTACTATGGGTCCCAGGCCTGGACATTCCAGGATAGTACAAATGTGATGAAAAATTTTTCTCTGCTTGTATTTGTCTCCTTTCTGAACTTACGCTGACTTGCTGCATCTGCAGTATCCATCAATACGGAGATCCATAGCATAACCACATCTTGCATGTTGAGGTATTTATTCCAGTTAATTTTGAACTGGCCATTGCTAGTTGTATCATATGCCCCCTGCTTCTTACACTGGAAGACATGGCAGATAATCACTCCTGATATCACAACAGCATTCATGGCTGTATATTAGGTACGCATGCCATCATCCCTTGCCACGCTGGAAAAGTCCCGGTCTATTTAGACATTGCTCTTACCAAAAAAAGTCATACAAAATCTACGTCCTCTATTTGTCTATACTTACCACCACTCCATTTAACTTTTTAGTTCCTCTGCATTCTTTTAAAGGACGGTGGGACAGGGGCTGTCTAAGACCAGCAAATTCTGGATTTACCAAATGTTATACTTGTGTCTTTGCTTTGTTTCCTGTGACAATTCTGTCACCTGTGGGCTTGCAATGCAAATATTTCAGGTGTGGAAATAATGTTGTTTCTCTGAGGGGGAACATGCGAATCAATGATATCCTGATGATGTGTGATAGGACAGACACTTACTGCTGCTGTGATTCTGAGCATAAGCAGGAGCTATTCAGATGAGCACTGTTTCCTCTCCATTCTGCCTTGTTTGTCTCTTTGCCTGCTTTACGATGCCCCACATTTTATTCGTCACCTTTGATTGTTTTCTTCTTATTGTATGTTTGCTAGAAAAGCAAAAAGCCTCTCTAAAACTGCTGGACTGAAAATGAAATATAGGATGGCTGCAGGCTATGTGTTTCTTTGCTGAGAAGCACTGCCATGATAATTGTTTCTACAAAAAGAAACTACTACTCTGGCAAAAAAAAAAAAAAAAGACAAAACAAAAACCAAAGACCTAAACACCCTCTGTTTGCTTGAACCTACCATAAACTATTGTTAGTAATTATAGAAGGCAACCGCACAACAGCTTAATTTGACTTAATTGGCAATTTTTTAAAGCTGCAATACAATAAAAAATAGAAAACGAACTCAGTGCACAGGTTCTGGAGATGTTAAATTTCACTATGGAAAAATCTTTAAACCTTTGAGCCGTGTGTTGGTTTGAAATTTACTTCAGTTTGTAGCATATTTTTCTTCTTTTCTCTTGTGTTGTGATATGGAAGTGTGTAAATATGCAGAAGTGTCTGAAAGAAGCCTGATTTTTGCCATTTGCTCTCAGTGGTCGTTTCCATTCTGTAAGAAATGTTTCACAGTGAAAGATTGTGGAGGGAGAGAGTGATCATCTGCCAGTATTGTTGCTTCATTAATAGCCACAGGGTTGGCTCTTAATTTTTTCATTTGCTTTTCTTGTATTTCTCTTTTTTTCTCCAAACTGATTTTAAGAAAATGGTGGTCTACTGGAGGCACCAGTTTTGTTTTTTTTTTCTGAGCTATAGATTTATCCATTGTGGATTTAACTTTGAATAGATTAGTAGTCCCTTTTAAGTCAATTGAGCTTTAGTGAGTATTGCAGAAAATTAAGCCATCTGCACACTACCAGTGAGATGATTTAATTACCCAATGTTCTGATATGGTAAGAGAACAATTTATATTAAGGCAATGTTTATTTATTTGAATGTGAGCTGAGGATTGTATATTATACTATACAGATATTACAGAAGTTGATGTGGTGACAGAATGAATTGATTTATGCCCTAAGTACCTAAAGGCTGCAAGTTTATATACAGCTCAAATATCAAGTAAGAAACTGCAAAATTTAAGATTTCAGATTTTGCATCCATCACCACGTTTCCCACCTTTCCTCTCCCGTATGAAGCATCTAGTCCCAGTTTTTGGGGATTTGTGCTGGCTGTGGGAGTCTCTCAGAGCTCACCTAAGTCCTTCTCCAGGGAAGGTATTGTAGATGGAGTGGGAGTGACTTGGGGCAGCTAGCGACTGGTTCCTAGTAGAAGTTTTCCAATAAATACGGCTTGCTGCAGCTGTAGACAGACATGAAAACAAAGAAAAGAAAAGCATCTCACACAATACAGCAACTCAGTGCTCTGGAGAATCCACTCCAAACCTTGTCTGTTGGCTCTGCACTTCATTAAAGAAGTTCAGGAAGGATAGGCATGATTTTAAGCCATATTTGAACTTCCTTAGTCATAGAATTGGTGCACAATGAAGGCTTGCTTTGTTTGTCCCAGTTTGTCACCATGAGGTAATACTGCTCTCCCAGTTTCTGTGATTGTTGCTGGCAGAATCATTGGTTCTCCAGTGTGGCTTTGTCACAATGATGGTTTGACTTGGTGCTTAAAAGTGATTCAGAAGTTGTCAATAGAAACACAGGAATCATCCAATTTAATGAAGAAAAATGAGCCCTATGTACAATATAGCACGTACAAGCTGTCCATAGTGCACATTTCCAATGAAAAATGAGTGTACATGATGCAGCACTCAGGCAACCCTGAAAATAAATTGTCTGTTTCACATGACAATCCTTAAAGACAGAATGTAATTATCTGTCAAAGACACTATCTTAAATACTGCTGTCTTGGTGGTCATCTCACTGTCCTTCCTACCCTGGTCTCAGCATTACAAACAGTGCAAATAGATGATGCTGTCCACAGGGGAAAATAAAATAGCTTAAGTGTTGATCCTTTGGTTTTATTCCTGCAGTAAACTTCCTTTTAACCACAGAGCACATACTTATTAAAAGTATAGTTTGTTTTTTTGTCTTACCTGTGAACTGTTTGAGCAATTACTAATGACAGAGAGCTGAAAAACTAAAACCCAAATTGTTAAAGAAAGTTGGTACTCTTTGAAGAACTCAGTCTAGATTTAACGATGGTGTTTGGAAAGCCTTGAAAGAATTGTCTGTTGTGTTGACTGTTGCCTGTTGTGTCTGTTATGGGAAGTTCTGACATTGTGTTGAGAGAAGCATTTATCATTATTACTATTATTTCTTGTAAGTCACTTTTACGAATGGAGAAAGGAACCATTAAAATGTGGAACTAACTCTCTCATACAAATACAGACAGTATTTGTAACATATGGTTCAGAACCTCCACATCATCATGGCTATAAACTTTTCAGTGGAAGCAGTAGCATACTGCATAGCTTTTGCATTGGTTGGAAAAGGGAGGGTTGATATTATAGTGCAGTATGAAGCAACAGGAAAGTTCCAGGAAAAAAAAAAAAAAAACCATGACAGGAGCTTCCACACAGTTTAGCTTTTTAGAGTCAATTTTGGCTTCCTATCATTGGGGAGGATTTGCTAGCAACAGAAACAGGACTAGATCGTTTAATTTATTAACACTCCTAACCTGCCTATTTATTACCTGCCAACTGGCAGCAACAAACTGATTTATCTGATGTGCTCACTGAGTGATGGAGAACCATGCAGCCTGATTCATGAGATATAACAGCATATCCCCCTTTTAAGTTTACCTAACTACTGAAATTCACTGACAGAGGGGGAGAAATTCATACGATCTTAGCTCAAGCACTGTGAATGGAGAAGGTCCCACTTCATGGGAACGTTTTACAATATTCCTGAAGCAGATGTAGATTTTTTTGTTGTTGTTGTTCAAATGAAAAATGGTTAAAGGCATCCAAGAATAGTGTATGTGTTCCAGAAATTAGATGATAAGGAATTAGATTTGTTGAGATCATGAGGATACTCAGTCAGCCACTGGAAACTGTACTCTACTAAGCACATTCCAACCATACAGTTGGGTCTTTGACCATGGCTTAAAACTGGTCAAGTTTAAGCCACTATATTGGCTTAGAACTGTGAGGAAAAGATTAAACACCTCGGTGAAAATTTCTTTGAGATAGTCCAAACTTTGAGCATTTACCTCAATCCGTGTTAACGGAATTCTAGCTAGTATCCTGAGCTCTTTGGTTTTGTCTAACTGGATGCTTCACAGTGACAAAATGAAGTCATTAATATTTCCACTTCATCCTCACATGCATACAGAAAATTAAAGGATTTTGTGAACTTTTTTCAAGGCTCATGAAAGACTACATATAGATTTTCTTGAAAGTTATTGTCAGTTATTATGTATGACCTGAGCTGGTTTGATATCAGTAGTTTGATTCCAGTTACCACACAAACAAAACACTGTAAACGTAGATCCAAAATTGCCTCATTGTTTCTGAAGATTAATTTACATGCTGTTTTGCATAGTCTTATCCTTTTCTTCCCTATTATACCTGTTTTTGAAAAAAAAAAATTCTTACTGTGTGTGTCTCCCCTAACCTAAATATTCATTTCTTTTCCCTGTACATTGACATTGCCTCTGGCTAAGACACAAATGCATGAAACAAATGACTGTGTAGGCTGGAGAGAAGAATCTTTTGGCTTTCTTGTTTGGAGTTTTTTTTCCCCCAGCCATTTTTTTTTATTTAATATGGGAGTTGCAAGCGCATGCTAAGAGAAAAGCAAGACCCCAACTGTAGCAAATACTCAGCTCTCTAATTTCTTACCATGTTTCACTTATGCCTGCTCAGAAAACTGGACAAATTGACCCAGAGTCGCATCTGAACTAAATCATTGTTGCTCTGCTATCTTCAGGGGAACTATAGCAATTATAATGGTTTCTCTCTTTGGTAGAACTGACTTACCACAGCTGAGGATGTGACCCCACTTTTTTATGGACAAATTAATTCAAGATGTTCAGAACTGTAGCCTGCCAGTGAGTCAGCACAGTGGGAAGCATCTTGGGCAAAGTGTATCTGTGTCTTTTCATTTGTGTTATTGAAACATCTTTTGTTCTCCTCGAGTGACTCTCTCTCGAGAGTGATTGTGCATGATATAGAACGTACAACTGTAATCGAGCAAGGCATTATATAGGCAGGAATGCAGTGCAGATAGTGTATATTTTTGACACATCAGTGTGTGATTTTATTCTCATTTCCTGCTACATCACTCTTGTTTAACTACTTCAAGGTACTTCGGGGTATTACTTCAGCCCTTGACTCCAGAAGTTGAAGATTCAAATGCTTCATTTTGATTTTGACCCTCAAGTTTTGGATTTCTGACTGTACTCTCTGAACTCTTCTGTGTTTTCTTCTTTTCTTCAACATAATGCCTAGAAATACTAAGCACCCATCTAAATTCTTCTAGACTTAAGAAAAAGTCAATGAATTTATTATGCCTGTTTACTTTTTCCTAACTTCTTTGGCACTGCATAAAGCTTGGCATGATGTGCTTAAAACAATATATCAGAAAGAACTATTAAAATAACAACTTACTAGTGAGTTATGGATCATTATTTGTTATTACCTCACTCAGCATCCTCTAGAAAGTGAACTGCAAGTTACTGTGTGTTATTATACCTCTAAGCCACTGTGAAGAGTTCAGTTCTTAAAAAAAAAAAAAAAAGCAGGGAGGTAGTCCACTGATAAAAGATTGTGTTTAGTCCAAATACATGTGTGCCACAGATATGCCCACAGTCAGGAAAGCTCTGTAGTTTTCACATTTCTTTCTGTACCATAGGTTTTATGCCTGGATATCTTACATCTCACAGTAAATTTAAATGTGATCAATATAAGACAATGAGTGTATCTTCAAAAATTTCTTAAGCTCCAAATCCCACCTGGATGTTATTCTTTGAGTTTATTTCACAGTGGGTGCTTCTGTTTATGTTCCTCCCATATACAGCCTTTCTTCCTCAAAAATTCAGTGCCTTATTTTCATGACTGTGGTCCTGACGTGTTGAGTTCCTTCATGTTAATGTTGGATGGCTACTGATTGTTTTTGTCTGCTGCAGTTATGGAAGATAGAGCTCTAGCACTCTGGAATCAACAGGAAATGAACACTCTGACCCTTAATGACAATCCATTTTCAAGAATCCCATATAAATTTTTTAATGGAATCACTTGAGATGGCTCCAAACAAAAACCTAATAATTTAAAACTCTGCAACACTGAAACAATTTGTCTAACAAGCCTTCCATTTCTCTTCCACCTATTCCAGTAACAGATAGCTTGTAAAAATGCAAGGCCAACTGTATATATATTTTTTCTGATCATTATATTTTTAATTGAGGTTTTCTGAATTTTTTTTTTTTTTGTCATGAATTTTAGGATATTTGTCCTATACTCAGCAAAAACCCTTTTGTGATTTCATCTCATGGGAGACATGTCAGTATTCTACACTTTGTAGGATCTTCAGAGAGCTCCCAAAGGTTGAAATGAGAAAGAATTTTCCAGATGTAAGAATCAACATTGAATATGTAAGTGAGAAAGAAGGGATGTTTTTAGGGAGGTACCAATCAATCCGCAAGGGTGTAACACATACCAGTGTTCTCTGAGGGAAGAAATACTATTATTATTTTCCCCAACTACGAGCATTAGATGTACAACATTTAAGCTGGTGAATGCTAACAAGCTGTGATATACATTAAACCCTGGAAGTAGTGCTTTGATGATAGCTTTAACACATGCGTAATTTGAGTACTGGCAAGGTGATGGCACGATGATGTCGGTCACAGTAAAGGGAGGGTATGTGGTCTTCTCTTCCAGGAGAGGAGGACATTCTAGAAGAGCTTCATTTAAATTCTGGCTCAATCAGAGTCTTTATATGACCATAAGCAGTGCATTTTATGTGGTAGTTACTTCATTTTATTTCCTTTTGTCCATGGTATCTCCTGTTTCACTTGTATTCACTTGTACTATGAACTCTGTAAGAAGGAAGTGCCTTTCTCTACACTGCACGAAGAAGAAACTTTGCAAGCAATCATGTGACGTAACACAGTTTCACCATTTTTAACAGGCTGACTCAATTCAGTGAGTAGCATGATGAACTCTGAAGGGCATGTACTTGTGAAGCTGTGTGTGGTCTGAAATCTTATGCAGAGACAGATTGAAATCCTGATATTTTAATGAAGCTTTAGGTATGAGGAATAATACACTGTCATATTAAATGTCAGTAGTGAGTTATTTTGCCAATTTGCAAGTTCTCATAACACTGTAAACAAAAATTAAAAAGCCCTACCCTTAGAAGACTTTGAAAAAGAATCAAATCACATAGAAAATCCTTGTATTTGAGAATAGTCTAAATAGAAGAGTTGCAATATTATCACAATAATTTCAAAGCAAAAGGATAAAGCTAGGAAGCCAAGTATTTCATAATGAATGCAGCATATAGCTTTTAAACAGGGCTAACATATGGACCACTAATGTGAATGTGAATGCAAATTAGATACTTTTGATTGCTTGAAATAAAGTCAGCAGAATCCAAGCTTCAAAAAGCAAATTGTGTGGATTTAACTACCTGAGTGCCACAGAAAGAATACCGTTCCTACAATATTTCCATATGAAACAAGGTAATGAAGCTAATTAAGCTAATTCTAAGGCAAGCTGCCCTAGATAACTTGAAGATGAATCATATGTATTCTGGGTTGGTTTTTTTTTTGTTGGTGTTGGTGTTTTGTTTTGTTTGTTTGTTTTTTATTTACCTGAATTTCTCAACCTTGGTTTCTTTAACCTTTTGAACCTACTGTCTGCTAGTTTTGCCACCCAGAAGTACAAGTAGGTTGCTTTTGAGGAAAAGCAGCAAAACTGATGCTGACTGGAACAATTTGTCATTGGGAACTTCTCAGCTCACAACCTACGAGGCAAATTCAGCATATAGTATGATAGGGCTTCTAATATATTAGAAATATTAGGTAGATGAAGACAAAATCAGAATCATTTGTGGTGAATGACTGTAGGGCTACAGAGCCTGGAGGGTAAGGAGAGAAACTCCGGCCAGTGGAAGCTCCAAAGGTAACACAGCTTAATGTTCTGCTTGCCAGTGCTGAGCCTATTTTATGGCAAAATCTTGGCCTATACCAGAATAGAGTCAAGAGATGGCCACATTCACTGTACACCCTGATCCCACAGGCTTCTGTCATGCCACCTCTCTCTCCTCCAGAGTACGTAGCTAAATTCCAAACTGCTGTTTCCTGCAGTGAAACCAACTGTAAACATCCCTCATAACTCTGGTTGCTTCACGCCATGAGACCGCTCATCTACCAGCCCTGGCTTGAGTGTACTAAACAGACACTCACTGCTGATACTTCTGCAGCTGTTGGGCACCCATCACATCTGGACATCATCTTGGTCCATCTTTCTCATACTTGGCCTGTCACATGGACATACCATCTCAAATCTGACTGCACCTACCAGCTTTGGGGCAGTTGCATGATCCCTCATTGTTGTAACTTGGGGAAAGGTACCATGATCTCAAGCTGAAGTTTAGAGTAAGAGGAAAATGACTAAATGAGCTCATTTACATGTTTGCCAATCACTTGCCAATTTGCAAATATGTGAATTAGCGCATTCTGAAATTTGCATAAATTCACACATGGAGCAGTGCAAGACTTGGCAGTGATGAAACAAAAAAAAAAAAGGAAAAAAAAAATGTATTAATGGCTATGCAAAAAGGAAAGAAAACTGGTTCCAGAATATAAATGTCTTTATGGCTACATGAAGAACAGGAAAATGGCTTTTGTACCTAAGATTGCCTATCAGATTCAGATCAGGTAAAAACAGATGCAGCTTTCTTAATATCAGTGGTACCCTTTCATGTAAGGCCAGAAACTGGACTTCACAATTCAAAAGATTGGCTTGGACTCCTTTTTTATTTGGTGAGCCATAATTAACAGTTGCAAAGACTAGGAGGAAAAATGCTTACCAAAAAAATGTGATGCATGAGGCTGTGGCTAGTGTGTGTGAAGAATGTCCTGCATGTTTCACACCAGATTGCTCCCCCTGTCTGCATGCTTGCACTCTGGAAATGATTTTTATGTTTACTTTTGATAAGTTTAGCCTGAAGCTTCCTGGACTACTGTTGTCACATTCATGATGTTGCATGGGGCTTAGCTAGTAAGCTGCTGGGCTCAGGCTGCAGTGCAGCCTGCAGTTTTGCTCTGGAGGGCTCCTTGAGAGCCAGCAGTGTGTGCCATTTGCAGCTAGAGTTTGCTGTAGCTGCTGACTGTGGCCATTTCTGTCCTGTTTTCAGAAGTTTGTAGGCAGCTTGAATGGAAGGTATATCCTGCCTCTCAGCACAGTGCTTACTGTGAAGCACTTGTTCACATTGACTTACTCAGGTATGTTTTTACAGGGAAGGCCAAGTAAAGCATAGCACTACTCAATTGTTTGTGCTTTCCCAAGCATTTCTATCTCAAATGACGCATCTCAGTAGGCGAAATTGGCTGATAATCAGAGAGTACCCATGACTTGGGCAGTGTCAGTCTACACAATATGTTTTAATTAGCAGAGATATAAGCACCAAGGATAGGCAGGGCAAGGAGAGATTTAGGGCATGTGTAACACTTCAAGGGATAGTATCATATTCACACAGAATCATATCATATCACAGAAAAACCAAGGTTGGAAGAGACCTACAAGATCATTCAATCCAACCATCCACCCATCACCAATAGTTCTCGCTAAACCACATCCCTCAATACAAAATCCAGATGATCTTTGAACACCTCAAGGGTCAGTGACTCCACCACCTTCCTGGGCAGCCCATTCCACTGCCTGACCACCCTTTCAGAGAAGTATTTCCTAACGTCCAGCCTGAATCTGAATAATTCCAACAGCACAGGGCTTTTGTCAGTAAATTCCTCTTTACCTGCAAGGGTTGGAATAAACAGTACTGTAAAAGGACCCTGGTAGTGTCAAAAATGAGAGGTGTTTTGATAGTTCCAAGTTCTGTTATTACACAAGTTGCTTCATAAATGGGTCTAACCTCTGTCAGTTGTCACCACCAAAATCTTTTACAAACTCAAAATGCAAGTCTGTGTTTGGCAATGCGTTATCAGTGTGAGAAGACTCAAAAATACCATTTTATAACCAACTTCTTTTTGACTGGAGTGAAGGCGGAAAGTTTGGCTGCAGTTTTCTGAACTCATAAAAGCAAGACAGAAAAAGAAGGAAATTCAGTCTTCCTGTTATTTCAAAAATCTGAGTTTAAATTTGGTTTCTTTTTGAAGTTATTTTACTGGAGATTTTTTCTTTTTTCTTTTTCCTTTTTTTTTTTTGCATAAAAAATTACAAATACCTTTTAAGGAAACTGAGGAAAGCAGTCCTTTTAGATGTTGAACACTGAGTGTTAAAAATGCAGCTACGCTGAAATTCAACTTCTTTCTGACATGCTTTGATAGCATAGTCTTCAGAAACCTTGCTGAGGTTTTATTTGGACCACTAGATGCACAATTTTCAAATATTTGTTTCTTTATGTAGAGGCTACCCTGCTTGGTCTTGTTCATTGAGCTCTATAATGCTATGTACCCATAAAGGACTATTTGTTAGAAATAATATGAGGATATACAGGGAGAAAGGTAATATAAAAATCAGTGCTTTGTAGCACTTCTAAAATATCTGGAGAGTCTTGCAGCCTGCAAAGTTTTCCCTGTTCTTCCCTCCTTGATTTAAATGCCATACTTCATGCTGAATACATCCAGACGCAACGGTCACTGAACACCTTATAGACTACAATAATTAATCCACTGATGCTCCCTTTAGCATGGATGACACATTTGGAAATCTGTCCAGGTAGAGACAATTATGTGGAGAGAGAGAAGCATAATCCTTTTGTCCCTGAAGTGGCACAGTATTTGTTTGCCACTGTTCCTGTGTTTCTTCTTATGAGAGTGAACAAGTGTTTCAATTTCTCTCATTTTATTTACTTTCAAGTCATGATTAGATTAGAGAATTCCATTGTTGCCTCCCTCCCTTAAAATCCAGGAAACCAGAGCTGAGCAGATTCGTTTTTTAAAGATCATTTAATTGCCTTAATGAGTTTGCTTGATTTTTCAAATCTCTAGTGAAGTCATAGGCAGAAGTTGAAATGGTTTTATTTGCCTTGGAGACAATATATCTACTTTGCACTAAACAAATGGTTTACATGTGTAAAGCAAAAGCGTGCACAGCCTCGGGTGCCCACAGCAATGATGAGGATGCTCCTGTACTGCCAGTAGCACCTGGTGATGTGCAACAAGGGGTGCAGTATCCTGCCAGAGCAACAAAAATATTCATGCAAATATTCATGTTTGGGATGGTCAATTCAGAGCAATTAACCCCTACATAGGTTTTATTTCTGTCCCTTTGAGAAGAGATCCTCCATTCTCTGGAAAGAAAAGGAAGATGAAGGGCCTGGAAAGAACAGCATGCAAAGTTTTGCCCTGCTCTGGATTCACCTTTTATTTTCTCTGAATCTCTGTTATCAAACTGATCAGGGAAAATACAGTGCATAAAAATAAAGCTATTAGAGGCTGTGGGATGCTCAGAAACTGTTATAATGGAGGTCATGTGTATAAAATTACCATAGAAATAAGTGCAACTGGCCAAGCGTTATGCAGAGTCTCCATACCCTTCAAATAACTAGGTTAATTTTGGATAATGACTGCTTGTCCAATTTCTGAAGCGAATGGGTACCAATAGGACTTTCTAGACATGCAGATTTCAATACTTCACTGCCTCATTAGGCTTTCTGATTTAAAATAGAGGAGTTTTTTTTTCATTTAGGACTAGGCAATATTCTATCTGCTAGTGATACACATAGCAGACACATAGGAGCTGCTGTGCAATCACTTAAAATGCCAGTCTATAACAATATTGAAAATCCCATATGTAAAATTATCTGTGAGACACAGTGCAGGATTGTTCTTCTGAGATGCAAGATTTCCTCCGTGTAGATATTTCCCTAGCTGAAGTGGGTTACTGGAAAACCAAGCTGGAGATCAACCCAGAGGATCTAAATAAACATCTTCCCAGCAAATATTTGGGGGCAGTTATCAAATACTATTCAGTGCTCAGGCTCCCAGCTGAAGCTGTTTTGTAAAAGATAAAAAGGGCATGAGTGATTAACCAGTCATTTGTTTCTCCAACAGAAACAAATGGCAATGGCTGAGCAGTGTCAGAGGAGTCTTAAAGATGTGTGAGGCCATGAAAGAGAGTCAGACCCCGAGGGCAAAAGCTGACCCAAGGCTGGACATCCTGGAGAGTGTTTTTAGTAGGCTCCTGTGGTTGGCTGAGGGTGACATTTCTATGAGCCCAGTAACATAACAATCAATTATTCAGAAAGCAAAGGAGAAAAGAAAGAGTCGAGTGCTGCGATAGCTGCTTTGTCTTTTTACCTCCCTCCCAGTCTGCTGAATTATTTGGGAGCAGAAAGCAGGAGTGCTGAGGTGACTACCATGCCAGTTTACTGCACACAGGATCACCAGCTGCTAGGTCTGGTGCTAGGGTCTGCCAAACCCCCTTACTGTATGGCTTCTTTAGCACCAGATGTGCAATGCAGGATTTGGAGCAATTTCTCTTTCTCTATTTCTTTATTCTGTTTCATCTTGTCTGAGAAATAAAAGGCTGCATTTCAAGCACAATAAACCACTTAAGTATTATTTACAGTAGCTTTATATCTTGGATAAAGGTATTTCACTGTGTTTTTGATGCTTTAGCCTGCCGTAGTCAGAACACTTTTTAAATAGTGTTTTCTTTTGTATTTCAGCACTGGCCCTTCCTGTCTTGATCACAATTAGAGCAAACAAGGGTAAGAAATAGAAAGAAAGCAATCACACGCAATCTTTTACGCTTCCCAAAAGGTCTGTAATCAGAGTTGTTTCAAGTTCTAATGAAAGCTTGAATCATTTCTTATTTAACAGCATTGTTTTCCCTTCCCTGAATTAATTTGTCCTAGAGGCAGAATTGTCTTTGGATCTTTCTTGATTGCTTTTTAACCTGCTTACAGAATGTACAGTGCTCTGGTGATGTGCTGTCTTATTGAACAGTTGCCTGTAGTTCAGAGGTCTGCTGAGTTTAACCTCTTTAGTCTCTGGAACAAGTCAGTGCTCACACTCTGCTTGATCTCTGCATGTCCAGGTTGAACTAAGGAATGACAATGGTCCTGATACAAGAAGGCATTCATTTTGGTATTTAAATTCCACATCCAATCATGCAGTGAAGTGCTGAACTGAAGCAGGTCACAGAGGAAGCTAGCCAAACTGTTGGAAATCCATTTTGTAACAGAAATGAGCCTAGGAAGTTTTCTGCACAAAAATGCTTGAAAGTTTTACACTTCTGCTTGCAGCACAAACTGCTGTGAGGTTGCGAAGTCATATGGAATATCTGTGACAAAGGCAAATTTAAACAGGACAAACTGGGGCAAAGCAAGGTAGCTCTACGAATGTTGTTAAATCAGAGGGAATACATAGGAATGTTACAGTGGTGGTTGCTGACAAACATCGTACAATATTGGAGGAAGGTGACCTCTCATTTGTAGTATCATCAGTTTCTTTCTTCCTTGATCTATTCTCCCCAAGTGTTCAGAAACAAGCCTCAGAAGAGCACCACGGAAAGGAATAGCAAATAACTGTGACTTGGCATGTTTTTCAATTGTCCTTAGACAGCTGGCTTTTGGCTCTTTTTTTTGGCATGAGGACTACAAACAATTTCAGTTCTTAACAAAAGATTAAAGATCCACGTGACCCTGGTAGTTGGAGCTTTAGGAAGGACATCATGATATATATTTTATATATTCATATTTGTCATGTATTCATGGCAGCTGTGAAATGGATCTGGAGCTGAAAGCATAAGTGAGCCTTCTCTTCCTTTGGACACTTTAGGCTAAAGGAGCTGTAGCTTCCTCCCCCAGGTACCCCACTGGGACAGGGATGCTGTATAGCCTCCTGGCCAGTCGTGCACTACCACAGATTCAGCTCTTTGTGGGATTTTTTTTCCTGAAATGTCCTCCAGCTCTTGTTTTAGAGGGTCAGATTTCTTGACTGTACAGTCAGAAAGAGCAGGGCTTCCTTTGTGATGTGAATTCAAGCAGCCCAGGAAAGATGGAAGCAACGCTTCCATTAAGAAGTGATCTCCGAGCAGTGGAGGGACTTGTAGTCATAATTTCTTGTGTGCCTTGGTGAACATTTACATTTTACAAAAAAACTCACCCTACAGAATTAATTTTCAGCATTGGGAAAATATGGGCAGATTTTTATAGTTCGATAATAATTTATCAGCCTCTCTCCTGCAGTCCTTTGCTGGCTGGCTGCTCTAAAAGCACACAATTAACAAGAGAGCAGTGAACAGAAATATTTTCAAGAGCAGATGGGGTGTACCTTCAAAAACCAGGATTGTCCCACTGAAACTGGGACATCTGGCAAACCTAAAAAAAGCCAAACTAGATGAAATAAAAATTATGAGATGGAGGAGCAGAAAAATATGTCTTTGCATTGATTAGCAAGCAAAGTAATTAATCTCCTTCAACTCCCCTTTCGGTCCTTGGTGTAAAACAAGGAGAAAAAGGGATATTATTGCTTTGCCAAGCGTTAATTCCTATATACTGGTTGCTGAGCAAGAAGGGATATTTCACATCCTTTCCTCCCCATTTCTAGATGCCCCAAACATCTCAGCAACAGTCTTCCTACCATTTATAAACAAAGCCTTTTCCTTAAAATCTTTGCCACTGAGTCTAATTCAAGGTTTTCCCGTTGTTTTTAAAGGTGCCTTGGATCACACTCAATCTCCTTTTGCTGAGTGTGTTACCGTGCAAGTTACCAGGCTATCCACAGTCCATCTTGGAACTGATTTTCTACCCTGGGACTGTTTTATAACAAGTTGACATATACTGGCCTTCTCAAAACACTAGATAGGTAGAGCAGTTTCATCTTCACTGTTCTCCTCACACACTTCTACTTGCTGTCTGAACTGTGTTGGTCTCAGCGTTCGTTTTGGACAACTGCATATTTTAATCAAAGTTTCCTTTCTTCCTATTTTTAATATATTGCAATACAACAGTTTAATGCCTTCTTGGGTTCATATCATAACTGTATCTTACAGAGTTTTATCAATTTTTAACATTTTTTTAAATATAAATCCAAATATCTAAATATGAACTCTTAATTTCCCTGAAGCTAAAGATGTAAATTGTGCTACCCTTCCTAAAATTCAGATATCAGTATGTATTAGAACAAAGCCTGAAATTAGTCTGAATG
Source organism: Lagopus muta (assembly GCF_023343835.1). Taxonomy (NCBI): domain Eukaryota; kingdom Metazoa; phylum Chordata; class Aves; order Galliformes; family Phasianidae; genus Lagopus; species Lagopus muta. The sequence goes on along the minus strand of NC_064439.1, from coordinate 47,644,894 downwards.
GCACACGTGTTTCTGCTCAGGTATATACAGCTGGTTTGTCAGAGATACTCCTCAGTTCCAGTCAAGCCAGTGGGCCAATGCATGCAAGGGTGGGATTTGGCCTTCTGGAAAAGGAGCCACGGATGACACTGGTAGACATGAGGAAAAAATGGGAGAAAGCAGATGGCTCCCATTTATCCACTGCATTTTTGCTGAGACTTGAAAGAAGTTTTGCTGTTGCATAGGCAAGTTTTTTTCCCAGATAAATACAATTTCTCAGGGAAAGTATTCGGCCATCAGGGTTATCTAAACTGACCAATCCCATATGCACAAGAAATGTGAAATCTGGGGGTTTGTCGATATTTCGCAGCACAGACTGAATTTGCTTTCTCAAATTAAGATTGGTTTCTTAAGCTTTCTAATATTCCTTACACTCCATTTCAGATTATTTGCTTTCATGAAGAATACCTGTGACTATTTTTTTAAAAGATGTTCCATTGGATAAAAGTACAGCTATTGAGAGCTCTTTTGACTCACTCTAAGGTGAAAATGACCTCTGCTGGTAGAAATCTGCACATCTGTTCAATTAACCAAGTATCATTCAGGCCTTTTCATAAATATGTGTGTTCAAATGCTCTTGCCCTGCTTTTTCAGTCTATTTTATTGCAGTGCTCTTCTAAGAGGAACTGGAATATTTCAGAGATGCTGTGAGTGATCAGATTGTTAGTTGTCTTCAGTGCTAAGAAGATATAGGCCCAATAAATGTTAGAGCAGATATCAGAAATGCTGAGTTACTAAAGAAAAGACAGAGGGAACAAAAAATATGTACTCCTATATAGAGTATTCTGACCATGTCACCGACCTTGTAGCATTGTCTCCTTTAAGATTATGAATGGATTTATTGTAATGATAAAATTAATTCAAGTAAGTGACAGTAGAATCATTTTACTCTTTTCTGTACAGAAGATGGGTTTGGTTTGATCATCATTCTGCACTTATTAAGACCCTGTCTTTCTAGTCTTTCTACAGGAACCAAAAAACGTGTCACTTTAGTTACATTTGTAAAACATCATTTTTCTACCCAGTTGGGATTGTAAAAGGGACTCGTTGAATGAAAAATAATCAGTTTTGCATAGGAAGTGGTATTATTCCATACTCCAGCATGGAGAAAAAGGAAAAAATGACCAAATAGGTTTCCTGAATAATGTTAGCTTTGAAAATGTTGCCTAAGAGCACAGTACCATTTTCCAGTCACCAGCTTACCATTCTGTATACCAGTGCTGTCTCAATTGGTTTCATGTATAAGTTTTATTGTTTTATTTTTTAAAACTCCATTCTTTTCTGATTGCTGAGCAAAGTTTCTAAGTTGGAACACAGTACCAGAGTGGGAAAATGGGTTGTGAAAGCAACGAAATGTCTTTCTAAGTGTATTTGTTTAAAGACAATCTAGAAAAACAAAAGAAAACAACAACAAAACAAACAACCTTTATATTAAAATTAAAAAGTAAGTAAATGAAAGTTTCATTCTCGTACGAATCTCAGTTCCAACATATTTTTCACTGGGGAAAAAAGTTCTTCAGAAATTTTCCTATCATCTGTCTCCAGGGAATGCGTTGTTCATATGCTCTTTCCCAAAAGATTTCCCAAATTGTCTTCAGTACTCTGACTTGGAGTATGTCATGTGAGAAAAAGGGTTCAAAAAATAAAGGGCAAAAGCCCAGAATGAGCCTTTTGTGTTGTAGACTGCAGGAGAGCTGATATTAGTTCTTTCCCCATCCAGATTTGTTCTTTGTCATATTTCTGGCTAACTTCGCAGAGAAGAGTGGAAAAATATACTTTGAGCCCTTCTGCTGTACAAGCTCATAGATGCATAGACATATACATATCTTACATATCTCTCCTTATTCATGACTGCTCTTTTGAAGAATGTTGGGTTTGGTTTTTTTTTTTTTTGCCTTCTGTTCTAGGAATAGCTCTGAGAGAAATAGTTTCACTTCAGTGTCTAAGGTCATCAACCAAACTCTTAGATTTTATTTGTACAGAATGACTGTGGTTTTAGATTTTAGATCTCTGTTGAAGGATCTGAGTTACATGATGTCTTTAGAAGAGATGAGGAAGGAAAACTATACACAGTATGAAAGAAAAGTTGACAGGAAATCTGTGGCTGAAGGAGTCCAGCCTCAAGATAATATTTCAGTTTGTGCTTAAATTCAAGTGCAAGTCTGTCTGTATCAGCAAAACTGGGGATGCCATCCTTAATTCTAAATACACACTTTGCTGCTTCATATCCTGAACTTTGAAATCAGTTGAAGGAGTACAGGAGTAGTACTGACATGAAAAGGAAAGTTCAGCCATGAGTGTGCTTGCAAAATCTACTCATTCTACCGAGCACATAAACTCAGATTTGTTGGTGCAATCCCATGTCCTTTGCAGTGGGAGAGATTGAATCCCCTTTGCAATGAATCAATAACTAATTAAGAACCAGCCTTTGGAATAATCCTCTCTTCTGGCTCATACGAAGCTAATGCCATCCATTTGTCCTGGATGGAGTGTCACAACCAAGTACACCTCCCTTCAAGCCCCAGCCAAGGCTTTCTTTGTAAGAAATGAAAGAATATATATGGGGAAATGAATGTGAATGTGGTGTTGTTTCCCACAGGAAGCAAAACATTTGTTTGAAAATCCAAAGAGAAGTTTACTGCTGCTTGGCAAAAACCCTGATTTCACTATCAGAATTTTTTTTACCACTTTTTGCTGACAGAAAGAAGTGTCTTTTGTCAGGACATGACTGTCCTCGAAGTAGTCTGAGATAAAGCAGGAAGAAGGCAAAGGAATTAGACACAGAGCTGGTTAGAACATTTTTTTAATGTTTTCCTCATTAAAAATGTTAGTCTGCCAAAACAAGAACATTTTATAGAAATAGTTCATCTTGATCAACTTGACACGAAGCCCTTTAAGACAGCCTTTCTTCTGGACTAATGCAAGATGTCCAATTTGGGCATATTTGGGCATATTATCATGATGTTTTTGTCTTTTCCACTCCAAATGGACATTTTTACCAAAAAATTGAGTTTATTAAAATGCATATTTTTCAAATATAAATGACAGTAATTAAAATTAGTTGCTTTGGTATTACTAAAATAGAAATATTTAATTGGTTTGAAAGAGTTCGGAAAACTTCAGTTGGATTTTTTTCGAGTGGGGAATGGAAAAGTTTTAATAAGACTTTGGGAAAGATGAGAAATTTAGGAAAAATAATCTAAGGTTTTAGTATATATGGAAAGTTTGGTTTCTACAGAGAAAATTGACAAATGCCATTTGACTCATTGGGGTACATACAGAAAATTGTCTTTGAAAACCAGTTTCTGAGTCCTTTGAAAAACCATCACAGAAGGAATTTTTAGTATATTCACTAAATTATTCTCATGGTAATGATAAAATGCTACATCTTCTCTGTGGCAAAAACATTAGGGTACAGTGTATGACTTAATTAAAAAGCTCTGGAGGAAAAAAAGTAACACTGGCTTATTGCTATCAGCCTCTTTAATTTGTTCTCTGTTTTGTACAGCGGTGCATGGAATATTCAGAAAATAAAGGTAAAACAGGTGCAGATAAATTACTAATCCAGACTGGCAATAATTTTCCTCTTAAAAAGACTGGGATTTCACTAAGAAGAAGTATAATTATTTTGTGAGGGTAAGATTTCTTCCATTTTTGCACTGAATTAATTATACTGTAGCCTCCAAGGTGCTATTTATTTGCATTCCTGCATGGTTTCTAACTCCTCTCCAGGAGCTCTTGCAGAGCTCCAGGTTGGATTACTAGATTTTCCTTTGGTCTTGTTTTTTCTAGTCTTAGTATTGGTTTGATTAACCTACTTGACTGTACTGTCATGATCTGTGTGTTTCGTAGATCCCAATCAATATGAACGTTGAACTTCCACCCTATGTGGAAGGAGAAATTATGAAGACTTTTCTGGTCAAGATTTCTGATTGAAGGGCTGTTTGATGGCACCTTTTGACTCACAAGTGCTGCCTTCTGAGTTTGCAGCATGAGTTTGCTGACATGTTTCAGCCCTGTTGAGGACTGACTGAAGATAACTCTAGAGAATATGCAATATTAATGAGTAAAGTGGTATGCATGCCTCAATACATTGGTATATACGTGTCAGGTTAATAGAATCCTTATTTTACAGGGCGTGCAGTGTAGAGACAAAGTCAGATTATGCTTTCCAAGTATTTAGTGGAAGTCATTGGCTGAGGAAATAAGACCTGCCCATATGGTGGTATGCTCAGTATTCACATCTCTGATGTTCTGGCAGCATGCAAAGTGGCCTTGCACTTTCAAATCTTTCCCAGCTGAAATGGCATAGCCTATAGCAGTTGCATGTTTGGTCACACTGTGCTGCTGAAAGTGGCTTTTCAAGGTTGGATTTGTGGGTCGTCATGCTGTTTGTTTACTTTTATTCAAGTCTGATGAGAGCAGCTTTGTAAGCTTTGGCCGTGTTGTTATTTTCATTAGTTTTCAAGTGCTGAGTTTGTTTATGCTAGCTTGCCTGTTTGTTTTAAAAGTCTTGTTTGTTCTTGGGATTGATGTTCGAGAGCACCCTGCCATTTCCAAGAGTCGTGATGGCACCAGGAATTTTTATTGCTCTGATGAACCCTATGGTTGCCACCATCCCCTGGCAATTGACTGACAATTCCACATAGCAGGCTGGCTTCCAGGGATACCAGCACCTTAATGGGAGATGCTGTAGTCTAGCCACACTACAGCAGCTCCACTTTAGATGCTTCAGGGACCTCCTCCCAGGGTATGTCAACCCCACACCGAAAGATTTCCCAGGGGTTTTATGTTTGCATCCAACCCTGTGTGCAGCCATGTTTGCCTGTGGCATTGGCTGGGCAGCAGTGCACACAGCACGTCTCTTTGGCATTACAATCTGTGCCGTGTCAATGTCCTGCATCATAGCTTTAAGAAAAAAAGCAGCGATGCAAATTTTCCTGAGCATGTCTACTCTTGAAAACACTTATGTGGCACGGAGTAAAGTGTATTTTGAAAAACAGGTTTCTTTTTGGTGTGAGTGGGTGGGGATTATGAAAATATCGGCTCAGGTTACGCAAATGTTTGCCCTCTCTCTATTAGCAATAAGGAAGACTGCAATGGATTGTCAGAGCGGTTGACCTGATATGGGAGAGCTTGCTGCAGAGCCTCACCTAACTGTTTTCTGGCTTCCGAGTGGGTGTTAGAGCGTGCAGTATCCATACTGGCACAGGTAAGCCCTGTTTACTTTCCTTCATTCTTTTTTAAAGCGGTGTTTGTAATGAAAGCTTCCACCAGTTAAGCTCTGCTGGCAAAAGGGTGATGCCAATGGAAGCATTTTTGGAAGACAAAATTCGTTTTCTGTTATTCAACTGTGTGCAAATGCATCTAATAGAGAGGGAGGCATAATTTTGTCTTGCTGTGGACTAGCCCACCTTTGTGGGATGCTGCCATTGCCAGTAGCTGAAGATTGAAGCTTGTGTCATTAAGTAATTAAATATACAACGTTTAATTATATTGGTATCCAAGATTTGAGCCATGTAGTTTTACTGGTCTGCATAAAGTCAGAATAAGTTATGGACTTATTGACTACACAGTTTGTTTTCTCAAACATTGAGGTAGGATTAGCAATTGTTTAAATGCCATGCCTGTTTGCATAAAGGACAAATCTGGCCTACAACAGCTTACATATATTTAACAGTCCCATGCCTACCTGTCCATGGCATACTTTTATCAACGCAGGAAAGCAAACACTGGCCCTCAGTGTGTCCTGTGTCGGGTCACAGATAGGGAATATCAGTGTTCCTAATGGCTAGCAGCATCTGCTGTGGACAAAACCCAAATCAAGTTCTCAGTGTGCAGGTTGGTGGGTTTTTTTTGTTTGTTTGTTTTTGCAGGCTCACATGTGGACCCAAAGTAGCTCTTAGATAAATTAGGAGTAATTTTGAGCAAAGCATGTCCACTTGCATACGAAAGTAAAACCAGTTGAAACTTGTCCTGAAGAGAAAGAGAATATGCTTAAACGTTCATCAGAGCAATTTCTGTGAACATGTGGTGTCTCTAGCCTGAGATGTCCTGCTTGCATCCAAGTGAAGAGATTGGCCTCATCTGATTTCTTTTCTCCTCTGCTGGTGTGTACAAAGTTCTGGCTTCCCACTGAGATCAGGGAGGCAGCTGGTGGACTAACCCAATGCTATCCAAAGCTGTCTCAATATCAAGTGTGGCAGAATTGGGTATGAGTAGCTGCAACCAAGCAGAATCAGTGTCTGTCATGGTAGAATGCTACTAAGACTCTAGTGAAATACATACTCATCGTATCATCAGTACAGGCTTTTTGAACAGTGTTAATCAAATAAGTAAATCTGAGCTCATGTGTAAGAGTGGAGGAAAGATACAAAAGCTGGTGAGAACCAGATCCTGGCTTGAACTGTATTGTTTTAAATACCAGTGAATGCAAAATGAGTTTGCACTGATGCTGTTCTTTGAAAAGAGCCTAGTAAGAATGACACTGCAACGGCCAATGCAGTTAGCTAGTGGTATATCCTTTATGGCTTAAAGATCCTAGTTTTATCAAGAAAAAATAGAATAAAATAATAATAAAGAAAGAAAGAACACTGTTCTAAATTCCACTTCTACAAATTTAGCCTTGTCCTTAAGAGTCAAGTTATTTCTGGCTCTAACAATGCTGAAAATAAAAATAGCAGGTCATTTAACTCTTCTGGGATATTTGTCTGCAACTCCCTTGAAACCAGTGAAAATAGAAAGATATCTACAATTTATATATTCCCCATTTCTACATAGAATTTGCAGTCATGCTGATGTGAGGAGGAAGGGAGCATCACTCTTCCCATCCCACCAACATGTGGTGGTTATGCAAGATTAGTGGAATTAAAACAACAACATGGGTTTGTTTTTTCATAAAATAAACTAGGTGAACTGCACACACAGAGAATTATCTATTGATCAGAGGGCTGAGCCCAAACGTATTTTCAGACATTAAAGAAAACAGTGCTTTACAGGCTTACTCACTCTGAGTGCTTATGTCATTCAAGAGATTTGCCATCCAGCCTGCCTTGCAGCATTTTTTGCTAGCCAGTGCATCCAAGCCAAGAAAATTGTTTCATAATCCTTTTTGTTGCAGAGGAAGGAAAGGAGCCTGGAGGGCAAGAAGTTGTCCCATGGTTTTCCACACCTTCCCTCTTGCTGGTGCAGGGTGCCTCTGGAAGAGTACTGAGACCAGCCCATGGGGCAGGGCAGTGTGTTCTCCCTGCTCTGCACCAGGTTAGGGAGAGGTTGAGGAGTGGGCAGCATTGGTGAGCTGCAGAATGAGCTGCCACTCCAGGTACTTGCTGCTATTTGAAATCCCACCCTCTTTCCTCTCCCTCCTTGACCTACTTCATGGTCTGGTGCAGAGGGAGGAGGGTTCGGACTTTAATTCCTTGTGGTGTGGTCTGAAAGGTTGAGAAAAAACTGAAGCACGTGCATATCAAATCTAATGGTGCTCACAGAGGCACTGTAGGAATGAGGAATTATTTCTGCATTTAAAATTTGCCTCCCCAGCAGCACATTCCCCAGAGGGCAGACTGTGCCTTTGTGGTTAAGGTAGCATTAGGGCTTCTAGGAATGCCTGAAATAATTCTCAGGGTAGGTGAAGATAGTCTGGCAGTGCTTCTGTGTGCCCCTGAAAGCATTCTCAGGGATGCACATTGCTGAGCTATTGTGGTACCTGAGTTTCAGCAGCATGCTGAGGTGTGGCAGCGGAACACCAGGCAGGAGCACCAAAAGCAGGAGCTAATTGTATTGGTGCAAAGCTGTTTAGTGGACCCACTGGTGAACAACTAAAGGCTTGGTGGCCCTAATTAGTCCCCAGCACCCATGCGGAATGATGGCATAAGGCCAGACAGAGATCTTTCCGTACCTTCCATGTCACAGGAAAGCTGCTTGCGTGCTGCTGGTGGCTGTGGGCCACTCTCTGAAGCTGGGGAGTCCATAAGATTATCCTGAGATGATATAGCTGCCCACGTCTCACCAGAGATATGCTTGGATGTTCTTTCCAGTGCTAACGGAGGAAACAGTGTTTTTGCCAAGCGTCTGATCTACTGTTCCAGTTAATCCATGTTAAGATCCTTTGGAGAGAAAACCCTCAATTCATGGATGTGGGCTCATTATTTGGGATCCAGTTGTGTTTTCTTTTACATAGACCAGTGGCAATTTGGCCATTTCTATCCATAAAAACAGGGTCATACTGTTTGTATTCCATGTCAGTTGAAATAAAAATGATGTGTGACTATATATCTGCCAGAGCTTAAAGCAATAAAAAAGAATTACTGACAATCTAGCAATCTAATAGACAAACAATCATCTGCAATTTGTTTTAGGGAAATGAGACAATTTCCCTTTTTGCTATTAACTGTGCTGCACTGGTTCCCACTAGGTCTGTTCAGGGGACTGTTCATCTTGCTCATGTAACTGGATTTTGTATAAAATTAAGGTACTTCGTGTAGTACTTCTGCAGAATGAAGAGGACTCTCAGTTAGATCAAAATTGTTGTATAAAAGCCCAGCAATTGGGTGACCTAACCAGTTTCTATTTCATTCCAGTATTTGCGAAAATCACTTAGTGATTCATCTCTCATTTCCCGTGGGAAAAAGCTGGAAAGCCAACTGATTGCCACACCTATCTGTTAGCTATTTCATGCTAGGTAGCACAAGAAACACCATTCATTCTGTAGGTGTGTGTGATTCTGCTTCATCCTGATCTGAAAAGCAGCATCCCCTACCCTTGTTTTCATGGCATCAAGCACAGGCCCAAAGCTGTGGTTGTTTTCCTTGTGATCACTCACGTGGAAGAACCAGAGACATTCTGTGGTCAGAATATCAAATTCGGTGTCCTTCATCATGCCTGGTTGTTTGCAATGCAAATGGAAGGCTTTGTCTCACATAGTACCATATCCATGGTAACCAAATGAAGACAAGTTTGCATTACTTCCTTAGTAAAGTGCAATCCTTCCCTTGGCACATGTGCCAATGAGGCATAGAGAGTTAAAGGGACAGCAATATATTTCTTGGAAATGGAAGCAATCAAAACAACTTCTGGCTTTTTTTTTTTCCCCCTTTATTTCAGTTATCGCTGTCCTTGCTCTTCTACCCTTGCTTTCCCATCCTGTCATTTTCTAGAATTCCTGTTGCTAAAAACTAGACTAGTCCTGATTTCTGCTTTCCCTTTGCCCAGAGGCTAAGCAAACAGTCATCTATCCAAACTGTCAACTTAAACACCGCTTTCTTGGCAATCAGCCTCCCTTTGCCCTTCCTAGTATCTTAAAATAAATAAATAAGTACATAAAGGAGGTGGAAAGCCAAGCCAAGAGCACCAATTTGTGTCCTCGGTTTTTCAGACCTTGGGTTCGTGGCAGAGCAGAGACACAGAAGCACCAGCCTGCAACTATTCCATAATACTAACAGCTGGATCAAGCCATACAGGTTGGAGCTTATCAGTTTTTTTGTTGTTGTTATACCCGTTAAAAAATTTAAAGTCTCTTTTTCCCCTCTTCTGATCTGTCAGATATGTGGGAGAAATACATTTATATTTTATTTGCTGGTTTAAATTCCAGTTAAAAGAGCTTGATGTAAAGGGCTTTGATATTTTCAAAGCCTCACAGACTGTCTCTTTTGACCAGCCAGGAAACATTTTTAGCAAAGGGACCAGATTCAAGCTGAGTGTACTGCAAAATTGTTGCTATTGTTACTGCTTTCAGTGTTATTGTTGTTTTGCTGCCTTGCCTGTGACAACCTGTGCACTGATTTTATGTACTTTCCCTTATGTAGCTGGGAGGCTCAAAATACAGCTCGCTCCCTCTTCAGTTCTACATTGTTTTAAGCAGAAATAATTCTGGCTATTGTTATTTAGCATTATCTGTTGTTTTTCGTCTCAATCAAGAGTGAGCTTACATTGTGATTAAAATGCAACATGATGATAAAATCGACATCCAGTGCAGGTATTCACGATGAGCAACACTGATAGTCTCAAACCAGCACCAGCACTTCTACTTTGAAAGGAGCAGAGCAAGTTTAAGTTGTGGCCTCTGAGCAGGAATTCTACCAAAAGCTTCACAGAGACAGAAATGTACCCAAATTTGTATTTACCAACATAGGAGGGGGCTTGAAGTGTTATTACAGCTTTCCCTAGCTGGTGCACTTTCAAAAAAGATTAATTCTCTGGAGTCAATTCATTTAAGGGTATTTTACCTATGAGTTCTCACATGGGTGTTCCAGGGGTACTTTGAATACCAGTGTGTCCTTCCTTGCTTTCAATGCAAATGACAGGCATGTTGAAGAGATAAAACAAATGACTGTCTTCCTGCACCAACTAGGATTTTGCTGCTGTTAACAGCTCACAGGTTAATGGGCAGAGAAAAGGGGACCTCAACTTCATTTAGCTGCCAAAGGTCAGGGCTCAAGTTTGACGCTGAAAATACTTTTGTCATCTTCTTTTATTTCTGAGTAAAACATAGGGAAGACGAGAGCCTTCAGTCTTCAAGCAGTGATTTGTCCCCAAAAATGGCAACTGAAAGTAGTAATACTGATCAGAAGTTATCCTGTTCCTGCCTGAGAGCTCTGCAACAACCTCATCTCTCTTCTTGTTTACTGAAGCAAAGATGGGCAGATAGATAACATAAGCTTTATTTTTCTTCTTGGTAGAGCTGCCATAAAAAGTATAGCTGAGCCTGATTGCTAAACACATCTATATCATATAAAAGAATGGGACAGTAGTAAAAATGCTCTGTTGTTTGCCTTGCCTTGCCTTGCCTTGCCTTGCCCAGCATTGTCTTGCCCTGCCCTGCCTTGTCTTGCCCTGCCTTGCCTTGAAAGGAAACTGTAAATATTAATTCATATAATCAATAATACAGACACTTCACATCCTAGATGTGGAAAAAACCTTCTTTATTTTTCTGTTCATTTTGTGTGGCAAAAGCTTACTTACTGTTAAGCTGTCAAGCCCAAAAAGCTTGTAAGTATGCTCGAATAGTTTTCTGAACAGACATGGAATGTCTTGGGCACTTAAAGACATTCTTAACTAAAGTATTTGAGATTTTCTGCTTCCTCTCAATTCATGTCCCTGTAACTACATGTTTAGTTGCCTATTTGTCAATATTAAAGTTAACCATTGGCTCTCTACTCAAGAATTGATGCACCTGCATATGGATCTGTTTGCATTCATAACCATCTAAGAAAGTGGATAAATATTAAAATAGTATGAGTAGTCACTCAGCAAGTGGAAAAGGAAAAAGAAATATTAATAGCACTATCCAGTACATGTCATACAGTGTGAGGAATATGGTGTGAAGCTGATGAAGTTCAAGATCCTGTTTCAGTGAAACAAACACACTTTACCGTGGCTGGTGGCAAGGAGAATGGTTCTGTTAAATTCTGGCAACCGAAGTGAGACAAATCTGTCTGGGAACCTGCCATAAACTGTTTATGTGTTTTTCAATTTTTAGAAGCTTTTTATTTCATACGTTCTGTGGTTAAGGGCTGATATAAATTGCTCGCTGATGCAGATTCCTCAGTTTCTACCTTGAAATCTCCTTGTAGAGGAGGGGAAAAAGGGGGGGAAAAAAAAGATTTCCAAGATGTTCTCAGTGTGTTATCAAATGAACAAAACACACAGGACATGGAAACCAGCCAGTCATTCATTCCATCGACAGATTTGCAGAGCTAAATTTGCTTCTGGAGAGCAGTTAGAAATTAAAACACACAGATGATGAGTGGTACTGGCACCCAAACTGTGATCAAGAGGACACTCTTGTCTGAAAAGATGTACCCTATCAGATTAATCATTATGTGTTAATTAATTTGAAATCAAAAGGATGTCTTCTTCTGTCTATGCACAGGAAATTAATGGTGATAACACTAATTAAATGTAATGGAAGTTACCTCTGTACTTCCCACATCTGGGGCCAAACTCTTTATTGTCTCTCATGTTGTGTCATTTACAGTTGAATCCCATTGTAGCATCTTACTCTAGTTGTGTCCTGCTGTAAATGGCTGTGCAAGTCATCAGGCAATGGAGAATCAGGCCAGTGGATTACTCAGCTGGGAAATGAACTAATTTCAATTAAACTAGCTCTAAACTTTGACTTCTAGCCCTGGGAAGGTGTGTTGCTGCATCTCCTCTTCTGTGAGGCATACTAACATAAATAAATGGTTCTTCTGCTTCATTATTTCCCCTTTAGTCTACAAAAGCGGTACTGTCTTTTCTGTGCAATCCTTCTGCTGTCCTGGCATTTCCCTGGCAGCCTCTCTGGCAGGTGGGAAGCTCCATTTCCTGTGGAGGAGCCTGAGGTGCCCAAAAGATATTGAGGGAATTTCATTTTTTCCTTCTGCAGGTACTGATTTGGTACAGGGGTACAGGGTATATGATGACTTCTCTGAACCATTTCCTGAGGCAGGGCAAGGCTTCCTCTTAACATAGTTGACTTGGGTGATGGAGAGGCCTGTCTGCATAAGGCTTGTCTGATCCAGGAGAAATAAAAAAATCTTCCTTTGCTCAATTTGAATATTTTTACCTATTTACCTTTGCTCTGAATAACAGCAGCTGTCTCTCTCTGGGGGGAATGATTTGTTATCTTTGACCAAAGATACAGAACAGGACCAGCTGTCATCAGCTGTCAGGGTACAAGATTTCCTGCTCTCTGTCCTCCCTGTTCTCCTTCCTGAAGCTCAGTTTTTCCTCACTCGTTTAGCTGCAATGCACCAACGGAAAGGAATCTGGGACACTATGAGTGGGATGGACTCTAGACTTTCTCTGCCACAGGGCCAAAGGACTGCTGAACACAGCTGATGCTGTATATCCCATCCTCTGTTAACCTGTTCTTTCAATGCTTTATTAAGACTTTTTATTAGTCTTCATTAGCCTCCAGGTCTCCTGAAAAATAACAACAAAAAAATAAATCAGTGATTGTATCAACTCTGTTATGCAATGGTAACTTGCTAATTGCAACTCAGAATCTGTTTCAAAGACTTAAAAGCATCAGGTATACTTAAATTGATTCTTGGTATGATACTAGAGGTTGTGGTTTGCCTTGTTTCTCTTCACTAGAACAAATTGGTGTATTTTGCAAAATTTGATTTATCTCCCCCAGCATTTCATCTTTGTTCTACTGTCCTTACTTGTATTTGGGTTGACGTGCAGCTTGTTAAAGTACGTCACACCAGGGACTGTCTCACTAGCTAACTCAAAGCCCTGTGTTTAGACTAGGGCCAGGCTGCTGCTTTGCTCCATGAAGAAAAGCACCTCCAAAGAACAGCTGCAGTAGGAGGATTGCTGTACAAGTGTCCTACTCTTTGCATTGACTATAAAGGGAACATAAAATATAGGTTTTATAGGTAGAAAACATACTGGTTTACTGGAGATTTTGGACTTCAGTGCACCACAAATGAGCTTTCAGTGTCATAGCTAGGCAAAGATTGGCAATCTTAAAATAACACTCTTGCTTTGTAGTGTTAACAACAGCAACAAAAACAACAGAGACCCTGCAAACCCATATAGTCTTTATTCTAAATGTCAAAATTAAATCTCTAAAAACTTGAGTCCAAAGGCCTGATGGATGCTGCAGCCTTTCTGTGTCTTTTGACTGCAAATCAGAATAGCACCACTGAATCCAGGTAGCAATAGTGTGACAAGAATGCCTCCTGGTTTGTCTTTTGTGTGCATGAGCCCTGCTGCTGATCAGCAATTGCCCCTTCCTGTTCTGCCTCTGAGAGCTGGTGATCTCCATGGCTTCGGTTGAACCTGAAGGGAAAGAAGCCTGTTTGTAGTATTTTCAGAGCAGAGCTGAATACTTCTGAGCCATCTTTACTTACCTTTGGGTTGAAAAACTGAACTGAGCAGCAGGACGCTTGGGACCCATTGCTTGCTCAGCTGCTTCCTGCGTGGCCTTGGGCAAATAAGGTGAATCGCTTGTGCTGCAGTCCCCTGTTTGGTAAAAGGGAGGCAGCGATCCTCCCTCAGCACAAGAGCAGGCTCTCTGCCCCTTTCAAGCTATAGCAGGAACTGCCTCAGGATGCATTCATGCAGAATCAGAATAGCTAGTTTTTCATTTGCAGTGGGACTGGTAGATGTTTCCAAATTATGGATGGCTGGCAGATAATAAAGTCAAGTGAATGATTCCAGATTTTTCTTTGCTTTCCGAATTGGATTGAAAGAAAAATGAAAATTACCAAATGAAATCACTAACCCCTTCTCCCAATATTTTTTATATATTCTGGAGTTACCAAAAAGTTATGCAACTCAGTGAGGTGATTTATTGCTATAAGCTGATCCCGTAATGCTTCATTTGAGTGCTCTCCTTCCATTTTTACACTTAGAAGACTCTACAGAAGAAAATACTCATCTTCAGTTGAATTATTGTTCTTTGTAATTTTTGCTTGTGCTACTCCTTAATTATTTGCTGCCTCAGTTCTCCAGTGGGAAATATGATGTCTCCAATATTGACACTTCCTTTAGGAAAGTTGTGACTCCCTGAAAATTCAGAACAAAATATTTTGCTTTGTCTGATTTCAACAAAAGAAAGAGCTTTCTATTTTGTTGAGCTACATCAAAACACAAATATTCAGTATTAACTGACATGCCTTGCTTATGATCCACTGTCTCATGAGAACAGTGCCAGGGATAACATTTTCCATCATGTGTCTGGATAGCTTTCTGATTAAACTATCTGGTACATCATGGGAATTTCATGATGCCGCATCCTCTAGTGAGATGTAGCCTACCACACAAGCACAATTTATGGCAGAAACCATGGTTATACACACCTGAGGCAATGAGCTATCACAGAGAGATGCAGTTTAATCTTGAACATAGTCAAACATGCATGTACTTTGTTTCCAAAATTTTGCTATTTCAGCTTTTTGTCCCTGAAGGACCAGTATTCTCCATGAACTCTTCAGTGTGATGCCATGCATTCACTGCCAATGCAGCTCAAGTCTGTTTGTTTGGTGGTGAGGAGAAGCTTAAAAAAAAGAATTGTTTGGAGGTACGGTGAGGTTTGGATTGCAGGATAGGTATTGTAATTAATGATGACCAAGTCACCGTGCAGACAGTGATCAGCTAGGAGGTATAGTACAGCTATATTTTATTTGATGCACTGAAAAGTCTTCTGTGTCCATTCCTCTCACTCCTGCTCCTGGATAAGTTGATTTAATTAGATTCTTAATAAAATTTATGTTCAGAAGTGACAGACTTGACTCATGGAGAATGCTAGAATTTCATGGGGTTTGCCCTAAGCACAAATGCAAGATTTGAATCTCAGCAGAGGCCAACGTCTGTATGTTAGGGAGAAGGTAAGTGGTGTTCAAATAAGTGGTGTTCAGAAGCAGCAGAAAACCTGGGCCTATGGCTCTGTTTCTCCCACCAGCCATCCTCATTCAGTTATGTGTGCTCCAAGTGCCCTGTGCAATGCTTACCCATCACACTGCCTCCCAGACCTCATCAATTCTCAGGAGAGCAGCCATACTTCAGGGGAATTATTTATTTGTTCATTTATTTATTGTCTTTTAAAATCATTTTTATCTTAGAGTCTAGCTACAAGTGGAGATAAGCTATAAGACCAAGAGCAGGCAGGTTATACAAATAACGTCTTTTGTAATTTCTGTCACATATGTCTTAACTACAAGATATCAAACACCACAGGTTTCTGCTTGGAAAAGCTGATTTTCATGGATAAGCTGTCCCTTTTTTCCTGTTTGCACTTGTAATGAGAAGGTTCTCAAATGAGATTTTCAGCAGAAAAGTCTCAGTTTTGCCTTCTCTTCTGGCATGATTTGATTTCCTTCTGCTGGGGGAGTGGAAGTTTCTAGGACAGATTTGCACAGATTTCTGGAAGTTATGACAAGATGCATTCAGGCTTGCCTGACCTGAACTCAGAACTTCTCACTTGTTCTCACCTACTTTCCAGATCTGCTGAATGTAGTGAATTCAGAGCATCTTTTTTTAGGAAAGAGGACATAAGAAAAAACATCTGATATATTCAAGATATATTTCTAAAAACTTCCTCATTTGTAGTGCATTTTGGAGCCCCAAATATTTTCAGTGCTTCCATATTTGCACTTCTTGTTTATCAGGCTCACAAGTAAGAAATGCAGTTGGATGATATATGGTTTAATCTTTTCTCCTGTTACAATGTTTTATCTTCCCTCAAGTGTCAGAGGCTACATTTAGCTTAGCAAAATATATTATTCATAAGCAAAGATATACTTAGATGTGCAGTAAACAGAGTGCCAATTAACACCACAGTTGGTTTACAAAGCATTTTCTTGTTTGTTTGTTTGTTTTCATAAGGTTTTCTGACAGATTTCTAAAGGGCATTATTTCCCCCAACGTATCTTCCACTTTAGTAATGAGATTCAGTGTTTCTTGTGACAGGAACAAAATAGTTGCACAGATCAGGAAACGTAAATACCGTTTCCTCTCCATTACTATTGCCATAATCTCTTATATATGGAAAAAACAATCTCTAATATTTAAAAACATCAAGCTTTCCAATAGGGAACTTGTCATGAGAGTCTTCTAATCAGAGACTCTAATCATGAGCGAGACAACCCATGAAAGTGCAGAGTGGCTAATGGGTTCATGAGCCATTTACTGTCACTTAAGAGGTTGGTTGGCTTAGCCTGTCCGACTCCCTATTTGTACATTGTTGACCCACTGCACAAGAGTGTTGTTTAGCTTATTTTAGCCTACAAAATAAATTTATTTCAGGTGCCCCAACCAGTGACTGACTTGTGTAAGAGTTTAACCACAAACAGCTTCTCTGTTACCTGGCATGTGGTAACCTAACAAATTCCTTCCGTATGATCACAACTCTCAACCTTTGTTGTTTCTTTTTGGGTGACCTGTTATTTCTTATGCTTCCTTCATACATCATATTTCTCATCATCACATTATTTACTTAACACCCTGGCCAGTGTTTCACATTGCTAGATTTTCAGTTTGGCAGCACTTGTGTTCATTCATTCCCAAACTACACAAGATATTAAGGGAATCAAAACTGCAGTGAGTTTGTAGTTGTGGGATATAATGTTCTGTTACACAGAAGTGTGCCTACATGCCACTAGGGAAAAATGTAAGAACACACACTTCTGGATGGTATTTTTGACATTCTTAAGCATTTTAAAGTGAATTTACTGCTTCTTCTGGCACATAAGTAACAAATGGTACGCAACAAGTAGCTGATTCTTCAAACTAAGCTAAACTTACTGCTAGATAGTCTGGTTTATGTTGCCACAGCAAATTACAGGATGTCAGTAACCCTTATGTTCCCATCCTCATGCTGAGTAAGCCAGAAGGAATTTGTGTTAGAATTTACGAGCGGAAAAATAATCCAGTAGAGAATGTGAGAGGATGTTTTCTCTTCTTTATTGACAGAATTTTGTTAAATAGAAAACACAACTTTAAAAACTAGATAAAAATCTTCATCTTGTGCAGTGCAGGAGGACATCGACTGCTGCTCCTAGGCAAATGCTGCTCTAGCTTGAAAAGGATCAAAAAGTTTATTGGTTCAGCATTGAGAGAGAAAGGGATGACTTACAAACACTGTGTGTGTGCATCCCACTTACTTACTCCCAATATAAGTCAGTGAAATGATGAAATGTGCCCTTTGTGGCTCGTAAGTGTAGTGCATGTGGAATCCAGTAGGTGATGTTAAAAGTTTGAAAAATATTTGCCAGAAACTGTTGTAAGTGCCCTGCAGTCGTCTTGCTTCTTCCAAACACATTTAGGAACATGATGCAAAATCCATTGAAATCCACAGTACAATAGTCACCAGTTTAAGTTAATTACACCGGAAAAACTGTTATGCACAAAATAATGGAATCAGCATTTGCCGAAATGAAAACAATGTAACTGCTTTTTTCTATCTTTTGTCCCTCAAAAATCAGGATTGGAAAATATTTTCGTCATATTTCCTTTATATGTATCCCCAGTGGAAAGACTTGAGAGTGTCTACCTGTAAGGAACAAGGGCTTAATGTGCCGATAATGGTTAACAAAATGTAAAGGCATCTATTTTCCTCCTATGGATTTTTGTTACGTTTATGTATTACTAACTTGTCCTGCGAGTTCAGCTTCCCACACAGGTAGTGTTCTGCAACTTTGCAGCTTGTGCTGTTTCCTTATATGAAGGATGCTTTGATAATGATGCCTCCTATTTCATTATGTTGGCCCATGATGCCAAAGGCGGGCGGTGGTACGGCAGTAGAGGGTGAACCTTTCCAACAGTGTTCTGTTACGTGTTGTTGCCATCTGACAGATGGCAGCAGAGGGGCACTTCCACCTGACGTGGAAGTGCATGAAAAATTGTCACCCATTTACAATCACTGATGCTTGCTGAATGTGTATGGAGACCAAACAGTCTCCATACAGGATGGGAGAAGAGTGAGATGGTGGGTGGTGCATTTCAGAAGGGGCGACAGTGATACTGGGTCACCTCTGCTGGTGCAGATGTTTACAAGCATGGCACGCAGGCTCTTGTTCATGGCTGGAGGAAATGCACTGCTAATTGGTGGTGACCATATTGAAAGAGAGTGTTTTGTAGCTGAGAGTTTGCTCTGTAAAATGATATTATGGTGCTCTTTGTATCTGTTGCAGCGTCCATGGAAATAAATAGGAGGCTTTTCTGTTGGGGCAACATAGATACAGTACAGCTAGTCTTCTCGTCTTGAATCTAGTTTGACACATTTCTGTTTTGACAGACAGAAATGATAAGAGAATTAAATATTTTTATGTTTTCTTATTTGCAGTTTCTTTGTCAGTACCAGAAATGGTACAATTGACTGTGCAAAGCTACAGAAGGTAGGTGTCAGACACTGTAGATATCTAAGGGTTTTTTTCCCCCCTTACTTTCCATTCTGATAAAAGGAGAAATTTTAGTTAAGGTTGTTTTGTTCTTCATTTTTCCCCTCTCAAATTGATAGCAACAGCATTAGTTCAGAAACCTACATATTGCTTGTGGCCTGTTTAAGACTTGAGTTGAGGGACAACTTGCAATGAGAAAAATGAACATTTGTTACTTATCCTAATAGATACATGTGGGTAAAATTAAGCTTGAGTCTAGCAAAAGTGTGTTATCATTCCTATTAAGAAAGATTGCTATGCCTTTGCAGTGAGCAGGCTCTAAAAAACAGATATTTCTCTGCAGACTACTGGCTACAAACATGAGAAGCTAAGTAAAGCATTGTTCTCAGATGCCACTCCTACTGCTGCAGCTCATTGTCTCTCCAAAACTTTGTTCAGAGCAATTACATCTTTTTAAAGTAGGTGGCTAAAGAAACCGTGCTCCTGAAAGGTTCCCGAAAGATTCACCATCTGTCAAAAGTGAGCCATTCTGCCACCTTTATAATTAGCATTTACTGGTACCTCACACCTACATTCTCACACCTACTGTAACATACTGTTCTTGAGAACAAGCGTATTGCCACGCTCTCATGACGACTCTAAGGCACTGCTATTATGTATCATTATAAACGAAGACAAAATGCAAATGTTTACTCTAGGAAAAAATCATAATGATATCCCAGAGGAGCACACAAGTAAACACATTTCCTTGTTGTTTTTTCCAACCAGATCCCTGCAAGAATTTTCTGAAAGCCCGGTTATGTCAAGATGCAACAGCCTCAGATGCTCCCACTCTCACACTGGTGGACCACAGAGGTTAGTCACTTCCATGTGTTTCCGGCTGGGAATGCATGGAATTCACCCATTTAGGGATCAACAAATAGGGTTACAATTTTTTGGAACATGCAGTTCCAAGTTCTAGTTCATTGAAATCATCTTATTTACTTTAAAGTGGTCAAAGTGCCCTCTTTAATAACTGGTGTCTGCTCTCAAATGTATTTGTAGTAGAAAAACAAATAAACACAAAAACCTGCCTCAAAGTTCACTGTTCTTTGAATTCCTTGTGTGATAAAAGACTTCAAGATCTTATGGCAGCTGCAGCATCTTACCTGTATCATGCCTTGAACAAAGCAAACCTGCTGTAAAGATACAGCTTTTATTAATGTTTCTCTTGCTAAGCTCTCTAGATACCATGCCACTAGGTATCTCTGGGGGAAGAAACCATTGCTAATCTCTTAGCATTGTGTCTGACAATAACCACTTTTGTTTAAGTCTCTGCGAGAGTAGAGAACAGAAGAGAATTACTTAACAACAAACAAAAAATAATAAGTATTGCAAGAGAAAAGTGGTACCAAGATAATGGTGTAAATTATCCTGATGTTTCCCCCACAGCATCACTGAGTGGCTGTCACTGTGTGAAAAGGATCCAGTGGAGATTCTCCTTGATTTGGGGTTTGGTACAGAGGAGCCCGATGTCTGCACTAAAATCCCTCCGAGGTTCCTCAGTGGTTCTTCTGTGGCAAAAGGTATTGACATCCGAGTCTTTTTGGAAGCTCAAAAGCAGCGGATGGACATTGAGCTGCCAAACCTGTATGGTAAGTGGAGAAGGAATTTTAGCCAGGAATTTATTTTACTTCTTTAGAAGTAAATAAACTTCTTCTTTAGAAGAAGTAAAATAAATAGCATGGGGACTGAGCGGGTGGAGAAGAGGCTTATGAGAGAAAGTATAGAAAAAGGGACATGTATTTAGTTGATATCAAGAATTCTCATTCCCTTTTCCCTTTTGTGGGAGCAGGACCCCTTTCACAGGGAAATGTGCAGAGCAGCTGACAAGATCCCAGCCTCCCATCACTAGGGCTGCTAGGGCTCATGCATCAGACCCACAAATCTCTAGCTATAACCTAACAGTTTGGTTGTTCAAATATGCCCTAATATGGATGAGAATCTTATTTTAAGCGCAATAAGATTGCACCATTTAAAGCAGACAGGCTTGATTTTTATTTGCTGTAGATGGTCCTAGTTCCATTTTGTGTGTTTAGCAGTTAAGAAATGAATACAAGGTCCTCACCCTGAAGTTATATCAGCATTAAAATAGCATTGTTAATTCTCTGCTATATCGCCCATCTGAAAAGTCCAATTTTGACATCATTTCTCCTCATGTTTGCTGCACAGGATAACCAGATGGCTCTTGAAATCTTCTGTTTATTTAAGATGCTCAAGGAATCAGGATCTCTCGTATAGTCCATGCATTCCTGTTTAGAATTATGCTGAAAAAGTGGTATGGATGGAATAAGAATTGAAAAAGAAATGTCAGAGCATCGTGGAAAATGTGTTTTTCCCTCTTTCTCTCTCTTTTTATAGCAAGGCCTGTGCACACATTTCAATATTTACAGCAAACTGACACATCAAACAGGTTTCTCAGCTCTCACTCTTTCTCTCTGTAACTCCTGAGAGGGAAAAAGAGAGGAAAGAGAGAGAATCTGTGTGAGTAGATGGAGGATAGAGACCTCAAGGAAGAACCATAGAATGGCTTAGATTGGAAGGGACCTTAAAGATCATTTTAGTTCCAACAGCCTTATCATGGGCAGGCTTGCCACCCACCATCTGAGATTGCCCAGGATCCCATCCAGCCTGGCCTTGAACACCTCTAGGGATGGGGCATCCACAGCCTCTCTGTGCAGCATGTCCTAGGACCTCACCACCCTGTGAGTAAAAAATTTCTTTCTAACATCTAACCTAAATCTCCCCTCTTTTAGTTTAATGCCATTCCCCCTTGTCCTGTCACTATCAGACTGTGTTAAAGGTCAGTCTTACTCCCGTTTATACGCTCCCTTCCAAGTACTGAAAGACCATGATGAAGTCTCCCCAGAGCCTTCTCTCCTCCAAGCTAAACAAGCCCAACTGTAGTACTGCAGATGAGGCCTCACAAGGGCACAATTAGCTCCCTCTCCCTGCTGACCACCTCTCTTTTGATGCAGCCCAGGATACATTTGGCCTTCCAGGCTGCAAGTGCACACTGCTGCCATCAGGACTCACAAGTCCTCTGTAAGGCAACTCTCCATGAGTTCTTCTCTCAGTCTATACTTGTATCTGGGTTTGCCTTGACTCAGGTGTGACACCTTGTGCTTGGCCTTGTTAAACCTCACTATGTTTTTGTGTGCCCACTTTCTGAGCATGCCCGGGTCCCTTTGGATGGCATCCCTTCCTTCTATTGTGCCAAGAAGGTAGAGAGCTCAGAGTGAAAGAGAGGAAGGAGCTTCTAGGGAAGGAGTTTGCACAGCTAATGTAAGCAGTGATAAGCCAAGGTGCGAATTAAGGACCAGACTTTGCAGTAGTCCTTGATGGGAGCACTCTTAGAACAGGTTAATGGCTGCACTGTATGGGAGAGCTGCTGTCAAGTTAGCTAAGGTCTCAATTTCTGTTTTGATGGGTGTGATGTCCATCAAAACATATTTTCTTGCTTTTGACAGGTTGGGAAGGGATTTTCACACCATCTGTGTAGGCTTCCTAAGTATGTGCCTGGGCATTTAAGTAAGTGAGGTGACATCCATCCTTCAGAGATTCATACTTCTCTCTTCACGGACTCTACGTGTTTCATTACATGTGGTGATTAACCTCATAACCTCTGCACCAAGTTATAGGCATTTAGCTGAAGCACCATCTCAAGGATCTTAATCACAACAGAGTCTATTTTCATAGTGAATGGAGAGTCAGGCACCTCCCATGGGTCATAATTGAGCCGCAGTTTCAAACACCTATCAGAAGTCGGTCGGTCTATGGGACCACATAGGCAATCTAGCACATGCACCTTCCTATAACTGAGATTCCAAGAGAATATTTACTGCTAAAAGGATGAATCAGTTTTAGTGTGCAAAATTATGAGGGATATCATCAAACAGGCTTTCAAGACATTTGCTTGCAAACTCTGTTTTCTAATCTTGCCATCCTTTCCTTGCCTAATAATTTTGTAGTGAAGTACAGCAAGAAGGAGAAATGGAAAACTCATGTTTAACAGATTTGGAAAATTGATTACTTCTAGAATCTAGTCTATCTGCCTTCAGCAGTAAGACTGCACCTAAATTTGCAAGCATTTAGTGATCCAGCTCTTCTTTTGGAAGAAAGCTTCCTGAAGATGATAGAGAAAAAGATTCTTCCCTGTAAATTAAGTAGGTAGATCAGGTCTAGAGATGCTCCATGGTGTTTACCTTTCCATGAACCTTGTAGGGTACCCCAGCTGCTTTACTGTCACAGGACCATTTCATATTGAGATAAAAGTACCAAAATGATGCAGACTGCATGCTACCTTTAGAGACTTCAAGCCCATATTAAGCCACTGTTCCTAAAGACATATAAGATATGCTGGATGAATTCAGATATCGTCACCCAGTTTGGTTTGTTGTCACTAAATTGCTCTCGTTTGTCTCTATACACCAAAAAAGAAAAGTGTTTTATCTGAATTAGTGAATGACTGAGAAATGCTGTCAGTTTACTTACTCCTGAAATAGCAGAGAAAATTAATTGATTTAGTATGACGTGTTAGTCCAAGAAAGTGGAAGATGAGGAAAAGGATTGTAGGAACTGTATGAGTGAAGGAGGGAAAAAAAAGGAGAGTGAGGTAAGAAAAACCAGTGGCTTCCATACCAGAGTGATCTTTCTCCACTTCCCTATTTCCTTCATTTCCTAATGCAATCCTCTTCTTTCTGTTTGGTTCTTCCCTTACTGTGATGCAGATAGTTTTCTAGAGCTGCTCCATTGCTGATTTGGCTTTTTAAAATACATGTGTGTTGTTACAGAATTGTTTGTTAATTGTCTCCTTGCTTGGTGCTGATCCTTAAGCACTGTCAAGGAGTTTTTAAGGGGTCCAGTTCATAAGAATAAGCTGCATTTTCAACAGTGTCATTCATCAGTAAGTTATCTCAGGTCTGAAAGAACTTACCCCATCATTCACTGATGGTGAAAATGTTACTGTCATCATTAGAAGAGACATTTTATTACCTAACTGGTGAAATAAAGTCAATTGAGAATCAAGTTAAGTTAAAAAAAAAAAAAAAAGATATTTTTGAGTATATTGATCCAGAAACTCTTTGAAAAGCTTTCAAGCTACAGCAGGGGAGATTCAGGCTGGACATGAGGAAGTATTACATTTCAGAAAGGGTGGTCAGGCACTGGAATGGATGCCCAGGGAGGTGGTGGAGTCACCGAGCCTGGGGGTGTTCAAGGAAAGGCTGGATGTTGAGTTGAGGGACATGGTTTAGTGGGAGCTATTGGGAATAGGTGAACGATTGGACTGGATGATCTTTTAGGTCTTTTCCAACCTTGGGGATTCTATGATTCTATGAAAACTTCAGGTCTGTGGGCATTCTAGTTCAAAAATGTTTACGTGTTTCAATCTGACAACTAAAATAAAGTAAACCCCACTCATTTTAGTGTAACTTTTCCTTACTGCTGTATCTAAATTTACTCAGGGTTTTCTGTCTTGTTTCTAGGGATTTTTCACCCATTTCGTTGAATCTCAGAATGTTTTGGGAGGGACCTTAAAGACCATCCTCTGCCTGATGAAGGCAGAGATGCCACCCACTAGCTCAGACTTTCCAGGGTTCCATCCAACCTGGCCTTGATGTGATGGGGCACCACAGCTTCCCTAGCCAGGGCCTCACCACCATTATAGTGAAGTTAAGCTGGTAAGGAGAGGTGCACATCACTGGAGATAGATATTAGCCAGTAAAAGCATCCCTAGAAAAGAAATGTAATATAAATTGCTAAATACATTCTCTGAGCTACTGCTTCAGTTCTAGCAATGACAGTATTGCCAAGGCTCAAGAAGAAGCAATATAAGTAGGAAAACACTTTAACATATGACAAAATGGAAAATGCAGAGATTTCCGTTTATTTTTTTCATGAGAAGAACATCAGTTTCAGGTAAATCTTTTTTTTTTTTCTTCTTCTGACTGAACATTTTGATTTTTCCAAATTCTGCATTTGCTATGGAAAAAAAAAAAAAAAAAAAAAAAAACAAAACTGACTGAAAGTTCTCAATGATTCTGGAAACATCTGTGTTCCTTCATTCCTCTTTGAGCCTGCTGAAGACTTTGCAGGTCGTCTGTGCAAATAACTATGTTGGCCTGTGTAGTACCAGATTTAGGGAAGG
This sequence comes from Lagopus muta, assembly GCF_023343835.1. NCBI lineage: Eukaryota > Metazoa > Chordata > Aves > Galliformes > Phasianidae > Lagopus > Lagopus muta. Next base: position 47,619,838 of record NC_064439.1, on the reverse strand, counting down.
AGTAACAAAACTGTGAATGTTTCCTCCTGAATTCTAAACTGGTAAATCATAGTAAAGTCATTAGAATTTCTATGAAAAGTATAGATTCTGTTGAAGATTCATTGATCTTATTTACAGCAGGGCCATTTGCTGATGCATCTGAACTTTCTTAGTGAAAATGATTCTGCAGTTATGTCCTTCAGGATCTCACCTGTGGTACAGATTTAGACTATTTTGAAGCAGGCTTCAGAGACCAAGGAGCTTGTATCAGATTCTTGCCTATTTGAGACATGCTCCTTGGGGAGCATCCCTAGAAACCAAAGCAACAGCTTCCCTGGAAAGAAAAAGTCCAGAAAACGAGGCTGTCCTTGACATAATTTCTTCATGACATTGCACATGAACAAGATGACTTTTTTGTCCATGTGTCATTTCTTGGTCGTTTGATTTGTAACTTCAGATTTCACAAACTCTTTGATACAGTTCACCAAAGTTAAGCAGTGTGTAAAAATGTGAAAACTATTTCAAACTGCAGCAGTTTTGGTTCTGGTTCAAATCAGAATGTCTGGACTGCTCTGCCTCTGTCAGTCAAAGGAAATGAGCAGTTGTGATTTTTAGGGCCTCCTGATGTAGTGGGAGCCAGATAAAATACTGAGGCTGAAACAGCTTTACATGGAGAGCATGTCATAGCACAGTGGATGCACAAAATGATTTACCCCGATGTCCCAAACTTAGGCACATGGAAAATACCCAACACATTATCCGACATTCCGTGCTCATAGGTCAAATAACAGCTTTAAGCAAAACCTTTCAACCATGTCTTAAAAAGTGGCAGCAATGGCAACATCTTCCTCTGGATTTAAAAACCAGGTGGTATCTGGGGAATTTTAAAAAAGGCTATTCTTGAGATATTGCAACAGTAAGGAATTGCAGACTGTGATATTGATCCTTGATGCAAAAGGCTGACTCAGATCCGTGGTAAGTACCCCCTTGTTTAATTATTGGTGAAGCAGCATTACCAACAGCCTGCATGCAGTAAATCTGGCTGCTCTCTAACAGAAATGGCAGCCAAGTATGTGAGCGTTTTGCCATCTACTGTCCTCAATGAATCTCTCAAGGAAGGAGAAGTCCTGGTGACATATTCATTGCCTCGGGATGGAGGCAGACACAGTACTCAAACAAATGTGTTGAATTTCCTTGTATAAATAACTTGATAGTGTTGCAGAGAAGGAATTCTCCAGGGTCTCTTAGGGAAGACACAGTTCATTTCTTTTTTTTATGTTACTCTATGGAAAAAAATGGCAAAAATTACAAAAGCTTGATGCAATTGTTATTTTTTTTTTAAAGGTAACCTATATACAATGTCAGCTGTGAGTTTCTGGGAGATAAGTATGTTGTGATGCTCTGAAAATGAGGGCATAGCATGTATGGTCGATTTTTATCGATACGTATTTATCAGTACGTATGCATTTTGCAGCTATCCTGGACAACAGCCAGCAGAAAATGTTTATGATCACATTTTATAATAACCTGATTCTCATGAATTTTAATTAGTCCTCAGATATGGCATCCAAGTCTGGTCCAGCCAGCTGGAGAACTTCAGGCTGGATTCTGTAACTTTTATTCATGCAGAGCAGCATTCAGATGTACTTGTCCCAGTGAACTCAACACTGTGTGTTTGGCTGACACAAAGAACTGTGCAGCAGTTCTCTTTAGTTCAGACCTATATGATCTGAACAGAAGCAGATAGAAAAATTCAGCCAATTTTTAATCAGATACTTAGTATGTTTCTTAGCAGTGACAAGTTTGAATAATCACTGGTGCCAATTATTTGTTTTGTTTTTGTTTTTATAACCATGTTGCCCTTCATTATGACAAACTTAAGGACGTTTTCGACAATTGGAAGTACTTGACCACATCACCAGTGCCCTCTCATCTTTGCTGACTGATGTGAACACCCAGCAGACCAAAGCACAGGAAGCTGGTGGGAATGTGACCGGTCATTTGAATGCTGTGAAGAGCAGATCTGTGGTCACACAAGCGAAGAGGAGAAGAATAGGTCAGCTCCTGAGAAGGGCTTCTCAGCAGACAGCACTGCTGAACTTGGGCTCGCTGGCACCTGAGGAAGTCAGCATGCCAGGCACAGAAGAACAGCCTCACCTTTGTGTGGATATTGCTGAGAAGGAACCAACCCAGGCAGGATTTTCTGCACATGTTACCTTGGGCTGCCTGTCCCAGGAGCAAACCTGTAGAGACAAAGGTTCCTCAGCTTATCCCCTATCCCAGTGCCCGCCAGCTCTGCCAAGGAAAACCTGTGCTTCATCGTGTTTAGTGACAAAACAGCTCCACCTTTCTTCTCCACGTGAGGCACCTGCCAAAGACGGGCCAAGAAAAGAGCCCCATTTGCTTTTGGCCCAGATGCTCAAAAAATTGGCAGGTCTAAACTGCAGGCCTCCAGATTCATTTGAAATGGAAGAGGTGAGGTGGATTTTTGTATACTGCTTGCTGGCACTTTCTCCCTACCTGTATTTATTATATAGGTTTGGATTGTCTTTTTCAGGATGGAAGCTAGAGTAAATGACTTCAAACACCATGCTGCAGCATTATGGGGAAAAACAGTGGGATTTACTCTTCTCATTGGGGTTTTGATTATTTTGAATTGTCATTGTGTTGGGAGACTGTCAAGGAAGTTGGCACTGAAGTTACTAAGGTAGGATTCATTCAACCAGTATGATAGTGTAAGATGCCAATATGTTTTATGCAGTGCCAGGTTGCTGGAGTTTTTTTTTTTTACAGAAGGAAGTTGCAGGAACACTAATACAGATGGTAAGGGTTATTTTTACAGATCCAATCATTAACCAGTTCGTTGGATTGGTGGTTTTTCTTTTTTATTTCTTTCCCCTGTGCTCATGTTCTGGTGTGCTTTTTCGGAAAGTTTCATCACAAAATTATCCCTGGTTTTATAGCAGTGTTTGAAATATTTTATCACTCTGTAAGCTGAGCATCCTAAAAACAGAATAAATCAGAACAGCAGCTTGTTCTCATATCTGCTGTCAGCAAAGTCCATGGTACTCAGCTATCTATGTGTTTTAGCAACAGTGGGTTGTCAGCAGGGTTCAACATGAAGTAGCAGAGACCAGGATACTTGCCAGTCCCCTAATTACATCTAGATTTGTGTCAGCAGCAGTTTTTCTCTCCACACTACTGCAGAAAAAGGACTACAGTGCGATTACCTCCAATCACACAGAGTGGGTCTGACAGGAACGCTCTTGCCCATCCATCCACCCGGCCATTCTCTCCAGCCATCCTTCATGATTGAGGAGAAGGAAGGAGTCTTACAGTTCTTTTGTAGGAAACATAGAAAGTAGGAGAAACGAGGTAGCTGACAACCCTCTGAAAACACAGGGAACTTGGGAGTGAGGAAGGGAGGGAGGGGAGGAAGGAGCAGAAAATCACTGGAGAAGGTGGCCCAGAAGTTTTTCCAGTTTCAAAAACGTTGGAACAGATGAAGTTAAGGTAGTGGCATTCTTCTTGAAGAAAGAATGTTTATCTTTTCAAATCTTCACAAAGATATTTTTCCATGAAAGGTTTGGTGCAGCCTTTGTATGGGCAGAGCTGACTCAAGAGTCGGTATCTGGGCCTGACTTTCACCCTCAGTGGGAGAGACAGTGTCTTTCAAAGATCTCTGGCACAGCAAATTTATAGTCCCAAAGCAGCCCGTATGTCTTTGCAAAGCACTCAGCATGCTGGACTTGCAGCTCTGTGACTAGAGGTTTACATAGAAAGGAAGACATTGACAGAGCAGTGAATGCACTAACAGCAAACTCCTCAGTTTGATGTCCTGAGACAATTGTACCATGTTCAATTAGGCGGTGTGCACACTGTTTAACTTCTGGATATTCTCTACCACATCATTACATTAAGGCTGTAAGAGCAGTGCACTGGCTGAAAGGATTAGACACTGTTAGTCTGACAGTGGCCATTAGCATATGTCTGGAAGAGAGAAAAAGAAACAGTTGTGTAGAGAGTGAGCCTTCTCTCCCTGGCCTTTGACAAGGAGGGACTTAGAGATCTCTGAAGCTGCAGACTGCATCTAGGATACACCTAGCCTGTATGTGTATGCATTACTTGCATGTAATGGGTTCCTCTTTTCTAGTAAGACTTTCCTTGAAGGAAGATTATGCAGTATCATGTTATAGTGTTCCTATTGATGCCATGAAAAAGACAAACAGGTTTTCATTCTTAAGAGGAAAAAAATATTCTGACCTTACATCCACTATTTGGCAGGAATTTGCCTCCATATGGCTGTTATGTCTTTGGGCTTCTACTAAGTCACAGGTTTTTTTTCAGGGACGTTTCTCTGAGGCTGTTCAAACAAGATTGTTAATGTACTTCCAGGTTGGAATCATTTATCTATTGATAACCTGAGGAACTCTTGGAAGGCTTCACAGACTACTTTATGTCAAGAACAAATATTTTTAAAAAAGAAACAACCCCAAAATGAACCAAGCTGAAAGATTTAATGTTTTCACTTTGAAACATCTAGTTTTGGGTTTTTTTTTTTTGTTTTCCAGCTCCTTTCCTCCCATCCCCACTAATCATTACTATCAATATTAATTTTTCCTCTTCCTTTGCAGATTCAGAGCTTTGAGGATGAAATTCCATGTGGAAATACTCCTGACACCACCTCAAGTGAGTGTTAAGATACTGACATTTTGCCAGATTTTTTTTTAAAGCAGTGTTCCCACGTAGTTTCTTCTAAAGCTTCTCCTAATATGTTTTCCCTCTCTGCTGCCATCACTCATGGCACTGGATGTGTTATTCTAGATGTAAGTCTAGCATGGCCAAACTAGACTTGATAAATCACAGGCATGTAAAATAGATTCACCTTGTCAGGGACACACAGCGAGTGCACCCGAAGAAAGTTCCTCACATGCAAAGCCTTGAGGGTCTGGGGCATCCATATACTTTAATCAGACCTCTCTGCACTTACAGGTGACACAAAAGCTTCACTCCAACTCAGGGATTCATTTGTCAGGTCCAGATGACCCCTTACCTGCCAATTCCCAGATCTAGGATCAAACATGAAGTTGGAGGTTGGAGCAGCTCTGCAACCACTCTATATGCAACTCAACCAGGACTACACAGCCATGACATTCTGGTGGCAGCACGGCCCCTGCTCCATCATCAGTCCCCTACACCACATGCACTGTCATCACGTGAGCAGACAAAGCACTGAATTGTGTTAGAAAATAATTGTTTGAGGAGTGTGTGAAAGGATTAAACACGAAGCTGTTACACCAGATGTTACGCTGCCATTGGAGGCTATCTCAGCTTGGGTCCTGGGAAGCATTTGCTGGCAGGGGTGGTGGTACTGGGGAAGGTGGCTGTTCAGTCTCCAGAATATGGAGTGTTTGGCCTTGTTCTCTAGAAAACTTTGCTAAATTGATGCTCAGAGTAGGACTGACAGGAATTTTTTTCTTTTTTTCTGTTTTTAAAGGGACAGAAATTTTGTATGAAAGAACTAATAAGTAGTGTGAATGAAGCAGCAAAGGAAGAAAAGGTGAAAGTTTGATGAGCCCTTGACTTTTGAGGACTAAATTATATCAATTTTGGGGAGCTGGCACAAATAATTAAGCCACTAGAGTGCATAAATACATATCTTAAAAAAAACCAACTCAGCTATCTATTGGTGCCAGTCATTTAATTATGTCACTGATGGGAGCAACAGTTGGATGTACAGGAGTGAAGTCATGAGCCTTTTGAAGGCAGTGGTCAAAGTCCCACTGACTTCAGTTAAGCCAGTGATTTCATCAGTGTGTGTAAGAGTTTTCTTGGTCAATGCAGGAGCTGAATAACTGTAATTGAATACATCACAAATCCTTTGGATCTGGAGGGTTTCTTTTTGTTTTCAAGTTTTGTTTTGGGGGTGGGTTTTTGTGTCTTTTCCTTCTCTGTGTGTGTTTGTATGTATTTTGTAATAGATGCTGTACCTATGGCAGCCAATTCCTCTTGCCACATCTTCTGGTAAGGTTGTATTTTTTCATTCTGTAACTGCTTGTCTCCAATGATATCTGTGGCCTCATGTCATCCTTGAGGCTGTGCAGGCTGTGTAATTTGTCACCTGAGTTACATTAAGTCGCTTTGATTTTGCTTTCTGATGAATGTCTTGATCTTTACAAACAAAGATGAGCCCCATACCAATAGTCTTGCTTGTAGCAGTATTTGTACAAAGAATAGCAATTCCCCAGGACTTGTGCAGTCAAAACCACCATTTGGACAAACGTTCAGTGAGAAATGAACAAAAGAGAATGTGGACATAGCTTGCTGAGAAGATATTTAAAAAGTGATATCGTACTCCAGAAAGTATTTTTCCTTTCTTTGCCCAGCTATAAATTGTGGCTACACTATTTAATGATAGAGGCATTAGTTAAAGGCATTGGAAGATTATAGAAGTATACTGATCATGATGTAAGAAAATAATCAACTGTATACCCTGAATAATCTTTTAAGACAGGAATAAGCATGTATGAGGGCTGGTCCAGAAATAATGCCTCTTATTTTACTGTATTGGCAGTCTATTGACTATGAAACCCATAGTGGATGTTGCTGGAATGGCAGCAGGGGGTGAAACTTCCAACACAATCCCATTACATGTTGTTGCCATGTGACAGATGGCACCAGAGGGGCAGTATGACAGAATGGTGCCTGACATGGAAGTGTGGATGAGACAAAGGTGTGTCATTGAACTCCTCCATTGCAGAAAATTGTCACTCACTGACAGTCATTAATGCTTGCTGAATGTTTACGGGGACCAAACAGTAGATGTGAGCTCAGTGAGGCAGCGTTTCAGCAGTAGTGACAGTGACCATGGGTAATCCTGGCTGATGTAGATTGTTACAAGCACAGCATGCAGGCTGTTCATGGCTGGAGGAAATATATATAGTATATAGCTAATGGTGGGGTCTGTATTGAAAAAGAACATTCTGTAGCTGAGAATGTGCTCTATCAAATGGTGTTATTGTGCTCTTTGTTATGGCGTCCACGGAAATAAATAGAGGCATTACTTTTGGAGCAACCTGAGCATTTGGTAAAAATTTCATAACAGAGAAAGAGGAAAGTCATCATTTCTTTTTAGTTCTGATATGACTCCTATCCAATTAAGTGATCAATTACAATTGAACCGCACTTAAGATTTCTGCCTTCTCAGCAACATGTCTTAGAGTTTAGAGGAGAGGAATCTTTCCTTCTTCCTTTCTCTGCTGTTTTAGAGTTGTTGATGCTTGGCCTAAATTTAAAGTCTCTTTTATGGGCTTTATTCATGTTCTCTGCCTTTTTCCCACTGCTTCTAAATGACGTGCCCCTCCATACCCATGGGATTCTTGTTACTACTTCAATTTGCTTTGTATCATGGAAGCAGTCGAAACTCAGCGATTACGAATGCACCGTCGTTAGCAGTGAATAACACTAGCTCTTACAAGGATTCCTGCTCAATTGGCAGAATTTGTCTCAGACCCATAAGCAGGGACCCTCGAAATAGGAGCTAGTGGGAAATGTGCTCCAGGTTCCATCAGGAGCCTACGCAGGGAAAACCTCAGCTCCCAGGGGAACACGCCTGAAATTAGATTTAGACTGCAAATCGTTTGGGATACAGGCTGCCTGTTTTTCAAGGCAGTTCCAGTGCAGTGCCTGATGGCGTTGAGGACCCACTCTCATTTGTTTGCGGGCTCTGTGAGAAGGGGTATGAGAGCAATGATGAATGTGCTGGAGCCTGGCATGACCCTGCTGAAATGGGATCTTACCTGAGCGGAGAAGCATGAGGTGCCCACCGTGAGAAGAAATAGAGATAGATAGGAACAGACTGCTTTGCCTAGATGGAGCATATTAGAGACGGGTGACTTATGGAAGTGCTTGTCCCTGTGGTATTGTCCCTTGGCTCTGTAGCCTGGCCTCAATTTTAGTCCAATTGCTTAATTTTCTACACTCCCCATGAAAGCCAATTCCCTGGCTGCTGTGTGTCTTCTTTATATTTCCCCATAATGTAGATTCTGGCTGTTTAACTGCAGTAGGCTTTATGATAAGGCTTTTTTTCCCTCTCTCTTGGCAGAACGCTGAGACTTAATTTTAAAAGACGCTGAAACCCCCAAACATCCCCAAATGACTTACAGGGAAAGCAGAGTGTTTTCTAGCTCTGTTTTAAAAAATATTACAATCTTTTTTATTAGGCAATTTTATCATTGTTATAAATAAGTAATTGTACTGGGGAGAAGGGATAATCCTTATTTAATTAAATTCATCTATACTCCCAGGTTGGCAGCAACCAGACATATGTGAGACTAATACCCACAGCCTGCCTGTATGCATGTGCAATTAAAAATTCACTCTACAGTAGCACTGGCAGTTTAGTGTTGCTTTTGGCATTTACAAATTCTTTTATTTTGTGACTTTTTTTTTACCATACACATATGCTGGAGCAGATGTTGCTTATTTGTTGTTTATTCAAATCTGTAGGCTCTGGCAGCTAACTCCATTGTTCTGTAATGAAGCTTTATTCACTGTCCTGTATTAGGACCCAGCAAATGCATGACAGGCAGAGTTAGCTCTCAGCAGGAACTACAGTTATTGTCCTTACTTATTGGCTGTTTATATTCTAAAGCTCACAGTTGAGAAAGCTGGCTGGGCAGGGTAAGGGGCTGGGGGTGCTGTGTGCAGAGGAAAATTACTTGACTCCACTCACTGTATCTTTGCCCTGATGAGGTGCAGACTTGCATGTAAACTCATCTGTTGCAGGGATTTCATATTCAGCACTTGAAAAATAGAGCTGTTCTCCCCCTCTGCCCCCTCTTCTGCCTTGTTCCACCCCCACCCCTGCTGCTCCTTCCTTTTTCAATTAGCCTTTGTAAAGCACTGGGTTTAACTAAAGGATGTTCCAGCGTTGTTCATCCCCTTAACTCAGCACGTGCCTGAAAATTCATTAGCAGCCACATCTATTAGGGAGTCAGTGTTACTTGGGTGCACCTTGTAGACTCCCTTTCTCTCTCTCGCTTCTTCTTTGCTTCCCTCTACCTCAGCGGGGCAGAGACGTACCCGAGAAGCAGGAATTCCTGCATGGCGCTGACCCGGGCATCGAGTGCCAGCAGAAAGGAATTAGCCTGCTGGAAAAGCCCGTGGTAGCCCAGGAGGCAATCAATCAGGAAAGTAACCACCTCCATCTGGCTCCCTGTGACATGGTAGCTCACTACCGAAGCATTTGTGATTCATCTTGTCCCAATGAGTGGTGCCAGGGATCCCGTACACCCATTTTTTGCAGCAGCTGGGAACGTTCTAGCTTCCTTGCATGCTGAGCTAAAGCGTTAGCTCCTGTGACTTATCAAGTGGCAATTCTTTCAATTATCACACCTTCACTCCTCCCACTCACAGGCTTCTCTTATGGTTTGGCACCATGGGAATATTCACAGAATGCAATTGGCATTTCTTTTAATTGACTGAGTGCCAAGAATGTGAATCCTCTTTGTTATCTATTATCCATTGTAATGTCTGCCTGCGACTGAAGTAGCAACCTCTTCAAAAGGGCAGGAGGAAAAGGCACAAATATTTCCTATGCTTCCGAGCGTATAGGATTTTTCTAGGTGCCTTTATTTTCAGTGTAAGGAAGACTTATTTAGTGTTTCTTATTTACTGCACTACCTGCATCGCAGTGCTTTCCTTTGCTGACTACACAGGGATTTTTACTTTTAAAAACAGAATGAATAAAAGGGAAATACAAAGATACAGCCAAAGAGGACACTTGCTAAAGTGGCAATCAAAATCTGGAACTCAAAAATGTCCTATAATTACTCTTCTGTTGGTACTGCCTGATATTTATGTTAAGCTTTGCAATTGGTTAACGATCACATACGGTCTCCTGTTATGAGGTCTCCCTTCAGAAAACACGATGAGTAATAGATCCTTAATAAACATCTATATGTTCTTGAGGCAGTTCATTTGAGTTAGCGTTGTGCAAATATCTTCACAGTAAAAAAATCTCCACTCCTTCCAAAAAAAAATTAAAAAAATCCAGGAAGACACTAAAAAGAACACTCATGGAGTTCCACTTTCTCTGCAAAAAAAGACAAGTTTTGCTATGTTATGAGTGGAAGTTGCTCTTGGGTGCTTTTCTTTTTGGTCTCATGGCTTGGTAGGATGTAACCCTTTGCACAGCACTGGCATTTCTCATATAGAGCAAACAGCACATCTTTGTTGGGGTGTGGGGAGAAGCCCCACTTTGCAAAGCAGTGGTTTTATCTTCTGCAGATGACCTGGCACAGAGGAGTCATCTGCTACCTTTAGCTGTTTTGTTTTGCTTCCGTTTGTTTTATGATGCTGCAGACTACAATTTCCCCATGTTCTGCCCACAAGCCATTTGAAGGCCTTTTCATTCTTCTTACTTCTCTACATAAGACACCTATAAGTGAAACTGAGAGGAAGCTGTGTCATTTTCATGCAATTTTTAGCCTGAAGAAGCCTTGAGGAAAGTGCCGTGGTCCCAGCAATAAGCAAAAACTGCTAAAAAGCAGAGACTGAGAGAAAAGAACAACACTGAAAAGCAAAGTTGTGAAATGATGGAGACCCAGGAGGTGGTGATGCCACAGTCACCAGGGCACAAAATAGGCGGCAAATAGAGGAAATCTGGCACACTTCTGAGCTGGTCTCTGGGAGGCTGAGCCACCTGCCAGTGGTGTCAAGAGGCTCTGGCTGCAGTCCTCAGGTACAGACAGCCATCTCAGGGCCTCTAGGGCTTGTTGGATTTTCAGTGAGTACATTCCTAAAAGTCATTGCACATTCGTAACATTTTGCTGTGCGTATGTGTCATATTTTAGGTCCTGCAGACTGATTCATCCTAGTGGGAAAGGATGTGCATACACTGCTTGCTTGAGGCAGATGGCCCAATGAAAGTTATAAAAACCTGTTGCTGGTTTAAATCCTAGGAAATACAGGGAAATACAAAATACCTTAGGTATTCGTGAGGACAGCTACACAGTTTGAGTGGTCAGTTTAGATTAACAGCCATAGCCTTTTAAATAAGAAAACTTCTGAAATGAAATCTAGCTGTGCAAAAGTTGTGTTGAGGTCTTGAAATGAGACCTTTTCTAATATTTTTTCCTCTGCCATTCCTACCTACACCCTCAACAGAGCACAGCAGGACCAGAGCCTTGCCTGACCATCCATGATGCCGTGCTAATGGCACCTGTTGAAAGACTGGCCATTTGAACCTTAAACCTCGTTCCAAAATTTATCCAACTTCACATCCTACTTCAGTGATTTGTGAGAACACACATACCCTTCTTCTGATGCTCCCATATTGCTTTGCCATGGCTGTTAAGGGAGAGGGCTGGTTCCTGCCATTGTCAGTGACCCCTTTGAGAAGGGGGCTTTGCTGTTTATCCTGGTCATATCTGATACTGTAGAGAGCTCAGAGTTCTTTCCAGATGAAAACTGTGATTCTTATTCCATGGATCTTCTACATACTTGTTGTCTGCTTACCCATACAGAGAATTTCTCCTTGGAAAATATCACTGACTAAAAGAGGCAGTCTCACTAAGCTTGACATTCTTAGGCCTCCCGAACAGTTCAGTGGCTATCACCATGGAAATAGAGCTGCTATAATTGATCTCTACAAAGCAACCACCAAAAGCTAGACACGTATTCTGACCTCCTGATTGCTTTGTCTGCTGCTGACCAGGCAGAATTTGCAGGACCCTTGCAAGACCAAAGAGGCTTTCCACTCATTTTTCTCAAAGGTTTTAAGTTTTGCCAGAAGCCGTTCTTCCTTTTGTGAAGCCTTTCGGTTGCACAGAGCCCTACGAGGCTCACTGCAATCACTTATTTTTTATTCATTATCTTTGTGCAGCTGCTACTGGGAGAAGTTGTGATGTAACATGATCTACAGTGTAGGCTGATGACATTCAGCTCTAGCTCTCATTTTCATCAGAAGCAGACACAACCATCACCCGTCTCTCCCGACATTTGGCAGCGGCATGAATCTGAATTAATGACAGTTGGCTGAAGCTCAGCTGAAATAAGATGGAAGTGATACTGACTCTCAAGGAAAAGTAGGAGGAGGACCTGGCAAAGTTTGAAGCTGTTTCATCAGCTGAAGGAAGATAAAAGACCATTGTCAAAGTGACTGCAATTTTGGGTTTTGACTAGATTCATCGCTACGCCTAACCTCCCAGTCTGCAGAAACATCATCTTTCACAGATAACTGCCTACAGTGTTCTCTCTTTTCCCGTCAAATTCAGCTCTTAGATTACTCATTTGTAGTTTTCTGTTGTTTTTTTTTTTCCATTTGTAGGGCAGTGTGTTCTTGTGTAGGACAAGCAGGAAGCGATCAGAAGCTGTGAGTGGAAGGCAAGGCAGACGCCTTGCTCCAAGCATGGCAGCTTGCAGGGGTGTGCCTGCTGCTCTCAGTGACAACGTGTGAGATTCATGGTGCCATGCTGTATTACCAGACCTGATGGGACCTTTGACCCATCTACTTTAAATACTTTTAAAGGGGTTTCCATGGACCAAATTGTCTGGGCAAAGTTGGAGGTTTCAGAACCGCTGCCACCAAAGCACACACACATCAGTTCTGAGCTCCTCTGGAGAGGCAGAGGATGTTCCACTAATTCAAGGAAGGAAGGTATATCCTTTTCAGTGAGCAGAAGGTAGGGAACGCACTACTTCCCTTGTCTGTGTTCATCTACAATTTAGGCAGAAAGGAAGGGAAATGAACATTAAAAAAAAAGTTTTTTCTTTAATGAGCAGCCTAGTAGAATATTATAATCTAATTCAGTTCTTCTACAAAGCTTCTTTCTACAGAACCTGCAACGTGAGAGAGTGGAAAAGGGAGCCAGCCATCCCACCCACCAGCCCCAGGCGCTTCACGATGGAGTATATTCATACCTGCTGTCACAGTGCTGACTGTAGGGCACAGCAGATGTACTGAAGCTAGTTTTAAATCAGTAAATATGTCCACTGGCATTAAAGCCTGCTAGCATGCAGGTTGGATATCAAGGGTCGTCTAGCCACAGCATCAGGGAGCCAAGTTTGCCCTCTCACCGAACTCTACCAGCATGTTTTGCAGCCTGGGCAGAGCTCCATGCTGCTGTGCTCTGCCTGCTGGCTGTGCTGTGCCACGAGCCTGATAGACACAACCATCTATACACTGAATCTTAAGCCAAAAACTTGGCTGAACCTGGTGCAAAACTGCTTTTTCTTCAGGTGTTTTGGGCGAGAGGGATTGAAAATGAATGCACTAATGGTAGATGCTGTGTTGCTGTGTAGCTGTTTACGCCACGGCAGTTTGTGCCTTTAATGCTTCCTGACCTCATTCCCTCAGGTGCTCGTGGTTGATATTTGGAGAACATATAGGCCAATATCCTCCCAGGGGAGCTGGGGACCCTGGGCGAGGAGCTGGAGCCTGCACAGGAGGATGTGAAGCACCATGTGTGCACGGGGTCACAAGGTGCCAGAGCTCCCCTGGGGCTATGCACATGCCTCCTGCTAATGACGGCCGTGATGTACAGACCCAATGGTTAACAGCATACAGAACTGAAGGCTGCACGTGGAGATGAGGCAAAATATCAGTGGCTTTCACTTGCCAAGTGAGCCCTCTGCTTTACATCTCCCTTGAAGAAGTCCAAGCACCTTGGGCGTAGCGTCATGCATTCCTGTCCCACGTGAGTTCCTTGCAGACAGTGGGGGCCACAGGACTTTCCCCTATACCTAAATATATCAGTGTTACCCAAAATGATGGGGAGAAGAATACTGCAGATGGGTTGAGAAATGAGGTATCAGGGTTTTGACAAGCATAAGTCAGTTCCTCAGAGAAGTCAGATTCTGTTGACCTTGTAGGCTCCACTGGACACAGACCCGTCATTTGTGCTGTCTGTGCAACACTTATGGTTATGGCATGGCACAGGTAATAACATCCAGGGCTCTTTTTATATTTTCACTTTGTCACACTGTCTTGGATCTTTGGCATGGAAACCCCCTTCAATTCATAGGGAGCAAGGGATAGACACATTTCTGAGCTTTGTTTGTTTTTGAATAAAAACAGGTGCTTTTGCTGCATCGAATGCATTTTGGGGTGCATTATTTGCTTTCATATAACATGATTATTCTAATAAGATGATTTATCTAGTTACTGGTATAATGTTGCTGAAAAACAAAATCTGCAAAAAGATGTTGCTAAAAGCTCTGTTTTTTTGTTGGCTTTTGGAAACAGAATTTGTGGTTTATGTGCTGCTGCCATCTAGTGATTATTCTCCTGAATCAGATCTTAACTCAGTTCACTTGCTCATCCATTCTGCAGTGTGGAAAGTGAATCAGTGTTACAGAAGTTGCACAGGAATACTGAAAAGGGGACTAACATTTCAGCAGCACTCAGTCAAATGCTTGTTTTCACAGTCAACAGTCAATAATCAGTGCAGTTGCCTATGAGGGAGGCACGTCCAAGCATAGGGAAAGACAGCATGGTTTTATCGCATACACGGGAACTGGTATGAATAGCAACATTTATTTAACTAAAATGCTGAAAAATGTACAAAATGATTTCTTGTGGTGCAACAAGGTCCAGTGAGCTTCAGAAAATCTGCTTTGCTGGAAAACGTTACCAAAAAGAGTTCTTTGTGCCTTTTGAGAAATTCATATTTTCAGTGGAGTTTTATCAGACCTCAGCGGCCATATAATGGAGTGTAATACTTAAAATCAGTGGTGCCTCTCCTGTCTGGGTAGCAGGAGAGGGGAGTATGCTACTGCTGTTCTCTCACAGCAAGACCAGACCACGTGCAACTGTGCCTTGCAGCTGGCATTTCCTCTAGCACACAGTCAGCTCTTACTACAGTGTCCTTTTCTGGGATGCAACAGGGCAGTGCAGGAGGGATGTTGTGTCTAAATGGGAAGGATACTACTAGTTACCCAAAAACCACCTCATTTCTATTTCAGAAGCAAGTTGATGTATTTTCAAAAATACACTTTTGAAACTCGTGTGTGTGTGTGTGTGTGTGTGTGTGTGTGTGTTGCAAAGTTCTGGAGAGTCAGAACCATCATATCTCCCACTTGCTCACACTAGAGTGTAATGCTGAGCAGCTTTGTTGAACAGCTTTAGTATTTGATGTCTGTGTTTCAGAAGCAAACCACAGAACAGCTAGGATGTAAGAAAAGGTCTATTCAGTTCTAGCACTTCTGTGGACACAGTATAACCTTCATTCAACCTATTTCTTACTGCACTGGTTCTTCCATTCATGCTGTTGTTGATTTCAACTACTGCTGAATCCAAATGTTTTTCAAGCCCCAACCAGTGAGGTATTTATGTGTGCACTAAACTTTGGGCATGGGAACATTACACATAGTCTTAAGCCTGAATCTAGTTTTCTTGCTGAATTTAGCATGAGCATTTAAGCTGTAATGATGCCAGTGCCTTGAGAGTTCTGCGTGAGATTTCAAAGTGCCTTTGCTTATAGTGAAAAAGTCTGACTAAGCCCTTCAGACTTCTTTTTCCTTCACAAAATACCTGACTACCCTGTAGCTCTTCTGTGTTCTTTAGTCCCATGTACAAATAGCTCTAGACGTGCTTAAACACATCAAGGTCCAGCAATATTTAAATGACCACAGGAACTTGAACAGCATGGCTAGGCTGCAATTGGTCATCCTGCTTTTTCCTATGACAGGAGGAGAAGCCCAAATTTTAATATGTGAATTTAAAATTCAAATTAGTGCAGATGCTCTTTCATTCAAAGTTATTGTGCCTGTAATTCCCTCAGTAATCAAATGAGGTAGAAGACAAATAGAGGAGGGCGCCGACCAACATGAATTTGATTCAGTAGACATGCAAAACATATGGATTATTTACAGTCAATGCAGAAGTTCTCATGGCATCTTCTCACATTGTGAGTATTCTCCTGGATGGAAGCTAAAAAGAGGTTGTGTTGTTTGTAGCCAAGTCCACAGAAAACCAGCTGCAGAGTATTCAGAGGAACCCAGAACTGCACTTCAGCACTTATTTTTTACTAATTAGGGAATATTCTTTCATTAGTGGTAAACCTAGGAGCCCAGGAGCTTCAGAAAGTTCCTGTACTGAAAGCTGCTGAAAATGGAAGCCACTGTATCCGCATGCAAATAAGGAGAGAGAGAGAGTCTCTTAATGAATTTGGATTGATCAAGTAAAGGGCTGGAAAGCTGTGGGACCTTTGGGATCTGGAAGGGTATATACTTTCTTATGCGATACAAAATGAAGCAGAGACCTGATTAGTAAATTCCTCCAACCTATTTTTATTTAAAATTCAGGCAGAATAGAAATGGGATGCAGGAGCTGAACTATCCCAGTTCAATTAGCACAAAAAGGCGAGGAGCCAAGGTTTTCCTCACCAAGGTCTTTAGGGGCGATTCTCAGGTTTCCGCTTTCCAGCATAGCCAGATGTATTCTCCGCACAAGGCCCAGAGTTGTAATTTTTAGCTCATAGTTGAATACTGGTCTGGGTCTCTACTTCTTCTCCAAACATACTTTATCTTTCCTTTGTGTGATTCGCTGCATGTATTTGCAGAATCTCTGCAGATTTGGGTGTCTCCACACGCTAGGAGAACTGCGTGGAGCTCCATGAATAATGAATATTTTGGTTCAGCGGATGAGCCAAATGATTGGGGAAAAATGTGATTTGGGTAGACTGGAAACGAAAACATGTTTTGCTTAACGTTCAGGTAATTTAACCCATTTTTTTTCTTCTCCCATCAGTTAAAAAATGACAGATTTGTTTCAGAAAAACAAAACAAAAAACCACATTTGAATGTGAAAGCAACATTTATGTAAATTTTGCTGACCCTTCCCTCTTTCTTTTTGGCCAACTTGTATCCTTCCTAAAAGATGCTCTTCCAATTGCTGGAAGCTCATTCAAAAATAAAGAATTGCTGCTGTGAAATGGTGCTGACAGTGCTTTAGATACTAGCAACAACATACAATCTGGACGTGTTCAGAAGAACTGGTAGTGAGAAGAATTGGTCCTGGGAGATCTAGACCTAGCAGAAGTTCAAGCTGTGGCTATCCTCACCATGCACTACAGCCTGCCAAGAAAACTGTATTGTTACCATTGGCAAACTAGAAGCATTCATAAAGAGGGAAACTCCATTCCTCCACAGGATGGCATTAGGCACGCTCTGAATTTCAGTCTCACTCCCTGTTTGGGACACTGGGTGGAAATGACGTGAGAGATTGGCCAAGCCTTCACCCAAAGTTTCCCCAGTATACAAGTGCTGTCTTCCATTATGTAAACATTACTTGAACCTGGTATACAGGCATTAAACCAAGCTGTGTTTAAACAGATCGTAACTGAGCTGCCTCAATTTGTAAAGGACTTTGACTTTGATCTAGTTCTGATCCAGCCCACAGTACTGCTCTGCATTTCTCCTAGGAGTGTGTTGTTCAGCTTGAAGTCCTCATGGGAGCACTTTGACGATTTCTTCCAAGCTTTTCACCTCACCTTACATTGGAGGGCCATATTTTTTCTGACTAAGTCTTGGTTTTAATTCAGACTTCCATGGAAATCACAGAAATTTTGTCTGGCTATCAATAAAGTGTTCCGTCTCAACTGTTAAAAACTCCTTATGTTAATCTGAGTAGCTTTGATACAGCCTAGCACATTGGGTAGGCTCTCACAAGTCAGTGTGGGATGCAATGATTAAATTAGGCATCTGAATGTACTTGGAATAGATCCGCAGCACAGACCCTCAGAGACCTCACTTCAGATGGAAAAAAATGGAGAATTTAAGCCTTTATTCTGGGAGTATTCGTTTATTACACATCTATCATGTAGGTAGGTGCAAATCAGGTGCCTAACTCAGATGAATATGAAATCACCTTCATTGATGTGAGTGAACTGTTCTTAAAATGGTTCTCTGTCTACTGTAAATTACTTTCTATTTTGCTTACACAAGAACTGTAGAAACTGGATTAACGCTCAGAAGGGTCATAAGATCCTATAATATAACCACTTTTAAATACACATACAGACTTTCAGAGTAGTATGAACCTTGATGTTTTTTCAATGAGAACCATAACAGCCAAACACACGATACCTACTTCCAGGGGAAGTCGAAAGAGGCACATGGAGATGTTCCTAGTCTAGCTGTAGTGCTGCAAACTTGATCTGCAGACATTTCTTCCAGCCTTATTTTTGTTTTCCATGAAAAATCAGCCCCAAAATCACATACTTTGGTTAGTTCTCTAGCTAGTGCAGGAAACTATAAACATAGATGTATGATATTGAGTGTATGTTGTTTGCAATATACGAACACAACTGACTGTCCTGCTGAAGCAGATGCTTTGTAGTTACTGTAATGAGTGGGCCAAACCCGGCAGGAGCCACCTGATTTTGACCAGGTCAGATGGTGAGTTCTAAAAGCACTACTCTTCCATTTAAAGCTGTTGCTTGTTTTCCTACAAGGAACATTCCAGCTACCTTCATAACCTGTGTGTCTTGGCATTAAAACAGGTACCTTTAAACACTAAATAAGCAGACAGCATGGTCTTCTGAGTTTGCAGATTTAAAGCTTGAAGGTCACTCATATCCCCTCATGGAGGGTCTTTCTCTCATGAGACATTTTGAGCCTCACAGTGGTTGAAACTATAGCAGCAAAAGCATTTCTACTTTCAAAATTTTACTAAGCCTTTATTTCTTCATCTTTATGTATGGAAAACTACAGGCCAGACTGACACACTGGAAGCAACAGCTGGCAAAGATGCAAAGGGTAATTGAAACAGCTTTTAAAAAAGTTTAGAGAATACGTAGAGCATTCTCCCTGGAGAATAAGCTGAACCATGATTCTGCTCGTGGGAAACTGCAAGGATGAGTTTTGAGACCGCCCACAGAAGAGGCATTTTTCAGCAGCTTCATTGCAAATTTTGTAATGTGTGAGAAAGGAACCATGTATTTCTCATCTGAAACAGGAAAAGTGACTGACATGTGGGTGATGATGCCAAATGACAATGCAACTAATTCTTTTTAAAAAAGGTAATATGTGGTTTTGGTTTTGCAGTTGGTGTCTACAAATAGATTGCATGATTTTCTTCAATTTATGCCCAAGGTATATCTACTTAAGTCCATCGTTTCTTAATGTGTGAAAACATTATTTATAGACACGTTTTTGGGTTTTTCCAATTCACACAGAGGAGAATTAATAACTCATGGCTCAGAACTGCTTGGTGAACTGTCACATTTTCATGGATAAGACCAGAAAACAGAATGTGTTAAGACTCTGTAGCAGTTATCACAGAATCACAGAATGGCCAGGGTTGGTAGGGACCTCAAGGATCATGAATCTCCAAGCCCCCTGCCAGACGCAGGGCCACCAACCTGCACATTTAATACTAGACCAGGCTGCCCAGAGCCCCATCCAACCTGGCCTTGAACACCTCCAGGGACGGCGCATCCACAACCTCTCTGGGCAGCTGTTCCAGCACCAGTTATGTATGCATGGAAGAAGAGAGGACATGTATGCAGAGTGTCTGCCTCCATCCCACTCTTTTCCTAGCACAGTCCCTTAGCTTGCTTCCCATACTCTGGTTCTCTTTTTGTGCCAGGTATCTGAGAATGTGAAGGCACTATGAGCGTAAAGGTTATCTGAAAATGTCCATTATCCAAGGGCTGGGAGTTAATCAGGGTGTACTGGATAACTTTGGGCTTACTCTCTAGCATTTGTACTTTTGGAGAGGATTGGCTTATACTGATGATACTGGATAGCTAACAGTGTATCTAGTTGCAAATGTTGAAGTAAAAACTAATGTAGCCAGATGACATTGGTGCTAGATTACAAATCTTCTCTGGAGCAGATCTAGAATATCCTCCTTCCACTTTTATGTCTTACCATGCAATCATACATCATTTCTACTTGTTACTATTCTACTTGCTGAATTCCAACCAAAATCAACCAAGGTTCCTCAAAGTAAGGATAAACTGATCTGGTGAGACTCAAGGGCAGCACCCTCTTCCTGCAGAATTCACCTGGTTGAAGCCACTCAAATTACACAGTGCTGCATGAAACTTGGCAGGAGCCAGTTCTAGCAACCAACTGTCAAAAGACAACATGCTTAGTGAAGGAAAACAAATGGCTGGATTATTTATAGATTACTTACATTGCATATGTTGTGCAAATATATCAAAAATGAAATCTGCAGCTGATGATTAAACTGGAGGATAAGTGAGCATCATCAGCTGTAGCTATCCTGAGCACATGTTGTTATTTGTTCTGGCCATAGTGATATTACAGCTTTCTGGGGAACAGCACCAGGGTCAAGAATGTTTCTAGAAGTGGAAAATACACTTGAAGTGCCCCTGGTTAGCTCTGTGTTTATTTTGGCCAAGTGCTGCTATTTGCTTTCTTTGTAATTTTTCTCATCTTTTGTTTTCCCCAGCAGAGATGATGGTGACAAGAACAAGCAGCTGCCAGTCAGACAGCAGTGGGTTCATGGAGGAGCTGCCAGAATCTTTAGTACTGCAAGTAAGAAATCAACAATATTAGTCAGTGGGTCTATGAAACCTCTGTAACCTTAGCACAAATAACAAAATGTAATAATTAAAAATAAAAATCATGGAGTCGTGAAAGCTTCATGAACACAAATTCATCCTCCTAGAGAACCTCAGAAGGCAAGAAGTATTCTCAGAGTTTTATCCAACTCTTCTACCACACTAATGCATGGTTAGATAAGAAATGAGACAATAGCTTTTGATTATGTGGTTTGCTGGTATTTAAAAATGTGTTTAAAGAGGCTTTATGTGCGGAGATGTCCAGGACAAAATGATGATGGGCAAATGCTTGTGATAGCAAAATTCCAATATTTCAATTCCTCTTATGTATTTTTTCCTTCTGTATATTTTTCTGCTTTCTGTTTTTCTTTACTTTCCTTTTTTTTTCTTTTTTTCCCCTTCAGAATGTACCTTTGTCAGGAAAGAGGAATATTTTTTCTGATCTCTATAACCAACGAACAGCTCTGTCACATACAACAGAGTTTCCTCTGTTAAATCAAGATTTCCATCAAAATCAAGATGATCGTGTTGGTGAAGTCTTCATCAGAGCTTGTGAAAGCATCGAGATGGTATCTAGACCAACAAAAGCATGCAGAGACCAGGGAGAAGAGATTTCCCTTCTGCTGACTGCGGAAAATGGCAAGCATCAGTCCTGTAATGCTGGGCTGCAGAGTTCTGTCCAAGACAGAGTATGTGGCGTGGAAGAGTATAAAACTGAAGGACAGCATCTTGAAAAAGAGGAGTACACAGAAGAGAATACTCCTTTCGAGGGTGATACTCAAGATGAAGGAGATCTGGTCTCATCAAAATTTCATTGTCAGCTTAATTTCAGTACAGGACATAAAAATATGAATGCAGCCCTCACTGAACTGAGTGATACAAACCCTGAGAGCAAGCTCGGAGGTGATGATGAAAGTGAGAGAGGCCTGATGGAAAACGGCAGTGAAGTCACATGTCACAGAAATGCCCACACAGACTGTACAGAATGTGATGAAGAACTGTGGTGGGGTGTGGAAGAGTTTGTCAGAAATGGTGCCATGCTTGCAGCAAATGAGGTTACAAACAGGCAGAAGTTTTGTAAAATGGGTGCTGATGTGAAAAAAATAAGATGCTTCTCTAGAAGGGGCGTCCCAGAAACTCTGTGTAAGGGCTGTGCCGCTCCAAGCTGCTCTTCACAAGTGTCTCACAGGCCTCCTCTGTGCCGAGCAGGAGCGCCAGGGTTAAGTTCACCCAACGAGCAAGAGATAGGGGGCACAAGGGAAATGTTAGGCACTAACAAACCAGAACTAGGGGACTCTGTCCAAAACTGTGAAATGACTCGTACTCCTCTGACATCTGTTACTGTTCAGATGCCTTCAGGCCTGGAACTTACTTCAAGGGTGAAGTGCACTAGGCAAAATGTTCCTTGCACTGAAAGCCTTGCTAGGGATGACCATGTGGACTCGTCTAAGGTGTCAGCACACTGCTCTGAGGGTGCTAGTCCCATATGGTCAGACCCAGGGGCTTCAGAGGACGGTGTGAAGCAGACCACTGACACCCCCAGCCAAACTGGAGAAAACAGGAAGACCAGGCAGCTGCCTGTGCTTTGCCCACCCCATCGCCACCTGACAAAATCAGCCTCCCTTGACACCGTGCTCTCTGGAAAATACAAATACAGGCCACACCACTGCAGTGAAACCTGCAGCAGTCCCTGCTGCCACTACTGCTGCTGCCATGGTTGCTGCTGCTGCTGCTTATGGACGTGTCCTGTGGCTGTTTCTCTCCATAGCCCCATGGGTTGCTGCTCAAACCAGGCTGCCAACAAGCTGAAGCTCCTGAGGACGCTGACGTTTCTGCAGGAAAACGCAATGCAAAATCTTCCTCTGGTGAGTAGATTTCTTCAAATAATTGTGCACAACGACAGCTGACACGCTCATGTGCCATGTGCACAAGCTGCCTTTCCCTTTCCCCGCCTCTCATGCTTGTTTTTTTAGTGAGACAAATACTGGGAATATAACCTGAGTCAAGGAAGGAAGCATTTCTTTCCAAACAAAAGTGGCAAACACCTTCAGTTTTGTGGGACTGCTTATTTTTGTAATGTTCAGTTCAGTCTCAAAATGGTTGCTGTAAACTGAATGATAAAATTTACAGTTTAAATGAAGATCTGAGATAAGATCTGGTTTACAGCATGGGGCTCAGTGAGTTTGAATGATTTCCAGTGAATCAGCTGAGTTACAGTAGCTGAGTAGCTTTCTGGACTGCAGAAAATACAAAGTGAAATCCCCTTTTACTGGGAGCTACCTTAAGTTCTATTGCATAGTGTTTGCTAAATACAAACCGTGCATACCCAGATACATCCATCAGCCAGACTGTTTTAAATCAAAGTGAATGGCAACTTCTCAGGGCTTCAAGGCATTTCATCATGGGAGAGTAGGAAGCTTCCATGAAATCTAGAATTGTGTTAAGACAACTTTCTGCAATAAAAAATGCAGATTTTTATTTCTTTGGTCCGAATTCCTGTGAGTTCCCAAAAACTGTGAAAGGCTCAGGGTGTGTTGAGGAAGAAGGGAACTGGGAAAGGCTTCTGTCCTGAGAAAAATGTGGAAAGGAGCAGCGCACATCCCTGCTAATTTGCAGGAGTTTCTATTTTCACTTTTTTTTTTTACACGTCATAAGGTTATGAGAATTAAACTGTTGTACAAATTGAGGAAGAAAATGTTTACATAAAAGTCTGAAAAAGTGAAACTTTTTTTTTTTTTCCCTGCAATATCACTGAATGTATGCATCTGCAGTGTCCTGTCTTTGGACAGTATAGGGAAAAGCATGCATTTTGTTAGCTACCTTGCTGTTGCCACACGATGGCAGTGAGTCAGTACCTTATGGTGGATGGGGAAGACCTCTCATACTGTTCTCTCACCCTCCTAATGGGGGCTAGTGGTGTTTTTTCTTACGTAGTCTATGTAGTTTAGGGAATGTGGAAAGAACAAACTTGCCCACGATCCATTCTTAGGGATATGGTTCCACATCCCAGTCACCATGCAATAAGCGAGTGAATTTACTGAATATTAGTCACAATAGAGATTGCACTTGTGCACGCTTTGTGCTTTGCATTTAAGGTCTTTTACAGGAACAAGCTCTCAGGTTATGTCCCATTTACCATGCAGTCAACACGGAGCAACTGTTAGATAGCAAATTCACACTATTTAAACACAATTTACCCTAACTAGGGTCCAGGTCCAGGAAAAAGTAGTCACTGCAGTATCCTTGCTGAGCCTGAGCTGTGAATAAATCTGTGTGAGCATGTGCTCTGCAATGTACTTCCAGGGTCAGGTCATGGGAGGCTGTCCATACCTCATCCATAACATTTTACCAAATGTACCCTCGTGTACTTCTTGGATCTTTTGCATGGTAATTTCTAGATTTCTGTTAGCCTCAAGGAACCATCTAGAAATTTATCTGTAGCTCACTGACTTCTGCTTAGAGAAGTGCAGGACTGAAGCTCTTCCAGCTCATTAGTGTACACTTTTCTGGTGGACAAAAGTCTTTACTCTGCTCAGACTTGAAGAGGAATTTTTGGTTACCATGTGGGCACTGCTTACTCACACCCCACACACTCCCATCTAGAAAGAGCCAGGCTTTCTGAGGTTAAAATTAAAGATTATGGAGGGGTCTTGAGATGAGCAGTCATCCAGTGCTGAACTTGAAGGTCTTCATGACACACTGACTGCCTCAATGGAGCTTGAGACTGCTGCCCAAACCTGTAGCAGTAAGAGAACCAGCTGCAGTCCACGTGGAGCAGATACTTAGCATAGCTCACCTTTGCTGCAGCCACAGGGCCAGTCCTGTCAAACCATTGCCAGTCTCTGATTAGCTCTTTCCAGTGCTATCCCATAGCTTTTAAGGCGAGATATTTCATTTACTACTGTGGGAGGTTTTATGCCTGGGTCATGCACATCAAGAGCCTGCCTGCCACAGGAGCTGCATTAAAATGGAGACTGAGTTTTCTCAAATGCTCGGAGAGCATCTTTTGACCTCTAACTGAAGCTGGACCCCAGCAGGGATAACTTCCTCATAATTCAGGCCTTTTGGGGACTGGGAGATAACATTCAATCTAACAAACGTAAAAAGATCATCAAAAGGTGATTGCATGGATCTCAAGAGATCAAGCATTGCCCAACTCTGCAAACGTGCCACTTGCTCTCTATTATTTACAGTGGTCAACACTGGAGAGCAGGTTCCCACACTGTCTTCCTATGGATTACAAGAGACTAAAATCTGCTAAAATGGTAACATCTCACTTCTGCTTACACTCTGACTAGCTTCAGAGTAATAGGGGAGCACATCTTTAGAAGGCAGATGGTACTGTCTCCAAAATAACTTGGATGCTGCTGTCTGCTTTGCTTTTTTGAACAAGGAATAAAAAGCCAAGTAAAGGTCTTTAATGGGGCTAGAAACCTAGATCAATGGATACTGGTAATAGGATTTCTTTTGATATTACTAGTGGGTTGTCCCTATATTACTTCTGTGCTCCAAGGTAGTAATGAGAAAGTCTTTCAGTAGAATTTTTTATATACTATTGTTGTTCATTGTTCTCACCTGCTTTGAGACATTCCTAGTGTTTATATCAGAGATGATTAGTCATAATAAATTCCTTCTCTCAGTCAAGAGAAATGGTCACATATATGGCATTGATTCTCTAACTTATCACAGATGTTTGTTTTTGAATCAGAACAATTGCTCTTTTACCTTATTTGGATGTACACATGTTGCAGTAAATGTCTGCTCTTGGGTTAGATAAACCCAGTTCTAGCGTTCTAAGAGGAAACTGGTGAGCAATTATTGGTGTAATGCTTACAATCTGTCAGGAAGACATCTGTCCCTCTTATAGTTCTTACGTATCTTTCCTGTCAGTTTTCTTCTCACTTCCCCTATTTCTCCTTTTTCAAAACTGTTTCTAAATTCCAGTGGACATTAACTTAACCTATCACTTATCCATAGCAACTCATACTGCCGAAAGATAATATATGACAATATAATACCAGAACTGAGCACTGTGTCAGATTTTGATCAAAGTCCATTTCCCCTTCAGTGGCAAAAATGAAATTCCCATTGACTTGAGTAGTACCAAGACTTCATCCTACAGGATTTAGGAAAGAAGTAGTAACCAGGATGCAGATGGTGCACCCAGAGCAAAGTCTGGGCTTTTGCAGCAGTTGCTCGTAGTCCTTGTTGTGCAGGTATGAAGAGGACACGTGCCCTGTGGGCTGTCAGCTTCAAACACACTCAACACCGAGGCGCTCAAAGAAGAGTCATAGAAAAGTCAAGTAAAGTGTCTTCTTGCTTTTCTCCACAGTGTACTGACGAAATAGAGTTGATGAAGATCTCCTGCCAGCACTTCCATGAGAAGCTGGATGAGATTGAACGGCACCTGACCGAACAGCAGGCACTGTTTTCCAATTATATGCCAGAAGAAGGAAGGTAAAGGCAGTCCCACACATTTAAACCCAAAGCTAACATCAGCAGCAGTGTGTGTGATGTGTCTGGGCACTTGTGTTACTGTAGATTTGCTGATCAGTGGGGTGCAGCTGTGAGCATCATGCAAGTGGAAGAGAAAATTGCTGTGGTTTTTGCTCAGAAGAAAGTCTTAACTTTTTTTCTGCATTGTTCAAGCAGTGCATTTTGAAGACGATTGTTCCATAGATTTAGGCTGGATATATTTTAACAATAGGAATGCAGGAACTGACTTAATTCAGCTCATATTCAAAGTGATTATTGAGAAGTCATGGAATATTCCAGTGCTCAAATATTCACAGAATTAGTAGGGGCTTCCAGTCTTGAGCTGCCTCAAAGTGCAACACTTATGCAGGTCTTTATGCTGGTAATAAATCTTAAGAGATGAAATTGCCTAAACTGAGGCTCTGTAACTGCTCTGTGACTGCAACACATTTAACTTGCAAATGGGATAACTGAAGAATGGAGGGCTGATATTGTTTTGCAAATTATTCTGTGATCATGGGTAGAAACAAAATGGCAACAAAGGGGGATATAGGTGTACTGGTGGAGCTAAGGAAGAAAGTGTGCACCGCTCACTAAAGCGTGCTCTCATTGCTGTCTCTACAGGGAGGAAAGCAGAAACCTGCAATGCCTACATCAAGCCATTCGTCAGGAGATGGCAGAGCTGGAACTCTGTCTGAATGATAGAGCTTACCAAGTTGGGGAGGGCATCCTGATGGTATGCTGCACAAGCTCTGGGTCATGTGGGAGAGCTTCCCTGACAAGCCTGGGTTAAAGGGTCAGAAAACAACAGCCACTGTCAGAGGTCCTTTTGCAGATTTTATAGTATATTTATCTGTAGGAATAAAATGCCCTCTAGGCCTTTCTCCTTCTTTTTCTGGCAGTATCTCATTTGCCAAATACTGCATGTCTTCTTCGAATCAAGCATCAGAGCAGGCATGCTTCATATACTCTTGTGTATCCTGCTTGATTCCTTTTATTATATTTTTATTACTGCAATATGCTTTTCCTTCTATTTTCTCTGCAGCAGCTGGACCAATTACTGGTAGAACAATCCCATCTGTTTTCTGAGCTCGGACTTTCTGATTGGAAGGGAGAAAGAAATGCCCAGAATAAACAAGCACTTCCAGATGCTGCTGGTGCTAGAAGTGGGTGCTCAGAAGGGGTGCCCCAAAGAGCTGCTAGCAAAAACACCACAGCAGCAGGCCTTCTCTCTGCCCTGAAGCCAGAGGCACCCTTAATGCTGCTTCCTACCAGGACAGTGCCTGAGCCAAATTCATCCACACAGGATCTGCAGGAGCCCTCCATCAGTAAAAAAGAAATGAAAGGACCTCCTCAAGCAAAAACCGAATTTAAGGCCTTTATACACAATGTAAGGAGCTGTTTTAGACTTACCTTCAAGGTTGTAAGTGGAAGGGATCACTGAGCCACAATGCAGATTCCCTACGTGGTGCTTCAGTGCCACAGCTTAGATCATGGTCCTTTCCTGCTCAGCACTGCATTCATCCCAAGGGCTGGAGTCTGTGCTTTGGGGCACTGCCACCCTGCACAGGCTGAGACCATACCTGCCTTGTTATTTCTCTCTAAGCTGTGGCAAACGCTCCAGAGGGAAGAATATATAAATATGTACATGCAGTATGCCTGGCTTGCTTGAACTCTGAGTGCAGCTGTTTGACTAATTAGTATATTCAACCCTCACCCACCATGTGAAATTAGTTATTTATGGCTTCAATTTGCAGAGCCGATTACCTGGTTTTACAAGGGCAGTAAAGGCAGTGAAATGGAAGGCTTGTTGTTTCTCCGGAGAAATTCCAAGTCAGCATTTCTAAATGATCTGATTACAATCAAAAGAGTTGTTTGCTTGCCTTTCTGTGTATAAAATATTTCTAGATAGTCTCTTAGCTGCCTTATACTTTAATAGTCTCTTCCAACTAAGTATGTGGAGCACTTTTTAAAGGACTGATCATTCTCTTAACTGAAAACTTAGGGTCTAATTCTGCATAACACCATCAGAGCTTTGCATTACAATCTTACACTGTTTTGCTGATTTATGTTGGTATTACTATTGATACTAACAAGCAGAATCAGATTCCTCTGCAAAAAATTCAAAGAATGGGAACCACAGGCAATAAGGTGCAAAGAGCTGAAGTATCTCATATCATGTTTTGTACCCATTTCCTTTTTACAGTAATCTTGGTCATTTTCTCAACATAACACTTTTTTCATTTTTTTTTTTTTCTCCAGTTGAAGAAATCTTTCCAAAATCCTTTAGGTAACGATTCAGCTGAAGGGAAAGACTGACGGATGACAGAGTGATGGATTTTGTTTCTAGTAACTGTGGCCTTTCTCCTTCAATACGTGATGCATCTCAGAAACGAATGAGCAAAACATTGCTTTGTCGAGAGTTCTGATCATAGTAATTTCATTTGCAATGAGATGATTGGCCAGAAACATAGGCAACTTTATGGAATGTCTCAAAGAGAGGTACTGTGTGTTGTGCTATTCTGTGATTGCAGAACTTACTACATTCCCCTCGGCCATCATCTGGAGTAGGGCAGTTCTTTGCAAAGGAGAGAGAGCTTATTTTTAGAAGAAACTTGTGAAGGTCACCTTACAGCCAATTACTTTAATAAAATCAATGCCAATCTCCAAGTCCAAACTGCCTTGCATATAGTCATAGCCCCTTTCTAGCTTTTAACTAGCTATTAAAGTCTAATTTGCCTCTGACTAATTTGATGAGTTTTGTATCTATTCTCAGTACCAAATCAGAAGCATACCTACAGTGTACAAGACCTTAAACACTCATGCTGTCAAAACATTACTGTGGATCATACACTGACTGTCCTGTTCATTTTCATATTTATTTCACATAAATCTAATTAAATAAAATGAGACTAGAAACACAGGATTTACTACACTATAAAACTTGAATCAGAATCCTAGTTTAGTTTTCTGGAGAGTGAGCAAAGCCTGGATTCATTTAGGAAAAAAAAAGAAAGAAAAAAGAAAAAAGGAAAAAGAAAATAAAAAGACCTCTCTGATTTGGAGTACAGAAAAGAAATCCAACTAGTTCATTTTCAAAGCAGTTTGTGCTCCTGCTTTCAGTTTAGCGCTTCCCAGACTGTGAGACGCCCTACTGGCTTGTTTATTTAATGCTCTGGAGGGATCTTAGGTGTCATTTAGGCTTTGGTGTTGCAAATCACAGCTCTGCGAAGGTGCAAATAGAAGGAGCATTTGCACATGTTCAAGGAGAAAATTGAGTCAAACATGCTGAGCAGCCTGGAGGCTTCCTGCACCTCCACGTTTCCACAGATGTTCAAGGTAATAAAATGATTGGGGGAGAGAAGTTCATAACACATGAACCAACAAGATCCTCCACAGCCTGCTGGGCCATGAATTTTACTGGTTGAAATCTGCCCCTTTCTTGAAACCCCACATGGGATTTGTACATCGCTTCCATGCTATCAAATGTTTAGGAGTTTATATGGCAAGATTTGCCACTAATTCCTTTGAAGCTGCTGGGATTTATCCAGATAGCACCAGAATAACCTTCATCTCCACTTATGAACTGTACTTGTAGACGTTGTACTTCAGTTTGTAAAGGAGGGCACGTAAAGAGCACAGAGAAGGATATACAATCATGCCTGTGCCAAAGGGCTCCTGGAAGAAAGGGCAAAGAAGTTTCATTTCTTCACCAGCACTGGGGCTTTGATTCCTCCCATGAAGCAAGACTTTTTTTGTGTGTTTCAAGGCAGCATGCTAAGTTAAAGCTGTATATGGATGTAATGCTACAGCCACTGCGTGCCTATCTTACAGACATAAGGTATCCATACCACATTATGTGAATAGGTGCAGCAATTGGTAGGTGGCAGCTATTCTTCATCACAGGTCCTCTGATGCCATGTGAAATTCACCATCTGTGTTCACAATCAGGACTGAACGTGACTCCTGCTAGCAGAACTTTCCTGTTTGAATAGTTTCTAGATGACTGGCACGTGCAGTCCAGTTCCTCATGTCAATTTAGTTGTAAAACATGCAAGCTGTGGGGGAATAGGGTTCCCCCAAATGCAACACTTTGACATCCATAAATACATTATTTCCTTGGTCAAGCTTGGATTTAAAGGTAGAGAAGCCTTTAAGCATATGTGTTTTTAATAGTTAAGCTGTAATCTCACAGCAATAAAAAATATGCTAAGCAATGGAAAGGGGAAAAGTCTTTTGACTTATCTTAGAGTATAACTTCAAAACCCCTGTGAGCATGTTACAGGGACATCTGGATTGAATTTCTTAATGCTGCTGTTGAAGATGTGGGAAAGAAGAAGACAATAATTTTGGGATCGGGAAAGTCTGGAGTATCCCTGGTGAGCAAAACAACCCAGATGTATGCCTGCTTTTCCTTACACTCACAGTGCTACCAGCCTTTTAAATTCTCCTCTTTCCCATTAGGGCAGTCATAAGTAAATATGATGGGAATCTTAAAAATAATTCCACAGAATTAATGAAATATTAAAATATCTGATTCAGTAACATTATTGTGCTCACCAGTGAGAACCACAGCTTGCAGGCTTACAAGGCAGCAGGTTTTATCTTGGTGGGGGCTACGCTGCTTGTGAAAAGCATCAGTGCTGAGCAGTTTGCATCTGAAATCTGAAGAAAACTGACCCTGTGACACTGCAGGAGTTCTGGGTTAAAAAATAATAATAAAAAATAGTTGGAGAAATTGCAGTAGTAGCAGTATTTGAGCTAAAGACTGCTTTCATCCCAGTTCTGGTACTCACAACTGCAATGGCTGTACCATTGGCCCTGTTTCAGGGAACTGCTAAGGCTCCACGGTTGTCCAGGCTTCAACGTGCTATGGAAATGGCAAGATGGATAGGGGTGGACACTGCTGTGTTACAGAGGTGCTGCTTCTCCCAGTTCTCCAGCCCTCTTTCAGCATCCCTAGATTGCTGAGATCCTAAAACTGTCATCTCAAATCCTTTTCATTCCATTAAGAGCTTAATGCCTCCTTCACTCTGTTAACAGTTTCTGGAATGCAAGGGCCACATACTGCCTCACCAAAGCACGTTATAGGGAAGGGGGAGATTACAAAAAAACAGTAATAAAGATTCCCCAACAAAGGTAGAAAATCACCCACCCTAGTTCAGTAACAATTCACGTGACTTGAATTTTGCTTCTTATGTCATTGTCTTTTGCCTTCATTGGTTTTCCCTGATGCCCCATAAATCTTTAAACCCTGAAGCTAAAAAAGACTGCACTGTGCACCAGCTTTAATACTGATTTTGCTAGAGAGTATAAAATCTAGAGAGATAATGAGGAAATTCATCTGAGGTGCCCTGCCAAGGGCTCCCATTAGTCGCTTTACCAGGCATCAATTCAATAAACCCTTGAGAGCGACACATGAATAAACATTAGAGCCTCCCTGGTATGTTAATGCATCAGTTGCCTGATTGTCACTGCTGCCAACAGACTCCAGGAAAAGAAGTATCTTGGGAGCTCAGCCCCTTCCAACTTCAAGTTCAAAGTAGGTTTGACACCACCTTAGGAGAAGACAAGGCTCAGGAGAGCAGTGTGATGGCCCAATAAGATGGCACAGCTGCTTTCAGGAGCAGTGACCTCACCTGGATGCAACGTCCAGACCTGTCCAGCCTGGGTCTGCTATCCAATACTGTGTCTGCTGTGTCAGATCCATGCTCATTCCCATGCAGGAACGGAATTTGTGTTTGAACAGAAAGTCTCAAATACTGACCCAGCAATAGGAACTGAGCTGCTTAATGCGAATGACTGTCTCTTGCAGGGCTACTAGATAGTCCTCGTCTTATTCCTGGCTATACCACATGCTCTGTGTGACCAAGGCCTTTTTCTTTACCCAGTGGGGGTCTTTATTCTCTTCTTTCTGTCTCATCTAACGAGGTTTTAAATTTCTCACTGAGAAGTGATTCCTTCATAACCTGTCCACAAAGAGCTGGGCATAGTGGGGACAAAGTATCAGTTGGGACCTCTGCTTGCTGCTGCAGTAGCTGTATGAGGCTGCCTTTCATTAAGATCCATTGGTATTTAAGAAGCAGCTGCGGTGTCACTTCATAGAACTGTTGACCGTTTTAACTTCCTCTTCTCCAGAAGCAAGGTTTTGATCTTCCTTGTAGAAATGGACACAGACAAAAGCCTGAACAAACTGGCAATTTTCTTATGAAATGGGAAAGCTCAGAATCTGAGATCTCCAGAAATCAAAAGAACATGAAACAACACTATTCTCACTTCACCAGAGAGGTGCATTTGAATTCATCTATCTTCATTTCATTCTTCTCCATTGTCTTTTCTTGGGCGCATCATTCACTCAATTAGCACAGATCACAGCCAGTAAGGGACACAGGTGTGTCCCACTGAGGCAACTCAACCTTAATATGGAAAACATTTATTACCATGACAAATAATGCAGAACATTGGCAGCATTTCCCTGAAATTATAATTTTCCCATTAAAAAATAAATAAGTAAATAAAGCCTGTTAAGAGAGAAGTGCTTGCAGTGGGGAGGTAAGAAGGACAAGAGACAGTCTGGAGCTAAGGAGATGTTTATTTTTTTCCCCCACTTTTTATCCCAAGGGAGCATGAGGGCTCCCTGGGGCTCCATCTTAAGATGCTGACACACTTGTATCCCTTGCCTGCTGCTGGCAAGCTCTGATCCTGTCACCTGCAAAAAGATTTTATAAATGCATACAGGGGTGAAATATTCTCCTCCTTCTGTGCTCTCTGCTTGGCCAGCTGCCTCCAGGAATTACTGTAAGTATTCAGCAGGGATACTTCAATAGAAGCATCTGCTGAGGGCAGCAGCCTGCCTGGGGTCCCAAAATGGAGGAGGGTGAGAGACCTCTTCCAGAGGGATGGTGAAGAAAACTGTGGTGCTCGTCTCGAGATTCCCATACCTCATCCCATTTTGATTTCAATGTACAATTGTTTTGGGAAATCCTTTTATGTCAATTCCCTCTCTACAAAAAGAAATAGTAACATACAGCTCTTACAACAAGGAGAGCTTCAATTCCAGTAGACAGCTCAAGTCAAGCTATTGCAGCTGTGAAACAAGGTGCGGGGAAAAAATGTCTGCAGTTAAGTAGTATTGCTGATTCAAGCTTTTAAAGGCTGCCTGGATTTCCCACACGTTCTTCTTGGGTTACTGACAGAAAGAAAAAATATGGGGAGAAGGGAATACTTAGAATCACTTAAGAAGGAAAAAAAAAAAGAAGAAAAAGAAAAACACTAATTATTTGAAAACTAGGATCTATTCTAACAGTGACACTTCTGTAATGTCCTGCATAATGGCTCCAATGCCCTTGATTTTTTTTATCTACTATGAATAGCAATAACAAGGAAATGTTACTCATGGCACCAGGAGAGCTGCTCTAGATATAGCATTACTCTAATGAGAGCAGAACACATTGAAAGCAGGATAGCTTGGACTCGTCCTATACTTGTCCCATTTAGTAAGTAGAGAAGTGGAAGCAAGGACACTTGAGTCACCCCAAACTAGACCAGGCATGTGCAAGAGATGCTTTTCTCAAGCCTGGTTTTCCTGGCAAGCTAACCTATAGAAGCATGAGCATGTGGAAGCATGTGTATGTGTGGCTGTGGGGGGAGGGGAGTTTGAGTAAGATGGAGTGAGAAATTTGAAGAAGCCAGTGCCAAAGACATTTCATTCTAGGAAATGATGCAGTAGCCTTGTGGGGTCAGCCAGTTGTATCCAGCTGCTTCCTAACAAGTCCATCCTCAGAGACAGGCACCACAGAGCAATTGGAAGCACAGTTTACATGCCGCAGCAGGGCTGAGTGCCACCTGGACAAGAGGCAGCTGAGAGGTGCATGTGAGAGTGCAAGGAAATGTAGCTGTGGCTAGGGCAGGGGAATCTGAAAACAAGGGGCAGGCACATAGAGACGTGGAGAGTGACAGACAACCAAGTGTAAATAAATGAGAGACCTGAAACGAGGCACAGAAGAGTAATATGCTTAAGGGTCTCTAAGACCTTGATGCAGCACCCAGCAGTTAAAAACATAAGAAATGGGCAACAAGACTACTAGACCATCTGCAACAGGAAGCTAATTTTGACAGGGAAAATAGGATTTTTTTTTTGGGGGGGGGGGGGAAGCGGGGGAGCCTGACTACTTTTTTGCAGCCTGCTCTCCTCTCCTGGCCCCAGCAGCCAGAAATGTTGGATACTGGACATCAGTATATATGTTTCTGCCTATCTCCACTACTATGTTATAGTTATGGAATCAGAGGAACGCTTTGAAAAAGATCTCATGACCTCACCTCATCCAACATCCCACTCAAAGGATTATCCTGTCTTTTTCTACATAAATGTCTCATCCTTTTTTCACCTTCCTATCATGAGCTTCCACTGCTTTGTATGAAAGCAAATTCCAAAAATTCACTACTTCTGCTGTGCAAAGTATTTTGTTATATCTGTTTTGAACTGGTCTTTTACATTTGTTCACTGCCCACTAATGCTGGAGCTGTGGGACTTGGTGCATAAGAAGTCTGCATTCATCTTCTCCACCACTCTCCTGATCCTGTAAACCCTAAGGAGCGTAGCATTTCCCAAATGAAGAGTTCCAGTCTTTTGTCTTCAGGCAGTTCCTCCATCCTCTTAATCATTTCTACCCAAGTCTAGCTGGATTCCAAAAACAAGGTTTCCAAATTTTCAACTGTGAATGTTTCTTTCCAAAGTTGTTTGAAATCCCAAAGATTGTCTCTTCTGGTTCAATTTACAAAATCAACTTCATTATAACTGCTCATTTTACTCCCACTCTGACAGGAAAGAGGTGAGTCTAAAGCTGCTCCCTCTTCTGTCAGAAATATCCTGGGAGAGCCAAGAGTCCTTCTGAATTTTGAGCAGAATTATCATAGACATCTCAAGCCCTTTTCCTTATTCCGAGTCTTTTCTCAAGGTGCAACGCTTGCCAAATCCATGTCTTTATCAATTATAAATATTTCTGTAGTGCCACTGGAATTGTTATGGACAATCTACCTCACTCTTCCTCCTATCTTCATTATAGTCCTGTATCTGTTGTCAACACTATTTATCCATGGATTATTTTTACTTGGATGAAGAGAAAGGTACAGTGAGAAACAGAGAGGATTGGGAAGAAGAGCAGCAAGAGGAATGAAGAGTCAGTCAGATGAGTGGCTGAAAACAGATCATTGAATCTTAGAATCATAGAATGGCCTGGGTTGAAAAGGGCCACAGTGCTCATCCAGTTCCAACCCCCTGCTGTGTGCAGGTCACCAACCAGCAGCCCAGGCTGCCCAGAGCCACATCCAGCCTGGCCTTGAATGCCTGCAGGGATGGGGCATCCACAGCCTCCTTGGGCAACCTGTGCCAGTGCCTCACCAGCCTCTGGGTGAAAAACTTGCTCCTCATATCCAACCTAAACCTCCCCTGTCTCAGTTTAAAACCATTCCCCTTGTCCTATCACCATCCACCCTCACAAACAGCCGTTCCCCCTCCTGTTTATCCACTCCCTCCAAGCACTGAAGGCCACCATGAGGTCTCCCTGCAGCCTTCTCTTCTCCAAGCTGAACAGGCCCAGTTCCCTCAACCTTTCCTCACACAGAGCAGCTCCAGCCCTCTGCTCATCTCAGTGCCTCCTCTGGCCCCGCTCCCAGAGCTCCACGTCCTTCCTGTGCTGGGGGCCCCAGGCCTGGACGCAGCGCTGCAGATGGGGCCTCACAAGAGCCGAGCAGAGGGGGACGATCACCTCCCTCTCCTGCTGGCCGCCCCTTTGTCATGCACCCAGAACACAGCTGGCCTTCCGGGCTACAGGCGCACACTGCTGCCTCATGGCCAGATTCTCATCCACCAGGACCCCAAGTCCTTCTGCACAGGGCTGCTCTCAAGCAGATCTTCCCCCAGTCGGTATCACTACCTGGGATTGCCCCAGCCCAACTGCAGCACCCTGCACTTGGCCTTATTGAACCTCATTATGTTGTCATGGGCCCACTTCTCCAGCCTGTCCAGGTCCCTCTGGATGGCTTCCCTTCCTTCCAATGTATCAACTGCACCGCTCAGCTATGTGCTAGGGGCTGTGCTTATGAGCCAAACCAACCATCAGGAGAGTGGTTCAGTCTTTCCTGGGAGTGGGTCCACAAGGAAGGCAACACTTGCCCTGTGCTGCTACAGGAATGCAGACACATCCATACTGAAGAAATCCCAGGGGTAGACAGCCCAGGGAGGTGGTGGAATCACCGACCCTGGGGGTGTTCAAGGAAAGACTGGATGTTGCGTTGAGGGACATGGTTTAGTAGGAGCTATTGGGAATAGGTGAACGGTTGGACTGGGTGATCTTTTAGGTCTTTTCCAACCTTAGTGATTCTATGATTCTATGATTCTATAAGCAAAGCATCTGGTCAGAGTAAGTTTTCAGATCCTGGAGAAGAGCAGGAGATGGATAAATGATTTTCCCCATGTGCTGTGTGACTATGCAGACACTTTTCTATTACTGTTTTCCCCTTGGTTTATAGTTTTTTTCTTTCTTTATTCTTTTATTCTTCTGCGATGGGACTTCCATTGATTTTATATCATACTGTCATTTAGTCTGCCTTTTTTGTGCTTTGTATTGTAGCCAACCTGACAGGTAAAGCTTTAGAGCTCACAAAGAGAACCCCAGAGAATCTCCATGGCAATATTTAAGGAAGCTAGGAATAGGAAGCTAGCAGTGTGAGATCTCAGCAAAGTCAGTACAAGAGGGATGATGTTAACACAGTTAAGCATGAATTTAGACATGTCACTGCTAATCCCTGGATTAACAGGAGGGAAAGAAATGTGTCAAAATAATAAAGTACCTATTAAAAAGGCTGTAGAGACAGACACTGATCCATCGTTAGCACCAATAGATGACAGAACATCGTCAGCGAAGCGTGAGCCATCATCTGGCAATGTTCTGTTCTGCAGAAACCAGCCGAGTTAGGGACTTCTGTCAGACTCACTGGGGATTTCCAGACATTGTAAAAAAAAGTAAGCAAGGAAAATTTGAAAAGAAAAACAACAACATCCCTACCTTAATTTGAGGTCTTTGGGCGTTTGTTTTTTGCGTGAAATTTCTACACTCTGTCCACAAGGGGAAGTGATAAAACAGCAGGCCACACCTATTAACTGCATAAAATTGCTGCCCCAGTCACTAAAGCCCTTTGGTAGAATACATTAATTACTATCTTTAGATTGCATAAGGAAAGAGGATAAGGCACTCAGGAGGAGACAGGTACCATTTCTAAGAGTCTAAGCAGGAGAGATTCAGAGGCCATATGAAAGCACGGGGCTTCTCTGCACTAATCCCATGCTTCTGATTTAGCTTATCAATTAATAGCAAATACATGAAACTCTGGATAACGTTGCTTCTTAATGTTTGTTGGCAATTACACTTTCCAGGGGAGGGTCTATAGCTGCTTTTTTAAAATACTCTGGGATGAGCCTGCCAGCCCCTGTAAGAGAGCCGTGCTGCAGCACAGCCCAGTAGAAAGCAGAGGGTGGCTGAAGCCACCTTGGCTCTGCCTGGTGTCCAGTTGGCTTGCCTGGCACCAAGAAGAGCTCAGAAATCATTAAATGAAAAATAAGATTTAAGGCGCTAATTTATTGATTTTTATTGCTTTGTTGGTTTTGAGTCTTGTTATGAGGTCTAGGAACTTAGCTGGATATGCTCTTCTCCTCCTTACTAAGAGAGTAAGCAATGTATAGTATTATTTGTGCTTGGGCATAGAGTACATAATAAAATGAACAAGGATCTTATTCATCCCTCTTTGGTTTGGCTGGTGAAAAATCTGGATATGCTCTGCAGCTGTCTCTTCCCAGCATTTAGTGATAGAATATCCCTTCTAAGAGGAAAAAAAAGAAGTTTTTTTCCAACAATCTCCAATGAAGGGTTCTAAAAGTCGTATTTCTTCTCTTTCCACAGCTATCTTTAAATCTTCCCACATAGTTTAAAGGAAGGTTCACACGTCTGCTGGTGTTTTAATGTATAAACTTGCTATCTGATTATTTTTAAAGCGTAGACTCTTAATTATACCATTCCAAGAAAAACATTACAAAGATAAAGATTAATTGCTTATAACGTTTCTTCATATTCGTTACGCTGTAGATAATTTTTATTTTAAGTAAGTGGAAACAGGTGTGTAACAATTGATTAAATTAAATTAAACAAGCAAGTAGGGAATGAAACGCACATGGCTATTTTCAAGGAGAGATATTGTAAACACCAATTAAGCAGCTGGAAATCAATAACCACACAGAACTATTCCCTCTTCCCAATTTTATGACATGGAGGAAGCTCTGATGTTCTCAATCATTGCGTTGTTATTTATATCTTGATAGAGTATAAATAAAAGTTGCCCATCACTAGGCCAGGCATGACACGGAAGCAGCAGTTGGCTTTTCTCATCTAGGTCCTTTTGTAAAATGTGGAAGCATGATTTAACACCACTTTCACAGTGCTTATGGACTGCCAACAGGGAGAGCAAGTTGTCTGAGTGAATAATTTTCAGAACGAATTAGCAAAAAATAATCCTGCACTTCTGGCTAAAATTAAATATATTTTTACATCGAATAACACTGCAGCACTATGCAAGACTGTTGTAACGTCTGTGTGGATACGAACAAAAAAGGCTCAGGAGAGGGAGGAATAAACTCATGACCTTTCAAACCAAAAGCAGTTTGACTGCTTTTTACTATGACTGCTAGCAGGATTCAGTGCAATTAAGTAAGAAGCTATTTTCCCATCTGTTGTGTGCAGTCCTGTGCATAGCTACGTATATATACAGATCTCCTAGCATCAACATGGGTGCCAGCCCACAGAGCCAACAACAGTCCAAAGATCACACAGGATTCACAGGAGATTCACAGCAGATACCCTGTCTGATAAAGACGACTTCCCAAATTTCTCCATAGGTTAGGAACAGGTTTCAGAAATGCTTCTGTACCCAATAGAGAAATGCCTGTCTGGCTAAGGAGAGGAAATTGGCTCCTCAGAAACTGCAGGCCAGCCCTGCAAAATCTTGCTCTCCCACCACAAGTATGGGAACATCTGTGAAAGGAGAAATAGAAGATGGGCACTCCATTGCTACTCTCCCACTTCACGGAGTCTTTCTTGAGGCTGGAAACTCATGGCGTTTGGTTAAAACGTGCTTCATGTATTTGGTGGATATGAGCTTATGTAACGAAAAAGGTTCGGTTTGTTCTCAAAGCCTGTTTGCTGAAAGATCTGAACAGCCTTTACATCATGTTTTGTGTAAATAATTTCCTCTCTATGCTGAACAAAAAGAAGCCCTCTGTGGTGGACTATTGTAAGAGAAACAGCTTTCACCCGCCTATGCCAATTTCCTGATACTAGCAGTTATTGTTCTGGTGTTTCACCACTGATAACCCACCAAAGAATGAGCATTTAATTAAACTACAGGCAAAGGGCCATTTGATAGTTGGGCACTCCATGAATTGGTCTTTATTAACATAATTGAAATACATAACCTTTGAATACTGAGTACACAAACACCCGCGTATATGAAATCAATCCAGTGTTGTTCTTTTCACATAAAACAAGTGTGTTCTCTTCACTATGATTATTACTTTAAAAAAGACATTCTCCAGTGCTTTATATGCCTAAATGTAGGTGAATATGATTGCCCTCAAAGAAAGAATAATTACCCAGATTGTTCTCATGAGGTCAGAACTCTGCATACGTAATGGAAATCAGCTGATAAAACTGAAAACTTTTTCTGCCTATTGCAGCAGTGCTTCTTATTCTAACAGTAAGGTACAGCATTTGCCTCTCTGAGATAACAGAGTTTCGTCTCCTGAGGTCCAGGCCCCATTGAAGTCACTCTTCTGGTTTCTACATTGTATTGGGAAATTAACTTTATGCCATCTTGGTCCCATTAAGCCAGTGGGAGTTTTTCCTTAGACTACAGTAGAATTAGGATTTTGTGCACTCTGTAATAACTGAACTGGAAATTATAGGAGCACAGTCTTTCTTTTGCCCTGTTAATGAGTTTAGCAACTTGCTTGGAGCAAGCTTCTGTGGATAAGGAATCTGTACAAGTTTTTACACAAATCCTACGTGAAGCAACAAATATGGCTCTAATGAATGAAATGTAATGCACCTATGCTGGGCTCAGTGTTCAGCAGCTTGCTGCCAAACCTTCAGCTGGGTTTATCTCTTTATAAGAATGGATAAAATATTAATGACTAACACACCTTTTTGATATTAGAATTACAAATTTGAAATGGAGGCACTGAAACTAAGGGATGATTTAGACTTGGTTTCAGGGGAAGCAGAGCTGC
Source organism: Lagopus muta (assembly GCF_023343835.1). NCBI lineage: Eukaryota > Metazoa > Chordata > Aves > Galliformes > Phasianidae > Lagopus > Lagopus muta. Next base: position 47,579,512 of record NC_064439.1, on the reverse strand, counting down.
TTCTACAAATACCATCCAGCGTGAGGATTTGGTTCATTTTCTCCTTTTTTAATGTTTCATCCAGTCTCACTTGTATCATCACTACAATGAAAAAGACCATCCCTGACAGCAGACACCATCCTACTCTGACTAGCAGGCAATATTTTGCTTAGCAACAGAAACCAAGCAAGGACTATTATGACTCCTCCACTTTGTTTTGCTTTGTGGGCTGAACTGAGAATCTGAAAGTTGAGAGACAGGGGATGAAGAAAATGTTGTACACCTCATATGTCTGCTGTCACTAGTCACTATTTGATTGCAGTAGCTGTACCAGAAACATACCCATTATGCTACCAGAAATAGCATTCAACTGCCATGCTACCACTCTGCAACTCCCCTCTAATACTTGCCCTAGATCACTGATTTCTCAGGATCCTCCATGAGCTGCAACATTCCCTTGTTTCCCCTTGTTAGCACTGCTAGCACTCTTCAAGAGCTAGGGCCACAAGAAAGACAGCTGTCAGTCAGATGCAAACAAATCCTGGTGCTTAAAGAGGACAGAGTGCTCCTGCTCTGACACCTTCCCTCAGCAACCCAGTACTGAACTGTTTTGTGGGTTCCTTTAAGTAAAGGAAAACTGCTAAGAACAGAGGCAGTCAAATAAGCTGCCTGTACATTAATTAGATGTGTTTATGTTCATCAATGGTCAACACAGTATGAGGCTCTTTCTTTAATATCTTTTTTAAGCCTACTTAATTGAGAGTAACTGTTTTCTAAAAAAATTCTCAGAACTAAAAATAATATTCAAAACACATAATATATATGGACTATAGATATATATTCCATAGAAATTAAAAAAAAAAAAAGGAAAGAAATACAATTGAAAAAATGAACAAGTTACTTTCTTCAAAAGCATACCATGATGAGAAGAAAAGAGAAATTCTAAGCCATCAGGGCTCAGACTAAGCCAGTCAGATGACCAGGTAAGGACTTACATTAGACACTGTTCAAAGATGACATTCAGAATGAATCAGCAAAGAAAAGACATGTAGGAGACTACTTCACTGGACTATCATCCTCTGTCTTCTGTAGCCAGAGCTGATGTTAGAATATTAGAAGGACAAATGTCCAATGAAGGGCTACAAAGATGGAAGAGGATCTAGAGGGGAAAACAGTGACTGAGGTCCCTTGGTCTTTTCAGGCTGCAGCAGGGGAACCTGAGGGGGAGTCCACACGGCTTCCCAGGGCAGGCTGAAGGAACTCAGGATATTCTATGATTCTATGGTTATGCTTCCCTTGCTACCTAAGGAGTGTTTTGCTTTGTCCCCTCATCACTACTGTCAGGCACTGGGGTGACTGCACTTGCAGTTAGCCAGGCAGCTGGGTTTTAGTGGAGACCATCTGACCCCTCAGGACACTCTTGACACCATCTTGGTGAGGAGACCCCAAACATGGGATGAAAGGGGGCTGAAAGCTGCACAGGCCTCTGTGCCAGTCCAGATATTCTATCCAGAAAGCAAAAAGGCATAAGTGAGCCATTCCCCGAAAAAGGGTCCTCAAGCACCCCCCACTCTTACTGGCACACCAGTCACAGAGCAACTAACGGGGAGGAAATCTGAAGAGCAGCCAAGGTGAATCCACCTCCAGATAAAAAACAACCCATGGAAATGAATCCACGTCCATCAGGGCTGAGGAGACACAACACCATCAAGATGCCTGCTAAAAGACAACACCCAACAATACAGTGCCTTGTGTCATAAGAGACAACCCACAGCCGTAGAGCTGGCAAGGAGTCCCAGGAAATACTGAGGGAAATGCCTTCTGTAAAAGTTAAGAAAATGAAAGAAGAGGAGAGATTTGAGTATTGACTACTGATGCCTACTGGAAGCATGGAATAAAATGAGGACCGGCTTTTCTCTCATTGGTGTTGAGTGGTGGAAGGATCGGAGATACCAGGCTCACACTAGAGCAGCAGAAATGCCACCTCCTTCAGGCTACGGGGCAAGAGTGAAAGTCAGCAAAAGAGAACTCACATCACCCTTGAAATTCAGCAGTTCTTTATTGACTGCATGTCCTCAGGCTGCCTGAGGGTTGTTAGCATCCTTTGTCTCCTCCTCGCTACGGCTAGGCAACAGGCTGCCTCCACTTCCAGGAACCGAGCTGCTGCCAAGAAGAGGACTCTCCTGGTGTAATCCTGCCACTCATCAGTACAAATGGATTTCAAGCACAGGATGAAGAAAGGGAGTCTCCACGGGGCCTTTGGCCCAAGTGCCACTAATTCTCTCTGGCAAGCACAATGCAACAGATGAGCCCTTCCCAGGACAGAGTCCTTCAGTTCTCCAGCTCCTTCCTTCTCCTTCAAAATTGGGGCAACTCTCAGGCTATAGGCCCCAACTCCAAAAACTCTCGTTTTTGGGTTGCCATGGAACTCTGCTGATGTCACTGCCTCGTGTTCCGAGCCCTCCAACTGCCAAACCAACAGCAAGAGGAGAAGAGGCGCCACACAGAAATGGATCCTCCTCCCCTGAAAAAGCAGAAGCTCATGGGGAGGAGGTGGAAAGTGGAGCCCATGGAGGTGGATCCACCTCTAGATGAACAGGAGCCAATGGAGGTGGATCCACCTCTAGAGGAACCGGAGCCCATGGAGGTGGATCCACCTCCACGTGGGCTCAAGAGACAGCGCCGAGGACTGGACACCAAGCGAAAACGGTGAGCAATAGCTTGAAAAGGGGTGCCAAACTGGGTTAAGCAATACATTACTTCATTTTGCATTCTGAAGAAAGCTTAGGCAATTTGTTTCTTCACAGAAAGGGAAATGAAATCCCAACAAACTGACTTGCTAGACTCAGCCAGCACATTGATGGCAGAGGGGAGACTTCAGCTTGCGTTTTTCACTCATCCTCTCTCCCATCAATTACAACAGTTACCCATATCCTCACCCAAATTCTTCCAAGGAATCCCAAATGTCTACTTGCATTAGCACAGCCCCTGCAAAGCACATGGTTTCTACAGCACAAATGGCTCTGCTGTGGATAATGATCATCTCCCTACCAAACAAAAACTGCTGCCATTTCAGTACGTACTAAGGATGCCAACTCCTGGACCTGCTACCACTACACCTGTCTTCAAAAGGAGGTCATGCACTGCTTGTGTCACATCGGCAGCATGCATTAGGTTGTGTTTGCTGTAGCCAACCTCCAGAGCTTCCACAAAGGACACCAGGGCAGAAATGGGGAGCTAAGAAAAGAAGCACACAATTACAAATCAAAGAATCACCTGCAATAGCTAGCATTTGGAGGACAGGCTCCAAAGAGCAGTCTGTACTGATTGCACTTCCCAAATAAATACCATCTGTAAACACCTTCAACAAGTACTCCAGAGACAGAGTGAATCAAGCTCACTTCCTCAAAATGGCTTTCCCACCCCTCATTACATGATGGATGAAGCACACATGCACTTAAACATACGCAAGTCAGTCCACTGTGAAATGCTGCCTGCAAAACACAAGCAGTGCCACAAGGAACAGAGCGTAGCTGCTGTGCTGTTCCTGGACAAATATTTCTGTTCAGGACACACACGTCTGTCTCATCCTCTCACAACAATCTAGTATACATCACTACTTTACTACTCCTATTCTAGAGGTTTGTAAGGAAATGCATCATATAGCAAGTCTGAGATACTCTCTGATGAGGAGTACTGCTTATCATACTTTTGGTTTTTTACTGCCAAAGCCAGACTTCCCACACTATCAGTTTGCCATGCTTGTTTTTGGTTCCCAGAGTACAACTGTATGCACAACATAAAACCACACTTGGGGCATTTCTAGGGAGCACGCTATGTAGGTGGTGGCAGCTGTACATACATGCAACAAGCAGCAGGGATTCTTCAGTGCTTGGCACAACCTGCTGTACCCTAAACCTCTCTAGTTCTGACGTTACAGTTGCACAGCTGTTTCCCTCTGGAGTGTGGGACAATGCAGTTCTAATCTGTTCTCATCTTCAACCATTGCTCAGCAGGCGTGACAAGTCCACAAAGAAGCGCAGGAGTCGAAGAAAGTAGGAGTCCTGCCAGAGTAAGTGTCAGCAGAGAAAGGGAACATGGAATCTTTGGGTTGAGAGGGTTACAGTTAGCTGGAAATCCTATACTAACGCTGCAGGGCGCTCAGTCAAGAGACGGAAGAAGACGAGTTCAATTCCCAACTCATAAAGCTACATTATAACCTATTAAATCTCTTGCAGAAGGTTGAATTCCATCTCAACTCCCATGGATGGCAGCATGAGCTGACAGCACTCACTCTCTCTAATGCACCTCCAGCTCCAAAGAGGAAGCTCCCAAAACACCAGGAAACCTTCTCTCCTACTCCTACGCCCTTCTTGGACTGTTTTCATTTTGTCCCAGTTAGGAAGCTGTAGCATTTCATGACTGCATACCTATAATAGTCATATAATTAGATGTATAATCTACAATAATAGAATTTAGTTTTCTAATTTAAATACATTATATACTTTACATTTAAATTGGTATTTATTATAGAATTAATTAAAAAATAGTAGTTCCTTCTAGTTCCTAGGAAGTTGAAAATAAGGTCTCACTATATTCAATTAGAAATTACTCTTTCTTATAGAAATAGTCTGTTGTGTAGAAATAAAGGTTGCTGTTTCTTTACGTGTCTTTTCATTGCAGTAATGTTGTGCTCTTGCGGCAGATCAAATGAACTGAATTCCAAAATGGCAAAATATTCTTCTCCTGCACTGCACAGTGGCAATAGCCAAGCAGACACTCAGTTTGACTGCAGAATCATTTCCATTGCACCAAGGGAAATATTCTTGACAATCAGGACAGTAGCAGTTTACTCTAAATACCAAGGGAAAAATGTCCCCTTAAGGAAACAAGAGAGTATCACCCTTTGCTCAGAGGCCTGCAGCACCACCAACACTTGGAAAATTAGAGCATTTCTTCATCCTATCAAAGCTGAGCACAGATGTGATGTCCATCTTCATCCATGTCCATCTTCAACCATTTCTCAGCAGGCGTGACAAGTCCACAAAGAAGCCCAGGAATCGAAGAAAGTAGGAGTCCTGCCAGAGTAAGTGTCAGCAGAGAAAGGGAACATGGAATCTTTGGGTGGGGAGAATGGGAAACAACTCAGGGCAATGCTGCATTGACCCAAATGTCACTCTGTTCATAGTTACAAAGGAACTGTTCAAAGTAGAAGATATGGAGAACCTTCTACTCCCCCTTTAATAGCATTTCTATTCTGAAACCTGCAGCAAACCAAGTTGTCATTTTTGGCTTGCATGCTTTAAGATTCCTAAGAATACTGGGAGAATTACAGCACCATTCCCTCTGCATGTCATGAATAAGACTGTGTGGAACTCCACCTGCTTCATGCTGTCCTACTGCAATTAAATGTTCTACCTGAAGGACGTTTGGTCCTGGTTGCTGCAGAAAGATTCTCTTCCCCGTTTAGGGGCAATGACAGTGACTGCCAAGTCTCCACATACACTTTCAAATACTGCTAAAATCATTGCACTCTGAATAGAACAAAGCAGAATAAGAATGAGATACGAGAAAATGCAAGATGGAAGAAGAGACCCATCTTGTAACCACTGACCTTGAAACGACTGATCAGATCATAGCGCGTGAGAAGTTCATAGAAAATGAACTGCAGTGCATGATCTCCACTGGCATCGTTTAGTGCAAATACATCAAAGGACCACTTGTCTACATTCTGCAAGAAGGAATAGAAAAGAATGTTAACCTGATCATCCATTTCACCATCACATTTCAATGTCTATCACTTTACAGCTACACATGGATGATGAGAGGGTACAGATTTCACTGACAACATTCTCCACTTCACTTCACCAGTACGGAGTCTAATTTACTCATCAGTACAGTACGACTCACAGGGAAGAAGTTTCTATTCAAAACTTCAGTTACTTGCTTATTCAAGTCACAGGGATTCACCAATGGAACCAGCAAAGCCTACGGGCAAAAAACACCTTAGCTTGCCTTCATCAAGGAAATATGGTTATGGGCACTTGCATACTGGCCTGTGCTCATATTTTCATCACCTGCTGCACAGTGAACCAGTGAAAAAAAATATCTCAACCTACCTTGCTCGACCCAAACAGATCCCAGTTCCTTCTGACTACTGCAGCTTTAATTGCCCAAAGACAGCATGATTCTCTTTTTAATAGTAGGCGTGTGTTTAATTTTCTTTTCTTTTCTTCTTGAAGACCAGTGAGTTAACTGGGGTTTCTCATAGTAATGCTACGTTACGTGCTAACAATGGTATGAAAAATGACCCTTATAACATACAAGTAAATATCTAACTGCAGTTGAGAGGGTTACAGTTAGCTGGAAATCCTATACTAACGCTGCAGGGGGCTCAGTCAAGAGACGGAAGAAGATGAGTTCAATTCCCAACTCATAAAGCTACATGATAACCTATTAAATCTCTTGCAGAAGGTTGCAACTCCCATGGATGGCAGCATGAGCCGACAGCGCTCACTATCAGTAATGCACCTCCAGCTCCGAAGAGGATGCCCTCTAAACTCCTACGCCCTTCTTGGACTGCTTTCATTTTGTCTCAGTTAGGAAGCTGTAGCATTTCATGATTGCATATCTATAATAGTCATATAATTAGATGTATAATATACAATAATAGGATTTAGTTTTCTAATTTAAATACATTATGTGCTTTACATTTAAATTGGTATTTATTATAGAATTAATTAAAAAATAGTAGTTCCTTCTAGTTCGTATGAAGTTGAAAATAAGGTCTCACTATACTCAAGAAGAAATTACTCTTTCTTATAGAAATAGTCCGTTGTGTAGAAATAAAGGTTGCTGTTTCTTTACGTGTCTTTTCATTGCAGTAATGTTGTGCTCTTGCGGCAGATCAAATGAACTGAGTTCCAAAATGGCAAAATATTCTTCTCCTGCACTGCACAGTGGCAATAGCCAAGCAGACACTCAGTTTGACTGCAGAGTCATTTCCATTGCACCAAGGGAAATAGTCTTGACAATCAGGCAGTTTACTCTAAATACTAAGGGAAAAATGTCCCCTTAAGGAAACAAGAGAGTATCACCCTTTGCTCAGAGGCCTGCAGCACCAGCAACACTTGGAAAATTAGAGCATTTCTTCATCCTATCAAAGCTGAGCACACATGTGATGTCCATGTTGGAGAGAAATCGGAAGGGAAGCAGAACTTTACAGGCACCTCGTGGGGGAGGACAAGAACTGCTGACAGTGAAGAGAGCAGGAGAAGCAAGGGATGGGGAAAGGTCCTGGGCTACACATTTCCAGCTCACTGGCCCTGCAGCCTCCCGTGAAATGTCACAAAGTGCTCTCATGCTATCTATAGGCACTGTGATGCAGCTCCAGTCATAAGGCTACCTTCTATCCATTTTGGTCTGAAATTTGACCTTTGCTCCACTTCTTGGCCAAACCAAGAGTTGGCCCAACTGCAGTTCTTCCGCAATGTTCCCTATATTTGCCTTTCCATCTGCTAACCTTAGAGCCTTGATTGGTTTTATCAGACAGCTGATTTAGGGACAGCTCATTTGCTGTTCAACATGACATCACTGATGGTGCAGCACCAGAAAGATGCACTGCTACTGCAGCGGGTCCAGAGGAGGGCCACCAAGATGATCAGAGGGCTGCAGCACCTCTCCTATGAGGAAAGGGGGAGGGAACTGGGCTTGTTCAGCTTGGAGAAGAGAAGGCTCCGACGAGACCTCATGGTGACCTTCCAGTACTTGAAGGGAGCGTAAAAACAGGAGGGAGGAGAATGGCTGTTTGCAAGGGTGGATGGTGACAGGACAAGGGGGAATGGTTGTCAACGGAGACAGGGGAGGTTTAGGTTGGATATGAGGAGCAAGTTTTTCACCCAGAGGCTGGTGAGGCACTGGCACAGGTTGCCCAAGGAGGCTGTGGATGCCCCATCCCTGCAGGCATTCAAGGCCAGGCTGGATGTGGCTCTGGGCAGCCTGGGCTGCTGGTTCACAACCCTGCACACAGCAGGGGCTTGGAACTAAATGATCCTTGGCGTCCTTTTCTACCATTTTATCATTCTAGGAGTCTACAATTCCTGGCCTCACAAATCTTTGCAGCCAAAGTCAAGTACATGTTTATACTATATACATGTAGTATTATTATATACATTATATACATTATATACACTGCCTGCCTGCAGACACTACATCACTTTGTCAGCAACTACATTTGCTGCATATTAGCTAACCAACAAAACAGTTCCATGACAGCATGGGCGTCAGAAAAGGCTGAAAAAAAGAAATCCTTCCTAAGCAGAAGAAGATCTCGGCACTTTGTCTTGTTAATATCAAGTTCTGCCTCTAGCACCACTGATCAGCAGATCACATCTTACTCGGTACAAGAACACGACTGGTTGTTTTCAGAGCTGTATGAACGTATGGCATGTAAGGCCACCGCTCCATGTCTGACCATCCCTTTTTCACCACGAAGCCTTACATCACCACAGTCACCTCATGCCGAAAGGAAACATGCTACTGCACTACAAAAATCACTATCTGCTATCTATAGAGAGAAAGTGATGCTGTGGAAGCTAGTCAAAATTGCCAAGCATCTCATTCACTGCAACAGTGACAGAGAAAACATGCCTTGCTCTTGTACAACTACCACTCTGCATCCTTTCAGTAAGCTGGAGCATTGCATTCTTTCATTAAAACCCATTTTGTTTTCTCAAGATGATTCCACCACTTTGGGTTGCTCCGTGAAGGCATCCTGGTGATCACTACAGCAAAAGAAAGAACACAGCACTCAAAAACAAAGCACTTGTCACTCAGTGTCACCTCAGTCACTGCCATTCTCACTCTGACTGGGAAGCTGATTATGGAAAGCCAGACCAGCTGAAGAGATACATGCGTACGTTCATAGAATCATAGAATCATAGAATCACCAACGTTGGAAAAAACCTGAAAGATCATCCAGTCCAATCGTTCACCTATTCCCAACAGCTCCCACTAAACCATGTCCCTCAACTCAACATCCAGCCTTTCCTTGAACACCCCCAGGCTCGGTGACTCCACCACCTCCCTGGGCATCCATTCCAGTGCCTGACCACCCTTTCTGAAAAGTAATACTTCCTCATGTCCAGCCTGAATCTCCCCTGCCGTAGCTTGAAACCATTCCCCCTGGTCCTATCACTAATGACACGAGAGAAGAGGCCGACCCCCAGCTCACTACAACCTCCCTTCAGGAAGTTACAGAGAGCAGTGAGGTCTCCCCTGAGCCTCCTCTTCTCCAGGCTGAACATTCCCAGCTCCTTCAGCCTCTCCTCATATGGCCTGTGTTCCAGACCCCTCACCAGCTTCGTTGCCCTCCTTTGAACACGTTCCAGGGCCTCAATATCTTTCTTGCAGTGAGGGGCCCAAAACTGGACACAGTACTCGAGGTGCGGCCTCACGAGTGCTGAATATAGGGGAACAATCACCTCTCTGCTCCTGCTTGCAACTCTGTTTCTGATGCAAGCCAGGGTGCCATTGGCCTTCTTGGCCACCTGGGCACACTGTCGGCTCATGTTCAGCCGAGCATCAATCAATACCCCCAGGTCCATTTCCTCTACGCAGTCCTCCAGCCACACCGCCCCAAGCCTGTAGCGTCGCCTGGGGTTGTTGTGGCCGAAGTGCAGGACCCGGCATTTGGCCTTGTTGAAACTCATCCCATTGGCTCCAGCCCAGCTCTCCAGCCTGTCCAGATCCCTCTGTAGGGCCTCGCTACCCCAGGCAGATCCACACTTCCAGCCAATTTGGTGTCATCTGCGAATTTACTGAGGGTGCACTCGATGCCCTCATCCAGGTCATCAATAAAGATATTGAAGAGGACAGGCCCCAGCACCGACCCCTGCGGAACACCACTCACGACCGGTCGCCAGCTGGATTTGACTCCATTCACCACCACTCTCTGTGCCCGGCCCTCCAGCCAGCTCCTTACCCAGCCAAGAGTGTACCCATCCAAGCCTCTGGCTGCCAGCTTCTGCAGGAGAATGCTGTGGGAGACAGTGTCAAAGGCTTTGCTGAAGTCTAGGCAGACCACATCAACAGCCTTTCCTTCATCCACCAGTTGGGTCACTAGATCATAGAAGGAGATCAGGTTGGTCAAACAGGACCTGCCCTTCACAAACCCATGCTGGCTAGGCCTGATCCCCCGCTCATCCCACACATGCCGCATGATCTCCCTCAAGACAGTCTGCTCCATACCCTTCCCTGGCACCGAGGTCAGGCTGACAGGCCTGTAGTTCCCCGGATCCTCCTTACGACCTTTCTTGTAAATGGGAGTCACACTGGCAAGCCTCCAGTCATCTGGGACCTCACCAGTCAACAAGGAGCGCTGACAGATGATGGAAAACGGCTCGGCTCTCACCTCCGCCAGCTCCCTCAGCACTCTCGGGTGGATCTCATCTGGCCCCATCGACTTGTGGCAGTCCAGCTGGAGCAGTAGGTCTCTGACTGTTTCTTTCAGAATCACAGGGGGGTTAGTGTGCTCCCCAGCCGAGATTACCAGGTCAGAGAGAGGAGTGTCCTGAGGATAACTGGTCTGACTTTTAAAGACAGACGTAAAGAAGGCATTCAGAACCTCTGCCTTTTCCTTATCCTCAGTGGTCACATTCCCAGCCTCATCCAGCAAAGAGTGGATATTCTCCTTTGTCCTCCTCTTACTGTTAATGTATTTATAAAAGAGTTTCTTATTCCTTTTCACCCCAGTGGCTAGGTTAAATTCAAGCTGGGCTTTTGCCTTTCTGATTTCACCTCTACACATCCTAACAACTTCCTTATATTCATTCTCAGTGGCCTGTCCCTCTTTCCACAGGCGGTAGATTCTCTCTTTCTCCGGGAGCCTCAGGAATAGCTCCCTATTCATCCACGCTGGTCTTCTTCCCCGCCAGCTCATTTTGCAGCTCAGGGGGACTGCCTGCTCCTGCGCCCTTAAGACTTCCTTCTTGAAGAGCAACCAGCTCTCTTGGACCCATTTACTCGCTAACACTGAATGCCAGGGGACTCCCCCTATTAGTCCCTTGAACAATTCAAAGTCCGCCCCCCTGAAGTCCAAGGTAGCAATTTTACTATTCCCCTTCCAGGCTCCACCATGAATCACGAAGTCTATCATTTCATGGTCACTCTGTCCAAGACAGCCTCCAACCTCTACATCTCCCACCAAACCTTCCCTGTTTGTCAACAGCAGGTCTAGTGGGGCAGTTCCTCTCGTGGGCTCTCTGACCAGCTGTATCAGGAAGTTGTCCTCTACGCATTCCAGAAACCTCCTAGACTGCTTCCTCGGTGCTGTGCTGTACTCCCAGCATAAGTCAGGGAAGTTAAAGTCCCCCATGAGGACAAGGGCAGGAGACTGTGCAGCTCGTGCCAGCTGCTTATAGAATACCTCGTCTGTCTCTTCATCCTGATTTGGAGGTCTATAACAGACGCCCACCAGGGTGCCTGTCTTGTCAGCCCTTCCTCTGATCTTTACCCATAGGGATTCAACATTATCCTCCCCACTCATAATATCAGTAGCGTAGAAGCATTCCCTGACGTACAGAGCCACACCGCCACCCCGCCTTCCTTGCCTATCTTTCCTGAAGAGTTTGTAGCCATCCATTGCAGCGCTCCAATCCGTGGGAGCAATCCCACCACGTTTCCGTTATGGCAACTAGGTCATAGTTTGCCTGCTGCACAACGGCTTCCAACTCTCCTTGTTTGTTGCCCATGCTGCATGCATTAGTGTAGACGCACCTCAGCTGAACCCCTCGCCTCTCACCTAATCCCAATACCACTTCCCCAGGCTGCTCTTCAGCAGGCCTGGCTTTATCCCCTTCCCCCTAGCTATCTAGTTTAAAGCTCTCTCTACAAGTCCCACCATCCTTATCCCGCCATTCCTACATCATCTGGTAGGATCTACTCCAAGCTGCCACACAGCTCTAACTTTGTGTTTTCTTCTCTCTTTGCTTGCCTGTACTGAACTCAAACCAACAAGAAAGGTACCCGTTCCCATTAAGAAGATGGGATGGAGACATTGAAGACAAAGTCTCCTTCCAAAGACCACTTCTTCTAAACAACTCTTTCCTGTTTAAGCCACAGCCATTACCTACCACAAGAACATCCAGACACAGACTTGTTCTCACAACAGTTTTGGAAAAAACAAATAAAGACACCCTGGAATGGCCAAGATGGGATTAGCTCACCTGGAGCAAAATTAGTCAGTGCCTTTGCTGATATTCAGGGCTCCTACTTCCTCTAGCCCACTCCATACTGCTTATCACCTTTAGGATCTTACAAATACAGAAAGGGAAGAAGGATGCCCTGAGGCTTATGCCAGCTCAGCACAGCTGATAAGTATTGCAGTGCTCTGTCACTGCTGAGGATGTACCAGAACAGGCATGTTCTCCCACAGTCTGGCCACAGGCTGTTGTTCTAAGAGAAGAAAGACACGAAATCCCATCTGCAGGATTACACGTGGAAATCTGGGGCTGGAAAAAGGGGGGAATGAATGCTTCCATTCTGTAAATGAAGGTCATGTTGGATCCTTCTTGTTGCACTCAGTGGCCTTTCTGCAAATCCTCCCGATCTTCTGATAAATAAACTGTGCTGTCCAAAAATGAAAAGGATTCAGTACCCTGAGTATCTTTCCTGTGTAGACGAGAGTAGAAGGACTGCTTCCCAATCTTTACATGTGTAATGCCCCTGTATACATTCCTTGTGATGATGCATTCTTTCCACCACTGCATGCCATGCTTGAACCACAAGTCAATTGTCTCCTGCACAAATACGACACCTCAGCAAAGCTGCTGCGCAGAGAACTGGTGGCAAACCTGTGTTTGTGGTACTGACACAGGTATCCTGCCTCAATTGAGAAGCTTGCCATTTCCCCAGGAATGAAATCTGCTTCTTTCAGCCTACTTGTGATCTCTCACTTTTCAAATGAAATCTCAAAACTCTCAGAATATTACTCCACAGCTGACTGTCACCTTCAACAGTGATAGAAAATCCCTGCTCGCACACTCACTGATACATTTCCTGCTCCATTTCTCTGCACCCACATTTCCATTCTTCCCTCTGCAAACTCATGATTCATTGCAGCATGTTACTAACTCGACACCTTCGGAGCTGAACCTGAGAACAGAGCTGGAAACTTCAAGGATATGACCATTTCCAAGTTCTGAACTCTATTTTTTCATTTACTCAAAGAATATTCCCACAGGCCAGGAAATTTGGAACACACCTGAGCCTGACTAAACAGGCTCACAAAGAAGAAAAGGCAAAGTTCCAACACTCCCTTCCCCACGGAAAACATCACAGTGTTACCCGGATGCTTTGGACAAGCATCCCAGCCTTCTCCCACCATCACCTTCTCTTTGGGATTACCTTGAGCGCTCCTAGCCTACGGGGCAAGAGGGAAGGTCAGCAAAAGAGAACTCACATCACCCTGCAAATTCAGCAGCTCTTTAGTGACTGCATGTCCCTACGCTGCCTGAGGAGTGTCTGTCCCCTCTCCACTACTCTGCGGCAACAGGACTGTTGGCCTCCAGTTGCAGGAACCCAGCTGCTGCCAGGAAGAGCACTCTCTACCTCCCACTCATCAGTACAACTATATTGGAGGCACGGGATGAAGAAAGGGTTGGAGTCTCCACGGGGCCTCTGGCCCAAGTGCCACTAATTCTCTCTGGCAAGCACAATGCAACAGATGAGCCCTTCCCAGGACAGAGTCCATCAGTTCTCCAGCTCCTTCCTTCTCCTTCAAAACTGGGGCAACTCTCAGGCCATAGGCCCCAACTCCAAAAGCTCTCGTTTTTGGGTTGCCATGGAACTCTGCTGATGTCACTGCCCCGTGTTCCGAGCCCTCCAACTGCCAAACCAACAGCAAGAGGACAAGAGGCACCTCACAGAAATGGATCCTCCTCCCATGAAAAAAAGGAAGCTCGTGGGGAGGAGGTGGAAAGTGGAGCCGATGGAGGTGGATCCATCTCCAGAGGCAGAGGAGCCCATGGAGGTGGATCCACCTCTAGACGAACCAGAGCCCATGGAGGTGGATCCACCTCCAGAGGAGCAGCAGCCCATGGAGGTGGATCCACCTCCACATGGGCTCAAGAGACAGCGCCCAAGAATGGACACCAAGCGAAAACGGTGAGCAATAGCTTGAAAAGGGGTGCCAAACTGGGTTAAGCAATACATTACTTCATTTTGTATTCTGAAGAAAGCTTAGGCAATTTGCTTCTTCACAGAAAGGGAAATGAAATCCCAACAAACTGACTTGCTAGACTCAGCCAGCACATTGATGGCAGAGGGGAGAATTCAGCTTGCGTTTTTCACTCATCCTCTCTCCCATCAATTACAACAGTTACCCATATCCTCACCCAAATTCTTCCAAGGAATCCCAAATGTCTACTTGCAATAGCACAGCCCCTGCAAAGCACATGGTTTCTACAGCACAAATGGCTCTGCTGTGGATAATGATCATCTCCTGACAAAACAAAAACTGCTGCCATTTCAGTACGTACTAAGGATGCCAACTCCTGGACCTGCTACCACTACACCTGTCTTCAAAAGGAGGTCATGCACTGTTTGTGTCACATCGGCAGCATGCATAAGGTTGTGTTTGCTGTAGCCAACCTCCAGAGCTTCCACAAAGGACACCAGGGCAGAAATGGGGAGCTAAGAAAAGAAGCACACAATTACAAATCAAAGAATCACCTGCAATAGCTAGCATTTGGAGGACAGGCTCCAAAGAGCAGTCTGTACTGATTGCACTTCCCAAATAAATACCATCTGTAAACACCTTCAACAAGTACTCCAGAGACAGAGTGAATCAAGCTCACTTCCTCAAAATGGCTTTCCCATCCCTCATTACATGACGGATGAAGCACACATGCACTTAAACATACGCAAGTCAGTCCACTGTGAAATGCTGCCTGCAAAACACAAGCAGTGCCACAAGGAACAGAGCGTAGCTGCTGTGCTGTTCCTGGAGGAATATTTCTATTCAGGACACACACGTCTGTCTCATCCTCTCACAACAATCTAGTATACATCACTACTTTACTACTCCTATTCTAGAGGTTTGTAAGGAAATGCATCATATAGCAAGTCTGAGATACTCTCTGATGAGGAGTACTGTTTATCATACTTTTGGATTTTTACAGCCAAAGCCAGACTTCCCACACTATCAGTTTGCCATGCTTGTTTTTGGCTCCCAGAGTACAACTGTATGCACAACATTAAACCACACTTGGGGCATTTCTAGGGAGCACGCTATGTAGGTGGTGGCAGCTGTACATACATGCAACAAGCAGCAGGGATTCTTCAGTGCTTGGCACAACCTGCTGTACCCTAAACCTCTCTAGTTCTGTCGTTACAGTTGCACAGCTGTTTCCCTCTGGAGTGTGGGACAATGCAGTTCTAATCTGTTCTCATCTTCAACCGTTTCTCAGCAGGCGTGACAAGTCCACAAAGAAGCGCAGGAGTCGAAGAAAGTAGGAGTCCTGCCAGAGTAAGTGTCAGCAGAGAAAGGGAACATGGAATATTTGGGTGGGGAGAATGGGAAACATCTCAGGGCAATGCTGCATTGACCCAAATGTCACTCTTTTCAAAGTTACAAAGGAACTGTTCAAAGTAGAAGATATGGAGCACCTTCTACTCCCCCTTAAATAGCATTTCTATTCTGAAACCTGTAGCAAACCAAGTTGTCATTTTTGGCTTGCATGCTTTAAGATGCCTAAGAATGCTGGGAGAATTACAGCACCATTCCCTCTGCATGTCATGAATAAGACTGTGTGGAACTCCACCTGCTTCATGCTGTCCTATTGCAATTAAATGTTCTACCTGAAGGACGTTTGGTCCTGGTTGCTGCAGAAAGATTCTCTTCCCCGTTTAGGGGCAATGACAGTGACTGCCAAGTCTCCACATACACTTTCAAATACTGCTAAAATCATTGCACTCTGAATAGAACAAAGCAGAATAAGAATGAGATACGAGAAAATGCAAGATGGAAGCAGAGACCCATCTTGTAACCACTGACCTTGAAACGACTGATCAGATCATAGCACGTGAGAAGTTCATAGAAAATGAACTGCAGTGCATGATCTCCACTGGCATCGTTTAGTGCAAATACATCAAAGGACCACTTGTCTACATTCTGCAAGAAGGAATAGAAAAGAATGTTAACCTGATCATCCATTTCACCATCACATTTCAATGTCTATCACTTTACAGCTACACATGGATGATGAGAGGGTACAGATTTCACTGACAACATTCTCCACTTCACTTCACCAGCACGGAGTCTAATTTACTCATCAGTACAGTACGACTCACAGGGAAGAAGTTTCTATTCAAAACTTCAGTTACTTGCTTATTCGAGTCACAGGGATTCACCAATTGAACCAGCAAAGCCTACGGGCAAAAAACACCTTAGCTTGCCTTCATCAAGGAAATATGGTTATGGGCACTTGCATACTGGCCTGTGCTCATATTTTCATCACCTGCTGCACAGTGAACCAGTGAAAAAAAAATCTCAACCTACCTTCCTCCACCCAAACAGATCCCAGTTCCTTCTGACTACTGCAGCTTTAATTGCCCAAAGACAGCATGATTCTCTTTTTAATAGTAGGCGTGTGTTTAATTTTCTTTTCTTTTCTTCTTGAAGACCAGTGAGTTAACTGGGGTTTCTCATAGTAATGCTACGTTACGTGCTAACAATGGTATGAAAAATGACCCTTATAACATACAAGTAA
This sequence comes from Lagopus muta, assembly GCF_023343835.1. Classification (NCBI taxonomy): domain Eukaryota; kingdom Metazoa; phylum Chordata; class Aves; order Galliformes; family Phasianidae; genus Lagopus; species Lagopus muta. Next base: position 47,562,764 of record NC_064439.1, on the reverse strand, counting down.
ATATCTAACTGCAGTTGAGAGGGTTCCAGTTAGCTGGAAATCCTATACTAACGCTGCAGGGGGCTCAGTCAGGAGACGGAAGAAGACGAGTTCAATTCCCAACTCATAAAGCTACATGATAACCTATTAAATCTCTTGCAGAAGGTTGCAACTCCCATGGATGGCAGCATGAGCCGACAGCGCTCACATCCAGTGCACATCCAGCTTTGAAGAGGAAGCTCTCGAAACTCCTACACCCTTCTTGGACTGTTTTGATTTTGTTTCAGTTAGGAAGCAGTAGCATTTCATGGTTGCATATCTATAATAGTCATATAATTAGATGTATAATCTACAATAATATAATTTAGTTTAATAATTTAAATACATTATAGACTTTACATTTAAATTGGTATTTATTATAGAATTAATTAAAAAATAGTAGTTCCTTCTAGTTCCTAGGAAGTTGAAAATAAGGTCTCACTATATTCAATTAGAAATTACTCTTTCTTATAGAAATAGTCTGTTGTGTAGAAATAAAGGTTGCTGTTTCTTTACGTGTCTTTTCATTGCAGTAATGTTGTGCTCTTGCGGCAGATCAAATGAACTGAATGCCAAAATGGCAAAATATTCTTCTCCTGCACTGCACAGTGGCAATAGCCAAGCAGACACTCAGTTTGACTGCAGAGTCATTTCCATTGCACCAAGGGAAATATTCTTGACAATCAGGACAGTAGCAGTTTACTCTAAATACCAAGGGAAAAATGTCCCCTTAAGGAAACAAGAAAGTATCACCCTTTGCTCAGAGGCCTGCAGCACCAGCAACACTTGGAAAATTAGAGCATTTCTTCATCCTATCAAAGCTGAGCACAGATGTGATGTCCATGTTGGAGAGAAATCGGAAGGGAAGCAGAACTTCACAGGCAGCTCGTGGGGGAGGACAAGAACTGCTGTCAGTGAAGAGAGCAGGAGAAGCAAGGGATGGGGAAAGGTCCTGGGCTACACATTTCCAGCTCACTGGCCCTGCAGCCTCCCATGAAATGTCACAAAGTGCTCTCATGCTATCTATAGGCACTGTGATGGAGCTACAGTCATAAGGCCACCTTCTATCCATTTTGGTCTGAAATTTGACCTTTGCTCCACTTCTTGGCCGAACCAAGAGTTGGCCCAACTGCAGTTCTTCCGCAATGTTCCCTATATTTGCCTTTCCCTCTGCTAACCTTAGAGCCTTGATTGGTTTTATCAGACAGCTGATTTAGGGACAGCTCATTTGCTGTTCAACATGACATCACTGATGGTGCAGCACCAGAAAGATGCACTGCTACTGGAGCGGGTCCAGAGGAGCGACACCAAGATGATCAGAGGGCTGCAGCACCTCTGCTATGAGGAAAGGCTGAGGGAACTGGGCTTGTTCAGCTTGGAGAAGAGAAGGCTCCGACGAGACCTCATGGTGACCTTCCAGTACTTGAAGGGAGCGTAGAAACAGGAGGGAGAACGGCTGTTTGCAAGGGTGGATGGTGACAAGACAAGGGGGAATGGTTGTCAACTGAGACAGGGGAGGTTTAGGTTGGATATGAGGAGCAAGTTTTTCACCCAGAGGCCGGTGAGGCACTGGCACAGGTTGCCCAAGGAGGCTGTGGATGCCCCATCCCTGCAGGCATTCAACGCCAGGCTGGATGTGGCTCTGGGCAGCCTGGGCTTCCTGTTCGCAACCCTGCACACAGCAGGGGCTTGGAACTAAATGATCCTTGGCGTCCTTTTCTACCATTTTATCATTCTAGGAGTCTACAATTCCTGGCCTCACAAACCTTTGCAGCCAAAGTCAAGTACATGTTTATACTATATACATATAGTATTACTGTATACCTTATATACATTATATACACTGCCTGCCTGCAGACACTACATCACTTTGTCAGCAACTACATTTGCTGCATATTAGCTAACCAACAAAACAGTTCCATGACAGCATGGGCATCAGAAAAGGCTGAAAAAAAGAAATCCTTCCTAAGCAGAAGAAGATCTCGGCACTTTGTCTTGTTAATATCAAGTTCTGCCTCTAGCACCACTGATCAGCAGATCACATCTTACTCGGTACAAGAACACGACTGGTTGTTTTCAGAGCTGTATGAACGGCATGTAGGGCCACCGCTCCATGTCTGACCATCCCTTTCTCACCAGGAAGCCTTACATCACCACAGTCACCTCATGCCGAAAGGAAACATGCTACTGCACTACAAAAATCACTATCTGCTATCTATAGAGAGAAAGTGATGCTGTGGAAGCTAGTCAAAATTGCCAAGCATCTCATTCACTGCAACAGTGACAGAGAAAACATGCCTTGCTCTTGTACAACTACCACTCTACTTGCATCCTTTCAATAAGCTGCAGCATTGCATTCTTTCATTAAAACCCATTTTGTTTTCTCAAGATGATTCCACCACTTTGGGTTGCTCTGTGAAGGCATCCTGGTGATCACTAGAGCAAAAGAAAGAACACAGCACTCAAAAACAAAGCACTTGTCACTCAGTGTCACCTCAGTCACTGCCATTCTCACTCTGATTGGGAAGCTGATTATGGAAAGCCAGACCAGCTGAAGAGATACGTGCGTACATTCCTACATCATCTTGTAGGATTTACTCCAAGCTGCCACACAGCTCTAACTTTGCATTTTCTTCTCTCTTTGCTTGCCTGTACTGAACTCAAACCAACAAGAAAGGTACCCGTTCCCATTAAGAAGATGGGATGGAGACATTGAAGACAAAGTCTCCTTCCAAAGACCACTTCTTCTAAACAACTCTTTCCTATTTAAGCCACAGCCATTACCTACCACAAGAACATCCAGACACAGACTTGTTCTCAAAACAGTTTTGGAAAAAACAAAAAAAAGACATCCTGGAATGGCCAAGATGGGATTAGCTCACCTGGAGCAAAATTAGTCAGTGCCTTCACTGATATTCAGGGCTCCTACTTCCTCTAGCCCACTCCATACTGCTTATCACCTTTAGGATCTTACAAATACAGAAAGGGAAGAAGGATGCCCTGAGGCTTATGCCAGCTCAGCACAGCTGGTAAGTATTGCAGTGCTCTGTCACTGCTGAGGATGTACCAGAACAGGCATGTTCTCCCACAGTCTGGCCACAGGCTGTTGTTCTAACAGAAGAAAGACACGAGATCCCATCTGCACGATTACACGTGTACAGCTGGGGCTGGAAAAAGGGGGGAATGAATGCTTCCATTCTGTAAATGAAGGTCATGTTGGATCCTTCTTGTTGCACTCAGTGGCCTTTCTGCAAATCCTCCCGATCTTCTGATAAATAAACTGTGCTGTCCAAAAATGAAAAGGATTCAGTGCCCTGAGTATCTTTCCTGTGTAGATGAGAGTAGAAGGACTGCTTCCCAATCTTTACATGTGTAATGCCCCTGTATACATTCCTTGTGATGATGCATTCTTTCCACCACTGCATGCCATGCTTGAACCACAAGTCAATTGTCTCCTGCACAAATACGACACCTCAGCAAAGCTGCTGCGCAGAGAACTGGTGGCAAACCTGTGTTTGTGGCACTGACACAGGTATCCTGCCTCAATTGAGAAGCTTGCCATTTCCCCAGGAATGAAATCTGCTTCTTTCAGCCTACTTGTGATCTCTCACTTTTCAAATGAAATCTCAAAACTCTCAGAATATTAGGGTAAAGGATAATAAAAAAGGGTTTTTCAAGTACATTAACAGTAAAAGGAAGACTAGGGAGAATGTGGCTCCCCTGCTAAGTGACGCGGGTGTTCTGGTAACGGGGGATGCTGAGAAGGCTGAGATACTGAATGCCTTCTTTGCTTCTGTCTTCACTGAAAAAGCTCCCCCTCGGGAGTCTGAGACCCTGGAGGTGAGTGAGAGGATCTGCGGAATGGAAGACCCCCCTTCTGTCAGGGAAGAGGTGGTCCAGGAGCGCCTAGGCAACACCAATGTTCACCAAGCCATGGGACCCGATGGGATTCATCCACGGGTGCTGAGCGAGCTGGTAGAGGTGATTGCTGAACCGCTTTCTGTCATCTTTGACAAGTCTTGGAGGACAGGGGAGGTGCCTGAAGGAAGACTGGAAGATAGCCAACGTCACCCCGGTCTTCAAAAAAGGCAAGAAGGAAGACCCAGGCAATTATAGGCCAGTCAGCCTCACCTCTGTCCCTGGAAAGGTCAGGGAACAGCTGCTGCTGGATGTCATCTCCAGACAACTGGAAGAAGAGCAGGTGATCAGGAGTAGTCAGCACGGGTTCACCAGGGGGAGGTCGTGCTTGACCAACCTGGTGGCCTTCTATGATGTTGTCTCTGGCTGGGTGGATGGGGGCAGAGCAGTGGATGTAGTCTACCTTGATTTCAGAAAGGCATTTGATACTGTCCCCCACAACATCCTTATAACAAAGCTGAGCAAGTGTGGGATAGATGAGTGGACAGTGAGGTGGGTTGAGAACTGGCTGACTGGCAGAGCACAGAGGGTCGTTGGTGGTGGTGCAGAGGCCGCTTGGAGGCCTGTAAGCAGCGGTGTTCCTCAGGGGTCGGTGCTGGGTCTGCTCTTGTTCAACATCTTCATCAATGACCTTGATGAGGGGATAATGGCCACCCTCAGCAAGTTTGTGATGATACGAAGTTGGGAGGATTGGCTGACAGCCTGAAGGCTGTGCTGCCATTCAGCAAGACCTGGACAGGCTGAAAGCTGGGCAAAAACAAACCGGATGAGGTTTAACAAAAGCAAGTGTAGAGTCTTGCATCTGGGGAGGAATAATTGCATGCACCACTACAGGTTGGGGGATGAGCTGCTGGAGGGGAGCTCTGCGGAGAGGGACCTGGGTGTCCTGGTGGACGACAGGTTGGCCATGAGCCAGCAGTGTGCCCTTGTGGCCAAGAGGGCCAAGGGCATCCTGGGGTGCATTAAAAAGAGCGTGGCCAGCAGGTCGAGGGAGGTGATCCTCCCCCTCTGCTCTGCCCTGGTAAGGCCTCATCTGGAGCACTGCGTCCAGTTCTGGGCTCCCCAGTACAAAACAGACAGGGATCTCTTGGAAACAGTCCAGCGGAGGGCCACGAAGATGGTGAAGGGCATGGAGCATCTCTCCTATGAGGAAAGGCTGAGTGAACTGGGTCTGTGCAGCCTGGAGAAAAGAAGACTGAGAGGGGACCTGATCCAGGTCTATAAATATCTAAGGTGTGGGGGGCTGAATGGCGAGGCCGGACTCTTTTCAGTGGTGAGTGGAGACAGGACAAGGGGAAACAGCCGGAAACTGCAGCATAGGAAGTTCTGCACCAAATGTGCGAAGGAACTTCTGTACAGTGAGGTGACGGAGCACTGGAACAGGCTGCCCAGGGAGGTGGGGGAGTCTCCTTCTCTGCAGATGTCCAAGACCTGCCTGGATGCCGACCTGTGCGACCTGCTGTAGGGAACCTGCTTTGGCAGGGGGTTGGACACCATGAGCTCTGGAGGTCCCTTCCAACCCCTACAATTCTGTGATTCTGTGATTACTCCACAGCTGATTGTCACCTGCAACAGTGATAGAAAATCCCTGCTCGCACACTCACTGATACATTTCCTGGTCCCTTTCTCTGCACCCACATTTCCATTCTTCCCTCTGCAAACACATGATTCATTTCAACATGTTACTAACTCAACACCTTCGTAGCTGAACGCTACAACAGAGCTGGAAACTTCAAGGATATGACCATTTCCAAGTTCTGAACTCTATTTTTTCTTTTGCTCAAAGAATATTCCCACAGGCCAGGAAATTTGGAACAGACCTGAGCCTGACTAAACAGGCTCACAAAGAAGAAAAGGCAAAGTTCCAACACTCCCTTCCCCACGGAAAACATCACAGTGTTACCCGGATGCTTTGGACAAGCATCCCAGCCTTCTCCCACCATCACCTTCTCTTTGGGATTACCTTGAGCGCTCCTAGCCTACGGGGCAAGAGGGAAGGTCAGCAAAAGAGAACCCACATCACCCTGCAAATTCAGCAGCTCTTTATTGACTGCATGTCCCTACGCTGCCTGAGGAGTGTCTGTCCCCTCTCCACTACTCTGCGGCAACAGGACTGTTGGCCTCCACTTGCAGGAACCCAGCTGCTGCCAGGAAGAGCACTCTCTACCTCCCACTCATCAGTACAACTATATTGGAGGCACGGGATGAAGAAAGGGCTGGAGTCTCCACGGGGCCTCTGGCCCAAGTGCCACTAATTCTCTCTGGCAAGCACAATGCAACAAATGAGCCCTTCCCAGGACAGAGTCCTTCAGTTCTCCAGCTCCTTCCTTCTCCTTCAAAATTGGGGCAACTCTCAGGCCATAGGCCCCAACTCCAAAAACTCTCCTTTTTGGGTTGCCATGGAACTCTGCTGATGTCACTGCCCCGTGTTCCGAGCCCTCCAACTGCCAAACCAACAGCAAGAGGACAGGAGGCAGCTCAAGAAAATGGAGCCTCCTCCCATGAAAAAGCGAAAGCTCCTGGGGAGGAGGTGGAAAGTGGAGCCGATGGAGGTGGATCCATCTCCAGAGGCAGAGGAGCCAATGGAGGTGGATCCACCTCTAGACGAACCAGAGCCCATGGAGGTGGATCCACCTCCAGAGGAGCCGCAGCCCATGGAGGTGGATCCACCTCCACGTGGGCTCAAGAGACAGCGCCGAGGACTGGACACCAAGCGAAAACGGTGAGCAATAGCTTGAAAAGGGGTGTCAAAATGGGTTAAGCAATACATTACTTCATTTGGTATTCTGAAGAAAGCTTAGGCAATTTGCTTCTTCACAGAAAGGGAAATGAAATCCCAACAAACTGACTTGCTAGACTCAGCCAGCACATTGATGGCAGAGGGGAGAATTCAGCTTGCGTTTTTCACTCATCCTCTCTCCCATCAATTACAACAGTTACCCATATCCTCACCCAAATTCTTCCAAGGAATCCCAAATGTCTACTTGCAATAGCACAGCCCCTGCAAAGCACATGGTATCTACAGCACAAATGGCTCTGCTGTGGATAATGATCATCTCCTGACAAAACAAAAACTGCTGCCATTTCAGTACGTACTAAGGATGCCAACTCCTGGACCTGCTACCACTACACCTGTCTTCAAAAGGAGGTCATGCACTGTTTGTGTCACATCGGCAGCATGCATAAGGTTGTGTTTGCTGTAGCCAACCTCCAGAGCTTCCACAAAGGACACCAGGGCAGAAATGGGGAGCTAAGAAAAGAAGCACACAATTACAAATCAAAGAATCACCTGCAATAGCTAGCATTTGGAGGACAGGCTCCAAAGAGCAGTCTGTACTGATTGCACTTCCCAAATAAATACCATCTGTAAACACCTTCAACAAGTACTCCAGAGAAAGACTGAATCAAGCTCACTTCCTCAAAATGGCTTTCCCATCCCTCATTACATGATGGATGAAGCACACATGCACTTAAACATACGCAAGTCAGCCCACTGTGAAATGCTGCCTGCAAAACACAAGCAGTGCCACAAGGAACAGAGCGTAGCTGGTGTGCTGTTCCTGGAGAAATATTTCTGTTCAGGACACACACGTCTGTCTCATCCTCTCACAACAATCTAGTATACATCACTACTTTACTACTCCTATTCTACAGGTTTGTAAGGAAATGCATCATATAGCAAGTCTGAGATACTCTCTGATGAGGAGTACTGTTTGTTAAAAATACTTTTGGTTTTTTACTGCCAAAGCCAGACTTCCCACACTATCAGTTTGCCATGCTTGTTTTTGGCTCCCAGAGTACAACTGTATGCACAACATTAAACCACACTTGGGGCATTTCTAGGGAGCACGCTATGTAGGTGGTGGCAGCTGTACATACATGCAACAAGCAGCAGGGATTCTTCAGTGCTTGGCACAACCTGCTGTACCCTAAACCTCTCTAGTTCTGACGTTAGAGTTGCACAGCTGTTTCCCTCTGGAGTGTGGGACAATGCAGTTCTAATCTGTTCTCATCTTCAACCATTTCTCAGCAGGCGTGACAAGTCCATGAAGAAGCCCAGGAATCGAAGAAAGTAGGAGTCCTGCCAGAGTAAGTGTCAGCAGAGAAAGGGAACATGGAATCTTTGGGTGGGGAGAATGGGAAACATCTCAGGGCAATGCTGCAGTGACCCAAATGTCACTCTGTTCAAAGTTACAAAGGAACTGTTCAAAGTAGAAGATATGGAGCACCTTCTACTCCCCCTTAAATAGCATTTCTATTCTGAAACCTGTAGCAAACCAAGTTGTCATTTTTGACTTGCATGCTTTAAGATTCCTAAGAATACTGGGAGAATTACAGCACCATTCCCTCTGCATGTCATGAATAAGACTGTGTGGAACTCCACCTGCTTCATGCTGTCCTACTGCAATTAAATGTTCTACCTGAAGGACGTTTGGTCCTGGTTGCTGCAGAAAGATTCTCTTCCCCGTTTAGGGGCAATGACAGTGACTGCCAAGTCTCCACATACACTTTCAAATACTGCTAAAATCATTGCACTCTGAATAGAACAAAGCAGAATAAGAATGAGATACGAGAAAATGCAAGATGGAAGCAGAGACCCATCTTGTAACCACTGACCTTGAAACGACTGATCAGATCATAGCGCGTGAGAAGTTCATAGAAAATGAACTGCAGTGCATGATCTCCACTGGCATCGTTTAGTGCAAATACATCAAAGGACCACTTGTCTACATTCTGCAAGAAGGAATAGAAAAGAATGTTAACCTGATCATCCATTTCACCATCACATTTCAATGTCTATCACTTTACAGCTACACATGGATGATGAGAGGGTACAGATTTCACTGACAACATTCTCCACTTCACTTCACCAGCACGGAGTCTAATTTACTCATCAGTACAGTACGACTCACAGGGAAGAAGTTTCTATTCAAAACTTCAGTTACTTGCTTATTCAAGTCACAGGGATTCACCAATTGAACCAGCAAAGCCTACGGGCAAAACACACCTTAGCTTGCCTTCATCAAGGAAATATGGTTATGGGCACTTGCATACTGGCCTGTGCTCATATTTTCATCACCTGCTGCACAGTGAACCAGTGAAAAAAAAATCTCAACCTACCTTCCTCCACCCAAACAGATCCCAGTTCCTTCTGACTACTGCAGCTTTAATTGCCCAAAGACAGCATGATTCTCTTTTTAATAGTAGGCGTGTGTTTAATTTTCTTTTCTTCTTGAAGACCAGTGAGTTAACTGGGGTTTCTCATAGTAATGCTACATTACGTGCTAACAATGGTATGAAAAATGACCCTTATAACATACAAGTAAATATCTAACTGCAGTTGAGAGGGTTACAGTTAGCTGGAAATCCTATACTAACGCTGCAGGGGGCTCAGTCAAGAGACGGCAGAAGACGAGTTCAATTCCCAACTCATAAAGCTACATGATAACCTATTCAATCTCTTGCAGAAGGTTGCAACTCCCATGGATGGCAGCATGAGCCGACAGCGCTCACTATCAGTAATGCACCTCCAGCTCTGAAGAGGATGCTCCCAAAACACCAAGAAAACTTCTCTCCTACTCCTACGCCCTTCTTGGACTGTTTTCATTTTGTCTCACTCTATCTATAATAGTCATATAATTAGATGTACAATATACAATAATAGAATTTAGTTTTATAATTTAAATACATTATAGACTTTACATTTAAATTGGTATTTATTATAGAATTAATTAAAAAATAGTAGTTCCTTCTAGTTCCTAGGAAGTTGAAAATAAGGTCTCACTATATTCAATTAGAAATTACTCTTTCTTATAGAAATAGTCCGTTGTGTAGAAATAAAGGTTGCTGTTTCTTTACGTGTCTTTTCATTGCAGTAATGTTGTGCTCTTGCGGCAGATCAAATGAACTGAATTCCAAAATGGCAAAATATTCTTCTCCTGCACTGCACAGTGGCAATAGCCAAGCAGACACTCAGTTTGACTGCACAGTCATTTCCATTGCACCAAGGGAAATAGTCTTGACAATCAGGACAGTGGCAGTTTACTCTAAATACCAAGGGAAAAATGTCCCCTTAAGGAAACAAGAGAGTATCACCCTTTGCTCAGAGGCCTGCAGCACCAGCAACACTTGGAAAATTAGAGCATTTCTTCATCCTATCAAAGCTGAGCACAGATGTGATGTCCATGTTGGAGAGAAATCGGAAGGGAAGCAGAACTTTACAGGCACCTCGTGGGGGAGGACAAGAACTGCTGTCAGTGAAGAGAGCAGGAGAAGCAAGGGATGGGGAAAGGTCCTGGGCTACACATTTCCAGCTCACTGGCCCTGCAGCCTCCCATGAAATGTCACAAAGTGCTCTCATGCTATCTATAGGCACTGTGATGGAGCTACAGTCATAAGGCCACCTTCTATCCATTTTGGTCTGAAATTTGACCTTTGCTCCACTTCTTGGACGAACCAAGAGTTGGCCCAACTGCAGTTCTTCCGCAATGTTCCCTATATTTGCCTTTCCCTCTGCTAACCTTAGAGCCTTGATTGGTTTTATCAGACAGCTGATTTAGGGACAGCTCATTTGCTGTTCAACATGACATCACTGATGGTGCAGCACCAGAAAGATGCACTGCTACTGGAGCGGGTCCAGAGGAGCGACACCAAGATGATCAGAGGGCTGCAGCACCTCTCCTATGAGGAAAGGGGGAGGGAACTGGGCTTGTTCAGCTTGGAGAAGAGAAGGCTCTGACGAGACCTCATGGTGACCTTCCAGTACTTGAAGGGAGCGTAGAAACAGGAGGGAGAACGGCTGTTTGCAAGGGTGGATGGTGACAGGACAAGGGGGAATGGTTGTCAACTGAGACAGGGGAGCTTCAGGTTGGATATGAGGAGCAAGTTTTTCACCCAGAGGCCGGTGAGGCACTGGCACAGGTTGCCCAAGGAGGCTGTGGATGCCCCATCCCTGCAGGCATTCAACGCCAGGCTGGATGTGGCTCTGGGCAGCCTGGGCTTCCTGTTCGCAACCCTGCACACAGCAGGGGCTTGGAACTAAATGATCCTTGGCGTCCTTTTCTACCATTTTATCATTCTAGGAGTCTACAATTCCTGGCCTCACAAACCTTTGCAGCCAAAGTCAAGTACATGTTTATACTATATACATATAGTATTACTGTATACCTTATATACATTATATACACTGCCTGCCTGCAGACACTACATCACTTTGTCAGCAACTACATTTGCTGCATATTAGCTAACCAACAAAACAGTTCCATGACAGCATGGGCATCAGAAAAGGCTGAAAAAAAGAAATCCTTCCTAAGCAGAAGAAGATCTCGGCACTTTGTCTTGTTAATATCAAGTTCTGCCTCTAGCACCACTGATCAGCAGATCACATCTTACTCGGTACAAGAACACGACTGGTTGTTTTCAGAGCTGTATGAACGGCATGTAGGGCCACCGCTCCATGTCTGACCATCCCTTTCTCACCAGGAAGCCTTACATCACCACAGTCACCTCATGCCGAAAGGAAACATGCTACTGCACTACAAAAATCACTATCTGCTATCTATAGAGAGAAAGTGATGCTGTGGAAGCTAGTCAAAATTGCCAAGCATCTCATTCACTGCAACAGTGACAGAGAAAACATGCCTTGCTCTTGTACAACTACCACTCTACTTGCATCCTTTCAGTAAGCTGCAGCATTGCATTCTTTCATTAAAACCCATTTTGTTTTCTCAAGATGATTCCACCACTTTGGGTTGCTCCGTGAAGGCATCCTGGTGATCACTACAGCAAAAGAAAGAACACAGCACTCAAAAACAAAGCACTTGTCACTCAGTGTCATCTCAATCACTGCCATTCTCACTCCGATTGGGAAGCTGATTATGGAAAGCCAGACCAGCTGAAGAGATACGTGCGTACATTCCTACATCATCTTGTAGGATTTACTCCAAGCTGTCACACAGCTCTAACTTTGCGTTTTCTTCTCTCTTTGCTTGCCTGTACTGAACTCAAACCAACAAGAAAGGTACCCGTTCCCATTAAGAAGATGGGATGGAGACATTGAAGACAAAGTCTCCTTCCAAAGACCACTTCTTCTGAACAACTCTTTCCTGTTTAAGCCACAGCCATTACCTACCACAAGAACATCCAGACACAGACTTGTTCTCAAAACAGTTTTGGAAAAAACAAAAAAAAGACATCCTGGAATGGCCAAGATGGGATTAGCTCACCTGGAGCAAAACTAGTCAGTGCCTTCACTGATATTCAGGGCTCCTACTTCCTCTAGCCCACTCCATACTGCTTATCACCTTTAGGATCTTACAAATACAGAAAGGGAAGAAGGATGCCCTGAGGCTTATGCCAGCTTAGCACAGCTGGTAAGTACTGCAGTGCTCTGTCACTGCTGAGGATGTACCAGAACAGGCATGTTCTCCCACAGTCTGGCCACAGGCTGTTGTTCTAACAGAAGAAAGACACGAGATCCCATCTGCACGATTACACGTGTACAGCTGGGGCTGGAAAAAGGGGGGAATGAATGCTTCCATTCTGTAAATGAAGGTCATGTTGGATCCTTCTTGTTGCACTCAGTGGCCTTTCTGCAAATCCTCCCGATCTTCGGATAAATAAACTGTGCTGTCCAAAAATGAAAAGGATTCAGTACCCTGAGTATCTTTCCTGTGTAGACGAGAGTAGAAGGACTGCTTCCCAATCTTTACATGTGTAATGCCCCTGTATACATTCCTTGTGATGATGCATTCTTTCCACCACTGCATGCCATGCTTGAACCACAAGTCAATTGTCTCCTGCACAAATACGACACCTCAGCAAAGCTGCTGCGCAGAGAACTGGTGGCAAACCTGTGTTTGTGGCACTGACACAGGTATCCTGCCTCAATTGAGAAGCTTGCCATTTCCCCAGGAATGAAATCTGCTTCTTTCAGCCTACTTGTGATCTCTCACTTTTCAAATGAAATCTCAAAACTCTCAGAATATTAGGATAAAGGATAATAAAAAAGGGTTTTTCAAGTACATTAACAGTAAAAGGAAGACTAGGGAGAATGTGGCTCCCCTGCTAAGTGACGGGGGTGTTCTGGTAACGGGGGATGCTGAGAAGGCTCAGATACTGAATGCCTTCTTTGCTTCTGTCTTCAGAGAAAAAGCCCCCCCTCAATAATCTGAGACCCTGGAGGTGAGTGAGAGGATCTGCGGAATGGAAGACCCCCCTTCTGTCAGGGAAGAGGTGGTCCAGGAGCGCCTAGGCAACACCAATGTTCACCAAGCCATGGCACCCGATGGGATTCATCCACGGGTGCTGAGGGAGCTGGCAGAGGTGATTGCTGAACCGCTTTCTGTCATCTTTGACAAGTCTTGGAGGACAGGGGAGGTGCCTGAAGGAAGACTGGAAGATAGCCAACGTCACCCCGGTCTTCAAAAAAGGCAAGAAGGAAGACCCAGGCAATTATAGGCCAGTCAGCCTCACCTCTGTCCCTGGAAAGGTCAGGGAACAGCTGCTGCTGGATGTCATCTCCAGACGACTGCAACAAGAGCAGGTTATCAGGAGTAGTCAGCACGGGTTCACCAGGGGGAGGTCGTGCTTGACCAACCTGGTGGCCTTCTATGATGTTGTCTCTGGCTGGGTGGATGGGGGCAGAGCAGTGGATGTAGTCTACCTTGATTTCAGCAAGGCATTTGATACTGTCCCCCACAACATCCTTATAACAAAGCTGAGCAAGTGTGGGATAGATGAGTGGACAGTGAGGTGGGTTGAGAACTGGCTGACTGGCAGAGCACAGAGGGTCGTTGGTGGTGGTGCAGAGGCCGCTTGGAGGCCTGTAAGCAGCGGTGTTCCTCAGGGGTCGGTGCTGGGTCCGCTCTTGTTCAACATCTTCATCAATGACCTTGATGAGGGGATAATGGCCACCCTCAGCAAGTTTGTGATGATACGAAGTTGGAAGGATTGGCTGACAGCCTGAAGGCTGTGCTGCCATTCAGCAAGACCTGGACAGGCTGAAAGCTGGGCAAAAACAAACCGGATGAGGTTTAACAAAAGCAAGTGTAGAGTCTTGCATCTGGGGAGGAATAATTGCATGCACCACTACAGGTTGGGGGATGAGCTGCTGGAGGGGAGCTCTGCGGAGAGGGACCTGGGTGTCCTGGTGGACGACAGGTTGGCCATGAGCCAGCAGTGTGCCCTTGTGGCCAAGAGGGCCAAGGGCATCCTGGAGTGCATTAAAAAGAGCGTGGCCAGCAGGTCGAGGGAGGTGATCCCCCCCTCTACTCTGCCCTGGTAAGGCCTCATCTGGAGCACTGCGTCCAGTTCTGGGCTCCCCAGTACAAAACAGACAGGGATCTCTTGGAAACAGTCCAGCGGAGGGCCACGAAGATGGTGAAGGGCCTGGAGCATCTCTCCTATGAGGAAAGGCTGAGTGAACTGGGTCTGTTCAGCCTTGAGAAAAGGAGACTGAGAGGGGACCTGATCCAGGTCTATAAATATCTAAGGTGTGGGGGGCTGAATGGCGAGGCCGGACTCTTTTCAGTGGTGAGTGGAGACAGGACAAGGGGAAACAGCCGGAAACTGCAGCATAGGAAGTTCTGCACCAAATGTGCGAAGGAACTTCTGTACAGTGAGGTGACGGAGCACTGGAACAGGCTGCCCAGGGAGGTGGGGGAGTCTCCTTCTCTGCAGATGTCCAAGACCTGCCTGGATGCCGACCTGTGCGACCTGCTGTAGGGAACCTGCTTTGGCAGGGGGTTGGACACCATGAGCTCTGGAGGTCCCTTCCAACCCCTACAATTCTGTGATTCTGTGATTACTCCACAGCTGATTGTCACCTGCAACAGTGATAGAAAATCCCTGCTCGCACACTCACTGATACATTTCCTGGTCCCTTTCTCTGCACCCACATTTCCATTCTTCCCTCTGCAAACTCATGATTCATTTCAACATGTTACTAACTCAACACCTTCGTAGCTGAACGCTACAACAGAGCTGGAAACTTCAAGGATATGACCATTTCCAAGTTCTGAACTCTATTTTTTCTTTTGCTCAAAGAATATTCCCACAGGCCAGGAAATTTGGAACAGACCTGAGCCTGACTAAACAGGCTCACAAAGAAGAAAAGGCAAAGTTCCAACACTCCCTTCCCCACGGAAAACATCACAGTGTTACCCGGATGCTTTGGACAAGCATCCCAGCCTTCTCCCACCATCACCTTCTCTTTGGGATTACCTTGAGCGCTCCTAGCCTACGGGGCAAGAGGGAAGGTCAGCAAAAGAGAACCCACATCACCCTGCAAATTCAGCAGCTCTTTAGTGACTGCATGTCCCTACGCTGCCTGAGGAGTGTCTGTCCCCTCTCCACTACTCTGGGGCAACAGCACTGTTGGCCTCCACTTGCAGGAACCCAGCTGCTGCCAGGAAGAGCACTCTCTACCTCCCACTCATCAGTACAACTATATTGGAGGCACGGGATGAAGAAAGGGCTGGAGTCTCCACGGGGCCTCTGGCCCAAGTGCCACTAATTCTCTCTGGCAAGCACAATGCAACAGATGAGCCCTTCCCAGGACAGAGTCCTTCAGTTCTCCAAGTCCTTCCTTCTCCTTCAAAATTGGGGCAACTCTCAGGCCATAGGCCCCAACTCCAAAAACTCTCCTTTTTGGGTTGCCATGGAACTCTGCTGATGTCACTGCATCGTGTTCCGAGCCCTCCAACTGCCAAACCAACAGCAAGAGGCCAACAGGCAGCTCACGAAAATGGAGCCTCCTCCCATGAAAAAGCAAAAGCTCCTGGGGAGGAGGTGGAAAGTAGAGCCGATGGAGGTGGATCCATCTCCAGAGGCAGAGGAGCCAATGGAGGTGGATCCACCTCTAGACGAACCAGAGCCCATGGAGGTGGATCCACCTCCAGAGGAGCCGCAGCCCATGGAGGTGGATCCACCTCCACGTGGGCTCAAGAGACAGCGCCGAGGACTGGACACCAAGCGAAAACGGTGAGCAATAGCTTGAAAAGGGGTGCCAAACTGGGTTAAGCAATACATTACTTCATTTTGTATTCTGAAGAAAGCTTAGGCAATTTGCTTCTTCACAGAAAGGGAAATGAAATCCCAACAAACTGACTTGCTAGACTCAGCCAGCACATTGATGGCAGAGGGGAGAATTCAGCTTGCGTTTTTCACTCATCCTCTCTCCCATCAATTACAACAGTTACCCATATCCTCACCCAAATTCTTCCAAGGAATCCCAAATGTCTACTTCCATTAGCACAGCCCCTGCAAATTACATGGTTTCTACAGCACAAATGGCTCTGCTGTGGATAATGATCATCTCCTGACCAAACAAAAACTGCTGCCATTTCAGTACGTACTAAGGATGCCAACTCCTGGACCTGCTACCACTACACCTGTCTTCAAAAGGAGGTCATGCACTGCTTGTGTCACATCGGCAGCATGCATAAGGTTGTGTTTGCTGTAGCCAACCTCCAGAGCTTCCACAAAGGACACCAGGGCAGAAATGGGGAGCTAAGAAAAGAAGCACACAATTACAAATCAAAGAATCACCTGTGATAGCTAGCATTTGGAGGACAGGCTCCAAAGAGCAGTCTGTACTGATTGCACTTCCCAAATAAATACCATCTGTAAACACCTTCAACAAGTACTCCAGAGAAAGACTGAATCAAGCTCACTTCCTCAAAATGGCTTTCCCATCCCTCATTACATGATGGATGAAGCACACATGCACTTAAACATACGCAAGTCAGCCCACTGTGAAATGCTGCCTGCAAAACACAAGCAGTGCCACAAGGAACAGAGCGTAGCTGGTGTGCTGTTCCTGGAGAAATATTTCTGTTCAGGACACACACGTCTGTCTCATCCTCTCACAACAATCTAGTATACATCACTACTTTACTACTCCTATTCTACAGGTTTGTAAGGAAATGCATCATATAGCAAGTCTGAGATACTCTCTGATGAGGAGTACTGTTTGTTAAAAATACTTTTGGTTTTTTACTGCCAAAGCCAGACTTCCCACACTATCAGTTTGCCATGCTTGTTTTTGGCTCCCAGAGTACAACTGTATGCACAACATTAAACCACACTTGGGGCATTTCTAGGGAGCACGCTATGTAGGTGGTGGCAGCTGTACATACATGCAACAAGCAGCAGGGATTCTTCAGTGCTTGGCACAACCTGTTGTACCCTAAACCTCTCTAGTTCTGACGTTAGAGTTGCACAGCTGTTTCCCTCTGGAGTGTGGGACAATGCAGTTCTAATCTGTTCTCATCTTCAACCATTTCTCAGCAGGCGTGACAAGTCCATGAAGAAGCCCAGGAATCGAAGAAAGTAGGAGTCCTGCCACAGTAAGTGTCAGCAGAGAAAGGGAACATGGAATCTTTGGGTGGGGAGAATGGGAAACATCTCAGGGCAATGCTGCAGTGACCCAAATGTCACTCTGTTCAAAGTTACAAAGGAACTGTTCAAAGTAGAAGATATGGAGCACCTTCTACTCCCCCTTAAATAGCATTTCTATTCTGAAACCTGTAGCAAACCAAGTTGTCATTTTTGACTTGCATGCTTTAAGATGCCTAAGAATACTGGGAGAATTACAGCACCATTCCCTCTGCATGTCATGAATAAGACTGTGTGGAACTCCACCTGCTTCATGCTGTCCTATTGCAATTAAATGTTCTACCTGAAGGACGTTTGGTCCTGGTTGCTGCAGAAAGATTCTCTTCCCCGTTTAGGGGCAATGACAGTGACTGCCAAGTCTCCACATACACTTTCAAATACTGCTAAAATCATTGCACTCTGAATAGAACAAAGCAGAATAAGAATGAGATACGAGAAAATGCAAGATGGAAGAAGAGACCCATCTTGTAACTACTGACCTTGAAACGACTGATCAGATCATAGCGCGTGAGAAGTTCATAGAAAATGAACTGCAGTGCATGATCTCCACTGGCATCGTTTAGTGCAAATACATCAAAGGACCACTTGTCTACATTCTGCAAGAAGGAATAGAAAAGAATGTTAACCTGATCATCCATTTCACCATCACATTTCAATGTCTATCACTTTACAGCTACACATGGATGATGAGAGGGTACAGATTTCACTGACAACATTCTCCACTTCACTTCACCAGCACGGAGTCTAATTTACTCATCAGTACAGTACGACTCACAGGGAAGAAGTTTCTATTCAAAACTTCAGTTACTTGCTTATTCAAGTCACAGGGATTCACCAATTGAACCAGCAAAGCCTACGGGCAAAACACACCTTAGCTTGCCTTCATCAAGGAAATATGGTTATGGGCACTTGCATACTGGCCTGTGCTCATATTTTCATCACCTGCTGCACAGTGAACCAGTGAAAAAAAATATCTCAACCTACCTTGCTCGACCCAAACAGATCCCAGTTCCTTCTGACTACTGCAGCTTTAATTGCCCAAAGACAGCATGATTCTCTTTTTAATAGTAGGCGTGTGTTTAATTTTCTTTTCTTTCCTTCTTGAAGACCAGTGAGTTAACTGGGGTTTCTCATAGTAATGCTACATTACGTGCTAACAATGGTATGAAAAATGACCCTTATAACATACAAGTAAATATCTAACTGCAGTTGAGAGGGTTACAGTTAGCTGGAAATCCTATACTAACGCTGCAGGGCGCTCAGTCAAGAGACGGAAGAAGACGAGTTCAATTCCCAACTCATAAAGCTACATGATAACCTATTCAATCTCTTGCAGAAGGTTGCAACTCCCATGGATGGCAGCATGAGCCGACAGCGCTCACTATCAGTAATGCACCTCCAGCTCTGAAGAGGATGCTCCCAAAACACCAAGAAAACTTCTCTCCTACTCCTACGCCCTTCTTGGACTGTTTTCATTTTGTCTCACTCTATCTATAATAGTCATATAATTAGATGTACAATATACAATAATAGAATTTAGTTTTATAATTTAAATACATTATAGACTTTACATTTAAATTGGTATTTATTATAGAATTAATTAAAAAATAGTAGTTCCTTCTAGTTCCTAGGAAGTTGAAAATAAGGTCTCACTATATTCAATTAGAAATTACTCTTTCTTATAGAAATAGTCCGTTGTGTAGAAATAAAGGTTGCTGTTTCTTTACGTGTCTTTTCATTGCAGTAATGTTGTGCTCTTGCGGCAGATCAAATGAACTGAATGCCAAAATGGCAAAATATTCTTCTCCTGCACTGCACAGTGGCAATAGCCAAGCAGACACTCAGTTTGACTGCAGAGTCATTTCCATTGCACCAAGGGAAATATTCTTGACAATCAGGACAGTGGCAGTTTACTCTAAATACCAAGGGAAAAATGTCCCCTTAAGGAAACAAGAGAGTATCACCCTTTGCTCAGAGGCCTGCAGCACCAGCAACACTTGGAAAATTAGAGCATTCCTTCATCCTATCAAAGCTGAGCACAGATGTGATGTCCATGTTGGAGAGAAATCGGAAGGGAAGCAGAACTTTACAGGCACCTCGTGGGGGAGGACAAGAACTGCTGTCAGTGAAGAGAGCAGGAGAAGCAAGGGATGGGGAAAGGTCCTGGGCTACACATTTCCAGCTCACTGGCCCTGCAGCCTCCCATGAAATGTCACAAAGTGCTCTCATGCTATCTATAGGCACTGTGATGGAGCTACAGTCATAAGGCTACCTTCTATCCATTTTGGTCTGAAATTTGACCTTTGCTCCACTTCTTGGCCAAACCAAGAGTTGGCCCAACTGCAGTTCTTCCGCAATGTTCCGTATATTTGCCTTTCCATCTGCTAACCTTAGAGCCTTGATTGGTTTTATCAGACAGCTGATTTAGGGACAGCTCATTTGCTGTTCAACATGACATCACTGATGGTGCAGCACCAGAAAGATGCACTGCTACTGCAGCGGGTCCAGAGGAGCGACACCAAGATGATCAGAGGGCTGCAGCACCTCTGCTATGAGGAAAGGCTGAGGGAACTGGGCTTGTTCAGCTTGGAGAAGAGAAGGCTCCGACGAGACCTCATGGTGACCTTCCAGTACTTGAAGGGAGCGTAGAAACAGGAGGGAGAACGGCTGTTTGCAAGGGTGGATGGTGACAGGACAAGGTGGAATGGTTTTAAACTGAGACAGGGGAGCTTCAGGTTGGATATGAGGAGCAAGTTTTTCACCCAGAGGCCGGTGAGGCACTGGCACAGGTTGCCCAAGGAGGCTGTGGATGCCCCATCCCTGCAGGCATTCAACGCCAGGCTGGATGTGGCTCTGGGCAGCCTGGGCTTCCTGTTCGCAACCCTGCACACAGCAGGGGCTTGGAACTAAATGATCCTTGGCGTCCTTTTCTACCATTTTATCATTCTAGGAGTCTACAATTCCTGGCCTCACAAACCTTTGCAGCCAAAGTCAAGTACATGTTTATACTATATACATATAGTATTACTGTATACCTTATATACATTATATACACTGCCTGCCTGCAGACACTACATCACTTTGTCAGCAACTACATTTGCTGCATATTAGCTAACCAACAAAACAGTTCCATGACAGCATGGGCATCAGAAAAGGCTGAAAAAAAGAAATCCTTCCTAAGCAGAAGATCTCGGCACTTTGTCTTGTTAATATCAAGTTCTGCCTCTAGCACCACTGATCAGCAGATCACATCTTACTCGGTACAAGAACACGACTGGTTGTTTTCAGAGCTGTATGAACGGCATGTAGGGCCACCGCTCCATGTCTGACCATCCCTTTCTCACCAGGAAGCCTTACATCACCACAGTCACCTCATGCCGAAAGGAAACATGCTACTGCACTACAAAAATCACTATCTGCTATCTATAGAGAGAAAGTGATGCTGTGGAAGCTAGTCAAAATTGCCAAGCATCTCATTCACTGCAACAGTGACAGAGAAAACATGCCTTGCTCTTGTACAACTACCACTCTGCATCCTTTC
This sequence comes from Lagopus muta, assembly GCF_023343835.1. Lineage (NCBI taxonomy): Eukaryota > Metazoa > Chordata > Aves > Galliformes > Phasianidae > Lagopus > Lagopus muta. The sequence goes on along the minus strand of NC_064439.1, from coordinate 47,541,889 downwards.
AGTAAGCTGGAGCATTGCATTCTTTCATTAAAACCCATTTTGTTTTCTCAAGATGATTCCACCACTTTGGGTTGCTCCGTGAAGGCATCCTGGTGATCACTAGAGCAAAAGAAAGAACACAGCACTCAAAAACAAAGCACTTGTCACTCAGTGTCACCTCAGTCACTGCCATTCTCACTCTGACTGGGAAGCTGATTATGGAAAGCCAGACCAGCTGAAGAGATACGTGCGTACATTCCTACATCATCTGGTAGGATTTACTCCAAGCTGCCACACAGCTCTAACTTTGCATTTTCTTCTCTCTTTGCTTGCCTGTACTGAACTCAAACCAACAAGAAAGGTACCCATTCCCATTAAGAAGATGGGATGGAGACATTGAAGACAAAGTCTCCTTCCAAAGACCACTTCTTCTGAACAACTCTTTCCTGTTTAAGCCACAGCCATTACCTACCACAAGAACATCCAGACACAGACTTGTTCTCAAAACAGTTTTGGAAAAAACAAAAAAAAGACATCCTGGAATGGCCAAGATGGGATTATCTCACCTGGAGCAAAATTAGTCAGTGCCTTTGCTGATATTCAGGGCTCCTACTTCCTCTAGCCCACTCCATACTGCTTATCACCTTTAGGATCTTACAAATACAGAAAGGGAAGAAGGATGCCCTGAGGCTTATGCCAGCTTAGCACAGCTGGTAAGTACTGCAGTGCTCTGTCACTGCTGAGGATGTACCAGAACAGGCATGTTCTCCCACAGTCTGGCCACAGGCTGTTGTTCTAACAGAAGAAAGACACGAGATCCCATCTGCACGATTACACGTGGAAATCTGGGGCTGGAAAAAGGGGGGAATGAATGCTTCCATTCTGTAAATGAAGGTCATGTTGGATCCTTCTTGTTGCACTCAGTGGCCTTTCTGCAAATCCTCCCGATCTTCGGATAAATAAACTGTGCTGTCCAAAAATGAAAAGGATTCAGTACCCTGAGTATCTTTCCTGTGTAGACGAGAGTAGAAGGACTGCTTCCCAATCTTTACATGTGTAATGCCCCTGTATACATTCCTTGTGATGATGCATTTTTTCCACCACTGCATGCCATGCTTGAACCACAAGTCAATTGTCTCCTGCACAAATACGACACCTCAGCAAAGCTGCTGCGCAGAGAACTGGTGGCAAACCTGTGTTTGTGGTACTGACACAGGTATCCTGCCTAAATTGAGAAGCTTGCCATTTCCCCAGGAATGAAATCTGTTTCCCATGTCATCCCATGACTGGAGTGTTGAGATAGATGCCTATAAGCTCTTCAGAAGGGATAGACAAGGAAGGAAGGGCGGTGGTGTGGCCCTTTATATTAAGGACTGTTTTGATGTTGAAGAGCTTGAGATTGCAAATGATAAAGTGGAGTGTCTATGGGTGAGGATCAGGGGGAAGGCCTGTGGGGGAGACATCGTAATTGGAGTCTGTTATTGACCACCAAATCACCATGAGGAGATGGACGAAGCCTTTTACAAGCAGCTTGCGGAAGTCGTGCAATCGCCGGCACTTGTTCTTGTGGGGGATTTCAACTTCCCTGATATATGTTGGAAATATAACATGGCGCAAAGAAAACAGTCCAAGAGGTTTCTAGAGTGTGTGGAAGATAGCTTCCTTACACAGCTGGTATGAGAGCCCACCAGGGGTGGTGCCCTGCTCGACCCGCTCTTTGCTAACAAAGAAGGACTGGTAGGTGATGTGAAGGTTGGAGACTGTCTAGAGCAGAGCCACCATGAAATTGTAGAGTTCTCTATTCTTGGAGATGTCAGAAGGGTGACCAAAACTGCTATCTTGAACTTCAAGAGGGCGGACTCTGACCTGCTCAGGACGCTTGTAGCACGGGTCCCTTGGGAGTCGCTCCTTCAGGCTAAAGGGTCCAGGAAGCCTGGACGCTCCTCAAGGTGGAAATCTTCAAGGCGCAAAAACAGGCTGTCCCTGAGTACCGTAAGGCGAGCCGTAGGGGGAGAAGACCGGTGTGGATGAGCTGGGAATTACTGTCAAGGCTCAGGAAGAAAAAGAGAGTCTATGTCCTGTGGAAGAAGGGACAGGCTGCTAGGGGAGATTACAAGGAAGGTGCTAAGGTATGCACGGAGGAAGTGCGGAAGGCAAAAGCCCATCTTGAACTTAGATTGGCCACTGCAGTAAAGCAGAATAAGAAATCCTTTTACAAATATATCAATGACAAGAGAAAAACCAAGGATAATCTCTGTCCTTTAATTGATGCGGCGGGGCATGTGACCACACATGACAAGGAGAAGGCTGAGGTCCTCAACGCCTTCTTTACATCTGCCTTTAATAGTCAGACCAGCTATCTTCAAGGCACTTTGTGCCCTGATCTGGATGTCTGGGCTGACACGCAGCATGTCTCCCCGGAGATCGAGGTGGAGACAGTTAGAGGGCTCCTCCTCCATCTGGACAGTCACAAGTCCATGGGACCGGATGGGCTTCATCCTAGGATGCTGAGGGAGTTGGCGGGGGTGATCGCTAAGCCGCTCTCGGCTGTCTACCAGCGCTCCTGGTTGGCTGGAGAGATTCCAGAGGATTGGAGGCTTGCTGATGTGACGCCCATCTACAAGAAGGGCCGTAAGGAGGATCCAGGGAACTACAGGCCTGTCAGCCTGACATCAGTGCCAGGGAAGGTCATGGAACAAATCCTCCTGGGAGAGATCACACAGCTTGTCCATGGGATCAGGCCCAGCCAGCATGGGTTCATGAAAGGCAGGTCGTGTTTGACCAACCTCATCTACGATTGGGTGACCAGACAGGTAGATGAGGGAAAGGCAGTTGATGTAGTCTACCTAGACTTCAGCAAAGCCCTTGACATGGTCTCTCACACTATCCTTCTGCTGAAACTGGCTGCTCGTGGCTTGGACAGTTTTGCCCTCCGCTGGATAAGGAACTGGCTGGAGGGCCGTGCTCAACGGGTGGTGGTCAATGGAGTGAAGTCTAGCTGGAGACCTGTTACAAGTCGTGTCCCCCAGGGGTCGGTACTGGGGCCCATCCCGTTTAATATCTTCATTGACAACTTAGATGAAGGGATTGAGTGTACCCTGAGTAAGTTTGCAGATGACACCAAGTTGGGACGTTGTGTCGATCTGCCTGAGGGCAGGGAGGCCCTGCAGAGGGATCTGGATAAGCTGGATAGCTGGGCTGAAGCCAATGGGATGAGGTACAACAAGGCCAAGTGTCGGGTTCTGCACTTTGGCCACAACAACCCCAGGCAGCGTTACAGGCTTATGGATCACTGGTTGGATGATTGTGAAGAGAAAAGGGACCTGGGGGTGTTGGTTGATGCTCGGCTGAACATGAGCAGACAGTGTGCCCAGGTGGCCAAGAGGGCCAACGGCATCCTGGCCTGCATTAGGAATGGTGTGGCCAGCAGGAGCAGGGAGGTGATCATCCCCTGCACTCAGCACTGGTGAGGCCGCACCTCGAGTATTGTGTTCAGTTTTGGGCCCCTCACTACAAGAAAGACATTGAGGCCCTGGAACGTGTCCAGAGAAGGGCAACAAAACTGGTGAGGGGTCTGGAGCACAAGTCTTATGAGGAGCGGCTGAGGGAGCTGGGATTGCTCAGTCTGCAGAAGAGGAGGCTCAGGGGAGACCGCATTGCACTCTACAACTTCCTGAAGGGAGGTTGTAGTGCAAATGGGTCTGGCCTCTTCTCCCAGGCAAATAGTAGGACCCGAGGAAATGGCCAGAAGATAAACCAGAGGACACCTCAGCAAAGCTGCTGCGCAGAGAACTGGTGGCAAACCTGTGTTTATGGTACTGACACAGGTATCCTGCCTCAATTGAGAAGCTTGCCATTTCCCCAGGAATGAAATCTGCTTCTTTCAGCCTACTTGTGATCTCTCACTTTTCAAATGAAATCTCAAAACTCTCAGAATATTACTCCACAGCTGATTGTCACCTTCAACAGTGATAGAAAATCCCTGCTCGCACACTCACTGATACATTTCCTGCTCCCTTTCTCTGCACCCACATTTTCATTCTTTCCTCTGCAAACTCAGGATTGATTTCAGCATGTTACTAACTCGCCACCTTCGGAGCTGAACCTGAGAACAGAGCTGGAAACTTCAAGGATATGACCATTCTCAAGTTCTGAACTCTATTTGTTCTTTTACTCAAAGAATATTCCCACAGGCCAGGAAATTTGGAACAGACCTGAGCCTGACTAAACAGGCTCACAAAGAAGAAAAGGCAAAGTTCCAACACTCCCTTCCCCACGGAAAACATCACAGTGTTACCCGGATGCTTTGGACAAGCATCCCAGCCTTCTCCCACCATCACCTTCTCTTTGGGATTACCTTGAGCGCTCCTAGCCTACGGGGCAAGAGGGAAGGTCAGCAAAAGAGAACTCACATCACCCTGCAAATTCAGCAGCTCTTTATTGACTGCATGTCCCTACGCTGCCTGAGGAGTGTCTGTCCTCTCTCCACTACTCTGCAGCAACAGGACTGTTGGCCTCCACTTGCAGGAACCCAGCTGCTGCCAGGAAGAGCACTCTCTACCTCCCACTCATCAGTACAACTATATTGGAGGCACAGGATGAAGAAAGGGTTGGAGTCTCCACGGGGCCTTTGGCCCAAGTGCCACTAATTCTCTCTGGCAAGCACAATGCAACAGATGAGCCCTTCCCAGGACAGAGTCCTTCAGTTCTCCAGCTCCTTCCTTCTCCTTCAAAATTGGGGCAACTCTCAGGCCATAGGCCCCAACTCCAAAAACTCTCCTTTTTGGGTTGCCATGGAACTCTGCTGATGTCACTGCCCCGTGTTCCGAGCCCTCCAACTGCCAAACCAACAGCAAGAGGCCAACAGGCACCTCACGAAAATGGATCCTCCTCCCATGAAAAAGCAAAAGCTCATGGGGAGGAGGTGGAAAGTAGAGCCGATGGAGGTGGATCCATCTCCAGAGGCAGAGGAGCCAATGGAGGTGGATCCACCTCCAGAGGAAGAAGAGCCCATGGAGGTGGATCCACCTCCAGAGGAGCCGCAGCCCATGGAGGTGGATCCACCTCCACGTGGGCACAAGACAATGCGCCGAGGACTGGACACCAAGCGAAAACGGTGAGCAATAGCTTGAAAAGGGGTGCCAAACTGGGTTAAGCAATACATTACTTCATTTTGTATTCTGAAGAAAGTTTAGGCAATTTGTTTCTTCACAGAAAGGGAAATGAAATCCCAACAAACTGACTTGCTAGACTCAGCCAGCACATTGATGGCAGAGGGGAGACTTCAGCTTGCGTTTTTCACTCATCCTCTCTCCCATCAATTACAACAGTTACCCATATCCTCACCCAAATTCTTCCAAGGAATCCCAAATGTCTACTTGCATTAGCACAGCCCCTGCAAAGCACATGGTTTCTACAGCACAAATGGCTCTGCTGTGGATAATGATCATCTCCTGACCAAACAAAAACTGCTGCCATTTCAGTACGTACTAAGGATGCCAACTCCTGGACCTGCTACCACTACACCTGTCTTCAAAAGGAGGTCATGCACTGTTTGTGTCACATCGGCAGCATGCATAAGGTTGTGTTTGCTGTAGCCAACCTCCAGAGCTTCCACAAAGGACACCAGGGCAGAAATGGGGAGCTAAGAAAAGAAGCACACAATTACAAATCAAAGAATCACCTGCAATAGCTAGCATTTGGAGGACAGGCTCCAAAGAGCAGTCTGTACTGATTGCACTTCCCAAATAAATACCATCTGTAAACACCTTCAACAAGTACTCCAGAGAAAGACTGAATCAAGCTCACTTCCTCAAAATGGCTTTCCCATCCCTCATTACATGATGGATGAAGCACACATGCACTTAAACATACGCAAGTCAGTCCACTGTGAAATGCTGCCTGCAAAACACAAGCAGTGCCACAAGGAACAGAGCGTAGCTGGTGTGCTGTTCCTGGAGGAATATTTCTGTACAGGACACACACGTCTGTCTCATCCTCTCACAACAATCTAGTATACATCACTACTTTACTACTCCTATTCTACAGGTTTGTAAGGAAATGCCTCATATAGCAAGTCTGAGATACTCTCTGATGAGGAGTACTGTTTGTTAAAAATACTTTTGTTTTTTTACTGCCAAAGCCAGACTTCCCACACCATCAGTTTGCCATGCTTGTTTTTGGCTCCCAGAGTATCACTGCATGCACAACAGAAAACCACATTTGGGGGATTTCTAGGGAGCACGCTATGTAGGTGGTGGCAGCTGCACATATATGCAACAAGCAGCAGGGATTCTTCAGTGCTTGGCACAACCTGCTGTACCCTAAACCTCTCTAGTTCTGACGTTGGAGTTGCACAGCTGTTTCCCTCTGGAGTGTGGGACAATGCAGTTCTAATCTGTTCTCATCTTCAACCATTTCTCAGCAGGCGTGACAAGTCCATGAAGAAGCCCAGGAATCGAAGAAAGTAGGAGTCCTGCCACAGTAAGTGTCAGCAGAGAAAGGGAACATGGAATCTTTGGGTGGGGAGAACGGGAAACATCTCAGGGCAATGCTGCAGTGACCCAAATGTCACTCTGTTCAAAGTTGGAGTACAAGATACACAGATTTTGTATCCTGAAATCTGCAGCTAGCCAGGTTTTCATCTTTTGCTACCATGCTTGATATTCCTAAGATCCTCATGAGAATGACACTGTTATTCCCACAGGGTTTCATTCGTAGGATTGGAACCCCACCATTAATGTCCTGCTTTAATGACATTTGGTGCTGGTTGCTGCAGAAAGATTCTCTTCCCCCTTTAAGGGGAACGACAATGACTGCAAAGTCTTTACATATACCTTCAATTACTGCTGAAATCATCACTGAATGGAACAAAGCAGAATAAGAATGAAATGCAAGCTGAAGTCTTGTAACTACTGAACTTGAAACTACTGATCAGATCATAGCATGTGGGAAGTTCAGAGAAAATGAATTTCAGTGCTTGATCTCACCAGTATAATTTGGTGCAAACACACCAAAGGACCACTTGTCTATGTTCTGCAAGAATGAATAGAAAAGAATGTGAATCTGATCATCCATTTTACCATCACAGTTCGATTTCTATCACTTTACATCTACAAATGGAGGATGAGAGAGTATAGATTTTATTCACAAAATTCTCCATTTCACTTCACCAGAACAGTGTCTAATTGACACATATGTAGGGTATGACTGACATTTAAGAAGTCACTGTTCAGAAAGCTTCTGCAGCTTGCTTATTCAAGTCACAGTGATTCAGCAATTGGACCAGCAAAATCCTGCTTTGCCTTTGTACCTGAAACACTGGGATGGGCACTAGCATGCTGGCCCATGGTTGTACTTTCATCACCTGCTGCACAGTGAACCAGCATAATAAATATCTTGAGCTACCTTGCTTGACCCAAAGAGATCCTAGTTCCTTCTGATTAGTGCAGCTTCCATTGCCCAAAGACAGCATGACACTCTTTTTTTAATTGCAGTTTTAATTATCTGTAATGTTTTTTGGTTTTTTTTTAAATGAATTGGCTGGGGCATTTAGAAAATTACAGAGCGGGACAAAGTCATAGTAATGCTACATCCAATGCTAACAGTGGTATGAAAAATGACCTTTACTACATGAAATAAATATCTAACTGCAATTGAGAGTTACAGTTAGCTGTAAATGCTATACTAACACTGCAGGGTGCTCAGTCCAGAAACAGAAAACTTCAATTCCTAGCTCATAAAGCTAAATTATAACGTATTAAATCTCTTGCAGAAGGCAGAATTCCATCTCAACTCCTATGCATGGCAGCGCAAGCTGACAGCACTCACTATCTAACAACATAATGCACCTTGATCTCCAACGAGAATGCTCCCCAAACACCATGAACCTTTCCCTCCTACACGTAGGAACAAAGAGTGAAGGTGCAGAAGGAATTACAGCTAGAAGAACGATATACAGATCAACTTCACAGCTTCATCTGACACAAGACCAACTCTAAGTCTCTTCTGTCTGCCAGCCAAGAATCCTGATGTGCTTCTTTCAAGGACAAATCCCAAGGACTGTCCCTAAACCACATAGTGAAAATTGACATCAGTAAATTTCCCCCCCTGTTTTCATTTTGTCTCAGTTAAGGAAGTACAATTTAACTCTTGTATGTACATAACATTTATATAACACAGAATGTATATAATAATAATACAATTTACTTCTATAATTTACATTTGTAGTTTATATTTAATTTCATATTGTTATATAATGCATACTTATAAGATCGTACACTTTTGGTTCCTATGAAGTTGAAAATAGTGTCTCAACTATACTTGAAATAAAATGTACTGTAAAGCAATCTTATCTTGTAGAAGATTTGTGCTTCATTTACTTTTTCTTGTAGCAATGTGCAGCACTACCTGCTGCAATCTCTTGCAGCAGATAAAAGTTAACAAATTGCAAAACTGCACAGTACACCCAACTTGTTCTTTTGCAGTGAACAGTGGTTAGCCACGTAGATGCAAAGTTTCACAGCAGTTATTTAGATTTCTCTCAGCCACTTCACTGCCTCCTGTTCTGGGCCCCAAACATACAAGGCACCCTGCAGCTGATAAACCAGTTGCAGAGCAGCAAAAGGCAGTGGCAGAATCTACAGGAGAGGTGGACCTACCTAGGAAGGACAATGGATCCTCCCCTGCTAAAGAAGCCAGAGTTGATGGCAAGGAGGGTTGATGAGGAGTCAATGAAAGTGGATGAGGAGAACGTAGAGCCTGGGGAAGTGAATCCACTTCCAGATGAAGAACAAGTGGTGGAAAAGGATCCACCTTCACCAGAGCTCAGGAGGCACAACACCGTTCAGCTTGACTGCAATGATCTGAAAGATTCCCAATGAAGTTAAAATGAGGCAGTGTTCAGCTTCCCAGAATTCATCTTTGAATACCCTCCTATGTGAAATTCTTTTTGCTTCTAGGTTTTATGCGTTGAAAGCCTTGTAGTCTTGTTTCAATGAAGCCTAGTTTATTTCTCTTCTAATGCTGTGTTTACTGGGTAACGCAAACCTAAATACTGTCAGGAGTGTTCTCCAGTATCAGCTTAGATTACTTCCTCTCTTTGCCACCACGCTGCAAGGCACAGAAACAGCCTGTTTTCTCATAGTTCAGTGTTCAGGAAGAAGCTGATTCAGAATTTCACTAACTAGAGCAAGACTTTGGAGATGAAGGTGAAGAATGGCAGTTCCAGCGTAAGGAACAGTATAACAACCCTAATGCCTCAGAAAAGAAAGGAGACAAACATTTCCCAGAGACAAAGGGCACCTCTCACTCGGCCCTAGTTCTCACCTTCATCTCATGCTATGGAAGACTTGTTCATTTAAGTAAAAATGAACGGCCAGAAGTCATCCACTGCTGCTTTGTTCTACATCTGCCTGGAATATAGTTTCCATGCCATCTGCCATTTACTGGATTGTGACATCTGCTTTTCCCTAAAACTAACCCCTCCTCAAAGCCTCTTTACATAAGGATTGATGAAAACATGTAACAGAGTCTTTAGGAGAGACAAGTCTGAAAAAATGTATTCATCATGTCCTTTTCACCCTTATTTGCTCCTGGTTTCCTCTGCCTGGAGTAGGAAGGATGAGTCAATCACAGGCACGTGCCAACAGAAAATGCTAAGGTACCTATCTAAATGTAGAATCTGCACCCTCTACACTCATTCACTTGACATCTGAAAGTGACTCTTCTTATCCCCAGTGCTGCACCCTGGCAGCCACTGACCCTTGACATAGGAATTTCTTTTGCCACTCTAAATGGGATTATCATCTTCCAGCATTTTGAAACAATCCCCCCAGCCTTTGCAGGGGCAGCAAGGATGATGTTCACATTGGCCATCTGTCACAGTAGATACAAATCCCGGACTCTTCTGGGCCTTAGAGACTGTAACAGCCAGAATGGTTTCACTCAGCAGTGCAACAAACACAGATGGTTTCCCTCTTGGACCCGAGACAAATCTTCTGTCTTGGACAAAGCAATGATATTCCTGAAGTGAACCTTCTGTTTAAAACACTTGAGCTATCTAGATGGCAGAGTCCACGATAAGCACAGTGTACCCCTCAAAACAATATGCTTGTGTGAATATTCTTCTTCAACAGGCATGTCCAGCCTGCGGCCTGAGCCCTGCCGCAGTAAAATATCAGGGATCAAGAAAATTCATGTGCAAAAGCTTTAAAAATGGATAACTTCATACAAATCTTCATCAAGGCAGTGAATTTCATGAAGTCCAAGGCACTGAATCATCTCCAATTCATGGAGTTCATTAGAAGTATGAATGCCAGTTACAGGGTCATCATTTGCTTTTCTGAAGGAAGGTGGCTAAGACAGGGTAAAACACTAAAAAGTTTATGATTTGCAAAGCGAAATCAAGTTCTTTATGGAATCTAAAGGAAAATTTGTGCCAGAACATGAAGATTAAAAATGGCTCACAGATCTAGCCTTTTTGGTGGATTTGACAGCTCATTTAAATGAGTCAAACATGCATCTTCAGGTTGAAAATCACCTTTTCTGTGCTATGTTTCAGACAATACCAGCATTTGAAATGAAACTTAAACTATGGCAAGCTCAAATTATGGCAGACAATTTCATGTATTTTGACACAGTGGCTAAACACAGTCCTGTGAACAGCGAAAAATATGCAGCCACGCTTTCCATTTTGACGAATAAATTTGAGGATAGGTTTCAAGACTACCAAAAAAATCATCATTTTATTGTATATTTGCAACTCCGTTTTCATGCAACATAAACACACTATTTGCAAATTTTCACATGGAAATAGAGTACAGAGATACAATCAGACATCTAACTCAAAAAAAATTTGTCACATCTCTTCACCAGACTTTCACAATCCTTCTTTTACCAGAGAAAAACATCCCTCACTTCACAGTCACACCTTATTCATGTTGTCACTTTTCGGTAGTGCATACATTTGTGAGCAATTATTGTCAAGGATAAAGCATATTTCATCAAAAGTCTCTGATAAACACCTTGAGAACTCACCAAGAATGGCAACCAGTGCCACTGAAGCAGCCTGATGGATTAATTTCAACAAAACAAGGTCAAACATCCCACTGATTTTATGTTTTTGTTTCTTTCTGTTTTTTATGTTTTAATAATAAATAAATAAGCTTTGTTACTTAAATACATTACTTTTATTACATACTTTATATGCAGTCCAATTCCTGCTCACTCACTGAGGCCCAGGTAAGCCAACAGTTTGGACAACCATGTTCTAGATAAAAGGAAATTGTGTTTCTAATCACTTGTCTGAAAAGCTAGGCATATTGAGGGCAGGTGTCAATCTATTGCACTTTTAACCTTCTCATCTGAAAAGGGAAACCACCAAAGGCAAATGCTGTCTGTACAACAAGCAATTTGCTTGACGAAAAAACCAACACTTGGCATTGATCTATTGATCGACCTACTTTGGCTGCAAAGTAGCTTATTTAATACATGGATGACAACACTTACAAAGTGACCGACTAATTGAATGAGTTCTTACAAGTTACAGTTCCTCAGTTCTCCAAATATAAACTTATTTGGGCATGTATGTACACGCAGGTGAGTTAGCACAGGCTTTCTTTATAGTGCAATATGCTTTCACACAAAAATAAGCAGCAAAGGCTGAAGGTGGGCTTGAGCACATCAGGCCAGCGTGAGGTCTGAACTTGCTTATATGGACAGATTACAGCTTGGCTGTAATCACGTGCTAAAACCACATCCAGCTTGCAGCCCAGCCCACCCTATGGCCACCTTCAGCAACAATCAAACCAGTGGAGCAAAACAATCCCTCTTTTCTCAGTGAAGCCCAAGCAAGCAAAAAAGTTTTACAGTTACGACCTAATGAAACTGTTCTTCATTTCCACCTTCCCTTATCAGCACTACTTATTTTACCTGAAAACAGTGCCAGCCAAACCTGAACAGACCTTAACATAAGCAGATGAGTACTAATCTCACATGGTCACAGCGAAACCTCTCTGTTTATAACTTTGATCACACACTAGTTTATAATGCCTTTCATGGCCTTCAACAATAGATGTTGAATATTCTGAGGTGACAGATATGGCCTATTCTGGACTGTGGACAGCCTCATACCAATGCTTCTTCTGCTCACTCTCGCCTCTTTTGAAAGCTAATTTTGCATGAAGCCTTGCATTAGGTTTTGCACTAAGCAGCCTCCTTTGTGCATCTGGCCTTTTTTCCTGACCATATCATTTATTAAAAAAACAGTATATTTTAAAGAGGACTAGTACAGAAATCTTTCATGGGATAACTATTTTAATGATGGTATAGAGACAAGAACAGAAAATGAAAAAACACAGACCTCAGCATGTTGAAGGCCTTACGGAGTACCAGGTTTGTTGGCTTCAGCTTTCCTTTGGCAAAGCTGAGGGATCTACTTGGAGAAATTCCCCTTCCACCTCCACAGTGGGATTTTTGTTTTATGTAATACTTCTAAACAAACAAACCAAAAAATACCCATGCATTATGAATCAAGGTATAAACACAGGCCTGCTCAGCCAGGATTTCCTCAGAAAACAGCCCTCAAAACCTCTCTCAAACTATGTTGCACATATTCCATATGGTCTGGCCCAAGCAGCAGGCTCACTGATGCTGGAATGAGCATCACACACATAAGGAACAGAGCATTGTCTGGTTTCCCATTCTATAACTTCAGTGTTTTAACTGGATCATACTGGACCAGCAGGACTGTTTTGGTTTCAGTTGGGACATACCCAAAGTGAGTTAGCTGTGGGCAAAATTACTGATGGGAAAAATCTTGTCTAGCTACCACAGTACTGAAAAGCCAGCTGTGCTTGCACTGCAAAACTAACTGAAAACCAACTATGTAATAACAAACATAACATAAAAGGGCACCGTGCATCTTGCAAAGGAACATTCACTTTCTCATGCAGTGCTAAAAGCTTCACTAAACCAACTTCTCCGTATAGAAAAGAAAGATTTTAACAGGAAAAAGTATCCCAGAAAGCTAACTTCTTACTGCTCTTTGGACACTCAGAACTTGGGCCCCTGAACTGCAAAACAAGCCAAAAACAAATAGAAAATTAACTTGCATAGGTAGGTAATAGGTGTATATACGAGCATGCGTGTGTTTATATGGCTTCTATTCAACTGTCCCCTCCTTTCCCATCTGTCAAACCTACACTGCCTGTCTTCTAAAGCAGTAGCCTGGAAACTTGTAGACACACTTATCTTTAATTACAAGATGAGTTCCCCAAGTGCTGATGGGAATATTCACATAGAAGGGAAGGAGGTTAAAGTGCAGACTTGTTACAGGCTCAGACTATTTTCCAGGCTGTGCTTGTGAATTAACTGAGCAGGAAGGATTAAGAGAACTGGATGGGGTCCCAGCCTTCTTACAAGCAGGACAACAACTGTAAACGTTTAAAAGATCAGATCTGGGCATAAATCCTCCATCACACCATTACAGACTGGGATAAATCCTCTGCTACAGTAACACGCTTTGTGGCGTCACAGGGAACCTGACAAACGTGTGAGGCAAAAAGGGTTGGAGGTGTGATCCTGCTGAGTGCGACTGGTCCCTTTCCTTGCACTTAAAGCTTTCCTCTAACATTCCCAAAGCAACCTTGGGATCTGGGGACAAGGACAGGAAACGTTTTTCTCATCCTCAGGGAATTTTTGCAGAGCTGTCAATGACTGACTGACTGTTTCAGACAGGAAAAACAAAATGCAAAAGGCATGCTCGAGCTGAGCTTCAAATCACACTGCAGATTTGAGGGATTTTCCTTTGTGTTTCATGAGCCCATTTTTCAGTAGTCTCCTAATTTTGAGGAATTCATGCAAAAATACAGAAATAACTTATATGCCTAAGTAAAAGGCATTTCAATGTGAAAATAAAGAGTTATTTATGTAAAACTGACTGCAAGAGGCTAGTCTTGACAATGTTGAAAGCAAAATCAAAGTTAATGGAAAAAACACAGTTCTTTAGTTTTGTGTTTCTGTGGTTTGGAAATTGCTTGGGTTCTTTTTTTTTCTTTTTAGTTAGACATTTCAATCTTGAAAAAAATTTCCGACTGTACTTGAACCCATATTCCATTTATCAGAAATGATTTAAGCCTTTATGAGCCTGCTTTTAAAAATGAATCTCTGAGCCACCCAACACACAAATTGTACCCTGCAAGGTAACAAATGTGCTCGTCTCTCCCAGACATCAGCAGAAAAAGCGTGCAGTGCTTTCACATGATGCTTTGAGAGTTTGGACTGTGCCATATGTCTGAAGCACACAGGACCTGAGGGTGCTGCACAATTTCAGATATGGGAATTAGCACTTTGCCCCTTTGGGCCATCTGTACAATATATTATTTATGAAAGAAACCCCAACTCATTCAAAGCATGCAGTGCATGTTCTGGCAGCTGAACTGCAGTTACTGACTGGGGGAAAAAATGTGAAGATAACGGGTCTGTGAGCAATCACGGTGCTAAAGGATATTTTAATGAAAGGGGATAGAAAAAGGCATTTTTGTTGCAAATGCATACCAGGAGTGGAGCGGTTCACAATCCCACCACTGAGTGTTTCTCTCAGAGCTTTTCTAACGTCAAGCATGTTTGTATATTTTTCCCTCAGTTGGAATAACAGCTTCATCCAGTGCAGTGGGCTAAACAGGGGAGAGTAGTCTCCACTGGCAAACAGCTGGCAGCCGCAGAAGAATCCCTGCCTGGCCCCATAAATGCCCTGCTTGTATAACTAGTTGTGGCCAGATGCACACACAAACACTGCAGTCACCGCTGAACCTCAGTGTGCCCGTCACCTTCCGTGCTCCTGGTTCTGTTCCCAGACACGTGCCCTGCCTGCTTGCTCCACTTTTATCCTTGGCTCTCCCCTGGGTCCCAAACGGCAGCAGCCTCGTTCCCTCCCCTTGCCATTCCCCTTGCGCCTCTCCACACAGTGGCTGCAGCTCGCCTTTTGGCTCCCTTCACTGCACTCTGAATCCTCCACATCCCTCCCCGTGCCCTGAGCGTCTGACCAGAGAGATGCCTTCTCCTTGAGGCGCTGCCGGCATCCCCCACCAAAACCCACCGGGTGCAGAGGAGCGGGGATGCCGAGTCCCAGCCTCCCAGAGGACTCCTGATCCCAACATTGCCATAGCAACCGCTCCCACTGCTCCCTCGATAAGTAGCAGTGCTTGCAGAACCCAGCTCGGGACATTGGAAGTCCAGACAACCCAACGCTGAATCGCAATCTATCTGCCACCGCTCCGTGAGTACTGCAGCCTCCCTCCTGTCTCTGTCACCTCTTGCTTTGCTCTGTTCTTTTTTTCTTCTCTCTCCTCCAGCAAGGCAAATCTCGTGTCACCCATCCCCATCCCATGGGAAGCTGGCTGGGGATGCTCCCATACAGGGTGATGCCATATTGGGGTTGAAACGTAGGGGATGGATTCTTGGGAAGGGAAAACATGAGAGAAAACAGCTTCAATTAACTTCTATACTGGGGTGGACACTTTGCAAGGAGCTGGTACTGTGACTCCCTATGCCACTGTAAAGCATTGGCACGTGTGAGGGCTGGTTTGCACCACGAGGAAATAATTAAGGAAGGTTTTTCATTATTTACTTTCTCAGAAGAGAAAAACTTTGCAGCAAGAACTTATGCAAAAGTAGCTTGTATGTTTTTCAAAGTTTAACCGTTGGGATTGGTTTTCTGCAAGTTTATGGGAGGTAGTGGGAGTCAGTCTTCAGGTTGATTTTGAACTAGCCCCTAGAAGTGCACAAAAACCTGCTTCCAGACAGTATAAGGGATCTCTGCATTCGTGCAACTATTAATAGCAAAGGTTTCAGTAGAAGGATACTCCAGCATCAGGCTTTCAAACAACAAATTTTTCCTAAGAAGTTTTAAGCATGTTTCAGAAAACAAACATCAAACTAATCTAACAAGAACGTCTGGAGACAGCAGCCTAGCACTCAAATAACTGAAGGAGAAGTAGCATGAAGCTGTTCTCCGTGCCCAGGAAGACATCGCCTCAATAGGGTAATGTTAAAAATATAGCAAAACTTGTAACAGAAAGTTTGGAGCTCGAGGCAAGAACACCCAGACTTTCTATTTTTAGGGCATCTATTTTCTTTTCCAACAGCAGTAGATGAGTTGCCTTGTCTTGTTTACAAGATGTGCCTGGGAAGTAGTTGTAGAGGACCAGAGAATGGGTGCAGATAGAGAAGCCTGCAGAGAAGCCAAGGCTTTCTGCTGAGCCCAACACACACAGGCACAGCGCTGTTCCCTGTGCCCCTTGAGCTGCTTCAAATGAGCTCTGTGACTGGAAAGTGGGTGCAAGATGCCTAGACCCAGATAAGGGTATCTCAGTCTCTCTTTACATACTTGTCAATGATAAGGTGCCTACTGTAGGAGCCTGCAGAGTACACGCAACAGAAGCACAGACAAGTCTTTTTTTCCCTCCTACTTAGGTTTACTGAAAGAAAAGAACTGGCGAGGGTGTTGGGAGCTTGACCATCCCTCCTTGCTCATGGGTACACTGAAACCAGACTGAGAGGGGCAAAGGAATGAAAAAAAAAAGATTCAAAACCTGTCTGGAGAGCATAAAGGTGTGCAGGAAGGGAAGAGATACTCTGGACTCAGAGGGAAACTCCAATGCCTGAGCAGCTGTTTGGGCAGTGTAGCAAAGAACAGATCTCAGAGCATTAATTGCTGCAGTCCAGCTTCTGGCTCGTACCTCACACTGTGAAATAGTCCCACTTGTTCCCATTTCCAACTGTTGGGTGCTAGCAAGGCCAGGCCCATGCAGGGTTGCAGACAAGCATGCATGCTTGCCATCTCACCCCAGGGCCCCCACTGTCTACACTTTTGCTGCTGAGCAGCTTCTTCTAGTAGCACTCTGGCCTCTGAAGCCAACTCAAGCAAGGGCACGGCAAGGGGCTAATTCACCCCAGGCAGCCCAGGAACTCTGTTCTGGCTTTTCACTTCTCTCACAACAAATGCCATTAGAAGGAAAACGAGGAGTGAACCACTACTTCCCTCATCCTTCTGACAGGAGTACACAGCCTCACATTTTGGCTCACATTTGGCATACAGGTCTGGCTGCCCCGAGACCTGTACCATGTTGCTCATGGCAGAAACGTGCTCTGGGTCCAGGAAGAGATAGGTACCTCGTGTCATACAGGCTTAGGAACATTATCATCCACATATCAAAACAAACACCAATTAAATTCAGATTAGATTGCCAACTGCCAACTAACAAAAGAATGCCCTTAAGAGTACTTTCATTTAGGTAGTATCCAAGTCAACATGACAAGGGTGTCTTTAATGATGAGGTGTGGCCTGCAAACTAGTGCATGCTTTTTCTTGGAGATTTTTACCAGTCGTGGAAACAAAACACTCTTCTGACCAAATAATAAATGAATATTAAAAATCTGCATACTTACAGACAGCAGTAGATGGTCTACTGAAGTCCTCAGAAGCAGAGTTTGTGGAGACTTTACAAAGGGCCAGTTCACAAATTCTAAGGAAAATAATAAAAGGTAATTACTTGTATGCATAGCAAGTGATGTCCTTGATGGTGAAGAGTCCTGATATCTATGGCCAGTGAGCCCCTGTAAACTTAGGTAAGAACTGCAGGTCAGAAAATTCTCCATTTTATGGGTGATTACAGTCATCTACCGATGATTTCTTTGAGAACAGTATTGTACCTTGAGTTTAGATCCAAATCAACATGTTTATAATTTCCATGCAGCCTGGCATGCACTTCAGGTAACTAGGAGCAGGCAAGCAATGCAGAACAACTTTAGTCTAAGCAAAGCCACTTCTGTACCAAGGTCAGGATCAAATGAGAAAAGTCCAGCTCTTCAGATTTATTCTCACAGCTTTTGTTTACTGTCTTATAAGGGAGACTTTTCTCATGAGATTTCATTTCAAGATGGCTTGAATACCACGTGATCAAAGGACCTCAAGAGATTTAAATTGTTTTGGTAGAACACTGTTAGTCTATCTTTGCTGAGTTCTCATTAAGCTCCAGCCTGATCACTTGAGATAAGTTGTTCATACATCAAAACAACTAAACACCAAAATAGTAAAAAAAAAAAAAAAACACCAACAACCCTGGTCTCTTTGTCCATCTCTAGGCAAAATATTTATATTTAGTGGAATCCTAGAATTAAATGCATTGGTGGACTGTTTGATGAAGCCCCATAATTTAGGGAAAGAAAGGAATCCTATAATTTGCATGTATGTGTGTGTACGTATGCTTTAAAACTATGCTAGTGAGTAATAGGAGCTCCTTTGTGTAGCCATACCAGGGCACTCTACAAAGACTTCTGAAAGAGTATATTAATTAATAAATTCAGAGTGTTTGCTGTAAGCTACTTAATAACAAAGGTGCAATTTAGGAAGAGAAAATTTCAGACATTTTCCATGTGAATCTTCATCACTTACAAGAGTGCATGTTGGAGTCCTGTTATATGACAGTGACCAGCACGACAAATAATCCACACAAAGCTGAAACAGCTTTCAGTCATATCAACACTTTTCAGCTCGCCTTGTTATTCCTTGCTCTTTTCTCTGTCTGTAAGTTGAGCTCACCCTGTTTATTGCCAAATGCTTTTACAAGGAAAAAAGTTACACAGGAAAAACACAGCACTCTTTCTCAGCCTTTTCAGAAGCATTTAAGGCATCTCTGCTCAGTCGTTTCCCAAAAGTAAGAGGCTAGAGGTGACTCCTTTGAGAGCACAATGCTCTGCAGGCTGGTGTTATAGCCTGGCTGTGCTGTACAGAAGGTAGTCTCAGGCTAAGTGACTATTGAATTCTAACTCATATGGAAAAATCTATATCCATTTTAGACAGTGTCTCCTGCTGAGTGTGATTTAGAGCTTCACTGCAAGCATTAAAGCTGCACCAAGGATGAATGTGGCTCATATTGTTGAGACATACAACCAAGTGCAAGAAAAAAAATCACAGTGCTCCATGCAAATGGCAGGCATTACCTACAAAGGTGACTGACTGCAGCAGACTGTTAGCATGAAGGCTGGTAGGAAAGGAGTTGCACTTAACACACTAAGATCCCAGAATGTGCTTCCATTTGTAAAGGCATACTAATGACTTCATGCAGTCACATGAAACATTACAGGGGAATCTGTTTCTTCAGTGTCTGGAATTGATTTTAGTGGTTTGGGAAAGCACCATTACAATCCTCACATACATCACCTCCTTTTTTTTGAATGAAAGGCCTTTGTGTAATGCACAGCAGCAGGAAATGGCATCACCCGACAATTCACACACTGTATGCAACATATATAGATCCAAGACACCAAATCTCACCATGCATTCTGGTCCTTCTTTTTGTGTTCTTTTTTAACAATGTGCAGTGTGGAAGCATATTTGTGAGCAAGGCAAAGTTTTCTGTGGGGCAAACTTCTAAACAAAAGGGGTCAGAAGTCAGCCTGTAAAGGCATGTTTTAAAGCACTACAGTTGCTGTAGGCTTGTCATCTGTGAAAATACAAAGACAGATCTAAAAGATCTATTTAAAAACATTATTTTTCTAACTATTAAATTAAGAAAAAATTAACAAGGAAGTCTTATACTTACATATAACAATCCCAGACGAAGTCTCTTTACGAACTTGATTTTCCTGAGGTGAAACAATGAAACAACTTAGAGAAATCAAATCAAAGTTAATTAGATTTTATAAGGTATGGCTAGCCAGTGTAAGTTATTACTAATCTTACACGTAGATTTTACTATGTATCTCCACATTTTTTCACCCAAGACCTGTTTTAAAAAGTCCACAATCTGAAATGTTATCTTTAATTTTACTGAAAACTTTCTAAATAGGACAACCTTCTGGAAAGAACATTACCAGCACAGTCATAATATTTAGCTAACAGCCAGCATAACTTAATCAAATCCCATAACATCAAATGGCACTGAAGAAATAAACAGTTTCTCCATCAAATCACAAAGTGCAGTGTGACCTTTCCTATGGCCAGATAATACGTGTTTATGTTTTAAATGAAACGTTGTCTGTTATGTCTTAAGCCTTAGCTACAGATTATTTTTACAGTCAACAAACAGAGCAACCATACCATGCTAAGATGCATTCAAAGATTTCTTTATGAAGTGTCTTCCTAAGTGAAAGCTGTTATTTATTTTTGTTAAAGGCCAACAAAGTTTCCAGGTGGTACAACCCCACAGTACAGACCTGATGCAGGACTGGATCAGATCTTCTGTGGTCAAACCCCTCATCCAGGCTTTATTCAGTGGGGTATTTACAAATGCATCGAATTTTACAGATTTCTGTGAATTTTATACACTGATGGGTATGATAGTTAATTCCCTAAGTACATTATGAGTCAATGTTGCTGACATTTATTACTGTAATTTAATATTGCTGCATTTACTTTGAAGTCACTGCAGTTTAGGACATGTTTTTCCATTCCCTGAAGGACTAGCTCATTGCATGGTATGATTGCGACCTTCCATATTTTGTTTGGCAAATATTTACGTTACTAGATTTTGCTTGAGGTCTAATTGTTCTTAATATAGATGCAAGTTTTAGTCATAGAAATGAGGTTAACTGACCTAATGTTCATTTCTTGCTAACAAACAGCTGCAATTTTCAGAGAAGTATTATAGGTAATTTCTTGGCCTGCAGCAAGATCAAAATATACTCACACAGTACAGTCTCCTGTTCTCTCATCCTGTCCTCCTCCTTCCTGTTTTTCTTGATTGCATTTTCTTTCACCTTTCGCTGTTATTTATCTTTTCTTCTTCACCTCCATCCACTTTCCTCTGTTTTTTTCCCACTTCTTCTACTGTTGACGCAGTCTCCTGCTGATTCTCTGCCTTCACTGTTTTCCTGTTCCCTACAAGGAGGCCAGTGTGCTCTTATTCCCCCTAAACAGAGAACAGAGGTTGTGATCAGGAAACTACCACGTCTGGTAGCTTCAAAGCATCAAAGCTTCAAACCTTTGGGGAATGCTGGGGATTCTCAGGTAGGAAGTTGGACACCAGGGCCTTCTACACACATGCATAAGAGGGGATAAAAAGCCTTGAAGAACAAAATAGCAATCCAAAGAGTTCTATAGACCACGGGCACTTAAGCAACCTTATGACATGGGTCCCCAGTGCTCCTACCAAGGCCACGCGGATGCATTCCTCATGCTGGCTCCACAGCCTGTGGACACTGGCCGTCTTCCAGAGTCAGCTCTCACATCTGGGTCTTTGGGGGTATCTATAACTGGAATTATAAGAATTATCTCTTCAGCATTCATAATTTAACTTGATTTCATAGTAAACACCAATTATGACAATTAGTTTACAGTTGAGAACATGACGTAGAACAAAATCAGAAAATATTCTATTTCCTAGCACTTATTTCCTGCATGTGATAGCACTTTCTGGATGATTAAGGTCCATATTCTTCTGCAGAGCCAACATATTTTCATAACCAATGTAGGTGGAAAAATGGGATATCACACATGTAACAAAGACTGTGAACATAAGCATCTCTTAGCACGCTTGGGCAAAATCAGGTCAGCAGACTGTATGACAGAAAGCAGCTGGAAGACAAGAGCTTCCCTCAGTCTGGCTTGCAAGTGGATACATAACACCAACATGTCTGTTTTATGTCATGCTGCTGCTTTTCTTTCTCCCTTTTTTTTTTTTTTTTTTGGTCCTGTAGTTTCAAGGGGGAGAAAAAACCCATTTCAATGATGTCAACAGAATGTGTTCAGCCACTTGATATCCCAGAAGACAGACTGGACAAGCGAGATTCACACTGCAACCATTTAGGTAAGTGTTATTAGATGATGTCACTGCAGAAATTGGAGAGGTGTTTCTACACATCATTAGGCCCTGTCCAGTTGCTGTTTTTCCCCTCCAGCAGTACAACCGAGCCCTCGTGAAACCCGATAGATTACACCTTCTGCTGACATTTCTGATGCCAGATGGAAAGGCAAAGAGTGGTTTTCTTTCTTGCATATAAATATCAGCTGAAGCTCTAGAACAAAGTTAATTAATGAGGAAAAATGAAAAAGCCATTGTTCTTTTCCGTGGTAGAAAAAAATTGAGCACTTTCTTCATTTGTACAACAATAAACTGAAGCCATATAACTGGATCTTTCCTGAATAGGCATTCTACATGCTATTTAAGTAACAGATTCTAAATACCTGCCTTTTTCTCTAACGGAGTGGGCTAAGTACTTTTTTCTTCTTCATTTTCAATTGTTTCCTCTCTGAACCTATTTCGTATGCTAACTTTTGCACTGACAGTACCAGATTTTTTTGCTCCACCATACATCTATGTACCAGACTTCACACTTGATAGATGTGCATTTTGTATATTCATGATCTTTGCCTCAGTTTCAAGTGCTATTACTTCACTGTAGCCAGAATCATGAAGATTCAGAAGCTCAGAAACCAAAAAACATTTGCTCACTTTTTAGCTTTGCAATAACAATAAGAAAACAATACAATTTCAGGTGTTTGACCAAAAAAAAGTGTTAGGCCAGCAAATTTTATAAACTTTCTTGTTCTGCCCTGCATGGAAGGTATCCTTGTCCTGTCTCTCTGCCACAACACTTCTAGCCAAAGGCACCACTTCTGCAATTGCTGGCGTACTCAACACAATTGCTCCACAACATTTTTTATTTAAGTAAATACAGAACTAGTTCCTGTCTACAGATGGGAAACAGAGGCAGGAGGAGGTTAAATGAGTTCATTAATACCATTCAGTAAGCCTCAGAGGGCTGAAAAAAATGGTCTGTGTCTTCCAGGATGGTTAATCAGGAGATTGTCCACAGGGCTGGGAGACTGCTGAAGCCAAGCAAGAAACATCTGAGAAATCAAAGCTTTGGTTTGCACGACGATGCTAATGACAGGCTAGACTTAACTTTTTCAGCTTGCACGAGCACCCAGGAATGCAGATCCTAGCAGAAAAATCACGCCCACCATCTGAGTCACTTAAGACAAGCCTCATTTTAAGAGAAAACCAAAAACCCAGTGTAATGTTATGTAAATCAAAAGTGAATACCGACAGCCCCGTAGCTCCGGAAACAAAGCCAGCTCCTGAAGGGAACAATATGCCGGTTTTGTTTGCTAGTACCTCCGACTGACCTCACACAGGTAAAGCTCTCCCTCACAAAAGCGCGCTCGTCACTGTGGAAGAAACAGCCCCACACTGCGGGCTGAGCGGGAAAACGACGGTGCTGCTTTCCTCAGCCACGCAGCGCGCCGCGGCCCACAGCTTCACCCCCTGCTTTATGCCGGCCACCTACGAGGCAGAAGGCCCGCCAGTCACTCACTGGTATGTACACGTAGTACGGCACAGAGGCCTCTTGTCTGACCCCCTATTTAGGATTTCTTTCTCCACAGTCATTTCAGTCTTCTTGGATGAAAGCTGTATTATTCAAGCTTTTCTTTTCACCATCTGTTTTATTATTTCCCCTCTGCTTCACTCTTTTTTTTCTTTTTTTTTTTTCTGCAGAAGATCTTTCAGAACAGCTGATTAAGAGCTGTGATCTCAAGAAGAAACCAAGAAAAGGTAAAACTATCCAGCCTTCCCAAAACACTGAACAGGAGCAAAAAAAGCCAAGGAGAAAAGACACACCAGCTATACACACCCCACCACCCCTAACAGGTAAGCGGTACATCTCTTTGAAATCTCACTATGCAAGAGTGGACTGAAGCTGGGCAAAGCTCCACAGATGTACTTACATCGCTGTGGAAGCAGACGGGAACACAGCTTCACGCCACGTGCTCCCAGTAAGGCAGTGAAATGGGGAGGATCCAGCTTGTGCCCTGAAGCTCCTCCTGCCCAGGGAGGACCTGTGGGAGGAAGCTGGAGAGGCACGCGGCCTGCTCTTCCTGGAAAGCACGGAGGGCCTGTGCGTGCAGGGATTCTGGTAAAGGCTCGGTGTTTAGAAAAGCCAGAAACCACCGCAGTGTCAAAGGAACTCCTTGTGTGATGCCCTGTGCTGCTGTACATTGACATACCTCTCCAGGTCAAGAGCTGAATGCCACCAGCCTGGGGAAAGGAAGAGTGTGGAGCAGAGTGGCCCTGAAACCAGGTGGTTTTTCAAGATCAGCAGGGGGAATGAATGATTATCTCATTCCTCTGCTAACAAACACTCCTTGTACGCTCCCTGGGGACTGAGTTGTGCTCTTGTATCAAGTGCACTGACTTCTTCTCATGCTACATACATAGGAGTTAACCACTAACCATCTGTGTGGTCTCCTGTGTGCCTCCAACAGTTCACACTTATGGAGTGAAAAGCAAGCATTGGGGTGTTTCAGTATTTGTAACTCCTTGCCCCTGGCTCTTCAGCTTTCACGTGTATCTGCCTGTCAGTAATTCTCTCTTACGAAATGGCTCAGATCTGGAAAGCTGCATTTTGTACACCAAGTAGTCACTGTATGAAGAATTATAGCATTTCACTAGCTTAAATAGGCAATTCTGAGTAGCCATATAGCCCATGAGAAGAAGATTAAACATCCATACGATTAAACCGCTTCGATAATACATCTGAGTTTCTGGAAATAGAAGATCCCACTCATCTTCACCACGATTATTGATGGGCTACAGTTTGGCCCATGGCATAGAGCCAGAAACCAGCTAGCCTCAGACCACTGCTGTATATACTCTATAGGATGTAATTGACTTGAGGGAAATGTGCACTGTTGCAAAGCCAGAAAAGAATGTACACGATGCTGAGCAGATTATGCACTCATTGGGAAAGCGCATAGTAGTATTAGTAGTCATTGGGAAAGCCATACAGGTGCAGATTTCTTCAGTGTAAATAAATCTGAAGTGACATTTTCTTTAATTCTTGCCTGCAGGCATACTTTCAGACTTTTCTGATAATCTGCTGAAAAGGTATGGTATCTCAGAGAAGCCACAGAGAGAGAGAGTGAGTCAGGGCTCTCAGATCACCGAACTGGAGCAGAAAAAGCCCAGGAGAAAAGATACACCTGCAATACACATCCCACCTTTGATAATAGGTAAGAAACTTAGCTGAAGTTGCTTCTAGGCTGGATGGAAGTTGTTCTGCCCAGTGTATTCAGCAGTGTTTGCTGAACTGGACCTATATGGTCAAAATATCCAATATTTTGTGTGGTGGTTCATTGAAAGACTTTTCTGTACCCACTACTCATGCTAGATAGACCTGAAGGGGGAGTGAGAGGAGACCTGATATCACTTGAGTATCTCATGTAAAGGCTATCTTGTTTTTTGTGAAAATCCAACCACTGCCCTCCTTTTCAAAGTAGAGCACACACAAATTTTTAGGTCATGTTACTCACATCGCCTCAGATATCCTGGAGCAAAGCTGTTCTGATGAACTCCCTGTTAATTTGAATCTACACTCAGGAAACCAAGCTGTGAACATGTAGTTAACTGCACCTTAAAGACAGTTCTGTGCTTCTGGCACAATACGCAGTGCAGCAGCTAATTTGTTCAATGAGCATATGGATTCAGCCATCCATGTTTTGGCCCGAAGACCCTTTGTTTGTTGAGTTTCCCATGTTTTTCTATCACAGAGAAGCCTCAGTTCATCAATGTTTCTGAAGGTCTCTCAATATGTAAAGCACTTTGGAAGCGTTAATTACTGCTACTAACCATGGGTGCAAGAAACATGCATGTTTGTATGCTATGCACCAGCTGTTTCTTAACCACAGGATGGAGCAAAAGAATGAATGAATGAACAAATGAAGAAAAAAAGCAAACAAACTAGCCTCAGTTTCAAAACAAGTGCTAAAACTTGAAAA
Organism: Lagopus muta; assembly: GCF_023343835.1. Taxonomy (NCBI): domain Eukaryota; kingdom Metazoa; phylum Chordata; class Aves; order Galliformes; family Phasianidae; genus Lagopus; species Lagopus muta. Next base: position 47,516,130 of record NC_064439.1, on the reverse strand, counting down.
CTTTGGTTCCCTCAGGAAACTCCTGTATGAAACAAGGTCTGCTGTGGGTTGGCACTACTGCAACAGTGAGATATACTAGCTAGCTGAAGAGATCCTGAGACAGCTATTTTGGCCCTGAGTGACTAAGCAACAGCTGAGTACATCAAGCACCTGAGTTTTAGGTACTCATGGAATTTTCTGCACAGATAAAAAATACAAGCTGTGTAAATGGCTTCAACAGTCACAATAAGTGCCTTCGTTTGTAGACATCTGCTTTCCTTGTAAATCTAGAATTACAGAATCATAGCATCATAGAATCATGAAATGGCCTGGGTTGAAAAGGACCACAATGATCATCCGGTTCCAACCCCCTGCTGTGTGCAGGTCACCAACCAGCAGCCCAGGCTGCCCAGAGCCACATCCAGCCTGGCCTTGAATGCCTGCAGGGATGGGGCATCCACAGCCTCCTTGGGCAACCTGTTCCAGTGCCTCACCAACCTCTGGGTGAAAAACTTCCTCCTCATATCCAACCTAAACCTCCCCTGTCTCAGTTCAAAACCATTCCCCTTGTCCTGTCACCATCCACCCTCATAAATAGCCGTTCCCCCTCCTGTTTATATGCTCCCTTCAAGTACTGGAAGGCCACAAGTTTCCCCAAGGTCTTCCCTGAGTCTTCTCTTTTCTAAGTTAAACCAGCCCAGTTCCCTCAACCCTTCTTCATAGGAGAGATCTGATCCTTTACAACTGATTCAAACATGCAATAATTTTTTTTTTTCCATTTAACCATCTTACATTAATCATTATGGGGCTCCTTAGAACAAAGGAATATGACTAAGTTTGCAGGATCATGATCATGGCAGCAAGCATGGCAAATACTAGCTCCTGGCTCATTGAACTCAAGCACTTGAGTGGCTTGCATCATTTGGGAGAAGTTGCAAAAAATCTGTCATAAAACTTCTGAGCCCAACTGCAAATGCTCCACTTTGACATATTTAATATAGAGCACTGATAATTAGCTACTTATGTAATCGCTCAAAGAAATTACCAAGCAAATTACCTGAAATTTCACGGGACAAATAATTAGGAAAAAAAATCAGTCTTTAAGAGAGCAATTCAGAAACAGAACTGGAGGCGAAGTTCATCAAATAATTTGTAATAAATGTCTCACGCTTTATACATGAGGCCTGCTCTTTCTGTGGACTTTGGAAGAGCGTTGAGGGATTATTTTGGTCAGTTCAAAACAAATCGCCTTCAGCCATTTTAGCACCTTCCAAGATGCTGTGTGTCCTTTGGACTTCAGGATCTATGCAGTGGAGAATCTAAAAGTGAAAAATGTTTGATAGAAACAAAAAGTGAAATGTTTTTACTGGGATAATGCTGAAATGATTGATTCTTGTTTTGGTTTGAAAGTAATTGCTAGCTAAGGGGATGCAGAAAGGATAAATTGCTTCCTTGACACATCTCAACAATACTATGGTTAGCATCTAGTCACTTATTATTTCTTATTTGTAGCCTAGAGTAATTAACTCAAGCAGGCATTTAAGGGAGAAGTAAGAATCATTTTAACCATCTTCCCCTCTTGCCTCCTATGAAGACTTCCTCTTTAAAAATTTTTGTAGAAAGAGAAATCAGTACATTTTCATTGCCAAAATGCAAAAGGGAAGAACACAATAAAAAGAGGAGAAATGCAGTAGCTTTCAAAAAGTGTGGCAAATTTCAAAGTGTGTTCATTTGCCACAGGGGAATGACAAAAAATAATTCATTTTTTAAGGTTTTCAATGACACTTCCAATTTCACCTCCTTGTCTACTGGTGAATACACTATCCAATATACTGTCCAGCACTCAGCATGAATGCAAAGCAGCCTTCCAGATGGTTCCCTTCTCTGCAGACTTTTCCTTCCAGATCCTGCTCTATATGTCTGTTTCCTAATGGTTGACTCCCTCTGGCAAACTTCTGCTCCTCTCCAGGGAGAAACAGCCTGTGTGAATTTGATTCTGTCTTTGCTCTTAGGATGTACATTTTTTTCTTCAAGATAAACCAACATACATAGTTCTGCTGGTTGAAAGTCGCTGGTGGCAACTTCATGTCTTGTTGTGAATAAATGACTCATTGTGGCTGAGGGCTGGTCCAGTATTTACTGCTTGTTTACTTTCAGGGTTATCCCATCAGGTAGCAGACAGAGAATAAACAAGCTGAGCTTTTGTGGAATGGCGGTGCAAAATAGCATCTGAATTATAGACTTGGAGACCTGAGAAGCCCTAGCATAGCTACGTGTGCTAAATAAATATAGAAGGACCTTTCTGTCCTTCTGTCCCCATTCTCCTGGTCCTGCCATTGCAGCACTGAGCAGCACACTCTGTGCCACACGTATCCTTTGTGAACCGTGACTGAGTTGTTCCAGTTTCTTACATCTCCCATTTTTGTCCCTCCCAAGCATCCCTCTTTCAGTTGTATCATAAGCAACATGAAAAACTCCACTCAGTCGTTTGTTGTAACAGTAACATTAATTATCTTTTTAAGCAGCTGTCCACACAAATAGCTTTGTCATGAACGTGCATTGAAAGGGCAGCTGTTTTCCCTCTTGGCTTTGGCCAATTGATGACAAGTGCTCTAGCACTTTCTTTTTCTCTCTTGGGTGACCACGGACCCTTGCAAATAAAGCAAGCCAAACTGGACATAGGGAGTGACAAAAATAATGTATCTGCTGGATAACACGATCCACATGTGAAGTAGAACTGGTTTTACACCTTGCAAACATCAATTAGGTAATGGAGTTATAGAAAGGTGGCTGCTGAATGAGGATGTCTGCATTGTTGTCTGAAGAAACCCATATCTCCCTATTGTCTGTAGTAGTGAGAAATCAGTGCCTGAGACAACCTAAATGTCTAAGCCCAGGCATCAAAGAATCTTCCCCTTCTTCTAAACATACTTTGGCTTCAACCTCCTTGTGAAGTGGCAAAAATTACGTTGTGACCTGCATGTACTGCTGAGCCTGGAACAGAGATCTTCATTGGCTCCCCTTCAACCAGTCAATGCCTTGGCTTTCTGAAGTGATCAGACAACAAGATTAAACACAACCACTGTTCTAATGGCTTTCTTTCCTCATACACAACAGTAAGAGATTTAAATCCCATCCAAGGCCAGCTCTCCACTCTGGAGCGTTCTTTATTGCCATCCTCATCTGCCAGTGTATTCATTTAACCGAAGCATTTGTGAGATCATCAGGCCTGTGTGTTTCAGCAAATATAGGAGCGTGGTTCCTGAAATGTGGCTGCCTGATGTTTCTTAATCAGATCAGAGACAACTAGTAAAACAAGTTTCAAACTCTTTGTTCTATCCTATCCTCTACAAAACTGGTTAAGGTGTCTTTAGGATATTAACTCACCTGCTCAGTGAAAATCTCAGCATACTGCAGAATCAGAACAGCCCCTTTTCTGTGCAGTGGATATGGCTGGAGCACTCCAGTAAATCCTCCAGCCCAGCTAAAGGAGTGGTCTGTAGGCAGGCAGGCAAGTGGAACTGTTATCATCTTGGTGGTGTACATCCCAGGAAGAGATCTGAGGTGGTACATGGCAAATGGTTGGTGTAAGCCAACATTTTTTGCCTATGTCTGAGCTTCCTAATAGAAGTTCTCATGTCTCTGTGAGTCTTTCTGTTCCTAGATAAAAACTGCAGGTAGTTGCAAGTTATCTCAGGCAAACATGACTGCACTTAATTTCTGTGCTACTTTATTTTGTCAAGTCTCTTGGCAGATATTAACAGAACAACCTACCAATCCTCAAAACTGATGTGGGATGAGCTGCATTTCATAATTTGCACAGCTTGGAAAACAAAGACTGGGAGGCAAAATGATTTACTTTAATGGTAAACAGAGAAAGACTGATTTACGAATGTTCCCAAATTCCCACATTTTACTTCCACTTTCAAACTTGGAAGTTGCAAACTGTGTTCTGTTAAGCACACTCTCTCCACAAGTGATAAACAGCATTTCAAACCCCTCAAAATCCTTTTCCAGTGTTAGAGAAATAATTTCATTTAAGACATCCCACTCCACTGTTTCATGTTACAAGTCTGATTTTAAGTGCATGTAGTTTTTCTTGAAAAAATGGCTGGTGATCCATGTTGTAGAAAGTTAGCAACCTGCAACTCAAGGCTACGTACTCATCTAGTTTTTGAGTCCTGAGCGTTGCTGGAACCTTTGGAGTTCATCAGTCAGCAGCATTACACACTGATAATGATGACTCATCTTGCTATTGATCATGGTAACTATCTGGCATGCTGTTGCTGCAGGTCCAGCTGAGAGCTGAGGGCTTCTGGTTGGCTGCTATCTCCCAGATGTCTCTACCATTTGCTCTAGAAAGATGTAATCATGCCATTAGAATTCAACACACTTTGTAATTCACAGAATCACAGAATTTTAGGGGAAGGAAGGGGTTGGGAAGGACGCCTGGCATTTATCTAGTCCAACCCCCCTACTAAAGCAGGTTCCCTGGAGGTATTCAAATAAGAGTGAGAGTGGATGTGATCATCAAGTACATGGCAGCTTCATTTATCCTACATTCCTGATCTCTTATTCCTGAGTTTACCCTAAAGATAGGTTAATTCTCATCAAATGATCCATTCCGACCTCATATTTTAAGAGCACTTGTGCTTTCACAGTTCAAATACTTTAAGAAGAAAAAAAAAAAGAAAGAAAATAGAAAAAAAAAAGTTTGCATTTGTCTGAATTGTCTATAATGAATAGCAGTCCAGGTGGGAAACATTTACATCTATCTCTGTAACATAGCATAATTATTTGCTATAACAGTGGTTGCTGCTTTAAAAAATGAAGTCCATCATGTTTCAAAATAATATCCATGCTTACCTTTCAGTCTGTCTCATGGTGCTGGTAAAACCATCTGGTTCACAAGAAACAAGTAACTTAAAATGAAGAGCAGTATAGGCTAATATTTTCATTAATTCGTCCCCTCTGGAAAGAACTCCAAAGTTGAAGAAAATCTTCCTGTGTGGTATTGCTCTATTTTCAGACCTCATGAAGGCTGAAAGCCTTCTCTGTTCAGAACGCTTTCAATGCAGAAAGAAGCAAAACCAGTTGGTTTGACCAAACAGCTCAGTTGGTTAGTGCAGACTAAAAGCAAACACCAGGAGTCTGAATTATGGAGAGATTTTGTTGGTTTCTACTCAATGGTTACCCTCATCCTGTTTTTAGACTGTGTTGACCTCTACACCAAGGAAGGTGGCCATAAACTATATCTTACTTCTTGCTTTTTACTGGAAACAGGCAAAAACAACACAAAGTGTTAAAATAGAGATCAAGAATATTTCCTAATGCATTCTCCTTCTCCCCTCTTTGCTTTATTAATTTAATCTCTAATAACAAGAATGGCTACAGTAACTGGGACATCACTGTATCACATAAAAGCCTTGAGGTCTTACCATGTCAAGTATGAGAGAAAGAAAGAAGGGAGGTATGTGAGAGATTTGTGGAAGGTGATCAATAACCTGCCTGTAAAATCAAGAAAAGCTTAGGAGGAAAGAAATCCACGTGGAAAGATACACAGCATATGTATTTTCGATGAATCTGGTTTATAGAATCCCCATGTTGTGCTCTTAACTGTGAAATCAAACTGTCCTTCAGTTTTATGTTATATTTTTCATCAGTGCCTTCACAATAGTGATGAAGCCTTATTTTTGTCCTTATATTGCAGGGTGAATTGGCTTCAAAGCATATCCAAATCTCTGACCTCACTAATTTAAACATTGGCACTAAGTCCTCAGTAACATACCTGATTTTAACATCAATCTTAATTCTGCTGCTTCTGTAATTGATTGATACCCTGTAGCTTCAGTGGGGATGGTGCTTGACGTGGGTATTCTCTTTGTCTCTTACAGCATCTGTATTTGCCAAAACTAGTGCTGTCATATACATAGAGAAAGCAAGCATGCATACACATTCACACAGACTGACTCAGTGACAAACATTAGTTGATAGTATTTATTTCATCTTGCAAGATCGTTTCTTTTTTTCTCCTTCAGCTTCCCAAGGCCTTTTAAAAAACAGGTTACCTGATGAATCTTCAGTGTCTCTTCTCACATGTAACAGAAATATGCTAATTTAAGAGTGCTTGTTAATTTTAGCTGGAAACGTGGTGGTCCGATTCTAGTTTATGAGTAGAAGGATGTCCCAAAAATAAATGAGGAGCAACTCCCAAGATGTTAGAAAAACTACTTTAGGATTAAAAAAATTAGAGCAGACAGAAAAAATTCTTTGTATCTTGATATATTATGAGGAAATGGCATTTTAAATCCATTACTTCTCTCTCCCTCTCCCCCCCCCCCCCCGCTTTTAAGGCACAAAGCTGCTTACAGAAGAAAAGCAAACGGCGATTATGGAAGATGAAGAAAAGGATGGAGACACAGTCCCCAGTTAGGATTACAGTGATATTTTCAGTATTGCAGTGTAAATAATTCTGGGTCATTCAAAGTGGCAGCACATAGAAAAAGAAGTCCTTTCATTTTTATAAATAATTTTTTCAAGCATGCACTTGAATTTAATTTATCTTCAAGTGCTTCTCTGCATCTCATGAAATCCCAGCAAGCATTACAGGAGATGACAGAAAATTCACCTACACGTGGGGCTGGAAGGATTCTCTTGGTTAACTGAAGCAGCTTCCCAGGATTTCTGTCTTCAAGGGATCCACCTGAGACTGTATCTAGTACCTTGTAGTGCGGTGGTAAGAGTTGACACAAAGGGCCCACCAACCCAGGGAAGCTGGCACTAGATAACAGGGTGTCAGTAAATGCATGATACCACTAGATATCACAGGATAGTCAAATATCAACTAATGATTCAAATTGCATTTTTCTTCTGACATCTCACCTCGTTCATCTAGCTTGCCTTCATTGGAATAATGCTGAGCACAGTAAATATTTCCACACGCAGGACTGATGTGATCCATGTTCCTGAAGTGCAAAGCAAACACGTCTTGGGCCTGTATCTGTTCATGACTGGTGTTTGAGAGAGAAAAGGGCAGATTTACTGTCGTAGAAAAGCTTACAGCTATGGGCTGTTGGCACTGGCACATCAAACAGAACTGACGACAGAGCTCTCAGAAGAGAAACTTTTGGGAAGAGCAACATTTGCCTATTATAGTGGTGTAGAATGGTGACTTCTTTTTTTTTTCTCAAAGGTTTCATTCCTGGATTGCTGAAATCCAAATTAGTTGAAAAGCTGATCCTTTTACTCATCTTTTTATATATATATATCCATATGAGGTTTTTCAGCTCAGTCCTTGGAGGGGCTGTTAAGGATTAAAAATCACAACAAGATACTGCAGACTAAGCAAAAGAATAGCATTACTCTACATCGTATGCATAATGCAAGATGAAACAGCATCATACTTCTTAAAAATAATTTAATTAAATGATTAAACCAATAAATGTGTTCACGGCCAGCTTCACACTTCAACATTTGTACAGAGATGGTACTTGTAGAATATTGTACAAAATATGTAGGGCTGGATAGCTTTGTGCTTATCTTCATAGCTCTGTGTGCTAGATGGAGCAGCAACACCAGTGGACCCTTAGGGACCTCAGTACACATATTAGAGATTACCTAGGCTGGCAGACTGCATCCAGTTATCTGTTTAACACCCATAGGCAGGCAGCTGAGGAGCACACTAGTCTGGACTTCATTTGCCACAGTGACTGACCCAGCATCTTTCATCCCATTCACAGATGTTCAGCTTCAAGATGTAACCAACAAGCTTATAATAAAATATGGTATATTAAAGCATACTAGAGATCAGCTGTATTATTAATGGGATGTCTGATTCCTAGAAGGCATAATTTTTAATCATATTAATCTATCAGCAAGCTAAGACAATATTTAAAATATGATCAATCAATGCTTTATTTGATAATGTTCGCATAAGGTACACAGTAAAGTATGTCACTGCAAGAACGTGGTAAGAATAGAAGTACAATCAGCATGTCACATCTGTGAGCCAATGCACTGCTGGTCTTTAATTTTTGGAACTGTAAGTTAAACTCGATACAACTTTGGTGAGGCACTGATGTGGCCCAAGCTTTATGCCATGCTCCCTGCCAGCACAGTTTCATTTGGATCCCACCCAAGCAGCTCAAGCAAAGTTTTATTATTAAATTCAGGAATACTTAGAAGATGAAAAATGTGAACAAAGCTGCTTTGAGGCCAGCTCAGGAGCATGCTGGGATTTAGGGGTTAGGAATTGAGATGATGAATAAAGGACATGGCCTCCTCCCAGCACAAAATGCAGGAATAGAAACAGACCTTGTGTTGCCCCTGTGAAAGAAGGTCCATGGCATGAGAGACTCCCTGTACCATTCCTGAGCTCCAAGGCACTGCGACAACAAATTGCCTTTATGTAAATGGTATGGTTTCTAAAGTAGAAAAGAATTCTTTGGTAAAAAATAAATGCCAGGCTTGAGTGAGGCAAAGCAGATATTCATGTATTTGCACATAACAGTTCACACCAGCTAAGAACCTGAATGAGCTGGAGAAAAAAAAAAAAACAAAAAAAAACACCCAGCCTCTTTGCAGTTGTCGACAAAAGCCCTGAGAATTTTTTCACTCCAGGGAAGTTTAATGCAATTTCAGAGAGCCATAAAAGTACCAAGCCTTGTTTTACCCATCCTTAGAGTTCAAGTCCATTGTTGTTCAAAAACAAACGAACAAACACGATTTTTCAATCTACTCTCTCCCAGCAAAACTTATTCGTGTTTGGATTACACTGATGTCAACTGAGCTGTAATTATCAACAGTGTAATTGTAGCTGAGCTACTGAATCCCAGCTGAGCTTCTGCACCACTAAAGCAGCTTTTGTCTCCACGTAGAGGCTCCTGCAAAATGTGAAAGGAAATACATGCAGTACTGACCAAACTCCTGTTTGAAGAGAAAAATACACACATGAGATGTAAGCACAGACAGTGGCCATCCCGTAAGCACTCTCCCAAAACAGCATCAACACAAGCAGTGATCGTGGTAGGCCTTTTCAAGACTTTAACAACATGCTGCTGCTGCAGACCAAAGTCGTCCTCTGAAATGAAGAACCTGTGTATGGCCATGGTGCTCTTGCAGGTCTCGGGAGATGCTCGTGTTGTTTCTTCCAGCCAGCAGCTCCTCATAGCTTTGCCAAGCTCAGTGCTCGACCCTTGAGGCAGCAGGGTTTGCTGCTCTCTTTTTAAACACAGAATGGAAAGAGCAGCGCAGTAGCCTGGGAATGTTACATCCTGGCAGCCCCAGGACTGTGGAGAAACTGGAGGTATCTTGAGGACTATGAAGGCTCTGATGTGTCCCCAAGGCATTTTATCACCTTATTAACACGAGCATCTTGGCTCAGCTTGTCTTCAAATGAAATTTGCAGCGTGATTTGAGTCCAGTTTTACCAGTGTTGCCAGTAACTGCTCACAAAATATAGCAAGAGTGAGGGTGTGGAGTCCTGAAAAGATTCAAATGAACATCATCAGTGCCACAAAAAATGCATTTAGATGTGAAAGCCGTTAAGAATACAAGGCAGGGGCACAAATAGGATGTGACCTCATTGCTCTGAAGAGGATTTGTTTCAAAAGCTGGGGAAAGTTGACACAGCTTAATATGAAAAAAAGAATAACACACTTTAAGCCTACCAAAGCACTGTGTGTTCTTTGCTAAAGAGGAGCTATGGTCCCACTGACATCTGTGATGGCACAGCTGCCTGATTTACCATCCCTGTATAGATCAACTTGAAGCTCAGACATAAAAACGCTGCAATGTACATCATTCACTGAAGCTCATTTAAAATTGCATGTTTATAGTCTGGTAATTTGGCATTTACTATTTCTTACCCAAGAGCTACGTGAGCAACTAAAACATAATTTTTCATTTGGCCAATTCATGGAATAGGAGGCTTTGTAGTGTTTTTCATCTGCCTTATCGTATTCAGTGACAGTGTTAACCTATGGGTGTCAAACCTGTTTGTCTAGCCTGGGCCACACAGTGTAGAGGAATTGTCTTGGGCTGCATATAAAATACAAATATTTTATACGTAAATATAAAAATTGTTTATTTTGTTTTGTGGTTTTGACTTCTTCATTATTTTGTATTGTTATTTTAAATTCTTGATTGTCCGGTCTTGAACAAAAAGTCCAAGTGAAGCATCTGGGCCGGATCTTCTTGCTGAAGTTCAGCCCTTCTTCAAGTCCAAACTGAAGACTGCTTCTCCACAGGAACAGCTGCCTCTGTCGCTTCTCTGACCCCTTCTCTCCCCCTGGGGAGGGATGAAGGAGTGGGACAGGGAGGATGGGCTCATGGAAGCCTCAGCTGTGAAAAGATGAGTTACCAGGAAATAGAGGCTCCATGTGAGCCCACAGAGTGGCCCTGAGTTGGGGCCCTCCCTCCCAGCTAACGGTAAACTTACTTGTGATTCTGTGATGTTGAAGGCCCCCAGTAGTTATGGTCCCTCTGCTGGACTCGTTCCCCTGCCCCAGCACAGCAGCTCAGAGGATGGCAGTCCCTGCCCTGCTCTCTTCCTCAGGATTCAGTGAAGAAGAGCTGAGAGGACTTGGGAAGGGACAAGGGAGAGGGATGGAAAGGACAGACTCATAGGAGCCTTGGCTGCGAAAAGAAGAACGACCGGGAAATGGAGGCTCTGTGTGAGCCCACAGGGTGCCCCTGAGCTGGGGCTCTCCCAGATGAGGGCAAACTTATGGGGTGGGAGCATCAGCGCCAGCGTCGAGGCGGCCGTTTGGATGGAGGTGGACGGATCCTGGCGCCCCGGCGATGCCTGGGGCACGATCTCTTTCTGATCGGCCTGGCAGTGGTGCCGTGCTGGCTGATCTGCAGCAGCGGAGGTGGATCCGCCTCCATCATGTCATCCTCCGGAGGCAGATCCACCTCCATTGGCTCTGTGTCACTGCCAGGAGGGTCCACCTCCATGGGCTCGATGTCGTTGCCCATCGGCCGCCTCTTCTTAAAGGGCGGTTGCTCCATCTCAGATAGGAGAAGCTTTCTGACAGGCAAGCGTCACTCGCTCTCTCCTCTCAGGGGTTCTGAGTGTCCCATGGAAACCAAAACATGGCATTTGGGAGATGGTTGCAAGAATGTGCCAAGAGAGTTGAGGGGTGGGAGGGAGGGGCAGTGCTGGGGGTCCTCAACCACCCTGCAGCTGCCTGGCACGTACCAAGAAGGTCAGGGCAGGGGATTCTTGAGCACCCTGAAGCTGCCTTCAGGGATGGAGTTGTCCTGGTACCAGGCAGTAGCAGAGAGGGGACAAAGCATACTGACACCTCACAGGCAACCAAGGGAGATGCAGTCATTAAAAACCGTTGAGTTTCAAGGGTTGTACCAGCTGTCCTTTCCCATCCCTCACGAATGCCTCTGAGTGTGAGAAGGTGGCATCTCTTCTAATGTGATCCCAAAGGAGAGAGATAGGGAGAAGAGGGCCCACTGTGCTCTGGGCAGTCACAATGGGACTACAGGCGAGTGCACTGGAAGGGCTGTGAGGTCCTTGCGACCTTCCACCCCGAGGAAAAGAAGAGCAACTAGGGTTTGCTGTCCTCAGCCTGTTCTCTCCTTGTTTAAGGTGAAGTCAGGCCCTCCATGGCAGCACAAAGTACAGCTGGGTGTCAGTCATGGCTCTAGATAAGCAGCTTGGATCTCTGCAATCTCTGGAATAGGGGTATTGAAAAGACAGCTTTGGGGCAGGGGATACTGTGTGTCAGTGGCTGTTCCCTATTAGTTGACCCTAGTGTACCTCAAACAGCATGTGTTCAGACCCTACCATCAGGTGAAGAGGAAAGGGCAGTGTTTGTTTCCTCTGCAGTGAATAAATTAACTAGTAAGCTGCCCGTGGGCTGACACTCTCAGTCCCCTCTCAGCTCATTCGTAGCTTTTTTGCCTTTGGCTCATGGCTTTTTGTGAAGGCCTCTGGTGCAGATGGCACATTTAGAGGACTGATTGTTGGTGCTGTGTGTTTGATTCAGTCAAACTCGGTTGAGCCTGGATAACCTGGGGAGGACACAGACCTCCCTTCCATTGAACCAGACACTGGTGCATTAGTTTCTTAAAAACAAGTCAAATATCCCACTAGTTTTATGATTTTGTTTCTCTCTGCTTTTGTTTTAATAAGAAAATATAAAAAAATAAGTTTTATGATTTACACATGACTTGGACGTTAACTACATTGTGTATTTTATGTGCACACCAAGACAATTTCTCTTCACTCATTGTGGCCCCACGCGGACTACATGGAAGAAGATAGTGAGAGATCAGCCTGAAGGACTCATGCTGATCAGTCAGCTGAGCAGCAGGAGTGAACAAAAAGCTACAAGTAGGGAGAAGGAAGTGGGGACATGTCCTGTCCAGAACCAAATTTGCCTTGTGAACCCATCTGTTTCGTCACCTAAAAAGACCCATGAATGACTCATTCATGATGCTGAGACAAAGCCCCTTGTTCCTCCTTTCCCCTTTCTCCTTCAATCTCTTTTTTTGCTGCTCTGATTGCCCTTAAGGACATGGGAGCCAATCTTCTTTCCTATTCTTTACTCTTTTAGATACAGACCTACATAAAACAGACAGAATGACAGAGGCCTCCCTGTGCCTCACTCAGCGTTGATCTGAACATTTAGGTTTTCAATTCAGACTTTCTTTTCTAAAACAAACGAACAAACAAAAAGAAAACGAGGACAAAAACTCCCTCTCAAAAACCAGCACCAAACTTACTTGCATAGCGACCCAGCGATTGGAGCAAAGACTCAATTCACAAATACCCTGAACAGGAAAAGCAAGCAAAGAAACAAACAAAACCAAACACAATAAATTATGCAATTGCAATGAATAATTCATAATAAAATCTAAATGGCATCAGGGGTCACTCTGGACTAAATTCTACATTGCTAACAAGAGGTTATTTCGGAAATCACTGAGATTAAAAAATAAAAATGAAAATAAAAAGTAGAGCACGTTGCAAAGCTAGTCCTCCCTCAAATAACACAGATTCCCTTTCTTCGTAGCTAGAAAATTTCCCTTTGGTGTACGCTAGATGGCAGGGTTGGACTGAGCAGAGGAGCACATCCTCTCCAAGCATACATTCCGTGCACTGGGCTGGCTGCCACTAACACAACCAGTTTCCCTTAGGAGTAGTTTTCATGACGTGCCCAACATTTCCAAGGAGCAGCCTGCACAAACATCCTTTCTCCCTCTCTTTAAAGTACTTTCTTAGACTTAGAGCAGGAAGCTTTGGAAGAGGGAAGGGACATCGTGAGACATCTTTCCAATGCAAATCACAATCTGCCACAATCTGCCTCCACCTGCCTTAGCTCCAGAAAAAATGAAACATAAAACCCCTTTATGCCAGTCAGGTGAATATACTGACTTTCTAAGAGGGGACTCCATTACAGAGCAACACAGCACAGCGTGGGTTCGGTTGAAGAAGAATGTGAGCAAAGAAGAATCTGATCAGAACAGGATTAAGTTTTTAGCAGCCAAGAATAGTGAGACCTCAGGTAAATCAGTTCATTTCCCTTAACTACCCAGCAGTAAAATCAAGATTGTGACTTCTCTCTGCTTCATGACAAAGGAGAGAGTGTGAGTCAGGAGAGTAAGGACAAAATCCAATCCCATTTAAGATGTTGATGGCACAGGACTGTGTTAGCTGGTAAACTGTCCTGAAGCAAAGGAAACAACACAGACAGAAAATGAGTTTGGAAGAATAGTATAATTTTGAGTTTCAGTACAGCCTGCTTATGTAAAACATTGCGGGTACTTTACAGCAAAATATAATTCTCAGGAAATTCCTAGAGTTATATTCCCATTTCATAAACAGATGGCTTTGAAGCGCATTCCTCTCTGCATTTAGTTCAGGCAGTAATCCAGCCCGGCTGCTAGGGTCATGAGTTCTGATGGTGCTTAAGGTCAACGCCACAAGTATCAAGCAGACAAAAATAAGTGACACGGGGACATCAGAGCGCCTGGTCAGCTGTCTGCTGTGTTTGTGGACATTTCTAGGAAAATGCTGTGAAAAGGTGCCACACAGGGCAAGTACACCTGGAATTGCAGTGATCTCTAACAGACAGGAGAGGATGCCCCAGATCTGTTCATGCAACAACCAGCTGTGTTGTACTGTACTGTACTCTCATACAGCAGTGTTACTTGCATACACTGGTGCAGTTCTGATGTTGGACATTCTGATATATATATATATACCAGAATATGATTTCACAATGAATCGACTTTTAGGAAATGTGAATAATAGAATTAGTCGATGCAGCCGTAGATACAACATAGATCAGTGCAGTTTTTACAGGAGAAACCCTGCCTCACACACCTTTTGAGAGTTCTCTGGAGGAAGCCATAGGGATTTCCAGAAGACACGTTGAGAAGGTCCTGCTGTCACAGCTACTGGTCTGACACCGGCTGGGAGAAGATCTTAACTTATGAACTTAACATGGATAAATAACTGGTTAACAGTGGGAGTTATGGGGAAGGCATAAAATGGTCAGCCTTCACAGTCGGGGAGAATTAAACTCTCTGCTGTTCACTGTGCTTATCCAGAAGATGTGGTTTGGAAAAGGTGCTGGTAGGAGATGAAGACAAGCAGGGCAGAGAAATAAGGAAAGTAAAGTAAAAAAGAAAAAAAGAAAAGGAGAAGAAGAAGAAAAGAAGAGGAAGCTTACTTCAGTGTAATTGGCAGAATGTCTGGTATACCTGCATAGTGAGTATCATGTGCAGTTCAGGTCTTCTCAAATAGAGATTAAAAAAAGATATAGAGAGGATCAGCAAGGAAGATAAAAAGTAGAATAAGTAGTTTCCCTGTAAGGACAGTAGAAACAGAACAGACTTCATCAGCTGGGAGAGCTGATATAAATCACCAGGGGCATGAAGAAGAAAGGCAGTTTTTTGCCACTGTTTCTCACAGCATAAAATGTAGGAATGAGAGCAAATCCTTCACAGAGTGAAGAATCTCAGGTCCGTGGGATACAGTGCACCACAAGAACACATGGGATCTCATTGAGATAAATTAACGCCACAGAACTAATAAACATACAGCTGAGGTCACACGAGGCACAATTTTAATGTCCTGCTATGTCTTCTTTTCCCTAGTGAGTGAAACAATTTATATTCCAACCTCTTACCTTCATTCTCCTGAGCACCTACCACACTATGGTAAGGGAACAAATTCAATTTGGCAAGGAAAATCTTTCTTAAGCTGCCTGAAATGGGAGTTGTACTATCTGTGCTAGGCAGTAAGTCACAGTGAGAACATTATAACAAGCTCAACAATCTAAAAAAGCATTGGCTTCCTTAATTTGACAGGAAAGAGTGGTATACAATTGCATTTTAAGGTAACAGTCCAATATTTTATCACTAGGTGAGTGTACACTTCAAAAATAAGAAGGCTATTGAGAACATTTCTAGGAAAATGTTCATTATATTTAGTTAAATCCCACACTTGCTTTTATCTAGGATTAACAGCTGCTGTACAATGCAGTATGGCCCTGCAGTGGTTGCACAGCATCCTTCACCAGCCCGTGAGGAGCTTCATTCCGGATGGATGCCTCTTCAGCTCTTCTGCTATTTCCTAGTCCAGCTCTGAGAAATGTTCTGGATCTTTTTCATCCTTCCCCTTTGGTCAAGGAGTTTATACCTCACAGGATGTTCCTCTGATTTCTTGTGGAAGGCAGGAAAATAGGATCCTGAGCTGTGGGTGGGCCTGTTGAGGTGACACAGCTGCGGTTTGATGGCTGTCAGTGACAAAGCAAGAACAACAGTGGTTACTGTGCTTAGCATTTACTCACTGGTGGGCTTGAAATTAATTCTGCTCAGCACTGACTGTCTGCATAACAGAGGATTTCTGCCTTGGCTGTCAATACATTCTTGGGTTAATGGATAGATACAAAGGGTTAGGAAAAGGTTCTGGAATGCAAAAAGATGTGAAGTATGTGTTAGAAATACAGATGTAAGACTTCAGAATGAACAACAGACATCTTCAACATTGAAATCTGGGCCATTAAGCATTTCAGAATACCTGATCTTGAAATCATGTCCTTATTCAGACCTCCCGGAGTCCCAGACCAATACAGGTGAATCCCAAGGAAATGTTCTCAGGGTTAAAAAACAACAGTTTAGGCAGAAGATGAAAGTTCCTAAAAATCTGAATGAGGAAGCAAGCTTTCTTTTTACCCGCCTTCACGTAGATAGCAAAACACTTCACTGTTTTCAAAATACAATTCATTGAACAAGATGATTTTGAGGCAATAAATCTGGACAGAGACCGTTTTTCCCCAGAGTTCAAGAACAGGTGGATCTGAGGCCTTGTATGATTTTTGAGAGAACTTTGTGGAAGTCACACATCTCCCATCTGGATCTGATGTTTCTCAGCTTTTTGACCACATCTGTTCGAATTCATACTTTGCTTCCTTACGTCTTACACAGGGAAAATAAAAAATAAAAAACAAACATGGCTACAATCAAAATGTATTTGTCTTTTGTTTACTTACTACCTGCAAAATAACCAAGTAACCAGACAGTAGTTGGTCTGATAAGCACTTCAAAAAAGTCATTGCTCAGCGTGAATCCTAAGGAGTGAAAGAAGGCTCCCCTGTGTGAGCTAGGTAACAGCAGATACTAACACACATCTCAGCCCCATCTTGTCCTCAAAGTGAGTAACTGTACTCCAAAATGTCTTGGGAAGCAAAAAAACTATGCACTTCATAAACTCTAGAAATACGTATTTCTATTATTTCTATTTTCTTCATATTTCTGTTATTATAATTTCTGCATAGTCATGTTCTTTCATGTCCTCAACTAGACTAGACTGACATCCATTAATATTCAAATCATCCATTGGGTGAGTTACTGTTCTTTGAGGCACATTCACTTTCCAGATTCATTTCATTTTCTTAAGTCAGCATGGATTCAGCCAAACTGCTATTGGATTTTCCATTGCTCAGCATGGGAGAACGTTTACTGGAGTTGTTGTCAGCAGAAATGACTTGGCTAATAAACACAAGGGATTTATCCAGGACACTGACAGTGCCATTTGTCATATTTGTACAGGAGCTGATAAGGGGAGCTCACACCATTGGATTTCTTTTGGCTTTATTGACTCAAGGTAGACGATACTGAGGAGAAGACACTCTCTTTCGACTCTGGAGCTCATTTCCCTGGTCTCTCACTGACTTTTCATGTGATCTGAGCCTATTTTATTCATTCTACTTTCTCCATTTTAAAAAAGGAATAAAAATAAAAAAACTAATAGAATTTTTGTGAGTCTCAATAGTTTATGGATCTCATGAAATAGAAGAAAAGAAGTTATCTGAACAGTGCCAGTGTAGACTAGAATAGTTACACAAGCAGCAACACATATATAGAGCTTATTTCAGTGATGTTCAGACACTGATTAAGCATGGAAGCTAAGGGTGTTTTAACCCCACTTTACCCTGACCACCCAGCATAGCATCCATGCAAACCACGGATTTTGCTAGGCTGCCATCCACACTATATTTCCTCTTATCCCTTCTTTGACGTAGTTTTCCTGTTTTTTCAGGAAAGTCAGGACTCCTCCTTGGTGCTTGATGAAAACACACGCCCTACATCATGCCTTGATTTGCTTAAGGTACAATAATCATCACAGATATTAAGGAACACAAAACCTGCTGCTTACTAGACAATTTCAAATGAAAAAGTTGTTTAATTCACTGTGTAGGCTGCTAAGAACATTCCACCCAACACCGGTCCTCAGGTTCTGCTTGCAACACCTCAGTTAAGGCTGCCATCCTTGTAGCACTCTGTGCCCTTCATGAGAGACTCACATATCTTTAGGTAATGTCTGTACTTTCAAACAAGCTGCAGAAGGGAAGATAGTGCTCTTTCTCTGCTTCCAAGTTGTTATCAAACCCTTGTATGTTGGATCTGATAGGTCTTAGGTTTAACTGCAAATTCTGAGTTAAAGTAGGGCAGGATTTGAGGACACCTACAAACACATTTATAACAGACCAATTAACAGGTGCCAGAGCAAAAAAAACCTTCACCTTGTACAAATGTTTATGGGAAAGAAAAAAAAGTTTATTTCCTCATCTGTCCCCTCCCATGCATAACACAAAAGCAGCCAGCTACAAACCACACAACATTAGATAGATTAATAGCTTGAGGCACTACACCAGAAGCTGCTCTTTTATACGAGCAGTGATGGATGCTCCTATGAGGAGCTGTAGCTAATACATGACAGTCTCATTTGGAAGTGAAGGCGCATATAGAGATGGGCAGGTGATTGAATTTGCCACAGTTAAAGCCATTCATCTATGAATCAGAAAAAAAAACAAAACAAACAAACAAACATCAAAAAAACACACAGGGGTACCAAAATACCCAAGTTCTGCCTTCTTAACTGAAGCTAAAACATGCCATCCACCCACTGGGTAAGACCAATTACTGAGCTCATCAAAAACTAATTGCTTGTAGGAGGGGCCCTTGAATTGATAGAGCAGCCAGTGCCAATACTTTCAGTGCCACAGAGAAGTTGAAGAGGACAAAACAGTTTACTAAAGAGTTTGCCCCACGATGGCTGAATGCAGTGAGCATTTCACATCTGAGCTTGCACCCAAGGGACTGCCATAGTACACAGGGATTATGTCAGAATTCCAGCTGGAATGCTCTTTGTTCCACTGAATCTCCTAGAAATTCAGTTTTTACATTGTACGGATCTGCAATGGTTTTGGCCTTGTTGCAGCTGGGAGGAAATTATGGTGAATGTGGGTTCCAAAACAGTCATCACCTTGAGTATTTCAAACTGTTAGAAGTTGTTGTAGCAACACTTTGCTATTACATAGTATTTCCACTCTGACCAGAAAATAAGATAAAGCAAAACACTGATATCACTTTCCTTTTCAAGCATTTTAAAGCAGATATAAACATTTCTACTCATTCACAAGGCACATCCCTTCAAAAAAGTCATTGAAATGCTCATTTCTTTAATGTCATCTCTACAGTCACTGAATGAATAAATCATTTTTACTCAGAACACTTGCTGGGAAATAGTTTGGTTCAGATAAAAACTAGGAACACAATCAGCTGTTGTTTCCAAATCGGATTTGAATGGTCACTGCTGGTAATTCGTGCTGGAGGGAAATGAAAGGCAGCAGGGAAGAAAGCATGAGAGTGGTAGGGAGAAAACCCTTAAGGGCTGCTCAGCTCCCACATCTGCCCCCAGCTCCCTACCACAAGCTCTCCACAACAACACAACACTTTTGCATGAAGGGAGGCCCAACCATGACACATGCCTCACTTCCTCGACAGCAGTGGCACTGGAGGAGGCTCTACAAGACATCATGTCCAGTTTAAGGATGGGGGTGAGGCACTGTTGCCTCTCTCAAGTACCCTTGTCTAACGAGGGGCTTTGTAGGGGAACTGGGGTAGAAAGTGTCTGGGACACAGCTTGGTGCAGACAGGCACTCCTCTCCAGACAGGCAAGCACTAAAAAGCCCAAGGCGGAGCATGGACAAGACAGGGACCTGTTTCATTGCCAAACCATCTGCAGCTGGTGGCCTGCAGGGACCTCCTGAAGACAGAACTTCTGCCACCTCCCCTCATGTCTCAGCCCCCTGGGCAGCTATGACAACTTTTACCTTCAACTACCCTGCAGGCAGGATGAAGAAAGTCGTAGGAGGAGGAATAGCAGGAAGTTGAAAGGCTTTTTGACTCTTCAAGGAGATTTACTTATTTAGCTAAATAATTCACCAGTGAAGGGAGAGAATTACTTAATTGGGCATTTTTAATGGGAGATGATTCAGAAAAATCAGGTATCCTTGATGTTCCTTGTTCTCCATTCTGCTGTTAAATCCAAGGATTATGCTCAGGAGGGCTTCCTCTTTCTCCTTTTTACCTTCTTTGTCAACAAAGCAGGCATTGTAATAACAGGAGAATCTGCAGGACAAAGGAATGAGAGAACTGTGACGCTATTTCCTTGGAGGCACTCAAATGCTCAAGAAATGTTCTAAACTTGGTGAGAATTAGTCTCCTGGGAACGTTAAGAAAATCTGCTTGCTGTTTTCTCTAATGGGACACCTCAGGGAGAGAGTCTAAAGACACCTATCTCTTGTGGAGTCACTATGGAAATTGATGGATGTCGATGTAGTCTACCTGGACTTGGCTGCCCCCTACAACATCCTCATGGAGAAGCTGGCTGTCATGGTTTGGATGGGCACACATCTGCTGGGTGAAACACTGACTGGATGGCCGGGCTGTACTGACGGTCAGTTAAATATGAGCCAGCAGTGTGCCCAGGTGGCCAAGAAGGCCAAAGGCATCCTGGCTTGTATCAGAAATGGTGAGCAGGACCAGGGAAGTCATCCTGCCCTGTATTCAGCACTGGTGAGGCCTCACTTCTAGTGCTGTGTTCAGTTTTGGGTGCCTCAGTGCAGAAAGGACATGGAGGTGCTGGAGCAGGTCCAAAGAAGGGCAGCAAGGCTGGAGAACATGGCCTGTGAGGAGAGACTGAAGGAACTGGGGCTGTTTAGTCTGGGGAAAAGGAGGCTGAGGGGAGACCTTACTGCTCTCTTCAAATACCTGAAAGGTGCTGGCAGTAAGAGCAGGGTCAGTCTTTTCTCACTGGTGACAGGATGAGGGGAAACAGCCCCAAGTTGCACCAGGGTAAGTTTATGTTGGATATCAGGAGAAACTTCCTTACAGAAAGGGTTGTTAATCACTGGAATAGGCTCCCCAGGGAGGTGATTGAGTCACCATCCCTGGAGGCGTTTAAAACCATTTGGATGTGGTGCTCAGGGACATGATTTAGTGGTGGGTTGTGAGGGCTCAGGTAGTATGGTTAGGTTAGGGTTGGACTTGATCTTGAGGGTCTTTTCCAAACTGAGCAACTCTATGATTCTATGAAATAGCTGAGGGTTTAATAACTAAGGATGAGAGTCTTCTGTCCAGATATGGTTTTGAATCTACTGAACACATATTGTGCTTTCCCCCAAGCCCAGCAATCTCCTACATTACCATTAAGCCTTATGTGACAACCTGAATTGTGCAAGTTCCTGTCTCATAATGCAGCACAAGATCCAACTTTAAAGAATATGAAGACGTGTTTCAGCTTGTAGCAAACGGGTTGGTGGCTATCACCTGCTGTATTAGTTTTCTTTGTACTCAGAAGAGAAGCACATGGGGAAGGAACCCTACCCCCAACGACAACGTCAGACTTTTCTTCTCTTTATAATGTTCCAGTGAATAAAACTAGCCTTTAATGGGGTCCTGCACTCTTATCTTCATACTCTGAATTTTCTGTAATTTATCAGTTTTCTGCAGCTCTGTAGCCAAATAAGTGAATCAAAAATTCAAATGAAATAAAGAATTCTTACTTCTCAGCTTTCCCACTTGTCCTGTATCAAATATACATATATCTATATATACATATACAGATATGTAAAACATACATATATGTATAAAATTGGCAGTTCTGGAGGGAGCGTGAAATCTGTAAAAGGAAGGGAGAAAAAGTTGACCTTCACATACCGTTCTGCTGCTTGGGATGCATCACAGAAGAGTAGAAGTACAGCCTGTGGGTCTGAGAGACTTCTAGTAAGACAGGAAGAGAGGATAGCCAGAAATTTCTCTGGTTCCAAGAACACTGGCTGCTGCTGGGAGCCCTGGCAGGCCTCCCATACACAGCTGCTTAACCTCATAAACCTTGCCCAGCTGTGCAACTTCTTGGGGTTGGTAATTGGAGATTGAAAAGTCGGTGATGGGTACGAGCAACCAGCTGGCTGGGAAAGAGGTAAAAGGCTCATGTGCCTGCATGGCCTCTTCTTGTCAGCTTCACTTCCTCAGGAGTGACTAAATCCCACAAAACAGAGTTTCTCTTTCTTTCTCAAGATACTGCATGAGATTCACAGAAAGAACAGTGAGACAGTAACATTTTCTCAAATAGAAAATAGTGTGTGTGTGTGTGTGTGTGTAGTTACAGCACACTATTTCTTAACTACACATTAATTAGTGCCTGCCTCCAGCAAAAGCAACCCGCCTGAAATGTCATCATATAGGGCATGTAAACAAAAGGCTGTAAACAAAATGCATCACTGGGCTATATAAATAGAAAATAGGGCACTGTTATCTGCTTCTCGTCACTTCTTCTGAATAGCTGCATAGGAAGGGCTGTTTTGCTTACTGTATCAGAGTAAATAATTTGTGCTGTAAGCCACAGTAACAGGACACGTGCAGGAAGGTGCCAGTGTTCAGCAGCCAAACAGAGAAAACCCTGAGTTCCTGATTAATGCGTGCATGTACACTAAGGTGTACATCTTTAACATCTTTAACAAAGAGAGAATCAAAACACAGGTCCTAATTTCCCTACGTGCCAGCCTGAAGGGACCTTTACATCTTTACCAGATGAGATTGTCACAATGAGTGCTGCAAGAGAGGCAGAACCAACACGAAGTGTCCTTCAGCAAAAAGGGATGTTACTGAGTTGACTTCTCCCTTCTCATAAAGCATCTTCCCTACTGGCTTTCTAATCTGGACAGTTCACAGATCCCTCGATCAAATAAATTGGGGCACACAAGAACCACTGGAGCAAGGTCACCCAGCAATTCAGCAGTAAAGAAGGGACTGTACCTGGTAGCTTGTGGCAAACCCTCCCTTCTGTACTATATGCTATACCTACCTATTCCTTTGGTGGTCTGAAGGATGAGAAGTATTACACATAAAAGGGAACCCAGGATTTGTTGTTTGCAAGTATCCATTAAAGCACTGATTGATTGAAAGTGACACAGCATTGGAAAAATGGATGAAATAATGATGCGTAAACACTGCTTGTTAAAAATGAAGAAGGGCCCTATGCCAAAACATACAAAAAGTGTGCTTGTTTTGAAATTAGACCTCTTTACATTAGCTGGAAGTTATGGCTGGAGTGTGACAAGAATGTTTGATTCCACATTTTTTCCTTTGACAAAACATGGCGTTTTCTTCTTTGGGAAAAGAAAAATCTCCAAAGAACAAGACCTCTAAATACCACCTGCAAGAACATTCTGGGAGAAAACATCCAAAGTAGTAGCTGCCCAATGGATATAAGTACAAGAATTTAACCACAGGCAATACACAGAGCTCACACTTATTGCCACTGTCAGTGGTGAGGTGCTGTCAAGGAGAAGAGGATGCGTTTGTGGTATTTACTGACTGCACTTTCTTTCTAAAACTGCCTGGGGCTGCCTGGGAGTTCCTGTGGCACCATTGTGCCCAGAGGTTTAAATGTTAGATTCCATAATCATCTTTTGTTTTCTAACAGGAGAGCACTGCACAGAGCACACTGTGCCACTAAGAAGAAAACACTGTTTTGAAAACGCTGACACTTCTGCCCTCTCATTTCCTCAGGGGCACCCAGGCAGTGGCTGCAGCTCTGTCTGGCCAAACAGCCTGCCAAGGTGGTGGCTGCAGAAAGGCGTCGCGTCAGGAGCATCTTGGAGAGCCACTAAAGCACAGCAATGCAGTAGGGCACGTTGGTGTCGCTGTATGGAGCCACGCCATACCTCACCTGCTGGCACAGCAGCCACTGACAAGAACAGCGTCAGCAAAACTTTTTACGGCGCTTTCCTGAGATTCTTTCTTGGTGATTTCTTGTTGACTTCCTACTGTTTTACCCTTTCTTTCAATGACTGTGAATTACGCATGCTTGAATTCCCTTGTGTAATGCCCATGAGAAGACGTACCTTGACAATTTGTCAAAACTAAGCTATTATTTTATATAAGTGCTCTGTATTCCTCTCCTTTCATTCTGATGCTTTTGTCAAACAAAGCTGAAGGGAATAAGAAAATGACTATCGTGGTGAAATATCAACAGCAGCATATCGAAGATGAGAAGGACAAAAAAAACCCCACACTTGGGTAGACAAAGCAGCTTCGCTTTTTCCCATCAGGATCCACAAGAAAGGCCCAGGTTAATTTCCTGATGGAATTAAGACTGTCTGTGGAGCCTGCTCTGCGAGCCACAAAACAGAACCACAGAATGGCCAGGGTTGGAAGGGACCTCATGAATCCCCAACCCCCTGCCACATGCAGGGCCACCAACCTCCCCATTTAATACCAGCCCAGGCTGCCCTGGGCCCCATCCAACCTGGCCTTGAACACCTCCAGGGATGGACGGGGCATCCACAGCCTCTCTGGGCAGCTGTTCCAGCACCTCACAACTCTCACAGTAAAGAAGAAACATAAGATACTTGTTTAAAACCAAATGAAATGTGGTGAAGAACTTTAAAAACAACAGTTCAGTTGTTGAACCCAGTGAACAGATATAACTTTTTTCATGTCATACACAGCAGTCACCAGTTTATGCCCATCTCCCCAGCAGCAGAGACCACGAGTGCTTTCTTCCAGAACAGGATAGAGAGGTGGTACTGACTGACCTGGCAGTGTGAGGCGGTTTGCTGAGGGACCGGAGCCCAGTGAGACTCCCAAAAGTCGTGCTGGACCTTGAAAGAGAAAGAGTGGTTTCAGCAGAGGTGAATGAATGGTAATAATCCTGCTAGCCACAGAAATGCCTTTTTTGTAGTGCTGCTACACTGCCAGGTGTTTGGTATCCTCTTTCTGCCATTCTTTTCAGTGTGTTTTATGCTGGGATAACTTCCCCGTGAGACATGGCAAACTGCCTCACTCCGAGAGACCTTTCCATCAAGAGAAATGAACATGAAACACCTTTTCTTCTGTTTATCACTTACCGACTTTGGGCGGTCATCCTGGCAGTTTCACAGCAATCGTGAGTTTCCAAACCTTTGGCTCCACAGACCAGCACCACATCTCAGAGAGCTTTCTCTTCAGCTGTCTCCATGCCCTCATAAAACTGGCACAGACCCGTGTTATTGTCCAGGGTGGGTCTGAGGACAGTAACACAGCACTTACCTTGCTCTGTGGTGGTTCAGCAAACAGCTGACCTCGCTTTGGGAAGCACGGGTTGGCAGTGGCTCAGGACATTTCTACCACTGGCTATACACAGCAGGGAAGAGACTCCGGTACTGCATGTGCAAGAGGAGTTAAGTCATCCAGGTCATTAGATGCCATTTCCAAGCAACGTTTTCTCCTCTCATGCTATGTGACAGGCTGGATTTTTGATTCAAAGACCAGTCAACAACATAAAAACCCCCAATATCTTTCAGAAATACATTCACCTCTACTTGTGAGATTGAATGTAAATCAGGAATCAGATTAAGCCAGTAAGAAGGCATAATATGAACAGGACAGGGATGACCACACTGAATGTTCCTCAGAAAATCAATACAGCAGTGAACCTCTCAGAGAGGCAAGGAACGAATTAAAGCTTGAATTTCAATAAAAAAGGAATGCATGAAGCCTTTCAGGGTTGTATTGAATGTCTGTGAACTGTACAACTTCCTCGGAGAGAATGGCTTAGTTCTCCCACTGTTTTACCACGATTTTTTCCTTTTTTTAAGCAGAAAATCAAATAGAAAAACAGCAGTGGTATGGGAAAATTCTAGTTCACAGCTGCCTCCTAAGTCTACCTGCGGCCTAAGCCAATTTCACCCCTGGCATAAGAATACTTTGTAGGAGGTGGTACGTAGAGATGCAGTTGAAATGTTGTGAAAGGAAGCTGGTAAGCAACACGGAGCACAGGATACCTGTGGGACATACACACATGCTCCAAGTGGCACGGGGAAAAAAATCACAGTGGGTGTGAGCACCGTGTGTTGCTGTTGACTGACCTGCTCTTATGAGCTGTGATTCCAACCTCCTCGTGAGAGATCCGAAGACTTGGGGTATCTTTGTGCTCAAACACCAGCAGAGCCAATGCAATGCCTCGACAGGCTCTAATACTCTACATGTGAAATTGCCATCTTCACCTGCAATTAATTTTGTGAGGCAGCTATGTGTATTATTGGATAATGGGTTTTCCCCCTGTTTAAATGATGAAACACAGACAATCAAAGACGGCAATAGCATTTGCTGTCACTTTATAAACATGTTTCAGATTTAAAGAAAAAATGCCCCATCTTTAAAAGCTGGATTCGGGGAAGGTGAGAAATCTAAATGAGAACGTAACCCTGGCTGAGGTACACTATTAGGTCTCAGAATATAAAGTAGCATCTCGTTTTGGAACCAGCTCCAACAGTCTCATAACTGTAGTGGGACTGAGTGCACCTCTGACTTCAGGAACACATCTTGTGTTTACATGCAGACATTGGCAGCACGAGGGGGAAGGCCAGCATCAGGATTCGTGACAGCCAGAGATCATTGCCACCCGAAGAAAGGGAGAACAGTGAGGCTGACATGTGGTCTCCAAACAGGCTGAGATTCACCTCAGAGTCCCCGAATAAGCTATGTGCATTCTCTTGGGGATGGTTTTAGAAATGAGGTAATGCCACTGACTCCTTCTGATCACAGGGGGTTTTACTGAGTAGTGGATGCTGACCAAGCCATATGTTCCTACCATGCTTAAAAGCAAGTTGATTATTACTATTAATTAAACTATTAATTATTACTACTTATGGGCAGCGGGAGGCTGCAAAAGCAAACGAAAAGTGTCATGCCTGGACCAGATGTAGAAAGCACCAGTACAAAATGAACCCTTCTGCAATTTTAATTCAAATGGAGTGGAGACCTCGTCGTTTTTATTTGGTAATAGGATGAATATACATGGACTCTGTTACAGAAAACCTGGAATGTTGAAAAATGCTCTGTACATTTAAGAGACCACAAGCCTCTTCTTTCAAATATGGAACTAAAAATAAATACATATTGTTTAAAATTATTCTCAGAACAGTTGAGAATACTTGCATTACATGGCATGATTCATTTCAGTTTTGCATTTTTTTCCCCATGAGTCTTATCAAACCAAATGTGTTTTTTTTTCCATCACCCTACCCACCCAATCCCAGGAGCAAATGTGTTGAGTTTTGCTGTTGGCATGGATTTTAATTTGATTTCCACACCCTGGTGCAAAATAGCGTAACAACCTGCCTCTCTTCCTTGGAAAAGGTTGGAGAACAGGTGTATATTGGTTATGATAGTTTAGTTCAAAAAGGACACCTCCGTGATCAGTTCTGCTAATATAAACATACTCTAAAGTTTATGTTCAAGCTTCATACATAGAATTCCCTGCAGAATGCCAGCTGAGCTAAAGTTGTTTTGCAAGACCAAGATCCTTGAATTTGATGAATTTCCCCTTAACCCTCCTACCAATAAGTTTGATGTTTCTTAACTCCTTTTAGGACCTGCCACTGAAGTGTTAACCACAGAGCAGGGAAATCTGCATGGTAGATAAGCCCTCAAATTCATCCCTCCTCCCTGCTGAAGACAGTTGGTGCTGAAGATGCCTTTGATGGAGGTGCCTGCCATTCATTTGCCCACAGAAAGGTAGCATCACAGTAACAACGAGAGCTGTACTGTCTTTTTTAAACACGTCGTGGTGGAAGCAGCTCCTACCACAGCACAGGAAGAAAGCACTACCCTGGTGCAGAACCACCCTGCATTTAACGAGTCCTTAGATATCTTGATCATTTACTCTTTGGCCCCAGATGCTGCAGAGGGACCAGTGAGACTTTGCATGCAACTTCCTTTGATTTCAGTGCAACTAAAAGAATGATCAGGCCTAGGTGCTATTTTGCTCAAAGCTGATGTTGCAAATGCAATGGCTTTTGTCAATCAGGGAAGAAGGGGAAAGAGAAAAGGGGAGGAAAATATTCTTGTGAGAATCTGGGCCTATAGACAACCAGAAGTTCTGGCAAAACCAGAACCCTACAATAAAAATAGCAGATATTTTAAAAAATTGCATATAAAATTGTATAAAAATATCATCCAAGCGAGAGGAAGAGGAAAAGGAAAAGGCTCACTCTGTCATTCTACTGCTAGGCTTTATCCTTAGAAAACCTCAATGGCCATAAGTAGTTTTGTCTGCTAAATACACTCCTACGACCACCAGCAGAGACAATGGTTTATGTACATTCCTCCTACCACTGGATAGCTTTAAACCTGGGTTGAGATGAGTACACAGCAGTGACACATATGTATTAGGGAGAAAACAAAAGAAGACAATGCTAGGAGAGTGCTGTGAGGTTTCTGAGTGCTGTTGTGCACTTAGGCATTAGAGTCAATCCACTAAAACTGAGCTCTGGGTAGGGAATCCATGATGGCTACAGGTCCTGAGCCAGCTGCTCTGAGAGCAGCTCCATTTGCTTCTATATTGTATTCAGGTTGCCAGAGAAGAGAGAGCTGCTGCTGTGAAGGAGGCACAGAGGACTGATAATGTGTGCTGCAGTGCTGCCTGGGCACAGGTGAGAACTTTCCATGATTGTTCTGGGTGAAAAACAGACACTAGGACAAAGAGACGGCAGGCTCAGCAAATGGAGGTGCATGGCCTGCATTCTTTTCTAACAGAAAATGGCAGCATCAGCATCGGTTCTACTTTTATGATAGCAAACAGGGAGAGGGCTGGCTGGAATGGCAAAGCCCCTGGGCCTATGGAAGCAAAGTGAGCACTGCATTAGGATGCACACCTGCAGTCAAACCAAGAATGGGACACACCTGCTGTTGCCACAGGGCAGAGCTCTGCACCTGCTTTGGAGGGAGCAGACTTTGCACCCTGAAATACAAAGCATTTTCCCCTCCCTTCTACTCACAAGATGCAGCTGGCAGTTTGCACAGTCTGTGTTGTCAGGGCTCACTCTTGTCATCAGCAAGGGAGGCCCCATTTCAGAGTGCTTACACTCAAACATCGCCTCTGAAACAGAGCAGCACTGGTCCAGCACATGCACAGCTCTGTTCTTTTTAATCACTGGGTGGGGTGGTGGATCAAAAGAGTGACAGAGAACACTTGATTATGCTGTCATTTGCTGAGCATCGCTGGCAAACATCCAATATGTATCATCAGAGGAGGATGAGCTCCATTATTATGAAATAAACTGGGAGGAGAAAGGAGCCGATACGGAATTATTTCAGACCATCTCACGAATTTCTAAAGATGGGCTACTTAATTGTAGATGAGGCTTCAAAAGTATTGTCCTTGTCAGCTTCCATCATTTCTGATTGGAATGGATTACTATGCTTTTTAATTTAAAACCAGACCCGCTGCAGAATTCACAAGGACTGACAATGGAAGTGCTTGTTGTTGCCTTCCAAAGCAGCTTTTCACACAGCGCTGCATCCTACATAGCCTGAAAGCATTTTGCTTCCAGACTGATCTTGTAAGCCTTTGTATGTACCTATGCAATTGGCATATTCAAATGGCAGTTTGTAAAAGCACAACGCTCTACCATTTTTCTCTGCCATAACCAACCACGTCTTGGGAAATTTCCCTCTGATCAGAAAATTTATGTTTGAAAAAAGCAACACTGAGAAAAAAGGAATTTTCTTCTCTCATTTACCCATCAGGAACCAAGCTCCCAAAATCCAGATTCGTTCTGCTGCTAAACCTTCTACTGCATTGATACGTGGGGAGTAAATCTAACAGCTGAGGCTATACAAAGGGGCTGCACTTTCAGATAAGCATCAGCCTGCTTAGACTGACTACTGGGAAATACATTTAAAACAGCAAAATTTCCTCTTCATCTGCCACCTATTTTGCCACCTACAACAACAACAACAAAAGGTTTCTGGCATTGATCTCCTTTCTCTAACATGGAAAACAATGTTAATATACAACATCTTGATGAGGAAACACAAACATCTGACCATGTAACTTGGAAAAGAAAGGCTGTGCTGTTAGTAAGGAAAGCTTTGTCATTAGAAAAGGTAAAAAAAAGAACCTTTCATGTGTAAACACTTTTTGCATGCTCTCACACAAACAAATAATTCAAATCATCAAATAAGTGCAGCTCAGAGAACTGCCACCCTTCATTCTTTGAGCCATTTAAATAATGAACAGGGTAATAACCATAATTTTTTTTCACTTTTTTTTTTAAATTATGGAGTGCCCAGGAGTTCAAGCACTTCTACATCAGCAGGAGCCAAAGGTCTGCTAACTCCCTGAATACCAGCTCCAGATAAAGTAGAGAACACTGACAGGTTTACCTGCAACCATGTCCCTGCCTGTCTCTAGAGGGCGTCTGGATTCACCCTGTGGCATCAGACCACGGGCTCTGGGATGTAAGGGATGCCTGGTGCTCCTCCAGCAGAGCTCTCTGAGACCAGCAGATCCCTCTGTGCGTGCCTGAGGGGCCTCCCGAAGAACTCCTTATGATGTCAGCCTGCAGCCAGCAGCACGGGCCCTTCATTTGCAGTACTTCTGTCTTATTCCTTACTTGTGCACTCTGAGGCTGGAAAAAGAAGGCATCTAAAAACATAGTTCCTATACATCCAGGCAAAAATTAGGTAAGGATGCAACAACAGAAATCCCTTGCTTTTTATAGAGAGAGACCATGCCACTAGCTGATAAAGACCTAATCCTTTTCCTCTTTTCTTTTTTCTTCCATGGAATAAAGTAAGAGAAAGCAATTCTGCTTTTTTTTTTTTTTTAATATTTATTATTTTTTTACACAATTGCACAGTGGCTGATCTCTAGTTGTACTGGGAGGTGTCTAATCATACGGCTCCTTGGCTCGCAGTGCACTGGCACAGTGCTGCAGAGTGTTCCAGGGAGGCAAGGAGTCTGGTACAGTAACATGGCAATGATCCGGGAAGGGAACTCCATGACACGTCCTTTCATCTGGCCTGGTTCCTTTGTAGGATCTCAATTCCCAGATTTCACTTCATACATTTCCAGACTAATAGAAAAGATCTCATGGGGAATTATTTTATTTTAAGTGACAATGAAAAAAATTCCAAAAAGTACTACTAATCCACAGTATCAAGTTCAGGTGACTTTAAAAGGGCAGAAAAATATCAGAGCTAGCTGTGACTGCCTGCCTGTGTTTTGCAAGGCATTTTCTGCACATCTGTGTGCTGAAATCACCGATTCTCTGACTATAGCATCTCTTATAGAGCAGTACCCTGTTCTGACCTGCAGTCCCAAGAGACAGCAAGCTAACTGCTTCTTTTATAGTTCTTACCAGTGGCCAATAATCCTGGCAACACAGGTAAAACCTTTTCCAGCCTGATCTCTCACCTTTGTGCAAGCGCATGAGAAGCAAGAACTGACCGGCTGTGAATTAAGCCATCTTGCTTTGCTGTCTGAAAGAAGTCAGTCCCAGAAAGAAAGAAAGCAAAAGCAGATGAAGAAAAATATTTACTTTTTATTATTATTATTATTCTACTGGGCACGATGTAAGTATCTTTAGTCACTGTACGTTAGGTAAAGATAACTTTAGAAGTATTAAAGTATACTAAACCATCCTGCACCAGTGACCAAGCTCTCGGGCAGGATATGTTCTCCTTGACTCCAGGAGGTCTGACTCAGCAGGGACTGAACCACTACTGTGGTGTTTCATTTGCAGTAGTGATATTTCATAGGCAATGTCCCTCCAAAGAGCCTGGTCAAGGCTGGAAGTCAGCCTGCCGCTCTGAGCTGGGGCTGAATGCTGATGGTGGAGGAAAGGGGAGGTGGAAAAGTGCTACGAGGTGATACAGCCTTTCCCTGACACACCTCCTTTTATCAGCACTCCTTTCTTCACAACATCTACCCCAGGATACACCCAGAGCTACTGCTGAAGCAGGACACTGTGTGCCCTCATATTTATTTTATTTAAAAGAGCTGGTACACTGATGCCAATGGTGAGACCCAGGAACTGCAAGAGTTACTTTCTCACATCTTTCTTCTGAAAATGTGATTTAAGTGCAACCTTTTCACGGCACGAACCTAATCTAACTCTCTGGCTTTCACCACATGGTGTCCCAAAAAAAGAACTCAAAATGTCCCTAGTCTCAATAACTAAAATCTCAAATACAAACACTCCTGAGTGAGAAGGTACTCACATTCAAATGCAGATTTAGGCTGAGCTAACTGCTGTGATGTTTGCTAGTTTTAGGTGAAGCTTGGCCCTTGTACGTACACAGCTTAAGCAGGAACAGAGAACCAAGCTCTAATATAGGCTGGTGGTGAAGTCCTGTGCTTCTGAATATGAAAAAGAAATGCCAAAGAACTGCCTTCCTAAGCCAGTGTTTACACGTTCTCTACGCAGCATAGAGCCATGACTGCCATCCGATTCCTTGTGAAATACATTTATGACTAACACAGCACAACCTTATCCTGAATCAAAAGGAGATAGGCAAAAACAACTGTATGTGTAAATACGTGTGCCTCGGTTTCCGAAAGACAGGTAAAATTGCTCACAGTTAAATGGATCCTTACTAAGATTCCAAGGCAGAAAAACACTTACAAACATTTGCTGTTTCTCATAAAAATATACCCTCCTGAATCGAAGCCTGAGTGAGGAGGTTTTTCAGCATTTCTTCCCTGAAATAGGCCAAAATGACGGCTACTGTCCGTGTGTCTGACTCTATTGGATGAGACAGCTTTATCCACCGACTGCAGGCATGTGTTTAGGACACACTTCTTCATTTTGTTTTTGTCTGTACTTCTCCAGCCACACTTTTCCTTCCTTTGGCCTGTCCATTCAGTCAGTGATGAAAGAAGTATCACACTGAGATGAAGGTAAGAATCGATCCATGTGATTCCCCGCTGCCCTTCTTCTCTTAGGCCTTCAGGACAGACAAAGTGGTTACTGGTAGCCAACGAGCAGATGTGGGAAACTGCTCATTATCTGTAATCCCAAGTTAAGTCAGGTACCTCAAACAGTACATCAGTACGTGCTCTCAGAGGCTGACAAAATTTGCCCCAAAGGAATATCACTTTCATTGATTCTTTCTCTCCTTTTACTAACTGCAAATGCACTATAAAATCAAGGGTTGAGTGAGTCTGCCTACTTCTGTTTCGAAACAAAAGCATTTTGCTATCGTTGCATTGTCCGTGATAAGCTCCAAATCCTAACAAATGGCAACTTGACTACAAATTCAACATTCTTACGCATACAATCTTCTACAGCGAGGGTAAAACGGACGTCAAGTTCTGTCTACCACCAATTGGAAAAATCTCTTGGGGAAAAAGAAAAACAATAAAAGGGAAATATTATCCAGTGAAGTATTATTACAATCTCATTTTCTTAGGTTCTTTTGCAACATCTTAATATTGTGATTTTGCAAGCTGAGGCGTAACAGCAAAGGGCAGTACCAGCTTTTGAAGATGACTCGTCTGTGTGCTCCACCTGTCCATAAAATTGAACCAATTGCATCAGAAAATCACCAGATTTTTTTTAAAACAAAACAACTTCCCAAAACAACAACAAATGCACACATACATGAACAAACAAAACTAGATCACACCCCAAAAACCAATGCCCCCACCCTAGAGCCCAGAGTCATTAGCTGTGAAATAGCCAGTGGGAGGAGGAGTGTTTTGGAAGTTGTTTAACGCCTTCCCCGGAAACTGGTCTTTGCAGAAGGAGCAGAACAGGAATGAAGAAGCTCGGCTAAAATGATGAAAGAAATGTGCAGTCTCTTTTTTTTTTTAGTATATTTTTACTCTTCTGTATCTGGAAAAAAAAAGAAAGAAAAAGAAAAGTGTCAAATGCTGCCTTTCTCCCCTTCATCCAAGGAATGGGTAATCTGGGGAAGAAAACGAAAGGTAACAGTTTAAACAGTCTCATTCACTCAAAGCAATGCAGTTTTCCTTAACTGCTGAAAAGGCCAAAATGTCTGGTGCAAAAAAAGCTACACTTCTTATTGATTTGACTGGAAATTCCATTCTGTTTTACACAAAGCAAAATCCATTGCTGTCTGGCTAATCCAGCAGAAATTAAACCTTTGGAACTACTGGAATCATGGAACAGAATTCAGCCTTCTTTGCCTTAGAGCTCTCCGATCACCCTTGTTCACTACCTATTTCAGTACTCTTTTGGTCATAAAAGTAACAATAACATACATATGGTTTGGACTGACAAAAAGAATGTGCTCCAAACACAAAGGTGCACTAGCTTTTAAAAAGCCCCTTTCTCTCAAACGGTCTGCAGTGAAAAGCAGAGCCTCACAGATGGATGCATATGTGAGAACTAACAAAGGATGTTCACATTACAGTCTGCCTGACTCCTCTGCAACTGAAAGCTAACTCAATACAGTAAGTGTAAAACCACATCACTGGTCAGATTATGATGGCCTGTGAATTTGGTTGTCACTTGTTGATCTCCAGAAGCCATTTGCCCAAGGTAGCAAGAAACAACATTGGTCTTTTTATTGCATTGTGGATAATAACAGTATCACCAACAGGAAATAATAAAGAACAAAAAAATTACAATACCTATTGGTGGAGCAAAGCCATATCTTTATTGAGAGTGACCAGCCCAAATAAGATCTAACAGGTTCATGAAGTCCAGGGACAAGGCCAAAAGCAGTAACAAGAAATGTTGTCAAAGCAGCACATTCACAACAGAAACAAAAATATCCCTATTCCTGGCAGGAGGAGCTTGTCAGACTTACCCTTAGCCATAGTGTAACAACAGGATGTCCTCCTCTACAAGGAACTTAGGACAAGTCAGGTATGTATGGGCAAGTTATTTATGAAATCATCTCTCACAACAGAGGTATGATCCAAAAATATGCAGGACTCACTTAGAAATTTGCCTTTGATAGATATTTAGAGATTTGACTTAGATAATTAAAATTCCTAACCTCTTCAGAAGCCCAAACCCAAATCATTTGAAGCTAGCAGAATGAAATCTGTGGGCAAATACTAGCAACTCCCTCAGCCTCAGAATTTGTCTGACTAACAGTACCTGGAATGCACGAATGTAGCTGATTTCTATATAGTTATGCATACCATGAATTAATTTCACAATGAACAGATTTCCTTGAGATAGAAATGTGGAAAATAAAATTTCTTCTTTATTTCTAATGAAAGAAGACAGTTTCTAATGGAAGAGGATACTATCCATCACTTCTTACGTGTCCCCCAGAAATCTTCTGGAAAAGCATCAAACAGGAACAAGAGTATTTCACTCTGTATCAACCAAACAAGTTCTCTGAATACGTGTGGCATTCTGCTTAGATACATTTATTCTGAACTACACTTTTAGCAGTGGAGTTGAAAGTGCGTTTGAAAAGATCTCTCAGGCAAGGAGATTCAATCCAAGGAGACATGAATTTACCTGCAAGGCTGCACAAGCCACAGAAAATGATGAGATCAGAATCTCTGCGTCCCTTTTAGAAAGCCAGTTTCTTTAGACTCTAAGAATATGGTTCTGGGTTTATTTCTTTAGGCAAAGGCAAAAGGAATCAACAAAACAAAGATGTGAGACTCTGCTACCAGACTGCGTTACGTCTGATGAATGAGTAGCAGTGGTTGCTGAATCATCTGAACCAGAGCTCCAAGTACCACTTAACCCTCCCTTCCATTCCTATGCCATCCATACTCTCCAGACTTTTAACCTCTCCCATCCCCTTTAATGAAACAGGGGAAAAATGTGATGTTTTTATGCAGACTAGAAGTTCCCTGTGGAGACCTGAGTCATACATTGTTTTCTGGCTCCTATTAGTCACATCATCAGCTTAAGTCAGAACATTCCAGTACAGCACTTGCTTTGAACTGTCTTTCTACTTGGTGGAGCAAATGCATTGGCTTCCTAGCTGAGTTTCCATTTGGATACAATATAGCTTCCCTAAGACTACCTTAACCTCAGATATGATTCAACCTCTTTTCCAATTCAGAACAACAAATCCAGTGCAAATATTAGGATATATTAATAGAGCTAATTGGAAGAGAAAAAGAACAAATATGCAGTGCAGAAGACTTGTAGTTCACTTGGCATGTGTTGAAATTCTTCATCTGAAATAGCCTCCTTTGAATGCACATCTCTGCCCTTCAGCATCGTCGTCAAATTTATTTTGTGTGTCAGGGTTGAGTACTGGCCCTCCCCTTGACCACAAACAGAAATGCCAGTGATTTCTACAGCCTTTCATGAGGTACCAGCACGCACTGCAAGGTTATGAAGTCCATCCCTGCTATCAGCTTCCAGTTAATACCAGGGAATTTTTAACATGTGTTCAATGGAATACAAATGCATATATTTACTACTTTACTACATAGCCTGTTGCACTGAAGTGAAAATATACTGCAGTTTGTCTTTTCCTTCACACAGAATTGCTCAGCGTATGCATATAGCAAGGAATCTGGATGCCAGTTTCGCACAACCTGTGACTCATCTCACACACGACCTCTCCTCCTTTTGTGATAAAACAAATGTTTTGGGGTCCAAGACCTTACCAGAACTAGCCCTTGTTGGCACTTATTATGCTCATCTAACACAAGCTTTCACAGTCTGCTACCCAGCTGGAGAACAGGAACAGACAGATCCTTGGAGGCACTCTGGTGGAGATGAGAGTTTAGACTGACTCAAAAACTACACCTGCTCTGCAATGAGTCAGGCTCCTTGCCGAGCCAACGTCACAGGCATTGCTCTGCTTGCATCAGCTGGAAGTCAGCAGCCAACCTCTCTCCACACGTCTTCTGAAGGGCCTGGCTCAGCCTTTCCAGCCAGGACCTGCCCTCTCCCTGCACCACAGAGTCATGGAATCGCTTGCACTGAAAGGCCCCTGAAAGACCACCTGGTTCCAACTCCCATCATTTTCTCCCAGGTCACCAGAACCAAAGGGCTGTCCAGCACAGCTAGGGACGATCCCACGTTCTCCACTGCAGGGCTGTGCTGCGAGGGCAAGGTCAAAGTATATGTGCTTCAATTGCATTTAAGAGAAAATGCTCTGATCTCCTCTCCTAAAAGCTGGATGCTACACGTAGGCTGTGTGGCAGTGGAACATGGAATAAGGTTTTAGGTTTTCTACACAGACTACCTAGCTTGCCTGGGAGAGCAACAAGACCAATACCAACGTCAATCACAAGTTTTTGAGGTTATTCTCAGTCCCCGTTTCCTCTTCTCAGGGATGCGTTTCTTCAGCATTACAAGCTATACTCATTAGTAAAGGATGCACAATGATACCACAGTCATCCAGGAGTGCACACTCCCTTTTTTTTTCCAAGCAGATGAAGGTAACCTTGCAGTTTATTGGTGAAAAAGAAGTATGCAGCATGTAAAAATCTCAACTTCTAAACATGAAACTGCATGAGCACTCCTGTAGGACAACAGAACTCTACCACACTGCCAAATAATGTTGCCCTTGAGGTACCACTATCCCAGGGCATTTCTGACTTTGGGTTTTAATATGCATCAAAATTAACCGTATTCACTTTTAATAAACTACCTATGTGAGTGACATTTCATGCTATTATGATACAAAATCATAAAAAAAAAAAAAAACAACCAAAAATTTCAGCATCTTTTTTTGTATTTTTTTTTAATATTTTGTTCTTTAAGGTTTAAAGAACAAAATAATCTTATTAAAATCAGATTCTCTCACTGCATCCCAGTAACTACAGTGCATGTGACACCAACTGCCTGTTTTATGTTCTAACACAAGCAGTGTATATCAGAGGGGTGTCACCTTCAGCAAAGTCGAATGGGCAAAATTGATGCACACAATAATTTTTTATCCTGAAAAGGAAGAGTTGTGGGAAGAGTGTAATAAAGGATAAATGAGAGACACTGAGAAGATCAGCAGGGAACAGTATTCACTGTTTCTCACAGCGCAGGTAGTGGGTTATCAAATGCAATTATCAAGCAGTAAATTTGAAACAAATAAAAAGATGTGATTTTTCATATAACACCTAAGCAAACCTTAAATTATGTTTCTTCAGAGTGCTGGGTATGTAAGAGTACTTAAAAGAGGACTCTAAAGAAAATTAAACAAAGTAATAGAAGAAAAATCCATCAGAGGCTATTCAAGATTTGTCCTCTGCATTAGATTCTGTGGAAGAAAAAAGGGTTTAGGTTTAAAGTGCTGCTCTCTTTTTATTATTTCTTCATTAAAGTCTCTGCTATGAAAGGTTGTAAAGTGCTTGACAGAGAGCTAAAGGGCATTCTGGACTGACCCAGCAAGGTTGTTTGAATATTCCTAGGTAAGACACTGCAGTGTTGGGAAGTAGCCTCTATGCTCACATATTAAAACAAAACAGAAGCCCATCAAAACA
This sequence comes from Lagopus muta, assembly GCF_023343835.1. Taxonomy (NCBI): domain Eukaryota; kingdom Metazoa; phylum Chordata; class Aves; order Galliformes; family Phasianidae; genus Lagopus; species Lagopus muta. Next base: position 47,478,128 of record NC_064439.1, on the reverse strand, counting down.
GATGTAAAAAAAATCATAGAATCACAGCATGGCCTGGGTTGCAAAGTACCACAGTGCTCATCCAGTTCCAACCCCCTGCTGTGTGCAGGTCACCAACCAGCAGCCCAGGCTGCCCAGAGCCACATCCAGCCTGGCCTTGAATGCCTGCAGGGATGGGGCATCCACAGCCTCCTTGGGCAACCTGTGCCAGTGCCTCACCACCTCATATCCAACCTAAACCTCCCCTGTCTCAGTTGACAACCATTCCCCTTGTCCTGTCACCATCCACCCTCATAAACAGCTGTTCCCCCTCCTGTTTATACACTCCCTTCAAATATTGGAAGTATGTAGAAAAATACTACATACATTTGAAAAACAAATAATTCAAGTGTTCAGATTTTAGAGGAAAATATAGAATTTCCCCATCATGTACAAGTTTACACCAATTATCACATTTCCACGAGGCACTTTCCTGATACAGGTTTTTCCAGACTTCCCAAATTTCAGAAAAAAAAAAAAAGAAAATTGGAATATACACACTTCTTACTTCTATTTCTCTGACTCTTCAAATGCAAAAAGCTTTAATCACAACTGATGAGCCCAGGTTTTCCAGTATAAGACTACTCCAAAGTTTGTTCTCCTCCCACATGCTGCTCAGTTCAAGCACTGGGTCAAATGACAACAGAAATGACAAAATTGTTGTATGTCAACTGATGCCATAAAACAATTACTGCAAAACAAGGAAGAGAAACAGCCTGAGTAAATGTGATTGAGATAATCCATAATCCAAAAGGTGGTTAACCTTAATACTACATAGAAAAGTGTTAATATTTGCAGCGGACGGGACAGATCTCTAAGCGATTTCCATGGGAACCTCCTGCCAGCATTGACTCCCTAATTTTACAAAGTTATCCCAACAAGCCTGGCTATTTATTGTTTCCCCTGCATGCTAACATGTGCTCAGTGGTACATGTTTCTGTCTGAAAAGTACTGTTAAAGCTACTCCTGAAGCAGAATAAAAGGATGATGTCCAAAATCTCTATTCTCTTGCTTCTTTTGAGTCAGAGATGAACGAGGCCTAAGAAACAAAGTTCATAAGATCAGTGAAATGAAGAAGAGATATGTGTTACAAGTTCATTCATCTGCATTGTCTGCCTTTTTAATAGACAAAAAATAATTATTTTTCCAAGGGAAACAGCCAAGTTTCTCTGTGGTGCCTGAGTCCTGTTTAAGGTAAAGAAATATAAATGCTTCTGGGAGAAAACTTGGAATACTTGTTTTGTAACTGAACTCAAGTACCATTACTGTAATTTAGCAGACATCCCAAGTGCTTAGCATTCTTGTTGCTGGGGGGGAAATGACATTAGCAAGGAAGGTGTTCTTATTTCTGAGTTTTGGCACACAGTTATCTCTAAATCATTCATGACTTCAAACAATTTCTAGTCGTGTTCACGTGGATCTTGCGCTTTATGTTTGACAGCTTGCATTATACTTGACCTGAAATCACAGCAGTGCTGGAAGAAAGAGATTTGTTTAGCTTTAATGTATGTTGAATGACTACTGGTACATTATAGAGATATTCAACTGCAGAGAAGAAAAAACAACAACAATACAACGGCCGCATTGGCAAAAGTTTGGTTGTGCCAAATACATTTGAATTTCCTGAGTAAAGCATGTGAGAAAGAAACTAGTCATGCATTATGCAAGGTGATCTACAGGAGTAGGTGTGAAAACTTACTCTATATTTGGTGATCAAACATAATTCAAAGTTCTGAACGCATCTGTGGTAAAAGCTAGATCACAGTTTTCCTACAGAGATGTTCTGTTGTGGATGCAAACTAAAACCTCAGCCAAAGATATGAATCAGAATTTTGTCATTAGCACTGAGCAAATAATGTCTTGTTTGAATGAGTGAACACACTAAAAAACTGGGGTAATACTCTGCTCTGGGTCAGGCACAAGTAATCACTTTTTTTCTGCCAAGGCAAAAAAAAACTATTGCTGAGGAGTGCTTTTTTGGTGGGAGGGAGGCAGAGATAAAATGAAAGGTCATCGTAGAATCATAGGTTTTCTACCACTAACTTTAATTTTTTTATTATTATTATTATTTTTTTTTGGTAGCATTTCCTTAAAGCTGGCCAGATACATGAAACCAGTTCAAAGGAAAAAATCTGATTTAGATTTCATCAATGTCTCTTCAGTTTTTGACAATGACTTATTCTTCATCACTTCAATTCCTAAATACTGTAGTCTGATTCAAAATTTCACTTTTCAACTAATGTCACATCCAGTTTTCCTTCTTCTGCATTTATTATTGCCTACAAGGGCTGGGTTTTGACATTAAGAATACCTAAACAGCAGTTCAGGAGCAGAGAAGAGAATGAAGCTAGCTATGCAGCAGTGAAATAATTAAAGGCAGTAAAGATTGCTTAGAGGGTATGAATCTCAGAAAACTAGCCAGTAAAGTGACTCTCCTCCCTGTCCAGCCACTGTCCTCTAAATGGGACAGATTCCTGGGCTGAGCAGCTCAAGGATATCCACCCTCAAGGACAGACCAGGCACACACAGCACAGGTCTGCAAACCACTCACCAAGCATTCAGCTGGCTGTCTATAGGGTGGAGTCTTTACATTCAGATTCCCACTGTGCTGACTTTTTATCTCTTCCAGCTTCTAATTAAACTACCTTGTCAGTGGCAGCATTGCACAGAGAAAAAGGAGGCCTGACTGCCACTGAGTTGAACATTAGCTGATGGAGGGAGGGAGCAAGGACTTCCCCCTTGCTGAAGTGAGACTTTCTATACATCACTGCACATGCACATTTTCCTAAATGGGATTAGAAGGGCCATAACACGGTAAGATCATAGCTCCACTCCCTGAAATGGCTGACGGTGCAAAAATCAAGGAGGAATGGGCACAACGTACTGCACAAGTTATGCATTACACCTCTAGTGTCATGGCTGTTATCCTTAGGGAGCTATCTCTAAGCAGAATTACATGCAAAGGACAAAAGGTAACCTCAAAATGTTCCCTGTGAAGTTAACTACTCAAAAAAAACCATTTAGGTACCTACACTCCATGTTTTACACCACGTAACTGGAATGAACATTCCATGTATTCACTTGAATCTGAAACCCAAACCAGATGCCACCTCTGAGTTATCAACTTTTCACATATCCACACTCTGTGATTTCATGTAAAGCAGAAGCAAAAATCAGCCAAGCTTTTGGATCAAGTCCTGAGGACTTCCTAAATACATAGCATGGTCTGAACTACAGTCTTAGAAAACAAGCCATAAAGGAGGCAGACAAAAGTCTCAATCAGGCACCTTCCATACGTTAGACAGTTGTTGAACTGGCAAAACCATCTGCACATTCTGACAGAGTAGCTCTCTGCTTCGTATTCCCCATGTTCTCACTGGGCATGCATGTCACGGAGATGTAATATTCCTGAGGTCAGGATGCTAACAGTGTGCTTTTCATTTATCATCAAAGATCACACCACTCCATGTTCTTCTATTTGATAGTAAAACTGCGTACTTTTCAGAGTACATCTCTCTGTGCGAATTCCGGCTTGCCTGAGGTGCTGGTTGTTTAATGAGCACACTCACATTTATAAAAAAGAACATTAAAATGATTTTAAAAGAACAGAAGCTTTTTTCTCCCCTTCAGTTATGCTATACTGTGCTACTATGGGCTTGTTGTTCATCAGAGATAAGTTATGGGGAAATGAATCTCCTTTTGGATAGGAAAATGTCCTCATGTTCTTCAGGCAAGCTTGTCCAGAGGGTATGAATACAATGCTTTCCAATTTCCAATGCAGGGCAATAACCTCTAATGTAATTCAGATAGCAGGCCATAAAAGAAGTAAGAAAAGGAAGGAAATTGTCTCTAGAAGTGGCCTTTAGCTATTGTAATTCCAATTTGCCACCACTACTGGATTCTGACATATAATATCAAAGCAATATCTTACAGAAGGAAGTCCAGCGTGTTTGCCTTACCAACTGAAATGGGCTTTTTGCTTCTGACAATAATGGAGAAATCAGCCTATCTTTTGGAATAGAAATAGAGAAGGCTCTGTTATTTACATGACTTTAAATTAACCATTTTTACCATCGTTTACCAAGATTTAGCAGAGGGTTGTTAGAGTTACGGTACTATGATTAGGTCATGGTTGGACTCAATGATCTTTAAGGTCTTTTCCAACCCGAGTGATTCTATGATTCTATGTTTCCATGGTTTTCCCTCTCTGAAGAATATAGAGGTGAATGTTGTTCCCTTATATGTTTGAGCAACCTCGGTTAGAACAGCACTAGCATCATGCAGATGATGCAAGCAAGATTTTGACAGAAGAAATCTAGTGTTCAGTGCAATGTATTGGTCTTACCTAGATCAACACACAAAATGCACGTCTGAAAACCATATCTGCAGAAGGCTGCAAAGACAGATCATCATAAAGCGGCTGAACAACTTTGTGAAAAGCTGCATTCTCCTCTATATTAACAGGGAAGAATTCTGTTAACTCAACTGTATCTGCAGTAAAAGTAGGGCCATCATCACAGCTCCACCACATCATCATTTAAAGTCCTCTCAAGAAAAGCACTCCTACACCAAAGACATTCCCAGATTGCAATGCTCTGTGCAAGCTACTCCATCACGAATGCTTCATTTTTGATTTTTTTTTTATCACATCTGTGATAGGAAGTGACAGAGCCCCTGTATTTTACCTTTCTAAACAGGGAATTTTGTACTTGCTGATTGTCAAGATAAAATAAGACCGAAAGGAGCTCTACACGTTGGCATGGTCAATGTATTGAACCCATAGGAAAGGATTTGAACTACTATTACGCAACAGTCTAGCCTGAAACAAAACAAAACACAAAAGAAGATAAAGTACTATTCTGTCTTCATGAGGCCCCATCTGGAGTACTGCATCCAGGTCTGAGGCCCCCAGTGTAGGAAAGATGTGGAGCTGTTGGAGTGAGTCCAGAGGAGGGCCATGAAGATGATCAGAGGGCTGGAGCACCTCCCATGCAAGGACAGGCTAAGGGAGCTGGGCTTGTTCAGCACAGAGAAGAAAAGGCTGAAAGGAGACCTCACTGCAGCCTGCCAGTATCTAGAAGGGGATTATAGAAAAGAGAGGAAGCAACTTCTTACAAAGGTAGACAGTAAGAGGACAAGGGAGAATGGTTTTAAGCTCAGGGAGGAAGGGTTTAGATTGCACGTCAGGGGGAAGTTCTTCACAGAGAAAGAGAGGTGAGGTGCTGGAACAGGCTTTCCAGAAAAGCTGTGGATGCTCCGTCCCTGGAGGTGTGCAAGGTGACGTTGGATGGGGCCCTGGGCACCTGATCTAGTTCCACATCTGGAGGTTGGTGGCCCTGCCTGTAGCAGGGGGGTTGCAACTTGATGATCCTTGGGATCACTTCCAACCCAAGCCATTCTATGACTCTGTGATAAAGGTCTAAATCCCTAGAATGCTTGTAATGTATGTACTCATCATAGAGACTGTACATGTGAACATGTGAAAAGATGCATACTGCCTTGCATTGTAATGTACTGTATTATTTGCTTTTGCACCGCACAGAGGCAAGTACTATTGAAATGTAGGGTAAGATCTGACCACGAGGTGGGAGTGTTGCTCATCATACACAGCCAGGGCATACAAGGCTTTCCCAGCACATATCAGCAGTTCAAGATACAAGCAGTAATACCCTATGTATTTCTGTGCTTCAAGAAGCAGATTTACTTTTTACCATGAGATAAGTTGCCAGGAAAACACACATAAATACACATAAACACACACAAACACACATAAACACAAACACACACAAATGAACCTGCAAATTTCTGTTATTTCCTAGCTGAAAAAGAGTAGCAGAATAAACTGTATTTTGGTGACTGGAACAGAGTTGCACTGAAAACTTAATATTGCAGACATTTTCCCTAGTAGGAAAAAGAAATGAAGCCATAACTTGTGAAAGTGCAACATGATGGAAAAAGTTTTCTCATTTATTCTAAGTATGTGAGTAGAAAAAATTGCAAAAATAAATGCTGTGAATGTATAAAAAAATTATTTCTGTGTGACTGCTTTAAAATTTCCATTCCATGTATTGAATAGTGACTATTTCACAGGGGAAAATCAGGTTTTCCAAAATGATTTAATAGCACTTTATCCCACAGGAAACATTTGATGATGCTGTTGGTGCTGATGATGTCAGATAGGACTGTGTCTTTACAAAGAAATGGCAGTCTCATATCTCTTCTCTCGAAGCTGAAGATAAGGGCAGCACTGAGTAACAACTAAATGTCCCACAGAACAAATAAAAAGCCAGTAACAGGGAGATTACATGACAATGAGGATGCTATCCTGTGTTTAAGAAACTCAAACAAGATTTTGAAGCATTTAATACTGCATTCTAAGGCACAACTGCAGCTTGCACAGGTGTCCTCAAACTATTTAAACTAGCAGGCTGTGGTACCAATAGATTCAGCTGTGTGAAGCTCTGGCTAGATGCATTTATAGCTTCCCAGTGGCTTACAGAGCTTGATCCCTATTTCTGGAGGCATGCACACCAATCTGTGGGTAGCATAAAGGTAGCAGTGACACATGTTGCACCTGTGACTACAGCGCAGGCAAGCCACTTAATGTCTTTGTGTCCACATAGGATGGTTATTCGTATTTCCTTGACCACCTGGTTCACCATGAAGTACAAGGATGATTAGAAATGCTTTAGCACTTACATATTCCAATTAGAACACATTACAGTAACATCTTGTATGTGCTCAAAAAGTACAATGGGCAAGATCATGTAAAGATTCCTGTAGTTACACTGCAGCTTTTTTCTCACAGCAGGACAGAACAGCAGACTGACCTCAGCTTGGGTGCAGGGCTCTAGCTGATGCTAATGGGAGGCCAAAAGAAAGCCAAAGCCTGCATGGGGTGTGATGAATCTGCACAAACGAGCACCTATTTCACACAAATACACCCCACTTGCAGACTAAGAGGCTGTGAAACCCAAGCACCAGGCCTGATGCTACTAAAACCTGGGCTGATATTCACTCGAAAGCAATCTAGAAGTGGTGAGAAAATTCCAGTGCTGTAACCTGAGTCTTTCCAACTCCTCTGCTTTTTTCCCAGTCTATGAAGGACCATGTCCCAGCAGATGAGAAACCATATGTTTGGGTACATAGTTCAGTAGTCTACAAACAGCAACGTACTACTTGTGGGCAAGATTCATTTTGCTGCATCCCTTACATGGCTGGTAAGGAGATTTGCTCAGGACTGAGCAATGGACAGAAGGGGTCATGCAGTATTTCTCAAAACACAAGTGCCCAATATCCCAATACTTTCCTAGGGCTTGTCTTTCACAGATATTCCCTATTTCTGTTAGTGACATCATTAGTCACAATCTCTCTCTACAGCATTTGAATGAAAAACATGGAGCCCATAAATTGTTTTTGCTTGGTTACAGTTCCTTATTCACTGTAATCAGCTGATCTCATGGCACTGGTCTTTTCCTTAAGGGGTTGAGCAGAACACATCCTTGCAGAAGAACAAACAGATTATATAGCTAACAGTACTCCAAAACTAGCAAGTTGGAAGTAAACAAATTTACTACCATACTTTTAAGTCAGCATGAAACATTCACCTCTTTGTCTTACAGCCTGATTAAATAGGTGTCCCTACTCTTTCCAAGAGACTGCGACTGCAAGCTTTCAAAGGTGACCTTGTCCTCAAGTTTAGGGGTTCCCAAGCCTACTCTCATGGTTGGTTTGATGTCCCTGCATCTGCTAAGAAAAGCCCCAACCTTTCTGCATCTGCCCATCCTGCCAGGGGAGCAGTCCTACACAGCCACTGTTCTGCCATCACCAACTGCAGTGTGGAGAGAAGCCATTCCTCCTACTAATCCTTGTGAAGCCATTACAGCTACATAAGACATGCACGTATTCATAAATGCCTGCAGAGCCAGGCAGCTAATTGAATATTTGCTCTTTATTTCTGCATACTGTGTAAAGAGTTATGAATGGTACTCATTCACGACTCTTCCTGACACTTATCTGAAGTGTATAAATAAGTGTATAAATATTCCAACAAATAATTGATTTTTCCTGAACAATCATTGCTAACAGAGCTCTGTATAAACTACATATTTGTGTGTCTGAAATTAATACATGTGATTATAGATGAATTGCTTTACTTTTTTCTTTTCTTTTCGCTAAGGATAACATTATCTTCTTATTTGTCACTTTTCTGCAAGAGTAAGAACACGAAGTAATTTCTTACAAGGTAACAGTAAAAGCAAACAGCATCCTTCTCAACTGCAGCACTTAAAACAAGGTTGCCTTTCTTGATCATTAAAACACAATACTGCACTACTTATATTTAGGAATATTTCAATGGATTTAATCAAGACATACAAAGGAAATCTTAGCTGTAGCATTTGTTTCCATTTATTCTGCTATGCAGTATTTAAGCAATCAGTTCTGGGGTGATGTGGAGTCAGATACTATCTCGTAGCCTTTTGCTGCACAGCTGAGAAGCAGAAGAGCACACATGCCACATCTCTTATAGGCGTTTTTCTGCTTTGCTGATGCTACTAAAACATCTGTGAAAATTTACAATAGGCTCAGGGCTGTATGAAATTATTTCTAGGTGTTCAAGAAACTGTCATACAACTTGGGATTGTTTCAGTTCAAAAGTGTTTTAGCAATATCCCTTTTCTAGAGTGTCCTTAACAGCGCTTCTGTGCTGATGTGCCTACTCTGCTTGCTTCCTTCCCATACCTGTGGTTCAACAGCACTTGGCAAATTCCACCTCAGAGCATTAAGTCAAGAAACCTTTGTGGTTGGATAGACATAGTGTGATGTGCAACCAGAAAAAAGGAGATGCATCTTGTTCAGGGTTTTGCTTAGATTTGTGTTTTGCACCTCCATACAGTTGATACTGAGAGCAGAATTTGGCTCAAAGAAACTCAGAAGGATAGAACCTTACAAACCCATGTTTCGTATTAAGCAGTTCAAACAATCCAGGATTTTTCTTATGGATGGTGCACAAAAATTGTTCAAGAAGACAAAGAAGATGGTTTACCAACAGAAAAATTAAGTGGCATTAGACATTACGTGAAAGAGATGATTTTCCCCCAGAATACCCCTAATGGCTTCTGTCATATCTAATGACTGTTTCTGTTAAATGTTTTTCAGGTGACCACACAATTTTTTTTAATCATAAAATATGGATGCTTATAAAACAATAGATTGCATATAGAAATGAGTGACAAAACAAAACAGTAAGTCCTTACCATCTGTTTTCTTTGATTCATTTCCCACACTAGATTGATCTTTTTTGTCTGCCATACTGTCTTCCTTTATTTCACCTAGAATGAAGAAATAAGGGATACTATGAGCATTATAATTCAAACTGCAGTGTATTAATGCCTGTAACCCCATCAAATGTCAACATCCAAGAAAGATTTTCCTTAAGAGGAAATATTCAGATTCACAGTGACCTAGGATTAGATCATATAATGCATATAATTAGGTCAGAACAATGCAACACTCAGTGTTTATCTGACTCCAACAGAAAACCAAGCTTCACAATTTACTTTCAAATTCATTCTGCTAACACCCCTTTAAGTGCCCATGCAAACTCATGCTCCTCCTCACTGCACATGCACCATTAAAACCTGAACACTACCTTCATCTCAAAATCAAGACTCTAAAAAATGTATGCTTTTAAAAGACTGAGTTAAGATCCTGTGAGGCTCTGTCACAGGTCTCTGCATTAAAGAACCAGTTTAGATATCCTAAAAAGTCCTGCCTCATTGGATCATCCTTTCTCTTACCAGCTTTACTTATCCACAAATCATTTATGCTGGTCTGCGTACACTGATATCAAGAAGCAGACAAGCATCCTAGCATTGATCACTGGATTTCGAGTCTATACAGCAAACCAGGAAGACAAGGTCTTTAGGAGTACACCAGTCGATGCAGAACAAAAATGGGAATTAGTGCTGGAGTATATTTTAAGAAGCCAGAAAGGGTAACTGGGGTCCTTCTTATTCTCTGTCCTCTATCAGTCGCACAGCAGAGCACAACAGACCTTCCCAGACCATCTCCCCACTGAAAAGAATGTTCTGTTGCCAAATGCCACTATGAACTAAAATTTACTTCAAGGGATAGATACAGTAGAATAGGGCTCATTCAGCAACAAAGGAGGTCTCCTTCCTGCAGATGTCCAGAGATGTCCAGAGAAGTCCAATGGCAGCCTGTACAGATAGGAGCAGGCATCTCTTCCTTCACCCAAAAGAGAGCAGCAGGGAATTTGTAAGCCACGTCTCAACATGAAAAAAACCCTGTATTAAATCTCACTTCAGAATGTTGTAAATTCGAAGTACATGGCTGTATAAAAGCAACGCTTATTCCAGCTGTATTACTGTTTTTTGCTACTATTACCACTTCCTAGCCTTTGGATCGAGAACTTAGGGATTGCTATGATAGAGAGGAACAAATCTGCCTTCAAAACAGTTACTGTCAATGAGTATTTATTTTTGAAACAGCTCAAAAAAGTGAAAATGTAGAGAAACGAGGCCCGCCTCTTCTAAACTGTGCCCTAACCACTGGAACAACTGTTGTTCTTGGATGACAAAAGATTGGTTTCTCCCTCTCTAATTAATATTCCTGTAATAGAAAAGTGGTTTTGAAATCTTAAAACATTTAGCAAGATGGAAAAAACATGTCCTGTTTTGTTCTCATTTAGAACCAAAACTTCCATGGTTTTCTTATTAAGGCCATTGTGTAGGTGAGAAAAAAATGAAAACAAGACATGAGACAGACAGCAACTTCCTCAGCTTATTATATACTGCCATTAATTCGGGCTTCTTTGGAAAGTCCAATCTGAAGAGAGATATGAGCAGCTCCAGGTACTCCAGGTAGGACTGAGGTGTCTGCTTGAAAAAGATGATCTCTACAAGGACACTGTATTCAAGATGAAATGAAAATGTACCCAGCAAGGCACAGAAGGCTTCTTACATTCCCACTGCATAAATGAGGGACTTGACCCTAAGTGCGTGCAGGCAAAGATGATGGGCATGCACACACACTTTATTTCCCAGTTTGACATCTCTGAGAAAGCACAAGGGAAGTGAGCAGGGAGTGAGAGGTGAGAGAGACTTCCAGCTCCTCTGACAACACAATTTTTAACTTTCATTGAATATCTTCTTATGAATAGGAGACTGCTGGGTATTGTGATATCTACCATGCCATACTGCCAGTAGCAGAGCAGTGATCATGATCATAATGATCTTTCTGAAAGAGATGACAAAGGCAAAGGCAGATATCTCATGACGAGGTATTAACAGATGTAAAATAAAGGAAACTGCATGAACCCAGATACATGAATGTTAGATTTCATCAGTCTCCAAAGATTCTGCAGAGAATGTAATTCATTAGGGCCTTCTCCCATAAATTAAAGAGCAGAATTTCTTGCCCTAAGGAAGACACTAATTTGCAGAAATCATTATAATTCCTTCCAAAGCACTTCAGACACCTGCAGCAGAGAGACATTGCAGAAAAAGGTACGGTGAAAATCACCAGAGCATACTTAGCCCTTATGTTGTTAGAAGCCTGTAAAATAAAGGATTTCAGGAGCAAAATCTGCTGCAGTCTAACTGGGATTTCACATCGCCAACCTTCTTGTTTCTTTGTGGGGCCCACAAACACTGCTGGAAGAAAAATCCCATGTGTAACAGCATGACAACTTGGATCTATCTAGTCCTTCCAATCTAAAAACATCTAATGACAAAAGAATCACTGGGGAAGGCCTGCATCCAGTCATACCAGGAGTACTTCAAACAGAATTCTTGCCTCAGCTGCCATCTAAGTCCACTGCCTTAGCCCCGGAATTTCAATATCTGTACAATTACTCATTTTTTCCTAAGAGGATGCTTCAGAATCTCAGTGTTTTGCTGGTTTTGAACTGGCTGACGTTACCAAGATGATGAGAAATCACATGAGGCTGTACTGTCATTTCTTGCTAATGACTTAGAGGAGCAAGGCTGGCGAGGGAATAACAGTGAAACGGCCAATAGCCAACTGATCTGTTCTCAGGGACAGAATCAAATAAGACAACAAAGTCCTGGGAGTGCAAGTGAAAAGTCCTACTGTCCAGATTATCTTTTCTTCAATCTTGCCAGTTGGAGAAAAGAGGAAAGCCAGAAATAGGCATGTAATACGTATCAACTGCTGGCTATGTGGCTGGTGCTAGCTCAAGGTTTTTATGGTTTGGTTTTTATGAGACTCCCTGTGAAGAATAGGACCTGTTAGGGAGGGATGGGATCCACCTGTCTAGAAGAGGCAGGTTTGGCAGAGTTTGGCAGCAGGCTGGCCAAACTAGTGAAGCAGGCTTTAAAATGAAGGACTTGGGGAGTGGGGTTCAAGTGCTCCATTGCAACCAACTGGGAAATAAGCCAGGCCAACCAGAACAGTGACAAATGTTCCTTAGCTGCCTCCTATGACATAAGCCAGAAGGTCAGTCACCTCCAGAGTGTGTATAACTATAGGGGATTCTTTTGCATCCCTCTAGGGAAACCTGCATCCTCTGCTCCCTTTTCTCCTTGTTTACAAATACCTACAGGACTGGAAGCAAGTTGATGGGCCAGGCTCTTTTCAGCAGCGCCCAGCAACAGGACAAGGGGCAGCTGGCACTTAACTGGAACATAGCATAAACATGAACACTGGAACACAGTATAAACATGAGGAAAAACTTGTTTTCTTTGAGGGTGACAGAGCACTGGAACAATCTGCCCAGAGAGGCTGCAGAGTCTCCCTGTCTGGAGGTATTCAGAACTCACCTGCACATCTTCCCATGGGACTTCCCATAGGGAACTTGCTTTAGCAGGTGATTTGGAGTTGATGATCTACAGAGGTTCCTTCCAACCCCTACAATTTCGTGATTCTGTGATTCCTAGGTCTAATAACTTATTTTAATGTGGTATGCGATTTTCAATTCAGTTCTTTTTCCACCTTTTCTAAGTGCAAAATATAATTATTTTAACTCACTCACAGTTTTTTGACAATAAATCTTTAAGAAAAGGCTCATGTTTGCCATAATAAAACAGAACAAATGTAGTATAAATAAAATAACTCTTAAAAGCAGCGGAGAAGGGAAAAAGCTGCAGTCCTAAAACATATTTACATTTGAGAATCAGTTCAAAGATACCTTAAATTGGCCTTTGAAAGTGTTTATATCTTCAGCATCTCCTCTTCTGACTAACCAGTGAATCAGTGAAGTTGTTCACTGAACCACAATAGTTTGTTTCAGCTTTGAAGTGTACATCAAAACAAGCTGATTCATTTCCATGAGAAGAGTCTTATTGCCCTTTGCCAAAAGCGTGAAGCAGACATTATGAGCTCCATCTCTTACAAAACAATAATACTTGGAAGTACCAATGCCGAATTCTAGGAAAAGGTTCTGCACCCAGGACAACTTTTGTCACAACATCAACTGCTCCCATCCCATTACTGAGATGAAATGCCACGTTTAGGGTGGCATTCACCTTTCAGTGGAAGGAGAGAACTTACCATTCTGGACATGTTTCTCTTCCTTTGATGTGTGATGAGAATCCATTCCCTTATCTGTCCTAGGAACGCTTTTTGCTTGAGAGGCTTCGTGTCTGGTCACTCCAGTTTGCCCAGTCCCATTTACATGGGAATTTTCACTGGAATCTGAACTTTTGTTTTCCCCAGGATTTGGTTCTTTGCTGTTCTCCGTCTTTGCTGCTGTGGCATCTTCAGTTGGCTTCTCATCCTTTTCATCTGTTTTCTTTTCATCTGTTCCCTGATGAACACTTTCCTCTGCTTCTTTCTTAGCTTTTTCTTCTGCATCCTCAGCAAAGAGAGAAGCAAAACATGAAAAGAAATGATGATTATCAGTCAATTTTGCAAGAAATACAATTCACACATGTAAATACTTCAGCTTTTAACGTGCAGACAGGTGTTACTTAGATAAGTGTAGGAACTGACTTGACAAGGGAAAAAGAGCACAGGAGAACATTTAAGAAAGTACTCTGAAAAAAAATACCCTGTGTTGGCCTACATCATATGTACATGTATATTTTTAACCATATGAGGTTCCCTTCTGAAAATGCAGCTCTTCAGAAAATTTAAGAGGTAAATTAAAAAGAGATATTAGCTCTGTAAGTATGTCTTTAGGGGTACAGGGGTTATCTTCATTCCTGATATACAGGAGTCAGTCAAATCACCTTTAGTTTACCCTATGTTGCACCACATAATCCTAAACACTTTGAAAGTCTTGGTTCTTTGAAAATCCATTTTTCCCCCTTATCCAAGTTGCTTTCAATTCCAGCTTCCTTATCTCTTCATTTCAGTAGAAACTTACTGCTATAATTTCTTCACATCTCTGTCCCTTCTTACCAGACTAATACGTTACTATCAGTACCTGCTCTTCCATTCCCAAAAGGGGAACGTGTCCCAGAACACAACTACATCCCTTAATCATAGAATCATTTAATGTAGTGCTCGAGCTAAAAAACCTATGTGCAGGCAGAAACTCCGTAATTTTCTCCTCTTTTCTATGATCAGAAAAGAATTAACGTGCAAAAGCAACTGAATAACTCAGCCCACACTCAATTTAGAGCCTTATTGAGCTTCAGGACATATCTGTATCCGTACTGACTTTAAGCATTCAGAAGTGACTGCACTGTGCTGCCTAGTATATCTCATTCTGCCTCCCTACAGGTTTTCTAGGTCTGCAATATCACAGCCCACCCATCCATCACCCTGTTGTGGATAACCAATTGTACTCTAATTGAGATAGGAATCACAAAGAGATGTATTTCCTGGTTTCTGAGACATTTTGTAAGCTGATAAGTAGACAAGCATATCCTGCAAATCAAAGAATAGAGTCCAATTAGTCCAATGGAATTAATCTTGACACCTATAGGGAAGATGTTTTGGCCCCTACAGGAGCAGCAGCTTAGCCAGAGAGCAAAAATCACAAAAAAAAAAAACCAATGGTGTCTCCTCAAGTACTTCTTATGAGTGAACCAGAAGCGGTTTTGAGAACAATGTACCAATGGGTTACAGGAGAGAAAGGTGAAAGCTCTCTGTGTAAGAAATGTCAATTTGTGTTTCCTTGTCAGCAGCTAGCTCAAGTTAATTACTTTTTAAATGAATAAATTACGGCTCACATGAAAATATAATTAAATTAGATATGTGCTTCCCTGGCTTTACTAATCGCTCTTGAAATCAGCGGCAGCTCACATAGACAGCTTTCTGGGAGTCTGATGGTATTCAGCTCCCTTTATTCTGAGGATCTGAAAAGAAACCAAAATGCTGCACTCTGCACCCAAACAAGAGAAGAGATTCAGCTCAGGAAACTAGGGCTTGCTACAGCACTGCTGGATTAGCACCTCCATGAGCTTCCCTGCACCATTAGACAGGCTTTTCAATTAGAGAGGACAGATCTGCTTTGGCAAATAGAGAACTAAGCCAAGTCTTCCATTGGTCATAAAGCCCAAACTGCATAATGTATTACAATCAAACTCCTTCCATTTATATGAAATACAACAGCTCCATTAAATAATGGGTTTAGTAACGAGCATTCAGCTCAAAGGAGACACTGTATCACAGTTTCATGAAGAAATAAATGTAATCAAATTCTGACTTTGTTTTCTCCAAACACATCTAAATGACTCTAAGGCACTTTCAGTTGTATGACATTTTGGATGCCTGGTCTGCTTCCAAGCTCACAATCAATGCAGACTTTATATTCTGCAGTCCTGCACAGATTTGTGATATCATGAGCAGAAGCAGCAAACTTCCTATATTCTCATCCAAGGTATCACTGCAAATATGAAGCCAGACATGGATCCAGAATACCATGGCCTTTTCAGCTGACATATCATTCCTATCTCTTTCAATCTTAACAGTAAACAATTGATAACACGTCTCCCAAAATCCTGCTGTTTTTGCACACGCTCTGAGTCTGACTCATGACCTTCGGGGGCTTCCCTTAGAATTCCTTTTTGTCCTCCTATTGTCCAAATCCTCTCTGTTATCTACGCTTACATCACACAGAAGCATGTAAGGTACAGATGAGTCATAATATTCCTATCTTTCTGAATTCAGTGTAAGCTGTTGACCTAGAGAAGCAGGTTCTTTCAAACTAGCAGTGCTTACTTGGAGAATAATTTGATTGAAGATGAGTTTGAAGTAGAAGAGGTCAAAAGAATTTTTATTCTTTCACTAAGAAGCCTGGATGTTACCTTTGGTGGCTTGTGCTTTCCATTTCTCCCGGTTCTGCTGCACCACCTCAGTCCAGGTGGCTTTAAAACATTTGAAGTCCACAGTGAGTATGGAGCAGTTGAGTGAGGCACTTCCTTCTGACCCAGTGCTCTTGACACTTGATCTCTTAACTTCAGAGGGACTGATGCTATTCAGACTGGGACACAAGATCACAAAACGTAACAGAAATCAGTGCACCCTAACACAGCTATGAAATTATTACTCTAAATCTAGATAACACCCAAAGAAAAAGAAAGATAAGCTTGAATCCTCCACAATTCCCTCCCTCCCTTTAGCCCCACGGCAATCAATGTTAAAGCAAGCAGCACAATCTGAGCCAGCATTAGAAATAATGGACTCTCCCTGATGGTGGATAGACATGCTTCCTTACAAAGAGAACCACACAAAGTGGTTCTTTGCTGTGCATCTCCGCTCCCTAAACATCAAATGGAGAGTCAGAAAAACCTAGAAATCCAGTATGTCAGAGGAGTCTCCTCAAATTCACCTGTTGGAGTCATTAGACACAGAACTGCTGTATACCAGCATCCATCCAGGGTTTGATGACCTCATTAAAGTTGAAATAGGCACTCATTTCAGTTACAGACCTAGCAGTTCTCTTTCAAGGAGAGGCATGTCATAGTGCACATTTTAATAAAGACAGCAAGATAACTGATACAGAAAGATATTAGTGGTTGCCCTGAATGTAACAGTCCAAGAATAAAGAATTTGCTTGGGGAAAAAATCCTGATTTGGAGACTTCACTCTAAGCAGTACAAACCATGTGCCACCTGAATCCTAAGACATGCCTTGTTCATGAAATTACCAAAGTAGCAGATTCTCCACAACTGCAGAAGGGGATGAATGGGCCAAGACTCCTTATATCCAAGCCGCAGGTGAATTCTGGTGATAATTCACACATTTGAATAACTCTAAGTAAGTCTTCCTATACTTCCCAATCCTCTTTAATTACGTGTTTATACTTCCATATTCCTAGAAATGAGTGCTTCTCAATGACACTACCTACCTCCTGTTTTGGCATTAGTGAATGAGAGAGCACTACATGGCTACACTCACTTGCATTCAGTGCCTCTAGAGGCTTGGCTCCATTTCCAAGATGGCCAGCCTCCCTCTGCCCTACCTTGGCTTGAGTTTCCCTTCAAAACAGTCACATCACAAGGTGAGCTGTTGTGCTGGCAATGTGGACAGCAAGCTTTACAACACGTGGCAGACATACACTGTGGAGGGATGGATGTGGACACAGACCATGACATTCACCAGGGGACTTGGATGCAAAAGCAACACGTGCTCTAAAGGGAGAGGACATATGGTTGTTCACCTGGAACGTCTGAACCCAGACATGCCAGAACGGGAAGCTTCATCTATGAGCGGTGTCACAATCTTCTCAGTCATATCAGTCAGCACAGTAAAAGTGGGTTCCACGATGAAATCAATGAAACCTGAGCAGAAATGCAAGCACAGTCAAGAAGGTGAAATAATGATTAATGTGAAGTCACTGCATCAGCGATCTCAGACAAACTCATTCTAAAAGTGCAAGGTAGTTGAGCATACTTCTAGTTCCATTTCACTTGCCTGATTTGCTTGATTTTTTTCTATACTTCTAAAATGTCAGACAATGAATCATATTTTCATACTTAGCATAATTAAAAACATTACTTCCAAGTTCTCAGAATTTCATACTAATGCTTTGTAAATTAAAGAAAAAATCATGCATTACTGAACCTTCAATCTTACATGAGCATCCGAACCACGTGCTTCCATAACTTTGATATGTTCTTGTGCAAACTTAAGGGAAAATATCACCTTTCCTTTCATGTTGTTAAAAAAAATGCATGCAGTATAAAGCCACAGCAGGAAACTGAGTGCAGTTAACCCTAGGAAACTTCACATTATTTTTAAAAACACTGCAAATTTTACTGACTGAGAACAGTGTGTCACAGGAACCCAGAGGATACTGAGAATTTGATTTACGTGTGTCTGCCTGTCTCTATGCCTCTTCTAATCTCCTTCAATATTTTTTTTACTTCTTAGTGACCAAACAAATCCAAGTCATCAATGCAAATCACTGGACTTCATTATGAGGGCTGATCTGAAAGTAATGCCTCTTATTTTATTACATTGGCCCACAACAGCAAAAGCAGATGTTGGTGATATGGCAGAAGGGAGTGAACCTTCCAATCAATATTCTGCTAAAGCCTGTTGCCTTGCGACAGATGGCAGCAGATGGCGCCCGAGATGAAAGTGTGCATGAAGGAAAGCTGTGTCACTGACTTCTTCCACATGGAAAAAAATGACACACTGACATTCATCAACACTTACTGAACATTTATGGAGACCAAACAGTGGATGTCACCACAATGAGGCAGTGGGTGATGCGTTTCCACAGTGGCAACAGTGACAGTGGATCACCTCTGCTGGTACAGATTTTTGTGAATGCAGCATGATGGCTCTTTCAGCAGCTCATCACTGCTGCAAATGCATACCTCATGGTAGTGACAGTGTTGAGAAACAGTGTTTTGTCACTGAGAATGCACTCCATCAAATAGGGTTATCGTGCTCTTTGTATCTGTTTTGGTTTCCATGGAAAAAAAGAGGAGGCATTACTTCCAGAGCAATCTGAATAGCAATTATGTAATTTATACTATAATCCCAAACCACTCTTCAGTATTCTCTTTCTTCTTACCTAAAGACACTGTGATTTATATTCAAAATAATTAACCCGTATTTAAAACTTGTTAATGGTGTAGCCTAAGACCAATTCACCATCATCTTTCTTCTTCAAAAGACTGAGTGAAGTAAATATTTCTGTACCCCAGTGACTAGGATGTTCTTATCAATTGCCATTGCATACTGAGGAGTTGATAACAGGCAATTCATTCATTCCACTTGAGAACACCACCACAACAAACACTGGCAGGAGAATTGTTTCCCTAAAGCCCATCACAATACAAGCAAAGAAACCAACAAACCAGAAACATACACTTCTCAGCCTTCATACAATGTTTTCTGAAGCTGTAATTTTCTTTCTTGCCAGCTACTGGACAAAAATAAAAAGATGTTCTTACATTTCTCAGTTGCAAATGAGTTTCATCTCTCATCAGACAAGCTTTCTACAGTCTGAGAAAGATTGAGAAGCTTTAACTCCTAATATTCATGTCAGGAAGCACAAGTTTTGGCCTGGTTTTCTTTGCAATCTGTTTGCCTTCCCCACTCCAGTTAGCAGCCTGACCTGCACATGAATCTCTCATGATTTCTATACCTCAGTAGGGTATAGACATATTTACCAAAAGTATTTTTATTGAGGAAGAAAAAGGATGATAAACTGATCACTAGCATTAGTAGATTTTAAAACTAAGGTTCTTTGTTTGATATTTGTTTTAAAAAATGTATTAGTTTTAATACAGAAAAATTGATCCATAAATTAAAGAAACAAGAGAAGGAGACATTCTTTATTTTGAGGAACTTTTGGCTTCATTTTTATGGAAAGAGTGCATGCTGGAAAGCCTTCTGTCTGCATTTATGAAATCCCTTAGTTAATAAAAATGCCAGCCCGCTGTTTGTGGCATCTGCAGTCAACTTTCAGTGGCAAACCAGCAACTACAAACAAGCCAAGCCACCAGAACAGGATTTATATGCTCTGTCCCTGGCAATATCAGTAGCACAATTTTATTTAAGTATAGATGGTTTTGTTTGTTTGTTTATTTGTTTCATTTGTAGAAACTCACGGCTGCTCACTGCGTGACTTGGAATTCAAAAGGAACTTGCTTCTGCAAAGAAATGCAGTCATTACTAACCCAGTGAACAGCCTGTTGGGACTGTTGATCAAATAAATACATGAATAGGATCAGATTATTTCCCTGAGAATCTACCTTACAACTGAGAAAGCCTTGCCTCAGCAGAGAGGCAGAACATGTAAGACATTCTGATCTCACAAAGGTGTTACAGACAGATGATGCCAATATACACAGCAGACAGAGAAATGAAAACTTTATGTCAGAAGCCAAGGATTATGGATAACGGCCTATTGGTGTCAATGGATCACAAAACCACACAAAAGAATACAGTGACAAATAGCATTCAACTAAATAAGGCTGCCTTTACACGCTGACGGAGTGCCGCTTTTATAAAGTGCAATTATCCTGTTGACAGTTTAATTCATCATTAATTTTGCAGCGGCTTGACAAAATACATCCATAGTATAGAAGTTTCTTGGCTCTCCTGGCCTTCTGAGTCAAAAAGCATGGAAGCAGAGGACAAGGCAAATTGGTTTCTAAGCACACTGAGCTTACCAGAGCTCAGAAGGGGACATGCAGGAAGCACAGCTGCTCTTCCTGGTAAGGTGTGAGGGACATATTTTAATGCTGCTAGAACCACCGTGAAAGATAAGTCCAAATGTGTCTTCTCCTCCACACCAACCACAGAGAGGTCATCATCTCCCATAGCAGCAGGCATAGTCTGCACAGGAATCTTCAGCATGGGTTTTAGCTCATACTGAAGCTCTATACGTTTGCTGTTGCTTCCCTCCACTGAGCCACTGGCAAAATATAAGTCTTCTCAGGGCTTGTGTTGTGCTGTACACACATACACACCTTTCTGGGGTACTGTTTCAGAGGGCTACACTCTAGAAATTTGGCATCCAGTTTGGGTTTGTACAGGGCTTTTCAAGTTCAGATTGTTGCATGAACTGCCTAAGCTTGCAGAGCCAGAAAAATCTGAATGAAGTCCACTAAGGGAGTGGCTGCCTAACGAGAACAATGAAATAATTTTAAACAAGAAACAGCTCTGAGCCACAGATGTGAACCTGTACTTTCCTAAGCTTGGGGATATATTTGTTTTGTTCTTTGGCCAGCTCAGGAGACAGCTGAGAAATTTCGTACTTCAAATTCTTCTCTTGATTGCTTTCCTTGAATACATTTGTTTTCTTTCTGCTTCTGGACTCAGTTCCCTTATGCTGGGAGTCAGCATTATCTGTCTTTTCTTCTTCCATTTGGCATTCTGTTCTCCAGTCATGGATAGATAACATTTTTCACTAGCTTTGTGGGCATAAATATCTACCCATAAATCCACCTTTTCTTCTCAAGTTGTCTCTTTTTTTGCTTCTAGCCAGCAGAACATGCCTACTTCAGTTAACTCCTCTTACTTCTCCCCAGCTATCAGGCTTACTGTTTCCCCATCCTCCTTTTCTTTCACTAATTGGAGGAGATGTTTGGGTAGAGTGCACTCTCAGTAAATTCACAGATGAAACAAAACTGGAGGGAATGGCTGACTCATCAGAGGAATCGTGACAGGCTGAAGAGGTGAGCTGGCAAGAATCTCATGAAGTCCTGCACCTCCTACCTAGCAGAATCATAGAATGACTTGAATTGAAAGGGTCCTCAATGATCATCTAGCTCCATCCCCTCTGCCACAGGCAGAATTTCCAACTGCTAGATCAAGTAATAAATCAGGTTGCCTGGTCTTGAATGCCTCCAGTGACGGGCATCCACAACCTCTCTGGGAAGCATGTTCCAGCACCTCACCAATGTTTTCATTGAGAGCAAAAACCTACCCCTGACATCTGATCTAAATCTTCTCTCCTTTAGTTGAACACCATTCCCCTTTGTCCTATCACTATTTATACATGTAAACAATTTCCCTCCTGTTTATAATCTCCCTTTAAACACTGGAAGGACACAATGAGGTCTTCCTGGAGTCTTTTCTGCTTCAGACTGAACAAAACAAGTTCTCTCAATTTTTCTTCATAAGAGAGGTGTTTCAGTCCTCTGGTCTTCCTCATGGCCCTCCTCTGGACTTTTCCCAAAAGCTCCACATCTTTCCTGTGGAGGATGAACAATTCCAGGCACTCAGTTGAGAAGCAGATCTGCAGAGAAGGACTGAGAGGTCCTGATGACCCCAAGTTGAACATGAGTTAGCAATGTGCCCTTGCTATCATGCCCAGTTCTGGGCCTCCCATAACAAGAGAAATGGGGATATACAGGAAAAGAGTCCAACACAGGGTCACCAAGATGGTCAAGGGATGGGAGTACCACTGCTATGAGCTGGGACTACTCAGTCTGGAGAAGACTCAGGAGAGATCTTAAAACAGCCTATGAACATCTGAAGGGAAAGTGCAAAGAGGACAGAACCAGGCTCATTTCAGTGGTGCCCAGTGCCAGGACAAGAGGCACACACTGGAAAACAAAAGGTTAGATCAAAACATCAGAAAGCACTTTTTAACTGTGCAGGTGATGGAGCACTAGAATAGAATGCCTGGAAGGTTTTGAAGTCACTCCTCTGCGTGAGCAGAGGTTGGACCTAGATGGCTCCTTCCCACTTCAGACATTCTGCAACCCTGTGATTTTGCAAGAGAGAAAGAAAGCACTATTAGTGAGTCTGTAAAAAGATCTCTGCTTCTGAATGAATGGAGTTGAAAATGGTTTCCGTGCAAAATATTGATTGCCTTTGAGCACTGAGAGGGAAAGGGTGGGGAAAATAAGTGAAAAAACAAACAAACAAATAAATGAAAAATACAACAGTTTTTGCCTAGGTCATCAAAAGGACTGACGTTATGTTTCCATAACCTCTAAGAAAACTCACAGCACAATGCCATGCACACCTCATATCCAGTGCTCAGAAAACCACAGAATAATGTCATAACTGGGCACTGCAGTCAGTTCTGCAGTCACATACATTAGAAGTAACTCTACTGCAAGGAAAGACCACCATAAATTTAATGGCTCCTCAGCTTTGAATTGTTGATCTGGAGAAAATACCACTGCACTTTATTACTTCTTCTCTATAACCTAGCTTCAAATAGTGAGAGATCACTGTAACCTCCATGCACAGGGAGAAATAAGTTTTGTGGCCTCAAGTTGCACCAAGAGAGATTCAGGTTGGAGGAAAAACTTCTTCTCTGAAACAGTGGACAGGCTCTGGAATGGCTGCCTATGAGGTGGTGGAGTCACCATCCCTGGAGGTGTTCAAGGAATGTTTAGATGTTGTATGAAGGGACATTTAGTGGGAAATATTGGTAACAGGTGGATGGTTGGACTGGATGATCTTAGAGATCTTTTCCAACCTTGGTGAATCTATGATTCTGTGATTCTAAGTTTTGTTTTTAAGATGCTACTTACAATGCACCAAAAGGGACATACCTATTTGAGACTGAGCAACCATAGTGGACTTCCGGTCACACAATGGAGAGAAGGGAAGCCCTAGCTCTGCTTCTTTGTCACCCTGGAGAAAAAAAAAGAGAATAAATTAGAACAAGGCATTGAACTTTGATATCTTAGGTCACTGCTGTAAAAGCAACCCATTTTACTTTCTTTTGTGAAGTAGGTTTTGTACATGCACGTTTTTGTAAACGCAGATAATTTATGGAGAACTGAGTCTGGCTGGAAAAGTCGTGGTCCAAGGAGAACAGTGGGAATCGAGCATTTTCATTCCAGTGAATCCTTCCTCATAGCTTTCCCTGTCTGCTTGGTACTTCCAAGCACTACATAAGCACCCTTTTGTACTTAAGAATGATTCTCTTTGGAGCTCTCTGGAAAACTCAGCAGAACACCGTCCTCAGTCCTCAGTATCGTGATTGATCCTTCAGGATTTGCACTTGCTGAGGCTTTTTTTCCTTTTGCCTTTCAGATAAGGAATTCACAGGTCATGGCTGGCCAGATACAGATCACATTTTTTGTCCAAAGGAAACACTGATATTGTTAACATTTCACGTAAGAGCTAAAGAACAAAGGTACAAACGTGCTTCCACCCCTCAGAACTGACAGTCCTTTCTTAACATCACAAGACAGTGTGGAAGATCAAGTGTTACAAACCCATTTCTTCCAGTCATTTAAGCTGCATATTAACACCAAGCTTGCTTCAGTCACACTATTACAAATTGCTTGAGGCTGATAGGATACATAGGATGACAGCTGCAGTAATCCCCAGTGAGCATTCAAACTTAAACAGCCTATTAAATGTACCAGAGAACCAATTCCTTAAATCAGCAACTCACTTTAACTGTGCTGAACTTCATGCCATTATTCTGACTAATGTCAAATGGAAGTCAAAATAGCCAGCAAACAAATTAGGGAAAAACTGTAGGCATAAGAAGCACTGAATAGGTTTTTTCTTTGTTATTATTGTAACGTACATAAACAGAAGGAATAAATTCTGCCAGAGGTTAGAGCTTTGGGTGAAACAACAATTTTCTCCTGCTTTATGTTAGGAGTCTGATGTGCAAATTTCAGGGTAAGCCAGAAACCAAACACAGAAATATTTTGAAGTAACCTTCTGTTATCATGTCTGCCACACCTCTCAGGAAAAGCATTTTTCAGTACCAGCTCTTATCTAATCATCACTTTTCTCTAACTCCTCGTGCCTCTTACAAACCCCAGAGCCCCTAACAGCCTTCCTGACTGCTCAAAGACATACATGATTTTGAAGCTGTTCAGGCAGATCCTTCATGGATGGCTAAATTGCTAGGTAAAACATGCAAGATATTTCCTTTATGAGATCTTTATTCCAGCTGCTGAATATCAGTCAATAAAATTGTATTCAAGAGCAGCATTAACATCTACAAACAGGCATAGTCCATGCAGGAAGACCTGTGTCACATGACTGGAGAACTGGAAACCAAGAGCTTTAGAAACCCATACTGATTCAGGTTAAGTGCCTCAGAACACACAACAAAAAATGTGGAAGAGAATCTGCACTTGAAGAGCATAAAGAAATAAATACCTAAACTGAAACCAGCCTACTTTCTTAGTTCCCTCTGGCTAGTGGCACTTTTCAGCGCAAACACAGAGAAGAGTGCATGTTGCCCTTCTGCTACCATGTAGGGATGTATGTATTTACCCATCTACTAACTTGAATGAACAAGTCTACTTTTCATAGTAAACATAAGGTTTTTCCCAAAAAGGGAGTTAATACGTCATTGTAATTTAGAACTAGAATACAAGTTTTATGCAGTGCTTTATCTAGACATGGAGGCATTTGTCATTCAAAATTGAAGCATGATCTGTTGTTCAACTGTCCTTGTGAAAATGTAAAATGATTTTGCCTCATTGCACATGTAAAGCAGATCCAAACCTGGCCTTTTTGTGTTCTTACAGCCAGCTAATCTTAATTCCCTCATCAATCTTTTAGGGTACTCAGCAATGGTATATTTTATCAGATTTAGTATCTTTCTGAGCTGTAAGAGAATACGCATGCCCAGTGACAGAGTCTTCCCTAAAATGCATGTGAAAATCACCCTCCTTACATGAGCCTTCTGTGTGGTAACACAGAGATGGATGCAGGCACGATTTTCCTGCTTCCACCCAGTAAACCCATTCTTGCTTTGAAAAACAAACTTAAGGATTCATTTCACAGTAAATTTTTGCAAGGTCCTTATTAAGAAGGGATTCCCATAATGCCTTTAAAGCAGATGTCCTTCAAAAAACTGGTTAAAGATTGGTAAGGATAATGGACTTCTTTATGTCTACTCCAAAAATATAGGTACAGCTTTATAACATGTAACTACCTAAATGTGTTTTCTACGGCTTATTAGCTAAGCAGAACATCATATATTCTATCTTTTTCAAGTTAGAAAGAAATACTGATTCCATAAAAGTAGTTAGCCTGGCTTAGCAAGCCACATTAGAACTTCTCCTATGCAGGTAATATTTCTATCTATAGGCAGTGTAGCAGACACTGCCTTTCCAAGAGACTTGATAGGCATTACTACTGTACCAGACAAAACAGCTTCCTTTTATCCATCATTTAGGATGTTCTTGAGAAAATCATAGAAGAAAGAAAATACACATTCACATTTTCTTACTTGCCCGATCCTCTGTGCTGCCAAAACACAGAGCAATTCTCCATCTTTACCTGTCTGAAGAACTCCTCTAGCAGAGACATGGTCCAGCGGTGGTGGAGGTCCCAGGCCTTGGCTGGATGACTGATATCTGCTGTATGCAACAACAGTGATAAGGCTTTCGGCTTGTCAATTCTGAAAATCCAAAGGATCAAACAAGTTAATTGCCTGCACTTGCAGTGGAGAACAACAAAAATCTCACTTAAAAAGGGAAATAAGGCCATCAGAGTCTTTGGTCAGGATATTAATGGAGTATTTCCATGTTCATAAAACCTGACAACCATGAAAGGTTGACTAATTTCTTCAACATACACCACTCCTATTGTAACAAAGACATTAAGAAGTATAAAGAGAAACTTTGCTCAGCTTTGTTGAGCTCCTTTCCAGGCTCACTTCTTTGCACAATCAGACTGAAGAGCCACTATGCTCCCTATTTCATCTGTGCTGCATTTTATGCAGGTCAGAAGAGAGTTCATCTTACTGCAGTAAACAGGATCTGCTCTCAGGGACAGTGATGACTTTGCACAGTAAGTATGCTTCACTGTTAGGAAACTGGAGCGAAGCTGGCAATTTCTTAAGACTATAACCTGAAAGCCTAGCCCAAGAACTCAGTAATAATGTTTGCTTGGGATGAGTAATTTCAGTTTTTAATACCAGCTTTTGACTGCCCGAAATAGCTGGAAGAGCTGTAGCTTCAGAGAGGACCAAGTGGTGAGCCACGCTCTGATCTGATACAGATATAATTCTAGAGGGTGCTGGACAGATCTGTGTCTGGAGTGAAAAAAAGAGAGGACCATCACTAAGAATAGCATAACGAGAACTTTATGGAGAAGGCTGTGGACAAAATACTACAACTCCTACTGGCATACTGTGAAAAAAAAGGCCTTCCCCATAACGCTTCATCTGTTCTTTTCCAGTCTTTCCTTTGATGCACCTCAGATCGTTTTCGTCTTTCCCCTTGTTATGGAGCAGGCCCCTTGCTATGGTGGCTGCTGGTACCATCTGCAGAAAGACAACGCACTGATTGTGTTTTGTAGATCCCAGAGTCCTACTCAGTTGGTAGAGTTTGTTCATTGGATCATGCCCTTGATGTTACCCTCATATACAAAGGAAAATGACTAGGGAAGCTTACCCCAACACAGTGACCTTTGCAAGCTTTGGTCCACCAACACAGAACAGAGATTTGTGTGTAGGTAGTGCTTGTCCACTCCTAAGTGAATTCATTCAAAATTCAACAGCAGAAACAGAAGTGAGGTGCACATCAAGGAGAGTGAGGGCCTCTGGAGAGGTGCTTTTGAAGTTAAACATAATGGCAAAGCACAAGCTGAAATGAAGCCCCTCAGTGCACACTGCTGTGAAGTGACTCACCCTTCTGGCTGCTGCAAAGCATTCTTCATGGCTTTGATTTGCTGGAAGTGACAGGACATATCGGTGGCTAACACCATCTCAATCACCAGAGCCCTGAACTCCCTTTTGAATGGCATCATGATGAGAGAAGCAAGGAAAAAGAAACACAAAAACCAGCTTCAGACACACTCCACCTTCTGTTGTTATCTGCAAATTCACTAACAGCATTCCTGATTTCTTATGTCACTCTTTCAGGTTGAGGGAGAAAGATGAATGATTTTCTACAAACACAACAGTGGCAGGGCTGCAAATGAAGTTTCATTTGTGAAAAGTATCAGTATCAGTACACTTCCTTTCTCACTTAAGAACAAATCTTTTGAATTTATTTCTTTATAAAGCATTCTTGGAATAAAGCAAACAGACTGTTTAAAGATACGGCATGAATCAGGTGAATTTTTGAACTTGTATTTCTATCCAGTTAACTAAAACTGGTCAAAACCTTTACTGAAAGCTTAGCTCTATTATTAAAGGAAAAAATAACATGTTGAAAAACAGCATGTTAAAAAGCATCTCCTAGTAAATATTTTATATATATATATACATTCAAGAGTTCTGAGAACCTGCACTACTTCCCTGACACTGCTCATTCAAACTATTCCTGCACAAATTTTTGTTAAACAAACTTTTCAGGATCTTAGGAATTCCTTTGAAGATAGTGTGGATGGCCTAGAAATTTTAAAATATCAGAACTCTCTGATCTAGCATACAATATAGATTTCTTTTTTCTTTCTTCAATTCTGCTGCTCGTGGCTTAATAGAATAGCCCAAGGTTAGCTTACCAGCTACGGATTTGGGATATTCAGAAATGGATCAGTTTTCATTTAAAAATAAAAGTTACCATTCTTTTCATGAATCCTTCATGAAGGAGACAGTCTATTTTGGGTATGTCTCTCCTGCCTCTAGTGGCTGTACTCAAGTTCTAGCCCCAGGCCACCCACTGCTTAGAGACCCAAGACCTTGGTGCCTACTCAGTCCCATGGGTGTCACATAACATGCCCCCTCAAGAGTTCTGCACACACATTTAAATTGAATCAGTTGTCTTCACTCTCCACAAGCAAACCTACCTCCCCCTCCTCACCCTCAAGTACAAGCACTTGCAACAGCATTCAAGGAAATTATAGGGTGGTAGGAAACAAGCTTAGTCCTGATCAGTTCCCTCGTCTGATACATTCCCAGCAAGAAAAACCTCTCTGTTAATACAAAGGAGAGGAGAAACTGCTTCTTTTAGCAACAGTGCTGGCAAATGGCAGCTTAAAACATTTGTGGAACAAGGACTGGAATCCCAAGAACTGGAGAGCAAGTCGATGTACTCCAAGCCAGAGACAGAGCAAAAGCCGATGTGGATGACAGAAAACGTGGGCTGAAATGCAAGTTTAACGTAATGCAGCCAAGAGTACAACAACAAAGTAATAATTTAATGGGAAAACCAACAGATGCCTGATGAACACACACATCTATTAAGTCTGTACTTTTCCACAACGTTGTTAGAAACTTCTGTGCTCCAGAGAAATTTGAAAATATTTTAAATAGTGCTTTTGCAAGCAGCCCGATGGATCAGTGCAATATGCACTAAAATCAAGTGGTCTAAACGGTTAATCTTGATACAAGGCTCAAAAGCTTGTGGTAACAAAACTACAACCATGTGAAAGTGGTCACTATTAGAATACTAAGGACCTGGGAATGGGTTTTCTTGCCTATCCCCTCAACTGAAGATCCCTTGTGGACACAAAATCTGTTTTACAGATCTGGCTGTGCTGCTTGTCTGACTAATTGGGGATTTTAATAGTCCTCATTACATTTTCAGATGCTTTATCTCATGGCAGATATACATTTCCCCAAGGCCAGAAGCCAGGAGCCATGTAGACACAATATTCTCACATCTATAACCTAACCCTAAGAAAAAAGTACAAAGTTATCACATTTGAGGATAAATTCTAAGATAACTTTTCCATGTCTTTTACCAGCCCCTGCAGAATTAGGGAAAGCTACAATTAGGTGGAGAGAGCAGTACCAGGAAAAGCAATTTGGAGAAGAGGAAAACCTGGAGTGAAGTTTGTATTTCATTACTGCTACACAAATGTCCTGCAGGTGATGCCCATGAAAACATGGTATCTGGCACAGTTCTGTCATCAAGCACAGTTGCATAGTCTCTGTACTAATGACTGCTGAGCTAGGCAAGACTTTGGATGACTTTACACCTAAGTACTTCCACGTCTTGCACTGATCTCCATTTGGCAAACATCCGTATTTGCTCTTAAGAATAACTATTGCATGCCTTTACCTTTTTTGGCTCAGAGAACATGATGTCATTTTATTGGACATTTTGCTGGATGCATCTTTGCTCCATATTAGTGTTCACCTCAGAGCCACATTCTAGCAAAAGGCTCCCATCTCCATACATACGAGGGAAAAGGACAGGAAAATGACTGCTTTACATCACCTAATCCCTATGCTAAGAAATAGGTGAGATATCCTATAGTGAGATATTTCACCCAGTTTACATAGTATAAGCCTTTACTCCTGTGAAAATTAATAGAAGAAGGAAAAATGCTACCTTCATTTTCAATGGCTGACACACACTAAAGGTGTAACATTCAGAATAAGCATGCATCCATCCTGGATACAGAGGAAAAAAAAAATTTACAAGAAAAGTTTGTGATTATGCAGCCATGTATCTGCTGTTACATACAGAAGAAGACTGACTAAAGTTGTCTTCATTTAGAACCATTCCAGGTTTCTCACTGCTCTAAAGACTCTAAAGACTCTAAAGGAATAACACTGATTGATGAAGAGGACTCAAAATTATCTGAGGAACAAAAGCCCAAGCAGCTTTACTGACACAATCAGTTTTGCATGAAAGGTCACTTCCTGAAGCTGCACTCTGATTCAGTTTCGGAGTGAAACATTTTCCAGATGCATTTTTAATCCGGTACTTGACAGTAAAGGGCTTGCACTAAGTATACTCTACTTCAATAAACAACATGGAAATTATTAGCAAAGAACTACAGAGCCAGAAAATACGTCTTTAGTCATATCTTGGAAAGCATCTGTTCACTTTGCAGTTTGCTTTCTTAAATCATTGTGATCTGTTTTTCATACAGTTTCTTCATTTACTTGCTAATGACTTGCACAAATGGGATTCATCAAACGAGGCAACTCACTTTCAAATATTTAACAAGGAGAGCAAAACACTGTTTAAGTCCTAGTAAGCATTCATCTTTCTTCTTGACTGTAGCCAAAAAAAATCTCTTTCAGTCTCATCAGCTTCTCCTAAAAAACCTATACCCATTTCTGTTGTAGCTGTGACAGCTAGCTCTAATCTGCATTTCTTTCCAGTGAATACAGTCCTGAACTAGATGACCAAATAACACAAAACTGATGAAATCCACATATATATCACAGAATCATAGAATGGCCTGTGTTGAAAAGGACCACAGTGCTCATCCAGTTCCAACCCCCTCCTGTGTGCAGGGTCACCAACCAGCAGCCCAAGCTGCCCAGAGCCACATCCAGCCTGGCCTTGAATGCCTGCAGGGATGGGGCATCCACAGCCTCCTTGGGCAACCTGTTCCAGTGCCTCACCACCCTCTGGTGAAAAACTTCCTCCTCCTATCCAACCTAAACCTCCCCTGTCTCAGTTTAAAACCATTCCCCTTGTCCTGTCACCACCCACCCTCACAAACAGCCGTTCCCCCTCCTGTTTATCTGCTCCCTTCAAGCACTGGAAGGCCACAAGGAGGTCTCCTCAGAGCCTTCTCTTCTCCAAGCTAAACAAGCCCAGTTCCCTCAACCTTCTCCATACATGTAGGATTGTGTGATGAACTGATCATCAGGTCTTCTCTTATTAATAATGTCAAAATGAAATGAGAGCTCAGGTCAAAACTGCACTTAAGAATTTGATTTCCAGGAGCTAGCATTTGGACTTTTTGCTGAAAGAGATTAGTGAAGTACGTCTACGAAAATAATATTAGATCTGGACATGTTTTAACAGTTCTCCAAAGCGTACTTTCAATGCTTTCAGTCCTACTGATACTGAAAGTCCTATTTCTGAGTACCAGTCTGAGAAACTGTGTGTTTGTTTTTTTTCTCAGCATCTGAGATCCTTATGAAGTTAGCTGATACTTCCAGTGCCTTCCAAATGTTTGCCTATGGGATTTCAAACCAGTAGTCAAAAGCAAAGACACATGAGAATCGCATTTTGGCATTACAGCACATTAAAATAATGATTTTTATCCTGCAGCTGCTGCTGGATCAGCAGTTACAAAATAATACAGCCCTACTTAGACAGGAAAACTAAGCAATCTAAACAGCTCAATATTTTTATTCAGGCAGACACAATAATTCATAAAAAGGAGAAGTGATAATCTTTGAAACCTTCAGTCTAAACATATACCTCAACAGAACACACATTTTGACACAAGGGAATTAACAAGAAACATCTGAACTTAGTTTTCATCCAACCACAAACAGTGTAAAGCCTCAAAGCAGACTGCTTTCCTGAAGACAGCATTCCTGCAGTGAAGCATTCTCAAGCAGCTGCTCCACTGATCCTTATGAACAGTGGCTCTAGGGCTGCCCCTTCTAATCAGATAGTTCCTTGTGTTTCCCCTACCAACACAAAGGCAAGCAGCAATTTGCTGCCAATACTGTACAAGGCATTACCAATCGTAGCTAAAATAAGTAAACAAATAGATAAATAGATTTTTAACATCTCAATGCAGTTCACATTTCTTGTCCATGCTAAGACTATATGGGCAGGCAGAATTTCTCAAGCTGCTGCTCCACAACACTCACACTGATTGAAACCAGCTGTTTAAGTTCCTAAATTGTACTTCCACTGTTCAGCTACAGGATTACATCACTGTCCACAAGTCAAACAAACAGGAAATGCAGGTGAAAGACATTACGAAGCACAGTCATTGGCCAGCATACTAGAAGCCAATCCCTAGACCAAAGCTAATTTCCTGTAAGATGAACTGACAGCTCATTACTGTAGCAAATTTAGGTGCATGGGGGAAGCACTGTGCTGCATATAAGATCCTACAAGTCCTATGAGAAAGACTGTGGACCAGGGTTTCTTTCTGTCTGGCAGACAGGGTTACTTTTAAGGTACTACTTCTTGGAGTTCAAAATCCACTACAGAAAAAAAAAAGCCCTCATTAGTTTGAATTGTCTGCTATTAGAAAACAAGTTGCAGTCTAATTTTGACACATAAATCCTTTGTTGCAGAGCTTAATTTAAATTATAGCTTCTTATATCACTTTGGCTTATATGGTACACTGATTTACGGTCCTTGGACTTGATTCTTATTTGCATTCCATCCCATATGTAATTTCCAGGCAAGGAGCATCAAAACAGATGAAGGATATCTTGATGATTTTGCATGAACAAACAGCAACAGCAACCTACCTCTTCACTCATTTACAAACAGATGTCTACAAAAGGTGTTTCCGTGAGATGCTGAAATTACATGGGAGTCAAACTGTATATTATTATCCATTGCAGCAAATTCCTAGTCTGACTACTATCTGAGGTGAGAACCAAATACAGAAATATGCAAGTCAACACTTTATAGAGCTTTTTTTTTCTTTTGTTTCTCTCTTAGCAGCAGAAATGCTAATGCACAATACACACTGATGCATACTGCTATTCAAACAAAGCAGTAACAGTCTGCGGTGGCAGTGCAATATTCTGAAGCAGCTACCATGTTCATGCTTACCTCCAGTCATCTTTTGAGAGATTAGATAAAATATTCATCTCTTCATCATCTTGTAAAAGACGATATGCTGCACTAACATGGTGATTTTCAAGCACAGATCGGTCATTATACAGAATGGCTGAGTCTGACCTAGGATTAGAAAGGAAACAAAGGAAGGTTATGTTTCTTCCTTATCTCAAGTGTCTCATATTCAAAAGCTTTTCTTTGCTCAGCTACAGAGGTTAGTTCCTATAGCACAGATATAAGTGTTTTGGGAGTGCTTGTGATACTTTATTCATTGCTGTTACTCGTTAAAAGAAAACTAAAGATGAAAATTCACCACAAAATCCATTTCATCTGCTCAGACTCACCTAGTCTTATGTTACATCAGAAAAGGATACTAAGAGCTTTCTAACTGAGAGATATAATGTAAATTTAGGGCTGAATCACAAGGCTCCTTTCCAGTTCTTGTGTATATTGCTCTGAAATTGAAGTCTGAGTGTAGCCAAATATGAAATCATGAGATGTGTTCTCATACTGTTCCAAGAATAGTAAATAGGCCATAAGCAAGACATAACTGAGCTGCTTTCAGTTATCTGTGCACCTAGCTAT
The DNA here is from genome assembly GCF_023343835.1 of Lagopus muta. Classification (NCBI taxonomy): domain Eukaryota; kingdom Metazoa; phylum Chordata; class Aves; order Galliformes; family Phasianidae; genus Lagopus; species Lagopus muta. Next base: position 47,444,286 of record NC_064439.1, on the reverse strand, counting down.
GCTGTACAGAAGGGCAAATCCCAGTGGGATAGTTTAAGACCAAAGGTACTTCACATCTTATTTTAGGCTCCATGTTAAAGATCTAAAATTGCTGGATAGCTTAGCTGTTCTGAAGACTCGAAGTTTATGGCAAGAGAGACTGAGTACAATTCATTGTAGTCCTCTCTCAGTCCTGCTTCCCAGTGAGCAGTGTAAATTTTTCTCCCTCAGCATTTTAGATCCTCTGTTGTTCAATGTCACAAACCATGCATTACAACTGAACTTTTCTATTGCTATTTTCTACTTTGGAAATATAGCAGATCCTTAATTCTTGCATATAAGAAGCTGTAAGAAGGGGAGTCTGCCTTATTCTAGAACACAGACAGAAATTTCCTCCAGTGCTCCAAAACCTTCTTGAGCATATGTGTGATCTATCCTAGCATCCTTGATATATCTGCAACACATAGCATGATTCAGCTGCCACAATCCAGATGCCCAATTTAGGGTAAGTTGCAGTGCATCTTAGAAATGTCCAAGTATGCTATGTCAGCCAAGGACACTTAGTTTGTCAGTGCTACCAGTAGACTTACACTGTCAAAATAACACACAGATTAGATGCCTAATTATCACTGCAGCTAGACATTTCACAATATTGGCACGCTTTCTAATTTTGCTATCTTCTTTGTACCTCTCTTCCATCAATCTCAAAAGCCCTACAGAAGACTCTGAGATCAACAATAATGCCAGTCCAGTATAGTCTGTGATCAGCTGATTGTAAATTCTCCAGGAATTTACAAAGATTTAAGATGTGAGTGCAAGGACTTACTTCCAAACAGGCAGTGCAAACATATCCCCACCTTTCAGCAGTATGTTTTTCCAGTAAGAACGCTATATGTCGTGCTGGTGTGTACTGACAAATGCAGATACTGCTGAGCTTTTGAATTATAATACCTCCTTCAAAACTATGTCTTTGACCAAATACATCAAGCTGCATAACAATTAGTCTTCAGCAATTTCACACAGAGATATTTTGGGACCTCCCCTTTTTCCTGATTATTAATATGACACAGTGGTCAGGAATCTATAATACAGGCATACAGTTAAAAATGGTTGAGTAAGAGACAATTAAATGCAGTGAAGGGAAGTGAACTTTCCTCCTGCATCACTTGAGGGCAAAAGCTTCTACGTTTTTCTATGTGGCTATGCTGTTATTTTCTAAAAGCTTCCCCAACCACGCATCATGATTTATGATGGCCTCACCGTGTTTGGATGTGAAAATTGTTGGTGGTTCCTGTGTGTTCATAATCATGGATAGCAGCTGCAAAGATCATGGCGAAGATCTCCAGCTCTGTCAGCCAGTGCTGAAAAGAAATTACAGAGCAATCAGATCATTTTTCCAGGCATTCAGGCTCTTGTCTTTTAAGGCAAGTTATCCCCCACTTACAGTCAGTGCTGCACATCCTTGCCTTTCCCCCTCAGCCCGCCAGCTGTTTTAAAGCAAATTTATCTGGCTGATACACCTAAGCTGAATCGGTGTTTTTCCTGACATTTTATCTAAATAAACTGAACTTCAGCAAAACAGCTTCAAGAACAAAAAAAAAAAACACTTAAATCACAATGAGGGGAAACAGCTGCCCTTCTTAAAGAACAATGTGTGAGGAAGAAAGAGAGGAAAATCTCAGGAAGAAAGAAGGAAAATCTCAAGAATATCCCCTTTTTTTTTTCCAATAAGAACTTACTAATACATGCACATTTGTGCACATACCACCAAGGTACGTATTTTCAGCTTGCTTCAACTTTGCAACAGAGCCTCAAATACAGAAAAATATCACTAATTTCCACTAATCAGAGGAGTTTCTGTCAATCCCTGAACTATAAGGAGCACAGGAAACATAGTCTCACAAGATGTATATCTTGTTATTCATCATTGATAGAAATAGCTGATAAAGCCCTGAGATTGTTTCCTTTTTTTTTGTCCCTAATTGCCTGGTCAAAGTCGTATTTTCAACATTGTCACTTTCTAAATTAATTAATCAGATGCTTTTAATAATGCCCCTCTGTATCAACCAATGATTTCATGCCTTTTTTTCCCACAGGTAGCAAGGTAAGGGGTGCTGTTGGGATCAAGCACATCAGAGACGAAGCCTCTTGATACTGTAGATGCTGTAAAAATTTGTACAAAATGCTCCAATAATTTGAATACAGCCTTTACCATAGTGGTTGCTAAATGTTTTTGTAACAGCACACTGTAAGCCTGTAAACATGTAAGAACTACCTTTCAACTCAAACCCCATTAAAGGTAGTATGGTTTTGTAAATTTCTTCTAGATGTGTGCTGTAGCTCACAGGTTACCCCTGGTCTGCTAAATACAAGCAGGAGAAGAACTGAGAACTGTAGGACTCTGCACACAGCTACCTGTCCAGCTCTTCTCCTGAATTTCACAGTCATCGATGCACAATCACAGCACCCACAAAGCATTTTTGTGGCATTTGTTGTCATAATCCCTGGAACAGTCAGTTTGCTGGAGACAGTCCCAAACATTTGTGTCTGTGCAGATGGAGAATGAAGCTAGACTCGACATTAAACATACAGCTCAAAGGTATTTATATATATTTTATTTTTTTAAGTGGGAGGGTAAAGAGCTCAAGACACAAGCAGACACAGCAATTAAATGGCTTTCTGCTTACTACACAATTGGTTGAGGACAGGAACAAAGAGCACTGATGCTGAGACATATTCATGATGCTTTATGCTCAGGAGTGACTTTTGATTAAGGAATGCTACACAGCTGACAAAACGTGATTTTGGCTTTCAAGCAACAATCTTTTGATAATAACAGTGGGGAAAAAAGAACTAGCAGAGCAAATTCACTGTGTCTCACGTGGAAGTGTGCATGAAGAAAAGGAAAAGGTCAGTCACTGAACTCCCTCACAAAGAAAAAATGGCACCCATTGACACTCATCAGCACTTCCTGAACATTTACAGGGACGGAACAGGGGATGTGAGCACAGTGAGGCAATGGGTGGTATGCATTTCAGCAGTGGCAACAGTGGGTCACCTCTGCTGGAGCACATTTTGCTGAGTGAAGCATGCAGGCTCTTCTTCTCTGCTGGTAAAAATTCTTAGTTAATAATGGTGGGGATTGTTTTGAAAAACAGTGCTTTGTAGCTGAGAATTTGCTCAACTAAACAGTGTTACTGTGCTCTTTGTAGCTGTTATGATTTCCATTAAAATAAGTAGGAGGCATTACTTTTGGATGGACCTACATAATACTAAAGATGTGTATGACCTCTGATAGAGGTCCCTGCACCTCCCTGACACTTCTAAACAAGCATCACAGCTTGTTGACTTTGAAAAGTGGGTGGGCATAGGTAATTTACTAGACATTGTGTCTAGTGAGAGAAGATCTTAAAATAACTGAAGACAGGTATTCAGTGGGTTTTTTTGCTTCTGCTTCTCTGTCAGACTGGAGACTGGGATACACAAGGCTGTTAATTTTGCTCTGACCCAACTCAGCACTCAAAAATTTGAGAAGTTGTTTCTCCCTTAAGTTGACAGAATCATAGAATGGCTTGAGTTGGAAGGGACCTCAAGGATCATCAAGCTCCAACGCCCCTGTCACAGGCAGAGCAGCCAACCCTCCATATCTAATACTAGCCCAGGCTGCCCAGGGCCCTACCCAACATGGCCTTGATCACCTCCAGGGAGAGTTCATCCACTAGCTCTCTGGGCAGCCTGTTCCAGCACCTCACCACACTCTTGGTAAAGGACTTCCCCCTGACATTCAACCTAAATCTTCCCTCCTTCAATTTAAAACCATTTCCCCATGTCCTGCCATTATCTACCCTTGTAAAAAGTTTACTTTCCTCCTGTTTGTAGGCTCCCTTTAGGTACTGGAAGGCTGCAATGAGATCACACTGCAGCCTTCTCTTCTCCAGGCTGAACTAGCCCAATGCCTACATTATGGTGGATTGCATATAGCAGCCTTGGCTAATTAGAGCCCAGAAACTGTCTGCAAGATGTGTTTCCACTGAGATGTTAATGGACTTTATTTAATGACATTAATAATGCGCAAGAACCACTTAATGCTTGACATGAAACACCTTCAGAATGACCTTGTCTTTAATCTGGGCTGACCCCTTTATTTCAGAGAAGTGCTGTCCATACAGCAGAGGAAAAGCTAATCAAGTGAAAGAGTTTACCTTCTTTAACTTCAAGAAAATATATTCTCTAGTCTCCAAACAGAAATAAGTTAAGAGGTTATGCCTTTTTCAAAAGTCTTCCCACTGCTGTGAAATCACACAGGCACAGCACAGGATGCACAGGCTTTATGAATATTATTACTGATATATTGGAAAGACACAATTCTCACTAGCGGTGTTCTTGGTGGGATTATAAAGTCAGAGATCTCCCTGCTATTTCCGATTCATCTTCTTGTCCTTTATACTCTAGTTGACAAGCTCAGTCTTATATTCAGGAAGGAGTTCCATGGAGAATCGAAGTTCTTTCACTTGAATAGTAATTCAAATACAAAAGTGCCTGTGTGTTTCCTGAATAATTAATTGGAAGAAAAATAACGTAACATAAGCCATTTTTTAAAATGTAGCATAAGTCTGCTTAAAAGAAAAGAAGAAACAGGGCAAAATAGTGAAAAGGAAAAGAAAATTAAACTTCAATCATCGATCAGGAACACCAAGCTGATACAGAAGACACACCCTTGAGTTTGTTACCTCCAGAGACTCAAACTTGCAACAGGGCAAGTATTCAGAGGTGTGACTGCAGCAGAACATTGTCCAGCAAAGCAATGCCTAGCAAAATAGGCCAAGGAAATGCCCAATAGAAAATTCAACTACTGACTACTACAAGACAAACTTATCCCATATTTTGGATCTGGTCACGTGACATTTAAAAAAAAAAAACAACAAAAAAAAACACTGATGAAATGAATAAGAAAAAAGAGTGCTGAGATCTGCCTCAGCCTTACTGGTTATTATGACATGAAAATTATAGCAGTCATCAGCACCTTCACCACATCTGAACCATCTCTGCCACTTAAAAGCTAGTAAGAATATGCCACAAAGAACTGAAAACTAATCCTCTAAAGATAAGGTGTGTGCAGTGGCATTGAAAAAAAAAAAAGGAGAGAGAAAAATAACTGAGAGTTGACAGCTTCCTTAGGCAAGCCCAGGAAGGGTATGAACAAGGAGCTGGAACCCTAAGAACACCAGATGAAACGAAGGGCAGTCCCAGAGCCCAGGAAGTATCTATTGTCACTGGCAAGTGGAAAAACAGGCAGTGGGAAGCCAGCCCCAAGACAGGTGCCCTTAGAACCTGCATTCCTCCTCCTTCCTCAAAATTACTGGGAGTGTGTAACAAGGCAAAGCCTGACTTTTCTAACAGGGCAACAGCGGTGGAAAGACAAGACGACACCGTTGTCAGAAACACCAACAAAAACAGCTTAATTTTCCTCAGTTCAACAAGAAGCTGCACAGTTTCTTGGCATGCCAGTTGTAATTTAGTCACCGCACCTGACAGAAACACCTCCCTTTCCTCTTCACACGATGTTGGCCTGTGAACACTTTCATGCTGCTTGAGGTACAGTAAGGGTCACCTGATGGGGATAAGCATCTATGGAACTGGGCCTCTGCCCCTCAGCCCCCCTCTCAAGATCACTACTCCAGAGAAGCAGAGATCCAGAGATGAAATCTGTCCTAATTTCTTATCTGGAGGCTCAATTGATCTCCAGCTACTCTTCACGACTGCCATGTGTGGCCTGATTCCACTCTCAGCTGCACATTCAGTAGCTGGAGGGAGAAAACCCTTAGGATAGCAATCCCAAATCAGCCCTCTCATCCTCAGAGTGAAAAAGCCACCAGTAGGCCTCAAGGATCTCACAGACCCTCCAATGGACCCATCACTCCATTCCAGCACAGCCACTCAGAGGACACCAGGCCCTCTCCTCCCCACTGCTCTCCCTTGGGGAACAGGGCACATAAACATTACCTCCTCCATGCTGCAGGGGCAGAGGTGAAGGACAGCAAAGGAGAACTCACATCACCCTGGAAATTCAGCAGTTCTTTATTGACTGCATGTCCCTACGCTGCCTGTGGGGTGTTAGCATCCTTTGTCTCCTCCTCGCTACGGCTGGGCAACAGGCTGCCTCCACTTGCAGGAAGCCCGCTGCTGCCAGGAAGAGGACACTCCTGGCATAATCCTGCCACTCATCAGTACAAATGGATTGGAGGCACGGGATGAAGAAAGGGCTGGAGTCTCCACGGGGCCTCTGGCCCAAGTGCCACTAATTCTCTCTGGCAAGCACAATGCAACAGATGAGCCCTTCCCAGGACAGAGTCCTTCAGTTCTCCATGTCCTTCCTTCTCCTTCAAAATTGGGGCAACTCTCAGGCTATAGGCCCCAACTCCAAAAACTCTTGTTTTTGGGTTGCCATGGAACTCTGCTGATGTCACTGCCTCGTGTTCCGAGCCCTCCAACTGCCATACCAACAGCAAGAGGCAGAGAAGCACCTCTGAAAAATGGATCCTCCTCCCCAAAAAAAGAGGAAACTCATGGGGAGGAGACAGAAAGTTGAGCCAATGGAGGTGGATCCACCTCTAGATGAACAGGAGCCAATGGAGGTGGATCCACCTCTAGAGGAACCGGAGCCAATGGAGGTGGATCCACCTCCAGAGGAGCAGCAGCCCATGGAGGTGGATCCACCTCCACGTGGGCTCAAGAATAAGCGCCGAGGACTGGACAACAGGAGAAAACGGTGAGCAATAGCTTGAAAAGGGGTGCCAAACTGGGTTAAGCAATACATTACTTCATTTTGCATTCTGAGGAAAGCTTAGGCAATTTGTTTCTTCACGGAAAGGGAAATGAAATCCCAACAAACTGACTTGCTAGACTCAGCCAGCACATTGATGGCAGAGGGGAGAATTCAGCTTGCGTTTTTCACTCATCCTCTCTCCCATCAATTACAACAGTTACCCATATCCTCACCCAAATTCTTCCAAGGAATCCCCCAAATCTATACCTGCATTAGCACAGCCCCTGCAAATTACATTTTTTCTACAGCACAAATGGCTCTGCTGTGGATAATGATCATCTCCTTACCAAACAAAAACTAATGCCATTTCATTATGTACTAAGGATGCCAACTCCTGTACGTACCACTACACCTGTCTTGAAAAGGAGGTAATGGACTGTTTGTGTCACATCGGCAGCATGCATTAGGTTGTGATAAGGATTTTTGTGTTTGCTGTATCCAACCTCCAGAGCTTCCACAAAGGACACCAGAGCAGAAATAGGGATCTAAGAAAAGAAGCACACAATTACAAATCAAAGAATCACCTGCAATAGCTAGCATTTGGAGGACAGGCTCCAAAGAGCAGTCTGTACTGATTGCACTTCCCAAATAAATACCATCTGTAAACACCTGCAATAAGTACTCCAGAGACAGAGTGAATCAAGCTCACTTCCTCAAAATGGCTTTCCCACCCCTCATTACATGATGGATGAAGCACACATGCACTTAAACATACGCAAGTCAGTCCACTGTGAAATGCTGCCTGCAAAACACAAGCAGTGCCACAAGGAACAGAGCGTAGCTGGTGTGCTGCTCCTGGAGGAATATTTCTATTCAGGACACACACGTCTGTCTCATCCTCTCACAACAATCTAGTATACAGCACTACTTTACTACTCTTATTCTAGAGGTTTGTAAGGAAATGCATCATATAGCAAGTCTGAGTTCTGGCTGCCAGAGTACAACTGCATGCACAACATTAAACCACACTTGGGGCATTTCTAGGGAGCACGCAATGTAGGTGGTGGCAGCTGTACATAGATGCAACAAGCAGCAGGGATTCTTCAGTGCTTGGCACAACCTGCTGTACCCTAAACCTCTCTAGTTCTGTCGTTAGAGTTGCACAGCTGTTTCCCTCTGGAGTATGGGACAATGCAGTTCTAATCTGTTCTCATCTTCAACCATTTCTCAGCAGGCGTGACAAGTCCATGAAGAAGCGCTGGAGTCGAAGAAAGTAGGAGTCCTGCCAGAGTAAGTGTCAGCAGAGAAAGGGAACATGGAATCTTTGGGTGGGGAGAATGGGAAACATCTCAGGGCAATGCTGCAGTAACCCAAATGTCACTCTGCTCACAGTTACAAAGGAACTGTTCAAAGTAGAAGATATGGAGCACCTTCTACTCCCCCTTAAATAGCATTTCTATTCTGAAACCTGTAGCAAACCAAGTTGTCATTTTTGGCTTGCATGCTTTAAGATTCCTAAGAATACTGGGAGAATTACAGTACCATTCCCTCTGCATGTCATGAATAAGACTGTGTGGAATTCCACCTGCTTCATGCTGTCCTATTGCAATTAAATGTTCTACCTGAAGGACGTTTGGTCCTGGTTGCTGCAGAAAGATTCTCTTCCCCGTTTAGGGGCAATGACAGTGACTGCCAAGTCTCCACATACACTTTCAAATACTGCTACAATCATTGCACTCTGAATAGAACAAAGCAGAATAAGAATGAGATACGAGAAAATGCAAGATGGAAGCAGAGACCCATCTTGTAACCACTGACCTTGAAACGACTGATCAGATCATAGCGCGTGAGAAGTTCATAGAAAATGAACTTCAGTGCATGATCTCCACTGGCATCGTTTAGTGCAAATACATCAAAGGACCACTTGTCTACATTCTGCAAGAAGGAATAGAAAAGAATGTTAACCTGATCATCCATTTCACCATCACATTTCAATGTCTATCACTTTACAGCTACACATGGATGATGAGAGGGTACAGATTTCACTGACAACATTCTCCACTTCACTTCACCAGCACGGAGTCTAATTTACTCATCAGTACAGTACGACTCACAGGGAAGAAGTTTCTATTCAAAACTTCAGTTACTTGCTTATTCAAGTCACAGGGATTCACCAATGGAACCAGCAAAGCCTACGGGCAAAAAACACCTTAGCTTGCCTTCATCAAGGAAATATGGTTATGGGCACTTGCATACTGGCCTGTGCTCATATTTTCATCACCTGCTGCACAGTGAACCAGTGAAAAAAAATATCTCAACCTACCTTCCTCGACCCAAACAGATCCCAGTTCCTTCTGACTACTGCAGCTTTAATTGCCCAAAGACAGCATGATTCTCTTTTTAATAGTAGGCGTGTGTTTAATTTTCTTTTCTTTTCTTCTTGAAGACCAGTGAGTTAACTGGGGTTTCTCATAGTAATGCTACGTTACGTGCTAACAATGGTATGAAAAATGACCCTTATAACATACAAGTAAATATCTAACTGCAGTTGAGAGGGTTACAGTTAGCTGGAAATCCTATACTAACGCTGCAGGGGGCTCAGTCAAGAGACGGAAGAAGACCAGTTCAATTCCCAACTCATAAAGCTACATTATAACCTATTAAATCTCTTGCAGAAGGTTGCAACTCCCATGGATGGCAGCATGAGCTGACAGCGCTCACATCCAGTGCACATCCAGCTCCGAAGAGGATGCCCTCTAAACTCCTACGCCCTTCTTGTACTGTTTTGATTTTGTTTCAGTTAGGAAGCAGTAGCATTTCATGACTGCATATCTATAATAGTCATATAATTAGATGTATAATATACAATAATAGAATTTAGTTTTACAATTTAAAGACATTATAGACTTTACATTTAAATTGGTATTTATTATAGAATTAATTAAAAAATAGTAGTTCCTTCTAGTTCCTGTGAAGTTGAAAATAATATCTCACTATATTCAATAAGAAATTACTCTTTCTTATAGAAATAATCTGTTGTGTAGAAATAAAGGTTGGTGTTTCTTTACGTGTCTTTTCATTGCAGTAATGTTGTGCTCTTGCGGCAGATCAAATGAACTGAATTCCAAAATGGCAAAATATTCTTCTCCTGCACTGCACAGTGGCAATAGCCAAGCAGACACTCAGTTTGACTGCAGAGTCATTTCCATTGCACCAAGGGAAATATTCTTGACAATCAGGACAGTAGCAGTTTACTCTAAATACCAAGGGAAAAATGTCCCCTTAAGGAAACAAGAGAGTATCACCCTTTGCTCAGAGGCCTGCAGCACCAGCAACACTTGGAAAATTAGAGCATTTCTTCACCCTATCAAAGCTGAGCACAGATGTGATGTCCATGTTGGAGAGAAATCGGAAGGGAAGCAGAACTTTACAGGCAGCTCGTGGGGGAGGACAAGAACTGCTGTCAGTGAAGAGAGCAGGAGAAGCAAGGGATGGGGAAAGGTCCTGGGCTACACATTTCCAGCTCACTGGCCCTGCAGCCTCCCATGAAATGTCACAAAGTGCTCTCATGCTATCTATAGGCACTGTGATGCAGCTCCAGTCATAAGGCTACCTTCTATCCATTTTGGTCTGAAATTTGACCTTTGCTCCACTTCTTGGCCAAACCAAGAGTTGGCCCAACTGCAGTTCTTCCGCAATGTTCCGTATATTTGCCTTTCCATCCGCTAACCTTAGAGCCTTGATTGGTTTTATCAGACAGCTGATTTAGGGACAGCTCATTTGCTGTTCAACATGACATCACTGATGGTGCAGCACCAGAAAGATGCACTGCTACTGGAGCGGGTCCAGAGGAGGGCCACCAAGATGAGCAGAGGGCTGCAGCACCTCTCCTATGAGGAAAGGCTGAGGGAACTGGGCTTGTTCAGCTTGGAGAAGAGAAGGCTCCGACGAGACCTCATGGTGACCTTCCAGTACTTGAAGGGAGCGTAGAAACAGGAGGGAGAACGGCTCTTTGCAAGGGTGGATGGTGACAGGACAAGGGGGAATGGTTGTCAACTGAGACAGGGGAGGTTTAGGTTGGATATTAGGGGAAGTTTTTCACCCAGAGGTTGGTGAGGCACTGGCACAGGTTGCCCAAGGAGGCTGTGGATGCCCCATCCCTGCAGGCATTCAAGGCCAGGCTGGATGTGGCTCTGGGCAGCCTGGGCTGCTGGTTGGTGACCCTGCACACAGCAGGGGCTTGGAACTAAATGATCCTTGGCGTCCTTTTCTACCATTTTATCATTCTAGGAGTCTACAATTCCTGGCCTCACAATTCTTTGCAGCCAAAGTCAAGTACATGTTTACACTGCAGACACTGCCTGCCTGCAGACACTACATCACTTTGTCAGCAACTACATTTGCTGCATATTAGCTAACGAACAAAACAGTTCCATGACAGCATGGGCATCAGAAAAGGCTGAAAAAAAGAAATCCTTCCTAAGCAGAAGAATATTTCTGCAGTTTGTCTTGTTAATATTAAGTTCTGCCTCTAGCACCACTGATCAGCACATCACATCTTACTTGGTAAAAGAATACGACAAAGTCTCTTTCCAAAGACCACTTCTTCTAAACAACTCTTTCCTATTTAAGCCACAGCCATTACCTACCACAGGAACATCCAGACACAGACTTGTTCTCAAAACAGTTTTGGAAACAAACAAACAAAAAAAGACATCCTGGAATGGCCAAGATGGGATTAGCTCACCTGGAGCAAAATTAGTCAGTGCCTTTGCTGATATTCAGGGCTCCTACTTCCTCTAGCCCACTCCATACTGCTTATGACCTTTAGGATCTTACAAATACAGAAAGGGAAGAAGGATGCCCTGAGGCTTATGCCTGCTCAGCACAGCTGGTAAGTATTGCAGTGCTCTGTCACTGCTGAGGATGTACCAGAACAGGCATGTTCTCCCACAGTCTGGCCACAGGCTGTTGTTCTAACAGAAGAAAGACACGAGATCCCATCTGCACAATTACACGTGGAAATCTGGGGCTGGAAAAAGGGGGGAATGAATGCTTCCATTCTGTAAATGAAGGTCATGTTGGATCCTTCTTGTTGCACTCAGTGGCCTTTCTGCAAATCCTCCCGATCTTCTGATAAATAAACTGTGCTGTCCAAAAATGAAAAGGATTCAGTACCCTGAGTATCTTTCCTGTGTAGACGAGAGTAGAAGGACTGCTTCCCAATCTTTACATGTGTAATGCCCCTGTATACATTCCTTGTGATGATGCATTTTTTCCACCACTGCATGCCATGCTTGAACCACAAGTCAATTGTCTCCTGCACAAATACGACACCTCAGCAAAGCTGCTGCGCAGAGAACTGGTGGCAAACCTGTGTTTGTGGTACTGACACAGGTATCCTGCCTCAATTGAGAAGCTTGCCATTTCCCAGGAATGAAATCTGCTTCTTTCAGCCTACTTGTGATCTCTCACTTTTCAAATGAAATCTCAAAACTCTCAGAATATTACTCCACAGCTGATTGTCACCTTCAACAGTGATAGAAAATCCCTGCTCGCACACTCACTGATACATTTCCTGCTCCATTTCTCTGCACCCACTTTTTCATTCTTCCCTCTGCAAACTCATGATTCATTGCAGCATGTTACTAACTCAACACCTTCGGAGCTGAACGCTACAACAGAGCTGGAAACTTCAAGGATATGACCATTTCCAAGTTCTGAACTCTATTTTTTCTTTTACTCAAAGAATATTCCCACAGGCCAGGAAATTTGGAACAGACCTGAGCCTGACTAAACAGGCTCACAAAGAAGAAAAGGCAAAGTTCCAACACTCCCTTCCCCACGGAAAACATCACAGTGTTACCCTGATGCTTTGGACAAGCATCCCAGCCTTCTCCCACCATCCCCTTCTCTTTGGGCTTACCTTTAGCACTCCAATTACAGCTGGTGGGTAGCTCAAACCAACCATATTGGACGTCCGCCTGTACATTCTACCAAGATAAAATAGATAAGGCAACATATAAATAAAGTTAAACAATATAACAACAACAAAGAAATATGCTGTTACAGGAGATCCTGCATAGACCAACAAACTCTAACTACAATTTTTCTTTCCTTTTCCTGGCTTGTGCACATGCTCTCTATACCACTTTCATACCAAATCTTCATCAGAGGGAAAGGCTGCACTCAAATAAACAAGATGCTCCTCGTTTTCCACTGCAGCAAACCACACCTCCCTTTCAGTTTCTGTAGTTCTTGCTTGTCCTGCACTCAAGGCCATTTTCATTGTACTCCAGAAATCATCTGCCATCTGCAAAGCATCAACTGCAGTCCAGTACCACTACTACTCTTCTCTCTTTTTTTTTTTTTAAATAGTATCAGTTCAAAACCTTTTAGGTGTTCTTTGTTTGTGTATGAAAAAGAAGAAGGACATAATGAACATCAGTAACCATACTAAAGAATGCACTGAACTACATACTGGAATTTATAATTGTTTATAGGCCATATTGTTTTTAATAAGCTATGTGAATTCACAAATACTGACTGTTAAAACACTTTCCACAGCTCACTCTTTTTTACACTTCAGAAACACAGGAGTTAAAAGAGATGATGGAAAGCTTTCTTCTCCCATCTGACATGATCATGTGTGAAGTCCTTCACTTCCCTTTCACATCCTGCTCTCAAACACAGAAAAAAATTGTCATGCCCCTCTGGAGAACTCTCCTACTACCTTAATCATAGAATTTCTTACCCCCTCCTGCCTTCTTCATTAAAAAAAAATAGACAACAGAAGTCAAAAGGCACAGGAGGGCCTGAAGTGAACTGGCTAAACTTTAAAAACTTTGAGTGTTGACCTAGGACTACTCAGAGGTGTGTATTCTCTGTCAAAATTACTTCACCTGTGCTATTACATCTGCATTATGCTGAAAAAATAGATCCACACATGCTGCTTCAGGTTGCACTGTATTAGAAGCTGTTTGCCAACCAGGTCTTTGTAGAAACATCTTCAGATTCATATTTAAGTCTCAATACTGCAGGCGCAATTGGCAGTGCATGAGCAGCTACTAGAACCAAGTCATTTCATGTTCCTTTACCTTTCCACAAATATCCCAGCTTGTACTGCATGGACAATACTCCTGAACCGGGGTTTCTCCTCTGTCCTTTTGAGCATCATCCCCATTTGCCGTGTGAAGGTAGAAGCCAACCAGTCCCGGACCTCTGAGGGCACGGAGTCAGATTGGATATCACTGAGCTCATCTTCTGTGTCCAGTAAACGCCTACAAGAGGAAGGAAAGCAAAGGGTAAAAAAAACTGCGTAAGAGACCATTGCGACATCATTAACCAAAAAGAAATGCACATCTATTCTAATAAAAGCCTAATAAAACCTCTTTCTGCAAGGCTACAACAGATTGTTCGTCCTCTTGAGTAGTTAAGTGCTAGATTGTGAAATTCACTACCAGGCTGACAAACAAGAAGCATCAGCCTTCTGAAGCACAACTACATCATCATGCTCACATCTCGTCTTCAGCTCATTACTATTCCTGACCTCTCAGCCAGCCAGAGATCACTGACAGTCACATCTGACCTCCCAGTGAGTATCACACAGTCCTATCCTCTCCCATTCTGACCACACGTGGTGACTCAGCACTGGGGTAACAGCACATAAAGAAAGGGAAACTCTCCTGCAATTTCTTATCTGCCAATTTCTACCAAAAACTTGAGTAAAAAAAACCTCTGAATTTCAAAGATTTGGTAAAAGTGAATTGATTGAACTCTATTCAAAAGAAGTAGAGGGGTATGAATTTTGAGCTTTCCACAGAAACTTTCACAAAAACTAGAAAACAATTATTATGAAAATCTTTCTCCAAGAGAACGTATGTTAAATTTGTGATTTTTTTCCATCTTCCCCTTGCCACACAAAACTCCAAAGTTTTCAGACCAAGAACTGAAGATCTGCTTTTCAAGAAATACAATGTTCTAACAATTAAAATCATATTTTCAGTGAATCATGACTACAACTTTCCTAAGTGATGCGTGCATTACAATTCTGTGCAATTGGTGCTCCCTAGAAGACAAACATGGATGCCTGTAATTCACTCACCTCGTTTCATCAATGTATACTGACTCAAGGACCGTCGCAGCATATTCCAAGTTCTTCTTTAGGTCTACAACAGAAGCTTCCCCTCTTTCTAGCTGCTTTACCAAAGATCTCAACCTGGAAGAGGAAAACAAAAATTGGGTAGAACAAAGAGAAACAGGTCTGAGAGTGGGAATTAGTTAAAAGCTGGATCCAGCACGACGCCCAGCGCACATGATTAATGTATGTAAGCTGTGGGATGTCCACAGAACTCTTTTAAAAATATCAGTCACCATGACACTGAACAAATGCCACGTTATGTTTGGGCTCAGGTAGGTCAGTGAGATGTGATAGTTCTCAATCATACTGAAATATGTTAAAACAGAAATCACTTGGAGTTCAACACCGGAGTTAAAAGAGCTGATTTCATCCCAGACAGAAGGAATCAAGTAACCTGGTGAGCACTGTCTGTTGATAAATTCAGGCACTGATGAGGGCTGTTTTACAGGCAAAGGTGCATTTGTGTGTGTTAAGAAATACTACTGCAGAAATACCATGCAAAGGTAAGGAAATACTACAAACTTCATTATACTACAAGGTCACTTTAGACTCGCCCATCTGTTAAACAGATTCCACAGAAGGTCTCCTATTAGGTTTTCATTAGGGGAAAACAGACTTTCTAACAACATAAGTCTGCACAGATGTCCTCTTAAAATGTTTGTTTTGATTTTTGCCCCGTGACAAATATAATTACCACATTTGCACTTTTTTTCTTTTGTATTTTCCCCTCCTTCATTTTCTACTTTCTGTTCCAAGTTAGGGAAAAAAAAAAAAGAAAAAGAAAGAAAAAAGAGAAGAAAATATAGAAGAGTGAAATCCCAATTAAAGAAAAAAGGTGCAAGCTCAGAATTAAAAAATTATCATTCTCTTAAAAGATCATGGGATAAAAACTTGACACACTAGAATGCTTTTGTCAGTGCCTTCATCTTTGTTAAACAGCAGTTAAATAAATTCAGCTGTGCAGCAGAAATGACAAGTTGTTTGTCCTGCTCACAATGCAGGAACGTATTGTAGCCATGTTGTCTAAAATCTAGCATACTCGTCTTCCTCAGCCTTTTCTGTAGGCCCAGCAGAAGGATAACCTTTTCCTCAAAATAATTCACAGCTCATGCCCTAAATTAACTCCCTGCTCTCACTTGATTTAGCACGTCTGGAGCCCAAATTGCTAGACAATTATAAATGAAATTCTTTACACAATGTGTATTTTCTTGCTATTACGCTGCTGTCACGGTATCAGTGCTCTCAATTAAAGTCAGTTTCCACTGGGCTGAGCTGAGAAGCACCCAGACTGCCCACGTGCACTGCACCAACAGCAACTTACACCTAGATTTTCTCCTGCTCCCCATCCCTTAAACACTGAGGCTTCCAAGAAAAAAAAAAAATCATTAAAAAAGCCACTGATTATTTGTCTGTGTTAGTCACATAAACACCACTCCTACTGGCAGCGCTCTCTTTGACACAGAGCTACATAATTAAACACATGAAGAATCTTGTACAGGAGGGGTCCACCTGCTTTGGGCAGATCAGCTCATCTTCTTGTTCGTTGTCAAGAAAGCAACAGTATTGTTCAATAATTCATTCTTGATGATAGAATGGGGAGAGAACAAAAGTAAGCAGTGGTTCAGAAGCTTTCTCCTTCCTTCATCCCATGTGTGGGGAATCTAGGGACATGATCTCTTAACTTGTTATCAGAAACACTGCTTGTACATGAGCCAAAGGGGTTAATGTGCAGGAGAAACATTATCTTGGGCTCCTCCTGACCTTCATTTCATTGACTGAACTACCAGGCAGCTCTGTGCCACAAGTCATTCAAAATTCATGCTCAATAGCAGCACAGTGAGTAACTGTTGCTTCACGGCACCAACATCCATCACCAGAAAAGATTATGCAGAGTACTGTGTGCATCAATCATCTGGCAAAACTGAAGCACAGTCATTACAATAAGATCTTGTCAAATGATCAGTTGCTCTCAGGCAAAAAAAAAAAAAATTACATTGTCTTTGCTTTGCCATCCATTATCTCTAACTCCTTCTGATTCATTGAGTCACAGCACCTGCTGCCCCGTTACTTCTACCAAATAAAGGACCAGAGACAGATTATCTTTAATGCATTCCACGTATCTTAGTTTGGTTGAAATAGTCCTAAATCCAATGACAAAGTTAAGGCCAGGCTGTTCCAATGAAGGGGATCCAGGCAAATTTATTAGCTGGAAAATGCCATCTCATGGTGGCTGAAGTAATTTTGGAATTCAACCAAATTCGGGAAAACATTTTAACTTACATAAAAACATTACAACAAACTTTCTACACATTTAATTTCTAGGAAATTATACTAAGGTGGAGCAGAGGGCAAGATTCTGACTTCATCTCTTTACTCCATAGACTAGTCATGGCAGAAAGGGAGTTGGGTTCAGTCACATGTACCACTGACAAGAAAAGGAGAAGTCTGTCAGTTTCCCAAAAGAAACGTGACAACACAATTATCACATTGAATGGAAGGAAACAAGTTCATTATTTATGTTGCTTCTATTGAAACTGACTGGAGAAGAGGAAGCTCAGAGTGACCCCATTGCTTTTTACAGCTCCCTAAAAGGGGGCTGTAGTGAGGCAGGGCCAGCCTCTCCTCCTAGGTAACTGGTGATGGGACAGGAGGTGATGGCCTTAAGTGACCAAGGGAGATCCAATCGGATTTTAAGAAACATTCCTGCTCAGGAAGAGTGGTCAAGCATTGGAACAGGCTGCCCAGGGAAGAGGTGGAGTCACTGTCCCTGGAGGTGTTCAGAACATGTGTAGATGTGGCACTGATGGACATGGTCAGTGCGCACGGTGGGGATGCGTTGGCAGTTGGACTAATGTGATCTCAGTGGTCGTTTTCCGACCTCAATAATTCTATGATTTTGACCTATTTCATAAGAACCAAAGCATGTTTTGCTCTATTCTGTTTTTAAAAGTTCGTTTTAGAATGACCAGAACCTATATTTTCATTCTTTCTTTTCCTTTTCGTATCAGAACTAAAATTTCTCCTGGGCCCAGCCCCATTGGAGTCCAGACAATTATTGTGAAAAAAGGAGACACCAGGTGTTAACCATCTCCAACATTAAACTGTTTTAAGACTACTGCACTCATCACATGTATTTCTCAGACTATGGTCACCAGCAGAGCACCTACAGAGAACCACTGGTCATATATTAGCTGTAAATCCAGTTCTTTAATTATAATGATACAGCTAATGCCTTTCTAAACGAGATTAGCAAAGGCAGCTATTTCCTCTACTCCAAAAATTCTCTGTAATATCCAGACCACAAATTCCCCCTGAACGCGTGCCAAATCCTATGGAAAAAGTTTGGGAGCCCTTGTTCTCTGTACAGTTATTTCCCATTTTATTCTTCGGAATAATATTGTCACTGCCCAAAGGAGAAGCCTAGCCCTGTACAACGCTAAGCATTTTCAACTTCCTCTGAACCCACAGACAGCTCAGGCAGGTGTAAGCTTTAGAAAAAGAGGCTAGGCCATTTCCAGAAGACAGCTTTCCCTTGGAAAGACAGCGTGGGAATATCTGCTTGCAATCACCATTAAAACCTCAGCAAATAAGCCCACTGAATTCAAAGCAAGCAGGATGGCTCTTCAATGATGGTGAGAGGTTAGCCAAAGACTATGCCATGCCACAGTGCTGTTGGCACACGTTTCCCTACAACATTCACTAGCATGTTTATGACTCAGGTCGACAGAAAATAAATGAAATTAATGAACTTGACTTAGTCCATGAAAGTTACACAGCTCAAAGACCCCATACAACTCTAAATACAAACTGAATAACGGGAAAATAATTAATAATAATGGAGCTGTTCTCAGAGCATTCTTGAAACCTAAAATTTCTGAGTAACATCTCCAAGTATTCTCCTGTTTCATTCAGAACAGTATCTGTGTACAAATAATTACCCTTAGCTAGAGGGCTTGCTTTTATTGTGTTTTTGTTGTTTGTTTTTTTTTTTTTAAAGCATTATATATAATTCCAGAGCACATTAACACCAGCACAGCCTGGATACCAGTCAGCTCCCATTAACATGCAAAGTGTATGGATTGTCTGAATACTTGCAGCAGGTTTCCTTCAACTAGCGTAAGTCTGCAAAGCTGCATGGCTCATCTCCACTTCTATTTTCAAAGCTTTAAGACTGTGATTCGCTGCACATTTTCAACAAAATGTGCTACTGGCTTCCTTCTGCACGAGCCTGAGAAAAAATATGTCCTTCTTCCTTTCTTTCAAAAAGCACCAATAGAGAAATCTTCTCCAGAATATGAAATCATTCCTCAGCTATAGTTCCACATAAATAAGACAGCTTGTTGTTCACAACAGTTCTGAGCTCTGTACTGACTTCTTCTGGATGGTGAACTGTAGTTGCTCAAGTGAAATGGAAGCCTCGAAAATAAAACACCCTGCATCGGTTTAAAGGAATCCCTTTAGGCTGACAGCACTGAAAACAGAAAGGAGATCCCAAAAAGGGGATCCTAACTGCTAGGAAAGCTGTAAAGTATTCCAGAAAGGAGAATATCCCTTTTCAACTCTTTTGTAGTTAGAAAGTTCCAGGTTTTACTGATGTACCCAGAACACGTGGAACAAGAATGCTTTGGAGACAACATCTTACTGAAGTTGACAAAAACTAGTATATGTAGTAACACAAAGCCAGGTTGTTAAGCTCTTGTGGAATGGTGGTTTCATATTCCAGGAGCTTTGGAATAAATCTTTCAAACTTCCATCAGAAATTGTCACAAAGGAAAATGCTCACAAAGCTTCTGTAAGCATGTAATAAATAATTGCAGTGTCATTCTGGTAGTGCACTCAGTGAGAGAACAGTTTGTGGGCTCCCAGTAAACAGAAAGGACCCTTCTAACACATTCTGCAAGAAATTGGGGCTGATCTCAACACCTCTTTTCTTGAGCAGTAGCTTTCTGCCACACACTCATCTCCTTCACTTACAAATGCCACCAGGTTTCGATGGAAGTGGGCATGCTTGAAAAAGGTCTTGCATTTGCATATGGGATAAGAATGCAAGTTGCTACATCTACATAAGAACTCATTACTAATAATGTTATGATTAATGTCAGATATGCGCATTTTTTCTCCAAAATATCGTCAGCATTAACTTTAGAATGGGTCACTACTTACTGCCCCGTTCATCACAGAGGTTCACCAGCTAAAACCATAACATGTGATTGATTGAAGCCATTTGCAAGTTCCTATGGATGGAAAGAAAGCTATCAAAATTAGACACTCATGTGGAGCTCCTTCAGCTTCAGCAAATCCTTGTGGCTCTGGCTCCAGAAGTCTGAATAAGAGACACCTTCTGTGTTTATGCAGCTTTTCTTAGTCAAACTACTCTTGAAAAACAAAGAGAATGATTTCAAGAACACCTCATTTGTGACAACATTCTTTTGATACCCAGCTCAAATTCCTCTTAAAAAATAATTTAAAAACTTAAATAAAATAACCAAGAAGCTTCAGAAATTAACAAGATAGTAATCAGAATTATTACCAAGTAGACCCATTTGCATAAATTCCAGCTTCAGCTTACGTACAGAAAAAGCCCAAGGGCTGCTACAAGCTGCAAAGACAAAGTCTGCTGAATTGAGAGACAAAACAAATGTATGGTACACGTTTCTTTCCCTTTTCTGGCAAACCACCATAAGTAACAGTTGCAAATTCATGAATAAGATTGAGAAACAGATGTTCACCATACAGTGAACCATGTTTCTATTCAAACACTAGTGCATAGAAATAGGCGCACATCTTCTACCTCACTCCAAAGGACGAACTCAAGAAATCTGATATTCTAGGGGTGCGCCACAGTTAGAGATCCTGTGCAGACCAACTAAGCAGGGATTACATAGAAAATCTGTCAGATGCTGCAGGACTGTATCCAATTAAGTGTAAAGAAACTATAGACTTAACGTACATGACATTTACTGTTGCACAAAAGGAAAAGCAGACTGCATGTGGCACATCTCATAATGCATCAGCCACCGTCAGCTGGGTTGCCAAAAGCCTCCATGATGTGCACTGAAGACCTTCTGGTGCTCCATTCAAGTAGCAGGTTGGGGAAACAGATACAGAATACTCAGGAAGTCATTGAGAATCTCACCATGCTTTTTCACAACAGCACTCATGATTCATTCCATGGTCTGCCACATCTCAGTCTAAGGTTCTGCATATATAGCAGGTATGAACTGCCAAGTCACTGTATGGCCTTCCTCTTGTGACCTGAAATATCCTTCTTTTTTGAATTTTTAAATACAGTAAGTTGCAGCACTCAGAAGCATGACAAGGCAACCGTGAAACCGCAGGATCTCTGCATCTGTTGAAACAGAAATCCAAAGACAGCAAAGGAGGTCTCTCAGAACCAAGCCCTTCCAAATCAATGGGGCTTTTATAAAAATGACATCAGTTATGAAATCTCAGACACAAATCTAGGGAATGATGGCAACAAATTCTCCATTTGCATTTTTAAAAACAAGTATCTGAGAGGAGCTGTATAAATTCCTACTTTTACTGATATAAATACTGATAATTCCACATTATCAGTTCAATGTTGGTGCATCTAATGATGCGTTCCCCTTAGTTTTACAGAGACTGAATCTTTTTCTTTGAAACCACAGTTATCACATTTCTCAATCCCTGAACAAGGCCATTCTTCCAAATGATGCCAGCAGATGGCTTTGTGCAAATCTGAATGTCGGAGGTTCACACAAGCTCTCTATTTAATGATCTTTGCAGAAATCAGGGAGAGTTCAATAGATTAATACCAAAATATTTTATTGTCATCTTAATTGTCCCCCATCTGTTATCATCAAAATATCTACAGGTGAAAGTCTGTAAGTTGTTCACACTTTCCAGTTCCTAAAACCAACCATGTTCCAGAGCGGCTTTTAGAAACACAAAGTGCAGAGCAGAGTGCATACAAAGTGTGAAGTTCAGGCAGGAGGACGCCTTGCCTTCAGAGGTGCCCTAAACAAAGGAAGAAGTTGTTCCCAGGCTGCTTCCTTTCAGATAACTCCCAGTAATCAGCACATCCTGAGACCCAGGTAAAGACTACATCTCACTTATACTCCACTAGCTATAGCTAGGGACAGGCACAGATCAATGGTACGCTCCTATACAACTTCAAAGCTCTTACTTGGGACTGGCTTTGGAAAACTTATCACAGAAGCACAGAATTGTGTAAGCTGGAAAGGACCTTTAGAAGTCATCTAGTCCAACTCCCCTGCAATGAACAAGGACATACTGTAGATCAGGTCACTCAGAGACCCACACAGCCTGACCCCAAATGCCTGCATATACAAGGCATCCAACACTTCTCAGGGCAACATGTCCCTGTGCTTCACTGCCCTCATCATAAGAGAACTTCTTTCTTATATCCCATCTAAATCTCTCTTCTTTTATTGGAAAGCATTTCCCCTTGTTCTATCACAACAGACATCACTGAAGAGTCTGTCCCCTTCTTTCCTACAGTCCCATTTTAGATACTGAAAGACTGCTATCAGATCTCCCCAGAGCTTTTTATTCTCCAGGCTGAACAGCCCCATCTCTCTCAGCTTGTTCTCACAGGGGAGATGTTCCACCCTTGGATCATTTCTGTGCCCTCCTCTGGACACACACCAACAGGTCCATGTCTCTCCTGTACTGAGGGCTCCACACTGGATGCAGTACTCCAGGTGAGGACTCACCAGCACAGAGCCGCAGGATCACCTCTCTTAACCTTCTGGCCATGCTGCTTTTACTTCTTTTATTTCTGCTTACTCTAGTGAACTCTTAAGGTTCATCTAGATCCCTAAGACAGCTTTATGCACTGATCCCACCAGAGATATCAGCCAAAAATTTGGTGCTATATTTAAATGTGCTTAAAAACCTCCACCATTTCCTTTCCACTTAAATGCTTACATCTCTCTGGGTACATTTAATATCCAGCCACTGAGACTTCTTGACACATTAAACATGTGGATCCTCATAGTTCTGCCTCAGATTTCTATTCCAGAAAAAATATTTCTTGGGATTATTACAATGCTAACTGATTAATATCTACACAGCTGAATCACTGGTCTAAAATGAGAAAAATGAGCTAAATCACTGCTAAAATATTACTTATCAGCATACTTAAGGTCTGTTACACGCTTTTTGTAGCCTTACAAATTCACTCTGAGAGTTCAGGAGTTCACCATACTTCTCATGTAATACTTTGTATATGCATTTGTTAGCTTAGGTATTTAACACAATTTTTCTCCAGACATAACTTACTTCCCTCTTTCCAGGAATGTATTAACAAATCTTATTAGAAGAAAGCCAGCGCTCCTTTTTTCTTGCCTCAAATTTTGCATATCGTTCCCTCCCGGTGGTTGCAATGCAACCATTTTATACTTCTAAATGCATTCACTTTCCCTACAATTAATTGCCTTTATTTTGGAGGGATCCATTCCCAAAGTCAACATCAAACACATTTTGCTAAAGGCTGGAAAACCAAGGCTGTCTCAAACTTTCAGCTGCACGTGTTAAACATGTTGAACGAGATACCTGCCATGTAGGGATTCTGTAACCTGGGCACTAACAGGAGAATCAAAGTCTTCAGAGAGAAATGGCCAGAAGAGGCAATTATAACAAGAAAGCTGGAAGTTGACAAACCACCAATTAAAAATTAGCTCTGTTAATTGCAGAGTTGCAGTTTTTTCAGAATAGTTGTCCACATAGTGGTCTTCACTGATACATCAGTATTTGCACTTTGCACTGCAGATTGCCTCCCTGCCTTCCATCATTATCAGCCAGACTAACAGATCCAGAGATAGTGTAGTGTACTACTAGTGATCCAACCTTTTAAGTTCACTAATAAGCGCATGATCTGGGTTTGTCCCTAAACCACAATCTGGCCACTGGAGCACTGATGGTTAAAATAAGTTAGAGGAAAGAATTTCTGAGCTATGTTCATTTCTCTGAGACTTCCACCTTCCATTTAGAGAGAAACTTGGACAACTTACGAAGTCTAGGAATAAACTTTTGCATGGTGGCTTCTTACCTCCTCATTTTAATTGCAATTACTAAACACTCTCTTTCTAAAACAGAAAGAACAGTCAGTATGACTGCTCCAGGTAGTACAAATTACAAGTTGCAAATGGAAAAGCTTCAGAGTTCTATGGAACACGCACTCAACGTGGGCCAAAAGCGCAGTTGGACAAATCTAGAGAGCATGACTGGGAAAAGACCTCTGGAGGAAATGGAAGCATTTGAAATTCACTGCTTCTTCACTGTAGCACAAAATAGATTACCAAGTAGACATAAAACAATGCTAAATTTGCAGTCAAAATTGTGAAAAGAAAATTGTGCAGCTGATGAAACAGTACATTGTAGGAAACTGATTTCATTCATGGCTGTTTGTGTAAGAAGGAACAAAGATCACCTGAGATTTCCTGCAGCTACTCAATGGAACACAAACAAAGCACTTCAAAAACATCTGCTAGAACTAACCCAAGGTTAGAAAGACACGGAAAATGTATTTGAATAGCAGTATTAAGAAAAGGGTGTGACAAAGAACAAGAAAAAAACTTCTAACGATTGTTTAGGAAAACAAATTCCTTACACAAATTACTGTTGTGTTTACAGGGTCATATGCCTTCCATCTCCATTTCCTGCATGCACTGTGATGTTCCACATGCTATGGAGGAGTGGAGGCCTCTAGTTGTAGATATCTGCAGAACAACCACCCTCACTCTCATGCTGAAATGGCACTGAAAACTTCAGCTGTATTCACAGCTGCAACACCCAAACTCTCTCCTGCCTCAGGCTCTGATGGAAGGTAGCATTAGCCCTCAAACGATATAAATTATTTCCTACTTTTCCTAGTAAATTATCATTCTTCAGATATTGTTAAGCAGGCGTGCTGACAATCACTGAATGGCACAATTTAATACCTTGGCACAAATACTACCTTGCTTCTGCCCATCTCTCCTTCCTGTCCTATTTTGCTGCCTCACCCTCAACTTTGGCTCTGGTGGAAATTTCACCGGCAGCATCTCCGTGATTTGCTTTGCTTGACCTTCCTAAGGCCTATTTCTGCTTTGTACCAGTAAGACTGCACAACAACATCAATACTGCAAAATGGGACAAAGAGATGCTGAAGCTGTCAGAAGCAGACTTCGCCA
This sequence comes from Lagopus muta, assembly GCF_023343835.1. Taxonomy (NCBI): domain Eukaryota; kingdom Metazoa; phylum Chordata; class Aves; order Galliformes; family Phasianidae; genus Lagopus; species Lagopus muta. The sequence goes on along the minus strand of NC_064439.1, from coordinate 47,419,223 downwards.
TTCCCTTCCTTTAATGACCTAACACTTTGATGGCCAGAGTGGTGCATTCCAGCTAAAAACTTCTCAGGACCTTCTGTCCAGTAATGAACAGGGAATTTTTCACTAACACCATGTCAAATGACAACAGCATGGAAGCATCAGAGGAAAGGGAAGAGGTGTATCAGGACAACTAGTCTTTTCAAAACAATCATGTGAAGCCTACAGACAACGAGGAATTTTTGCAAGCTACTGAACTGCTAAAGTTTGTTTGAATCTTCAAGTAATAGAGCAAAACTCTTGAAGGCACAACTGACCTGCCTTTGCCCAGCTTTTTCCAATTTATATTACCTGCAATTTCTGTGTTAGGTTCACGTGGCAAGGTTTGGGTATTGGGCAGAACGCTCACAGATGCAAGACCTGCAGCTCCCATATGTCAGATCAGAGCCAGCTCCAGATGCTCCAAAAAGGACCTGCTGCTGCCAGAGCTGAGCCATGAGTAATGCTGGCTGGCTATGCCTCTGAGAAAACAGATTTAAGAAAGTGAAAAACTGCTGTGCAACAGCAAATGGGGGAGAGGAGTGAGAATATGCGTGAGGAACAGCCCTGCAGCCACTGAGGTGAGGGCAGGAGGTGCTCTAGGTGTAGAGCAGAAGTTCCCTGCAGCCCAGGAGAGTCCCATGATGGAACAGACTGTCCCACTGAACCCTACAGGCATAATGCAGATCAGATCTCTATGTGCAGCCTGTAGAGAGAAGCCTGCAGTGAGCAGAGGTTTCGGGGAGCTGCCACCCATAGGGATCTGTGCTGGAGCCATCTGCTCCTGAAGGATGGGCCCTGTGGTAAGGAGCTGTGCTGGAGCAATGCTCGGAGAGCTGCAGCCTGTGGGAAGCCCATATAAGATCAGTTTGAGAAGGGCAGCAGCCCATGGGAAGGACCACACGCTGGGGCAGGGGCAGAGTGATCATGAAGTGGCAGAGAAAGCATTATGGACTAACCACAGCTTTATTCCTTGCAAAAGAGGGAGGCAGAAGAGAGTAGATGGGATTATTAAGTGGAAACAGATTGACCTTCTCCATGCTGAATCTGTCTTGCCCGCAATAGTAATCAGTGAGTGATCTTCCTGTCCTTATCTTGTTCTCCGAGGGGTCAGTGCTAGGGCTGATAGTCTTTAATTTCTTCATCAGTGTCATCAACAGTGGGGTTGAGTGCACCTTCAAGTTTGCTGATGACTCCAAGCTGTGGGGTGCAGTTGACACACCACAAGAATGAGATGCCATCTAGAGAGATCCAGACAGACTTCAGCAATGGGTCCACGTGAGCCTCACGAGGTTCAACAGATCCACATGCAAAGTCTTGCACCGGTGTCAAAGCAACCTCCATTACCAATAAGAACTGGAAGATGAAAGAATTGAGAGCAGATCTACAAAAAGAGACCTGGGGGTACTGGTGGATGGCAGACTGGAAATGAGCCAATGTGCCCTCACAGCCCAGAAAGCCAACCGTATACTGGGCTGCAACAAAAGAAGTGTGGCCAAAAGGTCAAGGGAGCTGATCCTGCTGCTCTACTGTGCACTAGCGAGGCCTCGCCTGGAGGGCTGCATCCAGATAGGGAGTCCTCAGTACTGGAGAGACATGGATCTATTGGAGAGCATCCAGAGGACTACAAAAATGATCCAAGTGATGGAACCTCTCCTACAAGAACAGGCTGAGAAAGCCAGGGCTGTCCAGCCTGGAAAACAGCAGGCTGAGAGGTGACCTGATAGTGGCCTTTCAGTATTTAAAGGGGAGCTATGTGAAAGAAGGGGACAGATTCTTCAGCAGGGTCTGTGGTGACAGGACAAGAGGAAAAGGCTTCAAGCTCAGGGAAGGTAGATTTAGGTTAGATAGAGGGAAAAAATCTTTTATAGTGAGGGTGGTGAGGAACAGGTTGCCTAGTGATGTGGTTGATGCCCTGTCCCTGGAGACTTTCAAGGCAAGGCTGGGTAAGGCCCTGGGCAAACTGATCTAGCTGTGGTGTCCCTGCTCACTGCAGGAGAGTTGGACTAGATGGCCCTCAGAGGTCCCTTCCAACTCTAAGGTTTCTGTAATCCTATGATCTTAACCCACAAGCTCTTTTTTTTTCTCCCCCTTTTCTGCTGAGGAGGGGGAGTAAGAGAGAGGCAGGTAATGCATGGCCACCTACCAGTGCTACATTAGAAGATCATCATTCCTGTTTTTTTCAGTGGATTTGACAGCTCATTTACATGAGTTAAACTTGCATCTTCAAGTTAAAAATCAACTATGCCACGAACCATAATAGTGTCCAGAATGAAACTTAAATGATGGCAAGCTCAAGTTATGGCAAATAATGTTGCTCATTTTGATACATTGGCTGAACACAGACCTGTGAACAGCGAAAAATATGCAGCCTTACTTTCTGTTTTTATAAAGGAATTTAAAAACGGGCTTCAAGGTTGCAAAAAAAAAAAATCATCTATTTTTTTCTATATTTGTGACTTCATTTTCAGTCAACTTAAATAAAGCACCTGCAAATTTTCAAATGGAATGTATAGAACTGCAACCAGCCATTCATCTCAAAGAAAAATCTGATCATGTTCACTTCACCAGATCTTTATAAGACCTACCCTACCCCTGACTTCACAGTCATACCTTATTCATGCCATCGTTTTTTGGCAGTCCATGCATTTGTGAACAGCTGTTTTCAAGGATGAAATACAGAAAAAGTAAAATCAGATCAAAAATCTCTGATGAACATCTTGAAGCTCACTGAGAATTGCAACCACTTGAATCAGACAGCGATGTGTTAGTTTCACAAAAATAGGGTTAAATATTCCAGTAGTTGTTTTTTTTCATTGCCCTCTTTTTATGTTTTAATTTAAAAAGCATTTTAAAAAAGAAATTTTGTTACTTATAAACATTAATTATAATACATGCTCATACTCTAGATGCGGCCCAAGACAATTTCTACTGACTCAGTGTGGCCTCCTCTGGCACAGGCTGGCCTCCACAGGCAAGCTAAAAAGCTAGGCACCTATCCCTGACACATTCTGTCCCACCGTGCAGTGCAACACAAGGGTTAGAGCTCAAGTTATGCAGAGTCTGTTTGCATTTGTTTTACACAGTAAGCTTCTCCAATTTGCGATGAACACTGAAAATATTTCATCTACAACTGCGACAAAGCAGAACTCAAGACACACTAATTAAGCCACCACTTATCTCAGTGAGGATATGATAGCAATAGTCAAGCACTGGGTACAAGCAGTGATATCAATGCCAAGACGGAAAGGAAGCATTCTTAAAAATGCATTTTGAAGCTGGGATGGCAAGTGGGGAAAGGCACACCATTATCACATGCCTTTTGTCCTTCAGAGGCATCTTTGGAAGCATGAACTAGTTTGAACTGTGCATGAGATTGTAGTGGCAGTTTCAGTAGTTCCTGGTCTCTGACTAGAACAGAAGACTTGGTAGGTTTGGGTTATATGATACGAAAGTTCTGATGGCTCCCAGAATGTTTTACTCATCCTTCAAAAATCCTTCATCTTAACAACGTCCTTGTGATCTCTTCCAGTATTGGCTGGATCTAAAAAGATCCAAAGTAAACATTATTCTTTGATTTCCCCTTGAGACAGTTATTTTGAACAGCTAGTGAATTCACAGACTAATCAAAGGGATTCCATGTCAGAATAACAATAAAGCAAACAAAAGATGTTTAGTTTTAGCCTATGGGATATTTCTTAATGCCATTTTCTAAGAAAGCAATGCTGATTCAAACCTGTCTGTCACCAGGACCCCAGGAAACTATCAGCCCCAAACAACATCAAACAGTTTTCTCAAACATGAAGCCTGTACAAACTGCATGATGATGAAAGGCCAACGTACATGATCTCTGCTGAGGAAACTGCAAATTCACCACCATTGTTAGGCAACAAAGAAACTGAAGAGAGCCTCAGCTCTGACACAAAAAGAAACAGGCTTCATCTGTGCCATGCCTACAGCATTGGGAGACTCTGTGAGCAAACAGTATACAGTCAGCCCACCCCATACCTCACAGCAAAAGAGTAAGCCCATGTTATCCAGCTGAACATACCTCAGATGTTCAACCATTCCAAAAAAAGAAATAGCCTATAGCATTCCCCTCTATTTGGAAAATACCTTTGAAAAGCTGCCTCTAAAATCACCAATGACATGCAGAAAAGCTGGAAGATTTCATAGTATGCCAAGAAAAGTTCTGCTGTCAGGAAAACTGCCCACAAAACTTCATGTTCATGGATTAAATCTGAATTCGAGGGTAAAAATCTGATTGCGAACATTATGTTCTTTTAACTTCTGGTTTGCACAGGTGTAGTCAGAACTGATGCTCTGAAAGCACACCAAAAATATTCATTTTCATATGGTATTCCTCTCCAGTGCAAAATCTGGACCAACTATGTTCCTATATAAACATTGCTTGCCTTTCAAATTACAGAAACATGAAGTTACACTTGCAACATTTTCCTTTTCTTGGCACTTTTTCAAAAACTGCCCAGGAGATGCAAAATTCAAGTAAAAGAGAGCCATCCCCACAGTCAGGAGGAGCTCTATTCCCACTTACATCATCATCACTTACACCATTAAGGACCTCGCGAGAAAGAAGAAAAAAAAAAAGCAACAAACTTTTGCAAATGTAAACACAAAATTGTAGTCCATCCCTATCCCTTACGGTGTCGAACAAGCCATGCAGAATTAAAAACAGGTAACGCTTCAGGAGATAGTCAGGAGAAAGTTCTTCTTTAGAAACATGTAGGTTTACAGCTGTCAGAGGGGTGTGAGAAGTGCACACCTGATATGACATCACTGCATAAACACTTGTGATACCTGAAACAAAACTTGCTTGGGATTCAGACACCATCAATGTTGCCCCATTGACTTTCCGACTACAGGTAGGATAAATTTTTATATTAAACAAAACAATTAAACAAAAAACTGGGGGAGAAAGCACTGGTCATTGGGGGAGAAAGTATGCTCCACAAAGTGAGGACTTTGAAAAAAAAAAAATCCAAACAAACAAGAAAAAAAAACCCATGGAATTGCAACCCTTGTCTTTATTTCACCCTGTTGCTAAAATAACTTTATTGTATTTAGTAAGATGCTCCTCCTGCCAGGAGTGCAGCAGCACTGAAAAACACAAAATAGGCCACCTACCTACTGTATAAGCACTAGCACAGGAAGAAAACTCAGCCTACTGGCTATGGGCTAAGCCAGTCACCAGCTAGTTAGAAATGTTTAAGTTCATCAGCTGCAGTCCAGCAGGGAGCAGCATGAAGCATGCTAAGGCGTGTGAGATTCTGAGTTCTGAACAAAACCTTTGCAAACTCACATCCTAAGATGTTATTGTTTTGTTATTGTTGTTGTCGTCACTGCTGACCCTGCTGCAATACTGATTTTTCCAGGGCATCACTGCAGAGAATTTATTTAGAAAATAATTTTACATCATGCTGCATTGCTCTGTACACAATCTGAAAGCACCAATAACATAAAGAACATGGAGCAATAGGGGAAACATTTCGTGGTGGTACTTTCAGAAAGCCTGCTTGTTCTGAGTGCCCTGAGTAACCAACACAGGAGAGCATTCACCAGTGCCAGATGGGTTCAGCTGTACACAGACCCTACTGAGCACTGAGAGCACACCATCTGCTTCCTCAAAGGTAGGCTGGTGAAAGCAGTGTTAGAGGTCATTTTGGAAATGCAACGACTGTGGGGAGAATGGATTTTTAAATAGAACTCAGGAGTATTGATTGAGGGAAAACCACACACAAAATGAGCTTTGAATACAATCCCTTGATAGAGATGGAGGCAGTAAGCAGACTGACTATTCTGGGAGTCCAGGCAACGCAAAATTACTTCATGTACTACATTAAGTGCATTAGGTGTAGCTGAAGAGACAATGCAGAAAGGACTGAACCACAAAACATCACGTATTCTGTATGGAAAACATAAGAGAATGGACAGCAATTTGGAAAAGCTTTCAGCATGAGGCATCCTAAAAAAAAGGACTTCTTAAAACACCGTCCCAGAAGAAATACAAATCCTTTACCCTGCATGATTCCATACAAGTGCATTTTCTTCAACTTGCAGTTAGGTGAGACTCCTGCTACTTGCTGCCACCTGAATCAACAGCCTCAAGGCACTGCGTGTAGTCTGGGATCTTGTAATGCCTCTTTCAGACCTCAGTTCTTTTTTAGTTTCTACATTGTTCACCTCCTTAAATTTTGTTTACAGTCCCAACGCAGCAGAAATGACCCAAAGCCCTGCAGTCTGTACGTCCTGCTTGGCTCCACAACCATTAAATATCTTTTTGCAGTTTAGTATTTTGGGTCACATCTTCCACTGCTGGCATGTGACAGTGTGGAACTTTCAATTCTCCATCTTATGCATCCAAACATACACACACTGAAATCTTAACAAAACCTAGAACAGGACAGAGCACGCACAGAACTGAGAAAATAGTAGGTTTGTAAAGGAAAGAAAAATACCATCAAATCATTGGCCATAAGGAAAAAAAGAAAGAGGACAGAATGACAAGAAGCATCTGATGTAACACTAAAGCTTGTGGATGATGTTTTCTGCTTTCCCAGGATTTGAGTTGTTTTCTAACTCCAACTCATTTCCAAGAAATAAACTGTCATGAGAATGAAAACTTACACTGATGAATTTTTCTTGTGTTATTTTTTCAGTGTTGCTTTGTCTTATGAATACAAAAGCTGAAGAGATAGCAGCAATATTGAACGTGATTGATTTTACAATTACTTTGGCAATAAAAAGAGATCATACGCTTTCCCAACATATTTACAAAGGAAGTGTAATAATCTCTCAAATTCTTTTTCTGCAGTAATCACTGAATGTACAATGAGAAGCTGAAATGTCACTATATACTGAAGTGCACAGCTAGGGAAGTTCATATGGTTTGGAAATTTCCTTGTTGACCTCCAGGTCGTAATGTTCATCCATTTTTCATGTTCGTGGACCCATTTCCATCTGTTACAAAATATACAAATGTTATTTAGCTTATTAAAAGATAATTAAATGATTATCATATTAAAAGATATGGTGTAGGCTGTTTATCCCAGCAAGCAAAGAATAGACAGGATTTCCATCTATCAGCAGGACATTTTTACTTGGCATGGTTTAACAGTCTGAGCATGGAAATATTCTACGTGCTACAACCAGACAGATCATACATAACCAAATGAGTAATAATCCTCAGAATTATTACTCAGATCTCAGTCAGGTAAGTGCCTTTATTGGAATGCCACGCTGAAGATCTCTGTTTGCCTTCCACCCCACATCTGAGCCCATGAAAAATGAAAATTAATCTACGGTGGATTATTTCGTCCCCCAGAAGAACCAATACACATTCAAGTCCTTAAATTCCAGCTTCTAAGTATCTCTGAGAATAGATAGGGTATTTTGACTAGCAGCTTTAGATCAGAGGTGAAAAAAGCGAAGAGTAGAGCTATTTCATTTTGTTTGCTTTCTTTCCTTTTTTAAAGAGTGCTGGCAATTAGAACAAGGTATATTTTGGGGGATGATTTATAACAGCCTTAAACGCCTAGAGACCAATTTTGTAGAGCAGAAGGAGCTGTTAAAATTCCTAAAAATAACCTCCTTATCTAAAAATAACACACTGTGGAAGCAGAATATCTGAAGCCCTTTTAGGGTTGGTAATCAACATGAGCAATAATAAAATGACCATCATTCTATTTCAGCGTCTGAAAAAAAATGCACTCTGCAGGACCATGAACTGAAAGCAGTTGAATAAGCATTTCCATGCTCCAATGACTTTTGAGTGTTCCACTTACAATATTCAGTAATGTAAATAATCTTGACAGTAAATACCTCTGCGTTCCAATAAACTATATAGCTCAAAGACACAAGGGAACTGAAAAAGAAGCTTCCCCCTATTTCAGGCTTCAAAATGTATACCTTCATGACATTATTTGAAGGAATTGTATGATTTTCAATGCAAACCCAGCACTGAACTTCCTTACTCTTCAAAACAAAGTGAAATGGCAATGAAGTCAGTAACTAGGTAATTACACTAAAATACATTCCCTTGGGAGACGTTACTGAGACTGAAGAACAGTTTGTTTAATTGGAAGCTATTGCTTGGGTAACAATGGTTTTAAAAGAATAAAATGGAAGACCTAAGACTGCCTTTATACACAGCTGAAAGTCCTAAAATTTATTTATTTGCTGCATTTATATAGAATTGAAGGTCCTAAAATTTATTTGTATATAAATTACTGAAAGCATATCAGCATCACAGCACTATCTCAGTAAATATGAGAGCAGTTAGCAACATCTTCTTCAAATTTAATCTACTTTTTGCACAACAGTCCCAGATGACATAAGCCACCTTTCCTTGTATATTAAAACGTGACACAAGGCATGGCTTGAGAATATTTTACTTGTCTCTGTGTTTTTTCTATTAGTGAGACTGAAGAGTTCTTATTAAAATGGGATATCTGTGGAGGCTCTCAGAACTGTGGAGATGTGGCACTGAGGCACATGATTGGTGGGCATGGTTAGCATGGATCGATGGTTGGATTTGGTGGCCCTAGAGGTCTTTTCCAACTGTAACGATCCTATAGAATAATTACTCTTCCATATAGTTCTGAATAACTGCCCTGTCAGCTTGGAAGAGCCCCGTCCCTACTTCACAGGACATGCACAGCTTCACAGAAAGTGGATACACGATACAGAAAAGTCAATCTCTTTCTTTTGATGTCAGCAAGCAGTGCATGCCCATTCTCCTATGTCTCTGAATACATTCTCCCAGCAGCACTTCTGCCAAGTGCTAAGTGTTCTGTCCATGCTAACACAAATAACATAAAAGGAAAGACACAGTCCTAGCTCTACCTGTGTAGACCCAGACCTAGCTGCATGCTGTCATATGCCACAAAGGTCCTTAAAGACAACTTCCAAAGCACCACACAGGTGAACACTGCAGCAGGAGTGGCTGTATTTCAAACACGTACTCTCAGGAGAACCAGAGTCTCTCCCAAGAATAACTGCCTATAGGTGTGCAGTGCATTGCATTGCTCAAACACTGCAGCACTCATCCATGTAAGCTCAGCCACTGGTTTCATTTAAAAAAGAGTACAAGTGACTATGAGCTGCCTTATTTTAGCTCAGGGCAGATGCTCTGTTAATTTCAAACAGCCTCATAGATCAGGCGCAGCCCGGCCCACCCTGCAGCCACCCCCTGTCCTGCACCATCACAGCGGCGGCTCCGTGCCACAGAGCGACCTGGCCCGGCCCAATGACAACCACAGTGGTGTGCAACCAGCACTGCCCAGGACACAGAGAGCGTACAGGACCCAGTTACAGCAAATAATTGTGTGCAGCCCTGAGAAAAACACTCTGAGAGCTCACTGAGAATGGCAGCCACAGCCATCAAACCTGGGCAGTGCAGCGTTTCACAAAAGCAAGAATCGTAGGGCCACTGAGATTGGAAAAGACCTCCAAGAGCTAATCCAACCATCCAGCTATCACCAATATTTCCCCATTACTTCTATCACTTTGTTGCTCTTTCTTCCAATTTTAATTAATATATTTTTAAAATAGTGTTGTTAAAACAGAAAGCCAAAACAACAATATTAACTACTGTTCTGGAAAGCAACTTAGAGTTCTAAATAGTCTCTGGAAGCAACAGATCTCTCCAGCAGTTCTTAGACATGCATTTTTTCCTCTCATCACTCCTACAGGGAAGGTTTTGGGTTGGATATTAGGAAAAGGTTCTTCATGTGAGTGTTGTCAGGCATGGAACAGGTTCCCCAGGACAGTGGTCATGGCACAGAGCTTACCAGAGTTCAGGAAGTATCTGGACAACACTCAGATATATGGTCTAATTTTTGGGATAGTCCTTGGAGGAGCCAAGATTTGGATTCAGTGATCCTTATGAGTCCCTTACAACTCGTGATTTCCTGTCATCCTGTGAATTATATTCTATATGTGGCCCAAGACAATTTCTCTTTACTTGCTGTAGCCCAGGCAAGCCAAAAGGTTGGACATCAGTGCTGCAAGTCTTTGATTATTTTATTTTTTTAGGACTTCTGAAACATACAATGTCTGCTCCAAAAATAATATAATCAACTAAGTTATTATGTTGGCCCACAACATCAGAGGTGCATGCTGGTGGTATGGCAGTAGGGGTTGAGCCTTCCCGCCCAATATTCCATTACATTTTGTTGCCGTGACACAGACAGAAGTAGAGGGGCAGTGCAGCAAAATGACATCTGACATGGAAGTGCATTTGAAGCAAAGGTGTGTCACTGAATTCCTCCATGCAGAAAAAATTGCACACAGGGACATAAACTGATGCTTGCTGAACATTTATGGGGACCAAACAGTGAATGCCAGCACAGTGAGGTGGGGGGTGGTGTGTTTCAGCAGTGATGACCATGACAGTAGATCGTCTCTGCTGGTGCAGAAGTTTATGAGATCAGCTTGCAGGCCCTTGTTAAACACCAGCAAAAATACACAGCTAATGGTGGTGACAACATTCAAAAGCAATGTTTTGTAGCTGAGAATTTGCTCTATCAAGTAGTGTTAACGTACGCTTTGGTGTAGTTTCCACAGAAATAAATAGGAGATACTACTTTCAGAGCAGCCTACATTATGACAGTTGAGTCATTCCTGATGGAGGTCACTGAATGAAGAAAAACATATGCATTATTTAGGTTACCGTTACAGGCAATTCTCTTCCCTCAAACACAAGTGATGATCATTCTGCAGACAGACTTTTTTTCTTTATTTTTTCCCTCTCCAGTTTAGGATACTTCTGCAACCTGTAACCAAAATTATGACCAGACGGTCATCTTCTATTCAAAATAAATTAATGTAAATGCAAGAGCAAACGAATCAGACATATATATCTCTAACCACTGTTTTAAATGAACAGACAAAAACAATTTCACAGAATAACAGCAACATTCCAGTTCCATTAACAAGTCCTCTGAGAAACTTGTGCATGAGAACTCTGATTTAAACTGTGTTTAAAGATGAGAAACTTCTGCTATCATACTGAATTGAAAGCGTGCAAAAACATAAAATAAAACAATAGCCCTTGCTCATTCTTGCCAAGTTTCTGAAATTTGGGGGGAGTTTGAAACATAACAGTCTGTGATCCATCCTCCTTACGGCTAGTACCAGGCAATACACACAAAAATGAAAAGGAGCAAGAACTTCTCAGGTTACTTTTCATGGACAAGTCATGTAGTCTCATAGTCATAAAAAAAAGAGCTTTGTTGTGAGTACACACTGTTATGCTAAAATGATTAGTATTGCATGAACTCTGTTTATAGATCCTCCATTTAACAAAGATCATTTCACAAAACATGAGACGTCTTACACAGTGAGTAATTTTATCTCAAATGCGCAGGCTTTTAACCTTTCACTGTCTCGCATTCACCTCCAGTAACTAATGAACTCGGGCAGCTTCCATTTTATCTGCCTTTCACTCAGCTTCTCTAGTCTCTTAAGTGAGGAGTTAGTAACCTATCCAGAAGATCATGCTGCATCTCACTGTAGTCCTCTGAGAGAACAAGAGACTCAGATGTTCCTCTGAAATAGCAGTGCTTATTACAACAGCATCCAGTTCCTGCTAGGGTTGGGGAAGGAACCTAAGCCACCAAAACTGTGCTGTCAGTGAGGGCACACGAGCAAAGCATGGGATACTGAAAGCTTCTAGTACCAAGTTGGGAGCACAGGAGAACTGAGTTAAGGAATGGTAAAGCAAGCATAGTCAGCAAAAGCCCAAATAAGACCCATGCCTCCTTTAAAAATATTCTAAATATTAAAAGAATACTGCTCTTACAATGAGAGGGGAAAAACAAAAAAAGATGGTAGAACAAGTGAAGCGTCTGTTAGAAAAAGGCCAAACAGATACAGAAAATGATACATCATTACTATGTTGCATATAAGAAATAAAATATAGAATATGAAAATATGAACTCATTAAATAATTAAACAATGAGAAACACCAAATTAATGAGATAGATAGAAAAGGGCCTGTTTAGTAAGGTTCTTCATTAGCTCCCACTATATGTAGGATACAGTGAGGCCTTGAGCATTTCCAGGTTCAGAGTTCAAACTGAGTGTGAACACATAGAAAAAAAAAATACAAAAATATATTGCATGTAAAACCAGAGGTCACTGTTGGTACAGTGCCCATATATAGTCTAGTTAACCACCAGGCCACATCCTTTGTCTTTGTTAGTCCCATCATTACATCATCTTAAATTAGGGTCTAATCTGGTAACACTCTGCTTAACGTACCTGTACAATACTGCTCATGCACGAAGACGAGAACAAATATAAATGAAGAGTTCTGCAACGTCAAATGCTTCTTTCTCTTAGGCTGGAAGAAAAGTCTTATTGTTTTAAAATAAAATATTCTACAATGGTAAAATCAATACTCCTGGGTTGCAGTACACAGAAGCAGATAGCATTTTAAAAGCTGGTAACTGAGTTCAGGTAACGTGGATTTCCTAATCTGTCCCTTACATGAAAATTACTCTCAACTTACTAAAGCAGGGCACCATACAGCTATCAAAAAAATCATTAGAAATTATTACAGTTTGCCTCTTGCTATGTATCACTAAGACATAACGGCCACGCTGCCGTTATAGATCTTACTCCTAACTATTTCAGTACTTCTACTCTTCAGACAGCATTTTGATTTCAAGCTCCTATTCTGTAAATAACAATTCAGAAGTTGTAACCTCATTTGTGTTTCCTTAAAAACATAAATTAAAAAGGGTTTATTACTACAACAGATACAATGCTGGTGTGATAGCTACAGGGGATTTCTCCATTTACCCCGGGGAAAGCAGCATGATTCTGGAATGTATACTATCCCATCTACATCTAATGTTCAAAGGGCACACAAGCCCTTTTGTCCTGAGCATACTCCTACCTATATTACAGTATACTGTGTGCATAGCCTGTGGGAACCTGTACTATTTTGATCTCATAGTTTTAATATATTTAAGAGTATCAGCAAATTACAAAGAAACCACAACCCTGTCCAAGCTCTTCTGAAAAGCCCCCAGCCCTGCCTTGTTTACTGAACTTTTTCTTACTGGGCTGTTACATCTTGGTAAGAAGTGTGAACAATTGTGAGAAAGATTAATTAATCATGCTTTTGTATTTTATTGTATTCTGGTTCACTATGGTTTAGACTTCAGCTGACTTAATAATATCTTTTTAAAATAACAATTATGTTATTTTCAGGAGGGAGAAAACAAACATTAGGAGCAGATGGAAAAGCACTCTCAGATCACAGTGCCCAGCTGACAGCCTGGGTCTTAGCTCCAGTTTCCCAGAAAGGGATGAAGTTGTTGCCATGCTTAGAGCTGGCTTCTTGCGGATTCTCATACCAAGAAACCAAAGGAAATTTTATCTCAGGCTTCAGTCACAGCTTTGAGAGCATATTAGAGCCCATCCCATCAGCCAAGCGTGAAAGCTGTCATATGCATGACCCACACTATCCAACTTCTGCTACTGGTACTGAGTCAGGAAAGAGTTAATTACGTGAAAATAAGTCCAGAAGGGTCTGGTTCAGATTGAGACATAGCTGGGGCGGGATTGATTCTTGCTTGCTTTTGCATCTTTTTCTTCCTAATCGCCCACAACCAAGCGGGATGATTGGAGAAGTAGAAACCCCTCGAGCAAAATAAATACTTCAGAAACAAAACAGTTACATTTGTCAAGGACATTTAGTAATGGCTCATTTTGTTTGTAACACTCCCCATTACCCTTTATGTAGGCAAAGCTTCTGAGCCTTACTAATTAATTCTGCAACCACAACAGCATGCCAAAGGGTCTGCATATGAAAGAGTGAGTCTATCCTAACCAGCTGGATTGGAAGAGAAGTAGCTACACAAATGAGGCCCTGAAGTAACACTGAAGAGGGAAAAAACTAAGTATGTATTCTACACACTCTATCAAACAGCCCACTTCTCCAGGGTAACTAGCCTACTTTCTACTAGTATGTTATCAATGTAAGGGAATGTATGTCCAATTTTGTGACCAATATAAAAACAACAGTAAAGATCAGTCCTATAATAGCTATATGATAGCTATATGATTCAAAACAGCAAAACAGCATTTAATTGGTCAGCCTCTGGGAAGAACGTCCCTTTGATACATCTAGCCGTATGTTCAGGCACCACGAATAGGGAATGGCAAACAATCAAAAAGTTATTACAGGAGATATCCTGCAAGATCTGTGTAAGTCAGTATGGACAAAAGTATTACGTTAGTGCTGTTCCAGCACCTCACCACTCTCATAATAAGAATTTGCCCCGATATCCAACCTAAATCTTCCCTCCCTCAACTTCAAACCATTTCCCCTTGTCCTGCAGTTCTCTACCCTTTCAAAGACTTGATTCCCCTCCCCTCTGTAGGCTCCTTTAGGTACTGCAGGCTGCAATGAGGTCACCCTGCAGCCTTCTTTTCTCCAGGCTGAACAAGCCCAGCTCCCTCAGCCCGTCTTCGTAGGGGAGCTGCTCCAGTCCCCTGATCATCTTCGTGGCTCTCCTCTGGACCCTCTCTAACAGCTCCCTGTCTTTCTTATACTGGGAGCTCCAGACCTGGACACAGCACTGCAGATGGGGCCTCACAAGAGCAGAGTAGAGGGGGACGATCACCCCCCTGTCCCTGCTGGCCACCCCTCTTCTGATGGAACCCAGGATCCCATTTGCTTTTCAAGCTGCAATGGCACACTGCTGGCTCATGTTAAATTTTTCATCTATCAAGACCCTCAGGTCCTTCTCTGCAGGGCTGCTCTCAAGGACCGCTCCTTCCAGTCCGTATGGATGCCTTTGCTCAAGTTTCCTCAATTAGAAAAGATAGGAGCAATATAAAAGAATCCAAGATGTATTTTCTATAGTAAACTGAACAAACCAATATTTTCCCTAAGTGATGTTTTCTTTGTTTTTCTCTAGTAAATTTCTGGAGGCAGAAATTAGGCAAAAATAACACATTTTCCTAACCTCCCAGCTCATGCCTACCTCTCACAAAACTCTCCTGCTGAGCGGCTTGGTTGAATACACTTCTGCAGGTTTATAACTGATGCTTTGAAGTCCATTAAACAGAAAAAAAAAACAGCCCCTTATGCCAGGCCCAAATTTAAACACTGCTACAGTGTTGTTGCATTATTGCCTCTTCATTGCATAGAACAGAGATACTTATTGTTCTGGCACAACTAGTGCTGCAATATTAATGTGCATTTAATGTGCTGCTCAAAGGCACTGAGACACTTGTGAAAGAACTGCGTAAGTTTATATAGAAATAATATTTAAGTGAACACATCTAATTGAGGTTCTCAAATCCTTGAGTTAAGCAAGTTATTTTTCCAAAGTATCAGCACTTACTGCAAGTTTTTAAATTCACTGAGAACACCCAAATCCTGGTTTAAAGAGAAAAAAAAGTTTATCTTCTAATGTTCAAGGTATTTTATCTAATTCCCCAGCTTCTCATGCAACAAATCCAAGCAGCTCATCCCGTCAAGAATTATCTCAAACACTCTGCTCCTTTGCAGGCCATAAAAAGCATCTTGACTACATATCACAATTTCTAAATTCATTGCTGAGGAAGTGTATCTCTAGTATATGCCACAATAAAGTTATGAGCTGTTTATGCATCTCCAAACACTCAATAACCTATTTAAAAAGTAAACTGGTGGTAACTCGATACTCTAAGAAAAATTATTCTATCATACTAAATTAAATTGAAATGCAGCCCAAAGTGTAATTGCTACATTCAATATTTAAAATCATTGACTTTATGGCAATATATCATACTGAAAACTGCAAACGAGCTCATTAGCTGAATTTTTGCATTTTCTATGAGCAATAACAATTAATATAATTACTAATAATATAATTATTTCCTTCGAACAACCCTGTTTAAAATGTAGTGCACATTTGATCATAATGAAAAGAATAGAAATTTCCATTTCACACCAGAGCTAGCATTTCATATAAGATCATTAAGCTTATTCCTTGAAACCTATAGTAGTAATTCACGGTCCTCGCTCTGAAGAGAGGCCTTTGAGTAAGAGATAATTTCACACTGCGTACGCACAGATGTCTAACTGCACAGCCAGACATTCAGCAGAGAGAGCAGAAAGGGGCACAGCACCACAGGCTGGAAGGGATGTTAGTGTGGGACTGCTGCCCTTTGCCCATTGCCTCTTCCTCCTCTCCCTCAGTACATTTGTTCCATACATTCAGACTCACAAATTCAGTCAAGATTCACACAGTGAGCAAAGTTTCAGTCCATTCCACAGCACGTGGGATGACTTAAATCAATTTCATGATCCAACTGCCTTCTTAGATGTCCATTTCAAATTAGCATTCAGAAGGAAAGCACAGCTGGACTTCAGCAGAGCTGGTTGGGACTTCTTTTCTAGGAAGGTGCAAGATAGCAGAAATGTCCTTTGATAAATGTATAAAAAAATAAGTGAAGTAAAATACTGACTTCATTAGATACGCATACCTGAGAATTAATTACCTGAAGAAGCTATCGAGCAAATAGACCGAGAGTGTCAGGCGCCTTCTGTATCCAGAAAAGGCATAAAATGAGTAATTGTGAATAATATTGTTCCTCTGGTGAATTAAACAATAAGGTCTATTACTGTGCCCAGTCTGTTCCTGAATTTCTCAGGAGAGACTTAGCTTCATTAATTCAAGAAGGAAGATCACTCCTATTGCCCGCAGAAATACAGACAAGTGCACAGCAAGAAAATTCATGACGCTTACAATTCTCTATGAGCAGCAAAGCAGCAGGAAAGCGACCGTTTCAAGTGCAAGCAGCAAATTCAACAGCCATCACCAGTAAAAGCATCACAATTTTCAAATCTGAAATGGATCAACAAGTCAATTCCCTTGCCACTGGAGATATCTATATCATATTATCACTTCTAAAATCAGACCAACATGCATCTCGGTCTCAGGTGGATAGCTTTCCTCCCACAAATCCCATCAAAGCACTCTTCCAGAACATCACTGATGTGATGTGATTTCTTATCTAAATTTATTCATGACCATTTTATATGCACTATTCTTATTCCAACTCAAAGAAAACTTTACAGCACCAATAGCTAAGCACTGGATCAGTTGAGGAATGCCCATTTTCAGGGACTTTCAAAGCCCCACAGCACACGATCCTAAGCAGGTTAGTTGAACTCCAAAGCAAGTTAGACCAGCATTCAGTCAGCTGAGCTGACCCTGGAGGTGCCTTCCAACCCAACTGCTTTATTCTTAGATGATGATCTGTTGGTTTTTTGTTTAATCAGATCTGTGCAGAAACTGATGCCTTTCGGATGGTAGTTTGTTAGAACAGATTTTGTGGCATACCCAAAATTAAATCATGAAGAGTATCATCCAAATGCCATTCCCTCCTAAAGGCAGACAGGCACGGGACATCAATCACCTCACTAGGAACTTGTTCCAGAGTCTAACTACCCTGTCAGTAAGAACTTTTTCTTAACATCCATCTAAATCTCCCCTCATGCAGCTTCGAGCCGTTCCCACATCCTGTCACTAGGTACCTGGGAGGAAAGATGATAACCTCCTTAGGAAGTTGCACTTAGCAATATTTTATCCCTGTCTCAGTAACATCAGGGCAAACACAGATGCGCCCCAAGGGAGGAGTCATCACTCCACCAAGCAATTCCTGTGGGCTTACAGAGCAGCTGTGAAGGGAAGGTGACTGAAGGAGGTGAGGTGGTCACAGTAGGTCATACTAGGAGCCACTTATCCAAGGAAATGGGGGTAGGACAGAGAGCCCTGCAAGCTTAACACTGGGCGCATCATAATAAATACAAAAAGAAGAGATGGAACTCACACTGTGCTAATTAGGCCACAGTCTTACAATGAATTGATCTCCAACTACTGGAATACCTTAACAGTAAAAAATCTGAAGCAAAGCAGGTCCACCTTGTCAGTGCCCTGCATTACCAGAGCACCCAGCTCATTCAGAAGCACGCCCACATTTTCCCTAGTCTTCATTTTGCCTTTGATATGCTTGAAGAAGCCTTTCTTATTGTTCTTATCTCCCTCGCCCGGTTTAATTCTAAGTGGGCCTTAGCCTTCCTCATCTCATCCCTGCATGCTCTGACAATATTCCTATGCTCCTCCCAAGTGGCCAGTCCCTTTTCCATGCTCTGTAGATCATCTCTTCCACTTGAACTTTTCCATTAGCTCCTTGCTCATCCACATGTGTCTCGTGCCATCTTTGCCTGATTTCTTACTCTCAGGAATGCACCTGCCTTGCACTTAGAAGTGGTGCTTGGACATACATCTCACCTCTGCTCTCTCTTTCCCAGAGGTAATGCTTACAGCTCACCCTACATAACTGTGTTTGGCTGCAAATGATTACTCTGCCTTCAGCACCAAAAACACATCTGCTAGCTCAGTTTACCAGTTTATCTTGGTACTATCTTAGCCTAGCACAAATTATTTCTCTGGATCTTAAGAAAAAGACTGCAGATGCAATGTAACAGTCAGCCAAACTGTTCTAACTCTGTAACTGTTCATCACTAACCAAAACTTTGTTGCAACTCTTGTGCAGCATAATTGCATGTTCAGCTACAGCACTTGAAGATACTACACCACTGAAGACAATAATTATGCTTTAGAAAAAGCATTCTTTTAATAATTCAGATCAACAAAAAATACCACATCTAAGGGCCTAGTTGCATTGTTTTAAAAATAATTACTATGATTTCATAGAAAACAAAAGGAGGTTTTTTTTTTTTAAATGATCCATTAAAGCTGATATTGATTGCTTAATGTAAATGAGCACATCGTTATGGTTATATTAATATCAGATTTTTTTTCCTAAACCTGACATTTTGTCTAAATACTGAGAACAGTCTGGTGAAAAGGATTTTTACTTACTATGTACAGGTGGTCTTCAGATCAAGAAAGCACTTGAAACTGGTTTGTTACTAACTTTGGCAAATGGGACTGGGGGGGACCAGTAAATCTGCCTATCATCAGTGAAGATGACAGTTAATAAAAAATAGTTGGTTTTAGGCCAGGAAACTACGCGCCAGTATTGCTCTCAGTTTAGTTTTCACCCAAACAGGCTATGAACTGTGAGCTTTCATTTACTGTTTGGGTTGGCAACATCAGGAATTGGAAAGTCTAGAAGTTGATTCAAAGATGGAACGAGCATTGCTGATTCTGGTGGAGCCAAGATTCAGTCACATGATGCCTGAGACTTGGGGGCTGGGAACATTGATAGGAATTGGTGGTAACTTTCAAGTTGATCTAACAATGGAAACATTTTATGTTCCAGAGCACAAGAAAAAAATGTCAACAAGGTCCATACAATTTTTGGTAGAGAATAAAACTTATCTGCCTAAACACAATCACATGAAAAGAAATTCTGAACTGAAACAGATGTGTGCCCATTTGAGACAGAAAAGAGTTAAAAGTATTTGTGCCTCCAGCTTTTTTAACACTGATGTTATCCACAGACACAGCACAAATTAGAACAATTCTGCCACAAGCAACAAGCTTAAGATGGCAACTACAAAACTCCATTAAGTTATTTTGCCTTGAAAAAAGCCCTACAAAAATGCATTACCCAGAGGAATTACATGCCCTGTGTACTTGGCTTGTACATATTTTCTTTTACCCAAGCCGTTCAGTAGCTTTCATTACCGCTACATATGAGTTGGCTCACCACTACGAGTGCCTCAAACATGATGATCTTTTTTGGTATTTTAAACATATTTTATATTTTTATATTAAAATATTTATAAATTATATTAAAATATGTAACATATAATAATTATATTTTATACAAATTATATATTATACAATAATTATATTATGAATATAAAATACTTTATATTTTAAATATAAGATTTTAAATATAAAGAGCTGGGATACCAGGCCAGGCTGACTGCCTTGGTTTCCAGAAAAGAGGAAAAATCTAGATGAAACAAAAATTGAATAGAGTTATCACCACTCCAGAGCTTATTTATTAGGCTGACCATACTTTCCAACTATTGGATTTCAGAACAGGAGCAATCCACACATGCACACCTTTTACATACCTACTTCTAAATGGTCTAGGGTTGTCAGTTGTGAATTTGAGTTTATTTGAACACAAAATTGCCTACTTACAGTTCCACGCTGTTTTTGTAATGCCTTGCTTTGTTATTTCACGCTAAGCAGCATTCAAAACACCTCTATGATACGTCCCTGATAGGCTTACTTTATCCTGCTTTAAATGACAAAACACAACTCTACTGACAAAATCTTGTCCTGATACTCGTAAGATACCCTTATGTCCCTGGTTAGACAAAGCAATAGGATGCTGAGAAAGAAATTTCCTTGTGAAGTTGAGCACATGCTAAAGCACTGAGAGAAAAATACATTAGCAGAGTAATGGCAAAGAGTACCTCCATGGGCAATGAAATCTCATGTGCCTGTGGGACAGAGGAAATCCGCTCTTAATCTCCATGTTTGTCTGTCGTGGTCTTTGAGGATTGACCCTGTAGAATAAAATTAAAAACTGGGACAGATAAACTCCTGTCTGATTTTCCTATCACATGGTCCCCTTATCCACCGTATTATCATTGCAGAGGGAAAATTATTTCAAACTACATACTTAGGGTATCTACACAAACACTCTATGTCCTTTACGAGGCCTAGGAAACACATATTGTCAATCTTTCACTACATAAAAGTTTCAGTACGATGAG
This sequence comes from Lagopus muta, assembly GCF_023343835.1. Taxonomy (NCBI): domain Eukaryota; kingdom Metazoa; phylum Chordata; class Aves; order Galliformes; family Phasianidae; genus Lagopus; species Lagopus muta. The sequence continues at coordinate 47,398,474 of NC_064439.1, read as the reverse complement.
AAATTTGCTCGCAAGATCTTTGCTTCTTGTTTCCCAGCACACTCTTGCTCTTCAGCCTCTTCCACAGAGAATTCCACTTGTGTTTTCTGAAATCACTTTTTAGGTTCATTTTTGCCTTCACTGTCAATAGTTCACACCAAACCATTTTAGCTGGCATTGCTGCACTTCAGGGAATAGCAATCAGAAATCTGTGGAAGGTTATGCTCTTTAGAGAACAAGTAAGAAGGTGGTACATGCCAAGTTGAAAAAAAAAAACCTACATTTGAAACAATGGTTTAAACTGTAATAATACCACGGCCTCTCCTCATACAAAAATTACCATAATATAGCCAACAATTTCTGATTGACGTTGACAAAGAAATGACCACAAAATGTGGTCGCTGGAAACCAGGGAAGTCTTACATTACACTCACTTCTGCAATGGCACTAAGATGTAACACCTCCCCATTTCTAAGGCTGTGCCTACCCTGCCTCTTCAAAACAAGTTCACCACAAAAACTTTGTTTTGTCTGTGTACTGTGCTTCCTGAAGTTTGCTATGCTAACAAGGAAAGGGATTTATGCTACAGGTTAGACTATGCACAGAGGTGACTGCCGCATCAGTGTCTAGCAGTTAACTCTTCACAAAACATCTGATGGCACCCCAAGAAAATGGTAATAGGGCCTTCACACATTCCCCAGTCCACAAATATGCTAAATATGGATTAAACTTCTTTTTTTCCCCAAACTTAATTTACAAATTTAAAACTTTGCAGAGTGGAAATGACTGACAGATGTAAAGAGACTCTGAAGAGTTACCGTGTAATTCCTGAAAACAGTTAAGGAAGATGGAAGTATGGAAGGCGTACATCCTCATTCAAAACTGAAATCAACAGTGGGGTTTTCCTTTATTTAGAAAGTATGTTCAAGGACTCTCTGAAAACTTCCATATGAAAGCTTTATTCCTTCTAAGAATGCCACTCACATTTCAAAAAATCCCACTGCATAAAAAAAAAAATATACAATCTCAGTCAAAAAGGGATTAGGATTTTGAATGCCTCCAATCTTCGGAAGATTTATCAATAAAGCAAGTGCATTAAAAAGGACAGCATGCTGAACTTCTAAGCCCTTGGAAGATATGGGGCACAAAACCTAAGCCAAACCAATTCAAGAGGAAGAAAAATTTATCTTTGGCTGGGACAAAAAAAACCTGCTAGATTTAATCACTTCTGTAGCAGTCAACATTTCTGCAGAGTGGGGTTCAACATGGATGTTAAAAATAAATGCTTACAGCTCCCAAGGAAAATGCATTTTGGTTTGATTCTTCCCATCCTTTTATCTAGTACAATTTCCAAATACCTCTGGTCTGGATAATTAAGAGCAATATTTCACCGTAGGCGTGCAATATATCAGTAACTTGACAGAGAGAGCAAGGATTTCATCATTTCATCAATCCTTATTTCATCAAGGAGGGTGGAAGCAAATTCCTCAGACATATATATTACAGACTATGCTGTGCCTTTCTTGAATTGCTAGGCTTAAGTCTAGCCAAAGTTACTATTCAGGAAGACTTAGAAACTGACATTTTATTTTCATACATAGAAGATGTACAACATGAGCAGAAAGAACTAAACCGAGCTGTAGGCAGCTAGTACATTATACACTGACAAAACACTTTCTGGAACTTTGTAGTCAAATCATAGCACTCAAGAAGGAAGATCATTTTCCTCTAAGACTCAGAAATCAGAATATGGTAAGAGAAAAGCTATATGGTTTTACAGATACTCAAATGAAAGATGTTAGGCAAGAATGAGCATATAAATTTAGCCAAAACAAAGCCAAAGACACCAGTACTTTTTCGCATTCTTCCAACATACAGCAGCTACTTCCCATGATAATTTGTGTATCTTTCACTAATAAGTGAAAACTAGGCTGTAATACTGGAGGATTTTTCCTTATGCTTAGAATGGTTTGATGTAAATTAATCATTTTCTACAAAAAGGAAGTGATGAAAAAAAAAGAAAGTTTTCATTTCAAATTAAGCTGTACCACCTGTTTCCAGAAATACTGCAGAGAACTGTAACAAAGATTTTAAATTTTCTGTAATTGGAAATAATAATCAGCACAAGCAAGACAGCAAAAAATAAAATAGAATTAAAAATATAACTGGCATTCCTAACTTCTCAGTGTTTGGCTTCATAAAACGACTTTCAGCAATATTGTTTTATGCCTTATCCTAGATTATCTTTGCCTTAAAAGGTCAAAGCTGAAAACCAACTCTTTCTCTCCCCTCCCTTCAAAAACAATGTGGAGAACTCCAACCAACATGCTCCCTTGGAGAAGGGTGAAGGGAAGATGTAGCAGAACACTTTTTCTGACAACTGCTGATGAGACTAAGTATGGAACCTCCGTTTATTCCTCTATCTTACATTTTCTACAGTTAAAAACCCTGGAGGATCCTAATCGCATGCATTTCATTGCCAGGAAAGATCTCTCATTAATGAGTCCTCATATTACTCCAGCATTTTTTTCCTTAAACAAAAATGGTATCAGAGAGGTAGAATACATCTTTATTCCCAACCACAAAACCAGGCCATAGTTTTCTGTGACAAAGGAAATGCCATTTCTGGATCTCAAGAACAATGCATGGATGATAAAGTTTTCCCACAAACCAGAAAACTACCAGCTTCTTCCAAAATTAATAAATAATAACAAGATTTTCTGTAAATGAAGTATGAGATGATTTTCAAGTGTAGGAATTTACACCAGGCCTATACTGAATAAATAACCACAAATACTATTCTCAGCCTGAAAGACTCCTTCAGCATGAAAGCTTTGGTATTCACCAATAAAATCCTATGTCTCCGATGTGAAAGAAAAGAATGAGGAAAAAAATTTTGGCACCAGTATTAGCAAGGCACTGTTCTTAATGAGATCCATAAAATCGTACATTAAAAAAGGCTTGGTTCTCTTAGTATCACAAGCTTTATTTGTGCCACTTCACTGACTAGTGAAAAGTTATTCCCGTTCCATTTCAGAGCGAGAGATGTCTTTACAGTACATTGAACTACTCCCAGAACACCTAAACATGGCTATAGAGCATCTTCAGTCACTTAAAGAGAAGCACTCTGTGTAGAGCACCTTGTGAACACGACAGCTAAATTTCAAGTAAAAGGAGGAAGGTTTCTCCCATCACGTTGTAGCCATCATTATAGGCTATGGAATTATATTGCGTTCACCTTCTTACGACTGTGCCTGTAGCTTTTCTTTTCATTGTAATAACAATTTCGTGTATCGCCATGAGCTGTTACAGAACTCCTCTAGCTCAGTTTTTAAATGTTTGCTATGAAGCAAAAAGCAGTGGGGTCCATTTCACAGCATTATAGTAATTCACACTTCTAAACACACTCATTTTGCAGGAACAGAGGCACCCCCACAGTGAAACTGCCATGGCCATCATGCTCGTAGATAGGAGTTTCACAGCTAATACAAATAGTTCTCAAGTCTTTCATGCTGTAATTTCTCTGACACTTGCAAAACTAAAAAAAATATTCCTTGGAGATCTTCAAAAGCCATCTGGATGTGGTGCCAGGCACCCTGCACTGGGTGGCTTTCCTTGAGTGGAGGAGCTGGATCAAAAGATTGTCAGAGGTTATTTCCCACCTCAGCCATTCTATGATTCCTGCAAACCAAGCCCAAGGGCTAGTGCAAACGCAGCAGTACACCTACTACAAATACTTAATTCTGCCTGCAGAAGGTGGATAGGCTTTTAACTCTGTCTGTTCTAGCTAAAACAGTTACAACATATAGACATCTATAGTCAATGCTTTCAATGACAAGTAGAGTGCATATGAGGGAAGAGGATTCTTAACTCTCTCCACTAAGAATCTCACTTATGTGCCAAAGCTCAATGGGTTTATATGCTTTCTGCATTTTTTAATCCTCCCTACTGCAACTGTGGATGTTTTCGTTATTGAGATAAGTGGATAATCCTTTTATCCCCTTTTTTCTTTTTTGGATCCCATTGAGCCTGTGGGTTCTTGATTTCTTAACTCCACGATAGCATTAACCATTAGTTTTACATGCAATTAGCAAGTAACTCTTCCCCACAGCAAATTCATCATACATTTCAATTTAGGTAAAAAAAGATGTCACTACCATTTCAAATAAGGAGTCCCTTTATTTTAAAAAAGATACAGGAAATTCCACGTGTCTTGAATTGAGTGTGCATCTCTGAAAATTTCACCTGTCCAGAAAAGTTTCACTAGTTCCATGCACCTTCCCAGGCACTCTGTTGCTCACTGACATGTCTCAAGAGTGTGCTTTTCAGCATCCTCCAAAAAGTGAATGCAACTTCCAAGCTGAAAGCATTGCCGAATTCTAGGCCTAAAACCATCTCAAATAACCAAGTGTCGTCTCACTACTGATAAAGCTAAGGAGCAGGTCAGCTGAAGTTGTGCTTCAGCCCTGAATGGGGACTGTTAGAAAGATCTTCCATCTGAACCATCATCACAACACCTCCAGTCTTCACATCTCTCAGACATGCCTAATTGGCAAAGGCAACACTTGCACTGACTTCGGTCAGGGCAAAATGTACCACACTGCTTTACACACGTATATAAGGACAGCTTTTAGTCCAGCTACTGTGGAGTTAAAACAGGGAAACAGAAAAGACAGTCTTGCTGTTCTCTGATATTGAGAATAGAAGAACACCAATTGACATTTACAATCATCACTGCACACAAAAATCTTTGCAAACAGTGTGACTGCACTGATGTGAACAGGGTTTAAATTGCCCTGCAGAAACTTAACCCCTAGTGACAACTCAGATCCCACTTTAATTTTGGGATCAAGGATGACTTTCCAGGACTGACAGATGAACTACTTTCTCAGTTGGATAGGAAATACGGTACACAAATCTTTGTGGGGAGTTTGATAGCATTGCTTTTAGAGATACTTTCCAGAGCAAAGCAACTATCCTAAAGTCACCTGGCAAAGCTGCTATCAGGTTCTGCATCTTCCCTCCTTTAGTTTCCTATTCTAAAAAAACCTGTAATCACTACCACGTTTCACAAACTGATCTGACACAACTTAAATTTTGATTTTTAAATATGAACAAAGGTTATCTTACTGTGAAGGGAATGCTCACTAATTGACCTTCTGACCAGATTGCCTGAAACTGTTTGGACAAACAAGAACACAAATTCCTAACAGATTTGATTAGATTAGTAACTACAGCAAGCTTTTGCTAATAACTATGTTTAATGGAGCACATTATCTTTAGGTCTTACTTGCACACTTCAATGAAACATCCATTAATGTACTTTCTAATGCCATCAGCAACCCTGCCAGCAGAGATGAAAACATAACTTCAAGGTCCCAAATACATGAGAAAAAATTATTATGGAAAGCAAGAAGATGGAAAGGAGAGGAAAGAGAAGGCACTTGTAATTACCCAGTGGGCCTTAATTCCCAAGTTAACCCTGCTGCATTTCATCGCTAATGCCCCTTCATCTGCATGGGATATATTCCTCCCACCTAACATCAGGTACTTCATGAATCTCCTGAATTGCAAGCCTTAACCTTAACACCACTCCAATGGAGGAAGATTTAAAACCCATGGGGTCTTTTATCTAGATAAAATGGGACTAAGATGCCCCTACAAGTGCCTCTCTTCAAAAGCATCAATACATCCTTGACCTTTTGCTATCGGATAGACAATAAAACTCAGAATAGCAATTCTGGAACCTCTGCTGCAGCTATGAAAACAGAGAGACGCCTCCACAATCTAGCTCTGACATCAGCATCACTTTAAACACTGGAACAGAGAGTTCAGTCTTTAAAACCCTGCCCAAGTATTTGTTCCATTTCTTTGTGTTCCAAACCTGATGATAAACAGTTTAATGTGCTTGAGACATATTTGGAAGTCACACCAGCAAATTTTGCATGAACATACACAGAAGACTGAATAGAACAGCTTCTGTTGAAAAGATTTAATGAGGTGATGCTATAAAACCATGGACACTATGCAAAAGCTAGAAAAAGGACTGACTTGAGCTAGTGATACAGCAAAATGTTATCACTTGTACTTAGCATTTTTTGAGGGGGCTGTGGGGGAAGAGGGGCTAGGAAAATAGTCAGCTAGTGGATCTGTTGCTTAATAAAGACAATCACAGGGATTAAGTTTTTCAACTCTTTGTTACAGTAAGAAAACAATATCACCCAGACAGCTAATGGGCCATTTTACTTGAACCCGTGGATTATCAAAATATGGCTGAGAACTTCAAGGTCCTTTTCGTTAACCAGGAAAATAACATGCGCATAGGGAAAACCTTCCTGGTGTATATTCACTTACTCTTGCATTTTTATGTAACCTCAAAAAGAATGCTTATATATTCTTGTTCTCATTGTCTGCCTCACTAAGTACATATTAGTTATGAGTACTTCAGATGAGGAACACGATGAACAATGCCATGATAACTTTTGATGCAGCACCTGGTGGACAACCTCGATGCCTTGAATAGAATGTCTGTGCAATTCATGTTCCAGCTAGGCTTTTAAACTACCCCATAAGGAAAAGCTCCTCTTGTAGGCTCTGAGCAGCTCAAGGATTAGATGTGCTTTATGTTTTTAACAACTTGCTTTCCAGATGTTAAATGGCTCTAAGGATTAGATGTATTTTGTTAAAACCAGCATGTCCCAGCTTTGAGCTCAAGTTATCCACAACATGAAACACTGTTTATTCCAAAAATCAGAGAACAGAAGGACACCATTGAAATCACCAGATTAAGATGAGCATGAGCATAGATTTAGCCCCTAGCATTTCTTTTTTCCTTCTCTAAATTCCATAGAAATATCTCCATTAAAGAGATTTTTTTGCAGATTTCCCACTCAGTTTTGAAGTGCTGAACAAAAAATCAACAGCCATTAAGGTGGAAAAAATTCCATTTTTACTGCTGTTGGATGCATCACGTCTCTATGTCAAGCAGTAAAGCAGGCTTACCACTAAGTGGCCCCATTTGCTTCCTGCTGCAGTTCCCTAGGCTGATTTGCGAGTCCTTTCACCTTCCTATGCTCTTTGGTGCCTGCTGACCCCAATCCAGAAGAGCACATAGGCATGGAAACACAAAGCAGCCACTGGTTTCAATGAGGTAATTCTGGTGGGAGCCAGGAAAAGAGGGAGAGGTGGGAAGTGCAAAAGCAAAACTACAAGATCAAAGCTCTTAGTGTTTTCAGAGCAGCCCCTCACTAACTGCATCTTGTAGGGGCTGTTGGGGAAAAAAATGCCACTTTATTTTCAAAGCTCCCTAAATAGCATTACGACCAGCACTGCACAAAGCAAGCACGTCAGATAATGAACAGCCAGCTATACCATAACATACTGGTGATTGTGTTCAGGCTTATAGCAGAGCAATTGCACATGCTTTTTTATTTGCTTATTCAGCAAAACAGAGTCATCAGTTAAAAATCTAATTACAAATCCAAAAGCCCATTACTCAGATACTACAGCAGACTCTCCAATTAAGCAGCATAGGCTGTGAAGATGGTCTAAAGCTTCCTTAAAGACTCCTTAGGAATGCTGAACAGAAAGGCCAGGAAAACCGTAACAACTTCACTCATGAAATGATGCTTTGGGAATCTTTAGCAGTGAGCCAACAGATGTGGATATGGATATGAATATATTAGAGCAAGATTTCTAAAAAAAGATTTTTACAAGTCTCTTTTCTTCAAGTGTTAACCTGTTTCTGATACTTTAGTTCCAATGTTATCCCCCAGGAAAATGAAACAAAAGAAGGGATAATGCCTCTTTAAAAAAATAGTTATAAATTAATTAATCAAATTGCTCTAGAAATATTAATCTTGACAATGGTGTTATTAGGTAAGTGGACATACCAGGAACATTCCTACCAATATGAAAAAGAGCAGGAAAAAAGAGGAGACAAATTAAGTGATTTGTCAAAAAGCCAAGACAGTGAATAATGTAAAGTTGGCATTTAAATTTTAAAATGACCAAATTTAATTGCTGCATCACAACATATAAATCTATAAAGCCTACAGACTTTTTTCTTTTTTTTTTTTTAAATACATTTTTCTTTGCTAAATAGGCCTCTAGATGAGTCAATACTCTGTCTTTGCCTTGAAAGCTACAGGTTATTTGATAAATGGATCCAAACAGTCACCCAACCTCCACCCGCTGGAGAGCTGTCTGTGAAGCACCATGCACTCCTTGCATCAAGTGCTGTATGGTGACAACTTCAGCATGAGGGAAGTACCACAAAAATTAAAGGAGACTGAAATAAAATTAAAAAAAAAAATCATCAATTATTTCTGAAATTACATATCTGAATTTTTTTTTCCAGTTCTGATGCATATCTATAAGAAAAAAAAAAATGTTGTCCAGTAGGTTATCAAAATAAAACAAAGGAAAGAATGGAGAAAACCACTCATGCGAGAGCACGTGCACATTTATCACTTGAATACAAGGTGCTGAGGTGATTATCATCCAGAAAGACACAAGTCCTCCAGTCCAGGACTGACAAACAGCATGCCCTACCTGAGCCAGAAGCAATAGTGCATTATGAGCAGTGAGCACCCCTGGTTCTGGTGAGTCACGCAGAGGCAAATCCATAGGTTGGTATCCTCACATAAACCTTTCTTGCTGCAGCAGCAATGAGAGGCTGGAGATGCACCAAGCCTGCATTTCAGTGGCTGCGTCCTCCCTTCTCCTCAGGGCTCCATTGCAGCTTTGCAGCCACCGGGGTGGGGGACAAACAGGCCCCACGCACCGTGCTTGAGCTCTGCAGCCAGATCCTACCTTGATGCAATGTAACTTGACCTAAGACAGCAGGAGACCACAGGAGTGATCCCCTCAACATGGCCCTCACATTATATATTTTGTGAGGAGCATTTGAAGGCCCATTACTGAGGTAAATAACTCTGAAAATGGAAGGGATGTGATTCACCCAAGTCCACATAGATATCCAAGTGCACCAGTTGGATATGGAAGGCAAGCACATCTGTCCAAAAGTACATTTTTTTCACCTAATCACTAGAACCAACAACCTTCTGAAAAAGAAAAATTAGAGAAGCCACCTATATTCAGGTGAATAAGTTGTATTTTACTCCTGAACCCTCCAACTAGACTTATGTTCATGGTGTCCCAAGTCAGACATGTAGGCATATGCAATGTAAAACTGAATCTTCAGTTGGCCTTTTGCAGAGTCATTGCTAAATATGAGAGCACCTTCTTCCTCAAAAATGCATCTTTCACTAATTTATTCATTGTTATGGCCAACAAAACTGCACAACTTACATTTTGACAACTTTCCTAAGATCTTGTCACTGCTACTGTCCCCAGACAAGCTGTCTGTTTGCTGCACCTCATCTCACCTGGCCTTTAGGCAGCCTCCCAACAATCTCAATTCAGTACTCAAAGCAAAAACAGTAATACACCAAGTTCTATAATTCAGTGATTTGCAAGATTTGCACATACTATGCCATTTGTATTTTATTTAGGAATCATGGTTTCTTGTAAATAAACATCTTGTCAGAGTGATGATTAGATGAATAACTGCATTTATGCTCAATTCACTGACATCTCCTCATCTAGACATGACCTCATGCTGCTAGTGAAAGGAAGAGAAAATTCAGCTTAAAAATTCATGTAGCAAAACAAAGAAAACCTGCTTTCCTGTCGCATTTTTCTCCCACACACATACCCAATTGTTCCATTTAAAGGAAAAAACTACTTCTCCCTTAGAAGTATCTATGGCACGTCCACAATGGACATTCAGGTATTTGTGTATATACCACTGCTAACATTTCTACTACAGATCATCTCTGAATTTTTCTTGAAAGGTGCAACAAGCCTATTTTAAAGATGGATTTAATTCAAGAGGTATTCCATGTTTTAAATGGAGGGAATATCTCCCTCCAAATCGCTATTATCTCTAAAGCTTGAAAAAACGATGGTGTCCACTATAAATAGAATACATAGGATGCTCTGAAAGTAATGCCTCCTGTTATTTCCATGGAAACTACAATGGATACAAAGAGTACAATAGCACTGTTGGACAGAGAAAATCCTCAGCTACAAAGCACTACTTTTCAATAGAGTGATCACTATTAGCTATGCATTTTCACACACCACGAACAAAAGCCTGCATGCCACACTTGTAAAAACCCACACCAGCAGAGGTATGACTCACTGTTGTCATCACCACTGCTGAAATGCACCACCCACCACCTCACACTGCTTACATCCACTGTTTGGTCTCCATAAACATTCTGCCAACACTGATCAATGTCAACAGGTGCATTTTTTTTTTTCCTACATGGAGAAATTCAATGACACATCTACATGTACTTCCATGTCAGATGCCATTTGATCAGACTGCCCCTCTACTGCCATCTGTCTCATGGCAACAAAATGGAATGGAATAATGGCAGGAAAATTCAACTTTTGCAGCCATAACAACTCCATCCATCTCTGATGTCGTGGGCCAATGTAATACAATAGGAGGCATTGCTTTTGGAGCAGTCCTATATAAAAGTTCATCACAGCATAGTAACAAAATTCAACAGAAACACATCAGACTTTCACAAGCAGACCTTTTTACATTCTTCAAAACTGATTTCCAGTACAATCAATCAAGACTGATTGGGCCAAGAGCACTAGGACTAAGCAGACAGCTTCTTTGATGGCAAGGAGATCATGATCCCATTGAATCTCACTGACCCAAAGCAGAGATCCCGCAATTCATATGAACCAACTGAATTTGACTTGAACAATTACATAAAGCTTTAGAAAGCTTAAATAAAAAAATGCAAACAACAATAACAAGAACATTCCGCCTTCCTGCTTCATCCTGCACTTAAAGAAAATGGAGAGAAGGTTGCAAGTAGAGCTCTTCATATGTTTGGTTTTTTGGTTTTTTTTTCCTCCAGTCTGGCAACAAGAAAGAAGTGCCAGAATTCTCAGGTCAAGGCTTCAGTGTCCTTATCAGCTCACAGGTCAACAAAGTTGATACAGATCAAATTCACATAACTTCAAAATCAAGATCACACGAGTAAAAGTTTGTAACTACTTGGACAACTCAGCCTACAGAAACACTGACTGGAAGTTCAGCACCACCCTTTTTCTTTCTTGTTCACATCATCACATCACTCTCAAGCCCTGTCTTGATCTCTTCTACAGCACATTTGAGTAAAGTGAACCTAAGAGCACCAATACATTCTTTTGCATCAAAATGAAGAAGATAGTTCAATACTGCAGACTTCAACCCAATCACATGAAATCTGAGGCTGAAACCTTGATCTGACACTTCTGTGTAACTGTAGGCTACAATGTTAAGGCCGTTTAAGCATTTTCTGCAGCTTCTGCCATCTAAACTGCTTTATTTGCAGTATTCATGAGCAAAATAGGAATGAAAACATCTACTTCCTTGCAATAACACTTGCCTCTATGAAATAAGCACTGAAGTAAAAACTGCAGATTGCCTGGTTATCACAGTAACAGAGATCAGATAAGTAGAAAGTCAGTCACGCAGTTTTAGAAATTCTTTTTCAATTCCTGCTTTTTAATTTCAGTTACATGATTATTATTATTTTTTTCAGAGCACCATGGATGAGTAAGCATTTAAACAAAACGACTTAAAAATGGAATTTTGCCTAGAAGTTCAAGCATCATAGATGTCTCGTCCTTTCTATTCTGCTAACCATGCTATTTTCTTACATGGCAGTCATGCCAGCTTGTATCTCAAATTATCTCCCAGTCACAGTGGCAATTAAAAAAAGGAGGAGCCAGCTGAAGTAAAGAGAAGGAAGTTCCACACCCATACAATGATGTAGGCACGCTACCTCAAGAAGAACAAAGGTTACAGAAATGAACACATTGGAAGTATCTGTGGAAAATCACGAATAAAAAGAAAGAAGTAAACAAAGTGGAAATTGAGGTAAATGTACATTTGTACATTAAGCACATAGCAACGTTTTAAGAGTAGCACAGAAAGATTTGAACTGACTATATACGAAACTCAGGAAAACAGGAGAGAATATCAAAACGAGATTTTGAGAAAAATACTTAAGTGAATAGGGATCAAGAATAAGGAAAATGAGTTTTCTCAAGAGGTACACTAAAATTTTTCTTTACAGGCCATAGAAAAACATTTCATCGCCTTCTCTCCTACGTTGATATACTGCAATGCCATTGAAGTACAGGAATGCCAGGAAATAAGACACAGAATCGCAGGGGCTAGAAGGGACCTCAAGAGATGAAGTCCAACCCTCCTGCTAAAGCAGGCACCCTACTATAGGCTGTACAGGTAGACTAATTCTGAGTATTGCGATAGAAGGAGTATCTGCAACCTCTCTGGACAATCTGTTCCAGTGCCCCATCATCCCTACCACAAAGAAGTTCTCCCACATGTTTGTATGGAACTTCCTACGTACAAGTTTTATGCAATTATTCCTTTTCCTATAGCTGTGCACCACTGAGAAGAGCCTGGCCTCATCCATCTGCCTCTCACCTCCCTTCAGATATTTATAAACATTAATCAGATACCCCCTCACAGTCTTCTTTTCTTCAGGCTGAACAGATCCAGTTTATTCAGCCTTTCCTCATAGAGGAGATGCTCGGGGTTCTTGATCAACTCCACTGAATTCATCAGCACACAAACACATGCCTAGTATGGAAGGAACTGAGCAGAGATACAAAGAGATAAGTTTAATTTTCAAATCTAAAGTTACACTATAATCTAATAACGTAACTGTGCCTTCACTATCAAGAAGTTCTGAAGACTGGGAGTCCTCTTCAAAGTACCTGGGTGGAGTAGCCCTACACACAACACAAATTACTGCTGTTAGTGTAAGCCAGAACTACAAATGCTCAGTCTCTGTCAAAGGTTGATTCATTTACTCAGACACTCAACAGGAAGTGTAGTACAAAAATTTTAAACTGAAACCATTTCTATTTCATGTCTCTTTCATCTGTGAAAAAAATTACAAATGTAATGCATTTCTTCAGGTTTCAATAGGATCCAGTTGGAGAAAGGCTCTTCCTAAGTCAGTACCCATGGGAAAAATGCTATACTGATAAACCCTTAAGTCAGCAAACTCCAGTATGTAAGCCAAGTGCTCCCTTGTAAATACAGGAGTAAATTGTAGCCTCCATTATAGTCATATCACAGGTATTAGGACCTGCATTTTTTTGTTCTCAAGTTGATTTCAAGTTTCAAACTTGAAATCTCAAATTCTCAATGTATTCTACTGAAGTATCACAGAAGTAAAGACAGCTTTACTTAATCATTTTCATTAAACTTCAATGCTAATGTTCTTTTTCTGAGAGACGTTCAAAAGAAATCCCCATAGAGACAGAAACTAATCATAAGAAATACATATTTCCATGTAGTGTTTTACTAAGAAGAAGAAATTAGTAGAGCAATGCAACTGAATAACAACTAAGGTATTTGGATGAACACGAAAATGCCCCAAACCCCAAGATTCATCTCGCAATGCCACCAGCATCAGAGCAGCCAGCTAATATTTCAGGAGGCAGATCAGTTACCTTGATTCATCACCTGCCTTTATGATCACAATCCCTCATTAGTGAGCAGCAGCACATTTTTAAAAAATAGTAAATTACATCTGTTTTCAAGACAAGCAACTCTGGAGAACCGTGGCAAGCTGAGAGTGGGGCTAAGAAAGGGCAAAATCATCCAAACAGGGATAGCTGGCAACCATGAACACGGCAGCTCTCAACTAATGTTTTTCTTCGGAGTTTCTGGTTTTAAGAGAGCCAAGGCTACTGAGGCAGAACTGTCTCAGGGCCCTTTGATTTTCTGCTTCTGCCTGAGCAGACATTTGAAGAACACATTTTAAAATATATACATTAAAGAAAATGAATCACTCAATTCCACAGGAAACAAATTTTGTTTCTAGGCAGACATTAATCCCATTTGATTCTTCCTTACTGTGATAAAGTGGATTCCTTTTGTCTACATCCAAATCTGAAGGTTGATACACCATCTGTCAACTCTTGACTATTTTCCAGAACCCTGACAAGAATTTTTTAATTTCTTGTAAGGACAAATCTCCTCATTCCACATAAATGTACTGAATAATAGGATTTAGAGGTTGATTTTCTGTAGTGTCTTACTTGGAGTCTCACAATATGTGAAGGTAACATTAACTTGCATAGCTGTACTGTGCACACAGATGGTGCTTCCTGAACCAATTCAAATATTGATTACCCACTGGAAAGAAAAGGACTACTGAGCTCCCTGCCTCCAAAAATAAAAACAGCCATCTGCGTGACCAAAATATGCTTGGGAAATTAAAAAAACAACAACAAAAAAATCAATTTGTATTTTCTTTTGACCCCTGAGATCTGCAGATAATCAAGTCTTCTATATCTATGAGGATTAAACATCTCATATTTTGGTTTATTCCTTAAAAATAAGAGAAATGTTATCGCTAGTATGAGCATCTCTTCTGGACAAAGCCACTTCGCAAAGAGAACAAATGCAAAGGTCTTGCAGAAAATAAGGTGAAAAGCATTCGCTGGAGAAAGTAAAAAGATAAAGAATCCCTTCCAGCAATTCCCGCGTGAATAAGTTCACAGATGAGATGAAATCGATTCATCGAAGAATTCATGCAAGAGCTGATTTATATTTTGTAGGCTGGGGAATAATCAGAGTATTTATGATTTTCTTTCCCACTTCAGAATAATGGAAAGAAAAGCGCCATTCATTAAGTTAAAGTCTACAGAAGGTGTGACTAATGTTCTGTGTGAAATTACTGAACAACATGCAAGTTAAAATTCAGCTATTCTTTGTCATTGTAATTGGCAATAAAAAACCTCAGAAAATAATATTCATTTACTCATAGTAAACAAAGAATGATGGTGTCTGGCACTTGTACCTGCAGCGTCTGCAGACAGCATCTGTCACAAGGATACATCCACCTATAATGGCTGCATTCTGGATTCTTTGCTTTGCAAAGTCTCTTCAAACATGATAGGATAGCTCTGTCCCTTCAGACTACCTGTCTCACCGGTTACTACCTCCTTACCTACTCCCCCACAGCCCCTTCCTCCTGGATATGATGTGAATCCCTCATGGGAATTCCACTAAACACTGACCATCCTTCTGGTCTGATATCTTCCACAGTAAATAACTTGGTTTTCCAAAGGGAGCATGCGGAAAGTGATGCATCCCTTCCCTGGCATCCACCTCTCTCCAGCACAGCTTTCTGTCCTCCCTGTCACCAAAAGGTAACAACCTGTGCTGCTCTTTCCTCACTTTCCCACTTGCCCAGTTTCTAACACTCCTCCTCTTGCTCTCCTGAAGATCCACACGCCTCCATTCTCTCCTCCTCTTCTTGAGCTTTCCCCTTCACAGGACAAACAGGTTTTTGTCTCTTACACAGTTAAAACTCAAAACAAAAAGCTTACTTGCTCCCCCATCTGTCTCTGGCCACATTATTTCACCTTAAAGTTTAAATTATTTGCCATTTTCATTTTCTTTCATGGAATGACCTCCAATTCAACTGCAGAGCCTTATCAGCAAGTAATCATCATGTATTCAAATACCACAGTTCAGTAACGCAGACTCATCCCTTCCTGCATTTCAGGCATGAGCAAGGCAACTTCTCCCTACCCATCTTTTACTCTACATTCATTCACTACTCAGATAATAAATTCCTGTATGTTTCTTTCTGCCATCCCACAGCCAAGCATTCAAAGCATCATCTTTTTAGCCCGAAGATTTTAGCTCCTCCAATTCCATAATTATACTATGCTGTTTGTTTCCCCATCTTCACAACCCAACTCAATGGACAGTTAGCCATTGATCTCACTACTCACCCAGCACGATTTTCATCAGTGCTACAATCAGATCAAATTTTCAGATAGGTCTTTTTTCCCCCCTCCATAAAGACAATTCAAATCAAATTTGTTTATAAGATGGGAGTTGCAAGGAATTTGTAGTCATTTCCTACTCCTGTTATCACAGGCAACTTCACCATATAATCCTACATAGAAATTTACCAAGTTTATCTTAAAATTTATCCTTTTAAAATTATTTTAACTTTATTACTCCAATCAGAAGAGTTGCTTTTGACTCTCATTCTGTTAGCTGTTTTTTCTTTCCTATTTGTAACTATGCCAGCTCTCATTTAGCTTACATGTTTTATTCTTGCCTTTTTTTTTAACCTCCCTTTCAGCCCATAGCCTAATCATGTATAATCCCAGCTTCCGTTTATTACACTTAAAAATGACAAACTCCTCTCTTCTCTTACATGACAGCTGCTCAATCCTCTGTTGTTCAATGGCCCTTGTCTTCGCCAGTTTGAGTTCATTCTTCTTGATTTCCACCAAATTATACTTGCAGTTCAAACAAAAAGCAAAAGAGTGGGGGAAGAGTTTCCTGTCCGTTTTCTCAGAGTTAAGTGGTTAACTGTAACACTTTCTTAACAAACAAAGAAAGGAAAAGTTGTTTTGTTTTGTTTTTCTTTTCAGAAAACATATTTTACCTTCCTCTTCTTTCTTTTGGTCCATCTATTGAATCACAAAAGTCAATCTATCACAGAGTTCCAAGGAAACTGCAAGGAACTTGCAACTCCAGTAGCAATGATTCCTCAATCTGACAAGCTGACCTTGCAATAAAAAAAATAACAGAAGCTCTAAGGTATTTTGCAAGCACAACTCTCCTGTGAATTATACGGGTTTTAAGTGAACCTTCTTCCATTTCACTGAGAGGACAAAGCTGCCTGCCTCCATACACTGCAATCCTGTGGCATCCAGATAAAGAGATTACACAGGGATTACTGGATGGAAGTATTTCAGTTCTGAAAAACTAGGTTTTAATGTTCTCTAGTCAAAAGTATGTTTGAAAGGAAATATAATGCCTTAAGTGACTGCTTTTTATTTCTTTAGCCTCACAGTCTGTAACCTTAGAGAGATAGCAGCATGTGTGGAAAAACATCTTTGGCTCTGTGCTCCATATTTAAAATGCTATCAGTAAAATAAAATACAAAGGCATTTTATTACTGAGGACAATTTCAAACAAAGAAGTTCACTGTAAAGAGACCTATGTACAGCACAGAGTTGGTTCACATTCTGTGTATTTTTAATATGGTACAATATAGGGTACATTCTCTTCCTGATGTGTAGATTAACTCTACTGTACTCAGAATTACGCTAACACAGCTTTGGTCAAAGAACACACAGTTATATGTTAGACACATAAGAAATTATGTGGATGTTCAGACTGACACTTAAACACAGAACCCAATTAAAATCATGAGTTTTCTCATGGGAATAAAAAATTTGTCTTGCTAAAGTTAAAGACTCAGTTCAAGCAACATTTAACCGGAGATTGGCGAGTAATAATATGTTCTTAAGTTCCCTCCAAGTCATTAATTCCTGACTGTGATGTCCCATAGATTATGAAGTTTGTTGAAACAGCCTCATTTCACTGCCTTCTGAAAGTTTTAAATTGCAAGGTGATATCCCTAAGAATTAGGATTATATAATGCACTTCAGCAAGACCATTAAGATTAAACTGAGAATGGTACTTCTGCTAGAAAGACACTGAGATCCTGGAGCACGCTCAAAGTAGGGCAACGAAGCTGACAAAGGGTCTTATACCCTTATACCCCAAGGGTATAACACAGGGGTGACAGTACATAAATGGGCAAGGTAGACATGATTTCAGAACAGTCTCTGCCCACACAAATTCCAACAGGTTGGTTATCCTGTTCCGTTGAGAATGCTGTTGCCATAAGGAAAAATATAAATCACATTTTCATTCCCATTAGTCATTACTGCTGTATTCCCAACGAGAGAAGATGACAACATGGGAAATACACTCTGGCTCCCCCTACATCTCTTCACTGAGGAATTATGAAGTCATCATCATATTGTGAAAATACTTTTCATGGCAGTGAAGTAGCACCAACCTGTATGTGTGAGCATTCTCCCACTTCTTCCTTCAGCACCTTCCAGTTCAGGTACTTCAGAGCAGATATTAAAGAAATCACAGAGCTGAAAACAATTGGCTATCTGAACAAGGAACCGTTTCTCAAATATCAGATCAGATTCCATATAACCCACCTCCAGCACATCAAATCCATTTGAAAATGAGTTTTATGTCTGTCTCTCCATTACTTTCTGAGAAAACATTTTCTCATTGCGATGGTAAACACTTTCCCTTCTCTCATTAGAACTTCTTTCTGGCTAAATAAAACCCTTTCTCTTGGCAACGCTGTTCACCAGCTCAAATGATTCTCCTCTTGCATTTACATCTCAGGTTGTACTTAATGGTAGCAATCTCATTTGCTCTCAGCTTTCATTTTCATTCTGGGACAATGAGCCCAGACCTTCCAGTCCTTACTCAATCTACCTGTTCTTCTCTCCCCCCATTCAACATTCCTGAAATATGAACAGCTTAGTGCCCCACACAGGGACTCAAGCAATGGCTTCTTCAACATCTTGCCCAACATTTCTTAGGATTGCAACTGCCCTTTTTCTCTACTATTTCTAGTTGTCACGTGAATGAACAGGCCAAAGTCTTTCCCTTCTTCCGTCACTGTCACATTATAAAATTAACATTTTTATGTAAATAAGAAGATGCTCAACTTTACATTTATATCACTACATTTCATCCCACTGTAGTTATATCACTACATTTCATCCCACTGTAGTTACTCCACCCCTCAGTCATTCTGTTCTTTTCCTATATTAATCTACACAATTCCACACACTTTGAGTGTTTGCAATCATTTCTTAACATCTCTTACAGCTGTGCTGGAAAAGAAAGCCTCTTCCAGCTGTGCTACTGTGTGCCAGGGGAACGAAAGCACTGCACACGGGCTAGGTCAGTAACTGTTGTGTGCCCCAGGAACTGATGTTTACACACACAGTGAAGTGGCCAATGCTTGCACATTTGGCCCACTTGAGCAGTGGCCAGAAGCAGTGGAAGAGAGTATATTTTTCACCTATATCATAATCCTTGCAAAGTATCAGCATAATTCAGAGGCCACAAGCCAGATTTTCTGTAACGTCTCCTTTGCTGCACAGCAGTCCCACTCCTATTTTATTTATACAAAGAACTGTTCATTGCATGGCAGTCGGACTAGATGACTTTTTAAGGTCCCTTCCAACTCAAACAATCCTATTCCATGAACAGTTCAGTATTTGAGTTACATTCCTTTGCAAAGTCTAAATCTGCTCCGTATCAGAGCACTTGGCTTTTTAGGTGCAACCCTTAAAATTCTACTGTGATAAGCATTCATCTGTTACTCTTACTTCAAAGATCTGGGGAACAAAATCAATAAAGCAAACACTCCAACACTTCTCATCTTTGTATGTAAAGTGCAGGCTACCTGAACAGCCTGTATAATTATGGAATATTGTACACACATCCTTATCCTTACATAATAATTCTGTGTTGCAAATCAGTGGAATTCATCCTGCTTTTAATCAGTAGAATTAGGCTAAACCTTTAAAATCAGAACTGTGATAAACCAGAGTAGTATAACTGAAAAACCATTATCTCTGACTTTAAGTTTTGCCAAAGGGGGTAAATGCTTAGAAGAAACAGATATGTTAGAGCTGGTAGATGTGAACAGCGACAGTGCAGAAGGCATCAGAAGATAACTACAATGTTCTTGCTCCATCACAGAGCACTGAACTTGGAATTCCCAACAGAAGAAAAATGCTTCATCTTGCTGAGCAAAGCTATGGACATGTCTGTAGCAACTCATCATTTATAGGGCTAACAGTGAGGTGAAGGGAAAAGTAGGGCTTAGCTTTGAGCTGCAGTTTAGATCCCATACAGACAGTACTGACTCTTTGGGGTCAGCCTCCAGTAAAATGTTTCCAAATTGCTATTTATTAATTTTCTCTTTGAGCATTCCTGAGCCTGAAGCAGAATCACTACCATACAAAAATCCTTTGGATATTTAGATCCTCCCCAAGACTGTGCTTTTACTATATACACAATACAAACAAAGCTGTATTTAACTGCAGCCTAGAAAAAGGCTCCTACTTCCTTCATGTAATCAGTTGTCATCTCAACTCTGCCACACACTGGAAATGCAATTAAAATATTGTTGCAAGAGCACTTGCTCTCTGGCAGGAATGACAAGTCAACACAAAGAATTGTATCATTGCTGAGTAATGACTGGAAACCAAGTGATTGACACTGGTGCCTGAGACTTCAAGGTAAATGCAGCATGTACTCTCATGCCAGACACTTCAGCATAACAAACTCTTTCAAGATTGTTAATGACTACAGGATATTTTTTTAATGATGGCTGCTAAATAATGGATGGTAAAAAGGGCTGGAAAATGTTTTCCGTTAAAGCAAACATTTATCAATGACTTTATTGCCATTGCAATGGAAATACGGAGAGAAAACAAATCCATTTAAATATTCACCCCATTAATTATATGAATAGATACTTCCATAAAATACTCCCACAGAGTTAACAGCAAAACTGACTGCCAAAATTTTTCATAACAAATAATGGCTTTGTTACACCTCGGATTTTTCTGAAGGAATAGAATGAAGATCCTAAGGACAATGCACACTCCTTTTGAACCAAGACTGAGAGACAATACAAAAAGAGCTGTCAGAGCCCTCATTGGCAACAGCAGCTGAAATATGCAACCTCTGTGGTACGCCAAGAACCAGAGGTCATCATCCCATGGACTGCAAAGGACCCTACGGCCAACAAAATTATTTAAGTATGAGATGTAGGGGAGATGATGCACAAAGCATCACGTGGCTCAAAGATCAATTTCTCCAAACAGACTGGGAGCCATATCGGCATGTTCAACATGTAGCCAAGTCCAAAATAGTGAAAAAATCTACCAGCAAAATGTAGTAACTCAAGCTCAGGTCTATGCTAAGTTAAGCAGCTTCCATTTCAGAGCTGGCTTGTATCTCAACGATGAGCAAACAGATGAACACATATCAGCCCACAAAATAGCTGCAGACACTGACTACTGAGCTCTGGGTTTTCCTCCCCCTTTTGCAAAGCACAAGGACAGAAATAGAACCTTCAGCTACACAGATACCTGAGATTCTAGGTGGGTTATTAAACAAAACTAAGCTATGCATGCAGTGCAAGATAATGGCTTTAGACTTCTTTCACTGTTTTGCTGAGTAATGTAAATGCAGAAATACTTCAAGAAAATATAAAGAATTCAACAAAATCAGAGGTAACTCCAGCCTCTAGCAACATTCCTAGTAAAGTTTTGCCATGAGGCATGCACTCAGTATGGTTTTCTTTGTGCACGTCCCCACATTTAGCTTTGTTGAACAGAATTTGCAGACAGATTGCACCTTTTCTTATGAAATATAATCTTACTTCTAAAATACCCACCTATTTAAAGATGCTAATACTAGTTTGATGAATGCTAAAAACAGAGAAGCAAAGTTGAGCTCAGGAGAGCAGTAGCTCAACACTGGCATTATGGAGCATAGACCTCACCAGCCTGGAAGGAAATACATATTGCAGAAAAAACACCCTACATATGTGGAAAATGTAATGCTCTAATGTGAGGGAAAGGACAGCAGTAATAGCAGGGTGACAAAGTCCTTCACTGCAACAAATGAGGACAAGCCCAAATGCTGCAGCTGTGGATGCAGAAATAAAGGAAGAAAATTGGCCTACCTTTGCAAGGCCTCAGGTAGGCAGGGATCTCCAGCAAAACATCCTTGTTTCCACTGCCAACCCTTAAATGAAGTCTGGGAAGGGATGGATCCTGGCTCCACCTCTTCTGGTCACTCAGGATGCACCTAAGCTCCCCTGGGTTGGCCCTGCCTTCCCACCAGGTGCTCAATCACTGCTTCAGGCTGTGACTTAGCATTTCCACTATAGAAGCATTGGCCACAGAACTGCCCGTAAACATCCACAAAAATGTTTCAGTTAACCCTGACTTCTTCAGAAAGATATTCTTTTCATTCCTCATGTTCCTTCTTTGCCTTCTATCTTGCTTTATTCTCTCTTTCACCTCCAGCTTAATATTCTTTCCTTCGCTAGGCTAGAAGTAGGATAGAATAAGACCAACATCTAACTTGATTTTAATAAGCCAATACTGTTAGTCTATAAAAGAGACAACACTAGAGCACTAGGTGCTAAGCTTGGTGTACATAATTTAAGATTATTGCAAGTTATAAATGCCAGGACCTACTGTATTAAAAAAAAAATTCGCGTAGACATTCATCTTTTCTTTTCTAAATATATTCTTGTGGCTAACAAGAATAAATTAATCCTATAAAAATATTTGCACATTTTTAGTATTATGAAGGAAAATACAGTCCAAAAATAGTGGCACTGTCAGTTTATTGAATATAGTAGATAAGTTGAAATAAAATGGCCCTAAACTTACCTCTGCCTCATCTTTGCTCAAGAGATAAAAGGCAGGGGAATACCAAAAAAACAGAGATGAGTGGAGTACGGTTTCTCGATGCGAACAAAGCACAGGACGGTCTGGGCCACCTCCATTCCCAGCTCCTGCACCAAGCACTCAACTTTCAACAGTAGATCCCACTTTTACTTCTAACAATCTCCTGGTTTTCCTTACACCAATAACATAGCTCCCAGAAATCAAGCAGCTCCCACTGAGACAAGTTAGCATGATCAGAAAAACAGAGCTATCACTTGCAGACAGTTTAGCAACATGACAGACTCCAGAGGGTCACTCTGCTCATTCATGATGTATAGGCACAACCCTGTGAGAATCCATGTAACATTCTGATGACTCCAAAAGCCACAGGAGCACTCTCAGGGCAAAGCAAACCTTTAGAGGGCACTATGCACTCGTTCCTATTCAGCACACACACAGTTAACATCTCCCAGCTCTTCTCTGTTGCTTACCTAACTAAAGAAGTCTGTTTCTTTTACAGATTGATATTTGAGGAAAAAGCCTTCACTAGAAGTGTCATGATTCTCCTTCTAATCTTCCCTGATGAAGTGATTCCATAAATACTTTGTTAGACAGTACAATAATGTAACATTACAAGCGACAGTCACAAAGGGAATCCTAGAGCTGAGATAACTCCTTGTAGAAAGAAATGCAAAAATAGCAGGTGTTGTGTGACAGGAATTCAGTACACTACCACAGATATAGGCAACGTGTGTTACTTTTATATTTCTGTTACTTTTATATTTCTGTCACATCTTTACCGAATCAAACATCCTGAGGTTACTCATCTTCTCCACTGCTAGCCTTCAGATCTCTGTTACTTTAAAAAATACTGAAAAAGCTTGGAAAGGGACTACACAGAAAGCAGCACTTCATTTCTCCATTTGTCTGCTTCACAGATCCATCAGAAGGTGTAAATATTTGAGTATTTCCTAGCATAGGGATGTGCAATTTTCACTAACTGCATTTTGTGGTGGCAGATAAATACTGATAGACAAAATAGGTAGGTTTGAAGGGATATCTACTGTCTTTCTGGTTTTGGTAAGACTACTTATGTCTGAGAAGCAGATTGCAGTTCTGTCAGGCGGGCAATGGCAGAAGAGCCAGTGATCATCCTCTCATGGTCTGGGTACATTTTATCAGATCCAGAGCAAGATGTTTTGCTACGTGAGCCAATCCCCCACCCTGGGCACAGCAAGACAGGCAGTAGAAGGCCAAAACAACACAATTAGGTTTACAGAATGTCTTTCAACTTATAAATGAAATTATTTTGATAGAGAAGACACTGATAGGGAACAGATAAGGAAGAACTATTACGTCATTTCAGAGAGTCCCTTTCATAAGATCTTACTAAGAATTGTCCTCACAGAGCACTGTATAATTTACTCAGACAAATTAAAAAGAGGGAGCACATTATGGAAAATTAGAAAGCAATGTAATTACATCTGAAAAATGAATACGTAAGTAATAAATGCCCAGAAACTATTAGGGAGCACACACAAGATACGAAAGAAGGAATTTCTTCTAATTAGTTCCAAATAATAAGATTTATGACTAAAGCAATGGAAGAATCTAGATTATGGTTTGGTTAATAAGGAAGAAGAGGTCACAAAATCAATGCCTGGCTAATGGTTGAAATGACAAGTTACTATAACACTAGAGAGATTTATGAATTTGCTTTTTCAGGTAAATAGACCACTGTGTTAAAATTTGTCTTGTCAGACAGACTGTCTTAAAAATAAAGCAAGATAAACAAAATAAAGTATTAAAAAGAAGAAAGCACTTTGTAAAATTACATGTCTTAGTATGGAAAAATACTCAGGCATGATCACATACCCAGGTAATGGCTCCAGGGGGAATTCTCTTACAGCAACTTGCAGAAATGGGTCTCAGTTTGCCAGAAGGACTCTGTGATTCATTACAGCACATCTTCCTTATTCACCTTCAGGTGAAACAGGCCCGAGGATCTTTGCCCAGGTTCCAGGGGACAGGAGCACTGCTTGCAGAAATCAGCACACACAAAATGAGGTGCAGGCCAGTCCAGGATGGAA
This sequence comes from Lagopus muta, assembly GCF_023343835.1. NCBI lineage: Eukaryota > Metazoa > Chordata > Aves > Galliformes > Phasianidae > Lagopus > Lagopus muta. The sequence goes on along the minus strand of NC_064439.1, from coordinate 47,374,010 downwards.
CTGCACAGCCCATCCCTGCTAGGGAGGACTGCTCACCCCAGGTCAGCTTTGCACCACAGCCACATCACTGCTTAGTCTGCAGGTGAGGAAGAGGATGCTTTCCCTGTTTGTTAGGCTTTTCACCTTATGGCAATAAAGGAAGAGTGGTCAGAGGAGTTCCTAAGGAACTAGATGGAGACATTCCAAATAAAGCAACTGAATAGGTGAAATAGATAATGAAAAGGCTCCTGTAACTTGCCAGTAGCTTTATTAAAAAAGTGCGTGGGATAATTATTAGGAGAAGAGCAGAGAAAACCCTTTGAAAACTGCTGTTCCGGAGCAGGAAAGCTTATGTGGAACTCCAATCACTCTGAAACATGATAAGATGTAAGTGAAAGTTTCTTACAAGTCAAAAACATTTTATTTCTAAAGCAAAACCTTTTTGTATCCATTAGAAGAAAATGCACCAGATCCAGAAGCAAAGAATTCAGTTTTGAATTAAGCAAAACACTTCATTTGGAACTAGAAATCATTTTCCTCCAAAATATTTCTCTTCAGCAACAAAATTAAAAAGCAAAACAAAAAATAGCCTGATTATTCACACAACTTTAACCGTAGAGGAATTTAACTGTGTCAAGCAGCAGAACATAACAGAGCTGAATTCAAAGCATTAAGGATGTGGAATTAACACAAAGAGTTAGCTTTGCCATAATTGGCATCATCTCATTAGAAAGTCATATTCTTTTGCCAATGCCTTGCTTACTTCTACTTCGTATTTGCTTTCAGTTTTGAGTCTGTGACATCTGGAGGTCTTTCCCATATATGTAGCACTTAGCGACCAAAAGATTTACTAATTGCATGAAAGCCTGTGATTCAGACTCAAATATTCTTACTCACACTAAGCTATTCATAAGATTTTGCTCAGAAGGAAACAGTAGTTATAGTGCCTAGGTGAGGGAACAAGAGATTTTCAAACCTGTCCACAGCATGTATGAATGCACGCTGGCTTCTCGTGGATGGGCAAATGAGAAATGTTTGATATAATTCACATTCCTCTTAATTTCAAAATCACTCTCACAGCTTGACAAGAGAAGCTGACAGAAGCTTCTCACTGTGTAATGGTAAGAGAAATACTGGTTTGACTCCTCTGTTAAAATGGGAGTAATTATGTAATGATCTTGAGTCCTATTCCTGTAAGACATGAACAAACAGTAATGAGTGCTACTTTCCTAGTAAGGTGTGATTAAAAGAGCATGAAGAGGGCTATTTAAATAATAACGGTCCCCTAGAAACACTTAAGTGGAGAGAATGAATTACACGAAGATGGGGGGGAGATCTTTTGTTGTTACAGGGTTACGTGTAGTCCCTACAAACCTTATCCCATAACACAGTTAGGCTCCAGATCCTCAAAAAGCTTTGCTTTGTTTACGGTTATTATAGAATAGTAGCAGTTCCACAGCCCAAAGCTGACTCATGTAGGCACACCTAATGACCACACTGAGATTACTTGCCTGAGTAAGCCTCCAAAAAAATGGTGTCCACCAATCAACTCCTAAAATATCCCCACTTTCAAAAAAGGTTACTTCCAAAGAGCGCAGAGCACACATTACACTGGCCCCAGTAAGAGGTCGATGTGTCTGACAACTGCCATGGAAAGAGATGGAAAGGTCAGAAGTTACTTGGCACTAGAAATGCTCAAACATCCAACTTAATGTGCCACATCCTCAAAACCCACAGAGGAATTCATTTGTGCACCTTACCCATGCACAGAGATGTGCTTGGAGCACAGGTTTCCGAGAACAATGAAACATCTGACTAGAAAACACTATAATGAGCAACAGATGTAGAAGAGTAACAGGAAATTAAGATGTTCTTTCGGAATGTGAGAATAAATGGGGCTTTACGCAATAAATAATCATAATGCAACCACTCATTTCTGTGAAACAGCCTCTAATTATAAAACATTTAAGCAAGAAGCAGTTCAGAGAAAAGCAAAAAACAACACAGCCAGACAAAGAGTGGATCCACTGAGGAACAAAGAGCCTGTGTCTACTCTTGTTGGAACTCTGTCAGCCTGACAAGAGAGCAGCAGTACCTGTCATCATGAAGACTGGGGTTCTCCTGCATAAGACTGAGGATCCACTGGTTGAGATTGTTTCACATCCTTCACTAATGTTGTCATTTTCCTCCTCTGCACTTCATTCAGCCAGTTTCCTCATAAGCTGGATGCCTCTCCTGTAAACTGGCAGCAGACAGAAGTCCCCAGACTTCACCTAAATCCTCTCCCTTCCACTATAAAATATGAACAACTTGTCTCCTTAATACTAAGTGGTACCCAAGAAGAGGCGAGGCAAAGGAGCTCAGAAGGAGAAAGAATATAGGTGGACACTGAACAGAAAACCACAGCGTGTCTCAGGAAAGAACTGTGTTTTCCAGTCATAGTGCTCAGTTCCTTCTGGCTGCCGTCATGCTGCTGCAGAACCACCTGAATTACTTCTAAATTTGGCTGCTGGCATCAGCCCAGTTGCAACGCATACATCTCTCTAAAATAGCTGTAAAGTCATTCAAAAGGTTGGAGAACTCAGCTCACTCTTGAGTTCTGTGTAGACACAGCTAGACCCAACACAGCAGTAGTGCAGTGTTTGGGGTTACTCTTGAATGTCATGAGCAGTGGCTTTGATAATTGGGTGTGAATAACATCAAATTTGGAGGAGCAGGAGATACAGCAGAAGGCTTCAATGGCTTGCAGATGTCCCTTTCAACCTTATTTTTTACTATGATTCTAGGTTACAGAGATCAACACAGAGCTAAGAGCTTCCCCTTCGGGTTGTGATAACCACCAACAGTGTAGCTGCTTTTCCTGGCAAACTGAAAGTTGGCTGGACAAACTAGGTCTACCCTCTGATTATTTGCTACGTTGCAATCCCATTTCACTTAAGTACACTAATTGCATGATCTGGGCATGTGGGAAACACTAGTTCTGTGCCTAATGACACTGAGATAATTGGCTGGCATATGGCACCATAAAGGCTGATCCTGGGAGCATGAAAGTGCTATCTATTACCTCCCAGAACTGGGTGTTAGCAAAGAATAGCAGCATTGCTTTCAGAATACCAGTTGTCTAAATAGGAAGCCTTAGAACTCTTCTGTGCATGAAATGTCCACAGCTGCACAACATTTATTTGAAAGCAGCACTTTAAGCTTTTGCAGCCTCTGTTCAACTGAATGATTTGGTATGGATAGTTCAGAGGTAAGCAACAGCAGCAGCCCTTAGGGGGGGGTGAAAGAAATCTGTAGCCCAAATAGTGTTTTACTGGGGAAAGGAAAGCTCAAGAAATGTGATAAATGTAACTCAGCGAAGGTATTGTTATCTGTTGAATTATATGCTGTAGAGAATTCTCCCAGAATGTGTTTATTGCTCAGAAAATAATAAGAAATAAATTTAAGATAAACATTTGCTGCAGTGAAATATGCTGGGAGTCCACTGAGAAATCAACTCATCTGAATGCAGAACAGAATAATGTGACACAGTGTTGACAAAGCATTATATAAACAACCCACCTAAAGTAAACGAATGTTAATTTTCAGGATATACTGTACTGTACAACTTGCAAACAGTTTGTCAAAAAAAAGATCTGTTTCTTTTGCTACAAGACATTCCAGGAGCTGGGAGAAAAGAAAGAGAAAAGAGAAAAAAACATGGATTCAATCCTGGTACAATTGAAATATGTGAATGCGTATTGCAGACTACACACTAAGCATATTCAGTGGCTCTTCAGCATCCTTGTTGCTTTTTTTTTTTCCCCCCCCAAAACAATACAGACAGATGAGCAAGTTTAGAATGACAGCACATATTGGTTTGATGATTCAGAATGCAGAAGGACTAAGCCCATCTCCAAATCCAATTTTATTCTCAGGGAGCATTGTTTTTACAACACCAGAAAGTATTATCTATTAAGCCCTCCGCTCATCAGTACTGTTAATTCATTGCATGAATAATGAATTTGCATTCTTATCTGAAAGCAAAACTGAGAAAGAAAGGGAATTAAATCATAGAAGGAAACCTGTGCACACAAGGTGCTGAGAGCTTGCCACTGCTCTGATCGGATACAACCCTGCTCCCTCCTCTCCTGGGGTCTGCAGGGCAGGAGCTGCACGTTTCAGAGCTGCTGCTGGCTGTAAGCCCTGCTGCAGTTACTTCCACAGTTTCAGCACCTTCAGTTACCCCCCATCAAGCCACCTGCACAACAGCCAAATGCCACAAGCACTTTGTGCAATGCTGGAGACACACAGATCTGTACAATAACAAAACTACAGGCAAAAAAATGTCATGACAGAGCAGCTTTCCATGCCCCTCTCAGTCAACGGCGCTGCTTTTGAATGAGGTGACTGATGCTCAGCTCAGTTTCTAAGCTGCCTGCCTTGACACCCATTTCTGCCAAGAAGGCCGTGCTGCCGTCACACACGATAGATTCTGGGCACAAAATGTCAGTGGCTGTGGTCCTGACCTTCCCAGTGACATCTGCTCCACACAGGCTGCTGCTCTGCGCCAGCTCTGCAGTGTCACATGCCTATTTATAGTTTGTATCATGCACCTCTTGGCACGCCTGCGGCCGAGGCCTGGGGTGCTGGCGTGGGATCAGAGCAGCCCAGGGTCTCCTGACTGCCCTCACCATCTTCAGGCTGCCACTTTACCTCCCCCCATACCTCCTCCCTGGGGCTCCCCCAGAGGACAGCCACCCCCCCGGCCAGCTTTCCTTTCCTCATACCCAAAGAAAGGACTCCCTCTGCTCAGTATGGAGCTTCTTGCAGCTGTGTTTAGGAGCAGAAGACTACTAGTAAGTGTTTCTACCCTGTTTTAAGATACTCCCACAATATTTGGGACCAGACAAATCATATTCATTGTATGCTGACGACTTGGCCAGAAGGATCCTCATCTTCTGCCACGTGACAAGCCTATAGCTTCATTGCTTCACTGTGATAAAGATCGTTTCAGAGAGGAAATCATTCAGTCCAGGAACAGCATATCCACAGATGGCAGTGCTCCTCTTCCACTGACTCAGGTAGTCTGAGCCTGTATTAGTTCTGTGCATGTATATTTATGTTGTGGAAAGATAGAGGGGATATAAAAAGGACTATTTCATATGAAGAAAAGCCGCCTGCCTGCTTTGTCCGCGATGTGGTCATTTGTCATCCACTAGATATTACATCCTGCCCAAGGAAAAATGTCACGAATATGGGAAATTTTCAGACCAAATGCTTGATGTGCTGGGATAGAGAGAGGGAGTGAAAATAAACCATATGATTTCATTAAACACACACACCACGTTATAAAAGATGGTGAAAAATTATCAAAAATGATCATGAATCCATCATCTCAGTAACGTTCCATTACTGTGCCCTGAGAGCATACCCACAGGAACTGGTTGCATCTTTCTTTTGCTATTTCTCAGCAGAAGCTGTAGGACAGAGGTTCAATGAGATACCGTGGTATTCTATGAAGATTTATAAGGAAAAGCTGTTTTTTTTCCCCTTTTTTGTTTGGTGAGTAGGGTTTTTAGAAGACTCATAAGATTTATCTGTCAACTAATTTTAATGATTACATGTTTCTGGGGGAAAATGAAAAGCCATTACTTCTGCCAGTGAGCATGCTCAAATTCTACGTTAATGAAAAAAGCACCAATATGTCTTTGTAAATATTTGCTATATCTGATGATTACAGCATTAGCATCATTTTTATATCCATGAAATAAATCATAAATAAAACCCCACGAGTCTCATTTGCAGTCTGAAATGGATAACTAGAATAAGTCTGACAATAAAATAAAAAGCAAATGATACCAGGTAGAAAAAAGCCACGCAGCTGGGAATTAGAAATTATAGTGCCACAGACTGTGTAAATCAGATGAAATGTAAACACATTTAAATAGATTAATGGTTGTTGGTTTTTTTGTTTGTTGGTTTTTGTTTTGTTTTTACTTGATCAAAGCCAACAGATTTGGGTCATATTGATATTTACAGTTGGGGAAAAAAAAGCCAGTAGGGAAGACAAGCTGTACAGTAAAAGCCTAAGCATGAGCACCTGTGTGCCTCTGCTCGTGCCTGGGACCTGGTGGGTTCACTACTTAGAAATGTGCTGGGGAGGACTTTGTCATGCATCACACTGGTATATACAGCTCATCCACTACATGTAAACTCTTCTGGTAGAGATGATGACAGTCAGTGACTGAGTACTAAGCGGCAGTTTTATTTGCAGTGTTTTGCACTCCCCAGACCACATCTAAAATCTGTTTCGATCGAAAAGCTGGAGTAGCCATAAGGCAGTGCCTAATATATAATTAGTGCAACATAAAATGTCTGGGACTAAATTCTCAAGCAATGTAAATCAGCTAAGCTTCAGTGGAGTTTACTGAGATATTCTGTTCATTTATAGAAGCAAGGATCTGGAACATCACACCAATTTCTTCTTGTTTGACTGAAGCTACTCACACTCAGTTCTGTCAACTACCTTCAAATATTTTGATTAAGGTTTTTGTAAGTGCAGAGGAGTGGATGGGCGAGGGAGCCGAGTAAATTATGGATTGTCATTTGGTTTCTGCCAACTTAAATCTGGTTTGGTTCACATGGAGGAGGTTGTTTTGATGATTTCCTAACAGCCCTTCATAAGCCTTAGAAAATAACCATTCAGTTTTTCACTCCTGATTCTTTTTCACCGAGGCAGGATTTGTGCTGGAGGGTGAGAACCCATATACCATATTTCATGTCTAAATATATAAAAGCAGGACCGCGTGGGAATGCCAAGTGGAATGGTGCTTTTACCTTGGTGCTGCCCAGGCAAATCGTGTCCACCAAGTGAACCCCATAAAAACAATGGGGTATTTAGCTCATAGCTGCTCTGCAATCAAGATGCATTCGATGTGCAAACATGCCATGGTTACCAGTATTTACGTACACGCACGCTGCTGGTATGTGAGTGAACTGTGCAGTAATACTTGAGGTTTAACACAAAGAGCATAGAATCATAGAATCGTAGAATCACTAAGGTTGGAAAAGACCTAAAAGATCACCCAGTCCAACCGTTCACCTATTCCCAATAGCTCCCACTAAACCATGTCCCTCAACACAACATCCAGTCTTTCCTTGAACACCCCCAGGGTCAGTGATTCCACCACCTCCCTGGGCATCCATTCCAGTGCCTGACCACCCTTTCTGAAAAGTAATACTTCCTCATGTCCAGCCTGAATCTCCCCTGCCGTAGTTTGAAAAGCACCCACGTGTAACTCCACAATCACTCACCAGTGTTTGTGCAGGTTAAGTGCACAACTGTAACTGGAAGTGCAGAGCATCTTCTTATTTGATGGCTTGAATGACACCATGGCACGTAATTATCAGTACTCAGATCCTCCTTGTTAAGTGTGTGTTAAGAAGCCCTAACAGGGAAAATCCTTGAGTTTTATTCCTCTGCTATGGAAGGAGGGAAGAAGAGACGCGTTTCAACAGACATTATTATAAAGGAGGTAAAGCCTACACACCAGCTTGTAAGTGAGAGTAAGTTTCCTCCACTGATTACAGCAGGTCTGCCACGTCAGTGCCGCTGAGTCACAGCCCCAGATTAATCCCAGAAATGCTCTCTGCAACAGCCAGCAGCAAGGAGGAAGGTCACAGCCAAGGTTACTGTGTCACTCCTTCAGGACAGTGCTCTTGAATAAACCATGAGGATCATTTGTAGCTGTCCTCACCATCTAACTCCTTTCTGTTCACCTCCAGCCTGCTTGGCTGGGGCATGGGGAGGGAAGGCGTTCATCAATAGGAATGGAAATCTGAATTATTCAACCAGCTGAGCTGCATCAGAAGCAAAAGTGAGGTGTAGCTTTTGTACCTGCAACCTTTGCTAACGTAACCCAGCAGTGAAACAAACAAAGCCATCTCTCTCTGCACCCTTAAGAGATTGCTCTGTGCATCCTCTCAAAGGTGCCAGAGGGTAGAAACTCACTCTGCTGCCTTCCAAAGCAGACATAAATCTCTATGGGAGAAGGCTCGTAAAATGAGGCAGCCCGGTCTGAGACAGAGAGAAGAAGATGGAAGCAATACGGATGAAGAAAACTGCCCTCATTGGAACACTTTCTGAGGAAAGGAAGCGGCTTGGAGAACCTCCCCCAAAAATGTCATGCACAAGGGATCAGACAACCTTCCCCCAGCCCTTCTCTGACACAAAGACCTTTCCAAACCTGCAGCCAGGGAACTTCATGCTAACTTTGCCTACAGCTCTTTCTACCCAGCTTCACATTAGATTGCCAGGATCCAAACGAAACCACCTGAATGAAAGAGTTTCTACCCATCAAAAATCATGCTTGTGTTCTATGGCACCAGCTACTGCTTTTTTGCATAAATATTTCTTTTCTAAACATTTACTTCAGGTTTTAAGCTTTCTGAGACTTGTATTTTGGGGATTTTCTCCCACAAGCAGATGCTAATCCATGTCCTTCTCGGGGATCTTTCTTGTAACCCCATTATACTGAGGATGCTGGGGCTGACAGCCTGTTTTTCTGAAAGTTCCAACAAGACATACGAGTTCATAATCACTGATGATATCAAATGCACACAACAGCCTGTGAACATTTACCTTGCAAAGAATTACTCATATATACTCAATGATTTCACATAACTGGTGATCTTTAACAAATCATAAACTGCTGATCTACAGCTACTAATAGGAAGGGCTCAGAGTTGCACCAGGCAGCAAGCTATTCATTAGTAATGTGATAATCAATATAAGTAATACAGGTTTACTTCTCCAACATCAGAAAGGAGAAATTTAAACACAACACTTCTCTATTCCAAAATGAAGAGACACAAAAAGTAAATTACCTCCTTCCCCGTGGTTATTTTAATAGAAAACAAAAGGTTAGAAGTTCAACAAGGGTGGTACATTTAGACATGCTAAAATTGAAGAGAATAACACAATCCCAATAGAAGCTGTAAGATGGCTAGTAATCAGGACTCATGCATTAGTCTTGAGTCTCTAACTAACCTATGACATGAATGTGGTAAAGCCAAGGATCTCTCTGGTCCCTTTGTCTTCAAGATGACACTCCACCATCAGTATCTCCTAAAGACTGCTCCGGAGTTTGCTTTCAAACAGCTCAGGTAGGATTTATGGTGGCCTTTGAGGCTCCTATGAGAACAGCGCTGTGATCCCAACTGTAGAGCCTTGAATTGCTCACATCAGTATTTACTCCATTGATCAGCAAGAAAAGTAATTAAAAACAAAAAGAAGTTCATTTATATCCAAATATTTAGGTGATATACTCAGTTGACATTGATCTTTAGGGTCTGGCAATTAACCAAAAACAGGTTTGAGGACAGAAGAGTGAAACACAAGCCTCATGGCTTTCAGTTCTGTGCCTTATTTTCCTAGATCACACTGGTCTCCAGAAAATGCAGTAGTTTAATGGACAAAAAAAGCATGAAAATAAACTGTTCATTTTTTCAACTATCTTCTGTGTGAATGATTCTTAAAGAGGGGGAAGAGATGAGATAATTTTCAATAATACTAAAAAGGAAAAAGCCTATTTAGCATTTTTTAATGCCAGCCTCATTACAGAATCTCAGAGCTTGGCATCTTCACAAACAAGCTTTAGGAGCGTGTGAGCTTTGTCCTGTGCATCCAATATTGGCAAAGATTTATAGCACAGATAAGACAATATTATGCAAAGCAAGCCCAATTGTTATGAGACTCAATCTTTTCTTCACAAAACAATCCTGCAGTTAAAGCAGAAAGTAAATGCCAATGTATCTTTTCAAAGCAGTATATTCAATTATAACTTTAAGTGCTATTCATCAAAGAGGTAGTTGCTTTTTTACTGTGCCCAAAGGAAGTTGCAATTCAAGTACATTAAGCAATGGAGTTTTTGATAATGCAGTGAATTGATGGCACTGCAACTTCACTGTAGCTGGAATGCTTATTAAATAATACCTGTGGAAGTCCCTATCATCAAGAAGTAAGTGAAAGTAAGGTAGAAGTAAAAGGTATTCACAGAAATTAAGTGCTGTAGTCTATACAGAGCTTAAATTTTCTTTCTCATAACACTCTCTAGGACAAATTCAATTTTTATGGCATTCAAGCTTTTAAAATGCCTGTTGTCATGAAATATAATCCAGAAAAGCTGGAAAGATGACTTTTTAGGATGCAACTTCACTGCTAAGTCCTCAAGAAAGGACCAGCACATGTTAGTAAACATCATGGTTCTGGCACTGTCCATCCATGATTTTAATTGATTTCAATTGATTCAGAATACTGAATAACAGTCTGAATTTGGAAATCCTGGCTATCAGTTTGAAAGGACATTTTGGCCTAAATCTCAGGGCAGATTTCTTTTTCCACAGCAAATTATTTAGCCCCAAATTCAGTGTTCTAGATTAAAACACAGAATTGAACTAGCTCTACCTTTACACTGCTGTCAGTAACAAAGGAAGGATGTTAACTGTAGGAGACAACTGAAATCTCTACAGAAGTTGTAAGACTAAAAGATGCATCTACAAACCAGCGTTAAAAACATGGAGGCAACTAAAAACTGTATTAGTGGTGACTCTCAAAATCTACAAACTTCACAATGGAAGGAAGGAAGGAAGGAAGGAAGGAAGGAAGGAAGGAAGGAAGGAAGGAAGGAAGGAAGGAAGGAAGGAAGGAAGGAAGGAAGGAAGGAAGGAAGGAAGGAAGGAAGGAAGGAAGGAAGGAAGGAAGGAAGGAAGGAAGGAAGGAAGGAAGGAAGGAAGGAAGGAAGGAAGGAAGGAAGGAAGAGGCTAACTTAGGCAGATCTATTTTCGATGCAATCGGTCATTTCCATTTGAGGATTGCTTGGCCTCTTTATTAGCCATGCATCTAAAAAGTGGGAAAGTCAAAAGAAATATAGAAGCACTAAGAGATTTTCTACAAATACAAAAAAATAACATGTTGTGCAGATCTGTGTGATATTAACTCACAGAGATTCTAATTACTAAAGTAGTGCTGGGCCCTTTGATAAAAATATCTTTTCTAAGTATCACCTTTAACACCTAATAAATCCCGAGCATAAGAAGTACTTTAGTACATGAGAACACATAACCTTTTCCTTTTGACATGAGAGAAGTCTTCACTCAGCAAATTTCTTTTTCTACTGCACCAGAATTGCCACTCTTCAGTTGCCACAAAGAAAAATCAGGTTTGCCATTCTAACATAGGTCAGTGTCCAAATCTATCCAAAATCCCTCTTGAAGAAAGTCAGTAGCAGACATCAACATGAATTAAACTTCTCTATCGGATATTTAGGCCATAGTGTAACAGTATTCTTTAGCCCACATAAAAACATATATATATCTCCAGTTATTCTGAAGAAGAATGAGATTTTGATGCGTCTCCACATTTCATATTGCTGAGCATTAATATGGAAATATAGCATCTGTATACACAGCAAGCTCACTGAATGGCCTGAAAACTGCATACAGTCAATCATTTCTGTTATTCTTTTTTCCCACTTTTCCTCAGCCAGTCTCATTCGTTAATCCAACTGTGGCATTGCAGGACAAGATGGACAGACTTTAGAACATCAGTTGTAAATAGCCTCGAGGACAACGGATTGCAATCTGGATGTTGAGCACTGAGCTTCAGTCAATCCTAAAATGAGTCATACATGTGTTTTGCAGAGCTGATGCGAGCTAATTTCTTTCTTTTTACTTTTTTCTCCCAACATTCTCGTATCACCTCTCACAAAATCTATGGAAGTTTAAAAAAAAAAATCTATATTGTCCAGGAAACACTTTATTTGCCTTTTTAAAACTTTTATCTTTTGAAACACTGAAAAGGTAACATTTAAATTTTAGCATTTGAGGAAAAATCAGTCTTAGCCTGACAAGTTCTCAAGAGTGAAAGTGTGAAAATTGTACCTACAGATCTGTGTCCCACATGTCATTCCCCACAAGCAAATACTGAGTTTACTTCACAGCAATCCATCTCTAGTTTTCAGATGCAGACAACAGAATGACTTTGGTTCATAGGTGACAGTTGATGTTTTCACAGAGTTGCAAAGCTGAAAATCCCAGACCTCTCCCCAATCCTCTCAACCGTGCAACTTTCTCTAGGCAGTTTAATTTATATGGATTCCCTAAAATGTGTGGACAATTAGGGAATTAAAAAACAGTGTTTGGAGGAAAGGAATCCACGTCCCTCACAGCAGGCTGATTTTTTTTTTCCAGTCAGCTACTCCAGCTGCACATCTGTTATCATGCATTTCATGTCAAACCTGTTCTCAGAACCATCGGCACAGAAGGACGTGACAGACTCAAGTGGGTGAAATGAATAAGGAGTGACATTTGGGACATTAATAACGCTAGCTGGAGAGATTAATCATGGACTCTGACCCCTGCTACTCTATCCAGTGACTGTTTCCATGCCTAGAAGTGGAACTAATGCTTTTGCAACTCTGATGGACAGAAGAAGAGCTGCAGGATCATAGCGATAGGTACCTGAAGGCTTGTTTGCCTAAAGGCTTCTTCATTTTCTGTCACATTTTGATTCAGTAAAATACTCCACTCCTCCCTCCAGGCTCTCTTTGATATTGTATGTACCTTTAATACTGCAGTTACCTTTGGTAATCTCTCCAGACTAGTACAATACAATATCACTTCAAGACTTGAATTCTGGTTTAGTAGTCATCTCTCTGCATCTCACTGGGTCTGTTTGTCAGATAAAGTTACTCCGTCTGAGAATTCCCAAAGCAGGAAATTAATAGAACATCTGCCTACTCATCATCCCTTCACTGTACAAAATTCATCTTTATAAGCCTCCCTTCAAAAGCAGTGTAATCTGATTATAAGCATCTAATGACATTTTATCTCCTGAATAGGTTGAACAATACCCTTTTTCTTCCCCAAGTCTGGGCCATGACAAAATTCAGACTGGAAAGAATGAGTCTATAACAAAATTAAAAATCAAAACCCTAAAAAGTCAATTCATATTTTATTAGAAGGCAGGGATGGGGTTCTGCCATCCTGTTGTGGACGTACAATACCCCACTCTGTGTGAAGCCCTGCTTACAGCATCAGGACTTCCCGAGGACGAAGGCACCAGGTAGCCTGAGTCACAGCAACTCAGTCTGACTGAAACTGAAAAATGCATTAGAAATGTAGCAAGTTATTCCTGCAGCCATCTTCTGGAAAGAGTGACTAACTTAGGAATTTCTCAACATTCTGTAATATAATCCAATCATCTGAAATTAATTCATCTGAAATGTCTAGAAATTCTCTGTGCTTCAGAAAAAATGAGCTAAACATTCAGACGCATGCATTTTTCCTTTGCATCTTGCCTTCCTTTTCTTTCCTGCATTTCAGTTTGCTTTCCACTCATTTCCTCCTTCTGCCATGCAATATTAGTGAGTTACCTTTGGCTGCTACCTTCTTTCTGAAAAGGTTTCACGAGAAAAGTTTGCAGTGCTACAATTAAGTCAAACCAGTACAGGATCACTTCTGATTTTCAACAAGCTGCCAGCTTTTTTTCTCATCACTTTTTTCCCCCCCTTTGTCCAATTAATGAAAGACAAGTATTTGTTTGATCAGTATGGAGAAATACATTTCACTTTGCAATTCATGTGTTTTCATGCATGTGTTTTCTAAAAATCACTCTGCTGAATCAAATTCACATCCGAATGACAGTGAGCAATTGCACAGTTATTGAAGAGGAGTTCATTTTCAGTTCATTTTCTGTAACCATTCTGTATATTAAAAACAAAGTCTTTTACTATAAGAGATTTAAAAGAAAAAAAATAATTAGAAATATATTCTGAAAAAAAAAAAAAAGGTACAGAATATTAATGGAGACTCCTTCATCATCTTAATAGATCTTTACATGTAGTCTCCAGGGTGGATTTCTCACATTGCAGCTCTGGATGCCTTAATGTAAAACTAACATCGTTACAACAAAGTATTGCCGTTCCTCATTCACTTCTCAGCAGACTCGGCTTTCTCATCGCATTTTCAGGCATGGATTTGTGCACACTGGACTGCTGAACTACTTCTCTGTCTGTCTCATCTGGCACATCTTGCCTTTCAAATGGGATCGTATCTACAAACTGGCAGAACTGCTCATAAAGCGAATTGCAGAGCACATCAGTAAGATGAAGGGCAGAGCTTATAGCCTTCTGAAAACATTTATTATATATGAATTAACTGCAACTGTTTTCATTCTGGGGAGATGCGGCTAGCAGCACTGTGAAACCTAATTAACTATTTGCTTTACTGATATTGGCTGACAAATACACTTGACAGGGCACAGTTATTTACCAGATTGAAAGAATTGCCTCATTACTTTCCTGCCCTCTGGTTGTTATGCTACAGGAAAGAGATAACACCTACTCTGTAACACTGGATGTTTCAAGAAGACTGAAGTATCCACTCTGATTTACCTTCTCTTTAAATAAAATGGTCTTCATCTTTCTAATCTTTCCTCACACCGAAGGCTCATCATTTTCATCAACAGGCTGTGGAATCCTCTTCAGTTTGCTCTATCTTCCATCACTGAGAGTTACCAAGATAACGTAATATCCACAGGGCAGAAGTCTCATCATTTCCCAATGAGCTATTTAATCTCTTGAATATTACCTCCCATTCTTTTGTTTTCTGTTTATCTTTACAGGCTGAGCAGAGCTTATCCTTCCGGGAATTCTTTCCCCGTGCTAGAGGGGTAATTTGAAACCTGGATCCAGCATAATGCCAGAATGAAGGCTAAGAAACAATTTTTCTGACTGCTATTTGAGTTGTCACGTACACGGAACTGGAGCTCATGTTCTTACAGTTTTCTTGCTCACTCCTAATTGCAACCTATGGGAGGAGCGGTGGGAGTCCCAGGGAAGGATGGAAAGAAAGAAAGATAGATGAAGAGACTTCCCAAAAAAGCCTAAATGGGAAACGTTGCTCGAACTGAAATCAGCAGTAATTTGCTTGAGAACCAGAGTTTAGCCTGCTTATTTCCTTCTCTTCAAAGTCAGATGGACAGCCTCGTGTCAAAAAGCTAAGACAAATGCTGTCACCCTGCCTTTGCCTGGCCCCATCACCCTCCATGCCCACACACACGCAGTGACTGACCGTATGTGAATTATCAGACTGTGGAGTCGCTCAAATGTGACCACCGTTTCCCACAACAAGCTCCTGAAATAAAGAAAATCCATCAGCTCCTTTCATCGTGCTTTTCTGCAGGGCAACAACAACAACAACAACAACAAAAGCCAGAAGTCTTGGCTGCTGTTAGGCAGGCTAGAACGGCAATGTTGTATTTTTTAAGATACAACAAATAACTCTCAAGGAGTTGACTGCAAGCTTTTAAATGTCCTTCTGCATTTGGATTAGGAAAAAAAAAGTATTTTAAGCACTCTGTGAAGTTTCATTGAAGGTTTGACCATTCACTCTTAACACTGTAAAACTCCCTCTTTAAAATCTGAAGGAAGTTTACTTTCTTCTTTTCCATAAATAATACCTTTTAAAGATTTATGCCTGTGTGGAATGAGTTCAGTATTTGAAGTGAGTAAACACTTGTTCATAATCCGAGAAGTGCCAAACAACAACATATTTCCCCTCAAATTTATTTCTGTTACATAGCATTAGGACTAAGTGAAAAACATCCAGAGGGACTTATTTGCATGACATTTTACTAGACTACCAGTAGATGGAGGAGATTTACATATGCACAGGTATATATATATAAATTTGCTTATCAGGTGAGAAAAGACTAATCAAATACTTTTAATTCTTAAAAATAAATTAAAATCAAGGGAAAAGTGATCTATCAAATTTAACAAAGTGTTTAGCTGATGTTCAGAGGTACATTATATCAAAAGTGAATTTCAGGTCATTTTAAGAAGCTTCAATGGAGCAGCAAACCTGCTGCTGATTATCCCCAAACTAACAAAAAAGAGGATTGGAATGTTAAACATAACAAACAAAGCCAAGGATAAATTCGAGTTTAGGCAAGGTCATACTAACTAAAATGCAACACTTCCTTGCAAATGTATTTTTCCAGAAAGGGCAACTTCCCTTCTGCAAGGTCTGTAGCTTATTATTCTCTATGATGATTCACACTGCACAATAACATTCCTATTTGAAAAACAGAACCAGTGTAATTTTAAAACAAGCACATATTTCCATCCAGGACGCTGTAAGTTCAAGTAGATGAGCTGTTGGAGCCTTTGAAGATCTCTATAGTTGCTTTGTCTGATAATCTACTCGGTTGTCTAGGTTCTCCTTTTCCATTACTGCTGTACCCTTTTGATAGGATACCAATATCCCACCACTGGATCTTTATAAGACTCCCTCCGCAGCCTGTGGTGTATGTTCAGTCCTTGCCAAAGTCAAAAAGCAGGCAATAATAACAACAATAGTACTAATGGAACTATTCAGCTGTGCTGGCAAACTTTCAAAACTCAGCTTCCCAAATAGTATAGCTTGGGAAGCAGTGATAAGACCCAGGCAGCAAACAGATGCTAAACAAATGGCTCAGGAATGGCAACATGAAGTGACAATTCAAGCTAACTTGAGATTATTTTATCTCTCTGTACTGTGAAAAATAATACGTCACTGCTGTTATTAGTAAGTGACAGAATGAGGTGCTGTGGTCTCCCATGCAAGAATAAGTAGCTCAGAGAAAACAAATTTGTTGCATTGGACACGTTATTTGCACGGGTTTCTTCCATTTCTTACCAAGGATAGTGTTAATCAGCTAGAGGTTTTGAGTATTCACCAAGCTGAATCCATAGCAGGAAAAAAAACAAAAATGAGGCCATGTGCTGTCTGCAAAACAAGCTTTAGTGTGGTTTAGAAACGCTCAGCGTGAAGGAAGACTGTTAGCTCATTCCAAGGACAAGATGGAAAACAGCCTTAAGGTGTCTTCAGTCACAACCATTAGTTTCGCTGAGGACTAAATAAATAATGAGAACATTTCTAAGAAGGTGTCCTGGAAGATTTCTCACACTTGCTGTGCAAAGAAGCTACCAGGAGATAACTCTATGTGGACCCAGTTCCAGTCTAGTCCCACAGCTACATTTAGACCTGATACATTACCACTGCACACTTCCCCTAACAGCTCTGCTTCAAAGACACCCACGTTTAAGAGTGAATCACTTCTAGCTGGAAGAGCGTTCAAACAGCAGTCACTCATTTGCTTGGTCATTCTTTCGCTTTGTGAGACTGGTGGTTAATGTTGCCAAAGAGGTGTCCTTGGAGATGGAAGGTTCTTGCCTTTCCCAATATATTTTTGCCACTATTTCCTCACATTAACTTAGAAGAGCCCTCTGTAAAACACAGGCCATAGCACTGAAGGTAAGTTGGAATAAAATTGTTTTTAAAAACAAATATATAAGCATATATATATATATATATAAGTATGTATATATTTAAAGTTAAAATATTTTAAACCTTTGAAGCAGGCAGAACACATCACATCTCCATGTGTTAGCAAGCCAAGATTACTTCTGTGTTTCTTCTTGCATTGCAAAGTCCTCTACAAAGACTTTTAAACATACCCACACAGATGTCTCTATAGCTTGGTTGTTCTGCAAAACACAATTTTTGGCTGTTTTTCAGCCTGAATTTACACTGTGACATTGGTGACAGTCAGTCACCTGCACATCCCTATGTTTGAAGTGCCCTCAGCATTCAAGGCAACAAGTTGGTAATGCGAGGCTTAAAGAAGACCCCCATGCTTCTGAAGGCAGAGGTTATGAGGCTTTGTGAAACAACATGGGATGCCTGTCAATACTGACATGGGAACATGTCAATAACTACGTCAAGTCCTCTGTCTGAGGACTGTGTCACATTAATTGGTGGAGATGGGAGATATGCTTCCAGACCCTTTGGATTCAATGCACCTAACACATGTGATGCTGGTTCTTCTCATCAAGTAATAAGTTCTCTACTTCTCAGTGAGTCCAACTCCAATTCAGTTTCACCAGAAAACTAGCAACCTGCATTATTCCAGAGAAATACTCATGGGGTGGGGAAACATGGCTGAACTGAAACAGAGATTATTAAATTCCTGCTACACAGTTATGGCTGTTCAAGTGCCTTCTTCCTCAAAATGTTTGTTAGACACCTTATCAGAAGAGTCGTGCCTAACAGTACAATTAGACTAACTTCACTGACGTCTTTCCTCTTTCTTTTAATACGAATTCAGTGGCAATTGAAAGACTCAAAAATGCAGATGTCATTTTTTAGTGTATTAAAATACATAATTTCTAAATTTTAGTAATTTTCTTTCCAATCAAAAATATAAAATTCTCGTGTTTCTCATTGAGTTCATGCTTTCCTTTATATTCTATACCTGTTCTTCTAGTTGAGATCCTTCTACAGAAAGAAACCTATCATATGCTCATAAAACATGATGTTTGGGGAACAAGTCTGCAATTCTGTCAAAGATTTGCTGTACCTGTGTGCATATGATGCTTTGAAGGAAGAAGGAATATCCTAATGACATCCTTTCAAACAACACCTCGCCAAAGAAATGTGAATTTGCTCTTATTACAGCAAAACAGTTTTCCAAGAATGGAAGGTTACATATAGGCAGACATCTCAAGGAGCGTGTCAGACAATGCTAGTCATTCTTTCCCATTTCCTCCAACACATGCAACTTCACCAGTTACAAGTCCCCCGTCCACTCTCAATATATGGAAATCCAGATGTTACCCACTGAAATGTAAAGCTACAGAGACTGGAGACATTTTTTCCCACCCACACCTTTTTCAGTTGCAACCACTGTGTGCAGGTCTACAGACGCTGTGAAAGGCTTCTCAGAGCTACCCATGTTTCCACCGCTGGATTAATAAGGAGCAACTCACAACTGTCCAGCTCCACATGGCACAGGAGTGCACTTTTTCTAGTGATGTGACCAACTGCCTGCAGGTTCCAGACACCACTGAGATTCTGCACCACCTTCTGTCATTTTTCAACTGTCCAGAATCAGCCGCAAACCACTTGGGCCCCATCTCCAACTCCAACTCCTGCACAACTCTTCTATGAATGTTTTAATAATGTTTGAGCACTGAAGTGTAATAAAGCTGCAATTCAGAAATATCTTCATATTTATTCTTTATACTACAATATATAATATATGCCATATATATGTACATAATATAATAGCTACTATATATTTATACCTTCTAAGTGAAGGTTACAGGATAAACAATGATGAAGCGAATACAACTTTAATTATACTTTCCTTCCAAAATGTTTCAGTTCTAAATTCAGATTAGAGCAGTGTCAAGGCTATGCTGAATATAGGGCTGCATACTGCTCTATGTAGAGATAAAAAGATGAGAGCTGATGCTTATTGGCATTGGTCTCCCGTTGTTTTTCAAAGCATAGTGCTGGCCTGCTCATAAGATCACACAGAAGAATAACTGGGGTGCTGCACTCTCAGTATTCTCACCCAGCTGAGAACAGGAGTGAAATGAAACTGTACTGAATACATGGGTTAGGAGTGCTTGTTACGAAAGCCCTGAGAAAAATGAGAGAGCATCTCTGCCATCACCAAACTTCAAGTTTGATCCCAAAAGAGTCAAAACCTTCACGTATTTGACGATTTTCATCACAAAAAATGCTCTGCTTGAATCTGTTGTGTGGTCAGTTAATTCACACCTCACTTTAAAAAGAGGACAGCTGCATTTATTCTACACATCCTCTCAGCTCCACTCTCACATCTTCAGTTTTCAGGTGTTTAACATGAGTTAGCTTCCTTCCAAGCCCTGAAGCTGAATGATTTCCAGCGCTGTGAATGCTGAGGACAGTGCCCTTCAGGCTTTGAAGGACAAGGCTCACACCTTTGGAAGCTGTAGCACTTGTCAGCCTTCCTACCGCTCACCTTGGTAGCTTTAGGACAGGACAAGAAAGAAATTCATCTAATCCAGCATTTAGAATTTTCTGTTCATCAAAGGGCAGCATTTCTAGAGGTAGGAATGGAGATGCCGATTAGTGGTAACTGCTGTCACTTCAGTCCTTGATATCTTGAAGCTCTGTCGATAAACATATTGGTGCTCAAGTTCTTCGTGCCTCATGAGCATTAAAATTGATGCAATAGTATGAATCTGAGCAGGTAGTTCTCTGTTTTTTGTTAGTGCAGAAACTAAACAGAAGATGTGTTTGTTATCACAATCTGAAAACGTTCACCATATCACCGGGGGGAAAAGAATATGTATCACAACTGAAATCTGTAAGAAAGCTGAACTATTTCTATAGCTTAGTCAGTCTAAAGAGAAATTAACAAGCTGTTGCTTTTCAGAGAATAAACATTACAAGAAGGCATTGATTTTCTTTACAAAACAAACCTACTGGTGGCAAAAGATGCTGGACTGACAATAGCTTAGGAGATCCCTCTCATTTATCTGTATGCAACAGTCAGCATTCATAATGCAAATTTTTATTTCATTGCCATGTTGTAGCCTTTACCACATGAACACGCACCAGCAGAAGTAGGACAGCAGCTTAGTCTGTGTCTGCTCACTCCTTGAGCATTCAACATGTTTCATGTCCATAGGGGTTTAACCAGCTTCTGCAATGCCAACCATTTATTTCACAAAACCACAAGACATAAATCACAAAACCACTGTTGATCTGGGCCATGGATTCCACTCACTCCTGCAGCAGGCAGAGGACAAGTATTTCTGTCCTGAATGCAAGGCAAAACTGGGTAAGTTCTTAGTGTACAATCACTAAGTACTGCCAAAATTTAAGTGTTATTAGGTATGTTATGAGATTACTAGGGAAAATAAAATTCAATGTGGATCAGCATCTCTCACTTTTTCTTTCTTTCTTCTACTTGTTTTACTGGTGTTTGTTTCTGTTGTTGTTGCTTGTTTTTTATGTGCATTCTGCTGTGAATTTTCCCAGGAAGAACAAGCAAGAACCACTTTCATCCTATGTATTCATTACTATTAACATCTCTGACCATGGAAAGCAACACCATGAGGTAGATGTAAACAGCTGTGTTTCACAGAGCAGCAAGTCTACTGAAAGCTTTCTGCACCACATGAAGCATCTCTTCTTACACCAAACTTAAAGGAACAGACTTTTATTTTTGCCCCCATTTAAGACATCCTAGTGAATAAAGTAGTAAAAAAAAAAATACCCTGAAAACATGTTTTATGTAAACGTTAGTTTAAAAGATGTTCCAAAGGTATGTAGCTTAATTACACGCACAGCTAAATATGAATACGTTGCAAAGGAGCACAGAAATAAGATGTTTGTACAAGACCAATAACCTGAGAAATAAATCATGAAATCATGATCTAACTACACCACTTCTATTATGTTCAGACAACGGGTTTTTTTTATATCTTAAGGTAAAGCTGTAGGTAGGTGAGAGGAAGTGTAGGTTTAAGTAGCTTACGGATCTGTAAGATTATTAGGAGTAAGCAGCTGTATGGAAAAAAGCACAAACCCAAAAGGATTTCTGACCAGGCATTGGAAATCCAGATTTCCGAAGTCCTGCCCCTACATTTTGTTGAAAAACAAACAAACAAGCAACAACAAAAACCCAAACAACAAAAACGTGCCTCTTCACTACAACTGGGAAAGGAAAAAGAAATCTTTAGAAATGGTCATGTACAATTTTATTCCTGAGAGCTTGAGATCAAGATCAATCTCAAACGGGGTGTATCTCACATGCGTATTCTACATACACATGTCCATCTGTCTGTACAGCCAAGCACATAAGCATCACCAAGTGTAGTCAAACAACGAATCCACACAGTAAACTGAGCTGTAAACAGCTCAAATGTTTTTATGAAGCCTTTGAGAAGCACAGTATGTGCAGGTAAGTGCAGAACAACTGGATGTTTCTACTAGAAAATCTCCACACCAGGAGAATAATTGTTCCTGTGCAAAATTAGTCTAGCATCATCATCCACAGGAGTATAACATTAACTCACATGGAAAAATACACATTCTGAAGCAGGGTCTACATCTCTTCTGACTCATCAGCAAATGGGATAGGATTGGTGGAAGGAGATGCAAACAGCCATTAACTACAGAGAACTGCTCTGTGGTGCTGCTCTACGCACACTTCGACTCAGTTTACAAGTTAAGGAGCAGAGCAAATAACATATAATAAGTATATTAATGTGTGATTCTTTTTCAAACTAATGCATGCACAAAGGAAGACCAAGTTCTTTGCTACTACTTAAGGCTTATTTCCCATTTTTTGTGTTAACACTTGGAAGCCAGCCCGTCAAAATACATCACTGGGTATGTTCCCCTGTGCCTGCAGGGATGGCACGACACAGCAGGGAGCTGCCAATGTTTTCACAACAGGCTCTTGGAGATGTTTTCACCTTAATGTGGGATAAGTACTGTGGTCCAGAGAGTGTTATATCCACCTAAATAAGACATAAAAATCTGGATGACTTCACCTATCGTTTCAGTAAAATACTATACGTCAGTTATAATCTCAAAACAGGCAGGACAACAGGCAAGCAAAATGCATTTGAGGGGGAAAATCATTCATAAATCTTGGATAATCCACTGAGAATTTGCTAATGCAAACACAGAGCTTAATCAGTAGAAATCAAAAAGGAAGACTCTCTGGTGCAGCAATGAGGAAAGAGGGTTTATAGCTTTCCCGTATTTGATAAGATGATAAAACTTCTTAGTTGTTCCAGTGTAATCCACATTAAAAGTGAGAAATTTCTCCAGAGAAAAAGTCACACTGCTAGGAGATGGCTGATTTCCTCCTGGGACAAATTATCTCACCAAAGATGCCTCATCCACTGCGTTTGATAGCTGTAACAAACTGCCTTAGGATTCCCTCTGTCATTTGCAAGGGAGATATGTGTCTAGTGAGAGATACTGAAGGCTGGAAGCTTTCAGGACTTCAATTATTTTGTTCTCCCACAAAAGAATTCCCCATGCAAAAGCTCACTCCTACACCAACTGCCAAAATAATGTCAGCCATTAGCAAGTTTTTTCTTTCTCTCTCACTTTCCCCCACCTGCCACCAGTGTTGCCTTCTGGTCCGACCACTAAATTGAAGAGAGAGATTAAAACAATTCTTTACTGATTTTAATTGAATTTGAGACACAGCTTAGGCAAAGGGTCCTGAACTAGTCATGGAAACACTGCAACTTAGGATAATTTAAGCAACCACCTTTTGCAACTACCTAGAATATTGAAATCTAAAACTGCCTCAGAGTTGCTACAGCTCATGTATTATAATTGCTTAATGGGAAAATCGATTACCTATGCATTACTTAAAGCACTGGCTCAGAGGGGTCAACTTTTCAGCAGCTGCTGGGATTACTGGTTTGACCAGATAAAAATTGGCATTCAGAAAAAAGAAAAAGAAAAAAAGAAAAAGAAAAAAAGGTGCTTGTGTATATTGTTTTGTTTCTTCCTTCCTTGCTTTGGTATTTCTTAGGGTCATAGAATGGCCTGGGTTGAAAAGGACCACAGAGATCATCTGGTTTCAACCCCCTGCTGTGTGCAGGTCGCCAACCAGCAGCCCAGGCTGCCCAGAGCCACATCCAGCCTGGCCTTGAATGCCTGCAGGGATGGGGCATCCACAGCCTCCTTGGGCAACCTGTGCCAGTGATCCTTGCCTAGGAACTCATGGATATTCAACCGAAGGGCAAAGTGCGACAGCCTAGATGCAGCAAGTGGCAGTGAATTCCCAAATGTTAGGGTTTCCCACTTGTTTCTTGAGCTCTCCCTTAGAAAAAAAAAGGTTTAAGAGAGACAAACTATTTCAGGTAGTGTGTGTTAGTGGAAGATCAGAGTCATACAGAGATTCAAGACCAATGTTTTTCTTATTTATGCAGTGAATTAGAAAAAAACTGCACACTTAGGAAAGAAGGATGAGGAGGGACAAAGGAATCGGAAATGGCAGGGAAAAGAAAGAGTGGAGAGAAATGTTTTAACACTTGTGTTAACAACTGCTTTCAAGAAATAGAACATCTGCACTAGCATCTGAAAAAAAAACAGATTTGGTTTTACGGCGCAAATAAGAAGGAAAGGACAGAAAGAGATACTCCATAGAGCAGCCTCTGCCTTTGCTAACAGTTATGCCAAGCTCCATCAAAAGAAGGCCCTTTCTGAGCAGCACCAACTGTTTTCATCCAGACTTGGGAAAAGTCTGTTCAGCCATAGAGGAATTGCATGAGTAGCAAACATCCTAGCTTCCTCTCCCTTATGCTACCAACATGAACTCCAAAGTTAATGTCTTTTTCACTAAGGGGGTTAAACTGGCTTCCATGCATCAAATCTGAGCAATTCACTTCCAGGGGGCTAAAATAAAATAAAATAAAATAAAATAAAATAAAATAAAATAAAATATCAACTGTATTTTATGGAAAGATCATGTGTAACAAACAATAATATAGGGCTCAGCCGAATTCTTCATTATGTTTTATTATCCTTCTTATACAAATCACAGGAAAAGAACTTTCTCTTAGATCCCTTCACCATATTCTAATCTAACCATTTGAATGTGCTTCAGTGAAGTAGCTGAGATGAGCTAAAATCGAAATGTACACTTACTGGTAGCAGTGTACCAGAAAGTAGAATAACATTTCATGCAAGTAAAGAACGAAACTGCAAAACCCCAAATTAAAAAGCAAATCACTTCAATGTAGCTAAAAATAAGTCAGTGTAAAGAGTTCTGGATATCACTGAAAGCCAAATTAACCCAATGGGAAGGTGTCAGGAGCCTGGGCTTATTTTCTCCCATGAGGCTTTCCAAATTCGTATGTGCACTATCTTGTTTGGCTCCAATGGTAGAAATAGAAGTGCCAAAGCAACATAAGGCTGTAGTGCATCTTATCTGTCTCACCTATTTTTAGACTGTTAATCACCTGGGTGCCTCACTAGTGAAAAACCTATCTCCAGCAGATTGTTTTTGTGTTGGTTTTTGTTTTGGTTTTGTCTTTCCAAAACAAAGCCTAGAAAAGGAGAAGAAACAAGACTGCTTCTGTTCCGTCTATTTCCCCAGGACTTCTCCACATCTATAAATATCTAAGGTGTGGGGGGCAGAATGGCGAGGCCGGACTGTTTTCAGTGGTGAGTGGAGACAGGACAAGGGGAAACGGCCAGAAACTGCAGCATAGGAAGTTCTGCACCAATGTGCGAAGGAACTTCTGTACAGTGAGGTGACGGAGCACTGGAACAGGCTGCCCAGGGAGGTGGGGGAGTCTCCTTCTCTGCAGATGTCCAAGACCTGCCTGGATGCCGACCTGTGCGACCTGCTGTAGGGAACCTGCTTTGGCAGGGGGTTGGACACGATGAGCTCTGGAGGTCCCTTCCAACCCCTACAATTCTGTGATTCTGTGGTTCTACTTGATGAGGAAAACTTGTCAGGCACTAAGAATTTAAAAAAAAAAAAGCATCTATACTTTCCAAAGTCATTTCACACAATTTTACTCTACCAAAACGGGAACAAATGTTATAAAATTACTAATAACTTCCTCCAAAATGTTACAGATATTCTGGTTTCCTTTCATCTACGGAAGAGTAACACAAATGCATTGCCAGGATCCGGCAAAACACGTGATCTAAAACCCTGAAGCAGTTCTGTACAGCCTCTGTAAAACCTGAAGCTAGATGAAACCAGTTATGAAAATCAGTTTCATATACGGAGAGAGAACCAATGCAAAAGCAGATGTGTGTTATCAGCTCTGCTGAAATGACAATGAAGTCTGTGACCCAAGCATGAACACTTTCAGGAAAAACCTTGACGCAGCGTTTTTGTTATGAAGGACACTTGTCAGCACAGTATTTCAGTAGCATAAGCTACACTTGCCATGTTCAAATCTGGCAGAATCCATTCCTTCTCATGCAAGATGTGTTACTGTTAAAATAAATTCCATACAACCAATAATTTTTGGATGTATAATAAATCAGCTGGAAAAACTACGCTTGATATAGTAAATATTTTAATAGTCATTCATCATTAAGATCTTGCACTTATTGATAATTTTTCAACACTGCAATATGAGATACGGCATAAAATAGATATTGATAAAATAACAGCAACATAAAACAGTAAGAAAGATTTCATTTAGTCATTCTATTTAGTCATCACTATTTAGTCATTTTTCTGGACTGTTTTGAAATTACTCTTACTCTGGATAAAGAAGTCCCATTACTCTTGCCAAGAATCCAAAATTTATATCTTCCTCTATCATCACATTAAGCCATCATATTAAGAAACAGCTGTTACATTTTGTGTAGGAAAACTCAGCAAGATTTCAAGAGCAAGAAATAAATGTGTCTGTATGGAGTCCGATCTCAATGCACCTTCCAGTTCTCATAAGAGGGAAATGGGAGAAGGTAAAAAAAGAGGGAGAGTATGTAAAAATGAGGGTCATCTTTAAAGTTTTCTTCTGACACAAAGTTCTAGGAGAAAAAAAGCTGGAGTTTTCTTCCCCACTCAACGTGACGTTTCTCTGCACGCAGCCAAGTAAAATCAGCTTCCCCCATGAAGGGAAGCCCAACCAGCACTGAGCTTGCGCCACCATTTGTTTATTCACAGCTGTGTAACGCTGCCGCAATGACTGCACTGAAACTACATTAAAAGATCATTCACATTGCAAAGTCAAGCACCCAGAATGCTAGGAAATATCAAATTAAGGTTGGCAGTGACACTTTAAATTGGCCATTCATGTGCAAATTAATTACAAGCTTTACTTAAATACCATTTTCAATCTTTTTCCCAGTGCACCTATGATTCTGTGCTGCACTTAGTAAACAACATTCAATATGTCAGTCCCTTTTTTAGTGGATTTAAACATTCATTAAATTTAACAGAACTAGTTCCACTTGTAATATTACAGAAATAAGTTAGTCTCCATTTGCAAACTGCCCAGCAGCAATGAATTGAAAAATTAACATCAGTTTCCTCAAAATGGAGAGTTTCAAGAAGTCCAGCTGAAGCAACAGCAGTGAGATGAGGAGTTCTCAGTAGCCAAAAATACTTGCACTTCACAGAGCATTTTGACATATTTGGTTGTACATTTGCATGTGCATGCTACTGATTAGGCTACCAACCTTAAATGCATCCTATATATATATATATATATATATATATATATAGTATTGGAGACAATCCAGCAATAAAGAAAAACTAAGCTAAGCAGTATTATAATTACTTGTAAGGCTTAAGGAATTAGGGGAATTTTTATTATTGGTAATTAAGATAACATTGCAAGGTCAATAGATAAGCTATGAAAATTAAGTGGTGTCAGAATTAAGTTCTATACGACTAAATATACTGTCAAATTGAGTGAGATGCTGAATGGCAAATTTTAACCAAGGACACACTGCTGTCCTAAAGCATTGGGAACAGGAAGAGACAATCTCCAGAGGTCCTCTCCAGTCTACATTATTTGATGGTTCTCTATCAATAGCACTGACCACAGTCTCCATGTGTCATGTTTTATGTATATAAAACAACGAGCTTTCAGAGAGCACCAATGCTTTCTTCTCTTTAGTCTGTTTCAGAAGCACTGAAGGACAAGACTGACACCAGTGCAGTTTTCTGCAAATGGTAAAGCTATAGGATTTGTCCCTGAGTAAATGCTTTACCTACAGACTACCTGGAATGAAAATTGCAAGGCTAGCAGTTTACCAGCATGGTGAAGTAAGCCAAAAAAGACAGTGGATTATTTTCCTCCAAAGTGAATGTCCTGAAGACACTTGTCTGCTAAAGCTACACACTAACATATATATATCACTTATAAAAACCCCTTTTTGTAAAGAAGGGTGTTCACATTAACATTCTTTCCCCTGAGTGTGTTAACTAAATGCCAGAGCAAACTGGAACTGAGACGCATGGGCACAGTGGAGAAAGAAAAGGAAAATGTGGGAAAGAGATGAGAAAGAACAGTTTATGTGTTTACTGCCTGATTGCACAGTGAAGAAACAGCAAAATCCCTCTGAAAATTAGGGAATTTTGATGGTCCGACTGCGTGGTTTGTATCACAAATTGAGCTTTTTTAATAATGGCACAATCTTGTTTCTAAAGACATCACATTAGTGTTTTGAAGGCCTTTTAAGATGCTTCTTTCAGTGTCACAGCCACATTTCAAAGGCATTTTGGTTACCTTTCTTCTTCTATTATTTCATATATGGCATTAATAGGTAGTTAGAGGGAAAAAAATACATTCATTCATGGTGGACGGATAAAATACTGGGAGTCTTCACTTAGTTTTTATATAAAAGTGAACTTTAAGAGAAGCATTTGCATCTTAAAGAAAAATTAAACTGTCCAATTAACCAACATGTAGCTAAACCAAAACACAACAGACACAGTTCTGTGTTACTGGCTGAGTGCACATGCTTTAGTGCAAATTACTGGGGGCTGCAACTAGATGGTATCTGAAATTCCTTCCAATTCAAGCTATTCTATGATCGTAATGGCAAAGTGTCTTCTAACACAGGATCATTCATTTGACAAATCTTGAGAAGATATACAGGACTTCAGTGAGTCCTTAGAAGTGCTAAACTGACTGCTGGCTGAACTTAAGGTCATAGAATCACAAAACCATTTGAGTTGGAAGGGACTCTTAAAGGTCATGTAGTTCAATTCTCCTGCAATGAACCAGTAAACCTACAGCTCAGAGCCCCATCCAGCCTGACCTTGAAAGTCTCCAGGGACAGGGCAACCACTGCCTCTCTGGGTTACCTGTCCCAGCACTTCCCTGCCCTTACTGTAAAAAACTTTTCCTTATACCCAATCTAAATCTCTCCCCTCTTATACATAGATCTCTCTGAAACTAATGCTCCTATTTATTTCCATGGAAGATACAACAGCTACAAAGAGCACAATAACACTACTTGACAGAGCAAATTCTCAGCTACAAAACACTATTTTTCAACAGTCACCCCTATCAGCTATGCATTTTTTGCCAGCAAATCTGTATCTTTCTAATTTAGAAACAAGGATGTTGTGGAGGGCCATGTCAAAGGCCTCACTGAAATCCAGAGAGATGGCACCAGTATCTCTTCCCTTCTCCTCTGATGCAAGTACACGATGACAGAACACCGCACAGTTGGTCAGGCAGGACCAGCTTTTGGTGAAGCTATGCTAGATGTCCCATATCACCTCCCTCTCTTCCATGTGCCTTAGCATAGCTTCCAGGTGGACCTGCTCCATCATCTCCCCCAGCCCTGAGGTCAGGTGGACAGGTCGGTACTTCCCTGGGTCATCCTTTCTACCCATCTTAAAAATCAGTGTTATATTGCTTTTTTTTCCAGTCATCAGGGACTTCACCTGACTGCCATGACTTTTTAAATATCACTGAGAGTGGCTTGGTAACAACATCACCCAATTCCCTCAGGACTGTGGGAGACTTATGAATATTCCTTAATAGGAGCCTGATCTTTGCTTACAGCAGGAAGGACATTGCTTCCCCATTCCCCACCTTCTGACCCACCTGCTTCAGGGGTGTGTGAAGAGCAGTTGAAAATGAGGCAAAAAAGGCAAAAAAGTTGTTGAGTACCTCAGCCTTTTCCTTGTTGTCATCAGCCTGCCTGTACCTCTCTGTTGGAGGTACACCCTCTTATGGAACTATCCTTTTCTTATTGATATACTTGCAGAAGCCTTTTTTGTCCTCCTTTGCACCTCTTGACAAATTCAATTCCAGCTGGGCTTTGGCCTTCCTCATCCCATCCCTATTCAGCCTAGCAATATCCCTATACTCATTCCGGGATATCTGTCCCTGCTTACACTGCCTGTGCATTTCCTGCTTTCTAGTTTGACCAATAGGTCCCAGTTCAGCCATGCCAGCTTCTTGCCTTCCTTTCCTGACTTCCTACACCTGGAGATGAAGAGTGGACAAAGGAAAGCTTCCTTCAAGATCCGCCAGCTCTGTTCCGCTCACTTGTCTTTGAGGACAGTTTTTCACAAGATTTTGTTGAGTAACTCCCTGAAGACCTAGAGGTTGGCTTTCCTAAAATTTAGTGTCCTGATTTTACTATTTGTCTGTTGCATATTCTTTAGGATTGTGAACTCCACCATTGCATAATCATTGCAGAACAGGCAGCCTGCAATCCTGATGTCACCGATCAGTTCATTTGCACTGGTGAGTAACAGGTCCAATACTGCATCCCCCTTGGTGGGGCTCCCTATTACTGTGCACAATAATTTCTCCTCCATGCATTCCAGGAGCCTCCTGGATTGCCTACAGATGGCTGAACTGCTTTTCCAGCAGATAACTTCATCAGAGGAGATTGAGCTAAACTAAGAAGGGATTGCAAAGGGCTACCTGAGAGGTTCACTTCTTGCTCATCTCCCAGTGAACAGAAGGCAGTGAGCAACTCCCACAGGCATCCCACAGCTCAGTGCTTTTGGGTTGCTGGGAGTCTCAGCAGTCACACAGAACATGACCAAGGTTTCAGGTGCTCCAGAAAAAGCAGAAGCAATGCAGGACCTGGGAATTCACAAAAGCTTCTGCTTTCTGTCTACTCTCCCTCTTGCTGACACCCTCTGCAAGCTACTATTGCCTGAGCTACCCACTCATCACTTACCCAAGGTGAGTGAGATGGAAGAATGATAGATGAGCTGAGTTCTCATTAAATATCTTGCTTCTCCAACATTGCTGTGATCAATCAGTATCACAGTTCACTGGTTCAGCTGCAATTACTAGGTGGAGACTAATAAAATTAGGGTTGTCTAGACAGCTGTGAAACTTCCAACTTTATGAGGAAAATCATATCAATACATTATTGTTACAAAAGCATTTAAGTCAACTCAATTAGGAGAATTAGGAATGATCAATGCAGGAGTCAGTGTCTGTTATTTCCAATTACAATTTTAGTGTGGCTCAGACTTCATTTGGGCTCTTTCTCACAACTTCTCTTGCACAACTTCCTTCTCAACAAGGAACTCAGGGAAAACTGTTTCTTTACACTGCTGGGTATGGAAGAGCATTCCTCTTGCACAGTCAAGTGCTGTTTACTACCACTTTTGCATCATTATGTGATTACTGACAACATTCCCCAAAGAGAAATGGAGAAGATGCAAAAGCAACAATGGGATAGTTTTGCTTGAGCTGCCAGTAGCCCTCCAGAGCCTAGATATGAATCACAGAGATGCTTCCAAAAAAAACCGTAACAAAGGAAAAAGAAGAAAATCCCACAACAGATAAATGTGGGAATTGAAAGTAGAGACCTGTGCCAAGTCATAAGTTTATGTGTATTTCTGGAATTACCATCTCGGAGAGATGCTACTCTATGCCAGCCTTTTGATGCACAGCTACCCTGCCACCTCCTTTTCCAGACATCACGCTTCTGCATCAGTTGGCAATACATGCAAACTGTCCATCTGGTGGGGAAAGCTTACCCTTGTAATGGTATGCTTAAATAGATTGCCATTTCAGATGCATTTATCTGCACAATGTCATTGATACAAGATTGTAGGAGCTGGTAACTATCTTCTGAGATTGCAGACACTCTCCCATACAAAAGAGATGCTGAACACAAGCCTCTCTGATACTAAGGCTGTGTACACAGAAAATACATCCAAATAAAACATGACACTGGACAACACAAGCAGTGCAGGACACAAACAGCAATCATTCATTCTGGAAGACATTTCAGGCCCAGCATAAATCCTCTTGCAGCAGCTCCACACCTCTGGCCACAGACATCTTCATAATTAACATCCATGGAACAGCAAGGGAAACATGGGGCAAAAGTGGAGCTGTGTGCAGAAGTAGTGTCAGCTCCAATTGCAGAAAAACATCTAGACAAACCTGCACCTTCTCTCTACTGTGCTTCTCACTCTATGCAACGCCCACCTGCACAGTTGAGCACATAAACCCCTAAATAAGCCTTTTCCATTGACCTCTCACAACTCAAGGACACGACATCAGTGACTCACGCCACCACAGTGCCATCTCTCTTGGCTGTGACTCAAGCATATCCACAGCCTGTCCCACCACTGTTGCATGGGGTGGTCATCTGAAGCACAAGGCAACAGCGAAGCTGCCAGCATCCAGCACCACACAACGGGGAAGGGTATGCTCAGTAGAGCTGCAGGGTTTAGTCTTCAGGAAGCACTCTGCAGGAGTCTCAAATTCAGTTAAAGTCGACACAAACTAAAGATGCTCAGCATGTCATGAGACTAAGCCACCAATTAATGCTCCAGATGTGGAGGAGGAATCAGCTCAGCCCCAAAAATCTGGGCTGTAGAGAGCGTGGTCTGACGAAAACAAGCATAAGGGCTCCCAGGAAGGAAAAACAAATCTGCCAAAGAACCCCATTAGTCCTCCCTCCTGCAAGGAGGCAGTCAGTTAACTGAATCAGGGAGCTGTAATAGGGCATTTTAATCGACAAGATGCTGCTTCCCTTCAGTCTCCTGCAAAGGCACAGATCATTAGCAACACTACAAGCCAACAATCCATTTTTTTATTACAGGATGAGTAAGTGATAGGAGTTAGGACCAGCAGATCGTGCAGAAGGAACACAGTGACGTTTATCAAGGTTTGACCTTCAAGGGCAAATATTTTTGTCTTCACTCAGGGAGATCTTCCACCAACATCACAGAGGAGGACTATCACTAGCACCAGAGGGAATGCGGAGCAGCAGTGCAAGATTGGCCTTCAAACAGGGCAACAATCCATGGAATGGCATTTCATTGGGAACAAAACCAATCTTGTAACAGGAAATCCTCCTTCAAACCCCCTAACAAAAAAGAGACAGATAACTCACAAATACCTTCCATACCTCTGTGATTTAGTCTTACCTTTGCGATGTTTTCTTGTATTTTCTCCTGCAGGAAAAGAACAAAACACAACTGAGATAAGAAAGCTCAACTGGTGAGGATGAGAAAAGGAGACTGTCAGTAATAGGGGCAATTAAGCAATGACACTTATGCCATAAGATGGTTCCAAAATTAATGCAGCTATCTCCAGCTAAATCCAGCATCTGTTGCATTTAACTGCAGCAGAAAGAGGAGTGAGTTTGCCTGTGTGTGTCTTGCCCTTTTATTTAAGAAAGTGTCACAGCAGCTGGAAAGGAATCAGTTACTACTCTAAACAGCACGTGACAGGAACCACCTTCTCATGCTGAGGTGTACTTTTTGTGTCTCCATACAGCACAGAAATGTGGTCTGATATGTGGAGAGCCCACTGTATTATAGTGATGGTGACTGATGCATCAGATACATTGCTGTGATCAATCAGTGCAAAAAGTAGTGATTTTACAGCAGCTCTGCTCTGGAAAGAAAGCCCAGGTCCTCACAAGTTCTGTTCTCTGCCAAATGCATGTATGTCAGGACCTAAGTGAGCTGTGCCCAGGACCAGAAATGGCAAGGACAGCGGGATGCTAACAACCTAACAACCCCACCTTTCCACTGCATCAGTTGTGGTGATGGCTGCAAGCTTTTCTCTTCGTAGCAAGGTGTGTTCGTTCTCTACAGACAGTGGCACAAGGTGTCAACATCCAATCAGAAATCCTGCTGTGTGACCATACAGTCAGCTGCAGAGGTATTTCTGCACTGTACTTTGAATGTCAGCTCATTATCTTGCAACACTGCATTCAATGTCTTCATACAGTGCTTGGCAAAGCAGGGCACTGATCTCACTTGAGTTCTTCCATGCTTTTGTAAGTTAAACTGAAACTAGTGAGCTCTAAACTTCACAAGCAGCGATGGTAACCCAGTGAGGACTACAATGAAGAGTGCAAAACCGACATCCTGCTGCTCAGCAAGACACTAAGAGGTGGTCCCTGCCTTCTGAATATGTAGTAATGGTGTTGTGCTGCAAGCATCCAACTCCACTTCCTCATCTCTGATAGTACTGCAGACAGAATATTGTCTAAGTCACAGGATCAGCATACCCAAACAAGGGGTTTTCTTTCTTAAAAATAGGGGGAAAAAATTACATTTAAAAAAAAAAAGAGTGCTATTTTATACTTAAGATAGTGTATACTGGCTGTCAAATTTTTCCTTCGATAGTACTTTTAAAAATAGCACTCAAGCACTGCTTCTGACCACGCCAGAACCATAAATTAAGCCCTAGATATTTACTTTAGAAAGATTTTTGAATATTTTATTTATACTTGGACATATGAAGAATTATTTATTTAAATTTGAGGAGATGCAGAAGAGTAAAATAACAAACACAGCAGCATCAATCTAGCTCACTGACGTTAACGATGCTGATGTACACAATCAGAAACCCATTTGGGCCCCTCTGATTCTAAGGGAAATTTTCATTTTAATTACAAAAGGACGAATAATAGAAATTTTGTCCTGCAGAGTTCCAATTTGGAAGTTGTATCCATCAGAAATATTCTGACCAGCACAGAACTTCACTAAAACTTCTTGCAGAAAGAAGCTGCTGAAAAATCTGCTTGCCTGGCCATTCAAATCCAGGTTGATTACAATATCTTCTTCCAAGGAAATCCAAAGGTTTTATTCAGAATTTTATTTCTCCTACATCAATACAGCATATTAAATTTAAAAATTAAGTTATTTACAAGCCATTTATTTCCCCTTTAAGTATATCATGGTGTGTTGAAGAACTATCAGAACTAATTTTTCCCTTTATTGGCTCGTGACTTTCACATGATTTTGTAAAGTCTTCCTCTTTGTGAAGTCAGCCTTCACATTCCAGCAAAAATACTGGTAATAATCTCCTGATTGACTAAAGGTTTCTTGCAAAGAGGTGGCCCAGCCTAAGAGTGCTGCTTGCATTTAAGTAAAGCATCACTTTTCTTATCAGTTACACCTTTAACCTTATTTTCAAGAATATTTTTACTGCACTGGAAAACCATACTAGGAAGAAAGCATTTGCCTAGTCACAGTTTTAATATATATTTATATTATTAAATTATACATTTTTATTATTGATTTGTACTGTTGTTTCCACACCTGCAGTCCAACTACAGTCAAGGTTTACGTGTACCGAGTTAGCGACCACATTTACAGGCACTGAATTTGCTTGTTTCAGTTGAAGGAAGAGAACGTGACTAAAGGAATTTCTACCCTTATTTTCAGCATCACTACTACATGCATTTGCTTTGGAAAGAAATTAGTAGCTGCATCCATACTTCTGCTGACATCTAGCAAAACGTTTACTGTACACCTGAACTTCCAGAATTCCAAAAAGAAAAAATTCTACACCACTATTCACCAACAATATTAAGTGATTATGTTGTCAAAGTTAGGCTGTTTTCAAAAACAGTCTTCAGTTTGCTTTGAAAAGGCAGACAGTGTTGACATGATCTACCTGCTTTAAGAGTGCAATCCACCGCTTGCACCCATCTTCCATGAAATAAGGTCACTGCAAAAATTAAATTA
This sequence comes from Lagopus muta, assembly GCF_023343835.1. NCBI lineage: Eukaryota > Metazoa > Chordata > Aves > Galliformes > Phasianidae > Lagopus > Lagopus muta. The sequence continues at coordinate 47,338,726 of NC_064439.1, read as the reverse complement.
GAAGGTGCCTCTTTTCATACCACAATCAGCATCAACAGGTGGTTGCAACCAGCCACTGAATATGGGTTAACATGGTGGGGTGAGTTGTTGGTTTTTGTTGGTGTGACAAGTTACCCTGGTTCATCTCTCCATGAGGAGTCTATGCAAGGAGGAACTGAGAAACTAAATTGACTTTGGGAAGAATCTGGAGCCAGATGCATTTTCCACATGGGTGGAACCAAGGGACACTTGATCTTCTGATATCAAAACCAAACTGACAGAAAAATGAGCTTCCTGCACCTCTGGGCTACCCAGTGCTTGTGCCTGCATGAGACTTGGTGACATTATCGAATCTTTTCAAGTTCTGTTTCTTTTCTCACTGTACACACGCTGTGCTAGAAGAATTACCACATCCATTCAACTCACGTTTTCTGACATGGAATGTATTACTCATAGGTCCAAGATATTTTTTTTTCTCATGCTGAAGAGAATGAAGAGGTGACTCACACTAGGTAGGTCCTCTATTACTAGTATAAACTAGGTATAACTTCACTGAACCTCATGCAATTGCATCTGCACAAGCCTAGTACCAAGTGCAAACCAGTACTCGTACAAGTAGGCTGCTGGAGTCTAATGAAAGTGAACCCAGTGAGAGTTGTAACATCTGTTCCTTAACAAGAAGAAAAAAAAAGTGGTGGGGAGAACACAACTTGTGACAGAAACGAGATGAAGACGGAAAGAGTTGAGGCTTCAATTTCAGTACCTGCTTTTCTAGAGATGAATAAGATAAGCAATAAAATTTGGCTAAACAGAAGCAAGCCCTTCAGTTCAATCTAGAAGACCATCCCTGCTCTTTCATTACCACCACTGAATCTGCAGCCATGCTGGATGTCATTCCTCCCCTGCTGTTTTCCTTAGCAGCCAGCCACAATTCATTTTTACTGCTTTTCTCACCAGATCTGGCCCAGAACTCCCAAGGCTTCCTCCCTCAGTGGCCACATCTAGGCAGCAGATAAAGAGCAATTCCCAGCTCCTGAGTCCTGGTGCCTTCCCTGACCACACCACAGCAGTGTATTAGCTCATAACAGGGCCAGGCACCATCCCCTGAACGTCACTGCCAAGGAGGAAAGGCTTGGGGCTCAGATAAAGCTACTTTTTTCAACTGATGGGATCACGTAAATTGAAAATCTTCTCTCCCAGCAGCTCAATATTCTGAAACATTCACTGCATTACAAATTACTCGTCATCATCACTGGATTAGTGATGCATTTGAGTTACGTTACCAAAGTCTATATTAATAACCATGTATAAACCAATTAACAAAATCCAAATCTCACAGCACAGACTATGGACTGGCATCTGTCAAAGCTCAGGATCTTATGGGAGCCCTGACCAGCACTCGTAAATATACCGAGAGTGCCAGACTTTGAAGGGGATGATGCCATCAACTGCTATTGGGTTTTTAATTCCCTAATTGAAACAGGAAGACCAGCTTTCCTGCTTTAATCACTCTCTAATAGATAACAAACATAATTTATTGTTTCTTCCACACACCCTGTTTAGCAAAATACTGTGCTAAGTTTAAAACAATACAATCACAGAGACTAATGACAACAGAGGAGAAGAAATCATAAAGTGGATGAGGAAAGAGATTTCAGCTGGTATTTGCAATGTGATGGGGGGTTTATGTGGGATTTTAAAAGACAAGTCATTTTAAATTGGACCCTGACCTACATGGGGACATAGTGAAATCAGGAGAGGATGAGGCAGTCATTTTTCTCATTGTAGGTAGATTATAAGAGTCTGCGTGCTCCGAAGTATGGGCACGGGCGGTGTAACCATGCAATGGCAAGAAACATTCACAGCCTGAAATAGGTGCAACAATTTCAGAGGAAACAGAGACAAGACCCTGAAGTGAGACAAGAGATGTACAGCCAGAACATAAATTTAACTTAAACTGATCAGTTTATCAAACTAAATAATGTATGTAAAAATAATCAAATGTCAACAAATGCCCTCACTGCTTCTGCACAAGAAAAATGCTCCTTTGATATTTAGCTGATCTGACAGTTTTCACCAGTTCAGCTACTGAGTTTTCTAAACTGGGTAAACAAGTATTTCAAGAAAGTTCACAATTTCATTTCCAAAGAGGACTGAAGTTGCTAGGTCATAACAACTGCTTCTGCTCTTCTGCAACATTTTGCCTTGACAATGTTCTTACCCACAGTTAAACAAAGTTTCTCGCTTTCTCATTTGGGGTGTCATGTGTGTAATGATTTCATGTGAAGTACAGCAGGACAGGAAATGTTTTTAAATTCTCCTTACAGAAAAGCCTCGCTGACAGTGCAAGCTGTGAGGACTTTGTTCTGCAATCAGCTCAAAGCAGCTGCAATCCTACCTCCAGCAATTCAGTACAGATTCAACAGAGCCTGAAGGCATCACCGCTGGGGTTATACAGACATGGTCTGGGCAAAGTGACATCAGTGACAACTACATGCTATACCATATGCTCTTATGAGAGATGATGACCCTAAATTCAGTGCAGCTACCTCAGGCAGGAGGCTTGGGTAGGACCCCACGCAGCTGTAACAACTGTGCTCAGATAACAGCATGCCAGAGGTGTGGTAGGTACAGGTATTTTATTTCCCACTGACATCGAGATGATCTGTCATAAATTGTCATTATTTTCTTGAGCTTCATTTTAATGAAGGACAACCATGGCTTGCTCATGCTTTGATAAACAGTGCTGGTTGGCAGAAGAGGCAAGCTAACTGCTGTGCATCTCTTTGTGACACAGTATGTATATCAAGTGTGGAGAAAATGAGGCAAAAGAAAAGTTTTCTTAATTGGTTTGCATTGAACAGTGTGTATATATGAAGGCTCAAAGGTTTCAGGCAAGACAGCCTGAGGCAGAGGGATCTGCAGGGAACAGTGGGAGCCCCGTGGGGACAGCTGAGCGCTCCAGCTTGTCACACCATAAGGTGTCAGCAAGGGCAAATCAGAAGGGCTAACTCAAATTCAGTCCTGGAACCATCCTGGACGAGACAAGAACTATATTTTAATGTGCTGGTATCTCAACTACCAAAAAAAAAAAAAAAAGAAAGACAGTAAAAGTCTTCTGAAGGCTTCTAAAAATCTAGTTAAACTCATGTGGATTTTGTACAGAACCAGAACAGTTACTGTAATCTTGAAGCTCTTCTATTTTTACTCATGTTTCCATCACTCCTCATGTCAAAAACAAAGCAAGCAAATAAAAGCAATAATTAAAATAATAATAATAATAATAATTAAAAAAAAAAAAAAGCAAAAAAAACCCCAACACCTTGCCATTGTAGCTGGCATGGGTTTAGCTGAGGAAAAACATTAAGTAAAAAATTAAAATGGAGAAAGGGCTCTTCTCAGTATCACTTTTGTTACAGACAAAAAAATAAAAACTAAAAAGATCAAGTCCCAACACTCTCTGACCTTCACACAACAAACTACTGTTTATCAAGACATTCCTACTTCATGTGACCAAGTGCTGTTTCTAGATGGCTGCTCCAAATGGCTGATGGAACTTCTGGCTCTGAAATAAACAAGGAAGATGACCCACAGAGCACAGGATGGGTGGTACTTCAACAAGCCTAACCACATCTCTCACTGCAAGAGACTAAGATCTTTTTGAACAATGGGATGGAAGGCAAGGAGGGAATTCCTCCCTGCTGCTGTGAGCATCGTGCTGCACACTGTGCTCACTGGGCAACATCGACTTCAACAGGAGGATGCTGCTTCCTTCTCTTACTACAGTAACTCAAAAAAGGGAGCAGATATGCAATCTTTTCTGTGCATTCTCTGGTTGTATCCTAATTATTTTCCTACAGAAAGAACTGAAGGAACCAAGTCAGAACAGCAAGAAGTGTAAAAGGGGACAGTTCTGTTTGGAATAAGGTGAAATACCATTTTGCAGAGAACTTACAGTGTCAATATTGGTGCATCCTATATGTTCAAAGCACATAATAGTTTAGCTTAAATTCCATTCCCGCAGTGGGAAAGAGCTGTTAGGTCCTGGAAGAAACAAGCGTGTGTAGATTAAAAACTTGTTTTACTCACTGCTGCTATGCAAAACGAGCATATTCAGATCCTGCAGGAGCCAAACAGGCAGCTGTCCAGTTTATTTCATGCAGGGTGGCTGTGTGATTAGTTACTGCGTGCACGATGATGGGAGAGAGGCGGGGGGGGGGAAATCATTGTTCATACCCCGGATTAAATATCTAGACAGGAAACATGCTCTGGAATTACATCAGAGCAGACGAGCCGCGTGCACGAAGTCACTAAACAAATCTGCATCTTGCCCTAAGCTCTACTAAATCTAGTGGACTACTGCTTGTTATTGTTTCCCCCTCCCGAACACAGCCCACCCTCTCTGCCCGCTCGCAGACAGCTGGTGTGACGCAGGATTTTAAATCTCATGGTTTTTGTGCCAGGCTCTCTCCTTACTCCGGGTTACAGGCTGAAACACTCGGATTACTGTTTAACAAGCCTAAACATGGGGTGATAAAATCACTGCACAAAGCCACAGTGTTCCCTTTCCAAAATTATGTCCCTTCCTCATTCCCACCCCCCACCTCCCAGCCACCTCCTCCTTCAGCCCGATGACAGCTTTCAGGAACGATTAGGGGCTTTTGGGGACACGGCCCTGCACAAGGAGGGAGGGGTAGCTATTGTCCTGGCTGTGCCTCCTCATTAACAGACTGGTTACTAAATGTCAGCTGTAGGAAAAAGCAACATTTCAACTTCTTGTGAACCGCCAGCGCTCTTCCTCTGGGCTTTCCCCCGCTGTGTTCTTCCAGGAACAGCGACTGACAGAGGGGAGCAGGCTGAACAGCGAGGTGTTCAGAAGACAGCCAGCAGCAGCCTGTATGGAGGAGTGTTCTCGTGGGGGGGCCTCCAGTGCTGAGTGTGATGAGTGATGACAACCTGCAGCTCAGGAGCACTGCCCCACACCCGGGGCACAGGAGCTCCTCAACACAGCAGGGAGAATTTTGGGAAACTGGTGGACAGATGGGAGCAGTCCTTGAACACGCACAGAGAACAGGGGAGGTGATTACTATTTAAGGCCCTACTCCCTGCTGCTGCCAGCCGTCTCCCAGGTATCTTGATGCCGCAGCAGCTGTGGGAACGGGGTCTTCAGATGACTCAGAGATGAAGATGTGTTTAAATAAACAAATCCTCCAGCCCTTTCCACCAAGTGCTGCAGTTGTGACACCTATTCCAGTTCTTAAAAGGTTGGCTGTTCTAAGGGTGGAGTCAAGTTCTCTCCCTCCACAAAGTGAAAGCAATGCAAAATGCTATTTGATGTTTCACAGATTTGGAGGCTAGGTGGGACCATTATGATAATTTGCTCTGAGTTATTCAACAAATTTGCATAACTCCAGAATTTGATTCTTCTCCATTTGCAAGCAGATATCTTGCTACCATTGAGCTAATCAGAAACAGGTCTTACAGAGATCACTGAGCATTTACATGCCTCTCTCTGCAAAGCACTTTGCAGATGCTCTCCATACAACCTGAATGACTTTATCTACTTATCCACACAAACTGCAACCAGAGCTGTCGGCTTCTTGCAGCTGGAACACTAGTGCATAGAAAAGGGGGGGAAAAGAAAGATGATTGCCCAAAGCCAATGAGAATGATGAGGGAGAATTCTGACTGGTGTTACACCAAGAATGTGGCCAAAATATCAAAGACAACGCCCCAGTCCTGTAAAAAACAAAGCAACAGCAATCTGAAGAAGGGACCCTCATTCACCTAAACAAAGTCATGTTCTGAACTTGACACACAAGCAGCGTTGTCTGCATTGATAGCCAGTGGTATTCTTGCAACACATGGGTTTTTCTTCATGGTCTCCCATTAAAATATTAGTGAGGTAACAAATTGGGCAGCATTTTTAAATGCTTTTAAAGGCAGCCCTTTTCCCTGTGACTTTCATCAGTACTCCTAAATTACCTGCACACACACTGTGTTATAAACTCTTTCAATAAACAGCGTAAATAAATCTAACAAATGTTTACATATAGGGGCCTGAATTGCTCACAGGACTAATCTTCTTTCTTCTCTTAACCCTTTTTCTATTTTTTTAAGCTCTCTCATTCTCCTCTCCACCCTTTCTGAGTCACTATGTTCTTACATATACGATATCCCAGTTCTTCCCAGCCAGCCTCAACCCCCACAGCTTCCTCTATCACTTTTCCAGCAAATCCAGAAGAAAAAAAAAAGAAGAAAAAAAAAAAGAAGAGCTCTTCCATCTGATGTAGCTGTTCCTGATGTACCAATATGTGTATAGGAGGATATTTAAATTGTGTATGCAGTCTCTTAACTTAGCAGAAACCAGTAACTGCTTACAGCTAGTGAATCGCAGAAAAACAGCTGCTCCACAGGAGGCATGGGAGGAAGTGTGATCTGAGCATCATTTACAGCAACCATTGGAACTGTTCAGCCTTGCAAGGGAGTTTATGCTCTACTTCAGCTCCTTTGCTCTTTGATGCTTGCTGCAGTTTGCTTTCCCTGCAAGGACTCCCCGAGTGTCACAGCTGTAACTACAGGACTCTGAACAGCATTAGCTGTTAAAATGGCACAGATCTTACATTTAATTTGTGCTAATCTTGGTGTTGAAATGAGATTTTCACCAAGCCAGGATTTATACTACAGATGGATATTGTGCAATTTTCTGTCTTGGCTAGGAGTTTCGTGCACAAATAGTGTCTGTTCCGAGGAGGGTAAGAAATCACTTCTAAAATGATGATACATAGCCATTCTAAGTGTCACATCAATAATAAAATGGCTCCACAGTTTGATAGATGTGGGGAAAAAAAAAAAAAAAGAAAAAAAAGCATGTAGTTTACATGTATCTTAATAAATTGTCTCCTCCAAGACTACAATAATCTCCTGCAACTCTCTCCAAGAAAGATTATGACAATCCTTGCGTGCCTAGCCTATGCAGCCTTCCTCATCCAGTGTCACCAGTTGCTAGACATAGAGGCCCTCTGACAGAAGATGACGTAGTCTACAGAGCCATGAATTGGGTAATTTGGCAAAGAGAGAACTGGATATCTTTCAAGTCCCTTCTCGAAAACCAGAAAGCTACGGCTGAGTGCTCTGCAACACCCTTCTTGGGCAGAAAAATTCAAACAGCCCCAACATGGACATAAGAAATTGCTGGGAAAAATCCTGATTCCACTGAAATCAACCAGCTCAGCTGATAATCAGTTTCACTAGCTTCTGAGCTACATTCAATCTATTGCTTTTTGAATACCCAAGAGAACTACAGACAAATCTTGGCTGAGGCCTGGGCAGTGTGGAATCTGCTAGAGGAAGGCCCACTGTTCAGCTATACTACAAATGTAAATACAAAGTTGGGCTTAACACTACTGGGGAAAATCTTGTACTGTCACAGGGCTAAATGACTTTTCTCAGTGAATTACTTTCAAAATCTAATTCTTCAAAGAAAAAAAAAAATTCTTTGAAGATCAAGAACTGAATTCTAATGTCACCCCTGCAAACGTATGGGAATCAATGGAGCCATTCTTCCCAATATTAGAAGCACAGTTCATGAGATCAAAAACAGCCTTATGAATCCAAACAAGCCCTTCTAGAAAACCTCCGATCTACCCAAATCCCTAGTGGTTTGAGAGCAAGTTGCATCTGCAGAGGTATGTTTCACAAATGCTATAGTGTTTTAATGGGTCGGCCCTAATACATGTATCTCAATCACCCCTCAGAGACAGTTAGTTTCTAGTATTTTGAAGGGACAGAACTAATTTTTTTGATGGAAAGAGAACAGAAGAGGAATATCTCATGAATTGCAGAAAGAAAGAGAAACACAGTATTTAAAAAACCTTTCAAGGGCTGAGTTGGGTTTAATATAGTGTTTGAATCCTCCCAGAGCTGGCAGATTAGGAGATGAGCTGGCCTCACAGCCTTTAAAACACATAAACATGCAGAGGATTTTTCAGCGCCGTCTTCCATTGAGTTCTATTTCTTTATGCATGCACTCCTATCCCACCAAGACATTTTTTAAAGAGAATTCCAGAAAGACTTGTAATTTCCCCTTGACTTAAGGTTTAAATTCATCTTCCCTGAAATAACTTTTTTTTCATATTCTTGTTTCTTATGCAGGACTGCACGCTTTATGGCGGTGCTACTTGAAAAGCACTGCATTTAAATCACAAAGGGAGCCCTTTTCTTTTACAGCAGGCTACGGTCTTCTTTTTATGATTGCGGAAATAAATAATTGCTTTTGAGGCTGCAGTTATGATTCATTTGTACTACCTCCAGAAGAATAAAAGCTTTTTTTATGATTAGTGTAAAAACTAGAGTGTATATTATTTCTTAGACAACGTTTCAGTATTAAACATGAAGTCCTCTCTCTTTTGTTACCTACAGGATTCATTTATTGATTTAAGATTCAAATAAAAGTCACTGGACGGAACGAAGTAATTGAAGGACTGTGGAGAATTTTTTCAGTTTACTGAATTACTACACCTCCAAACGCTTTACTTTTAAATTATCTTCTCTTAAAGTTGCTATGTTCCAACAATTTGTTCCTCTGTCCGCTTTTCTGTCATGAGATCAGCAGCTGTCAGCAGTTCTGTCTGCTACAGCAGTACGAAATCAGCTGTTTTGGGTCAGTTTGGTGGTCACACCGAGGGGAGAATGATATTGTAGACCAACCAGACCCCAACAAACCTGACAACCAGCTAAATCCCTCACACCCAAAGAGTGGCTCACCCCAACTGGGAATTTAGAGGCCCACATTAGAGCACGGCCTTCCCCAGCACAGACACCCGGCAGTGAGACCTTCTCAGTCCTCCCAGGAAGCACGACAGCAAAACGTCACCCATTCCTGCCTCCACCTCCTGCTCCCTGAGCATGCTCATCTTCACTTCCAGCGGCAACTTGAAATACATGAGAAGAGTCAAACAGAGTCTTAAGAGGACTGCACAGAGGTTTCTTGACCCGGTTCTCTAATCAACAACCCCAGCCCATGCTCATCACAAAAACCAAATGAAGAAAAGGGCAGCAGCATCTGCTTAGAAATATGATTGAAGGTAGCTCAGTCCTGCTTCCAAGGTGAACAGGGCTTCAGTTTAAACCTAGACTCTCAGGAGGTTCAGGAAGGCTGAAACCAAGACCAAAGACAGCAGGAGTGCCTCTTTCACCTCCGGAAAGGAATTAGCATATTCATATTTTCCACTTGAAAGTTGACTAATTTACACATTTACTAACAAAGTGGCGCTTTCTGAGGGGTTTTCTACATCTTTACTATCTGTTGCCAGCTAAAATATTTGGGGACAAAGACTACTGTGTAGAGAGCACCACTGGAACTGAAGGGAGCTTTCTGTTTTCCTGTTTATGACGGCTACATAAATGAAAATGGAGCAGATGAGGGTACTGTCACCGGGAGAACCAGCTGTTCTGCATGCGACATTTCTTCATGTACGAAACCCTAAAAATACTGTGGAGTACATACGGACGAGATGGGGAAACAAATAACCGAGCAGTGGCTCAGTAATGCTTGCCAAATTGTCTTCAGTCATTGAGGCTCCATGTTTTCCCATTGAAATCAGTTGCATCATCATTTATTTCAAAAACAAATCTGAATTTCAATCTTCCTGTAACATTTGCATTTGGACGTCTTCACCATCGATAGGATGCATGGTGCTTTGCAGAGGAAATTAAGCACATCCCCTACGTGCTGAAATATCTTTCCGGATCTTCAGCAAAACCATGAACTTTTCAAACTCACTGATTTATGTGTGCTTCTATTTTCCTTCCCCTTCAGATTTTTAAGACCAATTTTACACTGACAGGTTTGAGCAGGACAGCCGGACAGATGAGATCAAACTCAAACATCCCATTTGAGTCTCAGCTCAGAGACTGCTGCTGTTTGCAGTTTCATCTTTGGCAGCATGAGGAAGGGCTACACTGAGAATGAAGGGATTTATTATGACTTTAGCAATTTAACATTATAATTCCAGCTATCAGGAAGAAAGTTAAAGTACATTTTGTCTTTTCTCCCTCTGCAATTCTTAAGCTATTGCAGGGGCACCAGCAGATCCTGGTTACGCTATGACAGCTAAAAATCAACTTTTTTCTTTTTCTTCTGCAAAAAACAAGCAAGAATTAATCTGAAAATACCTCCAAGCTGGATCTTTAGCTGCCCTAAACCATCACAGCTCAACTGAAGCTCTCTGGATATGTGCCCTTGCATTCTTAAATACCATCAGATACAACATGTAATCCTAGTGTTGAAAAGGGCTCAGGTCTCCATGTCTGAGAAGCTGGAAGGTAACTTAGGCCACTTCATAGATCTTTAAGAGCCCTAAGTAGCAAATGAGAGTTTGCAGTCCTGCAGCTGGGAGCCCAAGTGCTAAAACAACAACATCCCAACACAGCCATCACTGCTCACTGCTTCATGGAGAAACCACCAGCTTAAAAAGCAACCATGCAGATGTGTTTTGAAATGGGGTCTCCAAGCTCTACCACAACTCGTGCTCCATAATAGGTCCAGATAAACCTTGATGGATGAAGGGCAGAAGGTCCTGTGCATAAGAGAATGAGTTACTGGCTATTGTAGGAGAGTGCAGGGTGGACTCACAAGTAACTCCTCTGTATGCAGTGTCCAAGCCAGAGCTGGTTAAGGCAAGTCTGAAAAAAAGCCAGCCTTATGGAAAGCCAGCCTGTGGGATGCGGAAGACAGAACGTGGCCCTTACTAAAGAGCAAAAAACTCAAATCCCTTTTTCTAGCAGAAGGAATTACTGAGAGCCATAAACAAGCAATCAGCACATCCTTCAGGAACACTTTTCCTTGCAGACTGAGGCTGTCTGCCTTCATGGGTGAACACAGCTAGGAAATAACAGGAAGCTGTTCAAAGGCAGTCTCCCTGTGAGATCACAAATGGACATCCCTGAACCCGTGCACAGCCAAGGAACAAAAGAGATCTGCTCATGAATTAAAAACGTGTTTAGGAGGAGGAAAATGCAGATACTCCTCAGGCAGCCAGGAGGGGAAGCCCCTGGCAAGGCATGTTTTTTGCTTTGTGCAGCTGTCAGAGACGGGCAGTGTTCACACTGATGCAAGTCAAATGCAAGTCAGAAGTCCCCAGGGGCTGTCCTGGCATAAGGACAGGGAGTTTGGGGGCAGCTTTCCCTTCAGGACTTAATGCCTTCTCACCCCCAGGCATTAGAGCATACACACCTTTCTCCACGACTTTTCTGCTCGTTCCCCTATATTTGGCAATCTGCTTTCTTCCACCCTGACTCCCAGGCAGGGGTGAGGATGGGACTAGGGAGCTCAGAGGCACTGCCACAGGAAAACACAGCATTCTCGTGTAACAGCTTGTCAGCATGTTTCATATGTGGCTCTGCAGGCTCTCTGTTCTTACTACCAACATCTAAGATACCCCAGAAGGGACAGGAAGCTGCTCAAGCCTGGTTCATTTATGATGACAATGAAACTCAGAAGCAGGTCTAGTCCTGGGAGGATGATGCTGCAGGGAAAGCTGGTTCATTCATTCCAAGGAAAGAAAGGTCTCTGACGGCTGCACAGGCACACGCTTTGCTTGAGAGGGGTCCTGTGAGAAAAGCTCTGGAGTAAACTCCTTGCTCACGTTGTGGTACAACATGAAAGGTCAAAGCAGTCAGAAGTCAACTGGCACGATTTCCCCCAGGGAGTTTCAAATACCTCTGGTGGCACTTTTGCCCAGGAGACAGCTCATTCAGAAACCTTTCATGAACGTTTATTAAAAATAGAACACTAAGAGATTAATTCTGATCTGTGATTAAACTTAATATCTAACAGGGCTTGTATAAAAGCTGGCATTTGTTCCTTAGGTCTCTCGTATGAGACAGCCAAGAGTTTTACCACAGATGAGTGGTAAAATTTATCACACTGCCTTAAACATGTGGGTTTAATTAACCCACTGCAGGTTCATTGACTTCTTGTTGATTGCTTCACAGAATCATTAAGTCACAAATATGTATATGTCAAGTAACAATATTTCAGAAATTTTATGGCATAGATATTTTAGCTCTTTCTTAAACAGTAAAAGGAATCTGCATATGGCCCAAGAACTACTGCTTCCAAATAAGACAACCAGACTGTCCTAACCAAGAAATGCATGCTGGAGAGATGCATAATGAAACCGCCCCTTCACCGCCCCTTTGCAGCCTTTGGGTTTCCATTCCCTTTCAACTATGCAGGCTGAGATGGGGGGAAATTAAGAGACCCCACTCCCTGGAAAAGCTAGGTACTGACAGAGGCAGTGAAATGGGATCTCCTCTGGGGAGTCACTGGGGGCAGACACACCAGCTGGTGCTGGAGGTGGGAGCACAGGGAAAGACAGGGAGGAAGGTATGAGCCTAGCACCAGGTAAAGTCGTACCAAGGAGATGTCAAACCTGGCACTGAGCACCTGGGACTGTTTGTATCATCACTGCCTTTCTCAGTGCAGGAGCGGTGGCAGGATGCAATAACCTGTTGGGTCCCTGCCTGCTGCAGCCTACAGGTCCTTGGCAGCATGCTGCCCCTGACTGCCTGCTTAGCACTGCTCTGTCAGCGCACCAGATGCAAGGAGTGATGTCTCCTCGAGTGGTATTTGATCTCTGCAGAATGAAGTCCCTCGTTTACAAGGCTTCTGAGATGGCTGCACACATCGACTCATTCTTCTTACACAGATGTGAATAAGAAAGGAGAAGTAAAATCATGAAGTATGATGCTAAACCTCAGACTGCAACCAGCTTGTGTGTGTATGCATATAATGAGTGGAGATGGAAAATTTACAGCCAGTTTCTTTCTTCTTTGCCCTTCTATGAGCAAAGAAATTTTGAAACTCAGAAAGAAAAGGTGCATTTGTGACACGCACACAGTGCCAACACAGAGCTATACTGAGAAACAGCCTGAAGTTCAGTAATTGCGAATGTGGAATAAGTCCTGCAGTTTTGCCAAGTCTCCCAAAGGTGGAACAGCCTGGAGTTTGACAAATAATGTGCAATCACTCTTTGTACAGAAGACAGGAGAGACCCTGAACTAATCTGCTGCTAAGGAATTATCTGCAAAACTTCAGGTGTGATCCAAACCAGCATGCTGCTAAACTCTGTATTAGACAGAAACACAACGACTCCTAATGCTACAGCATGGCACAGATTTGAAAATAAGAGGGTTTGTTTTGCGTGGCTGTTCTATTTGGAATGCTTACAAGACAGCTGTCAACCACTTTGATTAAGTTCCTTCACAAAATAGGCTTCCTGGAGTGACGCCTTGAAGGACATACATATTCATGCACGTCTTTTACTCTGCATGGAGTCCTGCAGAAGTTTTGGATGTGCTTTACAAAAATATGCCGTCACTGCTCACACTAAACAACTCTCACAGCAACTCCTGTTTAACTGGGAACCCTTTGTTGTCCATTTTTAGGCTGCTCCTCTTATGCGTTCCCAGTTCTGCTCTTTCCTATCCTTCTTGTTCCCCCCCACACACACACCCTGCAGGCTGAAACATTCTCTAACATGAGAAACTAAGGGAGAAAAAAAAAAACAACTCAGTTCTGAACACAGAGAGGGATGCAGCTTAATATGGCAGTGTTCCTCTTTGGCTGAGCCAAAAACTGATGGGCAAATAAATAAATGCTCTGCAGCCAACAGTGGCTCCTATTGCCGGTAGGCAACATTTTGGATACTGAGACTCTGAAAAAGATGCCAGACATTAACTCTAAATAAGCTACACAAGCTCTACGGTGTGTAAACTTCCACATTTCTACAGTCCCAGGTCGTTCTTTAAGCACAGGAAGCAGTGTCCCACCGTTTCATGATAAGTCAGGCTTAACAACACACGTATAAACTAATCATTAAGATCTGATCTGTGCATCATTAATTTGCTGCTGCCACAAGTGGAAATCTCTTCCAATTGTGCTTTCTCTGCCTATTTTGTCCTTGTTAACTGCATCAGTGCCAGAAATGGTGTACACATACAGGGAAAAAAAGTCTTTCTGTAGGTTGCAGCTAATAGAAGTATTACTCAAATCGGAGGACCCAATTAGGTTGCATTCCAGGCAACAACAAAACTTTTCCAGTGCGGCAGCAAAAGTAATTAGCATCTCACAAAGCTGCTGCTAAATTACCGTGTCTCATTAATGACATTTCTACTTGCCCGCTAAGAATGTTTCTTCGGTGTAACACGCGGGGTTCATTTAAGGAAGCAAGTGGATCTTTGCTGAGATTAAGTCACTGTATTTATGGAGAACAGGTGTGGAAACTCCCTTGTCATTTTGAAGGTACCGACAAGAAAGGAAAAGGAAAGTGCTACAATCACTTTGACAATGGGAGGAAATGGGAGAAGGACGTGGGGGGAAAAAAAAAGTGTTACTTACAAGCCTCGGAGCCGAAGCCAGATTTTCTCTATCTGCTCTGGCTGTAGGTATTTTAGAGAGTTGCTCTCAAATTCTTCAATCTCCTTCGTGGGCGACTCCATGGCTGCAGGTTACCGCGTCGGTTATGGCTCGGCGACGATGGGCGGCTGCCCCAAGCACACGCTCCACCTTTAACGGGGCTGCCCGCCAGTGGCCAACATTTCTGGCAGCCCCTTCTCCCCCCTCCCCGGGCGCTCAGGTGTACGCGGGGGGCACGCCAGCATCATCGGGCAGACCCAGGGGATTAGCGGCTCAGCTCCGGACTAGCAAACCCGCACGGATTTTTCTTTTATTAAAAAAAAAAAATACCAACAATAAGCCAAGGATCCAACCAGTAATACTGGCTGAAGGATCTTTAGCAAGGGAGGCAAGGGGAAAGGGAAATCCCTCGCTGCCAACTGAGCCGTCTGCATGGGCAGCTGGGGAGCCTGCACCGCCACGCCGGCGGCATCCCGCTCTCCCTGCGTGCCGCTCCCCCAGCCGGCTCAGCATCTCTCCCCCAGCCCCGGCGTGGGCTTTTCTTCCCCCCTCACTTACCAGCAGCGCTGCCGACAGGCTCAGAACCTGACAGCCGAGGGGAAAGTCGTCTGTCAGCATAGCCCAGGCACAGCTCCTCGCTCTGCCGCCCTCTCCCTTGCACACACACACGAACGCGAGGGAACGGGCTGGCGCTGATTAAAAGCCCGACCGAGCCAAAAAGGAAGGGTAAATTACAGAAAGTGAGCGGCTCGCTCCTGGCAAGGAGCCGTCTGCTTCATCGCGAGGCAGCATGCACTCAGGCAGAACGCAGCGTGCAGCTTCAACTTGGGCAAAATTCACTTTAAAATACAGAAATCGGTAAAGCAGCACTGCCCGAAGCCTCACAACACACGATGGGAAGTTCGCGCAGCAGAGGGAGATGAAGCCCAACACTTGTAACAGCCTTTTCAGTGCCTTTCAACAAGAACCGCTAACGGTACATTAGGAG
This sequence comes from Lagopus muta, assembly GCF_023343835.1. Classification (NCBI taxonomy): domain Eukaryota; kingdom Metazoa; phylum Chordata; class Aves; order Galliformes; family Phasianidae; genus Lagopus; species Lagopus muta. The sequence continues at coordinate 47,323,337 of NC_064439.1, read as the reverse complement.
ACAATGCTTTATTCATAATGCATGAGGCTTGCAGCAGGACCTATGGCTGAACTGGCGGCTCGCACAGGGCAGCAAACAGCCCGGTTCTACAAGGGTCCCACGGTGAACCCCACACCAAGCCCAGGCAGAGCAAGAAGCAAGACACGGGGCATTTCTCTTAACACCACTGGGGTCCATCCTCCAGGTACGGGGAAGACAAGAGGACAGAGATGTCCTTTGTCACACCGACCCCACCCACATTCCACTGAGATTCGGTGTTTTCAGCCAAAGACACTAAAGCTGAAGGGTTAAAGGAAAGGCAGGGGAAGGAGACATCATAGTGAGGGTCTGCTACAGGCTGCCTGGTTGGGAAGACCAAGTGGATGAGGCCCTCTATAAACAGGTAGAAACAGGTTCACAGCCATAAAACATGGTCCTCGTGCAGCGCACCAGAAATCAAACAGCTTCCTGGAATGTACTGACAATTTCCTCATCCCAGGAAAGTACAGGAACCCATGAGGAAAGTGCTGTGCTGGACCTTGTCCTCACCAAAGAGGAGCAACCGGTGAGTATTGTAAAGCTCAAGGGCAGCCTTGGCTGTTGTGATCATGGAATGGCAGAGTTCAAAATCCTTAGGCTATCAAAGAGGGTGTGCAGCGAGCTTGTTACTCTGCACTTCAGGAGAGCAGACTTGGAACTCTTCAGGGAACTGCTTGTCAGGGTGACACGTGGGAAAGCCCTGGAGGGAAGAGGGGCCCAAGAAAGCTGGTCGGTATTCAAGGGTATCTCCTCCAGGCCCAGAAGCAGTGCATCCTGAGAAAAAGGAAGGCAGTCAAGAACGCCAGGAGGCTCCATGGACAAACAAGTTGCTCCTGGACTTACTCAAGCTCAAAAAGAAAGTAAATAGGGAGTAAAGCAGGAACAGGTTATCTGGGAGGACTACAAAGAAGTTGTCTGAGCAGCCAGGAAGGAAACTGGAGAGCTGGTCAGGAGGGATATGGAGAAAGCTGACTTCTTTGCCTCAGTCGTCACCAGCAAGGGTTCTAGCCTCACTGCCCAAGTTGCAGAAAGCAACAGTAAGAACTTGGAGAAGGCAGATCTGTGTGCTGTAAGTTAAAATCAGGTTCGAGACCACTTAAAGAATCTGAAGGTGTACAAGCCCATAGGACCCAATGAGATCTATCTATGGGTTCTGAGGGAACTGGCACATGAAGTTGCCAAACTGTTATCCATCATGTCTAGTGAAGTGGCCTTTTTTAACTGAGTTACAGTGTCAGTGGGTAAAGGAGGAGCCCACAGGAAAGCTGGAGAGGGACTTGTTATAAGGGCAGGTATCAACAGGACAAGGGGAAATGGTTTTAAACTGGAAGAGAGTAGATTTAGACCAGATATCAGAAAGAAATTCTTTACCTTGAGGGTGGTGATGCACTGGAACAGGTTGCCCAGTGATGCTGTGGATGCCCTGACCCTGGAAGCTTTCAAGGCCAGGCTGGATGGGGCTGTGAGTAACCTGCTCTAGCGGGAGGTATCCCTACCTACAGCAGGGGGTTAGAAGTAGATGCTCTTAAAGGTCCCTTCCAACCTAAACTATTCTGTGATTCTAAGCAGAGCAGTTTGCCACACCAGGAAAGTCAGGCGCCCATGAAAACAGCCGGCTGTGATTTCCCATGCCAGTTGCACAAGTGCGGAACACTGACACACAGTAATTGGTGGAAATGTGAATACATTAATTGGCCTAAGCAAGCAAGCCCCTGTTTAAAAAGCTTAGATCAGTTTTTAGAAACATCACTTGGCTACTTCAAAACCCATACAGGCAGTGTAATAACAGACAATTCCTGCCTGCTCAGAGATTAGGATAATCCCTATGAACACAAATACACACACAAGGATAAAAACAACAGATTCTATACAGATCTATACAAAATTAGAGAGGTTTCAGCTTTGGGATCTGTTACGTGCAAGAAGGTACAAAACCAGGCTCAGGCTGCTGATACTGCACAACAATTCACCAGTTTCACCCTTCTGTGTTACACATTCCAGAGTGAAATTGAAAACTAGAAGCCTTGCATCCATTCATGTAAAAAGCAGTTTTTCAGTAAGGAAAAAAAAAACCAACTTTTCAGTAAAACCATAAATGTAAAAACTTTCCTTCCAAAGTAGAAAAAATGCCAAAGTTCATTTTAATTCTACTGAGATCAGACAAGTTCCACACAAAGAAGATTAGACATGACATACACACGAGGCCATAAGAAGTACTACCACATTGAAAGACAGAACAGCCTGTACTAACTTAAACTTTACAGTTTTGATTCTTCAAGTTTTGCCAATTTTGGAGCACTTTTGATCTTGTCAGTAAGATGACCCAGGCTTCTGACTCGTCATCAAGACCCAGAAGCTCTGCCACATTCTCCATAGGTGACAGATAATCATTTCTCTACTCCTAATCATAGCATCTCATCTGAGAAACAGCACAGCACTACCACCTGCTTGTGGGAAGGACAGTAAGGAGTTTAATGAAAAGGTCACTGTAAGAGGAAAGCAATGCCATCATTCACTATTTCTTCATCACTTTGCCAAAGAGCATACAGTTGATATTAGACCTGTCGTGGGCCTGATTCTCCATATGCAAGCCATCCCATTTCAGAAAAACCACTGCAGCTTTTAGTGCTTCTGTAAACACACAGATGCTGAGACTTCCATTTTGACTTAGGAGGCACAGCTCTCCCACCCTTAGCTCCCAAGTGTTTCAGATATCTTAAAATAAACCCCACATGAAAACCAAAAGAAACTGTTCAACCTCACAGATGTGCACGGGGCTCACCACAGTTATATTAAATAGCCAGCAGAATGAAACTCTCCTTTTATACTTCATCCTTCCCCATAGACCTGTTTAAATTCTATTGCTGGATGCATACAACAGTATTTTCTCCATTCTGCTTTAGTCAGGAGCATTTTCCGAGATGTTTCATTTACTGCCAGGAATCATCATGGCAATAAATCAATAATTCATGGCACGCCACAATTCATACACCTTTTAAATAACTTCTCCCTTTAAACTGTTAAGTGTATCAGCTACAGCTTAAGATATGCCAGTAGCAATCTGATGGCAGTGTACCCTGTGTGTCCACAGCTTACCCGGATGCTATGCCTTTAAAATACCAAGCTGTGCCAAAAGAATGGATGCATAAATGACAGAAGAGAAAAATCATAGACTCATAGAATTATTTCGGTTGGAAGGGACCTTAAAGACTATTCAGCTGCCACCCACTACATTAGGCTGCTCAGGGCCCCTTCCAACCTGGCCTTGAACACCTCCAGGGATAGTACTTATTTTTTAAGTTATGAAAGAAAGCAAAAGCTTTTATTTTCAGCTGATATCTGAAAGCAAATAGGGACAGATGAGAGTAAGGATTAAGGAAAAGTTACTACAGGTTGCAGAAACACCAGAAAAATGATGAACCAATGCCATAGTTATGAAGGCAGACATACAGCGGAGAGATGTTGGGCAGATAGAAAAGAGCAGAGGAGAAAAAGTAAAGAAAGATGAGGTTCTGTGCATGGATGCCACTAGAGAAGTAAGCAAATATTGGTGCTGTTAAGGTGATACAGGAGAACACAGATACAGGAGAACATGCCATCCCTGATGAGTGCATGACATTTTATATCATTGAATTTTGACCTCCAGGAGCCTCTGAGCTCAGAGGCTACTCATAGAATCCTAGAATGGCCTGGATTGAAAAGGACCCACAGAGATCATCTGGTTCCAACCCCCTGCTGTGTGCAGGGTCACCAACCAGCAGCCCAGGCTGCCCAGAGCCACATCCAGCCTGGCCTTGAATGCCTGCAGGGATGGGGCATCCACAGCCTCCTTGGGCAACCTGTGCCAGTGCCTCACCACCCTCTGGGTGAAAAACTTCCTCCTCATATCCAACCTAAACCTCTCCTGTCTCAGTTGACAACCATTCCCCTTGTCCTATCACCATCCACCCTCACAAACAGCCGTTCCCCCTCCTGTTTATCTGCTCCCTTCAAGTACTGGAAGGCCACAATGAGGTCTCCCTGCAGCCCTCTCTTTTCCAAGCTAAACAAGCCCAGTTCCCTCAACCTTTCCTCATAGGAGAGGTGCTTTCTGATAGCTAATTATAAAAATAAATAAAAGCAGGAAGTTGAGATGGGTGCTAGATCAGGAGAATGTAGAGAAAAAAATGGCATTGCAACTCAGTTGCTGAGGAAATGAAGGGCTGGACTGATATGATGTCACAGCAATGATATTTATAGGAGTTACGGACAGAGATAGGGCTTCCAGGGTTTGTAGGAAACGAGGCAATATGTAAAACTCAAAATGGGAGGAAAGCACACTGGCAAGAGAAACTTCAGTGTCATACCCCATGGAAGCAAGTGGAAAGCTTGAAGGCAGCCACAGAGGAATTGGGAATGCGCCTGACGATGTTATCCCCTATGATAACATAAGTCCCAGAGATTGCTCAGAGACAGCGAGGAATTCCCTGCAGCTGAGCAGCAAAGGACACTGCCTGCTGTCTGCATCACAGATAACTGGCACCTCACACCACCCCTGTACCTCAGGGAAGTCCCCTAGGCTGCAAGACAATGTGTGGCCATGCAGAATCAGATCCTGGTCCAGTGGCCTCTGAAGTTACAGGGAATAAAAGCATAAACTATTCCTCAGATAGCCCTCAATCCCTTGAAGTTTTATGAGGGACAATCCAGTCTGTTTGCTCCAGGAATCTCTTCTGAATGACACAAAGAACCACTAGCTGGCTGCTGCTCATCTGCAAGCACTCACAGCAGTCTTCCCAAAGGAAAAGATGCCCATGTCAGCTTGGAGCATGCTGTCTGCTTGAACCCCTCCAGCAGCAACCCCAGCATACAACAGTGTTCTCCATTTCCTGCACTACTCCCCATTGTGCTGATGCCTTCTATTGAAAAGCTGTTGTGTTGCCACAAAGCACAACGTCCTTCTTTCCACCCATTTGGTGTTAAGGTCTGAAGGGATTAACACAGGTCAACTATAAATGCAAGGTGTCGATAACACCATGCCTGAGCTCGAGTTCAGGATTTCCTGAGTACCCAAGTCCTCCTGCCAGTTGTCCATCAGGCAATGCAGAAGGGATTCAGGACACTGCTGTGACCTTCGTAAAGGTCTGGCCCTGGATTTCTCCCCGCTGCTCTGTGATGTGGGAAGGGGTCCATGTGAGGAAGAGTCCTCCCTACACCTACAAGCAGGTGCACTCTCCTTCACTTGCCTGCAGAAGAGCACCCAGGACAACCACCACCAGCAGCTTTTGCATGATCCCATCCTAGAGCAAGAGGTTGGCACTGCCAGTGACAGCAAAGGATGAAGGGCAACACCGAGGTTTCAGGCAGAGCAAACAAGCCCTGTGCTGGGTTCCTCCTTTATCACAGCACAGAGGTCCAGGTAAATGGAGGCTTCACCTTCTTTGCTTCTTCTCCCTCAGACTGCACTTACATTCATGCTAAAAGACTCCTGACTGAGTGCTGTACAACAAGGCTCTTAATTACAGGTTCTTTTCCCTCCTTAAGTACGTTATTCTGTAGGACTACTGATATGGGTAGATGCTGCTGAGACAGCAGAGAGGTGAGAAAAACGCAGCTCAGGAGGGTAACATTCACAATTCACTTTTCCAAAGGACAGCATCACTTCAAAAGAGACAAAATAACTGGACATACTGGAGCAGGACTGCCTTCCTCAGGGGTGATGGCATAGGTCTGTCAGACACAAAACCACAGTCTAAAGCAGAAGTTTCAGGGACAGCTTTGTCATACCACTGCATTGTAAACTGGGCTTTACCTTCACATTAAGCACCTCAGTGACACTTTTCCTTCAAGGCACCTACAGTTCTTTTACTTTATTTTTTAAACAAAGAAGAGAAGAAGTGTGAAAGTTCAGCGATCTCTTTGCAGACCTCACCAGAGCTTGATAAGGATAGCAGTAATGCCTGTAAGAGCCACTGAAACACGTGCAGAAATGCTGCCAAAACAGCAGCCTGTCTGGTGGAAACAGCCCTTCAGTGGGCACAAGCAGACTGGGGCAGTAACTCCAAAGAGCAAGATGGCTGGAGTCTTTGCAGGACTCCAGCAAAGCCCACATAAGCCACACCATGACACAGAAGTGCTGTGGGCACTGTAAGCGTGCTGAAGCATTGCCTATTGCTATTCCTCTATATTGTCTGTGTAAGCATGCATTTTCTCCCATTAGTTAATCTGATTTGACAGAATGAAAGCTTCAAGCATTATGACAACATCTATAATTAGTACTACTGCAATGTATTCATTTGTCCTTCTACACATAAACAATCCAGAATACATTTTATTTTCTTACCAGTTATGCCTCCAACCAGAATTACGGCAAAGTGTTTTCATCATTGCATGTCTGAGCCTGGATCTCTGAACTTCAGTTACAGCAAACGCTGCGGTGAGTCTGCCAGTATCATATTCCAAAATATTATGCTAACACTCTATTCAAACAGTCTGTAAAACATTGACAGCTCTGCTAATTGTGCTAATGCCAAAATAAGCTGGGTAGATTCCGCTCAGTCTTTATTCCAGCGGTAAAAAATTCTTTGCTTGCTCTGTTAAGAACAATTTGGGGTTTTTTTGCGGAAGGATTAGAGGATGCATTGCTTCACTGATTTGCATTTATCTTAGCTATTCTTTGTATTTAAATATAAAAGAACGATCAGAAAATATTCAGGTGTTGCAGATGATTTGTATTTATTCTTGGGGAAGAAAAAAGCAACCCAGTGCTCTGTGCTAAATGGACCTCAGCTTCAGGAGGATGAACTCTGAAAAATGTAACCACAGTGCTAAGTGTATGAAGAGTTAAAAAAATCACACGACTCAAAAGGGAAAAAATGAGGCAATTCATCTAATAGCATAATTAGCTTTGTCACCCTTCACTGCAAAATAGATGGTAGTGAACAGAATTACCAGTGCCTGATTCAGCTTTTGGTTGCTGGAAGCACATTAATATTCACCTAAACATGGAGTGTTTTCAATAGCAAGAAACTGTCAGCAGAGCATAGATGCCTCTGTCCTGCTTATTCAAGGATGTTACAGGGTCCTAAGTCTAATGAATCCACTCTAAGGACTCATAATTCAACCGTGTATCAGACCTGTGTGAACAAACAACACCTCTGTACCATCTGGAGATAAACTCCTATAAGTTAGGTGCCTTGGTTTCAGACTTTTCTTGCAATTCCACATTCTAGTTTCACTAAGCTAGACCAAGTACAACTCAAACTGTAGTTTGCAAGTGAAATTCAGTACGTTTTTCTTTTTAAAGTTAGATTTTAGGGCTTGTTGATAACTGGTACCTGCACAGTGGTGCAGGGTTTATGTCAGCCTAAGTGAGGGCTGGAAGACAAGGCCACAAGAGTCAAAGTTAGCCAAGCAACAGCAGTCTAAGGGCCTGCAAGTCGCCTTTAATTACAAGCAATCATCCGGCTCCCTCAGGGCTGGGGAATTATGATTTCTGCTGCATCCAGTAATTACAGATAGTTTTAGCTTCTCTATCTGGAAGGAACACAGGCACAACAAACCCAGAGAATGCTGCACTTTCCAAAAAGTTTCAAAAGCAGCAAACTAGATATTAAGACTACTGCATTGGATGCGTTTCCTGCATCCTAACAACATGTTCAGTCTTGAACTACATCAGGAATAGACACACTGTGGAGAATTTCAAGCAGGAGTTTCAGGAGAAGGCAAATCTGAACAGTCCAGGTAAGAAGATAATAAGAAGCCTGCAAAAGCAACAGTAAAATTGTCACCACCAAAGGAAGAAGAAAAAAAAAAAGCTGGTAGAAAAGGTGCTGCTCATTTAAACTTGTCTTTAGTTTAGTAAATTGAGCTGACAGGTTTGACTGAAAGCTCTGGTGACTGGCAAAAAGATTTCTGTCAGTGCTGTCGACTAATATTCCCATGAAGACATATGCACACTTCTTTAGCAGTCTGTCCTTCTTGACCTGGGGTTGCTCAGTTTGTGTAAAGGCAAATTTTCAAAAAGCTTGTAGAAACCTCCTTCAATGTGGGAGGCTTCCCAAAGAGAGAAGTTTCCATGCTGATGACATGAAGTTATTACTTAAACCATATCCTTGCAATAGCTCCATAAAAATCCATATTGCTCTCAGAGCGCTGCAACTTTGACAAAAGCACTGTCACTCCTGAAGGGCTTTGTTCAAAGTCTGCTTTTCTTTAATGACCTCCACAGCACCAGAAACTTACAACTCGTATTACCATACCTGACAACTGAGGAGGGATGTGTGAGAGAGTAGTGATGGATGCGGGAAAAGGAGTTTTATAAAACGCTTTGCAAAAAAAGAATGAAGAGAGCTTGAAAGCTTGGTTATAAAAACTCTTGGCAAAAGCAGGTGAGATATGACTAATAGTGCAAGCAATTAATTACTTAAAAGAAATACCTGATGAGAGGATTAAGCAAGAGCTGGCTTTCTAGCCTTCTTTTTCAGCAGCAAACATCCAAGGAAGTCAAAGTAGGAAATTTTTTGAGGACTTGAAGCCTCTCCACAATTTCTCAGTAGTTTCCTGCTCCAGGTTACAGCTCTCCAGATGCAAAGGGATCAAATACATCCTGAATTTGGTTCAATTTGAGCGAATTTGACTCAAAGGTGTTTTGTTTTCTTCTTAATCACTACTTACATATTTGAAAGATAGAAGTGGGAGGTTTTTCACTTGCCCCTGTCCCATACACAAAGTATGTTTCATTAGAAAGGCCGATGCTGCCCCCTGTGCTATTCAGTATACACCAAGTATGAAGGGTGAAGATAGTTATTATTGGCCACCATATATTATCCTTTCTGGAATTAAGAAGTAAATCTATTGCTGTCATGGAATATCTGTGCATACTCCATTGAATTATACGTTTAAAAGAGTGTGGAAGTACAAATCACACCTCTACTTCTGCCCCTCTGTTTATTTGTATTAAAATCCGCCGAGTTGCTGTACAGAGGGAAGATGTCCAGCTGGTTTTTTTTAGCACTGCCAGTGCTTTTTGAGGCTCGGAGCCCAAGTGCTTTCCTTCCCTTCTCACCCAGTCTCACCACGTCTGCTGCACGGAGATGGATAGCCAGCTCTGATGGCTCCACTGGCTCTTGCCAGCAGAGGGGAACAGCCAAGTCAAAGCTGTTCGACCCTCCAGCTCTGGCAGACTGCAGTCCAAGTGACAAATGTTAGCTTTGGGACCTTATAAAGATCTCTTTCCACCCAAATTCCCCCAAATTCAAATAATGTGTGGCTTATTTTATCATGTACGACATACATTGCACAGAGGTACAAGCAGAAGGTGAGCCTAGGAAAGTTCATCCAGCCACATGGAAGCAAAATTCAAAAGTATAGTGCTCTGAATCCAAGGAAGATGGTAAATTATCATCAGAGATATATCTGCCTGGTAGCAGGGATCCTCAGCAGACAGGATTTGTCAGCTGAAGTGATTCACAAAGCAGAAGCTCGTTAGCCTGATCTCAGTAGTGTGCCAGGCATTAGAACCAGTGAAGAAGAAAGTAATTAAAGAAAAGGGAAGTGGAATAAGAAGCAACATCTATTTATCACATTGGATCATGGCTGATTAACCTGGCATCAATTTTCTGTGGTCATAAGAACATAGAATCATAGAATCCTAGAATGGCCTGGGTTGAAAAGGACCACAACGATCATCCAGTTTGAACCCCCTGCTCTGTGCAGGTTTGCCCACCAGCAGGCCAGGCTGCCCAGAGCCACAATATTTGGAGCTTACAAAGACCTCAGATCCAACACTTTGGTAAAAAAAATCACACAGGAACAGCAATTGCAATGTGAGTAGTATAACCAAAAGCAAAACCAGCATGTGGGTAAGTCACCCTTCTCAAGACACTCGACTGTCCTGCCCTCCCTCCTGTTGCTGTGCAACTAAATCATCCTACAAGAACAAAAACAAGGATGGCTACTGCTTTGGCCAGAAGGTTTTGAGTGCCCATTCAGGAAGAACATGCTAATAGGTTTGATGGTTTGTATATGTTGGGAGAGGTTACACACAGATTGGTATTGCTGCTCCTTCTCGTGATCATGTTATACAGACAAGTATCCTAAAAACAGACCAAGATAAACATTATAAAGAACATGAATACCACTGCAACCCTGAACACTGCAAGTTACAGTTCACTGCGGAAACAATCAATCTTCCTTCTTAGGAAGAGATTTACAATCTTCCTCTTTCCTTTCACTTACCACCCTTCCAAGGTTGCCATCAACAATTCTGAAAAGCAGCCCAGTGACTCCAGCATCAATTCCTTGCATTGCTGGACTTTCAGTGTGAATTTCAAAGTGGGCAGCATTTTAGTTTAGTTTTAGAAAAAGAAAGAAAACACCTGTATCTACAAGGACTGTTTTTCAAACTGACTTTCCAAAGCACTACCAAAAAATCACTGAGAGTTTATAAGCAACATTTCACCCTTAATGTTTCACCATTGCCTTATGGAATTTCACTGGCAACAGCAGAAGTTATCAATAGATAAAATCAACCAAGATAAATCTGCACAGTAAGAACAAGTGATATTCATACAATCTTCATTTAAGCTAATTCCTACCATTTCCATTTAAATTAGATCCACTGATCAGATTTCTGCACTGTCTTGGTCGCACTCTAATCTATTTCTCCGTCCCCACTGCACATTACTGCACCCTTGGCTGCTAGTCATAGATTTAAGGATAAATTGAAGTACTGACAGCAACAGTGCAGGAAGACTGGTGAAACGACTGCCCTGAGGGCTCCCATGTCTGGCATTTGAGTGGTGCTTGGGAAGGACAAGAAAGAAACCATCCCTAAGGAGCAACCATCACTCATCTCCCTCTCAGAGCTTGCTGGTAGAAGTTTGATTTGGCAAAGGGGACTACCTGGGCTCCTTCATCTACAGGTGGGCACAATCTTTTTGTCCACTTTCAGTGTTTGTGCCACTCTTCACCTATGTCTACAAAGTGATGGAAAATAAGTAGAAAACTCTCAGCTGAATCCTGTGCAAACACTTTGGTCTGTTACAAATGGCCTAATGTCCTCTCTGGGCATCTCAGATTCACATCCTTGACATTAGTCCAGAATATAAAAACAGTGTACATTCACATGTTCACCAAGTTCTATCAGTGCAGCAAGAAGGGGAAAATGATACAGAGGGAAAAACTGCTGGGCTATGTTTTGAAGGTCCCTCATATACAACCATTCCACCTCTTAGATAAAATGATTTTGGAACTTTCCAAACATGGCTTGTGAAATCACTCATCTAGGTCACACCTGGGAAGTATTTTAAGTGTTTTTTACACACCACAGCATAAAATAATTACCTTGCAGTGGCATTTTAATAATAAAGAAGACTACAATTAAATCAGTATGAAATCAAGAAGCTTTTATGTTGCCGCCCTTTAGGAACAGATCTGCCTTTGCTAGAGCAGCAGGTCACCTGACTCTCCTTCACATAAGTATAACACAGCATCACAAGCCCATCAAACTCAATCCTGATGAGACCAGCATAGACTAAAGAAGTACCCACTAGCTTCATTCATGCCTTAACGCATTTCCTTCTCACCTGCTATCTCAATTTTAAAAATATATGCTCAGCAGCAGCCAGTTCAGTCTCCAGTAAATATTTAATTTGTATGTATGAAGCATCTGCCACTGTAATAACTCAGTCCAGAGCATTCCCTTAAAGGACTAATATCGCTTTTGGATTCCTATGGCTTTAAATGTTTATCCAGTCTCAAATTCTCACTTTTCTGTATGTCAGTTGTGACTACGTGCACAGAAGTTAAAATTACATATGTGCATGTATGTGAGCCCAAGTGTGAGACCAGAAAAAAGAATGTTAAGGTGACAAAGGCGAGCACTGAAAGTTGAAAAAGCAAGTCCAAAGAGTGCACAGACTGTGACATGACAACAATCTGAGAGAACTTCCAGCTATGTGACTATATCCATTTTCATACTGCACCAGGCAGACCCAGGTCTTAAATTTCCCCATGGTATTCAGTGGTATTCACATCTTTCCATATCAAATTGCTCAGCGTAGCAAACCAGAGCAGATACAGTCTAAAGAAGTACAAAGGCTGCAAATAGACCTAAATAATGATTTACTTTCATTCCATATATACAGTCAGGCACAGTATATGATATCTGTAGGGAGTTGGAAATGGCATTTCTTCTTCATGCAGCATCCCGTTTTCATTATGATTCTAGGGGGATTAGACACTTGTGTTTCCACCTGTATGGAACAGTACCATTCTCCCATATTTTGCACAACTGTCCGTTGTGTTGGTCTATTTTTTTCACTTAAATGTGAACTCTGAAGACGCTGGTGTAAACATGTTACACATGGACTGTGCCAATGTTGAGTTTTAACAAAAGGTGATATATGATGCCTTTCGGGAAGTACAGCCCTTGAATGTAAGCGTGATTTGGGGCCGTTTGTACCAATCAAGCAGTGCTTTGATTTGATTGTCAGCAATGCAAAATATTAATAAACCTCAACTTGGCAGCAACTGAGCGCAGCCTAATTTCATGCTGCATGAGATCTCAGTCCGTACATAAGTGCTGAACAAGCACTTACAGCATCCAGAACCTTAATTCACAATCTGATAGTGAATGCCCAATCTGATTGTGAATTAAGCACAACTGTATCAAAAACACATGAATGGATTGAGAGTTGCATTTAGTGTCAGTTGTTAGTCATGTCAAAGCTCTGACTTTTTAGACTGGTGGCACTGATTTGTAGATATCCAAAGGCTCCCAGATAGGACACTTTTTATCTGCATTTGGCCAGAAAGAGGAAATTCCCCCATTTCACCATCTCTGACTTCATCCCAGCAGCTACACGCTCCATTATAAGGCGTCCTGAAATTGACGTAGCCAAAGAGTCTGAGCAATTCTAACCCACACAACCTGACAAACTGTGACTCATGCTTTTAATCAGAGCTGAGGAACAGCGTTTTTGCTGCAACATTTCATCTTGCAAGTGTGCTGAGAGGAACAGAAGGAGAAGGCTTTGTCTGTTTTCACTTGAAAGTAGGGTATATCATCTAGTAGAGAATTGTGTACAAATAATTACTAGAATTGATATCCACTGCACTGATTTACTCTGAGATTGGTGCCTGAGTACACTGTACAGATAAAAAGTTATGGCTTAAAGAAAAGGAAGGGAAAGAGAGAAGGAGAGAAGAGAAAAACAAAGTACTTTGTGAAACTAAAGTAATAAAAACTACATCATGCCAAACCTGTCATCAAAAAACCTCCACATTTCTGCAGAAATACGGGAGAATGAATACTATTTATTTTATTTGCAAATATTCCAGTGATTTGGAAGCTTAAATTCCCAATATATATTCAACAGCATTTTCACATGCCAGTGGAAGATTCCAATCAAAGCCAGCATTTGTAGGACAGGGCTGGTTATTGCCTCATATGGGCCCGAGCATATAGATGGTGTTGGGTTTTTCTGGTGTATTAATGGGCTCTACAAGGCAAAGCTTGACATTCTAATAGTGAGCCCAGTTTTCCACATTGTAGTGCTCTGATTCTGATTACACAATTTGATAATGCAAAATAAATCAATAGAATTTAACTTTTTTTTTTTTGGCTGGGTCTGAACATCTTATTACACAGAGAGCTCTCAAAGCATTCAATTATTTTTACTTGTATTGGGGAGCAGTAAAGGCAGCCCCCATTTAAACATGAACTCAAAAGACCTATTGATTTTCACCTACTGAAGAATTTCAGCACGTAGCCAGGAAATCAACAGCTTGGTCAAACAGCAGCTCCAACTCCACTGCTGGGTTAATTCCTCAACCGCCACAACAGAAAACTTTGCTACAGTGTGGGGCTCAGCTGACCCATAACTAACAGCCTCAGCAGCTGGCTTGGAGAGGGGGAAATCTCTGCCTCCAAAGGAGAAGGCATGGGGACACCTCTGGCTTTTTTCCTGCTGAAGAAGAAATGAGTTAAAGACATTTCCACAGTGAGGAACCTTCAGCAAAACTATGAGCGCAGAAAAGTACCCGGCCATCACCCTTGTGATACCTTTAAAGAGGAGTATGAAGCCCTTCCAAAAAGGGCACAAACTCCCCACTGAAGAACACTGATATATGCAATACCCTGTAAGTGCCTCTTCATCTCTACGAGTAAAAATACGTTTGGAAGGTTGATTTAAACAAAAACAACTTCAGAGCTCTCAGTGATAACAACAGCTCTTGTAGGTCTATCCAGCAGTTTCTGACGTGAACGTGTCTTTTGTTCTCATTTTTGCAGTATACAAGTACAATCATAGAATTGTTTAAGTTGGAAGGGATGTTTAAAGGTCATCTAGTCCAATTCTCCTGCAATGAGCAGGGACACCTCCAGCTAGAGCAGGTTGCTCAGAGCCTTATCCAGCCTCACCTGGAATGTTTCCAGGGACAAAGCATCCTCTGAGCCAACCTTTTCCAGTGCCTCACTAACTTTATTGTAAAAAAACATTTTCCTTACATCCAGTCTATGTCTCCACCCCTTTAGCTTGAAACCATTTCCCCTTGTCTTATCACAACAGGCCCTGCTAAAGGGTCTGTCCCCTTCTTTCTTACAGCCCCCCTTTAGATACTTACAGTGGAATTGCCAGGTCACAGCCTGAACAGCTGGTTGAGCACCAGGTGAGAAAGCGTAGCAAACCCAGGGAGCTCAAGTGCAAGCAGTGCACCTGAGTGACTGGAAGGGACGGAGCCTGGATCCACCCCTCCTCACCCTCATTTAAAGGTTAGCAGCCAAGGGAGCAGCATCTCTCTGGACAGAGATTACACTCCTCCTGAGCTGTCACTGGTTGTTGGAAGGGGTGAGTTATTTTTTCTTCTTGGTTATGTGTTACTGCTCTGTAGTGCTTGCATCCCATTAGAAGGTGCTGTCACTGCCTTCTTTTGCTACACAATACTGAAAGTCTGCTCTCGGGTCTCCCTAGAGCCTTCTCTTCTCCAGGCTGAACAGCCCTGTCTTTCTGTCTGTCTTTGTAGGAAAGGTATTCCGTTCCTTGGATCATTTTTGTAGCCCTTCTCTAGATGCTTTCAGACAGGTCCACGTCTCTCCTGTAGTGAGGACTCCACATCTGGATGCAGTACTCCAGGTGAGGCCTCACCAGCACAGAGCAGAGGGGCAGGATCATCTCCTTTGCCCTGCTGGCCATGCTCCTTTTGATGCAGCACAGGATACGGTTGGCCTCCTGAGCTGTGAGGGCGCACTGCTGGCTCGTGTCCAGCATCTCATCTACTGGCACCCCCAAATCCTTTTTAGCAGTGATGTGCTCTACCCTTTCACCCATAGCTTTTACTGATAGTGGAGGTTGCCGCAACCCAAGTACAAGACCTTGCATTTGGATTTGTTGAGACCCATTGGGATCTCCTGGGCCTGCTGCAAGCCTAAGTCTCTTTTTTTCTCTTCCACATGCCTTAGCATAGTTTCCAGGAGGGAATCTAACCATGTGAGATTCTACATTGCAAAATACCCTGTTCCTTGCAAGTAAACAACAAATTCTGGCTGAGAAAACTGTGTCCATGCACTCACTAACTTACTTGTTTACTTAAACGGCAGCAGTCAAATGTGTCAAGATACTGGCACAAATCTACATCTGGTAGAACTCAAACTCATTATCTTATATTTGTATGCACTTCATCATGCATCTAGAATAGACACGTACTTTAAACAAGTTAATGAAAAAGCTGCAATAGAGTGAGCCATGTGCAAAGGCTTTAATAAGAAAAATTAAAATTGTCCAACTGAAAGCTCAACTGAGCAAGAGGCAA
The DNA here is from genome assembly GCF_023343835.1 of Lagopus muta. Taxonomy (NCBI): domain Eukaryota; kingdom Metazoa; phylum Chordata; class Aves; order Galliformes; family Phasianidae; genus Lagopus; species Lagopus muta. The sequence goes on along the minus strand of NC_064439.1, from coordinate 47,307,527 downwards.
ACATAAAAATCTGATTAATTAGATACCTTTGGAGTTTAAGACAGGTGAAATGTAAAATTTGCTAAAGGAAGAAAAACTGCCTTATGAAGACTAATTTCATTTCTTAAGATGTCAGAAACACATTGTAAATAGCAGTAGTTCCTTTAGAGAGAAATGAGAACTGCTGCAAGATGTCATTTATTGCAACTTGTAAAGAGGTGGTTTTTAAACATTCCTCTTTGGTTACCACAAATAATTCCTTTTTGTCCTGTCTGACCACAGTGCTTTCAAGAAGAGTACCGCTATGTGCTTTTGGTCCAAAATCAGTCATTTGAAACAGCACATAGCTGAAAGCAACTGGATGTGAAAGCAATCAGCAGGCCATCGGTTTTCAAGGTCACATCACACGTGGTCCCAGAGGATACCCTTTTTGTTTTCAAAACGAGCTCCACTCTTAAGTCAAGCTTGGCAACCTTAACAGGCCAGCTACAGAAACCAAACTAAAATGAAAAAAAATCCATCCAGAAAAAACCCATTTGAAGTCCAAAGCAAGTTGAAAGCTGTCATCCACACAGGCAACCATACTGGCAGTCTCCTATTCTGTTCTGTGAATTTTTAGTTTTCACATGATCTAATATATGAGCTAAATGTCAGGATTTTCCTAAATTCAGTGAGTAGGCATACAGCAGAGATTTCTCTATGTCAATTTAATTCTACAGGGAATCATAAAGGAATCAGGTGCAGCAGTGGAAATTCAGAGTTGTCCTCAAAGAATTTCTAACCTTTGCTTCGAGCAAGAATGTTGCAAAATTTATAAACTTCAAACATAGGTTACAATTCCAGCTGAAAACGCACTGCCATTAAGCAAAAAGATAGATTTGAAAGGGAGATGATGCCTTATTCAATTAATCAAAATACTTATTTCAAAGGAAGCCCCGAATCCTGATAGCAACATTTATTGCTCTCTTTAAGCATGCCTATATTCATTAATTCAATTATTTTAAGTATGTGAAGGATCAGAACACCAGTACTCTCAAAGTCACTGTTACATTGACTAACAATGACATTCTGCAACAGGGGAATAAGGAGTCCAACTGCACAGCGTGGAACAGAGGCAACCTGGATCCCTTCAGGCACTGTGGCTTCTCAAGCAAATGTGCAAAATATCAACTTGGACAGGAGGAAGAAAAAAGCACTGAAAACTTCAGAGACAAAAGCAGAAAACAAATAAATTATCCAGTCACCACCACTTCATCTGTAATATTGCTGTTTGTTTGTTTTTTTAAGAGGAAACATTAATATTAGATGCAACGCCGTCGATCTGTTCAGGCAAGTGGACCAAAAAGTGCACTGAGCAATAAAGCCTGACTTCTCCCCAGCCAGCTCCCTCCTTACTGCAAGTCAGGGATACAAGGTGGGCATAAGGCAGATTCACACCAAGAGCGGCTGGTGCAGAACCAGTCATGCCAGGTCACATCAGGCAGTGCAGGAAACAGGATTCCTAGCATGCACCTTTGGTAGTTCTGGCAACGTGTCAAGCCTGGAGTATGAAGTCCCACCTGCTGAGGTGATGTTCATACATCATTCACCACCAGTGCAGACTGCAGTTAGGAAGAAGCAGAAAACATGCAGCTACAGAGGACTGGGCTCTTTTTGCATTGAGAGAGTAGAGGCAGTGCTTGAAATACCAAAAATGTCAACAGTAATAACCATAATGATAAAGAGAGGCAGAAACTGGTTTTAGGTAAGTATACAGAAAAGGATAAAATGTGATGCAGGAAAATTTACACTTGATCCTGAAGTGCAAAAGACAAAATAAATGTTAAAAATGAAAGACTTGGTTTTGTCCTTATGAACAGCCTGTGTCCCAAAGAACACAGGGATGTCAGGGATATTTTCAGAGAAAGAAGCCGGAGTGGTCCAAGCATAAACAGATGAATGGATCTACAGTAAGCAGGTATGGTGAAGAGAAACACAGAATCATAGAATCATAAAATCATAGAATCACTCAGGTTGGAAAAGACCTTAAAGATCATGGAGTCCAACCACGACCTAACCACACTACCCTAACTCTAACAACCCTCTGCTGAATCATGTCCCTGAGCACCACAGATTTATGAGCTCAGAGAGATGGGGATTTCTTTTCTTTTTGCTGGCAATATTCTTTCCATATCACAAGCTATCTGCTGGTACATGTATTTCTTCTGTATGTTATCACTTTAAATGAAACTATCAGAGCAATAGTCTGTATAATGAGTTTGACATCATGCAGTATCAGGAGGCAGAGCAGTATGTGGGGAAGGAGATGCGATCTAGAGTTAGACAGTGGTTCTTTACAGGCAAGTTTTACTCAGGAAGAAATGGTTTTGTTGGTAATGTGCTCAGTACAAAAACAACTGAAAGAAAGAACAAGTATTTTATACTTTGATTTCAAGAGCTTTTGAGCATTGCTCAGCATCATTCTGGCCAGCACAACCTGCCAGCTCCCAGTAATGTCACAAACCACATTTCCTACTTTACATTTATTTATTACCACCTGCTACACCCATTTGTTCCTATGTTTTGCAAGCAACAAGCATAAGCTCAGGCAAAGGTAGTTCATAAGAAAACATGTCTACAGATGCTTGCATTTTGATGCTGCCTTCCTATCACTCACTAGTGCCAAATACAAGTTCTGGTTTTCTGCAAAACAGTTGTTCACATTATACACTGAGGGAAAAAACAAACCTTATGTTGTGCATGTCCAAACAGCGTTGTTAATGAGGTGGCAGAAGCACAGTATTCAGACAGAGAAGTTGCTTATCCTACAATAAGGCAGAATTCTGCCCAGAAGCCTCCAGGGCTTTGGTACCTGGAGGTACCACATAGTCCTTATTAGCCAAAGGCTCACAGCGTGTATATTGAACACAGAGAACAATATAAAGACAAACAGTGAACCTTAAATAAGGTGAAGAATCACTGCCTGGGAAGCAGTTATATTGTACTTACAAAAGAAGAGAAAGCTCCTATCTATGTGAGCTTCTGTTAACATCTGTAGTTAGAGAATTTATTTCTTCCTCCTGAACACTGCTCCCAGCTCATTTGAAGTGAACCCACCTAACAGGAGGGCTTTTGATCCAGTATATCAGCCATGCTTTTATCTGTACAATATAAGTAACAGCATGCACGAGGTCTCAAAAATATGGAAGAGGAATGAGAACTTTTCTCTCTCTTTAAAATTTTATACTGTGAAGGAGGGTTGTATGTTTTCATTGAACAGAGAATGTGCACCCTTAGGCTATGGCAGTTGGCAGTGCATGCTAGATTATCACACCAGTAAATCAACAAGAATCATAAACTGGAGAATTTCTGGCAAAATATATATATATGGCCCTGGAGAACATAGTTCCCTATTCCATCACACATCAAAAAATGAGCCTAAAACAAGATTCTTCTTAAATCATGTCCAGCAATCACAACCAAAGACTGACTGCAGTTCAAGCACTTTTAATAAGGGGGAAAAAAAAAAACGTTCCACAACTTTTATCAAAGGAAAGAATCTGGACAGTGGGGAAGCACTTGAATTAATTAAATTGACTTCAGCTACTGCAGTGCCAAAGGAAGGACTTAATCCCCCTATGTTGCCTAGTCAGCCTGCAGGGGAAGACCTTGAGGTGGGCTGAATTTTCACTTGAGCTACCCAGCTACCTCTGTTGAAAGGAAACATAAAATTACCAGTGATGAACCTGAATCCAAATCTCTGAGCCTGTGGCTTTTTTTCACAGTGCTAAACATGTTCCCTTCCCATTTTTGTTAAGAAACATTTGTTAAGAACTTCCCTTAGAAATAAGACAAAGATTTTGACTGAATGATATGCCTGCCAAAATGTCTGCTTACAATCAGCCTGATCCTGGGAACACGGGAGACTGAGTTCACCAAATGCTTCTGGATGATAAAAGCAGGTTTCATCAGGGATGGATCACCATCACGGTCTCTCTGCCAGTGATCCAACAACCTAGCAGTCACAGCATCCCCTCACAACGTGTGAAACTCAGGGTACATCACAGCTCGTCAGCTGGTCGGTAGCATTTCAGTCCAACACAATCTGCGTGGGCAGAGCTCTGGGTGAGTCACAGACCTTCGGGGGGTCTGTACTAAATGCACCCCCAGGCATTCACTCTTAGGAAGCAAAATAAGATGATGCATCTAAATCTGCTTTCATTTCCATTTTTCAGATACTTAGTTTTAGAGGACGCAATACAGAACAATTGGGATTTACAAGATTGTTTCCATCTCCACATAACAAACATGAAAATACCAAAGATTTGTCTGCCTTGGTCAGATGAACGGTCACTCTCCAACAAAAGAGTGATACCCACCAGCAACAGTAAGAGATCCTATTTAGGAAGAACAAGACTGGAAATCTCCTTCACCAGTAGCCACACAGTTGTATTCCCCACATAAAGACTACAACTCTGCCCTTTCCCCTTTCTTTCCTCTTAATGGACCCACCGCCCGTTTTTGTACTTGTTGTTCCTTTTGCATCCACTCACATTGCTCATCCACACATCTTCCTGTAAAAACACATTTGAGAAGTTTGTTACCTGCCATGGTCAAAAATACTCTCTTTCAAACTGATCTCTTACCAGGGAGTGCTCCCTCATTCTAGCATTGCTTTTTGTTTGGTTTTTTTTAACCTTCTGACAGGTCACTGAATCACCAATGTATTTATTTATTCTCAAAAGCACTTTGGTTGACCTATGACTTCACAGAGTGAATGTGACCTTGGCCTATATACTCATCACCCTCCATCTGTTCAGCTAACCAGACTGAGAGCTGGGAAGGAATGAGGAACCACCTCAGTTGGTACAACAATTATTATTAAAAACAAAAGAATTACATGTAAGCAAGTGCTAGACTCCTTCAAACCACTTTTTTTTTTAGTCCATGATGATTTTTGCTTGGAGACTCTCTCTTTCACATCTTTAATTTATAGCCTTGGGTTCCCATCCAGTATTTGCTGTTCCCACCAAGACAACTGCATAAAATAAACTCATGCACTCCCTCATGGCACCATCTCAGTGCAAACTCAGTTCTGTTCCTCATTTCAGCAAAATCAGTTGAGAAATCAAGATGGATTCTGGAAGAAAACAAACAAACAAAAAAGTATTTTCTCTGTGGAGCTGTTAGTTGGCTTACTAATAAAACCATACGGATGGTGGGTGATTCAGGTGGTACTCAGAATGGCACAAAATGGAGCAGGATCCTGTTTCTATTAACCCAGCTGGGAAACTCCTGTTTACTTTGAGGAGGGAAGGGGAGACTCAGGATTCTCAGCAGAGGTATAGTAGAATAAACAATATCTAGAAAAGTTCTCTTCTTTTACTTATCCTGTCCCCAGTAATATACTTTCTTGTAATATTCAACACAATAATACAATTCCTTACTACTGTTCAGCCTGGAACAGCTATCTGTCTCCTCCGCAAAAGAGTCTGGTTGACTATTTTACAGTAAAAATAACAATAAGTGTTGTCAGATTTGAAAATAAAGAAAGATTAAATGTCTGCTGCAAAAACTGTCTGGAACTAACAGCATTAGAAGCACAAAAAATAAAAAGCTGTTCAGAAAAATACTGCAAGATTTGACACAGGTAGATTTCTAAATGGTTGCTGGCTTACAAAGTGCTGGGCTCAGTTAAAAATCAGTGGAGCGTTGCAGAAAAAAGGGCAAAGGGTACCCCTTACATTAAAACCTTTTGTTTTGAGTCTTGCAAAGCATCAGGAGTCTGGTTAGCTGAACAGACTTATGTTTTCATTCTGCTAAGTTACTGACACTCCAACAGCAAAAGTACCTTTAGACGTCTGCACTGTCTTGTCTTTATCTGCCTGCTGACAGATGATGTTCTTGGAGGCAGAGTTGTCTGTCGCAGATAACCACTGGAGATCATTCATCCCATTGCAATACTTTTGAATTAAATACATCATTTTATTCTCTTGAGAATCCAGTTTTTAATTTTTTAAGTAAGAATACAAAATTGCAGGTTTACACCTATGTGTCTTCTTAGATGTTGAAAGGCAGTTTTGTTTCAAATAAAACTGAAATCAACTGCGTACTAAAAGGTCCACTGGAAGAAATAAAACTGAACATCTGGCCACAGGTGAAAATACAACTACACCAGTTTCTGTGAGTTGAGGATCTGGTCCACATTCATTAATTAGAATGAAATATGGTGCCTGTTATGCAAACAAAAATTCCATTTATTTTTGTGCAAAACAAGTATTATTCAGCTTAGGAAACAAATGTTGCTGAATACTTGGCTGTATTATGGGGCACGTTGGAGGACTGCGCTGGTCTCAGCAGTGGGATGGACTGCACATCACTGCCCACCATGCTTCATCTCCAGGGCCACAGGGCTTTTCTGCTCACTTTTTAGACAAGGCTTGTCAATGCTCACCTCCCCCTGTCCTTTACAGGGTGGAAGGGAGGCTCAAAGTCATATAGCTGAAGCACACTTAGAGTGGCAAAAGCTCTGTGACACTATTAAGCACAGCCAATTAGACAGGAATGAGCCAGTGTTGATAAACAACCCCATGCAGTCCAAAATCTCCCCTTCCAACAGCTTCGCATTAAAGAGATTGGTTCTAACTCCATCTTATACAAGCATGGTCTCCTCCAAAAGCCCCAAAAGCCAACGCTGCTATAATATGTCCCACTTGCTTCCAGTGTGTTAGGTCATCCATCATTTTGGAGCATTTTTATCTATAAAGCAAAACTGTTTTCCAAGGGCTTTTATCAGCAAGCTGGGAACGCACACAAAGTATCTCTCCTTTTGCTCTGCATTATCTGGACAAACTTAAGTGGTGTCAGAGCTTTCTGCGCCCTCTTCTTGTGTTTACCATGAAGACTTCCCTAATGTCTTAAGAACACTTGCCCATCCTGTTCTCTTCTTACTTCTTTATTCCACTGTTGAACTGTGAGATTGGTTCTGCACGCATACAGATAAAAGCACAGGGGACTAATTTTGTATTTGAAATGTCAGGCCTATCATACATCACTGTACACAAGACAGAGAAGCTACCCTGGATATTTTTTTATTTTACAGTGAAAAGACAAAAGGAAATGTTACAAATGCAAACATTTTGAATTTTATTACAGTAATAAAAAGGGGAAAGAAAATTCAGGAGAAGTAGAATAGAAGCTCAGTATTTTAACTGAGCCAGCAGCTAGTCCAGGGTTTCAGCTAACTGCTAAATAGTGATTATTTTCACAATGTTTACTATTTGCAAAACTTGAGTTGACAGCTACCAGATAAAGATAAAGATCCCAGCCAAAAAAAGAAATGAGGAAATTTTCCAATTACGTGATGAATTACTCACTGGTGAGTTTCCTTAATGACTAGAATAACACACACAATGGCTTTTCCATTCTGTGTGTGTGAGAAGGGCTCCCTACTCACCTCGTAGAATGCCAGAGGCTAGTGCTACAGTTCATTGCTAGAGCTGCAAGGATACATCAGTAAAATATTATTTTTGTAGCAGAGAAGGAAAGTAAAGCCGTAAGATCATAAGGGATGACAAGGAGATGACATCAACTTTGCATCAGAGGGCAAATGGGATTTTAGAAGTTGAAAGCACAAGTTCTGTGATCTTGAATAACAATTCTGTCTCACTTCCATAGCTTTATAGAATACATTCTATTAAAATGCATCCCATTCCTCAGGTGAAAATCCAACAATTCAAGCAAAATTATCCTTCAGAGTGAAAATACACCTGATTTCTCCTGATACCATGGCAAAACTGGACAAGTTCTGAAAAGTTTACTAGAGAGCAGCTTAGAATAATGTAAAGCAGAAAAATGCACTCTAGTAATGGGCGAATAAGACTTGGTCAACTAAACAAGACTGCAAAATTGAATGCATTAAGAGGCAAATGATTTTTGATGCATATCCTTACAGCACCTGGGCTCATGATTCTCAGAGGCACTACACAAAAACTCCATACTGCTCTCCATTAACTGCTTCCAGATTTCAGAAAAAGCTTTCTACAACAGTTTGCTTCCCCTGCTTGAACTGACAACCAATCTTAAAAATAATGGACAACACCAAATAAATTTAAATAAATTTTAAAAATTGACTTGCTTTCTCTGGCATTAACACTAATTTTGATTGCTATTTGTTTTAAAAGAGAATCTAGGAATGTAACTGACAGCCCAGGATGCTGTTACCCACTGTGAAAACACAGAGCAAAGGAAGTTAGACACTTCAGGACAACGTGGTCCTAACATGGTAAGGTATTCCTTTTTTTTCCATTATGTGGCTTGATGACACAGAGAACAGAGCAAACACCTCAGCTATTTTCCACCATACAACTGTGCCTGCCCTCAGACAGCACCACCCCCTGCACCTTGCCTTCCACGGACTTCAGAAAGCGTGCTTGAAGCTGGCAGTATCTCCCATCAACACTAACTCCAACACTATTGGAGTTACTCAGCTGAACCTGACAGGTTTCTTGACACGTATCGAGTCAGACTCAGCAGCTGAGCTCACGAATCCACAGAAAGAAGCAGATGAAGATTTTCTCCCATGGTTTCAAAAGGAAGCAGTAACGTATTGTCTCTGATGAATATCGCACAATGGAACCTACGTTATTTAAACTTCATGGAAAGAGTGTTTTATTCCTTCCCAGCTTTTTAATTGTCATGGTAGAGGGGACAGTCATCAATATTTGTCTTCCTGAGCACCAAAAGACTTTTTTTTTCCTGTTTGTTGCACAGGAAACACAACATATTATGCACTATACTGTTTTTCCTGTTTTGATTTGGTTGTTTTCTTTTAAAAACAGGAGGATTTGAGCAGTCCACAACCTATAGTTAATTGACAGCTGTGCAATGCTTCATGCACCCAACTAATCTATGAGCCATGTACAAGATGGATGAGCAAAAGGGTCACCAGTAGGAGCTGAAGAGCAGCTCTCATCCACTTAAATAGGGCTGTGTTCCCAATTTTTTAAATGGAGTTCAAAAGGCTTTTCCAGCCCTGTCCAGTGCAATGAGGTACAACAATCTTTATTACCTGGGTTCAAATTCACCAAAGAAATGCTGATTGTCACTTATTTTGCTTTCATTTCCCTGCCACGCGCATTTCTAAAAGGAATGCAATTATCAATCAGTGCAAACTAACACACCTTTAAAAACAGCCCAAATTCCAAGCCATCAATTCAATAATGTTTTCTTTTGTTCCTTGTGCTACATCAGCATCATAGCTCAGCTACTCTAGCTCTTTATTAGACCTTTTTCATCTACTACTCCTAGCGTTGTTGTCAGATTGGCTCACAACAGTTGACTCATCCCCTCTGTGCTCCATCAAGATACACCACGAACAACCAGAGAGCAGAGTCCAGCTGCCTTAACAATTACTTTCCTAGATGGAGGAAGCAAAAGGAAGAGTTTGCTTGCATGTATCTGTAGTACTGCAGATACTACAGTACCACAGGAATTGCAGCTGTCTTTCTCATTTTGCATAGTTTTATCTTTTTCCTCATAACCTTTTGATGTTATTAACATTAAGCAATCTTTAATTGTATGTGGGGACACAGTAGCCCAGTACAGAGTTCTTGCCACCATTAGAAAAAGTTTAAAAAAGAAGGAAAAAAGAAGAAGAAAAAAAGAGAGAGAAAAAAAACCATCCTTCATCTAGACTTTAGGGATATTTCCTTTCTCATTACACTTTACAAGGGTGACCAAGTATCTGTATAGGTCTTGTAGGGGCCACGGCAATCAAGAACTGCTAGTGTCATATGTTGCAGATGTAAGCAGCACAGCCATAAATCAATACCAAGACATGCATGGGCCCGAGCAGCCTGGCTCTGTATTACTCACTATTCACCCTTCCCACAGCTGCTTGTAGCTGGAAGGCAATCAGAGCACATAAGAATCTATGTCCATCTGGCACAGGGTTGGATTCATGGCTGCTGACTACAAGTCCACAATTAGCACTGCCATAGAGTGGTTTGACCTGTTATTTGGTAAGTGGCTGTATTTAAGCCCTATCAACACGAAAACATTTATAAAACGTTTTCTGGGAACTCAGAAGATCAATATTATTAAGATCTTTAAAATCACTTTAAAGACACTTAAAAATCAATACAATAAAAACCAAAATTAATTTTTAAAAGAATAATAGAGCATTCCATTTACTAAAACAATTAGCCGGAATAGTGCATCAGACAGTGTTCAGGGAATGGAGCATGATGAAGCACATCATTACAGAAGTGACAAAAAGCTACTGTAAACCATAATAGAGTGCATGCACCTAAAAAGGGGGTTGCATTCTGCCACAAACCTAACGCAAACATTGTACTTCCACCAAAGCTTCCTCAGCAAAACATTTTAGAAGACACCAAAATCAATAATGTTAAAGAAACTCGGAGTTGAGCGTACGGTTCTTTCACAGGTATTTAGAGGCAGTTGTTTTTAATCTTTGTGGGCATAAAAATTACATTTTACAAGATGCACTGTTATACAACTTATTTACTCAAGGCAAAATGTGTTGTATGTAAAGGTTTTGTCCCTGGTATTTAGTGCTTTAGTATTTCAATGCCAAGTGCTCAACAGTTGTGTGTGGTTGTCTATGGACAGAGTCTGTCAGGAGCTCTGACTCTAGATACTGTCTGACTCAGTTTACATTACACATACCATGACTTATTCTTAAGAATGATAACTAGCTACGACAAAAAGTAAAGATTTACAAATGGGAGTTAGTCTTCCTATGTAAGCAGAAGAAAGAAAGGAACAGGAATACAAAGCACTAAAACAGAATGGAATTTAAAGGCAGCAACATTTTTACCATTTTCAAAATTCCCTGTTTCTTTTCAGCTGCTTTTGACACTCAGCATGACAAGGAAAGGGCCCTCCTGCTAATGCCTGCTCAACATCCGAGGAATGAAGAGACACACAAGTTGCCAAAAACCTGCAAGAATCAAGCTAAAGTGTACACTGTGACTACTTGTTCAGTACCTTTTGGGGTTTGTTTTTTTTTAATTCCAACTACAAACTGCAGTGTTACCATAAAAAATAGCAGCCCCCGGCATTAGGCCCCTATGGTACACATTCTGGAAAGACATAAAAAACACTACACCAAATAGCCTGAAAATATATCTAACCTTAACGTGACACAGTCAGTAAAAGGTGACTCTGAGCAGTGACTTGTACAGAAAGGTTTCGTTGCAGTGCTGCAAATTTCTAATCCATGTTCAGTATGGCAGCATCTCTAGAATGACTCCCTGCCTCTCCTCAGCTCCTTTGATCAATGCATAGCTGCTGGAAAGCAGTTGTGAGCATGGCAGTGTACCAAGGCACGAGATGTAGATGTTTGAAGGGGCAAATGAGAACCTAAATAACTTAAAGCATCCAAAGCTCTGTGGGTAGTGAGAGATACGGAAAATAGCACAGCTCCTGCTGGGATTTCTGGACCACAATTAACTTCTGTTTCCCAAGGAAGTTGCCAGAGCCTAATCTTGCAAATAGAGAAGAACTAAGTGGGAGTGTAAACTCACAGTACAAAATAGGCTGTTTTAGAAAACTGAATAAGGGAGAACAGCATGAACGATACATCACACTTGAGTTACCCAGCCTTGTTGAAGAAACAAAACTGAAAACAGCCTGCAGGGCCCTGAGGCTGAAGGGTCCGTGCCGAGCTCAGCACGTGAGGCAGTGCAGCCATTCACTTCCATGTGCCATTTCCATCCATTGGAGTAGAAGCCTATCCAAGCTCCACGCCTGGAGAAGCACCGTGCAGGCTGTAGAGAAGCACTGTCAGAGCCATCCTCCTGCACCACAGCAATTCCCTGCAGCCCAGCCCTCACCACGATCCTATCGCTCTAACTTCATTTCCAGCCCAGTTCAGGGCTCTACACTAATCACAAGTGACAGATGGAAGCTGCGATACGTCTCCAGCTCCAGATCATTAAATAAGATGACCTGTATTTCCTGCGGTAATCAGATATTGCTGAAGATACCTCTGGATCGTCTAAGCCAGGGCTGACAAAAAGACCTCTACGGTCATGGAATGGATTTGGTTTCCATCTGAGTTTAAATCACAAGTACATGTATTTGATTCTTTTCCTACGCAGAAGTATTATAATTCTGGGGGGAAAAAAATGGGAAGAAAAACCGTCGTCCAACTGCAATAATACTAAGAGAAAAAATCATGGCTGACACCTGTATTTTTCTGCACAAACCAGTCTGCATCCATTGTTAGGAAGAAATGAAAGGAAGGGCTCAGAGAAAACAAATGTCAAGAAGAAAGCAGTATTAGTAGACGGAACAGATGCTCTTGGCATTTTGTTATTATTATTTTTAAGATTAAGATCACTTGTCTAAGGCTGTAAAAGTTTTGCCCATTTGGGAAGCAAACTGGGAAAATCAGAATTGAAATGAACATGCAGCCTCCAAACAGAAGGAAGGAAAGGGTGCTACTTACTATGCTGTCTCTGTGCCTTTTGGCCTTGCTGCTGAGGGGCAGGCTGCTTACTTCACATGATGCAGGAAGACTCATTTTCAGTTTGTCCTTCCTTGTTCTGCACAGGGATTACCAAAAAAGCCTAGCACTTAAGAGCACTCATGCCTTTGGCAATGCCACTGCAGCAGCCATTTGTGCTACCTTTCCCCTTGGTCTCTCCCAGTGCAATTATTCTGCTTGGGAAAAATTAGCAAATAATCCTGAGAGCAGGGCCCAAAAGCTGAGTGTCTGTGTCCCATGGACGTGCCCCGATCACCAGCATGAAGACTCTGTTCTTCCTCTTATTGCAGACTGCTTCACCTGCCTGGCTGGTTTTGGCAAATCTGGTCACATAGAAGGGAATAAGGGGAGTTAAAGAGCCGGGAGAGGAAATGGGACAGAATGAGATGATGTCAACATTAATGAAGTGTTGCCTTCCTTCTTGCTTTTCCTCATACACACGTGCCCAAGCAATTTTGGAATTTCTGTCAAATTCTAAATCAGATTTTCAGACAGATTATAACTGACAAACGCTGCATTTAAGGGTGGCTTACTGATCCCGTCCCAAAAACGGCTTAGTCTTCATGCTGAACTTTAATCCCAGGTCTGATCAACTCCCCATAGGGCCAATTTTAGTCATAATAACATCTCTAAAGAAACAAGTACAGATGGACAATTTCACAAGTGTTAGTAAAATAGCACTGCATTCATTTCAATTGAATTTATCTTTTTTCACTCAATTTCTTTATCTGTCAAGCAAGCCAAACTGTAATTCATAGTAGTATAAAGCAAAGCACAGATTGTTATCACCACTTTACCAGCAAGTTCGTAACTGATACCTTGGTAAGATTCAAATTCTTTATTTAAAAAAAAAAGGTCGCTTTCCTGCAAATGTATTTGTAATCATCTTGGATTTGATACACTTCTGGAAGCAATCATTTCTTCAACTTTTGAGATGCTTTCAGTTCTGCCTGTGTCACTTTTTAGTCATAGGAGATACAATTCAGCAGTCCTAAAAGTCTTCTAATCTGTTACATATTAAGGAGACAAAAAGGAAAAGAAAAAAAATGTGTTCTGTAACACTGGAAAGATTTTACACTATGTTTAACGTAATAGTATTATGTACTCAAAATTAAAGGTTTGAGAGCAAATAACCCCTTGCATACTGACTGTATGCAACAACAACAAAAAAAGGCACACAAGACAAAGCCACCACAGCATGCAAGAATTTGGATTGTTGGTGTCTCCAGTTTGCATTCCTGAAAGATAAGTAGTGGAAATGAAATCAGAGATGACTCAGAAGCTGACGTAATAATTTTTCCCTGCAACAGAACCTTAAACCAGAATGGCTTGATGCTTACAGGGGGATGCCTGATGCTTATAGGCAGATCAGGAGCTTGAAATCGAATATCTTATCTCAGTGCTCTACAGGTCAATGTCAGTCTGAATATTTTCTTCTCTCTTTTTACCCCAGCTCCCATCTACAAGTCTGTTCTTGCATGCTTTGTGTCCCAGGCCTGCCTCCTAGCTAAGCATTCCTCAAAATTACTTACTTTCAACATGGATTTAAAATTCCCAATAATCTTACTACAACACTCAATTGACTTGAATTGACAGCCTGGGCCACCGCCTACAAGGAACAAGTCTAACTTTATATATTAGGAATGATAAAAAGTCTTCTAAAATCTCTGGAGTTTAGATCTCTGAACTGTAAGATCTAAGGTGCACGAAGGGAGGAGGGATGTATCTGTTGGGCCATTCTGAACTGATAACTGCATTTTAGAAGTGATAGGATATTTTAACTCTGCCATGGGCTGGTAATTTTAGTTGTATTTCAAACATTGTATGTAACTTATTTCAAATGAGAATGAAGCTAATTAATCTAGGCATCTAAATGCAGACACAGTGTCTGATCCTCCCTCAGGTAGTTTTCTCTAGAAACTAGCTCCAAATCCCAGATGAGAATATGCCAAGCACGTATACTGTATATTTGGTCATTTACCAAGCCATTTTCCTCCAACTGGCTAGTTTGAAGCTTGAGACACAGCTACAAGGCTCTGGGTTTGTAACGTGTCCCTCAATCTTGGGCTGACAAATAGGGTAGCAGATGAGTTGCCATGGGGGCATGGACACTAGTGCTACACGAATCCCTTCTCCACAGTAATCATTGGAAATGCACAAAAAATCTGAGAACAGGCCTGTTTCCTTTGGAAAGCATCAGTCCTGCAGCATCCCTGGGTAAGTGCATCCAATATGGATGCAAACATTTAATATGACCAGCCTGCGCCAAACTGGAATATCTGCCATTGCTTCAGGTACAAAGGAAACAAACCACTCTGCCTTTGGATCTCATCCTCTTTTCCTGAAGAAACGTAAGAATTTCAGCCACTCTCCAGTGCAAGCTTCCCCTCTTCCTATTCTTTACATTTAATGCATTCTTTTCTAAAGCATGGTAGTTTTGAAGGTAGACTTTTCACAAGCTTGCATGCATCTATTACCAGGTCAACATCAACTCTGCTCCTTGCTTTCTGTAGCAACTCTAAGACAATCTCACTGCATTTTCCCCACATCCCCAGACAAACATAGTTCAAGCAGATGAAGCCTACACATATTCTAAGAAATGTAGGCTCCTTTGCACAGTGTAGGATTCATCCTCTGGGAAAGGATGGAGCTTCCCAGCAGAGTCAGCAGCCTTGTACTGATGAAGCCTCCTGACCACAGCTTTGGGCAGGGGAGGGGACAACACAGCCTCACATGGCATTCCTGTCTAATCTCCTGAGGTATTTACACTAAGCTATCTGCGTGCCCTTTTCACAACAATCCCTCTGCTGCCAAAGCATTGCTACCAGGTCAGGAAGCAATAAAGCAAGATATAATTTCATCACAAAAGCTGAAAAAGGTAATGGATGACAGGTACCTTGTGGGAAGCCAGGGAATAACCAGTCTCTGAGGTATCTACATAAATGAAGATTATATGTAAATGCTTACAGTGAGCACGCAACACTAAGAAGTTATGGAAAAAGGCTGAACTTGCTTACACAGCCCCCCACAGCTGAGGTTGAGGCAGATCTCAGGAGGTTTTTAACTCTTTGATGCTCCTTCAGCTTCACGCATCCCGCATCCCTGGTGGGATTCACCTAAAGCTGCCAGTGCTGCAGTCTCCTACAGCTTTACTGCAGGTTGCCTCAGGGAAAGCAGCTGAGGATTGGCACCAGTGCTAGCAAGTGGTTTGCTTCCCATACATCGTTCTTAGACCTTTAAGATGCATGCAGAAATGTTCAGCGGATCACTTGCTCATCCCCACTCATCTTGGCTACTTTGAACTTTACTAAAGGAAGTCAAACCAATGAAATGGAGTTTCTGCTCTGCCCTTTGGTCATTCCCTGTATTTTGAAATTATACAAACTTTCCTTTCCATGTGGAAGCCTATAAGCCTTCTGTTAATACTGAATTGTAAATAATGTCAAGCCAAAAAATCAGTTAGAAACATCATCTTGTCTCTCATGTGTCCTCCTTGCTTGTTTAAGTACTGCCTGAATCTTAAGCAAACATGATACATCAGAGCCCCTGTCCATCCTATCATTTGGGCATGCTGGCCAGGGAAGATGCTGCTGGGACAGCATCTGTGCTGTATTATACCATCAGGAACCCCCAGAAAGTCACAGAAAATACGTGGAAAATAGAATGCATGCAAATGAATTGTTATTTTAAAAGCACCTAGAGAAGTAAAGGTTTTCTTTCTTGCCTTTTTAATCTCTACCATATTTATCAAATTGTACCACAAAACATTATTCAAAACTCAAACCCTCTGGGGTGAGAAGAATAGATACAGACAAATGCTTTTTGTACAGTGAGGTCAGGAATAGACACAGAAACTTTAAGATTTCTCCAGCCGTTCCAGAGAATGAATGAGTACCTACTGCTACCATTTTGCTGTCAGTGGAGCAAGTGACACAGAAGTAAAGAGAAAGATGCTAACTCAGGTAAGCAGAAATCCTTCTAATTTCAGCAGTTCCAGACTGCTTATCTGAAAATCAACCCTGTAATTTCAATTGGGCACAGCGTTCTTCACACTTTATTGCTCTCTGCTATTTATGCTAACGTTAAAAAGCTATATTTAAGAAAAATGCTATTAACTTAGACAGATCTTTAAACTGAAGCCTTATTTAGCTGTATTTTGGAATTAATGAAGTAATCCACAACCATGCTGTTTTAAGAGAAGTAGCTTTTATACTCCTAGACAAAAAATGCTATCTATGAAGACAGTCAATAAGATTTTTATTTAATTGCTATACTTTTTCTGCATTTTTTTAATACCACAATACCATTTCTTCAGCTAGGAAAGAATGATGAATTACAGTACTACACAAAATGAGTTCCTAAGGATTACAGAAAGCTAAATATTTTGTTGGAGAGTTATTGATGCTTTTATTTGTCCTGTTGTATTTAGTCTAGTGGTGACATTCCCCCTTGCCTTTTCTAAGCCAGGATTCACTCTAACAGCTGGTGACCATGCAGTTACACACACACAGTAAATTATCAAATTCCAGGAGTTTTCATTTGCATATACACGTTAATCTGGTTTTCACAGCGTGTCCTTTGGTTCTCTTTTAATAAATAAACCCCAGAAATGATAAAGCAGATGAGGAACGAATGAGGGTTGTTTGCTTCTCTAAAAACAACAGTAACTCAAGGAACCTCAAAATAATTCTTCCACCTCTGCTAAATAGAGCAGGAGCCTCCTTTGCAAGCAGCACTGCTGTTTTCATGGATAGGACCAATCAAATGAGGTACTCAGTGTAAGGGTGAAGAAATCAAAACCCATATCGGTTTGTTGACAGATCACTTTCTTATTCACATTTTCCATGACAATCAAAAGACAAATCAACTCTTGCACCACTAAGAGGAAACCATGGATTTTCCTCCTGTGTTGTCAGACCCTGGCACTGAGTGTATGTTTATACTTTTTTCTAATCTTGACCCATCACTGCCAGTACAAGAAACTGCATCAAACTCTTCATGCTCTCCACTCAGGGGCAGTAGCACAGGTCACCAGGAGAAAAAAACAGCTCCATTTAAATGCAGTTTGCACTTCCTCTATATCAGCAGCAGGAAAAGAAGAATGAGAGGGGAAATAAAAGCTAAGGTACCACCAGTTTCCTAACATTCTTGAAGCATAAGGACTCCATTCTGACAGCAAACATTAAAAGGACAATGTGCAACGACACAACCAAGAGGTCACCATATGCAGACGTGGAGCCTTCTCTCTCTCCAGCACCTTTGCCCTTAACCTTTGCAGGATCCAGCTGACTCCTACCTATCATCCCAGAAGCACTGTCTTCCACAGCAGCAATGTCAGTCTGAAGAGCATGACACCTCTTTCAGCCCAACCTTAACCACAGAATACAGAAAGGGGCCGAGAAAGTCTACAACAGGTCCATTCTTCTCAGCCTTGTCCTCTTTTTGAAACTAGACTCTTCTGAACAAGATTTCTGCAAGTACAGCTGGCAGATGAGCGTTGGGAATCTGTGCCAGGAGCTGTGACTGGAAGGAAAGACACACGCTTGGTATTGGAAGACGTGGGAGCTGGGGAGGGGGCAGAAGGGGGGCCCTGCAGCAAGGAGGAGGCACGATGATGCCTGCGATGACTCAGTGTGAAAGTCTGTATTAGCTGCTATAATTTGGTCTCCTTCTGCCCTCTGGAAAGAGGTGGGAAGGTTTCTCCTGAGGGGAGCAGCCTTGCAGCATCCATGAGAGCAGTGGAGATGTGGGCTTTGCTAGGGGCCCCAAATGACTGCTAGGGCTGTGGTCTACCAGAAGCTCAGGGCAGCAGGGCTGAGGGCTTTCCCTCTGAAGTGCACCCCAATCACAGAATCACCAAGGTTGGAGAAGACCTTTAAGATCATCCAGTCCAACCATCTACCTATCACCAACAGTACTCACTAAACCATGTCCCTCAACACAAAATCCAAATGTTCCTTGAACTGAGATTCAACAGAGAATACTGGTCTTACAGGGACTAGCAGGCTGTCTCAGATAAAGCAAGAACTGACCTAAGGTTTGCCCCTACATGGGATCAAGTGTTTTAACATACTCCACATTTGAGCATATTTTATACAAACTAGAACATATGTTACATCTCTCTGCACTTCCTGACTCTAATTAGGACCACGGAAAAGCTGAAAAAGCTTAATTCCATCAATTTACTCCAGCACTGTCTGTGGCTCTGGACGTCTGTTCACAGGTCAAAGAAACTGGCAATCAAATAGCAACAGAGGTGCCCAGAAAACGTTTGCTTTCTTCATTTTCCAAGAGAGAGCAGCACAGTTATGTTTGCCTATATTCAGAACTTACGTCAAGTAACCAAGCCTCTATTATATATAGCTACGTGGGGTCACATTTCATCACTCTTGCACATATCATACGTTTCTGTCCCTCCACCTGGAGCCATGCAGTACTGTTTGAGGCTCCTCAGAGCACAGTACCCTTTTGCCTTAATATACTTACAAATATTTTTGTGAATGATATTTCACAGCATGCTCTCTCACGTCCCCTTCAGTTAGCAAAACATCCTTGATATGCTGTATGTGGCTGCATCAGTATTCCTAAAGTTGTCTTGTTTATGTAAAACTGATTTTAAGTCAAGATGTTATGCAGCCTACATCACAGCTGCTCCATAATTAAATTGGATACCATAAAATCTGATGTAGAAAGTATTACCAGGTTGCTGAAGGTAAATAAATATTCATAGATTAAGTTTGTTCAGCTTGAAAAACTATGTAATTCAGAGATCCTAACCCCTAAATTAGTTGAAATCTTAGCAGATATATTAAGAATACAGCTTAATGCTTTTAAAAAATAAAAAATAATCTGCTTTCAGCTCTGCTGAAATCACCTGTTTTACAGGGACCTTAACTATATCCTCAGCAAGGAATTCTATACATAGAGATCTCTCTCATACACTTTCTTAATTATCTGTATTGCTCATCAATAATTACCAGCTTGCTCATACATGGTCATTTGAAGCAATTTGTCTTGTAATATCTATGTTCTTTACTGTTTTCTTTGAATACCTTTTCATTGTCAAAACTAGTTCGAGTGTGCCCTAGGAATGGACACATACACACCAGTTGGGTGCATGTGTAAAATCTGGCATGTCAGACCACGCTTGGGCAAAGGTGGGTAACCAGGTGAGTAAAGCATCCATCTTGGTTGTATCCAAGATGCTCCTTTACCAACAGTGCAGAAGAATGCAAGACTAAGATTCATGCGACACTGCTTGAGAAGGGAGAATGGGAAGAGGATTAAGCCATCTCAAGCTGGGCAGTACTCTTTTCAAGAGCAAGAATTGCAGCTTTTGTTAACCACTTTCAAACCTGCAGATAAGAGGACTCTTCATTTGAGCTGAGGGCTTTCAGTCACTAACCACCTGTTGTCCCTTAAGGTCTGCTTTGACTTGTTTGGTTCTTTTGCTGTTGTTGTTTGTTGTTCCAGAAGAAGTTATCAGAACATAGAAAATACCAATAGGTTTGCTTTTAAATTGTGTGTTTTGTAGCCCCGCCTCCAAATGAAAAACACAGGCACACAACGTAGAGTTGAAAATACTTCACGCCGTTCTGATGTTTCTCTTTTGAATCCCCAATTACAAACTATCAGAAGTATATTTCCTAATCACAAAGTCAGCTGAGCTATTGGATAAACACGCTGCATACCATCATTACAACTCTATGAGCATGGAACTTACCACCCTGTAACTATTATCTCAGATTATATAAAACATTTGCATGTGTTCATTCCAAAGCAGTGGTTATTTCATAGCTGAAGAAACATATCTCAGTGTGAAAAACCAAGCATACACCTACTCGCTCCACTCGCAGTAAAGCTTTACTGCAACACACCTTATATTTTTAGTTTATTTCCAGAATAGAAGACAACAAGAAAAATATTAGATTACAATGCTGCTTTCACATACCCAGAATGTTATTTCAAGTTATTGCTGTGTGATTAATACAAAGATTATAATGTGATGTCATTTGAAAGGCTGACCGTTTATACCACAGTTGTCAGCTTTAATATGTGAATAACAGAGAAATGTGAATCAGCACAGGTAGATCAGTGAGTTGCCTACTTCACACATATGCCTAGGTGCTAATAGGTTAATTTACAGCTTGTTTTATTTTTATCCCCACATCTTCGTCATTCATAGTAAGCCAGCTGGGTGAAATCTTTTATACCTGCTGTCTCAACTGTTTCAGGCAGTAATCAATGCGTCCTGTAAACATGGGTTCACTCAAATCAAGGGTTGACTGTCGTTTAAACAAAAAAAAAATAATCTTTCTCGAAGTTTTATAGCAGTTTTATAGTATGCACAACTCCAAAATATCTCTCACCTGTAAACCTATGGGTCTGCTTCTCCTTTATTTCACAGTACAAAGAGCACAAAGCAACCTGTGTCTGTGTAAATTCCTTCACGATGCAGGGAAGTTTTAAAAAAAGAAACCACAGAATGGCTTGGGTTGGAAGGCATCCCAAGGATCATCAAGTTCCATCCCCGTGCTACAGGCAGGGCCACCAGCCTCCACATTTAATACCAGACCAGGCTGCCCGGGGCCCCATCCCACCTAGCCTTGAATCTGTATGGGGCATCCACAGCCTCTCTGGGCAGCCTGTTCCAGCACCTCACCTCTCTCCATGAAGAACTTCCCCCTGACATCCAATCTAAACCTTCCCTCCTTGAGCTTAAAACCATTCCCTCTTGTCCTACTGCTGCCTAGCACTGAAAAAACGTTGATTCTTCTCCTTTTCATAATCCCCTTTTAAATACTGGAAGCCTGCAATGAGGTCTCCTCGCAGCCTTCTCTTCTTCAGGCTGAACCAGCCCAGCTCCTTCAGCGGGTCTTTGTAGAGGAGGTGCTAAATGCTTCAGCATGACTGAAAATTCAGGGCGAATGTAAAAACACAGAAGTACAAAATGCTGATTTAAATTATTTCAAGGCACATTACCTCACTGCCTGCAAGGAAAACCCACAGAGCAAACGTGGTTATGGAGATCTGTCCCTCCTGCCCCACTTCATAGACAAGGGACAGATTTTTCATACTCATTAGGACAGGTGCTCGACTACTCACGAAGATCTTTAATTTGGCATCAGCTCCTACCGCCCTGCAATTCTCCCACCCTACAGCTCCCTGAAGACCTCAGAGCTCCACACATGCATGGCACTTCTCCTCACACAGGGGAACGCAGCTGCACACTGCTGTAATCCAAGATGCATAAAGGATGCAAATATGTATATATATATCATTCATTTCCTCCTCAACAAACAGTCCCTCTGTAAACAAGGCACAACCTATCCCTGCTCTGAAACACATCAGGATAACCATGCATCACTCACGTCCTGTATTTTCTGTGTTGCTTTTTTTCCTTTGCAGCACTTGCAGCCATCCACTGGGGAATACAGCAATCCCAAAACAGTACTGCCTCCATGCCACAGTCATCAACACTAGCTGTGTTGGAGCATTATGAACTGCTGGCTTATTAATATAGAAAGTAAAGATGAACTTGGAAGTTTGCGTAGCATTTTATCTGCCCTGTCTTCGAAATACCATTCCAGTTTGGTTATAGAACTGTGGTATATATAACTGTGGTAATAAACTATACAAGAATTACACACACTCCTCCCAGACACGAGAAACAAGCAATGCAGAGCATACCTTCTCCAGAAGGTTCTGCAGCTCTCTGCCACAAGGAGAGCTGCTTAAGCAGGCAGAGAACCTCAGAAGGAGGAAGGAGGGAGTATTTTTTACTCTTCTAACTGCCACACTGTACTGAAATCAAGGCCTGAGTTCTGCAGCACAGTAAAGGTCTCTGACACTAAAACCAGTGTGCAAAACAGTTGCTTCCCATGCAAACCTCAGTAAACAATAAAGAATATATTCATGCAGAACAGAACTCCAAGCGAACCAAGACAGACGCTATAAATTAGGTTTGCTTCCACTAGTCACTCAGATCAGATGACAGGAGACTGACTTGTCTTATCACTCTGATATGCACCTGCTTCTAACTTAGTGCATGAAGCTAAACTTGGTTTAAGAATTATTTGTTCTCCAATTTCAAAGGTATTTTCCCAAACAGATGAACTAAAGAATAAATCTGCCACCAAAACATACCTTGCTGTATTCAGAAAAGATCACATACTAGGCACATTTGGCAGTTCTTGCTTAAAAAGAGAGCCTGCCAGCTCCTTATCGCAGCACTCTGTTGCCATCTCCCCATTTCTATAGCTAAATGCACCCAATGTAGCAAAGCAGCCTGCATCATTTACTGCTCATTAGGAGGCAGAAGTGACACAGCAAGCGGATGGGAGTTTTTGTTCATTGCTTCTGGACTTACTCGTTCCTGTGGATCTTTAATCCACATACTTTGCTTTTTGATGGATAGAACTAGACCAATTCATCAAAATCAGAGTGATTTAGGAATGTTTTTCCCTCCCATACTTCAAGATTTTTTTTTTCAGACTTCATGTAATATTGAATTTTGCTGGATCAGGTTGTTAGTACACTTTGCCAACAGCAGACTCAAAATTCTCACTTGACAATTAATATTGCTCAGCAGAGCATCCCATGCTTGTACGGTCTCAGGATGAGTATAGAAGCTTCCTGTTGGAGGAACTGAAAACCTCAAAAGATACCTTAAAAAGGCCAAAATTTACTGCAGAACTGACAAAAATATCTCCTGAAGTCTGCAATTTATTTTTTTTCCAATTGTGCTCACTGGTCCCGGTGCTTGAGTGAATTTGGACTAGATTCTGTCCAACTTCTCTTTGCCTTGTTTGCTTAGGAGACGCTCATATTTCAACTGAGTTGCATCTGCGCACAGATTTTTGTTGTGAGTTATAAACTTTCATTCAAATGCAGAAAAATCTCGAAAGCCAAAATCATTTCCATTTTCCAAACAGACCTTCACAATTATGGAAAAAGTGCCCCCCCCCCCCCCCCCCCCCCAGAGGACTACTGACAACAGCCTTCACTTCTAACTTGAACTACCTCCAAGTCCAGATCACTGAAGCTGAAACAAATGCGCTGATTTTGACTCACAGTATCACACCAAGTCAGTGTAACAAATCAAGCACATGCTAAATAACTGAATTTTTACATATCTAGCTTCGCTTTCCACAAGGATGAATCAGCTCAGCAGCAATGTCATGTCAGCAGCAAAACACAATAGAGTAATACACAAGTTATGTGTCTTGCAAATGCCATCAAAATACATAGAGCAAGTTGCCCGCATTTGTGTTTCACGAATGATCAGAGATTCTGACATCCGAACATCAGAGAGGTGAGCTGGAGGTTGGATGCGTTACACCACCCACACCATTCCCACCAGCAGGGCTCTTCTCTTGCCTAAGAACAGATTCAGATTGTTTGGGCTACTGTGCTGCAGCAAAGCTACTTCCAAGAATTCAAATGAGAAAAGGGTTGGCAATTTAATTCTGAATTCAAAAAAAATAAATATGCCATCTGTTAAATATAAACTGACAGGAGTTAATTCTTTCTGTCTCCGTGTTCTTCATTGACCCTTTCTTTGTTTTCCTGAATAATAAGCATGATGAATTTTGGGAAGGGTTCAGAGGAGATTACTGATAGTACAGTGAGGACTGTATCCTGCACCAGAAGCTTAAATAAAAAGAAATGGAGCAAATGGAGTGAATGACAACTGCAAATTTGCGATCACGGAAATGATCAACAAATGCTGTTTGACAGCCTGGGCAGTAAATCACCCAGAGTAAACGTGCTCGTGCCATGACAAGGGGCAAATGAGAGAGAAAACCATCAGCCTGGTGTCAAGGGCAAGTCGTCACTTTTGCCCAAAATTGAACTGCAATGGAAACTGGGTGAGGAAAGGGAAATAGAGTAACAGCATGGAAAGGTGCCCCTCTACCTCACTTCAGGTAGAAGCGAAGGGAGAAAACAACAACAAAATAGTGTTTCTGATTTCCTGCATCAGTGCCTGACCTGGCTCAGTCCCCTTCCAAGGTGTGCTGGAAAGAAGCTGCACACATCAGGTACCAAATCCAACGAAACAGGCACAAACTCCAGGTTAATAAAACTGATTTTTAAACTACTGCTATTCTTATGGCTAGACAAGGTCAGAGACTTTGTCCCTTCGTCTGTTTTCATCTAGAGGCTTGGAGTCTATTTGACTCTCACTTGAAGTTATTCCTGATTTCACTCTGGGCTGCACAACAAAAGCACAAGCAGCTCCCTTAGATCCCTGTGCCCATGGTTACTCCCAGGATGGTCACAGTGCATGTTTTTAGGGCTTTATCTGTCACTTGACAACACTTCCACTTACCCACTGCTTAGATAAACACTAAAATTAGATGCCATGCAGAGGTCTGGCTTACCAAACTTATCACTCCTCTGTCACTGTGTCCTCTTGTCCACAGCTTTCCTAGAGCCAGACCAGAGCAGCCCACACATACACCCAGCTGCACATGTACAATGTGCAGCCGCACTCAGCAGCTAGTCACGGCCATGTGGTGCATGAAAGAGAAGCTGGGTACAACTTTCAGAGGCAAAACCACCTGCCTGGACAGGGCAGCTCACATCCTGCAACAAGGAGAGAGCCGGGAAGAGGCAGCCTCTTAGCATGGTGCTGCCCTGACACCTCAGCACTTCCAGCAGACGATCGCCTATGGCAGCATGAGGTGACTCATATCAAAAGGGGAATGACAGCAAGACCTCTAAAACCAATGTCCTGGTTTCCACATTAGAAAGAAAAATAAGTATTCTCCTTCAAACTATGGTTGTTGTGGGATTTTTTGCCTTTTATCTTAATAATCAAGCTGGGGCTTTTTTGCATATCTTCAGGATTGAACACGAATAAAGCACACGAATATAGAAGATAATACAGGGGTGAGCTATCCTGGCGGACCACCAGCATCTCTGAGCAGAATCCTGGTCTATAAAATCACCTCCTCCTGTCTCTGCTTACACAGACACACACATACACACAAGGCATCGCCCATCTACTTTCATGCCTCGCTCTCCCCTTTCGCTGCATTCCCAATTGTGCAGTTACACATCAGGTATCCTGGGGAGAAGGTCTTTTGCAAAGCCAGTTCCTTGCATTAGAGCTCACTGAGGGTTGTGACAAACCATTACAAACAACCCATAGGGGGGGAGGGAACACAACAGAAATGATCTTGAAAATTACGCCTTACCATTTTTCTATGCATTTTCCCATCAGGCTGCTTCCTAGTGTGGATTCTCATGTTGTTGTTTTAACAGTATGAATGATTTGATCAGTGGTTGTTTGCTAGATCTCCAACTATTAACATATATTTTAGAAGCATCAAAACTTCAGATGAAAGTGTTCAAAGTTGAAAAACACCAGCTACTGAAAACCATCTATGAAATTTCCAATATTTACTTTTTCCTTCAAAATAGAGCAAAATAATAAATGAAATTATAAAGAAAATCTTCAACTGAAGTCTATTTTTTACCCTGTAAAACCAGGAGCAAGTATAGCATTACTCTCAATGTGCACAAGCTACTTTTAATTAGCTGCACTTCTATGTTAAGTTTAGCTGTGAGATTTTTGCATGCTTCTAAATATACAGTTGGGTTATTTGAGTTTATAATTCATGCTGTCTGATGATCACAGAACAAGACATTTAAAAAAAAAAAGAAAAAGCTTTATTTTAGTAAAATATGGCCAAGATGATTAAAGTTGAAAAGAATAACTTCCAGTAAGTGTATATAAAATGAACTCAGCAATTCTCTCTAACCTTCCCATTAGTTATATTGACTAAATATTATTGCCAAAGGCACTTTGCAGGGTAAGCTGGCTGTATGTCTGCACTGCCTAGGCTGCAGCAAGGCAACTGTGTTCAACAAGGCATATAGATTCAAAAATATTAGGCTTTTGAAGCACTCTCTAGGTTGTAATCACGTAGTTTGGATGCATCTTCTGAATTTAAGATACCTGAAGAATCGCTAGCTGTATAGCTGGAGAAGTGGCACAGCCCCAAACACTGTGCTTCCATCTCATGGCCCGTGTGATGCTGGAACCCACAGGTCCATGAAAACTAGATGCAAAAGTGCCACAGAGTAAAGAGCCACAATGGCATTGCAGTGTGGGCACCAAACAGCCATGGTCAGGTAACAGCTGCTGGGCTTGACAAGTCTAAAGTGCTCACAAGTATGAGCCATTTGGGGTCAGATAACAGCCCTAAATCACACAGAAGTCACAGACTTGGTCAGTAACACTAGCATAAAAATGCTCATGGCAGACATCCCAAAAAACCAATCAAGGATTGCACAAGCTGACACCATCGTCCATGCTGCTCCACACACTGAGAAGCTCACGGATATCCCCAGCCCAGCAGAGCATGGGTTTGTCAGAAAGGAACTGCTTCATTGCTAGGCTGAGGACAAGGCAGACGGCTGCAGGTTCACACACCTTCACGCTCCAACTGATGGTATCTGCAGGAAGGTGCCGAGCTAGGAAGGCAATGGGATAACATGAATTTAGCACAGACAGAGGATGATGACCACCATCTCCTGCTGGACTGAGGAGCCTGTCTTGGACCCGGTGCTGTTCCAGACTTTCTGCCAGCTCATTTAGCCCACAGCCCAGCCCTGCAAGCAAACCTAACAGGGACTGCTGGTGTCACTCAGCCAGAAACAATGTGAGGTGACAGACCTCGGTTCAGTAGGAATGGCATAAAAACAGACACGTAACTGGCACAAGATCTACCCACTGGCATGTGAACCAGATGGCTCCTCATCACCATGAGGTCACGTCAGCTCTGCTACCTGCAGTTCTGGCTTCCTCAGGTCCCTTGCAAAATAACTGAACCTCTGCTGCCTTTCCTGCCTTGCCAGTGACTTCACAGGGAAATACATCTGTCATTTGCCATTAGGATACAATTAGAGATGCTTATAAGGTTGGCAGCAAGGTGGTCCTTGAGTCTGCGTGGTTCAGAGACGCCAGGCATGGCACAAACACTGTCAGAGGCCTGGGAGACTGCAGGCAAGTATTGCTGCAGCTATCAAATCACATAAAGCTGAATGCTTGGGTCCAGCCAGAGCTACAGCCATGAGTGCACACCCTGAGAACTGCCCTCAAAGGGCAGCATTTCATTTCAGAGTTCAACAGAACCACAGGAAATATAACCAAAAATAAATAAATAAGAATAAGGCTGAGATGGCTGTTCATGTCACGCGTTTGAGATTTTCAGTCAATTTAACTTGTGGTCCTTTGATTCTAACACCAACTTACTTCCCTGAAAATCACCCAAGTATGAAGACACACAGAACACTAACAGAGGCTTTTGTCTCCATCCAAATCACCTTCTATTAGTTAATGCTATTCAGCTTCACTGTCTGGGAAGAGGTAGGTATCAGAATT
Organism: Lagopus muta; assembly: GCF_023343835.1. Lineage (NCBI taxonomy): Eukaryota > Metazoa > Chordata > Aves > Galliformes > Phasianidae > Lagopus > Lagopus muta. The sequence goes on along the minus strand of NC_064439.1, from coordinate 47,279,658 downwards.
GACTTTACCTTTGAAACTGAAGAGTATAATCACATTTTGGACATCCAATAGACAAATTCAGCAACTGAAAGGTTAAATAAAATAATGCATTTCTTTGCTTTTCTATCACTTCATCTGATCTGAGTGACGAAGGAAATATATTAGAAAGTTTTAGGCCAAGCTCTGTTCTGAAATCAACATTAATAGAGTACTGCTTAAAAACAGATATCATGCTAGTCTAGCATCCCTGTGAATATCAATATTTATACAATATTTGTAAGATCAAGAAAAAATTCAGGACATCATGCCCCAGAAGCACCTCTGCAGATGCAACAAGCAGTAACCTCTGCTCCACGTTTTGACTCAAGACAGATAAAAGTGTTCAGCTGATCCTGGAAGGGAACCAGTGATTACTAAGACTACAAGTAATCTCTCTAAGACCAGCATCCAACTTATGATGAGCTGATGAGAAAGTTTCCACCAGTTCTTCATGCAAGTTGCCTCTGTCATATGCATTTCCATTCCCTATGTAGAGGAAATTAGTTCTGACAAAAGTAAATTATATTAGAGAATCTGTATTAGTTACCTTATTTAGATGAAATTTTTTTTCCCCCTCATCTATACGAGCTGTGAACTCAGTGTCACTTTATTTAGATGACTGGGAGGTAAACCTTGCATTTTAATGAATTTCACTATGGAAGATTAAATTTAAAAAAATACAGAGTTTATATAGAAAAAAGTTAAGACTTTATTCTAATTCATCTCAAACACAGATGGATAAATTCTCCAGAGAAAAATCCCAGTTGTGAATCTGCATTGCAGACCTCTACCACATACTGACGTCAGAGGGAGTTCCATGCAGCAGATGTTTGCAGGCTGTGCAACAAAAATCTGCAATGCAGATAACAGATCCGCAATGCAGATCAGACACAAGGATTTTACTCACAGAGTGATAAATTAGCTTCACCCTCCCCAGTACAGAATCACAGGAAACCTGAAGGGACCTCTGGAGAACACCAGTCCAACCACCCTCACTCAAAGCAGGGTCGACTACAGCAAGGTGCCCAATGCTGCCTTCAGTTGTATTTTGAATCCCTCCAATGATGAAGTCTCCACAGCTTTTCTGGACAACCTGCATCAATGTTTGGTCATCCTCACACTAATCAACTGATCAGTTAAATAAATAAAGAAAAGCTGTTTACGTTGTCTTGCTTTCATTTTTTGCCCTCTGCCTCTTGTCCTGTCACTGTCCACTACTGAGTAGAGGATGAATCCCTCTCGTGCATTCCCTCATATCAGAACTTTATATTTGTAAGTTTCCCCCAAGCTTTCTTTCCTTCTGGATGAACGCTGCAGCTCTTCTAGCCTCCCTTTGTTTGTCAGCTGCTCCAGTCATTTGATCTTCTTCATGGCCCTTTACTGGACTCACTGCACACATGCCCATGTCTCCCTTGTAGTTGGGTGCCCGGATCTGGATCCGTCACACTAATGCTGAGAAGAGGGACTGTCTGACCAGCTGGTCATTCTCTTTGTCCTGCAAGCCAGGAGGCTGCTGGTCTTCTTCACTGCAATGCTACATTGCTGGCTCATGGTCTAAAGAGGATCACTAGCTTCTTCTCAGCCAGGTACCACCAGCACGTACTGGTGCATGGCGTTCTTCCTCACTGGGTGAAGGCCTCTGCCCTTTCTTCATGAACTGCATGAGGTTCCATCCCTTTGAATTGCAGCACACCCGCTCCTCTACTTTTCCTTCAATCTGAGAATCTGCTGAGAGTACAGCATGCTCCATCATTCGGGTCACAGAAGTTAAACAGAGTAAATCATAGTTGCCTGAGCTGTAACACAGCCATTCCAGGAAATCGATCTTGGTGAAACATAACGAATCAATCTGCACTATTATAAACTTCTCATGAGTTATTTTTGAACTGTTTTAAAAGGAATGAAATATAAGAAATCTGAGGTTCACCTCACTTGAAGTCAGAAAAAAATGAAATGAGTTTAAAGAAGAGCAACGCGGTTGACATTCTGCTGCAGTACAAAACTAAGCAGCCTGTATTATGTTGATACCAGTGAGTAATTTCTGTAAGAAATGAGTGCAGCTTTGCAAGCATAAGAGCTGATATGTCAGGACAGCACAATTATTTAGACTACACAATGAATTTCAAGAAGAAAAAGTGCAATTTATTTCTGAGAACTGATGAAATGGGCAAATACGTAAATCCAGAGCAACACAAAAAAAACCCCGTGTGTTTCAGGTCATTGCTTGTCAAAACCATCCTGCTCACAAAGTGCCTTGGCAGTACAGAAGTCAACATCATAGCAGCAGAGCAAACAAGCAAATAGTTTAAGGCTGTAGTAATTCAAGGTCTGTAAGCTTCATGGAGTTTTTGTGAAAGCCAACGTACATCATTAGAGAGGGAATTTGCTGCATCTAGCCCAGGTGGCTTTGATTAACACTATTTGACAGCATTGCTAATGATTCAGGAAAAAAAAAAAAAACCAAAAAAACTCTGCCAAGTTTATTAGATTTACAACATTAATCAAAAACATGCAAATTTTGGTTTATGAGCAGTTTCGAAATATCAAACCACATACTCAGCTGCAGCAAGTCAGGAAAACTCCACTGAAGTCAACTGAGTTTTATGCCAGTTTACCCCAAACTTGGCTCACTGTATTTACACTTGACACTAATTCCTTTACTCAAGTACTGCTGATACAGCAGGTGATTACATTATGTGCAACTTTAAAACAGTTCAGAAGGTGAAGAAGCCCTCCAAAGGAGGTGCAGTGCCAGAAGAATCCAATTTTGTCAACATCACATCTTCAGAATGAGTATTACTTCATTATGGATAACACTGTTCAGAATTAGGGCAGACTTAATTATAAGTGCTACGGGAACCTAGCAGGATAACAAACCATCTCGATTGAGGAGCAAATGCCATTGGTGACAATTCTATGACAAAAATCAATCTTGACGTGCAGAGTAGTGGGAACAGAAATACGTTCTTAATCATAGATGCTGCAACTGCAGACACTAACTGATCTAAATGATGCTTGCATGCATCGTTTAAAAGGAAATGAACTTCTGAGGGTTTTCCTTTTTCCAGTAAATGCTCTTCAGTAGTTGTTACTTAAAAGAAACACATCTTCATGGCTTGGTCCCTTCTCAGCTGAGCTGAGAGAAAATTTGCTCTTACAAGGAGCCGCATTAAGTAAGTGCTCACATAAAGATGACAAATTTACAAGTAAAGGAATTTCTGGGCAGCAGCCTCAGGTCAATTTCCACTCTCAAACAATGGCCTTTCAACCAAAAGACAGAAGTTGTTGGGGTTTTTTTTGCCATAGCAAGATCAGCACTGACAGCAAATTTAGAATACAGACCTGGTTTCAAGACAACTTAAGCCAATTCATAAAGTTTAGATCAATTTATAAAGTTCAGATGAAAACCAAGGAACACATGATAGTTTTAGCAGTCTTGCTGTGAATACTTCAGTAGTTTTAGAGCCAAACATTATTGGAACTAAAAATAAATGTCCCAGTCTGCAAACTACAGACACCATGGCTCTGACATCAGCGAGTGCTGAGCACTCAGATGGATAGTGTGATAATTTCCAAATGAGACCTTTCTATTACATAAAATAGTTTCTAGAAATTGCCAGCAGGCAGCTTAACTTGCAAATACCAGATGAAGAGCAGCCATTAGAAAGTTATGTGGGAAAGGGGTGCTGCCAGTTCACAGCAGCTTCACTTCCCTAGATGTTACTAATGTCTGCAAAATCATTGGCAAGCTGGACTGCAAATCCATGGCAACAGCATTTGGGGCAAAATATGATGGTTACCAAAAATCATTTTGCATGGAGCAATAAGAGAATGGACAAAAACGGCCAAAACTTTCATCAGAAATCAGCGACTCAAAAAGTAAGAAACAAAGCAAGGTGTGCAAACAGGAAACTCCCAAAAGCCCAGAGCAACCCGTAGCCTGTCATCAATTGCATTACTCTGGGAACTAACAGCTCAACCTATTGGATAGGTGACACCTGCAATAGGTACAATGATTTCCAGTGTGTCCAAGATAAATATTCAGAACAGATTCTCTGCTGAGTTTCATTAAAGTCTGAAGCTTGTATTTAAATACAAAAATCACTTCTAAAATACCTTTTTCTTATACAAAATGTAGTTCTATCTTCAGATTTGATTGTCATACGCAATTAGCTGGAGCTGAGAATCACTTTTTTCTCCTTCCCTTCAAAGCTCTTCACTTTAAGAAGTGTGGGACATCAATGGAGATTAAGATCTTATCAAACAGCTCCAAGATTATCCTGAGTAATTTTGTAATTCTGTTGTTGTTATTCACTTCAAAACATTCCTGAGTTGTAACTTACAGGTTTTGCAGTCTCAAAACAAAACAGAATCTGTCCCTTACTGGATTGAATTTGAATTCACCACATCCTTTGGGAAAACACCACATTATAACATACCAATCAACCTCATTGCTGTCAGCCAGGCATTTAAAAGCTTGGGAAATTGCTCAGGAATTTCTTTTGAGGGCCTTTTAATGTTTTTGTTTACACAAAGTTTCAGCACATGATTAGTGAAAGACTTCTATCTGCGCTCATCACACTCTTACACAGCCAAGATCAGAGCCACTATCCCGTTTTCTCACTGGGAATACAATACAGACTGTGAAAGTCTTAATAACAGAATGAACAACTTACGGCCTACAGGACACATACAGGCTGCCAGGGCAATAAGTCAGACTTATTCCCTACATTCCCTCCTCCCAAGCAGTGTTTAAGTACAGCTCACAGCCTGGAGGAACAGGCCAAGTGGCGCACAGCTCCTTTCCATGGCTATTTTTCCTGGAAGCTGAGCTCTCCAGCTCCTTTAGGTGAGGGTGCCTGAGGTTCAGTTTGCATCAGAAACCCCAGATCCCTGAACACGCACAGGAAGATCATGCTGGGTGCAACCCCAGTGTAAGAGGCAATGACATACAGATACTGGAGTGATAGCAATCTACCAGGGAGACCAGGCAAGATCAAAGTACCCATGAGATGTCTACTGTTCTGTTAAATACAGCTTAACTTGATCGATAGATTAAATTGTTGTTAATGGGAAGGCTGAGAATCATACAGCATCTTCCTAAGGAAAAGGACAGCCAGCTTTCTGTTGGGAAGCTGGCTAAAGATAATGTTAACAGGAATTGCAAGGCCTTGCAGACTGGTATTAGTAATGTAAAGACTATTAATCACTTACAGTAGAGACAACTAAATAGTGCACTAAGTACCTCCTTAGCAGGATAAAGACAATCCTTAACTTCATGCATTTTCCTATACACAACTGCACGCTCAAACAATTTATTCTCTAAACCTGCAAGGAATGCAGGGCCAGCAAGCACAGAAAGCTGACCAATCAATCTTATTTGTGCGCACACACCCTGCAACAGCCTTGTGTCACACAGACATTTGAGATGCAGGTTGCACAGCTTGTATTTAAAAACGCCTGCCCTGTATGCAGGGTGGTGGCTGGCATCATCACTGCCAAGGACTAGGGATGATTTTTAAGCTTACAGAGCCAGAACTGGAAGCCTCATGCAGCTGCTAATCAAATGCTCAGAGTTTATCAAAGGTCAAGATTCAGGTGATGGACATCAGGCAGACAGTGTATGGTCTAGGAGATACTCTGTCCAGTCGTCTAAGCAGGACTTCTTTACCACCAGGTCCAAGGAATATCAGCTCCAAGTCTTGCTCCTATTTTGGAAGTGGGTTTGTTCCATACCTTTAGGATGTACAGCTGTGCTTGGACACCCACAGCGCATCTGAATTTCTCAGCTTGGGTCATTTGATGTTCCTGATATTTACAGGAACAGAATTGCTGGGCTTTGCTTGTCATCAATAATACATCTATCCTATGAAGAACAAGAAGACTGTGATATAAATAAAAAAAAAATTAAAAAATAATACATAAAAGAGAGGTTCATTTCTCTTTCAACTGCCTTAAAAAAAAAAAAACAACACCTTCCTTCCAGATCCATGTGGATACGTGTGGAGAAAGAGGATGAAACCTTTGAACAGTAACTGGTATAAATCTTTCTTCTCTGATCATCCCCTCTCTGACTCATAAATCTCCATCTACCAAGAAATGAGTGCACAGCTCTCACAAAGTGTAACACGCACCTAGAAAAGAATCACACTTAAAAGAAAGAAGAGAGATTAATGATGTGGAGCCATTTCCTTAATGAACAGAACAATTTTCACTTCCTATTCATCCTAATGAGTATCAATAAGTAACAAGAATAAGCAACAGGCTTGAATAGAACACAGATTAATTTAAGTTTAATGCACGTAAAGAGCATTATAATAAGTCTGAATGGAAAAAGATGTTGAGAAAGATGGCTCTCAGAGATACAGCTTACATTTTAATGTTTAGCATGCCCTGGATCTGCTGCAGATGGGTGTAAAAACCAACCAGAAAGCATATTTCTGGTTTTGTTGGCTTTTATCAAGTTAAGGCAAATAAGACTTCTCACCCATTTTTGTGTTTAAATTTTTTTTTTATTATTTAAAAGAACAAAATCTAATTAAAAAATGCAGGCAATAAAGAAATGAATCCTAGATACAGATTTATTGGGCAGAAGGAAGGAGGAGCTTTAGTCTACCTCATATATACACATATACGCACATATGCAGTTATGGCTCTCCTGACTTTCAGAACCCAGATTCCAACTGAGGTAGTTGCAGGCAAGCTTTGGTGCCTCCCAGTATCAGAAAGTGACCAGGTTCCTCTCCACCACGTACCTGGAGATTGATTCTTGCTAAGACTCCAGCAAGGTGGCAGGAAGGAAGACCCCCATCCCTATTCTCATTGATGCTAGCTCAAGCCACCCCAAGTTCCACCTGTCAGATAGAGCCAGCTGGACCAGCCTCCAATTGCAGACCAGCTTCAGCTGTCACACAGACCTGGAACCAGGATGGAAGGCTGAGTGAATGTTTTGGCTCCGAAGAGCATCTGCAGGTCCTCCCAACAACATTCCAGTGACCTCCTACTGGTGGCCACCAGATCCAGCATAGCTGCTGCATCACTCACCACTGCATAGGCACCACCAGCAGGCACCAGCCCAGGTGCTGTGTCCCAGGTCTCTGGACTCAAAATAGTGTTCTCTCCTGTACATCAAAACCAAATGAGTCTAGGAAAAAAAATCATGACAACTTGGAGCCTTTACAAATAAAATCACGGCTCTTGTAATTATATATTAGCAAAGAAAGACAGTGGATGTACCAAATCTGTCACGTAAAGTGCAGGCTAAGCTAACAATTTCTACATGTAATTATATTTTTTTCATTGTCAAAAGGGGATAATCCTTCATTCTCAACGTTTCCACCACATTTTCCATGTAAAATTCCAATCAGCATCTCCTCTGCCTTTACTAGACAAAAAGAATAAGTGTCAACGAGAATGGATTTCAAAAATCAGTAAGTACTGCAGTAGCATAATTTGTCAAGATACAGAATTACTTATGATTATTTGCTCAATACAATACTGCAAACAACAAGATCCTGCAAATTCTTGCAATTTGCTTTTCAGGAAGGTATTTGACCTTGTTAACAGCAATTGTATGTTTCCTACTGTATTAGAGATAGTAAATAAAAATTGTAGAAGACAATTAGAAGTCTTTTTAACTAAACAGAGAACAACCACTATACTGATTTGGTGTGCAGAGAGGGGGTTGTTTCATTTCTTTTTGCTTTGTATCATAAAGATGGTTTACTACTGCACGAAAAGTAAGACTGAAAAGACTGAAGCAATGGCATTCTTCCTTTTATGTTTATATCCATTTCAGTCTCATGTCTCAATGTAGCACAAAATCAAATATAGCTCTCCTAATTGTCCAAGCTACAGAACAATAAGCACTACGCAGTAGAATACAAGATCTAATACCAAAGGTGCTAACTGGGATTTCATGCTGCCTATATGTGTTCACATAAAAAGAGATGCAATCACAAGAAGTGTGACTCATTTGACACCAGAGAGACATTTGCTTTTTAACAGTGCATGAAAGGAATAGTATTGCCATATACTGCTCGAACAGCAGTGAAGCAAAAGCAGTAAGGGAACTGCTGCATTTTATGGTTTGTAGCAGTCATGTTAGAAAAACTGGTCTGGTCCTTCTCACCATGAAATCAGTTCTTATAGACCCAGTATTGCCCTCCACAGATCCTGAAGTTCAGCCACCAGGGCTGTAATTATTACATGCAAATCCCAAATGCAATGAAATAGATCTTCCACCAGCACCTAGTAAACAAGAAATAAGGGACGTCTAACTGGCAAGCAACAACTGGCACCCAGACATACCAGTCACACTGTGTCAAGGCTGCACTTGAAGACCAATACACACAGAAGACCCCAATGAATCAAACGTGGAAAAAAATGGGACTGCTTCCTAAGTTCCAATTCACATTACAGTATCAACAAGATTTTAAGCTGAATGAAAACACAAAAGTGGTTTTAGTTTTTTCGTGTCTTTCAGACAGTAATTGCAAGGTACTTTTGTCTTCAATTCCTGTATGTGGCTCAAACACACACAATGCTTCCATTCTTCATAAAATTGGACAGTTATGATTTCCCTTTATGAAAGTCCAAACAATGCCACATTATACAGTAACTTCTATACTGATGAAATATAAAGGTTTGTAATGATTATGAAGTTATTTACATTGCATTAGCAAAACTATCTTGCTAAATTAAGTTTTCCAATTCATCAGACCTTATTATGCTACTCAACCTCACTTCTTCCAAGAGTCAACCCTACTCACAGAATCAGATCACGCCATTTGAAATGCCATGACATTATTTTGTCACACAAAATGGTTGAAATTATCTCTATGATGGCAAAGTAAGGACTGCTGCTACACAGAATTTGTTGCGAGAGGAGAAAGCTAAAAAGAGCTCCTGAAACAGATGCGAAATCTCAAAAGCAGAGTGTTTAAAAGCCATTAAATATCACAGGTCATCATAAAAGGGGAATCAGGGTTGTCCTGAATCATTTCAACAGAAATATTAAAGAACTGTAACATGATTTAAGATTATGGGACTTATTTTTATAGGCTGACGTAAATTGACTTGTTGTTAATTTATTTTTTTTCCAACATCAAACAGTACAAACAAGATAACTGAAATTACTACCTCATATAATGACTTCAGTAAGAGCCTTCAAAATAACGGTTATACAAAGAGAAATAAGTTTGAGAGACTGAGTTACAAAAAATAAAATAAAATAAAAATCACTCTAACAGAAATTTATCCAAAACAACAACAACAAAAAAAATCACTTCATGTTTGCACACACGTGCGTTGATTATAAAAGAAAAGTCAAACATAGTTTTCAGAAAAAGCTGCTAAAAAGCACTTGGAAAAGATCCGTTTTGCCACACGTTACTTCTGGGCACACCACTGCTCACGGTGTGGTCAAAGACCCACTGCAAGCACACAGCTTCTCCACTTTACCTTATTTGCAGAAAACATGCCAATAAACATCTTTATTGACAACTTTACATCCACGCGATTAAATGAGAGAAAAATCCACAAATTGATCTCTCTCATACTTTACAACAGCAGCAATCGCTCGCTTACAAGTCCCTGGCCAGAAGCAAATTAATGGACAAAACAATTTAATGCTAGACAGTTCTCAAGACATTACATTAACAAAGAAAGGTGTAGCGCTCCCTCGCATCAGCAAAGCGCCACCTGACCTGAAGTGCAAGCTTTGATCACTAAAACACTTCCAAATTAAACTGTATCAACCGTCAAAGACATCTTCTATATGCTTCTTGTCCATAATCTTTTAAGAAGGCTAGTGAACTCTGAGTAAAACCACACATCCAGTCAATATTATTTATGGACCTCTCTTTTCCTCTCCTGTTTCATACAAAGCTATGCAGCACTGCAGGATCTTTCAGAATTGATTTCTCCTGCAGACACTGCAGACAACCTTAAAAACATCCTCTCAAGCATAAACAGTGTAAAAATCATATCCTTCAGACCTGAAAGATGCTTTCACCAAGGCCTCGGGACTGTCCACAGGTGGCAGCTCATCTGCAAGGATCTCTTCAGGAGGTCTAGGGTCACTGATGATGGTGGGCTTCGGCCTTTCCTTGAGGTTGCCAGTCAGCCCACCGATAATGGTGTTCCACAAGCAGTTCTGTGATTTAGACCCTGCAGAAAGAGAGTGCAAAAGGAAATCAACTCGTGTTCTCTGGTAACCCAGCAGACTAGAAAATGAAGGTTTCTTTGTCTGTTATCTTTTCTGTCTTTGCATCATCACACTTTGCAGTTAGGCCTGAAAACCTGAAATAAAGCTCAAGGTGGAATTATGTTCTAACATTCCTGTCACTTTAAAATCCAAAACCGTACTGACTGTACCATTTTTGGCTAGGATAGAGTTGGCTTTCTTCATAGCAGCCCATATGGTACCAGGCCTCGGATTCGTGACCAAACAGTGCTGATCTCACACCAAGTTTTAGCTTTTGCTGAGCAGGGCTTACATAGTGTCAAGGTCTTCTCTGCTCCTTGTGCTGCCTCACCAGCAAGAGGGCTGGGGTGCACAAGGAACTGAGAGAGAACACAGCCTGGACACCTGACCCAAACTGACCAAAAGGAGATCCCATGCAGCGTGACACTGTGCTCAGCAATCAAAGCTGGGGAGAAAGAAGGCAAAAAGGGGGACATCTGGACTCAGGACTGTCTTCCCAAGTAACCACTACACTCCTGATTTCCTGGAAATGGAAGAACACAGGAAGCTGCAAGTGAACTCTGTATTTTCCATTGCTTGTGTGTGCAGCTTTTGCTTTACCTATTCAACTCTTTAGCTCAACCCAGAGATATTCTCACCTTTATCCCTCCAGTTCTGGTAGAGACTGATCTGTGCAGGGATTTGCTGTCTGCCAGGGTCAGAACACAATGGCCTCCCAAAGAAAGATCTGGTTATAGAACAAGTTTCATGTGACAATGAAAAGCTCCCTCTTCACATTCTGCTTGAGCTATAACTTCACATGTATTGACATGGCAGTATCTCAAATGAAAGAACTAACAGAAATCCAAACTGAACAATCAATACAACATGAACTGTTAACTTTCACTGGCTCAAGTTAATGAAGTTTAATAATTAGGACTGATATTCGAAAAGGTATTTACTTTCTATTGAAAGTTCAGCTTTTTCCAACAGACATTCAAATGCCAAAATACATCTGTGGATAAACTGTTTACATTTACTTAGAAGTGTCACTGGGTGCCTTGTGCTTGTCACTCACAGATCCCACCCTTGTCTGTAAATGTAGTTTCATTGACAAAACACAGTTATTATCCTTCAGTCAGATCTCTTTCTGCCTTTGGAGCAGAGAATATGAGACTTCCATAAAGTTCAAAAAAAGCAAGCTTCATTATTTTCAAAATTTTCCAAATAGCTTCTGAATAAATTGGGCACTTCTACAAACCCCACTGATACTGCCATACTGAACACCTGCACATACTCTAAGCTTAAAGCATTACAGAATACATGCAGATGGGCCAGCAGTTTCCAAAAAGAGCAGTTAAGTGCTGAAACACCAACTATTTCAGTTAAGAGACTTTCCACAAGCATTAAGCTTACTGGATTCCAGGGTAGCAGTAAGACAAACCACCTCTTCTGCTGGTCATTTTGCATGGGCATTTTATCATTGTGCAAAACAAACAAATCTGACAAATGGGATATTTCTGAAGTCAGCAACTGATTTTTTTTAATAGCAGACTGTAAAGGCAAGACTAACTGGAACTCAGCTGTCCAGCAGAGCAGCAAACAATGGATCTAACATATATGGACTAAGCATACTACACACAAAGTACGTGAAAGATGAAACTGCTCTGATTAGGGGAATTGCTATCTCATGCCTCATGAGAATCCATTACAAGAAAACATTAGAAGCAACAATATCAGCTGCAACAAACAGGTAGTAGCAGCAGCAGTAGTCTGCTACTTGTCTTATGTCTTCTTTTTGCACAGCCAAAATGGCACAGATATAGAAGAAAAAGGAGAGGAGAGAAAGAAGAAGAACCAAGAATTCATGTTTATCTTCTTCTTCCCAAAATACTTTTCAGAATATTTTCCAGATAACAAAGAAAGCTTGATACTTATGCTTCTCTGCTCTTAGCTGTCAGCAGCTATTTAATACACAAGGACCACAACTACCCAAATTTACAGGTTGCCTTGGTGCCCTATGCCAAGTCCTAACAATGGCTAGAAAATTAATAGTCACACCAGGTAGTCCAAAGCCAAGTAATCTGTATGCAGCAGCTGCAGAATTGAATGCAGCATCAGCACATCTTTATCATTCAAGGATTTGTGATGCTATGCTACAGTACTGCTTCTGTGCTCAGGGTACCACTCAAATTTCTCAAAAAATTAAATAGGTAAGCATTTGTGGTCCCATTTCATCGGCAGAAATACAAGGAATGCAAGATGTTTAAATTATATGATGGACCAAACAAGTCATCTGCGATAGAGCCAAACGTACCGTGATTCCCTATGATATGTTGAGAGGATCATCTCTTCTGCACAAGAGTAGCATACGTTGGTCACAAATATGGTCCACAAAGAAAACAAATTGTCATCCAGCCACAAACACTGCACACCACTCACAGAAAAACTGAAATCACGTTTTGTGGAAATGAAGCTCTCAAGCCGCATTCATAATTTTGAGACTTTCTCCTGCAATTATTCCAAGGGATCTGCTGAGCTCCCCAAACCCAGACCTCTTTATTTCCACAGATCTGCCTTTTATTCTATACACCCTCCAGCTTGACAGGTACAGAACACATTATCCATTTTCTGCACTTACTGGATGCAAACAGCTCACAACTCGTACTACCACCAAAAACTCACAGCGACACGTTAGCAAACTCTTACTGAAAACTATATAATCACTCACCTCAAACTTATTGCAATATACACTGTTTTCCCCTACATCCTTGGTACACAGCCCCAGCCCTTTTCTTCCAGCACAGAGGTTCCTTCAGGTAGTTCTTTTTTGTGATTTGATCTAGATAAACAGCTCTCCTGAAAAATGAACATCAACAAATCTGCCAACTAATATGAATCAACTAGTTTTGTTACAGCAATGAAAAGCCACATTCACCTACCCTAATCCATGTTTAGCCTGCCCACAGTTATAGTGTTTTGCTTAATAGGCCTGACTGACCAACCATCAGCCAAAAGCCTCCAGCTGCCCTGAATGCCTGATGGACCTAAATCCCCACAGCTGCAACTGTTAAAGTACTGATGGCACAACATGGCTACCAACAAGATAACACAGCGAGATATTAGGCACGTTCACTGCTGCTAAAGGAGTAGTAACCTCTTAACAAAGTCTGCTGAATGAGCAGGAATTTGATGTTTGAATGGGATACTGACTGGCCCTAGCATCTAAATGAGTAACAACTCAAATTTAACTTCTAGTCCTTGTGATAAGTCTAAACACTTGCAACAGTTCTTTTCCCTCATTTTATTATACCCTTGGTGAGCTAGGGGCAAAAGCAGGATAGATTTAGGCGTTATAATTTAAAACACAGAACTCTGCTTAAAGAATCTGTGGTATATTTGACCTAGTAGATGGTCAAATACTTTCATATACTCTGAAAATATTGTTACAATGCAAGTCTGCCTATCTGGATAGCTACACAGCCATCATTCCCAGCGCTCCACTTAGCAGCAGCCTTTGTCTCTTCTTTGTCCTGAACTAAGCTGGAAACAGCCACGTACTCCAGAGAGCTGTAGGGAAACAGTCATAATGGGCAAAGCTCATCTGAATTTCTGTAGGATATCTGCCAATTGCTTCACTGTACAGAAAGGCAGATAAAGGAGATAAGGAAGGCTAGCCTAACTGCAGGTGTGCCAAACTCTGAGTTTTGCTACGGACCACAATTTGGCAGTAGAGGAAGTACTGTTCTCTGTTGTGAAGATGAAGTTACTTCAAACTAATCATTCAAGTGAATGTGAAAGGCCACATCCTAAAAAAACACCTGGTCTCTGGTTTGTGATTCGTATGCCAATGATAAGAAGCTATCTCTTCAGTTACTGCTTAACTCCTTGTCCTCAAACGCTGCCAATTTTTATGCCATTCAGCCAGGACGTTTTTGAATGTTTCATCTGCACTCTACTGACTGTTCAATGAAAACACAGCATAGCAGAATAGACAGAAGTGTTCTCAGCAAAATTTTAGGTACTATTAATTTAACTCAGCACATACCTAGGATATTAATGTTCCTGCTTCAGCAGGGGGATTGGACTAGATGATCTGTCAAAGTCCTTTCCAATCCCTGAGATTCTGTGTTTCTGTGACTTCCCTTCCTTTTCAAAATAGTTCCCATTCTTATTTTCCTTCCTATTCCAACAGTTATCATCCCATCGTGTCAGGATCATTCAGTCCTTTTTCATTGTACCCTATATGTCACTATGCTTTTTAAACTTAGTTTAGCTGTTAGTTTTTGTTTGTTTGTTTGTTTAATCTGCTTATGGCATGACTCACCTCAAATCCATTCCAAGTTGTATATTTGTTTTCCAATAAAAAATTACCATTTTCCCATCCTGTTTCAGCACATCCTTGAATTATTTACAAGATTTGTTCAGTGCAGTCGCTGCTCTGTGTTTCAGTATGCAGCAGTTTGATTTGCTCATGGCTTGGCTGTCTTAAGAGTTTAGAAGGTGAGAACTTAGACCTAAACTCTGCTTCTCTATTAATACTGCTGACTTGAAGATGCTTTCCTACTGGTAGTTTAAAATGTGTTTTACAGTCTTCTCTGGAACCTGGTGCTTCAATATACTTACTGTACTGTAGTGACTGTCCATGCCCACTATCTGTAGATACTGTGAACTGGATATTGACTTACTTCAATAGTTAACCTAAAATTAAAGTGCCTTCTTCAGTCAACTAAACCTGCTTGCTTTTGTTTGTTTTTCTTTTTTTAAATAATGTTTTTTAATCATATTTGATGTATTTGTACTTACAGAGAACATGCAGAATTAGGACACGTGGTCAACCTGATTGCAGAAATACTTAAATCAAGTGTTCATGGTCACTGATCTCCAAAGGCACAGCTTCTAAAGAACTGCAAGTATCTCTGTTCTTCCAAAGGAGGCTTTGTCAAAAATGTTTAGATTACCTGCATCAAAATGCCCTAAGTTGTTGTTTGTGCAGTTGGATTCACGCAGTTCACAGAAGTCAAATATGGCAGTTAGGGTTTACCTACTACAAAATGTGTGACTGAAAAACCACTTACCCAGCACTCATCCTGTGGTCTAGCATCCTGGACATAAGATATTCGCTTTTAACTGGTATAGAATAAGGAGAATTTGACAGGGCACCAGAATCACCATCTGAGATTCTGAATTTTAGTATTACTGGAGGTGTCACTTCTAGAGGTGAGAAATGCAAACCAGAGCTGATAGGAAGTTGTATTTCCCAATTCAGTGTCCTTCAGCAGCCTGCATTTTAAACCACAGTCTTCTATTACAACTCAGCATTTGGAAGTGTCTAGCTTAGAGTGAAAAAGAAAGGGTTCCCAGACTTCCAAGAGACTGCCTTGGCCAAGATGATTGCCATTCATACAATCAGTGGGTAGAGACAGTGGATGGGTTGAGAAGACAACCTTTACACTGCTGCTCACAATACAGCATTTTGTCACTGGAATCAAAACTGCTCTCTCTGTTTAATGTAAGTGTTCAAATTACTGATATCTAAATGAAATGCTTGATTTCTAGGTCAAACACTGAAGTCTTGTAGTTAAACTATAAATTGGTGGTTGTAGGCTTTTTTTTTGTTTTCTGCAGAACGGGAGGAATATCTGTTCAGAGGTACAGGTGGTAAATAAGTGCAAAGTAATGGCAATCAGCACAATTTTAAAGAGAGGAAGTACCATCTGAACAGGAGAACACTTGTATGTGCTGTACAGAGAGGCTGTGAAGTTTCTGCATGTTCAAAATTCAACTGAGAAAATGCTGGGCAAGTGATTCTAGCTGGCCTTGAGTAGGATTTTGGACTAAGCAATCTCAAGAGGCCCAGTACAATGACTCTAGAGTCACAGTGCCTTCTAGCTTTGTAGGACTGCTGTGGTGTGCTGCATTTGATGAGAACAGCCACCACCTGAAGGAAGATAAGCAATTGCTGTTATAGCCTGATAAATAGCAATAGAAGTCGTCGAGAAGGACTATAGCTATTAAATAAGGTGACAGCAGCAATGAGAAGATACTACAGCAGTATGTCTTCAAGACTGTGAGAAGGCTGTGAGCTGTCCTGAAAATACTTCCCTTATCAGCTGCAGTTGTGGATTTTCAGTGGAGGAATATTTAACTGGATAAGGAGCAGGTGAGCTTGCTGGTTACTAAAATACAGCCAATAAATTGAAGACAGTTAATGGATAGAGTTTCCCAGAGAAGCTGTGGATGCCCCATCCCTGGAGGTGTTCAAGGCCATGCTGGATGGGGCCCTGGGCAGTCTGATCTCATGGGTGGCAACCTGCCCATTGCAGGGGGGTGGATCTCAATGATCTTCTAGGTTTCTTTCAGAAACTCTGTGATTCTATGATGATTCTTTCATAAGCTAGTTGGATTCTCAGCCTGACTCCAAAATCACTAAATTAAAATCCTAACACTGAAAGTCTGCTTTACACTTTGAATGATTCTCCTCCTTCCCTACACTGTTGTTGTGTTTTTTTTTTAATGTACGTGTTCCCCCCTGCACTTCATTTTCAACACCCCGAGCACCTTGAGGCCTTGATCTCACCTCCTCCCTTAATCCCATGCAGCACTAGGTTGTAAAACAAGGCAGTAACAGAACTTGTTTGCTCCTGGGCCTCAGACTTAAACTCTACAGACAAACACCAAAGAACAATAATCTTACGAGCAGCCAATCCAAACTAAAATGCCAGTGCAGTTTACAATGACGTGACATTACAGTTGATGTACCAGGCAGGCAGTATTCAGCATCTAGTCCTCATAACCTGAACACCTTGGAACAAATGGTACTTGGGTTGAATCTCCCAACCTTATAGCTAGAATTCAGGAACCATAACAGACAAAAGCAAAGTGATAAAGAGCTCAAAACATCCGCATTTCCATTTACATTGCTATCCTTTGTGAATTACTTCATCATAAGCATTTTCAGCATTCAAGCAGCTGAATAACAGAGCCCTCTTTTAACCTTCATGGCCTGAAGCATGAAGGAAAATAAACCCTAAATCAGGTATACGGAATGCGAGTACAATTTTCTTAGTCCTGCTCAATCTGTTCCATCACGTCATAAGTCACTACACGTGGCAGATTTACAGCCACAATCATTTCGTCCGTGCCCTCCACGCTAATGCTCGTGTGAGGTACGGTATGTCCCCAGCGCCATCCTGTGCCGATGCGAAATACTGCACCGGGACGTCAATCCCAAGGGCAAGTGCCTTCTTTTAATGATGAGAATGAGATTTTCTCGGCTAAGTGCTCACTAAGCATCATGAAATTCCATGCGTTATAAAGAGGATTTCCTATCTTCCTCCTCTTTCCTATATATTTCATCATATTTTTAATTATCCGTATGGTCAAATTCACGTGCAGTTGGTGCTACGGTAGCAGATGCGTCCTTTTGTTCAAACATGGAACACTTATTTCAAAACCCAAGTCATATATTTAGTTCCCAACCCTGCCACGTGACGTAAATGGTGATGAACTATCAGTATGACTCGAATACACTTTGCACTGAATATCGTATGCAATTGCTAAGGCTTAACAAAAATCTCTGTAGCCTCTGCTGTCAACTTCAGCTGCCTTTCTGACACAGACTGACAACCTTTTATGCTTGGAATGACTGTATAGCCACAAAGCCTTCCATTCTTTTAAATTCACATCAATGCTGTTTAGTAGGACTGCATTTCCGTAAAACACATTTCCTGTGAAGTACTATCGTGCTTCAGTTCAGTACTGTAAATGAAATGTAATGATAGGGTTGCTATGAGATTAAAAGACATATTGAATGTGTAAATAGACAAATCATCTAGCTAAAATTAAAAAGTCTACTTACGGGCAAATCGTGAAAGTGGCCGTGCATTTTTGTCACCCGTCTCATTTGCAACTGGAAGGAGAAAAGACAGAGAAACAAAAAGCATTAAATTTAAGTGTTTTGCACTACCTGAAATTACTAGTATTACTGAGTTTCCTGCATATAAATGAGAGACAGCTATTCACAGCATCTGCAGTTGGGTACATACACAAAGGTATAACACAGATGGTTTTTTTGTGTGTGTTTGTTGTTGTTATTGTTGTGTTTGTTTTTTTGCCATCAAATGCATGGTTGTCAGTTCGTCTGGTTTGGTTCTCCCTTCGGAGTCAGCATGTCATTCTATAGGCATCTGTGAACATTGCCCTGTCCCACATAAAAGCTGAATCATAATTAAGCACTAGCCATTAGTAGTATGTAGCAATATATGATTAAAGTCATCCTTGCAAATTCTATTTTATATCATAGATATATCATGAAATATATTTATTATATATCATTCATATAGATGTTGTATCAAAGCATCATTTTTGCCCTTTACATAAAAAAAAAAAGTAGGATTTTTCTGCCCATAAAAGAAAATGTGTTAGTCCAGAGGAATATTTAGTAGCAAAATTAAATGAAATGTAAGGATCTAAATACAGGAATCCTGGGACATTTGGAACTGCAAACAAATTATTATCTAGGATAAGAGCAACGCCATACAAATCCTGCTTTTTTCTGCCTTAGATTCATATTGCTACAGCTCTCAATGTTTGTATGACCCAGATAACACACAGCTAGCCAAGAGCATAAATGACTCTTTAGGATTCTTGAAGTATTGAACCATAGAACAAAAATGAGTTATCAAGAAGATAAATTACCACCCATGACTAATTTACTATAGCTAGAGTAATCATGAGGAACAGCACTTATGGGCAAACTGAGAGGACAACATATTAGGAGTGAGCACATTAAACCTTGAGAATTCTTTATTCCCTTTAAAAATGCTACTTTCCAGAGATGAGACCCATCAAGCTAAGAAATCCTATAAAGGGTTGCAAAACATGACTAGAACACAAATTCATAGGTGCCTAGCACTGTAATGGTGTCAGCAGAACAAGGATGTACTCTTTTAGGCCAGAAAAGACTTGAAGCAACTCTGTGAGGAGGTGCAGCCGCCATGAGGCCTCCCCTCAGCAATTCTGCTCTGGGCTGGACAAACCCAGAGACTTCAGCCACTCCTCATACATCTTGCTCTCTACACCCTTCACCATCTTCGTAGTGCTCCTCTGGATGCTCTCTAATGGTTTTTACAGAGTCAGGCAGGGTTGCTACCCACTAGGATCAGGCTGCCCAGTATCCCATCCAGCCTGGCCTCAAATGCCTCCAAGCATGGGGCATCCACAACTTCTCTGGGCAGCCTGTGTCACTGCCTCACCACCCTCTGAGAAAAACTTTCTTCCTAACATCTAAGCTAAATCTCCCCTGCCTCAGTTTAAAACCATTCCCCCTTGTCCAATCACTATCAGAACATGTAAAAAGTCAGTCTACCTCCTGCTTACAAGCTCCCTTCAAGTACTGGAAGATTGCAAGAGGTCTCCCAAGAGCCTTGTCTTCTCTAGACTCATTAAGCCCAGCTCCTCCAGCCTTTCTTCACAGGAGGGGTGCTCCAGCCCTCTGATCATCTCTGTGGTCTTCCTCTGGACCCATTCCAATAACTGCACCCTCCCATACCAGGGGCCCTAGGCCTGGACTCAGTACTCCAGCTGGGGCTTTACAAGGGGCAGAGTAGAGAGGGACAATCACCTCCTTCTCCCTGCTGGCCACCTGTCTTCTGATGCAGCCCAGGATACCATCAGTCTTCTGTGCTGCAGAAGCACACACCTGGCTCACGTCCAGCTTTTCAACCACCACGACCTCCAAGTCTTTCTCCACAGGGCTGTTTTTAATGAGTTCTTCTTCCAATCTGTACTCATATCTGGAATTGCCTCAACACAAGTGCCCTTCACTGATAAACCTCATTAGATTCTCCTGTGTCCACTTCTCAAGCACGTCCAAGTCCCTCTGGACAGCATCCCTCCCTTCTGCTGCATCGACTGCACCACTCAGCTTGGTATCATCAGCAAATTTGCTGAGGGTACACTCAATCATACTGTCTACGTTATTGAAAAAGATGTTGAAGAGCACTGGTCCCAAGATGGACCCCTAGGGGACATCACTCATGACTGACCTCTACCTGGAATAGAGCTGTCGACTACAACCCTCTGCCTACAGCCAACTAACCAATTCTTTGTCTACCAAATAGTCCAGGCTTCAAATCCATAACTTCTCCATTTAGAGATAAGGATGTGGTGCAGAACCATGTCAAAGACCTTGCACAAGTCCAGGCAGACAGCATCATTACTCTTCCTTTGTCTTCTGATGACGTGACTCCACCACAGAAGGCCACCGCATTGGTTAGGCACAATCTGACTTCAGTGAAGCTGTGCTGGCTCTCTTGAATCACCTCAACACCTCACCTGCGTTTTAACGTCTCTTCCACAAGGATCCACTCCATGATCTTCCCCAGCACAGTGAGGCTCACTGGCCTGTAGTTCACCAGGTCTTGTCTTCTCTTCTCCCTTTCTTGATATAGAAGTGATGTTTCTGACTTTCCAGTCATGCAAGACTTTGCCTGACAGCCACAACTTTTCAAATATGATGGAGAGTGGCTTGGCAACCACCTCAGCCAGTTCCTTCAGAACCTTGGGGTGCATGTCATCTGGTCCCATAGACTTCTACACACTCAGCCTCGCAAGGTGGTCTTGGACTTGCTTTGCTCTTAAACTAGGAGGGATTTTGCTCCCTCAAGCTCCACTCAGAAGTTCAGGGACACAAGAGGCCTGAGAAGCCTGACTGGCCATGGAGACCAAGGCAAGTAACTCATTAAGTACCTCAGCCTTCACTGAGTCTGAGGAGGCCAGATCTCCCTTTTTTGTTTATCAGATGCACTCTCCTATGCCTGTCTATTCTGCTCACCTTATCTAAAGAATCCCTTCTTGTTTTTACCATTCCTTGCCAAGTTTAATTCCACCTCCACCTTGGCTTTCCTGACTCCATTCCTACACATCTGGACAGCATCCCTATATTTTTCCCAGACCACTCATGCCCTCTTTCCATTAATGTTTTATATTCTTTGTATGCTGTGGTGCCCAAACCTGCACACAGTGCCCGAGATGAGGCTGCACAGCACAGTGCACAGTGAGACAACCCCTTCCCTCACCTGGCTGGCAGTTTGGGGGCCTGACGCACCATCCCCAGGTATGGTTGGCCCTGTGGACTGCCAGGGCATTATGCTGATCCCCAGATCTTTTTCCATGAGGCTGCTCTCCAGTCTCTCATCCCCAGTCTGTACATATATCCAGTTTGTTCCTCTCCAGGTGCAAAATGTAGCACTTTACCTTCTTAAACTTCAGGAAGCTGCAGGTTGCCCAGCCCTCTAATCTGTCTGTATGTGTTTCTATGTCTCTGCAAGGCCTCTTCACCCTCGGAAGAGTCAGTTGCTCCTCCCAATCTTGTGTTGTGCACAAACTTACTTAGTATTCCTTCAAATCTTCTATCCCAGTAAGTTATGAAAATGTTAAAGAGAAACAGCCCCTAAAACAGATATCTGCAGAAATCTACTGGCCAGCCTGATGTAAATCCATTTACCGTAACATTTTGAGCACTACTCATCAGCCACTTGGTCATCAACTGTGTTATGTACTTGTCTTTAGGCTGGACATTTTGTTCAACAGGATACTGTGAGAAACAGTATTAAAAGCTTTTCTGAAAACCAGAAAGATCACATTTACTGCTTTTCCTTGGTCAATAAGATGAGTAACTTTGTCATAAAAGGAGATCTGCTTCATTACGCAGAACTCAGTCCTTGTGAATTTGTACTGCCTGTGACTAACGACTGCATTCTTTGGTGTCTCTTTCAATGCCTTCCAGAATAATCTTCTCCAGAATCTTGCCAGCCTCCAAAGTGAAGTTCTTCATTAACGAGTCACAGCATCGCCTTGCTCCCATTAGCCAGTAGATGGTGCCCTTAAAACGTGCCAATTACTGAAGCTCAGAGCTGGAAGCACTGAGCAAGCAAAGGAAGCTTTTTGTACCTCTCTGTGGATTAGCATAAGGACTGCAAAAGCCCTCTTGCTGCAACCAGACAGATAGATTGGAGACTTCAGCAGGCACTGTCACACAGACACTTTTCCAACAGGGACCTCAAATTTTTTAAAAGAAAATATTAGAGAAGTTCAGAAAGTTTCTTACATTTGGTATTTATTTCCTCTTGATCCATCCTCAAAAAATGATATTGGTGCTTCCTTATCATAGCCTGGGGAACTTACCTGGCAAGCAGAAGCAAGGACCTTGAGGTCTCACAAGTCCCACAGGATGCCCTTCCTTGCCAAGCACAAACCCCATCCAGATAAGCTCTCCCATACAAAGATACCAGAGTGACTGCACAGTTAGGCAAGTCCAGAGCCTATTTCATTTTTCAGAGTCAAATGACATTATGACATTATTTCAGATTCAAATCTGCTTTCGGTTGAGAAGATGGCATGCTGAAGGCAAGGCAGAATCATGCTGCATCCAGGCTTGGGAGCCCAGCAAAGAAGGACACAGAGCTGATGGAGCAGGTCCAGAGCAGTGCCACAAAGATTATCAGAGGGCTGGAGCACCTCTCCTGTGAAGACAGGCTGAGGAATCTGGGCTTGATTTTTTAGCTAAGAGAAGGCTCCAGGGAGATCTCATTGTAGCCTTCCAGAACTTGAGGGAATCTTATGAACAGGAGATGACTTTTACTTGGTCTGGTAGTGATTAAACAAGGGGGAATGCTTTTAAATAAAAAATGGGAGATTTAGATTAGATGTCAAAGAGAATACCGGGAATTACTGTTGAGATTCAAGGAGAAAAAGAGAGTCTACATCCTCTGGAAGAAGGGACAGGCTGCTCGGGGAGATTACAAAGAAGTAGCTAAGGTATGCAGGGAAGAAGTTAGGAGGGCGAAAGCCCAACTTGAGCTCAGGTTGGCCTCTGCAGTAAAAGACAACAAAAAAATCCTTTTATAAATGTATCAATGGGAAAAGAAGAATCAAAGATAATTCTCATCCTACACTTGATGCAGCAGGGAACGTGGTCACTGAGGACAAGGAGAAGGCTGAGATCCTCAATGCCTTCTTTACATCTGCCTTTAATAGCCAGATCAGTTATCCTCTGGGCTTTTTATGCTCCGATCTGGAAGTCTGGGACACAGTACAGAATATGCCCCCAGCAATTCCAGTGGAGACAGTCAGAGAGCTCCTCCTCTGTCTGGACTGTCACAAGTCCATGGGACCGGATGGGCTGCACCCTCAGGTGCTGAGGGAGCTGGCGGGGGTGACTGCCGAGCCCCTCTCGGCCATCTAATTAACTGTACTTTTTCCCCCTTTCAAGTATTTTCCCTACTCAGGGAGTAGATGGCACTCCTGGGTCACTAGGGCTCCAGGTGTACACAAGGTCTCAGATGTTTGCCACCTGCCAACCGGATATTGCAGCAAGAGTTTCAAAGCACTCCACCCAACATCTGTGTTTGGGAAGGCCAACTCACATAGTCATGACATCCAATGGAACAGGTGGTGTTAATCCTCTCAAATATAAGCATTTTCCAGTTCCAGACCACATGCTTGTTTTTACTGCTTTCCAAACATCAGATTGTGTAATACGCAGAATATTGCCCTTCCATCTGGTGTACACTGATCCAGAGCAGCAAACTCCGGTAACACAAGCAAAGCAATAACGGGACAGAAAGCTGTGGATGTTGGTCCTGAACTACTGGCAAGATTTCTGGTGCAAGTGAGCTGATCGGTGCCTAGGAATGTTATGGGACCAATGAAGTGAAGTGCACGCACAGGTAAGATCTCAGATGGGTTTAGCCCTGCAGTCAGAAAGGGAAGGCATCAGAGACTTCTGCATATATTTTGTGAGATGATGCATGATGTTTTCACTGTGGGACATAAGCATATGTATCCTAACATTGTCTTACGGGATCTTCTGAAGACATGAGCAACTAGCAGATCTGTACATGCGACACGCAGATGAGGAAATGCTTTTAATCCAGAAGGACAAAGATCTCCACTGTTTATTGACAGCAATAAGCTTTTGGGAGTAAGCAAGTATGAATTAATGAAACTGGAGCAAGCTGAGTCTCAGAGAGAGCAAGTCACAACCCCCACCAGGGACAATTTCGTGTATTCCCTCTATCACGGTGGTGGATCTGCACTGCTGAAGGGCACAGCCTGGCTCCAGGCGCTCACCCATCACCCACAGTGACCACACAGCAGTGTACAGTTGGCACTGCCTGGGCTGAAAATGGGACACATGGAGGGCGCATGACAGTGCTGACTCAGTTATGGCAAATAATGGTGTGTAGTTGGATACGTTGGCTAAACACAGTCCCAAGAACTGAGAAAAATATGCAGCCCTGCTTTGCATTTTGATACAGGAATTTGAGAGCAGGTTTCAAGACTGCCAAAAAAGTGGGTTTTTTTTTTATAATTATTTATTATTTGCAACTCCGTTTTCAGTCAACTTAAATACATTCCCTGTGAATTTTCACACGGAATGCAAACAGTTGCAATTGGACAGTGAACTAAAAAGTCTGATCGTGTCTCTCTATCAGCCCTTAACAAGCCCTCTCTGACCAGAGAGGGTCGCAGTCACACCTTATTCACAGCACTGCTGTTTGGAAGTACATACACCTGTGTTCAAGGATGAAGCATGGGAAGAGTAACATTTCATCAAAAATCTCTGATGAACACCCTGAGAGATCACTGAGAACAGCAGCCACTGCCATCAAACCAGGGTGAGGCAGTTTCACAAACATAAGATCAAATGTCCCATCAGTTTTGTGGTTTTGGTGCTCCCTTTTTTTAATTAAAAATATTAAAGATAAAAATAAATTTTACTACCTATACGCATTAACTATATTATATATTTTAGGACAGCTGCTCTGAAAGTAACGCCTCCTATTTTATTATGTTGACCCACAACATCACAGGCGGATGCTGGCAGTATGGCAGTAGAAGCTGAACTTTCCCACCAATATTCCACTACATTTTGTTGCTGTCTGACAAAATGGTCTGACATGGAAGTGTGTCTCTGCAGTGAAGGTGTGTCACTGAATTCCTCCACGCAGAACAAATGGCACCCGCTGGCATTCATCCACACTTACTGAACATTTATGGAGACCAAACAGTGGATGTGAGGCAGTTTGGTTGCTCGTTCAAGCAGACAACAAAGTACCAGACCTAGCCAAATTTCTTCCATTTCAAATGTATTATTTCATAATATGCCAGCCTGAAAATCTCAAGAACATCCCCTTATGATAAAGGTATCTTCTTAGGTACGATCACTTCTTTGATTAACATGGACCATTCATGTGAGTTCACCATGCACAAACTCAGAGTCCTGGGCAGTCTTCATTTTTTTACTGTTAAACTATCTTCCCTACAGCTTGCCACCCTTTTCTGCAGCAGGTATCAATTCCACCAATACACCCCCTCAGCCAATTTAGCTTTCAAGGATCCTTTGTCAAATTTCTAGTACAATGCAAAGAAAAACATACCACTTCGTAGTATTGACTCATCAAGACTGACAGACAACAGCATATCATCCATTTCTTGCACATGCAGAAAGTAGTAAGAAAGTCAGCTATCTTCTACCCATAAAAAAGCACACTTTCAACTTGGGAGAATAAAAAACAGCTCTGCTGTTGCTGAGAGAGTAGTTTGATTTTTATTTTTTTTTTTACAGACAAATCAAAGCCTCTCCCATCACCTCTGGGAAGTCCAGGAGTTTTTGCTCTTAAAGACTTTAATGTGGTTACATGTCTCATAAACTTATAAAGCTCTGTCTTAAAATAGCTTGTTTTGTGCATCTCATAAGACTCTGCCAGAAACTGATGGCAGTGTGGGTTATGACCTACCATTTAATTTCCAGCATAAACTTATTCACAGTCAATTTACATCAATTTCTTCTAGCACCAGCAATCTGTTTAAGCTGAAGTATTTCTTCTTTCTGGTGCTTAATCCCCTTTTGGCTTTCGCAATGGAAGCCCAAATTACCCCTTTTCATCATCACTTTGTGGACTAAATACATCATCGCCTTCCAGTCCTGTCTTCTTAACAGAATAGATATCTTCATATCTCCTCTCCATCTTTATCGAACCTCTTCAGAGTCGATTCAATTTCTTACAGGGCTCTTGAATATCTGTGTACATTACCTTATCCTTGTCTGGCCACACGTTAGTTGGGCCATAACGCCCCCCTCATTGAAATAACAGACTCTCAGATCATAGTAGAAGTTCTTAAGTCCTCATCGGCACAAACTTCCACTCTCTACTACTAAATTCTACCCCTTGCTTTTTGCCCAATCGAGCATCTGAATTGCACTGTTAGATATTCATATCTAACAGTCATTCTATTCATATCTCTGTACTAGCAATGCTTTGTGTCACCAGCAGCAATTATCAGCACTTTCCCTCTTTCTGTCACAGTCATTAACAAAAATTTTAAACGTGAGCAATCCCACACAGAGATCAGAAGCACAATAACCCCAAAGGAAGCATTTTCTGGTGGCATTCTTACTTATTTAGAAACTAAGGTTCCTCATAAAAATAATAAAAAAAAAAAAAGTATCTTCCTGAGACTTTGAATCTAGTAAGATCAGAAAAGACACCAACCTGCTCATAATGGGACATTTTGTTGCTGGATAGAAAATTGACCCCTCTGGAGTTAGTCACCCAAAGAGCTTTCAGCATAATACTGTCAAATCCCACTACCAAACAGAAAAAGCCACTAACTTAATATGACTTGAATTGGTTGTGATGCAAGTGTCAACAGTACAGGCAGTATAAACATAGACTGCTAAACACAAAGTCAACAAGAGGTTGACATGAAACATACAGCATCCTTTTGCTAATCAGAAACATTGGATGGCTTCACCATCTCTCCAAACTTCTAATTACTATGGTTCAAGTACACAGACAGCAAAGGCACAACGTAAGACTACTCTAAATAAGAGAGATGCTTCCAAATACTTCTGGAAGGCAGGAAACTGCTATCTTTACTGGTAAGTAAGAATCAAGAGGCATACTCTAGCCAGTATTTCCCAAAATAACTTCTAATGGATTTTTGTTGCTGCTGTTTGCCTGGCAACTGCACCGTGCACCAAACATTGTCATCCTTCATTAACTGGAAGAGGAACACCATACTTTGCTGATGATTCATTCTCCTTATGAAAGGATCTTATACTGTAGATTTTTGTATTTGTGATGGGAAAGCGACTTCTGGAGTGGGAGGCACTTTGTTCACTCAGGTAATGGAAGATAGTTGCTGCCTTTCTCTGAAAGGACTCTCATCCAGGCACATATTTCAGGGCTGCATCTTATTGACAGCCACAGAAATGTTTTCAAGAAGTGCGAGGTGAATACAGGGGAGTAATAATAGAGAAACAGGTGCAAAACATCTGTGTGAAAATAAGCAGAAATGATCAATACTCTGAGCATCAGCTAAATCTCATTTAGAGGCACAGATGCAAACACTGAACTTGCAAAGCATGACCCTACTAGCACCCAAAGAGTCCAGCACTGATGCTGGACTCTGGAGATTAGGGAAAATACGACCAGCAGCTGGCTAGACCAAACCAACCTTCCACACACGTTAGACATATTGCAAACATCAAACATGACCAGTGGTCCCACATAATCTATTCCAGTATTAATCTGTATTCTGTATGTTGAGCATCCCCCAGTTCCCCAGGTTCACAGAACAAACTGATCTGCTCATGTAAGCGCCAGGCTGCTCTCATTTCCAAACTCTGCCACGTCAGTCTTCAGAGTACAAGGAGAACAGCCCCTGTGCCCCTCAGACACACAGGTAAACACAAGCCTCTGGCACACCCAGCCACCAGCAGCATGGGATGGACCCACAAATGCTTGGTAAGAGCTTGAAAATGGCTACTAGAGAAGCTGTGAGTCAGGAGATGATGGAATAGGTTTTAAAAAAAATTATGTAACATACAGAATACACATATATACACATATACATACATGTATGTATAAATGAAATGTATAAATAAAATTCCTCACTGCTACAAGGTGATGAAGCTACTTTAACTTCTGGCTTCCAGAGTAGGGCCTTTCTTTTTTCTGGAAGCACACAAGCTGATTTCTCCATTTAGACTGTTGTAGCAAATCCACTCACATCCTTCTCCTAAGGGTAACTGTACTTCTGGAAGGCTTGGTCTACATCATGTATTTCTGTGCAGTGAATTTAAGACAGGTGAATGGAAATGTTAAGCTGTGGGATTTTTGGAAGATGATTCTACCCATGTAACTTCTCACTTCCATCAGAAAATACATCACACAAGCAATACCATAGCAAATGGCATCCAGCAGGCACATGAAAGGTGGCATCTGATGTGGTAGCCACGCTCCCCATGTAAAAAGGCCCAGTCACATTTCTACATAGCTGAGGTGCCACTCTCCACAACTAGAAATAAAGATGCAACACAAATATCAGGTGTTACTATTATTCTCTAAACTATTCCCAGTAATTTGCTGACATAGGATAACCAGACAGCCCAGGCTTACTAGAGCAGACTGGAATACAGAAAAAAATCCAAAAGAAAAACCTGCAGAATCTTCTCATTTTGATACTTTCTCTGAAGCCTCTGATTTCTCTCCACTCTGCAACAAAACTCTGGCAAAGGCACATGCTTTAGGTCTGGCCCAGTTGAGCAGCTCTTACTGTGTGGGGTTTTTTTAATACTGTTTTCTCATTCAGAGATGGTCCTTATGTATCACTTGTTATGATATCAAGTCACATCATTTGGAAACCAGCCCCCTTGTGCAGGTGGATCCTGAAAGTTTAACAGCCTTGATTTCAAATGCTGTGAGAGTCTGCAGTAACATGCTGTTCTCCTCAGTGACACCAGATCAGGTCCTGAGGAAGAAGCATGCAGATTACTGAAACTCAACATTTTCAAGCACTTAAAGCACTGAAAGCCAAGTAAAAGAAATCAGGCAGCTGCCAGAGCACCCTTGGGACACCAGCAATCGCGTTGCTCCACATAACTGGACAGTTATAACCCAAAGGACAAAGGTAAGTGACTCACAGCAGAGGCAGGTAATTAAAAATGTGAACAGGAAAAAGACACTTTCCTTCTCACTTTGATTGAATTGTAAATTAAAGGTGCCTTGTCCAAAGCTGCAGAGCAGTTTAACAACAGATTTCATTAGGATGCTTTGGCAGTGAAAGAAGTTACCCTGCAAAGACAGCTGAATAGAAAACCAGGCTGGTTTCTGAGGAGAAAAGTGAAGAGATCCACATTTTTTAGGTGTCAGTGGATGCTTCCTATGGAAAATACTGATTTTTGCTTGAAACCTTTGTCTCTTCCACTCTAGAGACCTTTCAACTTCAAAATGTAAACACTATTTCCCAGAGGAAACAGGCACTTGTACAAATTAAGTTGAAAACTCAACTTAATGTTTCAAAATATATTTATGGAAACATTCAATAAACCCTCAAGTGGCATTAGTCCCTAAGTTACCACTAGGTAAATGCCAGTTCAGAAGGAAACTATTTGACTGTGTTATTTATAAAATTTCATCTGGGATCCAATGTTCAGATTGAATTTTATCCTACCATCACCTTTACAAGGCCTGTTTTACCCATGCTTCTAAGCTTCATAAAATGAGCTTGCATAAGTGTTATCAACTCCCAGTCAGCATGAATTCTTTTGATAAAAATAACTCCTGTGATGTCTGAGTAATTGTAGTTAAATTATACATACAGCTCTGTAAAAAAAGTTGTCTAATGGTTCTGAGACAATAAAGCTTTACGTTACAGTTAACATGAACACTCTTTAAGTTAAAAACATAGATCAATGTATTTTCCTAGGGGAAAATATTTTGGAGGCTGAATGCTAGTATAAATAAAAAAGCAAAAGCCTGCAAAGTCTGAAGGAAGTTTCAAAAGCACGTAATTACAAGAGGGTTCTTAGTTAAGGCAACTGGAGGGAAGACCCAAATACAGGCTAGTTCCTCCTCCCAGCTTTCCCTGACCGTTCACCAAGACCCAGTGCTTAGTACTGTTCCCAAAGGGTTCCCACTGAGATCAGATTGACTTTCAGATGCTGGATCATTTATAAATGAAAGCTCCCAGACTCTCCTGTCATATCCACATCCACTTTTTCACTTCATAACAATTCATGAAGCATAATCAGAAACCACTCTCCAGTCCATTAGCTAACTAAACATAGCACGACAGACAGAAGTGCACAGATAACTATCGTTGCATCTGCCTCAATCCTGCAGTCAGCAATGCAAAAATATCTACAGTTAGCAAATACTTGTGCTGTGTTTAATAGCACACTCATTCCAATATAGACATTGTGAAACAATAATATCTTGGTAGGCAGAAGCCAGCCAGAAAGGCTGCTTTGCCACTATTTTAAAGCCTAATATTGTAGTGCAATAACTCTGTGCTCTACAAAGTCTCTAAGTGATTTGCTAAACAACAAAGTATGTGGCTCTCAAGGGCTTGCAGCATTGGGTCAAAAACATCACAGTCATCAGAAATTTACTGCTGTAATCTATTCAAAAACATATGCATCATGGCCAGACCAAGCACACGCTGTGCCTGGCAAGTTAACCAGCAGAGCACCCTGCTCAAAGAACCAGCAACCCTCAAATGTAGCATGAAAAAGACGAGACCAAGACCTCACAGGGACTTTCGTAAACTGAGTCTAACATTATTCTGATTGCTGAGAATTCCTACAAAATCTTAAATACTTGTGATTCTTTCAGGAGATAACTTTACAGCAAACGACTTCTCAAACGACTTTTAGATAGCTCCATGAGTAAGCAATGGCTATAGTAATCTATCTCCTTTATATGCAGCCTCTGCAAAGCATGCCTGTGAAATGGAGGAAGCCCAGAGCAAGGACAAAGAAAGCTGTAAGCATTATGCTCAGTAGGGGATCTCATCCTACCAGCTCAGGACTGGCACAGTGTTAGCAGAGCTGCGGAACAGCTGTGAAAGCCTCAGTCATTTTGGACCACTGGGTAACAGTGGGACATAAATGAGAAGATTGTGTTCATTTATTTTCATAACACAATAAAAAGTGAAGTTAAAAATACCAAATCTACCAGACCAGAAGATTTCCATTCTACTCAAGTTATGAGAGGAAAATCCTCCTAGGAGATTGAGAAAGATGTACTCCATAAACATGCACATCTATTGTTCCCAAGCCCATTGTTCACAACTTGTGTCGTCACTTTATTTTCTCCCCTGGACCTTCTTCACTTCAGTTGATGTCACTTCAGTGCAAACCACAGCACAGAGCCGACATTTATTGAGGACTGGCAGGGCCTCATGAACTCCACCAGAGCACCGCAGATGAATTTAAACATCAGCCTTACTCACACATTTCCATTAGTGCAATGAAAGCTGAATTGCCTCTGCGGTGACGGAACAATAAAGAGAAAACACTGTTGGTGGCAAGCCTGACTGAAAACAGAGGCATGTGGGTGTCAGGAAAAGCAGAACTTGCTTCCAGAACCTAGAAAAGGACTGTCTTTTCTCTTGCACAGGTCACATCCACCTTTAGCAGGGCTGCCTCTTAATTGCAGTCCCACTAATTTGTAACATTCTGGGTATCAGTGAGCCTGCTTAGAAAGAGCACAACCACTGCAGAGAGATCAGGGCTTTTCTGCTCTACCACAAAGACAAAAAAAAACAAACTTCAACAAGGAGAGAAAGAACTTGTTTTATCACCCCACTGCCACTCCACTTAATTATAATATAGATTTTACATGTGTCTGGAAAGAAAAGTACCTCCTGTGCTACAACAAAAAACTCCTGACTCCCTACTGAAATGTGCAAGCACAGCTCAATGGGTATTAGGGATGTTCAGATCTGGGTTATCGTCCCTTTCTTTAACGAGCTGATATGCTGTAGCAATCCAGACCTTAACCCTGCTAAACATTCTCATCTGGGCATTTCATGCCCTGACTCCTACATTTCATAGATGAATTTCGAAACTCATGGACTTGGCATTCGAGTGGTAACAGCAGAGCTGATGCCAGGAAAGGCCAAAGACACAAAGAAAAATTTACAAGCACTAATAGAAACAACTTGTGTAACCTTCTGAATACCATTTCATAATGCCCTTTCTCCAAAACAATGTGGTTTTTTGTCATGACACTGTCTTCAGCAAGAACCAATGCAAATACCATGGTTTTTTGCATTGTGGGGCATAGTTTTTAACACTTACATTAGACCTGGGTCCATTCATATAGCTAGCAATCAGCCATGGTAGTTACTATGAGAAAAGAACTCAGTACTTTTTGTAAGGAGACAACACTTAGCACCTTACAGCAATTCACAGGGGTTTTGTACCAGGAAGAAATTAGAAGAACATGGATTAACTGGCAAAAATCCATACTTCCTTGCTCAGTAAAATCTCCCCAGCAATAATCTAGTACTCTCTGACCTACAACTATTCCAGTATAGAGTTTGGTTCATCCTCTTCTGTGTCTGCTGGAACACTTTTCACCCCTTTTCTCCACTCCTGCAATTGCCTTGCAGTGCGTGGAGCAATCCAAGATGTTTCACTTACAGCACACAAGAGAAATAAGCAAAGGAGGGGAAGAACAGCACAAGAAACACGTTGCCACTGTCTGGAAGAACAAACCTAGGGGACTGCTTTCCCTTTTGAAAGTACTAGGGAACAACTGCCATGTTGTCGCCTATTTCTAGATGCTCTGCCTGGGTACCCTAATACCAGATCTCCACAGAGGAAACATCTGTGCAGGGAGATGCAAGGAGACCATGTCCACCATTAGCCACGCAGCAAAGCGGTGGGGGAACACACTGTATAGATGCACGCCGGTCATGCTTGTGGTGACAACCCTGCCATACAGCACAGCCCCAGAGGTGGCTAGCCACTCACTGGTAGGGAAATCCCTGAGTGCTTCCTAAGGCCACTTTCACCCCAAGAACACGGTAAGGGGAAGGATAAGAAGAATAAGAATACCAATTTTTCTGGTCTGTGAAAGAAGGATTGACTTTCAATCTTTTGCTGCTTTTCTAAAGAAACCTGTTTGTGGCAGGATCCCTGCATTCAGGCCAGAATGTAGACACAACAATTTAGAAGTACGGAAATCTGAAGTCTAAAATTTGACAGCTTTGGAAACTTTCAAAAAGCAATTCCAAACTGTCTGTATCACGGCTCCTTCAACTGTCTGCAGATTGAGCTGTAGTCAGACACAGAAGGATTCAGACTCCCAGAACAGAACTGCAGATGTAACTATTATCTAAACACTTGGATCGCCCCTCCATCCCAAATGAGAGGTTTCTAATGTGCTCAGCTTTAATAAATTACATTCTGAAATACACCTTAAGATACAGAGGAGAGCAGCAATACAGAGGAGAGCTGAAAAGCTTACATTCTACCCAACTGCAGAAAATCTTCATTTTGTTTTGATTTCCTGTGCTGGAACCAAAGGATATAGCCTCACTGGGTAACCAGTGTGGATTTTATAGCTCCTTGCTTCAGAATCTGCACAAATCTCTGCCGAAATTTGGTGTGACAGTCTCATACAATATCACAAGAAAATGAAAGGTCTCAGATTTCTAAATGCAATCGGTTTCTTCAATATAAAGTTGCATCAGCTACTTCCAGATGGGGGCGTTTATGCAAGCAAAGTCATTAGAAATCAAGAACCTCACAGAAGCATGGTGCAACGTAGATTTAGATCAGTCTGTGCATGTATGTGAACTGTAATATATACTGACACAATTTACATGGAATCAAAATAGATAGATGCCACATTATCATTTTGTACGGTGCTTTTGTCCCTATCATATTGGTAGTATTTAATCAAGGCTTAAAAGAAAAGGTCTTACTGAGAAAAAAAGAAAAAAAAAGCACTTATAAAGCTAGTCAGCTTTCAGAAAGCTTTATTTGATTGGGTGCAGTGTGACAACATGAGTACAAGACACTTTCCAGCCTGAAGCCATCTGAGATCCTTACACTGTGGATCCACCCTAAGTGTGCAAGCAATCTGATGGGCACTCACTGAGGTAAGCCCACCAGTGGCACGGCCCTGTACAACTTCTCTAGTCCCCCTCCCAGAACTACCAGCATGTGCTAACCTGCGGCATCACAGCTGGCATTCCAACACAGACCACATTTCACAGCCTTTGGCACAGAAGTTGTTCCTGTTTGCAGCAATTCTACAGCTCTGAGGCAAGTCTCTGGGCCCCTACATGGCTTTAAGGAAGCCATTTCAAACTTCCTATGCACCCACCTCTCTGAGGTTTTAAAAATTTGAGATTTTGGTGGTTTCCTTTCTTCCCACTTTGTTTCCTCTACAAAGACGATCCAGACTGCAAAGCTGTGCTCTATCTGATATTCTGCATGCTGACATGTAATATTGGTGGCTTTACAGAGTACAAAAACCTCACTCAGTGTTCTGAGGCAAAAAAAAGTTTTCCAGGAAGGGTAAATCTGAAGTTACATCACTTAAGTTCCAAAATATCTCAGAACAGATTACTAGATTTTACATTCACTTTCTTCAGCTCTCAAATGAGGGTTCTGAAAGCATCTTAATTTAAGAAAAAAATGAGAAGAGCTTACAAGCTGAAATGCTTTAAGAAAAAAGTTCTGTCACATTGATTGAAACTTAGACCAAGTCGCAGCACGTTTTGAGCTAGCGATCCAGAAGTGAGAAGTGCTAACTTCTGGGCAAACTCCAGCACTGCAGAAATGGGCAGATATTTGTTAAGCATGTCATCATCGTGGACCAAGTCATGCAGCTGAACTCTGGGTCAAATAGAAGAATAACAGAGAACAGTGACCAAATCTGTCATGACATTTGGGATGTTTTGAATGCATCTGCTTCCATTTGGGAAAGCACACTAGAAAATAAAGCTTTTGAGACAATGACTCAGCTAAGCTGTTAAAGACAGAAGTTCTGGCAGGATTTATAACACATGCCTTTATGAACAGGAAAGTTATTTTTTTTCTTGCTAGAAGAAAATCAGCTGTATTTACAAGCAAAGACCAATATCTTCTAAAGTTGAAGTAGCTCCATACCCAGCAGAGTAATAGCACCCATGTTCACCACCCTAATTGCTAAATTTCCTTTCAATAGGTCCAGTAACAAACGGCTTGCTCTGTGAGTAGCAGGTGGTCATTGCAACAAATCTACATAGTGTTTCATCTATGAGCGTGTGGAAGAAAAGCTCCATCAAGCCCACACAAATTAGCTGGATTATTTGTAACGATTTCACAGGAAGCAGGCCCAGACTTCCTGCCAAACTCCAAAATCGTTAAGAGAATGACAACGTCCTTGGTTTCCCAATGCTTCCCTAATGAAAACAAAGATCAAAATACACTCTTGTTCTAGCAGTCCCTAAATGATGCTTTGAGATATTTTGATATTCAGATAGATTTAGAATGATATTTAAATTTCACTCTTAGTAAAAGATTGCAACTACTGACCATGGAAGAGTTCCACAAAGCAGTCAAAGCTCATAAGCACAACTGGATTCCTGCTTTCCATCAATACTACGTTAGTCTTGTGACCAAAAAAATTCTTAACCTTTCACCTTCCATTTATTTCCAAACGCACACCAAACTCCTCCTCTGTTTCCAAGGTAAAAGAGAAACTATTTTCATCCTGCTTCAGCCTCAGTGGCTGAAGGCAAAGCAAATGTAGGAACATGCTGAAGGGGGATGGCAGAACTACTGCTTACAATGCTACTGGTGGCTTGGAATGCCTTGAACTGCTCAGGAAACTTTGGACAGGCTGAGAAAAAATAGAGAAATGAAAGAACTTTTTTTTACTTTTACTTTTCAATACTGTTGCTGATTGTTTTGAACCATGCAAAATTTCCCTCTGACATCCTGAGAAATAATTAAGTATCAGGAAAGCAATAAAAATCAAATATGCAATATCTGTATGCTATCTTCTTCAGGATCCACTTCCATTCAAATACTGTATGATCCTTCATCTACTCCAGGCAGCTAAAAATCTTCGGCAATCCCTTCTCCAAAACCAAAAACCTTGTTCAAAATGTTCACTCTATACAATGAAGAAAAATAAAGCTTTTGTTTGTTGGCTTTTTGTCTGCTTGGTTGTAGCTATTTTTTAAAACACATCTTTAAAAAAAAAATGAAGATGTTGTACAACTACATGTTTTCTAATCAACAGGAAGAAGTGTACCTGTTAAGCACCATTCTGTTAAAGTACAAGGCTGGAACTCGTACAGTGCTGGAAAGTGAAACAAACTGCAGTGATTCTACTAAAAAAAAAGGGGGGAAAAATCAGTACTTGGTGTAACATCAGTGATTTGCTATCCTTACAAGTGCATAAGTGTTTAACCCACTACTTTTCTCCAGTTCACTCACTTTTCCCTTCTTTTCAAATGAATTACGTAGTTGAAGACTTACTTGCACATTCCTAATTTCCTAAATTTTTTCTAGATTATATGATCATCTGTGCAACCCTTTTTCTTTCTCCTAAAAGGATATTTTATAGACATCTAGATTGCAAAAGCATCTGAGGATAGGGTCTTCTTTTCAGATGTGGAGATCTACAGTGCAGTGTAGTCATCCAAGTCCCCTTTACAGCCAATGGAAAGAAAATGGCGCTCCTAGGGCATGATTCAGCTCAGCCTGAGACTGATATCTAAAATAGGTCAGATGAATAACACCCTGCAAGAAACAATTTCTCTACACTGAGTATAAAGGCATATAATGTGTTTACTTCAGATACGGATGACTTAAATTAGGTGAAGTCCTGCCCTGCCCTGGCTTCCTGTGCTGTCGGTGCAGACTTCTGAGGCTCTGCCCTTGGAAATAACTGGGCTGTGTGAAAAGCACCAGTAACATTAGGTGAGGTTATACCTACAGCACAGGAGCTGCTTGACCTCAGAAACATCTAATCCACTGGGAAAAAAAAAAAGAAAGAAAGAAAGAAAGAAAAAAGTTGTTCTTGGAGAGGTTTTCAAGCAGGCTCATTAGAAAGTTGCCATGGAAACATTCTCTTCTATTGGTAGAGCACACTTTGACAATAAACTCTTGTGGGTGTGACCCTTCAGACTTAAATTTTGTAAGGCTAGTAAATGAGGCCTCCTGTGAATTTCTCATGGGCATTTCTATTCCCTCACGGAACAGCAAAGAAAAAAATGTATGCTGCTGTTCCACATGGGGATGAAACAGAGCCATCTCCAAATAACAAAGAAGTCACTGAGCTGCGCACAGCTTAAGGAAATGAAAGGAACTCCAGACTTAAAGTTCAGCCCCCATGACAGGTGAGCTTTGTGCTTTCTTGCTCACCAGAGGAACTAGCTTTAAAAAGGACTGAATCCATTACCACTACGGAACAACAAATTGCCTCAGTCACATGTGCCTGCCATCCCTGATGCAACATCTTGGTCATAAAACAGTGCAACGTAGCAGATCAACTCATTCTCTGGTATATCTAGTATCTCCAATGCATTTTATCAACAGGTGCTTAAATTGACAGTAATACAATGGCATCCTTGCTCAACCGAAGTGATATTTCTGTCTCCAGGAAATGCAGGATTGATGCAGCCATTACACTGCAACACTGCTCAGTTAAAAAAAATAAAATAAAATAAGCAGATTATGCTTTGGGACCTTCAGTCCAACTTTTAAAGACATCTGAGACACGTGTCCTTACGTGCTTGTGCTACAGCTGAAAGCACAGCCTCAGCAATCAGGTTATGAGGAGCTTTTGTAAACGGTTTTTGTTATGCAGATAGAGTGACGATTTTTCAATAGCCACGAACAACAGCAGCCTTGCTAAAATCGTAAAGAGGAATGCAAACAAGTTGTTCCTGAAGAATTAAGATAGCTACAGCTTCTGTATCGGTAGCAAAGGTATCTCAGGGTACTGTGGTAGTACAAAAACCAAGCAAAAGAACCAATCAAAAGGGGGTTGAGGGGGAGTGAAGAGGGAAGAGAAAGAAAAAGCAAACCAAAGACCTTCTTTATTCCTCATTTTCCTGGATTTTTTTCAGCTGTCTCATGAAGTCTGACTTGATACTGCCCAGTAAGTGGCACACAACAGAGCACAAGAGGTATCCAGTATCCAGTGTCTCGACAGCAGTTGTAGCCCAGACATAACACACCTTCTCAGATGCATTTAACATCATTTCTGATGCATATCCTAGTGCCATGGTAGGTTCCAGAGCTGAAGAAGGGCTACAACACTGAAGCACCACTTAAAAATACATTTTCCAGCTGGGGTATTTCAGGTGAGGTGATCTAACTTACTGTGCAATGTGCCACGACACCTCACCGCTTTTGTGCCTTCCTGGTTCCAGCTGTTCTCTGGCACAGAGCTATACAAAGAATGATCCCATGCAAATGCAAGGCCAAGCCTTTCCAATGGATGACAGAAGGCCACTACTCAAACATACACCAGCAGTGTGCCCTTGCAGCAAAGAAAGCCAGTGGTATTCTGGGCTGCACAAGTGGTGGTGTTAGCAGAACAGAGGTGATCCTTTGCTTCTGCCCGCTGATGGGGTTGCTGCACATGGAGCTGGGTCCAGCTCTGGGCTGCCCAGCTACCATGGTGTGCTCCCATGTGTGCTGTAGAGTCTCCTCCTTGGAAATCTTCAACAGCTGCCTGGACATAGGCCTGGCAGAGGTTGGGCCAGATGGACCCAGAGGGTGGAAGAGATCTCTGTAGATCATCGTGCACTTTTTGATTTTGTCACATCTGCAAGCTGCCCTGAGCATGGCTGGGAGCTGAGAGCACGGAAGGCACTGTGAACCTCCTCTACGTTTTTTCCTCCAGATACATTAGATGGTTAGGACATAATTTTTCAGTACCTCTCTTTCACTCTTATTCTATGCAGAGTCTGCAATACTTGACAGACTGAACTGCTCTTTGTGGTAATCCTTAACACCAAACGTTTCAGTCTAGTCCGTTTCCTAACAAAGATGCTACATAATAAAGAAAAGGGTTGATAGAACTGAAAATGTTTTATTCCTTTAACCATACATAAAGTAAAAATGGAGTAATTGAGGTGAACATGTGCTACAATTAACACAACCGATGAAGGATGAGCTATTGCTCCTATTAATTACTGCTATATTTACTGATTCAAAAAGTGACAACCATTAGCTTGGACCACATATTAAAGCATTTCAGCTACGGGGCAACGTGGCGCAGTTAGATATAGGTCAGACCAGCACTTTCAGCAATAGGCTCTGCCTGCATTTTCTCTTAATGAGTTTACTCCTAAAACAGAAAAGAGGACACATTGGCTCCTTTCTGCTGAGTTCCTATCAAACCAATTAAGAGCGTGAGTGCAAGACACAGGCAATTTCTCTTTCTTTTTCCTGAGGAAATGAGCTCACTATTTCATTTGTTTTGGATCTCAACCTTTACAGCATATCATTTTAATTTTTAACCTGTACACAGCCCCGAGACCATCACTGTGTCCATTTATGTTTCCCTCAGATACCTTTCTCTGTACAGATAGGTCATTCTCAGCAGGGAATAGAAATGTGCTGCGAGCTCTGGCTTGGTTACCAGCTCCCAGGAGAGTTCACTTGAAAGGAACTCCAAAACATGCAGTCTCTTCATTCACAAAATATTTGCTTTTACAAGGCAACAATCCCATTGTTTTCAGCAGTGACCAAATATACACCATTTCCTTCGTCGTCACATTGCAGTCTACGTTCCCTGGGGGATCCAAGTTTAGCCCTCTGGCTGTCAGGAGAGCTCTGGAGGAAGTCCTGACGCCTGCTCTCCTTTCCTCCCCTGCAAGGCTGAGACCTCAGGGATCAGCTAGCCCAGAGGTGACCTGGAGCACACCTACAGAGCACTAACAAGAGTGAATCCTAGAGAGCACTTTGTTCTACCTTTCCCTCAGCACAGACTTGTCTATACTTACTAATGTGTAACTTGACACGCAGAGAAAGAGGAACAAGACACTTTTGATGCTTCCCCATAAAATCTGAAAAGCTAAGATGCCAAAACACTATGGTGTTTTGCAGAGAAGCACAGGAGACAACTCCGCTTCTAAGCAATTACTTTTCACACAGTAATCTCTTCTGTTGGAGCTTCCTCAAGTGCCAGGTATTCACTGCCTTATCTCTTGTCATCTATACCTCTGCTAAAGTTGTATTCAGTTTCTGTGTTATTCCTTTACCTCCCCATTGCCGTAACCTTACACAAACACACACATGCACATTTACAATGGGGCCTTGAAAATTTCTTTCGTTGTCCAAAAGATCAGCAATTCAGCTTCATGCTGATGACAGACCTGCTAGTTTTTATATGCACAGGGATCTTGGATTGGGGTATATCCTGCACAGCAGCGTGGATTCACAACATGGTGTGTCAGTGGTAGTTCTTCCAGGACATACCCTGTATTTCACTTTTTCATCTACCAACACCAGCAGGTTTGTGTGGATGGCAGGCCATGAAAGACTTATCCCTGGCTGCCCAGTCTGCACTGCAGAGCAAGGGCACCACATCATCCTTCTGATATGACTTCAGCATAATGCTTCACCCCAAACTCTTCAAATCACTGGAGAAGTGTCCAACTTCCTCTCCAATGCACTTTCTCAAGAGCCTGAAGGTGACAGGGAAACACTCAAACCAGTTCTGATGCAGTATATCCTGTTGTTGCTCAGCCCCTGTGGAAGACCGTGCTGCTTGTAGGGGAAAGAGATGCACTGCACAAACTGCCTATCACTCAGGGTACTTTCAGAAACCTGTGCAAGAGAAGCTTCAAACTGAAGAGGGTAATGCCTTGCTTTTCCCTCCTACATTCAGTGTCAGTGCATGCCTGTTCATGAAAATCTGAGCCTCAATCCAACTGACAGTGGCAGATTTTTGCCATTCTTTTCAATGAGAGAATAAAATCCTACCACAATACTCTTAAAAAAAAAAAAAAAAAAAAAAGTAGAAGCTAAACTAGGGTGATTTTTAGAAGTCAGTGGCTTTTTTTTTTTTTTCTCTCTGTACTCTCATCAGGAGAAATTTTATATGCACCCACAGAATTACTCAACAACTTTGGCTGGAACCAGTCTCTGAAGATCACAAGGTCTGCTTCTTGCTTAAAGGAAGGCTAACTTGCAGAACACTGCCCCAAGTTACAGGCTGAAAATAACTATTTTAACTACTCCTTCTGATGTCTCAAATAGAATGGATCCAGAAACGCAGCAAGAGTGGCTTCACCAGTGGAAATGCTCTGAGTTTCTGTCTTCCTTCATTTTGCATTTTCTTTGCAAGTACTGTTGGGGTGCCACAATGTGATTTGTCACCAGTGCATGCATCTCATATTTATTTATTATTTTAAAGCAGTGTGGGAGAAGATGTAAAAGATTTTTAACGTCTATCAGGATTCCATTCTGAGTGGCTGGTTGAGAATATCTGCCATACTGTGATAAGGCATCCTGCACCACATAGCCTTAAATTCAGACTATGAAAAGAACATATGCCTCTGAACAGGCCAAAAGCAGGGCAGGATTTATTTCCTCTACTCTACTTCATGAAATCAAGCGTGATCTTTAATTAGCAAAATCTAACACTGGTCTGGAATGCCAAGCAGGTGGCACAGACAGAAAGGGTTTCTTAGAGAATGACACGTGCAAAGAGATAATCCTGGTAAATAAACTTCTCATTAATAGGCAACACAGCAAGTCAACCATACAGCAATGTTACAACTTGATAAACTGCTGGTGCAGATGTTAGGAGCACCACCATGCACTGCTTCCCTTTCCAGCTTGTTTGCTTTCTAGCAGCTTGCAGCAGAGGTGGATTGCACGTGCTCTTAGTGAAGTCCCTGGGCAAAACAGTGACAACGACCAAGACAAAATGCTACTCTGATTTTAGAAGTTGTATTTGATTGTTCAAATAGAAACATCGGCCAAGGAAAAACCCATCTTTCTTTGTTTTTCTGGAAATCACTCAATGAAACTCCTCTGAAACTGGAAGGGATTTTTTCTTTCAGTAGTAATACTACAAGGAGATTAATTCTGGATTCTGTATGAAAATTGCTTGGCCCTTTCTAAATATATTGTTATGGCAGCTGAACCAAGAGCCATCAGAGCACCACGAACAAGACATCTGTACAACACAGTAGATGCTCAGTAGATGCTTGGCTTTGAGGCTGAAAATCATAGTATCACAGAATCACCAAGGCTGGAAAACATGTACAAGATCAGCCAGTCCAACCATGCACCTATCACCAACAGTTCTCACTGCACCATGTCCCTCAGCACAGCATCTAAAAATTCCTTGAACACCTCCAGGGTCAGTGACTCCACCACCTCCCCGGGCAGCCCATTTCAGAGCCTGGCAACTCTTTTGGAAAAGTAGTATTTCTTGATATCCAGCCTGAATCTCCCCTGGCACAACTTCAGGCCATTCCCTCTAGTCTTATCACTGGTTACTCACCACAGCCTCCCTTCAGGTAGTTATAGAGAGCAATGAGGTCTCCCCTGAGCCTCTTCTTCTCTGGAACAAACATTCCCAGCTCCTTCAGCTGCTCCTCATAAGGTCTGTGCTCCAGATCCCTCCACCAGCTTTGCTGCCCTTCTCCGGACACATTCCACAGCCTCAGTGTCTTTCTTGCAGTGAGGGGCCCAAAACTGAACACAGTACTCAAGGTACAGCCTCACCAGTGCTGAGTACAGAGACATAATTACTCCTCTGAACCTCCTGGCTGTACTATTTCTGATAGAAGTCAGGATGCCACTGGCCTTGGCCACTGGAGCACAAACTGCTGGCTCATATTCAGCTAAGCATCAATCAATAGCCCCAGTCCATTTCCTCTACACAGTCTTCCAGCCACTCCACCCCAAGCCTGTAGCATTAACCTGTGGTTTCTGTGGCCGAAGTGCAGGACCCAGCATTTGGTCTTGCTGAACCCATTGCCTTCAACCCAGCAATCCAGCCTGTCCAGATCCCTCGTAGGGCCTCGCTAACCCAGGCAGATTGACACTTCCTGCCAACTTGGTGTCATCTGTATGGAATAGGATTTATGCTTGAAATCCAGCAGCTTTCCTGCTCATCAGGACAAATAGGTCCTTTGTAACTTAGGATAGCCTATAATGCTTCAATTAATTGTGTAATAAAATAGGAGGCACTGCTTTTGTAGCAGCCCTTATATTACTGACATTGATTGTTTAGCTATTCAGAAAAAACTCCCAAAGTCTGCCACATAACGATGTCCCCATGCTGGAAAAAGGCCATAGTAATTAATGTATAGAGCTGATAGAGACTGAAATTATCTTCAAGTTGTACTGAAAGACAGAGCAAGTAAAACTTCTCTGGAATGGATTCTGTTTCTGGGGAAGATAATACCAGGAACTGCACAGGATTGGTTGAAGAATGACTTATTTGTAAAAAGAACACACGACCAGTAGCTCAACACAGGCTCAAAAACAGAGTAGCCACTTGTATGGGGGCATGGAAATACACCTGAAATGGGAGGTACTTTCTGAGGCTTCTTCCTGACCTGGACAGGCAAAGCTGAAGTGAGCAGCAGGGTTCACCATTTTTAGGTTAGGGTTCACCATTTTTAGATTTTATAATTCAGCCTAGGGGCCAATCCAGGGTCTCAGGGCTGGGGAGGGCCCAGGGCACACAGCATCCCTGGGTGGCACGAGGGAACTGCCTTTGCTTAGCTTAAAGAAGGCTCAGGGAGGATCTGAGCGTTGACTGCAGCTGTCTACCAGGAACACGGGAGGTGCAACCTGATTTTTCTTACAGGTGCTCAGGTGAAAGGACAAGAGGCACTGGGCTCACGCTGGAGCATGGACAACTCCCAGCCAGGCTAAAGGAAAGGACTGCCACCACGAGGGTGTTCAGACATGAAACAGGCGGCACCCAGAGAAACTACAGGGCTCTGTCCTCCCCAGGGTATCCAAACTTAACTGAGCTTCTATGACTCAAACCCATGGCGCCAAAAATCATTTCTCTAAATATGCCATCTGCACCAGAGGCCTTCACAAAAATGTATGAGCCAAAGCAGA
This sequence comes from Lagopus muta, assembly GCF_023343835.1. NCBI lineage: Eukaryota > Metazoa > Chordata > Aves > Galliformes > Phasianidae > Lagopus > Lagopus muta. Next base: position 47,235,535 of record NC_064439.1, on the reverse strand, counting down.
AAAGCTATGAATAAGCTGAGAGGGGGCATCTGCCCCCATTAGCTACTCCACTGGGCAGTTTAGTAGCTGCTGCTGCCTCCTGCATCTATAGAAGACATGAAAGCAAAACACTAGAAACATTCAGGAAAAAGGAGCACAGTGGGATCCCATGGCACCATGTTAGCATAGGCACAGCAAGCCATCACCAGAAACACAACTGGCTTAGCTCTTCATTCAGCAATAGCCTGTTGATTCTCTTAGCACACTGCCATTTAGTCACTGTACAGAAAACAAGCACATCTTCTGATTGCTCACACCTGACAGGAGGACATGAACACCTTCATGGTGCTTGAGGTACATAGGGGTCAACTGATGGTGGACAGCCGACTACACATCTGTGTCCCTGCCCCTAAGTTGCCATCTGAAAATCCTATTTTCAGAGATTGCAGAGATCTAATCTGTCCAAACTACTTGTCTGGGGGCGTGCCTGATATTCAGCTATTCTTTGTGCACTGCTACAGTGGGTCTAACTTAATCTTCAACCACACATTCCATGGCCAAGGAGATAACAAGTTGAGGGCAGCAATCCCTAATAGGCCCTTTTCACCCTCTGAGTGGGAAACCCTGCCACAGGGCCCCAAGGACCTCACAGACCCTCCAAAGAACCACCAAAGCTGTACCAGTACAGCTGCGCAAAGGACAGTAGGCCCTCACCTCCCCACCTCTATCCTTTGGGATCATGGTAGAAGATACCACCTTCTCACACTCCAGTGGTGTCAGTGAGAGATGGGAAAGGACAGCTGATACAACCCTTGAAACTCAGCAGTTCTTAATGGCTGCCTGCGGAGTGTCAGTATGCTTTGTCCCCTCTCTGCTGACCTCCATCCCAGGCAGCTGCAGCGTGCGTGAGAACCCCCTTTCCTGACCCTCTTGGTACATTCTTGCAACCGTCTTGTGTCTAGAACCCCAGTCACTGAGCAGACACAGCCAGTGGCAGTTGATCCCTGTAACATCAAAATGTTTTATTTCGAGTACAGGGTATGAAATATCCACAAGAAATGGAGACTGACAGAAATGGGCAATGAGATTGAGCTATGGAGGTGGACCTGCCTGGCAGTGACATAGAGCCCATGGAGGTAGAGCCACCTCTCTGGAAGATAACCTGATGGAAGTGGATCTGCCTCCGCTGGAGCAGGCCAGTCACCAAGCCATCACTGTCAGGCCGACCAGAAAGAGACTGCACCACCAAGATCACTGCAGGGTGCCAGGATCTATCTGCTTCCCTCTAAATGGCCACCTTGATGCCAGTGCTGATCCTCCTACCCCTAAGTTTGCCCTTACCCAGGAGAGCCCCAGCGCAGGGCAATCCCATGGGTTCACACAGAGCCTCCACTTTCTGGTAATTCTTCTTCGCACAGCCAAGGCTCCTACAAGCCCCTCCTTCCTGTCCCCCTCACTCGTTCCTCCCCAAGACCTCTCATCTTTTCTTCACCAAGTCTTGAGGAAGAGGACAGGGCAGGGACTGCATTCCTCTGAGCTGCCAGGGCAATGAGAGGAGTCCAGCAGAGGCACCTAAACTCCCATGGGCCTTGAACACGGCGGGGGGTGCAAGAACTTCTTAAGTTTATCCTTACTTGGGAAAGCCCCAACATCTCTCCAAATGGCCGCCTCAACGCCGGTGCTGATCCTCCTATCCCATGAGTTTGCCCTCACCCAGGAGAGCCCCAGCTCAGGGCTATCCCCTGTGTTTACATGGAGCCTTCATTTCCTGGTAATTCTTTTGACAGCCGAGGCTTCCATGAGCCCATCCTTCCTGTCCGCTTCCCTCATCCCTCCCCAGGGGAAAGGACGGATCAGAGAAGTGACAGAGGCAGCTGTTCCTGTGGAGAAGCAGACTCGGTTCAGACAGAAAGTGCTGACCATCAGCAGGAAGATCCAGTCCCTGGATCAGTGGGAAGACGCTTCTCTTGGGCTTTTTGTGCCCCGCAGCAGGGCATGCTGCCCTCATTGCCAGCCCGAGGAACCTCCGCACTGCACTCACTGCTGAGGCCGTCCCTGCCCTGCCTCAGCACCCTCTGCCGCATGACGGTGTATTTTACATATGCATCATCAAGGTGTGTATTATTATAACTCTCAGAATACCTTCCGCTCAGCAGCTAACTGGTTAATGAACAGAGCTGCCTGAACCGAGAACAAGAATTAGCATTTGGCAGGACAAACACGTAACTAAAGCGAAAGGTTTCAGTTCAAATTAACGCCAGACCTTCTCTGCGTGGCCGCCACAAGCGGTTAGTGCAGCCACGTCCCACACGCGGCCTGGCACAGCCCGCCCTTGCGGCCGCCCCCTGCCCCGCGCCAACATGGCGGCGGCTCCTCCCCACAGAGCGGCCCGGCCCAACTACGCCCAGGCAGCGGTGCGCGATCGGCAGAGCCAGGGCTGACGGCGGGACTCAGGGAGGTCGCAGGGCTGTGCTGACCCAGTTATGGCAAATAACTGCGTGCCGTCTGATGCACTGCCTGAACGCGTCCTGAACATTGAGAACAACACGCAGCCCTGATTTGTGTTTTGATACAGGAATTTGAGAATAGGTTTCAAGTTTGACCAAAAAAAAAATCTTTTTTTTTTTTGCTTTAGTTGCAACTCCTTTCTCAGTCAAAACAAATACATCACCTGCAAATTTTCAACCCATAAATCTGATCCCATCCCTCTACCAGACATTAAGTGACCAGAAAGAAATACCTCTTCCTTCTCATCATGCCTTATCCATGCCATCACTATTTGGCAGTACACACTTTGTAAACAGCTGTTTTCAAGGATAAGGCACAGGAAGAGTAAAATTTCATCAAAAATCTTGGATGAACACCCTGAGAGCTCACTGAGAATGGCAGCCACTGCCATCAAACCAGGGCGAGGGGTCAGATATCCCACTAGTTCTTTGTTTGTTGTTCTCCATATATATATATATATGTATATATATAAGCGTTACTTTCACAGTGATTTACACACTTTATATGTAGCCCAAGACGATTCTTCATGAGTGTGGTCCAGGAAAGACAAAAGGTTGGACACCCACATCATAAAGCTTCCTGCCTTCATACACAAGATGTTGTGGATGCAGCAGAATGGCTTACACCCATGCTCTTTAAAACGTCTTAAAGCATCAGAGGAAAGAATTTTACTATATTTCACTCAGTATTTCTGAGACGACTCTCCTATTTTCTCAACGTACCCCAGGAAAAGGCAGGAGGCGTATCAAGTAAGTAGGTAAATAACCGAAAGTATCTGCCCAAAGCAGAATATTCACAACATCCTGAAGTGCACTACTTAAAAGCATTCAACATAGCACTCAAAAGCTGTGTGACTGAGCAACTAAAGCAACTTTTAAAATGCAATTAATAGTTCCTCCTTATGAACGAGTCTCATTTGGCAGTTCTTGCAGTCACAGAATCACAGAAACACCAAGGTTGGAAAAGACCTATAAGGTCATCCAGTCCAACCATCCACCTATCGCCAGTAGTTCTCACTGAACCATGTCCCTCAACACAACGTCCAAATGTTCCCAAACATCACGAGTACTCTCATTTATTGCAATGGGGTTAATCACACAGATACTTCATACAAACACTTCTCAGTTATTGCCTTCATTGATTTTGGGGGTTTTTTTGTGTCATGCATCGCTACAGAACCTTCTGATTCACTGTCTTTTTAAAAAGATTTAAGTGCATTTCTTTTCTTTTTTTTTTCTCCTCATTTTTAAACTAGGATCTTTCACTTGGGGAAGTCCAACTGCCTGGGTACCAAGGGTACCAAAGCATGTATGACCTCATACAGCAGTCACAAGTGTCTTATCCATTCTAAATGCTGCTTGGTGACTTCAACGATCAGCTTACTGCAAACAAGAACATACAAATATTTTCTAGCAATGATGACAAGCATTACATGTGTCATGTGCACATGCAGTTTACAGTATGCAATGAGGTACTAACTAAATACATAAAAGTAATCTGTAAATAGAAAAAGAAGATTCTGAATGAAATTAAAAAATAAACCACGTAAGATTCATTTTCGTGCGTACCAAGTTTGCATGATGTATCATTCATTGTAAGTTTGGAACTGTAAGTTTGGCTAGAAGTCTATTTCATAATTAGACGAGTCTTAGGATATTTGCTACCTTATTTTCACAAATTCCCAATGCGTTCTTTGACTTGCATAATTTGGGCTGAGGAGTTCAAGGTCCATAAGGTACAGCATCATTTTCTTTAGAAATAGAAATTAATCTTGGCACAGCCATAGAGAGAGATTTTGGCACCTAAAGCATTTGCTGTCTTCCTTCTTCCCTCCTCCGGGTTCCTTCACAGGAGTCTCCATGCCTTCCTCTTGATGGGCAGCAGTGCCAGCAAGCAGTGGGGCTCACAGATACCATTGCCAAAGGCTGAGGAGAAGGACTATGGGGGCTGGAGAAAGATGTGCAACTCCAAGCCTAAAACACTATACCCTCCTGAATGAGTCTTTTCATACATGTGAAAACAAAATCCTTTTCCCAGTTCAAAAAGTTAGTTTATAACAGCACTTATGCCTTACAGGCAAAATTTGCAAGTGAAATTTCAAAGGTGAAATTTTCTTTGCCACTTTGAGATCTGAAGACACTGGTATTCTGAGTAGGCTTGTCCAAAGCATCTGAATAGATCTGTACTTAATAAACATTGAAGTAATCAAAGCTAAAAACTTCTAAAAAGGACACAAGACTTGCTTCCCATGAACAACATGGAAGAGAGCAAATACAAGAGACTGAACATAACAGGTAAACACCAAATCATCAGGGAAAATATCCCAAAGGTTTCATTTAAGTATCAGTGCAGAACTGGAGAAAAATAATTATGCACATAGCGTTACTGTAAATGACAGATAATAAAACAGAAGGCTCAAATTATTATTGCTGCTTCAGAGGGCTAGTAGGCAAACACAATGAGAGACTAAATGACAAGCCACTGAGCAGAATTTCACTTCAAAAATCCTACTTCACTTAAATAGCACAATGAATTCTAATTAATGGGAAGCATTAGACTGGAACATAAGGCAGCAAACATCACTAAAGAATAAACATACTCTCTCATGAAGGAAAATTTGCTCTGATCATGTGGTCAAGCTGACAGAAGCATCTTCCAGGAGCCAGTAGATCCAAGTTATAAGAAGTGCTGTAATTACCATTCTCAGCTCTTACGCTTCCCCTGCCTTGAGAACAATTAAGCCTTGAGCATTAACCCTGGAGACAAGAATAATATTAACAAGCCACCTAGCAACTGCAATAACAACAACCTGCTGATATTTCAGGAATGGAGAAATGCTGGGAAGGGTTAGCAGACCAGACTGATAATTGGATTATTTGATTATTTACAAGATCTACAACTATGCATCCAAACTCAAGCCATGGCCACTGTCTAAGTGAAACTCAGGTTCAACACCTAACAGCCAGGATCCCCTAGTCTTCCAAGCTGCTTTGACAACTCCCAGGAGGGGTTCTGAACTGTTGTGCCATGTAGGGGTTCCTCCACCTCCTCATCTTGTGTCTGCAGCAGATGATTCCTGCCACTGGAGCAGCCAAGAGGAAAGGACTCGGCTTTACGGCCAAATGAAGTAAAGTTAGGAGCAGCCAGTACCTGCTCACTGCAGCAAAGAGGGCTGCAAACTGTGCTCACGGAGGAGCTGCCACACCAATGTTCAAAGAGTCTGGGATAACCATCTTCCACACCCCATCTCACGTCAGCATGCTGCATCTTTGCATAGTGAGGCAGTAGGTCTCTATGTAATCAGTTCTACATTTGATAGGGAGAAAAGGGGGAAGTTCTTTACAGAGAAAGAGTGGTGAGGTGCTGGAACAGGCTGCCCAGAGAGGCTGTGGATGCCCCATACATGGAGGTGTTCAGCACCAGGTTGGATGGGGCCCTGGGCAGCCTGGTCTGGTATTAGATATGGAGGTTGGCAGCTCTGCCTGCAGCGCTGAAGTTGGAACTTGATGATCCTTGAGGTCCCTTCCAATCCAAGCCACTCTATGATGCTATGAAAGGTGCACCAAGTACCTTAATAGACACCTATCTCAAAACCAAATACACACAGCATGGAAAAAGCAGTCCTTTTTTGTAGAAGAAACAGATACCTAGATGTCATTAAACACTTCCAGCTCAAATTTGGCCTGCATTATTCCTGTGAAAAATCAGAATTCACTCTCTTGAAGTGAGGCAAGACATTCATTATCAGATGATCTATATGAAAAATAAACTATCGGCTAATAGCTAATGTTAACAGTAGCCATTAGATCTATAGTATTTCCTTCTGTAATTCTATTTAAGTGTTCAAGTTACCAGAAAGAAATCAACTCATAAAGTAAGAACTTTTAAAAGTAACGTAAGATGTCCTGCTATAGATTTTCTAGAGATGTCCACTAATTTTACTAACAACAGAGTTAGCCTGCATCCAGGGGTCAGGAAAAAAATCACTGCTGTTGTTATTTGAACAGCCATGAAATAAATTTCATAAAATTTCCATAAATTAACTGTGAAAAAAAAATGTGTATTTTGGGGGGTTATTCTATTTTCTATGCATATATTCCTCCACGTCTCCTAGGTCCTCCATGCTCTGTTACATTTGTAAAAACATTTTATACTCTATACCATATACAAGTAGCGTAAAGTATAGATCCCCTACCCTATGATTCACATTGACACCAGCTTTGATTAGTAAGTTCTGTATTTTAATATTTCAGATCTTGGCAAGCTAAAGAACAGCACAGCTTTGCCAGAGATGTCTTAGATTTGCTCATACGGCAGTTTTGATAAAAAAATATGGACTGCAGGCCAAATTATGTTTTGAGTTACCAGGTTTGCATAAGAGTCAGAGCATAATTTGGCCTCTCAGATATTCAATTCTGAATTATGATAATGTTCAAGGCAGAAATAACATAGATTGTCTTTAAACCAAGCTTTGAAAGTTAGGAGAAAGAGCCATCTCTCTCCTTAGGCTAATCTAACAAGGTACTGTACTACCAAATGGGAGCAAAGAAAGAACTCTGAAGCTCCCAAAAGATCTCATTTTTAGACTACATTGTAAGGGAAATAGTGATTATTAATAGTATACATGTCTGGTAATGATCACAGCTTCAGGAATAGAGGAGGAAATCAATATAAATTAAGCAGATTTAGCATTCTGCTGTTCACATTGTGTTCAGCAGCAAATGAAACATCCTACCCTGCAAAACATCAACTTCAGTGGGAGATTAAAGCATCACTTGGGATTTTGCAGCACAGCTGACATCAGAATCCCTAAATTTCATAGAACTCTTTCTCTCCTGGTATTTACATTCTTGGTTCACTTCTTAGGGTGCTACAATTGCTGTTCTTCCCTCTTGGTATTTGACAGAAATACCCACTGTTCTCACGTCATCATGGAGCTTGCATCTCTCAACTCAGCAAAGCTCCTCAGGATGCAGTTGAGAACAAGGCCATTTGTTGCCAGGAGAAAAGATCTCAGCCAACACAGAACCACGGCCTAAATGAATCCATTTTCAGTTTTCTTAATGATATCTGTTTGGTAGGTGTTGGGCATTTATCTTTGTCCATAGCGATCATCAAAAAGAAAATCCAATACTTGGAACAACTCGCTGTAAGAGAAAGTTGATGTACTTATACTTGTTACTTCCAGTTATCTCCAAGCTAGCTTAAAAATTCACAGCACTTAAACTAGTAATAATAAAAAAGCTTCCTTCACACGCTGATCTGCTTGGTGAGTCTAGAGAAGAAAGTTTAGCTTTCAGTTGACACAATTCAAACTAAAATAACACAGATATTTGTGGGACACAATAAAAAAAAAAAAAAAGGATAATGTCTAAAGAGTAAAAGACTGGTGCAGATCTGGGGGGCTACATCCATTACCGCTGTTTAAAAGTACAAAACCCCAGAACAGAAAGGGAAAAAAAAAAGAGATTCCATTAAAAGCAATCAGCACACCACTTGGAGGAACTGCAAGGACTTCAGCTACCCACACACGAGGAAAGAACTGGTACAGTTTGATTTTTGAAAGCTTTCATTCCTAATAAGTATTCATTGTCAATATGAAAGGAAAAGGACAGGCAGCCTGGATCCAAACTGCCTTCCTTATTCTCAAACCCAGATGAACGTGAGCTGGCTACAAAATTACTGACTTCAGGAGAGGCACTTAGTGTCAAACTGAGTGGTACTGGCTGAGCAAGCTGCTTATCCAGTCCCCTTTCCCAACACCACACCGTTTGTCAGGTCTCATCACGTTGAGAAAGGGGGGAAGGGCACTACATCAACAGAAATGAGGCAGCATCACGCAGCAGCAGCAAGAGACTAAGCACCACATGCTGCCGTTTAATGGAGAAAGATGATGCCTGCAGTCTTCCTGAGGGAAGCGTTCAAGGGGCTGATTGCAGCTGCTATGACAGTAAGGAGGAGGATGACCAGAGCAACTGCTCTCACGTTGTCCCAGTGCACAGCTTGACATTTCAGCTGGGAAACCAGTGGAGGTCTCATCACGTGCATCTGTTTGGTAATTGCTGCAACTTCCTCCTCACCAAGCTTCCAACTTTGCAAACAACTGAAGATGCAACCAAAGGTTACCTTTACAGACTTGAAAATTCTGAGCCTGTAGCTACTGGAAATCTGGAAACCAAGTTTCAGGCCATCACTAGATACAACTTCTGTTGCTGGGCAGGGAAAATTTGGGAGGAAAAAGATACCAGCAAAAAGTCTTAGGAGCAAGCTGTATGATTTTACCTCACTTTGTGCATAGGTCAGACTCTCCTCTGACCTACAGCAGTGTGTGCATTTAGCAGAGAAAACTGTCTGGGGACAGATCCTTTGTTTATTTAAGTCACTGTTGGACTCCCAGCAGCAGTGGAGTGATGCAATTTACTACTAGCCAGAATCCTGCCTTTTGACTTGATTTGCACTTGTACCAATAAGCACATGATGCATCCAGAAGCCTTTACTCGTGCAATAGTAATACATCAGAAAAGCGAGACAGTAAGCACAGCACAAGAGCTTAAAACAGAAGATCTGCAAAAATGCAAATCCCAAAAGACTACTGAGCTCCCACTGTGAGCTGCTGGCAAATTTGGTGTGCTATGACCTCTTCCCTATGGCAACTCTGAGGGAAGAGGCAGGCCCCAAAGACTCACTGTGTTTCAAGATGCCAAGATACCCACAGGTGTGAACAGCAGGTAGTAGTGACAAGGCAGGTCATCCACAGTAGCAAATGGCTGAGCTCCATGAAAGCATTGCCAAGCTTTCTGCCACACAAGATCCAATGCTGCAGTCTTCCCAGAGATCACTTACTAAGCTCAGAGCAGCCCACCCTGAAACACTGAACACCACCACGTTCCTGCAGATGCCACAGAAATCACCATCCCCACCTATTATAAAAGCAGCTACGTGACAGAAATACCAACAAGACTTGCTGTAGCCAACCACTGTGTCCAGAAGAATCCCACTCCACACAAGGGGCCAAGCTGGTTGCCTCACAGATATGGACACCAAAAATTCAGCTTTCTTTCAGGTGAATATTCAGGCAGAGCAGACAAAGCCCAGACTCGTTTGAAGCTAAGGCACAGCTTTGTAATGGAAAGAGCAGGAGAAAAACCTCAATGTTAGTTTTATTTCACAATCTATTTGCTAGCAGCTTTATGTTAATTTTTGAGAGTAGGAGGAGGGTGGGTTTTATTTTCCTTCCCATTTTATTAGAACAGCAGAATACCACATCCAATTGCAAGCCTCTCGTTTGCTTTATATTAATCAACTTGAATTTGGTACTTCTTAGATATCAGATGAAAAATGCTTCCAGTGGGAAGATCTCCCCAAAGCGTGGTCTATTAGCCAAGTTTGGGGGTTTGCTGTGTTTTGTTTTGGTCTTCTGGCTGTGGTGTCATAACAAAGAAAATGATACAGAGTGCAGGTACAAAGACAAGGAAAAAGCTATAACCCCTCAAGAGGGGAGACGATTATGCTATCATTTCATTCACCTTTCTGCCAGGGACATTGTTTTTGCACCCTCCCTCCCTCCCCAAAAGCATACTGACAGACGTCTCTCCATGGCCTCTGCTGAAGGAACACAGCCAGTGGCACACACACAGAGCCAGCGAGAGATCTGTCAGCACCTTGTGATTACAGAGTGCTATCAATATAGATGGTATTTTTCATAACAAGAAACTAAGGGGAGAAGTCAAGTAAATCCCCATGAAAACACGCTATGTTTGTGCATGGGCTAGGACTTGTGCTAAAGCCTGTCTCTTCCCTGGCTTGCAAAGGAGACATTACCCTCAGAAGAACGACCAACTCCAGCAAAGCTGAAAATCAATACACAAGAACAATGTAATTAACTATATTAATTGTTGCTACAATACACACAGCTCTCTGGGTAACACACAGTACAAAAAGTGAAGCTTACTTCCCTGGTTTCTTTCTAGAATCTTTCTCAAAAACAGTCTTTTCTATTCCAGTTAATTTGAACATGGAGCTCCTAAGGTGCAACCTTTAAAAAAGGAAATAACTAAATAACTACACAGTAGCTTTTTTTTTTCTCCTTAAATTAAGCACGTGACACAGAGCTTATTCTGAGAACGCTGAGTTCAGTATCAGCTTTGCTTCTAATCTTCCCCTGCTGAGACCAACGCAATCCTCTCCTGCAACATTGGCTCTGACATGCATGGATTTCTAAGGTGAACTTTCAGAGGAACTCACCAAGAAGCCCTGCCTTTGGGAGTGTTATTCACACAGTGATGTTGGAATTGGTTTCTTATAATGAATGCAAAGCGATCAACTAGGACTGTTATGAAAACCATGTTTTTAAAGAACTATTTCAAAGTAAGGCCCGACAGTGCCACTGAGCAAAACTCAAATCCTTAGCAATAATTGAAGGAAGAGCCTTTGCACTTGAAATGGTGACAGGGTCCTCCTGAACAAACTTTCATGAAAGGTGTAGAATCAGCTGCTGTGAGCTAGACCAAGGGTTTCAGTTCCACGTCCCACCTCTGTCAGCACTTGAACTGCAGCAGAACTCATCACTTCAATTCATTTTAACCCACAAAAATAAATTGATTAGATAAATTTGGACAAGACACTTAAAACAGTGTTGCCAGGTGCTTCTGGATATGAAAAGCAGAGTGGGAGCTTTAATGCAGTTAGCTCTTAGTCACAGGAAGGTGATAAATGCAGAAAGAAAACATCCTCTGTTAATGTTTGTGTTTACCGTTTTCCCAGGTTTAAAGGCAATGGATGTTTCTCTGTCTTGCACCTTCAGACAGCCAGTTAAAGCAGCAAAGCCAGTAACACCAGCATTCTGACTTAACAGTATTTCATAAATGATGAGAGAAGGTGCAGGACAAAAAAAAAAAACAAAAAAAACAGGTGCGAGTTCTTCCTAATTTCTTGTCCTCTGGTATTTATTGCTTTCAGTAGATGAAAATTCAGCCAACGTTAAACAAGTACTCAAGCAAAACAACTTACATAATTAAAAAACTTGCTCTGAAACAGACACTGAAATTTGGTTACAGAGACAGTGGCAAATAAAGGCACCGAAATCTTCATTAGGGACACACTGAAATTTCTAGAGCAAAATAATTTTTCCACTTCATCCCAAATGGTCCCAGTAAATAACATTCTTTGTAGCTCTGCCATAGCCCCTTATCAACACCCTGCCAGTGCAAAAAGACCAAGGGAACCTGTAAAACCATGAGCAGTGCAGCTCAGCCCTCCTCATATTCTCTGCCAAGAGGGGCTGGTGTGTGGAGGGAAGGGTCTTGCAGCTACCTCATTACTCTGTAGAGAGGTCAAGCTACCAGGTATCAGCGTACATTTGCTTATTAGCATGGTAGGCAAGATACTCCTGGAGGGATCTGTGGAAGCCTTGGGAAGTGCTAGGCTCCTCCAACTGCTGCAGTTGTGCGCCAATATCTTGCAGTGAGCGAGGAGAAAATGGGAGCTGCACAACAGCTGCTTGAGGTTGCACTGCTGAGCAAACACACAGTGACCATCTAGCAACACACTGCTGCACACCTGCAGGCAACTAGCCTGGAGCTGCTGCTGCAACAGCCTTCCTCCTTTCCCACACACTGTCATGGCTGGTTTTCAGGCTCAGGTCTTCATGAAAAGTTTCTTTTTGTTTAGCTGTACATAATCATTTTTATGGAGATCATCCTTTCTTTACAGATTGCGTTGGTTCCTCCCAATTCTAACTCTTTTGCACGTAAGTGGAAACGTTAACCTCAACCTGATATCACTGTGTCCCTTGGAGCAGCAGTCTTCTGTCCCAGCTGACATGCCTCAATAGCAGAATCACAGAATCACAGACTCAGCAGCTCAACATCTTCCAAGAACTTCAAGAAATTTGCAGTATCTGAGGCTAGGAGTCTACAAACAAGTCTCATCTGATGAAAAAAAGTTGATGCCCATCTCCAACACTTCAACATTTTTGTCATGCCGTTCGGACACATTCATTTTCTTCAACGCAGAGAATAACAAAGACATGAATCATTCAGATCCGTCCATCACACAGCGCTGGCAATACCAGATAGTGTGTTTACAGTGCTTTCACAGTTACGTGAATCAATCCAGCGCACATTTGCCAAGATATAAAAATAAATGTTACATAATGCACAGTTCACAATCAATACATCGCTCGCACGCATCAAACAGAAGAAAACAGCACGTGAACTACTATGCAACAACTGTCCTAAGAAGCAGAAGCTGCAATTGTCATCTGACCCAAAATTTGGTCTCGTTCTTTGGTGAGCACAAGCAGCAATAAAGATAGCAGAGTAACAAATACAGCAATCCTCTCGGATTGTCCAGGAACAAAGTCATCAAGCACAGTCAGAAGCATTCAGCATCTTCAGATAATGTTTTCTACTGCCTAGGCTCAAAAAGGAAATGTTTTTCCTCCAGACTGACAGAAACCGATGAAATATCACTATTAGTAACGATGATGAGAGATGGAGAGATTCAAGATAGGGAGTTCAAAAGCAAACATGCTGCAACTTAGCTCTTGGGGGGGGGACCACCACCCACGATCTCAGAGAAATAGCCTTTAGAAGTAGCATCTTCCTAGCAGCTTCAACTTTCAAATGTTACGTGCACATTAACAGATGTTTGCATGGAAATATTTTAGTGACACGTACACTTCTGCCTTTGTATTTTATCACTAAGTTTTTTGATTGCAAAATAAGTTTTCCGTGAAGCAGGCAATTAGATAAAACAAGTACCTCTCACACCAACAAAAAGCTTGCATTCATCATTATTAAATGCAATCATGACCCAGTTATACTGGTGCAAGTCAGGAACGACTTCCCTGCTTTCACAACTGCAGGAAAATAGAACTCTTGCCACCTATAACGCAGCCAGGGGGTTTTGTACTGATTGATTATTCTGCAGCAGTTACCATAAACACCAAACTGGATCTTCCTTTGGAAACTGAAATACCATAAAAAGCCTTTTCATTTTTAAGGTCTATAGGATTTTATACAGCACAGCCCTGGGAGATGAACAGTTTTAGCAGAGCAGCCTGTTAGGGAATCCTCATATCTTAACTTCTGCACAGAAAGTCTGCTGGAAAACATGTGGACACCTGTTGCTTTGAGAAGGCTCGTTTTTGTCTAAGACAGCAAACACAGCAAACTGCACTCGAACAGCTACAAGAGAAACAAACAGTCCTAAAATTCCTGATCTCTCCCCACATCTTTCCACCCCGTAGCAATTTTTAGCATTTGAGAGAAGCAACAGGAATGATTGCGCACCTCAAACCTAAGAATGGTGAAAGGTTATGGAATTTGGAAACACTCTCTAAGGCAACAAACAAATACTGGAAACAAAACCACAGCTCCCAAGGGCCGTGTTCCTGGATTCATCGGAAGGAAACAAGCTAGCAAGTTGGAAATCTGCGGTCCTGAAAGCAGCGGCGTTCCTGAGATAAGGCTCCAAACCAAGAAGTTCTGCAAGCGTCTCCTTGTGCCAAAACCAGGGAGGGATTCACAGCGCTGCGTATTGCTGACAACTTTCTTGGACAGAAGTAAATACAGAAGGCAGAAAGGAGAAGAGGGGTAGAAGTTGCAGGGCATACACTGCAAACGCGTACAGCGACAAGAGGCAGATGTGAGCAACAGCTGTCTCTGAAGCTGCGGAGAGGGAACAAACAGAGAAATGAAAGAAAGCGGAGGAATTAAATCAGGCTCACCAATAGTAAAGCTATAGCCATCGATGCTGAAAGTAGCGCTCCGGCATTTTTTAAACCCTTCCTTTCTGCTGCTTGGCTCTGTCATGATCCCTCCAGCTTGTCCCTCCGGCTCAGGCTGTCTCCCCGCGGCTGCGGCACGCAGGGCTCTGTGCCGGTGCTCCGTGCCGGTGCCCGCCGCTCCGCCGCTAGCGCCAGCCCTCGCAGCCAGCCGCGCACATCTCCGGTGCGGGGAGCCCAAGCACGCGCCCAGCCGCTTTCTCCTCCCCCAGCGCGCACCGAACTGCCGGCCCGGCCCAGCCTCGGGCAGCGGCTCGGTGGCCAAACCCACGGCCGAGCTGCCGAGTCGATAGGACAGCTGTAGCTGCCAGTTCCGCGTAGGAGTTCAGCGCGCAGTCAGGGAAAGATGAAGGGTCCCGGTTCTATGACTCCTCTAGCTCTCGAGGCTTCTGATTTACCCTCGGATTTCAGCCCTTCCAATGCAAGCTGAGTGTTTCAATCAGTCCGGACATAATGAATCAACCCAAGATTAGAATACATCATCAACCATCCACTTCTTACACGAGCAACAAGTCTCTGGAAACACAGCCAAAAGAGGAGTATAAAACATGCTTACCAAAAAAAAAAATCTTGAAGGACAGTGAGAAATAAAAGCAATTTAGCAATGGTCATGGTAAACTGAGCAGAATGTACACACGCTCAAGGAAAAGCCTTTTGAGCTCCTGCTCACATGCCCCATTTATAAACCTCCCTGCAACTTCTTTATTTCACCTCGGGGATATTTAATGTGGATTTTTCTCCACTGAAGGCAAGCCAGCCCTTTTCTATGAACAGACACTATTTAGAGTTGGGGCTGAGGAGGTTTTCCCAGAAGGCAAGCAGCAAGTCAAGTTTTTATAAACAGGAGTCCATGCCGATAGCAGGGGGCTGGAACTAGGTGATCTTAAAGGTCTCTTCCAATTCAAACCGTTCTGTGACTCTATGAAAGCACTGGCAATATCCTAATGATGCCACTTCACATAGAAGTGTGCAAACCTTGTACTGTACTGGAATGTGTGTTAATATAGGAACCAGCTACTAAAATGCTCCCTCCCTGCTCCTGCTGGCCACACCATTCCTAATGCAGGCCAGGATGCCGTTGGCCCTCTTGGCCACCTGGGCACACTGTGAGCTCATGTTCAGCCGAGCATCAACCAACACCCCCAGGTCCCTTTCCTCTTCACAGTCACCCAGCCACTCGTCCCCAAGCCCATAGAGCTGCATGGGGCTGTCATGCCCAAAGTGCAGGACCCGGCACTTGGCCTTGTTGAACCTTATCCCGTTCACCTCAGCCCACTGATCCAGCTTATCCAGATCCCTCTGCAGGGCCTCCCTACCCTCAGGCAGATCAACACCACCTCCCAACTTGGTGTCACCTGCAAACTTACTGAGGGTGCACTCAGTCCCCTCATCTAAGTAAGAAGAACAGAAGTAAATTCCAGGTGAATTTGGCAGGTTTTACAATGGCCAGCCTGTACACCACATGAAAACACTACCCTTCATGAAGACTGCATTCAAAATAATAGGAGAGAGTTTGCTCAAAGCTTAGCTAAGGCATGCCAAAATGTTTACAAAACATCAGCAAGCCTGGTCTGTGTGTAAGGTATAAACCCCAGCCCTACCGTATACTTAACAAAAGCTTAAGTCAGATAGAAATAGTGCACTGTAAATCCCCTCTCTTCAAAGGATGGGTGAGAGCCACCCCTCAGCTCTAGTCCAGTGATATAAATCCCACTTAATTCAAACCCAGTCAAGAGCCTCAGCCAAACAGCCTTTTCTGTTAACAGGCTTTTAAAAATCATTTGACTGTTCAATACCACAAAACAAATTCATTAGGAAAAGGGCTGTTAGTGGGGCTTTTTGTTGTTGTTGTTGATGTTTTGGTGGTTTTTTGTTTTTTTACAGAAAGCAGGACCCAGTCTTCCAGTTTTCTTGGCCTTTCAAGACCAAAACATGAAATAGCAGTAAGTACTTCGATATAGTATTTCCAGCACTTGCACCTGCAATTATCTATGACCTCAGAAGGGCAAATATCAGCAGTATTAAAAAGCTGCTGTTCTGGAGTTGCTGCAATGAAGAATTTTCAAACAGTTTACTGGATTGTATCATTTAGCTGCCTCTCCCAAACAATATAAAAACAGAGTGAGCATAAAGGGCTTCCAAGGAATCATCTTCTCTGTCACTGGTTATATAGGTCACACACCTACATAAGCACTGATGCTCTGCTTAGAGAATTACTCACACTTTATCTAGAGAGCATGAAGTGTTATCTCAAGGAAAAGTGAATGGTGGAAAACTCACCTTTAAGTTTTTTATTATTATTTGATGACAATGAATTTTCTTTAAACCATAAAGTGTTGGTTCATCAAAAAAAAAAAACACAACAACCTGTGGGAAGATGATCATGAAGTTTCAGTCTAGTTTCTTAGTTCCATGAAAGAAAAAAGGCAGATGCAGCCTTGCTTAAATGTGGGAGAGTTGTGTGTGTGTAGGAGAGTTGCATTAGCATTTCTGCTCTCAGGAAAATACCCTGATCTCTGAATTACTGCCATGCTGATCAGTCGCCCTCACTGGAGCATCACCCACTTACTACAGATTGCAAGAGAGAGAAAAGGACTCTGTCATTCAGCAGCTATGCATGCCTACGTTACTTTACAAAGATAACCTTGTTCAAGTCCCACCTGAAATTCATTCAAATAATTTTAATAACTTCATGAGTTTATTTAGGTCAAAGCAAACATCTCCCCTGGGAAGAACAGGAAGTCATTCAGCACAGGGAACTGCTAAAGTTCCCTGTAAAGTAAAGGCTGGAGAATGGATCTCCCCTGTTTCTGAGACAGCTCGAAACTGGCTGTTTGCAGTGGGATGCTCTCTCCCTTCAAAATGGCAGAGGCCTTCACCTCAGGTGGAAAGGGAAGCGTTTTAACCAGCAGATTTCTTCAACAGGGAAAGAGCTTCCTCCCTGCCCTGGTAACAACTTCATCTAGCTCTTAAAAAGTTACCAGACTGTATCAGTAACTCCATACCTGATCCTACCTGATTCTTCATGTTTTGCTGCTCAGCTCTTGGCTAGATGAGAGTTCTGCCCTCCCAGACAAACCCTACAGATTCTTGTGGGGGGGTACAGTACATTTTCTACCTTGCACTGCCAGGTACCAATATAAATGGTTAGGCAGCTCTTGCTGCTACAAGTTCAGTGCTGTGTAGAGCCATCCATGTATGTCATTTGTAAACCATCTGGGGGTCCTTTGAGATGAAAAGCACAGTGTGAATTGAAAATATTTATTATTATTGCTGTAAACAGACCAGAGTATCTATGGTAACATTTAATTCATCAACACACAAAGCAGCAATTCTTTTAATATTTTCCCCCCTTCTCAATGTGTGGATGAGTTGTATTTTTTCAGGAGTCTATTTTAACCAAAGTTCTTATCAAATGAAGCCAATGATCCATCCAGTCTGCCATCCTTCAACATACATGCTTGAGGAAGTTACAGAATAAGCAGTCACCTGTAACACAAACCCAAAACACTGCCTTCCTATCCTTAGGCAGTTCGTTTCTGCCCTGCAGTAGAAGGTTCATGCTTCATGTAACTTTGTCTTAGCAAGAGTGAAAGATCTCTAATAGCAGTTCACACCCAAATGCTCTCCCCAAACAAATTCTGAAATTTAGTTGTGTACAGTATAACTCCTGTGTATCAGCACAAAGTCACAGCTTGTTCTTTCAGACACACATCCCTGGCTCTTGTACTAAGAGAAGGAGAGAATAAAAGTGCTGAGTAAAATCCTTGTCCTGCAGAATTCAAGGGCAAAGCTCCTACTCACTCCAACAGGGCTGGAGTTCTATCCTTCCAGTTTTCTAAACCTGTGCTCCTGTTTATCCAGTTCCTGATGTAATCAGGTTTCATCGGAACAGTGATGAATTCATATCTCAGGTATCCGTACACTTCTGTAGAGACTGTCACTAGAGTAAGCAGAATTAGGAGCTCCGAGTTTGCCTTTCCAGAAATCTCAGGTATTTTAAAATCAATTGGCAACTTGAAGCTGAAAATTATTACTAACAAAAAACGCAGCCATACTGGGTCAGAACAAAGTTACATTTAGCGGTGTCCTACACCCAACTCTGCATCATCATTGCCAGAGCAATACATTGCAAGAAAAATGATAAAACTGCTAAAAAATGATTAAGAAAGAAGGCAAACTATGGTGCTGTTAGACAACCAACTTCTATCTGAGGTATCTTTTGAGCCGGGCGAGTTTATGAGTATGTAGAAATGGTCAGAAGTTTCCAATTCAATCAGCTTAAAGCTTCAGTATCGGTAGCACCCATTAACAGGCAGGTTCACAGGTTAGCTAAGCAGTATATGAAGATTATTTCTTGCTTTCAAATCTTCCTCCTCTTAGCTACTTGATGGCTCCTCAGCCTACTACACCTTTTGACAACAATATCAGCTCTGAAGCTTTTTGGCTGCGTACCCAAAGTCGAGGAGTGGTTTCGTAGGGCAAAGAGGAACCCAGCATTCAGGATTTCTGAGACAGAAATCCTTGAGATAGTGGGTTCCTGTACATGGACCACAGAATCGCAGGGCAGGTCACATGGAGGCCTGCCTTTGATTCAGGAAAACTTTATTATCACAAAGTGTTCCAAACAGTGCTTTCAATTTTTAAATCAGACCTTTTTCAGAGCAATTTTAGAGAGGGCTCCCTCCCCTCCAAAGTCAGCATTGCTCAAAAACATTTACCATCCCAGAGCTCAGCGCCTTTCAGAACTGAGCACGAGAAACAAGAATTGATGAATCCAAAGAAAACATCTTACCGTTTCAGAGAAGTTGAGACAAAAATCTCCCAGGATGCTCAGTATATTTCTCACAAGCAACAACGAAGTTACGTACTACAGGTTGTTTATGAAGAAACTTCATTCTTCCCCGAAAGCTTATTTGTTTCACCATTTCCTAGAACTCCCTATCCGTATGTTACAATTGTTTTATCAGAATTTGTCTCTAGGTATCCCTTACATTTAAGGTATTTTTTAAGTCCAGCAGCAGGGCCCCCTATCAACAGCTCATACCTTCTCCAGTAACACTGTGAATCACGATCCTCATCCAACTATATGCAGTAACAGTAAGGTCCATCTTGCATAATTGGTCCTGAAATAACGTGCTACTAACAAACTACAAATTGCACTAGAATGATGTATGATACTGTAATTAGGAAAGCTTATATGGCAAAGGTGAATATAGACGGACACAACAGAGGGTGGAAAAAGAGACTACAGTAAGAAATGAGTATGAAGATAAAAACACCTAGCCCGATCTATTTCCTTCACGCATCATCTTGCACCATCTAGCACACTGAAAACCAAAATCATCCCAACCTGTGAGCGTAGTTCCACTTCTTAAAGATATTTATTTTTTAAAAAACAGATAAACATGAACAAGACATTTTAGTGCTGCTATTCTCTTCTCGCCTAAGCAGTGCTGCTGATACAATTTCAGTTTGCCTTTATGTTTTAATTTGATTTTTGTCTCATTTTGCACACAACCAAAGCATGACTCTCCAGTGTAACGTGATTTTCCATAGTACAGCAGTCTTGAAAGCAGCTCAACCAAAATCAGAACCAGTTAAAGTTATACCATTCCATAACAGAATAAAGCTTGGGGTAGCAGCATCAAAAATAGGTTGCAATAACAATTAAAGCTATAAAATTCTTCCATATATATGTGATGGCCAACTTATCATAGCATTCCTGGGACTATCCAGCAATTAAAGCAATGGCTAAAGATGCTTGTGACAATATGGAAAAAAAATATTTTGATCCTCTTGGTGCTCACACCGTAAGTTTTACGTAGGTGATGGATTGGTGGTTGATGGTGTGACGTTGTTCCTTCCCACCACTTATCCCTCTTGAAAAGACAGGAGATTGTAGAAAGACAGCGACCTGTTAGTGCATACATGCAAATCACTGCATTGCAGTTGATTCTCTGGCAGTCACCGTTGCCCATAACATTTAGGACTGCAGCCAGTCACACCATGAAAGCCATTATTTGGCTTTCCAACTCACTCTGTACCACTAGCGATTTTTCCCCCGTTGGATTTCTCTCTTCCTCCTTCCTCCTCTTCTGCAGTTAGTTTTAAAAGTATTTGGTTATGCTAGAGGAGTCCACAGACATGCTTTATCTGTGATGTGACTATGCTGAGAGCACGCAACAATGCACAGAGCAAGGAAGTAAATCTTTTAATGGTGCAAGGCAGTATAATTTCATCAAATTCAGCAACGTTGCTCTAGCTCTTAAGATCAAGATCTCTCCTGCCTTTCCAGTCTGGAGAGAAGACTGAGTTGCACTGTGCAAACAGCTGCTTATCAGCCAACAGCAACCCGAATACCAGCCTCCTCAGATCAGCATTTGGATTTTAATGTACCATTGCTCCAGTCAGCGACAATAGATTAGCTAGTCACCCTCCCAAAGGAGCCAAGAGCCTTGCTTTTCCCTGTTTTCATGTACGTTGTGAATATGCCTCATTTTCTCAATATTTAATGTATTACTTCTGGCTACATTTAACGCTTTATCCTTTCCAAACACAACTGAAAACTGAAACGTTCAAGCTGTCAAGTCTTCTCTCTCCAAACTATCTAATAAACATTACAAATGCATCCAGGTAAAAATAACGATCTAATATCCTATTTGTGCTCCCTTCCCTAGTCAGCTGCTCCCTCTTCAATCATACCCATATAAGCAAGTAAATCAAGCAGCAGCTCCAACCTCTTTTAGCTGGTGTCCAAAACTATCACTGCCCACAACAACAGCCTGGTTCCTAGACCCAGGCTTTTTTGACCAGATCAAACTGTCCTTGATACTAACAAAACGTAGCCTATACTCTGCAGTACTGCTGTTCTTGTTGATACAGATACACTTGAATCAATGGAAATGAAGCTACGAAAGGGTGGTTTGAAACGTACACACAACACACCCACACAGCACATACATAAACAGCTTTTCATACCACATTCAATTAAAAGTCCTGTCATGGAATACTGTTCTATTACTGCTCTGGATAGAAGGGCAAAGAAATTCTTTCTTATCCTGGGAAAAATTCAGTCAACAAATACACTCTGAAAGTAAAGGGAAAAGATGGAGATTCCACGCTACCTACTTCAGGCATATTATCTGAGTGCTGAATTCATGTAATTGCATGAATTAACATAAGTGCATGGTCTCTTTGGATTCCCCATACAGTTAATCATTAATTATTTGAGTTGGAAGGGATACATAAAGGTCATCTAGTCCACTCCACCCATACCCTGCACATTCCCCTGCAATGAACAGGGACACCTACAGCTACGTCAGGTTGCTCAGAGCCCCACGCAGCCTGACTGACCTTGAATGCCTCTGGGGAGAGGTGCATCCACCACCCCTCTGGAGGCATTTGTAGTCAGGAGATGGAGGCTGTAATACAGGATATGAGTAACCTGTACCAGACCTAACATCATTATATACACAAATGTACCTGTGTGCAACCTAACCAATTCTGTTGCTCTGATCAAGGTGCCAATTAGATAAAAACTAACTTTCAATAATGAATACTTTAATCATCAGTATACTAAAGTGAACTAGAGTGAAGAGCAGCTTCCTTTAAAGTAACTTACACTGAGGGCTAATATTTTATTTGTAATAGAGTCAGAGATTCAACAAGCATATTTTTCAAGTTGGAACTCCATTGTTGTCTAATGGATTTAACTATCTATCTATCATTATCTAATGGATAATGGACTTAATGATTATGAGACTTCCATTTATCTCATTGCTTTAATCTGTTTGGCTTTGAGTTGTTGTTGTTTTTTTAATTGTATGAAAGTGATTGTATTGAGAATTAGCAGCTAGGTATTTCTGTGAAATACATAAAGCTACATCTTCCTAAAAAAAAAAAAAAAAAAAAAAAAAAAAGAAGAAGAAAACCTAGTTCAAATATGTCATACTATTTTAAACATAAAAGATCCAACACATAATATCATTCCATTTGGCAGCCATCTGCCCTATAATTCCTAATAACCTAGTTTGTGCTAAATTTCTGTACCACAAATGACAGTTTTTAGCCTGAGTCCTTGAGCAGTTAACAAACTACCTTCCCAAAGTGTGGAAAGCTGTGAAATGAAGTGTTTTAACACTTCATTTAAAATTCTAACTACCTGAAAAGTAGGCTCCAGCCTAAGCAAACTAAGTATACACCCTCTATAATCAAGGAAAAGGCACAGGTACCTCCAGACATAGGATTGCTCTGCACTATTTTAGTTTGAACACAGAGGGAGCCTAGCTAAATAGCTCGTGTGTTTGCCTGAAAATTGGGACTTGGCCTTCAGGAGGCTGAATCCTGCCCGGAATGATCAGCACCAGGAATGATCTGAGTAATTCATTGACTTGCAGATTGGAAATAGTAAGCTCCACTCTACTGGCTCCTTCTGAATTGCCACACCAATGACCAGGTGGAAGTTTAGGGTCATCCATGCCCACGCAGGTAGGGCCATCCCCATATAAGTTGCCTATCCAAAGTTTGGTAATATTGCATGCCTGCACAAATACATAAATATACTGATATGTTTAATAAAACATCAAGTGGACAGCTGCATCCACAAGCTTACTTCCTTTTGGCATTTTGTTCCTAGCTCCCTCAAAGGCCAAGAACAAAAAAACACCTAAATACCTTTGCAGGCACACAAATTGTTTGCCATGAGTTAAGGCACACTAGTGGCAGAAAACAAGAGGTTCACAATTGTCATAAGCACCATGCAGACAGCAAAGTATACCTGCTCACGGGACTCACCCAATAACCAAATGAAATCAGAAGAAAAGGGGAATTACAACAGTGGAAGGACACTGAAAAAAATCTTGAGCTGCCGAGAAAGTAATGCATCAGGATTACTGTTTCATCATTGCACCTACAAAAACACAACAGTACTGCTAGAATTTGGGGCAGGAGATCAAGGCAGTAGATGGCTTTTAAAAAGTTGATCTTGTTTCACCGCATGCATCAGTTTGTCGTCTTCATGCAACACCACTATAGTTCATTCTTTCTGAAAAAGGTGCTTTGCCATTTTTCAGTTGACAAGATCAATTTCAGTGCTCAGGATACAAAAACCAGATAGCAACATGAGAACTAGCAAGCATCCACAACCTCACCATCATAGGCAGCAACGGTAAAGACATTTAGTTCTAATGATGCTGACTTCTTTAACTCTGCACACCCCAGACTAACAAACAGTTCTACAACCCAAAATAAGCTACACACCTCCTGCATGCCAGAGAAGAACAGTGACAGAGATTAAGGGCAGGGCACCCAAGACAGCAGCACTTCAGATTGCTGGCTCGGTAGGAGCTCCATAAAGCAAAAATTGCCAGAAGATTGAAGATGGGCTTCTCTCCATGTTTCAAAAGAGAAACAAATAAGCAAGTAAGTAAAGAAGCACAGGTCTGGTTGTCACTAATCTCACTTAAGGGAAAAACCCTTCCTGATCCCCAGCTCTGGGGATGAGCTTAACACGGAATAGTAGAGATTCTCCATTATGGTCAGGAAGCTTCAGTTTAACTGTACTTGTGTTTACAGCAAGCATCCACAAATTCACGTGAAAAGCAGAATTCATTGTAACTAAGGGCACATTTCAGAGAGGTGATACAGGAGGCAATTAGCCCTGGTGATTAGCTAGAAAGATTTTTATGTTGTTATGCTGATAGGAGTTCTTGGTGCATATTTTTACTGATTAGCAGGAATACTTTTGAGCAATCCCTTCCTGTTGTCCCTGCCTGATAACAGAATACTAAGTGTTTACAAAGAGCCAGCAGACTATGAGAAGTAATATAGGAAAAAACTAGTTTAATCTAGATCCTTGCAGCCTTCTCATGAGGGGGAAATCAGTTGATTTAGGCCAAGAAAATAGTTGTTTATAACTTCCCCCTTTAAAAGTTGTTTTGAGTTCATTTTTTTGGCACATATCTACAGCCATTTCAGGAGAACAATGTATAAGTCATCAAGTCCAGCACAGGACAGAAGACTTTGAAAATTCATCTATGAATCGTTAACATTTGGACATGAATACAAATACTTATTTCACTTTTCTCTGCATTTTCTAACTCCATTTAAGCAATGTACTCTGCTGTATTCACTCCCATGTAGTGTTAATTTTCTGCACCTTTCCCCATTCTCCTCCCCAATGCACTGTCCTGTTGTCCTCTCCCTCCATGCCACCAATTCATTTCACTTTCACAACAAAGACATGATGAGACGAGCCAAGCAGCACCTGAGCTCTGGGAAGGTACTGAAAGTTTGGCAACATCACATCCAACATTCAAACTTGAACACATGGATGTGCTTCATAGTATATGACTTCCTAAGTGCCTTTTTCTGCCTTTTTTTTTTGTAAGCACTAGTCTCACAAGCAGCACTGACCCCAATGTAAAGTGAAGGTTCCCTTACTCCAGGAGGATGTCAGTAGGTCAGAGTTAAGATGAGGAAATGCAAGAGAGTAACAGGACCATCTCCTTTTAGTGGTAGAAGGCTGAGAGATCTCATCAGCTGACCCACTGCATCCTTAGCTAAACTCATTTTGCATTCACTTTATAACCTTGGAGCATCTTCCCTGTATATAAGTCCTAGATGATAATCTATTCACACCTATTCATCTTCAAAGAAAAAGCTACATAAATGCACAAAGCACAGCCCTATGCCTGAACCCAGGCTTCTGCTTGTACTGCATCTCAGAGGTCCCAATGCTCCGGGATCCTCTCACCACACATCTCACGTCACTCAGGGCTGGAGCACGTCAGTACTGAGCCATTGCCAGGAACTCTCCACTAAGAGATAAAATAGTTTACTTAGCCTGATGGAAATAATTCATCAACTTGAATACCAGAAAGGCCATAATTTAGTAACCAGATGATAGATGCATTTTCCATCTATCATCATTAAATCTACCAAGGCCTGCTTTCTTCAGGGGACAAATTTCATGAGAAGCTGCAAAGATTTCAGCATTAGCAAACTCAGAGCACCACCTGCTCCCAGAGCTCATAAGAGAACTGATGATGTTAAAGAGCACCAGAGCCCTGGGTGATGGGCCTTAAAGCCCTGACCAGCCTCACCTGGAACATCCCCAGCATCTCTGCCAGCTGATCCATTCCAGCACAGCCAAGGGCCACCAGGCCCAGACTGCGCTTTGTTGGAGGCTTTGGTCCCATCTCTGGGATAGATCTCAAGTAATAATGGCAGTGCTTGAGATCTTCAAGGTCTGAAATAAAGGCAAGCAGGTTAGATGACTTCTAATTTTCTGTCATATAGATGCAGTATGCCCACTTTCCTCTCAGTCCAGGACCCAACTGATGCACAGCAGCACAGTAACTTTCACGCTGGTCATGCCATCAGATGTGCCAAGAGAAAGATCGAGGTCTATTAGTCTCAGAGTAAGTATAAGACTGCAAAGATGTCCAACACACCTCAGCTTTCCCAGCTCTGCGTAATTCCTACAGCCTCATACTTTTGCAAAAGGAGCAAAAAGATTCAGCTGGCAGAGAGATAAAAATCCAAACCATGCTGTATCGATCAGATGAGATTTTGCATTTGCAAAAAAAAAAAAAAAAGTGTTGCCTTATTTTATATGCATAAACATTCTAGGCTTCACTCCTTAAGAAAATAAAAATAAGCCAATAAAACTGTCTCCTAACAACATGACTTCTGTAAGAAAATTGAATGATACACAAAAGCCACAGATCACAGCAGCTTAAGTTTTGAACCTCAGAGATGCTGATGTATTAACCAGCATGAAAATAGAAAGCTTTTCCCCTTCCCCCTCACCCCCAAAAGCCTCGCACTGTGGGACTTGCTAAAATACTTTGTTATTGAGAAAAATATGGTTTGGGAAGAAAACCAAAACACTGCATCTAATTACTCTACTGTATTATGAGACATGAGTAATTATGTCAACTGCTACATGCGATACCTTCTATTAGAATAGGAACATATTCCAGCTTCAACTTAAGGACAGATTTTTGATCAGAAATGTGACTAAAAGAAACTGAGCTGAGACCACAGATTCATATGAAAAATGCCTTTTGAATTATTAGACTTAAGTGAGAATTTGTTCTGTTAAATTTACTTTTAGTTTGTATTAAATAGTAAAATTCTGGAAGCAAATGAAATTAGGTGTCGTATTTCTGTATCTAAACCTTCAATTTAGGTTGACAAATCTTAGTAGTGATTTATGAAAGACATCCTGTGAGCCATCCTGGTCTATTTGAAGCTCTTCATAGCGAATAATTTTTCCTTTACAAGTCTGTTTGAAGTAAAAACCAAGATCTACCACAAAGCACAGCAGATTTCCTTCAACTGGAGTCATAAATATGACAGAACGCAATCAGCAGCGTTTTCCCCAGTCTTAACAAAAGTGCTTCTTAGCCCAAGGCATCCGAATACTCTGCCAAAAGTCATAAATTCAGGACTCTGAAGTTTCCTTCCACAGCATCCTGTTGGGCTATGTAGACTGCATGAGAAGATAAGAGGCAGAGCTGTGGGATGTGGCCCCTGGAGGCAAGCGCCTTCCAGCAGCTCTTTTTTAAGCTCTGGGTCCTTCTATGCAAGGTGGCCCTGGGCAGCCCCTCTCTCCCTCAAAACTGCAGGCACACAGGGGTTCCAGATGCTGCTTCCTCCTCTTGACATAGGAACAGCTGAAGTGATGACAGAGAGCCCACCAAAAAAAGAAGCAGCAGCAAGAAATCTGGCAGGTTTGTAGTTTGTCACATCATCGTATTTGGGTGCAACAGATAAACCTTCAGAACTACACAGCCTGGCTAGTAAACATGCTTCATAAAGAGCAGCAACTGTTTCTGCCCACTTGTGGGCCAAATCCTGAACAGTTAAAGTAATACACATTTAAAGCAATGGTAGTCAACCCTCAGGGCTTGTGTTCTGGATTTACTGCATATTCTTTCTATGTCTCTGAACCTGGTCTGTGCAGCTGAAATAGCGACAGAAAAACATCCCAGCTCTATCACTTGCCACCCAGGAGCTCCTAAGAATAACGGAGTACATCAGAACATGAACTGACCAAGTTCATTGTTTGACAAATGCCAGTATATATTTATCCTTGTCTCACCCAGCTTGCAGAAGCGGGGGCACAGTGATGTTCTTCCGAATTTCAGAGGTGTTCTCCATTATATAGCAAGGAACAGGAAGTACTTGTTTTGCCACAGATCGGTATCTGTATGAACATTAGTCATTATTAACATGCAGCAGCCAACCAGTGCCTTTCACTCCCATCTCCTCCAACATCCCCTGGTTGCCAAGTCAACTCGTTTCAGAGCTCTCTGAGCTGAACAGGGAACATCGAATGATTGTTACTGCAAACCACAAATGACAAGGGTTAGAAAGAAAAAGTCTTTGAGTCACTGAAAGAGATGGACATAAATGGCAAATTGATTCTGGCAGCTTCAGTTATGGATGCTTAGTCCCTAACTTCATACAAAGCATAAGTAAGGGAGAGAGGTGAGGAATCAGACTGTTGAACAATGTGCTAGCACAGCTGACCTGAAAGGAGCCTTCAAGAATACAATTCCTATCTTTCCAGGAATGTGAATTATTTTCCTATTGTAAAGATGTCCTTGGCTAACAGCCTTGCTAAGTGATCCCTACAATACCCGGTCTACAGGCCTTTGAGCAGCTCTCCAACATCTCTTAATCACCAGCACAGTGAGAACTCCTGTTAATAGTATAGTTGTTAATGGCCAGAAGATATCAAACCATTAAAGAGGGAAATGGTTACTCAAAGATCAATCCTGCCAGGTTCATTTGTGCGTGCCTTGAGGCTTGGCTTTACTCAGAAAAGCTTCCTGGCAGTAAAGCACAAACGAAAGTCAGAAGATAAGTAAATGGTAAAAAGAAAAAAGTTAGACAACATAAACCTGAGAAGTAATTTCAGAGTTAAAGAGCAAAGCATCCAGTTCCAATTAACATTACCAGGGCTCAAACATTTGCCTGCTCTGCCTGTTGTTGAATATCTATCCAAATACATGAGATTTTTTGTTTGTTTGTTTGTTTTAGGTGTCTTAGCTTCTCTACTCCCCAGAAAGTTTCCAGTATTTTTTCTAAAGACTCCAGCCAATAAATATGCACTTCAGTTTGTTTATGAGTAAAGCTAAGCTATACACTTGTTCCAGCATGTGTAAGCCACAGGGTCAATAGCAGCATCTCTTTCCTCCTCTGTAAGTCGCTCTCATTATAAGATAACGAACATTTATTTTAACAAAAGCTGTTACATAAATTGTCTGAAAGTTAATACCTGATATTACTTTAACCCACGCAACCCTGAAGGAGTTCTGATGTTGAAAACACCCATTCTCACTGTTAATTCACATCCTCAAGTTCAAACACTTCACAGATCCACCCCCCCAGTCTTCAAGCCCTACTACTAGAATCGCTTGAACAAATGGAAAACACAGCTCACTGCAACCTGAGCTTGTCTTCCAGTCCCACGAATGTGTGGCATAACAACAGCATCCACAAGAACCTGCACAATGCAGATATTGTTAATACATACTGGCCTTGGGAAACCAGAAACAAATAACAGAATGCTGACCAAAAGGTTAAGATTTCTTTTTTTCTTCTTTAGCAGAAGTGAAAGTCATTGGCTTTTTATGTTCCCTTATACAAAGGAAGGATTATCTGAATCATTAAAAACTAAGTTAACTGTTTTCTGTTCAACGTTTTCCTACCTTGCAGCCGAAACAGTGATCTGAAAAGAAAATTATGTATTGCTCACCTCCCCTCGCAACCTTGATTTCACAATTTTCTCCGGTTCCACTTAAAAGCCTGAACAATACATTGACCCAACCTCAGCCTACGCTACCTCTCACCACCCTTCCAAAGTGGATCTTTGTCCAGCTTGCCGTGTTTAAAATATGTCAGCATAATATTTGAAGGGGAATAAGAGAAAAAGAAAGAGGCATCAGAGAAACTGGAAGGATGCCCCTTAAAAAAAACACAACTTCAAAATGCCATGGGGCAAATATAGCTGCCTCAACTATTCTTTATCATCTTAAATGCCACTTTTATGATGGGATGCTGCAGGAGCTGCCCCACAACTGCTGCATGTTTGTGCTTCATGTTGTGCGGAATAATATGAAGGTTTTCTAGCTACTCGCAACAGGGCAGATTGCTAGATTGTTTTGGCAGCCACACGTAGCATAGGGCAGTTCTGGGGTGAGCAGAGGTGCAGGGAATGACCCTGATACAAGCAGCAATAGTAGGAGTGGCTAATTTTCATAAATGCCAAATTAAACCCTACTTCTCTCCTCCATTTTCCTCTCAAAAAGGGTAAAGAGCATCAGGATCTGCTGACACTTATTGGTCATTTCTGGGAATGGAAAGGTGGCTCCCAAATTATCTCAGCTAACAAATAAATACTAAATGATATTTACATAATATGGACATAAAGTGTTTTTCTTACCTGGAGCTAATCCACGTAAAGCCCAGCTGAGAGGGTAAGAACTACTGACCTTAACTAGCCACGTTATATCAAAACCACATTTGCTTTCTCTCCTCTGTGACATTTCATCAAAACAGGTGAAAAAGATTATTTCAAGGTAAAACAAAGCTCATTCTTCACTGTTTTCTCATGCACACAGACAAAAAGATATGATGCACAAGTCAAATATTCCTGCCTTCAGTTTTTCTATTGTTTCTTTGCTAGCATCATCCTTTTGACAGGATTTTGCAATTTTTAGTGTAATTAAGCATGAAATCCCACCTTAAGTGCACCATATCCTGTCATTTTCCCACATTGCTACCCATGGTATTCTGACAGATTGAAACAAAACATCTTTTATTCCCCATTTTATTTGTAGTCAGAGTTCATTCAAACAATAAGTGCAATGGTAAAAAGACAACTACAGATTTTAAAATCCCGACTTTGCAGCTATTGGTTTGAAAAGTACACAATTAATGCAAAAACTCTGGGTGAATTGTTTCTTACAACACATAAATGAGAAAACGTAGACCACGGCCCAGCCAAGCTGTATACATTTACCTTTGGAACATGGACCTTTGTTCCATTTCCTTGACAAAATTGAGACATTACATTCACGAATTCAATTCTGCAGCACACAATGCATGTTGAAGCACAGTGCCTGATTGTATGCAATTGACTCTCAGCTACATCTATTAATTAGAGCCTAGGAAGAAAAAATTTCCTAGCAACAGCCCAAACAACTGAATTGCTCAGATTTCTGAAGCTGAAGAGATGACAGAATGAGAGATACTCCCAATCTCATAAACAGCATTCACTTCACTGCTGCAGAAAAGAACGTTACTTTCCTTGTGATGTGGTGCACACCAACTGGGACAGCAAAAGTTCCCTTTATTGACAGAGAAGAATATATAGCGGAAAGAGTGAAATGTCTGGGAGATGCCAAGGCCCATGTTTTCCCTGAGCAGAAATAAATCAGAACAAAAAGTTCCCACGCTCTTTATTCTAAGCTGTAGATGATGCAAAAATAAAGTAATGGCTTTTTAACTTTCCGTGCATCTGTCTTGCCCTAGACATTCTCAGGTAAGAATCGCCCAATAACTCAGCTTTACAGAAGGTACCCCTGCAACACGATGGCACAGGCAGTCAAATTTAGTTATGGTACCCTGGGTGAGACCGCTGCCCAGAGGCTGACCAATAACCCTGGGATGAGGATCACAGAGCTTTTATACAAAACCATAGGGACTTCAGCTCAGGCTTGTCATCCCCACTAGCACCCATGGCAGCAGTACAAAGGAGAGAACAGAGCCCACCACATGACAGGCTTTCTTAGTTGTTATGGAAGTAGGAAAAAAAAAACAATGGAATATGCAATTGCCACAGGCTTTTGAATCTCAGATTGTTCACAAGGTATTGTATAAGGTACATTAAAGGAAGATGCCACCTGTTGAAACTAAAGGATGTGGGTACAAGCGCATACAGGATCTGCACTGCTGACATCAGCCTGCTTACTTCTGTTCACACCACTGTCTGTTGTGTCACAGCACTGTGTCGTTTTGATTAATGCCTGGAGAGCTGTACTCACAAGTGCCTGCCCACCCCAGTGGCAGTTTGCTGGGAAGACTCAGGTTCAGTAAGCTGTCAAAAACGTAACTCAAAAAACTGTCAGTTTGCAGGATTCATTGCAGGATAATTTCGTGGTAAAATCCATTCAGAGCTTTTCAATTGATCAAAATGGGCATCAGTTTGCACAACTGTGATGCAAACTCAGTATTCATCTTTCATTCATCTTGTCTTTTTTCTCCCCCTGATTTCCTATTTCATTGCTGGCTAATGTTTAATTTGCAAGTCAGAGACCTTACATTACCCTGAGAAAGGCAGGTTACAGTTGCCAGCAAGTGGGATCATGAATGATTTAGTTCTGAAATGCTCTTGTCAGATATTTAAGCTACATTAAGACACTTTCCATTACAATAATTTCTCTCATCCACTTAACAGCATGATTCTCTAACATAAAAGCTGAATAATAAAACTAGTTGCTTTTTTTTTTTTTTAAACAAAACACTCCTTCCCACAAATGGCAGGCAAGTTTAGTTCTTCTTTATACAAAGATCTATTACTGCCTAATCCAGAACTTAAAGGCTTCCTTACACTGATATTAAAGTTAATAGTATCTGCAGAGTGAATAAGTTGTGCAGTAGGAGGAAGAAGTTTACCAAGGAGATCTAAAAACACCTTCTCTTACAATGCATGTTTGCATTTATCCCTACAGCCCACTACATTTCTAAAGCAAAAAGTTCTGTAGGCATATCCTTGTAAATGTATATATGGACTACACAACAGATACCTTAATCATGTCTAAGAGCTCTTCCATCACTGTCTTCATTTCCAGACATGAAAGTCAAGTTCAGAAACTTTACTGAAAAGGATATCTTTGCATGACATAACATCTGATATAAACAACTGTTTACTTGCTAGCATCGTTGTTTTTTCTTCTAACTTGCTGTAGCAAACCATTAACCATTCAGGAGCGTTGCTGAGGAATACAGGAGTACTAAAGTCCCCCCATATGCCTCCCTGACTCGAATACCCTGAACAGTCTTGTCCTCACCCTTCTTTCTGCTTGGGAAGACCATTGGGTACCAAATGCAGGTCTCAATGAGGAGGTTTCTCATCCGCTTTGCTCCAGTCTCCTTCATTTGCGCAGCTGATGGTCACCAACCTGTGAGTTGCACCACTTAAACTTTGAAAGAAAAGGAGAAAGGGACATTTCCCTAGCTTTTAAATCAGATTATTTCACAGATGTTTTTATAACAGTCCCACAGAAAAAAAAAAGCACAGCTGAACAAGCTGACAAATCTTACTGTTGGCCAGTGGGGTTGTGGTAGGACATGCTTAGCTCCATGGGAAATAACAAGCTCATCTGCCACTGGAAGACACCTTTTGGCAGTAAGTAACTAGCATTATGCTTCAGGGTGGTTCTGAAGACAAAGGTTAGTCCCTCAGCCACCTGGCAACAGCACTCAGGTTTTCAGCAACTTTCTGCTCTACGGTTGAAATAAGTATTTACTGATAGTCAAACAGTAATGTTTAATTATATGCGTGTTTTCTTGTTCCACATGAAGATAGGCAAATCAAAGACGTGAGAACTTCACCTGCAGTTCAGCCACTGGGCTTCTTCCTAGAGAACACAGTATGGCCCCCTGTACAAACTCGTGCTGTCTTCCAGCCTGTTAACTAGTACACAGATGGGCCTGACAAGCTTGGTCAGGATTCTTTCCATACATCTCACAAAGTAGGTATTTGTAGCCTTGTTGCAATATGTTTGAATTTATGACAAGTAGAAACTCCACCCTCCATGTCCTTCCTCTTTTTGCTTTTAAAACAGTTTCTAGTCATTTGTGCATGGGTAAAAATACAAAAGAAATAATTACCAACAACTCTACTACTGAGTACTGCTTTATAGGTTTTGACTGGTTGAGACTGATGGTAACTGATGGAAGCACAAACAAGCAGAACTTCCCCAGCAATTTAGCAGTATGGCCACTGCAGTGCTTAAAAACAAACAAACTTGCTGCCCTGTGATGTATCAGCAGTGCATCAGATAGATCTAGGACGTTAGGAAAACAACTATGGACAGAAGAGCCCTGAGAGCCAGCTTGCAAAACACTGGGCAAAGATCAGAGAGCTTTTTTTTCCCCCATCAGATGATAACTCAGAAAAGCTTACAATGGCAAACATCTGAGCTGTGCCAGTACAGTCTACTGGCAAAATAGGAGAAGCTTATACAGGTGTAATTTAGATCTGTCATTCCAGGTCTCCAAATGGAAGAGATGATACTCAAGAGACCATTTCTTCCCTCTCTCCCAATCTGTTTGGGAACGTTCTGATGTGGAAACATCTATCTCATCATGATGTGGGAGGTTTTTTTTTGGTATTTAACATATCTCCCTAGCTGCCAGCTAATCTAAGAAACACGTTAAGCACAAACCAAGTCAGGGCACTCACTAGAAAGCACCGCACCAGCTTCACATAATTCAATTCTATTTGCACTAGTCCCCAAAATAAGACTTCTCTGTATACACCTGCTCCTTAAATTCTCCAATGGTCTCCTCTTACTGCTGAGGCTGAGTGCAATCAGGTTTGCCAAAGCTGGAAGCAGAAGTCAGATCTTGCAGAAAAGAGTACAGCACAGCAAATGGCCTCAGTGTCCACAGCTCTTAGAGGTGCCACCATTTATCTGCCAGGCAAAGCTGAAGCCAGAGCAGGGCAGGTCAGGTGCCCTTCCCCTGCAGTGATAGAGATCACTGCTCCGTGCAAAAAGCCATGGAGAATGAGGACTCCAGTGTTTATTCATAAAAGCTTAAAGTCTGCTTCTTATGCAGCATATTAAGTCACATGAGTTACTAAAGCAGCATCAAAGTAAACAGCGAATAAACACAGATCATAGGGTATGACTACCACTCTGTGACCCCTTCCTGACACCACTCAATAACTGATACTACAAAAAAAACCTCAGAAAACACCATAAATTCTTGCAATGTAACCAAGACTATTCTTATTGTTAGTTAGATTGGAAAACAATGCAAAAACTAACAGCATCATGTTGAATTTCTATTTTTCCCCCCCCCCCCCCACTTTTCCTTCTCTATAAAAGATCCTGGGAGAGGTGTTTTTTCCACCTTGGCCAATAACACAAGCTGTATTTCAGCTGTTTTATAGCAACTGAGTGCTTAGATGAAAATATTGAAGAACTATTCCACCCAAATAGGTTTGTCTGAGCTACAGTGTTAGCAATTCCCTAGTTTCAGGTACTCAAAAAACAGAGAGACAGATCTTAGATTCTAAGTATTTGTTAAACATAAGTAGAACAAGAATGGGAAACATGCTCCTCCCATATTTTAAGACTTTCAGGTTGCTTAATAGTTTAGCATATTACAGAGAAGTGAAATAGTGGAATAAATATATGTGTATATACATATTACATATATATAAAATTAATATATATATTTGTATTTAAATGAAGCCAGGAAATTGAGGCAGATAAGTCAAATATCAAACAACATGATGGTCAGCATCAGCTGAAGCTTTGCTAATCATCTGGACAAACGAGGCCTTATCTAACGCTGAGAAAAAGATGAGGTAATATCCATGATGAGGTAAATCCATGCTCTACTTGAACTCATCAGTAAGCAACAACTGAGCCAGATTTCACAGTTTTTTAGAACAAACCACAGTCATTAACGTCCACATATTTCAGCAGAATTCAAATAACTGCTTTTCTCCTAGAAATATATAGATGTTAGTACTCAGCCATTGTCACTGTTGCCTTGGATACAAGAACTGTTCTAAATCAACTTAATAATTAAAAATTAGATCTTGGAAGATGCTGTGCATTTTGGCTTCCATCCAGAAAAGCACTTACCCACCTGTGTACCTTTAATCACTCAAATTCTTTCAATACAGTGGGACTGCTTACATCCTAAAGTTAAATTACATGCTTAAATCCTGCTGGATTAGAGCCAGGGCACTCAATACCTTGCAAGAACAAATCCCAAGGAAGAATGGGCACTACTGAAATTCAGAGCCTAACCGTGGTACATTTCATTGCTAATTTTTTTGTAATATGAAAAAAGTGCATGAAGTGTTTGCTCCCTATTTTACAACACATTTTTGTCTTTCTAGGACATTTAATACATGATTGTTTATTTAAATAAGATCCGACTCAAAATATAGTTGTGCGTTATAATGTGAAATAGAACCTCTCTCCCATCCTTTTGTCTTCAGCTTGTTTTTTTTTTAAGCCCTGTCCCTTACAGAAGCTGAACACAATGAACACAAGAGCGCTATTGTTATCAACACAGAAGTCCCAAAGGTCAAGTTTACATATGGAGCTTTCTCACTAAACAGAATTAAAGTGTTACCTTGACGACAGGAGGAAAAAAAATCAGTAGGAGAGAAAATTAATGCTAGAAGCTCTTACACCTATTTGGAGACATGACTGAAGGTTTCTCTGGTGTTTCACTGCTCCCTGCCCAGCAGAAATGTCTCGCCTTGCACAGGGACCTTCCTGCACAGGCAGTGAGCAATCAGCTTGACAAGCATGGAATAATGCTCAGAACACAACTCAGGTTCCAGCTGTGAACATCACACACCTGCCCTCCACAAACCAGCCTGGCTTGCAACTAAGATGGAGTATTAGGACACGACGATGGGGAGCAGAGCCTAGGTTTTCTCCACGGTTGAATTGGACACAGGCTAAAAGCAGAGACAGTGGATGAGAGAACTATGGCTTCATCGCGTTCAGCAGCGTAACAAATCCCTGTATCACAACACATTCTTATGTCCAAACACAGACTATCTATTGCCTAGCCTCCTGCCTCTCCTCTTCTACACTCCTTTAAATCACTTGCATCAGCCAGATGAGGTTTTTGAGTCCAATTCTCCTCTGCTTTGAACCATGTAATTGACATTGAGATTTATGAAAGCGCTGCTGCACTTTTGGATAAAATTTCATATGAATAGACAGAAGTGAAAGAGTTCTTTAACTTTTAGCAGAGTGAAAATTTAAGCTTAGGTACAGACAGGGAAGCCTATCATGACATTTAGCCTTTAATTTGTGCATTGGGGATAACGATACTTTTCTGGTGGGAAGAAACGCTGTGGGAATTTGAAATATGACCCAAGATCCCAGCAGGTATAATATGCTTAAAACATCTTTATAAACAAAGCCATTACCATATTTTTCCCTGCCCACTTAAACTCTGCTAAATCAGGTTTCAAATAAATTCCTTTCTCTGTCCATTTATTTCTTCTTGTTTAATTTCCTCATCAGAACACACACACGCACACAAGAGGAAAAAAAACATGGAAAGAGATGAAGTAGCCAGTTTAATTTCTCCCTTCCCCCAGAACTTTGACTCCAAACTAAACCAGGAGAATAACATCTATAGACCAATTAAATTCAATAGGCTGAAACTGTTCACAAGGGAGCAGTCAGTCTAAGCAAACAAATCATTTTCAATGCTCCTGAGACTGCTAGCAAAAGGTCACTTTCAAGTTTTGCCATTCTTTCTGTGGCTGTTTAATTGGAAGAGGCTCCAATACCACTGCCCACAAAACCAGAGTTACTAATTCATTTCCAAATGCAGGTTGGGAAAACGTTCATAGTTGCTGTCCAAAGCCAGACTAGGAATCACAAGCATCCAAAGGAAGGCTATGAAGGTGGGGATGGGTCTAAAGAGCAAGACATGTAAGAAGTGGCTGAGGTCCCCTGGCAGAGCAGAGGAGGCTGAAGGGAAACCTCATGGTGGCCCACAGCTCCTCACAAGGGCAGTGCTGATCTCTACCCTCTGGTGACAGCAACAGGGACTCAAGGGAATAGTGACAGGGCAGGGTCGCTCTGGGGCGTAGAAAAGGAATCTTCACCAGAGGGTGGTGGGCAGGGAACCAGCTCCACAGGGTGGTGGTCAAAGTATCAAGCCTGAATGATCTCAAGAAGCATTTGGGCAATGCTCTGCGATATAAGGTTCGAATTTCGGGTAGCCCTGCACGGAGCCAGGAGCTGGACTTCCAGGTCCCTTCCAACTCAAGAGATTCTAAAATTCTAAGATTATGTTGACTCCTCAATAACCTGTTTCACTCCTCCAAGACCAGCAGGGGTTAAATATGAAAACCTGAAAAAGCCTGAGGTGTCTAAACATCTTCTAAACACCCATGCAGAGCACTCAAACTCATATTTGCTTACGTGTCTACGCAAGCATGCCATTTTCTACATCCCCAAGAGCCAGTCAGACCACACTCTTGCTCTGGTTGTTTAAGAAGGTACCAATCTCCTCTAGAGCAGCAGTAACCTATGTAAAGACTTCATGTACACAAATACTTTAAAAAAAAAACTTACAATGAGGGAGGAGAATGGAAGAGGAGATCAGATATCAAGACAACCACAGAAAACCTTTACAGCTTCTACCCCATTCCCCAATCTTAGTTTAAACCATCACTTTTCAGTGCTGAAGATTATCACTTAACCTTTTTATTACTTCTTCATTTTGCAGAGAAAACAGATAGTTACTACCAAGTGCTATCATTTGGAGCATCAACCGTCCTGCAAACATTTACCATACTTGCTTCAACAGTGACTCATATATTCAGGTAGTAGCAAACTAAAAAGCGTTTGCTTTTTCCAATAATACGGACACTCAATATACCAAGAAGGCTTGCCTGTTTATAAGCACAAATAGGAAAAAAAAGCAGTAGAACAGCTAGTTGGGGAAAGCATGATTAATTATCATGGCTCGTGAATTTGACTAGCAGTATTTTCACAGAAAAGGTCTAATCACAGTGAATGAACGGGGGCAGTGTAATGCTGTAATGTGATGGAAAGTACAGCAAGAATAGTGGGGTGGCAAAGCCCTAGGCTGCAGCAAATGAGGACAAGTCCAAACACAGCAGCTTGGTACACAGAAACAAAAGAAGAAAATATGCTTACCTTCAAAAGGCCACAGCTAAGCAGAGATCTCTAGCCAAATACCCTTGCCTCCACTGCCAACCCTTAAATGAGGTTTGGGAATGTGGACCCCAGCTTCACCCCCTCCAATCACTCAAGTACATTGCATGCACCTGAGCACACCTGGGTTGGCCCTGCCTTCCCTCCAGGTGCTCAATCACTGCTTCAGAGAGGAAAGAACAGCCAAATGGTAGTTCACATCGTTGACATAATAGGTTCCCTTGAAACCATGTGCATTTGAGACAGAGGTGATAGATCCATACAAGTAACTATCCAGTCTGCAAGCTGCTTCTAAGCAAAAACATGCTGTGAGGATTAATGTAATGGGGAAAATAAATAATTTAATAATACTCCTTTTTGCCTCAAAACACTGAAGTCTCATGCAGCCACATAAGCCACATCATTGAGCAACAGCATTCCATAAAAGACATTGTCAAAATTTGATGAGGAGGAGCACTGGGAAAAAGAGTAGTGTCAGTAGAAGAAAGAAAACTGTATTTAAGCAGAAGACATTTTTCAAGAGAATAATATTTTTTGTTTAATAAGATTGTAGATCTGTCTTTCTCGTGTATTTCAGACAGA
The DNA here is from genome assembly GCF_023343835.1 of Lagopus muta. Taxonomy (NCBI): domain Eukaryota; kingdom Metazoa; phylum Chordata; class Aves; order Galliformes; family Phasianidae; genus Lagopus; species Lagopus muta. The sequence goes on along the minus strand of NC_064439.1, from coordinate 47,196,694 downwards.
AAGCTTGACTGAGGCTATATTCTTCCCAATACATCTTTTCACAAAAGAAAAACTGATCTTACTACTATCCAGTCTCCAGATATGCAAGGCAACACATAGAGAATACATACAAGGATTGGCCCTTTTTCCCAACCCTGGGTAACTAAGCATCTTTGTCACTGAAATTAAAACACGTGAGAGCAAATAGTCCAAACTGCAGTGCTGCATGTTCAAAGAAAGAAGTTTTCCCTGACACAACCAATATTCTCACTCCTGAGAGTAGTACTACTGAGAGACTAGAACTGATTCACTTCTTGGTAGTGCAGTGCAATTCCAAAGAAACTGCACTGAAATCAAAATAAATTTCCCTGCTGTTTTAAATGTGTAAGACAGTCCTTCACTTCTGCTTCACCTACTTGGAAAGGGAAATTAAAGACAGCGCAGCACAACTGTAGACAGGCAAAATTATTAGAAAAATCCTCTTTAAGCATAGCTATAGCAGATGCTTTTCTCTTGAAACGAGGTGATGACTGGGTGCCTCATAGCTTGTAAAAATCAGTAGAGAATGATTTATTTATTTTTTTTAATGTGAGATTAAGGCACTACAAGCCATAGCAATCTGCCTCATGCACCCAGGTGCTGCAGTGCCACATAAGCAAAGCATTCACAACTCCACACTCGCCCCCTCTGCATGAATCACGTCATTGTATAGCTTGTGCTAATCACCACATTGCCAAGGAGACCAGAGACTTCTTGCTTATTCCCATATCTTGTCACACTGATATGGACTGACAGGACCAGCCTACAGGAGAATAAAAAGGACTGGGGAGGAAGGAGAAACAACCAAAAATGTGTCAAAGGTGCTCCTGTTACACGGACGCTCGAATATCCCCTTACCACTGCACTACAGAAATCACATGCTGCTGTCCATGATGCTTCATGATGGAAAGGGCAGCAGAATGTTTATGAATGCAAAGTGTCCTATAGTGTGATCTATTTGATCGATGCGTATATAAGATCTTTCCCTGTGCCCCCTCCCCCCAAGCTTCAAAAACAGTTTTATAGTCTTTGTTTATACACTCAGAGTGAACAAAAAAAAATATTCTGCACAGGAGTAACTTAACCTTGTACTCTACCACGGTACTATAGCTTGAAATGAGTGCTGCATCCAATTTCTCCAACAAGCAAAGGACATTCTCAGTGTTCCACTCCCCATCTTAATCTCTATTCACGACCTCTCTTTCCTGCCCCAAAGAATCTGTGTACAGTAATTCCTTCTGGCATGCAAGTACTACATCTCATTTCAACCCAGAAATGAAAGAATTTGGAAATAAAGAATGGCTGAAGGGCTCAGCCTTGCTGTGACATACATTAATAACCACACAGTTTAACTGGCTGATCTGAGAAGTGAGGGGATGAATAAACATATTCTCCACAGCAGCATAGCTACACTGACTGCTGTGTCCTGGAGCTTCCTTCAGTGGCTTTTGTACAGAGGAAAGAAAAAAAAGAAAAAGAAAAAAAAAGATGGGTTTGCTACAGCATTATCTGCAACCAGAAGAAATGCCAAAGTTGGACTTTTCTCCCACATTTCAGAAGTGAGTCAAGATAGAAGATTGCGTGCCCTCTAATTTCAATAATCAAAGCAGGGAATTATATGCCTGTAGAAGAGAAAAATAAATTGAGGCTTGAAGAGACCTCCAGAGGTCATGTAGTTAGACAGTTTAAAAATCCCTTTTCACCCTGCTGAAAGTTGAGCCAACACTGATGTTCAATCCAACTGCATGTTTTGGTAAGGTTTCTCATGGACTTGCCCAGCTGACTTTTGAACATCTCCAGGGAAAAAAGAGACACCACAACATTTCTAGGCTTATCTCAGGTGTTTGAGATTGCTCACGGTGAAAGTTTCTGTCTAGTCTAATTGGAATCCCCCATATTGCATCTTCTGTCCACTCTCACCTCATCACTGTGCGGCTCTAAAAGGAGTTTGGCTCCATCTTCTTTATTTCTCATTATTAATTGAAAGCAGATCACACATCAGCCTTCTTAGGAGCGAGCAAGCCTAGCTCTCAGCCTCTCTTCTTAGCTCCTGCCCTGGTCACTGCAGTGGTTGGGCTCACTTCAGTTTGTCAATAATTTTCTGGCACTGAGGAGCCCAAAGTTGGATGCAGTGTTACAAACACAGCCTCAGAAATGCTGAAGTGAGATGTGTAAACGCTTCCGTGAAAGCACTTGGCTACACTTGGAGGTATAACCCAATATGGGCATAGGCTTCAGTGCACAAATGCTACAGTGTGAAGAGCAAGAAGGCAAAATAGCAGCCGGTGCCCAGATGAGGGGTTCTGGGCCCAGGCTTGAGGAAATCTGTGATTGAACTGACAAGACAAGATAGTTTAGGTAAGTTTAACACTTGAGACATATAGTGTTTCATCCAACAAAATCTCACAAAAACGACAGTATCTTCCAGTCTGAAAATGTAACCTCCTGACTGTTCCAAAAAGCACAGTTGTAGTTGTCTTGACATGGCCAAGTGACTAGATAGTAGCCAATGCTAAAAGAAAGTAAGAAGGGAGGCTGGAACCATTTATGTTTTTCAAAATAGGTAAGGCGTGTGGGAAAGAAACTTCACGCCATCTGTGCCCCCATCTTTTCATGATACGGACCAGCTTGAGTTTTTGGCCATCTCTGGCTCTGCTTGCCTGCAGGCCGTGGGCGAGTGAGGTGTTAAAAGCGTAGGGTGAGCCTGTCATCTCACAGCTCTACCGTGTTGCTACAAAACCTCCCAAGTCCAGATTTACTCAGATTTTATTTGTATTCCTATAGAAAAGTTAGTCATGGGTTATTCTTTTACACCACAGCAAAAGAAAACACTTACTCACTGTACCTTTTACTCTTGAGAAGTCTTCATATTTGTAAAACTACTGAGGGATGTCTAAAAATAAAACAAGTTTCTAAAGAGTTTTCGATGCAAAGCATTTGGATGAACGCTTGCATATAGATTTTCACATTCCATGTTCATCACTCCTATTCTCCCTTTCACATTCCCTTCTTAGTACCCAGCACGTCCAGAAACAACTATAGAGCAACAAAAGATAGGCAAGAAAAGCTTTGCACAAACACATTAGTACAGGGAAGAGCACTGTAATATTATTCCATTTTTTCCTGCTGCATTACAGTAATATACAAGCTATTAAAACTATAATTTCTAGTGATTAAACAAATTAGGAGATTTGAGTTCCCTTTTTGAAATTCAAAAGCAGAAATTTCCTATAAAAGTTTGTTTAGGCCATTCCTGCATCTTGCAGTACAAGTAAGAGGTAAACTAAACTATATGAACAGAAATGTAAATTTTACATAAGCAGTTCCTCTGATATGAGAATGAGGCACGCTAGCTTAAGGAAACAAAGTTCTTGGGCACATTTTGTCAGTGAAAGTTACAGTCATCGTGTAGGAACTAGAATACCTGTATGTTATATATACTCATGTGTGCATGGTCCTAATCGTTTCTGTGTTTACAGGCTGTTGATCAGTGTCATCTTGTTTCTTGTGTTAAAGAGAGCAATTTAAATCAACGAGAACCAACTCCCAGTAATTCTGGCACACATCACTTGCCAAAGTTTCACAGAAATCTGTACAAGTCTGTCATCCCAACCAAAGCCAAATGAAGTCTAAGAACCGATGACCAGTACTCACAGGCAACGAATCGCAGCATTTTTCTACCACTACTGCCACACTGAATGCAAAAGACAGCTTCCATATCGTGCAGCTTCTTGGTGGGTTTTCTAATTTCTTACCACTGATGATTCCCTTGTAGATGCAGAAGTGAGCCTGCAGAGTGGGAAAGAGGAAGGCACTCTGCTGCAGCGTGCCAGCTGCCATTGCACTCCTGTTAACAAGATGAAGTAGACAGAGGTTTGTAATGTATACAGAGTGCACAGTGTGCCACCAGCACCTGCAGTTCCACTCTTGAAACATAGCAATGATTTCTGTCTGACAAGGCAGAACTTCTTTCAATTGGAACAATTACTAGTTAAACATTTCTAAATGATTAGCTCATACTCATCAAATGTGAATTCCTCACTGCCTATTAATAACCTCCTATTTTAAGCAGATATGTCTATTTCAAAAGGAAGGCTGTCAAGCGAGTCAACAAAAGAAATAATCCCAAAGCAAAATAGGCAACTTCATCTAGGGAATAATTACTTCTTTCATTGCAATGCTTCTGATAGTTCTGATGTTACTGAAGGGCACTGAGATACCAGATACCACGCAGAGAACTATGAGGTACCATATAACTATAGTAATACCATATTACATAGAACTACTGAGATACCACATACCACAAGAGAGCTAAGTATGCTTTGCAATCTTTACATTTGGAGTTACCTTACAATTATCACAGCAGAAGTGTTTACAAGCATCCATATTAACAGAAGACCAGATGATTTTTGTCCCTGTTGTCTCTTGATTCTCCCATCTACATCTTGACATCCTCCAGAAAGTGTGAGTTTGTCCAGCACCTGGAGTTTTGTTCTTTATGAATTACCTGTGTAGAGGACCACATCATCCATACAGACACCTAACTGCAGCATGTGTTCCATACCACAGCTATTCCTCATGGCAGGAGAAACTTTTTGCAGCAGCCAGAAAGGTTAAAATATTTTATATTACAAAAGCATTGCAATGTTTACCTACAGGTCATTTAGAAATGATTTTGCTACTAAAGCCCATGGCAGAACGTGCCAAGCTCTGTAGCACTGTAGGCAAAAGTAATGCTTGACACAATTTGGGAATCTAAAACACAGGCACATACATGCCATGCATGCTGCTCTGGTAGATATTTTGAATACCTTACCTTTGAGTAGCTTTGAACATGCTTCCAGTTGCCTGATGTTCTATGACCAGGATATTTTCATCCAGTCACCATTGGTTTTCATTGCTAGTCAAAGCATTAAACTCAAGCTCTGTATCAGTTTCATTCTTAGGGGGCATTGTATGTGGTGAAAGGACAGTTGGGATATGGAGAAGTGTTGAAAATTCAACTACATCTGCATTAGGTTTTCTTGAACCACAAAGACTGAGGTTTCAGAAAGGGAAGAGCCATCTGAAAGTACTGCAGGAAGGAGCCAAGAAAAAACTCTCTCTCAATTATGTGCACATCCACAGATTCTCATTAAATAATCTGAAGAAAGTTATACCTTTCCCAACCAGAGAATTTGTTTGAAAAACGTCAAAAGGTTGAAGTAGTCAGGAGTTTTGAATTAGTGCATCAGTGATTTGATTACAGGCAGCTGAAGCAGGGAAAAACACCCCTTGATGACTGTAATTCCACAGGTGCACCAGTGGCAGTGCAAATGAGGTGACGTGGCTCCAGTGCGTGTTGGTGACATTTAGCTGAGAGTCTAGAGAGCAGCTCCACTGGCAACGGCATGTCAGAACTCGGTTTTCCACATTTGCAGCTGTGGCATTATCCACAGCAGGATGGATAGATACACAGCCACTACTGATCATAGCATAGAAATACCCTGCAGGGAATACCATCTCTCTAGAAGACAGTCTGCAAAACTGGGAACACCTGTGCCAAGTGCTACAACTGTGGTCCTGTCTCCTCTGCAACTGCATTGAAGCGTTCAGATCCTCCGTGGTTTTGAGGCCTGAGAAACAGCAGAGTCTTGATGCAACATCCCCTGCTGCAGTGCAGGCAGCCATGTCCCGAGGACCTGAGCACCTGCAGTGTAATCAGTACTGCTGTGCTCGTCTGAGCTGCAGAGGGGGAAGGCTGCTGTTTAAAAAGGAACAGGATGCTCCATTTGACATTTCTGAGGCATTCAGTGAGGTGAATGGAGACTTACGTAAAGTCTCACACAGAATGTTCTGTTCGTGTCAAACAATGAGCCGAATAACTCAGTTCAGCAGAGGATGCTCATGGCTGAAAATTAATCCTTCACCCTAAGAACTGTCATTTCCTGGAACAACAGATAATAATATCAAATGTATTCAAAATGCAAAAGTCTCCAGCTGGTGGTTCTGGATAGGCGAACGTTGCAGAATGCTGTTGGAAGTAAAACAGCAGTAAAAATATTGCAATAAAGAATATCTGTTCTGCTCTACTCGGAATTATTTTGCTGATCATCAATACAAAAAATATCAGCTTTTTTAAGGTTGCCTGTGCTAAGCTGAGCGTACACATAAAGCTGCATATTTACCAAGCTGCATGGGATTTTACTTCACTCTTCAACTAAATACCTCAAAAAAAAAAAAAAAAAAAAATAATAATAATAAATTGTAACTATTATTTCTGTGTAGTTCCGCATTTCTGCTTTCTGAAACAGGAAGAAACACACAGCAAATTCCTATTCCAAGGTGATGCCGGGAGTGTTTGCTGCTGGGTTTCTCTGCAAGATCTAAGAGGAGTAATACTACAAAAAAGCCTCAGCATCCCAAACCTTTAGAGGAATGGAATCTGATGGACATTTTCAGTTTGAGATGCCACTTCATTTCCTATGAACAGTTTATACAATATCTTTCTGAAACTGGTTGCCAGCTTGAGGTCCACCTGTGATTAAGCCACTTGTTCCCACATGGAGTGGCCCCTTACAAATTGAAATATTTCAGGAAAATGGACTGCCTAAGCAAGCAACTGGGAATTGCCTTCAGTGAGCTCTGAATCTAAGCATCATCCCAGTGGATGACAAAGCAAAGTATACACTCTTACTCATTACCAGATTGTATTTATCTAAGTGCTAACTTTACTTGTTGATATATCTAAAATATATTTATATAAAAATCAAACTGAGAGCTTATTTACTTCCGGAAATAAGAAACATAATTGCACTCCCAGAATTATGGTGAAACAATTCTCAGTGATGCATACACTTACTCCAGGAGGGCACTTCTTTCTGCCAGATTGATTTTGCTTCTAAATGAAGTCACTGCAGTTTAGGCAACAGTTTAGGCAACTTTAACAGCCCGGGGAAATTCAGCCATCGCTTTAAGATTATTAATCTTTCCAAAGGGAAAGTCCCTTCACAGAATCACAGAATGGCTGGGTTGGAAGGGACCTCGAGGATCACCAAGCTCCAACCCCCTGCCACACGCAGGGCCACCAACCTCCCCATTTAATACCAGACCAGGCTGCCCAGGGCCCCATCCAACCTGGCCTTGAACACCTCTGGGGACAGGGGAAACTTCTGCTTTTCTAACTCAGAATTCTTTATTTTTCCAAATTAACCTGTGTTCCAGCAGTTTCGCGCGATCATTTTTGCTGTTCTGTGCAGACGCAGCGCTGCATGAATGGTTGCATCTGCTAAACAAGCTCAGAAATGCCCGTTCAGGCCCGTGCACGGCTGCTGGTTCAACAAAACCCTGAGGAAGGCGAGCTCAGCTTCCTGCACACGAGCAGCCCACCAGAGGCCACAAGAGGGAGACAAGGCACGGGCAATGCGCTGCCGGGCCCGGCAGACAGCGCGGAGATGAAGTGGTCTCTGCAGCATCCTCCCGGGTGAGCCACTAACAGGAACAGAAGCACGAGCTGCAGATCCACTGGAGTCAGACGAAGTCTGTATCAATCTGTTCCGTATTTATAACATAACAAGCAGTGACTAAATTACATCAGGAAAGAAAATTTCAGGCTTAAAAAAAAAAGCATTTATTCTCAAACAAGAAAAGGCGTGCCTGGAATATATTTCCTGAGAGCTTTCAGCACAAAAATTAACATCCTCTGGATTTAATTATTTCCACACATAATACAGTATACATAACACAAATATGATTTCTAATGCAGTTATTTTCAGGAAGAGGAATGCATGCCCCTAGACACTTTATTGTTAGTAGGAGAGATAGAGAATACGTGCTGCAAAGCCTAAGGCCACCATCAAGTTGTCCGGTTAAGAAAAGGGCTTCACAACTTTACAGGTGTTACATAAACGTCCTCAGATAGTTTTTGTTTCTTTCTCAGTCACGTAAGATTCTGGTTTCTTGCAGCTACAAAGTACTGACCCGAGTGAGCCCAGGAATTCCCAAATTAAGAAGAAAGCTCTTCTAAGAAGAAAGCTGCAGATTATTTCTGCAAATTACTGACAAAGTTTCCTTATTGCTCATTTTACGCAGCTGTCTTGCGATAGAGGAGGGGCTCATCCAGGGGAGCAAGGCTGTGCTGCCATCTATTTTAACAAGAACAAAGCCTGCCTTGAAATGGAGAGTTCCCAAAACAATCACCTGTACAATGCTTCCTCTGTCTCTACTTCCAGTATCACTAACAGAAAAACACTCTGCTCTTTTCCTTTCCTCAGAAGCCTGCTGAGCAGGCAAAACCCTGCAGATTACTGAAGTAAACATCTTATGGGAAGGGATAGATGCAGCAGCCTTGGCACCCAGACCGTTGCCAGCACATCCCTCAACAGTTCTTCAAACATCTTAGCAGAATTCCTGTTCCTATTCTGACATAGCCAACCATAATAAAAAAACCTCCAACTTCATTTGGGCATACGGCATAGATTCTCACACAATTCAGGTCCAAAGAAGCTTGAACGCCAATACGAGACTGAAGTGGTGATGAACACCCACTTTTCCACCTTCCATTTCAAATTTAAGACAAATCCACAAAACAAATCCTTGGTCTATTCAGGCCTTCCTTCCCCCACCATCCAAGTTTTGACAGCTATCCCCTCTGTTCTAACACTGGACATCTCCACTCCTGTATTCCTAAATTAAAAGTCCTATTCAAATTAGGTAAATCTACTCTTTGCTTAAAACAAACAGAACTGTAAAGATGTTTATCAGCATAGAATTCCCATAGCTCAGATCAGAAGACAGAACAGAAGTTTTAAAGAAATTGTTGGTTAACAGAATGAAGATAAATCTGTTTCCAAGATTGGAACATAGCTACATAAGGAATCTAACAGTTTTGGATACTGTGAATTAGATGTTTCACACACCACTTTACAGTGGTTTAATGAAGTCTGAAATGAGCATCCGCTTTCCTATCAGCAGAAACACATACTATCACCTTTGCAGTGGACCATTATATGAGTAAAAGCAAAACTAGCCACAGTGTCCTGACCAACCTCAGTCCAAAAAGACACTCTTGTTGGAAGAACGTCTCATATATCAGATTAGGCTTGCAGTGAGGTCAGTGATGAGTACAGTTTAACCAGCTATGAGAAAAAAACCCCTTAGCCATGCAACAGATGGAGATGGATAGCTTGAAATAGAGCAAGCCAGCAGCAATGCAGTCTCAGCCTCTTTTTCCAAATACACCGGGTGGAACTGGAAGTGTGAGTTGTAGTTATGAGCATCAACACATTCACTGTTCATTTGGTTTTATATCTACATGGCTTCAAAATACTTGGAAGACAAATGCAACTATGATCAATCAATAAGAACCACACAAAACCATCAGAGAATTTTTTTTAATATCCTCCTAATATCAGGTTAATATCAGCCAACAACAAAGCATTGCTTTTCAAACAATCAATCTCACAGGTATTTTCTCTCAAGTCACATCTATGTTTTTATGTCCTTCAAAATGCACTGAGATTTAGCTTTTCTCATTTAAGCTTAATGCTTCTGGTCTTTTTAAAATATATCTTTATATTTTTTTAATATAGTTTAAGAAAATTTATTTTCTCCTTACAAGCACCGTATTCCTTGTTTGTAATCATAGAATCACAGAATGGCCTGGGTTGCAAAGGAGCACAGTGCTCATCCAGTTCCAACCCCCTGCTATGTGCAGGTCACCAACCAGCAGCCCAGGCTGCCCAGAGCCACATCCAGCCTGGCCTTGAATGCCTGCAGGGATGGGGCATCCACAGCCTCCTTGGGCAACCTGTTCCAGTGCCTCACCAGCCTCTGGGTGAAAAACTTCCTCCTCATATCCAACCTAAACCTCCCCTGTCTCACTGTAAAACCATTCCCCCCCTTGTCCTATCACCATCCACCCTCATAAACAGGGTAATCTGTATCTAGAACTGCACTTTGCCTAATACCTTACAAGAAGGGTATTTTCTGAAATGATCAAGAGATTTAACAGCATGCCTGCAGCTTTAGTAGGAACCTCAACCAATCAGTCTAATCATTTGTTCGCTCAATTGCTCTTCTGTTTAATCTCTTCAATGCTTTGCAAAATCTCCCTGTAGGACTGAGATTAGGCTGACTTCAGACATGTCTTTTCAACTTCTTTAGGAAGGGACAGACGCTCCCAAAAAGCAATTTATTCCACTTATTTGAATAATACTGACCTTAGATCATCTTGCATGTGGGCAAAAACTCACTTTTGTAAAGTTATTTATGCACACAGCAAATATTTAGCTTAACTGGACATACTTCCTCATTTCAGAGAATCCAAAAACAACCCTTCAAATATGGATTGAATGCATATGTTTTTCATAGAAAATACAGCTGTGCCCCATTGCATTTAGGAAAACACTTCAGAGGCTTTTTTCATTCTTCTTTACATGTTGCGAAGGGGAACCAGAAATGTTAACTTTCTCTTTACTCACAATTGCTTTACACTCACCCAAGACCTCTTGCATCAGCATACCTTCCTCTGATTACAGGACATGTTAGTGTTGCACTCACACTGGTGCCTGGACCATGAGAACTCACAAAAAAGCACAACATGCAATTCCATGCTGCTTAGCATCTATGCTACCGTTCGGAGTACAAGGCAGCAGCAAAGAATCACTAACAACCCTTTTTCACTTTCAAAAGGACAGGTTTGGTGGACCAAAGGGGGGTTGTTTGTAATTTTGTTGTTGTGTTTTCAGATTTTATTATTTTTTTTAAGAAAAAAACAGAAGGTGCCCCTCCTCCCAAAATCTTCACTGTACTTTGCCCCCTCAAGGTAGTTTTGCTGTTCACATATGTTACATCCAATTTCACGCAAGTAATCCAGGCAGATGATTTCCTTAGCCTTTACATGACTTACTCGGTAAGTATGAGGTTTGGATATGGCTGTGTAAGTAACTCGTGCTCAAAGATCTCCAACAACTGGGAGCGGGTTGCTAGAAGAGAAGAGAGTTTTTTGCATCATCAGTGCATTTGTGCTAAGTGCTAATTTACTTTCTGACCTGTAAGGCATCTGGAAGTAGAATATGACTACTGAAATGAGAGATCCTTAATGCAGTATATCCATCTCTATTTGTTGCTGGGGTTATGGTTATCAAAGGCCATAATAAAACTCATTATAACAGATAATAGGGGAAAAAAAAACTAATTTCCGATCTTCTTCCACAAAAAAAGAGTTCTGACTGGCTTGAAAATGAGCGTCATTAGACCTAATTTTAAAGGCAAGAAGCGTTTTTATCATCTAGCATCATCATCAATGATGGAACAAAGAGAGTGCAGTAATGGGGAAGAAAAAAAATAGTTTTGTAAGAAAAAGAGCACAGGCAGTTTCACTCAATTGAAAGCTTATGTATTCGGATGCACAGAGTACTGGCTACACACTGGCCAAAACTGACTTCATTTTTTAATGTATAAAAGCTCAGTGAAGGCTGTCCTGCAGTAAATGGATTACCACTGGTAGTCTTGGGGCTCTCCTCACCCAGCCTGCCCAACTTGCACCACAACAGGCACCTGGTAGGTTGACATCCCTGCTGTGCCCACATCCCTCACCTCCATCCTGGGTGCCAAGAAGTCTGCTGACCCAACAGGTGCCCTAACCTCCAGGCAGCCTTGGCTAGGAGGGGGAGGGAGGAATGAATTGACTGCTACAAACTCAAGAATCACGTGCTATTTAATGGCATCATCACTGCCTCTAAAGTCCTGACGTTAAGCAGCAGGAGGAGGAAAGCAGATAGCTGAAGGAAAAACCTCTGACATTTTGTGTTTGTTAAAACTTTATTTTGTTTTTCCAGGTCATGACTGAAATGTGACCGCTCCTTCCGCATTCAGTCCCTTTAAAAAGAGTCTCTTAGAGCAAGGGTTTTCACAACACGTGTTACTGTCCATGTTTTGTGATAGAACACAGCAAATGATAGCCACTCATTCATTGTCAGCCTGCCATTCATGCATTATTTCATAGTAAATACATGCATTGAGCATCTGTATACGTAGCTACTTGGTCAAAGTGCCTAGGTTGTTGGCTTTTTTTCTTTTAGTCTTTCTGATATTCTTTATCAGAGTACAGAATTACATACATTACAGTACAGAATTAGGTTTAAGTCCTCCTGAAACCGTTTTACTGGACTGAAGACAGCCAAGAAAGCTCAGGAAATTTTTAGCAAGATTCATCTCCGAATCATTACAATAAAATGGTAACAGAGAAGCATGCTTGGTTGGAGGGGGAAAGTGAGCCTCAAATAAAGGATACTGCCAAGTTTTAGCAGTGACCTTAAAGACTTGATACAGCAAGAGAAAATAATCAGAGCATATTACACCCTGCTACATCCTCACCTTCTGACAGATGCTTTAGGAGTGAGAAGTTCTCTCAGGAAATTCTGCTAATGGTTATCCAAGACCCTTAAAACTGTCAGTGTGATACAAAAGACAAGAAGAAAATAGGAGGCTGTCTACATAAATGGATGAAGCACAGGAAGAGTAAAACTGCATCAGAAATCTCTGGTGAACACCTTGAGAGCTCAGTGAGAACAGCAACCGCTACCATCAAACCAGACTGAGGCATTCGTTTCTCAAAACTGGGGTCAAATATCCCACTAGTTCTGAGTTTTGGTTTTGCTCTCTTTAGTAAAAAAATACATCTATGAAAAAAAAATTAAAAAAAAAGTTTTGTTACTTATATACATTAACTTTATTATATTTGTAATGTGTGGCTCAAAACAATTCCTTCTCAGTCAGTGTGGCCCAGGTGAGCCAAAAGGCTGGACATCCACGATTTGGGTGCTGGGGGGAAGGCACATCAGTGCTGATAAGCTTTAGACAGTTCCCCTTCCAACACGCTGATGTGGGGCTACCGACTGCTATGAGAAAACAAGATCTCACCCACTGCTCGCGGACAGCTCACGAATCCACATAAAGGATCCAGTGCCTGAGATGCAATACCTCTGTCCCTCAGTACAGGCAAGGCAAAGTTTGACTCCGGTTCTGATCACTGTGGCCGCTAGATGGAGGTAAAGAAAAGGCTGAGCTGTGGTGCATGGACTGCGGTGGGGAGCTGCTGCTTCACGAACTCCAACAGGAAGCCTTGTTTTGGTAAAATTTGAATTGTTCACGCTGTTACTTATCTGACGGGTTCTACAAAATGACATCACATCTCCCTCCATTAAGAGGTTTTCACTCCACACAAAGATAATAGGACTTTTTTCCCAAGATTTTTATCAATTTTTTTTTTAAAAAGAAAACATTTCCATCAATGATTTGGATGCAGGAGTCAAATGCACCCTTAACAAATTTGTTGGCTGTACTAAAGTGGGAGGTGCAGATGATTCTTTCCAGGGATAAGAGGTCTGGCAGGGAGATCTAGATACCTTGGAACACAGGGCAATGAGCCATGGCATGAAGCTCAACAAAATAAATGCCATATTCTGCACCTGGGATGAAGCAGTGCTGGAGGCACGATGGGAGACAAGTGGCTGAGAGTAGCTCAGCAGACAGGGACTTGGGGATTCTGGTCAAAACGGACTACATTTAGTGTTGATGCAGCCTCAGCCTGGATATTGTATGATGTTCTGGGCTCCACCGTATAAAAAGGGCGCTGAGGTCCTTGAAAAGGTCTGGAGGAGGGCGCAGAGCTGGTGACAGGGATGGAAGTTGTGTCCTGTGAGGGGAAGCTGAGGACGGTTGGGCTGTTGTGCCTGGAGAAGAGGGGGCTGAAGGGTGACTTCACTGCTCTTCGGAGCTCCGTGTGGAGGGGAAGCAGAGGGAGGTGCCAGACTTTGCTCCTGGGCACCAGTGGCAGGGTTGGAATGGTACAAATCTGCACCAGGGAGGCTGAGGCACTGGGAAACGTTTTTGTGCACTAGAACAGACTTCCCAAAGAGGTGATTGATGCCCTGTGCCTACCAGTGCTGAGGAGGCATTTGGACAGTGCCCTCATTAATGTAGTTTAACCTTGGGTCAGCACTGAAACGGTCAGGCGGTTGGACCTGATCTTTGTAGGTCCTTCCAATTTCATTGTTCTATTCTGCAAGTAGTATCCTAGACTTTTTGCTCATTTTCTCTATCCTTTACGGGGCCTGACAGCATACCATGTCCTATTCGCATCCAGAAGCACAAGTATGTCATTTACTGGCAGCATCAGTACAGATCTTGGCTGATCAGGCCTAGAGGCAACAACAAAGCAATGTAATTAAGCAACATTTGCTGCTCAGGCCTACTCTTGAAGACTGAGAGTGTTTTCTTTGAAGCACTGACAGTAAACATTTGGTGTATTTCGAGAACTGCTAAATGAAACAAAGGAAACTGATGAAGAAAAAAAAATACCACATTTCTTCCACAATGCTACTGATTGTTTCCTACTGTCAAGTCTCTGAGACAGTTGTTAGAAGAAGCATTTGGACAGCCAAAACAGTTATTCCAACCTTTAAATACTACCCCCACTGCTTTTGAGCCTGAAAAAGTTGTAGCCATGTAAATCTTATTTGCACACACAGTTGTCAAGCTTGCTTCAATCAGTATTTGTCCTTCCCCAGATCACAAGTTTGGGTGGGTTTTTTTTGTTTGTTTGTTTCCTTGTTTTTAATACAGCACTCATTGCAAGGAGAGGACAAACACATAAAGCTAAACAAATACTTTAGACCCAGACCCAAAACAAAATCTAGGTAGTGAGATGGCCAGGCTGGCAGACAGCAGGACTACAATGTAATTTCTACTGGTGGTCCTGTCTGAATGACTGATTACTAATACTTTCTTAAAAGAAAACCCCAAACACCAGATGCTGCATATTTCAAGCCCTTGTCGACTTTAACTCAGTGCTCCTGTTGTTTCTGCATAACAAAATAATATTAACAATATACTTTAATGGTCAAATAGCAGCAGTGCTCCAGCACAAGCAGTGTCCCCATTAGCTGGAAGTCACAGTGTACTAGAAGATCATTCAAATTTAGCAATCAGTTGGAAACATTATCCTAGTTTCTAATGAAGGCATAACATAATTAATGATCCAGTTGCAGGGCAACATCTGGCTCGTGCAGAATTCTTTGTTCTTCATTTCAAAAGAATAATTAACCCCATTGGTTTTAAAACACAGAAAGCCAACAGAAAAGGCTAAAAAACACAATTCATAGTTTTTGCCTCCATAGCTGTCACATCTACCCATGTTACGCCCCACACCCGCAGAGCAGTATTTTTACATGTGGAATTCAGGCAGAAAACCCAACGTGAAAATTACTCCATGAAAATTATCGCTGCCCAGATTGTGGGGAGCCTTCCTCTAGTTGTGGCAGGGCTGACAGTTGCTTAGCAGGATCTCGATCCTCCACGGTAGAGCTATGAAAGACAGTGAATTACAGTTAGCAGTCCAGTAAGATGAACACTGGGCGCAGAAAATGTCACATTCAGTGCAATTCTGAAGGTGCAGTACTCTTTCTGGAGAGCCCATATGTGCAAAGGACCTTGTGTGCTCAATGAGAGCATTGTAGCCATCTGGGACCACAAACAGTACCCAGAGATTGACTACCTAAGGCCCATGCACAGGCACAACTCCTTGCTGAGCTCCTCATATGTAAGTATGTCTGTAATGCTCTGAACTGTGAATAGAACAATATATATATATATTTAATAAGAAATATGCCACATGCATACAAGCATATGTGGTGAGCATTTAGAAGAATCATTTGGTTTCCTTTAATTGTCAAGCTTGATGTGAAACAGGACATTTCACTCTCTAACCAGATACAGGAAAGCCAAGTTCAGACAGTTACAACAGTTGACTCAGTTCTATCGTTGACAGGGTTTAACTCTAACCAGAATTTCAAAAGCATAGGAGCAACAAAATCAAGTAAATAAAATCCAGATGCTGACCCTATTGAGTTTCTTAGATAAACCCCTTCTGTTTTCAATTTAACCTGAATCTCATTCCAGTGTAAGCCATGCAGCTCAGCACTGTCATATGGGCTCTGATAGACTAGCAGTTTTTCTCCTCCAGTTCTTTCATTTTGCTGGAGATAAACACCAGAAACAAAAGAGGCAACAAAAAAGCATGCAACATTTCTTCAGTTGTAATGGTACACAGCTCTAATATACTGGATGTGCTAGACTGCTTCAAGCTGCAGCAGCTGATGAGCCTGCATTCATTGCTGCCGTTGCTGCAATCGTGGCCTCCAGCAGAAGGGAGAACGGGAAGAGAAGATCTGCAGCAAGTGCATCTTCTAGCAGAATTACTTAATCCAACACAGTTCTCAGAGCAACACAGCAGCTACCAACCTACCAAAGAGAAGAAGAGAAGAAAGCAGCTACTGGGACATTAGAATGGAAAGAAATACTTCAGGGCTGTATTTGCTTGGATCTATCAAAATGAAAGGGCCAGTGTGGGAGGTGGGCAGGGAAGCAGCTGTAAGATTTCAGGGATTCCTGAAGCAAACATCTTCAAGGTAATGTTCAGTGCTACCAAAGTTAAAGCACACCTACTGGTTTCAGTAAAGCTCTGCTGAAAATCTTCTGGGGAAGGAGAAAAGGAGAAAAGGAGAAAAGGAGTAAAGGAGAAAAGGAGAAAAGGAGAAAAGGAGAAATCTTGGTTGCAGTACTTCAGTTTTGTTTTAATTTTAACTACAAATAACTTGACATTGACCATAGGCATCATAAAACTACCACAACCCGTCATACAAATGAGGTCCAGAAAAGGTAGAGACAAAGGATACCAAATTTAATTTTAGATGGAAATGAGCATTTATGAGTTACATCCTTAGACACACAGTTTCTGTGGAAAGAGTGGAGTTAAGCCTGTGGACTTCAGTTATCTCTGCCTGTATTTTTACAAATACTGTAGAGGTAGATAAATCATTTTCTTCCTGGAAAGTCAGTCCTGTATATCAAAATTTTTCAACACAGTCATCACTTTATCTTTCAGTTCCTTTTGAGTTTTTGCCAACAGCTTTAATACTATACTTCAAACAGTCAATAAAACTAGATTAAAATGAAAATATTAATCTACTGTGATAACCAACTACATGTTTGCAAATCAATAACTCTTTCTGGCATTGATATAGAAAATCAGAGGAGAGCTGCATATCAGACTTGTCATCTTGCACAAGCAGTGCTCCCATTTTCAGAAGCGTGTCTTGAATTTCATTTTGCTTTAACAATAAAGAAAGCTAGCTTACAGGCTGAGCTTTATTCTGAACACAAATAAAGAAGCAAAGAAGCACATAAAAAGGATAAGTGCATAAGCTTTGAGTACGTGCATGAACAACAAGAGAAGGTGAGCCTTTGCAGACAATAGTTTTCTACCAGGCACAGCTTGCATATGAAAGAAAATGGGGGAAAGAAAAAGGAAAAAAATTAAAAACCCTGTCTTCAGCTGGTAATTTTATTTAATTACTCTAATTAAGAATAAAATTCAACTTTTGCTGTGGGCTGGCTTTATGCTGATGAAAGCTGTTGTGGGCAATGGATGTCATCTATCTGGACTTCTGCAAAGCATTTGACATGATTCTGCACCACATCCTTCTCTCTAAATTGGAGAGGTATGGATTTGAAAGATGGACTGTTCAGTGGATTGAGAACTGTTTGGCTGATCACAGCCAAAGGGTTGGGATCTACAGTTCTATGACTGGAGGGAGGCCAGATACAAGTGTTGTCCCCTAAGGGTCACTCTTGGAAACAGTGCTCTTAAACATCTTTATCAGTGACATAGACAAGGGAATCAAGGGCACCCTCAGCAGGTTTGCAGATGGCACCAAGCTGAGCGGTGCAGTCAATACATTGGAGGGAAGGAAAGCCATCCAGAGGGACCTGGACAGGCTGGAGAAGTGGGGCCATGAGAACATAATGAGGTTCAACAAGACCAAGCACCGGGTGCTGCAGTTGGGCTGGGGCAATCCCAGGTATTGATACAGACGGGGAAGATCTGCTTGAGAGCAGCCCTGCGCAGAAGGACTTGGGGTCCTGGTGGATGAGAATCTGGCCATGAGGCAGCAGTGTGCGCCTGCAGCCCGGAAGGCCAGCTGTGTTCTGGGCTGCATGAAAAAGGGGCGGCCAGCAGGAGAGGGAGGTGATCGTCCCCCTCTGCTCGGCTCTTGTGAGGCCCCATCTGCAGCGCTGCGTCCAGGCCTGGGGCCCCCAGCACAGGAAGGACGTGGAGCTCTGGGAGCGGGGCCAGAGGAGGCACTGAGATGAGCAGAGGGCTGGAGCAGCTCTGTGTGAGGAAAGGTTGAGGGAACTGGGCTTGTTCAGCTTGGAGAAGAGAAGGCTGCGGGGAGACCTCATGGTGGCCTTCCAGTACTTGAAGGGAGCAAATAAACAGGAGGGGGAACGGCTGTTTGTGAGGGTGGGTGGGGATAGGACAAGGGGAATGGTTTTAAACTGAGACAGGGGAGGTTTAGGTTGGATATGAGGAGGAAGTTTTTCACCCAGAGGGTGGTGAGGCACTGGAACAGGTTGCCCAAGGAGGCTGTGGATGCCCCATCCCTGCAGGCATTCAAGGCCAGGCTGGATGTGGCTCTGGGCAGCCTGGGCTGCTGCACATACCAGGGGGTTGAAACCAGATGATCTCTGTGGTCCTTCTATGATTCTATGATAACATTTCTGTGAAATGCTCCAGTCCTAAAATACATAGAATCTAGGGACTCGAAACAAGTCTATTTCACAGCAGGAGCCAGATTCTTATTTCAGTTCCAGAGCAGTATTACAAAGTACTACTGTTATAAGGAATTCCTCTTATAAAACCACAGCATATCAAACAATGCAATGGAAATCAACCTTCAAAGCGACACCTACTGGGCTACATAAAACAAGGGCAAAGTGGCACAGGCAGACCCATCTGCAATATACTTGCCCCAGATATCCTGTAGGTCCAGGTGGCCCTGAGCCATACCTGTGAAGGGATGCAAACCCAGGCCAGCCTTGTGTCACCAGCTGGTGAGAACAGTTGCTTGTGCCACCAGCCCGATGCATCCAGACACTCACATGAGATAACAGCACACAGGGGAACAGGCTAACAACTCAGAGGAATGTGAAAGCAGTGCTCAAGGTCATTCATTTAGCAGTGCAAGTACAGACTGAGATTACACAGGGACTTCATATGAGGAAGTACAGCAATACAAAATCCTAAATGCTGAATTAGGTAGCACACACTGGCACATCTCTTCTACCATATGGGAGAAAAAAGAAAAAAATAACCCTTCCAATGGCACAGATCCTCCAGCTTAGCCATGCAAAAGGACTCTCAGGAAGCTTTGCTTCTCCCACAGGTAATAGGAACAGCCTGAAATGGACATTCAAGATCCAGGTTGCTTGGACTATATACAGGGCAAAACATAGATGGAAACATACAGTTGTATCCTGGAATTAGGGAAAAACTAGGAGAAGTAAACTGAGGGAGAATTCAGTTTTCTGTTGCACTGGCAATTATATAACAGCTGTGGTTGTTCATTGTGGCTATATGTATTCACATTTACAGTTAATAATAACAATCATGTTTCCTTTGAGACCTGCTGAAATAAAATGAACACTTAATTGTAGCTCAGAACAATAATCTTGAGTCACGCATCGTGTTGTTAAAAAAAACTCTGTGTCAGGCTTTCATGTAATTACACCCTTGATAAGTAAATGCAAGTCGCAAGAGTTGACAAGAACTACAAAAAATAAAGTTCTGCACAGTGGCAGAGGCCATGCAGAACAAAAGGAGCTTTATAATTTAGAGAAAGAAACAGAAATGAAAATAGAGGTACAGCACTATGCCTACAGTTTTTCTAATATAGTTTTATAGATACTACTTGAACACTTTCAGGAAAGATGTAAATACAATAAAGAGTAAAAAAATCTTCTTCCTAAACCTGCTATCCCCTAACACAAGAAGGTGATTTGAAAACAGATCACAGAAGTGAAACAAAATAAAATGAACCTCATTTACTCAGGAATGTCACTGAGTTATTGCTCACAAAAGCATAGAAGTGCAAGCATGACTTTTATACGTGCACAGGCTGTGCTTAGTTTATCAGCCCATTCTTTGAAACATCAGTCATAATAAAGCTGAATTTGCTGTCACAAGCACTCAATGTACATTAGTTTGGAGCTGCTGAAACTTGGATGACGATATGCTATGCATCCAGTCAGCCAGCTCTTTCTGTGGTCCTTGGGCTTTAAGAAGAAGTATTTGACTGTAACAAGCCAGGAATGGAACTCAGCTTCATCAATAAGAAGCCAAGTGCTATTTGCACATTTAACCGAATTAAATCCTCCTGATGAGGCAAAACTACAAATGTGGGAGTAAGAAAAACATACAGGCAAAAGACTGTAACAGCTACATTGGCAGGGCTTTCATTATTACTTTCCTCCAGGTTTTTTTGTTTGTTTGTTTTCCATTCTAGAAATAAACTGTAGTATTTCATCAGGTTTGGATGTCGCTAACTTAAAAAGAAAATGGAGAGCTGGACATTTCAGATGTCATGTCTAATCATGAAAGGCCCTCAGCAAAAGCAAGGTCAAGTGTGTCTACTGTTTTTCCCCTCTCCTGCCTTTCCTGAGGCTGATAAGCAGAAGGAAAAGAAATGCTCTGTCAAGCTTGCTTTCTCAAAGGCAGGGCAGCTTATCAGCTTGGTGTCGGGGAAGGGTCTTCACTACCTGTCTCTCCAGAAGAAGCTTTGCCTCCTCAAGCCGAAAGTATAAAAGTAGTCACAGCACAGCTATATAGCAGGCTAATGGAAAGAAAAACTTTCTGGAGAAGGTTTCCCTTCTCCATCTCTTCTCTGATGCTTGCTCATATGAAGAAAGGGAGAGGGTTTAAGAAAGCAGGACAGAGATACTTGTTGAACTCATTATACTTCTGGAAAGAAGTTGGCTCAGAACCTCTCCAGAAGCACAGATCCCCATGGATCTACAAGATTGCCAGGAACTTTGCTGCATGGAGATGATTTTTTTCCACACCATCTGATGTGGTTTGGAGAATAGGTGATAAAAGTAACTAAAGAATATCATCATATCACCCATACCTGTTGCAGGAGTCCACAGAAAAGAACAGTATCTGCCATGGCTACATCAGCTCTGACACAAACTATTTCATCTTTGCACCTATGGCTAGTTAATGTAGCACATCAAGTGCTTTAGGGAAATCCACATGGATTGTATTTTACAGATAAGGCTCTGGAATTGTTGCTCATGAGCGATCAATCAAAATTTGTCTGTATTTCTATTCAGTGCTCAGCAGAAACTGTTGATTTAATGTTAGTGCTCAGGGCACACACAAAACTGCTGCATCTCAGCAGGCGGTGGCTCCTGAAGGCACAGTACCTTAGTTATTTCCACCTAGGTGCTCTGCTTTGATCTTCTCACCCACGAGACAGGCATAATGATTTATACCTTCCTTGGAAGGACTTCCAAGATCTATGCCTAGTTATTGCTTGAAATTGTGTCTTGAGAATTGGAGAGAAAGAAAAAGATCTCATAATACAAGAAAGTCGCATCCTGAACTGCTCTTGGGCTCTGAGAACATTCTTCCCTGGGAATATCTGGTATCCCCACTGATGGCACAGCTATACCACGTGGCCTAAATCAGACAGCCCATATCATCTGAGACCATACTCTGCCAGCCAGCATCCTAAGCGGTGCAGCAGCATTTGTGAAGCTCAGCACCCAGTGTAATTAATCCAGACTGAGTTAATTAGCCAAGTATTCTTAGTTCTAGAGATATTACTGCATACAAAGATCCCTTAAATCTATGAAGACTCAAAAACCAGACTTCTCTAAAAAAGTATTTATCCCCAAGCTCCACACTATTAAAGCAAATTAATACCAGGAATTTTAATAGATTTCATGCTTCAACTATTTTCAGATCTTCATGGTAAACTAGAAACATTGATTTTTCCAAAGCATGATTCCAGGGGAGACAAGCAATAGCAGCAGCAAAAGGCTTCCCACCACACTACTGACACACTTTGGCTGATTCAGCTTTCACCCAGCTCTAAAAGTAGGCAGAAATGCTCCTTCCACTCAGGATGTCCAGAACTGGCAGCTCCTCAGGAGGTGGGGAACCCCGGGCCAGCAGTGTCTGCCTGACCACCCCTTAAAGACAGCAGGGCAGCCCCAGGGCTGGCTACAAGTCCAGATCACAGACAAACCATTTGAGACAACACAAGCCTGACACAAGCGTGCCCCATCCCTTGACGTGTTCAAGGCCAGGTTGGATGGGGCTCTTGGCAGCCTGGTCTAGTATCAGATATGGAGGTTGGTGGCCCTGCTTGCAGCAGTGAAGTTGGAACTTGATGATCCTTGAGCTCTCTTGCAACCCAAGCCACTGTACAATTCTACGATATGATTCTATGACACCATGCCAGGATCGTGCGCAAGGAGCATAGCCATGGTCAAAGTCAGTCTCAGCACAGGCAGGCAAATCATGGAATCATAGAATTGATCAGATTGGAAAAGACCTTAAAGATCATCAAGTCCAACCACAACCTAACCAAGCTACCCTAACTCCAACAACCCTTTACTAAATCATGTCCCTGAGCACCACATCCAACTGGTTTTAAACACATCCAGGGATGGTGACTCCACCACCTCTCTGGGGAGCCTATTCCAGTGATTAACAGCCCTTTCTGTAAAGAAGTTTCTCCTGATATTCAACATAAACTTACCCTGGTGCAACTTGAGGCCCTTTCCCCTTGTCCTGTCACCAGTGAGAAGAGACCAGCCCTACCCTTGCTGCCAGCACCTTTCAGGTATTTGAAGAGAGCAGTAAGGTCTCCCCTCAGCCTCCTTTTCCCAGACTGAACAGCCCCAGTTCCTTCAGTCTCTCCTCACAGGCCATATTCTCCAAGCCCTTCCCCAACCTTGTTGCCCTTCCTTGCTCCTGCTCCAGCACCTCCATGTCCTTTCTGTACTGAGGTGCCCAAAACTGAACACAGAACTCAAAGTGAGGCCTCACTTCCCTGGTCCTGCTCACCACAGCATTCCTGATCTAAGCCAGGATGAACTTCATGGGTACTATGCCAAGTCCATAGTGACAAGACAGACAGAAACACAGTCAGTGCACCAGAGTTTAGAGCAATACAAACCTGTGCTTCCTCAACACTGCCTGGTGAAGTAATGGACGCCCCAGGCAGAACTTAGATGGAGGTCTGCCCTGGGCAGGGTGATGAGAGCACTGGCTGATCAGGGCCTGTGTTACTGCCATCAGGGCCCTGGCCCTACAAGTTTCACAGAGAAGAGAAATGGTGTTTTAAATGATGGAACAAGTATTTCCATGTAACTATGTGGAAGGTAACCCTACTTTACATAACACTGGTTACTGATCTAATCACAGATTCATAAGATCACGGAATGTCTTGGGTTGAAAGGGACCCCAGGGATCTTCAATTTCCAGCCCCCTACCACAGACAGGGTCACTAACCTCCAGATGTGGAAGTAGACCAGGTGCCCAGAGCCCCATCCAACCTCACCTTGAACACCTCCAGGGACGGAGCATCCACAACTCTTCCGGGCAGCCTGTTCCAGCACCTCACCACCTCAAGTGGACTCAAGCCCATAGTCAATGTCATTGACAAAGATGCTGAAGAGCACTGGTCCCAAGACAGACCCCCTGGGGGACACTGCTCATCACCAGCCTCCACCTGGTCACAGTTCTATTCAACACAACCCAATGTTACTATATAGCAATTATTATTCTAACAAACTACAGGCAGCATCCACCTTATATGTTCAAAAGGACAATAATGTCATGTACTGCTGCATTAATTATCCCATTAGCTGAAATATCAGAGGTCTGTCCTTTGGACCAGAAGGCTGTGGGCACATCAATTGATTAAATGTTGTGTTTTCTGAAAATCCCTTATTAACATTTTGGCAAAATGCCCCCACTGCTCAGTTAGCCAGACATCAACACATTGAAACACTGTCAGCCATTTAGTTTTTCGCAGTAAAAACCTTCACATAAAGTCAGTATTTTACTGCTTTTTCTCATTTTCAGCTAGTTGAGATGGATTGGCTTCTGATCTTTCCTATTTCATAGGAGTAATCACATTACTAGCCATTAATTAGCAGTTTTGTCAGCACTTCATGATCTTACCCTGAAACAGTCCCCAAGAGCTCAATTTAGAGACATATATCTCACTTGCTTAACACAAATTTAACCTTCTAAATTATTCCTTTTTTTCCATAAACAGCCAGCACTTGAGCCCTGGGGCACCATAAGTAAGTAATTAATATAAATGTATTTTTAAGCTATTTTTGTATGCACATATTGCCAGAAGTCAAACCATTTCTGTAGATTTGCATTCATTATAACGTATCATTCTGGATATCTTAGAAAACAATCATAAACAAAGGCAGCAGAAAAAGAGAAAAGAAAAAGTAGAAAACAATCAACAGAAATCCATGCCAATAACATAGCATGTTAAGAATTACAGGAAAATGTTGTCTGTTAACAGAGGAAGAGTTTGAATGTTCTCAGTGCAAAGGATGCTTTTTCCCTAAAAGTCAAAAAAGAAGCTCAAAGTACTTTTGCTGAACTTAGGAAACTCTTTTGGATCCTTGTGCTTGCAGCTCAAGTTCCCCAGAAGTCAAAATACTCTGTCACTTGTTATGATACACTTATTCACAACTTTGTCTTTAGAATGTATCCTATAAATTAGACAAAATGTTGTATGGGTTTAAAAAAAAAAAAATCAAAAAAGTATCCAAGACAAATATATCACAGTTCAACAACAAACAGAAAGTGTGCTACTAAGAATGCTAACATTTCTACACAGCATTTTTCATTAGCAAAACGGTCTGACGTTGTTGTACTCCCACACTAAATGAAACAAAAAAATGACTAATTTTGTTGTAATTTTTGCCTTACAATGCTCTCTAACTATAAGGACTGGGGCAGAATAAAAAGCAGCTCACTGAGTCTTCTCACCCTTCATACTCAGTGCAGATAATGTGTCAACTTTCTCATAATTTTATGGAGAAGGTGGGAGTTGTAACCTTTGTATTTGGACATGAAACAACTATTCAACATCTGAGGGCTCTATAAAGGATTGCCAGGTTGCTAGGAGACAGCATGGGATTTTTGTTTTCATGCTAGCGCTGGAAAAGAGCACTCTTGCCTCAGGTGGATTTTACAAAACCTTGGCTGAGGGCTGGGAAAGTGCTCTGAAGGTATCAAGGGCTGGCTGCAGGAGTTGAATTGCAAAGAAAGCCAGCAGTGAAATCAGAGGGGCAAAGACAGAGCCCAAACAGACATTGAATGTATGAATGCACATATTAATTAGCTTTCCAAAAGCAAACAAACAACAGAAAAACCTTCTTGTGCTTGAAAAGATGAGTTAAAGACTTAATTCATAAGTTTTTAGCACCAATTAATAAGTGGAGGCTTGACCATGTCCTACATCTGGTATGATAAAGTGGCCAGAAACTCATGTGGTTTAGACATACTGGTGCAGCCAATCTGAATAAATATTCTCCTGTACTGAGGCCTTATGATACTAAACAAGAGAGATAAATGGAGATATTGTTAATTTTTGCCTTTTGCCTTACTCATACAGTATCAGAAAATCACTAAGGTCAGAAGAGACCTCCATCATCAGATCTGTCAACCCATCCTCACCATGCCCACTAAATCATGTCCCTTATTGACACATCTACATATTTCTTTAATAGCTCCAGGGACGGTGACTCCAGCACTTCCCTGGGCAGTCTGTTCCAATGCCTGACCACTATTTCTGATAATTTTTTTTTTCCTAATATCCAACTTGAATCTCCCTTAATGCAAATAAGAGACCATTACCTTTTGTCCTTTCAGGTAGAGAGTGACAAGGTCTCCCTGAGCCACTTCTCCAGACTAAACAGTCCCAGTCTCTTCAGCTGCTGAAGAAACTTGAAACACAAAATTTGTGTTTCAGACCCTTCACCAGCTTTGTTACCCTTCCCTGAACACATTCCAGAACTTTAATGTCTTTCTTGCAGTGAGGGGTCCAAAACTGACACAGTACTTGAGCTGCAGCTTCACCAGTGCTAAACAGAGAAGGACAATCACCTCCCTGCTCCTGCTGGCTACCTGTTTCTGATACAAGCCAGAATGTCATTGGCCTTCTTGGCCACCTGGGCACACTGCTGACTCACATTCAGCAGCTTTCAGCTAACACCCTCATATCCTTTTCCTCCATGCAGTCTTCCAGTCATTCTGCCCAAACCTGTAGCGATGCATGGGCTTATGACTGAAATGCAGGACTTTAGTCCTGCTTAGTCTTCGGAACCTCATACAACTGGATTCAGCCCATTGATCCAGCCTACACAGATCCCTCTGTAGGGCCTTCCTACTCTCAGGCAGATTGACACCTCCTCTCAACTTGGTTTTATCTGCAAACTTACTCAATACTCTCATCCCAGTCATCAATAAAGATACTAAACTATGAAACAGGATGGGCCCCAGTACTGACCCCTGGGGAACACCACTTGTGACCAATTACCAGCTGGATTTAACTCCATTCACTACCACTCTCTGGACCTGGCCTTCCAGCCAATTTTTACCCAGCACAGAGTATTCCTGTCTAAGCCATGAGCTGCCAACTCCAGGAGGATGCTGTAGGACACAGTGTCAAAGTTTACTAGTGTCAAGGTAGATTATGTCCACAGCCTTTCCCTCATACCCTAGGCTGGTCATAGAAGAAGATCACATTGGTTGAGCAAGACCTGCATTTCATGAACCCATACCCTAAATAGATACTCTGCCTGCAATGATAGAGTTTGACCCTGAACTGTACATTATGCTACTGTGACTTAGAGAGTAGTTCTTAAGATCAACCAAACCATTGCAAGCCACTTTGCAAACTGCAATAATTTTTGCTATGAAGTAAAAGAAAATATTCTTGAGTGGAAGCCATATGTTGGTACTTTGGCATTTCAAGGTTAATTGTTTCAGACCTTTTTTTATTTTTTATTTTTTACACATGTAATAGGAACCAAGGAAAGCAGCAGATTTCATTTCCCACCGTTTCTTTAATCATTCTCACACATCTCAGGAAAGTACCAGCAGGTCCCCTGAGGAGCAGCATCTCCAAGAACTCCCCAGAGAACGATGCACCTCTGCCTCACACATGATTCAAGCCCAGGTTCTAAATGAGCTCAAAGTTGGGTGCAAGAAAATTCTGTCAAGTCAAATAGGCACTGACTGTCTCTCAATCTTCTAATGAAACTGAATCAAACTCAAAGCATGTTGTCATGTCTAACTGTTAATTAGGCAGCAAGTATAAGGCATCATTCCTAAGCTGAATTGTATGATTTATAACATAAGTAAGGATATCTATTTCCTATTACATTTGACATTGCTCAGCTAACATTTGTATATGCTCCCAACATAAGCAAGAAAAATGTATTAAAATTTAAAAATAAACAAACAAACAAAAAAGAAACCTTCAAATGGCTGTAGCAAAAGAAAAAGTTATATAATTGTCCAAAATAACTATCTTGGGAAAGACATAAGTCACTCCAAAAATAATGCTTCCTATTTATTTCCTCCGAAACTACAATAGGTACAAAGGGCAAAATAGCACTATTTGATTAAGCAAATTCTCAGCTACAAGACATGATTTTTCAATACAGTCATGACCATTAGCAGTACATTTTTGCCAGTGATGAATAGGAGCCTGCATGGCACACTTGTAAAAATTTGTGTGGTCCTTGTCTGGAATGTGTCTTGTATTTCACATTGCTGTTGCCACTAGTGAAACACACCAGTCACCACCGCACTGTGCTCACATCCACTGCTTGGTCTTCAAAAACGTTCAGCAAGTGTTGATGTATGTCAATGAGCGCCATTTTTTTCCGCGTGGAGGAATTCAATTACACACTTCTGGTTCATCTGTGCTTCCATGCCAGATGCAATTTTGTCAAACGGCCCCTCTGCTGCCAGCCATTGCATAGCAACAAAATGTAATGGGATATTGGTGGGAAGATTCAGGCTGCAGTGCCATACCACCAACATCTGCCATTGATGACATGGGCCAACGTGATAAAATAGGAGGCATTACTTTTGGAGTAGCCCTCTTACTTAGATTTAGAATGTGTAGCTGTGGAACAACAAACACTCTGTGAACTTCAGTGTTCATTTGGAAGTAATCACAGCAGACCATTCCCTTTAGCTTTATCAGAATAATCACTCTTAACTGAAATGACTGCCACACCGCTCATGCCCTCAGCAGGATTCTTACAGAATTCAAAGTCAACTGTCTAGGAATTGCTGGGGAAAAAGAAAATGCTGAGTTCTCTAAAATCTATCTAAATGCAGAAGTAATTCCAGCATAATTTCTTCTACTCAAATTCCAGGTAAATGGCATCGCATGCCAGGTAAAGTAGAAAATTGGACCAAATAAATTGCATATTCCACTATACATACATCTTTCTCCTCTAGAGAGGATTTAGAAAGCGTAATTAGACAAATCCAAATGGCAAATTGCCAGTATCAACAGTTATAACTATGTATATTTCAGGGGATTACAACATGTCAGGTTCTGACTATATTATTCTGAGAGCTATTGAGGAATTTGTGATGTTTGAATTGATCATTTATCAACTGCATTGCACTGAAGACAAAACTGCAGGTGCTGAAGTGAAAAAGCATAACTGGTGAGTCAGTAAACTAAAAAACTGATGGTACATAAAAGCAGTTGTTCTAACTCATATAACATCACAAATATGGAATAATAGGAAGAAAGGAGGGATGATATAAGAAAAAAAAGGTCAAAATGTCAAATCTCACAAGTGACCCTGCATTTAAAAGTGAAGAGAGACACTTTCCATTTAGTTAGATTAGGACCTGTAAGTCTTGTTAAATCATTGATTTCAAATGATTATTTGTGTTGTCTAAAGACTAGAAAGAACGAAGATGAGACACGAATCAGGCCACATTAAAAAGAATAATTACAATCTCCTATCACCTAATGTAATTGGAAGTATTTATGTAAGAGAAAGTCGTTGTTAAGTAGCTAAAAAACAGGCTATCTACTTCCTTAAGTACATATATCTTCCTGCCTTTGCAACTTCTTTAAGATTTCTTAAACATCAAAGCTTATGCTTTCACTGAATGAATGTATTGAATGTTTTTATGCTGGCTGACTAAAACATGCTCATCTTTTAAAAATAATAATAATAATGAGGGGTTGCATTGTTCTAGAACTGAAGGATATCAATGAAAAAGTCTTTGCAGCGGCACCGACAGTAAGACTGGAAATCTTAGCTGTGCAAGTTTTGTCAGAGGGAGTAACTTCTAGCAGACAAAGTCCCAGGAAGAAACTGCTACCAGTCACCAAACTTGTTCCTCATCCTACGGCTAGACTCGGAAGATTGCATGAGAAAACTGGAAGGATACCACTTCCAGTGCCATGCTTCCTCGCAATTGTGCTTCCTGCCCCCTCTCACCCTTGCAAAGCAAATGGCGCTCTGGTTTCACACGAGCCCCCGTGCCTCCCTGCGCCTCCCGGCCCCCTTGCCCTTCCACTCGGGCAGGAAGCCGCACGGACCCACTGAGCGCACACTCACGGGCGGCGGTGCCGTGGCGAGGCCGCTCTTCCTCCTCCTCCTCTTCCTCCTCCGTGAGCCGGCGGGGTTTCAGCACCGCGGACAGCGGCGCGGCGGGGGGCTCCGCGCTCACCCGGTGCGGGGCGCGCCGCGACCGGCCCAGCGCCGAGCTGGCGGAGCCCATGGTCCGGCCCTGCCTCGGCCCCGCTCCCGGGAAGCCCTCGCTGCCCGCTCCTCCTCCCTGCGGGAAGTTCGGGGCACGGCCGGCCCGCAGCCCCTCCTGCAGGCGGCTGCGCTCCCGGAGAGAAGAGGGAGGGGGGGAGCCGAGGAGGCTCTCCGGCACCGCCTCCTCCGCCCCTCGGGCACGGCGTGGCTCCTGGTGAGCGTCCCTGTTGCTGAGCCCCGTCCCGGGGACGGGTGTCTGCTGTGGGATGGGAAAGTGCGATCCGCAGCAGGGAATTCACGTTGCCTGCGCCTAGAGAGGTGTGAAAAGAAGCATCGATCCCTCATCTTTCTCCTAAGGGAGCAGGAGTAAATTCAGCACTTTTTACTACTTCTTAATGTCGTTCTTTGTCCTTGAGTCTACCTCTGAGGGTTACCTTGCCATAAACAGAGGGAAAGGCAACGGTACTGTAGGGTGTGAACACAGAGCTGAGGTTATTTGTGTCCTTGCGTACATAACTTTTACTTCCTTGAACAGAAAAACTTAGACATGGGATATATCCCCGCCTGCCTTTGCGACTTCTTCAGGACTCCTTAAGCAATGCAGCATCCAGGCTTGTGCTTGTATTACTCCTGACTGAATAAAACACTGCCTCTAGCAGACAAGATGGACTAGATGATCTCTAGGGGCACCTTCCAACCTCAACTCCTTTGTGATATTGGAATATGAACTGCCATAGCATCACTAACCAAACTGTATTTGCAGCTTACAACAACAGACTGTACTACAATTACAGTCACCAAATGCTATAACAACATCACAGCATCACTACCACAGTTCTTGCACAAACTGGACTTTCTTCAGCTGCTGGAGACTTCTGAATCTGACTTTAATTCCCTATCTGTTAAAAAGGTATCATAAAACTTCTCCAGGGCACTGCAAGTCCTCGAAGTATTTCATTACTGCAGCAATTGGAAGTGTTAAGCGTATATACTGAGATGTTTAAGATGACAGTGGTAATATAGCCACACTTTCCAGAGCATCTGTACGTAACACTTTAGTGCTACCAATCAGCAACATGAAAGTAACAGCTAGTTTTATCTCCATCAGCATGGAAGTCCGATAATTGCAGCCTATTATTCCATTTCTTGTCTGGAGGGAAGACAGCACTTCCTGAAGCTGTTCTGCTCTTCCGTGCTTGCTGCAGCAGCCTGGTTCTCTCATCTGTTGTTGTGCTCCTGCAAGCAAGATCCCAAGGCAACTCAGCACTGATGTAATAACTTCTGAGTGGGAATTTCTTGTGCTAGGGCCGTCCTTCTTTCCTGGACTTCAAGTAGAAGGAGCAAAAGTACTGATGTTGTAATGTTGTAAATCACTGTTGATTTATTAATTAATCCAGACACACTTTTTTAAAGAAATTAAACCTTTCCTGCCCAACTTGAAGCCAAATTGTACCTATCTGTTACAATTCCACCTTTAGCCATGTGCCCCTATGCATTTTTTCCTCAAAGTATCACAAGCAAGCTCTAAATACAAGGTTTCCATAAAACTCCTTCAGACACCTACCACACTCCACACTGTACACAAACTCCAAAAAATCAACATCACATTTGTTCCTGACAAGTATCTTTTGGTGAAGTATAAACTAAAGCTGCCTTACAGTCATGTTACCAATGCAATGGCCAGAGTGGATATTACAGTTAAGGACCCAGAGGCTGTTATTGTTCTGAAATGTAAAGGGAGTGAAATTAGAGTCCATCACGGTAACAGATCTGAGTTCAGTTTCCAGCTCTGTTGGCAATGATCTTCTGCTGGTTTATTTCAGCCTAAAGGAAAATTGTGTGTTCAGGATCACTGATTTCCCCATCGTTTTTAAGGCCTTAGATCCAAATAGAAAACTGCCCAAAGATGCAAAGCTAATGCAAGTTAATGAAAAGATTTGTAGGAACAAATGGCTAAAAACTCCACCCCCACTGGGGGAAAGAGTGCAGCTTTAACTTCTTACCACTAAATGCAGATCACAAACCTGCAGGAAACGAGGTTTCATGTGTTCATGGAAACAATAAGGATACCTGTCTCTTCAAATGAGTCGCCAGGACTGTGCCCTGTTTGCACACAAACATTTGTCAGCAGAGGAAGAGACCTGAGCTGCATGCTCTGCCCTTCCTCTTGGCCAGGCAACCAGCCTTCTGCCAGCAGGTAGGACATTGTATCCCTCGTGGAGGCACACAATAGGAGAGGCAGATAGGTGACACCAAGTCTGCTTGTGATACAAAGTCAGAAAGAGGAGCATTGCTCAGCAACCAGAGAACAAGCAGGGGGGAGGAAGAGGAGTACAAGGGGGGGGGAGAAGAAAGAGCACTCCTGTTCTCCCTCACCAGCAGCCCACCTATTTTAATTAGAGCTATCTGAAGGAGTACTAAAATAATACAGTGTCAGTTTGACATGACAGGCTTTCAAGCAGCAAAGCCAGATCTGTGATCTGATCTGAATCCAGTGTGGATTCAGGCATTGCATTCTTGCTTTATCTGCTGCTTTTCTCTCTCCTAAAGCATATAAACCCCATCTTTCTCTTGCAGGCTGGTGGGTTTTGCCTGTCCTGCATTACATTACCAACTACCCTGGTTTCAGCTTTGACAGAGTTGATTCCTTTCTTCATGATGTCTTGTAGGATGCTACGTTTTGGCTTTGGGAGAAAAACAATGTTGATAACACACCCATGTTTTAGTTGCTGCTGAGCAATGTTGCATGGAGCCAAGGACACTTCAGCTTCTCAGCTTCTCATACTGTCCTGCCAGTGAGGGGGGTGAGGGGCACAAGGAGCTGGGGGGTGGGACATCACCAGGACAGCTGACCTGAACTGGCCAAAGGGATTTTCCATACCGTATGACATCATGTGAGGGGAACTGAGTGGTGGCTGTTGCTCAGGGACTGGCTGGACGTTGGTCAGAGGGTGGTGAGCAATTGCGTTGTGCATCACTTGTCTTGTTATATTATTGCTTTTGCTATTATTTTCCTTTTCTGTCTTGGTGAATAGTTTTTATCTCAACCCATGAGTTTTGTTTTCTTTGCCTTTTTCTCATCCCACTGGGAGAGGGGGCAAAAGAACAAATGTGTGATGCTGAGCTGCTGCTGGCAGCACAATGCAACCTCGAGACTCAGCAGCATCCTGCAACCGTGCTACTGCACAGAAACAAATCCCCTCAGCCCCACCAGCCCCTGCACTGATCATCTTTGTAGCACTGCTGCGTGATCTCAAATGAGATCCAGTGACCTCAAATGATGAGAATGAGCTGCCATTTCCTCCTACATGAATAGCTGTGAGCTATTATCTATATGCATATTATATTCATGAGCTCAGACTCACAAACCCTAAGAACACAGCTGTGTGGATTTAACAATAAATATTTGCTAATAAACAATCTATACTGAAGCTCTTAGGTTTATTACATAGTTATATGATTCTTGAGTAGCAGGAAACAACTCTGCACATGTAATTTTAGATGCAGAACACAAACCATATATAATAGTAGCATGTGTGCATCTCAGTTATTTTAAACACTGTGTGTATTTTAATATGCTCCATGTGTTTTAATGAAGTAGTGTGTAATACACATTAAAACTCTCAGAAGATTTTGGAGGAGAGGAGAAAATAACCGAAGAGGTGCAAACACACTATAGGTGCTAAGACAGTCTTGTCTCCAAACATTTTCCTACTGCCCTGTTACAGACATCTGTATTTTAGAACAAAGCTTTTACAGCCTTTCCTTCCTGAATTTCTGATTCTTTGTGAAATATCTGCAACAACCCATGAAATGTCACCTAACACTACAACATTAGAAGAAAATTCCAAGTCGTAACATTCTCACCAGACAGCACTGGTAGTGGAATTCTTCCCTTAGAAAAGTCATGTTTCAATGGTGGATCTCACCTGCAAGTTCAGAATTTCAGCACTAATCATTTCTCCAAATATTCACAGTACCCAACATCATTACATCCTTTGAAATTTTGCACAGAGAGGCTAGTGCAATCAAAATATGCAACTTGTTCCTATTTGCATTGTTCTTCATCCATCCCAGCTTGGCTACAGCCATTCCTTGATTTGGTATTTTGAACACCATTCTACACAAGACCTATAGTTTCCTCACAGGGGAGCAGAGGGCAGTGCTGACCTCTGTTCTCTGGTAGCAGCAACAGGGACCGAGGGAACTGTGTTGGGAACTGCTGAGTACAAACCCTTGTATCCTGTAGTCAGAAACACCACACTCCATTGATAACAGCATCCACAAGCTCTGCCCTGAGCTCTGAGTAAGATTGAGACATTATCTATGGAATAGTTATGTTTTTGTTTTTTTATAATTGATTATTAAAGATCCACATAAGCCCTGCTCATGGTGCCATGGGGATGGCCTTTTTCACTGTTGTGAAATGCCCTCAGTACTGTGAGCCCTTCTTTTCCTGGGACACTGAGTCCTGGATGAAGTGGTCTTTGCTCCAGCCAGGAGTGGCAGGGCTATACCTGCAGCCCTGGCGTAAGGTCCCACTCCTGCCACCTACTCCAGCTCCCCCTGGGGCTCCTCCATCTCCCTGGAGATGGGCATGGTGGGATGTGCATTGAGATCCCCAGGAGTTGTGTGGGGAGTGCTGAGGAGTTCCTCCTCAGTGGGACTTGCAGGACTGCCCGATGGAGCAGGGCATGAGGTAGCAGCGGGCTGCAAGGAGATTGCCTGGTGGCTCTCTGCTTTGCACTCTGATGGCAGCGTGATAACACAAGGCAAAGAGCCATCTGCCTGCACTGAGGAGTGGAGGGCACTCATAAGCCTCCTGCAGAGCCAGCAGGTGAGTTGTTTCCTCCTGGTCCACAGGAGGATGCAGCAGGGGCACAATGTGTGCTTGCAGGCAACCATGCAGGTGTCAGAGCCTCCAGTTACAGCAGATGAAAAATGATTCCTCCTTGCTCATGCCCTTCCCACTGCAGTGGGCTGGGAGATGAACAGCTGCTTCCTTGCTGTGCCACTACAGCAGGGGCTTCACACTCCGAGGAGGCCACTGTCAGTGGCTGCCCTGCAGCAAGTAGCAGTATCCCAGACCCTCAGCCAGAAACCCTCCTGACCCTACAGCTGGCCCATCTCATGCTCCCCTCTGGCACAGGGTCAGGCATCAGTTGCAGCCCTAGCAGTTTCCTGAACCTCAGCACCCACCCCACAGTTACTGCAGGGCCATGCCCCCACACTGCTCACTTCTGCTGTCTCAAGCGCACTTCTTAGGGCCCTGCTGCCTGAGCCAGGCAGGACCAGGGAAATGCAGGCAATGCTGTAGGGATGGGCGCTGAAACATCTCCCAGAGCCCCACAGCACAACCCAAGGAAGACCTGCTAGTTTTTCCAAGCCTCACAAATGTGCTCAGCCTGAGACAAGACAAGCCTGGCTGGGCGAGGCTCTACTGTGCCCCAGTATATGCAGTAGAGGGCCACCAGGTCACAGTCCATCGCCTGGTGCCATCACACAACATTGCTTTGTGAATTCAAAACCCTTGCTTGGTGTTCAGCCCAAGGAAAGCTAGAGACGGACTCTTCACCAAGAGTACAGCGATAGGACAGTTTAAATTAGATAGTAGATTTAGATTGGATATTTGGAATAAATTCTTTCATATGGGGTCATGAGGCACTGCAGTTGTGGATGTCCCAAGGTCTGGCTGGATAGGGCACTGAGCAGCCCATGGTCTAGAGAAAGGTGTCCCTACCTATGGCAGGGTGCTTGAAACTAGACCATCTCTAACATCCTTTCCAACCCAAACCACTCTATGAACTCTAATTACTAGCTAAGTGTGTGGATAATTAGTTATACATAGCTAACAAAGAATGTGTATCCAGTATGAATAGAACACAGAAACTCAGTCTCTTTCCTACAATAATATGGCCATAATTACTAGCCATAACTGCAATTTCTCTACAGCAATATAGCCATAATGTATTCATTCACTCTTCCCTCAAAATGACCCTAATAAGTAACAGTAGCATGAAGCTTAATTTAGCAATTGCTGGGCAAAACAAACAAACAAAAAAAACCAAACTTACAGAATACTGTACAGCAGACCAAAGAACAATTCACTCTGCCTTAAAACCCACTAACATTTCTATTTCAAGATGGCCCCATTACTTGATTTTTTACATAAGCTTGATGGGGGATGGGATGGGAAAATCTGCAATGCAAGAGAGGCTTAATTAAAACGAGAGACCTATCCACTTTGTCACCTGGGACTATTACCATAGTGAAATACTTTTTATAGGCATCAGCAACCTAACAAACACATGCCAATTATTTGAATTAAAGTGGAAATCCTTTTGCCTAAGTGCTTGTGACACCACCCATCCTTTGGGAGCTTCCTGCATGTCAAAGAAGTAAATAGAGAAATGAAGAAAAAAAATAAATCATGAAATCAGCAGGAAAAAGCTTCCTTGCACTTTCAAAGCAACAGCCGATGGGACTACTAAACACAATGCAGATCAGACCACTCCAGAATACTTTCAAATTTTCAGCTCATAGTTACAAACCTTTCCATCTTACAATGTGAGTAGCATTAAACGTGAACAGCATTTGGAAGAAATGAAACTGTCTTCAGAGTGATGTCTGCAAGTCATGAAGGAAAATGCCCTCCTGAGACAATGCTTAGCACGTTCTCTGAGGGGAGCATACAACCAACAGAACAAGGAAGCAAAGGAACACAATTTCTATTTTAATTCCGGAAGAAACAAAATCCTGACAGCATAAAATATCTGTGCTGCTTGAATAAAACTCCTGAAAGAAACATGTTTCCCTTTCCCTTTGAAAGGTTGCTTTTAAGCCAGTATCTGTTTTTTCCCTCCCAACACAAATAAACCCTACACTTCAGCAATGCTTTCAAAACACTGCATGGCATACACTAAAATATGTATAGAACTACTACGCTGGCTAGAAATCTTTGACGTGCTCCAGTGAAAAGACTCATTTCTAGGAAATAAGGATCCAAACAAAGATGTTTTAATCAAATACATGTGTTTTTTGTTTTGTTATAAGTATTTTAGTTGACATACTTTTTAAAAAGCTGGAAATGAAAAACCATTCAGGAAGTCAGCCATAGAATTCTCAGGTTGGATAAGACAGTAAAGATCATCAAGTCCTACCACAACCTAACCATACTACCTTAACTCCCCACAACTAAATCATGTCCCTGAGCACCACATCCAGTTTTTAAACACATCCAGGGATGGTGACTCAACCACCCCCCTAGGGAGCCCATTCCAGTGATTAACAACCCTTTTGGTAAAGAAGTTTCTCCTGATATCCAACATAAACTTACCCTGGTGCAACTTGAGAACAGTGAGAAGAGACCAGCCCTACCCTTGCTGTAAGCACCTTTCAGGTATTTGAAGAGCAGTAAGGTCTCCCCTCAGCCTCCTTTTCCCAGACTGAACAGCCCCAGTTCCTTCAGTCTCTCCTCACAGGCCATATTCTCTAAGCCCTTCACAAGCCTTACTGCCCTTCTTTGGTCCTGCTCCAGCACCTCCATGTCCTTTCTGTGCTGAGGTGCCCAAAACTGAACACAGCACTCGAGGTGAGGCCTCACCAATGCCAAGTACAGGGCAGGATGACTGCCCTGGTCCTGTTCACCATTCCTGATACAAGCCAGGATAAATGTAATGCTTGGATTCAACAATGACAACTGCAGATGATATATCCAGAAGAATTAGGCCTTCTAGGCAAGAAATACTCAACATATGTCAATCTGAAACCCAGCTAATAGAACACAGCTCTTTGTCAGATACAGCAAAGCAAAAGGACCCAAGGCTACTTCCTCACAGAATTCTGCTCCCAAACTCCTTCCTTCAACTCTTGTTTCCACTTCTGGTAATGGGAAGGTAAGTCATTTCCTCCTGCCTGAGTCCATACTCTACCCTATGTATCTGTAGCAACAGCAGGCACCCGCAGTTCTTCACCAAAGAGCTTCAAACACAGGAATCAGGTAAGTTGTATATGATGGAAGTACAAGCTGCACTGGACATGATTCAGAATCAGATGTTTGCTCACCTGAATGATCAACACATACACCAATGTCTTACTTCATAGAAATTCTCCTGAAGCAGTAGTTACCCCCAGCATCTGCCAACTCCTTCAATCACAGGAAAACTAAATGAGAGATGACCTTTTGACTAAACTGACAACCCTGAACTCTAAGCTGCCATGTGCAGCTCCTAGCTTAAAAGTATAAACAGCACCACTTAGTGGTGAAGATGAAATCATCACTGATATGAAAAGTTTTACCAGCCTTTTACTGCTAAATATGGACTGAAGTCTGGCCTGTCTGCTCTTATGTGCCAAATATAGTTAGCATCTTTACTGTAAGAAAGTGCATGTACCAAGCAAAAGACGGCCAAGAGAGCTGAAACTCACACAGCAGAGCCAAAGGCTGCGGAGCATCAAATGGATGCATTCACTTGGCAAGCGCTACCAGAATCCTACAGCACTTTTCCACATGGCTTCTGGTGCCACAGCATGAAGCAGAGTTTAAACAAAGGATCCACCTTTGTGTTGACTGTATTCCAATTAAGAAATATGCTCGTATTTTATATAGGACTGGGCCATAAATGAATGCAATAAACAGAAAACCAGAAAGCTGAACGTAACTGAAACACGGTTTTAAACTGATTGATGGAATAGAAAAACAGCTCTTATAATCTGATGCTCTTACATGACAAAATACAACACTTAACAAAACAAAAGCCTTTATTCTGAGCAAATCAGTATGTCTTTACAAGAAAGTCATGATTTCAACTTACAAAGTCAGCATTAGCAATGCACCTTTCCTGAACAGGAAATCTTTGTTTTTTATCAAATGTCAAAATTGATAGTATGTAAACAAACAAACAACCAAAAAAACCCACCCACACCCCAAGGCTCTGCTTAGATGATGTATAACGTGTCTTCAGAGACGACATCTGTATCAATTTATACTTCAGGTCCTTCTCCCCCAGGAACCAGCTGCAAAAGAAGAAGATAATTTTGTCTTAGCACCATGGATTTGAGTTATTCAAATTCATACATGACAGTTCTTCCTTTAAAACATTTTAGCAGGTAAGAACTTCACAGTAGACCACAAAAATAGTTTTTCGATTCATTATTGTCTCAAAAAAGGAAGTCAGTCACTAAAAGAGGAGCGCAGGTCAAAGAGAAACTCCAAAATACAAAGAACACTTAACAGTGTGCAGGAAGGATTCCTAAATAACACGTAGTATATTTTTTGTCCTTGTTATTCATTCCAAGACGATGATTCCATCTCGGAACTCTACAGTTTGTTTTCAAAAGGACAAAGAATCATGTCTCCTTTCTAGAGCATTTCTTCAATTGCCGATTCTTCTCCAGACCACTGCTATGCTGAAAAGTTCTTTTGCTCTTTCTGACTTTTGTGATAAGCAAAGCTTCTACAGGTATATATGTAAGACTGAACCTTTCTACAGACAGTAGGAAACAAGCCAGCACAGTATTTTCCTGTGAATAAAGAGCTGAGGAGTAAATATAAAAGGAAATATCAAAGAAAAAAGGTAAATAAAGGTAAAGGGAAAAAAAGATCAAACATCATTTTACTTGTATTTTCTTAACAATGAGCAGCACACCTCCAAAATACAAAGACCTGGGGTGCGCTTGAGACAGAGTCAATAATTTTATGGCATCGTTTTCTTGACGTAGTAAGATGTACCCTTAAAAGAGGCACAAGATCCCCAGTACAGAAGCACAGTTGGGTTTTGCTGAATATGTGTACTTTAAGGATCACTAGCACCTTCTTCAAGGGAAGAATGCCTCCGGACCAATTGGATGATAATTATTTTACCCATAAAAGCAAGAAAAGGTTTTGAAATTAAGTCAAAATAGCGTTTACTCAGAATGGTGAGATAGCAATGTGGAGATTATTCCCCATTCACACAGAGCAGACAGACTCAAGTCAGCCCTCCTCCTCTCTTGCCACCAAAGCACAAACGCCCTTATGCAGGAAGTCCAGATTTTGCAGCCATCTGTGCAGGTAAGCAAATGAAGCACTCCGAGTCTGCTGTTGTAGTAAAGTATCTAAGAATCTGCAGAATTCATTTAGTGATGCATAACTGCAATATTATTGTTTTAGTACTGATCTACACACATCAGTAATAAGCAAGAAGTGCTTCTGATTTGTTATAGTCCAACAAAGCGCCATCTTATTATTTTTGTCAGTGCTAGACATCACATGATAATGATTAATAATAGCCAAGTAACTTAACAAGCCTGTAAGCATCCAAGCTGCTGCAAACACATCTGGACATAATGGATGTATCCCACTCCAGAGACTTACAGACACTCATGAGTTAAAAACCAGACTCTTCCAAAGATTCCCTCACACACCTTATTAAAAACCAAAAATGCATTTACCAAAATAAAATTGTCGTCATGCTCACACTCCTCTTGTCATGCATTTTAAACTGTAAAATACATGAAATGTAGCAATAAGATCACATTTCCAGCATCACTCATAAAGACATATGCCTTGGAAACTAGGTAAATAGCTCAAGTAGTTGAATTCAATCACAGATTTACAGGTAAAGAAAAGAAACACAAGCAGACTTTTTGCAGTGATGACTTACCATTGTTATGTTATTTCCATTTAGCAAAATCTGGTCTAGTTTTGTGATTCTTCTGCCTTCAGGCGTGATCTCACTGAAGCAATATTAGAAAAAAATATGAACATATAATCATCAGCAATGGTTACAGTTTTGACTGCAGCACTGATGCAAATCCACATATTAAGATGACATTTACTGGGAATAACACTGCAGCATCATCTTGATACACTGACCCCCTAGGCAGGGAAAGTCACTTGGCAACTAAATAAATTTGTTGTACTTTTCTGTTCAGCACATAAAAACACAGATTTGCCCTCTAAAACTTGGCAATTTCTTCAATAACACTGATCCTCAAAATAGGTTTCAAAGAGCAACGCTGCATAAGGTAAAAAGTATTTAATCCTTTAGTCTGACAACTTATTAATTAACTAGCCATTGTGGCAATGTAAAAACCCCAACTGGAAAGTTCAACAGAGAACCCATGCAAAATTAAGGTTACAAACTAGGAATTTGGCTCTGAGCATTCACTGAAATAAATCATGCAAAACCACTCTATGACATGGCTGTCCTGAACAGATCATCCTGTATAGTTTAGGTCCAGGATAAAAACTGCTCAGTTTGTAAGTATTTGTGTTTGAACAGACCTTATACCACATTCTTTCTGAGGAAAGCCAAGTTTAAATAGCAACGAGAGGCAAAAGCAATACTTACAATTCTGTAACATCTTCTAATACCATATCTGAAAGTTCAGTTTCAAGGAGAATAAGGTCCAGATTTCTTTTCATAGAATGACTTAAGTTGGAAGGGACCTTAAAGCCCACCCAGTCCTCAATAAAGACCAACCCCCTGCCATGGGTAGGCTGCTACCCACTACATCATCCTGCCACAGGGCCCATCCAGCCTGGCCTTGTACACAGGAACAGAAGCATCCACAGCTTCTCTGCGCAGCCTGTTGTCAGTGCCTAAGCACCCTCTCAGTGACAAAAAAATCCTCCTAACATCTAATCTAACTCTCCTCTCTTTAATTTAAAACCATCTCCTTTTTCCCATCACCACCAGACCATGTAAAAAGTCTCTCCTGCTTATAAGCTCTCTTTGAGTACTGGAAGGTCACAGTGAGGTCTCCCTGGAGACTTCTCCAAGCTAAACAATCCCAGTTCCCTCACCCTTCCCTCATAGGAGAGGTGCTGCAGCCCTCTGATCACCTTCATGGCCCTCCTCTGCAGCTGCTCCAACAGCTCTGCATCCTCCCTGTGCTGGGGACCCCAGGCCTGGATGCAGTGCTGCAGATGGGGCCTCACAAGGGCAGAGTTGAGCAATTCATTTCTATTTTACACTAAACTATGATTTTCGCTGCCAAAAAACACAAACAAACAAACAAACAAACCCAGAAGCAAACCAAAACCTGATACCAAACAGCTTAATATAGTGAACAATAAACGAGCTGAGTCCCCCCGTGAAGCTGATGCCCACAGATAACATCCACCAAAGGATACTGACAAAGTCATCAAATCCCAGCAGCGTCCCGACAATCTCCTTATCGCTTTTCATCACGATATGGATGCGAGAACCTATACATTTGTCCACAAGCTCTGTAGGCGTAAAAACCACAACAATAAAGTGCGTCAGTGTATTTACACGAACCCAATCGACCCAGAGGTGCCTTCCGAGGCGGCCGAGCCACGGTACGACGCTCCAGCTCCCACCATCTCCGACCGACCGACAGGAACGGCTCCCTCACGGCAACGCTACTCCCGCCGCACGTATTTCCCCAGTTACCCCCTGTCATGGCCTCCCCCACCGCGGTCACGGCCCTCCTCCCTCCCCGCCCGACCCCACGCGGGAGCCCGCCTGCAGCGCAGCGCACCGAGCGGCAGGAGCTGCGACGGGTT
This sequence comes from Lagopus muta, assembly GCF_023343835.1. Classification (NCBI taxonomy): domain Eukaryota; kingdom Metazoa; phylum Chordata; class Aves; order Galliformes; family Phasianidae; genus Lagopus; species Lagopus muta. The sequence goes on along the minus strand of NC_064439.1, from coordinate 47,154,486 downwards.
GGTGCTCGCGTTGGCCGCCATATTGCCGCCAGACCTGGGCAATCGCTGCCGCTTCCCGCCGAAGTAGAGGCTGTGGAGGGCGGGACGCAGCCCTGAGTAGCAGCCGGCAGAGCCCTCGTTCGGCCGCCGCCGCCGCTTCTCCCCTCTAATGGTGTTTTACCAGATTTTCACCTCCTATTTATTTCCAAGGAGGAGTGCAATAACACTGCTCAACAGAGCGATTTCCCAGCTACAAAACTGTTTTTCAACATAGTCACCACCATTAGCTGTGCATTTTCCCCAGCCAAGAGCAAGAGCCTGCATGCTGTGCTCATTAGAATCTGCCCCAGTGAAAGTGACACACAGTCACTGCTGCCAGTTTGAATGGACTGCCTGCTGCTCTGCTGTGCTCACACGGAACCATAGAATCACAGAACTGAGTCGGAAGGAGCCCTTATGGGTTATCTAGTCCAATGCCCTGCAGTCAACAGGGGCACATACAGCTAGAGCAGGTTGCTCAGAGTCCCACCCAGTCTGATCTTGAATGCCTCCAGAGACAGGGCATCCACCACCTCTCTGGTCATAGAATCATAGAATCGTAGAATGGCCTGGGTTGAAAAGGACCACAGAGATCATCTGGTTTCAACCCCCTGCTATGTGCAGGGTCACCAACCAGCAGCCCAGGCTGCCAAGAGCCACATCCAGCCTGGCCTTGAATGCCTGCAGGGATGGGGCATCCACAGCCTCCTTGGGCAACCTGTTCCAGTGCCTCACCACCCTCTGAGTGAAAAACTTCCTCCTCATATCCAACCTAAACCTCCCCTGTCTCAGTTTAAAACCATTCTCCCTTGTCCTATCACTGTCCACCCTCGTAAACAGCCATTCCCCCTCCTGTTTATATGTTCCCTTCAAGTTCTGGAAGGCTGCAATATGTCTCCCTGAAGCTTTCTCTTCTCCAAGCTGAACAATCCCAGTTCACTCAACCTTTCCTCACAGGAGAAGTACTCCAGCCCTCTGATCATCTACCTTCGCTGTAAACAAATTTTTCCTTATACCCATTTGAAGTCTCTCCTCTTTTAGCTTGAAACCATTTACCCTTGTCCCCTCACAACAGGCCCTGCTGAAAAGTTTGTCCCTTTCTTTCTTATATCCCCCCTTTATATTGACAGGCTGCTATCAGAAGCCCCAGAGCCTTCTCTTCTCCAGGCTGAACAGCCCCAGCTGCCAATGGGTGCCATTTTCTCCACAGAGGAATTCAGTTCCACACCTTTGTTTCAGATACACTTCCATGTCAGATGCCACTTGGTCAGACTGCCCCTCCGCTACCAGCTGTCACACAGCAACAAAATATATTGGCAGGAATATTGGCAGGAAGGTTCAACCCCTACTGCCATACCACCAACATCCACCTCTGACATCATGGGCCAACATAATAAGACAGGAGGCACTACTTTTAGAGCAGCTCTGGTATATGGCTGAATTTTTATTGATATCTATTAGATATACATTGAGAAAGAAAACTCCAGTAGGAACTTCTTTTCTAAGAGCTTCTGTTTGGTTGCAGCTCTTCCCTTCCTTCCTTTTTCATAAGAAACAACCATGTCAGCTGTGAAGAAGGATGCTGTCAATCAGTTTTCCTGGAACAGGCTCGCACTGTTCAGTCCCACATTTAACATTTTTATTGCCTTAGTGAGAAAGAAAATTTCAAGCAGTGAAAAAAATCCAATCATCTATTCAGAGAAGCAATAAGCCACCATTATTCAGCAGTATCATGGAGAAGCCTCAGGAATGCAAACCCATAGCTGTGAGAGCAGTGCTAGTCTGCCCTTTATTTAATGAACTGAGGATGAGTTCTAAGTACTCCCATTTGTCTTCTCTTGCTTTATCTCATTTCTGCAAGAGATAATGGATAAGGTTGGGTTCTTTTTTCCCCCCTTTTTTTTTTTTTTAATTACATTAAATATCATCAAAGTAAGTTGCAGAATAAAATCAGTAAGAATTCATTCAGTTGCCAGTGCTGGATTATTCCTTGCAGCTTATCTTTTGCTCCCTAAAGTATATATAATGGCACCTTTGTTGAAACGGAGGAACAATACGTAATTACACGCTTTATTGTTATAATTTGAGCCTCTGTGTATTGCGTTAGCAATGAGATTTTCTCTGAGCACTGTTCTTTTATAGTTCTTTTCAAAAAAACCATCTTCCTCTGATTTCCACAGAGGACCTTAGAGACGTGAGCACAATCTCTGCTAAGTGCTGATGGATTAAACAAACCGAACCAAATCACCAAGGTTAATGAGGGAGCGTGATCAGGGGGCAGGCAGTTGAGGATCGTTCATTTTTGCCTCCCTAAATTTGCACTCACTCTCAGATAAGCCTTTGAACCATCTCTCTCAGGTTACCATAATACACATTTAACAGCAGAACAGCATGAGCAGCAGCAGCACAAACTCGATTTTGCTGATTGACGTTCAGCAACCAGAGTGCACTGACATCATATCGGGCTCCAGCTCGGCCTGCCATGGGCCTGCACGGCCTCCACCCGAGACGAGGCAGTGTGCAGATGCAGCTCTCTGCACTGTGACGGGGCTCTGAGTTAAAAGAGAGAAGAGCTCTCTCTCTCTCCCTTCTCAGCCGGCAGCATCCCTGCTGAAATTTTAATAAAATACCCTTGAATTTTAATAAAGCACCCTTAAATTTTAATAAAACCAAGCACTTTTCCACGCGGGTCTCCTCGCAGCCGAGGACCGCCGGGAGCCGGGGGACACAACGCGGCTGGGGGCAGGGCGAGGGGAACGAGGGCGGCCCCGCCCCGCCTCCTCCCGCCGGGCGCTGCGGAAGCGCAGTCGGCTGAGGTCCGTCCCTCCGGTCTTCGGCACCGGGAGGCGGAGCGAGAGCCCGGCCCGGGCGGTATCCTCCCGAGCGGCCATCGCCGGGCTCCATGGAGAAGCGGGGCGCGCCGCTGGCCGCCCTTCCGCGGGGTCCAGTGCTGCACATCGTGGTGGTGGGCTTCCATCACAAGAAGGGTTGCCAGGTGAGGGGCGCGGTGCTGGGCCCCGGGAGCCCGCCCCGGTTCCGGGCTGGACGAGCCGCCGCCGGTGCGGGCTGTGGGGTGCCGGGGCCGGGCGGCAGCGTGCCGTGCGGGGCTGCCTGGAGGAGACGGGGCCTCCCGACAGCCGTGCACCGCCGGCGTCCCGTAGGCCCTCCGTGTCCTGTGTTTCGTAGGTGTTTTGTGCCCTCGTTGCGTTTCCTCCTTCGCTCTCCAACTTAATCTTGGCGAGGCTGTTGCAGGAAGGATTTTTTTTTTTGGCATTTGATCTAATTCAAACTCTTTTTTTTCAAGTCTTACATGAAGGGATGCATCTGACATTTAAACTTCTGCAGTCGTTGCACGTTCTGTGACAGGGCAGAATCTAGGAACCTGAGGAGATTGCGTTCTCTGCTTTGGAAGGCAGCGCCGTGCTCAGGAAAGCAAATAGTTTTCAAATGATGAATAACTTCTCATCACATGATTGCTAGTTTGTTTTTAAATGTTGTGGAGCTCCAGGGTAACTCCGAATGCTTGGTCTTTTCATTCCTAAAGTGAAAGAAAACCCTAGGAATCAGATTTTGTTGCCCAGCTCGTCTCCAAATGTCACTCTTTTATTATACAGCAGGTACTGTAAGGTTGGGCTCGACCTGCAGTGAGTCTGCAGGACTAGCAGCCTTTCTTTAAGCAGATGGTTTTTTGAAGCGGTCCGGTATACTTTGGTTGCTGGAGAACTGAAGCAATCCAGTTAAGGGAGCGCTGCTGCAGCAGTGTGCTTCAGCATTTCTAGAAGTTCTTTAGAGAGTGACAGAAGGCAGATCAGTCTTTTCCATGGAGCTTTCTGTCTTTACAAGCGTTCTGAAAGCATTATTTTATGCTGTGTTCGCTATCTGAGAACTTGTTCTGATGTGAACATCATATTTGTATGTTACCCAGGAGTTAAGTTAGTATTTGTTAATAATTCAGGAAATTAAACAAGCTCAGGATGATAACATGTAAAAAAAACAAACTGTCATATCACGGTGGCTAAAGCTGAGGAGTGGTCATTCATTGTATGCGTTCTTAAATCCATTTTTCCAAGAGGTCTGCATGGTTTTATCATGCATCCTTTCTTCTCGAGGCATCCAGCATCTGTTCCTGGGATCAGTTTCCAGATGTAATTAGATCACCTTGGGTTGCAAGGTTTGCAATATTTAGCAAGTTGCTTTCTTGCCAAATACTGCTAAGAGATGAAGATCCATTGAGTGTCTTAGGAAGAACACCTATAAAGGTGCCCTTGCCCTTGTTGTTGGCCACTTAGAAAAAACAGAGGTTGGACACAAAAGTGGATGTGGCTTTCGTCATATCTGAGTTTGTACTACTTGTAACATTATGCAGGTTGGATGCAATAGCAAACCAAAACTATGAATAATATCGAATTGTACCTTGAAGCCAGTGATATGGTTTTAGAAGTGATTTTTCAAGTGTTGTCAAAAAATGGATGGGAAGAACTTCAAGTTTTCTGTTTTTCTATCTTGAGACATTAATAGGAGAATTTGCAGAGGGATTTGTAGTTCGGGAGGGAGAAGCAGTAGCAGTGTCACCAGAATAAGAGCTGCAGGAATATAAGTACGTTTTTTAGAGCCACAAACAGCCTGGCTTTCTGAAGGAAAGCCAACTACAGCAGTCTTCAGGCACATTAATGTAAAAAGAACTGGATGAGGGAAGTTGGTAAGCGGAAAGGGAGGCTTATTTCTTTCAATCATATGCAGATTATTTTAAACAAATTCTTTGTCATCTTTTTCAGTGAAAGTAATGATATCAAGCATGAGAATAAAGATGGGATGGGGAGGCAAAGCAGAAGTTCCATTGGCTTGATTAAAGAATTCAGATAGCTCGTTTCAGAATTTAAGAAGAATTCATCCGTGACACTGGAGCACTAAGAACAAGGCTTCTAAATGTGTTCTAGCTCTGACTAAACAGATTTGTTACTGAAATACATAGAATGTACCCAAAAGAACTGAAGGCAGGGAGATGCACAGCCACAGCCTAATGAGCTTCATCAGCAGCATGCAAGGCTCTAGAGAATTTGTGAAGGCAAGAATTTAATTAACAATATGAAAATAAGTAGAGTGAGGCCTATGTGGATTCGCTAAAGATAGCTCATGCCTGACTGGCCTGCATCTTTTATAGGAATTAATGATTGATTTAATTTATCTGTAAAAGAAATGTAGTAGCTCTAATCTGCCTTGAATTTGCTAATGTATCTCGCAGTACAACAAAATCTTTTTTGAAGCTGGAGATGCTGGAGAATTAGTACAAGAGCTAGAACTCGGGTAAGGATCAGTATGAAGAAGATAAAGCAACAACAGATTTGTGTCAGAAGAGGAACTGCTGTTCTGAGAGATGCTTGCAATGGTGTTTCTCAAGACTGACTTGGGGTGTTGTGAGTGGCTATGGCACCACGTACTCAGGCCAATCTAACACTGATTACCAAAGCTGGGGAGTCACTGGTACAAAGGAAGACTGGGATGTCATGCAACTGGATAACAATGAATACTGCGATGGTGGAAAAGGGATGCATGATGAAGTCATGTAATAGGAATGAATAATAATGATGTATGCTTAGGAATTAACATTGGAAGACCTCTGGAAGAGGAAAAAAGACTGCATGTGATCTAGGATAAGCCACAAAAGTGGAGTGATTTGGAGGAAAGGGGGCAACATGTTTTCCTGTAAGATAACAGTATTAATATGTTTATCATTGTATAAACATTCTGATCCAACCTTTGTACAAATGGATTCAGATTATCTCTGCCACTACCAGAAATGGAAGTGACACTCCTTGAACCGTCTGTTTTAGAGAAGGAAGATGACTTGGAAGAGGCTGGGTAGGCTAATGAAGTCAGTTTTGAGGCTATAGTCAGATAAATGCTTTCAGTGACTTCAGTGAGTGAGTGAGTATTCTACCCTTTTTCTCTCTGCCACTTTTCCACTGCTGCAAAGGAGAAGCAGTTCTGTGGTGAACTGAAATGGGGAACTGAGGTGATGAAAAAATAAGCTTTGTTTTGGTAAGTTGGTTTTCTGCTAGCTTGGTTTTCTGCTAGTCAGTTCACTGATTCTGTTCAGAGTTCGTCTGCAGAAGACAGCTCTGCTGATGATCCGAGACTCCTCTTGATTATGTTTGCTAATGATATTTGAAGTATTCATTGGACCTCTGCATTACACATGAATGTATTCCAAGAGAATGTCAGAAAGTGAAAAATAAGGAGGAAAAATATTTATTTAATCTAAAAGACAGTGCTGGCACAAGAACAAATGGATGTGAACTGGACAAGCTATATAGATTGGATATGATAAATGAATTATAGAAAAGCAAAGTTATAATGCAGCTTTTGAATGAGAGTAATACAGGCTGAACTTAGTGTGTTTGAAAATGAGAGATCATATAGCCTGTAATAACAACAATTAAACTTGTGGTGTTTGGGTTTTTTGTGTGTTGTTGGTTTGTTGTTGGTTTTTTTTTCCCCTGAGAAGGCTCCTTTCAGTTCTTTGTTTCCATCTGTGTTCTCTCAGTAGTGTTACCAAGAAATGCATACAGAGTTAGGCATTTTGACAGATTACTTGATCATAGGTGCCTTCATCACCTGACTTCCTCAGAATCGTGGTGTAAAGCTGATATGTATGTAGACATGTGTAAGTTGAAAACGAGCACTGACATTGTGGTCTCTGCTGTTGGTAGCAAGTAACTAGGTTCTTGTGCACTGCTAGGCAAGTATTGTTCTGGTTAGATTTTGACTGTCTGAAGTGTGCAGCTATTCCTGTTTCACTTACAGGTTAAACTTCTCCAGTACTTACCTATGCAACAAAGCATTTTGTGTGATTTGGAAATGTATTAGAACATCTTTTTCTTGCAAAAAAAGTATGGATATATTTGTTTTAAAAAAGAGTGAAATCCAAGGGATTTGTCCATTTCCATGTGCCCCTTGATTCATAGTGCAAACACAACGTTCTTTCTACTTGCACCTTCCAAGGACACACTGTTATACTGTGGGTCTGATTTCCCTTTGAAGTGTGGTTATGTAAGAAATTTGAGGTTTACCATACGTACATTTAGTCCGAGTTCTTAGTATCCTGTGTAATTGTTAAACCTCGAGTCGCTCCTCACTGTGAAGATGGCTTTGTGCTGTGTAAAAGTTATGTATTGCATTTTTAAAGTTAAAAAAAAAAAAAAATCCATTTTAAGAAGTTTTCTCCAGCAGAGTATTAAGTGAGCTTTTGGAGAAGCTGTGTGCTTTTGTTTGGTTTTGCTAGCAAGTCCCTAAATTCCTCACTTGGTCCGATTAGCTATTGAATTATACTGTGGTACGAGGGAAATGTTCCAAAAGTGCTGTTTGCTCATCATTTTGCCAAAAGGAAGATGGAGTCATGGCGGTATGCTTATAGAATGGGAGGAGAAGCTTGGCTGTAATGTAGATCCTTACAGTATTTGACATGCTCTCATCCAGCCCATTAAAGAAGGGAATGATAATTTGCTTGAAGCATGCATTATGATGAGTTTCTTCCCTTTGTAAGTGCAGGCTGACTTGTTATGGGAACCCTTGTCAGTACTTGTTTAAATAAAAGCAGAAATCTTGAAACGTGCAGAGATCTTGTGTAGTATTCAGTCGTGACTTTCATTTCTATAAAATGAAATGACTGATTTATTTAAAAATAGTCCTAAGAAGTTGCTTTATTATACCTGGTAAGAGTAGTTACGTCCATTCATTGCATGTAGTTGCTCACTGTCATCACAAAAGCACTCTGATTTGATTTGATAGTAGTTTCTACAAGCTTCTTGAGTTATACAGGATGCAAATGAATTGAGGAAAACTTTACTTCATTGACACAGATGCCAGGTCATTGTGATCCCACCAAAAAGTGCTAACTTTATTTCTTTCCTTCTTAGCCTTTCATGTCTTAATAGCAGTTTGTTCTTGATTAGGTTGGTTTGTTTAGTTTACTACTTAAATCATACAGGAAAAATGAGGAAATTATCTGAAGATCCAATAAAAATGAGCGGAATGCTAGATATATTTTTTGCAAGCCAACAAATCTAGAGCCAGAAATTGCAAAATTAGTAACAATTAAGACAAAAAGATTAGATTCCTCAGTTGTCTGCTCAGATCATCTTCACTTCTCAGCTCCTTACTACACAACATGTATCCTTCACATCTGTGGTATGGTTCCTAGCTGCAGGAGCACAGAGCAACATGTCTCACAATGATTTATGGAAAAAGCCATTCAGACAAAAGTGGGTTCACAGTATTTTATTATTGGCTTCATACTGTCTCAGCTGTAATAGCTTTAGCCCACAATAAAGTAGTGATCTGTAGATCTTCCAGTAGAGGGTTTGCCACTGACATAAACCTGGAAGACACTGCACTACGTTCCTTACCTGATTGAGAATGGTTTCAATAGTTGTCTAATTTAAAAAAAAAATACTTGTCTTAATGGCCTATGAAATTCAAGTGTAAATAGGGATAAAGGTGGGGAAAGGACTTGAGAGAGAGAAAAATCCTTAAAATTGATCATAAAAGCATTTGAACATAAACTGATTATTCTAGAGAGCCAGACAGAAACAGCGTAATTGGTTTCAGAGCATCTGCAGTTCTTTGGTTCATTAGCTGTTGCAGCAGGGAACCCATCCAGATCACTGCTCTTGGTTAGCTCTGGTGATTTCCTACTTCAGTGTAGGACTGTAAAACCTAGATTTCAGGACTGTTCATGCCATTTTTTCTGGAGCAATTGGTACTGAGTTCCTTGGTAGTTTTCAGGAGCTGAAGTGATGGCTGTTGATTTGATAGGAAATAAAGGGAAAGGGCTCTGTTGTTACAGTGAGCGATAAAGAACTCGATTCGCCGTTACGTGTCTTGAGTTTTTTGAAAGCAACAGAGTGTAAAAAATTCTTATTTACCATATGATAGAAGTCCTTTGTAAAATCTAATCTGAACAGAAACTGGTGCAAGTTGTGTTGAAGAACATCTGTAGAGTTTGGTGATCTCTTTGTAGAAAGAAAGATGTAATTCTCCACTGGAACTCCTCTGTGCTAGGCACTTTGTTTAGCTCCCTGCATCTTAAGTTTTATTTATGTAAGGCAAGGCAGGGAGATAAGGCTGATGATGCAGGAAGGCTTAAAATATGCTTGTGCTGTAATAGAATGATTCATTTTGGTGGCAAAGTTAAAATGAAAACTGGTTCTTTTTAAAAGGAGAGGAAGAAAAAACGATTTCAGCAAAGCTGGAAGAACTTGAAGGAGTTGCACAGAAGTCGCTGTTAGCCCACTGAAAAGTTTTAAGGTCCCTCTACTACTGCACTACTTAATGTGGCGTAAGAAACCTGATCCTCTATTTCTGCTACAAGGCCATGGACTTGCTAAATGTGTGTAAATTTGGTCTCCACCTGTACTGAAGCCTGTAGGCTCCACTGTCACCAGTTATGGCCTATAATCTACCTTCTTATTTATGAAGCAGTAGGACAAAGCCAGGCTTTTCTGCACACAATGTCCTGAGCAGCTCTGCGAGTCACATCTGTCCTTGTGCAATGAGTGAACATGGCCTAGAGTATGCTCTGGAATGCTTGAATATGTTCCAAATTGCCCTTTATTTACTTACACACAAATTTCTAACTGTGCTGTGGAGAAAAGTACCATATGTGTCTTGAACTGATTGTGCTACCAGTCACTTTTGTTTGCTTGGGATCTCTGTTCTGTAAAGTCAGTAGGTCAGCATAAGCTGCCATTTTCTATACGCAGTGGAGAATAGCTTCTTAATGTCACTTAGGGGCAGACGACTGTAAATACAGAAATGCATGTGCTCTTGGAATCCCAGTGTTTGTCTGAAAGACCTTTGAAATACTTCTGAGTATTTTAATGTCTTCATATAAAACCAGTGTTTGCTTTCTTCTGAGTATTGTGTGACTTACATGTTCGTGTGAGTGGTTTTGTGTGGACTGTTTGAAGATCGTTCTCCCTGTCTTGACTGGCTGTAAATTCTATTCTTGGTGTGCAGACAAATGAAACAACTGATACGTATTTTTTTAAAAGGTATCTGAATATATTTTGATATTATAGAGAGAAGAAGAAGATGATGATTTCTTACCTTCTCGAATTATGTATGTTCTCATCCTGTAATTTGAGAGCTTCGAATACTTTAGCTGTGGAAGATAATGCTTATCTGCAGAAATCAGCATGTGCAGTGGCCTGAGCAATCAGTGCATGTGGCCTGTTTATACTTTTGTCTAGAGAGCAAAAGAGGTCAGGTGAATATCATCGGAATTTTTGTCATGTTATATTTGAAGTTGTTTGCAGAATGAGGAGTTGTCTAAGGAAAGAGCAAGATAAACCTGCTGTGAACTGGAACATTGCTCGTGTTTCCAGGTTTTTGTATCCTTAATTATAGCACTCGATTCCAAGAGAGAATTACCGACCTCTAAAATAGGTTGTGCCTCTATTAGATTTGCTTAAAGCTGCCATAACGATGTAAGTGCTGCATGTGCCTTGTCTTCCTCTAGTTCTTGTGTCTTTGGATTTGGGGGTGTGCCGTAAGCACTACAGTGCAACTGGCGATCTGCAGTGGTTAAATAAGGGCCTTTCACAGGAACAACAAAAAAAGAACCTTGAAAAGGAGCTTCACTGAAATCTAGTTGAAGGGAGCAGGAAGGCACTATTCCTCCTCAGCAGTATTAAGCAGCCATAGCTGAAATAATGCTGCTGCAATGGCACAGAGTCACTAGCAGCCACAGCCTGCATCAGAGCATCCTGCTCTTCTGAGAAGAAATTGCTCCTGAAATCCCCAACCTGGCCCTCACCTGGAGCAAGCTGAGGGGCTCTACAGATGATAGCCTGTGATCATGAGCACGACTCCTTTGTTTCTGTTCCCTGCTTGTAATAGGAACGCTTAAAGCGTTTAAGGGAGCATTATGAGCATATTATGCTATTATTAACATCATTAAAAGATTACAAGTATCAAAAATTAGTCTATAATGTGTTGAGCACTGAGTGGAAATACCAAGATTAGCTTATGCTCGGCAGGTAGAAATTCTGACAGAAGCCTTATTAGAAAGGCTACTCAAATTAGCGTTGGATCCTAATGGTTTTAAATTTACAATGCATTGCAAAGTACATGGTGTAGTCAGTATCTGACACTTTGCTTCTGTAAACCATACCGCAGATTCTAATCTCTTCTGTAGAATTAATGGTGGGACTCTTTGCATGTCTGTGTAACCCATTTCTGTAGCATTTTGTATTTGTTGTTCAAGGAAGGTTCCCAGGTGTGATGTAATTTCATTTCTTTGTTTAGTTTTTCAGGTTTTAAAGAGAGAGCTGTGTTTTGAGTTATTACCAGACAGGAAATAAAATATTTCTTATAAGGGCTCCATAGCATTTTCTCCATAGTTGCCCTGATATGAGTTGAGAAGCTTCCTGAATACCTTTCGTTAGTTACTTAACACCCTGCATTGTCATTTCCTTTAGCTTTCCTCTTGTTATCAGTTTGTGCTCTGTATGTGTCATGGCATCCATCCTAGTAGCAGTGCAAGTGGCATTCTGTACCTGGAATCTTGACTTCTCTGTTCAATAAATGAACTAATACTGAATTGATAAAAGCTGTATTTCTGTACTTCTATTGCACCTTTTAACTACTTAATTCAGAATGTTTTCCAGTACTGATAATATGGTCTCTTCCTGCTTTCACAAAGTTGGCAGTCTAATTTACATGCAGATACAATAGTTTCCTGTCCTAGCACTGCCTTGTTTCGTGGTTTGTGTCCAATCGTGGTAATCCATCCCACCATTCGTATGTGGTGCCAAAGTATTATATCTAGACAGGCTCATTGCTTCTGAAAGCTTGCTGAGTTGTGTATACAAAAAATCAGAGCAAGTTCCTTGCCTGCTGTAACATGCAGGGTATGGGGCTGCCTGCTTCGTTAGTGCTCCCCAGAGCAGAGCATGTTATGTGGTTCGTGATGCTACCATGTTGTGCTGCTTGTGCTTGGTAGAGAGCTGAGTTTGTCCATGCTCAGGGCTAAACCAAATGCTACTTGTTAGAAAGGAGCGTGTTAACTGGGAGCTGTTATTGGACCCTCCGACATCCTGTGATAGGGAACCCAAATGCTCACTGGCTTGTAAGACAAGGTAATTGCACGTTGCATCAGTTCAGCAACACGTGCTTTACAGATTAGACATAATGGCTGCTTCTAAACTGAAGAGTAAATATACTTTTAAAGCATACCCACTGTTCTAGTCCTCAGTTTTCCTGGAAATGAGGAGCTGCTTTAACATTTTAGCATTAGGAGCTGAGGGGAGGCCTGACGGCTGCTGCAGCTCCTCACAGGGAGCAGAGGGCAGCGCTGAGCTCTGCTCTGAGTGACAGCGATGGGCCCGAGGGAACGGCATGGAGCTGTGCCAGGGGAGGGCTGGGGGTGAGGGAAAGGTTCTGCACCGGAGGGCATGGGACAGGCTCTGCAGGGCTGTGGTCACTGCCCCAGGCTTCTGGAGTTTAAGGTGTGTTTGGACGCTGCTCTCAGACATAGTGTTTGAATTTTAGGTGGTCCTGCGTAGAGCCAAAAATTGAACTTGGTAATCCTTGTGTGTCCCTCCCAGCTGAGGATATCCTGTGATTCGGTTGTGATCTGCCAGCTCCCTGCCGGCAAGTAGGGTCTCCTCCTGCTGGAAACCAGGGCATTCAGCAGAGCTGGGGGGAGGGATGCACATCTGTGTCTTGTGAGATGAGCTCCAGGTACGGGCTGGGAAGGAGGAAATGCCAGCAGTCCCTGTAGCTGGATGCATTCCTTACTAGTCCGTGAGTGCAGCAGGTTGTGTGGGTGGAACACTGGCTGTTGTGGATCCTACCTTACAGCAGCTGCTGCGTTGGGCAGAGGTAGCTTAGGAGCAAAAGCTGAGGGTTAGCCTGTTTCAGTAGGGGAGTTGCCTAGCACAGGGTTCCCTAGCAAGCCTTCTAGACTGGAATTGCTGCAGGAATATTGTGCTCCTCTTCTGGGAAGAGTGTGAGTACTAAGTTTCGGTTTAAAAATGTTACTAACCTAGAGTTTTCTCAGAACAGATGTGGATGGTTATCTTGTGCATCTGTAGTGATCCAAGTGGTGTCTGAGAGCTTGTGTGATTGCTTTAGAGCTCTGATGCTGGGCCACATGGGGAAGTTCCAAGAACTGGAAGGATAGAAAATGCAATGCCCTACTGCTTTCCAATATATTAATTTCTCTCCACCGTTTGTGTGTTTGTAATATCTACGTGGACATATGAATACGTATATATAAATATATGAAAGTAGATATTAAAAACACCTTTTGTTAGAGATCATTGTATTACACTGTAGGCATGATTGATTTACAGATAGGCTCTTCCATCTATAGATCCTGGTCTGTTGTTTCTGTCATGTTTATGGGAAAAGTTTGTCACATAAATCTGATTTAATGAAAGATGAACAGTATGCCTAGTTTCATTTGGCTGCATGCTGCTGTTGTCTCAGTGATTCAGATAAAATCACTGGTGCTCTGCTTTTCTCTGCATGTGTCTGTGCTTGGTCTGAGGTATCAAGGAAGAACCTTCAGAAATCCTAGCTTTGAGTGAGGAATAAATGCTGGTTTATCTGAAATGAGAGGTCAGTTTTCAGGTGTGATTTTAATTTGTAGGGTCTTGGGGGTTGAGGGGAGTCATTCCTGCTTAGCAGTGTCCTCAGTATTTAATATCCTATTTTTCTTATTCCTCTTTTCCTTCTTAAGTGAGATTGGAATAGCTGATACCATCGATACAGATCAAAATGATTTATGAAGGAAAAAGTTCTAAATAGGAGTGCAGTGAATGTTTTCACCAGTTTTCTTCTCTTCATGTGAAGCAATTGTTCTACCTATTAATGTGATACAAGCAATCAAGAGATCATTAATTTATTCCTATACTGGAGTGGGTTCACTCCATGGAATTTAAGTTCAGCAACTCACTAGGAGTGTTCTTGTGTCTTAAATAATACTGTTGTTGTTTTAAATATCTCAGATTTTTAAGAGATCTAAGCTTAAACCCACTCTCTGTTGAATTAATGGAAGAAGTTATTAGGGTTCAGTTCAAGCATGTGACTGTAAGTGCAATGGGGAGTATGGGAAGTCTGTAATTTGTACTGACTCACCAGCATGTTGACTTATTGCTGGTTAATGTTCACTGAAGATTTTACTCTTGCTGTGTTTGCTGTCACTTAGCAACTCTTTGTATGCAAGGAAAACAACCTGCCCTAAGTAGAAGTTTGTTGAATATCAGTGAAGACTACCTGCTTAATGTTTGAGTGTGATAGATGGACAGGCACATACCTTTTGGGAATTCCTCTTTTTATCCATGCTTTTTTGACCTTTCTTCTGACTGTGTACTTGTAATCCAGTAGGAGACAATATCAATGCATTTGATCAAAGAAAATCTATCGTCTTAGTTCCTAGAAGTAAGAACTGAAGTATGTTGTTCTTTGTTCACACTCATTTCTTACTGCAGGTTAGTGAACATCTAGCCAATTTATTCTGGCTAGGAAATCTCTTTAAAGAGGAGGAATCAAAAGTGTTTGCTGGGATTCTCTGTGTCCTTCAAAGGAGAAAGGACTGCTCATCAGTAGCTGCTTTGCTTCTGAACTGTTGGATGCAATAAGAACTGCTTAACAAGAGGTCTGTTAATGTAGCAGAATTACAGAAAGATACAGATGTCAGTTCCAGAAATGTGGTTGTTATTTAGTTTAGGGTTGGGTTTTTTTTTTTTTTTGCATTTTATTTTAATTCAGTCATCCACAGGAGCTGAAATACTTTGTGCAGTGAAGTCTACATTTATTTCTCCACTCGATTTGTGTTACAGCATCCTGTATTGATTTTTGTTCTAAAATCCACTAGTAGCACAGTGCATACAGAAGACAACTGGAACATTGCCTTCAAAACTCTTTGGCAGTTATAATAAATATTTTCCAGCTATAATGAAGATCTCTGACACTTGAAAGAGTAAGACTCCAGTGGAGACTCTGGTTCATTTTTTTTTAATAGCTTCTGCTGAAGTCTGTGAAGGGTTTGGTTTTGAATAAGAATTTCACTTTGTTGAGGAGACTTCTTAAATTCATTTAAAGGGATAAAAACTGCAAGGTCTGCTGAGGCATTTAACTCGTATTTGTTCCTGTTGAATACAGAGCTTTGCTACAAAGACTTTTTCTCTTGTTTGCAGATGATGTTTGTAATGCATGTATGTATTAGCAAAGAACAAGGAAATTGAAGCACATGAATATGCAGCCTGAGAAAATACTTTTGCTAAGACTGTTGTTCGAAAATTCAGAAGTAAAATAACTGAGATTCTCTCTACCTCATTTATTTTTTTCACGTGTGCGGTTTTCATTTCCAGACTTATCCAAGAACCATGGTTTGTTTTGTGTGAGGATCTTTGTATTTTTTGCTGCTCTCTGAAACTGTTCAGCATTTTATAACGCTTTGTTTTTGAAGTCATGTTTTTATTTGCAGAACATTCCTACCTGCAGTTTATGCTGTTGTGCAAATTGCTTTGTAGAAGTCGAGCGGGATGCCTAGAAGATAAGGATCGGGGTGATTTTCATCTGCAAATTAGGCTTCTGAGCCTGAGCTAGCACTCTTTGGAGATGATAGAAAGAAACAGATTGGATGAATCATCCAGTGCAGGTGTCTGTTTTTTCTGACTGTAGAACGCTTAGGAAAACTGGCTTGGAGTTCTGGCTTTTTGATAAGTAGTTGGATGACAGGATTCCCACCTGCGGCGGCTACTTGAGGAAGAGTTCAGCTTAACTGCTTTGAAATGAAATTGCTCAGAACTCTGAAGTTGGAGGCAGGTTTAGGAGGAAGTTCTCCAGGGCATTGCATGCTGTCTTTGCTGTTGAATTTTCCTTTTTCTTCCTACAGCTGCCACAAAATGAGGCAGTACTTCCCCAGTCTGCAGTCTATTAAGCTACACAAATGGAATTCCTCCTAAGGAACTTGAGAGTACCCTACATAGATGATTTTGGGAAAAGAGAGGGGTATTGCTACATGTAAATCAGGTGTACCATGACATCCATGTATAAAATAGATTATTTAAGCGCACTTAAGCAGTCTTAATTCTGCTTTGTCTTGTGATCTTGTCTCACCTGTATACATGAATGCAGAAATCCCTGTATTAAGATGCTTACCTTGGAAAGAAACAGGCTGATATGAGCCAAGATTATCAGTGGTGTCATTAATACCTGTTGAGTCTGTTGAATTTGGAACTGTTGGACCTGTAGAAACCCCTGTTGTTTGAGGTATGTGATAGCACCTGAGCTATTATGAGCTAGAACCAAGAAGATTAAATAGTTTTTCAGCAAATTCCATGTTATGAGAAGAATCAGGAGCCAGGTGGCATCAGTTGTGATAAGAGTGACACCGTGTGTTAAGGTGAAGAATTTCACTCCTTGTTTTATTTCCTATTTCTTCAATACTTTCATCCTTCATAGTATTATTATTTTATCATCCTTCTAGCATTAAGGCTTTGCGTGCTTGTTTTGTCATGCTTTTTGTTTCCTACAAGTTATACATTTCCATTTATACATCCCACAGCTGACTGGGTTTTAGCCAAGCGTCTTCCAAGAGGAGATGCAATATGCTGCAGCAGTTTCTTCTCCTGATAAACTTGTGCCTAGATTTTTGTTTAGTAATTTAACATCAGTATGTGTGGAAATAAAGACTTGTTGAAAGTGGCTGGAAACTCAGAAGTCAATAGACAGTGTGAAGACTAATTTTGGAGAGCCATGGTAGACCGATATTACAGTGCAAGAAATAGGTTGCCACTGATACTAGGAAAAAGTGGTAAAAGGCAAAGAAATGAAAAGTGAAATTGAAAGGCAGGATTTCTTGAAAAGGAAAAGGAGGCACTTCTAGTAGATGTGGAAAATCTGCTGCATCATTGAGATCAAGGACATAAAAAAATCTTTACAAACAGTATTTTGCTGTTGATGTATTATTCAGTATCCATGAGGGTAACATACAGGCTTGCATGTGATAGAGATTAGCTCATCATGAGGACTCGAGACTATGAAAAGCCAAATCTGATTTCAGGATGTGCCCCCTGCAATGACCCCTGCTGGTATTGCAGGGGCAGCAACGTGCTGCTTGCAATGTGCATACAGGGAAGAAGGTGACATCCTCTTTTTGACATCTGTTTTGTGTATCTTTTGAGGTTGGATATCTCTTAGGCTGGATAGGAGCACTGTAGAAGTCAGATCTTCCTAGGGCCTGCCATCAGACTGGATATGAGCCCATCCATGGGTGCTTTGAAGAGAGAAGGAATGCTGGTAGAAAGTTTCTTCCATGCCACTGCTAAAGAAAAATATGCTAGGTTCAATTACATAAGCTTGCTTGTTTGCTAACAACAATCTGTTCTCCTTTTGCTTCCTCTTTGTTTCTTTGTGTAGGTTGAATTCTCCTACCCACCCCTGATGCCTGGAGAAGGACATGACAGCCACAGTTTACCAGAGGAATGGAAATATTTGCCATTTCTTGCCTTACCAGATGGTGCTCACAACTACCAGGAAGGTAAGAAACTGGAGAGGAAGTTGCACGTGTTGAGGCCTTCTACAGGCTTCTACTGTAACAAAAAAAAAACAACCTATCTGAACAGTTGACCAACTATTCTCTTTGCTATTAGAGTTCTTGTACTTCATGTTTAAGCTGCAGAATAATTGATACAAAACTTCAGAGATTCAAATGAAAATAGATCATAAAGGTGTATCTCCTGCGTGAAGAAATCAGATGTCAAAAGCTCTCTTTAAAGGTTACATTGTTCTAATGCAAAAGAAGGCTGCCAGCTTTCTTTCAAGCCATTATCTGAGGCATGAATTAACTCCTGAGTAAAACCTAATCCACTTTTGAGGAAAAAATGAAGCTCTACAATTAAGCTTTGTAATGTATGATGTACTCATTATATATCTGGTTCTTCCACTAACTTCTAGTCATTCTACAAGTTGTTCTGTGTCTGTAGAATGACATTTTGAAAACCAGCAAATGTAAAAGGCAGGACCTTTAGCGTATTTTGTCAGCAGAATAGAAAGATACAGTGGTACTTTCACTGTGAAGTGAAAGTGTCTCTCTGCTCCAGGTCATAATTTTTGTTCTGTTTCTGCATTGCTAAGTATGTAGTGAACAGTATGCTACATTCAAAGCTAGGAAAACTATATGTAGCCTCAGTTATTTGTTCCCTATTGGCTCAGCATCATCTCCATTAATGCTCAACTTTGAGCAGTTTCATTGCTGCACTAAGAGATTATCAACATGTGTTTTTGGCAAGAAAAAAAATAAGGCAAGATGTGACAACAAGATGGGTGTAGAGCCCTGTGGTTTGTGGGTAAAAATGCACATGAACTTGAAATAAACAAATCTGCTTCAGATAAATTCCCTGTAAACATAAAATAACTGTTACTCCATTTCTATTTGAAATGGAGCTTTTAACTAACTCCCACTAACAGTTACATTTTTGCAAAGAGGAGATGGAATGGTAATATCTCCACACGTATTCAAGGGAATAGTTTTGTAATACACAACTCCGCTTCCCACTGGACTTGATACATAGGAAGTTATCTGTTCTGTTCAGTTTGTTAGAAGCATTTTACTTCCTTTGTGTTATTTGATTTCAAAACAGGTATTATTCTACTTTCTGAAAGCCAAACAATCATAATATGTATTTTTCCTTTCCTTTACTTATGACTTAGCAACTTTTGGCAGTAGCAGCCGTGTGTGTGTGTGTGTGTGTACCTCATGGCATAAGCCTCGCTCTTGCTATTTTTTTTCCATGTTACACTTGCATAGTGAAATGTTTTTGTGTTCTGGTGGACAGCAGGTTGAGGGAGGTGATCCTCCCCCTCTACTCTGCCCTGGTGAGGCCACATTAAGACAACTGTGTCCAGTTCTGGGCTCCTCAGTTCAAAATGAAACTGATCTCCTAGAAGAAGTCCAGCAAGGAGTCCACCACAAAGATGATAAAGGGCCTGGAGCATCTCCCACATGAGGAAAGACTGAGAGACCAGGGTCTGTTCAGCCTGGGGAAAAAAAGACTGAGGGGGGATCTGATTAATGTTTGTAAATATTGAAAGGGAGGTAGGGGACAAATGGATGAGGCCAGGTTCTCCTCCCTGGTGTGTAGTGGTAGGGCAAGAAGTAATGGCCTAAAATGTGAATGCAGAAAGTTCCATACAAACGTGCAGAATAACTTCTTTAGTGTAAAGGTGACAGGACTGCCCAGGGAGGTTGTGGAGTCCCCTTCTGTGGAGGTATTCAAGACCTGTTTGGATGTCTACCCATGTGGCCTACTGTAGGGTCCCTGCTTTAGCAGGGGGGTGGACTCTATGATCTCTTGAGATCCTTTCAACCCCTGTGATTCTGTGAATCCTATCACTGTGTAAATAAACAGCTTGTACTAGCATACTAGTGCTGTACCTCGTGTCTGCCTTAGCAGGGTATCAGCAAATCTAACCTTTCAGCTGTGTATATCCTCCTTGCTTTGTTTTGTTTTCCTACCTTCATTGCAATTAACTTCCTAATGGCATTGCAGTCTTGCTGTCCAACCAGTTCTGTGGGCCTTGACTTCCAGTGCCTTGTCTTCATTCTTTTATACTGAATTGGAAAAGCTGTATGGCTGTTGGTTTCAATGGTCATTCTGTGCTGCCAACAGCTGCTTCTGAACATCTGTCAGTGGGCTTATAAAGGAGCTCGATTAGAGTAAATGTGGGGCTGCCATCCAGATATCCACATCAGCAATGCTGAAGCTTCTTCCACAAAGTACCATGCAATTTGGGTGCAAGCATAACTTTATTGATAACTTTTTTTTTTTTTTCCTCCCCAACACCTCAGGAAAGATATGCACCAGTATTTCAGCAGTGACTCTTTTATAAAGTAATGGTGACAAGAAAGCTACACTTGTTAGTGACTTATGGGACATTCTTTTCTTTTTCACAGATACTGTGTTTTTCCATTTGCCACCAAGATGTGGGGACCGAACCACAGTATATGGTGTCTCTTGCTACAGGCAGATTGAAGCAAAGGTAACTTTCCAAGCTATGAATAATATTACTGAAGTAATAGGCTTAATGCACTAATGATTCTGAAATTCAGTGGCTTGTATTAACACCAACATTCGAAGTACATGATCAGTTTATTTTTAAAACTATGAAAATGGACACAGTAGGTAGCTACAGAACTTGAGAACTATTATTTCCCTTATGTCAGCCAGCATATTTTTATTTTTTATTTTTATTTTATTGTATTTTATTTTTTTTAAACATCCAAGGCAGTTGATAAATGTTTTGCTTTTTGAGAACAAACCCAGGCATTAGTCCCAAGTAGCAAAACTGACAGTCGCTCAGGCTGCCAAGTCCTGTTGCCAGGAAGAAAGTCCCTTGGATGGAAGCAGTTTAAATTTCTCTAGTATGTGACTGAAGAATTTTAGGGTATCTGTTGGGATCATGCAAATCTTCACGTACCTCCTTGCATGGTAAATCAAAATCTTGCCATTCATTGTATGCAGCTCTATGTAGGCACCTGTTACTGAATTTTTAGCAATAAAGCTGGAAAAAACTGGTGAGAGCTACAGTGTGCATTTAATATTCAAAAGTAGCAGTGGCAGTAGTCTAAGTAACTACAGTTGAGATGTTATTACAGATCTCTTGAAAAATAAATAATCACTTCTTTTCAAGTGGCGTGCCAAGGATCTGGCATGCCATGTGGACTTGAGAGTTAATTAGTTTTGTATTCAGAAGATGCAAATTTTGTACGCTGTCTTTAGCACACCTTAGTTATATTTCATGTTTCTATTTGTGCTATAGGAGAAATTTGCCACGTGTAGGTTTTAATTCCATTTCTCTTGAACTTAACATTGATTTTAGCATACTATCTTTCCAGCCAGTCCTCACATATATTCTTATTAATCTTGCTTTATTTAACTGTACAGTTATTTTAACATGGCTTGATTGTGTCTTGATTTCAAGCTTATACTGTTCACTAACGAATTAAAAGGGTTGTTTAAATTGTACTCTTTGGAGAAAGTAGAATGCAAAACAGTGTGTGTTTCACATAACAGCCTGAGCACCCTTTCCATCTGGCTTTCTGATGTGTGGGCTGCAATCTATACACTGTTTGTGCAGTTAGAAGAATCACTGCTGCATTTCTGCCCTTACTCTTTCTAGTTTAGCTCTTAACTACCTTAGCCGTTTGGTCTGGCTGAGAATGGAGTTCCTTCTGGAGATACTTCCTTTATATTATGGATGGTTTAGAGAAAATCCTTGAGTATAAACTATTTCCAGGTAGACTTGACAGCCCAGTTCATTTTCATAGGTAGTACTTAGAGAAGATCTAGCTGTTGTGGCTGCTTCTCTCCAGGTACATTGCCCTGCATTAAAAATGCCATTGCCTTTTCCAGGGCTGCTTCTAGGCTATTCCAGGACTATTTACTCATAGTAGTGCCTTCCAAACAGTCCTCTGCCTGTCATTACAGCTGTATTTGGATTTATGCTGTGCTCAGTGAGTTGACAACATAACTGCAGAATCAGTCTTATGACTGTAATAGGTAAAAAATGTGATTTGGGTGTTCCACCTCTGAAGGCAGGGAATCTTAGGATTTTGTTTCAATAGGGAATATGTGGCATCTTGACCTGTGAAACAGTTGTTTTTGGAAGTGTGTTTAGGTAAATATGCTGTTATGCTTCTATTTCTTAGGCATTAAAAGTACGACAAGCAGACATCACCCGAGAAACAGTGCAGAAAAGTGTCTGTGTTCTCAGTCAGCTGGTAAGAATGTTCAAATCTCAAAACACTCCTAAATAACGTGATAAATATTATTTGTTCTCCATGCTTTTTTTCTGGAACTTTTGGCTCTGAATATGTTATTTTTTTAAATTGTTGCTGATTCTTGAGCACTACTAATTCTTTATATATAATAGGAGTTTGAGCTTAGGTGTTATTACTGAGAGCCTATTATCAGCCATGAAAGAGGTTTTAAGATGATCACAGAAATAGTATATTCTTCCTTTGAGGGGACTTCTTTACTAGTTACTTAGCAAAAGCTGTTACCCCCCAGGCAGGGAGTGGAAATTTTCTGTGCTTAAAGCTGAAGGAAGATCTCCCATTACAGCTGCATGAGCAGTGTTTTAAACAGGAAAGTACTTTTCTGGAAAGATATCCAGCGTTGGTATGGTATATACAAGATGAATCAAAATGGTTTATTGTCCTGATAGTACAGTTAATGACAATAATTTAAAATGAGCACAGACAAAAGATGTTGTAAGTTAGCAGCTAAGAATTCAGGTCTATCATTTTCCTTCTGTGAACTCCGTGTGTAATAAAGTGACTATATTGCAAGATCAGAATGGGAGAAGGCTGATGTTCAAAGCAACTGGGCTGATTATTTTTTTCACTTGATTTTTCTTTCAAGCCTTTGTATGGGTTACTCCAGGCCAAGCTGCAGCTCATTACTCACGCCTATTTTGAAGAAAAAGACTTCTCGCAGATTTCAATCCTAAAGGTAACTTTTAAAGTAAAAGCGATACGGAACAATCCTGCAGTGTATAGCTGCAGACTTCAGTGTTTTTAATTAGTGGTCTTGCTCAGGTATTTCATTTCCATAGGTCATTCAGCTATTCAGCTCTTCTAATACCTTAGAGGACCCATATGACCCTCATGACAGATTACAAATTTGATATGTATTCAAATAGAAGAATGAACATGATATTCAACCTGTATCTCCATTGACTCTTAATAAAACATGACTTTCTTTGTAGAGTAAGGCATTGAAATCCTTCAATAAGGCAATTTTTTTAGCAGTGGATGTTGTACGACTGCATACCATTAATGACCTTGTTTTATTTTTTGTGTGCTTTTGTTCATACTTTTACAGGAACTTTATGATCATATGAATAGTTCCTTGGGAGGGACTTTGTTAGAAGGGTCACAAGTTTATCTTGGTAAGTGGCTTTTTTGTACAAGTGGCAGGGATAACATTGCGCTAATCAATGTGTTCCCTTCCTTAGCTGATTTGCTTATGTACATTAACACATTAAACATAGAGGTGAGTGTGCCTGCACAGTATTCTGTTACACTTCTCCTTAGGGATTTAAATAAATGTCAAATAAGTGCAGTGTTGCTTTCATAATAGAAGTTAGTTGTGGGTTAAAAGTCATCGTACTTCTTGACCTGTCAGTCTGACAAATGTCTGCTTAGCTGTTTTTGGAAAACAGTGCTTTCTTAATTTACAGATGATGTTTTGGGATGCTAGATCTTTTGTCTGTTATTTGGGAAATCTCCTGTTTTATTCTGACTCTTATCTGTGTTTTTAGAAAGCACAATGTGGGATTTAGTTCACTGTTTCCATAATGCTGTTGCAGCCAACAGGAGTAACTCAGGGTGTGACTAAACATGTTATTGTCTCCACTGTCATTTAACTATTTCATCTGCACAAAGGAGAGAAGGTACTCTGAGTTCTGCTACTGAAATAACCATGGTTCACATAGAATGCATAATGGGCACACCCCCCTTCCCCCACAAAAAGTTGACAGGAATTAATGTTAGTATCTCTACTAGCTATAAAGTGGAGTAATTGCAGCTCCTTTGGTGTCTCAGGTCTGTCTCCTCGGGATCTTGTTCTTCACTTCAGACACAAGGTAGGCTTTTTCTGCTAGGCTTATAAAATACAGCACATATTTTGAGGAGTAAAATGCCTTTTGAAGAACTGAGAGATGAATGTCTAGACATACCTGAGCTAGAAGTGAGATTGCTCCTTAAGTATTACAGTCTCTTGATTTTTCGTTTCGTTTCGTTGGTTACAGTCTCTTGATTTTTCGTTTCCACCTACAGGTCTTCTGTAAAAGTGAGTTCCATAATGAGAACTTCTGTCTGTCTTTTAGATTTTTTGTGGATTTTTAGGTTTGGGTTACAATTCTTTAGTCCTGGCCTAAAGTGAAAGTGGTATCTCAGTTATGGTCTTGTTTCTATTTCCTGTGCCTTGTCAAATAAATATGATGGAAGAATACTGCTAAAGTCATTGCAGACACTTGGGATATTTTTCCCAATATGTAATTTTTGCAGCTCCTGCCACCAAATAAACTAGTAATTTCACCTGTTGGCTTTTCTTAATGGCTGTTGAAATTGAGTTTGTATCCTGTAGCAAAGTTACAAATAGCATTTAAAGTCTGTAACTGAGAGGCTTCAAGGAGAGAAATTTGAGGTTCTGCATTTAATGGTGTATGTGTGCATGCTTAATACACTTCACATGTGTGCTGGTGATTGCCCCAGAAGTGTCTCCATTTCTTTGGGTTTAAAGAGTACAGGCAGCTGGCTCTGATCTAGATGTCTTGTCTGTAGATGTCTAACATTAGGTAAGGTGAATGCTGTTCCTGGAGAAGTTGTTTGGCTCAACCTGTATCTGTGATTTTGTAAAAGAACTTTTGTGTTTATGCAATTTTTTTTTTTAATTCTAGAATGATACAATATGTTCTTCCTTCTTTATAAGCTTTCTGTGACTTGAATCACCAATCACGAAGTCCTTTTGTGTGTGTGTGTGTTTCAAATGTCATTTCAAAGAGCTCTAGTGAAGAAAAGGTATTGAAACACTGGTTGGTTTTTGTTGTTCAGATTTGATCATTTGACAGTTATGCAGAGAAATTTTGAATAGGATAAACTTGCATGGTAGTTTTGATCAATGGCACTGCCTCATTTGCTGTGTTTTTCCTTTGTTTTTCAGGTCTTGATCCTTTTTAAATTGATTCTTCTAGAGAAGAAGGTATCATTTTGTAGGCTGGGGCAGATAATTGAAATAGAAACAGTTTATTTTTTTTTTTTTTTATAATATGAAAATATGTAGAACATACCAGCAAAAAATTAATGAACAAAAAAGTTAAAATGATCTGGAATGATGATCAGCAATTTTACAGTGCAGATCAGGAAAGTATGCTCAAAGTAACTTCAGTGTGTTGCTGTATAAATTTGCTTCTGCTGCTGTTATGTGCATTTTCCACTTTTATTAGTAGCTGTGAAGTAAAATGCAATTAAATGTGAGTGGGGAAACTTAACATCTTACAGAAGACAAGAAAAGATGTATGGGATGCAAGTAGGTACTTATGCAGAGAAATGGGTAGGAAATGTTGAGACCTAAAATGGAACATACAGCTTTACAGCTTTCACTAAGTAGAATTCACTAAGTAAAATTGTTCTGTTTTAATTAGACATACCATACAAAGAAACCTGTGCAAGGAATGTCTTACAAACCTGAGTTGTGTGAACAGCTTTAGGAGACAATGCAAAGAGTCATTTCTGTTCAGTCATGCTGAATTGAGAACGCAGACTTGTTTTAAAATAACCAACAAAGAAACGAACAAAGATCTCTACTTAGAGTTTGCCTTGGGCTACAAAGATATTTGTTTTCTTGTCTTGGGGTATCAAGAGATAAACAGGAGAACTTTCAGTGATGAGTGTCTATAACTCCCACACACTTTTTTTTGCAGGAACTTTTTGTCTTAATGTTTAAACAGAATTAAAAGAACACTTTCAGTTCCCCCAATGTTATATTCTTTTCTATGAGGACACCCAGCTTCTTTAGATTGATGAGAAAGAATGTAGGAATTTCCCATTAACTGCAACTGGAAGGCCAGTAGGATCCAGCATACAGACAGCAAAATAGCTGAGTCTGTGGCCTAGGGATCCTTATTAAGGCAGTGAATGTGACCTTCTAAAACAGAAGTACTTGAATAGAATATAATTATTACATAGTGGGATTGCACATGTGGAAATGTGTGTAATCAGGATGGAATAATGCAAGCTCTTTCCCTCAGATCCCATCAATACACTTTGTCTACAATGTTGTTTGTTTTTTTTTTAAGCCATATATAATATATATAATGTATGCACTTATATATATTTATATATATGTGTAATATATAAAAAAGTGTGCATTTTTTCAGTTAAAATTTTAAGCATCTCTACTGATCTGTTTAAAAGCTGAAGTTGTTAGTATTTCATCAGGACAATTCAAAACTTTTACTGAGCTACAATTTTCTGATCTGAATATCTGATCCTAGTGGGTTATTTTCTGAAGCTCAAACAAATCATAAATGCACAGAGTGAAGAAGAGAGAAGTTTTTCCAAGCTCCCCCTAAGCTCCACCAGACAGACAACACTCACTGTTTCAAAAGGAGGCGTTTTGGTTTTCTGACAGATGTGAATGTTCCAGAATAACTGGGGAAATTTCTATGTTCGAAGCCCTTAAATATAACGTGCAAGAAGCCTTGCACATTGTAGTAATGCCAATTTTCCTTGAGCTGAAAAATGCCTCCATTCCACGAACTGCTTTCCTATGACTCCTGGCAATTTGATTGATGCCTTTCCGCAGGCTTTAGAAATGTTTTTGCTATTTGTTTTTTTCACTTCACAGCTGTTACTGGGCTAGGAGACTTCTTGCATGTGGTGATCATTTAAGTTTCTGCTGCCAGGACCACCTAGTTTGCTGATGTAGATGTTGTAGGTCATGAAATGTAGGAGGGGTAAAGGAACGTGCACCTATGCAGATGGAAAGATGGCAGAGGGACTTGCTGGAACAAATGCATGAAAGTATTGAAAGGCTTAAGTTAGCAGTCCATCCAAACTGAAGATAAATCTAAGTAAATTTCCTGAAGACAAAGGGCTTCTTTATAGACTTAGTTATTTCTGTAGTCTCAAAAACACGTTTTGCTACAAGTACGTGGCATATGACAACATAAAACTAGAAGGGTATTGTAGGATTCCTGCTGCAGTTTCTTGCTATTGCATTCTGTGTTTTTCATATTGACCAGCACCTGAAGAGAAGCTAGGAAGTTATGTTCTTAAGTACTTTTCACTAAAGTTAATATCAATCGTGTTTTCTGTTTCTGTAAACTCAGTTTTTATCATAGGAAGATACATGCATGCTGCAGTTATCCTAGATTTCACGTACCTTCCATATATTTTCATGGAGGGTTTTTTTTTGCCAGAATTCTGGAACGGAGATTATTTGGCCTCTTTGATCTAGAAGAGACACTTCAATGCACTACAAATTAACAACAACTTAGGTAGAGTGCCAGAAACAATTTCTGCCTGATCAGATTTCTATGAAGTTGATCCAGTCAGCATGCTGGATTGATAAGACCATTCAGTCAGAAAAATCTGACCGTATGTTATGCCCAAAGGCACATACATACAATGTATATATCATAAATATTATAAAGTACAAGTATACAACATGTGTATTCAAATAGTTAATATGAGCTTTTGTAAGAGCTTTTGTGGGTAGGCAGAATTCCTGTTTTAAAATAAATTCCTTTAGCAGTTTGTGTTCTTTGTTGTCCTCAACTGTAGTTTTTGATTTATTTTTTAATTCCCTTTTTTCTACTTCCCCTCTGCTCTTTTTGTTCTTTTATTTTTATTTTCTATTTTTTCCCCTCCTCTTCTGCCACCAGGTGCTGTTTTATATTTCTCCAGTAAATAGATTGGTGGGAGCTCTGATGACTGTCCTGTCATTATTTCCTGGTAAGAAGAGAGCCTTGAACTTCTCAGTTATTACAGTGTGGTTGTATGTGCCACCTTACAAGGGGAATAAATCATATGAAAACAGAGTTATGTTGAAATGCTGCCTGAAAAACAGGGTAACTTGTAGACTTATGTGTGTAATGTGGGCATGCCTCCTAACATTGTTTGCACCATCTGAATTACTTCTTCTGTTTAATTAAAGCCACTGGATCTTCTTTATTAACTGTGGGTCACATAGATGTGACTCTGAATTAGCCAAGTTCCTTAAAAATCAGAAACTTTCTGCGTGAGCTTCTGAAAACAAAAAGATAAACCCATACATAACCTTACTAATTCTTAACTTACAGCCAGTCTTCCCAAAACAAAAAGTTGAGGTAGGCCTCTTTTCTGAAAGGAGGGGGTTTTTTTGTTTGGTGTTTCTTTTTGTTTCTTTGTTTTCTTTTTTTTCCCCAAAGTAGTGTAAAAGATGTGATTTCCAGTATCCAACAGTGGCAGTTTCTTCACTGTCTTTAACAGAAGTCATTTGGATTCGTATTGAGATGCTGACTTTAACGTGTGATGTCACTTTGCAGGTATGATTGAGCATGGTCTTACTGACAGCTCACACTATAGACCCAGAAAAAGCATATCAGAGGATGCTGGCTTGCAAGAAACTACACCGTGGTTAGATAACTCAGCTTCTGTGTCTGCTGGTGATGTTGCAAACACAAACTTGGGAGCAGAGAAGGGAGGCAGGAAGATGGCAGGAAACCATTCAATGGAAGGTCAGAAAGCAAACATGCCTTTCTCCCAATCAGAGAAGACTTATAATGGAGCTCAGTCCTCCAATGGCACTGTGCAACATTTAGAAGTTCCTTCCCGCACATCTCTGGAATCCTCTGAAAGTGACTGGGAGACCTTAGATCCTAGCATTTTGGATGAGGCTGCTATGAAAGGAGAATGTGAAAAAGCAGCATCAGAACAGGTGGAAAATCGTCCAAGTGAATGCCCGAGCTCGGAAAGTCTTCCAATCACTGTGCAGCCCCAAGCCAACACAGGACACGTGGTGCTTGTTCCAGGACTCATCTCTGGGCTGGAAGAGGACCAGTATGGTATGCCGTTGGCTATTTTTACAAAGGTAAATAGGTTGTTCATGGTATCTGGTAACTCATAAGGACTTCTCTTTGTCAGAGTTGTAATTTATGGTTAACTGAACTCCAAATACACAGTAGGGTACTACAGAGCATGGAGGCATGGTCTCTGGCAAATGACTGCATGTTCGTATGCAGGAGGAAAGCATGCCTGTGCATCTAAGGGATGTGGGCACGTGCATTCCACTTCTCTTTCATACATACACTTAGTACTATTTGCAGTTCTACAAGACCATAACCTCTTAACCCAGCATGGTTAATGAATGGTGTGTATCAGTAACTACTGTTTTCTTTTACTCTGAAGAATTGTTGATCTAATCTGTACGGGTTGAGATCAGAGTACTTGAGTGTTTAGACATGTTAATCCAAACTAATTATAAAAGCTGTATCTTATCTGTCACCTAAGCATATTTTCCTTTTTTTATGTGTATATTTTTTCACACCTCCTTGTATGATAACTGTTCCTGGTTGTGTATGGCTCTTCCCTGTGCACAGTGCTGAACTGCTGAGCTTCAAGCTTTCGCTGAAAAATGCCTAACTGAACTCGAGGTATTCCAGAGTTTCTTTATGGGCTCTGATGGGCATTGTTAGTTAACAAGCAGTTCATCTACTGGGACTGGTTTTCTGTCTCAAATGGAAAAAAGTGCCTCCCCTTTAAGGGTAGCTTTGTTAGTAAGAGAGATGGTATATATTTTTTTTGTTTTCTTTTTAATATGCTGTTTAAGCAGATGATTGAGATATATCTCCTCAAGCTGATGAGGTTACAGAGGCGTTTCTTCCTTTGGAGATGTTTATTTGCATTTTCTTGCAGAATGTTTTGTTTAATAATGGCACTTGAGCTTCTTGGAATACCTTTCATTGGTAACAGCACAAACAGAAGCCAAACTGAGCAGTTCAAACATTATTTTCCCTATATTGCCTCAAGTCACTGTTAGAGAACGGTTTTACAGCACAGAACTACAGTCTGGTGTTTGTCTTCACAATCTTATCTAAGCAACAGAACAGCCTGTAATTTATGTTTTCATTCTATTGAAAATACTAGATTGAAAGTAAGAAACAAGTGACTGATAGGAGGTCCTATGGGAGCAAACTTAGTTTGCTGCTAAGCTCATAAAATGGAAAAGCTAACAATTTGAAGGAAGCTGGCGTTTTGTATGTTTACCTCCTGTTCCACATAGGCACTTCTCATCTGAGTTCATCTGATGTAATTAAAATAGAAATGGCTCTACATCTCAAACCTACCAGAAAAATCTGATCATAAGTTATAGTTTAACTGCTTACTGGAAGTTGGAATCTTTTAGAGCTCTCTGAACATGTTTGTGCCATGCAATGGACAGACTAACACATCTGACAAATGTGAAAAGGCAGAAATTTTGTGAGATGGTGCAATGATGGATCCAAGTGCACCGCAGAACAGAGAAACATAGGTTGTGGTGCTTGTTTCCTTAGTAGCACTTCTGTAAGGTCTAAAACCCATTTAACTTTCACTGTTGTTTTTTTGTTTGAACATGTTCACTGAAATAAACACTGTTAGAGTTATACAAGAATGTGAATTTGGGAACTGACCCTTGATCCTTTAAATAGTGAATGATATCTAATTCAAGTAGCAACTGCTGAAAAGCACTGGCTTCCTTTGCTTGCTTCTTATTCTGTATTTTCTAAAAAAAATTACATTTTAGGTTGGTGATTCCATCTCAAAACACTGTTGGTTTTTTTTTCAACACACACAGTTTGCTTTCAGATGGTTGTCATCCATCCTTGCATCCAGTATAACAAGAGTGTAGCTGTGCTCCTTTCGACCGTATGTTTCCAGTTACTGTGTGATGAAATACATGTGCCTTTTAATTCTGTCCAGTATACTGGGAGTTCAGCTGGGTTACTAGTAGTGAATAACCCCCTCTATGCCATCTGCAGCTGGACAGCTGGAATTAGACTTCAGTGCTCAACTTCATGGTTTTGCTCCTCCTGTATTATAATTCTCCTTCTAAATAACTGCAGCTGCTTCACAAGATCTCTGATTTACTTACCTCAGAGCCATGTCACTCTTCTTAGTAAGTGTTTTGGGTTGTTTTTTTTATATCTATTAAATTGGAGAGTGGAATAGGAGATTTACATAAGCATGGAGTAGTAGAAGAGCACGGTGCATTGCTTTCTATCCTGTTCTTTTAAAGCAGGCATGCGTGTGCCCATCAAAAAATGACTGCTGGGAGATTTCCATCCTCCAAATGCGGATAGCAGTTGTGTGTGTTTCTAATTCTCTGACACTGTAGACCTGAGACACATCAAAAGCCGTCATGGTATGCAAGCAGAGGGATGAATCTCTGTCTCCACTGAGTTCCCATCTCTTAACTAACCTGAGACCTCATCATCAATTTGTGTTGCTTAATTTGTTCACTTGTAAACACACTTGATTCCATTCAATTCGCACTGTATTGTAGTTTCAGTCCTGAGACTTGAAGGCAGTACAACCTCTTGGAAAACTCTCCAAGTGTGGAATCTGGTTGCTTTGCTTTGAGGATGTGATGTAGTGAAATTATAGTAGCCCGAGTTGTCTGTACTGGGTTCAGTGTGGCGGCTTTTGTGAATTAGGGGAAAAAAATCTGAATATGAACAAAAAAAAAAAAAGTTTGTCTGTGCATTAATCCTCTAAATGTCTCTGTTGCTTTAGGGATACCTTTGCTTGCCATACATGGCACTGCAGCAGCATCATCTTCTGTCAGATGTGACAGTCCGCGGCTTTGTTGCCGGAGCCACCAATATCCTGTTCCGTCAGCAGAAACATCTGAGCGATGCAATTGTGGAAGTATGACTCTTTGTATTCAAGCTTCTTGAACACAAGAAGAAGGGGGGGAAAAAAAGGGTTGCATTTTGAGTGTGTGATTTCATGCCCAAATCTTCAGTTACTTCTCTGTGAAATAAATTCTTAAATTCTGAAGCTTATTCCATTTGTATCAGGGTAGGACATAACCTTTCCTGTGCAAAAGTCATGTGTCTGTCTTGATGTTAGGTATTGTATTTGAATTTGCAGATTATTTCTTTAAAACATTTATTTTGTCACTGGTGTAGTTCTACCTCTCATGTCGTGGTTTTTTCTCATGGCTTTGTAGTAAGTATTCAAAAATCAGTGCCTGCAGGTAAGGAACAGTTGAGAATGCAGCATATTAATGTCGACTTTGGCTTGATTTAATCAACAGGGCAAACTATCTAAGAAAGCACTGTGTCTGCTCTACTAAGTGAATACAATTATATTATCAAAATTTGATATCCTGAATAGCTACATGTTGATAATCAACTTAATAAATTGAAATGCAAATCAGTGAGCCTCTAAGAAAACACGTGTGAGCACCAAACTTCTCTTCTAAATCTTGTCAAATGAGCAGGCTTTGCTATCTACCAGGAAGATTATCAGTTTCAGGTTGAACTAAAGCAATATCTGACACTGACAACTGTTCATTCAGAATTTCATTGGTCACTTGTCTCTTTTCTATATTTGTTGAAACTGCTGAGTTTAGATTTAGGTAGGTTCTCAGTATGCTGTGCATGTAAGCAGTTCTATTTAGATAAATTTTTACCCTTGGAATTATTACAAACAGATAGAAGATGCTCATGTACAAATCCACGATCCAGAACTTCGTAAGATCCTGAACCCTACAACAGCTGACCTCAGGTTTGCAGATTACTTGGTGAAGCACGTGACTGAGAACAGAGATGATGTTTTCCTTGACGGCACCGGATGGGAAGGAGGAGATGAGTGGATCAGGGCTCAGTTCAGTGCTTATCTTCATGCACTGCTCGCTTCTGTGCTGCAACCAGGTAGAGCAATTGCCTTGTCCAGGGCCTGAGATGAGGGTGGGTTTAAAAAGTATTTGCCCTTTTTTGTTTCCTGTAGCCTGTCATTGACAGTCCCTCTGCCTAAGGTTACACTTTTAGGCTGGGTTTTCTTTTTCAGTTGTCCTTGACTCTCTTTGTTGTTCCTTGACAAGATTATTACTAATTCTTCACAGCCTTACAGACCTACTTTTTCTTTGACTATCTCCTTATTGATTTTAGGTAAGCTTTCCCTGTAAGTAGAATCGTGTAATGGCCTGGGTTTAAAAGGACCACGTTGATCACCTAGTTTCAACCCCCCTGCTATATGTAGGATAAGGCTTTTTACAAACTTAGATATCCTACAGACTTCAGTCAGTTTGGGGAACTAATTGGATTCAAGGAGGCATGAAGTTAAGTGGCTGTTTTCAGGAGGTTTTACTAGGCTGTCCCATCTCTTTCCTGCTGCTGCTGTGGTCTTGAGTAGGGATTCGCTTAAGCTGAAAATGTCAGCTTGAGGTTTTATCAGCTTTTGTTCTCTGGAGCTCAACATCTTTGTCTCAACTCAGAGGGGATTCTGTATGTTCCAGCCTTTCATGCATGAACGTAACTAAAATAATCAGTGGCTTATTTGTGGAAGCTTGCCTAGCACTAAGTCTGTTAACTTCATCCTCTTCATGACTGCTCTCCCTTAACACCAATTCAGTAACTCAGTTCCTGTTCTGTGGTATTTCTAAGAAACCATGGGGTTGAGAACTTGAATTTAAAGTTTTGAAGATGCCAAGTTCTTTGTCTGGCAATGTCAGTGTTGTAAGATGGTCATGGGGTTGATAATGGAATGGTGGAATCTTCCTGAAATTCTGCTACTAAACTGTCTGGCTCCAAAGTGTTTTCCCATAATCTGTATTTTAAAGGGGATGGAGGGGATGTTGTGGTAAGTTTATTCCACAGTAGCTTGCGTTGCTGTTTTGGAGTGAATTTGAAGTTTACTCAACTGGGATGAGTGTTAACACAGTACAGCAAACCAAATTCTATCTCATCAAAACTAATGCAGGTCAGTTCCTATGAGGGGGATCCTTTTTTAATCCTCTCCAGCTGAGCTCATTGAGAACTTTGTAAATTAATTAAAGGGAGAAAAAGATGGGGTTTCTTTTTTCTTTTTTTTTTTTTTTAATTTCTTGTTTTGTTTGAGCGACTTTGAGAGACTTAATAATAATAATAATAATAATAATAATAATAATAAAAAAAAGTAATAATAAAGAAAAAGTAAACATTTTGAAGGGCCATTTTGCAGAGCAAAGTATGATTGGATGAGAGTCTGGAAAATCTCAGCTTTTCTGCAGAAATACAGTTTTTCTTGTATTGCATCCATAACGAATTGCTACAAGTTAACATCTTTAATTCCTTAGACAATGACAAGACTTTGTCAGACTTTGGAACAGCCTTTGTAGCAGCCTGGAAAAATACTCACAACTACAGAGTATGGAATAGCAACAAGCATCCAGCTCTTGCAGAAGTACATTCCAGGTGAGAAACTGTGGGGATTTTTTTAGCATTTCATATGAAATGCTCCTGTGAGGAGTAGTTGGGCACACGGTGTTCTGTAGAACCAGTGTCCTGCTTGTTCCTGTTACAGAGCCCTGAGGGCTTTGTGACCCTGTGCAGTAAAGATTCTGTGAGTACAGAAATTGAATATTTCTACTTTTCAGGGCCTTACTCTAATTCTGGGGTACAATTGTATGAAGAAAACTATATTCAGAGTGAGGAGAAGTGGAACTTATTAATGTTAATTGCTGGCTGTCCCCAGCTGTAGAGAATTTGTCACTGTCCTCAGGTGATTCTGCTTCTCATGAGTTACTTCCAGGTTTACAAGGGAATGCATGGGGTTGTCACTGATAGGGATGGAGGGAAGCTAGCTGATTTATGTTGCATGTTCTATTATTTTGGTTGTTTTGTCTGTATTTCCACTCCAAGATTAGATGATGCCAGACTTGTAGGCTATGCGTATGTTTTGTTTAGCATGCATTTATGTTGTAGTGCAGGGAGTTTTGTTAGCTTTCATTCTCGCTTTGCCAGCTGATGTAGTCTGAAGGAAGTTGTTTTTCTTTAGACCTGCAAGGCTTTTTTGGTCTGCCTAAGAGATTCCTTTCCTTTTTGCATTCTTTGTCTTAATTGGAAGAAGTGTCTGCCTTAGCGTGAAAAGGTTATTAATACCTGCTGTGAAAACAGGAGGCAGCTTACACATGGATTGTAAGAAAGCTAAGACTGAACAATCAGTACTGCCCAGCCTTCTGTAAAGTGGTACAGTACCCTGCCTATCAGGGATTGATTGTTTTTTGTAAGCCACAGGGGCAAACATAACTAGGAGTTGAAGTATGGATTTATGATAGAAAAATAATGTTTTCTTGGCTTTTTCCTCCTCTTGTAGCCATCCATTCCAGGGACAATACTCTGTGTCAGACGTTAAACTAAGATTGTCACAGTAAGTATATCGTAGTCTGATATGTACATTTTAAAATGTGCAGGCAAATATTAGTAACAGCACAGTGCTGCAGTAATGGCCGAAACAAAATAATGGTTCAGGTTGGCCATGTACACAAAACTGCGTTCAAAGTTCTCCTGCAAAAAATCACATGTGGTGAAGTTGTTAAGCTTGGCATAAATGGGTTTGTAGGCCTGAAGTGTGGACTCGAATGTTGCTGTTTAAAATGAGTAAATTTTATTTTCAAGTCATCGCACTCATGCAGTGGAATTGATTTGCTTTTGGGTTTATCCTTTCCAAGTTAAGGAAGTGTCTTTTATTCTTTTGCATTTTGAGCAGAAATATGAATTATACTTGATCAAAAATTCTATGTTAGAGCAAGATACAAAGTAAACTCTATTTGGAAAAAAGAATAACGACCATCGAGTAACACTGTTTTGTTTAAAGCTTCTGGATGTGGCTGAAACTTTGCAAAACCTTTGCAGATCTGGTTTTGGTAAACATTTAGGAAATATATCAGCGTGTTCTGTAAACATGAACAGCTGGATGTTTTGGTCCCTGTTGCTGGCAGTATCTCTTCTTCCTCAGACAGTCTTGCCAAACCGATCTCAGCAGATAAGATGCATAAAACCTATACAAGAATTATGGGCTTGATTTACTCAATTGCACGCGCTATGGAGATCTGTGTATGGATAAATGTTCAAAATAAGTCTTTATTTACACCTGGAGTTCATTGGTCAGTTGGCTAACAGTCATCAGTATCTCTCCTGTTTAGTTCTGTGCAAAACAGTGAACGTGGGAAGAAGATTGGAAATGTGATGGTGTCCACCAGCCGAAATGTTGTGCAAACAGGAAAAGCTGTAGGTAAGAAATTTATTTTAAACTGGTTTTGGATCTAAGCAGTACCTTCTGTTAAGGAAGCATCTTATATCCTCGTTACATTTTATTTTAATCCAAGAGTACTTTATAACATTCATGCAAAACAGCAACTTTACCACTCAAAATGTTGCTCTGATTTGAGGCCCTGTGTGTTGTGTAACAGTGAACTTAAACAGGAGCACCTTGCTCACATTGTCATTTTCCAGTGCAAGAGAATGGAAGATCACCAGTTGAAAAGTCCTACAGTTGTCCTGTGGTTGCTTTGCCAAAAGTTGCTCAGCTTGTTTCTTCATCCTGTAAAAGTCTTGCTGCTCTTTGCTACTATGTACTCTGGCAAGGAACTCCTTTCAGCAGCCTTCCAAGGAGAGGGACAGCATGGTCCATTTCCACTGAGCTTCTGCATTCAAGTTCTTTGAATGTTTTCTGACACATTCTTCAAGCTTGAGTTTTGAATTCTAGAAATTCCAAATCGGGTAGCAAATGATTTGAATTCTTTTCTATTTTTACTGGTAGTACTTTTTAAGAAGCTTAGTAAAGGTAAAATTACACTGTTATTTTTTTGTTCTGTAATGCAGGTCAGTCGGTTGGAGGAGCCTTCACAAGTGCAAAATCAGCCATGTCATCATGGTTTTCCACTTTTACACAGTCAAGCCAAAGCCTTGGGGACTAAGTGATGGCTTTGCCCAGTGCTGCTGAATATTTCAGGTGCAATGGTTTCTCTGAGCTGTAAAAGGACTGCTTCAAAAAGTAGGAGTGAATACTACCTATCCGGGACCAAAACAAGGCATGTGTTGCTTTCAAGATGTGGAATGTTACTCAGTTTCACTAGAAGTATAGAATGGTGAGTGCCTCCATACGATGAGACGGCATTTGCTGGATATAAGTTGTATTTAAGATGACTACTTCAAATCTGAGCCTTTATAGAGACATTAGCAAACAAGGCTTGCTGCAAGCCAAGCGTGTTTGACTTTAGATTTGTACATTTTCTTGGATGTTGGAGATATTTATGTAAAGTAGTTATATTTTTCGATCCAAGTAGCCAAACGGTTGTGAATCTTCTTAGAAATAAGCAGAGTGTGACTACTGATTCATCTTCCAGGTTGGGTTAGAGAGCATGGCAGCAGCAGAGATGGGTGGAAGCCCAGGAACGGCTCAAAGCCAGGTATTGCTTTGCTGCTTCCACCTGCAGACCAGAATCAGCAGGGTGCAGAAGAAGACTGTGCCTGATGTTTGAGTGTTTCTCCTTTCTCATCTGTAGCCACGCACAGTCTTCTGCATTCATCTCTCTAGCTCTCTTTGTGTCTGCAACTCTGTGTAACGATTGCGAAATTGCTCTTTTCTTGGTATTACACAGTAGGCCTTTGTAACAGGGAATGTTTTGGCAGTGTTTTACCCCAGGGCATGAACAGGATTCCAGTTGGAGAGATCTCTTCATGAAAAGTATTACAACACAGTACTCCAAAATTAAGATTGAATCATAGACAGTTTTCTGAGGTCTTGCTCTGTTAGGATATAATTACACCATCAATGTAATTATTATGTATACGAATACTGAGTATTAAAATTACCTAAGCTAGCACAGTAGCAGGCTGCGTATTTTTTTTGCCAGTGAAGTTATGAAGACTCTTCCAAATGAAGATTGGCTCTACAGATTTTTTCTTTGCCTACTCAGGGAACGTTCTATTTGGATAACTCCTTTTTTCGTAAGGAAAGTAACACCAGAATTGAGGGAGCAACTGAAACAGTTCAGTTCTTATCCTGGCATGAAGGAATATAATAGTTTGTATGAAGAGAAGTGACATAATGCTGTACCTCGTATGGAAAGTGCAGGCAGTGGCTTCTGTGCATAAACATGTTCCACACTGTACGTTTCATGCTCCTGAAACAGATTATTTGCTGTCAGTTGCAATGCATGTGCTGTTCCTTCTAACATCCCCACAGGGTACCGTTTTCTGTGTTGCATTATCAGGTATTCCAACTTCTCTGTATTGGAACGCTCTTAGTTTATTCCCTTATCAGTGTCTTTGTGTTCTGCCATGCTTTTTTCTGGGGCCAAGGTTTCGAGTCGTGGTTATTTCATACATTCCTCAAATAAAATAGCTGTACATGAGAGACGGTTCTAATGTAATTTAACAGGTTCTATTTTCTTCAGGTGAACTTCAAAAGCTAGTGGAAAAGCACAGCTGGATCTCATAGTTACTGTCCAACAGTGTAATTTTCAGTGTTATTGGTTCAGTTAGCAATTCAAAAACAGAAGATCTGTTTTAAAGGGTTTATTAAGCTAAATATGTAAGACAACCACAGAAAACCTGAAAGTGTATGGCTGGCTTGAGGAGCTTCATTGGAGATGGGCAAAAAATGCCCCTAAAGCTCTTCTGAATCTACTGCTTCTGAAATACAAGTGAAATACACCTACAGAACTTCATCTATTGCTCCTGAACTGTATGTGTCTGTCTTGTAAAACTTCTGATGCTCTTTAATGTCCTACTCCATGACTCTGTAATAGACATTCATATCTTTTTAAAGATTATGAAATACCTGTAGGAAGACCTGTGCTGACATAAGAGTAAAGGTGCAGTTATTGGTGATGATTGTAGAGCTTTCTGATTCAGCACGCAGGTAAGAAAATAATGGCTTGCTTTTGTGATCTTTTTCCCCCCCATTCTGGCTGTCTCTGTTGTGGAGCCAAAAATACCACCAGGTTAAGAGCATTTTCCTTTCTTGTTTCTCAACACAAGGTTGGATTAAGAAACTTGTATTTATCTTCAATGTTCTTAAGAATAAACTTCCTGCTAGCAAGTTGAATGACGATTTAAACTCAGCAGTGGGTGGAGATGAAGTGATCTTTGTAATAAGTTGTCTTCATTAATAGGTATGTTTGCTCTTTGACACTTGTTTAAACATACTTTTGGTCTGGGAGGAGGGATAGCAGCCACTGACTTTCATTTCAGTTGATGAAGTCTTCTTCTTAATTTCATATTTGTGATCTCTTTACATTAATCCAGAGTGAATGCAAGCTCTTTTCTTCCCCTGTTTTAAAGCATTATTACTTGTTCAAAAGGATTTCTGCAGTCAATTTCTATTTCAAAGGCTCTTGACATCTGTTTCTGCATAGCAAGCAATGGAGAGCTCTAAATGAATTGGTGATAGCACCTCTAATG
The DNA here is from genome assembly GCF_023343835.1 of Lagopus muta. NCBI lineage: Eukaryota > Metazoa > Chordata > Aves > Galliformes > Phasianidae > Lagopus > Lagopus muta. Next base: position 47,115,471 of record NC_064439.1, on the reverse strand, counting down.
AGAGTCAACTGTGAAGGTATTGTTACAGCTCAGTCACAACGTAATTGCAGAGGTATTTCTGATTGTTAATGTACAGCATGAACTCACCTCCAGATAAGAAAGTGTCACACTTCCCTCAACTTTCTGACAAAGGCATCAACCTGTAGCTTAGCAGTATCTGGGGAACTGCCTACTGAGTGTACATAGACACAAATCCCCCCAGGTCCACTAGACTAAGTATTGTTGACCTAATATTTCATTTGGCCGAAGTGTTCACTGTTTTTCATCATTTCCATGTCATAGCCTTAATTCTTGAGCACATCTGGCAGCACTTCCTTCAAATGTAACAATCAGTTATCATTTTCAGATCACTCTTCTAGTCCACTGATTTGTTTGTACGTCTGTTTTAAGCACCTTTGTAATGAAATTTAGTATTTTGTCTAAACAAGCTTCTTATGTCCATAGAAATTATTGCTAAGCAGCGAAACTAAAGTGGCAGTATTTCATTGTAAAAGTGAAGGTGTGAATGCAGTTTTTAAACATAGAAACTGTTACTTGATCATTGAAAAATAGAAGCAATGGATTTGAATTGTCTCGTGCTGCTTGAAAATAAATACATCCAGCCTATCTAAAGCTGTGTCTGCTCAAAAAGCTGTGCTTTGAGGAGGTAGTCCCAGCAGAACACACCAATTTTGATGTTGATAGCTGCTTGTGATGCACTGTTGATCCATTTGAGACTTGTCTTCTGTTTAAACTGATGGTGGCTTAAAGTCTTCAGTAGGTCACAGGCATCTTGTGCATCAGTCAGAACTTCAGGTAGGGCTGTGATGTTCTCAACTATTAAGCCTCAAAGATTTAGCTTCAAGATGGTGCGTGGTTCACTGGGGTGCTGAGATCTAGTTGTGATGCAGAGCCAATAATTGCTGCACGTTTCTCTCTCTACAATAGCAGCCTATTCATTAAAGATTGATTTTAAAACTTCTGCAGTCACTGCAGCTGCACCAAGCATGATTTGGCAAGTTACTGCTTCCAGTTGGAAGAAACTAATTGAATCTGAGTAACATTCAGATGTGGATTAGATAAAGTTTCTGTTGGAAGAACTGTTGAATTTTATTTTTTTTTTTAAATACCCATATGCAAGAAGTTGTTCAAACATATTAAATTCACATCATCTTTCTGCAGCACAGTTGTACTTTGTTTAGCTTTATAACGAGAAGAGTAACATAGAAGTAGAGAATTCATAAAAAGCAGAAATATGTAATGTAATTGTTATGTGATAGGATGAAAGACAGAAGGAATTCCTTCACGCTGTTTTTTGTCCTTAGTATTGTAGTAGAAGAGAGAGAGAGCTTAAAAAAAAAGTAGGCATAGAGCTTCAGCTCCGTGATGTTTCTGTTCTTGTCCTGTTCCTTATCAAACACTGCAAGTACCAGTAGGACTCTCAAACTGGGAGACGGGTCACTTCTGTCAGTGCCAGTGTGGTGGTGGATTTAGTATGATTGTTATTCCCAAAGTGATGTGATTCATGTGTATGACATGGCACAGAGATGGCTTCATCTTGGCTGCAGCAGTGTTAAGTTTAGCTGTTTTGTCGAGCTCTTTATTGCTGCTGGGATTCCAAGTGGTCTGACTGTGGGCGTTTGATAGAAAGTACAATTGTTGTTACTTCACTCAGATCCTTCATTACTGACAGTAATTCATTACAGATTCGTTACCCTTGTGCCCACCCCATCTTTATCATAGGATCATAGAGTGGCCTGGGTTGCAAAGCAGCACAACGATCATCTGGTTTCAGCCCCCTGTCACCAACCACCAGACCAGGCTGTGTGAAAAATTTCCTCTTTCCTTCCACATCCAAGTTCCTGGCTTTATCAGCCTCTTCCATACCTGAACTTGGAGGTGTGTGAAGATGCACAGATTTTCTGTGAACTGCCTCCCTGGATTTTATTCAGGCTGCTGCTGTTTTCCTCCAGGCTGTAAGCTCTGCCTTGCTTTACAAGTTCTTGATCAATGCTGCAGAAGTGATGTGGTAACAAATATGGAGCGTATGAAAGGGGAAATAATGTAAAGTACCAGGCAGAGCTGTAGAGCTTCTTTAAAGAAATTACCAGTAATTGCTCATGAAAGCTAACTTACCCCTCTAATGTTCTCTGTACAGTTTGACACAATTGGCTGCCCTAATTTTGACTATTCCCCTTAGAACAAAAATTAAGCTTTCAATTAGGCATGCAGTTAAACAACTGTAAAAATAAGTGGATGCACTAAAAGTGTTGGTAGAGTGTTCCTTTATTATTTCAGGTACAGGGAATTGAAATTACATAGGACTTAAAGGTATTTCTATCAGAAAAAAAAGCAAACTTTGCAAATATAGGAAAGCTTGAGGACATAAGGAGTCATTAGAGCTTGTATGTAAATGTACCTTGTAGTCAAGTAGAGGTTGAGTAGGCTAGCATTAGGTTGAAGCTTTGTAGTGAGATACTGTTTTAGAAGTCTTTGGAGGCTTTAATCATCACTGCTCTATTTATAAAATGAGAGCTGCATTTTTCAGCCGCTGTCTTTGTTCCCACTGCAGTTGAATTCGACCACTGGCGACCATTTCCAGACGTGTGACAAGGCTTTGCCTGCAGTTTCCTCCTCTAATAATGAAAAGGAACAATTCAGACTAGAGATTTGCATTTGCCAGCTGCTTTTGTCTGGGGTCAAATACAGACTGCAGCATCTAGTGGTATAAGTGAGCTGAGAGTAAGCACGTCTGACCAAGTCACAGCACTGTTTGACACCTGACTAGTCTTGTCCTTAAGTACTGCATTATTAAAATTAATTTTAATTAAGGTACCACGCAGGCTTACACCAACCTGTTCTAAGGAGTACAAAATGCAGACTAGCAGGAAGTCCCTCTGCATTTCAGAAGATGTCTTTAGCTGGTCCCGTGAAGCACTGAGTGCAATTGAGTGCACTGTTTGAACCTATCACACTTTTTTAGGGCAAGAAATCATGCATGAGATCTTAAACTTGAATTGAGAGTTCCCATTTAACAGAACACACCTGCTGTGCTCCTTCCCTAGCTGCAGATCATCTGCACTTGAAATTAAAGCATGTCTTGAACCTAAGGCTGCTGTAGTAGCCCTCAATGAAGCAGGCTACTGCAAGGACGATCCACAGAACTAAGCAGTCCGGTCAGGCTGCAGTGAACAAGATACCACCACCATTTTTGCCAGAGGTCTGTGGTTCTCCAAACATTACAAATCAGCAACACTGTTCTTCTAATTTGTGCACCATTGGACCAACTTGTATCTGGTGCTCCAGGTTACAGTAACACGCTACCAGCAGGAGCACAAGTTGCTCCTCCCTTCTTACCTAAGCAATTCAGGCAGCAGAAGAGCTGATGAAGCAGTAAATGCCAACATGTAATTTGTCACCTTCCTTACAGTTAGTAGTTTGCCTCTTTCTCTTCACTAGCCAGCATTACTTGTCCTGTAAATCCTTACATTCCACAAAACACCATGACTGGAGATGTGTCACTTTACAGAAGTCTTAGTGGAAGCTTCAAGTTCTGTGTAATGCTGGAAATTAGCTACACAGGTCCAAGTTTTCCGTAGCTTAACTATTTGAAACAGCTTTCAATAAATTAAGAGATACTGTTTGAGGGTGAGGGAGAGGGCGTAACCGTGTCAACTTCAAGCAGAAAGCACACCCAAACTCGGTTGGATTCAGTCTTTTTTAATAAATTAATGTCATTCAAAATACAGTGCCAGAACATGATGCAACTGAACATGCTAGTAAGGTCTGTCATGAAGCACCTGTGTTCATGTTAGGCTGGCGGTGCCCCGCTACTGCTAGTGGTTCCTGGGATTAATGCCGGAGCAGCACGAGTCATCTGCTCTCCTGCACAAAGAGTACAGGATATTCCTGAACTGGTTGCTTCCCCCCGTCCCCCCGAAGTAAAAAACCTGATAGCTAAGGGATATCTATACACAATCACACTACAGTAATGCTTGTTATTAAATTAACAGAAAATAAAGACCTGGTTAATCCACACTAAAACTTTGTTTTACAATGGAAAAATACATCAGCAGCAGGAAGTAATGTACATGAGCCAATGTTACTGTAATACAGAACGTGGAGGCATTCACTGATTAAAGCTCCACAGAGACCCGCACTATGAGGGCTGACAATTCCTATTGCAAGCCCAGCAACTTAAGTCCACACCTGGTAAACTACCAGCTGCTTGGAAGACCTGTATTCTAAACAGACAGGTATAAGTTTGTGAAAATAGAGTACATGCACCTAATAGTACAGCTTGACTGAACCTGCAGTCATCTTGCCCTGCACATTACAATACAATGGAAGATCTACCCTTCCTACTGCAGGTAGATCCATGGGATTTGTTTTTGTTTGTTTTTAAATGGCATTACTATACCAACATGGATACTAGTATTAAGTGCAGCACAGTCCCTTAATTAGGCCACACCAACAATTATATAACTAGCACTTGATTAGAACACCCAGAAGTAGTTCAAATATAACTGCAAGGTACTTTCAGAAGAGTTGTGATATCATCCTAGAAACAGTAAATATTTTTTTTCTGAAGCTAGTTTTCCTGAAACAGGCTTTACAGAACTAGAAATTAATTCTTTAGACAAGTCAGATGACTAAGATCATGATATACATACATGTTTCTCAATTATCAGATAATATTATTTCAGATTATGGAAGCATACCAGCTTATTTCATCAATTCATACTGAACTGCTGCAAGTATTTGGTAGGGCATAAAAATACAACTCATGAAGGACCGATTGGACATTCTTCTTCCCAGACTTCTCACAATCATTTATTTCAAGGTAACCATACACTGAATGGGTCGCGCAGTCTAATTCTGGAGCTGTACAGGTGGTAAAGTAACCATCTCCCCATCCAGATCAAATTCATCCGCTCCATCTGGTGAGAAGAGATACGTTGGAGGTTTCCACGGGGACTCTTCGAGGCAAGATGGATACAGCTTTCCTACAGTGCACCGAAAGTCCTTGCCCAAGTCCCACAGCACGCGTTCCGATATGTGCTGCCTTAGAAACCAGCGATCGAGTTCCAGGTCGTACTGATAGGTGGCATACCTCGCTCTCTCGTTCATGTGGGTTTCTCGTATGAAGACACACAAGGAGTTGGAGATGACAACGGCTCTCACGCACGGGTCAGAATAGCGCTTGGCAGGGATGTTAGCCGCCATTCTCCATTCGTTTTTATTCACGTCGTAGATCTCCACAGTTACGGAAGACCCGTCCACAGTACTGCTTGGGAGCCTTATGCCAGAGTTGCTGGCGATGTGGAGTCCTCCGATGTAGAATATTTTATCGCCAAAAGCGGCAGCTGAAGCAAAACATCTGCTTGTTTGGCGCATAGCCATTTCTACCCAGGCATCTGACCTGGGAAAGTAACAGTACATCAAGTTGTGTGCCATGACGTAAATGCAGTTGTGAACTGCTACCGCCGTGCTCCACTGCCACGCACAGGGCAGCGGGCTCACCATGGTCCACTCGTCCTTTTCTGTGTCGTATCTTTCGACCGTTCTCCTGTTGAGCTCTCCGCCGACGCTGTCGCCTCCGATTGCATAGATGTATCCTTCACAGCAGACCAGGGACGGCTTGATACGAACAAAGAGCATCGGTGTCTTTGGAAACCAAGTGTTTTGCTGTGCATCGAACCAGTAAAAGCAATTCACAGTTCTGAAGGCGGCCTGGAGCTTGCTGCTTTTACTGTGATTGGTTTTTGCATTTTTCAGAGGAACTTGCCCCCCTGCTATATAGATGTCGTTATCAGGAGTTACAAGTGTTCCAACCTTATGCAAGTCAGCAGGAGGACTGCAGAGCTTGTAAACTTTCTCTGCCTGTGGGCTGTAACAGACAGAAGAATAAAGACTACCGGGATTTTCAGCAGCAGCTTCAATGAATATCATCATCTCCTCTTTTGTCATACCAAGCCTGGGCTTGAAAAACTTGGGCATAGATTTGTACAGTCCTTGTACCACCACAGACTTATCATTGGGCGGTAAGCCTTGAAACCAGGCTCTCTGTGTTACTTCTGAAAGTGCATCGATTCGGATTTGGCTAAGAACAGAGGACAAATACTGCGACCGTGATTCCGTGTTGTACTCCAGCCACAGCATAGCGGCTTCACGAACCGTCTCCTCCTTTTCCACGTTCAAGTTGTCACTGCTCAAAATATCGATCAGCAGATCGTGCGACAGCTGCATGAAAGCCTCCTGGTGGTACACAGCTGTGAACTTGTGCTCCACCATTCTCTTAGCGCTCTGCTTTAACTCTTCACAGCTGAAGAGATCAGCAAAACTTAACAGGCGCACGCAATTTTCTGCATTGATCTTTTTGATTAAGTACTCTCTGCACCGCTGTAACACATCATCTACCTGTAATGCAAAAAGAAAAGAATTCAGTATTGCTACAGACAGTTTGTTCTTTCTCTTTCCATCAGCAGGTGAAAGTATTTGTGTTTTGGGCTAAACAGCAGAGCTTAGGCCTGGAATAACATAATATACACAAAAACACAGCAGTGACTCAATGGATTCATGCAGATTTTGTACGTTACATTACGATGGCTGTTTGAGAAAGTAATTACCCAAGTGTTGCATGCTGTTCTGCTGCCACCCTCCAGAGGGCCAATAAAGCAAGGAGGGATGTGTACATGAAACGTATCTGGCAGGCAACTGCTGTCTATCTATACTAAGTAAATTGAACAAGACTATTCTGAAGCTTCTAAACCTAACAAGTCAAAGAAGAAACAGTTCCGAAATCAAAGCAGTTACTTCACACAAAGTAAAACACTCCTACCTGTAAGAAGCAGGCAGTTTCATAAAGCTGTTCTACTGTGCTGTCACTTATTGCCAAGTTACCCGTGTATGCGTACGTTATTATAATTTGCAAAGTGGCTGCATCCACATTCCTCAGGTGCACGTGTGTTTGTTTGCTTTCACTTAGCCCGCTCATGAACATAGCTCTGAAGAAGAACACACACATTAAGACAAGAACCATCAGTAAACAGTCACTTCGTAAGTCTTCAGTGATTACACTCTAAAAGGTAAACAGGTTTTTTTGGTTGCCTGTTTACAGATTTTTCCTTGGGCTACCATCCAGTATTAAAGCACTCGTACTGAACATTTGAAAAATACCATCAGTGCCCTCTGTAGAATTATTTCATATCTATCTATCTATATATGCAAACTAATCTGTGTCAATAGGCAGAGAACTAATGAATTGCAAGCTTTCTCTGTTAACTGAAAAGAAGGAAGAAACACACTCCAGCATGTGCTGCTTAAAGATAACAGTGATTTTAGATTCTAAAATGAAAAGAAACAGCTCAGCCCATTGCATAAACGTAAGCTGTACCAAAAGTGTGCTCCTCTGAAAGGATGAGAAAGTCAGAGAAAGGAGCAAGCATCAGCACTCTGTGAAGCTTTTATGTACCGTTCACACTGTACAGTAAATTCAAGTTTGTAGACAAAAAATGAACCAAGGGCAGGAAAAAAAGATCCTTAAAGTATCTCTATTGCACCTTCCCAAAAAGCAGAAAGGCAATTATTAATAGTTATATGATAAACTCAGCTTCAGTTTCTTTATATTTTGAACTGATAAGGAAACCAGATCTGAGAGGAGTCTGAAGGAACAGCACCCTGTACTCTGCCTGCAGCTGCAGAGGTGAAGGCAGCATGGAGATGCGCTCCCCAGGCAAAGCCATTTCAGCAGCACCTGGCACAAAGGCAGCACCCACTGCCCTCCTCCTGCCCCAACTCAATCTCTGTCCTCTTCTAAGCTCCTTAACTTGGGCAACCTTGTGTTTTAGGTGGAACCACTGGCCACGTGAGCATCTCAACTTGCCAGGCAGCTTTTTAAAGCTAAGCAAGACACTTAAAGAACACCAAAGAGGCTGCTCATCATAGAAACCAAGGGGGCAGCTGTTACAAAACCTGGCTGCAGAGCACGCCTACACGCAGGCGAGCAGCACGTGCCCAAGCTGTGCAGTCGTAGCAGTGCTCGAGCACAAAGCTGGAAGGTAAGCTTGCTGGATCACTAAGAGATGCCTTTCGGGTCTTCCCCCTCTCCCCGCAGCCTCTTTCAGGACTATCAATTTTTCATAAGAAGGCTAAATTTAGGAACTGAACATCTTTTTGTAAACCAAAGCAGAGGAAAAAAAAAAAAACAGAATATGACAAAACCACGAGCTTGATGCTTCTTTCAACCAGTGCCAAAACCTCATTCCATAAATAATAAAAACACGTATGAATAAGAGATCTGACTGCATATTCTAATGCTTCACACTGCATGGACTCATGACAGCTTTCCAACCTTATGATTAGAGCCACCCACACTAAGTCTGGCCACTCTTCCAGTGGCTGTGATTTTATAGACAGTTGGAACTGTGTCATCTGCAGCAGGCCAACAGCAATAATCATTATCTAGTGATTACAAAACACTTGCTGCTAAAAATTGTACCAGATTCATCTGAAATGAAGAAAAATGAACACAAACAATAGCTGGGACAAAAATTTGTGAAAATAATTAATCCTGGAATAGCTTCCCAAATTAAAAGCTACACTACTGCATGACTCTTAGGCTTCACCACTGAGCAGAGGGGAAAAAAAACAAACGGATGATTTAGAAAAGGAAGGCACGAGCTTGCACAGCACTCCCTCCTTACAGCAGGCTTCTGCTGAGAAAATAGAGATGAACATGGCAATGACACTTCCATAGCCAAGTCTCAACGACCTGTAGGCACCTCATCTTGGGGAACAACATGGTTAAGTATGAAGAGTAAGAAGTTCGTTAAGATTGAAATCAACTCCCTGAAGAATATTACCATTGCAGATGTGATTTTCCTTTCACACTTCCTGTTGAAAACTCCAAAATAAGTCACAAGATGCTGGAAAATGTATGTTACTCTTCTGATGTAATATATATATATTTAACTTTCTCACCTCACTCCAAAACATTCTGTAACACATTACTTGTTACTCAGTTAACCTCAACTACACACAGAAGCAGACACCTCAGATTCTCTTCAATGAAGAAGCCCTGATTTGAATACTTACCTGAAGTATGAGCTGCATGTTGCAAGAACCATCTTATGGCAGGGAAATTCCGTACCCTCCACAATCAATACTATGTCAGTTAGCAACTGCTGTTCATAAAAGAACTTTAACTGCTCCAGCAAGGACACAGCATATTCGCTATTTATCTGCTTCTCGTCCTGGGTAGACATGACTGTATTCCATTAATATTTCCAGGACCAGAGAGAAAAGTGAAGACCTTTTTGCCAGATAAAGGCCAGCTGAGCGTTTCCGAAGTCAGTTCAGAAGTGATACCGATCAAACAAAAAGGCAGCGTTATCTTTGCCAGCTGGATCAATGCTCCAGACTTTGACCTACGTTAGGTCATCATGCTTTGACGATGGCACAATACGTCCAGAGACTTTCAAGAGTGTCTGCAGGGCTCCTGAAGAGATTGATAACGATGCGGGAAACGAATCGGCAAAAGCGAAGTCTGAGGTAGGTTCTGTGGTAACATCTCGTGATCAGTGGCTGCACTTGAGGGACTGAAAGCAGGAAAATAAAATTGATTTACACACAAGCACTTTTCCATTTCCTTTTTATAGCTACCCATTAAAACTAACTGTCTAACAGACTGATTTCTAGTTTGTGCATATTGCTTGCATGAAAACAAAGAAAAACAACAAAAACATCAGAGAAAAGCAGGAGAGCTTGTATATGAATTCTCAAGATCTCAACCCATAAATTAAGATACTTTCTTTTGTCAGCACAGCTTTTAAGGCTACAGAACTAAAACGAGGCTCAGGAAGAGCAATCCTCTGTCAGGAATCACCTGGATTTCCCACCAGCTCTGCCTGCGTGTTCCCTTGGAGCACAGCTAAGGCAGCTGCTTTACCTGCAGTGAGAGAGATGCGGCTGTTCTGTGTGTTGGTGCATTTGTGTCTACTCAGAGCTTATTGGCCCCAGGCCTGCTAAGAATACAAACACCATTTCTTCAGCATCCCATCGCTTCCCAAGTGAACTCCCAGCACCAAAATCCACCAGTTTCCTTTTCCACCTCTGACATTCTACCACAGAACAAGAAGAAACAAAGCTAAGGATTTAAAAACCTAACAAGCATGTTCCCAATGTTTATTTGATCAATCACCCCTGTGCAGAAGGGCTTCATGCATTTATGTTCCACTTATTTTTTTCTCCTGCACAACTTCCAAACAAGCAGGTACGTGTGACACTACTAGCAAGAGGAAAGAAAAACAAGGAGAGAATGGGAGCAAAGGGGTGCAGGAATAGCAGAGGTCAAAAAAAGGTGTAGTAGTTGTAAGAGTAACGACCAGAGGCTACCAAGGTCTGCTTTCCTGTTTGAACATTTCTGTTTCTCTTAAAAAGAGGTTGATTTTTTTTTTCCTCCTTTTACCTTCCACCTGAACACAGACATGCAATTAGGATGGGAGAGTTGTGACAGTGAAATATTACCATAAAGGACCCAGAGTACCTATCTATCACATGTATACCTCCACATTCGTTTAATGCTGCACTGTTCTTCTACATTCCCAAACTGAGGAACAACTTATCTAACACGTGGTAATGCCATCACTTCCATGGCAGTTCATGAACAACACATGAAATACATTTACTTGAAATGGCACATTTCAACTTCCATCCAAAATGCTGAGATTTAGTGTAAGGTGAATACCTGCCAGCCATACCAGAGATCTGCTGTTTCAACCTGTAACACCACTCAACAACAGCAGTCTGACAGGTAATTAAAGCCACTTCAATTACCACAAACTTAATGTAGATCTTTTTTTCTCCTCCCCTTAGCAAATGTACACAAACAGGAATCTCTAACTTTTAGGTATCACTGTTATTTAACCAGAAAAGTCAAAATAACTAAAACCAATATTCACTGTTTGTTCCAATGAAACCAGTTAATTGTTAAAAAGTAGAAAAAGGGGTTAATATTTGGAGGAAGAGGAAGGAGCAATTACTTTCTGATGAAATAACTGATATCACCATGAATGCTTTACTTCATATCTTAAATTTGCAAGTGCAGTTAAACGCTGAGGTCACTGAAGCAGATGCGCATCACGGAATTTGCTTATCTGAAGCAATGACTTTTTGCCTCAAGTCCTGGCTTCTTTTCCCCGAGTTCCCAAGCACTCCATCTGTACGCTGCTGACCACTACCCTGCCTATCTGATAACAGCTAAACGTGCAACCTAATCCATTGACAGATTCTGCACTGAACTTTAAGTGGCTACAGAGACACACGGACTTCCTAAGCGTGTCAGGCCCACAGAAATAAATAGCTCAGGGCCCTGCTGGGATCCGGGGTCTCTGCAGCACTGTTTTTCCTGGCTTAGGAGTAAAGTCTCACAGTACAGGCTGAGGCATTAAGCTGTGCTCAGGCAGAACATCAGTACTGCTGGGCTTTACTCAAAGAAAGTCATCTCCAAAAGCTTCCTGTTCTGATGTGATTTTAAATAACAAACCTCCAGGACAAGCAAGGGAAAGAACACAACTTCAGTGCGAGCTGTTTCAGTCATCATATAGCAGAACCCGGATCCCATGAACAAATTGATGTACACCACCCAGTGTAAATACATTTTTGGCAACGTGGCTGACAGTTATGACTGAAAAAGCAGAACTGTTCAACAGAAGACCAGATGAAACTGTGAAATTAATTACTATAAATAGCTAGAACATTTGAGCATGACCCTCAGTGGCAGAGAAGATTGAGGAGATGCCAGGAGTCTCGTTGCAGAACACGTATGTGACCTGAATCACCTTTAGACTGTAAATTCACAAAGCTGGACTCTAGTTTCCAGCTGATCCAGCACTCTCTCTCAGGATGTGCACTGGGGCTTCTGTTCATAAAACACAATACATACTTCGCTTTCCCCATCCATGCTGAGTTCTTGCTGCTAGAGATGACCATTGGCTAAAGAACAAATGTCTGCGTGTGGCACAAGGTCATATCCCACTCCCTCCTAGTGGAACCGTATCGAACTCTCAGGAAAGCAACTCACCCAGGGTCTAAACAATCACAGAATAGTTTGGGTTGGAAGGGACCTTTAAGATCATTTAGTTCCAACCCTCTGCTATAGGCTCTACAGCAGGCTGCTCACAGCTCCATCCAGCCTGGCCTCGAACACCTCCAGTGAGTGGGCAACCACAGCCTCTCCGAGCAGCCTGTTCCACCTGACCACCTCACAGTAAAGAATTTCTTCCTATTATCTAGTCTAGATCGACCCTCTTCCAATTTAAAGTCTCCATGTCCTTACTCTGAATCTCTATTCTAAAGTGATTACTACTTCAGTATTCATTTGCTCAAGTGAAGTGAATTTGTTCAAAACACCCCAGACTACGTAGATCTGAAGAGTTCAAGATGGTTTTGAGAGATGAATTCACTTCAAAGGTTAAGAAACTGAGACACTGCAATCAGCACATCCAAAGGAAAACTTGTAAGAGGCTCCATCCTCCCAGGTCCCAGCCTACTGCCACAGCACTGAGCTTGGTTGGCACACAGCTCATAAATCACAGCTAACTGAAAAATGGTGACACTGATGTTATCAGGGTGACAGGATGTCTGCACAGCTACCGTCCTGTGGTTCTAGCAGCCACACAGATAGGCACTCCTGACTTACAGATGCAAAGATTTACAGTTGGCATACTGCCCTGAAGATGGCAGAATAGAAGGTCCCCTCAACTCAGAAGTGAGCTGGCTAAAGCAGGACAGCGGGCGGCTTCTGGAAGGCTGCTGCAGTACCAGACTGCAAAGTGCAGCACTGTCAGCCAGAGAGCCAGAGCAAGTCCCTGTCAGGATGGACAGAACCATGGAGCAACAGACAGGTAAGGGCGAAAGTAATTACTCTTTCTGCTGCAGCAATTGTAATGAGGTGGCTTTCACACTTGCTCACGTACTTCAAATCTGAGCTGGGCCATTTGAAGAGTTAGTCATCAGATGTTAATGAGTTATGGGACAAGCTATTAATCGCTTTCCTGGAATCTGTTTCTCTTCTGAGGTCAGACAAAGATTAATGAACAGACACATCCTGCACTACACACTGTACAGATGCTGTCCTACGGTTCAATTTGTATTGTAGGAAAAAATACTAATTTCCAGCTTCACTAGCAGGAAGAAGATGAGATATCTAGATATAATATTTTTCAATTAAATTTACTTAACTTAATCTTCCTTAAAAAAAAATTGCTCTATTTTCTCCAAATTACCTGTATACCCACTTTGCCCTTACATGTTCCCTTTCACCTTACTTTCCTGGACAGTCAACTTACTTGACTTAGATTTAAGTAATAAAAAGATTTAAACACTCTATTTGTGGACTTTCCATCAAATTCCAATTCCCATCTAAGTGCAGCTTCATACAAATCACAAGTAAAAACCTGTCTAATGAAGTGAGTCATTCACTATTTTTAACCTAATGAAATGTCAGAATTAAGGACTGCACAACCGTAAGCCAAACTACACAAGCACTCAATTGTGCAGGGTGAGCAAGGGAAGCACTATGTATCAAAGCACCTACACTGGGTTAGGATTAGCAGTACACTGAGTTACAAAGCAATGTGTTTTCAAGATGATTATCCCAACTAATGGCGAAAGGGAATACAAGTACTAAAAATGATTAAAATCAATTATTTAAATCAATACATCTAGCCAACTGATCTCAAAGATAGAAAGGAAAGAAAAAGAGGCGTTGGAAGCTCTGGATTCCTGAGTAATCTATCAAGTTTGCATCCTTGGCAGCGAAAATGAAATAGGTAATTGATGAGGCAAGATGTTTTCCTCTTTTCTAAAGCTATCAAAGTTATCTTTGAAAGCACTGTTGTCCAGAAACCTGAGGACATCAAGAAGATTCTAGTAAGTCAAGAACGTGAAATCTCACAAAAACAAAGCACTGATTTATTCTTACAGTGTTATTAATCCCAAAAACTGCTGCCCACTTGGAAGCTTGCACTATTTTCCATACATTACAACAGGGAAGCAACTCACAAGTTCAAGGCAGGTGAGCTGTTTGGAACTGGAGAGAAGCTAGAGCCTGGAAGTGCCAGACTCCACGCTAAGAACACGTTTGGTCACAATGCACTCCTCAGCATCAGTTTCTTTCCTGTTTTTCTGCTCCTAAAGGAAGTCGCGCACTAAAGGAAATACCTGCTCAGAAATAAAATTAACATGAGATAAACCAGCAACTTCACTTGGCAACTGGGCTTCCGTGTTGAGCGCAGGTAGTTTCCACCCCCAAGGGCATTTCTGTTTCGTGGAAAGACCTGGCCTGTCTCAGAGAATTAACCTTTGAAAATAAGGGGGCCAAGGTGCCTCCAGCAAGGCCAGCCATGTACCACCAGGGTATGGAAGTGTGTTGACATCTCATTTCTTTTTCTCCCCTTTGAACTCTGGTATGTTTTTCTGAAGAACTGAAACTCCAAACAGCAAAGTACATCATTCCCTGAACGTCACCATATCCCAGCAATTACTTAACTGCAAACTCAAGCATTTGTACATTAAGATATTAACTCTACTAACAAATGCAGTTCAACTAACCACGAATTACTTCCTGAAAGGCCAGAGACATAAAACGGATACTTGTTTAGCCAAGTGAAGTTTGTTCTCAACACGCAACTGCTACTGAATTAAGGACAAGACATTTTGGGATCATGGCCTGTTTCACAGTCACATGACCAATATCAAAAATCCGTGTTATAAAAGGAACCGAACTACAACCACATCCAAAGTTCAATCAAAACAACTAAGCAGCAACATCCTATTCTCAGCTCTGCTCTGTTTCTGTACGGCGCTGGTTGCACAGCACTGTGTATAACTGGCCCCTTTTACACCACACGCAAATATAACTTGGAAAGATGTGCAACATCCGTAATCTCAGTCAAGTTCTACACACCTGAGTACTCTGAAATATCAAACATTAAGAACTACCTGCTCCCCCAAGTTCAGCTTTTGATAACAGTTCTGAGTTGATGACATACCTGAAGGTTTCCTAACGCACATCTTCAGAGAACTCACGTGGACACAGCCCTCGCTGGGCTCACACCAGAGCACAATCTTACAGCTCTGCTACAACCACAAAGCCAAGCCTTAGCTTCGCATGGAAAGCTCTTAAGGCCGCAGATGCCAACCACAACGCAAAGCCGTTCCTACATCACGGTTAGAAGTCGCTCCAGAAGCAGCAGATAGCTACCCTGCTCGTCACAACAAACGCTGGAAAATCTGAGGCACGCAGATGGCTGATTCCGCAGCTCTTTTACAGTCTCTACTCGGTCCCTATTTAGCCCGTAAAACTTCACCGACACCCGTTCACCTCTTCAGATCCACGCACAGACAGCCGGAGCGCAGCCGCGGTCACGGCAGGTGCTGACACCGTACGTGTGCGGAGCGCGGGCCGAGGCGGATGGGCACCGGGCTCGGGAACGCCAGCGCCGTCCGCCCTTCCGAGCAGCTCTGCGGGCAGCGAAGCCCCGAACGCGGCCTCCACCGAGGAGCCCCACAGCCGCTCTCCCCTCGGCGGCACCCAGGAACGATGCATCCCCGCCAGCGGGGCGCTCCATGCCGCCGCACCGCGAGCGGCCCTACGGGCGGCCGCCGGCCGCCTCCCCGCCCGGCCCCACCTCGCCTCCCTGCCCGGGCTCCACGGCCGCAGCGCCGGCCGGGAGCGGCCGAGGGTCGGCGGGGAGCCGCGCCCAGGCTCGGGGAGAGCCAGGCCGCCGCGCGGGCCTCCCGCTTCCCGCGGTTCCTTCCCTCCCCCCGCCCGGCCCCTGGGAGACGGGAAGCGGCTCGGATACCGCCGTCCCGCCGGACAAACCTCCGACGGCCGCGTCCTCATCCGCCTCGGCGTCCCGAGCGCGGGCGGCCAGCGGGCCGGGGAAGCGGGGGCGGAGGATCCGGTCTCGCCCGGGCTGCGGAGGCGGCGGCCACCCGGCGCGCAGGCGCGCTGCCCTCCGCCGCCCGCCGCTCAGCCCCACAGCATCACCGCCGCTCGGCGGCCGTTACGACGCGCCGCGCGCGGCCGCCCCTGCGCGTGCGCAGAGCCGCGAGGCGGGGAGGAGGGGGGAGAAAGATCCCCGAGCGCGCCAAGTCCGGCGCCTCGGCCCGCCTCCATTTCCTGTTCCACTCCTCTGAGCTTCCCCTGCCTACGCGAGCGCCCGCGCACCAAGGTAACCGCGGCCGCCCCGGCGCTTCCGCCGCCGAAGGCGCAGGCGCGTTGCGGGCGGGCCGGGAGAGGGGTCCGGGGAGGAGAGAGTGCGCGTGCGCGCAGGCCACAGAGCGAGCGAGCGGCGGCTCCCTCTGCTGGACTCCGCGGGTCGGGCAGGCGGGAGCGCTGTGTCGGGATCGCCGTCCTCGAGTGCCGCTGCCGGGCGGTCAGGCCTGGCTGCGGGAGAGGCAGCAGGGGCGAGGGCCGCGAGAATAAAACACACCCGATAGGGAATACGTTGGAAACCGGGGAGCGTCTATGTACTTCATAGAACGGCCTGGGCTGAAAAGGATCACAGCGATCATCGAGATTCAACCCCCCCCCCGCTCTGTGCTGTATTTATTTCCGTTTGAGCTCCACAGCCTTTACCCGCCGAAAGGAAGGCTGGGATTTTCCCTTTAAGGGCGAAAGCTTTTTGCGGTGAATGCATGAGCTGGGAATTCCGAGGATGCCAGATGCACTGTGAGGCACGCAGGCGGCCAACGGTCAGCACATGAGAGCCCCTGTCAGAGAACGACACGGTGTGCCTGCCGAGATCATCCTTCGCATACACAGCCCATGTCGCAGTTCACATCTTACAGCAAGCAGGCAAGCTTAATCAGAATAGTACAGAAATAAAGCGACATGAGCGTTTCCCAGCTTAAAAACACCAACTCCCTCCAAACAGCCACACCTCTGTTTGTCCCCAGTCACTCGCTGCTTGCACACACGCTCCCTGTGCTCCCACCTTCTGCTGTCTCTCCCTGGGACCTCGTGTGGGGCTATGTTGACCACATCTCCTCTGAGGATGATCTCTAAGATCATCTAGTCCAACTGTCCACTTACTACCAGTATTTCCCCACTAAACCATGTTCCTTAGTACCACATCTACACATTTTCTGAATGCCTCCAGGGTCGGCGACTCCACCACTTTCCTGGGCAGCCCATTCCAGTGCCTGGCCACTTTCAGAGAAGTTTTTCCTAATATCCAACCTGAACCTCCCCTGGCACAAATTGAAGCCATTCCCTCTCATTCTATCACTAGTTACCTGGGAGAAAAAGCCAGCCCCCACCTCTCCACAGCCTCCTTTCAGGTAACTGTAGGGGGTAATAAAGCCTCCCCTGAGCCTCCTTTTTCTCCAGACTGAACAATCCCAGTTCCTCAGTCACTCCTCATAAGGCCTCTGGTCCAAACCCCTCACCAGCTTTGTTGCCCTTCTCTGGACACACTTTAGGGCCTCAATATATTTCCTGTAGCAAGGAGCCCCAAACTGAACTCAATACTTGAGGCACAGCCTCACCAGAGCTGAATACAGGGGGATGATCACTTCCCTGCTCCTGCTGGCAACACTATTTCTGATACAAGCTAGGATGCCTTTGGTCTTCTTGGCCACGTGAGCACACTAATGGCTCATGTAGAGGTTCTTTACCTCTGCACTAGAGGTAGCCACTCTGCCCCAAAACTTCAGTGTTGCCTGGGGATATGACCCCAAAATGCAGGACCCGGCACTTGGTCTTGTTGAACTTCATCCCATTGGCCTCAGCTCAGCAATCCAGCATGTCCTTTAAAGGGCAACACTTCTCCCAACTTGGTGTCATCTACAAACTTACTGAAGGTGCACTCAATCCCCTAATCCAGGTCACCAGTAAAGATATCAAACAGGACCAGCCCCACTGGAACAGGACACCACTCATGACATATCGCCAGCTGGATTTAACTCCATTCACCTCCACTCTCTGGGCCCCAGAAGAATACTGTGGGAGACACTACTTTGCTAAAGTCTAGGTAGACTATGTCTACAGCCTTTCCCTCATCCACCAGGCTGATCACCTGGTCATAGAAGGAGATGAGGTTGGTCAAGCAGGACCTGCATGGACTCATGCTGGCTGGACCTGATCCCTCGGTTGTCCCGCACATGCCATATGATCTCAAGATGATCTGATCCATAACCTTTCTTGGCACCGAGGTCAAGCTGACTGGCCTGTAGCTCTCCAGCTCCTCCTTATGACCCTTCTTGTAAATTGTAGTCACATTAGCAAGCCTCCAGGCTTCTGGGATCATTCTGGTTACCAGGAACACTGATAGATGATAGAAAGAGGTAATGACCTCTGCCAGCACCCTCAGCACCCTGGGGTGGATCCCATCTGGCCCCATGGACTTATGACAGTCCACATGGAGTAGCAGGTCTCTGACTGTTCACCTGAATAGTGGGTGGTTTATTCTGCTGCCCATCCCAGACTTCCAGGTCAGAAGGTAGAGTACCCCAAGGATAACTGGTCTGACTTTTAAAAACAGATGTCAAGAAGGCCTTGAGAACCTCAGCCTTTTCCTTATCCTCAGTGTTCACATTCCCCACTACATCCAGTAGAGGATGAAGATTTTCCTTTTTCTCCTCTTACTTTTAATCTATTTGTAGGACATTTTTGTCTTTTAATACAGTGGCCAAGTTGAATTCAAGCAGGGCTTTTGCTTTCCTAATTTTCTTCCTGCATATACCAGCAACTTCTTTGTACTCTCCCGGAGTTGCCCATCTCTACCATGAGGTAGACTCATCTTCTCCTGGAGCCTTACAGAACATTCCCTGTTCATCCATGCTGGTCTGCTTCCCCACAAGCACATCTTATAGCACATCCTGCTCCTGCGTCTTTAAGACTTCCTTCCTGAGGAGCAGCCAGCCTTCCTAGATCCCTTTACCCTTCAGAACAGGCTCCCAAGGGATTCTCCTCACTACTGTCCTGTGTAGTTCAAAGTCTGCCCTCCAGAAGTGAGGCAGCAGTTTTGCTGACCTCACTCCTGACTTCACCAAGAATAGAGAACTCTGCCATTTCCTGGTCACTCTGGCCAGGACAGCTCCCAGCCTTCACATCTCCCACCAGTCCTCTGTGAACAGCAGGTCTAGCAGGGCACCTGCCCTAGTAATCTCTATTACCAGCTGCATCAGGAATTTGTTTTCCACACTCTCAAGAAGCCTCCTAGGCTGCTATATTTCCAGTATACGTCAGGGAAGTTGAAGTCTGCCATAAGAACAGCACTGACAATTGCACAACTTCTGCCTGCTGCTCGTAGGACACGTCGTCCATCTCTTTCCAGTTTTAGGCAGCCTATAAAAGACCCCCACCAGAATGATCAGCCCTGTTGGCCTTCACCCTGATTTTTTATCCACAGAGATTTATCCTTTCCAGCCTGAGATCAATATTCAAACATTTTCGAGCACAGAGACATACCACCACCCCCTCCTTCCTTTCTTATCCCTTCTGAAGAGCTTATAGCCATCCACTACACAATTCCAGTCATGGGAACAATACCAATGTGTTTCTTCCTGCAGGATAAAAGCTTTTACTGCTATTCCTATCTTCATGTTTTGATTCTGCCTTCCATTGGATGGAAGGGGCCCCTGCATCATGGCCAAATGAGCTGCAGGTGGAAGAGGGAGTGGGCAAGCAGCAGCTGCCTCCCATAAAGAGGCTAAGCTGAGGAGAGAGGTAGTTTCTTGCTGGGCTGGAGGTAGCAGCAGCAAGGACATTAATTTTGAGGGGCTTTAGTGGGGGGAGAAGCAGCTTGGCTTTTGTAGGGTTTTGTTTTGTTGTTGTTTTTTTTTGTTTGTTTGTTTTTTTCAACCTTCTTTATGCCTTGGGCCTCTTTGGCCTGATTGAGTAAAAGAGGGTTGTAGGTTTTTGGTGCTTGAAAAAGCTGGGCAGACTGTTCTGGATGGAAACTGGAGAGGGCTCCAATTCTCTTGAGGGCTTTCTGAGACTCTAGACCTGAGTTGTATGCTAGCTTGTAACAGGTCAGAATTGTTTTTTTTAAATCTTTTTTCTCTGAATTTCCTAAGTATTTAGGTTCTGTAGATGTAAATAGCTGAGTATTTCTGTGTAAATAGCTGTAGATGTAAATAGCTGTCTGTTTCTGTGTAGACCAGAGACCTTCCTTGCATTCTTACACTCCTGCTTCTAAGCTGTACAATATCACACTACTTGACTGGGTTGGTATGAGTGAATCTCTTAGCTGAGGAAATGCTGAAGTATGGGAGTTCTGGTTTGTGAGCCTTGTGTGGCTCTGAATGTGAGCTTATGTGTAGGAGTTTTTCTTAGGGTTTTTTGTTGTTGCCTTAACTTAAGCACAGGAAGCGTAGTTTCACTGAATTATTTAACTACTGCTGTTGTGTGTATTTAAGAACTCTGGATCAGTACCTCTACTGTGATCTCAAATACAGCATATGTGATAACATCTAGAAGTGCTTTCTTTATGAAATACGAAACCTGATTGTTCTCTTTTTTTTTTTTTTTCTTGAGATCTTTTGCTCAAAACCAATTGGCCAAAAGCTAAACTGGTGAAAAAACCACTTACATGTATGCAAGACTACCTTGAAGTTTCTGTATTTTTAAAATGTGTTATGCGATTAACTTGAAGTACTAATGCTACAAGTTATATAGAAAAGCTTACTTATCAAAAGGCAACTAGAGTCTTTGACAGTAATAACTTCAATAGTACTAGTCTTCTAACTTCTGTATGGAAGACAGTAGTCGTCTTAGAAGTATATTGTTTCACTGGGTTAGAAATAAAGATAGGGAGAGAATTGTCTGCTGAATTCTGATTGAACATAAGAACCATGAAGTTATGTGTGTTTTAAAGTGATTAATCCAAATCACTTATCTTTTTTACAGTGTTAAGAAAAAGAAAATGAATTCTGCACCTGCTTCAGAGAGTGGATCATATTCCACAAACCACTCAAGACCCTTCTTCTATGCGCAGCCAACAGCGCAGCAACCTTTTCAACATCCATGGTACCTCAGCCATACGTACAATCCATACTGTGTGCCTGCACCAGGTAAGGTAGATGACAGCTACCTGAAGTAGTAAATTGCTCCTAGAGTGGAGAAATGTGTGTTTAAAAAAGCTGCCTGTGAGTTCAAAGGGGAATTAATGTGAGGTTTGTCTTGTTAAGGACTGAATTTCAGAAATGTTAATCAATTGTGGCCTGCTTGTGTTGAAATGCATCTCATTCTGGAGAATGGGAACTCTGCAAGATGGTAACTGTTATCCTATGGATACAGAGCTCTAAATATGACTAAAAATGAATATGCTTGTGTAAGCTTCTTATATACATGTTTTAGGTATGTATAAATACAAATTTGAAAGAGAGCCTACAATATCATAATACATCTTGTGAACAGTATACCCATGTTAATTTCTATCTGGAACTCTGTTAGTGAAGATGATGTTATAGAACAATGTGTGGAAGAAGGGAGAGGCAACAAGCAAACAAAAAGCAGCAAAATAGCATGTTTCAGGGAGTAAAACTAAGCTTTGTTCTGAAGTGTTGTTGTCCAGATAAGCTGTTCTGTAATGCAGAAGACTGTGGGTTCCCTACAAGACTTGCTTCCAGATATTGATAACTGGAGTGCTTTAACTGCCCGTGTGTCTGATCTCATTGCTCTGTTATGTGCTCCTGTACACTGTGACTGCTGTTACTAATCAGAATGGCTTGTTTCAGAAATAAGGTATTTCTTTTTTGTTTCTAATTATTTAGGCTTCCGGGGTGGACATCCGTATTTTCCGCTTTATTCTGTTGCACTCCATGAGTACCCTGGATTTTTTGTTCCACAGCATCCAGTGCATGCAAGAATTAACAGAAGGCCTTATTTTAATGCTCCCCCACCCTCTCCCATGTTTTATCATGCAACGCGCTTTAGACACTACAGTTCCCCTGGGAGAAAAACAGAGACAAAAGAAACACAGACTGATCCTAGACAGCCTGAAAACAAGCAGAAAAAGCATCAAGATACCCATACAGAAACGAAAGGTTGTGATGCAGGAAATATGGCCTGTGTTTCTTCTGGTATAGGTACAGAGACTGAAAGTACTTCAGAGAAACAAGATCTGTCTGGATCTTCCATTGTGGTAGACAGGGAGTTTCATAATAGTCCTTCGAGCTCTACACAGTATAGAAATCTTCCTACTGGAAGCTATGCCTTTGAGAAGGAAGAGGTGAGAATAGAATACGGAAATGGCTCTCCAGCTATTCAACTGTGGAAGTCCTTTAAAGAAACCATTCCTTTGTATGATGTGGCAAGTGGTAAACCAGTCCCAGAGAACGTGGTGCAGCGTGATGTATTTTCTGTTAGCTCATGTGAGGGAATGATATATGGCCCTCACGAAGGGGAGAAATTGGTGCCAGGAACTTACATAGATGAGAGAAAAGCTGTCCTCTCTTCAAAACAGAGCGTTGAAACTATGCAAGAAAAAGATGTCCAAGATAATGAAGTGAAGCTGGATGCAGAAAAGCAGGTGACTGCAGGTCAACGGGCAAAATCCCCTCCAGGTGAAGCCATGGCAGTACAACTAGCAGAATTAGCAAGATCTGTTACCATAGACCAACCGGCAGTAAGACAGGATGTGCTAGTAGCTAAGAAATCTAGCTCTAGGAGATCCACAGGTTCAAAAACTTCTCAAGAAGAGTCCAGCTTTATTCAGCAAGCAGGATTGCTTCCATCTAGTATGGAGGTAATGAGTGACTTGAGTTTTCAGCAGAAAAAGCTGAATTTAAGCCATAGCGCTAACAATGAAAGTCAAACAGATAGAAGCATTTGGTGTGAAGAATCAGTTGAGAAGTATGTTCCTTCTAACAGCTGGCTGGCTTGTTTGGATAATATGGATGCAAACTACAGCTATGACATGTGTTTGCCACAAAGAAAACGTCAAAGTGTACTTAGTCTTTCTTCTGATGACATGTCCTCTAGAGAGGATGGCTCGTCCATTGATAATGCCCCAGTGTCTTATTTTGTACCTGACTATGTGCTTCAGAAAAGCACGTATACCTTCCAGAAAAGTACAGAGGGCTTGGAGAAAGAGAAAATTAAAAGTGGTGGGTCCCTCAATGAAGATGAAGCGGTAGGAAGGGAGCAGGTGAACAGCTTGAATGGCCAAGATGTCAAAAATTCTTCAACCACGAAGATTAAAGAGGCTTCCAGCAAAGGTAGAAGGCTGAGAGTCCTTCCTAGATCTTCTAGTCGGAAAAAAATCTGTTCTCTCAAGAAGAAATCTGCCAAGAGTTTGTCAGAAATTGAGGACTCAGAAGAATACTCTATGCAGGTAGAAGAGGAGGATGAAGATGAAGAGGATGAGGAGTATGAAGATGATGATGTGGATGAAATAGAGTATTTCTTTCAAGAAGCTGCTCCATATGGGATCTTGATGCCAAGTAAAGGAAACTTGTACCGACAGGTTGGCCAAAGGATGCTTTGGAAGCCACCAAAAAATGCTTTTCCAACTCACTTAATTAGCTGGCCTGCTCAAGAGAAGATAAAAACCAGGAGTAGGTTTGGTGAAAACATCAGTGTTGTTTACAAACCAAAGGAGAAAGAACAAGATGAAGTTGTATATAGTGACTATGGGTATTATGGAAGAAAGAGGCCAATGGCAAGAAGAGAAGAAGTTGAACACAAGCGAACACTTCAGAAATTCTTGGGAGGTAAGATAAGTACTGAGGAAAAAGGTGCTTGTTAGTAGAAAACTTTAAGGACACAATTGCAACTGCAAACTGTAGGCTGAACCAGTTGGGCGTGGGAGGAGTCGAACATAATTTCAGTTTTGGCTTAGTCAGAAGTACTTCAGAATTATTTTTTAGGCAGATCTTCATCTGTTTGAAGACACAGAATGATAAAGCAGTCAGTAGAGACCTCAGTAATAAACTCCTTTGAGTTAGACTAATAGGCTTAACTTCCTGACCTTAGTGGTAACTTATTCATTTGAAAAGCTTAAGGTCAATTTAATTATACTTGTTTACCATTGTTTAATGATATTTTTTAAACATAGGATTTAAATTTAAACAGACTTTACCTTCCATCCCAGTTGATGTTAGGTAGATTAAACATGCTGAAGTTCCTTGTAATCTGATGACCACGCATTGTGTAACTTCCCTTCTCTGCAGGAACATCAAACCATTGATTGTTGTTGTTGGCTGCTGTCTTGCAGTTAGCAACAAAGTTTTGCTGTGTTTTTATAAAATCAGTGTGAAACTACTACATTTCTGGGAACGTTTTATTTACTTAATCCAATTTCTACTAGTATCTTTTTAATTGGAAGTGAGAATAAGCAGAATTACTAAGGTTCATAACTGGTACACTGAGAGGTTGCTGCTTAGTGTAATCTTACTATGAAGAGGATCTGAAAGAGGATCTACTTCTAGTACTATGGGTAATGTTTGGTTTTTTTTTTTTTAAATCTACAGCTTTAACTAAAGCAGCCTGTAATCTGCAATTTTTGTCATGTGGTCAACAAAGTTATGTTCTTGTTTCTGAAAGACTCTTAAGATTCAGTGGCTAGCTTTGCATTCTGGCAAACTGTCTGGTTGATTGAACAGTATATTAACATTAGCAAGCAAGAATACTGATTTTTTTTTTTTTTTTTTTTAATCAACTCTTCTATTAGGAAGACTGAGGGAGAGCATGGGGGTGCCATCTGAAGAGTATTGGATTAGAAGTGGTGCTAAACCCAAATTCACTGGGCAAATACATGGTAGTCTCTCACCCCAAGCCAAGAGCAAAGAACAAGGTACATTTTCTTCAGTGTTTGTTTTATGAAATAGTGTAGTATGAAACACAGTAAACTTACTGTTTTGGTAAGATTTGAAGATAAAGAAACTAATTGTAACTTTTCTGTTACTGCTGAAGTGTGTTGTCAGTCCAATACATCTCAGGATGTTTCATATCCTTCTTAAACACAAATGTATGCAGATAGTGGCATGTTAGAGTAAGCTTATTTAAAGGTATTATGGGGAATATTGAATGTGATGTGGCCAAACAGAGCCCTTATTTGTGCAAAGCTTCTTTGTCATAAACTGGAGTATTAATTTTTCACCCAAATAATGCATCTCTTAAGTTCATATGCAGTGGTAGTTCCTAATCCTGACAAGTGATATTATGTGATTTCTATACATTCTCCTTTCTATCTGCCACTGGAATAGGCACAGAGTAGTGTGTATGCAGGAGGGGAAGAGAAGCACTAGAAGCAATGAAGGAAAGCTGAGCTTAAATTTGCTTTCATATGACTTCAAGATACAACTGGTGTTTCTCTAGGGAGCCCGCCTCTGGTTAAACCAAAGAAGAGAATAGGCAAACCCCCACTAAAACGCAGAGACACAAGATGTGAGGTGGAAGAAGTGGAAGTGTGGGAGATGCCTAAAAGGAGCGTACGCAGAGGTTGGTAGGATTCTTACAAACACTTGGCTGTTATTATCTTGGAGCAATGTGTCCATTGATATAAGGATATCATTGGGTTATTTGTGAAATAATAGCAAATATAGGCAATTTAAAATAATACTCGTTAAACTTTGAATGGGAAATTAACTGTGAATACTGGTTGTTGTAGCACTGACTGAGCTAGGTTCCTTAACTTTAGGAGGAGAAACACTACTTTGGTCTATTTGCTTTTCAAAGTATTTTATTTAACTCCTGGTTCTTGTGTCACTTTTTGCTGTCTTTAAGCTGTAGGCCTGTTTCAGCCAAAATAGGTGTCTTGATTCAACATAAATGCACATAGATAATTCTTAAGAACTTTAAGTAGGAACTTACTGCTAGTTGTAAATTCAATAACCAATATGCTTTTTTTTTTTTTTTTTTTTTTTGCATTTGTGGGAGAGTCCAGAAAGCTACAAATTGAAATGGATCAGTATATAAAGGAGATCTAAAAAGATCTTAATTCCTTCTAGGAAAGAACAGTTTGGCATAACTTAAATATAAGCTAAGCCAACCTAAATGTTTAGTTGGGAAATGCTTAAGAAGAGACTTTCTTCTCTCAAAGCAAACGCAACATTAAATGGGATTTACAGTTCCTTGTATTTTCAGTACCTGAAACAGATTTGACTGAAATCAATCCTGTTACTCAAAGTTGGTGTCAGTCATGACGTCTTACTAAACATGGATGTGTAACCTTTAGTTGTTGACCATTTCCTGAAAGAGCTTTCAGAAAACTTGTGCAATCCCAAGTGACCTCTTATATTTTTCTCAGAAGTAGTTGGTGAATCTTGGATGCCTTCTGTTCAACAAGAGCACACTGAAAAATTAAGTTTGTTATGAAACTCCTGCCTATCTGTCACACTGGGATATTTTGCAGTCCAGCATCCTGTCCCCAGAATTTCATTTGCTGGGCATTTGAGTACCTACTTAAAATTTCAATCACGAGCATCTTTTCCTGCAATAAGAAAGGGCAGTCATCGATGTCTGGCCTTCCTTTGGAAGCAAGTTGACCTGTGTTACTCAGAGTATGTGTACCTTAACCATTAATTTTTTTCCTTTAGGGTGCGGAGCAAGGAGGTCTCTTTATAAGAGAAGATAACTGCAAATATTGGGGCAGGAGGGGAGAAAAATATCATAGGCTTGCACGAAACCAAAAGTAAATTAATATTCTTGTATATCTTGTGAGTTGCTGTGCACTCTTCAAGGGTCCAAGGTGCCCTCCATATTTATGATGCTGCAATTAAACTGTAGTAAGTATTTAACACTGAACTAAGTCACTTTTTGTAACTAATGCATCCACTATTTAAATAATAAACTTAATAGAAGTGCATTTAAGTCTCCATTTGTACTTGGAAATAAAAACTACTGATGCATGCATATCCCCGTCATACTCTTACAGCATGCCAGTTACTGCTGCCCTGTCCTTCAGCTCAATAGGACTACAAAGCCTGTCAGTGTCATCTCATGGTTAGTCTATGTGATATGGACATAGCTGTAAGCTTATCTTCCATTGGCTGGATATTTGGCTGTTTGTTGGCTTTCTTTCTGTGAAAGTATAAAGGACTACAGTTTAAGCTGTATGAGGTCAACTACTGACTTGATATGTAAGTTGCAATGACTTGCAGTGGTGTACCGATAGATGGCTGAATATGAGCCAGCAGTGTGCCCAGGTGGCCAAGAAGGCCACTGGCATCCTGGCTTGGATCAGGAATGGTGAACAGGACCAGGGAAGTCATCCTGCCCTGTACTTGGCATTGGTGAGGCCTCACCTTGAGTGCTGTGTTCAGTTTTGGGCGCCTCGGTACAGAAAGGACATGGAGGTGCTGGAGCAGGACCAAAGAAGGGTAACAAGGCTTGTGAAGGGCTTGGAGAATATGGCCTGTGAGGAGAGACTGAAGGAACTGGGGCTGTTTCTTCTGGGGAAGAGGAGGCTGAGGAGAGACCTTACTGCTCTCTTCAAATACCTGAAAGGTGACTGCAGCAAGAGTGTGGTTCGTATCTTCTCACTGGCGACAGGATGAGGGGAAATGGCCTCAAGTTGTGCTGGGGAGGTTTAGGTTGGATATCTAGAAGGACTTCTTTACAGAAAGGATTGTTAATTGCTGGAATAGGTTCCCTAGGGAGGTGGTTGAGTCACCATCCTTGAATGTGTTTAAAATTTTTCTGGATGTGGTGCTCAGGGATGTGATTTAGTGGTGGAACGTTAGAGTCAGGGTAGTATGGTTGGGTTGTGGTTAGACCTGATGATCTTCAAGGTCTTTTTCAACCTGAGCAGTCCTATGGTTCCTCATTTTATTCTCTCAAAGCTATCATTGGAGGACTAAAGCTAAAACACTGTGCTGATATTGTGTTCCTCCTTCTCTCCAGGTCAGAGTCTCTACAGAAAAAGAGATGTAACTGATGACTCTTATTTTGCTGCTAAGTCCGAGTCAGGGAATGAGGCACAACACTGTTCTTACAAACTCCTGTAAAATTTCACGCTGGCTTTGGCACCTTGCTACATGAATTCTCCTGTAAAACTAAGGTGATAAAACTAGATCTCTTGTTGAACGATTTGTAAATAACCAAAATAGCCTAATCATAGCACCAAAACATCTGAGCTTTTTCACTTCTAAGAAAGTTATTTCTTTACATAAATTATGTAGACTATACAAGAATTCCGAGTCATGAGGTCATTACCTCATGAGAAAAACAAAGCAGGAAGCTATTATTGATTCCCAAATAAAATGGCAGTGAGAAAAAGATAAGGAAACTGCACAAACCTAGAGAGAAGGTCTCCACTACTCGATTGTCCCTTGGCTATTGTTTTTTAATAGCACTTGTAGAAACCTCTGTTTAAGAGCTGCTGTAATTATAGCCTTTACTCCCAAGGTAGTAGGAGAGAGAACTCAGCAGTGTTGGTGCAGATTGCTTTTGGTTGTTTTTCTTTTTCTCTTAAGTACATAACAAGGAAATAGCAAACTATGCTGCACAGAACCTGCATTGCATCAGAAACTCAGTAAACTGGGGAACAGTTCTTTCAGGCATGGAGCTTCTGTAATACTCTTCCTGCTCTGAAAAGTATGGGAACTTCTACTCTTACCTATCCAGTATAGGAAAGAGGGTTAGACCTTTACTGTGGTGGCAAGAGTTAGCAGCAGAATTGCTTCAAGTTGAAGACTAAATGGCTGTAGCTAAGACCTCTAAGGTAAAGGCTGACAATTTCCCCTTGAGTGTGGCTTTGTAATTGAGTACTAAGTAGCTTCTGCTGACAGATTTGTTTGTTGTTATCTTGTCTGATAATGGAATACTTGTGACCTAGCAGGTAGCAGGAACTCATTTTTGGCAGTGACTGATATTCAGAGTTATCCCAAAATCATACTAGTCCATCCTTTTACAGGTCTGGTATCATTCTGTGTGCTTTCTACCCAGACGTGAGAAGCAGTTTAGAGCTGGGTGATGATGGCTCCTGGGAAGATGTGAGGAAGAAGCAGTAGGGATTACTTACATGGCATTGTGTGAAAAATAATGCGTTAGTGTTATGTTTGGTGTGCTGTGCTCCACAGAACTAGTACTGTGGTCTTAAAACTGTATCTTTTACTTGGCTTTTTCTTCACTCAGTGGCATAAATGATCTATGGACTCTGTCTTAAGTCAGTTGGCTTACAACTCCATTTAATGTTCCAGTGAGTGAGATGGATGTGGCTTAGCAAAGTTGTAAACTATGAACCGTGTTTTAAAAGGCTGTGAATTGAAGTCCAGCCTCTTTTTGTTCAGACAGGTAACTAGCCTGTGCTGTCTCAGAATCAATTTCTGCTTATAGAGCATATAGACATGTGTCAACTCTGTTCCCTGTGAAGCTAGATTGCCTAGCAATGAGTAACTATGGCTCTAGCACTCCTGTAAGCTTAAAGCCATAACGGTATTGTACGGCCTCTGAAGTATTCACATGCCATCTGCAACATCCACTGAAGGACAGTGGAGAAGCCATGTACTTATTGGCAGAGCAGTAATGAACAGTAGGGGCTCTGAAACTGCCATGTCAGGTGTTGTGTTGGACTCAATTTTGAAGTCATTGCTTGTGGCTAATTGCAACCTCTGTTGCGAAGTGGGTGGAATGTGGTCATTACAGTGAAACCAATGGTTATGTTAGTTTGTCAGATTTTAATTCTGTGTTTTAATTTTAGACTTAATAGCATCTACGTGACATAAAGATTCCTCTCTTAATGTCCTGTTTTCTGCCTTATACTGGGAAACATTAATAGCATGTCTTTCTGCTAAAATAATAGAAGGCAGACAAGATTCAGTGGTTGAAACAGTAATTGCATTTTAAGGGAGGTGAGGAAAAATGTTTTTTGCTTTTTATTTTTATTTTTTAAAAAGAAAAAGGTTCTCTGACTCACAGCCATTGGTCGTTTCAGGCAGAGAGATGTTAAAACCTGGGTCATTTCATGGCTGAAAAAATGTCATTTTACCACTGAAGTAATCTTTCTGAAAAGACTGGTTTGGAATATTAATCATATCTAAGAGCTGAAAATCATTAGATGTGGCAGTATTGCCAATGAGTTGTGTATCAGCTACAGTTCACGTTTGTTTAGATCCATGGGATTAATAGGTTCATGCTACTGTTACAACTCAAGTTTCAGTGTAACTTTCAAATATAAACACTATAAAGAAGGCAGTAATGACAAGGAAATAATTTGTTCCTTTAATAGAAAATGGATAGTCCAGTGCTGAGGTATAAATAAGGCTAATCCATCTTTCAGGAATACAGATTCCTATCCTGCTTTCTAGAATTACTTCTGGATTGAACAATTTTCCATTACTAAAACAGGTGTTAGAACTTATCTCTAGTCTATGTATTTCTTAAAGAGCTGGAGTCTCTTAAATAATAGCTTTGGCACTGCTTAAAATGTGAAGTGATTAAATGCACTGTGTTTCTCTGAGTGCCCTCACACTAGTTGCTGCTACTAGAAACCTTGCCATGTTGAGAGTGTGCTAAATTTTCAACTTTGAACCTGGCCCTACTTTAATGAGTTTGGGTAGATGCTTATTAAAATCTGTATGTTGGGAATAGCTGAAATTTATAACACTGAGAATGACGTGGGGAAAATAACCAGTGTGGAAATGAGGGCAGGAATGTGCATTCTGTGGCCCAGCACAGCCTGCAATGTGACCACCCCCTGATTATGGCTCTTCCCCGTTAGGTGGCTGGGTGTGCACCCATTGCTCACAGCAAGCACAGTGCTGCAAGATTGGCACTGTCTGGGCTGAAACTGGGACACAAGGAGGGTGCAGGGCACTGCTAACACAGTTTATGGCAAATAATTGTGTGCCGTTTGATATAGTGGCTAAACACAGTCCCAAGAACAGTGAGAAATATGTAGTTATGCTTTCTATTTTGATACAAGAATTTGAGAATGTGCTTCAAGATTGAGGAGGAGGGGGTGGAAATCAATTTGTTTGCAACTCCATTCTAAGTTGACATAAATATATTACCAGCAAACTTTCAAAAGCAATGCATGAAGTTGCAGTCAGACGTTCAACTCAATCTGATTGTTTCTTTACCAGACCTTTATAAGCCCTCGCTGATCAGAGGGAAACGGTTCTTGCTTTCAATCACACCTTATTCAAGCCATTGCTTTTTGGCAGTGTGCATATTTGTGAGCAACTGTTAAGGGCAAATATGCACGGGAAGAGTAAAACTTCATCAAAAATCTCTGATGAACAGCTTGAGAAATCACTGGGCATTGCAGCTGCTGTCATCAAACCAGACCGATGGACTAGTTCCATAAAAAAGTCAAATATCCCTTTAGTTTTTTGTTTCTGTTGTTCTTTTTTCTTTAATGCTGTAATAAAAATAATAAAACATAAAATGTTTTGTTACTTATATGTGAATTATAGCATATACTTTAGGAGGGCTGCTCTAAAAGTAAAACATCCTATTTTATTATGTTGGCCCATGCTATCAGAGGTGGACATCGGCTGTATGGCAGTAGAGGTTGAACCTTCCTACCATTATCCCATTGCATGTTGTTGCCATGTGGCAGATGGCAGCAGAGCAGTCTGACCAAAAGGCATCTGATGTGCAAGTGCTGACCAGGCAAAGGTGTGGCAATGAATTCCTCTGGGGAGGGAGAGAGGGGGGAAGGCACCTTTTGACATTCATTGTTGGTTGCTGAATGTCTAAGGAGGGCAGTGGATGTGAGGCTGTGAGTGGTGCATCTTAGTGGTGGCATGGACCTCTGGTACAGATTTTTACAGGTGTGGTGCAGGCTCTTGTTCGTCACTGATGAAAATGGATAACCAAAGGTAGTGACTGTACTGGAAAAGTGTTTTGTAGCTAAGAATTTGCTCTACCAAACAGTGTTGCTGTACTCATTTAATGTTATAGGTTCCATGGGAATAAATAGGAAGCATTACCTTCAGAGCGACCTAGTGGCCCTAAATTATTCCTCTTCACTCAATGCAGCCTAGGCAAGCCGGAAGATTGGACACCTGTGAACAAGTGATGTTTCTCTGTTAATTAATAATTAATCTGTATAATCTGTAGGGGATTCTTCTTTAAAAATGTATTTCCTTCAGCAAATATTGGGTATTTAAAAAAAAAAATCTACTAGGGGTTACTAACTAAAATAAAATTTGTGATTCAAAGTACTGTGCTTCAAGCAATCTAAGATTTGTGCATGTGTGTGAAATGCCATTACAGTTTACCCTGCTGTGTTTCTTAAGCGTTGACTATTGACCAGGAGTGGAAGAAGATGCTGGGTTAAATAGATGTTTAGTCTGATGCAGAACAGTGATTTGGTATCTCAAAATAAAATGTTAAATTGCATTTGATACGTACTGAATCTTTCAGGACTGTTCAAAGTAAGCATGTTTGGATTTTGTGTTGAGGGATTTGGTTTAGTACTATTGGTGACAGGAAGATGGTTGGACTGGATGATCTTGAAGGTCCTTTCCAACCATGGTGATTCTGTGATTCTTGTAGGTGAAATTCTATAGAGCAGACCAAGGGGATGGACCGATTCCCAAAGAATGGGACGAGAAACAAGGGGAAAGCTGAGTTTGTTTTAATTAAGCTAAGCTCCAGAAGAATCTGAAATGATAAAAGCCAGAGTAACAGAACAGACCTTGGGTTACCCCTGCTCTACTCAAACTCACTAAGAATTCCCTGTAATGTGTCAGGTTTATGCTTTACTTGCTGTGGCTTCCAGCATCTGTCTGATCGCCAGTGCTTTCAAAACGTGGATTTTCTTAGCATCATATGGAATAAGACAGAGAATCAAGCCATTATAAATTTTCTGCATGCATCTGTTAAATCTTTCTGGTTGAAGAACCAGGAGCTTTAAATCAGTTCTCTGTATCAGTATTATCAACTACCCAGAGTCACTTGTAATGATGTGGTAAATAATACTGGAGGACAGAACACCAGCAGAACATTCAGGCTTGGTGAGACAACAAGCTAAACAATTAGGGAATTTCACCCAAGGATACTGCTTTGATTAATCACAGAACTGTAAGGGTCGGAAGGGACCTCTGGAAATCACCGAATCCAACCCTACTATCAGAGCAAGTAACACAGGAAGGTGTCCAGATGGATCCTGAGGATCCTGAATATCTCCAGAGGAGGCTCTACAACTTGTCTGCGCAGCCTTTTCCAGTGCTCCGTTTCTCTGACAGTAAGTTCTTCCTTGTTTGTATGGAGCTTCTTGTGTTCCAGTTGCTGCCTGTTGCCCATTATTCTATTGCTGCAAACCACTCAAGAGAGTCTGGCCCCCTCAACTCGACTCCTGCAGTTTAGATATTTGTAAATAGTGATGAGATCCTCTCTGTTCTCCAAATTGAATAGTCCCGGGTCTCTCAGTCTTTTCTCATATAAGAGATGCTCAAAGTCCCTAATCATCTTTGTGGCCCTCTGCTGGACACTGTCTTGAAGATCCCTATCTTTTTTGAACTGAGAAGCCCATAACTGGACACAGTATTCCACAAGTGGCCTCATCAGGGTAGAGTATGGGGGGAGGAGAACTAACCTTGACCTCCTGGCCATACTCTTCTTGATGCACCCCAGGATACTATTGGTCATCTTGGCCCCAAAGGCACACTGCATGCTCAATGGCCAACCTGTTAACCACGAGGGCTTTAAAGTCCCTCTCCTTGGAGCTCGTTTTCAGTTCAAATGCTCTTTCTAAGGTTGCTAGGATATAGCAATATTTAAGTTGCAAGCTGTTCAACTCCTTTATCAATGAATGTGTTTTTGCTGACTTCACTGAAGATGTGAAGTCTCAAATGTGATTGAGGGATTATTTTTTTTCTAAATACATCTTGTCTACCTTAGTATAACTCATTGAGAATGACTGGCAAGGAATGGAGTTTTGTTTTTACTAAATGGCTTAGATATGCAGAAGGGGAAAAAACCTTTTTTTTTAATGCATATATTCCTGTCTCTCTTCCAAAGCCTCAGGTGAAAGAGGAAAAAACAAACACTACCAAAAAACTTAAGTGCACTTGAGTGTATGATGTCTTGATTTTGCTGGCACTGGTTACTGATGTTCATCGTACTTTAATATAAGCATAAATACAGAGACTAAGTTCTGCATGAGATCAGATATTACCTACTCCCTTCAGAGCAATTCTATTTTTTCTTTTGCAGAGCACCCATGAATATTTAGGCCTTCAAATCACGGCTTTGTACTGCTGTACGTTTATCTCTTTCAAAAAGAGAGAATTTAACAACTTATCACAATCTCAGCTGTTCCAGTCAAGTTTATCATGGAACATTATTTAAAAGAAAGAACTTGTAGTCAGTGTATAACATCGTTCCTGCTTACACTTCTTTGCTACTGTTCTGTAGCTTACAAGCACGTTTGGAAACTTCTTTAGATGTTGATATTCTTGTGGGATGATTCATATACTATTACTACATGAAATAGTTCTAGTAAACATACAACATAAGTTGGAATTCACTTCCTCAAGCCTTTTTAAAAGGAAAAAAAAATCAAATGTATCAAAACAACTGATACTGAAGTATATGTAGAAATGCACTTTTCTCATTTCCAACATGAACCACCACTCCCTTTTTTAAATAATCAAAAACAACCCCTACCAGTGAAATTGGCATCTAGCATCATCACAGCTGGCTCACAGTCTTACAGGTTAGGGAACGTTCTAGATATTATAGAACTGTGTCTACTGCAATCACATTGAGTTTTTGCTAACAAAAAACTCACTCTGGTTCTGTCTCCAATTCCCTTGATTTACATTTCCCCCCCCTTCAGCAGTGTTCATTATTTCCCCAGCTGCAAGTTAAGTACAGTGGACTTCAAAACACAGGCAGTATGCAGAAAAAAAATACATGTCCTCACTGTAAGTGAACTGCCAGTGCAAACTGCAGCCCCCTTGCAATGAGGCTTTGTATAAAATTAAATGACTGTGTGGTGAAAACATGCTTCAGCAGACAGTCTGCTGAGTTCTTCCACCACAGCAGTGATGGCTTTCTGCTGGCAGCCACATAGCAATTTGCACAAGTTGGATGATGCTTTGCACAAGTTTCATGGTTAAAAGATATGTATGATTGTGTTTCGTTCAGCACAGCTCTACTTTTTCTGGCTGCAGCACTGCAGAGGGGTAGAAAAAAGAGCCAGTGAAGCATGCTACATGTATCCATCTGTAGTTTTAAAAAGCCCCTTTTGCTAGTTTCTTTCCTAATTCTTTGGGTCTTTCTAGGCAGTTCAAAAGTGGGGGCAGGGAATGGGGGAGGTCAATGAGCATACAGTAGGTGACTGCTATCAGTCATTCTCATCAGATTTAGATTATTTATGCTTTCTCTTCTTCTTCTTCTTCTTTTCTTTTTTTTTCTTTTCCTTCTTTCTCTTTTTTTTCTTGTGTTTATCCGAGGAAGTGGAGCTGCTGCTATCTTCATCATCATCGTCATCACTGCTATCGTCATCTGAGGTGGAATCCTCAAGGAGCTGCTTCAGCTGCTGTATCCTGTGTTTAAAAAATATGAATGAGAATCCTTTATAGACTCTCCTTGTAACAATTTATTCTAGCTTTCATCTCTTTCCTCCCTAGCTTGAGAAATGGAAGCTGCATGCAAAGAGCAGGGGAACGCTCCCTCTTTTGCTGAATTACAGCTTCCATCAATTTTCAGACTGATGACAACCTCTTCTGAGATACACACGTTGAATTCAACATCTTTCCATCCCCTGGGATATCACAAACTAGCATATTTGACAATGCATAAATAAGTCACTCTGAAAGTAATGCCTCCTATTTATTCCCACAGAAACTAACTACAATAAGTTAAAAGAAGCACAATAAAACTAGTTGACAGAGCAAATTCTACAAAGCTACAAAACACTATCTTTGAACATAGTCACCACTGTTGGCCATGCATTTTTGCTAGCAGTGAATGAGGGCCTGCATGACACACTCATTTAAATCTGCACCCACGGACTCCTAGCAATGATGCTATCAGAGCAGCTCTACCCACATGGTTCACCTTTCATTAGCCCAAACAGACAGAAATCTGAAGGTGCCAAATCCACACTGTATGGTGGGCATGGTAGGACAGACCATCTAAGACTGGCAATGTGCTCCATGGTCTTCAAATTGGAATGTGGCATGGTGTCATCATGTTGCAAGATAAGGGTTGTCTTCTTCTCTGGCCTGACTATAGAAGTTCCAGTCTTCAGCTCAGTCATCATTACAGTACAGCATCAGAGTTGATGGTTGGTCCATGTCCCAGAAAGTCCAGAAGCATTACCTATACCTTTCCTATTCCAAAAGACAGTGCATGTTACTTTACTTGCTGATGGCTGCATCTTGGACTTTTTCTTCGATGGGAGTTCACATGTCCCCACTCCATGCACTATCATTTTGACTGCAGCTTGTAGCAGTGTACAAACCATGTCTCAGTACCAGTAACGATGCAATCCAAGAAACTGGCACCTTCACTCTTGTACTGGTTCAATAGATCCTGACAAGCTTTCATAGCGTTCTTTCCATTCCTGTGTGAGCATTCATGGGACTCACCTGATGTAAACTCTGCAACATTCCAAAGTTTCCACCATCATTTCCAGTGCGCTGAAGGCAACGTTCAGCTCTGTTATAATATGCCAATTCATGTGGACGAGCTGATCGAGATGCTCTTCATTTCGTGATGTGACAGCTGTGCATGGCTGTCCAGAACATGCCTTGTCTTTCATGTCACTGTCACCACTGCTGAAACGTACCACCTTCTACCTCACTGTGCTGACATCCACTGTTTGATCTCCGTAACCATTCAGCAAGCATTGATGAACGTCAGTGGGTGTCAATTTTTCTGCACAGAGAAATTCAATTCCACCCCTTTGCTTCAGATGCACTTCTATATCAGACACATTTTGTCAAACTGCTTCTCCGCTGCCGTCAGTTTCACAGCAAAGTGTAATGGAATATTGGTTGGAAGGGTCAGTCTCTACTGCCATACCACCAACATCCGCCTCTGATGTTGTGGGCCAACATAATAAAACAGAAGGCATTACTTTCAGAGCAGCCAATGTAATTTAATTAAGCACAGAATAAAGAGACAAAAGCAATCACCAGACCACTGTAAGAAGTTCTAACTTTATGCACACAAAGGTGCACACTGGGATTATAATATCAAGAAAATATGTGTCCTGTTGATGAAGAGATGATGTCAATGAAGCTGCCTGGGCAGATTCTACTTTAGATGCAGAGGTATCTTTGACAAGTACTCTTCCTTTGAGCTTTCACAAATTCCTGACAGATGTGGAGGGATACCTGCTGTACACACTGAACAATGACCTCACATGAGGAACAGAATTTGGTGCCTAGAGCTAACCTTCTAAAACCATCCCTTCCTGTCTACTGAAAGATTTTTGACATAAAAACAACTAGTGAAGCCAATGAAAAATGTCTTTATTAGACCTAAAAGAGAATAAGATCCAAGTACCCAAACATTATGGTATAAATGAAGGATTCCTCTTTGAACTTTGTTCTGGGAACAAATGTAGAAGGTATTAAAGAGGCAGGAAGTATACAGAATGATCACAGAGAAAGCAGAAATGCATTAATCTCTGATAATAGAAAGAAACTGTCATTAAAAACGTTTGGTTGGTGAGGGTAATATATCAGCATTTCAACCACAAACCCTAAATCAGAATCATGTTATCCAATCAAACTGAAAATGCATTTTACTGCAGAGGCACACTTACCTCATTTCTTTTTCATGACGTTTCGTTTCCCTTATTATGTCATACATTGGATCTTCATGTGCCTTTAAAATGAAAAACAGAAGCCTCATTAACGTGGGCTGATTTTTACTTTCTTAGTTACATCACTGATGAAGGAGGCTTTCCTTAGGTATACTGCTGCTTTTCCTCTCCAGTCACAGTTGCCTAAGAGGTCCCCAACATATACTGTAGGAATAGTTAGCTAGACACAGAAGGAACACTGAAGTTCAAAATAGTACATACAGTTCCCTGACAGCACATTTTAAAACACAGATACAAACACATGGCAATACAGTTGCTAAGTACTGGAAATTGGAGCTGTCCTTATGTATTATTACTATTGCTTCTTAACCAAGTTCTGTTTAAATTGAATAGGCATTGCAGCAAAAGATAGTTGTGAAGGAAGATAGCAAATAAACTTGCAGATATTTAAGGCCAGTTCATGCCAAGCAAGAATGCAGCAAGAAGAATTGAGGCTACCATTTCTGTTGGAAGATTCAGCAAACAGAGAGACAGAGAAATGGTATCAGATGCTGATGAAGGTGGGAATTCAAATTTCAGTAGCAAATGAAAGATGGTGGGAATGGACTATAATGGCCCTTGACATAACACAAGAGTTTGATGCAACAGAGAAGAAGCCTGAAAAAAATATGAAGAATAGAGGCAAACTGGTCACAAATGTGAGTCAAATAACTGCTTGCAGCACCATTCTTGCTGGACAGAAGGAGCCCGGATTCCATTTTTCACAGATAGAAAAACACAAGACACAAAGCGATGATAACTTAAAATACATTTTAACAGTGCAAAGCAAAAGAAGCCATGCTGAAAGAATCTGAAAAACAAAGATGCAGTCTCACATAGCAGAAGATCAGAATAGCACACAATGGATGGATCACACACCTAGACAATAGGCTTCATGATGTGGTTGGTCAGTGACAGCAGAAGGCTTGAAATAGCTGCAACAGGCAGCTCAGGCTTTACTAAACATATTTGTTGTGTTTTATTACAAAAATTTATGCTGTAAATACTGACTGAATATGACAGTTGAAAGAGGTTCTTGAAGATTTCCAATTTAAATGTTAATTATTTTCCTCTTGCAGAATAGATTTTTCTTTAAAGCAGCCAAACATCCAGCCACATCTGTAGCTTCTTTATTAGGAGACTTTTGGCCTCTGTATTAAACTAGAGACAGAAGAAAAGCCCTTAACAGATCATCATCTATCTGGCTTCTCTTCACCTGCAATATTATTCATCACCAATGTCAAAAATACAGGCAATAATAATGCAACATTTGTACTCACTACTCTAAATTGTTCCAGTTTCTGATTGCCTTTAATAAAGAATGGGCATTCTTTATCCCCTGTTCTGTGTCCATAGCGTTTACACCTCCAACCTTGGGAAAGAAAAAAAAAAAACCAACAGTGAATTGCATCTGTGAGCCAGACCAGCATTTAAACAAAACAAAACACAGAGAAGCAGACTTATGGAAAATATTTTCAGTTTTGGAAAAAAAAAAATTAAGAAAAAAAAAAAAGGGAGAGGAAGAGAAGTGTTACATTGATAAATGTAGCTTCCATAAAATAGAAGGCTATTACATTAATCTGTTGATTGTCTTATATCAACATGATGCCAAACTATTTGGATCCTGTCATCCGTCCGCCACACATCCTGCCCTCCCTCCGTGTAAGAAGACATGAAGATCCAGTGACACCTGGAACATTTTCAGCCTTACACTGCATAACTTTGACTTCTTTTCCCAAAGGCATCCAAAGCCCTTTTGTTGGGGCATGTGCCAGAAATTCTCGTGCACTTTCATTGCCTGGTACATCAGGTATGCAGTCTTCTGGTTTTGTTTCCTCTTCCTATGGAGAAAGATAAACACAATAATATCACCTTAACAAACAGAAACAGCAACAGGAACAGCCCGCCTTTGTAAGAATCAATATTCCAAGTGTACGGGCCTTCATTTAATAT
Organism: Lagopus muta; assembly: GCF_023343835.1. NCBI lineage: Eukaryota > Metazoa > Chordata > Aves > Galliformes > Phasianidae > Lagopus > Lagopus muta. The sequence goes on along the minus strand of NC_064439.1, from coordinate 47,075,809 downwards.
GAAAACTATTTTCTCTAACATTTATTTTTCTTGCAACACAAGAAGGGTCTTTTCCCTGGCCCTTTCCTACTTCAGATTTTCTGGACATTTATCCTAGCAATTTTTTTTTCAATAAATGATAGAATTGAAAAATCAGCAGAAGCTGAGACTTCTTCTTTGTCACAACAAAACATGAGAACTAGAAATAGCCTTAACAACATGAAGAAGTATACTGGGGGGTTAAAAACACCAGATTATGGTTTCATTATATACATTTGACAACAGTAATCACTATGAAAGTGATACACAAGTACAAGAACATAAGCAATGGAGAAGAATCCTGAAAAGAAGCCATACAAACTGAAAATATGCTTCACCACACATGATTTCCCTGCACCCATACCAAGTACTACATTAGTTTTCTGTCCTAAGATTTTGTGAAGGAACCAGTACCATCCTATTTGACTCTGAGCATCTTGCTTGAGATTTAGGGAGTCAAAGAGGTTCGCTTGCAAACGAGGAGCTCTAAATTGCCCTCTGGAAGCACTTATCTCTGTGATTTATATATAGGTATCCTAGGCCCTTTAACTAGGATACGAAAGCTGAAAGGCACTCTCTGAAAATCACCTGTAAAGCTAAAGATGCACGGCAATACAGGTACCAACCTTAATTAGCCCTGGGGGAGGTTTCTCATAGCTGAAAAGCAATAGAAATGTTGTTACTCTGTAGCTTAGCACAAACAAATCATTGGCAAAATACGGTAACCCGATGGGATGGAGTTACAATTTTCACCTCCCGTTTTCCCTTCAATTTTACTTCATCAGTAACCAAGGAGCAGAGCTGGATGCAAGCATGCTGAGACCCCGTGCTCTCAAACTGCCGTGCGTTTGCCATTTTGCAGCACTCATCTCCTGTGAATGCTCCTGCGAGGAGCTCGGCGCTGCAGCCGCCATCAGGCCTCCCGTCAGCTCCTCAAATAGAACAGACCTGCCTACGTGTAAAAGCGGGCTCTGCAGACCTCCCAGCTGGACGCACACTGGCGAGCGACCCGCGTATTTCGGCCCTGTTTTCAGCCCCGGGGCCCCGATCTGACCCACGGCTGGCGACAACCAAAGCCCCCAGAGCAGAGCGCTGGAAAGGTTAAGAGTTGAAGGGCTCGCTTTCACCGTTTTCAGGACCCACGAGGCCGAGGCGAGGCGCCAGGGTTTGGCTGCCCGAGCCCCGCAGGAGGGCGGGGTGCCGGGGCCGGACTCCGCCGCCGGCAGAGGGCTGGGCCCTGCCAGGCCCGCGCCTATCCAGCGGCAGAACGCTCGCCGTGCCCGAAGGACGAGCCCCGCTCCCCGCCGGGTGGGCTCGCAGCACGGCCTCCGCTCCTTACAAGGACTCCAGGTGCTGGAGCTTCTGCAGCTGCTGCGCCTCCTGCTTCTTCCTCTTCCTCTCGTGCCGGCCCTGGCTCCTGCCGCCGCCGCCCGCGGACTCGTGGGAGCTGCCGTGCCGCGCCCGGCTGCCCCTCGCCGCTCCCTCTTCCTCCTCCTCCCGTCCCCTTCTCGGCCCGTGGGACATCGCCGCGGCGCTCAGGACGGCGGTCACACCGCGCAGACCCCGCCCCGCCCGCTGCGCATTTCGCTTTCACTTCCCGGGCCGGGCGGGGCGCCTCGGCCAAACGCCGCCTTCCGCCGGCAGCGCGGCCCGCGTCGGTGCGGCGCCGCTTCGGTTCGCCTTGGTGCCGAGGAGGCCGCGGACGCGCTCCTGAAAGCTGCCGCTCGGCCGTGCTGCCTGAGCAGCAGCGCACGCCCTTCTGAGCGCTGCCGGAGCGCCGCGTCCGTCCGCCGGTTCTGATTCCATCGCGGTGTTTTGCTGCCGGGACACTGGTTTGTGGTAACGCCAAATCGCAATTGGTTCCATGCGTGGCCGTGTGTCTTCAAGCAATGAGCAAAGCAGGAGAAATGCTTCCAGGCCCCGCAATTATATTTAAGATGTCTGAAAGAACTTAAATGAGATGTAGTATCAATTACTCACTCTATTTAGAGAAGTGGCAATAATTACTAAAAGTTAGGCACCATCTGGGCGGACGCTTACCAAATAGAGACTTTATTTTGGCAGCAAACTCAAGTGACACAATAGGCATTTTCAGTCCCCCTTTAATTCCAGTGATATTTTGCTAGCTTAAATGCCTTTCATTTCATGTTTTCTAACCAATAGATTAGTCAAATTTTTGAATGTTTGACTTTCCAATGCTTTTGGACAGTAATAGAAAAGATAATTAATTCCAAGGTGGGGTGTTTCCCATCAATGAATGGTATTGTTGAGAAGGGATGCATGCAGTAAGAAAAAAGAAAGATCTCAGGAAACCATACCAGCCTCACTTTCATTTACACTTCACTGCCCTAGCTTGGGCGAAATGAACAGAGTTCTGCCAGTCTGGAGCAGTTAAGCATCTGGCTTGGAGGCCTGAGGCACAGTCACAGCAGCACTGGGGGCTGCCTAGAGGAAGCAAAGACAGACAGTGGTATACTGTCCTCTTCCTTCTGTTAAATTAGTGATTAGTAATTTAACACTTCATTTGTAGATAACTCCAAAGTTCCTTGTTTTCCTTTGCTGAGAAAAGCCCTGAATTCCTGCCTCTGTTGCACACTAACCCAGTGAGCCAATTGCTTTAGTATCAGTCCTCAGGGAAGAACAGAAAGTAAAGAACAGCGAAGAAAGAGGGAGATGAAAAAGTATAATGGTTATATTCAGCTCTGTTGGTCCTAGAGCAGAAATCCTCAATATCTGTGAAGTGGTAAAGGGTTTACATTAGCTGAGGCTCTGGTTCTGTGTACTTAGTAGGCTGAATACTTGAAGATGACATTCTTTTCTTTATTTGACTACAGTGCTTCAGATATTTCAAGGAGTTAATTTGGGGGAACTGTTCTCATACTGCATCCGCTGGCTGTCACAGCACTCTAATTCCAGCCTGCAAGCACTACAATTGCTACTGCAGTTTAAATGATCTGAAAAGCCTGTGTGTTTCACGATACCCACCCCGACTGTATTTTTATTATAAACAACTGAATGTTTGAACTATAAATGATAATACTAGGGCCAAATTAATTTGCATCTATGTCACCCCGTAGGCATCAGTGTGCCTATGAGAGTGTAACAGTGGTGGAATGTCAGCCAATCTGTTTTTCTCCATTTTTGGCTGGCTAGAGCTTTGAGATGGGATCTGTTTCTGATTATATTACGCAGAGGAGAGGAATCCAGAACCCATGATAGCCTCCACAGGAAGTTAAGCACCTCGTCATGGGATCCAGAACACACAGCAGCCTGTGCACAGTCTGAATCCAGTGTGGCTGGTGTGCAGCTGCCAAAGATAGCAGATAGAATGCATTCATAGTGTGACCTTGGTATCTCAAAAAATACTGTAACCCAGGCACGTCCAACCCACGGTCCAGCACAGCCTGTCCTGCAGCCTCCCCCTGCCCCACAGCTCCCTGCCAAGGATTGCAGCCTGGCCCTGGGCATGCACCCACTGAGCATTTTGTTGCTCACAAAGAGCAATAAAACCACAAAACCAGAGAGATATAACTATTCTTTTCATGATCCTAATGCATCACTTCAGTTTGATGGCAGTGGCTGCCATTCTTAGTGAATTCTCCAGGTGCTCATCAGAGGTTTTTGATGAAATCTTCCTATACTTCATCCTCAAAAGCAGTAGTTCCCAAATGTATGTACTGCCAAAACGTGATAACGTGAGTAAGACGTAGTTCTCTAATAAACATCTGCTAAGAGAGGTCTTACAAAGGCCTGGTAAAGAGATTGCAAGTGATTGCAGCCCTATGCATGCCATTTAAAATTTGCGAGTACTGTATTTATGTCAACTGAACATGGTTTTGTTTTGTTTGTTTGGTTGTTTGTTTTTGCAATCTTGAAACTTGTTCTCAAATTCCTGTGTCAAAACAGAAAGCAAGGCTGCATATTTTTCTCAGTTCACAGGACTACGTTTTGCCAGTGTATTAAATTGCACACAATTATTTGCCATTAGGTGAGTCAGCACAGCCCTGCACCCTCCCTACGTCCTGATTTCAGCCCAGGCAGTGCCTATTGTGCACCAGTCTTGAGTAAGTGCCTCTCCTTTCTTGGTATGTTGGAGTTTGCACTGGGACACCTGTTTCTCCTCCTGGACTCCGCAGTCTGGAAAACTTTGCTCTGTGAAGTGAGAGCTGAGCCCAGGCCTTCAGGCTTGGGAGGGACCTAGGCAAATGACAGCTTAGGGCAGGCTGCAGGCACTGAGTTTTCTCAGCACTGGGCACAGAAGGTCGACAAGGATGTAGGACAGCAGAAGTGCCTCCTGTTCTCACTGTAGTGTGGCCCCAAGGGACTGGTAAGGCCTCAGCAGCACATGTTGCAGGGCAGTGGCTGGCATATGTCTGCCACTCCACTGGTGGTTGCAACCTGCTTGCTAGGAGCTACCATGTGTGTCCTCAGTGACTGCTGCAGGAACCAGTGTGACTGCCCTGACGTAGCACCCCATTCAACTTGCCACTGGGACGGATGCAGGCATGTGGCAGGCCATAGTGTGAACTGTGCTGGGCTGCATGTGTTCTGCAGACTGGACATGCCTCCTCTAACTTATGGCTAATGCTGTTGTCCCACTCTCCATTTGTGTTCCTCTCCACAGAGAAACAGTACAGAAAAGCTTTTGAGATTCATGGGGCCAGAAAGACAAATGTGTCTGAATTTGGCTGTAAGTACACTAGAAGGGGTGCTCATCCCAGTACTGGAAACTGTAATTCTTCATGTAAAACAGAATCAGTGCTATGAGCACCATACACTGGTTGGTAATATTATGCTCCTGCATAGCTGAACCATCAGTGTGGTGTTTCTTGCCATACATCATTACAGAAAAGGAGTGAGGGAGCAGACTTTTCAATGAACACCATGGCCAAGGCTGCTTTGGTACAGCTTTGACCCTCTGTAGATATCTGCAGGTCCAATCCTTCTAGGAAAATTGGTCAGAAATGCATCAAAGCTTTGGTTCTAGCACAGCACAGATATGATCTAGGCATTGAGTTGTTTGTTTTGGCAAAAAGTAGATTGCTGTGATTGCTCAAAAATGAGCACTTGCAGGAAAGCATTACAGCTAAGCAAGGAGGAGTGATTGGAAAGTAGGATGGGGCAGCAGCTGAGAAGAGTTACCTGAACTGCAGTTTTAGGCTGAAGTCCCCTTGTAAGACTACATTCCATTTTAAGCACTTAAGATTTTTGTTGGATCTATTATGAAGACTGGCAAGCTGGTACTTTGGCTGGTTGTTTGTTTTTTTTCTTTAAATTCTGTTCTCCAAGGCTGTAATAGTTGATTCTATGGATTAGCTTCACCCACCCTTCTGCAGAGATACTATCTTTTTGATTTCCAGGAGTTTGTAGTGGCAGTATAAGGTTCCATCAGAACTGTAATGCTTACTGTCCTTTCATGTCATTACTCAGTGAAAATGGTCTATCTCCCATCTCTCTTCACTATTTTACCTCACTTAAAACTTTAGAGACATTAAATCACTGAGTTTTTTTCACAAGCTTTTGCCCTTGCTTTCTGGTCTTTACAAATAAACATGCAACTATGACTATTCTAAGCCATTTTTTTGTTAAGCATCATTGACATGTTTTCCAAGAACAAGGGTTTAATTTGATGGACATTTATTTGTGTTGTATACTGGTGATATGAGATTGCATCTTCAATTAAATACTGAGAACAGGACCCAGATATGTCAGTACTGAGGCAAAGTTTCATTCAATCTTTGTAGTTGCCTCCGTAAGGACTGAGCACATTTGTCAGCTGCATGCAGTAGGAACACTGAAATGCTAACAGCACATTATGGAACAACAGTGGGGAAGGGAAATTTTGGCTGACAACCCTTGGATGATCTCCCACATTCCTACAAAATATACCATCATTTGTGGGATCATTTGTGCCCAGGCTGAGTGGGCATGACTTTGGTTTCATAAGAAACAGGCAGACACAAAGAATCCACAGTTCTCTATTCATCTGTTTCTGACAGATGAGAGGTTAAGTCAGGATTGCTGCAATTTGAACTCCTTATTAGAGGGATGATAATTCTTCCAGATTGGATGTTCCTCGTGTATTAAATCTATATATATTTCTGCTTAAACCCTACTGGGTGTAGTCTTACTGCCATCAAAGTTAGCAGGAATATTGCTACTGACTTCAAGAGGGATCAAGGCCAGATTCTTTGCCTGGTAGCCTCATTTTTTCATCATTGCAAGACATTGCTCCTTCCAAGCTTAGGTGATATTCTTAAATCAGTAACTGATTTGTAAGAACTTTTCCCTTGCAAAAGCAGATTTGTTTCCTGAATGTTGCTTCCTGAAATTCTGTAAGATGCTGACTGATAAAACAGTTCCTATTTTAACGATGCCCAGAGCACCAAGTGAAATAGTCAAGCTCCACCTCAGTGCCAGTACCTGCTCTTGGTATGTCCTCTGCAAGCTGCCAGCTTTCCAGGGGAACATTGGTTTAGTTGCCTGAAAAGACTCCAGTCTTTTTCAGTGCATCACAGAAACTGAAAATTAAATAAGGAAAGAAAGAAACACTTTCTAAAATTTTAAGGCAAAGACTCTTAGTTTGTTTTGCCACCTCTTTTAAACAGGAAGATGATTTTCTCCTCTTAAAATCACTGACTGGTTAGTTCCATTCACAACAGCTGTACTCATTTAAACCCTAACTCTTTTTCAGAACAATCCAAAGTTCACAGCTCTTTAAGCTTAACATACTTGCCATATGTCAAGCTACTAATAGCTTCTTTCTAGGCAATTGAAAAGAAAGAAATGGAAACTCGCAGCTCTGGATCCTCTCCTTCCTTGCCCCTGTCAAGAAGGTAATTACAGAAAGCCTAGAGTAGTGGTATGGCAGTGTAGGAACTGTTAGCTAAGCAAGGGTCTCATTGACTCAGAACTGCTCTGATGAGAAGAGGAATTCTCATATAGAAATGTTGAAATTCACAGCAAACACCCAAAAATTCCATTTTAGTGGCACTCTAGTTTTGCAATGAATACCATCCAGCAATGCTCCACTCTAGTGACTTTTACTGAAGATTACTGCCAGCTGTAACTATACAGGTATAGAAATGAAAGGACAAATATATCATTACAGAGATAGAAAACACATTCTTTCCTAGTCCAGACTGTCTCTGGGCAGATCTGTGCCTGTCCTGTGCTCTTATATATCACTCATGTAGTGTGTAAAAAGCCCAATTTAGCATCCTCTAATGGGCTTTCTCCTGTCAGCCTTATGAGTTCATTTTTGATCATGCTTGAATAAACTAAGTAATCAGAGGTGTTCTGCCAGTTATGAAGTAATTTTAATAACGTACCAGTGATGCTGCCAAAACAAGTAGATGTTGGCCACAGGTGGCTGTGTTAACAAAACATTAAATCAGGTTTTCTGGAATCAACAGTTTGAAGGTGGTGGGGGAAAAAAAAGCAAACAATACAGAGGAGTATTTCTTGGGCCTCCAGTACGAGTATGACATAACAGTGCAGGCATTAGAAAGTTTAAGCATGGGACAATAATGGATCAACATGAACTTAACCAGCTGCATGTGAATGGCAAAATATGGTGGTGAGCTGAAAGCACTCAATTTTCTAAGTCTGACCTAAAACTATTTTCCTGTGCCTAGAAATTGGTTATTGGAATATTACTCTAGAACTGTTTGAGAGATGGACGCTTTTCTATATAAAATTCAGAAAACCAGTGAAGAACCAAAGAATGCACGTGAATCAGGTTCCAAAATGATGTTGAAATATTTAGTGGAAGTGTAGCATTAAGAGTTAACGTCTAAATACATGACTTTTCTCTCTTAAGATGCAAAAAGAAAATGAAAATTTGTGCAAGAATCAAGAAATGCTTACTAACTAGTGGAGATGATTGCAGTGATCTTGCACTGGCACTGCAGTGCTAAGCTGCTCTTAGGCCTGCATACAATCATAAGAAGCAGAGAGCACTATTCCATAAGGCCTATGCACTACAGGCAGTTCCCAGGGGATTCTCAAATAAATATTAATGCGGGAGTAGAAAAATAACAAGGTGTTCTGTTTCCAGTTTGCTTAGGTTTGTTTGCTGCTTGCAGCTGCGGTGCTGGTATGCAGGGAGGTAACTGACCTGACTTGCCTCTTTCACATCACCTCTGCAAATAAATCCCTTCAGCCAAGACAGCAAAATGAATTTGCTGTGTGCTCATTTCAAAACGCAGGCTGGTTTCACCTCTGGTAGAACAGACATCCTTACATTTCAAGAACGTTTACACAGCTCACTTTGCGCCAAGCGCTTGCAGAGGCACTGTTTCCTCTCCTCCTCCCAACACATACAGCTTCCAGGAGGTATTTTATAGACAAAACGTTATGGGCAGAGGATGGGGGAGGCCATCCTGAGTGGGTTCTGTCTTCTGGGCTGGGAGTCACAGTCCACACCTAATTTACAAACCAGCTTTATTAAGGCAGCTTTGTTTAAAAGAACGCTGGAACAAGCCATTATTATTTTTAACAACATTATTTTTCACTACAGACATAACAGTTCCAGCAGACAGAGTACAGATCGGGCAAGATAGAACTTCGGCACGATAAATTACTTAATTGTGACCAATCGATTTTCAGACCTTAGTGACTGTGCTGCTTCTGGATTTGCTTTTTAGTCTTCAAATAAATGCGTAGTGCTTCTACCCTCCTCTTTGATTTGGTGACAACCTTTTGTAATAGGTAAGACTAATAAATTTCAGAAAAACAGTGGGCTCCTTGGTTGCAGCAACTTGTATCTGCAGCTTGATTTGTGAGACTGCATGCTGCATATGAAAGTTCACCATTTTCCAAATTTTGCATGGCACAAGGCTAATATTTAGCTCATTACTTTCTTGGTGCACAGTCTCCTACATCTTTTCCACTGTAGATGCAGATCCTCACTATTGGGGAATTTAGGACAACATACAGCAGCCTTCCTCACTGCTCGTGCATAAACCTATAAAAATCTATAGACCATAGGCTGTGGCTTTACCACATGCATCCCTGGTTATGAATATCTAAACCTCTCTGCAACTTAATACAACACTCTGCTGTATTTGTATACGTATAAATACTCTGAATTTGTGGGTGCCTGCAATATATTTAAAGTATGTTGCAATATACTGCAATATATTTAAAGTATATGGAAGTATGTAAGGCCAGGCTGGATGTGGCTCTGGGCAGCCTGGGCTGCTGGTTGGTGACCCTGCACACAGCAGGGGGTTGAAACCAGATGATCTCTGTGGTCCTTTTCAACCCAGGCCATTCTATGATTCTATGTTCTTGTCCATATGAATTTTTATGGCTTATTATCCAGCACATTTCCCATTTTGCCTCCAGCTTCCTGTGTTACATTAGGTAACTTATGAGCACACTACTGACTTTTCAGCTTTTCTGAAAAAGTGAGTTTTAACCTCTGTGGTCTCTATTTTCAGAAGTATTTAGGTTGGAAAACCTGGTTCATTGTGCCCATTTCTTTTGCATGAAACAAAGACAGGGGCATTTCTATTTTTAACACATACATATACATACTTCCTGATAAATGTATGTATAGTGCACTGAAATTGATGGCATTTAAATGTATAGTTGCAAGGAAGAGTAGAAAAACTCTACTGCCTATGGACTCTTACAGTATTTGTTTCTTTGTTTGTTTCTTTGTTTCCTTTCAGTTTTGCACTGGCACATGACCACTGAGGCCAACACAATTGCTATAAAGTAATTAGGAAGTAATTTGGTTCAGAATTGGCTTGCTAGAATTATGCTTACTGCTGGTGCACAAACTATAGATGCAATGCCAGTAGGAAAGAAGGCCTGAGTGATACCTTGAAACAGTGCAGCTTAGCCTTATGCTTTTGTCAGCCATTTTCCTTACAGCATCAGCAGTGTTGGTGGAAGACAACAATCAGCTGTAATTTGTCTTCATGTTTGTCTGTTGGAATCTACTACCTCACAGAATCGCAGATTCACAGGGTGATTGAATGGCTTGGGTCGGAAGGGACCTCAAGGATCATCAAGTTCCACCCCCCCTGCCACACACTCCCAGATCAAGTACTAGATCAGGTTGCCCAGGCCTCCATCAGACATGGCCTTTTCTGTCCACCTGGTGTCAATCAAAGGGAGACAGATTTCCTGAATCATTTGGATAATAATTTAATGCAGCACAGTTTCAATGCTGGGCTGATAAGCACTAATTAAAACAGCTCTATTGGTCATGTTAAGCTGTGACCTCCAGCAGGGGCATTTGTGCGTACGTGCAGGCAAGGCAGATTTGGGGCAATGTGGATAAGATGCTGTCTGACACCATTACTTGATCTTTGTTTAACTTCCCTTTGAGTGCATCTGTAGTGAGGAGTGGAGTATATATATGTGCCCACACCAAAGGCATTGGGGGTCTTGCCTGTCCCTTATGGGTCACACCGCTGGCAGTAAAGTGCTGTTAATTTATGTGTAACTGACAGAACGAATATGGAAATATTGTTTGTTCAAAGAGTTATTTCTCACTCCAGGTCTTCTAAGTTGAGGATAAAATAAAACAGTAATTGCTCAAAATGTTGTTTACTAAAACCAGTTTTTATTAGGAATATATTATCCTGGCCGTATCATTTACAGTCTCTACTAGCACACTGTGCTTTTGTGGTTGCTTCATAGTATCTGGAAACCTTCACCATCTTTGCATATATTTGGAAAGAGAAGTTATCTCTGAGCGACAATGGGGGGTTTCAATCTCCTTACTTGCTATTCAGCTCGGCAAGAAGAGCATTATGTTTCTTTCACACTTGGTGTGGCTGGAGGCTATCCTCTGAACAGCCTCTTAAGAGTTCTGAAGCAAGTACATACTGAGAAGAACAGCTGTGGAAACCCCCAGAAAAGAAAAATCATTCACATAATCTCCTGCAGATTACACAGCCCAAACCAGCATTACACTGTGGTCTTTCTTAATATTAGTTACAAGCAGAGACATTTTTCAAAAGGGGTTTGATACCTGTTCAAGCTGTGTTTCCCATTGCTCTCAGTTTTGTACTTGCAGTGTCTGAGTTCAAAATCTGCCTGTCGTGGTTTAACGCCGTCTAGAAGCTCCAGCATTTGACATACTCTTTCTAAGGAAAAAAGAACTACCTCTGTTTTTCTTGTTCTGCATTTGATCGTTTAGAGAACACTGTAAATCCACTCCATGCTTTTCTCTCTGTATGCTACCTTTTTAGAAAACATCCAGGTCAAATCACAATATACTCCTCAGGCACCTGGGGACTGAATCTTCAGGCTTGCAATCACAGCTCTGTGATGGGTGATTAGAACAGTCAGTGGTTAAGAACTGGATAAGTCCAAAGGCTACACAGCAGAACATTTCACTAGTCACAACCCTCCTGTATTTTTGTGAGTGAATGTATTGCAGATGTTTTAGTTTCCATTAGGCCCAGCATCTCACAGCTGTCTCCTGCTCAGCTTCGAGCACATTCCAGGGAACGGAGCAGGATCTCAGGTTACACTCAGGCAGCATCTTGCCTACCTCAGATTCATGCTGAGACTTAATTTCCTTTTCCCATGTTCCCATAAATTATTCTTTATGTGAAATGATTTATCAGCATGCTCCTCAGCTCTCCTTAGTGCTCCCGAGACACGATTTGTACCAGCCAAGTGGGAAGGACTTTTCTTATCAAACTTCTTGGTACTTGAGCTATTGGATGAGCTCAAACAGTAATACTGCTGTGATACACAAGTAGAGAATCTGAGTTGGTATTGTTACTTCCTTACCCTTAAAAAGGCTCAGCGAACAGCATAGGATCCTTGCATTATATTTTAATTTGATATAGCAAAGTCCACAGCTAGAAGAGCTGCAGCCCCTGGAACATGAGGAGCACAGCATCCTACAAAGAGAGACGGTGTGCAAAGGCATGAATCCCAGCAACTTAATCCTCATCTCATGTCTGCCTGCAAGATTCCTGAAAGATAAGTTTTTAGAGAGAATGGACCTTAGCTATACCTTGTGTTGTGGTCTGGGAAGGATAATCCTTGCTGAAGGAGCAGGAATTTCAGACATGCCTGTGCTTATCCCCTGCTCACCCCGCATTAGTCAGAGCAGTGCTCTGAGCTGGATGCAGGGCAGGTGATCTGATAATGCTCTGTGTCCCCCAGGAGCTGGGGTTACTGCTCAAACAAACCGGTGTACAAATAGGTCTTCCCTTTCTGCGTCTGTGTATGCTTTGAAAAAGAAGTGAACTGCTAAAAATGAATTTCTGAGAAAAATACCCAGTACCTTTGGTGTTGTGCTGCTACTATGCTACCTGGATAAGCAAGGAGGACAGAGAGCAAGCACGTCCACCTGGCTGAGCACTACCACTCTATCTATGCCCACAACGGGGTGGACAAGTGGCTCCCCTTGACATCAATAACTTACAGCCATCCTGAGGCAGTGGTGGCAACATCAGAGATGGAGAACTGTTACTGACACAGGTGATGGGTAACAAGAACGAAACTGAGTATAAATTGAGTCCAAGGAGTTGTTTTAAGTTCATAGAACTTAGCAAATGGGCATAAATAAAGAATGTGTCACTAGCTGGCAAACATAAGCCTTATCTTCATGTTGGTTGTGTCAACATGCTTCAGTGGTGAACTGTGAGTTCTTAAGAAAATAAAGCATGCCCATACAGCCCAACATCAACATGGGCAGCGGTTGCCAGATCATCTAAGCAGCCTGTTCAAAGAGTGTTTCACAGGGCTGATTTAGAATCACAGGAACACAGAGTTGTTAAGATTGGAAAAGACTTCTAAGATCATCCAGTCCAACCATCCCCGCCACGCACACTGTGTCCCTCAGTGCCACATCCACATTGTTCTTGAACACCTACAGGGACAGTGACTCCACCACTTCCCTGGGCAGCCTGTTTCAACGCTTGACCATTCTTTCTCAGCAGAATTTTTCCTAATATCCAACCTGAACCTCCCCTGGCACAACCTAAGGCATCATCTCTTGTACTATCGCTGATTACTTGGGAGAAGAGGCCAACCCCCAGGTCTTTTCAGGGAGCTGTGAAGAGTGAACATGCAGCACGACCGTCGTTGGGATGAGAAAGTGATTGTAACCACAAACCTGGTTATCTTGAAATAGCCGTCTGAGCTGCTGACTTCTTTCACTTAGGTCATCTTGCAAGGTCTTAGCAATGTTAGTGTTATGCAAGAGCTTTGAAAACACTTTAAAAACATTAGATTTGGCTGCATCCCTGTGGGTGCTGTCAAACAACTGTGTGTCAGATGCATGCAGCCAGAAAGAAAGCCTGGAAAAGAGAAGGCTCTAGGGAGACCTCTTAGTGGCCCTCCAGTACCTGAAAGGATCTTATAAACAGGAGAGTAAGACTGACTTTTTGTACTGTCTACTAGTGATAGGATAAGAGGAAATGGCTTTAAGCCAAAAGAGGGGAGCTTGAGGTTAGATGTTAAACAGAAATCTTTTACTCAAAAGGGTGGTGAGGCACCATCAGAGGCTGCCCAAACAGGTTGTGGATGCCTCAGCCCTGGAGGCATTCAAGGCCAGGCTGGATGGGATGCTGGGCAGCCTGATCTGGTGTGTGGCAGCCATTCCCAGGGCAAGGGGTTGGAAATGGATGGTCTTGACAGTCCCTTCCAACCCAAGCCATTCTTTGATTCTAAGATTCTATTTCAGTAGCTTCCTCAAGTGCTGGATGCACATGAAAGCGATGCTGTGTCCTGTATCAGGGTCTCATCAGAGGTGTTGTTTAAACAACTGACATGCTTCTGTGCACCTCCATTCCCATCAGCTACCCCAGGGAGGGGGAGGCATTTCTTCTGACCAGGAAACTGCTGCCACAATGTTCATTCTTTTTTCAAAAGAACAGAAAAAAAAGTTATTTAACTTGTATGGACTAGGGCTGGGTGCTTAGATTTTCCACTGAGGCTGGTTAGGGTAACTGAGAAAGCTAAGTTCTCTGTTATCACAGCTTGCAGGACCAGAGAGTAGGGAAAATGGATGCTCGGGTGCCACGAACGCCCACTTCTTTTGAGCCCTGGCATCCCACTCGGTGTTCGCGAGGTCATTTTTCTGTGCCATCCGCACGGTTCAGCCGGCAGGGCGTTGCGAACACCTGTACCTTTAGAAGTCAGAACACGCGGGCGGCGATTCCGAACCTGCACAGTTCCAGGTAACGCCGACCCCGCGGTTCGCCCCGGCTACTCTGGGGCCTCCGCGTCACGCCAGATCGCGGTGCCAGGCGAGTCCCGGCCGCGGTCCCCTCTCCTCGCCGCGACACGGAGCGGCGGGGCGGGGCGGGGCGGGCCGGACCCGCGCGGCGCCACGTCGCGCCGGGGGCACCGCGCCGCACCCCCCGTCCCCAAGGCGGGGGCCGCGCCCCGCCCCGGGTGGGAGCATTGTGGGGGAAAGGGGCCGGAGGCGCCGCATCCACGTTTGCAAGTTCTGCCGCTGCCGGAGGAGGAGCGGAGCGGGGCGGGCGCGGCCGGCAGCCTTCCCTCGCCTCCCTCCATGGCGGGGCCGGCGGCCGTGCCTCGGCGGGGAGCGGGCTGCGGCGCGCTGCTGCTGCTGCCGGCGATGCTGGTGAGCTGGGCGGCCTGCCAGGCGCCGCCGGTGCCCGCCGCGGAGCCGCCCTGGGACGGCGCCGACGTCCACGTCGAACGGCGCTTCGTGCCCGAGCGCTGCCCGCGGGCCGTGCGGCGCGGAGATTTCGTGCGCTACCACTACCTCGGCTCCTTCCCCGACGGCACCCGGTTCGACTCCAGGTCGGCGCGCGGCTCCGGCGGCAGGATGGAGGCAGGGAGCCGTCTGGGGGGCGCGGGGAGGAGGTCGGGGGGGTGTCCGGCGTGGGGAAGGAAGGCTGGAGGGCTGCGGTGTGGTGAGGGGGCGTCGCTGCGGCCGTCGGGCCCCCTTTGGGGCGATCGGAACGCTCCGCTGCGTTCACACTGCTACCCCGGGGGCTCCGGGACCGTCAGGATGTCCTGGTGGGCAGCGGCGTCCCGTCACAGAGACCAGGGATTTCCTGCCCGCTTCCGTCCGTGCCTTTCCTCTGTCTTGTTGAGACTTAGCCCTACCAGAACGCAAAGCTTTCAGAGTCGTCGCTAACAGCAACGCAACAGCAGTGCTCGCTCTGAAACGTTTGTGTATATTATCCTTGAGTCAACGTGGACTGTCTCCAGCAAAACGCCTTCCTCGTGTTGTTTTGGGATCAGGAAACCTAAACAGTGGGATCAGGAGACCGAGAGGAACAGCAGCGCTGCTCGCTGCCTGCTTTCTTCTCTATAATCTCGCTATAATCTCGCTGATCTTCCCGTGCCCCAGGGAAATCATCGTCCTGCAGAGTTCGGTCGTGGGGGTTTCCCAGTGCATTTCAGGATGGCTCTGCATGAGGGCGACGTGCTCCCCGCTCACTTGAAAATGCATGCCGTTGTGGGAAGCAGCCACGTGTTCAGAGATGCGTTCCTGCTGTACCCACAGACGTCCATCGGTCTTGTGCCGAGCTGTGCCTGCAGAGCTCTGCACCACGCTGTGCACCTGGGCCCCGCGGCTGAGCGTGTGCTTGTGGAGCACAGAAGTGTTGGCTGGACTTCGTTCTGTGTTCATGGTGGTGTGGGTGTGAGTTGTGTGGGGTAGGACAGAGCTGTGGGTTGTCTGTCCCCTCGGGCCCTCTAAATGGCAGTGCTGATAGCTGGTGACAGTGGCAGCCTCACCAAAGTCCCTCAGGTGTTGAAATAAGGAAAGGTTTATTCGGATTCTTCTTCAGTTGTTGAAAATGGCCTTAAGCTTCCTGCTCTGTGCAGATGCTCCCAAACTGTAATGCTGCTCCTCTTGCCAACACACTACTCCCAGCTCTTCCAGTGACAGCTGTTTCACATAACTAACTGATACACTTCTTTATTCATTCTTGTTTCCACAGCCACAAAGCGATCTGGGTTTTTAAGCTAGAATTTAGTTCTCTATGCATCTGCTGTTAGTGTGGTGAGTTCTGCTGATAGAACCCGATATTGCTGAGCTGTAAAGGGTCTGCCAGGTCAGTTATGCAGAGCTGTATGCTCTACTCCCTGCTTTATTCAGCTCCAGCTCAGCACCAGTGGTTTCTTAATTGCAGGTTTATTTTTGGCAAGAATAATAAAAGAAAAACCCACAGAAAAACAATAAAAAACATTTTGAAGTTCATCCCAAACTCAATGCCCCGCTTTATCGGGAGCTTATTTAAATACTTTCCGTCCTTGCGAGCCAGCGAGAATATCTGAGCAAGAGAAAGCGAGTGCTGCCTATAGAGGGCTCTCTGTTTTCAGGGAAGTGCTTGCCAGGAAGCAGAGAGCTCCCATGAAACATCCGAGGGGCTGCTGGGCCCGGGCCTGTTGAGAGAGCTCGGTGTGTTGTGTGAGTGACACTCGCATCCTCCAAGGAGGGTTTGACATCATTTCCCCCTCACCGTCGCAGCGCTGGCTGCCCACCAGCACTGCAGCAGAACAGAGGCCTTTTTCTTCTCCACGTTCCTTTCTATCTGAAAAAAAAAAAAAAAAAAAAAAAAATCCTTTAAATTGTGAAAGGAATTTGAAAAGGTGAAAGCAGTGGAAGCTTAGAAACAGGCATGAGGCTTTTGAAAACTTTCTGACACAGGTTTATACTTCCCTTTAAAGATGAATAGCGGCGGTAAGCTGGGTCCAGCAGAACAGGATGGCGTGGGGGCCTAGGGCAGCAGCAGGACTGACAAAGCTGGTGATGATGCTGTGCTGTGCTAACACTCTGCTTTCAGGACTGCGGGGAAGGCTTTCTTCAACATTTCAGAACAACTTCTTTCACCTGTTGAATGTTTCTTTTTGCAGTGGACGATCTCTTAATCAGATCAACTGATTTTCAATCTGGCTGACTTGCTGTTCAAGGCACAGCTGTGGTTTTTGCTATTTATTCAAATCTAAGTGAAATGAGAGCTGGGTGTGTGGTGGAGAAAATAATCGATGGGCAAACCTCACAGTTAGGACTCAAAGGCCCCTTCTTCCCTTTTCTCTGCTCTAGCAGCCACCAAGCACAGCGTCTCACATTGCAAAGCTTGTCAGTCTTGTGTGGTGTTTAACGTTGATTACCAGCATTGACATGTTAAGATCCTGTTGTGAGAGCAGCCATCCTTTCACATCCTGCAGCAGCATTTAATTTTCTCTTTTGTCCTGAATTTTTCAGTGCTGCTCCTAGCACTGGTGCGTAAATTAATCGTTGGTAGGTGTGGGTTTTGAGTGCCTGCTGTGTCCGTGGCACAGCATTAGGATGTGTGTCAGCTGGGTGGCGAGCAGCCAGCAGAGGAAAGGATGGGTTGGAGTTTCAGAAACACCTGGAATTGATTGTTCCTTTAGCAGCTGCCTCTCAATAAACTTGGGCTAACAGTCAAAGAGGGGACGAGGTACAGATAAGCTCTGAAAAACCAGCAGGAATGTCAGTAAAGGAACCGCTAACCTTTTCTCCCTGCTTTTCCCTTTGCAGCTATGACAGGGGATCCACTTTTAACGTGTTTGTGGGAAAAGGGCAGCTTATTGCTGGGATGGACAAGGCCCTGGTTGGCATGTGTGTCAACGAACGGCGCTTCGTGAAAATTCCCCCCAGGCTCGCCTATGGAAGCGAAGGCGTGTGTAAGTACAGTGTGCTGAAGGGGGAGCTGGGACTGCAGGGGACTTTCAGGCTGTAGCCATGCTAGCTAGAGATAGCTGTTTATTTGCATCTGCTTTTTTTGTCAGATGCTTTCTTGTGTTTTGTCATTGTCAATCTGCACCAGGTCTTGCCAGTGACAAAAGCAGCTTTGCTTGCAGACTCACAGGCTTAGATCAAGGTCACTAGGACAGATGGATGTAGTTGATAGCAGTTCATGCTGTCAGATCCTCCTCCCCCGTGCAGCTGCAGAACTGTTAAGGAACAGAGGGATACAAACCCACAGATGAAGAAGTTGTGCACTACGGATTGTTTAGGGAATGTGCAGATTGATTCCCTTTACATTGCTGCCCTTTAGAAAACAGGACATAAACTCCATTGTGTTGTTCTGCTTTTTGCAGCTGGTGTGATCCCCCCCAATGCCGTGCTCCATTTTGATGTGCTTCTGATAGATCTTTGGAATCCTGAAGATGAAGTGCAGGTTGAGACTTACTTCAAACCTGAGAAGTGCACTCGGAGGGTCCAGGTGTCCGACTTTGTACGATACCATTACAATGGGACCTTCTTAGATGGGACTCTCTTTGATTCCAGGTGTGCAGCTGGGCTGTGTGTGCTTGTGTATTTTAGCAGGCGTCTGAATTAGTCATGTGAAACCATCCTCTTCTCCCCCATTCTGTTGGTAGAGTAGTTAGTGCTATCTGACCAGAAACACAGGCAGTTTTCCCAAGAAATTAAAGCCAGCATCGTGTAAAAATAATTTATTCAGGCACTATGGGACAGCAGAACTGACTCAGACCAATAAAACAAACAGCTGTAGAATTTCTGCACAGGTATTAACAGCCCGTATCTGTATTACTGTCTGCTGCAGTCAGCTCATAGCTTTATCACTAATACAGGATAGCTCTTCATGTTACATACGAGCTTTATAAGTTAAGCAGGTGGAGGTTTAAAAGAAATTGAGCTATTAACACTTTTTTATTGAGATTTTAAATGTGCAGCATGTGTCCTTTGTTAAAGTCGTGTGGAAAGTGATGCTTTAATAACAGCTGCCATTCTATTTGTAAATAAGTTTTCAAAACCTCTGCTAGGTTTCTGAGATAGCTAAGTTCTGGAAAATGCTAGGCAGCGAGACGTTGGTCAGTTGATGAGCAATGTTAATAACGAGCAGCAAATGGTGACATATATCATGCTTAGTGGTTGGCTGCTGGGGATTAATGTTGTTCCTGAATTGTTTGTTGGCTTTTTTTTGGTTTGTTTATATTTTTAGCCATAATCGGATGAGAACTTACGATACCTATGTGGGCATTGGATGGCTGATTCCTGGAATGGATCAGGGTCTCTTGGGGATGTGCGTCGGGGAGAAGCGCATTATCACAATTCCACCTTTCCTGGCATATGGAGAAGAAGGAGATGGTAAAGTTGTTCCTTATTATTATTTTTAATCTGAGCCATCTATATTCTAAAACAAAATTGAGCTTTGAGTATTTTAAATTCATGGTCAACGTGACTGCTAATTTCAGACAAAGGGAACAAAGTGATGGAAGGAGGGATAAAAATGTGTCATGTATGGGATGTAACTGATTATAAAAGACAAGATTTTTTTTAACATGAGCAGTATGTTGCTTAGTTAACATATTGTTGGTACAAACTGTAATCTTTATATACTGAAATCTAATTTCATTTAGAGAATATCACTTGTAGTTGATAATGGCTCCAAAAAGTCAGGTGACTGCATAACTCTTCCAAAGGCTGCCACTGGGAGCAGAAAACAGAAATACACAGGCTGCGTTAGGAAATCTTGACAAGATCTTGAGCTCACTGATTGTCAGACAAAGCAATCCACGTTATAATTTGTGTGTTGGTGAAGTGGTATTTTTTTACTGAGAGAGTCAATTTATCCATCTTCAGCTTCCATTGTGTAGTCTCCTGTTTTGGTGTTAACAGGAGAGGAAGAGCAGATGTACCACATCTGTATGTTGATGGATATTTTAGGCACTTTATTCATAAAGTGTGTTGGAAATAGTGGTAGGTTAGAACATGGAACTCAGATGGACTTGGTGGCATACAGTGACTAAGGTGAGCATTACCAAAGAGCCTTGTTTTTGGTGAGGCAGTGCCATCACTATAGGAACAGAGGAAAATAACGGAATGGGAAATCAAGTGACAAACCCACACACAGAATGACTGACTTGAAGCAGATTATGCTGGTTTATTTTGGGAGGTGAAGTGCCTGATTTGGCAGTATTTTTCTTCATCAAGAATGCTTAAGCTCCCTGTAGAGCACAGACTCTGTCTTACCAGCTTTCTGCTGTCGTTCTCAGGTAAGGAGATCCCTGGCCAAGCTTCTCTTGTCTTTGACGTGGCTTTGCTAGATCTCCACAACCCTAAAGATGGTATTACTATTGAGAACCAGCTTGTGCCGGAATCTTGCGAGCGAAGAACCCAAGCAGGAGACTTCATCCGATACCATTACAACGGCACGCTTTTGGATGGCACCTTGTTTGATTCCAGGTACCCAAACCCTTGAGCACCACAGAATCCATTTCCAACTTGGTTTGTCTGTCTTGTCCATAATATGCTTACCAGTCCTTCCTTTTTGGAAATTTTGAATGGAGTTGGAGTCTTCTTGCATTAAAAAAAACACCCAGCTCTTATCAAACTCAGAAGACAGAGGGCTATTTTGTATCTGGGCACTATCAGAGACGCCATCTAGGGGTTGCCATCCATCTGATAAAGCTCTACATGCTTCAGACATGTGTGCTTGAATAATTTTTGCTCCACTGAGCTTATATGCCAAGTAGGTAACTCTACTAAAGAGAGAGAAAGTAAATATTGTTCCTATTTTACTTTTTATGTCCTGAGAATTGTGGGTCAGTGATCTCGTGCCTAGTTGGAGGTTGAAACCTTCCTTATCTACTTGAAAGCTGTCTACATTTTGAAGGCTGGTGCCTTTCAAGACAAAATTCATCAACACAGTTACTTGATAAAGAAGGTTCACTGTCACTTCATATTCAAAGTGCTCTGGGTACATCATCCACACCTTGTGCAGAATTATATGATGAATAATACCCTTGTAACTTACTGAGACATTATTTTTTTTCTTTTAATGAGCAGTACATTACTTTCCTTCTCCACCTTTCAGAGCACCTTACAAAAACGTGCAAGTTGAGAACTTCTAGGTTATCCACAGTGCATCTGGCCAGAATATCTCTCTTTTTTTAATTTTCCAGAAGTAAATGGGTACTGCCTTTTCTGTAGTAATTAAACAATTGTTTAAAATAGCTGTAATATGTTTACTGGGGGGTTTGTCAATAATTAGTAATAAATGCTTTGTAGGCAGCTGCCTGTATATCATTCCAAAGAGCTGATAATTGTTACAATCTTTATTAAAGTGTCATATCCTGGCTTCCTGCAGAATTTACAAGAAAGGCCATGTCTGACAAGCCTAGGAAGAAATAGAGCAGCTATAGTTAGCAATAGTATAGTATATATAATATATGTATAATCTAGTACATAATAGTATGGTTAGCAATATAGTACAGCAATAGTGAAAGCCTTGGAGTCAGCCAGGAAAAAAAAAAAGTCACTAGTACAGGGAGCATTCCAAAAGCACAGCTAATGGCTGGGGTCAAGATCAATAATAATCTTTTCATTCATTTCTTTCTCTGCAATATTCAGCTGCAGAAAGTACCTGGGAAGCTCAGCCAAGGCAGTCTGGACTTAGAGCAGTTCAGCAAGCCCCCAAATTAACTAAGGTTGTATATTGGTCTCCTTCTGTCCCAGAGTTCCTCGTAAAGATGAATTAAAACCTTTCTGCCTTCCCTTCTTTGTGTTGTGCCTTCATGTAACATGGCTCAAAGAAAGGCAGAAGACAGACACATCCTTCTGGTAAACAATCACTTGTTGTTGCAGGCTTGTTTCACTCTTAGCTTAGGTGCAGAAGCATATTCATAAACCAGTGCTTCAGCGATTGAGATAGTTAAGAAGGGAAGGATAGTGTCGATACTTTTTGTTGTCATGACTCATTTTAACGCTGTGCATCCCAGGAGAACTCATTTATTCTGCCTCCTGCCTGTAGCAGTTCAGCAGCATAGCTGTGGTTGCAAACTGAGACAAAATGCACCTGCAATATATCTTGCTAAGCACTGACGAGAATAGGGTTAGAGCATGGGAAAATTTAAAGGAGAAAACTGATATATATTTTTTTTCCAGCAATTTAAACTCAACAAACATAATTTGTAATAAAGTATAGACAAAGGTGAGATGTTTTTCAGCATATAGTAAGGGATGCATTTGCAAACAAGCCAGGGTCCCAGTGGTGGCTATTGAATGGCACGTATGCATCACTGACTCGTGAAACTTGGTGGCCTGCATTCATGGTGATTGCACTGTGTCTCTCTGGTGATGGTTAATGACCACGTGTTTGACCTAACTAGTTTAAGAACTGTGTTGCAAGATTCTGTACTCTCTTGAGCACCTGCCAGTGCTAAAAAAGCAAATAACTTTTCCACAGCTACTCACGAAATCGTACATATGACACCTATGTGGGGAAGGGCTATGTGATTGCTGGGATGGATGAAGGTTTGCTAGGTGTATGCACTGGTGAAAGGAGAAGAATAATAATCCCTCCTCACCTTGGATATGGAGAAGAAGGAAGAGGTAAGATTGACTTTTCATTCAAGACTTCCATAATTAATGATGTTTCCTTTGTTGTTCTGTGCAGTTGTTTGTAGTTAAGCTATATGAAGTATTTTTTTTTTTCCAACTTTCTGGCATACAAAAGGCTTATAAATTAATCTGTTAATTTTGTGGGCATGCAACTGACAGGATAACACCCAGAACGTGCAAAATTATTTTAATTACCCAATAGGCAGGACAATAGGAATGCAGGACAATCTCTCATGTAATTGGTGACCTGGAATCATTTGGATAATTAATGCTTCAGGCAGATTGGTACTTGGTGACCTGAAATCATTTGGATAATCAGTGTTTCAGACAGACTGGTACTTGGGTGCCAGGAACTCTGCAGCACTGATTCCTTCCTGTGTGTCTTAACAAGTGCTGTGTGCTAAAGGAATTAACTGTGTTAAGTTTTCTTCCCCATTCCTTCCACAGCCACAGGTTTTGTGGACTCCTAAGCCGCCTCTGTAAACGGATGCATGTAACAGCAAAGTATCTGTGTATGTATAACATACAATTAAAATTCCTTTGGGAGGATTTACTGGTACTGAAAGGATTGCTGTGAGAGGTTGAATATGATAATCCTTCTAGCCAATCACAGTTCTGTGGCTGGTATTTTAAAAGCTACCTCCAGGGTTGATATTTGGAAAAAAACTGACTTAGAAGAGAAGCCTGTGTTCTGTGAATACAAATTCTGGGCTCTTGATTTGGGAATGAGGTTCCTTACCAACAAAACTCATTGCTGGCTCTGGATGTGCTGGGCACTGCTGGTAATGCAATTATCATTATTCTGCACAGGGGAGAAGAAGTTGCTTGCTATCAGCACATATTAGGAAAATGTAACCTTTAAGACACAATGGCATTCCTTGAAGCATGAGAAATCCTAGGAGAGTTCTGATGATCAATAATGAGTTGATGTGTGAAACAAATAGCAGTTTCATTTAGGGGGGTCAGAGGAAAATACATGCTTACTGCTTCATTTCTGAGTGGTTTTCCAATTTGGAATAATGAGTATTTTTTCCTTCATCATGGAACTGAGTGCAAACTCAATGCTTTTCTACTGGTTCACTTTCCTACATTGGATGAAACTTGCATCTGTTGCTTGTAGAGGAGCTGTAATCCTTTAATTCTGAACAAGAAGAGCAAAGTGACTCAGTAGTGGACGTAGAGGGAATTATTATTTCTACTGGGTACAGAACCTGGTCATCATATGACTTTTTGGGTACCATTTCTATTCTTACTACTTGCCTAATTTGCTTCTTATCTAGGAAAGATTCCTGGATCTGCGGTGCTGGTCTTTGACATTCATGTGGCTGACTTCCACAACCCCTCTGATTCAGTCAGCATTACTGTTAACTACAAACCTTCCAACTGCAGCCTCCTGAGTAAGAAGGGAGATTACCTGAAGTATCACTACAATGCTTCACTCCTGGATGGCACTCTGCTGGTCTCGACGTAAGTATGTTACCCATTAAAGAAAATGGCTGTGGCAGCAGTGAAGGCAGAGTGAATATCACAGAATCACAAAATGGCCAGGGTTGGAAGGGACTTCAAGGATCATGAATCTCCAACCCCCTGCCACAGGCAGGGCCACCAACCTCCCCATTTAATACCAGACCAGGCTGCCCAGGGCCCCATCCAACCTGGCCTTGAACACCTCCAGGGATGGATGGGGCATCCACAGCCTCTCTGGGCAGCTGTTCCAGCACCTCACCACTCTCTGTAAAGAATTTCCCCCTGATATCCAACCTAAATCTTTCCTCCCTCAGCTTAAAACCATTTCCCCTTGTCCTGCAGTTATCTACTCTTTTAAAGAGTTGATTCCCCTCCCCTCTGTAGGCTCCCTTTAGGTATTGAAAGGCTGCAATGAGGTCACCCTGCAGCCTTCTTCTCTCCGGGCTGAACAAGCCCAGCTCCCTCAGCCTGTCTTTGCAGGGGAGGTGCTCCAGTCCCCTGATCATCTTCGTGGCTCTCCTCTGGACCCTTGTCTGGAATAGCCTGAGAAGCTATTACACAGTTTGTATTTTTATGTCTGCCTGCCTAAGAAGTATTGGAGAAGGAAGGCAGTCTATCATAGTGAGAGAACCAGGAAGAAAGAGGGCGTAGGAATGTGCTGGAAAGAACATAAACACTACAGGCAGAGTGATGAAACGAGTTGGCTGCATGACAGATGGCAAATTCAGGAATCTGGGCCCGTTGTACCGCAGTGGCACAGGGCTATGTGTGTGAGCAAACCAGTTTCCTGGTAGAGTTTGCACTCTGTTGGCTCAGTGCTCCTGAGAGAGGTCTGGTAGAGGCACTCTGTGCGATCCTGTTAAAGCTAGCTTCAGGGTGTTGTACAGTAAGTAGTCATCATCATATCTGTACCACGGATGGGGGCTGGTTTTCCTTAGTGCAACTGTACTGTTGCAATAAGTGGCGGCGTGGAGAAATTCTCATCAGGTCATTGCTGTGATTATAGTGTTTCTCTTCCTGTTGACAGTAGGTTTATGAGGGTAGCAGAGTGCTCCAGTCTCTCATATACAACTAAAGTAAGCTCGCAACACTGTTTAGCTGCAGCTTCAATACTTTTGCTAGCTTGTTTCTGTTGTTTTTTGGATAGCATTAGTCATCTAAATAATATTTTATTTTTGGCAGGGAAGTTGGAAAAAGCTATTTTTAAACAGGTTATAATTATTATAGGAAGCCAGTGCATAGTTTTCACAGTTCACACAATAGCTTGCAGAGCTGAAAAGCTGACTTACGTTGAAGCACATGATATTATGCTGTGGTCAGGTATGTATGGAAGTAACACCATGCATACAAAACACCTTTTATGTGGTAGAAATGCACAATTCTCATTTTGTGGCAGGAGCCAAGTGAGACTGTCTTATTCAAAGCAGTTCACAGGGCATCAAAGATTGTGTATCTCACAATTCTAAATGTAAGATGGGCCTGCAATCCATTGAATTCTTTTCTTTGCAAATAATGCTCCGTTCTAAAAAAAACAAAAAACAAAATGTGTCCTGCAATGGTAAAGTCAAGCCAAACAGCCGAGGACAGAGACTGACAGAATAAAGGATCCTGCTGATGTGGTGCATACTATGTAAGAAGTCTTGACACAGGACACTCTTATTTTTAGAGTTACAACATATGCTTATCTCTTATCTCTTGGTCATTTCTAATTTCAGGAATAAACTAGAGCAACAAAGCCTAATTCAACAAGTGATAATGTTAAATAGCAGTAGTACTCTTATGCTTTCCAGCTGCCTTGGTAATTCACTTGTTATGGTGAGTGATTAATATTAATGTAATGGCTGATGCTTGTGAATGTATCCCAGTCCTCGTAGGCTTGTAGTTCTGGGACAAATTTACATCTGGAGTTTTTAGATGTGCTAAAAAAGCCAACGTTGTTTGTTGAAAAGATTTGAGAGGCAGAACATCTTGCTTAGAAATAAACTACTTTGGGGGTTTAATTGGCAGGATGAATCATTCTAATGGGATTTCTTTCACGAAACCTAGAATTTTAATACCAGATGGCTTCTCAACTGGGACACTTCTGTTTGATGTTGCCTTGAGAAGAACTTCAGGTAACTGCTTGGTAGAACAGAGCATTGGGCATGAAATTAATTCTTGCCAAAGAGAAAACACTAATTAGAAACCGCTACTTACATGGTAGTTCTGGATAATAGAAATTCTCTACAGTATGTTGATTTATTTATTTTTTTCTTTTGTGGTTCTTTTCCTGCTCCCCTTGCTCCAGACACAGTCTTGGCAAGACCTACAACATAGTTCTGGGATCTGGACAGGTGGTGATAGGGATGGACATGGGCCTGCAGGATATGTGTGTCGGAGAGCGACGGACGGTGGTTATACCACCTCATCTTGGTTATGGAGAAGATGGAGTGGGTAAGTGAGGGAGACCTATTGCATGGCCACGACCTATTGCATGGCCACTTAGGACCTCTGGAGCATGTCTGCAGGTTTTGTTACTTGCTAAGTGTTAGGATATAAGGTGAGTCTCTCTAAGCTGCTTGAACATGATTTCTTAGAGTTTGTTTTCATTGCATTATTTGAGGCACTGCCCCCATTCCCTGTTGAAAGGAACGTACTGCCTGTGTTGCATTTAAGTCATGTTATTGCTGTGGCCACTGCAGAGAGTATCCCAGTACAAAGGTTAACACGTGCTCCAGTCATGTTGCTTTGTCAAAATGGAAAGCTCCAGGCACTCTGGTGTTGCAGAGGGATGTAAACAGAGTTCTCACTGATAGGGAATGGGTGCTCACTGTGCTGTAAAGACAACTGAATTTAGCACTTGTGTGTTAGAAAATTCAAAGAAAAGTCAAAATTCAGAAACCACGTAATCTGAGTGTAAAATGTGCAGCAATTTACGACCACAACTGTTGAAACCCCAGCAAGAAAACAAGGCACCTTGGAAAATCCATGTTTTAGAGCACTGAGGCTTATCAGTTTTTTAATGACAAGGACAACAATAGAAAGAACAATATTATCAATATAGAAATGATAAGAACTTTGATAGTTAAAGAACTGAGGGAAAGGAATCTTACCAGGAGATTTCCAAGAGCAAAAAGCTCTGGTTTAATGTGGAAACAGCTGTGTAAGTAGCTATGCTCCTTGAATGTCTCCAGAACAGTTTGTATTTTATAAAAACTGCCAGGCATCAAACGTCAGGCTTAATGGAGAATTAATTTGTGATAAGTGATAAAAAGGCTTTTATACTTGTACCTGGTTTCCATAAGAATTATGAAGAAATATGAGTATTAGAAATATATGACATTTTATACCATTCCATAAGACTTATATATAATACATTGAAAAATAACTTATACAATGGAAAAAAAACCCTGCTATTTATATTTAATATTATATTTAAAAACCCCTTATGAATATACTAGTGGTAGGTATTTGGCATCACACTAACTGTATTTGATATCCATGGTTTGAAACATTACATTACATGATGGTCAGTGTTCTGATTTATGCCCACAAATCTAAAGAGCTTCTTGTTGCTGCTGAATAAAAGTTAGAGATGACCTCTGTTTTACTTCTTCAAGGATAAATTAAGCTCCTTCTGTAGTTTGATTGAGGCAGTATAGCTAGCTGGTACAACACGTGTATGTATTTGTGTCACTGACACTTTGACACACAGTATATTGTGTAGATAAATTAATTCCCACAATTTTTACTTTCTAATTTAAAAAAAAAAGGTGGATGCAGTTTTATTCTGATTTCTTCCTTTATGTTACATTCACCTCTGCTGAAGGGAGCAGGAAGGTTTGGTGGGCTTGGAATCCCAGGGCTTGGGGATCCCAATAGAAAAGAACCCATTGGAGATGGAAGAGAAATATAGTTCTGTATTAAAAGCAAATGTCCTCACTTACTCTGAAGAGTATAAATACCTCTCTTTGCCTTTCGTTGGGACAGAAGGAGAAGTGCCTGGCAGTGCTGTGTTAGTTTTTGACATTGAACTGCTGGAGCTGGTGTCTGGCTTGCCTGAAGGATACATGTTTGTATGGAACGGTGAAGTCTCTCCCAATCTTTTTGAAGAAATAGACCAGAATCACGATGGAGAGGTTCTTTTGGAAGAGGTAAGCTAAGGCAGTGAAAATCCTTCCTATGGTTTTTTTCCTGATGCCATCACCAAGGTGCTCAGATATCATAGAATGGGCTCTTTGCATCACTTTGCTTGTCTTTTTTCGTATCTCGGGTGTTTTCAAGTTAACAGGAAGCCAGTGTGTCTGTTTAAATACAGTTATTTAGCTCTAGAGAGGGAAGTGAGGGGAAAAAAACCAAACAGGAATGGCCATACTACTTAAGACTCTGTTCTACTGTTGTCTCCTGCAGTCAACATCAGATCTGTAGGGAAAGGGCATAAAAGGCAAGGCTAGTATTCAATGATCCTTCACTATATCAACCTTGACAGTGTCTGCTCACTGAAGGTTTTTGGTGAAATCTTGAGACAAAGATGAGCTTGCAGTAGTGCATGCAGGAACTGTCCAATGCTTCTGGAACCTCCCTAGGTGAATGGTGTGCTGTGCAATGAACGAGTCCTTCCCCTCACTTGCTCTTCAAATCTGCGGTGTGAGAATGCCACTGAGTGGCAAGTCCCTTCTCTTTGCCGTGCCACTTCTGATCCTATAAATCTCTGCGAGGTTTTCTTCTGTGTTTTCTCTTCACTGAGGAATTTCATTTGTTTGTTTTGAATTCTCTGGTCTTCCCTGTCATGTCCTCCTGGTCACTGGCAAGGAGGGAGGGAGGAGCAAAGGAGACCAGAGGGCGCTTAGTCCAAAAAGTGTCAATGAATGGCAAAAGAAGTTCTTGCCACTGAAGCTTATTTAGCAAGTAGTGCCATAGAGATCAGTGATCAGCAAAGCTGACTGCGGGCTTCCTGTTCGTGGCAAGCCAGCAGTATGACTTCTGCCAGATGTCTACCTTCAGTAACATCATCACATGTGTCAGGAAAGAATTTTTAGGGAAAACTAACCTTGTAACCTGGCAACCTTTGCATCACTCTTCCCTTCATCAAATTTATGGGAATTGAATGCAAGGCATAATGCCTGAAGCTACTTTAACAAAATGCATGGTATCCTGATATTTCAGCTCTCATTTGTGTTTCATTCTTTCGATCTTTTAAGCTGCAGATGGAGGCTTCTTTTACGAGACAAACTTCTTGTGTCAGCATGCAGAATTAGACACCCTCTCTCTGTACAGAACTGCTCCTCAGTCACTTCTTGTTCACCTCATCTTTCCTACACTCAGAAAAAACAAACCTGAAACAAAACACTCAAAATGATGAGAAATAGCTTTTCTTTTTCTGAATCCAGAGATGGTGGGAATAAGTTGAAGAAATTCCCCTTGAGCTCCACATAGTGCAATTTAATCTCATCTGTCTCTCCTAATTAGTCTAATTTAAGTTGTAAGATTTATCTCATCAGTCAGTGTTTGTTCTAAATGAGCTGTTTTCTCCTCCTTTCCCACAGTTTTCGGAGTACATTCAAGCTCAGGTTGATTCTGGCAAAGGAAAACTAGCTCCTGGTTTTGATTTTGAGAAGATTGTCAAAAATATGTTCACCAATCAGGACCGGGATGGAAATGGTAAAGTTACTGCAGAAGAATTCAAGCTGAAGGACCAAGAGGCCAAAGAGGGACACGATGAACTGTAAAGCTAAGAGGAGTGAAGGGTACTGGGCTGGCCTACTCTTAGGACGTGTGTACTGGGAGGGGTTTAAGCAAGTGTGTTTCTGTAAGGTTAGTGCTCAGCCTGTGTGTGCTGGGCAGACTGATGATACAGGAGGAGATTTTTCAGTTGGAACTGTTAGGTGTATGTAAAAATAAAAAGCAGTCTTAAGTGCCTTACGAGAGGATGTGTAACCTGATAGAGTGTACTGCCAAACATGGCGTCGTGAAGCATGCGGTCTGTGGATCAATACAAAGTGACTTGGATGTGTGGAGGGGAGACACTTACAGAGTGCCTTCAAAAGAACTTTGAGACCTGAAAGTACCTGAAATATTTCTGCAGGAGAACAAATCAGAAAATATTCCCCGTGAAAATAACTCAACATTGTCAGTAGTGGATCCCATTTCCTTTCAGAAGGGATGAGCGCTCTCTCCGGTAACGGAACAAACTCAGAGGAATGTTTGCCAGTGGGAGCTCTTGATTTGCAAATTGCAGAACACATCAATGATCACCGTGCCATTGCAAAATGTCCTAAGCTGTGAAGTGAACAGGCCTGTATCCGTGTGAGGGGTGGGTTATTGCTTCATGAAATGAGTTTGCCAACCCTCTGTTATATTGAATAACTTTGACTCTTCTTGCTGGCCTGTTCAAACACTGTTCACCGTTTTAGGGGGTGATTCCCAAACATTTATAGTTGCAATTTTATTTATAGTTCTGTTAGACTTTAAATATTAGTATTACGGGCTCCAAATAGTGTCATAAGTACTGGACACAATCGATTCTGTGTTGGGCTTCTGCCTCCTATTTAGGGAATTGTTAGGCTCAGGAGCCACGAGGAGCTGGTGCAGCAGAGCAGCCTGGCATGGTGAACAAACAAAAAGACAGTGACAGAATCAAGGAACAGACCCTGTTTACACCTGCAAATGTTCTGGCGTATCCCTCGATATATCAGATGAGCCCTGGGAGTGCTGTTTAGATGATGAACTCTTCATACAATCACCCGTGAAAGCTCTAAATGTAGCTGTAGCTGTTTAATATAAAAATATGCTGAATAGCCTTTTTTTTTTCTGGAAAGCTGTATGATTTCCCCCCTCACTCCATTACACGTAAAGAGCACAAATAGGTATAGTGCAACACTGTCAAAGACACGTAGAAAGGGAGTTGTGTTTCATTATATGCTTTGTGTCTACTTCCTTGCTTTTCTTCATCTGTACATGTGGGTTGTAAGCTCCCTGAGAGATGCTCTTTAGAAACTGATGTTTTGATTGGGCAAAATTGGTTTTTAATACAGCTGTTAAAGAAAAAGCAGTGAACTGTTTTTGGCATTTGATATCATTAAATGTTGGATGACTGATCTTTTTGTTAAATAAAATGTTGGTTAATTACATTTTCTTCCTGGCATTTTGGTAGGTGGGGACAGAGCAGAAGCAAATACCCTTCACACAGCACTCTTCTTGTGCACACAACAGTCTTACGTGTTCAGTTTTACTACTAATCTCAGGGAAAAAATACTTTGAATTAAGATACTTGATTCGAAGCAGTTAAAACCACAATCAAATATTCTGGTTGTGTACTTCACAGAAGAGAAGCTAAATCAACTCTCTGGCCTTGCAGGGAGTTCCCTATGCTAACCACCCCATACTTGCATCACTTGGGACCACTGGGCAGGTGATGTTTCCCTAGGCTGGGGACTCGATGTCTCTCAGCTGATGAACCTGGATTACATACAGAAGGAGCAGTGTTTAATTCCTCAGGGTAGTGAAAGCAAACCCACTGTGCTTTGCAGCTGGGATTTGATGTTTTCACTTCTGTAGGTCCAGCATTGCATGTACTGCAAGTAAAATGCTGGGAACCTGGTCTGCTTTGGGGCCAATGTCAGCTACACCTCAGCTATAAACACTGTAGCTAGCAGTAGATGGCAATGGAAATGCAAATATTTTTGTTTTACCTGAGCTGGCTCCTCAGAAGTGTCAACATCTTGCAAAAGTAGATTTCTCAGAACAGCATTGCACAAAGTTTTTCCCCTGCATTTTAGTTGTAAGTAGATTGCTTGCTTGCTGCTATTGTTCAGATTTACTTCAGTGCATTTATGGAGCCGACGTGGGGAGCTGGAAGCAAGTTCTGATTGAGTGCTGCCAGAAATAGTCCCCAAAATGTGGAAATAACCCCATAATCTCTTCACTGTGTACCTCAATAAGACGTGTTCTGAGGATGGAAAATCTGAGAAAAATCTTAGTCACTGGGACTGTCTGCGTGGAGGATCCTTGCAGTCACTTCCCCGAGGTGATCTGAAAGTTCCTAGAAAACCAGGAGTGCAGAGCTGTCCTGTGGGTTAGGCTGAGTACAAAGAGCAGCACTGCAGTCCCTTGGCAATCCCTCAGGCTGCAATGCTGGAATTTTTCAGAAGCACAGGTCTGTGATGGCGTAACGGGTCTGACTTCACTGCCCAGGGCTAGGGTACATCGAGGAGCAAAATCTTCTTTTTACTCTTTCTTAGGCCTTCACAAGTGTGGTTTGTGACTTCTCCAAATGATGGTTTCTGCCCAGAGGAAGCTGCTGTTAATACCCCCTCCCTGCACCTCACCCACCAAGTCTGGGGCTGCCGTTTCAGAAAGGAGAATGCAGCTTTGGGGATAAGCAGAGAATAAGCAGGCAAACTTACTGCAAAATAATCATGTCTACATGATGTACTTACTTGCCTAGGCAAAGGCAAGTGGGACCACATTAAGCTGAACTACACTGAAGTTTTTGATGATTCACATAAACCCCGCGTGTTGCCCTCCTTTCTGTTAGCAGCTCTAGGTTCCAACCTTAAAGGCAAGCTCAGGCCCATCTTGAGAGGATGTGGTTGTGCTGAAGCTGAATGCCTGCACCCCGTGCTCCTTGCAGTGTGCAGAGACCCTCCGAAGGCACTGGGAACCTTTCTTGGTCCTACCACACTGACCTCCCAGCCTCTGAGGCTTGTGGAGTTCCAATATGTCCTGTCCTTACCATAGAGGGGCAAATGTGAGTCCTGGTTTGTTTGCTTGTTTTCCTGCAGGGAAAAGAAACTGTATTTCCAGATCTCGAGAGGTCTATGGGAGCTTGGAGATAGCAGCAGAGAAACAGAAGTGCTCATTATGCAGGTGGTGTATAACCAACCAGTTACCAAACAGGTCCTGGGGGAAGGAGTGTGGGCTCAGAGGGTACAATGTGCTGGTGTTGACTGTGAGAGCTGAGCACAGTCATCGCACATCCCAGCCCCAGCAATAAATGAATCCCTCGACATCACCATCCAGTCAAAGAGGGTGCCCTGTGGTGGATTTAGAAAAAGAAACAAATATTTTCTATCTCAAAAATGTATGATTATTTTTAAAGTGAAAAGAAAGTAGACCATAGAATCACAGAATTGTTGGAAGGGTTGGAAGGGACCGCCTTTAAGATCATCTGGTTCCAACCCTTCTGCTACAGGCAGGGACATCTCCCTCTAGACCAGGTTGCTCACACCCCATCCAGCCTGGCCTTAAATGCTTCCAGGGAATGGGCATCCACAGCATCGCTGGGCAACCTGTTCCAATATCTTACCACCCTCACAGTAAAGAATTTCTGATATCTGGTCTAAATCTACCTTCTTCCAGTTTAAAACCATTTCCCCTCATCCTGTTGATACCTGCCCTTATAAGAAATCCCTCCCCAGCTTTCCTGAAGGCCTCCTTTAGGTACTGGAAGGCTGCTGTAAGGTCTTCTCAGTGCCTACTGTTTCTTGTGTAATATACATGACACTTTTTTACATACCTCACTAAGATAGCTTATTTTGAAAAAATGGATAACAACTCTTTAAATATCATCAGTAACTGGATGAAAACATCCTCGTTTAGTCAATGAGAGGCTCTCCCAAAGCCAGGCTGCTGCAGCTCCTCTAATAGAGCCAGGTGCTACTCCCAGAGCAGAGCAGCTGCTCCTATTGCTCCCTAATAGGAGCCAGCTCTCTTGATGAGAGGGGCGGTGTGCAGTCAAGGTTGGTAAACACCTACTGGATTGTAACACCACTAATGGAAAAAGAAAGGAATGCAAGTGGGCAGCTGGAAAAATGCAGGTATTTTGTAAATATTTCTTCAGCCTTCATGTGAAAGAGATGCTTCCTGCTGCGTAGCTCTGTGAGTTCTGAGTATACTCTGTTGTGTTGAGGGACATGGTTTAGTGGGAGCTATTGGGAATAGGTGAATGGTTGGACTGGATGATCTTTTAGGTCTTTTCCAACCTTGGTGATTCTATGATTCTATGATACTCAAAAACTCAGAGTTTTGCGATTGTTGAACTCAAATGTTGCGTTTGTGTGTGTGTGTGAATAAGCATTCAGATTTTCCCTTAGGATTAAATAAAAATGGCATCTTTAGGTAGCACTGGGGGTAAATCTTGGGCTCAGCTCAGGACTATTTGTTTTTGATAATAAGAGGACATCAGAGTTGTCTGCAACACCCAATCAGGCTGGGGAAACATTTTTAGCTAGGTAGGAATCCCAAATACTTGACCCTGGATATCTGCTATGGAAAGAATAGATATTGTGAGTGGAAGGGGGCAAAAAAAATGTTTTAAATTCACCTAATGTTGCTGCTTACTCCTTAAACTTTAGAATTAGGTTTTTGATGGGAAATACGTGAGTGTGTGTGTATGTAAATATACTTATATACATACACTTCAAATTAACAAGTGAAGTATACGCTCAGGGCTGTGAGATGTCATTGCCAGAAATCTGATTTAGGTAGGCACATAGTGAATAGCAGACTTGCTGGAGGATAGTTTTAACCTATAGCTGTTGTGTTAATTTTGTCAGCTGTAAACATGGTGTGTTTGTCATGTTTTTGGAGAGGTAACTGACAGCTCTTATTGCCAGCCAATGTATCAGGGACAGAACAATGGGATTTTGAAAATGTGAAGTGTGTTTAAAAATGCATCTAATGCCTTCTTTTAATTACCATGTAAGTAAGTTAGAGCTGGCAGCAGGTTGTGAGATGAGGAGATTAATAATCAGTGGTATGTAGGTTTTTAAAAGCACACCTCCTGGCTCAGGATGTTTATGTAAGCAACTGTTTTTGTTTCTGGAAAGCTGTACGTGTGGCATTTCAAAAGTAAATTCTTTGACTAGCAGACACCTTTTGCCCAGGAAATGGGTTCTACCAGGTGATTGTTTGCTGCATCAACTAGTCTTAGTTGCTCTGATGTGCCAGCAAAGAGCTGAGCAGGCTCAGTGCCCTAACACAGAATCTGAGACTGGTGTGACTTCATGATGGCTTCATGATAGAAGGAGGTTTGCTGGAGAGCTTAACTTACCTGCTTGCTTGCAGAAGGGTAAAAATCCTTTTAAGTGATTGTCACTTGTCTGTGGACTGAATATTTGGTGAATGACAATTTACTGTCCATCTGCCTGCAGGCAAGGGGTAAGTTTTGCTCACATGATGCTTGAGAAATGGCTGATGGATCTAAAATCCTCTGCCAAGGCAGAGTTTTCAGTGCCTACATAGGGAACTGAAAGCCAACAGGTGCTTCCCCCAAATCATCAGGCACTGCTGCTACTGCCCAGGCTCTAACAGGATGCATACTAATTTGAGAGATTTGGGTTAAGATGTTGTTGGAGCTCTGTTGAGATAATTGCTTTTAAAGATACTGCCTAATGCTTTTCCCTATGGCTTTATTTTCTGTTGTGGCTGGGTTGGATGATCCCTCTGAAGGAGTGATGACTTGCTTCCTGTGGGGTGGATGAGGTTGAGGAAGAGATGTGAAGGAAGTATCTGTGTGTTCATATGAAGTTCTGAGGCATCTGGACAAGGATGTGGGACATCTTGCCTCAGGAACAGGACGCCAACAGACCAGACCTGCTCCCTGCTGAAGGCCAGGTTGGATTGGGCCCTACATGTGGCAGGGGGTTGGAGATTTGTGATCCTTGAGGTCCTTCCAACCCTGGCCGTTCTGTGATTCTGTGAACTGACAGTCAGATTACCAGGGAGATGTTGCACCTGGTGCCAGAAGGATCCTGTACTGGTGTGTGTGTGTGCTGTGACTTCTTTGTGCTGCTGAGCAGTGCTATCAGCTGCCTGTCACACAACCCAAGTTGCACTATTATCTGCATTCCAAAGGTAACCTGTCAATGGAAGAAACTGCCCCAGTGTAAACTCGGAGCAATGCCTGGTAGTCAGCTCCTAGCAGATGGAGACTGGTTGAGTAAGAGGTGCATCCAAACACCTCAATGCTTTGTGGAAGGCCTTTGCCTTTTGGACTTTTACTTGGCAGCTCTGTCAAAAGATTCAACATGATCACTTAAAAAACAAACAAAAACAACAAAGCAACAGCTACTCAAATTAAGAAATACCAAAAACTGCCCTGCCTTGGTGTTAGCTCTGGTAGTATAAAGCCTGCAGCTGCCTACACACAATATATAGGTTGTTAAAGAAATTGCCTGCTGAGCTTCCCTGGAAATACTGCAGCATTCCCTTAGAGCTGGGTGGAGTAGAGCTGCCCAATGCAGACCAATGGCACTACTGAGCGGGCACCTCACATCAGTGTCCTGGGGGGATTCATGCACAGCACTGCCCTGAAATTGCAGTGATGGCAGGTGGCTGCAGGAGGCTGCTTCTTTCCTTCCTTCAAGTTTTGCTTATCACCACCCTGCTCTACTGTCTGGCCTGGGCAGATGGGCTGGGGAGGGAGGGGCCTCAGGGCCTGGATGTGCAGGGTAGCTTGAGGAAATGCCCAAGCAGGAGAGGAAAGAGGACACAAACGCCTTGCACACTGAGGAGTGTCTTTGCTGTCCCTAGTGCCTGCAAGCCTGTCTTGTCCCAGCGTGGTTGGCATGCTTCTAATACACACTGTCTGGCTCTCTTGTGACTGCTTGCACAAAGCTGCTCTGTCCAAGCTGAAGTGCTGCACCCCAAACTTCTGCCCTGGCCTGGGACTTCTTCCTCCCCTGTCCCATCCAATGCAGCTCCCAGATCTATGGCAGGTGCCCTGCTCAGCTGCGTTGCCCCAACTCCTTCTCTCCTTCAGCTCATTCTGTGCACCGTTTCTACCTGGCAGATCTTTGCTCCTCTCAGTTACTCATCAACAGTGGCCTGAGCACGTTATTTTTTTAATATGTGGGGAGAGCAGCAGCTCTGCTAATGCTGCAGCTGTTGGCAGTGCTTTCAAGCCCTCCTTATTCCAGGGCTTTGGCTGGCAGGCTGCTGGCAGGCTGGGCTGCTCTGTCTCCTCGTGTCACTGGCACCGCCAGGCTGCTTTCAGCTCTTCCAGGCTTCCACTGCTTGAGTAATGACTCAAATGGAAGGCAGCCAGGGCCATATCCAGGCATCTCCTGTTTTAAGCAGTTTTCTGCTCAAATGGATGGATTCTGAGGCTCCTGTTTTGGGGGATCCAGCTGCCCCTGTGCTGGGAGTAGGGAATTACATGACTGTGTATTGTATACAAGGAGCCCTGTGTAACTGAGGACAGTGTGCAAGGTGATTATGAAAGGCTGCTCACAGTATGTTGGATTGGGTACCAAGACTTTGCCATGCATTCAAAGTGGAGGGATAACTGAATTTCAACTTACTGCAGGGGATGCAGAGTCAGGATAAGCAAACAACACCTTGGAAGTTTTGCCTTGGAAAAGTTCAAGCAGGTGTGGTAACAGATAGAAGTCTGCTGATTTGGGGAAAAGGAATGGTTGGTGTTACTTAGTCGGCATTTGGGCTGAACAGGAAAGAGGCTTTTTAAGTTTAATTTGCTAGTGGGGATTTTGCTAGTTCAAGCCCTTAGGACCAAGGTTTCATCACTACTTTTAGCTTCTCCTACACTGATCAGAGCACGCTTCCAAAGCTGTGGCTACATTAGGCTGTATCACTCTGTATGCAGTGCTGAGAGGTACTGCAGTGTGTTCAGTACACAAGAAATACTTTCTCAAGATTTGGTAGATGTTTAAACAGGTTTGAATAATAAAGCTGGAAGAGCTAGATGCTATACTGACCCTTGTGCTTCGAATCTGCAGAGAGCAGAACGGTAACCTAAGGCCAGCCTGCAGTGGTTCCTTAACTGTTTCCAATGCACAGAACATCTGGCAAGAAAACTTGATTTAGCATGATTGCTAAATGAGCTTTTAAAATCCAGGGTTAAGATCTAGCTTTGTTTTGATTTTCTGTTCAGAGCAGCTCACTGAGAATTCAAAGAGAAAGTACTTTAGACAAGCTCTGTGAGCTCTGACATGAAGCAGCTGGTTGGGATTAAGAGCAGTACAGAAGTAGGATCTGAAAAGGAGCTGGTGGATGCTGTTAGCCTGTGAACCACCTGTTGGTAAAAGGTTGAGAAACTTCAACTCAGGTGTACTGACTTCAAACAGTATGACTTCCCCACTCCACACTTTGTAATGATACAGAAACCTGTTAATAGGGAGCACTTTGTCTGAATTGGGTGGGTGAAGTATTTTTACTGAAGAAAAATATGTATGTGGCAGTCTGTAGCACGTGAGTATCTTTCAAAGTACAGCTGGGAATGAAATCTTTTCCTTTTCTAACACTGCATTGGAATCAGAGAGTTTTCTTCCCACGTTTTGGATGACACTTTGAAAAAAGCAAAGGCAAAACAAACCCACATACGCTGCTTATTCAGAGCGTCTTCAGTTTCACACAATAGCCACATCTACTAAAATCTTCTTTAAAATGCCTGATTAAAGGACAGCAAATCACAGCACCCCTTCAGAAGCAGTTTATCACATCTGTAAATCCAATTTAAATGTAGTTTTAATAGGAGTGTGAGACAATAAAGAACAGCATAACAGCAGTAAAAGGAGCTTCTAGTTGACAATGGGTACCATATATACTTCAAAATACCAAAATGAGGATAAAAGTTTTAAATTAAACAGTTCAGTCAATGAGTAACAGATACACTTAAGATTGCACGCGTGTGCTCTTCTATTCAGTTGCCTTCTGGAAAGAATGCAGTGACTTCAGACTGCAATTTACAGGATTTTCTGTAGGATGGAGTTGGCAACTTCCAGGGATTCATCTTTCACCAAGACAATATCATAAGAGTCCATATATTTGTCCAAAAGTTCATCTACCTAATTGCAGAAGGGATAAAGAGAGAGATCGACTTAGTTTTAGAATATAAATATATATAGGTCCTTAAAATATTGCCATCTTTTTCCATCAGATTCAGAGAATAAGCCATGCAAATTAAGTCACTCCTATAAGGGAATTCCACAGGATGACAAAGAAAGAGAAAAGTGAAATTAATTGTGTTCATGTTCCAGGGTAAACCTCACATTTATTCCATATCCTCATACACACAGATACTGGAAAAAAACCCTGCTTTCTCAGTTTTCCTAAAGATAGAAATAGAAAACTGATTTTTTTTTTTCTCATGAACAGAAATGGATGCACATTGGAAGTTGCTAATAGTTCTGTGTTTCTAAAGTTGGGGGGGAAATCGTGGACAAAACTTGTTATTTGGAACATTACAGTTCTGCTCAATTATCAATCCAGTATTAGAAGGTGGGACTTGGAAAGAACTAGAAGAAATCCATGAAACATGTTGAGATTTCCATACAAGTATGGGCCAAATACTTGCTTTGTTATTTAATGATTGTAATTGACACGTTGCTAGTTCACAAGTATTTCATTCCAAGCTACAAGGATCTAAGGCCACTTACTTTATCATTGAGATAACCAATCTTAAGAATGTGCTCAACATTTGCTACTCCATCTGCCATACTCAAGTCTCCTTGGGAATCACCCAGCAGTATGATATTACTGTTGTCTTTCAGTTGTTTAAAATACTCAGTGTTCTTCAAGGCACCATCATGTTTGTTGTAAACATGAATCAATTCTCCTTTAAATCCTTTTAATATTCCCTATTAAGAAAACACAAGTTATTTCTAGCGTTATACAGACAAAATATAATATAGAATGAAGTAGATTTTAATCTATAAATACACTTTTAACTCTTTAATTATGAACAAGGTAAATAACTGTTAGATAACTGAATGACTGTAATTGTTAAGACTAGAGAGGCAGTGATCTTCCCTGCCTGGAGGAGTATTGGTGTACTGGGCTGATTATGAGGAAATGAATTATACTAAGTCACATCACCTAAACAGTGTTTGATTTATTACCCTCTGCTTGATTTTGTGTTTGAGAGAGTGTTGAATATGCAATTCTGATTTTCTATACAGCAGGGCAGATGGCTACATCTGATGGATTAAAATGTTCACCTCGTAGTATGTATAAATAGCAACTAAATCCCACAAGCAATCCCATATACTTACATTTTCATCAAAATCCATGAAATTGGAAACAACTTTGACATTAGAATGGTAGACTCCAGCCTGGTGGATAACTTCCTCAAGAATATCTCCAATCCCAGCAGAAAATATGAACACAGGAATATTATGTTCACTCAGCTTATCAAAGAAGTTCTCGTATCCTTCCCTGCAACGCAGGATGTAAATCAAAGCCAAATTTCAATTTAAAAAAGGCAAACAACACCAGAGTTTTCTGAAAACATTTACATCATCTTTGGAAAAGAAAATGACAACATTCTTGTCACTCTTTTCTGAGAGGTTTTTAGTTGTCAGTACCCAGATCGTAACTACATACAGTATTCCAGGAACAAGATATTATTTCCATACACTTCTCTGCAGTGATGCTGAATGGTAGAATTTTACTTTATTATCATGAAAGTTTTGGAGGAAATTTTAGCCTGTGAATGAAGACTCAACCTACACAGGCTTCGGCTTTCTGACAGCTGGAGGCTGTGTGCTTGCTGGTTTTGCAAAAGAGAAGAATTTAATCAATGTGGTAACAGTTTCAGAAGTTAAGTTTTAACATCCTGTTTCACTATTCCAAAATTTACACAATTCTGGAGTGTTTTAAAACAGATGGGAGCCAAAGCACACAGTATGTTTCAGGATTTTGCTAGCTCTTAAACTTACCTTTAGCCACAGAAGAACAGTATTTAAGACAAACAGGCAACGTGTTCCTCATGTCACTGCATTCTATCTCAGATAAAACTACTGCAGGGAATGTTTTTACAGGAATAAAGATGCACTCCATATCCCTCTTTAAGTAAATAAAAAAAGGCACCAGTGCAACTTTAAGAGGATGAAAGTCCGCAGAAATGAACTCTACTGGAGATAGCACTCAAAAACAAACCCCAAAAAAGTAGTTTCTCATCTCTGGTTTATATGGTGCGATCACTACAGGCCTTTACCTTCAGAATATCAATAAGGGATATGAAGAGTTCTCTGTATTCCAAGAATAAGATGTCACATGCTCAGGAATTTTTCCCCCATAAAAACACACAGTAAGAATATATAGAAATTGTTTCAAAAGAGAATTATTCAAATTATTATTTTCAGTCTGGAGAAGAGGACGCTTAGAGGAGACCTTATTGCTCTCTATAACTACCTGAAGGGAGGTTGTAGAGAGCTGGGGGTCAGCCTCTTCTCTTGTGTAACTGGTGATAGGACTGGAGGGAATGGCTTCAAGCTGCACCAGGGGAGATTCAGGCTGGATGTTAGGAAATAGTACTCCTCTGAAAATGGTCAGGTACTGGAATGGGCTGCACAGGGAGGTGGTGGAGTCACCAACCCTGGAGGTGTTCAAGGAACAGTTGGATTTTGTGTTGAGGGACGTGGTTTAGTGAGAACTATTGCTGATGGGTGGATGGTTGGACTGGCTGATCCTGTAGGTCTTTTCCAACCTTGGTGATTCTGTGATTTTATGAAATTAAAAGAAACTTACTTCAGCATAACGTCAGATTCTCTCACAACTTCTGCAAACTTATCCTTTTGTAAGCCCTGTTCGATGAGTAGTGCATGAGATTTATTGTACCTAGAACATAAAAAGTAGGTTGGGCAACTTACTCACATGTCATTAACAAAAGCATCCTGTGCTTTTATTTTTTGTTAATTCGTATTAACAGCAAAACAAGAACAGTAGTGTAACACTCAGGAGATTGATTCGGTTAATGCATTAAAGCTAATTACTACCATTAATATCATTTTAAAAAGTTACTTATTTTTAAATCTAATCTATCACTAAGCCTAATTTTAATGCGATATGAACACGGGAGATTTCTCTTACCATTCTACCATATATGGATATTTTTCTTCAATAGTGAGGGCTGGGTCAATTTCAATAGCATAATATGTTTCTTTCAGCTGCAGTAACTGAAGGAAAATAAAACACAGATATTTAATATATTTTTATGAAATAGTGCTTGGTATTTAGTCTTCAAAACAACTTTTAAAATTCTAGATATATTATTTAAATGAAACGGAATTTTAAATACTCTTTGTACAATTAAAAAGTCAGATTGCACAAACCCCTATGCAGAAACATTGGATGCTAAACTAAACCATATGCTACTATCAAGAATAGAAGTATTTCTGTTCACTTCTTAGTGACTGGATGCCTTAAAGTCAGTCAGAGAGATCTCAGAGCTTCAAGCATTTGAAGATATCATGTCTGGTAGTGCTGGCACACTACAGCCAGGGATAAAACCAGTTGTCTGTGCAACAAACAAGCAGCTGGTCTGTTTTCCATTTACCTTTTTCCGGCATTCCTCTGTGATGAGCTTAGAGTTATCAATGATGTCTGGAGAGGTGGAAAAAAAAAGGTGTTAAACAAGACATTACGTTTCATTCACTTCACTGTACGCTGTAAATGGCACAGAAGACAATGTTTGACAACATACTATTATTACCTCAGAGTTTTTCTTGCCATCAACCAACAAAAGGCACATTTTTCTTCATAAGCATGATGATACTACTAACCTCCCCTCAAAAGGTCAGTGACAAATCTCTTGAGATTGTTTCTGAAATAATTATCAGGCAATCTACGTTTTGAGATCCCTACTTCGTTATTCTTATTTGTTCTAGAAGGCTACAGCACAAAAATGTCAAGAATTCCAAGGGCTTTACTATTTAATTCTTGCAGGTGTCAGCACTATTATGGGCTTTTCAACAACAGAAGTCAACCCTACTATCTAGTCACTAACTTCTTGTAGTTCAGATCTTAGTTTCTAATTGTGAATGACAACTGATTTCAATTCACACAGATAGTAATTAAAATATATATGCATACAACACATAGACTCTCACTATAATACTTTACTAGAATGTGCAGCCTCAGTAACAAGTCAGTAGAAAATCTCATGTGTTTAGAAATAATATAGATAGAAAATTAAATTCTTAGGAAAACTGAAAGGAGTGAATGAACCAATCCATATTAAAAAAAAAAAAAAGTACTCACTATGACAAGTTGGACATCTTTTTCCATTGTAGGAAAATCTACTTAATGTCATATCAAAATCTGTAATAATCTATTTAAGGAAAGAAAAAGCAAAACTGTCTTACAACACAGAGGGACAAAATAAAGAATGGATAGAAATTCTGTTGCAGTTGAGTAGCATATTTTTCACAGAAGCCTGTTTTACTCTAAGATAAGCCAGAGTATGCCATATTTTTTTTCGAAGAAAATTGTTTTTCTAATTCCTTTGATTGGAATACATCCTGAAAATACTAAGCTTGCATATT
Source organism: Lagopus muta (assembly GCF_023343835.1). Taxonomy (NCBI): domain Eukaryota; kingdom Metazoa; phylum Chordata; class Aves; order Galliformes; family Phasianidae; genus Lagopus; species Lagopus muta. The sequence continues at coordinate 47,032,756 of NC_064439.1, read as the reverse complement.
TATATCATTTACTTGAGTGGCTGAATTACAGTTGGATCAACAAGGCCTATTAAAAGAGGTAACAGATGTCAAGTTTTGGAGGTTACCTGAAGGCTGATTTGTTATATATATAGATCAGATTTTTTTGGCACGCAGCAACAATCATATGATTACTTTCATTCTGAACTGGTTACACCTTTTACTATTTTTACCTGAAGTTTAGCAGCTCCTCCTTTGATGAGGCCACAAATAATCTCTTCTACTCTCCCCGGGTCCTTAATGTGGACAGTCTTCTTCTGAAATTCTGGCATCTGTGAAGAGTAAGAACAAAGACAGAAATATACCTGCTGGGGAATGAGGAATATCAGCTATCCATCAGTCTGGAAGCTCTGCTGTTTCAGATTCATACTCAGGACAGGAAGGGAAGTTAAAAATGAGATGAAACAGAAAACTTTCTGCAAGCATTAAGTGATGACTGTGTACAGTTTTTGGTTTCAACATCTTTTTTTTCCCTTTTTCTGATATCAGATTATTCAGTAAGCTGACACTTAGAGAAAATAACTGTATTTGCAGGAAAAAGGAGATGTACAGAAACAGGACGTAAGGATCACCTTGTGGTTGAGTTATGTCTCTAGGAGGTGGCACATCTTAAGAGCTAGATTTTTGTGCAATTATTATTAAGAATTAATAAGAACAAACTGTCAGTCAAATTGTAGCCGTGGTGTGCTTTAGGAAAAAGATGACATGTTAGTCTCTTTAACTATTGCAAACACATGCATTTGTAATGGAAAGGATCCTCCTGTGTGAGGGAAAAGGAGCTGAAAGTACTTTAAAATATTATCCACCATCCACTTTGCAAACTATTACGGCTACATCATTCTCAGCAGATATTTGTTCAACTCATTCCTCAACAGCTCTACTCACACATCCTTTCTTTTTCCTGAGAAAGTATTCTACTGCTCACCTGTCTTTACGTTCAGAAAGGTTAGCTTAATCTTTATCAAACACTGCTTCCTCTAATTTTAGCCAATTCAACTCAGAGTAAAGGATTCTTTATCACAGGTTCTCACTTCAGTCCTTCTCCCCTCTTTGTGATCTGAGGAAACCTGATTGCTTCAATTTTCTTTTACAGGGCACATTTTTTCCACATCTCTGACAGTTCTTGATTTTGTCCTGGCCCACTTATTTGAATCATAACATCCTTCAGCACACCTGCATCTCAGTATCATTTTTCTGCTCTGAAATGGCCTCAGCTGAAGGGCTACTTTGCCCTTTCAATGTAATACCTTTGCATATAAATTTGATATATTTTGTTAGAAAGGTGATATTGACTCAAATACTGTTGGTAATTGCCGAATACTTTTCTTTAATTATGCTTAGCTAGAAACAAATAGTTGCACGAAGTGTAAATTTTACATTTAGTCAACCTAAATTGTAATGCTTCTGCCACACCAATGTTACTATTCGTCAAATATGACAAATAATTTGAATTTAATAGCCAATTTCTGGCTGATGTCCACAGATGAGACAGTAAAGAAAATAGAAAATGGAGATCTTTCCACAACCCTAATTGTGAGTTTTTGGCAGTTTTTTTTTTAAGTCTTCCACCCACCCAACAAGTTTTGCATATAACAGAGTACTTTGCCAACAATTCTCAAGTCATGGAAGGGTATTTGCTACCTCTTTGCTTCGTAAGCCTCACAAAGAAAGAAACTGCATTTCTCTTATTCAGTTTGGAAGATGTAGGGCTTTCCTGTTTTTCTTCAGATGTGAGCAATACACAGAAAAAGTCTTTGCCATAGCATAAGTGATGCGTTCTAACCCAAGATAGCTGTTCTTTTCTGTGTAGCTGCAGTGCCTCGTTGCTTTCATTAACACAGCAAATTCAAAAAAGGTACCTGTGGATTAATTTACAGCTGTCAACTGCATCCCAGATTGGGATTCATGGAGAAAGCTAATCAGCACAGAGTGTCTTTGTGAAAGGTATCTATTGAAGAATTCCCTCATCTTTGGAGAAATACATCTCTAAAGCATTGACAGATATTAATTCACAATTATAAGTAGATGTAAATCAAGTGCTCTAGTTGCATAAACCAAAACATAACAATCTTCAACCCTTTAAAGGTGTGTTTCAGTACTTCTTTTGTATTTAACACAGTGCTGGTAAACTAAAACTTACCAGTTACTTGGTGGTATACAGTGATTGTTTCTCTACAATGAAAGACCAAGCAATTTGACTGCTTTATAAACCTTTCACTGTGAATTGACTAATCAAATTCCTTTGACTTTCAGGAAGCACATTATATTTTAGATCTGGAATGCAAAAGTTAAACAAAGTGAAATCTAAATGTTCCTTTTTTTTGTAAGAAGTAGTTCAAATAGTATTTGGTTTACTTAGATACTGAGCAACAGGCTTCATAATGCACCTGATCTACACAGACTAGTTGGTGGAGATGAAGAAATCAGAGAGAGAGACTACATGAGGAAAGCTGGATTGCTTGCAAGTGTTTTACTAGCAGAGGCCTTTTGTAAATTTTTGAAACACCACCCTTAGTAAAGAATTCAGCAGGGTATGTTAAGAGATTGCTTAAGGTTTTGAGTATGATGAAAGTTTCCTGCTCTGGTGTTGTAAACTTATAGTTCTATTCAAGGTCACTTTTTTTTTTTTTTTGGTTATTTCTAATACATTTTTCATTTTTACATATGAATTGAAGTCAGTTGAAGAGCCAGTATTATAATTTAGAGGAAAAAAAAAGTCTTCTGCAATGAGTATAACCCATGAAATGTCACTACCACAAGTATGCTCACAGTCAAACCCAAGTTTTCACTATGGATATGGAATTTATGATAGACTCAGTGCCCCACACAAGTACAGTCAGACCAAAGAGCTACTGTTTTGATCACTACTTCCTTGCAATTCACATTTGCAACCGAACTTTAAGAACAACTATTTTACTTGGTCTTTATCATATTAGAAGTAAGTGGAACTACTTAATAAGCGATCACCAGTTTTCTAACAAACTGTCTTCTCCTGGGTCTTCTGCCCAGTCTTGCTGTTGGTTTTTGTTCTGTATTTGCCATTCCTCATAGTTGAAATAGACAAACAGATTCAAATTGCATGGAACTGGTAAGATAGATAAAAGAACAAAGTGTGAAATGATGCTAGTAAAAGAACAGTAAATAATGTGAGAAAACTTGTGTTTCTACAGACTGCTCAATAAAGCTCTAGGATTCAACTCAATGTATGCAGAAGGCCCATAATTCTGATGCACAGTTGACAGGGAAGAACATATACACTTAAAGGGAAGTTTTTGCTTGAGAGGGTGGTGAGGTGCTGGAACAGGCTGCCCAGCCCTGGGCCATCTCATCTAGTACCTGATACAGGGGCTGGCAAGCCTGTCTGTGGCAGGGGGTTGGAACTAGATGATCTTGGAGATCCCTTCCAACCTAAGCCATCCTGTGATTCTATGTGGAGAAACAACCAAGCAAAAATACTCCAGGGCACCTAGCAAAGACAAGAATGCTTGTAGGAGCAAGGAGCCTTCTATGTACAAGACTAAAACTACATAAGCACAGGAAAAGAAATTCGTATTTCATTGTGATACCTGAAAATACATCACATGGAGTCACCTTTATTCTGTCATGTTATAAAGGTGTGAGAAGAGTTTTACTTTCATATCAAGCACATCAACACATTACTGAAATGGTTCATAGAGACAGGCAGCTTTTGGAAGTCTATGTTAAAAGATGGTAACTCCCAAGGGTAATTTGGGGCTGGCATATGCACTGGTCACAAACATATTTAAGTTTCTAGTCTCAAAGGTTTTTAAGGAGCTTTCAAAGAGAAGCAAGAAGGATAAAACTGAAAATGATTATTTTAAGGCGAAGCTTAATTTGATTTACGAAAGGGATAAAGAGATGGGATTATTTTTGATAGCAAGTACCTGGACTAAGGATGTAGGAAATTCTTTTGTAGTTAACAATGTTATATTCATACCTTGACGAATGAACAATATTGGATTCACGCAGGTGTGGAAATCCCCGTCCTACAAACCACAGAATGGTCATTTACAACAATGCCAGTTCTGAGCATAACATATCTATTTAGTACATGAGACATACACCTATGTAGCTGGGTTAAATTAAGAGGAAACGTACATACTGTGAAGATCATTTTGAATTTTATTTGTTTTTAATGTTTCCTATATACAAATGGACAGCAAGCGTGCAAACAGAGTTGCTTCCATGTTGTATTTGGGTGCTGCTTATATACATCATCAGTATGTGAGACACTGTACATCTAAGCATATGCAGCTCAGGTTATTAAACAAGAGTTGGTGATAATCTCTAAAATGGTACCCCAGCTAAGTAATAACTTACTGTGTACACAAGGTATAATTCATATTCTGGAATATGCTGAATTTTTGAATCTCCCCTCTACCCAGTAAAATAAAAATATTCCCTGTGATTAAAAAGAAATTAAAAAAATAAGGTCAATTAGAGTAGTTACTAATAAAAATACACTTGATGTGTAGGACAGCTGTGGAACCTTAGGTAGCTGTACTATTTGTAATTTTCAGTGGGGAAGGATGAATGACTTGTTATCTTAAACACATGGAGAGATGGCTTATTTCACAATAAAATTCAGATAAACTGACAGAAATATTACAACTAAAAATATAAAAGATTATCAGCCTGAGCCTGCTAAGCAGTGCTTCAAACAAGGACATATAAAAATACTTTGCCTGATTTTTTTTCCGAGTGCCCCTGTAAGAAAACATGACTTGTCAGATACAAATTTTTCTTATTTTACAATGACTAATCTCGTATGGATGCATCACAAACAGCATTGCTACAAAAAACACCCTGCTCACAGGTAGGTAAAATATTAAAGAGAATTTCTACAATTCTCAGAAAAGGAGAGAGTGCTTCAGATGACCACAATGTCATTAAAGTGATAGGAAAATGAAGAAGAACTAGCCACGATACTGCTGACAGTCTGTGAATTTCAAGTATGACATGATTTCGTTTTAACATCTGTTAGGAAACTTGTCTTACACTAGGCTCCAAACCAATTAACTTATGATAGAGGACACATAAGAATGGGCTGGCAACAAGAGGGATCCATTAGCATTATTTCTGAACAAGAACGAGAATTTAAGTGATAAAATGGGTAAGGTTTAATTATTTGTTAGTTTTCTAGCCTATGCTCATTTCTAGCCTGTGGTGACAACTCCCGGGTAAAATGCTATAAAAGATGTTTATTTTGGGAGCTGCAAATGCCCAATTCCAAGGTCTGAGACTAGCTATCACATATACTTACTTGTGGACGTGTACCAAAAAAGGCAGGGTATGGTATCAGTGATAGCTGTGAGATCTGATACCCTGGCAAGTTACAGAAAATTGGATCTTGGTGTTCTTGGGGACAGAAAGTGCACTTGGTGAAATTAGAAAGAAAAAGGGCACATCCCTTAATTGATAAACATATTTTCCATTTTCTCTTCCCCTTTGACATTATTGCAGAACGCTAATTTTATCTGCTTACTCTAGAAAACAAAGTTTACAAAAAAAAAAGAAAAAAAAGTTTAAAAACCAAGCCAGCATCGTGTAACTTCTGCTATTTGCAATATTTGAAATGCAAGAAGCCACACTGGGGCTGGAACAAAAGCTGCAGTAAGGAATGTGCGGGTATCTTTTCCTCCGTCTGTGCTCGTACAGAGCTTCAATGTGCTCAAATAGAAATCAATTTACTTCAGACAACTTGAATTTTGGTCTTGGAGTGCAGCAGTTTTCTATCAGCAGCCCCAGCTGTCTGTTAGACAGGAACACCAGAAGTCATTGCAAGAGAGTGGAGTCTCACTGATCTCCCCATTACGTGCAGCTAAGGCAAGAGAATGGCACTGGTGATTATGCAGTCCATTAGCATGACCTGAACTAAGGACAGCTTTTTTTAATTTCTGATGACCCAAACCAAGAACATAACGCAGCTCATGTTCATGAGATGTAAACTCAAATATGGTAAGAAATCTCCAATAAATACTAACAATTAAGTTTTGCTGTTGGTAGTTTTGCCAAGAAATAGCCTTAGGAAAACTTACAGAGTAAATAGGCAATGGTTATATAATATAAATAGTTATTATGGAAATAGAACAACAGAACATTGAATATTGTCACAGTTGCTTGAAAATGTCCTGCAAAACTAGAGATCCCCTGGTTATGTGAAATAACTGTAAGTGGCTTTACTGCCTAAGCTATTTTAAGAAGCAGAGTATGATGCACACTAAATATATTTTTTTTCCTGTTTTATTTTGCTTAATGATTTACATCTTTTTCCACTTAACGTGGTAGAATCTGATACTCGGTTTGGTTAGGAAAAATTAAAAAAACAAGACACAAAACATAAAAATCTGAAAAGAGTGTTTACAGAAAACATGACAACAGTGTTTTCTCTTGTGCTTTTAAAGGAGAGTACCTGTGCGTTGAGCTTAGGGCACTCCTGATTCTTCTGTCCTTGATTTTGTCCTACTGCAACTGCATAGGTGGCAAGCAGAGTCCAGAGACGCAGGGCTTGCATACAGGCTGCCAACAAAAATCAACCAAATCCTTTTAAGAATTGGTCTGCTATATTACATGATGTTTGCTATTCCTGCTGTATAGAAATAAAAGCAGACATGCAAGGCACACAGCTAGGCCACTCTGAAAATACCCACGCTTAAGGCTACTCTGATACACATTTAAAAATAGAAGAATGTGCAAATTGAGTTATCCTATTCAATAAAAAAGAACTGGTAAATATATTTATTCCTTCAAGGCTCTTGTCATTTCTAAGCTAACAAATATATATCTTAGAAATACAATTTGTCCCAGTAAACAACCACACACAACGCCTCATCTAACTGGCTTAAAAATGCAGGCAGAAGATAGTCAGTCCTGTTGACAAGCTGTGCACACTTACCAGAGGGTTTTGCAGGAGCAGCTGCAGAAGCAAAAGAAAATTCCTCTTGCTTGAGAAGCACTAATATAGCAGCGCAAGGTGCAGATGAGGGCGTTTCCAAATACAGCCTGACTAATCCCCGTGCAAAACCCCAGGGTCCTGTGACGCACGTCAGCACTGCACAGCAGTTTGTTATGCTCAGCAGTGCAGCCCAACGGCGTACAGATGATCAGCTGGTGCACCAACAACAAAACCTTTGACCTTCACTGAATGAACGGCTTTCGTGGATGCAGCAGGCAAATCTGAACTGCTCCGACAGAGGAAGGCGCTTGTTTCTCAGAGAAAAAGTTTATTACTTTTTAACTGTTCTACAGAATTTTTCAGAGCATTTTAGGGTTTCCTGTTGCAGTGCCACAAATTCCTTTCAGCTTCTTGATACGGTGTCACGAAAATTAGCAAGGCAGCGTGCATTTATGTGCCTAGAAACAGCGAATTGATCACTTCAGTGATCTCCCTGCTTTGACTTTAAGTAAGCATGCAATACTGAAACAGGAAATGAAGGAGGTTTGTTTGTCGGGGCTTCTCAGTGAGTGACACGCTGACTCGACATACTTGCAGACGGTTGTCATTGGGCATACTGCCAGATCAAAGACTGTAACTAGGTGATAAGGAGGATGTATTTTATTTTTAGGAGGACGAAGGAGGTATTTTCTAACCGTGCTCCCACTTGTAAAGGCTTGAATGTGTCACATGAAGGCAACTCCGCTGTTGTAGCAACAGTACAAGCTTCCCCGTGCTATATTTTAATTCATGTTCAACCTTAGGTTTGTGATAACAATTTCAGGCTGTCAGGACAAGCCGCAAACACAGCAAACAAAACACATTACCAGAATTCTAGAAATACCTTCAGCTATGAAAATTTCCTTTTAAGGAATATGTGCTGTTTTTCTATGTTAAACAAATAATTAAAAAAAAATAGATCAGTGGCCATTTTCTGAATGGTACGATGGATCCATACAAGCTTTGTGCCCACATTCCAACTGTAGATCAGTATGCAGTCTGTCAGGTTTCCCCAGACTGTGACCTACAGAGAGTACCTCCATTTTTTCAGCTGTACACTGTAGCTTGATCCAGCAAACCAGTGAAGACTTCAGGTGATACCGAACACATGACTTTAATCAAAACTTATCCTCTTTGAATTGGACGAGTTCCCTCCAAATATACATGTCAAGGACAAGAGAAGAGCTGGAAAGATCTGTTCAAAATGTAAAGTAATCCCTGCAAAGACCACATGCAATAAGCCAAACTTAGTTGGCACTGCTAACTGCCAGGTATCATAGCTCTCATTCCATCTATTCATTTTGTCTTATGTACACCATTGTTATACTAAGCACACAGATAATATTCCCTTTTATAGTATTTGTATATACAGTTCCTATGCTATTAGCTGAAAGTATCTCCATAATGTCTGGGAAAGTTACGTATAGTGATGCAGTATTGAAAGTAATTATTTGCACAGTAAAAAGTAGTTCGTAATAGTGTAGGATTTCTAGTTTTAGATATAATTCAGAAAGTAGCCATCTTTGAGCTCTTACATATCTCAAAGTTGACAACTCTGTACTGACATAAGTAAGTCCTGTAAACTTCATAGTTCAGACTGGGATGTGGTGGGTGCTGAGGCTGGCCTGCTGATATTTGGGTACCTAGTAGGAAAAATAATTCCAATGCTATCAAGAATTTAAAGAAAGTTAGCTTGCCATTTGTGGAAGTGAAAAACAAACAACCCACACACATCATATGTATTCCTTTGTCTTTTTTTTTTTTTTTAATTCACATAAGATTTAATACTGAAGGAAAGAGTTGCAGAAATTAACTTTTACAGACTAATTTTGAGTATACCAGAGGAATTAGCATTTAAGATGTACAAATACAGTGTTAGCAAAAGTTAGAAAATGATGCAAGATTTCTGTAAGCATTAATACAGCCAACACCTAATTCTGAGAAAAACATCCAGACTATCTCTAATAGCAGTATGCTTTCACTTTAATGAAAATACAGTACATGAAACAACTTAGAGACAAAATAAGGGAAACAGTATTTGCAGCTCTAAGAAATCTTTGCATCGTGTGCTTTACACAACTGAGAACAAGTGGCTACTGCTGACTTTGTTCTGCTAACAGATAAAGCAGAATTACTGTTTCTTTTTCAATGAGAGGGAACAACATCCAGCGTGGTATTTCTACTCTCACAGTACCGAGGGTCATTTAATTATGTTTTGAGTGCCAGAAATGAAAGAGGTACTGCCATTTCAACAGATAGCTTCTAGTTTAACTTTCTTTCTTAGGCTGAAGGCCAAAGGGCCACGTAACTCAATTGCAGAATACTGTAAGCAGTAAAAGACTAAGAACAAAAAGAGCAAAGCCTTAAACATCAGGTTGTTGTTGGCAATATAAGACTATGAAAAGGTTCTACTTTCATCTGGTGGTGTGTTAAGTGAACTTGGTTTGTAGAGAATCAGGATGCTTTCGAAGTACTGAAAGTTTCTAGTCTAAAGCTAAGAAAAACTAGTTCTGCCAGTTTTACCTCTGCCCTACGTTCAACCTATTTTCTTGGGAAAAGAAATGAACACAGCACAGATAAGGTATGTAAGCAAATCAGCTGACCTTTAAGTAAAAAGCTGAATACTTCAACTAAACTCAAAGCAGTTTGGAGAGATCAAGAAAGAAGTCGTGTTAAAGTCTTTGCTGTTCTTTAGAACTGACTACAGAAAACAGAGCTCACTGAATGCTTCCACAGGACAAAGTTGAGCTTTTCATGAGCTTACTACCTTTTGGTCTTGATTAGCGAGCCTACTACAACTGAACAGCTTTGAATATACCTACATATATTGAGCATATTTCCCAATTTTAATAAAACCCACACAGAATTTTATACGTTAAGGAATTTTCTTCTAATTTTTGCTTTTCTAATAAGTCTCACCAATATGTATTTCGCAAATTAGGAAACAGGGAAAACAACTTAAACCTCAGCACTCAAACATGCAAACCGAGCAGAAAAAATACCCAAAAAAGAGAAAAAAAATGTAATTCAAACATGATTTTTCTTCATGCCCTGGTAAATTGAGTTGATGTGCATCATACTGCTACCAGCAATTGCTTTTTGTATTTGTAAATAACAACCATACTGAAAATAAGTGTTCAGCTTAATGAAATTGGGCTAAATAAAGCTTTGGAAGGATGTCTTGTGGGAATCATAGATAAACTGATTTTTCTGGTAGAGGTTTTACTGTAAAAAATGCTAGCCATACTTACAGTTGGTCTGATGCAATACAAAGCACTGTATGTAGATGAAAGCGTGTGTATGTATTACAGAGTTGTCTTGCAAGGAATGTAGATATGTAAGAGATTATTCAAACAGAAAGAGCATGAATAGCACTTGCTAGAAAAAAGTGCTCAGAAAGGGATTTTATTCTGGACTGGTAAGGACAAAACAAGAGCCTTCAGAACAAAAAAATCTCAATGTGAGACTTTTAAGATTCAGCAGTACCGCTGGGGATGAGCGTATGGTTTGGCTTCCCAACCATCGTGTTTCAATAACTGTAAAATAATGCACACACAGAACAGATGTGAAGAGGTCAATAATGTATCCTAGGACATATTCAGCAACCTCATTCAAAACAGATTTTCTAGAACTCATCCCAAACCAATGCTTTTTTATGACACACGAGGTCATCTACAGACCTATAGACATAAAATTCCTTCAGAAAATTAAAACTTTTGAATTTGAGCTTTTCCTTAGGATTGCTACGGTAACAGGATGGATGTTGAAGTCTCACTACTTGAAAGATCCAATTCCCTCTCTTGTTACACAGAACGTAACACTTGCTGGAATAATGCTTACACAGGAGGTTGTTGGTAGAACGAATCCCTCTACAAAATATCTAGTCAAACAGTATCCAATCCTAAGTACTGACAACATGTAGACACGGCCATATATTTATAAATTCTTAATTAGCTATCAGAAGTGCAGAAGCTCAGCTCGCATAATTATATAACTTTAACGAGCTGTACTTTTACTGTCCAAATTCTATGTTTGCATGTATACTTTTTATGAAATACCCTGTATTATTTCCATATGTACATACACTGAAAGAACTTAAAAACAAGTGCTTGCCTTCCTAGAAGCTTCGCATGTAATGTATAGAATGGAGCTTGCATTAAGCCCAAGGCCTGGACCGAAACAGTTGCTGTTGATTCTCCTCTTATCTGCTTGCAAGAAGAAGAAGAAAAAAAGCTTAGATTCACTAAGCCTAAGAATTCTGTATCTAGATCAAATAAACTCTGACCCTTGAATGGCAGAGTTGCAGGACCCAGACTGAAAGCCAAGTCAGCAGGACAAAGTTTAACCCACAATTCATTACCAGACACTAAAATTCTCACGAAAGAATGCAGTGTTAATATAATACCGCAGTTAAAGTTGCATGCTGAGACTAAATAATTTATTTTTTAACTGCTATGATCTCTTACAGTACAGATCTTCACTTAAACAACTCAAAAAAAAAAAAAATCACTTAATTCTAAAGATGAAATGCAGCTACCACACACTCATGTTAAAGGTAATAGACAGTATGATGACTTGAAGTGTAATGCACTGCTTTGTGTCTGTGTCTCAGTGCTTCATGGGTGTTTCTGGCTACTGATCCATTCAAAAATACAACAGGACAGACATCTTTTATTTCTTTACCTCTGGATTTGCCCTGTGGGAGGGATACAGGACCACTTTGTATTACTTAATTGCCACTGCTGTGCTACTGCTATACAACATACTATACTACTACTGCTAATGCAGATTTAACTACTGCTTTGTACTAAACTGTACCCTTCAGTTTCATATATAACTTTTCCATGGCAACACAGACAAAAATGAGGCTTTCCCATTACTGATCTACGTTGCAAAGGCAGATGCACCCCCCAGGAAACAACCAGCTGTTCATCTCTGCTGTTTCCACCAAAGAGTGAGAGCACTGAAGGAACAAGGTTAATGGTACACTTCAGTGGTACTCATTCTATCTGAGCATCATAGTGGAGAACCACAAACTCTTATGTAGAAACAAAAGCTCCAGTAAATTTGGATTATTTTACTGATCCAATTTACAGAGCAGGCAATGAGTTCCTGGTATGAGAGTATGAAGGAAGCTATAGCTAACAAGTGAGGAAAAATTAGAAATAATTAGACTGGGAACCCTTCTTGGCAGCAAAATGTCATGGTTTCAGCTGGGACAGAATTGATGTGTTTTCTTCATAGTGTCTGGTAGGATGCTATGTTTTGACATTAGGAGAAAAACAGTGTTGATAACACACCCATGTTTTATTTGCTGCACAGTGCTGCATGGAGCCAAGGACACTTCAGTTTCTCACCTGGTACCGACCTGCCAGTGAGGGGTATGGGGGGTACAAGAGGCTAGGAGAGAGGGGGACAGAACCAGGACACCTGACCTGAATGGCCAAAGGGATATTCCATACTAATATTCCATGCCATATGACATAATGTGAGGAAACTATAGAACTGAGGGCAGTTGGCTGTGGGGTGGGGATTGGGACACTGCTGCTGCTTGGGGACAGGCCAGGCACTGGTCACAGGGTGGTAAACAGTTGGGCTGTACATTACTTCCTTTTTCCCCTACTTCTCTCCCCAGTCCTACTGTGTAGAGGGGGAGTGTATGAAAGACTGTGAGATGTTTAGCTGCCTGCTGTCTGAAATCACAACACAGAAACATCATAAGTCTGAAATTCTGTATTTAGACACTTTGTCAATACTCAGTGTCCAAGTCTGGGCTTTGCCCTACACCGTTTAAAAAACAAAAAACTAATAAACAAAAACCTAGAATAATTCCAACCTAAGTATATTCTTTTTAAAGACTGGAATATATGAAAGCAGAAGCCACATTTCCTTCTACTACTATGTATAATTTATGTAGTTTACATAAATGTTACTCAAAAGTTCCCTTGTATTTATTGTTTGAGTTTAGAAACTTGGTGCAATTCTGATTTTGCTGGCATTACTGAATGCTTGGGAACTGCTGAATCATAGCCTGAACCTCTGATTGACCACCTGAAGCAAGCACTGAGTCAGCCATGGGAGCACAGGTGAAGGCAATTCACCTGTGCTACCAGAAGGGGAAGAGCCTGGCTGCACCTCTCCTAGATTCCATTTAAGTGCTGACTGCCATGCAGGAAGGATCACTCCTCATAGAGAATATTGTAAGCCTACAACATTGGTAAGTATTTTTCACTTATTATCTTTTCGTTGTGATAATTCTACTTGGTCTAAAACTCCGTATGCCAATTGATTTTACACCTCTGTATGCTTATTGATTGTACACTAAACAAAAAGAATATAGTTATTTCAGGATTTAAACACAAGCGGTGTCACTTTTGACCTGTGAGCTGCAGCCTTAAGTTTATGTTCACTTCAAGAAAAATACTTTTTTAACACTCAAATAAAAAAAGTCTCAATACCTGGCATGATCAAATTAGGAAAACCCAGTGGAATTTCAAGGAAGGATATGATTGTTTAAACAGTCAGAAAAGTTGTCAGTGATAGAGGGGAGCAGTACAGCAGCCACAGATGCCAAATTGAATGGTGGTGCTACTCAAAGTGCTGCATGATTGCCTAGGGATTAAGAAACTGCCTGCAGCAATTGTGTTAAGTTCTTTGATGTTTGAAAGCAGCAGATCATTGCTGAGTACTTCTCCAAACGAGAAAGCAACTGCAACTTCTATACATGACTGTCATATGGAGACCTATCTCAGGATCTTGCTGCAGACCAACTGCTGCACAGCAATTTGACCAGAAGGAGCCCAGAGGAAAAGGCTGTCTTGATAGGAGTCCTAAGTTTTGTTCTTCATACTTACAACTACAGTATGCTTAGCAAATTATTTTGCCCAGACTTGTCTGGCCTTATATCTCTCTGCATGCTACTTAGAAAAGGAGGGTGGGGAAAGTGGTTGCGAGCTATTTCTGCTTCTTGGCTGCTGTCAGCATGTGATGGGAGCAGCCAAGTTTCGGTGCTGAACATTTAACAGGCAGTAGACATAGCTGCTGCACCGGGCCCTGTGTGTGCAGGAGCAGTTCAGCTCTACATATCTGATCTAGAGACAGCAATGGCCACGAAATGCCAGTTGTTGCTCTACAGGGCATCTTAAATGACAAGTTGTTTGCAATGAGTGTTAATCCACCTTCAGAGAGCTGCTCTGCAACTGACGGGAAGTGCACACTGCAGCCACCTGCTGTTTGGCACTGCCTGCTGCAGCTGCACTTCCTACAAGTGACTGCTTGAGAACTAAGTACCTTCTGACAACTGCACCAGCTTACAGCAATAAGGTCTGTCAGGCTGCTTCTCTCTCACGCTGTTTTTCCTTGAAGTCTCTTCAAGGCTTACTCTTCGCAGCCTTTAGTACGCTGGGAAACAGTATGCTTGTATGCATGTGTGGAGAGAGGAAAAGGGACTGACACGTTGAAGACAATTAACATGAAGTAGAACTTGACAAGACAGGAAAAAAAACAGATAATTTGCCTATGAATTATATTCATTTAAGTGCCTGTAACTGGTAAGAGGCAGACATTCACATTTCTTGAAGCAAGGTACCTCAAAAGATAACATACTTTGAAACATTTTCCAGACCTGTTGTGACAATTTAAGACAAACTGTGTCACTTTTACCACTACAGCTACAATTAAAATCACTATTGAATTTCCAGCAACACCCAGGAGGTCTCACATGATACATGAGAGTGTCCACCTTCCTTCCATTCTGCTTTTTGATCCCCATCTGCTGAGGCTCATACTCATCTTTGCCTGTGTAGAGGAAAAAATACTTGTCTGACAGAATTTCACGTACTAGCAATTTAGATTCCTGAAGAATAGTGTCATCAATATACTATGTATTATATGCTCCTTCATTTCCTTCTCTGCTTGGAGGCCGCTGACTCACAGCAGTGTGAAGATCCGTATCCTTCACTTGCCAGTCTAGGTGATCAAGGTAATGACAACTAAAGGAAAATAACAATAATAAAGCCTTTGCACACAACCTTATGACAGTCATGCTCATAGAATACTTCTTAAGCAGGGAGATAAGTAACAGCTACTTCATTTCTTACTGTTTTTACTTATTTCTCTTCAGGTAAACTTGAACCCTGCAAGACTCATGCATTTCTCTTCCCCTTTCACAAGGCACTAAAAAGGAAACAGGCGCCAGAAGCATCCAATAGCAGGTGGTTGAAAAGTTTTCTCTGAAGGAAACTGCTTTTTAAAGGGATTTTAAATTTGTAATCATTGAAGTTGGATACAGTCTGTTTCATGGAACTTCACATGTCTGCCTCAACGTTTACTGATAACACCTCTCTTACTTTGAAAATGGAGCCAAAGTACATTAAGTATTGCCTAGGATAAAATCTCTTAGATGGTCAATGGAAACAATATTTTCATACTTAAATTCCAAGCTTAAACCTTTGCTTTGAACCAAGAAGCAGTATTTTTTTTCTTGAGTATTTATTAAGCTTAAATTTGGATACCAGCTTAATTGTTTGGCTAAAGAATTCATCTACTGGAAAGTGAGACAGATCTGTGAATTTCATTACTCTTTTCATTCAACAAGGCAACATGGTTACACTTGTATTTTGCACAACACTTGAGAATTTACTTTCCATTAAGGATTCTTGGCAACATCATCCCTGATAACAGCCTGCTTTACGGCTATTCTATTTGATTCACAAAGGCCATTCTCCTTTTAGCATTTAAACATTGCTGTAGCCCAGCTTTTACTGGGCTACAGATGGTTCTTATATTCACCTAATTGTAACTAAGAAAAAAGTAAAAATTTGCTGTAATTAATAATTATTAAAAGCTACTATAGTGGTGAAAAATAAAGTCACGTAACTAAAGTATGAACAGGCTGGGATTCCTACAGATTTTGGTAGAAGTTGCAAGCCTGTGTTCTTCTGAGTCTACAAAGTGTAACCATCATCAAAGAAAACTAACAACAAAAAAAAATCTACAAAACTAGAAGAGCAACCCAGAAATTTTCAATTTGATACTCGAATGCCAAACACTGGCCTGGCACAATAACTCATGTACTATAAACATGTATTTTAACAAAGCACTATTAGTCTTCCCTACCATGCCAACTCACGCTATGTTACTGACTGGAAAACTGCACCTTCTCAAAGCTCAAAGGAAGGTCTCTCCCTGATTAAGTAATATAGACACGGCATCTTGTAAACAGAAAATGTGGAATGAAATCTGTACCGGTGGATAAATCCATTTCACATACTTCCCCAGAATGCAAAATATTCATGTAAAATTAGCACTTACATGCATTTTCTCCCTTATTTGAGAGACTAAAATCCTTGGCATGATGTTTACATAATTTCCTTATGGTGAAATAAGAGAAACATCCCAGCCTGGTTACATATGTTCATGGGAAATACTCCTTGAAGAAGAAAGAAGGCTTGCAGCTGATGAACTAAAGACGTTAACTGAGGGAACTGCCACTTCAACTGCCAGTTGAAATGACAGCTCGACAAGCAGAGAGCATTGACGTACTGTATATAATCAGTAAAATATTTTCGTACAAGAAAGTTGCCATGCTTCGAGCAAGCTCTGCCTTTCCCTTGTAACTTAAAGTTCTGAACAGCTGTGATCCTAGAGGCAGAATTCTCAGATGTATCTACTTAGGATCACAGATCTGTATAACTGAAAATGTTATCTGACGTGCTTACCTGAGAGACTTGTTTACCAGAAATCCATTTATCATTGACACAACCACGTTTGTTTGGTTGGTTTTTTTAGTAACACAGGCAAAATCTTTACAACAAATTTAAAAAGCTAATCTTGCTGGCCAAAACATAATCTAAACATTGCACAGAGTTAATAGAAACACACCTTTAAAAACCATTAGGCATTTTTGGAACAACAGTGCACATGTGGTATTGAGGATGGGAGCTGGTGAAAACTATTTGCTCGACGTGGATTTACAGATTTACAGACATGGAATGTCTGTATCGTAGAATCATAGAATGGAATCGTAGGATGGCCTGGGTTGAAAAGTACCACGATGATCATCTAATTTCAACCCCCCTGCTATGTGCAGGGTCACCAACCACCAGACCAGGCTGCCCAGAGCCTGTATGACCAGGCTTCCACGTTCTGTTGATCTATTGCCCGTGCCAGTATTATCAGTACTAGAATTTAGAAAGAATTATTTGTAGTTATCCAGTGTAATGGACAGCTACATAAGAAGTGAATAATTTCAAATATGCTATAATAAAAAGTGAATGTTTTCAAATGAAGGTCACCGAGCAATGTGATGGATGACTGCAAACACCACTGAAACACTTTATCCAGCAGCCAGCACAAGGGCTGTGGTTAAGAATGCTCACTGGAATTCTTCTCCGGGCCCACGTTTATCAAACACGGCACTGTATGGCTTCTGTCGTGCACCACAGCCAAGCGAGACGCCTCGCTCTGCATACGCAGCCCTGCTCTCAGCAAACTCTTCGTGTTTCCGTGTGTAAATCAATCAAAACACCTGAGCTCCTGGCGAGGTCCTGCAGGGACTCGAAGGACAGCCACCGCGCGCTGATTTCCGTTCGGTCCTCCAGCACGGTGACACCGACAGATAAACGCGAGGTGCGAAGGCTATCGGGGCGTTATGTCCCCTTACACCCAGCTTTACACCAGCGGTCATCTGAATAACTCTCGACACAACAAATCTACCAAAGCCGACACCGACACGGCTCAATCTTTGTGCGGTACCCGAAAGGGCGCTGCCTGCCAGTGTCACAGAGGCACGACACGCCCGCTGTTGCCCTTCAGGAGCCACAACCCTGAGCCCGGCCTCTCACACGTACCATCTCGATGATCTTCGTCTTCCTGCCCGTCTTCTTCTTCATGGTGAAGATGTACTGTGCCAGCACCACGCCGCCCACCAGGGCGCACACGCTGGCGCTGGCCACCGCCCCCACCTTGGCCACGGCCGCGCGGTCCATGGCAGCACGCCGCCCCCAGCCCGCCCGGCGGGCGCGCAGCACGGCACCGAACCCACGCGGAGCGCTGAGGGCGGGCGGGACCACGAGCGCGAATGGGGGAGCGCGGGGGGACGGCGTGCCGCAGGGAGGCGAGCCGGAGTGCGGGAGAGAGAGCTGCGAGAAGGGGGAGAAACCCCCGGGAGCTGAGGAAGCTCCGAAGGAACGCAGGCGAACCTCCTCCTTTCCAGCTTATCACCACCCCCCCCCCCCCGCGGGTAGAAGTGGGAGAACCCGGCGCGCCGGCCACACTTCCGGCAGTGCCGAACTACGTTTCCCAGCACAGCCGTGCCGCCCGTTGTCACGGCGACGGCGCCCGAGGTGCTGGAGGAGGCGGGGAGGGGGCCGGAGCGCTGCTGGCCTCCGCGTCCCGAGGGCCGCCCCTGCCTGTGGCCGGGGGTCCCTCCGCTCGGTGCGACTCTGCTGCAGGCTTGGTAAGCTCCCAACGCTTCTCGACGCCCCTCATCCCGCCGTAATGACTGGAGTTCGGGTTTCGGGGTTGGGGCGTCCGCGTGCAGAGCTGTGTGAAGAAGTAGGCACGAAGCAAGGAGGGTTCCGTCTGTGTGGAAGGGAACTCGTCTCCTACAGGGCAGCCAGCCCTCGGAGAGTAAAACCTCTGCCCAGAGAGGTGGCCATCCCTGGAGGTGCTCAGGACCGGGCTGGATGTGGCAGCTGAGCTGGTGGGTGGCAGCTCTGCACGTGGTGGGCGAGTTGGAACTGAATGGGCTATAAGGTCGCTTCCATTCTAAGCTTCTGTATGATTCTAGATCGTCCCCCACCCGCCCCGTGGTAGCTACATCTTGTGCATAACGGTTTGACTTAGCCCTCCAGGCACCCTCAGGGAGCTGTGAGCTTTGAGCTGGGTAATGTTGCTGTCAGGCTGCCTGCAGGAAGATTTCTCTGCTCTTGCTTAAAATAGCAGCAGGTAAGGAACGGGAAAGCTGATTTGTGCCCTGTCTGACCGACTTCTTTGGGCACGTCACTGGGGCATCTGCAAGGCGATTACTCGGTGTAGGTTTTGCTGCTTCTTATAGCTTTGTTTGCTTTTCTAAAATAAGCTTGTATGGAAGTCCACCATCAGAATCATAGCTTTGTTTCAACTGGAAGGGACCCTTAAAGGTCATCTAATCCAGCTCCCCTGCAATGAACAGGGACAGATCAGAAAGTGCTTTTTTGTTTTCCTCCTTGATAAGGGAATCTCAGTTCTGTAACTTGAAAAACTTCTTATTTACCTTTTTAGTGCTCCTTTGACTGGAAGGTGCAGCTTTCTTGCATTTTTCTATCACAGTTATTCTATGAGCTTGTGACAAGATACTTTTATTTAAGGACTCAACCAGAAACATCTGTATCCAACTCCCACAAGAGCAGTGTGAAGCTAAGAGGTGATATATGCATAGTGAAAGCTGTTGTTATTGTAAGAAAGGAGGCTTGTTTGAAGTGATGTGCGTGTCAGTACAGGTTTTAACAATTCCTTCCTTTTCAGTGAAGAAGAATGTCGTTGTTTAAAGCTCGAGACTGGTGGTCCACCGTACTTGGGGAGAAGGAAGAATTTGATCAAGGCTGTCTGTGTGTTGCTGATGTTGATAATAGTGGCCAAGGTAAATCCAGAATTACTTGACTAATGACTGCACAGCTGCAAGTTTGCTGCTACCAGAGCAACATGTAGTGAAAACTTGTTAGCCAGGCTAATTGGCTAGTTAGTTTAAGGTATCTTTAACGTGTCTCTGTAGACTTGATAAGACGCATTCAATGCGTTTGTCTTCGTATATCCCTTCTAAATGTCTTAATTCTTACTTGTGTTCTGTAGTAATTTCTATCTTGTTTTATTTTATCAGTGGTAGGTAGTTTCTTTAAAACAGCTCACTGAGTGCAACACAGGAAACAGAACGTGGGAGCAAATACAGAAATCCATGAAAGGACTTATGGGAAAAAGTAAAAGGAAAAAAAAAAAAGGGGTGGGGGGGGAAGGAGAATGAGAGTTAATAAGAATGTATTTTAAATGAGCGAACAGCCTTTTGTACCTGAAAAATATGAGGACATTGAAATAAGTGACCGAGTTAACTTTGCTGTTCTGTGTAGTCACTAATGAAAGTGTAGTATGGAACTAACTTGATGTCTCTTTGAGACCCTATCTACAGTAGTTTATGATCTTTGCTATGAGAGTTTAGGTTACCAAATATTTATTATTTGAACATCTTATTCAAGACTGTTCATTTGATTCAAGATGTGTTTTTGCTTACTATGGGTTCTTGAGTTTGATTTTATTGTAGCCAGACTTTTCTTTTTCTTCCTTTTTCAGGAGAATTTGAGCTATGTTACTATTGTGTGACCTTTTTCAGTAAGAATTGACTGAAGGTGTTACAGATTGAAACTTTTTTTTTGTGGAAAAAAAGTGAAACTGATACAAAAGCAGGGCTTAAATTGTTTTATGGGAGAACTCTTGTATTTCCTTCTAAGCATTATAGACCATAGAACGACTTAGGTTGGAAGGGATCTTTTAAGATCCTCTTGTTCCAACCTGCCGTGGGCAGGGTTGCTCCCCTCAGGATTAAGCTGCACAGGGCCCCATTCAACCTGGCTTTGAACACCTCCAGAGATTGGGTATCCTGTGCCAGTGTCTCAGCACCCTTTTGAGTAAAGAATTTCTTGCTAACATCTGATCGAAATCTCATCTCATAGATTATTCTCTCTTTTCCTATCGCTATTAGGCCATGTAAAGAATTGATTCCTCTCCTGCTTATAAGCTCCCCTTGTATATTGCTAAAGCACACTGAGGTCTCCTCAGAACCTTTTATAGGATTTGAGGCTTATTTGCATTTATGATAATGATGCTGTGTATATGAAGGAAAGAGGTGCTGGAAATTCTTTTGCATTTGTCATAGTTATCATGGGAGCTGGTTCTTTCATTTTTCTTAGTGAATAATTTTTGTTGCTAGTCTTTTAGTTGTTAGTGAATATTTGCATGTTTCAAATGCTAATTCCAGAAAAAGCATGGTGTAGCTATTGCACTTCTCTCTGAAGTAAGTGGTCTGTCTCAAAAGCTAATCTCAAGGCCTTGTTTTCTTCTGTTGATCTGATGTAGTAAATGTCTGTATTTAGTTTAGGTCTGCTGACATTTATCCAAATGCAGACATAAATGCTAACAGTTCAGCTGATGTGATGCATATGCACAGATCTTAGATGTTGAAGCTAAAAGTTTGAAATACTTAAAACCATAATGTGAGTTTTCAGACATCAGTCTGAAAGTGCAGAATGGTAACAATGGTTAGTGCTACCACCAAAGTGATTGCTATATGCACCCTTTGCTGTCAGGTTTTACGGGGGGGAATAAACACTAAATACTGTTAGCTTAGTTACTCTGACATAGAAGACCGAGCATAATAAATGTTAATCAAGCCACGTGTGGGAAGCGTTGAGTCCTGGCCTGAAGCACTGATTGCTCACCTGGGGCAAGCACTGAGGCAGCCATGGGAGCACAGGTGAAGGCGATTCAGCTGTGTGATGAAGGCTGGAGCCTGGCTGCACCTCTCATAGACCCCATTTAAGAGCTGACTGCCACTGGGGAAGGGTCTCTTGTTGGAGATCTCTCCTCTGTTGAGTCTTTCCTGTGAACCTACGCCTTTGGATACGCATGATTATTCCTTCCCTGTTTTGTTTCTTTTCCCAGTTTCTCCACGATAATCTTCCCAGCTGTAACACCATGTAAATGCCTTGCCATCTTAGGGAGTTCTTTGAAGCCCTTCAGAAGTAAAATGAATTCTACACGTACTGTTGTGTTTTGTAATCTCACTTGGTTATTTCTTGTAGATAAGATTATTGTGGGCAGTTATATGGGATATCTCCGTATCTTTAATCCACATCCTGTGAAACCTGGAGATGAAGTGCAAGCTGAGGACTTGCTCTTGGAAGTGCAGTTACGAGAGCCAATACTACAGGTGGAAGTGGGGAAATTTGTTTCGTAAGTTGACACCAGCCTGTGTTGCTGATTACTATTTAAGGCTTAGATATGGCTTTCTTTTCCTGTTTTGGGTGGTGTGAAATAGCTTTAGCTTCCACATTGATGCCTATTGAATGTATTTGTGAATATTATAGTATGCTTTATTGAATGCATTTGACTTAATGCCTAACTAGAGGAATATCTTCCAGGTACTTATACTATTTTCTTGAAGTACCTCGAGCAGGAGGAAAGTTATACTGAAGATTCTGGGGTATTAAGAAAGCATGCCAGTAATACTTTCTTGTAATTCCAGTCTCCCAAGATGTAATGTTGCCATTTGTGGGGGTTTGATAGAGAATTGATGATCTTTAATGAATTTAGTAGAAATGAATGGCCAGGTACAGAAGAGAGACTGCTGAAATTTGGAGGAGGGAGGAGATGAGCATTGAATTCCAAGTTTTATGACTTCTGCATTATTGCAGTCTGCATTATTATAGCCATAATTCACTTGGGTTCCATGCAGCTAGTACAAAAGTGTATTTTGAAAACAATATATATGGCTGCTGAATAGTATTTGTTTGAGAAAATGATCTTGTTCATTTAATTCTTTAAGGCTTGACAGCACCTTGTTCGGAAAGAATTTCAAGCTGACTTGGGAAAATAGTTGGCATGCTTTCTATGCATAAATCTAGGGGGGAAAAATGTTCTGTAGGGGTTCACCTTCATTTTGCAATTAGCTTCGAGCACTGAAGTGTATATTTAGGAAGATTGCTACTAGATTGTTTTAGGCTAGCATCTAGCACTCTCAAACCTTAGGATCTTGCCTAAACCTGGAAGTAATTTTGACATATTGCTTGAATTTTTTCTCATGCATTTAACTTGAATGATATCTAAAAACAAATATTTTTTTTCTTCCCCATTTATTTTTTTTTTAATTTAATTTTTTTTATAGTGGTACTGAAGGACTTCATCTGGCTGTGTTGCACTGCCGACGACTCTGTGTGTATGCTGTTTCAGGTTAGTTTACTGATGCAAAGTATCTTGTGATTAATTTTTTTTTTTTTTGAAGCACATTCTGAAGTTGGATTAGGTTAAATGCTAAACTCAGTAATTACAGAGTGTTTTCTCATCACCCCTGAAGAGCTGCAGTCACATTCCCTTTCTCACTCAAGTATGCAGAAGAGGCATTAGTAATCATGTCCAAATATTTCCTAGTGGCCAATAGATCTGGTGACCTGCTCAGTGCATGAGATGCTGTGTTGTGTATCTGCAGTGGGTATTGTTGGAGTCCTGCTTTACTCTCTCTGGTGCTCTAGTTACTTTCCCACAGGAAGATTGAGTTGATCTGACTTACTGAAGTCCTGGCATTGCTCACAGAGATTAGTTCTGAGTCTTAGCTTGTTTGGTGTCAGCGTATGGAAGTGTGAAGGATTTATCTGAGTAAAAGTGCTTGTGAATGACTGGCTGTCATTACAATTTTCAAAATAGGAGTTACTGTTCAAGATGCTGATGGTCAAATAGTTGTTTAAGGACAACTTATGTGAAACAATTTCTATAATTATGTCACAGAATTGAGTTGGAAGAGACCTTTAAAGGTCACCTAGTCCAACCCCCCTGCAGTGAACTGGGATTTCTGTTAGAGGTCTAGATAGCTAGAACAGGTTGCTCAGAGCCTAGTCCAGACTGATCTTGAAAATTTTTACAATCCTTTAATAGACTTTTCATACTAATATGTAAGCATTCATGATCTAATGAATGCTCTTTCTATTATCTAATTTTTTTATACTTATAAATAAACTCATTCCAAAAATAAAGGTCACTACTTCCTTATGCTTCCACATCAAATTACTGTTTCAGGAAGTGGAATTTTACCTGTTTTATACACGTTGTCATGTGTCACTTTTTCATAGTGCAGTTTCATTTTAATCTTTCTCCTACTGGATAAATGAAAGCGTCCTTCAAGGCTGATTAATGCATGGCATTGGTATTGTATTACAGTCAGTATACACAGACTTTCTCTTGTTTTTTCCTCTGGTGTTGATCTGTAAATACTTGTCCAGGCAGGGCTGTGTCCTCCAGGTCTGTCCCAGTGTTCTCCTGAATGTGGGCCTGCTTTCATGCAACCATTCAAAAACACTAGTGGATTTTAGCTGCAGCAATTGCCTGGAAGGTTAACATAAACTGCAAATCTTCTCACTTTAAGATGGATGTTGAAATAATCCTTGTGTACCTAAAGTTAGGACAAAATTTAGCTTGGATCTCATTCACTCAAGTCATCTTTTTTTCTAAGCTGATGTGACTGTTGTCAAAAAAATTTTTTTGCTTGCTGTTAGGATTCTCCAAGTGTTACTCTACTGTGAGTAATTTCTTTGGGTGTGGTTGGAAAAGACTTTGATTATCAAAAGGTGAACGTTAACTTCAGTTTCTTCAATTTCTTCTAGTTCCCTGAAGGGGTCAGGAAGTTTGTTCATGCAGAGAATATGAAGTGTAACAAAAATCATTTGATAATATTATGTGTGCGTGCCTCTATCTTACAGTATTGACCACTGCACTGAGTGCTAGACTGAGTAGAGGCAAGTGATGAATGTAGCCTAAATGTATGTTTGTATTAAATACTGTTTATAACTGGCTACTGTTCAATTTGAAATGAGGACCATTACAGCTGAGCCTGCTTTGTTGGATATAATATATTCATTGACTAACTGGAGAATCGTAAGAATTCCACCTTTTTGAGTAGACTTTTTCTGATATTAAAGGTGTGCCTGACGTGAAGAAAATTACAGGTAAGCAATAAAATCTCAGCATCTTGCTATTTCTGCCTTTAGGTTTTATTTTTATTTTTAAACCAGTGGTGTCGACTCATCTCAAAATCAATAGGAGTAAGCGTTTTTCACGTTGCTCTTTAAACTGGTAAACCTTTAACTGTATGGGTCCATGTGTTCTTGTTTACAACCTTGATTCATGCAATCATGTATACTTTTTTGTTTTGCAGAAACGCTAGGGAACGTAGAACATGGTAACCAGTATCAGATCAAACTGATGTATGAGCACCATCTTCAGCGAACTGCTTGTAATATGACTTATGGACCATTTGGTGGTGTAAAAGGTAAGCTGTTAAGCTGCTTGCTGCATATTGTTCATCAGCTGTTGTTTACTTGAGAGCAGTTGAGGATTAGCTTAAATTTTGAAAGGTGATGTGCTGCTGCTGTCTAGAGGAGATCTATTTCTAAATGATAATGTATTTTATCTGATGCATGCAAAAGTAAGTTAGAATGAGGCAAAGAGTATTAAGCACAGAACAGTTGTATTCTTTGTCTTGAAGTAATGAGCTTATGAGGATAGTATTGATGTGGGGGGAAAAAAACAACTAATAAAAAAACCCCTAACTTTCAAAGTAATTGCTTTCTTCTGTGCTTTAATTCTGGTTTGCTTTTTGGCAACTTTCTTATCCTAGACAAAGAATAGTCAACAGTTCTGTTCTCTGATCCTAAAATACAGAGTATCTTTAAAGATGCATAATAGAGGCTTAGGAAAAAGAGAAAGAGAACAAAGCTAAGATTGGGAAATGTAACAGTGGGAAGCAATTATTGGTGTCCTTTTAGTTTTAAATATATTTTTAGTCTTTGAACTTCTGTGATTTTTTTTCTTTAACTTAGAAGCATTTAGATCTGCTCTACATGCAGCACTTTCTCTTCAGAAGGCAAATTTTCCTAGAAGCATTGTGAGATAATGGTCATCTGCACTAATAATGTTCCTGAGCTTTTCAGACTAATGCCACTTTAATAGGCAAAAAGCCTTCTGAGATAATATGTCAAATTTAGTCAGAGAACCTCTCAGTTCCGTAGCTGTAATTTTCTAGTAATAATCCTGCAGTGCCTTACTTTAAAGTCAAGCTTGTCCCTGGGAGAGAATTCAGCTGATCACAGTTTATATTGATCAAAGATACTTTTATCTGCTAATTTTGCCCAAACACTTTGTAGCAATGTGTGACTTAAGTCACTAGAATGAGAAGGTAAGCAGTACTATGGATATTTTGAGGGATGAATGTACAGGGCACAGACATTTGTGTTAATGTTTAAGAGATACTGTTTTTTCTCTAAAACTGTGAGGAGATTATAGCTAGGTTCTTGACATTCTGCAGTGGAACTGCAGTAATGGATGGATGGAGGGATCATAAGCTAAGGTTGTTAGTGATAAGACAAAATATCCATTTACCACCGTGCAGTTCTGCAGAATAAAACCTCAGGATTTCTGTGCCATGTATGTTTGTTTACTGTAGATATCCAGCAGCTCACACTTGATGTTGGATTGATCTCATAAGATAGCTTATCAAAGCTGTGTGGGATGCAAATCAGATAATGAGGAAAATACCTTTGCAAGCTGGGAAAACCAGATAATGTTTACCTCATAACCTACCGAGCCAGCCAAGCACTAATTCCTAAGAGAGTCAAATTAACAGTGAGTGTTGACAGAAAAAACTCAGTAGGAGTAGCAAAGGGAACTGTAGTACGTTCTGTAAATTTCTCTTATTTTCTAGTAAGACTTTCTTTCCCAGCTTGTTAAACTGCTCTCCTTTTCCTTTATTTCTCATGTTGCAGTTTGCCGTAGTGTAATCATTGCTGTGGGGAAAGAATTGCCTCGAGCCTTGTTTTGATGTGACAAATGTTAATAAAGAATGAAGGCAGATGTTTTTGTTAGTAATAACTAATCCTCATTATTATCATGAGATAAAGAAGCTTTAAGGCCTAAATCTAGGAAAACTATATTAGTCTGTTATCAGGCTCCTGAATGTTCTCTAAGGCAGGTATTGAAGCAACAGGGAAATAGGTGAAGTGGATACTGGAAAGTGGCTTTTGTTTGCATTTCTTGGATTTAATATCCTTCTTTGTTGGTTTAATTGAAAATCTGACTAGATTTCTTGTCAAGGCTGTATATGTAGTGTTGTCCTTGCCTTTTGCATTGAATCTGGTCTGTATGTTGTTTATTTTGTTAATGTAACATCTTCAAGTATCCCATTCTCTACTGGGGGATTATGAATGATGTCTGTGTTTTCCATCTTGCAAGACCAACCAAAGTGAATTGGTAGAGTTGCCTACCAAGTGCTGTTAACTTTAGTAAGTGGATAGATGCTTGGCCTGGCCTGTTCTGCTGTCTGTATGTGTGCCTTTGGCACGTGTTCTGTGCTGTGGTTGAGCCATCCGCTGTATAAATAAATACACATTTGTTTTGACTGTGTGACTTCCACAATTCTGCATTTCTTGCTGGGTATTTTTCTAGCAGTTCATCTCACTGACAGGAAAGGTTAATTCTTAATGGGGTAAGTGCTGTAAATGTGCAGCAGTGAGCCTGCTTTGCAGTCTGTGCTCTATATCATGCTATAGAAGAAGTGACTAGCTGAAGGTGTTTTATATTTATTGCCTTCTCTGCAACTTATGCAGTAAATGCAAATCTTTTCTCATTGCTGTATCCTTGAAACAATGAGAAGTTAAAAGAGGCACATCGGAGGTCATGTTTACAGATCTACTGAGGCAAGCAGAGGAGAAAGGCAATTGAGTGGAATAAGTACAAGGAAAGCAGGCTGTGGGAATGTCGAGGAGGAGGGGAAATGTAAATCCCCCAGGAACATAATCTTTCATCTGTGGAAGCAAAGAATTCTGCTGGGGGTGACAGAACACTCGATCTGTGGAGTTGCTCAGTCTTTGTTAGCTTTCTCTTGCTGAAGACAATGCTGTAGGTTTTTTATATGGAAATCATATTTCTATACCCTTCACGGGGAAGGAAGTCGTCATGTGCAGCCATACTGGTTCATAGTGGCAAAAGTCAGTTTTTGTTCACTGGTTTGTACTGCTATCCTGTGACTTTTTTAGTACTTTCTTTGTACTAGCAGTTTTTTGCATTGCTAGTTAACACTGTTCTATGTGGCTTTATTCTTTTGTTATTGTTGTTGAATTGCTTCCAAGTAGTTGCGTGTCAACTTAATGGGAACTGAAGAAAATGACCACTTCACTACTGCTGTCTCATTCCTCAAATAAAATACCTCTTGGCATTCAAGTTTCTGCTGTGATAATTTACAATATGATTTCCACTCATGTGCAGACACTGTCTGTGCTGTCCAGCATGCGTGTGCTGCTGTAGCTGTGGCCTTAACTCAGATGCAAAGTGCTCTGTTAGTCTGTTGATGCTTAAAGATTGCATGGGCAGTTTCTTTGACTTTGTGAATTGCTGAAAATCCTGCAGTTCCCATTGGATCCATTCAAAGGTTGTAGAGACAGATTTGTTAGATTTGTTCGGACCAGAAAGTGTTGTTTTAAACTTATAAGGTTGTATTGGTGTGCAGTCTGCTCTCCTAGTTTACAAAAAGTGTAGAAAAGAAAAGCTGCCTGAAATTTTTCTTTTGGGTGTTGGTTGACCTGGAAACCTAACAGGGCTTTTTAGGAACTAAGCAGAACTGAGCTGTTAGAAGCAAGTACACTACTGCTGTTTTATGGTTCAATTTGGTTATGAAGTTTCACCAGGACTCCTTCAGCTTTTTGGAGCTAAACTTTTGCTTACATAAACCTCTGCTTGTGTGTATTATTAGGGAGTAGATTTCTGACAGCTTTTGCTTATGTGGTATTTGGGGAAGGATGTCTCTGCAGTCATTTGAAATGTTCAGTGAAAGAATTAGAATTCACTCACTCATTGTATATCACGTGTTCCCCATCAGTTTCTTCCAGTGTAAGATTTGCTCTCCTGTTTGCATCAGTGTACCCTTGTTGTATGGTTTGATCTGTTTGTCTGCTGGTTTGTCTAGGTGAGAAGTGATGGAGATATAAAACATATGGGTAAACTCTCATTTCTTGATTAGTTTTTTTTTTTTGTCTTTTGTATGTATTAAGGAAAATGGCATTAGAGACTTCTCTGCTGAAGAGAGAACTGTGAGATAAGCAGAAAGCAACCTGGAAGGATAGCTGCTAGCAGCCTCATTGATGACAGCATTTTCAAATTAAATGTTTTTTAAAATGGTGTATGAAATGTGGCTAAGTGACCACTAGATGGTCCTCTCCTTACAGTTATTGGTTACTAGGCTGTATCTCTGCCCTGTATCAGCCCTGATACTTGTACCAATTCTACAGGTGTGTTTATTTCCAGACTTAATGCAGTGTAGGAAATACAAAAGCACTTTCAGTGAATCTTATTATGTTGTATTTTTTTTCTTTTTTAAACTAAAACAGAAATATTCTGTTGGTTGCAGAATTTTGGTACAAACACAAAATGAACTTCTACCTTTAGCTAAGCTGTTAAGGTGCCAGGGAGTGGGAAATAAAAACAAGATTCCTTGTGCGGTTAGCTAGTCTTCTAAACAGGACTGATAGAAATGGTTTAAAAACATGAATGGAAACAAAACAAAGCCTGCTAGGAATCAAATATAATTCAATCTAACTATAGGCACAGTCAGTTGTCTGTTACTTAGCGTGTGGAAAGCTGTGACAAAGAGAGGGATTGTATTGTGGAACTTCCTTTGCACTTCTTTGATGCTTTAACTTTACGTTTGTTTCATGTCTCAATACTGGTACTAAAATGAGAACTGTTAATGTGACTTAGGGAGATCAACTAATTATTCTGTGCTTAAAGAAGACTCTGCCATCTTTAGCCCAGACTTTTAAAAACTGGACTTGATTTTTTTCATTACTTTGCTACGCAGAATGTCTGTACTTTTTTGTTATCATAGAGCTGTAAATTGAGTTTCTTCTGCAATGGCCTTGTTCTAGCATATGGATCTTCTTAGGATAATTAATGATAAAATTAGGGAAGTCAGTGCTGTTTGTTTTTAACTAAGTGAACTCTTAAGCCAGCCACAAAATGTCACAGCCCTTAAATAATGAACAGATTCTTATGATCTATTTTAATTGAAATATAAGATTTCAAAAACATGAGGTTACTCTAAGCTTTTATCTATTAGAACAAAATGAAATTGAGGAAGTGGCAGTTGCTTTTGTAAGACTTGTAGAGGATTCGGTCTACAGAGAAAAATGTTCTGCACAGCCTTTCTAATCATATAACATAACCTGTCCTATAAAATTATCATGGCATCGTGCAATTATGCCACCAAAGATCACTGTGTTAACAATGGAACTTCTGTTGTAAAAAGTGATGTTTGCTGACAGCTTACAGCATCTTGGAAAGTGCTTACTGTTTTCACATCTGTAGCTTGCCGTTCTGTGTCTTTATAAGATACTTGAGTCAAATGCAATTGGGTAGTATTATATTATATATATTATAAATATAATTATATATATATTATTGGATAGTATTATAGAATCTGATTTCAGTTCATAATAGTGGAGGGATGGTTTCCATGCTTCTGGTGTGTTTTTGTTTGGGAGAGAAGTACAAAACTTAACCTTATGTACTGTCTTTGGTCGCTTGATCCAAAGGTCTACTCTTGACCATCAAAATCTGAATTGAGCTCATCTGATATGAGCAAGGATGTATCAACACTTCTGTGGTTGTTCTGTGACTTGGAGGCACCTGTGCTAGATTTGAAACAGTACAAATACTGACGTGCAGCATGAGACTTGCTGTTTTAGAACCTTAGCTTGAAGACTGGACAGCGTTTCTCAAATGTCTTATGTAAAGTAACAAGAGATTTAAGGTCAAATAGTGTATACTGTTGTACTGGGATGGTAAACACTAAATATTTCAACATTTGTTTGTCTGATTTGAAAGTCTTTGCTTCACCTAAGAGCATGCTAACGTTCCTACTAAAAATGGGGGAGGGGAAAAAAAGGAGAAAAATACGATTCTTTCTTTCTGTTAAA
Organism: Lagopus muta; assembly: GCF_023343835.1. NCBI lineage: Eukaryota > Metazoa > Chordata > Aves > Galliformes > Phasianidae > Lagopus > Lagopus muta. The sequence continues at coordinate 47,002,021 of NC_064439.1, read as the reverse complement.
TAAGTTGTAAATTTGGGATTAAAAGAACAGAATGAAGTGGAATCAGTATTGATTTAGTTGAAAATTCCTTTGTTTCCTTATTCTTTCTACAGTAGTGCATCTTCAGTTCTTAAGGAAGGCACATATCCAACACTAGTCTAGAAATAGTTGAGTCTTATTAAGCAATATTCTACGTGTTTTCTCTTTGTGGAAGCTAAAACAATATTTATCAAAACAATGGGAGTATGGTTTTCTCTACATAGGTATAAAGTGATTAGACTAAAAGCTAGCTGTCAAATTTTGTTATCACTTGATCATGGATTTTTTTCCTTCTTAGATTTGTTTGCAACTTTAGCAAATTCACATGCAAATTCTATGAGAATAACGTATTACATCCTAACATTATTTTAATTTAAAGACCTAAAAATGGGCTGAATCTTCTTCAGCTGTGCAGAAATCTTGCTTAACCACTTATATCAGTGTTAGCTTCACTTATGTGAAACAAAGCAGTGAACTATTTTTATGTGGTAACACTAGAAACATTATAGATGGTTAATCAAAGAGAGCTGTAAACTGCTTACTTATGAATCTTGGTGAATTTACATATTGGTACAGTAGACGATATGCAGGAGATGGACATTAAAACCAACTTTTAGCTTAGGGCAAAGCTCTAAATTCATGTTACTTTAGAAAGAGACTGTAAAAACTTAATGTGGTGTTTGGATGATTAGTGTCACAGACATCTTCAAATTGTATGTACAGCATACAGAAATTAGCACTTTCCTGTGCTTTGACTTTCTTGCTCATGTTGGGAGTGCTGAAACATTGTGCGTTGTCTCGCCCTTAGAGAAATCTGAGAAAGACGCTGTGATATGGAAAATCACTTTTATTCCTGCACTTCCAGTTTCTGTTGGATAGATTACAATTCCTCCAGTTCATAGCCATTAAGCAAAGTCCTTCCACATCTTGAGAAAGAGTCAACGTACTACTTGTGCGCTCTTCATAAAAGGAGAGATTTACTGATGTGTAGCCTGCTTCATTCTGCTTGTAAGAAATGGTAATGGTGTTCTCTTACAGAGTAGAGGAAGTAACCTTACTACTGCTTTAAGTGTGCAGATCAGGCTGCAGTTTCCATTCTTTGCCTTGTTTGTCTTGAATCAGATATGTGGCTAACACTCAAGGAAATTCATTTGGAAGCAACTTTCTGCTGAAACTGCATAAAGGCTGGAGAAGTGCTTTGCATAAGAAATACAGTCACTTGGAGCTTAGGCAGTTTTACAGATTATCACGTACATTTCATGTGGTTGTATGTGTATTATTGAATGGTGGGACCAGATAGTGATTAACACAGAAACAGCAGTGTGTAAGGAGCAAATGCTGAAGTTCTGTGCTTTGAAGACTGATGCATGAAGTTCAGGGTTCCCAAACGACTATCTAGAGAGCCTAGGATGTGTAATCATCTGCTATAATAGGAACAGGTGACCTTTCCCAGGTGAGAACTGTGTTCTCAAATCATTCTCTGGGACATCAGTGTTACATTCAAGTGGTTTTACAAACAGTTTCAACTCTTCTAGTTTTCTTTTTCACTGTATTCTAGTGATACAGACGCCTTTCATGTAAGATTTGAAGAAACAGCATGTTGATAGTCAACCAGTGGGATGCACAAACTATTGTATTGCCCTATAATGGAATAGAACACTAATAATATGTGGTGGCAGAGTGAAAGTATAGTTTAGTATCCTAATTTCTTTTAGTTACTAAAATATTTTTGAATGATGATCTTTTAGAGATGCTAGCTTTCATTGGAAAAAGCAGTATTACCATTTTGTATGACTCCACAAAATATAATTGCATCAACTAATAGATGTAACTAATTAGTGAGTTTGTCTTATTCTTATGTGACTATTTACATGAACTGACAAGCAATTTAGGATTTGATTCTCTTAATCATGCACAGGCTTTGGAATTGACTTTACAAAAAATGTTTTAAACTGAAACCCTAATACCTTCAGTTGACTTCCATGATTGCTCAGGAAATAAAAGGAAATAATAAAACAATAGCAAAGGGAAGGTGAAAAAGGAAGTACAACTCTGACGTGAAAAAGTTACAAGCGAAGAAAAAAGTGTGAAAATAGATTGAACCTATCATTTTTTCTCAGCAAATGGTCTTGAATTAATTTTAATTTTATTATAGCACTGGTCCAGAGGTGAACTATGTTTGAGTGTTACAACAAAGAGGGTGCTATATGGAAGAATTTTTTAATAATAAAATACAACATATGTGTAAACTGTGCAACCTTGTAACAGGAAACTTTATAAGAAGGGCAGACTGTGCTTAACTTTTCCACAATTCTGCAAAAATAAATTTTATTAGGTGTTAGTTTAAAAAAAAAATAAAAATTATCAGCTGAGTTTTATGCTGTAAGGTTAAATGATTCTTATGGCTATGTTTTAATACAGCAGCAGTATGATTTTGGGCTTCGATTTATTGGCTACTTCTCTTGAGGACCACAGTGATTAAGTATTACCTTTCCTTTAAATTGCTTCTGGATCAGGAGATCATTTGGAAGAGGCTTCTTTGTGAGTTTTGTTCATGGAATAGATCTACTGATCAGTATTTCTAAATGCTTCCTCCATCAGTTTTAAAGCCTGCTAGTGGCATTTTTTTTTCCTGAATAGCAGAGTTAGAACTTCACTAAAGCAAATGTGTGAATGGGGAAATAATCAAGGAAAAATTTCACTGGATCTTTTACCATCCTGTTTCTTTCACCTTGCCCAACATTAATGAGCAAGTTTGCAGTGTAACTGAAGTGAAAAAGCTATTGACTTTGGTATGCCAGGACTTTACTTCAATTATAAATTACTGGATATATCACTTAATCTGTTTTTCATTTAAACAGAGCAGTATAATAAAAACGAAATAAAAACAACTGTAGAAATACCCAAGTTTGGGAGCACTTGTGTTCGTAAGTGAAAGACCACTTAGAGATTTCCATTCTATTGTTATCATCTCTCGTGTTAAAATATGGTACCCAAATGTGTACAGTCACTGTGTGTTGGTAGCATAAGATGTTTCGTATCTTTGGATGTGGGGTTACGGCTTCTGCGATTCTCCTGCCAAGCATCATCCAGTGCCAAGCAGAACAATAATTACCTCATATGTTTTTAATAGCACGTGTATATTAATAATGACCCAATCTTTCATTTGTCTCTTTGGTGACATATTGTTGACTCATATTTAATTCATCATCCTGCTCTAATCCCCAGATTCTTCTTCTTAGCGCTATTGCCTGCCGTTCTCTGGTTTCCTGTGAGACAGTTGTCTGAGATCATATCAGATGTTTCTCTTAAGCCTAGAGATGCTGTCTCTAAAGTTTAAAAAAATATGCATTATTACCCTGTGTAACAAATAGTTTGGCATGATAAATTTTCTGTTACTTCAAATATTCCATGTACAGCTTTATTATTTACATATGTACTCTTATTAATCTTCCAGCATTTCATGTGGATGCATCCATCTATATCAGATTCATTTGCTTTCCTGTATTTTTTCCTCCAAAAGAATGCAGTTTCATTTTCAAACTAGTCAGTCTTTTTCATCTTCTCAAAGGATCTTTCAGAAATGTGTACACACAGCTTTTGTTTATTTTTCTGATGTTCATTTATAACTATTTCTTTACAAAAAGAAAGTCTTTTGTAATGGATAGAAGTTTATTTGGAGGATCACCAAACCCTTGTTAGTTGCTCCCTCTGTTTCCCTGCTTCCCTCCCCCCCAGAGTAGTTGAATAGTTGAAACACATCTTGTACAGGCCTATGATGCTTTCTGCTAATTGCAGCTTAAAACATTCTGGGGGCTTTTTGAAATGATTTGTGCCTACGCACCTATTAGAAATCTCTCTCCAAGGTCACTCAGTGGAATTGGTATTTTGGGTAGTGGTGGGTAGGTCAGAGTTTATCTTCCAATCACAGGAAAAAAATAATCGTAAAACAAAATCAGTGAGCACTGTTTGCCTGTGTCAAAAGTGACAGGGAGTAGAAGGAGGAGTTAAAAATCAGTGGGAATGCAGCAAGATGGTTCTGTTTCAGATTAATAAAGACAGTTCAAATTTTGCACTATCCAACTGGTTCTAGTTATGGGATGTGCCTCCTCATGGTGACAACTTGTTGTAGTCCTTGTGATGCGTGTGTTTTTTGTCTCATGGGAAACTTAGCTGTGCTAATGCAAAATAACAAGACTTCTAAAATATGTGCCAAAGTGACCAGGGATTCAAGAAGCTGAAGTGTTGAAGAAATCCAGTGGATTTAATTTTTTATATACTTTTTTTAATGAGGCTGCCATGTTTTCCCCTTGATGGAAATGGAGATTGTAGTTGGTGAGACTTTAAGCTTGCATTAATAGTCGTTTTCTTGCTAAGCAGCTACGTGATCCTAAGGTGCTATATGATGTGAATGGCTGTGGTACTGAGCTGCTTCTGGGTTAAAACACATAGTTAACCACAAGCAAATGTGTGCTTCTTGTAGAAATACACTTAAAAATGTTATCTGCTTTAAAAGCAACAACAAAAAGCTATGAACACACATTTGCAAAGCTAGCAGTAAAGCAATAAATTCATGCAAGTTTCTTGGGAGGGTGGATGGTAATGGAGTGGAGGAAAAGATGGTGAATGTTGCAATGGGTTTCATTGTTGCAATTTTGCTGTTCTTTAATATAAACCTAATGTACAGTAGATATGTAGCTTCAGATGATGGCAGCTTGACTTTGAAAAGGTTTACAGGTGAAAATTTCTCTTTTCTCCTTTTGAAAAGCCTGTTACTTCATTAATGCAGCACCTCTGTGAACCCAGAGTCTTGAAAGTAAATGACTACACTGGCTGGGCTTGAAAAATAATTATATTTGGCAAGTTAAGAAGAGAAACTAAATTTAAAGAAAGGTAGGATTTTACTGCCCCTTTGTTATTGTGGCTGTATCTGTGCATACATCTCATCTACCATGCGCTGCTAAAGTCTGTACTATCAATAGGTAATGTGCTGTAAATTATACAGCTATATCAGTGAATCTGTTATACTGAAAAGGAACAGCTTTCTGTGATGCTGCTTTCACAACTGTCTCAACATTTTTTTTCTGAGACTACTTGTTAGAGTTAGAAATATTACTGCATTCTTGCATGTTGTAAGAATTCTCTACTTAATATGAAGTTTAAAAAAAAAAAGTACTAATCTATATGGGAAGGACACCATCTCATATGTAAACAGTGCCAAATATCAGGTTTCTCTCAGTAGAAACTAGTGTACTGGATTTTGCAACTGTGACAACTTCTGGATCTCAATACTGCATGCACTATTCTGTGCTCCTTCGAACCGTTCTAGTGTTTTTCCTAAGGATCCTTTCACCACCTCAGGTCAATATGAGGTTCAAAGGGATCATTCCCATGTTGCATCTTCTGTCTCTGCCATCTTCTATGGTAAAAGTCAGGGCAAGAATGAAGGAGTGTATCACAAGTCTCTAAAGGGTTGATTGTGTGAGTGAGGTCCAAGTTAACTGATTTGGCCTTTGGAGAAACTTCAATAGTACAAGACTCCCTTTCCATCTAGAATTCTCTTCTATGCTTTATGACATTCAGAAATATGAAAGGATGAGATAAGGAGAATGTGATATAGTGATTGGGTAAAGCAAAACATTCAGTTTCTTATAACAGCTGTTCTGATTGCATATTTCACTGTGCCTTAACCAGGAAGAATTCTAACACACTAGGCTGTTGCAGGGAGAGCATCTCATGTGTTGAAACTTGTGAATGTATTTTACTTAATAGCTAGAAGGGATAAGAAAATAATTAAAATGAACACGGGTAGAATAAAGGTTTGGTGTTTTTTTTTTTCCTTTTTCTCTGAAGTTCTCATGTACTTCTGTGTTTTTTCTCCTTTCTGCTGGAGTGATTTTTTTTTTTTGTTGTTGTTTTCTCAATTCCAGTGGGAAGGCAGTTGGTCTCAGCTGGAACACATGCACCTTTCATCTTTTAGGTTGGATACATGCATCATCGCTGAGTGATGCAGGGTATTTTTCTCCTTATGTCTACCCGGGGTATTGCACTGTGTTGGCAGTGCTTTCAGAACCTTTGGTCTGGAATGAGTGATTGCAGCTGAAGTCCTGAACTTCACTCCCTTCTGTAGTAACACAGTGGGCAGCCACCAGACCACCGAGTTGGTCCATTCAGTGTTACTTCTGAATGTACTTTGACATGTGCTTCCTGCTTTGGCTTAGAGAGGTAACCTAAGACTAATCTTTTACTAGGCATACATTGTTTGAAGAAGTGCCCAAGGTATTTTCAGATGGTTTTTCCATTAGTAGGAAGCAATTTGTGAAGTGCTATTCTCACAGTTGACCCTCAGCTATTTTGTTTCAGGAGCTATGCTCAGAAGCAAGTTCAGTTCTCCAGAAATTATTTGAACTGGTGGAGGCTTTGCTGTCTATGCTGGGAGGGAGGACGGGGGAAGAGAGGTGTAAATTGCAGGGATGAAAGAAAATGAAAATGTGCTTCTCTTGTGTTATTCAGGATAGTGATCTTTTATCCTGTGTGTGAGTACAGTTTGTATGCATCTCTTCACTCCAAACTTCAATTAAGAAAACATTTCCCATGTATAAGACACCCATAAACCTGAGAGGTTTGTCTTACTAATGCCAATTTATCCTCTAATTTTGTTTTCATTGATACTTCCTTCCACTCTAGGCTTTTGACTGAAATTTATGAATACCACAGAAGGCAGGGAAATTGTCTCTGCTGACATATCCCTAAACTCTGTAGCTTTAAGATGCTTTATTCTGATTTCTAATTTATCCCATTTGATGCTGTAGTTTTCATTGCATGTTTTCACATGGTGCTCAGGCCTTCTGACTACGTAGCGTGTGTTTTATGAGAATTATTTGGTACCAGAGGAGAGACTCAGAGCAGAGGAAATCACTAACATGCAAAACTTAAGCTGCAAAATAATTTTAATTAGAAGCTTATTTGAGAGAGCGACCACCTGCCACTCATTCTGGCTTTGAATTAGCTCTAAAAATACATTCTGATTTAAAGAACCAAGTGTGACGTAAATGTATTCTTATCATGCTAGAATAATGAAACTGCAAACAACGGTAGCTGGACTCCTGCTTGAAAGTAACACTTGCTGGCTGAAGGGCATTCCTCTCCAGGCACACGCTGCTGAAACTATGTAGAGTATACTAAGTGATTCCATCTGATCTGCAGAAAGCACCACGGGTTACATTTTCACTTTATAAATATGTCACTGGCAAAGCCAACTGGCTGCAATAAGCTTTTCTGAAATGGACATTTCTGGCGGAGTTTTTGGAAGACGGCATTTCTTAAAGTGAAATATAAAAACCCTATTCACTAGCTACACATAAAAAAACAAATGGCCAAAGGAAATAAGATGTTCTATAAAAAGCTGGGAAATAAAAGTTCATGCACAATTTATTTTTCTTTAATTATGGTTTACGTTTAATAGTTCAGGTAATTGGAGTTTGATTTTTTTGGTTAAAACACAGATTTAAAAATTTGTGAGTAGAAACAACATAAATGAAGTCAACAAAGTACCTGGTATATTAAGAAATGTTGCTGTGCTCTTAAAGGAGGCACAGAATTTACTCTTTTTTTTTTTTTTTTTTTTTTAGTTAGGTAAAGTTTTCAGTGCCTGACATCAGGTTTGGCATCATGTGGTTCAATGCCACAGTACACACAGAGATCACTGGAATGCTGTAAAGAACTGGCCATGCAATGTCATAGCATTGTCGTATCACCACTGTTAAAATATCCTGCTTTATTTGTGCGAGCATATTAGGGATTCATTATGAATGCTGAAGATGGATATGTCTGTTTCTGATATAACATAATACTGCAAGAAGATGCTATATTTTTATTTCATTATTTTTATGATATAACAAAACTGATAAGAATTAGATATTATTAATATACATAGAAGTTATTACTACTTGTTACTTAAGCAGTAACAGTTTGATTGACCTGTATTTTTCATTTGTTACAAAAAGTGTCATGTGTCTACCAGATAATCACTGCTGCATAAAGATTATAGTATCTGCTGTAATCTGTTTTGGTTTTTAATGTCATTGGAAGACTAGAAATTAACAACTGAACTGCATTGTTTTATCTAAACTTCTTAAACCAGAAGGTTATGATTAGAAGTCTGTCTCATTACTATCCATATAACTGGTTTTGCCTGAAATTGTGTCAAGCAAGATGTAATACAAGATTTCTGAACTATTAAGGGCATTTACATTATAAATGCACGTCTCTTTTCATTTTAATCTCACAAACATTTTATTTTTGTGTTATTTAATCTCATGAGTTCCAAGGCTCAATCCTAGTGCCAGTTCTGTTTAACATTTACATCAATAACTTGGGTGCAGGAGCAGAATGTATCCTTAGCCAGTTTGCAGATGATACTGAGATGGGAGGTGCAGTTGGACTCCTCTGCAGAGGCTTTGCAGAGAGTTTTAGATATAATTGGCATATGGAAAAATCATTAATGCTATGAAATTGAACAAAGGTAAATACCAGGGTCTGTACCTGGGAAAGAGCAATGCCAGACCTAGTCACAACTGGTTCCAATAGTCTCGTGGTGAGCCAGGAGTGTGCCCTGGCAGCCAAGATGACAAACCATGTTTTGGGATACATTAAACACAACCAGTTGGTTAAAAGAAGTGATCCTCCCTATGTACTGGTTGGTGCAACCTCACTTTGAATATTGTGTGCAGTTCTGGGCTCTGTGTATTCTATATACATGTGTTTGTGTGTGTGTATGTGTATAAAAAGGATGTTAAAGTGCTTGACAGCATTAGGAGTAGAGCAACAAGGCTGGTAAAAGGGGACAGAGGCCTGTCCTGTGGAGAGGGGCTGAGGACAGTTTGGTTATCTAGGCTGAAGGCTGTGCTTCTTTTTCTTTGTCTGGAGGGATCTCAGAGCTGGACCAGTACCCTGGATGTCTCCCTCACCAACGATGAATAGAGGGAAAGGATCACTTCCCTTGATCTGCTGGTGACACTCTTCCTGATGCAGCCAAGGTGCTGTTGAACTTCACTGCTGCAGAGCCTTATGGTCTAGCTTGTTCAGCTGAACTCCCTGCTTCTGAGTGAAGAATTTCTTCCTAACATCAAACCTTAGCCATACTTTCAGTTTAAATCTGACCTCCCTTGTCCTGATCACACACCAACTTCTGCCTTGGCATTGCCCCCTTTCTTCACAGCCCCCAGCACCTCATGTCACTTGCTGGTCTGTGTAGTTATTTTTCCCCAGGTGTAGGACTCTACACTTGCCTCTGTTGAAACTTCTCTGCCTAACTTTCAATCCTGTCCACGTCTCACTGAATGGCGGCTCAGCAAACTTGCTGTGGGTGCAGTCTGTCCGTTCATTGAGGTTCTTGATGGAAATGTTAAACAAGACTGGACCCAAAACTGTCCCTTGGGAAACACCACTTGCTACAGGCCTACAACTACAGCTTCTGAGCCATTGGTCACAACCCTCTGAGCTCTGCCAGTTCTTAATTCACTTCACTGTTCACTCATGTATTCTCCTCTTCCTAAGTTTATGTATGAGGGTATTTTGAGAGACAGTATCAAAAGTCTTGAGTCACATCGCTCTTGCAGCTGTCCAGGTCACTCCTGGCAGTTTGCTAAACTTTAATAAAGTTATTTGTTTAAAAAAAGATTAAATTTTGAATGACATCTCACCATCAGCTTACAGCACTCAGGTAGATATGACTACCTATGTAAAACTTGGCCTAGGAGTGGGGAGGAACCATGTATTCTGAGCAAGGCCAGCTGGAGGCTTGGCAGGGCAGGGGTGAGTAGGACGGGTCCTTCTGGTATTAGCAGAGCATTAGATTGGTTTTGCTCATTTATCTGTGCATATAAGTGATACTCTCTGAATTTGCATAGTTGCTCCAGTTCTATTAGAAATGCGCTTTTTTGAAATTTATGCTAATGATGTTTGATAGCATCAGCTGTTAATGTGACACGGAGGGCGTTTAGAATTGTTAGAACCTCAATATTAAATAATTTTCAACTTTGTATGTGCGTTTTGCTTTGTTTTGCATTGAAATATGTGTAAGGTGTTTGTTTACAGATTGTTTTCACTGACTAGTTTCTGAGTTGTGTTAGTAAAAGCATTGCAGTGTTTTTGGATAGCACTTCAGAGACTCTATAAGCAGCAAACCAAATGTTCATTCTGATTATGATCAGTAGTTACTTTAACCTCTTGAATACCAGCATATTTCAGCTGCAGGATATCAGCTACAAGTTATAAATAAATTAAGCAATTTTGGAATTTGTCCTGTGAATAGCGCTTAAGAGGGGAAATCATTCTTAGATCTTTTAATAAAGGTGCTTTATACATATTTTGGTAGAAGCATACCAGCCATGTTTAAAAGCTGTGTATGTGTGCATATCTAATGCATGTGTGTGTGGACTATGCTTCTTATTTAATGAAGAATGAATTCCTAGATTGAACAAAAGCCAATGACCCTGCTTTATAGCTTAGAAAGTCTGTGTAGAAAACCCTCGGAAAACCGTTGCTCAATTGGTCTGTTTGGAAAATGCTTTTAAGGATCCAATGTCAAACCCAATAATTCTCTTAAAATGATTGCATTTTGCCACAGGAAACATTTTTTCATTGATGTTATGCTGTTAACAGAAGTAAAGAGTGTTTCCTGGAAGGATGTAGGACTTAAATCTACTAACAGTGCTAAATGTATCCTCTTCTATTTTGTAAACTTGAGAAAAAGCCTTCAAAATGTTATATACTAAACTTTGAGGCTTAATCATTGTATTGAAGTTGCTAGTGACAATGGTTTAAAGAGCTGTTAGAAAAATTATATATTTACATTTTTTCACTTGCTGAGGTAGGAAAAGAAAACTAAAGATGTACTAACTTGCTAACTTCAGTAGCAGATATATGAGTACTTTTGATGGGTACTTCAGTAGTTTCTTTGAGTTGCTTTTCTCTAATGTTTTCCTACACTGAATCACATCTACATCTGTACTAACAAAGAAACTAGATTTTATGGTTTTCTCAGCTAAGGTTTTTTTTTTTTTTTCCAGTCACCAGAAAAAAATCTTGATTATTAGAGTAATTCATGTTTAAAAAGGAATGTGGGGTTTTCTGATGTTAAGTGAAAGTCTTTTTTATGCTTTAATATATAAATTAATCTGTTGAAAATGCGCTTACTACCTTGTTAAGGCAAGATTGAAGTGTTTGATACTGGCAGCTATCCAAATATGAGGGTTGCTCTGAAAGTAATGCCTCCTATTTTATTACGTTGTCCCACAGCATCAGAGGTTGGATGTTGGTGGTATGGCAGTAGATGTTGAACCTTCCCACCAATGTTCTGTTAAACTTTCTTGCCACGTGGCAGATAGCAGCAGATGGGCACTCTGATATGGACGTGTATATGAAGCAAAGATATGGGATTGATTTCTTCCAGGCAGATTAAATGGCGTCCACAGGTATTCACTAATGCTTGCTGAATGATTATGGGAATCAAATGGTGAGTGTGATTACAGTGAGGCAATGTGTGGTGCTTCTCAGCAGTGCTGACAGCGATGTGAAAGACAAGCCATGTTTGAGATGGCCTTGCATAGCTGTCACACCACAAAATGAAGAGAATCTCAATCAGCTCATCCATGCGAATCGGCAGATTGAGACCAAGGAACTGTGTATGGAGCTGGGTATCAGCTTCAGCGTGTTGGAAACAGCAGTGGCAATGTTGGAATATCACAGAATTTGTTCCGTGTGGATCCCACAAATGCTCACAGAGGAACAGAAGGAAATGCTATTTAAGGCTGTCAGGACCAACTGAACTAACACAAGGCAGAAGGTGACAGTTTCCTGGGTTGCAGCTTTATTAATGGTGATAGTGGTGTCACTGCTACAAGCTAGAGACAAAACTGCAGTCCATGGAGTAGCACTATGCAAATTTCCCCTTGAAAAACAAGTTCAAGATGCAGCTCTCAGCAGGTGAAGAAATACGCACTGTAGTTTGGGATAGGAAAGGTGATTTTTCTGAATTGCCTGGAACCTGAACAAACCACCTCTAGGTGCTACATTGTGATACTGTGTAAGCTGAAGGCTCAAACTTTCAGAGTCAGGCCATAGAAGAAGACAACCTTTCTCTTGCAACACTATATCCTGTCCACGCTTCGCTCCATTCGTCAGAATTCTTTCCCCATCAGAATCTAAGTAAGAATTTAATACAAAACAGTTAGTATTAGCTTAAGAAAGTAACATTTTGTTTGAGGAATTTCATAATTACCAGCCCTTCTAGAGCTGTTACCCATGAAAGGAAGCTGAACTGGGAATTACCTATCCTGTTTACCATATCGTGACTTCTCTTAGAACAATGTGTTATAAATCACATACCAATTAATTTGTTTAATTAACTAATTATCTATTCAAAGTTTCTTGTAGCTGCTTTCATCTTTGCTCCTTAACTAGAGGAAATATGGAAATTAAAGGAAATGAAAACAATTTATTAGACAGAATAGAGTAGACAAAGTAAGAAGTCACAGCAAAAAAACAAAAACAAACCAAAAAAGCAGGCCACCTGATCATACTTGCAACATATGTGCAGCAATGGTGGTAGGTGGATCATTGGGCTACATGAGGTCTTTTCCAGCCTCGATTATTCTATGATAATGCCAGATCCAACTCCAGTTTGAGACTGTGGAGCACACTGCTGATGTTGCTTGTACTGTACTATCACGTACACTGTATAGTCCAGATTTTGCACTTCCTAAATTCTGGACTGTGTGGGCAATGGCATGGCCATAGCAACTGTGAAACATTGGGTCACTCCTCTGCCGCAGACTTTTATAAGCATGGTGATCGGTCTCCTGTTCATCACTGGCAGAATTGCATACCTGTTGGTGTTGTCTATGTTGAAAAACAGTTGTTTGTGCTGAGAATTTGCTTTATCAAATAGTGTTTTTGTGCTCTTTGTATCTGTTGTAGTTTCCATGGAAATAAATAGGAGGCATTACTTTTGGAGCTATATACACACACACACACACATATACACGAATTGTTTTCAAGCAGACAATACCAACAATACTCTTGAATAAGAGTATTTATTTTCAAGTACTTAGTTTCTATGATGAATTGCAGTAGAGATGAACAGTACTTTCCCCTGTATTTTACACTTAGTGCTTTTTCAAGTATTAAATGTAATCTTGACCTTTGTGCTACCTTTGCTATGTAAGTGTAAGAAAGAGTTTTTGTTTTGTTTCTGTTTCAGTTCATCTTCTTGTGTTGGAAAACAGTCTTAAAGTATTGGGGATGGGCTTTGAGTGATCAAAGAATTTTTTTCAAGTTCTCCATTTATATATTAGAGCTCTATTATATACTAGATATGGTGGAGTATTTTAATGCAGATAAATTTATGTTGAATAACATTATTTTGTGTTATGTTTGCCAGATTGGGGCTTTTCTTTGAATTCAGGAAAGATATTTCCATTAATGGTTCCAAGCTATTAATCTTATTGGTATGGCTTTCTCTTCAAATACATGGAAAACATTGTTTGCTTGGATTACTGCATTCACATAAGAAATGCAAAACTCATAATCGGCCTCTGACCTCAGAATGTGTCAAAATGAAGCTTTGTATTTAGCTTGGTGTTTTAGAGACATATCAAGTCATGTCTTCAGGCTATAAAATAAGGGCTTGAAGTCATTTACTCCGAGCTGACTTTTTCTGTTCTTAATATTGTTTGCAACAAATGGAGTGAATCTGTTTATTTCTTCATTCCTTGAAGACAGCAAATATGAATGCAGGCTGTGGAAAACATTGCCATAGTGCTATTTTTAACAGCAACATACATTTGTAGGAATTCTTGTTATGTTGTTTAACAACTCTTGAAAGACTAGAATAGGTTATTTAGTTTTAATTCATGGTTGTTATGACTGTGATGTATAGAGGCCTTTTCTTTTTTTTTTCCCTTGGAGTATTGAAACGTTTCTTGAAACTACAATTGTAGTAGTGAGAATGTCAGGAATTTTGCTTTAAAATGTTCTCAATGTATTCTGAATGACATCCAAAACACCTAATTATCTAGATTTATTTTTTTATACTAAGTTTGTTCTTTATGGTAAGCAAGAAGTAAGTTGAAGTTGGAATATTTAGTATTAGTAAACGTGAATTGAAATTAGTCCTACTTCTATTAGTGTAAGTACAACTTTTCATTCTGCAATTGTTAAAAGTTCAATTGTGTAGTTAATGTTGTTTTGTTTCCTTGATATATCTTCCCCTTGCTCTTCTTTCTTAGGTCGAGATTTGATATGTATACAGTCCATGGATGGGATGCTAATGTTATTTGAACAGGAAAGCTATGCTTTTGGCCGTTTTTTACCTGGTTTTCTTCTTCCTGGTCCCTTGACTTACAGCTCTCGGACAGACTCTTTCATTACAGTGTCTTCCTCTCGACAGGTTGAGAGTTACAAGTAAGTGTTCATATTCAGTAATTATGGCATATTTTGGTGCTGTTATTTAGTATGTGAACAAAAATAAGCACATGTGATTTTTTAATTATCTTTGCTTAAAAAAGCAAACTGTGTTTCCTGTGTAATTTGTAGTCACATTAATTCTATAATTATTTGAGTTTGTTGTGTTATTGAAGACTCATCACACAGTCCTGCAAGTGCTAGACTCTTTCTTTCTTCCGTCTAATTTTTCCATTCCGTTTTGTCTGTACTGTACTGCTAAAGCAAGATGGTGGTTCTTTCAAACACCTTTTTTTCTTCTTTTTTTTTCAGTGAAATGTTTTGTTTTGCTGCAAATATTTGTTAATCTCATTAATCTGTTCAGTTTTTAGAAGAAATTCGCGGTGACACTTTGAACATGAGGTCTTCTTAAGGCAATAAGGGCTGGTGGGGAGAAGTGGAGTTCACTTGTCAGTAGAGTCTTGATAACCTCATGGAGCTCTAGATTGAGGGATAGGTGCCAAATGCTTCAAGTAAATGTCGGAATTACAGATGAGGGCTAAATGCTCAGCAGGGAATGCTTTCAGAGTTCCTTAAAGGAAGTGTGATGAGAGGAGGCCCATCTGAAGTACATGTTCACAGACACAGCCTGGGCAACAAAGAGAAGGAGCTAGAAGTCATGTACAGATGCAGAGCTATGATGTTACTGCATTTAGAGCAGTGCCTGCTTTGCCTCATCTTTTCTCCATTAAAGCTGATAAGGTCTGCTCTTAGGCCTTCTGAATTTTTATGGCTAACAATAAATGCGGGGTGGTGAGTGGTGGTGGAGAATTAGCAACTACAAGATGGATGAAAATGTGACAGAACTGTCAGACTTCCAGAGTAGCCGTCGATTCAGACTAACAGCCTTAGATGAATGATGTTCCTCAGGAGACGATACTGGAGCCAATATTTCTTTAACACCCTCATCAAAGACCTGAAATATAAGAATAAATGTCCTGAAATGCAAGGATGATGCCAAACTGCAAAAAGAGATTTAAAAAAAAAAGAAAGAAAAAGAAAATAGAGGGTTAGGGCAGAAGCTGTATTGCTTGTCTCATTCTGAACTAAATCTGGTAAGCTGTTGACTATCAACTCCACTACTGTTAGTAAATATTTGAATGTGTCTTGAAAGACAGATTGGTTCTACATATTTTAAGACTGCAAACAAATGATACTGTGAAATTTAGGAGCTTGCAGATAATGCTCCTTCTGTACAGATATTGTAGCCTGGTTATTTTGATTAACAATACTGATCAGTTATTACTATTTATTGTCTTCCTACCACCAGCATTTTCACATGAATACAGCGCACATTTCTGTACTATGAAGACACATTTTCCCTATGTAGCTTTTGAAGAATATTTTTTTATGTTAAAATAAGACACTAGCTGCCTTCTTGATCATAACTGAAACTAACAGTTCTGCCTTTTCAGAAAATGTGTCCATATTATGGCAAATGGTGTCTCATTCTTTACTCATGAAGGTAATAAATGGACGATGCTTTATTCTTAAAATCATTTGTAGCCTCACTAAGTATTGAAGCACTGTTATGTTGCTTGAACACACAAGAAATTAGGATCCCACATTGAATCCTGGGATATAGCATTTGTGCAAGTCTCCCTGTGGACTTTGTGGCACTGTTCACCACCTTCTGAACCTTTCAGTTCAAGTAGTTTTGAGCCTACCTCATTGTTGACTTATATAGCTTGTACATCAACTTATATATGAAGTTATTTTAGAGTACGGCATCAAAAGTGCAACTGCAACTTTGTTTTTTAGACTTCTGTAACCTTCTGAGTCTCTGGTAAATATTTTGAGTTTGCTTTACTTCTGGGAATGTCTTCTACTGCTAATTCTGATAACTATTCTCTGCAGTTAAGCAGTAGAGAACTGGGAAGCACTCAAAACACTGAACTACATAGGAAGCACTGAAAACATTGGTTGTTGCCTTCCTAAAATGTCTTTCAACATCTCTTCCCTCAGTGTTACGAAGAGATTGCGTTACTTGATCTCCGCTTCTTTTTCTGTGAAGCTGCATTAATTTCATCTTCACAGGCGTTTTTTTTTTGCTTTCTGGTTTTAGGTATACTAAAACACTTCACTGAGCAACAGATGCTACTAAAAATTTCAGAGTGGAACAAAAACGTTACTATGCATCCACCTTAGGTACCTCTGTGAAATAATGTTGAAACAAATACAGGAAAAAAATTCTTTATTTTGTGAAATAGTTTGAATGCAGTTGTCATAAATATTTTTCCTGAGCTTAAGTTATTTTGCTCCCAGTAGTGGGAGAGGCCAAGTGTAATGCCCAATCTTTGTTACCCATCATGGCCATTTTCTTTCTTTCACTTTTTATTTTCACACTGACTGCAATTATCATTATTCATAGGCTGCACAGGAACTTGTATTGACTACAACATAATGTAGAGCACTTAAGGAACCATTCTAGTATTTTGTTTAGAAGGGAATTATTTGTGAAGTGTAACTTCCTGGAAATATATGGAAACATTGTATTTTTAAATTTCATTTTCTACCTGAAATGGTGTTTTTCTGACTTTATCAGAAGGGCTCTTGCTCATGGTATGAAAGGGTAAAGGTGTGCTGAAATAAGTATATAAAAATGCAAATGCCACTTCTTAATTATTGTTTACAAATTACATCTTAAGAATCTAATCCAGGAAGTGTTAATCTAACGTGATACTTATTGTCATGTATTATTCTACTTTATCACCTGAATTTCTCAAGCCATACCGCCTTTGATTTATTCTGCTAAAACTTAACAAGACATTTTTGTAGATATTGCACAAACACATTACAGACATTCTGTTAACAATTTGGGAGAGGGTAGATGGACTGCAAATAAAGGTACTTTTCAAATATGATGGGGAGGGCTCTGCAACCGTACCAGTCAGCTCTCTTCAGAACCCTGGGATGCAAGTTGTCCCGCCATTTGTGCACATCCAGCTTCGTGAGGTGGTCCCACATTTGTTCTTCTCATACAGTAAAGGGCATTTTGCTTTCCCAGCCCCTCTTAGAGATTCAGGAATGTGAGTTTCATGGGTTTGAGAAGCCTGGCTGTCAGTGAAAGCTGAAACAAAGAACTCATTGAGTACTTCAGCCTTCTCCACGTCTGTCAGTTTTCCCTTCCCATTTATCAGTAGCGGTGTACTCTCTTTGGCCTGTCTCTTCTGACCAATGTTCAATCTGTAGAGTCCCTTGTTATTTTTCACGTCTCTCATCAAGTCCAGTTCTAACTGTGCCTTGGCTTTCCTGATCCCATCTCTGTGTGTCCGGACAGTGTCTCTGAATACAGTAGTTTATTATAAAATTTATTGGGAGAATTTAAAACATTTTTTTAATTGCTATTTTAACTTCACAAATTGAAAAGATGCTGATTTCTTGCATCTGTCTCTTTTGCAAGGTATTTCCATCCTTTAGTATAGTTAGCTGTTGAATTACATTAACATCAGAGAAAACCTGAGTAGAACCCTTCTTCTAAATTCTGCCTTATGCATAGTTTTTATTCTACAACAGCGTTTATTCTAACATCTTTGCTGATTATGGCTGTGCTGCGGTAGGCTTTCTGACAATGTTTTTTCTGACAATGTTTTATGCTATGTATACTCAAAATATGAATAATTGTATTTTATTTTTACTTAATGTAAAGGTTTTAACTACAGAGACATTGTATTTTGTTGTATTACTTTTTTTTTTGGACTTCCTATAATAGATACCAAGTGCTGGCATTTGCAACAGACGCTGATGGAAGACAAGAAACAGTACAACAGAAACTTAGTTCTGGAAAGAAACTTGTGGTAAATGCTGTTTATTTTACATAACCTATATGGTGGCTGGTATGCATTCAAAAAAGACCAGTGCTAAGTAATGAATGGAAACATTATCTGGTGATGAAGAATCCTATCCAGTTGCTTTTAAAAGGCAGCAGAAAGTCTCCTGTACGTTTCTATTAGGATTTTGTTGAGCCCTCGTTGTTTCATGTTGGGCCTTAATACTTACTGCTGTTCTCAGAAAAACAATAACAACAGAAAAAGCACTAAAACTGTATACTGTAATACTATTTCTCAGAGCAGTCTTTGCCTTTCTAGCGCAGAATCTGATCTGTGGTAATTCTAGACTGTATTTCTGACTGTACTTGGAGAGACCATTGTACTTTAATAGAAAACTCAGCACTGAAAAATATGTTTCCATAAATAGTCAGTATCCTGGTCTCTTTTTTCCAAAACCTGTTAAGTCAGTGATCTTCAGGAGAGCCTTGTGGCTAATAAACTGTTTAATAATCGACCTCCTGTTGCTGAGAGGAATAGAATTTGAGGCTCTGCTCCTTTTTAGAACTGCTTGTCCACTCACTATACTATGCAAAATGCTGATTTAGCTTATTTCAGGTATGACAACAAAATATAGGGAGAACTTTTTCCTTACATCAGGTAGTAGTAGAATGTTTTTTGCGTTATTTAAGTCAACCAGAATCCTATACTTTGAATTAGGAGAAGGCATTATTTTTTAATAAGAAATTTAGAAGTTTCCTCAAACATACTGTAAATAAAATGATTTTTTAAATATGAATTGAGAAGCATACATTGAAGCAAAGGTAATATTTTCTTTCAAGGTGACACTTCCAGTTTTGTATATGAGGTATGCTATTATGTTTACTAACACATTCTGTTCTTAAGCAAAAAGATTGATGCTGTTAATTTAGGAAGTGGTGACATTTGAATGGCTTTTGATTTCAGAAATTCTGAATTTATTTAACCAGCATGGCAGTGTCAAAAGCAATTTTTGCACGTGCGTGTTAAAGTTTTTTCAAAGGAGCTGAAATAAACTAATGAAAGCTATTGATAAGCAGTAATACTGCTTAAACATGTACGGATGTAGGTAAGGAAGGATTTTGAAATAGTCCTTTATTATATCAGTGCATGAAGTTGGAAAAGTAAATATGTTTTCATCTGCAGAACCATTCTTCAGATTGAAGGGTGTACGTTATTGTGTGCAAGCATCTATGTGGGCTTAAATTTTGTCCGTGATTCCAATTATATATCGGTAGAATAGGTTCTCACTTTTTCTCCCCAACACGACCCTAAGGATGTGTACTGTGGCAGATTTAAATGATTTTATTACTCTGTTTTTGGAGAATTTTAGACCTTGATTTTTCTTTTTCACTTATGCTACTGGTACCTTTATAGCTGGATTAATTCTGAGCTTTCTCTGTGTATTTTTGAATTTTTCTTAAATTTGCAGTTGTCAGCTGATCTCGAGTGTGTACTTCCTTCTTTTAAAGGTGGATTGGATTCTCAACATTGGAGAACAAGCACTGGATATATGCATTGTCTCCTTTAATCAGGCAGTTTCTTCTGTTTTTGTACTTGGTGAGAGAAACCTCTTCTGCCTGAAGGATAATGGACAAATTCGCTTCATGAAAAAGCTTGATTACAGTCCAAGTTGCTTCATTCCTTATTGTTCAGGTTTGTAAAATCCAACTTGAAACTTTTAGGTTTGTTACTTCCGTAGAATAATAGCTGCATTCTTCTTAGATTTATTTTCCAATATTGTTAATCTGAAATACCATGACTTTTGGAATCTAAATTGCTTATTTTCTCATCATCAAATATGATGTGTTTTTAGTGTTTCAGTAAATTTGCCCAGGCTACCAAATCACCAAATGTGGAAGAATGACAGATTAGTGTTGGAAAACCTTCTGTTATTCAATGAAAGCTTTTCAGATGTTAATATAGAGTAGGTTAACATGTTCTTAAGACTTGTAAGTTTTGTAGGAGATCTAAATTGCTTCTTGATTGCTTTCTGATTTTTGTTATAAGTGAAACATTTAAGTGTATGAATCTTTAATCAGTATTCACAGTTCAGTGAAGAATGTAATTAGTGAAGAATGTAATTAACTGATATTATTGTGTGTTTGTCATACCTATCCTGGCATGCCAACGTGATAATTATGAGTCTTTATTATTCATATCTTAGGTTATAAAACACATCTGGCTAGAACCTTGAAAAGTTTTGGCATGTGTGTTGTATGATTGGAATAGATATTTGTAATTAATTACATACACCCTTGGTTATTGTCAATGTAACTTTCATAATTTTTAACGCTTTAAAATTCTACAAATGGATTTAAAACAAGTGATGTCTTAAAAGGAAATAAATGAATAAATAGTTTGGTAGTATGTAACTCCAAAAAGAAAGTAATGGCTTATGATAATAGCTTTCATTTTTAAATTGTTTTTATATTTCTAACAGTGAAAGAAGGAACAATAAACACTCTAGTTGGAAACCATAGTAAAATGCTGTATGTTTATCAAGATATTACACTGAAATGGGCCACTCAGCTTCCCCATGTTCCTGTATCAGTAAAAGTAGCCAATTTACAGTAAGTTACTTATTGAATTACTTTTCCAGATTCATTTTTAGTAGTGAAATTTGCCTGTAGATCTTAATAGGTGATTCTGAGGTATATAACAAAGAAGGCAACTTCTAAAATGAAAATTCAAAATGTTTGTTGTGTGAAATATTAATTTTGTAGTGGACCTACTAGAATTTCTGTACTGTGCTTCAGACTTCGATTTTCATGAGTAAAAGTGGAAACTGATCTCTCATACTTCTAATGAAGTAGTTTCTTCTTTGAAAGAATGAAAAATTAAGCTTTGCTATCTGGTAAGATCCTTCCCTGAGACAGAATAATAGGGATGCTCACTGAAAATCTGTTCTTCATTAAACATTTAAGAGCATATGAATTCCAGACATGGTTTGTTGGAACAGATTGTTCAACTCCAACGTTAAACTATGGAAATTGGTTTAAGAAGCTGGTTAAAATGCTCAGAATTGTACTGCAATGAACCAAAATTTTTTGTGAAATGTGCTTACGATGGACAGGACAGGGACAAACCTGTCAGATGCAGGAAGAAACACTGAGAAATGATGTCAGTGCTTATTACTTGTGCCAACTTTGTCACTGAAATTAAGAAGCAAACTACAGAAAAGTTCTGCCCGTGCTTTTATGATCCAGCTTATGCCTACATGGTGGTGAATGTACCAAAGCCACGGATGGGTACTGGCTTCCTATTGTTTGTGATGATCAGGAAATGCCGTGTCCTTTTGGGGTACATTTCTTCTGATGTCAAGCTTATGGCTGTCATGACAACATACTTTGGATTGCTGAATAGTTACTTGATCACTAGTTTTCCGTTTTATCACAAAGTCTCATAATAAATGAGAGTGTAATATCTGTCTTATATAGGGTAGAAAATTGTGAGGGATGTTTGTGTTTTTGACTTGGTGCTTAAGGTTATTAAATTATTTTTAAATAATTTATGATTTAAAATTTTAATTTTTTTGAAGACTCCCTGAAGAGATCTTTGCTGGTTTTCATCCAGCAGGTCTTAAATTAAGACTAACAAATTCCATCTGTGATGTAATCAGTATAAAACAAAAAAAAATTTGCAGGGTGTTACAGTATAGCTTTTGTAGTTTGGAAGAAATAGTGTCAGCAGAAAAAATGGAGAAAGACATTGCACTTCAACGTCACATTGTACTATCCCTGGTATATAGAATTATTTACATATTATTCAAATACTTGTGGAGGTCCCTTCCCACCCCTACGACTTCTGACTAAGAAGTTTTAGGGACGTGGTTTAGTGGGCATAGTGAGGATGGGTTGATGGTTGGACTAGGTTATTTCAGTGGTCTTTTCCATGCCTAATGATTCTGTGATTGTGTAATTCTAAGTTCATGCAGATTCTACTTGTTCTGCTTAATATTTAACACTCAGTAGTTTGGTCTTGTTGAGAATTCTGAGAGCCTGCTATTTTATCCTAGATTATTTTGTTAGTTACAGGCCCAGAATTTCCATACACCTATTTATTATTATTGTTGTTGTTGTTCCTGTGGAGGGTATAGACCACAGCCTAGTCATACAAATCTCTTTTTATACAGATACTGATAAATGAAGGATTGTGTATCTGTCTGTGAGACCCCATGGGATGTATGGCAGAAGTACAGAGCATATGAGTTTCAATTCTATGCTTACAGCTTTCTGTTTGAACATATGCACTTGCTTGAAGTATGAACTATGCTTGTATTTCATACTGATATTTAAACTACAGATAAGCTAAACAGCAAGAGAACTGCCGTAAAGCTTACAGAGATAATAATTTGGTTTAAACAAAGGTTATGCTTAAAAAAAAAAAAAGGCAATATTAAAGAGCACTCTCATTTTATGTCAGTCAGTACGGTAATTTTCCAATACTTACTCCACTCAAGAGAGGCCGCAGTCTCAGCTGGAGCCTCTGGGCACTACTGTAGCATAAATGATATTAAGTCTCTTAATAACCATAGAGTTGTTAATCCTACACTGCTGAGAGATGGAAGCACCTTTAAAATGACCTTTGTAAATGAATTATTTTCACATTCTTTCTGCTTTTATTGCAATACTTGCTAAGTAAATGGAGCATTCTGAAAGCAGTTGTCTTTACAGATCATGCATGTTCATCTGCTTATTGTGTGTGGCTCTGGCTTGTTGGATAAGGAAAGCAGTATTAGAAGATATTTTATGTAAATTCCCTTGGGGCAAGGTTAGTGTGATTGCTTCTGTAGTGGCAGCCATGTGCTTTATTCTGTAATCTTGATAGTTTGCCTCTAAGACCAGCCCTTCACATATTTTAGAGTATTCCAAGTAAGCAAGTTTGGTTTTATTGTGTACCCCTCCTTATTTTTCTTTTTCCTGTTACAGTAATGCAAAGTGCAGTATTTCCTTATTGCAGTAGCAGTATGTAAATAATGGTAATAACAGACTACAGCCTTTGGGATTAAATTCCAGGACAAACTGCTTTATTTCTATCTTTCCGCTTTCAGAAGCATACAGGGAAAAAGTGGAATCGAAGTGATTACTAATAACATTTTTGCTGAGGTGTGTGTGTACTCTAAAGATGATGTATTTTTGAAGCTGTTGAACTAGACATTCTTCTATTGTAAAAACCTGAGTGTTATCTGCTGAAGAATTGAAGATGGAGACTTCCTGGAATAACTCTTAATCAGAATGGAACAACAGGCAAAATGTGAGGTTTTATCTTGCTCTGTGTTGCACCTGAAGATCTCTATAGATATGGTCACTCAAGTGGAATTTTGTCAGATGACTTTTTTTTTTTAAGTTGGGGGAATCCTGCATGCTTAACACTGCCTGGATTGCTTCAGTTGTAACCACTCACACTGAAAATTTGGATTAATTTATACTGCCTAGGGCTTTGTCTCAGTGCGAATTCGTCTTCCCAGTGGTAAGCCTGCTTGGAAGGTTTCATGCACCCTGTGTTTTTCTTGAAGCTATGGCTATTTAAAAGTATTCTCACTGAGGCTGAAACTCTTTGGAAAAATGGTCTGGCTGTCCTGCCTGAGTTAATTTACAAGTGACAAATAAAGGAAACCCCCCAAAACAATGCAAGACACAAAACAAAAGCAAGCAAACCATGCTCTTCTGGAGGGTTTGAAGAGAAACTGTCCATATGCTACAGTTAAACAAGGAAATCACGTGAATTGCAAGAATTTCCATTCCACTCTCATTTTCAGTGTTGAAATAGTAACTGTGAGTGCCAGCATTTGCTTGGTATCCACTGTGGTTGCACAAGTATCTCCTTTGCAGTGACTTCAACTCATATTCCCTTTCTTTCTTTTATGCTTTCATTTCCCTTTCTTTGTTTCACTGGAGCTGCCTGTTTTCCAAGACCTTCGATGCACCTGAAGATCTCTATTGCTGAAGAAATTTCTTTAGCAATCTCTCTCTGTTTTTAGATTTGATTTAGTCACTTTTTGGTGCTTCCTAAGCCAAATCACATTTCCCTCTCCCACTCTCCCTTACTTCAGGTAATTATATGGGGGGCAGGTCTACAGGAATGTGCTTCTGACAAAGCTGTTTAAAGTTCCTGTCAGCTCAGATGCCTCATACGAAGGCATTTTCTTGCTTCTATCAGGGAGTAGAGCCTTGTAAAGTCAAGTGTCTTAATCCTACGTGTACCAGAAAGGTGGGTCATGTTATTTCAGATGATTCAGACAAACTTTTTGTGGAAGTAGAAGAAAGTAACTTTTTAAGGGCTTATTAGAGGTCGTATTTGTTCTTCTGTGCCTGAATTATCCTGCCTCCGTATGCTTGACCATAAAAGGTCCTTGGAGTGGATTAAAATGCTTAGACCATCCACTTTTCTATTTATTTGACACTAATTCACTTGGCAGAGCTGATCCTAAGAGTACCATGTTTTAATGGCGGATTGATTTTACTAAGCACTATGCTGACCTGGACGACCTGAAACTGGAACGTTGTGTTAAGGTGCGTTCAGTCTGAAGCAAAATAGCTCGTGTTGCTAGCCTCGGGGATGTTTCCATCACAAACATCTGAATTGCCACTGTGGGTTCAGTTAAAACCACATAGATAGAGCATTATAGCTTGGATATGATCTGGGGAAAGGGATTTCTGTTTTGATCACTTCCAAGTTAGAAATCTGTTTTTGCAGTAGGAAAGCACGAGGACTCCAAATATGGGGCTTTGTTTTTTGTTTCTGATGTTTTATTTTTTTTCCTGCTGGCTAGTCTTGGTTTTGATTGTAGTATTCATCCTTCACATTTAATCTGGTGAGCCTGTGAATGCTGAAATGTGGCCCAATTTTTTTTCTTTTCAATTGAAATAGACTTAGTGAAACATATGTATGTTCATATTTTTCTTTTTTCTTTTCTTTTTTCCCAAGAAGGCATTGCTTGTTGCTCCTATTTTACATTTTTTATGCTATCCATCCAGAAACGAAGCCTAGCAGTGCCTTTAAGGTGGGGGAAAAAAAGAGTTGGTTTGTGGAATTTATTTACAGACATCCAGTTTTAACAGAAAACCAGCCATCTCTCAGGGTTTAGGAAATGTATTTCAGGAAAGGTCACGTTTTCCCTCTCTAATCTATTTGGACTCTCCTCTAGGCACCAGTTTATCAGTGAAATTTGTAATTAAATGAGGGATAATTTTACCTTCAGATTCATTAGAACTTGATTAGAAATGCCCCAAGGAAAAAACGTTAGCCTCGCCTTTCCTGCTTGTCTGTAGGTTATTGAATGATTTGCATATATGATGCCTCTTGTTGTTAGGAGCTTAATTTAATCTGGAGATTATATAATGGGAATGAACTTTATCTTTTGTGAGCTTTTATACATACTGCGTCTGTGAGCAAAAAGGCTACATTTCATGGAAGAAAGATTGTTGTAGGAAATAACCCACAAAATGGTATGTGTGCCTTGCAAAATATTCCTTTTATTATGAGGGGTTGACAGGTATGGACAAGTTGGTGAAAGTTACTGCAGTACTTGCTTTTACTTTCATTTATTTGATAGATACGTATCATTTTACGTGGTTATGGAACAGTTTTGTGAAGAGGAAATAAAAAGTGTATAAAGCAGTCTGGAAAAGCATTGTTTAGTTTTGTATTTCCTTTTTAGTCCAGAAATAATTTAGCATCTTTGAAGAATAAGAATCCCTGAGCTTCTTAAAAATATTACATTTCCAGAAACCAACTTTTTAAGCTAGGGTTAAGCTTGTAAACATACTTTCAAGATTTGAGGTGGGGGGAAAATTCCTAAATTAAAGCAAAAGTAACTGTTGAAAAGCCAGGAAGTAAAAATAGACTTCACATGTTCAGGAGGCAAGCAGGGTTTCTTAGTAAGCTTTATCCACACTTTAACTCATTATAAATTTCAATTCTACTCGTGTTTATACTCAGGAGTGACCCTGTAAAATATGAGAGGTTTCTGTGTTTTCACCACTATTTCTGTATTGCTCATTCTGCAGTCAAAAATTCTCTGCTAAGTGCTAGCACTGTAACTGACTGTGGCATTTGAAATTTACTTAAGTCTTATTTTTTTTTAATTGCTATTACTTTTTCATGTGTGATCACTGCAGGCTTGACTACGTACCTGTTAGGCTTGAACTGCTAACACTATTGTGAATGACCAGCCCATTAAAACTGTATCACTTAGTTATGTACTTGTCAGCTAGCTGCTTCTTGGTGTTTTTGTTTTGACTTATACTGTAACATTTTTTTTTAAATTGTGGTTTCTACTCAATTAGAGACTTCATTGAAGTAATAAATTTAAGGTTGCGTTGCACAGGCTTGGATGCAGGAAATACTGCAGCTGAATACTGAATCACCTCAAAGCTGTTGACTGAAGATACTGTAGTAGTCTTGGTCTGTTACTATTTGAGAAAAAAATAAAGAAATTCATTATATATAAATTTTCTAATGTTGTTCTGTTAGAAGTCCTCACTGCCCTTGTGCCTCTTAGGTGATCCTTACAAGACTGCAGGAAATATTGACTGTTTTTGTGTCTTTAGCCTCTCACGTATTAATTTTGAGGAAGACATAGTGATTTACACAAAAAAATGTTTCCACCAATGCTTGTAGAAATAATACTAAAAAAAAAAGAGTCAAAGAGACTGTTTGACTGATGTAGACGATGAGATACTGTGTATTCCACTACTTTATTCCTGTCCAGTCTTTGCCTTTAGTCTGCAGCTTAATGGGAGGCTAGTACTGCTCTGATGGTGAGAAGTGATGACTCTGATGGCCAGCAGGTACTGTTCCTACACTACTTCTAGACTTTATGCCAAGTGATAAGTGCTTCTGGGCTCCAGAGTGTATTACAGGCACTTAGAGGTTTGTGTTTTGAAAGGGGGCATTAAGCTGAAGAATACACTTATTGCATTTAAAAACCCCAAATGCAGCCATTTAAGAACTTTACAGCTATTTCATGTATCCATGAAGAAAGTAACTTTTTTTTTTTTTTTGCCCTCTAGAAAAGAGCTCTATCTAATAGTCCTCTTGGATTTTCTAGTTTATTAGTATTTCGTAATATTAGAATGACTAATAGGAAATACATAGTTTGCATGCTTGTTTGTCTAATGACTTACAAAGTCATGGTTCTCTGGAGACTGTTGCTCACTGGTTTTCACAGAACCAAGACTTCTCTTCCATGTATGAGTAATAACTTCAGCTTGACATGGTTAATGTGCATCTAACTTCATGGCACTTTGAAGAAGTGTCAGATAAACTTTCTGATTCAACAACCTATCTCTGTAAAGAAGAGTGCTTGAACCTAGTGCTTCAGTTCTTCATTGTTTTTGTTGACTTCCCAGATTTGAAATCACATGTAGCCCAACAGGTTCATCAGTTTAATTAAAGACATAAATCCAAGGATGGGAATTCAGAATCCTGGTATATAACCATTGCTTGAAAATGGGCTTATTTCTGTGATGTTTTGGCTTACAGTATTTTTTTTTAATAGAAAATTTAAATCTGCAGTCAATCTCCAAGGGAGTGTCTATCAGTCTGGTTGAAATATGAGCTTGGAACTAAAACTTATTCTCTGTCACAGAATCATAGTACATTGGATGGTTAGGCGAATGAATGCACTTGATGAACCTGCACTTTCCAAACAGTGGAAAGGCAAAAGAAACTGGATTTAACTGGAAAAAATATGAAGAAATACTATATTTGACTAAAGAATATGAGATGCAAAAAGGCTATCTTCTATAGGGAAATAGTGGGTGGAGTCCAAGTAAAACCCTCTCACTGAATTTTTTTTAGCTATCCAGATGCTAGAAAATACTTTGTTCTTCACTCCAGCCCATCTGTTATTCCTTATTATAACTCACATCACCGCAGCTACCACAACTGTTAAAGAATCACCATATAAAAATGGCAGAACTTGCATATAAAAACAGCAAAACTTAGCACTTATTACATGGTTTTATGGAAGGAAAACTGCAGGAATCAAACTTTATAGTTTGTTGAAAGATTTTTCCTTTTTCTGTGTAGTAGTACTGTAATAGAAGCAATGCCAGTTATGACGCACAGTATGAACTGTTTGGTTATATGGGCATATATATATATAAAAATTTTTATTTGAGTGTTCTGTAAGAATAAGTTGCTTGATCTGAGAAGTTAAATGCAGAAACTTCTATAATCTTACTTAAACATAATTGCATTTTAAGGATATGTTTTTAGGAAAAAGGAAAATGATTGCATCTGGTTTTCATCGCTGAATTTCCACTGCCATTGTCGAGAGATAGCTGTACAAAATATTGCAGTTTTTAAAGGTCTTTCTAAGAGAAAATTTTAATGTGCCTAGTTTATGCAACCACAAAATGTGGATGTGACTGCTTTTCCTGTACCTTAGCAGGATTCTGATCCTGCAAAAACCATAGCTGTGCTGTGTACCAGGTCCAGAATATACTCTGATTCATGACTGAGATTTTCTAGCAAGTTAAATTTCCAAGTAGTATACACTGTATGATATTAAACACGTGCCCACGTTGCCAATTCTCCTAATTTTGTTGCATGTCACTTACTTGCTTTTTCAAAAAGCCTAGTTTTTATGGCCATGTGGTTTTGTAAGGGTTTTGGCTTTCTTTAGAATAACAGGTAAAATATTCCTACCTTCATAGTTCTAGAAAAAGCATTAAAAGTGGAAACTCTAACTATTCAAGAGCAAGACAAATTACTCCCACTTCTAATATTTAATATAAAATACTTGCTATTAAACAACTACTGTGTGGGGTGTGTTTTGTTTTTTTTTTCTTTTGATTTCTCTGTGCTTGTTCATGCAGTGACAGAGTGCAGATGTAACTCTCAGGTCCTGAACTCAGTGTTGGAGTTGGGTGTTGAGCAATAGGCTGGAGCTAATGGATGTACTGTGACACGTGTTCTGCCGATGGAAGTGCTGGACTTGTTTGACTAACAGTCATTATGAAGAGCCTGTTGATTTTGAAAGTCTTGAATATTATGCTGTTAAAAGGAATGACTTTCTTTTTTTTTTTCCATACTAGGAGTAGCAGGTGGGAAACATATGCTGATCTATGGAGGTGACAGCCAGCTAGCAGTGCAGAGTGCCAGAGTTCCTTCTAAAGAGCAATGGTGCTCTTTACAAGGCAGGGTCATGGGGTAGTGATAAATGCTGTAACAAGTAATTGTATATGGACTTTTTTGGGTCTGAAATAATGGTGAATTTTGAATTTTTCAGGCTCATCAATGTAAAATTATGTGAGGGGCTGAGGAGAAAGAGATGGAATTTAATTTCTGGATTGCTTTCTTTTGAAGTTATGTAATTATTCAGTCTTTTCAGAGTAAATATTCTGGGGTAAAGATACTTCTTTCCTATGCTTCTGTTCCTTATATACTCTAAAACTCACAAAGGCTGTAACGGTGGGGCATATTTGAAACCAGCGGGTGGAGTTCAGATGCTAGTGAATTCCTTTGGTCCAAAAAGAGCGATTTGCTCTCGCCCTGAGGCAACAGCATCAGAAAGAGAGCTGGATCTGATTGAGGGTACAGAATTAAAGGGGCACAAAAAGTAAAAGCGGGAGCAGACTTCTTTTCAGACTTGATTAACTGAGTAGCTGTGATAGATTGGCGTGCCCAAAATGATTGTATGGCTAGGAGGCAGTTGGTAGTGCTTTGCATCATGATGAGTTACAATACCAATGTAAAGCAGTGATCACTAAACTATGTATTTATTTGTAAGGTGTGTGTATCTTTCTTTGTTTTGAGCTCATGCCTCATACAGGCTGTGACTGAAAGAAACCTCACAAATGTTTTATTGAGGTGTAGTTTTACAGTGCCTAATGTTACATGTCCATAGCTGATTATCTTCCATAACCCGAGATCTGTCATCATGGTTATTCCTATTAGCCTCCTTGTAGTCTGGTCATAGGTAGCTGTCTGATTTTCCTCGTGTGCTGTCTAATATTAAAGAGCTGATGAAGGAAACAGCTAAGGCTAAGCTTTTACTGAAACCATAAACTCAATAGTGTAGATTTTGTCAGTACAGCCTCTGGCATCTTGGCATCTCTTACGTGTTCTTTGAAGCAGTAGTGCCACTCCAGCTTGCCTGCAGTGAAATAAACTCCATTCACTACTCTGAACTGGGAAAAGTGAAGGGTTTGATGAAGAATAAACCTGTGAGGCTCACAGACCCTGTGTTCACTGTGTTGGAGCTGCCACCTTTTGGTGCACACTTTGGCGAGCCTTTGGGAGCTGCAGGTCAGACAGCTGCAGTTCAGTCTGCTGGTGAGGGAAGCTGGCCTTGAGACAGTTTTCAGACTGAAGGAGGTGCAAATGGAAAAACAGCACCAGTTTTTGATCTAGATCTTAAAGTGTGTGAAGCCTGGGGGAGTTTGTTGGGTGTAAATTTAGATAATGCTGCTAAATTTCATAGGTATTGAAAAGTGAGCAATAATTTGAAACAACGTGTAGATCCTTCTTGTAACTTTTCATATATTATACTTCAGACTCTCCACATTTTTGCCTAAAACAGGATTTTGTATTTTTAAAGTCTTGCAGCATCACTTTGAAAATCTTGTTTTTATTCTGCTTTGAGGTAATTCAGTTTAGTTCTGTATTGTAGTAGCCAGCTATGGAACCATTACTCCTCTTCGAATACTGATTTGATTTGTTTTAAGCAAAAAAGACATGAAGTTCATTAATCTTAGAAAAGTTTTATTTCCTATATATACGATTTGTGGCATGATCTTATGTTGCATATCTAGCTGGGCAGTATCTGTATGGTGTGCTCTGTGCTGTAAGGAATCATAGAAGCATATAATACACTGAGTTGGAAGAGACCCTTATGAATCATCGAGTCCAACTCCTGGCTCCACACAGGACCACCCATAACTCAGCCCATATTCATGTGAGCATTGTCCAGATGCCTCTTGAACTCTGTCAAGTTCAGTGCCATGACCACTGCTCTGAGGAGCCTGTTCCATAAGGGGGGAGATGATGATGTGGATGGTGTGCATGGAAGTCCGTGACTGCGTGTCATGCATATTGTTGCATACAGTGAGCCCTTGCTTTTAATTTGCCGGGCTATTACACTAACCCTGTTAAATGAATAACTCTGTAGTTCATCCGATGTGACACAGCAGCTTTTAGGACTCCTGCATGAGTGGCAGAGCCACTTGCCTTGTCCGTGCCAGCCTCGTGGCAGCACACTATGCTGACCCGCAGGTGGCAGTAGCGATTTGGCAGAAAAGATCCCGATCCAAACTGGTGAGAAGTGCTGTTTTCTTTTTTTTTTCTTTCTTTTTTCTTTTCTTTTTTTTCTCATTTGGTCATTAGACAGCTTTTTTAGCGTTGTAGGCGAGGAATCCCTTGCAAAGGCAGAACTGCACCAGCTCAAGAAGTGCCTCAAATTGCCTTCCAGGTTTGCTGCTGCGCTGTATGGTGTCACCATGTAAAGGTGAAACCTAGAGTTGTGTGGCTAGTAAAAATATCCTCGCTCTCAAATACAGAGTGAAGGAGTACTGTCTAAGAGATGGGATCTGAGAATTCCATAGGCATTCGAAATTCAAGTTTTTTATTCTGTTCCAACTATCAGAGCTTGTAAGAGGAGAAGGTTTTCACCTGTTAGCTTAGTTGTAACTTTTTTTTTTTTTAACTTTTTTTTTTTGCAAGAATTATGGTAAAATCAGTTTTCATTTTCCACTTCCACTTACCTGCTTTTTTCTAAGATCAACAATGCAAAATTATGACATAAATTGAGTGGAAAAGCAGTGCTTTTCTGTGGAAGAACAAATCATTTGCTACTTAATTATGTTTAATAGAACGCATATGATCAAATAACAATAATTCAATCTTATAATTACATTATGTTTTTGAATGGCCTCTTCAGAATGTCATACGCATACAAGTGATACTTTTGTGATGTCAAACCGAGTGAAGATTTTTAAAGAGGTACGGATTTTCGAAGTTACACAAGGAAGATCAAGAGGTACGCAGTCAAAGATCAGCGGTAGCAGTCAGTAAATTGCATCAGTGATACTTCAAACATACTTCAGCTGAGGGCTGATTTCTGTGTATGTGTCCAGTGACAGAGAAGGCTTTTCACCTTTACTCAAATAATTTCATGTTAGAAAGTTCTTAATTTGTTACAACTAGTCTGGTCTCCTCTCAGCATTTAATCAACTACTTCACATAGTTACAGACAAAGCGGTCTCAAAATCATAGAGAGGCTCAGGATAATTTTTCCAAAAGCACTAAACAAAGAAGTGCAATTGCAGTTTTGCTATTGCATACAATAAATTACTTTAGAGGATGATAAAGAGAGAATTGCATTTAAAATGCTTGAGCAAAGTTCAGGAACTATTTTCATGGTTCAGTGGTTTATAAATAATACATTATCAACAAAGGACTGAAAGTTGCACTGCAGAGCATTTTGTTTTCTGTAATTATTGTTATGAGTAATATCAGTGATATAGATGGCTCCTGAAATTGAGGTAGAAATTTTAATTGCCGTTATGGATTTAATTTAATTTAAATTAATTTAATTTAAATATAAATACTGTAAGTAGCCAGACTTTGTACGTAGCTTAGCTTGTCCTCCAAGTAGAACTTTGGAGAAGTTGAATCTGTAATTCTAAGGCAATTGTTTGAGTGATCAATTTTGGTATTATATAATCGGAAGCATGCAAAGCATTTTAATTTCTTTAAGAGTTGTTGTCAGCAATTTGTTTAGTAAGAGAAGAACTACAGAAAACACATGCCATTCTTATTACCCAGAATCCAATAAAGATAGTTTCTTTTTCAAATCATTACCATATGTGAGTAGGAGTTGCTTTGTACTGTAAAGTTATTTTAGATACCAGAATAATTTGTTTCATAGTTTGAGTTCCTCACTGTTAAAAATGTCCCCTTAGATTTGCTGTTACTTTGACTATTGTGTGATATAGAGTTTAAAAAAAAAAAAAGAAAAAAGAAAGAAAAAAAGAAAAAAGTTTATAATAAAAGAAATTTAACAAGTAATTGAAATTCCAGATAATGTGTAGAATGTGCCAAATAAATAATGGCATTTGCAGGCATATTGCATGAGTGCAGTAGCTGTGGGGAAACTACTATAAAACTGTTAAATACACTCCCCCTTCCCTTGCCATCTTTAAGCACTGTTATAAAGCCTTGAGAAAATAAAGCAATCTTGACTGGCTGACAAATGTTCCAGCAGAGAAATTAATGTATTATAAATCATATGTTACAACTGGTTAGCCATATTTCTCTTATTGTTTCTATTGATGCACAAATTCATGAAGAACACTAACAGGGAATGATTTGTGAAAAAAGCTTCTTAGCATATTTGTATGTCTTGTATTGAACGATCTCTTTTTAGGACCCATCAGAACAGTAATTGAAGCTAAGGAAAATAAGCATTTTTAATGCTGCTTTTTTAATACAGTGATTTTGTCCCTGAGCTAGTGCAAAGTTAAAGGGCACCACGGCTAACAGGGAAGTTGGTCAGAGTGTTTATTTTAGGATGGAGTTTTTGAATGTGCATTCTGTAATAGCTTCTTTTTGCTGCCATAAACTTCAAGTCATTAAGGAAAAATTGATTTGTACAGGAAAATCACCAAATTGATTTGAGCTGGTTGTATTTGATAGACTGATTATTTGCAGATGGCTGCCAATTAAAAAGATACATAGGAAGGTCTGTATTTACCAACTGTTTTTGAATATGTTATGTTTTGCTGGTATATCATCAGAGATTTATTTCTAACAATGTAGCTGTACTGCTTCATTCCCTTTATTCACATTCAGATGTCCTCACAGAGCTTTCCTTCTTTCTTAATGGATTTAGAGCCTCAGCAGATGCATTTTAAAATTTTGTTGTTGTGTTCAGGTGTCAGAGTTCTTTCTTCACTTATGACTGAGCTCATACTGAACTATTTGAGTAATTATTGCCACAATTTTAGGCACTATTTGTTGTAACTAAATAACAAATTATGAAATAGTGTATTTTATAGCTTGGAAACTTGAGCTACCCTCATCTTCTTCTACAGTACTCCTTCTTAAAGACTTCTCTGCACCATGGTCAATATGGCAAAGTTCTTTGCAAATGCTTGGCAGGCATTAGTTGAAATCTGATGTATTAGGTGTCATTTGCATACTATACCTTACAAAGACTGAGATAGGACCCAAGTGTTTACAGTAGCCTGTCTCCTTGCATTGTTTGTATGAAGAGCTCAGGGTTAGCCCGATGTGTTTGCTCCATGTGCTGTGACAGGATCTTGAAGATGTAACCCAGGTATACATTGTACAGAGCCTTTTGGGCATAAGAAGACTAGGATGAACAGAGCCCTATCTGATCAGCTCTGCTCATACATCCAGCAACAGACTCACTCTTGAGCAAGGAAGCCAGCTACAGTGTGCAGCAAATATTCAAGCAACCAGAGAGACCAGGACTGATACTTAGTTCCACATCCTCTCACTCTGCATAGAGAATTTTCAGTTTGTCAGAAATAATTTTGCAAACTCCCAAGACTCCAAGTCGCAAATGGGCCACCACACTGGCATGACAGCTGCTAGCACAGGTATTAGGTATGTCAGTTAAAAAATCAATATTG
Organism: Lagopus muta; assembly: GCF_023343835.1. Classification (NCBI taxonomy): domain Eukaryota; kingdom Metazoa; phylum Chordata; class Aves; order Galliformes; family Phasianidae; genus Lagopus; species Lagopus muta. The sequence continues at coordinate 46,967,082 of NC_064439.1, read as the reverse complement.
TCTTCTAATTTTTTTTTCCCTTAATCTATTTGTAAGGGTAGACTTTGAATCCTCTGCCTTATGGTGCTCACAAAGACAGGCTTCTGTTACCGTTTGCATAGGCTTTGTAGTGAATGTTAGTTTTTAAAAACAAAAATTTGACAAGATAGCTGGAAGCTTTTCTGTGACAGTAGGAACAGTATTTCACAGTGTTCCCAAAAGAGAAGGCTGTTTGTATTTAAGGGAGGCCTATATAATAAGGGACATGATGTGTTTTAAGTCTCTACTGTGTGTATTCTGTTCCAGAAGACACTTGAGTTTTAATGATGCATCTGCAGAAAAAGACAAACTAAGGAAGGATACTTATTGTTAAAAACACAGAAATATAAACTCAAAACCCAAAAATCCCTCAATTTCCAGAATTTCTTATCTGCATAGTGCTTATGTATGTATGATTATGTATGTAGATTTACTGTACAGAGTTAGAGTGATCTCAGCTACAGTGAAGTTATTTCCAGAACATTTGATCACAATCCTGAAACCAACACTTGGATACTGGCCTTAGCATTCTTTAAAAAACATTTTGGAATGTCTAAACCATCAGCACCACCTGATTTGACTTCATGATTACTTCACCCTGAAAATCTTTGGAATGAGATTCCCTGTTTGTTTGTACTGGTTGTTGTACTTGTTCAAGACACCACAGAAAACCAGATTGAATTGCAATATTATTATTATTATTATTATTATTTTTAAACTACCTGTTTTTTAGTGAGGATTTTACTAGAGGAAATGCTTGAATGACATAAATGTATAATGGCTAAAATCCTTTTTGTTATTTCTTCGCAAACTATGGCAAGGACGTTTATATTAGAAATATTTTGTATGCATCTAATTAGTGAGATAATCCATTAGGCTTTCTTCTCAAAATTAAGTTCCCTATCACAGAATTGTAGAATCACAGAATTGTAGGGGTTGGAAGGGACCTCCAGAGATCATCTAGTCCAACCCCCTGTGTTTAAGGATTAAATAATTTAACATATATTTGCTTTGTGTAAGGACAGTTGTACTTGGAACAGAAGCAGTGCCTGCTACAAGTATGGAAGGTAATAAGTATGGAAGGTAATAAGTATGGAATAAGAGCATATTATGGGTGTGAATATGATACTGTCTTGTGATTATGAAAATAAATATAAACTTCTGTTTTGATTGAGTGCCTTACAAATAAAATGAAAGTTAACTTTCTCCTATTTTTTGCTGTTAACGTTCTTACTAGTTGTTACTGTTTAGTTCCTCTTCTGTTTTTGAATATCCTTCAAGCTGAGCAAGGCGTTTGCAGTACTGTCATTTATCCCATGATTTTTTAAATGCCTATTCAAATGTTTTATGTGCATCATATCTGATCAGAAAAAAATGAATGGGATTTTGAAGATTGAAGTAGTGTTCCCTGGGGAGAAAATAGACTGGCGTGTAGCTAATAAAATAATCATTTGTACCAGTCCAGTGTAGCATAAGGGAAACTTTGGGACCCATATGATCTCCATACAGATCCATGTGGTCTGCTTTCTGAAAGGCAATGCAAGGAGGAGCCAGCCAGGTTTTGAAGCCAGCACTGTAGTTTCAGTAGCAGTCAAAGAATGGATAAGGGGTACTCTGATATTTCAGAGTCCTTACTGCTGTCTTCAGTGTGAATATTTTTCATCAACCAGTGGTTTGTTCTAAATGCACCCTTTCCTTTCCCTCAATTGCTTTTCCATTTAGCTAATTGCTCCTCCTGCATACCAACCTGAGTATCCATCCTTAGAAATAAAAACTAAAAAACGAGTAACAATTCATTGGAAAAAAAAGGTTACAACTGTACTGTGTATTTAGCTTGTTTAGCTTGTTTGTTCTGGTCCTTTCCTTTGCTTGTCTTTTCTAAACAGATTCTGAGATACCTGCAGGATACTTAAGTAACCTTCTATCACAGAGTGGTGCTTACGTGTGATTGCAATAAAATAATTAATGAACACATCTAAATTGAAGAATAAATGTTATTTTCTCTTGGTCAAATAACTTAATAAAATGAGAAAGTCTTATTACATTTGTACATAGACCTGTAGGGTAAGGATGAATTCAATGTTGTAATTACTCCAATGATTCTTTACAATTTCTTAATGAGCTTTACTTTTTATACAGAGGTCTGAAGGGTGTCATAATTACTCTGAGTGACAGTGGACATCTGCAGTGTTCCTACCTTGGTACTGATCCTTCGCTCTTCCAAGCTCCTAAGGTTGATTCTAAGGAAATAAACTATGAAGAATTCAATGCTGAAATGAAGGAGCTTCAGAAAATCATCAAGGAAGCCACAAAAACACAAGGTATACTTCTCACATTTATTTAGTTTACTTAGTTTATTTAGTACTTAGTTTAACTAACCGGTTTTCATTTGGTTGGTTAATAATTTATTTTTCTGTCTGTTTTCATAATTCCCATTGGAACTTACAAGATTTCTGTGCCCAATTGCACGTAATTATCACTTTTGCAAAGGTTTAGAGGAAAAAAACTGACAATGCATGTTCTGCCTAAAAGCAAGAAAATGCCAGAAATTTCTCAGCAACAGTCTGCTGTACCTCTCAGGCGTTAGAGAGAACAGAGGTATTGATAAATTCTGTTCTGTTGTTTCAGTTCTTAAGCATTATGCAATTAATAACGAATGACTTGTGTTAAAAATGATCTTTATGACTCTTTCAAAAGTGATTGCATTTGAAGAATATAGTGAAGGATATAAAAAGCGTAATAATGATCAAAATAAACAATGTAATTGACACATATTGCATACACAAGGCACTGGAACAGGCTTTGGGCACTGGAACAGGCTCACCCCGTTGTAGTGGTCACACCATCAAGCCTGCTGGACTTCAAGAAGCATTTGGACAGTGCTCTTGGCCTTAGGATTTGGATTTGGGGTGATCCTATTTGGAGCCAGCAGTTAGACTCAGTTTTCCTTGTGGTTTCCTTTCAACTCAGGATATTCTGTGATTCTAATAATTTGTACTGAGCTTGTTCAAATAATGACATGTAATTTCCTACAAATATCCTTTAAATTTTGCATTTTGTGACTGAGGCATTAAAACAGAGGATCTGACTTGTGTGGGGAATTGGAAGCGTACAATTTTACAGCAAATTATGGAAAAAATTCTTAGACAACTAGAACCAGTTAAAATCTCTTTCTGCTGATAACATGTTCTTAATATGCACTGAAGAAATAGTTGCTGTTTTCTTTGTTGAAAATTGCTAGAAAATGAGATTTATAAGCTGAAGTCTTGAGCTTGATTCTACAACGCAAAGATTTTTTTATGTAATTGCATATAACTTTGTTTATTATTGTCGTAATAGACCAATGTTAGTGTTATAATATAGTGTATAGTGTATTTTCTTTTTTATTTTTAATTTAACAAATCCTGTTATTTAAACATAAACGTGTATAAAATTTCATTGCTTTTGCCACAACCCTTCTAGTAAACATTTGACGGTTTCATCTATTGTAAGTCTGTTTCATCTGACTGTTACAACCAAAGGAAAGACAAGCATGATAAAAACATCTGTTTGTGAGGTGAAGAAACTTTTGTTTATTTGTCTTAAAAAATCATGTGGAGAAATAAAAAACGTAACTGTCCTTTATAACTTTCTCTAGTAATAGTATTAGATCTCTAGTGATAGTATGAAATTGACTTGTTTCCTATGAATTTTGCTGACCTTTTACTTTCCTGTTTTGCTCTTAATGTTTTTTTTCTTCATCAGGGCCTTCCCAAGTCTGATTTAAGGTATAAGGTATTTTAGGAATGCTCTCTTCGTTGTGGAGATACGCTCTAAGGAGATTTTGCTTTGATTTAACTGGCTGTAAAATCTGTTAGAAAGCCTTTGCTACAAGGAAAACTTTTCACTTAATTATGAAGAATGCTTTCCGTTTAGAATGATTTTGCTTTGTCTCGTTTTGACTATTTTAGATCCTTAGCTGTCTTAAAATAACTGTTAATCATGTTTAGTTGAATAGGGAATACCTTTGAACACTGCTCACCATTCAGTTCCTCTAAACATGATCTTTAAAATGAGCGATTGATTTTTCTGTCTTGTGGATTCACATGTGTGTAAGTGAGAGCTGGTGTTGTTTTGAAAACATCTACCCTTACATGGAAATATTTTTTCTTTGTTTCATTTTGACTTCCAAAAATGGAAGTCATTTGGAATTAGGTCATCATATAAAAAACGTAGAACAGCTATTTCCATAAATAAATCGTGTATTTCTGTTCAGTGCTGACCATTAAACTGTTGAACTTCAGTTATTTTATACGTTTTGGAGGAGGTTTTACATTACAAACTGAAGAAAAATTTAAAAACCTTTCTTTTCCTTAACTGTTAAGCTAACGTAAATCTAATGATGTTTACATCAGCTTAGTTGACTTAAGTGATCAACCATAGATGTTTGACTCAGTTTAACAGTAAGAAAAATATGAAGCTTTTACATAGGCTTTGTTTTTGTTGTCTGTCTTATTTCTAGCAGAAAGATGACAATGTGACAGAAGTTGCATCAGACTTTGCTGAAGGAGAAATCGTTAAATAGGGTTAGAAAAGGAAGATCTCGAATCCAAACTTACTTGTTTGGGATTTTTCTGAGTTACATGCAATTGGCAGTTGTGTGCAATTGGTATTGCTAATAGGTGATGTTGGAGGAATGTGCTTTGATTTTACTTTTCTTTTTCCTTGTAGTAAAAGGAAACCTTTTCATGGAGCAGAATGAAAACTTAATTTCCCTAGTTTTCTCAATAGAGTTTTTTCCCTCTGCTCTCCTGTTAGAGACATAAGATGCTGTTATGACCCACTCGTTGTGGGTCATTTTTGGGACCCTACTTATAATAAAATTCTTACAACTTTCTGAAAGTGCTCATGTGCTTACTTATGCAATTAATGTTACTTTCCCCTTTGCATCAAGTTTTCTTGCTGTTTGTTGTTTTTTTTTTCTGAGAATATGAATTTCCTGTTTGGGTTTTTCATTTTTCCAACACATTTAGCTTTGAGAGATAAAAGTATATTCCAGGAAGACACAAATACCTTAGAGCTGGCCCTTTCTCCCTCCTTGTTTCTCCTTTCTCCCTGTACCCACTTAGAAAAGTGCGTGTGACTTTTTTGCATTATGTAAATGCCTTATTTCTAATTCTTAGAAAATTTTCAATGTGTGGTTTTGCATTGTGGATATAAATGAGTTTGTAGGATTCTTTACCTTACATGTTAACATGCTTCAAATGAATCAGGTAACATAGTGTAAACCAGCTCCAAATAACATAACAATGTTGGTAAACCTTTTTATGCAGAGGAATTTCTCAAATTGGTTTTAGTGACAGTTCGCTATCGGACAGAGGTTTTCTGCCAAGCTTTTTCATCATGAAATTATGTAGATCAAAGTGTACCGTATGAGAGATGTGTGTATTTTGGTGACAGGGTACTTTATTATAGGTGTACTGTTATATATATAACTGTGGAAAAAAGTGAAAAAAAAAAAAAACAAACAAAAAACAAAAAAACCCAAACTAAAGCAAAACCAAAGACTTACCATTTTCCTGGGACCATTGAAGATTGTGGATAGCATATGTAAAATCCTGTCACAGACTGCATCTGGAACTTCCTTAGTTCGGAACCTCCAGGCATTGTTATTGCTTTTATAAACGGAGGTGTTTGTCAAAAAAGAGCTTACTGATTTTTCTCTTGTTTTCTTTCAGATATTTTGCCCCAGTCTGAAAAACACAGAGACCTAATTGTCACTGCAGAAGTTTCACCAGACTTGGATGTGGAGTCTGTATGTACACGTATAAAAATAAATGACAACCCTTTATTGAGAGCCCTTCTTGCTTCTATTTACAAGCAGTGCTACCTGACATGCTTCTCTTTATCTTACAAATGTGCTGTTAATGGATGATAACTTGCTTTATAGCAAATGTTTAGAGACAACTTTCTAATGCTGCAGAGTTGAGTCAGATTGTCCTCTATCTTTAACAAATCAGAACATTGGGTGAGAGAAGTAAAATTAGAAAATAAGTCAATAACCATAGGTATTATTTATGTAGCACGTTAGATACATAAAATGACATGCAATGCTAGGTTGTTACAGTTCACGGCTGCCTGTTGGGTAAGTGGGTGTACATTGTATACTTCCACTTTTTAGGTTTGAAAACAGCAATGAAATGTGAGGTATTTTTGTAGTAGAATTGTGTATATCATAGCCATCATGTTTATAGATATAATAACTTGCAATGCACATGGTATATTTCTTCATTTTTGTATAAACAGTTTTTAAGACTGTTTGCACTCATACTTGCTATTTGAGGTAATGTCTTCTGCACTTGTTTCTGGCCTATTTCACAGTTCATGATATAGCATAAGCTTTATATCTTTTTAAACATAGCTGAAAACTAGTGATTACTATTTATTTGTTTGTATTTGGAACTGAGCTTCTGCATAGCGTCCAATTGTCTTTCAGAAATTTTCTTGTTAATCATTTTAACTCGAGCAATTAAAGTTACGCTATCTTTTAGTTAGTGACCTTTCCAATTCAATTTTGGCTAAGCAAAAGTGAAGAGAAATTTTCTTAAATCTGGAATAATTTTGTGTTATTGAGAACTGCTAAAGCAGTTAATAATGGGGGGGAGCAATACTAGTGTCACCCTCAGGATCTTTGGCCACATACAGTGCACTAATTACTCGATGCATCGTAATGAGTAATCTCTGGCAGGGTGTTATTCAGTATTCTCTGGTGTGGCAACCTAGCTAGAATTTATTGATCTTATATGCAAATGTAATTTATGAAAACCAGTTCAAATCCAAATTTAGGACAGTAAGACATATGAGCCTTTCAGGACATGGTCATTGCACTGTAACATATGTAACTAATCATTTCTAGCCACTGATTTCTGCAGAAGCAATTTTCAGGACTATCTACCATTTTTAAAATACACAGGGAACTGCTTTTTAATACTTCCAAAAGTCTATTTGATACCTTTATTTAAAGTCTATTACTACTGCTGCTGTTGCTATTATTTGATAGAGACCTCCTTATAATATGGCCTAGCACTTGCCTGTGGAAAAGATTAGCTGGTGAGAAAAAAGGGCAGAGTGCCATGATCTTGGCTAACTGTCATAACCTCCTCACAACGCTTGAAATTGTTGGGCCTGCAAAATGCTGTAATGTTGTACTCATTTGCCCAACCTTCCAGGTGCAGGTGGTCTGCTTTGGATATAAGTAACTCAATATACTGAATGAAGTACAACCTTTAATCTTAATGATATCTTAGCTTCCTGAAGGGAAGAGTTTCTTGGTTGTTCCTTCAGTATCCATCTAGGAAGGGAAAAATATTCTAAGACTTGTCACAGACGAGGATGAGTAAAAGCAAATGTGAGAACCATTTTAGAGCTTCTACAGGTTTGCAAATACTATTTCTTCTCATGTGAGGAGATATAAACTGTGATGTGTAGTAGGAGCAAAGAGTATTTAATGCCATCTCCTAAGTACAGCCTCTGATTCAGGAAGTGATTATGGTATGGTATGAATATGGTATACCAGGGCAAGGATCAGCCTCTTTGCATCCATGCTATTGTTTCAGGATCAGCCACTGGTAACTGTCAGAGATGGTTTGCTTGACAAGCCAGTTGTCTAATCCAATATGAAAGCCCCTATGTTTTTACAATGAGGAAAAGTATACAATGCACAAATGAAAGTCCTGCTTCTAGAACCTAGAGGGAACCTACCACCTTCTTGACTTCTTAGGAACTTTGCATATGTGAACCTTATACTGTCATGCTGAGGTGAAAAAGAGTGGATAAACCACATAAGATTTATTACCATTATTATTTTGAAAACATTGCTCCCATCGTAAGGGAGTAAATTTGTGCTGGGAATTTAGTATTACAGCAGAAATGAGGTATTTCTTTAAAACTAACTAGTTTAGACAAATAGGAAAACTTCTTAAACTGTTGACACGACCCTGTTGCAAAATTAAATCTGTGCATAAAATGAGATATTAAAACAGTCTGCAGTGCCAAGATGAATTTTGCATTAGATGAAATTACCTAATGAAATAGAAATAAGCATGAGTAACAAAATGCCTGCCATAGTTTCTTTTGAAGTTGAAAATATATTTATGGTTTATAAGATTGCGTGCTGTGTGCTGTGATTTTATAGTACATGCTAAGATTTGGCCATTGGTAGATTGGAAGTCACCTTTCCCTAATAAGTAACAGGAGGAATTTCCAACATTTAAATAAATATGCAGAAAAAGGAAATGTGCCAAGCAAAACAGTTCAAATATTCATATATACATCATAGTGTATTAGTTCCTTATATAAACAATATTCATGAGCTATTCCTATCCTTTTTGCTGGCAATTTCAAACAGGCTTTACGTTTTCAGGAGCTCAGAAATGTATTTTGTGTATTTTAGTCTGTCGTCAGAACGGTAAGTCCTTTACAGTTATTTCCTTGTTTGCTGTGTTGATGATAGGGAAGTAATATTACATTTATTGTGTTCACTCATTCATGCATAATACTGAATTTCTGTTTTCATCTTTTTCTTCACAGCAAGCCATTGACAGCGAAGTAAAAGCAGAGGTAGTACCGTCAGTCACAGTAAAGGTACTGTGCCTAACTCAACCCGCAGTGAATAATAGTGGCAAATGTTAGAAATCTGTAGTGTTTTCTGTGTGTTTCACTTGTACTATGAAAAGGAGTAGAGCTGGAACTGCTTCTATGTACTTATTTCTCTTTTCCTTCGTATGACAAGTATTTATCTCGCAAGACTTCTGTTGAAGTTAGAAGTGTTTGGAATTTGGATAGGTTTATCAAGAAGCTACCACAAAAACAAATAAATAAATAAAAAGGGTGGAGGGAAGTTTTTGAAATAATAAGAGCATTTTTCCAACACTTCTCAGAGCAGGTAAATATTTATTTGCTCAAAACATAAGGATTGTTACCTTCAGCTGCCTTTTTAGTTGTCAGTAAGCAAGAAATCACTTGTAAAAGCAATTTCACAAATTTTGTTAGTGCAAAAAAAAAAAAAAAAAAAGGCCAGGAAAATCTAATCTGAAAATTGACGTAATTGCAGTTCCTCCCTCAGAGCTGCTATAAAGGAAGTGTGAGAGTGGGTGTGCAAGTGTAGCTTCTCAGTATTGCGTAGGATGATTTTATTTTTTGAGTTTGAAAATCTTTTCTAGGACTACCAGTGGAGGAAAACTGGGGCTTTGTTTTTGGGAAGTTCATGTGAAAAATTTAGAGCTTAACAGAGCTAGTAATTGAAGAGAACTCCTTTCATTAATGTAGCTTAATTGTACTCAGCCCAGCATCTTCCTCTACATTTTCAAGTGACACAATGAGGGAGGATGAAACCTTAATCCTGATCAAGTCTGTGATGGTTTTGCTATGAAACCTCAAGCGTTCGACCTGATTGTATTTGGCAGTACATTAGGCTGTTTGCAAACATAGGGCTACCTTAAAATACATGATGTAAATAGACTTCAGAGAAGTATGAATTTATCAAACCACAAACTGCAGCTCCTTCAGAAAATTTTTAATGGAACTAGGTGATTCTGACAAAATGTGCAGTAAAAATGGATTCGTTTCAGTTCAGACTCCTATGTCTGAACTGACATAGGTTCAGAAAGCAGAAAGCCAAGCAGTATTGAACAGTTCTCGAACTGTAGTTGAATGCCTTGACTTGTTTGGAGGATTGGGAGTCAGGTAGGAAAGATGTAGTCAGACAGAGGGTCGCAGAATGAGTATGTCACATGGCAACTCCATGTGGTTTATAGCCTTTTCATGCTTTAGAGAGACTGTTGAAGATCTGACTTTATACAGTAACCCTATGAATTACACTTGGTGCTCCTTCTGGAAAATGTGTAGGTTTGCCTAAATTACATTTGAAATGACCAATTTGGGTATAGTAGCTGCTTTAGAAAGTTGATAAATAGTCAGACAATTAGCTTGCACTGAATTTTTTGTGGTTGCAGTCAGCAGATCTGGCAGTGCCCAGCTAGTTGGCTTAGAGCTAATGCAAGTGGGTTTACACAGCTGCATTCATTGAATTACATTGGACCTGAAATAGTTCTGAGCTGAGGGCAAGAGTGGCTTTTTAAAACTGTATGCCCCTCTTTTGGGACTGAGGCACAGAGCAGATACTCTCCAAAAGCAATTTATGAAGAGCATTATTTTGTTTTTAAAGTAATGCTTTGAAAGTTTTGTAGCAACTTCAGATGTTACTGTCTTAATCACAAATTTTCTGAGGTGTGCACTCTCATGTCTTTTTGTCCTTAGCGAATTTAGCATAAGGTCTCTAAGTCTATTGATTTCTTCTTTACTGTTTTTTATGAAAGTTCTGTTTTCAGAAAATGGAGCTGTTTACCTGATGTATGCACAGAGCTCTGTGTGATCCTTCCTAGTTTTATTTGCACCATAAAAAACCATGGATGACCTGAGGGCCTGAGTCTGTAGCTCAGACTTATTGCTGTTAAGTCAAATTAGATGTTACTGTTCATTCATTCAAAGTAGTCCACTAACACTTCAATTGTTTTATAAATTTAAGAGTATTTTCCTAAACTGATTTTACTTGCCTGCAGTGAGTTACCAGGTAGACCAGAAACACAAAACAAATGATAGTAAGTAGCAGATCATATCACAGAGACCTACTAAGGGGCAATCTTTTGATAACCATTCATTTTGTAACCAGTTCTCTCTCTTAACAGTACAAACACCCAGCGCCACTCCAGCTTTGTAGTTAGGCCACCTCTTGTAATCTAAAGATTTAGGTGTGCTGGGCATACTGTATAATAAGTTGTAAAATTTGTTTATAGTAGAAGATTGGATAGAACTTAATTCTGAAATTATTCAGAAAGCCGTTAATTGTTCTCGGTAGTTGGAGGGAATCATTTTGTAGGTTAGCTTTCCTTTGGTTTATTTATTTAATGTTAACATATTTTAACTAGGAGTTTGTCGTTGGACGGTCTTTGGTTAAAGTTACTAAGAATGTGAGAAATCACCTCTTTTTTTTTTGTTGCATTTTTAATTTTTACTTTTTAATTTTGTAAGTAAATAAGAACTGTAGAAATTGTTTCTGCGGTTGAAACTTGAAGTTCTTAAACGTTGCTGAAGTGGTCACTGCAGGGTTTTATTGTCTTTTTGCTGGTCGTGTGGTTATGTTAATTTTCTGCTATACAGAAATCAGTTTGTTGTTTGATTTAAATAATTCTGTATTTCAATTGCTCTAGGTAACAGTACAGAGCAGAGTGACAGCGCTGAAGCCATACCTGGTAGTGTGTGTCCAAGCTCCACTAGCAGTGACCTGTGACCAGTTCACCTTTAATGATTTAGGTAAGTTATTGTAATACTGTTAAAACTATGGCATCATATTCCTTTTTCTGAGGATGTTGTAAGCTGTAGTTGAACCTCCATCAAGAGAATCATTGCTGATACTGCTGTCCAAGCAGTTGCAAATATGCCTTATATACACTCTGCAGCATCTTTCTTCCATTTGTGGAAAATGGCAAAAAAATGTGTATAGGAGTGGAGTTGCTTCCATGATTACAGTATGATATGTGGCAGGTGAGAAGAGACAGGGTGACAATTCAGTGATGGAGACGGAAAATCAGTTTTTTGTCTGGTCTTTTTATGGGGGCTTTTTAGTGTTTTTTTTTTAATTTTTTTTAATTTTTGCGGCAGTTCTGTCTTTGTAGAATGGCATTGGTGAGCCAAAAGCAGGGACAGAAAACTTGACCTGTCTGCTAGTCTAACACGCTAGAACTTAATAACTTTTGGTGATTCTTCCTATAAGATTGCAGATAGGATTTCTTTGAAGGTTGTGAATGGAGTTGAGGAACAGAGAAGTGTGTTCTGCTGCCTCAGTTGGGACCAGTTTTGGATTGAATTGTGCATTACTGAATCCTATTGAAAGAGGAATTGCTGTTCTAATCTGGAAGGACAGTTCTTGTTTTTCCTAAACGTGTGACAAGAACAAAGGGCTTTGTAGGATATTAAAATTGCCATATGAAACAACATTTGCTTTGGAGTTTTCTGACTAGATTGTAGTTTGTTAAGAGATAAAGGTAAATGAATGGAAATAACTATCCTAATTTCACAAAGTATTTCCTCGAAGTTTCCTGGAAATGGAAAGTGTATTGCTTTCATGTGGATGCTTCTATTATTTGATGTAATTTTTTTGTTTGTTTGTTTAGATCCAGGATCATCTGAAACTGTGGTCCTGTCTGTCTTCTTGAAGGGAAATTTTCCTCCATCAGAACTAGAAGGAGATTGTGTGTTTTCATGTAATACACCAACAGGTAACCCTTTGAAGATTACAAATTTTTTTTTTAAGGTCTTTTCTTTACGTGTTTTTTGTGAGCTTTGTTTTGAAAAACTTTAAAGGCAAATAGTAATGGAAGAAATAATTATATAGCAGATGGCTCTGCTACCAGTCAAGAAGACCTAGACAGAGTGAGTTGTTGAGTTGGGCATAGAGGAACCTTATGAGCTTCAACAAGAGGATGTATAGGGCGCTGCACCTGAGAAGGAATAGCCACATGCATCAGTACAGCAGGGACTGACCTGCTGGAAAAGGGGCTTCTGCAGAAGGACTTCAGGGGTTCCAGTGAGCATGAGCCAGTAGTATGCCCTTGTGGCCAAAATATCCAGTGGTATACTGGGGTGCATTAAAAAGGCTGTGGCCATCAGGTCAAATAAGGAGATGTTCCCCTCTGCTTTGCTCTGGTGAGGCCACATCTGGAATATTCTGTCCAGTTCTCGGCCCCTGAGTTCAAGAAAGACAGGGAACATCTAGAGAGAATCCAGTCAAGGGCCACAATCATATTTAGGGGCATCTCCCATAGGAGGAGAAGCTGAGAGACCTGGAGAAGACTGAGCAGGGAGAGGGGGAAGGGGGTCTCATCACTGTCCATAAATATCAGAACTGTGGGAGTCAAGTGGATGGGGCCAAGCTCTTTTCAGTGGTGTGCAGCAACAGGGCAAAGGGCAGTAGGCACAGACTGGAGCACAGGAGGTTCCATACAAACAAGAGGAAGAAATTTCTTCTTTGGGGGATGACAGAGCACTAGTACGGGCAGCTCAGAGAAGATGCACAGTTTCCTTCTCTAGAGCTGTTGAAGACCTGCCTGGATGCTTTCCTGTGTGACCTGCTATAGTGAACCTGCTTTAGCAGAAGGTTGGACTTGATCTCCAGTTTTGTGGTTCTATGTAATAATGTACATCAGAATCTTGTCTTGCTGCTTTTATTTTTTTTTTTTTTGTAGCATCATCAAGTTATGTAAACAGTAAATTCATAATCTTATGGCTTGGGAAGCAGCTGTACCAGCTTTCCCTCTGCTGATCAATTTGCTTCTGTTCTGCTCTTTAAGGGACCACCTCTTGGAGTGAGAAGTTAATTACATCTTTATGACTATTCAGCCTTCTGGGGCTGCCAGCAAATGTGACAATAACTGCCTCCCTACAGAGGAAGAAAATAAGCATTGGGAGTGATTATTCCTCACTTCCCTTTTAACAACAGCTTAACGTATTCATTCTAAACAAATAAAGTGACCTGTAAGAATAGAGATTAAGTCATTCTATTTTATAATGCCCTAGTGACTCTAATAATAGAATATGTAAATTTGCCCTGCTATCCATAAGTGAAGACTAGTTTACTTAGTTTGCTACACACAGCCTCAGGAATATGTGTTAGGCTACATGAAGAACTCTATTTATGTAGGGCTTCCAAGTTACGATAAACGCAGCATAGCCCAGCTGAAGCAATCTGTTCTTTCTTCACTTCTCACTGCTTGGCTTTGAACTGCACCTCCTCCCTTGTTGTGCTCATACAATCAGAAGTTATTACTCAGCCAGATTTGCTGATTTGGCTCCTTGCGTGCACTCAGAGCTGTGCCAGCACTAAGGGGACAGTAACACAGAGTGAGCTAGCATCAAAGAAACGCACGTTATCCTATGTATGTTCTTTCATTTAAGCATCACTTCTTACTTGAAACATTTTATTTATGACAGTAGTCTACATTGTGTGTCAACTATTAAAGTAGTTATGTACTTCTAGACAAAATTGAAGCTTGGGTTTTTTTTTTAAGAACTTGATCTTGCCCTTGTTAGATTAGGCTTGAAAGTATGGGCAGAGGATGGAAGGAAAAGGATATTCCTCCCTTTTTCTTAAGAGCCTACACAAATGGCTTGTACTACTTCAGTCCTCATTTTTTGTGACTCTCAGACTGCTTATGCCTTGTGAATGACTTGCTGTAACTTCATAAGTATCCAATTTAAAGTGGTATGGCTTTAGACAGCTATGACTTTATAGATAGCATTCTCTCGAGTGTCTTGGATCCTCTGATTCTGAAAGCATGCTTTGTGTTTTGCTGGTTTTGTGTCAGTGATTTTGCTTTCCAAGATGAGAATATCAAATTTAAGTGTTTTTTCTTATTGCCAGATGGATGTGTTATTATTTAATTCAGATGGTATTAGTTACACCTCTTGTATTTTAGTTACTGGTTGAATTTAGCAGGTAGGAAGGTAAAGAAACCTTATATCTTGAATACGTTTGATTACTTACATACAATAAAAAAATCCCCAGAAAACATGATACCTAACAAAATCAGTGACGAAAATTAATAATAATACAAAAAGAAAATCAGTTATAGAACTTAGAAAACCTCTAAATAAAAGAGCACAAACATTAAGAGCTTACAAAATTTTGGATATTTATTTAAATTATTAAATGAAATTTTTCTGTTCAATTACATAAAAAAGCAGAGTTTATTCTGCTTGTACAATCCTTAAGTAATATACTAGGACACACAATTTGAGTGCCTTTGAGACTTTATTTTATCTGAATACAGACTTTTTCTTCTTTAACATTTCATATTTGTGGCCAAATCAGTCTTCAGTGCATCTCTGTGGGATTCATACAGCTGAACGTTAATATGAGTCACGGAGTTGGACTGAATTGTGCTATTGATGAATGTGGTCTCATGTCTGTTTTCTTTTGGCTCATACTACCAGGTTTTTATGCATTGTCTACTTAACAGTCATTTCTTTTAAACCTGTTACTACATTTTCTTTTCTTTCCTATTAGGGTAGCATCTTATGTTTTTATCTTTTTTTCCCTTTTGTGCTATTGCTGGTTATACGGTAGAGCTCAATCCTGAAGGTAAGTGAATGGAAAAATCAGGCGTGAATGGTCTCATGAGTGAGCATATACTGAATAAAGCAGATCTGGAAGTGAGCTATTACATCACCTATTATTTCTTTAAGCTTTTCTGCTTGCCTTGGATAGGTGGTGCTACAGAAGTGTGAATATCTGAGAAATTTGAAAGTAAATGAGGCTTAGAAATAAAAAAAAAAATATTCATGGGAGAACAGAAACTAGTAAAGACGTTTGCAGTATGAAGTATGTTGAAGTATGTCACACTTTAACATATATAGCATATAGAAATCTTACAATGTACTAAATAATATCTTGTGCCTTGAGATGGAAAACACAATCACATGTTCCTTCGTTATTGTATTTCTAGCTCTCTATTCAACCATCACTAAGAACTCATTGGGTAGCAAAATCACAGCTGTGGGTTTTTTGTTGTTTTTTTGTGTGCAACTGAAACAGCCATTAAGGTTTTGTAGCTAACTCCATGCTGTTTGGACAGAATAGCTCCAAGAGTGATGTCACTAACATCCATTCATTCCAGTTCCTTTTAGAAATCTCTTTTTCAAGGCTACAAGGCAACTTTACAACTGGCACAATCAGTGCAAAACTGAACTGTCATTGTGGTAGATATGGTATTTACAAAAGGTTCAGTTAAAAGACAGAGCAGGATGTGAAAGTACTTTACATATAAATGGGCTAAAAAGAGGGAAAGATGCAGTGTAGTTGTGCGCATGTATTGGGTAGTTAAGGGTGCTTACTAACTTAAAAAGTCACGTACATATTAAACACAAATTCACCTGTGTTTGAGGGAAAATTGTTTGCCATGGATTTAGAGATAACTATTTCTTCAGTTTGCAGTTTTCTCCTAAAAATAAGCATGCTAACATTTGTACGTGTTTAAGTTCTGTCTTTCAATGCTGATGTTCCAATGAGCATATCAAGAGAAGTGGAAAGGTAGATAACTGTTAACAGTTCTCTTCCTCTTCTGGTTTCTGCATATTTCAGGGGTTCTAGCAGAAATAGGTTCTTGAACCATCTCAGTAAAATTATTTTTTTTTTTTTGGAAAAATAGCTACATCCCTAAGGCAGGTTTTTCCTCTCTTAAGTAATTTTAAAAAAATACTATAAAAATAAAGTGAATAAAAATATTTAAAATGTGGGTGTAATTCGAAAGGGTTACTTTCTTAAACTGAAGATTCTCTCTTTTAAGAAATTAGTTCTCCATATGAAAACTTGCTGATGCTGAAGAGAATACTGTGGAGCTCGGTGAATCTCCCTGCAAAAATTTTAGTTTATTCTGAGGTGCACTGGACTGGTTAAATTCATTTCATCAGTACCAGAAAAGGCATGGATTTTCTGCATGTTTAACATCCTAAGTTAGAGATCTACACTTGAATTCTTTTTTTTTTTTACTATGTGCATCAGATGTTATGTTGTTGACGTGATTAAAATTGGATAAAGAAGTTGTTGGAAAATACAGTTTTAACGATGGTGCTATGTAACTGTTTTGATAGATTGTAAGTGCATAGTGTGAATTAATTCAAATAATACAGTTGTTCTGAGGTAACCTTTTATAAAATTCCTGTTGCTTTTCAGTTTTACTTCTGTATGTGGCAGTGGGAATCCCACAAAAAAAGTATATTTTTTCAATTTTTTGTTTTTTGTTAATAAGGTACTAGAATTGTATATCATTAAATGTATCCCAGCTCTGAATGAAGGGAAATCCACCACTAGAGATAATATCCAACAACTGAAGAAGCTCCGTTTTCCACACATTGTTGCCACTTTTATTTGTACTGCCACTTAAAATCACTCCAGCAGACCTAACAATCATGGTATTTCAATTGAATACTTCACTAAGAGCTTTTCACTGTGGTGATAAATTTTGCTGGAGCTTTTTGGTTTGGTTTCTTATGTAAATGGTTTTTATGGATGGTATGGACACATCAACTAGAAAACTTCATAGCTAGATACCATTTGATTTAGTTTCCATCTGAATTTTCTCTGAATTATTGAAAAAACTTTCGATATTTCAGATAGGCAGACTTGTAACAGGCTATCTAGAAGTTGCATTGAAATAAGAACACAATCTATTAAAATACAAAACCATTTCAGAATTCTTTTGGCTAGTTTCGTTACTAAATTTTTCCTGTTGACAATACTCCCTAAGTTCTTAATAATAAGATGTTTCTAAGATGTTTGTATAATGTTTTCATCAAGAAAATATTTTAATTATTTTTTCCATCTGACTGTGAAGATATGATTTGAATGAGTCATTCTGAAAGGTCATGGATTTATTTTCAGGAATTTTCCTTGCAACCTAGGGTTATTCCGATTTTGGGACCTGTGTTAAGTTTTCTGCTGTTTCTACAGTGAATTTTTTATTTTTATTTTTTAATAAGTTTCTGCTGAACAGCTACTTGGAGGCATTATTAGCCAACCAAAAGAGCTAATGAACTGAAGCAACCGGGTGAATCTCAGCTTTCTAGTAACAACCTCTCTTCCTCCAAGACAAGTCCTTGCAGTAATTTTTCTTTGCAAGAGATCTGTGAAGTAGCAAACAAACCAAATGTTAGCAAAAAACGTTGCTGTAGATGTTGTAAACAGCTGAGCTATGTTTATATATTAGACTTCTCAGCTTACGTGACTGACAGCCTGTGTAGCTTTTAGTTTCATGACTCTTCTGTCCTGGTATGATCCATTGTTGTTATGCCATTGTTAAACATGTTCTTTGTTGATTTCTGTTGGAGTGAGTGTCTGAATTTCATATTTTTGGGAAATGATGAGTGTTTGTTATTATGATGTTAATGCTATTCTCAGTAAGTCCCTATAATGATATCTGTACCTGAACAAAGCAGTGCTAATTAGCTGCTTCATCAAAGAAGTCCCACTTGAAAAAGCCATACAGATTGGCTGTCCAGAAGAACAAGCAATCTGTATTTCATGGCCCCCAGCATTTTCATTTTTCATGTAGAACATACTGTGCATCATCTGACATGTCAACCATTTTAAATTATGCTTAGATCTGTGCAAATCTCACCCATTCTAATGACTGTGTTTTTGTTAGTGTGAAAACCTCCTCCTTTCTCTTGCACCGTTCTGATAAAATTACATGTTCTATGAGTTGAATGATAACATTTAATGTACTGCAATGAATAAAAACTCAATATTTAAGCAAGTGGGGGCTAACCAGATTGCTTAGGAGCATTATTCATTAAATCCAGATCTATTATTTTGTAGTTAAACCTCATCTGAGAAAGAGGTACATTATAGCAGTTCTGGGGTTTTACATTGACGCCATGAAGGCTGTTAAATGGAGTTGGACTCCCCTTAATATGCTTTCGTTATTATTGATACTATTATTGAAGTTTATTATTATCAAAATGGTCATAAGCGAATATTCTGATTTAAAAAAAAATAATAATAAAAGAAGAATAACAACAAAATTGGAAGTTATATCCAAAAAAATATTTGGAGGCGTTGATTTAAATTAGAAAATGTGGAGAGGTACACAGAGGTAGGCAATTGAGATTTCTAATTCTAGTTTTGCAGGTCATTAATTTGTTTTGTCCATAGTTTGGGTAGGGATTTTTAAGTTCTATGTTTGCACCTCAGTCCTTTTTGTCAGAAAGAGATGTCATATAGAAACAGCTTCTGATGCTTTTTGGTGAACAGTGGTTGCAGTTTTTGTATAAAAGTAACAAAAAATAAGGCTGTTCTTATAAGGGATGTCTTTTGGGAATGTTCCTGATGAAAATACATATTTCAATTTAGTGTTCAAAGCATCAGGGACAGTCGTGCAGCTGTCTCATGTATTGAAATGGAATTGTTTGTTTAAAGAGTTAAATAAACTATTACTGCATGTTAATTGGTGTGAATGCAGGAATGCAGTGGATTTGGGTAATATTGTTTGCTTCCCATTTACTTATAAATACTCACTTTCAAAGGTGAATAAGGTGTTCAAGTTTAAAATTGTTGTACACGGAGTGTAAATTAAAACAAAAATTGTAGATTTTGTTATAGGATATTCTTTAATTGCATTATAAATACCTTGTAATTCCTTCCAGGACAGCAGCATAAAATATCTTTTATTCAGAATAAGGATATGAAAGATGATTGTGTGTGTTCTTTCACTTTAGGGATACCGAAGTTTGCCCAGTGTAAATTCAAGCTGCCTTTGCGATTAGTTTGCTTTCCAGCTCAACCTTCAAAATCAGCAAACCACAAGCTAACTATCGATACCAATAAACCTCCCATCAGTTTTCTCACCATTTTTCCAGGTAGGTTTTAATATATGCCTCTGACAGGAGATGTATTAGAAACTCAGACAGGAATTGTTTGCGAGAAAATTATGAAATAATTAACAAAACTAATAGGAGGGTGTTTAAAGTTTACATCATGAAAAAAATGATGGAATAACATTTCAAAATAGGTAATTAACCTTGTCTAGTGTATCTGACTTTGATTAAAACCTGAAGATTTTTGTATGCAGGGAATGTGTACCAAGATCTACTTTTTATGTATCCAGAAAATAATTTGATTCAAAATGCAACAGTGGTGTTTCAATGGCGAGAATGTGGGCATTCATTTTTGGGGGGTTATGTGGGTTGTCATGAGATATGAAGGAGAAACAGGGTGGAGCATGTCACAAATTAGTACAGTTGCTCTGGAGAAAGATTTGTGAAAGTCTTGAGGTGAATTATGTTATAATATTTGCAAGAGTAATATAGAAATAGAAATAGGTGATATATAGGACTAGTGAAATATTAATGAAAAAATATGAATTAGTATTATAAAAAGAAATTGTGCTGTAGTTATGTGCTCATGATTTAGAAGAGATAGAAAAGGTGGAGGTTATCACAGGAATGTTCTGTGGTACAATATTGTATGAGCATAAGTGAACCAGTAAGAAGTTAGGATGGATTAGAGAAAATGGTTCCAGGATGGAAACAAATAAGTTATTATGCACTGGCATGCAGTATTGGGTTCTGCTTGCTGATACTGAAAGTGAATTAAAACTCAAAAGTATGGAAAAGGCTATGAGAATTGCCTGGGGATTTGAAGAAGAGAATTAAAAGAGAATTACTCATTTAAATGAATAAAACACTGGCAAAAAAAAAGAAGGAAAATGAATAAACAGGGCTTATAAAGTGATAGTGAATAAGTTCAATCTGGCAGTGATTAAAGTTCTGAACTTCAGAGGACAAAGGTTCTGGAACAGTTTTCTGATGAGATGAGTGCTGTGTGGGCCAACAGCTTCAATGCAGTGTTTTTAAGGTGGAGCTGCATCTGTTTCTGGAAAGATTATGTAGTACAAGGTCTGCTCCAAAAGCAGTGCCTCCTGTTTTATTGTGTTGGCCCATGATGTCGGAGGTGGATGTTGGTGGTATGGCAGGAGGGGCTGAACCTTCCTGCCAATAGTCTGTTACATTTTGTTGCTGTGTGACAGGTGGCAGCAGAAGGGCAGTCTGATGGAATGGTGAAATGTAAATCATATTTGTTTATAGCATGTTTATAAGTTGTTTATAATATGGTCTTTGGAGAAACTTTACAATTTTGTTGTACTACTTAGTAAAAATGGTATCTCTCCTGTTTCCTCTTCTACCTTATTTTAAGGAGAAGTTAGTAGGACAAATTCCTTGGAATAGATCTTAAAGTGCTCTATATTAGATTTGAAGTTACTGTGGTCTAATAAATGCATTGAAATGAGATGCTGGCATGCATAGATTTGCTGAGTAACTAATACTAGTAAGTTAGCTGTTTGTTGTCCTCTTTGCTGAGGGGCTGAAACCAGAAGGTACTTGAACATTATCATGATGATAATTTTTGCTTATGTGTCTGATAAAAGACGACCTGCAGTGTTGCGTCCAGTACAGGAGGCAATTTTTACTAGATGACGCAGACTGAACCTCTGAGAAAGCTATATTCTGTTTACCAAGCCTAGGCAATTCCATGTAACAACTGAGTGTAGCTCAACTTCACGTGAACAGTGGGAACATATAGTAATTTACTCCTGATATTCTGTACTTCTGAGGAGGGAAGCGATGTCATGCAATTCAGATTGCATGAGTAGTATAGGAAAGGCAGAGGTTGATATGGTTCTGTCTGCAGCTTGAAGTTTGTTGTATGTGAGAGCTAAATTATAGACAACTGTTTCATTTTCTCTTTTAGACTTTGCTGATCCATCTGAGGATGACCAGGCAAATGTTCTGGGATTTCAGTTCTTAACAGGTTCAAAAATCACTCTTCTTGCTTCAAAAACATCACGTAAGTGCTGTTAAAATGTAGAAGACTATAGTCCTGTAAAACATAATAGATAATAAGTTAATTGGATAGCGTGTGAGTAAACTGAGAATCATACAAAAATGACTAATTATTTGCAGAGGAACTTAAAAGTTTTCACAGATCATGTCTTGGCATCCCCTGTCAAATATCTAATCATATTGCTGATGTAGTCACAAGATTTTGAAATGAAGCAAAAATTATACTTGGTTATTATAATGAGTATTCTATGCAGTCATTGGAGAAATTGTTTTTTCTTTTGTTGTTATTTTAGCAGTATTTAAAATCAGGAATTAATACTGACACTATGATCATGTAGAAAAGCAAACGAACAAAAAACCCCACCTCTTTTCCTTAAATGTATTTCAAGACCTCTGTTTGGAAGTCATCTACTGGAATTTGTAAGAAAAAGACTACAAACCTGATTTCTGACTGTCCACTGACTTTCAGTAATGCTGGACTTTAATTAGGCATCTAACCGTATTCAGGTGCATCTCTAAGTAAATGCCAGTATCAGTAATTACCCATAAATCATTAAATTTAGGACTATGGATTCAACCATGTTGATTCTGTATTTCTTACCATGCTTATGGAATGTGCGAAGATACATGTAGATATGCTGTTATCTTGTCCAGCATCTTGTGTACAGGACAGTTTGTGAATTAAGTAGTCGTGTTTTAATGATCTCAAAGAGTGTTTGTGCTCTTTCTAAAATAAAGTAAGTCAGCTTTCTTAATGTTGGAGAGTTACAGTCTTGCATTGCAATTCAACTTGCTAAACTTCCTTGTTGTGTGCGTGGGAACAAAATCAATTCAGTTGTATTTAGTACTTTCAGTGCTGATAAAGCAGAAATTCTTCAGTTAATACAGCAAACTGAGAAGTTGAAAAGCTAAAATACCAATCACACGTTGCAGGGAGTTCAAATGGAACATTGAACGCTCTATGAAAATTATTTTGAGTAAGTGAAAAATTAGAGTCTAGTTTGATCAGAAATTCTTTCAACACAAAAATAATCTGCCTCACTGTGTTTTCAAAATGTAGTATTCATGATTGGTTATATAAATGACGATGATGTCAACTGTGTGCTATGAAATAATATTTAATGCTCTTTATAATGTAGTCAGATGTGTTACATACAGAAACCAGCTGGAAAATAATTATTGAAGGACTTTCTTTGTACCAAGCATCACTTTACTTTTCTAAGGCTCGAATCCATCTGTATTAG
This sequence comes from Lagopus muta, assembly GCF_023343835.1. Classification (NCBI taxonomy): domain Eukaryota; kingdom Metazoa; phylum Chordata; class Aves; order Galliformes; family Phasianidae; genus Lagopus; species Lagopus muta. Next base: position 46,944,388 of record NC_064439.1, on the reverse strand, counting down.
TTGTTATGCACTGTTTGCATGCTGTTTCATTGTTAGTTTGTTTTTAGTATTTATTTGAATAGACAGTAGGTTTCAAAAGTTTGCACTGGCTAGACATACAGCGATAGGTTCTAGAAACTGAAGAATTTAAGGGATTTTTAAGTACCTTTTTATGGATTACCATTTAAACCTCTTATTTGAATTATTGCAAAGTCTGATGATACTGTGCAAGGGAAAATTTATCTTTGTAATGAATATATTTCAACTTCTAGTGAGGCTATAACTTCTAGTTTCTTCATACAAACCCTCAAGTTTTTCCTACAGGTTTGTTTAGTCACTCACTAAGAATGACGCTTGCAGCCTTACTATAAACTTTCCCACACTACTTTTCTTGTTCACTTTACAAAGGAGATTCAAACAACTTTTTCTCTTAGTGTGACTACTCATTTATCTTGTCTGGGAATCTTTAGAAAACAAATGAGTTACGTGATGCCTACTTCCATGTAATGCTCTGTTTCCAGCATTTCCACATGCACTGGATTGAATTGGTTATGGAATTTCTCGGCGTGGGGCATGTAGGGGGGTTGCACAGGCTATCCATAATACAAAAACATTCCTTGGTAGACTTTTGTAGTACTAGAATTACTGTGCTTGAGTAGGCAGACCCTATATGGAGCTAATAAACGGGGATGAAGGTGTGTTATTTGGGAGGTACTATTAGTTTGCTACCAAAATAATACTGCTGAGTTTTTACTTTATAGAAGCGATTGTGTGGCACAGTCATTGTGGAAAGGTTCTTCAAAAAGAAAATTGTATATGTGGATAAATAGTGATAGAAAAAAATATAAATCACTGGAGCTGGTTGACCCTTGTTCCTTTTTTTCCATGAAAGAAGTTAGTCTTGGACAACGGACACATCTTTGTCATATTCCTTTCTGAATAGACCTTAAGTTCTGGATGGGAAAGGCTGCATGTAGAAGTGAAAGTCTCCAGGTTGGGTTGGGTTTCACTGCTGAAGCTGCAGACAAGAATAACATCTGTGTTCACACTTATTTTAATTAATTAGTCCATTTTAAACAGTGTAGTAATTGAAGATGTTACTTCAGCTTGTCAAAATGTCTGCTGTAAAGACACCCAGAATAAAGTTCTTTTTCAGCTAGAAGTTAAAATGAATTTAGCCTGTGTAGAGTAAAGTTTTAATATTTTTGTTGAAATGTCTTTGAAACTGGTTTTAATCAAAGGGTAAAGAAGAATTGACTGCTTCCCGTCATTGTTTTTTCTCATGGCAAGGGCTTCCTAGCTGAGAAGCAAACTGAATCTTCCAGGCTTCTTGCAGATAAGCTACTGGCAGGGCAACTAATCATGCTTATTGCAGGGTGAACTAGTAGTACTACCTGCTGTGATGTTTAAGCCCTTGTTACCTATTAATGATCCTCTGAGTCTTCTGCTTTTCTGTTTGAGAGTATTCTGAAAATGATCAATTGTAAATTTTCTGTAAGAAATCTTATTTTAACAAAAGCCTAACACAAATAGGTTAACAACCGTAAAAGTTTTTTTCTATTTTCTATTTCTATTTTTTTCTGTATAAAAGCACATACTCAGTACATCTAAGGAATCTCACTTTCCTACAGTTTTTAAATGTAATTTGTCTTTCTTTTTGAGTGCTGGAAGGTCATGTAAAGCAAATGATTACTCAGGTCATGATAAAATTAGATTTTGTTTGTATTGACCAACAAACAGTGAACCTAAATTTGCTTTTTGAAGGAAATTAGTTTTATCAATTTCAATCATTAATATATTAGACATGTCAATTATATGTGGAATGTCTGTTGGTTTGGTCTGAAAACATCTGAGCTAATTTCCCTTAAGGAAAAATCACTTAAGGCAAAGTATGATAATAAATTGAACTAAACCCAGCCATTACATTGAGACTATTTAAAAATATGGGTATTAGGTTGAATGTTATCTTTAGCAGATGGTGTTCTTTTCTTTAACAGACATGTTTTTAAATAAAACTTGCTTCTTTCCTGTTACACTGTAAACAGAATTTGTCATTTTCTATTCAGTGAAATGTGTATCCTGGGAAGGATGCCAGTGGTAATGTCAAACAATTTGAATTACTAATGTTGAGAAAAATTTAAATAGTGCATTCGACTTCTAAAGAATTTTGCTTCATTTGATATACTGTGTTCCTTATTGATGAGACTGAAAAAAAAGAATTGTTTTGTATCAAAAAACCTCAACTCTGTTTCTTCATAGTTGACTTTCTGTCTTTCCCTTTGATAACATTTATAGGTAATGCCAAGAAATAAAATAATGTTGCTAGAAAATGTATCAGACAAAAAAAAAGACACAATTATCCACAACAGTTTTCGTTTTAATATTTAATTAGTTCTCATATCATGAAATCAGAAAACAGAACTATAAGAAAATGGAGTGGAAACAGAACAGTAGTAAGTTCTCACCCCATTCTCCTCATAATTTGAAATTCACTAAAATGTGATAATGAATGAACTTGCTGGGATAGAGAACACTAACAGAATCTTTGTGTGTTTTTTCATTTCAATTGCGTTAACATTTTCTACACTAAGCTACATTAACAAAACTATATTGTATACTGGATCGATAAGACACTGATTAATACTATCTGCTAGAGTGAAGCAGAGCACTAAGAAAGCCAAATATTGTTACCTGTGATTACAGAGTGAGTAACAGTTGCCCACTGGAAGATATCATAGGAAATAGAGAAGTACTAAAAATTACATTAGTGAAGGTATTGTCCAAGAACTCAAGCTCTATGTTTCCAAAAGGCATTCAAGATTTTATGTGGAATGTAGTTGGTTTGATACAACTGTTATCAGTTGCTGAGGATGCTGTGCTTCTCTCATGGTCCAAAGTCAATTGAGCCTGTCTCTGCCTTCAGGCCCAGAAAAACTTGTTAAGGCTGCATTATGCCAGGGAATGCAGGCAGCCTGTTGTTAGGTCTTAATATCATCCAGTAATTCTCACTTCCTTCTCATAGTAGTTCATAGTTATCTGTGCTTTGTGAACAGGCCCATGATACAGGACAGAAGTTGCTTTAATGCTAGGGAGCATGTATCTTCTGTGAAAATCCCTATTACAGACTTTGTATTTATAAAGTTAGTTACATTGCTATGTATTATTTATGTTGTATAGTGAATGCATATGGCTTAAATGTACGTATTGTTAGTCTTGTATTTGTTCTTCTTTTCAAAGAACGATACAGGATCCAGAGTGATCAGTTGGAAGACCTTTGGCTAATAACAAAGGAATTAACACTTAGACTGGAAGAACATTTCAAAAAGCAAAATTGCAAGGACTTTGCATGTACCTTTTCCGGCTCTGTTCCACTGCAAGAATACTTTGAACTAATTGATCAGCATTTCGAGGTGTGTCACACAGCATATGAATAGCTGCTATTGTCCCAGTTCAAGATTATTTGTTATTGTTAAGAACAAACCATTTAAAACTGTGATCACAGACATGTAACAATTTGTCTTTCAGAAAATGTGAAGATGTATCTGAGCAAATGACATTTTTTCCAGCACTGGGTATTTCTTAAAGTTATGAGTTGTGCCTTTATTCTGAAATGATCTGATGCTCCATCCCTTTTTTGGCTGGCTGGAGGAGCTGAACTTGTTCAGCCTATGGAAAAGAAGGCTCCAGAGAGACGTCATTCATTCCTTGCAGTTCTCAAAGGGAGCTCATAAACAAGGGGGAGATGAACTTCTTACGGAGTCTGACAGGGCAGGGTTGGTTTTAAACTAAAAGAGGAGAGATTTAGATTAGATGTTAGGAAGAAATTTTTTTACTCATAGCATGGAGAAACATTGGAACAAGTTGCTCAGAGTAGCTGTGAATGCTCCATCCCTGGAGCTGGTTGAGGCCAGGTTGGATGGGGCCCTGGGCCCTAGTAAGTGGCAGCCCCGACCATGGCAGTGTTTGGAACTAGATGGTCTTTAATGTCCCTTCCAACCCAAGGCATTCTATGATTGTGTGTTTCTCTGATTCTAGTTATAGCATGTTAGCTATACAAATGATATTTTGAAGACTGCAGTTTTTGTTAGGGACTTACTTGTTTTAGAGGTTTGTAACAGAAAATATAAAGCTGGTTATAAAGATAAAACAGAAATTTTTATTACCTGGGCATTTAATATATGATGTTCAATGTTTTGTGAATGTTTCAAGAAAGCTGTACCTGATAAATACATGAGAAAATAAAAAGATTTCATTTCAGAGAAAGAAGTCATTCAGTCAGTGCAGAATTTATTGTTTTTATTCATGCTTAGGGGAATAACCATTTACTTTTTACAGTAATTAGTAACAAGCCTAGTCCACTGTATGTGTGTATCAAATAGTACGTGAATCTGAGGAGAAACCCTGAGGTTCTGGTGGTGAAATTTCTTTCTTACTGATAGGCTCTTTGATGAGATACTTATGCATTAATACATACTATATTGGCTGTTGGAAATTATTTTTGACTTAAGTAGCAAACAGTGATTCCTGAAAGTGTTAGTAAGTTTCACGAGGAGCATAAAATTAACCACACCAATGGTATTTGAATGAGTAACTGCTCTCAAGAATTTTACTGTAAGTTCCTCATTTCATTTTGAATGGATGTATAAAATGCATATAACCCTTAATCTGAATTCTTGAAAATGTTTTAATTGCAGCTACGCTTGAATGCTGAAAAATTTCAGGAGCTGTTATCTGAAAGGGCCATACAATTCAGAGCTATTGAGCGACGATTGCTGACACGATTTAAAGATAAAACTCCTGCTCCTCTTCAACATCTGGACACCTTGCTAGAAGGGACGTTCAGAGAGGTCAGTACAGTTTGATTACGAACATAATCTTCGTTTATTTTGTTGGTAAAACTTAGCTTCAAGCATATAGGCTATGCTTTCCTGGTTATGTGTACAATACAAGAGACCGGGAAGCAGTAATTTGTTTAACTTAATATTCCCTGTAAGTTTCCAGATGATTTGCAATAGTTTTATTTAATTTGTTGCCACAAAATTGTTGCTGCTGGGTCACACCAGCTTGATAACACATCACTCTTCCCTAGCTGATGTTGGTAGTGTAAATATTTTATAGTTCATGTGAAAGTATTTTATAGTTCATAGCTTATGTAAATATTTTATGGTGCTGGTGGAATGGTTTGGCTGGTGTAACATTCACAACAAATTTGTCTGAGGCTGTCCATGTCCTTCTGCATGGGGTTTTTATGTTCTGATGATTTCGAAATGCAATCACTATAGAATAACGATGCTTAAAAAAAATTAAAGATAATAAAAATATTCCTAAACCATCCCCATACTGGAAGTATATGACAAAGAAGAAAACTGTTTTCTCCTCTCCTCCTGCGTCAACTCCACATCGCTTGATGAAGAATAGTTCTACTGTGTGCTCTAATGGAGCTTTTCCGTAAATTAGAGAAAAAGTGCCTTTCCTTTTGTGTTTGGACACAAGAGAAACTCACTGTATTTCCATCTTTACTTTTAATGAGTTAACTGTGAGATGATTTCTAAAACAAAAATACTGTGTCACGTTGACACATAGATGATTTTTTAACGGTTTGAAATGGCACGACTAAATAATCCCTACAGATAAATAAAAGTGGGTCTCTTTATGTATGTACATACACAAACATATACACACATGTATACACACACGCACACACGTATATTGAAGCTGTAGTGGTGTAATCTCTTCTGGTCTGGCCTGATAGAAAGGTATCTTTTTCTGATTCCTTTATTTCTTTGCATTAGAACAGTTATACAGAAAATGTATAAAAGTTTTTCTAGTACAAATCTGATAATACAAATCTGATAGGAGCCATAGTTTTCATCTTCACAATAAGGGATAAACATATAAGCAGGCATAGGTGTGTGCAGTGATGAAAGGTTTTCTGTATTTTTATTCCTTACTCTTTTTCATTATTTTCTCCTACAATTTGTCTTTATGAATTATGTTGTATATCTAAGTAGGTTTGAATGAGTATTACAGCAGTTAACAAATAGCAATGCACAGTGTTCTATTTTGAAAGGAAAAGATGTTGTATATGTGGTAGTTATGTATAGTAGAAAAACAGAAGTGTCATTATTGCGTTGCTTAAGACTGATTTGTAGGAAGACCACGTGAAAATCATTGAAAATAAATAGATGATATTTACGTGCCTGTGAATGATGATTTGATAAAGTCTGGTTTAAAACAAAATTACTGGTGCAACTTGCTCTTACCATGCTATTAGCTCTTGCTCTGAAAAAAAGTGTAGTTGGATAAATTTATAAGTAATTGAAGTAGTTGAGATTACATAGATGTTTCTTGATTTAAAGGACTTTGCTGAAATTTCATATTCAAATTTTATGGTAGCTGTTGCAAAAATATGTACTTTTAATATAATGTTGACTCTGTAGAAACACGTTATTTCTTGAAAGTGTAATTGAATGATCTTTAATCTCTCTGATGTGTTTTCTGTGATATCAAAAAAATCATAATTTGGCAGTAGCCTCAGGTGCTTGCCTTGGGATTATAGTTTCCATGCATTGACTCTTGACATGCATTACTGGGGCTTCCAGGTACAAACTGGAATTAACATAAGGATCCTAAAAATCAGGTGATTCCGTTTATTTTGACTCACATGGATTTTAATCCAACCAGTCTAAGTAGTTCTAGGTATGTTTATATGCAAACTGTGTTTAAAAGGTCTGTGCCTTTATATTCTTTCATGAAAGAAGAGAAGGGATGGATTTGAAACGTAGGGGTGGAGTTCTCCTAGGGCACTAACTGTTGCTTAGCCAACTTGAAGTGGTTGAACTGTTCAATCTTGTCTCAGTTGCATGTTTAAAGTTTAGAAAAAAAAAAAGTGATGACAAAGCAAGCTTCTCTATGTTGCATTGTGGTACAACAAAATGAAGGAAAATTAAAACAGATCATGAAGCAAATAGGTTTATCTGTATCCTCACACTTCCATCATGTATAATAAACCTAGCTCCCTTCCCGTTCTTTTTTGCCACTGTTGCACAGTGCCACAGATCATCCCATGTTCTAAGGCTGATTCATCACCCCTCTTTAAAACTTCTAACTATTCTGTGTTTTTAAATACTGAAATATCAACTTTTTCTCCATCATCAGTGGCAATTTGTGTGCTAATTGTCTGGCCAATGCAGTAGCCAGCCGGACAAGATGGATGATGTCAGAATTCTTGACCTTGGCTCAGTGCAATAACTAATAATGTCTCTCTCCACTCCCAGTCTGCTGATTTAGAAAAATATATAGGAACTTAAAGACTTATGTAAAATTTAGTAGTGGTTGTTGGAAACAACAACTGCATGAACTAGGAATAGACTGTCACGACAAGTCTTGACATGTGGTCAGCACAGTTGTGCAACACTGGAAAACTAGGCTTCATAATTGAATGGATCCTTATTTTTTGACTGATTATACATTTTAGTTTTTCTTTATGTAAGGCACTGATTTGTTTTCTTCTGTTATCTTTTTATTTATGTTGTTACTGAAAAGCTTGCCACAGAAATACTTGGCTGCAAGCAGCAAAGAAATAGCTTTCAGTGTAATTTTCAGACACTGCCCTATGAACAGCCAGATGTCTAGTTCGTTCTGCTTTCCTTAGTATATAGCCTGTACCTGTATCTTGCATCTTCAGAAATCTGCTTATCAATTATAGCTTGTAAAATCCATGCATATAGGATATTTTCATTTAAAACCTGTTGTGTGAAATGAGAACAAAGTATCCAAGAGTCCTCCAACTTTTGGAGAGGTTGAGCGTAGGTTAGTGTTTATAGTGAATAGGAAAAAATACACAAGCGCTAAAGATTAATTTCAGTGTCGATTCCTTTATCTGTTCTCCCTTCAGGTTTCCTGTATTGCTTTTCTTATTAATATAGCTAACAACATTGGAAAGTCAGTGAATCTCTTAGAATTTGTCAACAGATTGAACTGCTTCCAGTCAGAGGTACTGTGAATTGCCATTTAGAGTAAAGAGGGTGATTCCATCAGGAAAATCCATTTGAATTCTTTACACTGTAGAAAACTGTATAGGAATTTGTCACCAGTTCCTGGGAAAGCTTTATTCACATGTTAAGAGTTTCTCTTATCCTTGAGATGTATGATCTAACTTGTTCTTCAGGCATGCTGTCCTGAATGTTAGTTGGGGATCTTGAGTGTCTTCTGAAGGAAGAGGTGAGTTTTGCAAAGAATCTGAAAGTCAAGTGAACACACTGGTTCTTCTGAGTAGTAATGTCATAGGAGTTGATCTTTTTGTTACACACGTGAAAGAATTCTGAAGTGAGATGTTTCTAACGTTTTCAGTACATCTTTTATCATAGCCTGATGTAAATAGATTATTCCACGCTTTTGAGATGAAATATGAGCAACTGTGTTACAAATTAATGCCTAATCAAAATCTAGCTTCGTAGTTTTTTTTCTGACGACAATTGAGATAACTGGTTGATTCTGAACTGTATCTTTTGAATCATATGATTTCCTCCCTGGAATTTTGGCCCTTCGCGTGGAAGCCACTATTGCAATTAATGGTAGACAAATATCCTAATGTAGGTGTGTTACGTCCTTCTTGTCTAACACATTTGATCAGTTCTCAGAACAGATCCCTGTCTGATTTAAACCTGCATTATTCCAGACAGGCTGATGTGTAAGACATGGGAATCTGGCTGTATTTTTGAGTTTTCCTTTATGACTAGGAACAATCTGTTGCTTCACCAGTATTCCATGTGAGCTAGATGTAAAGTTTCTGGATGGCATCTCATTTATAACTGTGTCTAAGGTGACAAAAAACTGTACTTTCTTTACAGCACTATTCTAACAAAGTTACGTGGCTCACAGTTTAGAGATGGTTCATGATCTGCCTTCCAAGAATTGAAGTCTAACTTTTTTACTTTGTTTACCTTTCTCTGTAGATCTGATATAATCTTCTTCTGTGCTGTTGGATGCTGGATCTAGCAGAATTATGGATGTTCTCTGTCCCTGTGTCTATGTGCATGCACTTGAGGTTCAATCCCTTATCTTGGAAACATGTAGATGTATGGAAAACAGTGCAGCCCTCACTGGAAGTTTCTGACTTATTTTCTTCTCTTCAGTGAGAGGTTTGGATTTTGTCACTGCCCCTTGACAGAAAGCATCAATTTCTTCTCTTTGCCTTTGTTCTATTAGCTTGATTCCTTCTTTGTTTCTACTCTTAGAATAAGATTTCCCCCAGCTATCAGCTATCCTTTTGATTTTAGATCTGTTATTCTTTGGACTTGGTTCCAAACTCACCTGATTGAACTGTCTCCCTATAATCAGCCATTTTTTACATTAGGGAATTGGAAGTCCTCAAGGCTGGTGACACTTGGTTTCGAGCCACTAGCTGCCTGCTAGATGCATTAATTCCTTTTGATATTTCCAAAGCAGTTTCAGCACAAAAATGAGCAATATATCAAAGATAAACACCCACATCTAGGAAAGCAAAAGACAATTTATAGGCAGTAATAGAAAAGGATATAGTTGTGTGTGTGTGTGTATGTATACATATACATAATTCATCATATATTTAGTCTTCAGAATTGTTCCTGAATGCCTTTCTAATATCATACATCATATTTAGTTCCGTGATAGCTGATTGCAACAGTACCTAATGTACTAAAGAAATGAATAAACATCTTCCTGTTTCTCTCCATACTTCACATCCATCTACTGATTTCAGAAGCTAGGCTCTTGATCTCTGATCTGCTATAGAGGTGTAACACTAAATAAGCATGGGCATTAAATATATACACATATTTAGCTCAACGTAATTTTATCCTCTGTTAAAAGCACAAGTGCTGTTTCTGCAGTATTTTAACACTTGCAGTGCATAGAACACTTTGATTTTTAGTGATTTGTGGTCAGTAGCAAATAAAACTCATTATGTTCTATTCACTAAAGCGCACTTAGAGTGTCATTAGAGGTCCATTAACTCTTTGTTCAAGCCCCTTAGCTCCTTTCCTTGTTTATTAATTGGTTGATAAAAATCTCACAACTGATTTTTAGTGATTGATTATTCACTCTAGAGTTCCACTTCTGACACACATGGCCTCAGGAACTCAACATTTTGAGAATGATTCATTGCTTGATTAGTAAGGACTTAACCTCAAAGCAAAACCATTAGGGTTTATCATGCGTGACTCAAAGGCTATACATCACACCCACTCCTGTAGTAGTCATTTTCCCCAGATAATGTCAGTGAGAACTGCACCCATGGTATAAATTAGCTCTTTTTGGCTTGAATAAATAAATATGCTGTTCTTTGAAGGAGTTGCATTTAACTTCTCATTCTGTAGCTGTTTCTGCTAAATGTACTGGTTTTTTGTGGTTGTTTTTTTTTTTCCATAACCACTAAAGATAGCTTATTGGTTTTTACATGTAATTAAAATTCTCTATTTTACTGGTGTTCGAACAGGCTTTGTTTCTGTTTCTCTAAGACTTATTTAGTACCATGAAGGCTCCTTTTTATTTGAAGATGCATTCCAACTCTGTCGTAATTAACTTGGGATGTGTTTATTGAGATTACTGGCACAACCCTTCTGTATTTCAGTCTGTGGTAGCAATTATTTGCTTCAGTGAGGGACAGTAATCACATAAGATCAACTAGTTTATGGGACAAACAGGTAAAACTGATTGCTTCATCAATCCTTACTGCCCTTTTTGAGAGAGGCTTAAAGAGCCATGTAAAAGGATGCCACTGTCACAAGAAGAAAGAGTTGGAAGTAAAAAGTCTCTGTGTATGTAGCTGAGGCACAGAGCACCTCATCTGGGGTCTTCTGAGCTGCATTCAGCCCAACTGTCATGTCACATTCTCAGCAAAAAAGGGTTTCAGCTTCACTCAGCCATGTCTACTGAATTTCCCCCCCTGAACTGCTGAATAGCCTGGTTTGGAAACCCTCTTCTCCATCCAAATCGTCAGAGGGCCAGAGGTGAATTCACCTCCCACCACTGGTCTTGTTCTTATTTTAGAGCTGTTGCATCAGTGTAACCTGTCAGAGGATTCCTCAAACTTTGATTTAGTCCTCAGGGATTCGGCCAGATTGTATCTTCTTGGTATATAAAGGCAGCGGCAAGAAGTGATTTATCTAATTCACTTTTCCTTGACTAGTGCCTTTTTCAAAAAAAAACTACTGGCTACAAGGAACTACAAGGCTATATATTCTATTTTCAGCCTAATGTGATACAGGCCATGCATCCCTTGTGAGATGAGATCCCTCATCTCTCTAGGGACAGAAAGGACCTGTGAACACTTGAATAAGTGAAAATGGAAGCAGTGAGCCACAATTCCCAAGAGAAACAAATACAGATGTCATATTTATTTGAAATAAATATTTATATCATCTTTTAATCTGAAATATTGTATACCTTTGCTGAAGCTTAAAGTATTGCCAGGCTCTCTCACTGGAAGAAATATATAGGCAAGCAAGGAATTGCTACGCAAGTAGTGTAAGCAAAACTTGAATAAAAAACTGCATGCCATCTTCATAAAAGATGGAAACCCCTCTTATTTCATGCTTCTCAGTAATTTTGCTGTATTAGCACTATAATTCTGTGGTACAACTGAGTCATAAAAGCATTAGAGCTGGTAACAGCTAGTTATTGTATGTGGTGAAAGATGTAATGGCTTTGCAAGTTTGCATACATGGTCTTTGTGAAATAGCCCGTTTAAATTTGGTTACCCAGATGTGATTGTGAAAGCACAATTGCTGTGCCTTCAGGTAGTTGGAATAACATAGCAAACTAGATCATTTTCTGCTATAGCTTACAGTAAGTTATACCAATTCCTTTGATTTACAGCAGATGATAATTGCACATTGTGGTTGGATGACAAGTACATGTTAGTTTCAATTTCTTGCAAAGTAGGAGACTTTAATACTCAGATTTAGTGAAATGTTCTTTATGCTTGTGTTCATCGTTATCAATTTATATGTTTACTATAGCAATGACTGACTGTATGATAAAGATGGAGTACTGTGTAATTTAATAGTATTTTACTCCAAATTCTGATTTAAGAAATGATGCAGGACATACACTGAAGACAATTAAAAAAACATGCCTGAAAAAAAAACTTCCTGTGCAAAACTGGGAAATAAATGGGGCTGAAGTGTCTGAAGTATTTATCTATCTAATACTTGAAGATCTTGATGTTAGTTCTGAACTGGAGTTGGTTGTTTTTGTATTTCTTTTTAGTTTAAGCCCAGCAAGACCAAGCTATTTTGTCAACTAACTCAATCTGAAGTAATTTTACATCAAGTCCTCCAATGACTTTTTCCCATTAACACACAGAGAACAAGCATCTTAATTACTATTCTGTTGACCTTAGGCACTCTTACAGGTGACATAGATGGCATTTTGCTTAGACGTTCATGATGGCTACCCCAAAATGACTCATATGAATCATGTTCTTGACTGATGTCAGTAGACCTCCAGTCATTGCAGTGCCTGACTCCCACCTCCAGAGTATGTCATGCTGCTTACTTACTCCTTGTGCTTCCACATAGTAAGTATTTATATATTGTAAAGCCTGTAATTATTCTGTAGTAGATAATTTAAGCCAGTGTGAAAAAGAAAGTGTCTAATGCAAAAAGGTGTAATAAAGTGAAGGGGTTAGAAGTCAGGAAGCAAGAAGAGAGTAAAGATGAGTATCATAACTTTATAGGCATCATGTTAAGGTTTTTATTAAATAAAATGTTCCATCACCACTGCTTACCTTTAGCTCTTTGAAGTTTTGTGGTTGCCAGTTTCTTGATGTAATGTTGGTAATTTGGTGTGGATAGAGCCTTGGAGTTATTTAGACATCGTAAAGTTAAGCATCTGCTTGAGCTCTTTGTTGGATGAAGGACCAGCTTGCTCAGATCTTGAGATGGTAAGCTTTGGCTGCAAGTGCTATTCATCCTTTTTGCTAGAAACCTATTGGTCAACCTAGAAAACATTTTGTGTGAGTGCTGGAGGCTGTGTTTGCTGGTCTAAATTCTTATGACAGGATGGAGAGATGGAAAAAGAAGCATTATGCATCAAAGGAACTGGGTGTTTTAAAATGTATTTTTACAGGAATAGTTCCCTTTCCCTTTAGGAAATTTGAAAGCACTTGGTACAGGTAACATATTTTTATCTTGTTCATTGTTTATACACTTTGCACCAATCTACTTATTAAAACCCAAAGCCTATTAAAGGCCTTTGAATTCAGAGTCTTTCATGTTACAATGTGTCTATTTACTGCCTTCAGTAGGCTTGTAATATATTTAGCTTGACGAGGTTAACAAGCATACCTTGGAGTGTTACTTTTATTTTCTGTTCTGTGGCACTTAACAAAATCCCATTATACAATTAAGTAGTATTATAATGCTAAAATGTTAATTTGTTCTGCATTCCGTTAAAATTGAATTTTTTTTTCTTGTGCACCAGCCCATGAGTTTTGTATAAAACCTATAATTTAAGCACTCCACCATAGAAATGCCCTAAATTAGTAACCTTTTGCCTTTGGTACCTTAATTACATGTCATTATTTAGTACTTAAAGAGCAACCTCTAGCTATTGGTTAAATATTTGCTAGCTAATTAGATTTGTCATGTTAAAGAAAACAGTAGCCCTTGCCTCTGTCCTAATTTGAATTGGGGCTTCAGAGTTTTGAGAAAATGCTTTTTTTTTTCCCATGCTTTCCTGGAGAAAAATTGAACTTTTTACATTTTCCATGTGTTTTTGTTTTGGTTTGTTGTTTTGTTTCCTATTTAGCGAGTGTGTTGTCATGCAATAGCTATCTATTACTTCTAAATAAGCAACTGAAAATCTGTTTTAATATATGTGTTTTAGAGAAGGCTGACCTGTCTCAGTATGTTATGTGTCTTCTGGGTATGTTTACTTCTCCCGGTTTTTATGAGCATCTGATATACTCAATTTCTTTTCTTTGTATTGTGGAAACAACCATGAAGCAGAATATATTTTGACTGCTATTATCTGTCTTTCAGATTTTTATTTTTTTTTACCTATTAGTGGAAACGTGTGTATTGTTTGATCAGATTCATAAGGAATACAATTAATTAGAACATCTGCTAAGCTATTTTCTGACATGCATGAGGATTGTCTTTCTCCTATAAATTTTTTAATGGGATGTGGGAATTGTACAGTGCAAAAATTACAAACAATTTATAGGTTGACTTTATCTTCAGTATTATATTCATGTGTTCTGGGTTGTGTTACTTTTGCATTTTATCGTTCTACCTTTTTCTGTTTTATTTCCTTTGTGTAAAAGCATGTGAATGGATCGTAGTTTATGGTTGCAGTTAGATAGGATTCTGTGATGTGAAATACCTGTGATACTCAATATATATCTTGCATCATTTCCTACTCTGAGGTCCACGGAAAAAAGTAGTGGAAGCTCATCTACAGCAGGTTCTGTTTGATTTGCCTCCTAGCCAGTCATTCAGATCAATATTTCCCCTTACTCTTATCTAGGTCTCCATTTGTTGTCTGCACTGTCCATTTGTTTCTGGAAGCCTAATGTATCCAAATAGTTCCTTCATCATTTCTTCGCATTTGTTTTATTGCATTGCAGGTTAAAAATTGAAGAGATTGGCACAGTTACAAACTGAAGTTCAGTTCTCCCTTTATATTCGTTGTAATGTCACTGAACTTTTATTTTTAAAAATCCATTGGAGACAAATGGAGAAATTTATGCTGGTACAAGTCTTCAGTTTGCTCACGTGTTTTTCTTCTGTAGGAAGTCCATTTATGGAACTGGGAAACAGTTGATCTCTAGTGTATAACTTTGTTACTATGAAAAGCACTTTTCATTTCTGAAAATGTATAATTTATTTGATTTTTCTTGAGGTAGGGATCATGGTGAGGAATGCCAGTAGTGCTCTTACAGAGAAACTTGTTGGCTGACTGGGGATAAGTAGTTTATTCCATGAAGTAGGTAGATCCTCTGATCATTTGTTTTCACATTTTCTGTATGTATTTCCTTTGTCCTTTATAGGTTCTAAACCTGAAAGCTCTGAAATCATTACTTCACTATTCATGCGTGGGTATGAGTGATTTGTAGATTATTGACTGCATTTATTCATGTTTTCAAATTCAACAAGGCAATCTGTAAAGGCAGTGGCTGTCCAAGAGGCTCAGTTCTTTGGAGAGAAAAAAAGTGTTCTATGGAAACTTTTCCCTGAGAGGAGTTTTGAGAGTTATGTGGATTACAGAGTTGTAAGAAGGGTCATTCCTTAATTTTCTTTCCGAACAAAAATGCCAAGACACAATTTTAGCAGGTAATAATAAAAATTGAAAACTGTTTTGTGTTCTGGGAGTGGTGCCAACATATCTGTATTTGCAACTCCCAGGACAGGTCTAAGAGTGAAAGCTTTTCCTCATTGCCCTCAGAAGACTGCTAGAACAAGCCTGTGACATTTCTGTTCCATTGCATCTGTGTTATTTACTTCCCTTTTGCATTATTTTCTTTAGAAGTTTATGGTCAATGCAAGGGGGGGGAAGAGGAAAGTCGTAACCCTTTGTTTTGATCACAGGTGCATTTTTCTAATAGGAAGTCACGTTTCATTTGACATGTGGGATGTCTGAATGATTCTGTAATAGATCCTCGGCTAGAATAAATTATGGGAGTTAATATATCTGACTGTGAACACAAACTGGGATCTGTTTTCTAGCCCAGGTAAGTTTTCTTCAGGTTCTTCTAGTGAAGCAACTCAGATTTAAAGATTTCCTAAATTGTTATGACTTTCTGAAGAGATTCAAAGTCTTATTTTATTAGTCGAAACAACTTATGCTGTCTCTTGACATTTTACTATTTGAGCAAACTGATGAAATGGAGAATTTCTGTGTATATATTGCTTTCTTAGAATCAATCTGCTTATCAGACAAAGGATTTTTAAAATGAAGTGTGCAAGTCCAGGGTTTCCCAATCTGTGTTCCCAAAGATTCTTCAGTGCCTTACAGAGACATTCATTAGTTGCAGCCTTATTGTGAGCGGTGTGGATCACACTGTAAGCCTCTTTGATGCTGCACGGCTGCAAGTGCTCTGTCTTTGAAAATAAGGCATTACTCAGAGAACTGAATATGAGTTTAAAGATGTAAATTGTAGTTTGAAGAATGGGTGGGCTGCAGACCTGTATTTTTACAATAAATAAAGATTCCTCTTCTTTTTATTTTACTCTTTTTTGCATTACATACGGAACAATGCTACTTTCAGTTGAAAAATGGGTTGTTCCAGCAGAGTGCAGCAAAAGACAATATGTAAATTGTAAATGTGTAAATATGTTTAGTTTTTTTCTCAAGAGTTTATAATGCTGTTTTAAAAAAAAAAGGGGGGGGGGGGGAGGGGGAGAATTTAGATAAAAGGAGTTTGTAATGCATAAAATACCAGATGAAAGATGGAGAATCTGCTTTAGAAGATTGCTGCTTAGTGAGATCTTAATGCACATTTTTCCTTTTGCAATTGTGAGACTTAGACTTTGCTAGAAAAAAAAATTAAACATTGAATAATATAGAGAGAGCTATAAAGAACTTCTAAGCATGAGTGGTAAATAGAAGCAGAACTTTCATTTTTGGTAGCTAAATGCTAATGTCTATCTGAAGCTGGACTGTAAGCTTGTAGAAGTATTGAGATCACAATTCAGGCATTTTTTCCCTCTTCCCATTGCCCATACTTGGGGAATTATACTTTACTGCCTTTCATAATTTTAGCTGCTGTCTTTTTCACCCCTTACTTAATTGCTTAGAATTTACTAAGTCTTATTTTTGGCCTTTGTTTCACCATAACATACCGAAATTTCCTTTAGCCTTTAGAAGCCTTAGTTTAAGTGACACAATTACGAAAAGATTAAATAGTTACCTTCTCCCTCAAAAATGTAAATAAGAGTAAGTGTGAGAATATTTGGTTGTGGGTAATATATACAATTTAAGTCAGCCTTCTGGTTTACTCTTGGGGAAAATTTCCAATGACACAAAGGGATCTTTCCTTGTTCCTTGTGTGTCTGCACGTTTAATGTAACTTTAAGATATTTTTTCTTTATATAGGCATAATTTTGCTGAGCATTATTGATTAAAGAGCAGTGAAGAGACCACCAAGAGGTATAGTTACTTTTTATTATAACGCTAAAACCAATAGTAGTTTTCAGAACCTGAAAAGAGGAAATAGAGTCTTAAAACATGTGCTAATGCATATAAGAGATACTTAGCTAAGAGAAAGTGAATATGTTTGCATGCATGTACAGATTCAAAGATTGAAAATTGTTTATGTGCAATATTTATTATGAAATCTCAAAAGAATGTAGGCTTTCTTAATCCATCTGTTAAAGTTTATATAATTTGAATCAAGCCATACGTTTTCATGAATGGTTTCTAACGTTACTCCCATGTCAGAACCTGGATTTAAAGCACTAAATAGGCTCATGTTTTCACTGTCTGGGTTGCACCTTGATCCCCTGGTTCTCCTGATCCTGGGCTTCAGAATGCCTTACGCTGCCAAAGCTGAAGTGGGAAGTGTTCCCAGGTGAGTTCATTCTCAGCTCATTAATCAGTGGGAACAGGTCAAATGCAACACTAAGGGTGTGCAAGTCTGGGTTTCCCATTCAGTCGCTTGTGGGCACTGGAGACCCCTCATCTCCCCACACTGTGCCCTAAGATCCTTGATCCCCTTTCCCTTTGTCCTTCTTGACACCTCTGACCACCAGAGTGATAGTGCTGCACTAACGGTCCCTTCTTCCTCCTTCCTGCTGACCAAATTAAGACAACACTCTGGGGCACCAGGAGGTTACTACTGGAGAGAAACCTTGTCGCGTTGAAGGGCAGGGATGCTGGGTTGCAGAACAATCAGATTAGGCTTGTAGAAGGCCATGCCAGTATTGCAGTCTGCTGCAACCACTAGTTCCCCAATATTCCTGTGTGTTTTTGCCTCCAGTAGCTATTACTAACAGCCTCTGATGTATGCTGAGTGTGGACTTTTTTCTATTACCTGAATTGTCACAAGTGGCAAAAATCAGAATCATTAGCAGAGTGAAGTAACTCTAAATTGCTGTAGTACCTACAGACTCCATTTAAGGTCAAGGCACACCATGTGTTGGATGCTGTGTAAACAGAGAATAAACTTTCTTTTTTTCCCCAGAAAAGATCTTCCTGTTGCAGTAGACCAAATTTCAAACAAGTTTTGAATTTAATACATCTAACCTAAAGATGAAGGTCAGAATGATAAGAGCATAGGGGTATTTAGGAGAGTGGTTATACAGTGTGATGATTCTGGGTTCCTACTGACTTTTCTAATATTGTTTATTTTGTTTAAATTACTGGATCTGTCCCAGTCTGTAGTCTGAAGGGAATTACTTACTGACCTTTCCCATACCAGAAAATCTTAGCAGAGTCAGAGTGGCGTTAAGCTCATCTAATTTTTTTTTCTTTTCTCAGCCTTGCAAAGACTTTATTTACAAGAAGACAAAAGGGAATACATTTAAGAATCACTAATCACTCACTAATGAAAAAATGTGATTGTTGAAGTGGTCATTATTCTTGTAAAGGCGATGCTTAGTTTTACAGAGCATGTTATTAGTTTTGGTGAACTAAGAGAAAAATGGCCAGCAAATACAAGCCAGTAAAGATCACAAAGAAGAGTTTTAAACTCTCTGAGTAGAGTGGAACACGTAGGAATGACTACTTTTAGGGTTACTCTACAGTATTCGCTCTCTAAGGTTTTCTTTTGTGGTGTAGCCACTCTGAAGTTAGAACTCTTTTGTGAATTTGTCTGCTGGCAGGCCTGGATGGGTACCTGCCAGCTGAA
Source organism: Lagopus muta (assembly GCF_023343835.1). NCBI lineage: Eukaryota > Metazoa > Chordata > Aves > Galliformes > Phasianidae > Lagopus > Lagopus muta. Next base: position 46,925,574 of record NC_064439.1, on the reverse strand, counting down.
CACGATAGCTGTGTATGTTTTTTATCTGCAGTTTTATCTGCTAGTTCCTTCATGGATTCAATTAGAAAGATCACCAGGAGATCTGTCTGACTTGCAGAACATACTAATGGCTGAGAGGAACAGAGGCGATATTGCAAAAATTTAATAATAATAAAAAATAAAAAGAAGCATCAAAAAGCAGTGAGCCTGAAGATAGAACCATAAAGGCCATTTGGGTTGAGGAGGCTTTGACTTGATAATTATGCTTTGATTGTTATCTTGGTGGGAGTCAGTAGCACAGTCCTGCAATTTATACGTGAAGAACTCATTAGTCTAAGAGCCATTTCACCTAAGTAGTAGAACAAAGGCTTGAAAAGTTCAGAAGGGGGAAAGAATGTTAAGGCAGTGACTAGAAAGAGCACATTCACTGTGTTTTGAGATGAGGAAAAGAGAGAAGATGGAGTGATAACTTGAAGAGAATATGATGCGTTCCTATGGATTTTTTGTTTTAATTATGGCACAAGCTCTATGTCTCTGGATTGACCATAGCACATGAACTGCATGCAGAGAAAGAGAAGAGATTGAGGGCCCCAGAATACAGAGCTGTCTTTGTTGTCATAATACCAGAGCCTTTACAGCCTTCATTATTACTTTTCTGGGCACTGCAACCAGTAGGGGATATTTTTGATTTGCATGGTGTGAATGTTTGTGGTAGTTGTGAAATTCTAGGGAAAGAGAAAATCTGACCCATGGATGGATTTGTTAAGCTTGGAAGAGAAGTGAGTGCAGGCAGTTTTGAAGCAAGATACTGTGTAGGAAAGCACCCTACGTATGTTATCAGTAGTAGGGAAATTAAGATCATAGATTTTAGCTGATGGGGAATACATGTGTTTAAATGGCTATTGGTATTGAGTAAGAAGAGCTTAAGGATGCTGGGGGCTGGAGGAATATAGTAGGTGTTGTACTTGGAGGAAGAGATAGGTAAGATGAGGCAATGAAGAGAGGAAAAGAATCTAGAACTTTCAGAGAAAAATGAAATAAATATTTTTATACATACTAATTTTTCTTTTTTTTCTTTCTTTTTTTTCTTTCCCATCCAAATAATTGATTTATAGAGGAAAAGATGTAAGATGGGAGTTTAGATTTTGCATGTTCAGACTGGGAGGAAAGATCAGTTGGGGAAAAAAGGCTGGAGGGGAAGAAAACCCAGAAAGTACAGAAGCTAGTCATGCTTCAAAACAATAATAAATACTTGGTACAGATAAAGTAACATTTGTACTACTTTTGCATTCTTTTTTCACAGTTGATTCTTTTCATCTTGTAAAGATAATAAATGAATAATCTTAAGATGTTGGTATTTGAAAGTTCTTCCTTGGTTTTCATGAAGAGTATTTATTTTCCATCAGTCCATTACAGTGTAACATTGATTGGTGCGTGTAATGTATTATTCATACTGTTCTAGTTTCATCCCATTAGCAATGCCAACATTATGCTGAATTCTGCAATGGAAATCTTGTGTGAAGAGTCTTTGTACAGCAACTTGCATTGTGGTTCAGATCCCATTTCACATTTAGTGACAAGACAGAGCAAACAACAGCACCTTATTGATGGTATTCAGATTTCATTCTCCCTTCATCCCTGCCAGCAATGCAGTGAGCATTGCAGATGTGTTGTAGAGCTATAAACCAAAGTGTGAAAGGCAGAATGTGTTTATCAGAATGGGTTTATTTTTAGTTCTTGTATTATATCTTTGTCTTCCCAATAGCTAGAGTCATCAGGACAAGTAACTAAAACCATCACATGACAAAAATAACAAGAAAAGAATTAAAAACAGCCTTCACATAAAATAGTCTGACTTCTTGGTCTACATACACGGTCCTTTGGGTATACTTTTTGATCTTGTAAATTATGCTGTGCCTAGAGCTGATTTAAATATGTACTAAAGCCAACTACACGGCGTGGTTAACGTTACTGAAGGTCTGCTGAATGCTAGTACAGCAACAACAACAAAGAGCATTTTCATTTGAATCACAGCTAAGTTGTGCTATAGCAGTATGCTACTTTATGCTGCGTTTTATGCAGGAGCTTTTAAAATGTTTGCCTAATTCAATGATAATCTGTTAATTGACTGAATGCTCTGGACCTGGCCTTGTTGGTCAGTACAAGAAAGACATAGAGATTTTGGAAAGGGTCCAGAGGAGGGCAACTAAGATGATCAGGGGGCTGGAGCACCTCCCCTGTGAGGACAGGCTGAGGGAGTTGGGCTTGTTCAGCCTGGAGAAGAGAAGGCTGCGGGGTGACCTCATTGCAGCCTATCAATACCTGAAGGGAACCTACACCCAGGAGGGGAGTAAACTCTTCAAAAGGGCTGACAACAGCAGGACTAGGGGAAATGGATCCAAGTTGAAGGAGGGAAGATTTAGGTTGGATGTTAGGGGGAAGTTCTTTACTAGGAGAGTGGTTAGGCCCTGGAACGGGCTGCCCAGGGAGGTTGTGGATGCCCCGTCCTTGGACGTGTTTAAGGCCAGGTTGGACGGGGTCCTGGGCAACCTGATCTGAATGTGTATGTTTGGTGGCCCTGCTAGGCAGGGGGGTTGGAACTACATGATCCTTGGGGTCCCTTCCAACCCGGGTGATTCTGTGATTCTGTGATTCCTTTCTTTTTTTCTCCAGAAATCAGTGATTTTCTTACCAATTAACTATTCTCCCTGAAAATTAAGTCCACAAAAAACCGGAATGTCTGAACAAGTAAAATGATTTTGTAGTGTTTTTTTTTTGTTGTTGTTTTTTGTTTATTTGGCTTCTGAATACTTAGGTTACAGAATTACAAGGAAATAAAATTGAAAGTTTAAAGAATGCTTTTTCACAAATGCTCTGATTTTTTTAAACAGCTGTGTAAACAATGAAATAATCTCTTCCTGGCACAGATACTTTAAAAAATGAACCACAACAACGACAACAAAACCCACTTGAAACCCAAACTGTTCTTTAAGGTGGCTATATTGTGAAGGATAAATGGCTGACATCTCCGAAACTGTATTTCTTTGGATTTTGTTTTTGAAGACAGGGAGCAAAGCCAGGAGGTCTGTCTCACGGACAGAGCTGACTCATGACAATCTGAAAAAATGAGATGGGGGCAGCAAAGAGTCTGTAGACTTTAAAAGGATAAATAGGAGAGCAAGGGAGATGAGCAGCTTGAGGTACAAAAGTAGATTCAATAGTCAAGGAAGAATATTCCAAAGGAATTAGGAAACAAAGATTTAAAAGAAAACCAATGATGGTGAGAGAGAGTGAGCATTTCTAGTTTTACAGAAGATTTTCTCAGCTTTTTGGAGAATAAGTCTAGCAGTCTTAACTAAGTTCAGTATATTTTGAGAAGTACTTGAATATATCCAGACCTTTTCTTTCTCTGACAAGGAAATTTTTGTGCAGCAATTTATGCCAATAGAACATTGATATTTCAGAGCTAAAATGAAAATGAAGAAAATTCAGTTATTATAACTTCATTGTAATTTTTCTTCTATGTGATTGTGAGTAAATTTTAGTATAGCAAGGTGAGTTACTGTTTTCAGTAAGAGTTATGGCTTTGGGTTTCCCCTTGGCTTTGACAATAGTTTTTACAGAATATTTTCATATATTGAGTAATGTTTTTGTAAATTTTTTCAGAAACATGCTTGAGAGCTGTAGATTGTTTACAATTATTCATCTTCATGAATTGTAGCATGCACATATATCATGCGGGACAATTATATGAACACATTTTGAAGTAACTGATCAAAATTCTACGCGTTATCAGATGAAGCTCTGCTTGCAGAAACAAAATAGGCTCAAACCAAAGGGTTCAAAAAATGAATAAACCCCTTCTTGGATGCGTTCCTACCTTTCCTTTTACCTGGTGATATTTGGCATCAGGAAAAAAATATTTTACAGTGTCTTGTATGATATTTGCCCTTCATGAGAGTAGTTACTGTAGAAATATTCTCAATCGTTCCTTAATCATACTGAGTAAAATGTAGATATTGTGTTAAGTTTGTGAAAATTTCTCTACATTTACATTTCATTTAATTTTTAATTTATTTTTTTTTTTGCATGTTACAAAATATTTATGTAAGGTTTGTGAACTGAAACCGATATTCATTTTTGCAAAATATTCTTTAAGTGCCTGTTATTGCTTTGGTAAATTTGTTGGCTTTGATTATCCCATTCACGAACTTTATCCAGATAGTATTTATGTTTTTGGCAGTTATCCTAAGCTTTATTCATCTTAAAAACTTGAGCCATCTCAACAACAACAACAATAATAGTAATATGTAAGCATATATAAAAGCACATATGCCACTCTTGGAACCAGATATCTTTTTGACATCGTTTTTCTCTGTCGTGTTTCAACCAGATTGGCTTGCTGAATTTAGTTGCTTAAACATTTCAAGTTAAAGGTTGGAGTCTTATATACAACATCAAGAAAAATAACAGATTAGCAAATTAATCTATGAAATTTGTCCTCTAAATATAGAAACTTAAGATATATTGTTAGTATTACATTATTTTATTCATGGGATGATCTTTTCCAGCAACGTTGTGCATCCTTTAAAACGTATCTTAAATTCAGCATATGACTCCTACTGTTTCATCATCCAGTTATTCTGCTGGTTGACTTTAGTGGTGAAGTCATAAACTTGTAGCCATCCTACAGTGCAATTTCCTGTACCTGTACAGATTTCATATTACAAGCTTGTGGGTTGTTTAAGTAGTGGGGAAAAGAGTGATAGAGAACGATGTTCAATTAAATGTAAGCATCAGTTTTCCTATGCGGCAATCAATATCCCACTCACAGGTGAACAGAAGGAGAAAAGTCTTGGTGAGAATTGTTAATAAATTATGAGGAAGTGCTAGAGGAATTGAGCCAAGTTGGCCCATGGGGAGATGAGGGAGCATCTAAGCTTTGCTGGGGACCAGTTATAATTTCTTCCTGCATATTTTTTTTCTCCTTAGCGTCTATGTGCAAGTATACAGAGGTATAGATAAAGCCTTTCATTCTTATGAATAAATAGTTGGAGAGGTCTAACTCCTCAGTCAATGTTTTCTCTAGTGCTACTATATTGGATGGTTTTCTTCCAGTGTCTTCTCAATTTTATTGCTGTATTGAAAACACACTTAGAGACCTTTCAGTGATTTTGTAGCTCGTTGTCATTTGAAGAGAATAGTTATTAAAATATTTTGAGCCTGAATTGCAAGCCTCTTAATTACTTTCGTTATATTTTCTTCTATGATGTCTGTTTTTTTAATACCTACACATTGACTATCAATAAACTGCTTTTCTCCTGCCATCTCAATCTCTACTGCAGATATGACTTCGTGTTGGCTTGTCTTGCTTTTGCTTTTCTGCTTTCTTTTCTTTTATTGCATTTTTCCCTACACATATAGCATTACTCATTACTGTGAAGTTGACTATATATATTTTCTTTGACTTTTTAGCAATCTTTTTAACCAGCTTTCTTTATATATGAAAGCGATGATTCACCAAAGGTTCTCAAAATTTTTTTCAGTTGTCAGAATGTTCTATTGAAACACTTTGTATGTGGAGCACTTACCTTCTGGAAACCAAGATATTGTTTTCATTTTGAAATTTCAATTTGTTTGTATTTCCTTAAAACCAAACAAGAAAATCGGAATAGTGATAGTTTGAAATTAGGAGAAATTAATGTTTCACTAGAATTATTGTTTTCCACTCTTTTATGTTCTTTTTCTCTAAATTATTTCAAACTTTCCCTATATTCAGAGCATGACAATTTAAAAACTCAAAACCACAAAATTAAATGGCTAGAAAATGGAATGTCTGAAGATTCTACTGTAAAGTTTCAGCATTCTTTTTTTGCATTGACTTTTTAAGCTGCCAACTGTTCTGCAAAATGGAAATGCTAATCTGCACTTTTCAATTAATTACATTTTTCATTACATTCCATAGATACATTTTATATTCATTATGGAGATACAGAAAACAATGTAAGAACGATTTCTTGCATTAGAAATATCTCTGAATCCTTGTTCCCAATCCACTATTTTCAACACAGCACTTTTTCCCCGCTAAATTCTAAAGGGATTCCAGATGTTTATTTAAATATTCATAAAACAACTACAGTTGGAGCTGAGAGGATCATAGATACCTGTGTTCATTTCACACTACATTCATCTTGTAGTTAAAAATATAGTATTCATTGCAGGGCTAGCAGATGAGCTCTTTGACAGGAAAATGGATTTTTTCTTTTTTTTTTTTTTTTTCTTTTTTTTTTTACCTCTACAAGTAGGGCTTTATGGAAAAGAGGCTGTAGAGCTGTCTTAGGAAATGTAATATATTGACTATTGACCACAGCCCCACAGAAGAAGCTTTGTGTACAGTATTTAAATATTGTATTCTTGAAGAACTCTGCATTTATTTGTGCTTGCTTTAACACTGGGTTTGTCTAGAAAGGGGATAAAACTTTTTAAGGTGAAAATTGCAGCTTTGCAATTAAGCATGAGCTCAATTTCACATTTAAGACACAGATTTTATTTAAGTGTGGATAAGAGAGAAAGGTTTACCATCTTTTTTGGCATTCAGTGAAGTGAGGAAAAAAAAGAGTGCTGCTGAATATTCATTAAGTTGTAAACTATCTGAAAAAACTGTCTGATTTATTTGGCAATGTTTGCTGACAAACTTTGCAAAATACTGTAATCAAAACCTTAATTTTTTAACATTTGTTTATTAAAAGGGATGACAGTGCAGTTCACTTAAAACATTTAGATCAGGGCTGCTTTGTCCCTTCAGATATTTGTCCACAAGTTTTAATGGATAAGAAGGTAGAAATTGTTGTATTGCACATATGTTAATTCTAGAATCTGTGCAAGGGAAGATATGGTGTGAATGGAAATTCACGGAGAGGGGCATGAAAGCCAGAAAGCAGAGAATTTGGGGTGTGTGTGCAGAACACTGTGGGAAGATACAAGCAGAAGTTGGAATCTGTGAGGTGAAAGAACGAAGAGGGATGTACTTTCTAGCTATTCTGAGGAAATAAAGCATCTGCAAACCTTTACAAAGTGGTACAGAGTGCTTCTGCTTCTCATCTAATTATGGAAAGTGAGTCAAAGTCCCAATGAATCTGGCCTTAAAAGCTTTAAAGGAAAAGAAAGCAGAATTGATAATATTAAAAATGATATGTTCTCATAGTCAGCAAAGATTATGTAGATTGTTCTATCCAAATCAATAAGTTCCGAGACCGTTCTGTTCTTCACTCATTTAAAGATGTACTTGTATGCACTTCACTATCCATTTTGATAAATTACATATTTAAGATTCCAAAAATGAGACACTTTAGCAAATGGGAGCAGGGGCATTAGATGGAAGTGGCAGAACGAGTATAGACGTGGTTTGTGTGTAAATAAGCAGGTAGTCTAAGTTCCATGTAGTTGTAGGTACAAATGGTGCTGTGCTTTTTCTTTTTTCTCCTCCATTATTTTCACAGAATCACAGAATCACCCGGGTTGGAAGGGACCCCAAGGATCATGTAGTTCCAACCCCCCTGCCTAGCAGGGCCACCAAACATACACATTCAGATCAGGTTGCCCAGGACCCCGTCCAACCTGGCCTTAAACACGTCCAAGGACGGGGCATCCACAACCTCCCTGGGATTTTCTTCCATCCTTATACATGTGTTCCTTTTCTGATACAGTATCTAACTAGATTTACAGGTTTTGGCTTTTCCACCAGATTCAGCTGTTGATGATTAAATGTATTTGCACTCTCAGCTCATGGTAGTGACTTCTTTTAAACTGTGATAACAGACAGTGTGAGTGGCTTACTATATGTCTGGCTTTGTTTAGAAGATGAGGAATTCATTCTTGAAGGCAAGCAGTGTGTACCATTACTATTTCTTAAACAGCTAGACAGAGATTTGAAATTATATGTATTCCTCTCAAGCTGTTGGGAAAATAGTTGAATTAGATGCTAGTTAAATGCTAGTTTCTGATCTTACCAGAGTAAATAATTATACAAGTAATAAAACCGTGAAGGAGCAGAACTCTAAGGTAGTGACTTTATCATTTAGTTATTAACGTGAATTTTATAGTCCTTCTTGCATGCATTCATGACATCGAGCACCACAAAGTCAATTATGTTCCTTTGACAAATGTTGTCAAAGCTGAAATCTCAGGAGTCTGAAGACCTAGCATCAACACGTAAAGGAGGATCATGATCACACAAAGCAAGCTGCCATGTAGATGTGAGGCCCAGGAGGGCACGTCAGGAGCAGAATCCACAGATGTGGGAGAGGTTTAGTGCCATCAGATACTGCATCAGGGAATTGGCTCTGGGGACAGTGCACACCCAGAAACCTGTGCTGCTTAGCAGCTCCGGTTCTATGTGTTGTGTGATCTGAAGCTTGCTTTCTTGTTTCCTGTAGGGAACAATGATAATGGGAAATGCCGGTCAGCAGGGATAAATATTAAATCAGTCTTTGGGTCTCCTGCCACGTTTTCTGGTGTTTGGGCCATCTTACATGTAAACCCAAGAGAGTTTAGTAATTATTGGAAGAAAGTGTAATTAATTTATAGAGCTCTAGTTATTTTGCGGAGTACTGTCAGTGGAAGTACAGTGAAGCCTTTAAGCAAGGTCCAGTCACTGTATAAAGCTGTCTTGTGGCTGCTAAACTTTCACATTATACTGAAGTTGGATATAAACACTCCTTTTATAACTTGCATGTCACTGGAGTACGCAGATGTCTTGGCTCTGAAAGCACATTTATGAAACGAGTGCAGTACTGGAGCTATGCCAGGACTGAGGCTCAGTAGTTTGAGGAGGAGTCCTAATACCTCTCAGGATGGGAGGTCAGCAAAATAAGTGGGCCTCCCTTGTTCTGGCAGCAGAATAGTAGCCCTAGGAGAGCGTGCTCTATGCATATCAGATTAATTATACAACAGTTTCATTTGAACAATTTGTGTTATAAGGCTGCTTTGGTCCTCACCGGAAAGAGCCAAACTGCTATTTAGTGTAGGCAGTGTGCCCTGCTAAAGAGGAAAATTAGGAAAAAAGCAGGGAAATTAATGTAAATTTTAATTAGTATGCATTTCATGACAGTTTTGAGAAAAGGCATAGGAAATGCATAGTTCTCTTATGCCTATTTTATCTAGCAGTAGTGTGGTTGTACATCTAGTGTGCTGTGTTATAGACTTAGTGTGTGTAAGAATGTATTTCTTAGTATATATGTACATGTGTTTATAAGAACCCAGAGATTGTGAAGATAACTGCAGAATACTTCCAGCAGCATAAATGAAGTTTGATCTCTAGAATATTTTAGATGGGAATTACTAAGATGTTCACAGTAAAACAAGTGGGGCAGTCGTATTTCTATTGCTGAGTGGAGCATTGCACTTCCTTTAGTTGAGGTTAATATATTACGTAATTTGGAAGAAATGTGATCAGATAGACTTTTTTATAATTTGCATTGCAGTTTTCATTTGAGACTGAGGTGTGAGATTTTATTCTATTTTTCTAGCAGATGAAGAATGAATGGCAGAGAGCTAAGTGTTTTTCGACACTGAGATACTTTCTTCCTCCAGTAATAATGATGAGATGTGAGCTAAAATTAAGATCACAATCATATATCTTACATTTCAGCATTACATCTATTGGGCAAGATCCTTGGCTCAGCAACAATACTGTCTCAGCATAAGAAATGGTCTTCTGAGAATTCTACTTTTGGTAGGGTGTATCTACATGTATATTACAGACAGATGTGAGCTCATTCTGGCTGGGCTGTGATTCTGTAGTCATGCTGGGAAGTACTGTGCACAAGTTACCAGGTTCTGATGAGAGACTGGGCTAGTGCTGTGCCAAAAGCACCTTGGTAAAATTTCTGGACTCGAGCTGACTTGTGCCTTACTGCCTTATTTAGTTAGAGTTGAGAATATTGTGTCCTCTGTGCTTACATTTCGGGGTCTGTTTCTTCAGATCATTCTATGAGGGTGTAGAGATACCAGTGACTTAGGAGATCCTTGCAGATGCTGAGAGTATCCCTGATACTAAATAAATCAAGTCTAACTGCATGGTTCCTGTGACAACAGCTAAGTGCCAGTAGCTTGGTTCACTTCTCTTGAAATCTGGGGCTACCCCAAGAGCTGTGCTGTTGAAAGACACCATTGCCACCAAGCGCACAAAGCTCAGGCACACAGGAGAGCACAACCCCTTGTTTCTCTTTCCTTATTTTGTGCTATTAGTGTGATCTTTCAGTTCCTTACTGTAATTAATTACCTACAGAAGTCTTGTGCTCAAACCTACAGGTCTTGTATAATTTACACACTCTGGCTTATAGGTAAAACATGAAGTTATTTTTACAGAAATATAAATACTTTGGCAGAAAAAGACATTGTTGACTTTGGTTTTGTTTTGGCTGTGTTTTGTTTAACAAAAAATTGGTTAAAATATTTGTCTTAGTTACTAGCAAATACCGAGAATATAAGTTTTCTCTAAATTTTTTTGTCCATTCTGGGAATACATAATCCTAATTGTTTTGTACAGATAGCAGAATGGTTATACCACCTGGCTATTGCAATACTTCTGAGTTACACTGCACAAGCAAAGGATTTGACTGTTCCCCTCCTAGCTTGTTATTGTTCTATAACTCTATTCTATAAAACTCTATGTTCTATTTACCTTTTTTTTGCAGGTAACTCTTACCTAATCTGCAGCACAGCAAATGAGACGTAGATGTCAGGAAAAATCTAGAGGGAAAAGCTACATATAGAATAACATGGAAATGATTAGTGTCAGTGAACTGAGTCTTATTTCAATATTTAGTGCTTTTAGGCGACTTATTTCCTGCAAAACAGAACAACATTGTTTTTTTTTAAATACATAAAAAGTTTATTTCATATGTGTAAATATGCATATAGTCACCACTTATACTACTCTGCTTTTTGCTTGTCTTTCTGCAATACCAAAATACCACTGAATTGTTTTCAGGTGTTGATATGCTGTAGAACTGAGGTCATTCACTGCAGATCTGCTTCATTCCTTAGACCCTCTACTATATTATACAGCTAATTATTTCAGCCTAAATGCAACACTTAATTTTCTTTTGCATAGCAAACTTGTTTTAAGCTATTTATGCAATTTTTCAAAATTATTTCTGAGTATAATCCTGCTCTTTGACATGTTCTCATGATGTGGTGTAATGCACTGCTGACTGTATTTTGTATTCCATACTCTGTGACTTATTAAAATGTGAAAAGCAATATTTAAGTCAGACCAGCGTAGTTTATCATTGTATCTTTTCTTACATTTGTGTGATGGTTCACTGATAAACTCTCAGAGCAGACTTCCAAGCAGCATTTACTCTGCAATTTCATGCCCCAAGTTGTAAATTCTTCAAGGTTCATTAATTTCCATAGATTCTGAAAGTGCAAATTTTCATTTAATGATTTGAGCTGCCAAAACAGGTGCAAGTTGCTTCCCATTTCTTTTAATGTGAGTAGCTACCAGAAAATGAGTTCACATTGTTTCCCTAAGATATTCACATACAGAAAGGAGTCCTCATCCTTGTTATAGTACTCAACCATCATTTCAAAAGAGGGTGGTGATTGACACCTGTGTCTAATAAATTTGAGAGGTGCAGTTTCTGGATGATGTGATTGTGAAGAGGACAAGTGATTTGTCTAACAATGTAAGATAATGTGAGAACTCAGTAAAGAAACTTAAATATTTTATTTAATAATACCAAACACTTTTTTTTTCTTTTCTGAAACAAAAGAACATCTTTAAAAAAAAAAAGAAATGAACAAACAACAAACTTCCAATTTATGATGTGGGGGTAGTCTAAGAAAAATTGATGTGCAGTATATGGAGCTTTGTTGCAGGGAATCCTATACTGGCATGAGAAGTTACTGCTCTTGAGCTCCCCTTTTCATGTATTGTTTCTGGTTTTCTGTGTGATTGATCTTGATCTACTGCAGGGGTAAGTTATTCTAATAGTTTGGAATTATAGTTTACAATAAGATGTACTAGCAACTCTTACACAATCTCATACAGCCTCTGTTTTGAAAGAGGATGGAGATTTCCTTTAATTCTTCAGAGCAAGGAGTATGAACAGGTTTGATAATCCTGTCCCCCAAAACTCCCATAGCCTTGAAATAGTTTAGCTCTGTTCTGAAAGCTCAGATTTAGAACAGGTGGATGAGCCTCAGTGGTTTTCAAATAAGGACATGAATGTCTGTGTCTAATTTGGTTCAGATAGGAAACTTTGAAATTTATCCCTCTTAAGTCGTAAACTGAGAGTAATCATCTGACTTACAGCAAGCTTCAGCAGCAATCAGACTTCTATGTCAAGACTTCTAGAGTGGTGAAATAATTCCAGCTGTCTGTGTGACTCTGATAAATCAGTTATGTCAGTTTTTCAGGTAAACTGGTACTGGCCATTATTGTCAAATGAAGATATCTGTAATAATGAGCAAGAAAAGTCCTCATTCCTTTAATATTTTGCTACAGTTGTCATGAATGTGATTCTTATTCTTGCCATTCAGTAATATGTGGTAATATGGAGATAGTGGGGCTGTGCTGTTGTAATCATCCTTGTTTTCTTCTGCTGATCCTTAAATTGTCTGGCATGGCTGTGGTGGAGAAGTATTCTTTTTGAACTTCTGATATAAACCTTTATGGAATTACATGAATTATTTTAGAAGTATCCTTTCTTTGATAGTCTCACAACTGAAGCAATAATTTTTCACTACAGAGGAAACAGAAGGTAAATATTTCCCTAATTCGGCTATTATTCTGAAATATTCTTGGACCACAGAGGTCTGGCATATGTATATATTACTGAGAATACATTCATCTTTAGTCTTTTGATGACTCGTTTTATCTCAGGTTTACCATCTGTTTTTATAGTTAACATTTCCGTTACTAATATAAAAGTGACTGTTAGGTATAAACTGATAGATCAATATAGTGTCTTAACAGTCCAAACACTGAGTGTGCAATTGTGTGTTTTCAGCCTTGCATAAAGCTTGTAATAAAAAAAAAAAAATGTAATTAGCTAGACATATGGGTCTCATCTCTTCAAATTTAGCACCATAAAAAGGAGCAGCCTAGCCTGCTTAAAGATGCTTTTGGAAGACTCTGCCTTCTGTATGGCTTTCATGGGCTTTGAAGTGAATTTTGTTTCACTGTTTTCAGGATTACACAAGGGCTGCTATGGATGGCTCAATGATCGTGTCACAGCCCTTGTTTGTACACTGCCTTCTGGGGACACTTCAGAGCTTCCTCAAAGGTAGTGCATGGGGATGACGTAAAATCATAGAATGGCCTGGGTTGAAAAGGAGGACAGTGCTCATCCAGTTCCAAACCCCTGCTATGTGCAGGGTTGCCAACCAGCAGACCAGGCTGCCCAGAGCCACATGGGGCAGTTTACTCAGCCCCTGGCCTGCTGTCTGCTTGTGGAACCCACCTATCGTGAAGGGGGCAGCGAATACTAGTGCAGGAACTAGCAGGGCTTATTGAAAGAGCTTTAAACTAGCTATGAAGGGGGAAGGGGACAAAACAGGCCTCTCAAGAGATGAGCCTAGGGAAAAGATGCTCGAGCAGGGGGTGAGGCAGATGACTTGTCTGAAATGTGTCTGTACCAATGCACGCAGCATGAGCAACAAGCAGGAAGAGTTGGAAATGATTGTGAGTCAGGCTAATTATGACCCTGTTGCTATTTCTGAAACATGGTGGGACCAATCCCATGACTGGAGTGCTGAGATAGATGGCTACAAGCTCTTCGGAAGGGATAGACGAGGAAAGAAGGGTGGTGGTGTGGCCCTTTATATTAAAGACCGTTTTGGTGTTGAAGAGCTTGGGGTTGGGAATGACAGAGTGGAGTGTGTATGGATAAGGATCAGGGGGAAGGCCTGTAGGGGCAGCATCTTGGTGGGGGTCTGTCATGGACCGCCTAGTCAGGATGAAGAGTTGGACGAGGCATTCTATGAGCACTTGCAGAAGTCATGCGATCGCCAGCACTTGTTCTAATGTGAGACTGCAACTTCCCTGATTAGCCTTGCTTATATTAGTGATCCGCACTTCGAATTTTGCATGTGTCTTATAGAAGTGTTGTTCAAAGAAATAGGTACAGTATATTTCTTATTAATTTATTATTACTTCTTGGAGTTGGTTAAAAAGTAATTTTCAGCAAAATGTAGAAAATAAAATCTTCTGCTGCAGGGAATTTACATACTCAAATCTTGCAAAACCGCTGCTGCTGCTGATATGATTTTTTCAGTCCTTTGGCTTTTCCAGTGCAAAGTGTTTTCTCCACTGTGTGCTGACGTGTTTATTTATTGTTCAGTGTTTCAGAAAAGTTTTAGTTCCTCTATAAACTTGTATGATGACATGAATGAATAAATGAGAAGTGCTGTATTCTCGATGAGTTAATAACTGGCCACATTCATTTGTTGATTTTTAGGGTGCTAACTAGGTTGGTGACACCGTTAGTTTTGGTGGAAAATCTGAAAGCTGTTTCTGTCTCTTTGCCCCTTTTCAGGCACTGTTTCAAACACCGTAGATAAGTAGTTAAACTGAAAGTTGCAATTAATTGTCTGGAACACGGGAAAGGAATGCTGGTCTAACATAACCCAAATGAGTCGCACTGAATTTGGCATACAGCATAAAAGAGGTTGAAGTCACTTTTAATGATATGTCCCAATTCGTAAACAGGTGTTTGCCCAAGGGGAAAACACCAGAGTTGCTTTGCTGGCTTTATAGAAGAGTGAATCTTTGGAATATGTGAACATTTCTAAGCCTGCCCCTCCCCCAAGTTATATTATGTCAATCCTTTTAGCAATTAGAGCTCAACAAGGTATTGCTCACAGCAATGAATGAGACCGGATTCCAGAAATTGTGGAATCTCTTTTTATCTATTAGCTTTTTAATGAATGATGCTTTAAAATTGATTGGTAACTTTTTTTCTGGTTTTAATTGAATTGCTTCTTCAGCCCATTGTGTTTGAAGGACAGAGCCTTTGTTAAAGATGTCAAGTTAGGCTTTTGTTGTTTGCTTCCAAGAGGAGCAGAGCTTGTTGATGAGATAAAGGTGTGGAATCAAGAGAATATTTCTTGAAGTACTCATTAGAACCTGTTAGTACTACTAACCAAGGCAAAGAGGAAAATATGTCCTGTGATGTTATGCTCTTCTCCACCTGAAATGCAAAGAGCTCAGAATATTTCCTCCTAATCAATTTCTTTAGCCGAGTTAGTAATGCAGTAAGGATTGTCCTGAAAGTGTGAAGGCAGTTAAATGCATTCTAACTAAAGAGAAATAATACCTTTAGATTTAATTCTGTCTCTGTGATAGTGAAGGCACAACCCTCGCTTAATTTCTGTTGAAGGGAAAATATCACCAAATCAACACTACCAAAGGATATTAAAGTTATTCTGGGGAAAAACTCTTGATAGAGGAGAACAGTTGATAAAGAGTCTGTTTATTAAAATACTCGGCTTAAATTAAGTGGGGATTAGCAGCAAAGTATTTTAAGGTCACTAGTTGTGAGTTGTCAGACTAATCTGCAATTTACATTTTAATATGCACCAGTGGAAATTGCTTTCTTGAGCTTTTTCAAGACTTTTTATTTGCAAGTACATTCATCTAAAATAGAGGTCGAAATGCACAGTGTGCTGTTTGAAGTACACTGACATTTCTCATGTGTGTGTGTTTACAATCATCAGATCAATGTGTCCGTAGAATGTTTCTTGTCTTGAAGAAGACATCAAAACCAAATTAGAAACAATAAAGGTCATTTAATGCTGTTAGAAATGTATTTGCAATTTGCATTGACCTCAGGGCCCTGGGGGATGGTCGCTTGTGAAAGTGTCCTTGAAGATCTGTATACAATAGTTTTCTGAGGGAGTTGCACCTTTCTGACTTGGTTTTGTAAATGTTATCTTTGTCATATACTTAGACAAAATCTCATAGGGTTGTAGTTCAGAATAGCCTTTAGTCATGTCTGATGTACACTGTATGCTCTGTGCATTGGGTATGTTTGATATTTCCATTTTAAATCAGTCTACTCTTTGTTAGCAGTTGTTTTAAGTAAGTTTGTATACAGAATTTCTGATAAGGAACTGCTACCCTTTGGCATGCAAATGAAGTCACAAAACTGCCCTTAAGGCTTGGTGCTGCATTATAAGATGAGCTTAAGCAAAATCAGGTATCTTACCTTTATTAACAGAAGAGCATTAGCTAATACTTACAAAGTGTAAGGAACCAGAGTAAAAGTTTGCTGCACTAATTATTCAGATTGAAGACCATTCAACTAATGCACTGTAAAGCAATTACAAATTGGAGTGAAAGCCAGTTCTGCTCAGTGTTCCTAGCAGAAATACAAAAAAAAATGATGGTGGTTTACTGCCCTTGCTTTTCTGTTAGTTCTTTAACTAAAGCAATAAATAATTTCTTAGCCTATATAATGGAAAAAGATTCAATTGTTTTTAAAACTGGGCATTTCTACATTAAAATTACTTCATGGGCTGCCAAGCAAATAGATTGAGGCTGAGACAGTAGTGAAGACATTACAAAAACAGACACTTTTCCTGCTACTCATATAGTGCATGTCACCATGGATTAATGTATTAGCTCTTCAATTATGGAGATCTAATTCAAGCCATGTGTGGAACATATTTGTTTTGACAGGTATATTGATGCCTATTGTCAGTTCACCAAGTACTCAGACACGAATAAAAGTAGTTGTAATGGGATATGGAATAAAGCTCGTGACTTGTTTGACTCCTAGAAATGACTAAGAATAGGACCAGACAGAAAAGTCTGCTGTTATGCCTGACAATTTCTCCAATTATATTCTAATTTCTTTCTCAAGAGAGTAGTTTTCAGTAGTAAAAATATGTCCCTAAAAAAAGATATCCCTAATAATATCCTATTCTATGCTATATAGAGGATATACGTATTCTCTTTTCTACAGTTATCCAGTCCTATAAGTATCCTGTTCTAAAAATACTTGATCCAGTATTCTCCTTAGATGTGGATAATAGAACTCAGGAATCCTTAGTGGTTGAATTCAGCAAATATTTACTTCCATGGCCATTCCTGAATAAAAACAGTCTCTGCCAATTTACAGCGCCATAGATTATAAACAAATCTGGCCCTCACTGAGAAGCAAACAGCTATTGAGTGATGCTGTATTGCTGTGGAATATCAAACCTGCCTGTGTGCTTCTCGTGAACGTAATTGGAAGGTTGAACAGTGTAAAATGTAGAGCTAGGTTTGATTACAGCCACACAAGACTTTATCTGATGCTTGTAGCAAATATACAAGCATCAGCATTATAGCCATAAAATTAACTGTTGCTTTCAAACACGTTTCACAGTGTGTTTACTTACAAAAATATCTGTATACATACTAAAATAGTTTTCTCATTGTGTGAAATCTAAAAACACACTGCTAGTAAAATCTGTTTTCTGTGTATGTAAACCAAACTCTTTAAAAAAATGAGTTGTAAATGACTTTATTGTGTTAACTTGAAGCAAATGGTCTGGTATTTTGCTTAATGAACTTGCAGCATCATCTGTTCTTGAGGCAGAGAGGAATGGAAGGAAATAGAAATTATAATATTAACAAGTTATTTCTGTTGTCATACTTGTGTTTGTGACACAAATTAAAGGAAAAGCTGTAAGAATAAGTTTAGTGCATGTGTGAGTATTCTCTCCTGCAGACGTATTTCTGTGTCTTGCAGCACTTCAATCAGACTGAGAACAGAAGATAGGGATAAAAGATTACAGCACAATAGAGGAGAAACCCGCTTGATCCCTACCTATTCAAGTTAATTAGTTAATAGCATATTTTTCCTCCAGCCTTCTCCTGATGGATTTTGAAATGCATGCTTAAGGATGAGGGCCCAGTTCTCAGAAATAGAGATGCCAGAACATGACTTTGCATTCAAATTTTCAAGAATCTGAAGAGTTCTATTCACCTGAGATGACTACATTCATATGTGGATACTTCTTCCATTGGAAGTGTTGCTTCAATTATTTTATTTTCCTAACTGTGATATAATGTGGTAACTTCAAGCAGCAGAACTATTGAATATATATTCTACATGGCTCTAAAGGGATAAGTTGTGTTCCTATCAAATGATGTAATAAGTTTCCAGTAGTCACTAAGGAAAGTATTAAACACTACTGAAAACCTCTAAAAATCTTCAGCTTAGGCCATATATAATTTTTTTAAAGGTTTGGTTGAACAATTTCCTATAAGGTTATAGGATGTGACAGAGGAATTCGGTTCCAGGGATCTGGATGAAGCTGATGTTCAGATGAATGAAAAGAAGATTGAGGTAAGTGTAAGAATACTGGCCTGATACTAACATTGGGTAAAATAGTAAAACAGCTGAAATGGAACTTTGTTAAATGTTATGTAAGAGTATAATATAATTAATAATAATCAATATGATTTTACCTAAATGTATGAGATTTTTGTTTGTGTTCCTTTTATTCTGTATGTAACTTATCCAAAAATATTCAATTTTTCAATTGCGTGCTACTGAATTTTATTATGCAGTGATTAAGGAAAAAGCTGAGCATTCAAGATTCCCTTCTGTAGCTACCATAGATTCAATTCTGCAAAGTTTGCCTTTCATTTCTACAGTTTTACCTATAGGTGGCATTTTGCAAAATCACCACTAAATAAAAAGAAATAAAAGATGTGGGTTTCCTGAGGGTAATAACACTACACAGTCTGGCAGAGAGCTATGAATGCATTACAGATTCATATTCTGCCTTTTCATAAGATCTGCTCGCCGTATGTGAAACCTCAGTGTAAGCAAAGATAAAGAGGAGTATCTTGTCATCCTGCCATATATATTGTACACTGCTAACTCATTTACCAGCAGAGGATATAGAAAGTGACCAAAGACAAAAAGTACCTTTGCAGTATTTTCATAGATTGATAACAAGAAATAAATTAAGAAATGTACATTTGAAATGTTGAAGAGATCTGAAAAGAAAACAAGTGATTATAGAGGGGCAAGGCTGTTAAATGAAGCAGCAGTGATAGAGGCAGTGGCTGATATCACACAGGGTAAAACAGATAAGAGGAGCATTTACTAGAAAAGACTAAATGAAAGAGAGCAGTTTCCAATTAGCAGGGGTAATTACTGACAGAAGTACCCCCTTGCCATTTTAAAAGGGATTTTGTCCATCAGTACTCTGATAATAACTCCTGATAATGGTAGTGATCTTCAAATGTCGAAAATGCTGAATATGATCTTGGATGGGGAAGAGTTTTTTCATTTAACATGCAGCTATTTTTATTAAGTGAAGTATTACATCCATGTGACTTGTTGGAGAAGTTTAGGATTGTCTTTGTTCTGTTCAGAGTTCTATTAATATTGATTGTTATGAATATGTTTTATCTGCACACAGAGAACAGCTATTTAAGTATGATTATGATTATAAATTGAAGGAAATGTATATTTTTGGTTCACATTTTTCACTCAATTCTTCTATGAGTAAAACCTGAGATATGGTGATATGAATGACAAAGTTTTGTTTCAATTTAATCAAGCAAGGCAATTTCTTACATATAGTTTTTTAACAAATGGCCAATAATTAAATTTTACAGACATAGCATGAAAGAACTGTGGAGAAGAAATCCACTGATTCGTATCTGTGGGGAAAAAAAAGGGACTATGAAGTTTAATCTATACACGTTTTATTTAACTTATTTGAAGCTAATTTATGCTTCAGTGCTTAGAACACACTGGGAAGGTGACTACAGGATGCAGTGATTTATTACTATTATTTTTTGATCCACAACTTCTGCTCTATTTTACCCACATCACAAAGATGTTCTGAAGCAATAATTAATTTGTAATGAGCACATGACCCTTTTTAACACAGTGCATAAGCATTTGGACTTTCAGATACCTACAGGCTTGGAAGATTCTAAGCAAACATTTTTAGTTCTTCTTAATACTTTTGTTGCAATGATGTACAGATGCATACTTCAGTTGTCCATCATGAACAGTAGTCTGGATAGTGTGGTGCTTATATATTGTCTTGTTCACTTGCTAGCTGAAGCAGTGGAATTTTATTACTGTGGATGGAATCTTAAGAGTCCAAGCAGCTCTCACGCTGGTCTTCTCTTAAACTGGATGCTGCAACCTCCTGGCTGCCCCAAGTAAAGGCTACTTATTTGGTTTTGGGGATGTGTATTATTTAAGCTGTATTTTACACTTTAAATAAAAGCATGTGGTACATAGACTACAGATCGCTTGCTTCAATGAGAAGAGAAATGTTCTTAGCTGTTTCTAGGCAAAGCTTTCATTTACAGCCAGAATTATTTAACTTTTGAGCTGTATAGATCATGAATCCAAAACCAAATATACTAAAATTTTGTTCCTAAGGAAATTAAAATGGCTGTGGTTAATTTAGGTTTGGATCACTCTCTTGGCTGCTTTTGCAGATTTTAAATGCCTCGCTATTCATGTTAAGGGAAAGTCTTGGAAATCTTCTCTTTTTAATACTGTGCTACTATGTGGAAGAGAAAGTTGTGGTGAATGCCAGTACGTAACAAACTTGTTACTGTTCTTTTATTCCTGTGCTCCTTTATCAGCTTCGTCTGAATGTTACAGTTATGCTATTAAAACTCCTGTCCCTGAATTCATGCCTTGATGCCTATACACCTCAATAGGCTCTTTCTGTCTTTCAAGGGCATGCAGTCATTTACAGGAGACAGCTGATGGAGTGGGAGTTGTGGAAATTGGAGCTAACTGTATCATAGATAGCATTATATTTGGTCCTAAGGAATTGTATGATCCATGCCTCCATGCCTGCGAAGCCCCCTAGGAATTTTCCACTTAGAGAAGAGCATAATGTTTGGTTCATGTTCTCACTGCACACTGAGGTTTTGTTAGTGCTTCTTCTCATAGGAACGGTGCTTAGTAAATCTCTCCAGTCCTATCGTTCAACAACGTGCCAGCTGTCTGCTTTATTACATGGTAGATTGAGCTCAGTAAGTTAGTTCTGCACCTGATACAAGGATTTATCAATTTATATATTTCATAGTTCATTAATTTTTGACAAGTGACTCAGCATCACTTTCAGGATGTAGGTTATATAGATCCAATCCACTCAGGTTGAGTTCCACCCTTGCAACATGAGTCTTGAATACCATCCTTCTCTATAGTCCTCTAAGCAAACTCCAAGCCATTTTTGGTTATAGGGGAGGTAAGCACTGGAGATTGTCCTGAAAAGGGGATGAGTATGAACTATTTATGAACATGAGCTAAAATAGAGAAATGCTTTTTCTTGAGTTCCTACCATTTTAATAGTTTTACATTCTGCCATCACTCAGCAGGAATGCTTTTCATTTTTCTTAGCAGAAACTAAGGGAAACAAGAGTTGCTACTCTTTCAGAAGATGTAACTTTATCTTTTAGGTCATATTTCTGAGCTCCACCAACTTGAAACATCAAAGTTATTTTGCTCTGATAGTTGGCCAACTTATTTAGTCATCCCTCTAGACAAAACGTTTATCTGGATTTTTGGTCTGTAGCGTGGCTTGAATCTACGCTACCCAGATGTGTTTTCCTAACTTTATGCAATAGAATAAAGCAAACATAAATACCCTTTTGAATACATCTCGTTATGACCAATAATGGACAAAACGAAGTTAAAACTATTAGATTTGACTGAACCAGAGCATGAACTTCAGCTGTATTACATCAAGGGAAAAAGATAAGTGTTTAAATTGAGATTTTTTTTTTGAAAAGAAAATCTTATCAGGAAGCCTATCTTGGCTAAAATCAGTAAGAGCATTTGTTGCTAATTTAGTGGGGTGTGTTTGTGTGTGATTGCATATTAGCCTTGAAAAATGAGCTCTTTCCTCTTCTAACATAATTGGAGGTACTATTTGTTAATCCAAATATTATGCAGTAGAGCTATCCATAAACTTTTGCTCATAAAATATATATATATATATATTTTTTCTAGACTTAAAATAGAGAGGGATGCAAAGTCAGTTATCACATTTCAGAGACCTAAGCTCACCCACCTGACAATTGCTCTCTTTTTTTCATCTATTCTCCCAGGCAGTAGGTCCCTGATGGAATCAGCTGCCTGTTAGAATAAAGAAAGACGGGGAATGAAAAGTTTGCTTATGGAAGGTTGCAATAAAAATGCATACATTTCTGTGCATTTGGTGATAGGTTGTTTTACAATTTTTTCTTCATGGAAGAAAAAGTCTGTCTTCTGGAAAATAGAGTTAAATTAAATTTGAGCCTTTCTGAAGTACTTCCAAAGACTGAGAAAGCTGAAAAATATTATTTCTCCTTTATGGCCAGGCTGGCCTGAACCATCTTGTTTTTCTGTCAGCAGACAATGTACCACATAGATAGTGAGGCCAGGTAAAAAAAAAAGTGTTCATCTTCAAAAATTGGCAAGTGTGTTACACAGGTGTTCTTTCACAGGAGAATTAATCCTAAACTAATACTGGAAGGAGTTTCTTTATTCTATTTATAAGGTCTTCTATCTTTTGGGTCTTCATTTACTTTGAGAGAAAGAGGAATGTTGTGGGATGTAAGTAAGAGTTAGCTGATGTCCTATTGAAAATGCAGAATCCAAAGACAGGTTAAAAACATTTGCGTGTACAACTTTGAACTGTTTTAACTGTTGGTTTCTTTTTTTCTCTGTAACAATTCTCAAAGGCTGTTTATAACTTTGTTTTGAAATGGATTCTAGGATGCCATATAGACTCACATGTATGTAGAGATGTAAGAGGAGAATGATGCAGAAATGTTATGATGAATAATTAAGCTCCAGTACTACAAATTCACGTATGGTGGTGTTTATTTTATTGGATATCCATCCGTAGCCATGTGAGACAATCTACTGACATAAGACTGTATTCAAGTCACTTTTACATATTAAAATAATTTCTAGCTTTGCGGCTTCTCTTAATTTGAACATAAGAGAAACAAATTTGGGGGAGAAGTATTTGTTTTTTATTTTCACTTATTTTCTAATTTCTAGGTTTCAGTGGCACTGTTGATGGTGTGGCTGGGGCAGGTGCAGGTGTGAAGAAAACTTCACCTGATTTTGTTCCTGTGGTCTTTGTTCTTGTGAATTAGCAGAGCATTTCAGGTGGGAATTCTCTTAATTTCTCAGTTGGAGAAGAGAGTTGGAAAGAAACAAAGAAAGAAGGTGCAGTTGCAGGTGTGCAGAAGAATGGGAATCGTTTGCTTGGTCGTTGTCCACAGCACAATGAAATCGGTGACCTGATTTAGGTATGCTGTTTTGATCACCACCTGGAAAGCTAACGTTGAATAGACTGTGGTGTTACTTCAGATGGTTTCTTTTTCTATTTCCTTTCTTTTTCTGTAGATGAAGGATCCCAGGGCTATGGTAACTACTTTGTTTCTTTATTATGAGATTTATATTAGGAGTATGAATGTTGGCATAGAAATCAAATATCTTATGGAATGAGTTGCATGTCAGAAGATGATAGGAGTTATTTTCTGAGTAGTTTGGCATTATTGTGTTCTCTGTTGCGCTTCATCTGTGGAGAAATGCCAGAATAATGTTTGAAACATATTCTTTTGGCACCTTGAATGAGCACTGAATTTTTTCTTACACTGAAAGTCTGGTTTGAAACCTTTCTTTCCACCTTTCTTCTGTTAAAGAACTCCCATCTCTTTTAATTTTGGTCGAGTTTAATGTAGATTGTTTTTTGCCTGAGTTTTACAAAACCTGCATTTCATCACAGCGTTCCTTTGTTTTGAAATAGCTATGCTTGTTTCAGAACAAAAAGGAAGAAATTATGGAAAAACCCTAATTCAAAGACAACGTATTCAAACAAACGTCTCACATGTTTTTGGATCTCTGTACTTCAACTTGAAAAGTTTGCTTTATTTCCAAATGTACTGGCACGTGTTCTCAAGATTATACCAGCCGAGAAGTCCTACAAACTGTCTCAAAACAATGGGAGATGTCCTGAAATTGGTGTTGTGGTTAAAAGTTTGAGCTTTTAATTAGCCAGCCAGCCATTTTCTTTGAGTGCTGTGTTTAAAATTGGTTTCCTGGTTCACTGAAGGAACTGGGGCTGTTCAGTCTGGGGAAGAGGAGGCTGAGGGAAGACCCTGTTGCTCTCTTCCAATACCTGAAAGGTGATTGCAGCGAGAGCAGGGTTGGTCTCTTCTCATTGGTAACAGGTGAAAGGGAAACTGGCCTCAAGTTGTGCTAAGGTAAGTTTATGTTGGATATCAGGAGAAACTTCTTTACAGAAAGGGTTGTTAATCACTGGAATAGGCTCCCCAGGGAGGTGATTGAGTCACCATCCCTGGGTGTGTTTAAAAACCATTTGGATGTGGTGCTCAGGGACATGATTTAGTGGAGGGAAGTTTGAATTAGGGCAGTATGGTTAGGTTGTGGTTGGACTTGATGATTTTAAGGTCTTTACCAATCTGAGTGATTCTATGATTCCACTTTATTCTTTTAATTCAATCATTCTGAACCTTACTGTTATTTCCAGACAGTGTTAGCAACTACAGTGTTTTCTAATCATTTTAAATTGTGTATTATCCAAACTGGATGAGGAATTTTGGATATTCTCTCAGGTTCAATAAAAGCAAAAGTGCCAAAATTGCAAATGGCATTGAGTGGACAAATGCAATATATTGGAATTTAGCTTAGTATTTCAGTGTCTTAACTGACCTTGCTGATTTGTTCAATATTGATACTCATGAAAGTGTTCAGAGCATAATTTGCTGGAATTACTTTATTACTATCCAAATGGAAGAATATCTCTACAGTGTGTTAGTTGGATTTGTTTTTATTAACCTGTTAAAGGTTTGTTTGTCTACAACAGGTTTATTGTTTTTAATGTTTATAATAAAACATAGACAAGCCTGATTTAGGAGATACATGGTTTAGCATGTAATCTGTGGGAAACAACAATGATTTTTGGGTTTATTGTTGATTTCTAAAGCTAGTTTTGTATCAAAGATACTGCAAACTCTTTTTTTTTCTTCTTCTACTGAATGCATGTGCCTAATCACACTGAGTGTAGTTTTCTTTAATAGGATGAAATATTGCCCTTACTGAGTCAATGCAACTTTTCCAGTGGTGATGGTAAAGCTTTGGTTTTGCCCACTGAGTTTTGCTGTGTGTGAATTTTTGCAGAAGTGGGATCTAATGCATGGGCGTCCATCCTTTTGGTTTGCCCAGGCCACGTTAAGTGAAGAGAAATTGTGTTGGGTTGCCTATACATAGGTTGCTTTGAAAGTAATGCCTCCTATTTATTTCCATGGAAACTACAGCAGATACAAAGAGCACAGTAGCACTATTTGATTGAACAAAGTCTCAGCTACAAAATGCTACTTTCCTTCAGCGGTGGTGTCAAATCATTGTTGTTGTCACTGCTGAAATGCACGACCCACTGTGTTCACATCCACTGCTCAGTTCCATAAATGCCTTTGTGTGCCATTTTTTCTGCATGGAGAGGTTCAATTCCACACCTTTGTTTCACATGCACTTCTATGTCAAATGCTGTTTTGTTATGCAGCCCCTCTACTGCCATCAGTTGCACGGCAGCAAAATGTAATGGAATATTAGTAGGGAGGTTCAATCTTAACTGCTATACCACCAACATCCACTTTTGACATCCTGAGCCAACATAATAAAATAGGAGGCATTACTTTTGGACCATCTCTCTTAAAATAGACCATGTAGTTAATAATTAATTTAAAAAGAATTTTAATTTTTAATATTTTTATTAAAATGTTAAAAAAAGAGAGAAATAAAAACATAAAACTGGTGGGCTATTTGACATTGCTTTTTGTGATGCCGATGCCTCAGTCTGGTTTGATGGTTTTTAACCATTTGTTTGCCCTCACAGCTTACTTTAAGATACCAAACATGCAGCTCTGCTGTTTAAAGTTTGTTCCTCAGTTGTAAAATATTTTTGTCATCATTACATAATACCATGTATTTAGTGATACAAACCAAGCCCTCCACCTCTCTGTCTCCATTTAGCTAATGCTTGGCTCTATTTTTTTAATACACTGCTGCCAATTCAACCACAGCTTCACAGTGAAACTCTTGTCTTCAATGTTCATTGGCTATCAGCAATTCTTTGACATATCTGCACATTATTTGGCACATCTGTACACTTAAATGGAACTTTTGTTTCGATGGGGGAAGTGAAGGATGCATTGTAACTCACCGACTTGTTGGGGTTTGTACCAGATGCTATTTCACTCAGATAATGTTATATCTCCACATTTAAATTTTGATTTGCAGTGTAGGACTTGCTTCTACATGTGTTGGGAAGTAGCATAGATATTTTGGAGTATACTGCAAGTTTCGACATTCTTTCATGAGAAATATTTCGCCCCATCTTGGTATTTAATAATTGTACCAACTAATGAGCAGTTACTCACATGTAAAACTGGTAATGTTATAGATAGACTGTTCAGAGCAGGTGTGGTGTTGGATGCTTAAATACTTCCTTGTTCTTATAAACTTCAGTAGTTCATCTGGTTTTTAGAGAAAGAAACTCTTAAAGAAATCAAGCAAATGGAGAACAGCGAATTAATCAAATCTAAATGTCCTTAACTGGAACCGTTGCTTCAGACAGAAGAAATATTATGGGCAACAGAAGTTCTTTTCTGTTACTGTGAATAAGCCACAGTATTAAGTAGCATAGAGAGATTAAATAAAACCAGTAAACTGGCAAAAGTAATGGAAGAAAGCACTTTTTTGACACTACGTTTTTATTGTTCAGACAGAACTTTTCAATATTAACTTGTGTGTGAAGAGCAGCCTTTTTAAACAAAGGGGAATATGAACGTGCTCAGTTTAATTAGTTCATAACCATTTTTATGTAGAACTAACAATGTCTACTAGCAATGCGTGGCTAAATGCTTTACCCAGTAAAAACATATTTCCTTTGGAGTAAGATGCTGTTGATCCATCAGGATTTTAACTTGTGTTTAAATGCATTAACAATCAGGTGTGTTTACCTAATGTACTCAGGTGAGTGGGGTTTTGAACCCTCTAAATATTTTGTATTCACCTTCAACAAACTTTTTGATTAAAGCAGGATGTATTGATACGTATAAAGACTAGGGAAATAGAAACTTGTGAAGACGCAGCTCTAGGCTGTCTGACCGAGTTTTCTGAAGAAGAAAGAAAAGGATTAGACTTTTTTTTCCTGTTTTCAGTTGGATCTTTTCATACAATTTTGTCTTTGGATTGTTGAAAAGATAGGGACATTATCTAGATATATATTCTTATTAGTATCATTGTCCCTATTTCTGTAAATGAAAGAAACTAGTTGTAGCATGACTCGGTGATAGTATATCTCTTTGGTTTGTTGAGGTAAAACAGCTTTATTACATGTGAAGCTTCAAAAGAATATTCTAAGTATAAACAGTGCATCCATCCGGCTTTCGAAGGGCGTTTGAGCTGCCTGCTGACTTAATCTGTAATCTGTGTTGTGCTTGTAGGCAATACTGCTGCTTGGCAAGTTCCAGTTTAGGAGAAGGTGCTGTTGAGGTATTAGTGATAATTCTGTCATGGAAATAACATAGAGAAAAGAAATCTACACAACATCTCCTGCAATGTCGAGCGTTTCATTAATATAGCTTTTCTAGTTTTCAGAAGCACAGATTGCTGTACTAACTCCTCATAATGATCAATAATTTCATGCTTGTTTTGGGAGATAATCCAGATAATGGACCGTAGCTCATAACGCTGCCTCTTTCATCTCTCTGCTCTCTTCTCAGGGCTGGGTCATGTTGAGCTTCACTTGAAAGTTGAGTATTTGGTGCCGATGTGAACTGATGCTTTGCTGTCATCACAGCGGGGCTGTACAGTGGTTTCAAAACCTTTGGCCATGGTTAGTGAAATTGGGGGCATTCCTATGTGAGTGGGATAATTGTGGCCTGAGGTACTCAACCCTGATGCACGTTCTACATTTGTGCTGTGGGGTTGTGGGAACGCCGCAGTGGTAAAGTGCAGGAGTGAACACAGTTATTTGTCTTGGTGACAGAGGGCTAGATAAAGATCACTTTCTGACATGGATCTCTGTGCCTGCATTCCATAAAGCCTCGGTCACTTGTCAAAAGCTGTGTGCACAATGGTCGCTGAGTGAGAAGGGCTGCACTGAGATCCAGTCTGCTAGTCACCATTTGCTTTCTTTGCAAACTGCATTGAGAATTGCCCCTAAGAAAATAGTTTACTCCTAGAATAAGGATATTCAGAATTTTATTAATTAAGCCGATATGATTGCTACCACCTTGTCTTATCTGTTGTAAAGGTTTGCTTTACTGCTGCATTAGCTTTTGTGTAGGGCTGCATACCTTCTGTAAGATAAGCAAAAGGACTTGTAGGATTAAAGAATTGATTTTAAATGCTTGCTTGTTCCATGTGAACTAAGATATGTGATGGAGACCTCTTAAAACCACGAGAAGAATGTTCTATTAGATGTTGATATAGATGTAGTTGTTGAATTGTATTTCCTTTTCTAAAATGAATGAATGTAGGAAATGGTGAAGTAGAACAGTGCTGAATGTCCTGTTACAATAGGAAGGAACAAGTAGTCATGGGAATTCTCAGCTCTATATTTTTTTTGTGCTTTCTGTGCATTAAAATTTTACTTATGAGGATTTAGCTTTGCTTTAAAAATAAGCTGGAAGGGGCTGGACCAATTAGGTACTTCAGCATGAATGATTCCATATTAAATTTGGAACAATTGCCAGAGGATACCAATGAGCTTGTGATCACTGCTTTTGCTTGTATAATTCTTCCTTAGTACTGGATAGCTGTGTTCTGAAACTAGATGGGGAGGCTTTGTGCATTAGTTCACTGTGGAGTACATGATAATTGTCTTGATAATTCATCATCCTTGTGTCTGGTTCAAAATAATTACACTTCTGATGCTATTTTTCTTATCTTAACACATTTTGCACAGAAGACTATCTCTTAAATGCAATATATGAAGCATAAAGGGATCCTGTTTTTCTTAATACCAAATCTCTGCTGTCTTCTGCTACCTGATTTCTACTGAAAATAAAGTTACTTTGAATTTGCTAGAAGCTGAACCCATTGTGTTAGAAATAGATGAGAATAAGAACAGTTGGCTGAAGTTTCATCTGTGGTGAACAGTTATGTTTTTCTTGGCTATTTTCAAAAAGAAAAACAAATTGTCAGTCAAATTTCCTGTTCTCTGTTTTTGGAATCTGGCATAAAACCAGTGAGAGTCTTCAATCCCTATGGTGCTTGGTTCTCCAAGAAAATATACTACCCACTCAAAAGAAAATTGTCTGGAACTTCATGCTCATTCCTGCATTTAAGAAAAAGGGGGAAAAAAAAAAATCTTAAATTTCCTGGTCATTTAGTGTGGTCTTTTGTAGTTTTGAAATTTTATTTGGAATGAACCTGGGGTAATTATGTTTGTAATTGCTTTAGAGAATTTATTTGGGTATTTTGCAATCTTTTTTCTAGTACTGGTGGATGTTAAAGCACTGCCCCAAAATATCTTCAATTATGTGGTAATAATGGGGAGATGTGGCATTTATTTATTTACTTATTTTTCAAACTTGAATCGCCATTAGTGTGCAGTTTTCAAATCCTTGACAATCTTGAAATATCCACTTAGAATGAAATAAGTATGGAAAGTCCTTCTGAAAATGTGAGAAATGCTCCGTACTTGGAAACACTTGCAATTGAATATCAGTAATAGTGCTAATGGCTGAAGTTCTTAAGAGATTACAGAAATACTTCTAGATTTCAGGCGTACCTTTGCTAACTGTGAATGTGAAACTTAATAAAACTCTGTTAAAAGCATGATCTTAACTTAGACATTAGTTCTTCTCTACGTCTCTCTTTTTAACAATGTACTTTCATTAGTAATGAATAACTGACCTGTGCTTTCCTGTAGAGATGTGAACACAAGGAGAATTTGGTGAGAAGAGGTTAAACAAAAAAGGCTGTAAATGAAAGATAGGTTTTGATCAGTTGTAAAAATATGTAACAAATACCATACTTTCCATTTCAATACCTTTTAGATTTTTTATTTCTTTCTGCCACCTTCCTTTCTTCCATTACTTTCATTACTTTCCAAAAGAAGGTTGCCATAACTTAAATATTTTTTAGGTAACTTTTTATTTGGCAGCTCTGTGATATTAAAGCACAAGGAGAAAGACAAAGTCAGCCAGTGATAGGCCTCATACACTATGGACAGTTTCTAGTTTTCATTTGGACTAATTGTTTGTGTTTAACCTACGTGTTGGGCTGCCACTTTTCATATATTTCTGTTCCTATCCTGTGAAGATATGAGAGAGTATGAGGCTTAGTTATTTTAGTTCTGATAGCCTATCAGAAATGAGCATCTCCTTTGTTTGTTGTTATAGAATAGGAAGAATGCAAATTCTGAAGTCAAGACTCCTTGAAGTAAGACACCAGGTAGTAACTTCTCTTTGTTTAGTTTCTGTTGTATCCAGTACTGTGTAAGTGTTAAGCATAGGACCGAATGAGAGGCCGTGGAGGAATTCATGAGTGACTCAGCTTGGAGGATGTCCTTCACCTCTGTTGTGTAATGGGGGTTCCAGCAGTTGTCACACAAGCACAATGACTTTTCTCTCTTCTTCAGCCTTACTGACATGACATTAGGTGAGCTTGTATCCAGGAAGAAGATACAACTTCATTCTAATTTCCAGAAACTGTGAATTAATCCATTCTGCTATCCCATCTAATAATGGTATTTTAGGGACGTCATCAGCATGTTAAGTTCATTGTATCGTTATTCCCAATGGTTACTTAGCATATATATTTATATTTATTAACATGTATATATTTATTTAACATGTATTTTATTCCCAACGTTTTTGAATACATCTCGCACAGGAAACGTGATAAGATATTTGAAGGCTGTTGTTTGGCTGCAGAGAACTTGTGTGCTGTTGTTGTTTGTGTCTTCTGTGAAGATGGAGCTGTGAAGATGTATACAATCAGTGGCTGTGCTGGTCACTTGCAGCTCATGTGGGGGTGCTCCACAGTGATGAATTTGTCACACAAAATCACAGAAAAGTAACCATGCTGTGGAACTGCACCTCTTGCAAGATGATGAGGTAGATGGAGCACCAGGGCTTTGCTGGCTGTGTTACTATTGCTTTCTTATAAGCACCTTCGGTCATTTTGTTTTTTACTATTAGAGATTCATTTCCCACTTCTTCGTGCAGTTAGCTGGACTTGTCTCTTCCCTTCCCCTGATTTATGCAATGTTTGAATTATAAGTGTCCTGTGGGTTCTCCGTTTTATTTGGAAATTTAGCATTTTACAACCTAAAACAAAA
The DNA here is from genome assembly GCF_023343835.1 of Lagopus muta. NCBI lineage: Eukaryota > Metazoa > Chordata > Aves > Galliformes > Phasianidae > Lagopus > Lagopus muta. The sequence continues at coordinate 46,894,230 of NC_064439.1, read as the reverse complement.
GCTATCAACACATTTTGTTTGAAATGCTTCATATTTATAGTTCCCTAAAATTCTCTGTTGCCTTTATCTTCCCAGTCACATGGGAACTTGGAGGGAACACACACACACACATCTCTAATGGCAGTGTTGCAGATTTAAAAATAGTTTTCCTCCACCAAATGCTAACAGCTGGTTGGCTTTGTTTCCAGGCTAAAGATGCATTGTATAGTATTTTCATTTACCCGTTGTTGCCAAATGCTAATGGATCGAGTTTTACTTTGTAAATTCTTCTGTAATACTAATTACACTTCGGCAGTGTTTCTGGGAGGCCTTTCACAACTCCAGTCAAGCACCTATTGCCCCATTTCACAGATAAGTACACAGAAGGAGAAAGTGGATGAGGGGAAGTGTTTGGAGTTGATTTAAATGATGGAGAAGATAATCTGCACTGCACAAACCAAGGATTGTTTAGGCAACGTGAAGATCTTGGGGCATTCAAGAGAGAGATGTCATAAATTGTGCTCCCACCCTACAATAAACCTCTTAACTTTCTTTGGTACCTTTAGCTGAATTAAATCAGTGCAAGTACCATGGGGAATCTACTGTTGGCATATTGAAATGATGACAACTGCATATTGAAATCACTGTCATCTTCATTAGTGAGTGGTGAAAAATGTCTAAACGTTTCAAGAAAGAAGGGATTTTTGACAATGCTTTTCAGCAGCATCCGTTGTCACACAGTGGTGTGAGTGCTCATCTACAATGAGAAGTTATTTCTGAAATGAGTAGGATGTAGTAGCTTTTCTACTTACAACCCCCACTTTGTGCCGAAGTACTGAGTTATCTTACCATCTTACAAGAAATGAATCTGCCATGTTACTGTATTTTATAAAATAATTTCAAAATCTGCGTGGCAGTTATGTTAAATCAGTATTGCTGTCGTAAACAGGATTCATACTGTTTACATTTTGGCATAAATGCAGAGACAACTAGTGCGAAACACAGACCTGGGAGTTAATAAAGTAACAGATGTCTGTTGTGTTCATGTGGAAATAATTATATATTGCATTCTTAATGGAATAAAATCAACATATTGTTTTTGATTAATACAGTAGGCTTCCTGGTCATACAGGGATTAGCATCATGTGTGGTATAAACCTGAAAGTTAGTTTATCATGTATTATGTGGTGTGGTGGGGGTCAGTTTCAGAAATGCCTCAAGAATACACACTAAACAGAATCCTTTCGACATTGACTGTAGTGCTAGATAGATTAATTGTATTGCCATATGGACTTGAAATTACCTTGGGTATACAAAGGAAAAATCTAGATAAATGATAATTCATTTAATAGCCTGTGGTTTGTGTTTATGGAAAACAGAATTCCTCAGGACCTTCTAAAGGAAAATAAGAGTGTGCCAAATGTAATTTCAGTGTTGAGTGTTCACGGATGGTAAAATTATACTTAACAGAAGTTTGTAATTATTGCAGGTAATAGCTCTAGCAGATGCAGCAGAAGAAAATCAAGCCAACATGTTCCAGGCATTCACGAAGTTGAAAAGTGCCACCCATCTTGTGATTTTGCTGATTGGCCTATGGCAGAAACTCAACGCTGATCAAGTTGCTATTATGGAAGCTACATTTTTGCCACTTGCAGAAGATACACAAGAGCTGGTAAGAATCTAAGAATCTGTAAAAATTACATGAAAAATGCCAATTTAAAGGAATTTCTCTGTGTTCTTTTTTGAGGATTGTTTTGGGGTGGGTTTTTTTTTTTTTTTTTTAAGTGTTTAAGTAGGATTCAGATGCAAACTACATCATTTCACAGAGAAGCTGTAGTAGTAGAACAGTTCATGAAAAAATAACAGTTAATTCCTACTTAACAAATCCTTTCTATTAAGACAGCTAGGACTACCTGCCATAACAACTCTGGCTTGCGTTAGTGCTAACAATTAGATGGAAGCTAACAGAATAGTCCTAATTTTTTAAAGATTAATACGAATGCTATGTGCTATACGTGCACATCTGTGTACTTGCACACATACATCCATACAATCATAGAATTCTTAGGAGGGGGCTTTTTATCTGGTCATCTGGTCCAACTACTGTGCAATGAACCAGAGCTCCCACAGCTAGATTAGATTGCCCAGAGCCTAGTCCAGCCTGGCCTTGAATGTCTCCCAGGATGAGGCATCCATCACATCTCTAGGCAGCCTGTTCCAGTGCCTCAGCACCCTCATTGTAATAGACTTTTTCCTTATATCCAACCTAAATCTCCCCTCTAAGTTTGCAACCACTTCCTCTTGTCCTATCATCATAGACCATGCTAAAGAGTCTATCCTCTTCTTTTTTGTAAGCTCCACTTTAGATACTGATTCCAGTATAACAACTATAATGAATAAGCATGTACAACAGTCACATGATGCATTCAGTCTCATAATTAATCATTGGCCATACTTTGTCCTTAGTGTTTTTCTGCTGGCTCATATAATGGACAAAATTTATCCAAAGAAATTACCATGCCTAGATAACTTGCTTATGTTCTTACCATAGATTGTTTGACGTCATGTAGATACTTTGCTAATGCTCCTCTGACATAAGTATGACTTTGTGAGATTATGTAAAAAAATTTGGAGAATTTTCTGTATTAAAAAAAATACTCTTCTTTGATATAAGGTCCCCAGCTAAATTATACTGCTTTAGTGGAAATAAGAAATATTCAAAGCTCTTAAGAACTAAAGATTAATATTCAGCGAGTTTTAAATCCAGCCATCCACTGGATTCTAGGATAAAGTACTTAAGCTGTACTTAAGCTTAGAAGATCTATTAATACACCTCTTAACAGTTTCTTTTAGGTACCCCAAATTTGAAGTATATGCATAACTGTCTTTCACAGACAAATATACGAAAAAATAAAAATTCTCTTAGTACACTCTAATTTTAGTTTTATTGCTCTGCAAAGAACTTTTGCAATATGTGGTGAATTCAGACTTCAGTACATACCCAGAATACTTAGAATGGTTTGTGGCTATTTTAGAAAGTTTGTGCTGTATTCCAAGTGGGCTACAAGTGGTCTACAATTTCAGCTGGGAAAAAAAAAAGTGTGTTTTGGCATTTTACATGATATTGACCCATACGAGACAAAAAGAAACAGTTTTAATGAGATTTGCTTCGGATTTTGGGCTCTTTTAAACTTGAAAATTATGCTGCACAACTGAGAGGTGTATGTACTCATATGAATGGGATTGAAAGATGGTTCACACGAGTCTCATAAAAGCCCAAACAACCACTTTTTGCATGGCTCTCTTTTATTTTGCCATCGAAGATCACATTGTGTTTGACACATTTTGGTAAATCGTGGGGAAATCTTTTGCATATCTATAATATAAGTGCATATAATATATAATATAAGATACCAGCTCGATATGTCTCAATGTCATTTTAATATAGTGGTTCACAAGAACCCACGTTGAAGCTGTAGGACCCCACATAAATACTGTGAAGGTGTTCATCCCTTAGAGCAGCCAGGATGAAAAATGTAAACCATGCAGTAACTGGAGGTGGAAATTGACATGGAACCTTTACAAAGTATTGAAACACTTTGCCATATTGAAGTTGTTACGGAACCGCCGAACTCTGAATGTAATTTAAGGAGAAGTTAAGTTAGGCAAGGCAGGGAAAGGGGGAAATCTTATGGCATAAAAATGGTTTTTATGGACAGAAGCTCCTAGCTGGCGTTCCCGTTTCCTTGCAAGCAGTTGAGTGGAACTGTAATGAAAGAAAGTACTCTAAAGGACTTTATTCACTCAAACAATTCTGCACGATGGCTTGTTGTATTTTTATTTGGAGGAATGTCTTAGAAGGTAGTTTGGGTGCAGTGTAGCTTTCCAGAGTATTTTCTGCTTTGTGAACATTAAATTATGAAAGTGTTGTTTTTTTTTTTTTAAATAAAAGGGAAATGTTTAGAATATACTGTTACTGTAAAAAGAAATGCTTCTCTGACCATAACATCAACATTATTCTCATACATACCATTCCATTTAGAACAGATTGCATCTTGTTTTCTTGACCTTGCAGTCACTCCAGTCTGATATTTAGCAAATAGAAAAGAGATGTTTTGAGTTCCCATTGTCAACAGTTTTTTTAATATAAATTATGTCTGCTACTACAAATGCTTAAGAAAATGTAAAATGGTGTTTTCTTGTTTACAAAGATAAAGCAACAGTAATACTACAAGTTTTCAAAATGAGGTACTCAAAATGAAGTCAGGCTTTTCCTTTGTATTTTAATGATGTGATCAGTAGGCTTCTGATATACCTCTGATTTTTTCCATTCTGTTGTGTTTTCTAACAATTTAATGCATATTCTAGGAATACCTGATTTTAGGCATGATATATTTTATTTCCTGGAGTAAATTTCTAATTTCTAATTAAGCATTTCTTAAATTAAGCTGACTGAAAGGATTTCTCTTGTTTAGTACTGGAAATCTGTGGGCATCCACTGTTTTTAGTGATTCTTTCATGAATATCACAGGGTCTGGGAAGCAAAACATTAGAACTTGCATGAGATCTCTCAGATCTCTGCTTTTGTCCAGTGTGTTAAATAAGGAGCTGTTCTGTCAAGGAACTTATGTGTAGATTTGTTCCAATGTACTTTTTTTTTTAAACTATTGCAGTAGTCCACATTCAAAATGTAGAAATATATATTGCCAGTATTTCTGATCATGGTGTTGCAGTTCCATGCAAACTGTACTTTAAATAGTGTATCTGCTTAGAATCCTGGGTTGGCTTCATCAGCTGTCAAAATGTCTGACAGAATATGGCAGAGTTGTTTTAGTGACAGAAGAACCCGTGACCAACGTAAGAATATTGATTGTTTATCAGAGGTTTTATTATGCATATAAAGCTGTTCTGTAATATTCAGGAATTAACTTAAAACAGGCAGTGGCAGCAATTTGAATTACTAAAAAACCTGAAAATATCAAGGAACATTTTAAGGGTTGTTTTTCAGTCATTTTGCTAAGCTGAGTCATCTGAATGAAACTTGAAAAATGCTGAGTTTGTGATAGATTGATAGTATGTTAACAGCAGAAAATCCTTTTGGGAAGGCAGAGAATTCATCCAAGCTAATTTAGAGGGTTGAAGGGTTCACATCACACATGGTAGCTTTGGTGGAATGACTGCAAGGTGTTTGGATTGACTGATTACTCAGTTGTCTGATCATTCAGCTATTAATACTTTCTTTTTGTTTAACGTACTCCAAGTGGAATACATTTCTGTTGATATTAATGTTACAATTTGAGGATTGATGGAGTGCCCTCAACAGTATAGCCATCATTGGTAACTTCACTCAAGAATAAATGTTTTCATAGTTCTCTTGATGTTACCAAATAATGCCAGAAATGCTTTTCATTTCTCAGAATCATCCCTTTGTAGTACCATTCATTATACTGTAGCTAATAATAGCTGTAAATTGGCTTTGAGGAAGCGTGCTTTAATCTGCTTTTATTTACATTTGATATCATAGCAACCAAGTAAATGTCTGTATTCTATCTTAACTTCTTATTAAGCTGTAATTTGGAAAGAAAAAATAAATGCCTGTAAGTAAAATGCATCTATTTATATGACTCTGTGATCTAGTTTAATAAACTGAAATTAAGGACTATAAATTTACTTGTATAGTGTTGATTGATAAAGTAGAAAAATAAACTTTAGCCAATGATGAAAAAGAAAAGCATGAGCAGAAAAGCACAAAGTGCCTTGAAGGAGTCATAGGAGTTAGGATCAAAATCATCTCTGATTTCTTTAAGAAGATGTTCTGAATGTAAACCACCAGAAAAAGATCAGTAATTTGGAAAAGCTGGGTAGTCTGCTAGGCTTTATGCATGATAGCAAAGGGATTTCATTGTAGACTTCTTGAATAACAGAAAATTTCAGTTTGGAGAAAGAAGAATCCTTTACTGACTGAGAATTCCTAAGATTAAAGATAAGGTTAATTCCGTAATTCCAGGAGGTCTGATTCTGTCAAGACTAGCAGTATCCAACTCGTTCTTATTTGTTTATTTTTTTCCATTAATATTTATAACTGCTGGGACTTTGAGCCAGTAATTACATCTTTGAGAAGAATAATTTTCCTGAACCCTAATTCTTAGAATTTCTAATAAGTTGTCACTTCTCAATAATTCTGTAATTAGAGTATAGACCAAGATAGGTCTTAGTATGGTAAAATACATCTGCAATCAATTCTTATATATCTTATTTTCTATACTTTTTCTGTCTTTTCTAATTACTTTTGAAATGCAAAGCTCCAACTATGGAACAGACAAATATTTTAAAATAGGCTGGGGTATTTTAATTACGTTGCTTGCAGTGAGTTAGCACCAATTGTATTGCTTGCAATGAGCTAGTACAAATTGTCACTTGATACTTTGTAAATGAACAAAAAACCCCAAACTCAACCAACCAAACCAGAATAAAAAACAGCAACAACAAAGCCACTACGTGATGGACAGTGACAACTAGTAATTTGGAAGTATATTTCCATGTAATTGTATCAAGATCCCTTGTTTGCCTTGAACAGACACATTGATAGCAGATACCCTTTTTCCTCCTGCTCTTCTGTCCAGAAACAGAATGAATGATACAGCAAGAAATATGTAGTTTTTGTGGGAAGGGCTTGTGGTATTTCTTTCCTTGCTTTCCAGCTGGTAATAATAATTTACATTAAACTCTGCCTATCTATCACTTAAAAAACAAACAAACAAAAAATATTAATGGGCAAGTGTTTTCCTTTCGAAAGCAAAGCCATTTAATGGTATCATTCAGAAAGGCATCTAGGCATCCAAGTCTATCAAAGGTTGGGAAAAAAGGCTAGTGGGTTTTAAATGCAAAATTGACAAAATAAATTGAAGGAATGTCGAGATTTTTCTTGCTAAACATAATCATTTCCATAACAAGAAAGTCATCCTCTATCTGAAGCATAGTTTTGGCTTAGGACACCATAAGTGAGGGGAAGAAGGTGGTGTAGGAATGAGATTCACACTCTTCCTTGGCAGGGAAGGTCCTGTATGAGGGATAGAGGCTAAAACGGTTCTTGTGGTGCCTGAAGCCTGTCAGTGTCTTTTGCTCAGGTATGTGCATGCGACCAGCTAGAGAACAAGAGAAATAAAAGCATGGCTCATATTCCAACCTTCTTCGTTTTCGTGTATTCATATAGGAGTTCACCAGAATGCTGAGAAGACCAGCCTGTTTTACTAATGTCAAAGGGACAGGGCTGCAGAAGAAACAATTAGACTTAGGGTTCTAAAACCAGTGAGGCAGTGCGAATTTGATGGGTAACCATTTTTACTTTGCTTTTATTTGTGGTCCCTTAAAAGCAGGGTTTCAAATTGATTGATTACCTGTGAATTTTGTGATGTTGAGAAACAAAAGATCAAATATCTGTGGTAAATAATTTGGGAGAAGGAGGGAATTTGAGTATTGATGTCATCTCACCACTTCTTTATGCACTATCATAGTTCCTCTAATTTTTGGCGAGTCGTTCTCTTCCTGCAGTTAATTTTGCTCAGTGAGAAAAATGTGTTTTGGCAAACAGCAACTCATTTTCCATTGCAGGCAATGTATGCTATTGAATGATGATTTTCATTTGTAGCTGAATTACAGCAGTGAATGATACGGATAGAACAGGAAAGTGCAAATATTTTTTGGCCTTGGAAAGAAAGTCTTAGTATGTCCAATTGAATCTCCTTGTGTATCAAATGGTAAAAAAATGCATTTTTGATTCATCCAATCTGAAAGGACTCTCAAAAGGAGGTAAGGCCAGTTGTGTTTTCAAAATCTTGCTTTGCCAACTTCCAGATTTTGTAAGAATGGAACGTAAACGTTTGATTTTTGAAATCTGTTTTTAAAAGGTTTCCTTCTGGTAAGTGCACTGTTTGGAAAAAAAAAAAAATCAATGGCATAAAAATGTATTTAAAGAATTGTGCAGAAACAGGTTATTGTATGCATTATGAATTATAAAATTTTAAGGACAGAAAGAATCATTGCATTCGTGTCTTATTTAATTGTGTTTCCTTGTATCAAGCTCAGAACAAACATTAAGGCTTGGTGTAAACCTTACATTAGAAAGAATCTGGCATATCTATTAGATAAACAGTTGGTTTTGAGAATTAATTTTACCTAACTTGAGGTATCAACTTCTTTTTTCTGCCAGTATTAGATTGATAATGAAGTTAATCTTCAGTGGGCTATCTCTGTTGCAAGCAGAAGCTTACTCAGCTATCTTGCTGTAAATTAGTTAAGGCAGAAGTGTGATCTGCTGTGATTATTTTGCCTCCAGAATGCATATTCTCTAGGATAACTAGGATATCATACAAAATACTGCAGCTGTTCCAAGAGATGTATCCTTTGTGTGATAGATAAGCTTTTGTTATCAGGCATCTTTCTCTATGCAATATTGTGATGGGGGGCTCTAAGCTCTCTTTATTCAGGAGGTTATCTGTCTAGCTCAAGTACAAAAAGATGCTAAAATATTTCACTGTAGTAGTAACTACTGAATGCATGTTACATACCAGGAGTTCAGGTCAGTTATTATCTAAACTGCTTAATGACAAGAGTGATGCATCACTGTGATTATAGCAGTGCTGCTCTCCAAAAGGACTTAGAGCTAGATATATATGATCAGTAACTCTTTCTTTCAGGTTCTTTCTTTTAAATAAGCTGATTGTCATGGGAGAATTTGAAAAACTTGATAAACTAACTGAAAGATCTGCAGGCTCTTGCTATGGAATGAAAAGTATTGTACTACTGTTTTAAAAAATATAGCAATTTTATGTTACTGTCTGAATTTAAAGAAAAAAAAAAAAAAAGAAAAAAAGCCAGCAGTGTATCATAGCATTTTCTGAGAAAATAAAATGGGGATGCTTCCAATAATCCTATGAAGATCTAGATTTACATTCAACATATGACTTAATTGTATTCATCTGAATCCATTTCCCTCAGAGATCAGTCTCAACAGTGTTAAATGTTTCCAGGAGGATTTACCAAGACCCAGTCACCAAACCATCCGCAAGGATGTCGCAGATGTAAAAACAAAACATGTTGAGATGCAGGTGTGTTGACGTTTAGCAATAACAAAGCAATAATAGAGCAAGAGTAACAAAGCCCAATTTGTCTTTCCTCCATCAAGAATTACTTTGCTAAACCCCACTGAACATACAGACTCCACTTACGGCACTCACTGCTGGATGTGTATCATCCTTCAGGAAGGTGCGTGACTTCTGTTGTGCGTGTGTTCCTGCAGACAGCTGGCAGCATCTGCAAAACCCAAACAGCACCTTGGTTTAGCTAGCTAACTGGTGAAAAGTTTGTAAGGAAAGGAAAGATTAAGCGTTAGATGATTTCAGTTAAAAAGCAAAATAGCTTGCTCCTGAAGTGGGCTACAGAGACAACCAGTCCATTCAGTCAGAATGCATTCAAGAGTTTGTTTAGTCAGTTCCCAGAAGAGGACCGATGGTTGTGAGGAGTCAAGTTCCAAAAGAAGATTGAGATAACAAAAAGAATCCCTGATAACCAAAAAACCACCACCAAAACAAAACGAGAAAACCCTGACACTTAAAAATTCAGGATTAAGGGACACCACACTACAAATGTTCTTCTTAAGCATTCAATGGTTTTGGAATCTATTTAAGCTTGAGCCGGTTGCCTGGATTTTCATCAGTACATCAGAATTCTACCAGTCTGCAGGATTTTACAATTTTCCCACTTTTTAGTTATTCCAGTGGTGATTTTTTTTTTGTATTGCTGAGTGTTATTTTTTCTTTGTTTGCTTATTTATTTCACTAATTGGCATTTTTAATGCACAGTGTTGAAGAAAACCTAATTATGAGAATAATTATTTAACCAGGTTATGTGCATCTTAAAGAACACGTTGTCTCATGAAACTCTGTGTTCAAACCTAATACATTGATGCTTCAGTATCATGCAAATGTTGCATGCTCTTTTCAGGGCTATTCAAGAAACAAATAGATACATTAGAACTGTAGGATATGCTTAAGGAATATGAGATAGGATGACTGATAGCATAGCAAATTCTTAGCAAATATTGCTCATGGCTTGCGTCACAGAGTACCAGTTCAATAGCCTTGGGTTGGTGGTTTGCCAAGTTTGTATGTATAACAATAAGATAACTTTTTAAATCACTGTGAAATCAAAGTGTTGAGAGACATGCCTAGTGTTTCTTATGGTTGTAGAGCTGTTGTGTTAGGTATGGAAGCTTGGGTTTTTGATTCAGGTAAGCATAAATGCTATGGCTTTCTTTCAGTAAGCTGAGTTTCCAAGTATTGTAGCATTTCTGAGAGCTGATGAAATCATTATTGTGGCTAAAATCAAGAAATAAGCCAGGCAAGTTCCTGTGTTAACAGCTGCAAGAATTCCCATCATTTGACTTGCAATAGTTTTGCATATTTTTGCAGTATGTTTTAAATTGCATTTGCATTCTTTCAATACTGTATTGGCTATCGGTGTAGGATAAATATGTAGGCAGTCTGAAAATGACTGTTGCCTTAGGAATAATAACATGAATAGCTATAAAGTCTTCCAAGGTAAAGTCAGGCTTTTTGAGAGAGAGACTCCTCAAAATACAGAATCAAATGTCTGTCTGGCTCATGAGCTCAATTTAGGAGGTTCTTGTTCAAATTTGCCTGTTGTGCCATTAGAATGATTTATTTACACCAAAGACAGATTAACTTCCAGCTTTCTCAGTTTTCGTGGTCTCTGAGTTCTGTTAGTTCCATAAAGCAGTTGTTCTCAAACTAATCTCCCAACAGACACATTTCTCCCCCTTTCCAAGTTGCTATCCCCATTCTTTCCCTTGAATGTCCTCAGCCCTACAATATTTGAGTTCTTCTCTTTCTTCTTACATCCCCATCTTTGCTCTTCATAGCGCACTGTGTTTCCCCACCCAGACATCCTGTCCAGGTTATTTCAAGATTGAAGAAGTTTTTTCCTGCATACTACTATGACTTGTCTTGATCTATTCTTCTTACAATTATGCTGTAGCTTCCTTCCACGTTTTCTGTGGAGGGTTTTGGGTGAATATGACTTGACATTACACTTATGAAGAGATTTGGCAGCAAGCACCACTGTAAACAGATTTTTAGGTAGGAGAAACAGGTATGAAAATAACCACTTCAGAAAAAAAACTGCCATAGCAGCTTTGCATTATAAGCAAGCACTTTTTGAGAAGTTGCTACTCTTCTGCATTACCTTCTGTAAGGAAGTCTCTGTAGATAGAGCTTTAGGTAAAAAAGTCTTTCTTGAAGGTCTTTAACTGGAGTAAAAGATGCAACAAAGATTCCAGTAACTTTCAGTCTTATCGATGTATTTGATTTAATAAGCAGACTTTCAAGACACAACATTCCACAGTCAAGCATGGGAGAAATGATCTTTGATTTTGAAAACTCCCCCATGAAAAGTCTTGTGGCATTTAGATAATTTTTCTTTTGCAAGCTAAATCATTAAATCATTAACTTCATTACTTATCAAACCTGCTATGTATAATCACCTAGTCATATAATCATATATGTAGACTGGTATTTACACAGCCAGTGTATGTTGATTATTGTTTTGTTTTCATATGAGGAAGAAGTTTCCATCAGGCTGACTTTGAGCAGTAAAATAGTTACCTACACTGAGTATTTTATACTTGTACTAAGCTTCACAAAATGAACTAACGTTTGCACTTAAAGGAACCCCTTGTTCATCTCTTACAACTAGAAAAGTACCTGAAGAATAGTAGCTTGGTAAAACCAAATTAACTATGTTAAAATAAAGGAGAAGTCATCGGGGTTGTTTATATTGGGGTTAATTATGAACCTTAATGATTTTTTTGGGGAGAGGGGTTGTGTAATGATGCAATGTGACAAACGAGTTATTTTCTAACTTTACAGCATAAAACTTCACTTGTTCAGTTTTTCTGCTTTGGTCTATATGCAAGTCTAGAGCTAGTGTTTAAAGTCTTTGTAGGATTTAAGCTTTGGTGCATTGCGAGAAATTATTTATGCCAATTTCAGAATAGTCAAGGAAATGAAATGTTGTACCATATAAAATCTAAGCATTTGTTTTCAACACACCCCAAGGCTCCTTTCTCTCTTATGGTTGCAGCTTTTTTTTTTAATTTATTTTTTGCTCACATATGTGTGTCCTATTTCAGGTCTGAAAACAAATCTGTGTATTATTCACATTTTTTACAGGCTTTCAATACTGGGAAAAATCTGGCTTAAAGGGACTTCTTGGATAAAAAATCTTTCTGTACCTATACAATCCCAATGTAATGATGATTATTATCTTCACAGAACAGGGATTTAACAAAATGTACTTATCGGGTTGTTTCCATAACTAGTTGTTTCTACAACTGATTGCTTTAATCTGGTCCAGGTAAAACTTTGTGAATATAACTAGCGTTGTTGTTTCAGAAGGTGTGGTAATCTAAAGAAAGTGTGGGTTTATCCACTCTTCAGATGTTCAAGATGGTCCTGTAGACTTTAGATGCAACTCTGATTTCACTGCCCAGTGTCGTACACTGGTTAGTCAAATTAATTTATATCTGGAGATACTATTGGCTAAATAAGGCTTAACTTGGCTGCTTCACTGCTCATAATATCAGTGGTTCGCATGTCAAAACCTTCAGAGTGTATCAGAAAAGATTTTAATCAAGTCTGATGTTTCACAGAGTGATGAAAAGTAGGCAAAAAACTGAGAATTTACTAAGTGTTGCTTAAAATTTGGTTAGAGTTTGTGAAATTGTATTTTAAAGAAATGATTTTATTTATTTATAGTATATGAGGTAAAATTTGTGTAAAGCATCTACATTTTGTTTTGTTTCAGAGTGATCTGATAGAATGTACAATATTATAACCCATTTGAGTTCCTCACGTATTTGCTTTGTATAGTCTGTAAAGGAATCAGCTCACACTTGTGAGGGAAAACATGGAGCAAAACTGCTGTATATGCCAGAAATTATTATGTGCTGATCACAGCAGGGACAATTAGATTCTTTTTTCTTTTTTCTTTTTTCTTTTTTTTTTTTTTTTTTTTCCAAGTAAAATCACTACATTGATATTAGAAAAATCGATTTTCTCTTTAATTTTTTTTAAACTTGGGCATATGTTTTAAATGGAAGCTCACTGCTGTAAACTTCAGCTGAATAGGGTTTTGGCTGGACTTCGAATAAGTTGCAACGTAGCTTAATCAGTACTTCGTAGAGTCCCAGATGGCTTGGGTGTAGAAGGGAGCTTAAAGATCATCTAATTCCAACCCCCCTGCTTTAGGCAGGGTTGCCTCTCACTGCATCAGACTGTTGGGAGCTCCATTCAAACTGGCCTTGTGGATGCCACGTATCTGGAGATGCTTGCCTTCTCTGGACAACCTATTCTGGCACCTCACCACTCTCTAAGTAGCAGTGAGGTCTCCCTGCAGCCTTCTCTTCTCTTCTCTAGGCTGAACAAGCCCAGCTCTCTCAGCCTGTCTTCGTATGAGAAGTAATGGAAGGAACGAAGAGCACAATAGCACTGTTCCATTGTTACACATTCCATAACACTGTAACATTTATTCCATGGAAATAAATAGGAGACATTACTTCGGGCACATCATATGCACATTTGGTCTTCAGATTCATTTCTACAAAGGAAAACAATAGTGTGTAATGCAAAATATCAAGCTAATCCTTTGTCAGTTAAAAGAAGTTGAAATATTGAATGAAGTAATTCTCATATCTGTTTCAGATGACACAATGTGAAGAATTTACGTGATTTAAGATCCCTTTCTGAGAATACTGGTTCAGTGCTGTTGTGGCAGTTATGGCAATGTTTGCTGGTCATAGGAAGATGAATCAGTAGTACTATACTACTGAAGCTGTTCCTTCAGACCTCAAATGCACAGAATGTTAAGCAAAAGCCACTAGTGAATATTAAAACTCTGACTATAGAATCACTCTTCAGTGTGTTACAGACTAGACCACCTGTACTTTCAAACATCTTTTTTCCTTTTTAACACATAAGTGTTGAAATTTTCTTGTTGCTTCAGTTCTCCCTGTTTTTGCACCGAGAATTCTGTCATGCAGTCTTGAAGCCATTAATTCTTAGTTGGATAGTCACTTCAACAAAATTTCTGTTGAGCTTGTTTTTCGTGTAGATACCACTCTTGTGTATTCTTTTACTAATCACAAAGGCTGCTTTGAAATTGAATGGACTTAATAGGCCAAACAGTCTTTAAATTGGAGGAGATAGTTTTATTGTCTGCTGAAAAAATAGTTTTACATGGAAATTACATGCAAGAATGAGGGATGGAAAATGTTAAGGCTACGATACAAGGTGAAACATACCTGTGGGAGCCAGGGACAGAATACCAGCCACTTTTAATTTCCTGATTTCCATTAGTTTGTATTTCAATCTCCTTATTTAAATGCTCCTTTTACATGCTTTTTTTTTTGTAATTTATTGGAGAAATATTATTGGCCAGTTTCTAAGCAACTGTATGCTGACATTAGTTAACCATGTCCTTCTTTCACTTTTTGTGAAACTCAAGATTCTTGGGTTTATGTTGTCTTACTTTTCATGGTTTGTCGTATAATTAGGAGAACCTGGCTTGACTGCTTTTGATGCTTTGTACATATTAAGTTTCATTGCCCAGTATGTGGGAATGTAGATGGCATTTACCAGCTCATTAAGCTCTTTAAATTGACAGATGAATGGATTATTTCCTGCCACCACCACAGGTTGGTCAGTAGATTACACTCTGATGGACTCTTTCTAGAATATTTGAAAAATGTTCAGCTATCACAGCACTGACTGACTGGCATTATTATTCTAATTTGCATTCTTTGGGGGTGAAAATTTTCTGATTAGACAACAGCTTAATGTTGGTACTGTTTTCAAGTCAGGAAAGGCAAATGTTAAAAAACAAAAACCAAAAAACCTCTAGTTGATCCAGTTCCTCTTCAAAATGTTAACCTTTAATACAAATATAGCATATTTTCAGGGCCCGGTTTGTGAAGACTAGTGCGTGTTTTGACCAGTTATATGAAGTACATATAACTGTTTAGTCTCACCAATGTACTTGACAGCATCTAAGAATCTGTTCTTGATCTGTTCTTAGGAACCAACAAGTTCAGGAGGGATGGCTTTTGCTTCTTTGAGTCTCAGTGTTAGTATCTTCCCCTCCACAAAAACCATGTGAATCTGAGAAAAGAAACTCACTTATTTAACAGTGTTAAATTAAAAAATTAAAGTTAAAAGAGTCCACTTATTTAACAGTGGACTCTCACAAGTGTTGGTTCCATTGTTCTCTAGCAGACTAGACATTGCGCTCATGTACTCACAGAATTTTGTTACAGAGGTGATTTTGCTGTTCAAGCTGATCATTTCCACTCAAGAATAACGCAGCATGAGAAAGAACTGGACTAGATGGCCTTCAGAGGTCCCTTCCAGCTCTGAGGATTCTATGAACTAGAAGACTGTGGTTCAGTTGACTACAACTGGATACTAAAGCAGCTGTTTTTTTTTTCTACCTGAGTAATTACCACCAGAAGAGCTGCCTTGGTGTTGATTTCTGTTAGTTTAGAAGGCAGATTCTGTTGGTTGGTTCCAGACTGTTGCCTCAAGTCTTGTTAAGTCTATAAAGGTTCTAGTCAAAATAAGTCCTACCTAGTAAAGACTGTTGTGAGAGTTGATGCTAATGCTGTGACAAATGAGTACTACTTCCTTATGCATGCACGTATGCGCAGCACATATATGAAACTTGCTTGTAAGTAGCTGAATACTGAGAGAGATCATGAGAAATTATCATGAAATTAGCAGGCTACAAAGTCTTATCTATTGGTGGCTAACACCATTCAAACTCTATAAGATTGTAATGAAAAATGAGTCAACTATGTGACTGACTTGGAAGACATTCCAAATTAATCATGAGGTCTCAATATTAAATATAGTTTAAGATTACAGAATGCATCAAGAGATGATTCTACACCAAACACTATATAAATGAAATAATGTGTAAATTATGAGACATTTAATAGCTTTGTAACAAATAATAAGACTTTTGCCATCCAGAATTCTTACTCAGAGGAATGTCTTTGGTTTGTGTTACTGAAAGCCATACTAGAGAGCACAAACTTGATGCTAATTTGTAAAGGTGCTCCTCAAAGTGCCTTGTGGGAAAGAAACTTAGATCTTTTACTGGGTGCTGTCTGTGTGAGTAAGTGCTTTATTTATTTTATCTTATATCAAATATCACACATCTTTCATCTGATATATAAAAAGCATTATATTTGTATTTATATATTAATGTGTATATGTATTATGTGTACATATTATGTGTATGATGTGTACATATGTATATATGTACTTATATATTAATTCTGATGTCTATGAATTCTAGGTGTTGCATTCAGGAACTTCTGGTTGTCCACTGTTTTAATACAACTGCTGAATTTAACCATTATCTGCCTCAAACTGTCCATGTATTATTATTTAAATTTATTTATCTCTGTATAATATTAGAAATATTTTCCCCCCTTCTGGCTTGCTGGGGAATTTTTCACCTGTACAAGCTGATGGCTATGACTTTTGTGAATCTCCAAATTGTATTTTACATATCAGTATTATTTGAAAATTCTGAATCCTTCTTTTGTAACTTTGTGTTTAAGATGCTCTGTCATATTATATGTCACCTAATTTATTTTTATTTCCTGTTCCTGAACCTAGGGTTGGGAAGAAACCGTGGATTCTGCCATTTCTTTCTTGCTAAGGACTTGCTTGTCAAAGAGCTCTAAGGAACAAGCCCTGTCTCTCAGCAGCCAGTTAAGCATGCCCAAAGATACTAGCAGACTTAAGAAGAATATCAGCCTGTTCTGTGATAGACTGGCAAAAGGTGGTCGCCTTTCTTTAAGCACCGAAACAGCCACTCAACAAGCCACTTTTGTGCCAGGTGAGACACAAACTTTATGTTCATAATTTAGAGCATGTATTTGTATATAAAAAAATTAAAAGCGATGAATACTTGATTATGCTTGGAGCTTAATTTTTGCTGGTTGTGGAAACCAAACACTGGTTGTGTTGCAAGCTAACAGAATGAGCTAGGTAAAACTTTGATTTAAGATTATATTATTATCCCAGTTTGACCACTTATAACTTCCTAGAGCACATTCATGTTATGGAGCAAATGTACCCCATATGGTTGTTTTGGTACTCCAAAAACTTTATCAGTTTTTTATTTTTAAACTTTTCAATTGAATGAACATGTGCATTTCTAACGTATGTGATGGAAAAGTGAGGATTGAGAAACTCCATTTTCTTGATAAATCCTATTTTTTTGATTGAGAATTTTAGTAGTATCACAAAATTTGTGATGTGCATATGTCAAATACAAAATAGTCAGTGTAACAATGTGCAAGTTTTGGAAGTGGCAGTTGGGTAGATGATTTATGAAGTTAAAGATCAAACTTACCTTGATTTATATTTCTCAATTAGAAGAGGAATTTAGAGATTTCAGTATTGCACAATGTTAAAAATGAAAATCTTGGAGTAACATTTTAAACAAAAATGTTATTTGTGTCCATTTTTTAAAGCTATTACTTTTAGTTAACACCAGGAGCAAAATTACTTTTGATCTAGTTTTTAGTAGATTCTGAAAGATAGCGTCTTCTGTTAGGCTGCAAGACTTTTCTACCTGCCTCTTTTCTCTTAATGAACACCAGATACTCCTCCTGACTATGCTGCACGGTATTGTTCCAGCTTCCAGCTCTGTGTTTAGCTAGGAAGCTCATTCAGCTTCATAATCTCCTAAAGCACTTGATGTCACTATGTTCTTTGGCCTCAATGACCTCTTTCACCTACAGTAGTGATTGTCCCATTCTACTCTGCCCTTGGGAGGCCCCTTGTCAGGTTCTACATTTACTGCATGGTGCCCATAGAACACAAAAGGTGTGAACTGCTGGAGTGGGTCCAGAGGAGGACCAAGAGAAAGACCAGAGGGCTTGGAGCACCTCTGCTATGAAAAAGGCTGAGGGAGTTGGGCTTGTTTAGTCTGGAGAAGATCTCATTACAACCTTCCAATGTTTAGAGGGAGATTATAGGTAAGATGGAGGTCAACTTTTGTATGTGCAGGCTAGGGGGAATGGTTTTAAACTAAAAGAGGGGAGGTTTAGGCTAGATGTTAGGAGGAAATTTTTTACTCATAGCATGGAAAGGCACATTAACAGGTTGCTTGGGGAAGCTGTAGTTGCCTCATAGAGGCATTCAAGGCCAGGTTGGATGGGACCCCGGACAGTCTAATCTAGTGGGTGGCAGCCCTGTCATGGCAGTGGGTTGGAACTTGATCTTTAAGCTTCCTTCCAAACCAAGCCATTGTATATTACAAGTCAGTAACATGATCCTCTGAAAGTAAAACTCTGGCTTTGGGACGTAGTTATATATGATTCCTCTTTGTGAGGAAGATTTGGTTGAAAAGACTGAGAATCATGATTTAAGAGAAACACAGATGAGTAGAATTCAGGGAAGAGCATAACAATTGTAATTAGTTGAAGGTGTTTTTTTTTTTTTTAATTATCTCTATTTAGAGGAATAGGAAAGGTCGAAGAGGGGCACAATAGCTTTCCAGTATGCAAAATGTTCTTCTAAGCACTGTCAACTTCGTACAAGTTGATCAGAATGATTGGCTGAATGTGATCATAGGTAACTGCAAGACACATCAGACTGCATCATACACTGTGTTGCCTTTGGCAATAAATAGACATCTGAATGAGGGGAAGGGTGAGGGTCTTGGGGAATGGTGCCAACCCACATGTAAGTCAAAGCCAAGTGATTTTGGAAGGAAGGTGTTGTCGACCACCCAAGCTGTCATGTGTTGAGTTTAATGAGTGTAAGTATTCATAGAATAACTCCTGCTTACCTGAAGCAAATGAATTCTAGAGATTATAGAGGTCTGTTATGATGTATTTTTCAAGATTGTTTTGAGAACCTTGATGTGTGTCAGCTGGGGGTGTTCTGAGAGTTCTTTAAGTCTGTGTTTGATTGGAGCTCTGTTTGCACTATTTGCCTCACCTATATTTTGTGTCCCTCACAACTACTCTTCAGTTTGAATGTGATCCTCTTCATCCTCTAGCAGTTCCTGCTGTATCACTTCAGTACTTTGTCCAAGAAAGGATTTTTACTTTTAAACTATGACATTATTTTTCTTCAAACACTTTTCCTCTCCTTTATTTTATTTTGTTTTGTTTTAATTTATTTATATTTTATTTTTTTAATTATTTCATTTTCCTAAGTGGAGTTCAATCATTTATTTTTTCTGTTTTGGTTTACTTAGGGGATCTTTGCATTGTGCTTTAGCAGGATTTACTTATTTAGATTAATACAATAGAAGCACTGGAGAAACTTGTTATTTAAAATTAAAATCAGTTACTGAGTGCATCATCAATGAAATCTGTGGAGTGCTGGTTGTTTCCTCAGTTTGACTGAATCTTCAGAACTGAGATGATAAGGAAATGTAGGAATATTTTGCATCCAGGAAATAGGACTTGCAGATAGTATTCTGTCAGTGTGCTATTTGAGATTTATATGAAGGTAGATGTAGAAAATACACCAGCTGACCATCTAGTTCTCTCTTCTGTGCTGCTGTGGAGTAAAAGTATCCAGAGCCTCCTAGATAGAAGTTTATTTGAACTCATAAAAACTTTGTACAAGTTTGGAAAATCTCCTTGATAGCCTGTGTGATTGTTTAATTGTCCTTGTAGGAAGGCTTTCATAGTATTTTAATTACTCTGTCTTTTCTCCAGATCAAACTGTTTCTTGCGAATATTGAAGGCAGAAGTGACCATTAATGATGTCCTTCATAGGCCTTTAAGCTTTGGAATGGTATTACTGTATCCCTCCAGAAACTTTTCTCTCATACTAATTGTGACCTAATTCAGTCTATCTTTTTTTTCTTTGGATGATTTTCCATTCTTTGCCTTTTTGTTTTTCAAATGGAATACTCTTCCATCAGTCTGTCTCTCTCTTAAAGTAATATATGCTGCTGTACTCTGCTCCAGCTCTATTTCCAAACACTTCTCCTACGTATTAATTGCTTAAATAACTGTTTCTCATCTGCTCTTATATTTATGATGCTGGTTTCCTCAGCGTGGTGGTGTATAGTTGACTTTGCATTTCATTTTCATAGCGTTTTTTAGACTTATTTTCACAACATTCGCTTAACTTACCAAGTTGATCATAATTTTATTCTGCAAGGAGCTTATAAATGATTTGGTGTTAACTGCTTTGTATAATCATGATTCTATCATTCAGGTTACGAATGGGTGAGTGCTAATTTTAAATACACTGCTTTGGGTTGTTTTATTTTTAACATATTATGTATACGTATGCTCCCAGAATGTATTTTAAGTCATTTCTTGGAAGACAAAAGCTTCCCTTTTGTTTTTTTTTTTCTTTCTTTCTCTCTCTCTCTCTTTCTCTTTTTTTTTTTTTTTTTTTTCCTGAAGGTTGTAAAAAAAGGTATTTTCAAAATCCTGTAGTATTGTTCATGAGTGATTTGAAGCTATGTTCTTAGCTGGAAAAGTGGAATGCAGCAACATATGTCATATTTCCTAAAGAACCCTCAGTTGATGTGCTGCTACACATGAGGAGAACATCAGTTGAATATTGGTCAGTACTGATTGATGGAACTTGTAGTCCACTGAGGTCAGTGGAAACTTTGACATTATCCAAATCAGATCCAGAGTTTTACTCATAATTTTCATAGTGCTCCTTGCCTGTTTTTGCTATTTCATGATGCAGGGGTAATATTTATGAAAGTGCCCTGGGAGTTACCTCGATCACATTTGTATCTACATGTCATCTCAGGAATCGAACCTTAATAGAATTGCCTGTTTCTCATTGAAAGTCAGTTTGTTGAGGACTTCTTTTCCTTAACTGTGCCCAGAGATCTTGCAGGCACACTTATAAATCACCACATGTCAATCCATTTGTATTGGTTCATTTGGAAAAGCACTTGAACATGAAATTGACATTAAGTCACTTTAAATTTTGCAAAGAAAATTCTAACTCATCTTTTCTAGCTTGCTTAGAATCATATAGATTGGTAAATATAGTGTCTTGGGAGGCTGATTCCCTCAGGAATTGGGTCATCTATTAAGAGTGAAAAATTAAAATTGATGATATTGAAAGACTGAATTCTGCATTTTATGCAGAAAGATGGTGTGTTTCTTACATTTGTTGGTTAGATAGAATTTTTTTTGGTTGGAATGAATGTGGCTGTCACTGAAATATCCCATTCATTACTCTTCATTCTCTGAAACACTCAGACGTCTCATGTGCAAACATATCCGATGTGAAAACCAACGTATGTTTGCATTGTAACATTTATGTATTTTTTGTTCTTTTTTTTTTTTTTTGGGCCAAGATTTCTCTGTAAGAAGAAGCTGTATATTGCAGCAGTTCTACTCAGGTTTGCTTCTCTACCTGTCAAAGATCATTTGCTTGCACTGAAACTAAAACACACCACCCATCACTGTGTTAATTTTTTAAACTTCCCTTACTTCTCTACCTTAATAAAGGCAAAGGGAAACGTTGGGTAAAATGTGTACTTTCTATTTCCTCTCTGTAGGTCTTCCTTCTAGTAAGGCTCCTTCTTACCAGTATGGCTCTTTGTTCAGGCTCTTTTCCTAAATTTTCATACTTTTTTTTTATTATTTCTCCACTCTGCATTACACTTCATTGCTTTCCTTCCTGTACTATAACTTTTGATGTCCATGCAACTATATACACAGTTCCTTCACTGTGATAGTCAGGGCAAGTAACTATACTCCCTCAGGTGGCTTATGATAAATACCTCTGACGGTGTGAGGTAGCAATAAAGGGATAGAAAGACCATTTTCTTGGTTAACTGTCAGTCTCAGTGGCCCAAAGCAGTTACTGCAGAGAAAACCCTGTGGTACTAACATGGGTCTGTCGGGCAGTGAAATTATGGGAAGGTTTGACAAAGGCATAAAGACTAAATCTTTAAACAGCACAATCGTTCTGTGCTTCTGTATCCAATTCTTGCAGTTCTGCATGGTTCAGCTGTAGAGCTCATAACATTCTGCTCTCCTAATTGCCGTGCAGGTAATCACGTAAGAATAACAGTAAGAACAATGTTGCCATAACTCTTAACAGCCCATAGCATTGCCGTGCACTTCTGCTGTATTGTGTCATGCCAGCTAATAATGAGACTTGATATGGCATAAAATGCAACATGATACAGTGGTGCAAGTTTAGCGTGACTACTAGCTCTCTACTGTTAAAATATTTTGGAAGGAATTTATCAGGTGTTCATGGTGAACACTTCTATCTTAATTCAAAAGGCTAGAAACAAGCAAATAGTAACACTGGATATTTAAAACTAATTATTTGGGATCTATTTTTGAAAGTCAAATATGTCCCTTGCTTTGTAAAGCTGATTTAATGAAAAGGAAGGGGAGTAGCAAGTCATCAGGGAAAATTTTGGGAGTACTTACAGTAAAGAGATTTTCTGGTTGCTCAAGAAAAGCTTAAGAATGGCTTGGTGGAGCCAGAAACATTATTTGGCTCTCTGATGTGGTATGTTACTCCTTGTAACTAATTTCCATTGTAACTTCACTCTTTAAAACTTTTATTTCCATTGTTTTAGTAGCTTTGGTAATTTAATTCTATGAAACGGAAAATTGAACTTAAGTGGCACACCCAAGGTCATGCCATGAGCTAGTAACATCTGTATTAGTAGAATTGAAGCGTAATGCCTTTCAGCTTTGTGCTGTAGCACCTACCTACATTTGTTTTTAGGTGTTTTATTACTAAAAGACAAGTTACAGATGACTGGATATTCGTAAGCCAGTTTACCTTGCAGTCTATACTTATATCTATCTGTACAACCTCGGAAATTGGATCATAGGCAGGGGAAGAGAATGAGGAAAAATGTGTGATGTGGTCTTCAATTTAGCCTAATTTAATCATGGTGGTTGACTGAGATAATTGTTTTTTTCAAGTTGTTACAGAGGTTGCATAAGGAATGGTAAAACGTTGAAATTATTTTTAAAGTTGATTTTTCTTTTAGAGTGAAAAGAAGCAAAACAAGATGGGTAGCAAAACAGATTTTTGTATGCAGGGTGGTGAAAAATTTTTATTGTATTGTTGGGAGAATCTTCCCTCTTCAATTGATATTTCAGCTGGTAAAAACCACGGAATGGAGGAGTGCAAAGATTAAGAAGGCTAACGCAACAACATTTAAAAAAAAATGAATAATTTGAAGAGGAAAATGTCATACATAATGAATAAAAAAGAAATCCCGCATGAGATTTGGGATTCATTCATTTGTTATACTATGAAATTTAGTTGGCAGCGTTGCAATTCCAGCTTGCCTCATCTCAGCACAGCTCGGATCAACACATTAGTGCCTTGGTGTGTATAGTCCTACTGCTGACTCTTTGCATTGAAATCCATTAAATTTTAATATGTCCTACTTAACCATAAGTGGTCACAAAAGATTTGTAATATTGAGGTAAGGTTTTGGTGAAAAAAAATTGTCAGTTGAAATAATTTTCCCTAGTGATCACGTTTGTCATTGTACTTTATATTCTGTATTCTTTGGCCTTGAGAGACCATTAATTAAACTTCTAAAATCTGCTCTAAGTAGTTAAATGCTCAAAGATACAGAAAAAGCTGTGTCTTGCTAAAACAGGAAGTCTGCAGCCTCTGGCCTTTCATTTCAGAAGATTCAACACTAGTGAGTAAAACAAACAAACAGAAAGCCCTAGGTAGTTATTTTAAAAGGCTGTAACATGAGATCATCTATTTTAAAATAAAGCCTATTAGTATAATCCTTTTATTTAATGTGTGTTACTATTGAGGAACCTATCTTATTTGTCCAGCCGTAGTATGGATTTCTGCTTGACTCATTTGCCTTGACTCCTTCAAGTATTATATTTCTGTGATGTTTTGAGGACCTGTGTCATACAGTGCTTCAACGTTCACGGATGGGCTGTAGGCATTAACAGTCATGATTAACTCTGTCATTCAGATAGTGTTACTTCTCTTTTCGGTCCCTATCTAGACAAGACTACCACTTGTCTACGTTTTGTTAGTACAGCCATGACAAAGGAGGTTCTTCCACAGAATGGCACCAGCAGAGATTCACAACAGAGGCACGGCATCATATATAACTCAAGCCAGAATGTGTCAAAGTTAATGGCTCATTCAGTTTCAACTGACTGGAAGTGGCATCCTTTAGTCGGCAGAGATGTGCATCAATTTTTGTCAGGTGAAGCTGTGACCACTGTCTTAAGCACCACTGCTTGATCATTTTGTATTTGCTTCTTTTGTTTTCTGACACGTTCAGTTTGAGTGAACCTGATTCTTCTTTTCTGTTCTCATAAATTAGGTAAATATTAATTGAAATTTGTAGCATTACACAATTGTAAGGTGTTCAGAGCAAGCATGTCCAGGGTGAGATAGTTTATTTGCGTGACTTTTTTTTATCACTAAACCTGATCTAGAGGTTTTGAAGGGATGCTCTTAGTCCATATTTTACTTGATCCTGAATTAAAAAAAAAACACTCAAACTGTAATATTAGTGTTTTTCCCTTGTGTTCAGGTCTTTTTAGAATGAAATAAAAGTGTGTGTGATTGATTTTATTGTTTTTGTCATGAAGGGATTGTAAGTAACGTGTACAAAGCTGTGAAAATCCGTGGTAATTAGTGGTGCAATACTCTGTGTACATCTCTAACACCAATTATAACATATTTGATCTTCTCATTACCATGAAGGAGTCTAGCAGTTTTAAGCCCAGTGAAAATTACATATTTTATACGTGCAGATCTGATTTTTCAATTACTTCGGACTCTTTCGGGGCCTAATCCAAATCCTGATGAAATCTCTGGGAGTTTTTCCATAGACTTCAGTAAGCTTTGGCTCAGGCCCCTAGTTTTCAATGTTTCAAAAAGATTTGCCAAAAATCTGCAGAGAGCCAGGCACTTGGAAAGTTTACACTTGCAAAGTACAGCTGGTTTTGAGTTGCACACAGGAAAGTTCCCAATGGTTTTTTGAAACAGAAAAAAAAATAGTTTTAAAGGTCTTACAACTCTAGTAGGTAAAAGATTGTCTCTAATATTTAAAGACTTGTGTCTTAGTCTAAGCATGACAAATTCCATACTGGAAGGATTAGTTTGGAGATGTATAAATACATGATAACAAAGCTTAAAATGAGAATCTTATTGGAAGTTCAGCTAAAATTTTCTTGGATTGTGAGTTTGAGAGAGTCAGGACTGTCTGTCCTAATATACGATAATTTTTTGCTATGATGGAAAACTACACTGCAATTAAAGAATAATTCCCTGAGGTTAACTACACCTCTGAGAGGGAGCACTTGAGATTCAGAGAACATACGATGCAGCCAAATCCATCTGGCAGTGCAGGGTGGGTTTCACTGCCTCTGGGAGTTTGGTCAGTGCACTCAGCTGTAGTTGAATGGGCCGGGTTTTAGAGCATGGCATGCAGTCTGTGCCTCTGCAAGAATACTTTCTCTTATCAACCTGAAGTGAAACCAGTGGAACTTTAAGGGAGCATCGTGTGCTATGGATGGCACCCAGTGAGGGTAGAATCTCTCTCAATTTCCCTTTTAATTTCGGAGTGATACATCTAGCACAGACAGAATGCAGATCTGGTTGCAGTAAAGCTCCTCAGTAGTGACATTGTGAATTGCACCCCAAGGACTTGATGACTTTTTCTCAGGGAGGAAAGAATTGACCTCGTCCTGAATCTGAATATCCAAGTGTTACAAAGTTGTATATCATCTGTATTTCAGTTTTTTGTTTTTTGTTTAATTTTTAAAGAATTGTGGCATTTTTGAAGAGCAGTCATATTTATGTCTGTATCGCTTTGCTTTGTGAACAGTCAGCTGGTGAGAGTCTGCTCATGAAATTGGTATGGATGGTTCAGCCAGTGTTCATGGGGTAAGCCAAGGTTCATAAATTCACATTTCCCTTGCCCCTGTGTTTATTCAGATTCACCTGGCTCTAACACTTTCATCTGGTGTTTCAGCTGGAAAATGTAATGAAATCAAACATAAGGTGCTTCATAACACTGGCAGATGTGAAAATTCTTTCAAATCATTTCTTTTTTTCCTCTTGAATTGTATCATTGACTGAACCACGTACAGCAGTAATAAGGTGGATTTAGCAAAAATGAAAAACTACTTAAACTTGAATTGCAAAGATTGTTTTCATTCAGTTGTACTTTGAAACAAAGATTTAGCTCACCTTCTGCTAAAATACTCATAAAAATAATACTCAGTTAAGCAGATAATGCAGATGAGTTTCTCATAGGGCTGTGTAAACCTCCAGCAAACTGGTAAAAAACGAAAACAAAAAAACAGGCTTGATAAGTTATACATGGTTAATGTGGTCAGATGCATCCCTCTTGGGTGTCTGCTGAGTGTTTTCAGTATTCAAGTACCACAGAAAAGTGCACTGCCAGTATCTCTCTGTCTTTTAATGAAAGATGTACTTTAATTAATTTGGACTTTAAACAAAGCTTGGCTATTTTTCCCCTTCAGGAAAACTAAACTGTAAATTACAGATCTCACCCAAAGTGGTATTCCTTTGGAGATACGATTAGTGGGATGTTCCACTGAATTAATTGAGTTTCCATTTTAATGACATGCCATATTCAATGTAACAATAAGCAGCTGTGCCACACTCTAGATTTCAAAGAACATTTATTCAGCTCTTACATTTATCATTAGTGATCAAAGAGAGTGTCTGATGTATATGGTTCATGAAGGATGCCTCAATTCAACTGGATGGCTGAACAGAAATAGTAGAACTAGTGGGTAATAAATATTACGGCCACCCTTTTTTAATGTGAGTGATGTGGTGCTGAGCTATATTAAATTTTATAGCTCCACTGAGAAATCTTTCATTATTATCTTAAAACTGAATCAGAGTACCGATAAGCATGTGAGCATTCTAGCACTTACTTACAAGTAAACTTTTCAGTCAAACCAGGATATTTTCTAGTGAAAAAGATTGCTGGTGACATTCATAGAATCATAGAATTGCTCAGGTTGGAAAAGACCTTTAAGATCATCAAGTCCAACTGCAACCTAACCATACTACCCTAACAGCCCTCCTCTGAGTCACATCCCTGAGCACTGCATCCAAAGCAGCTTAGAAATAAGTGGATTCTTGAATTATATACTGAAACTCGTGGAGAATATTGCAGAGTAAAGTCTGATTAATGATCTTAAAATCAATTTACATATCTATGAATTGACAACTTTTGTTGATCTTCGTTAAAATGGAGAAGATTCTTTGTAAACACGATAGTGATTAGGTGCCCTAATAGTGTGCTGTCCCAGCATGCTTAAATGAAGCTGTAACCTGACGTTCTCATTTGAATGAGGTGATTGATAAAGCAGGCAGCAGTAGTGTTACAGCTGGGAATTAACCAGGAGATGAAAGTTAATGGAGTAAATTGATGGATATGCCAAGTCTGATTACTTTCTACTGTAAACTGCTGAGAAGAAGGAAATTCATAGAGTCAAACCAGAATCTAGGGGAAAGTAATTAGATGTTCAGACCAATCAAGCACCATATTGCATGTTATAGATGGTAGGATTATGGGAGCATAGGAAAATGCAGTGAATTTTGAGCTAAAAGTTCTTCTGAATGCAAGAAAAAATTCTTATGGTGCCCATGGCAATAAATAACTTCTAAACAACTGTTTTTCCATGGAAAGGTACTAAATTGACAAAATTAATTAGTTTGTGATATTCTCCAAGTCTGAGGAGAACAAATTAATAAATTTTGTTTATGTCATAGTTATTGAGAGAAAAGTGCTTGTCCTTCTTAGAACAAATTTCACAAACATTTTTGAATATAAACTACTGGTATATTTCTGCCAAAAAAGAGCCTTTGTTTCAGGTCATTTTTGTAGCACATTAAAAGGGGAGTTTTATTCTAGTGTAATGCAAAATTGATTTTTATGTATATAACTTGATTCCTTCTGGCTACTGAATCACATATACATGGGGTCATTTTGGTTAATATAGTTACGGAGTATATTACAAATGTGTGTAGAAATATATGTGATGTTTAGTTATACTTTTCATGGTTAGACTACTCTTAATGTCAGTCCATGCTATGTAGGATGCTCCTTCAGGTATGTGTTTTGTGCTTCACTGACAAATAGGTACCTTTCTGCAGTGAGACTGCAAAGCCAACAGAACACTTCAGTTCTTGGGGCAAACATTTCCTAATGCAGGCTGGCCACTTCGGCAGGTGTGAGCATCAGTGGTTGGTAATGAGTGGTAAGGAAGTGATAATTATTCATTTGCAGATCAGCAGCAAGATTTATATGCAGAAGAGCTTTGGTCTTTCTGGCTTTCTGCTAAGTTGAAAGAGAAGTCTTTGTTGTGTATGCTGTTTTTTTATGTTGTAATATTTTTGGCAAGTCAGTAGTTTACCTTGGTAGAAGGAAAAAGGAATAATTATAGAGGTGCGTACAATTAAGACTGTGCAAGATAGGATCTATTAAGAAATTCTTGGCTGGCATGGCAGTCTTGTCCTTCTGAACAGTGAAATAATTGTCTTGATCAACAAGATAAGGGTGAAATCTTGGCCTCATTGAAGTCGCTCGGAGTTTTGCCATTGCGTTAATTTAGCCAGGATCTCATTTATTTCACAGGAGTGTTAGTTATTGTTTTACTTATATTCCTGTAGTAACCTACACACTTAGCAGAATGCAACTGAAATAAACTTTTAAAAATGCATTCAGAGTTGGAATTCACTTCTTCAGGATGGAGTTCCTTCAGTGTTTGGATAGAAATGAAGGCACAGGTAATGACTGTAATACATTGCAGGTCTGGTTTTGGTAAAAAAAAAAAAAAAAAAAAAAAAAGACAAACACTGAATTAAGATCTGGAAGGAAAAAGCAAAAAGCAATACAAAATTAGGGATCTGTAAAAGCCCTGTATGTTTTTCATGCAACTTTGGCACAATCATGGGAATGCTATTGTCTTATCTTCATGACAAGTGCAGAGATAGAGTGATAAACAAAATATTCAAATTTCATTAATTCATTCCCCTTAATTCGTGATGAATACTGAGTAGTAAATATTCAACATGTAGTACTAATAACTCTACCAAACCTTTTGCGAGGGCTGACTTCAGCAGCTGCCAAAAACCTGAATTTAAAATACATTTTCCTTATTATTTTCATTTTGACTGAAATCTTTAATTGAGGAGAAGCTAGGAATCGTGGAGAAGAAAATGCAAACAATTTAAATTTAACTTGTTAATTACAATTGCAGTTTTACTGTACAATTGCATTTAATGCAACTCAACTGCAAATAATGAACTTGATTTCTTACAATACTGTAACAGACAAGGGCTTGTCATGTTATGGGCACTTAAAAAAAACTCTTGCGTTTAGTTGGTGCACGAAATATACCACAAGTGTTGGAGAGTTCACAGGACTAAATGAATGGTCTGCTGTGAGTACAGTTTCGTGTTAGAGAAAGTGCAGATGCTGCTGCAAGACGTATTATATTTCCATAATCAGTGATAGATAATAAGAATTGTTTAACAATCCATATCCTTACATGTGCACTTAAGCTATGGGCAGATCGATAAAAAATCATTAAGCTTGGTGCCAGCTGAAGGCATTATCCTTACAGGCTATTTGGCTACACAACGGAAACTAGCTCTGAATTTGAATAACTCCATGTAGACAAATTGTTTTCTAGACAGTGTATTTTTCAATTCCTCTTTTGCTTCTGGATCATTTGCTATGGGGAAACCTATACTCAGCTGATGGAGGTTTTTAATATTTTCAACAAGTTTTTTTTGCCAACGTAGGAAGGAGATGTAGCTGGAGCTGTTGTAATGCTGCACAGTAACAATGTTTTAATCATTTGAATTTATATTTAATGTTCTTATTTCCAGAGTCTGCCTGTGAAATGGTGGTGTGTATATGTAAAATATTATACATGGGAGTATTCCCAAGTAATTTATCAAGGTAGGATTGTATTGGTCTTTCTGAGATTATTTAATTAACAGGAATTAGAAGTTTTCTATGCTCTGCTCTGCTGTAACTGTTCTCTAAAGAATAGTGTGGCAAAGTTGGGGCATTTCTGGTGCTGGTATTATTCTTTGCTAGTTCTCTTTAAGCTTTTCTTTAGCAGTGACATAGAAACATGGTGAAAGAGAAGCCAGAAATGGAGTAATGTGGCTTCTCACACTTTATCCCAATGTGTGTAACTTTTGCTGCAGAAGACAGTAAAGCTTAACACTTCCAGTATCCTGTATGTGCTCCTTCTAAACCTGAATTTGGTATCAAGGAAATATTCCATTTGAGTCATTCATTGTTTTTCTTTAGCATATAGGAGCATATAGATATATAGGAGGAAAACTTCAGGAGCAAATGTTAAAATGACTGCTCAGTACAAATAAACTTTCTCAAGCCTTCATAATCCTGTAACCTATTGTCATGTACTAGTACAGTGTTGATGGATCTGTTGCATTTTTGATGCTAGTCTGATTTAATAAATATGTAGTAAGGAGGGCAGAAGTCTGCATTTACCTGTAGGGCAATGTTTGAACGTGAAATCATGAACAAAATCTTCAGTTTCTGATCAGGTCAGAATTGTAACGTTTAAAACATGAGCAGAGTGCACACTGAATCCTTGATGTAAACTCATTCACTCTTAGGATGGGCTGCTACTGCTGTACTTAGTGTTGTAGACGTGACCAAATTAAATCAAAGGGACAGAGAACACTTCTGTGCTGCTTTGTGATACATATTCTTGGCCTTCGGTTACTCAGTGTATGAAGTTAATAAGCTTATTTTTACAGGGAAGGAAAAAAAAGAAACCCAAGAAAATACCTGATTTGTTGCAGTCATTTTGAATTGAATTGAGTTCCAAAAGAATTGGAATCCAACAGGCCTTCAGTGAGCTTGACTATCCAGTAAATTCTTCATAAGAACACAGGTTGTTGTTGTTCTTCAATGCAAAGGAAAAAAGACACGATATTTAGATTTGTTTTTAGAAGTTAGTTCCCATCAGGTTTTTCCTTGTAATGAAGAAACTCAGTTCAGGATGAAATTTTATTGATGTTCTCAGAGAGTGAAAGTTGATCTTAAGTGAGGCAAAAATAGTGTATCAGCCAAAAGGATGTCACTGAATTTTCAAATGAAATATTTCTGATATCTACCGATATAAAGAGAATAATATTTGCCAGTATTTTTAGTCTATTTGGCTCTAAAATATTTAGATTATCTTCAAATATTGTGCACCCTGTGGGAACTAAGAAGTTGCACGTGGTGTTATTGAACTATTTAGTTAAAATGCACTTTGAAAAGACGGTGCTCTTACAGAAAGCTCATCAGTTGAATGGTCTTTGCATTGTCTCTCCGATTTTTTAATCGGACTTGTTAGTTTCTTTCAAGTGATGTACAAGTAGAGAAGTGGCTAAAGATGAAAGAAACAAGAGCAAGGGGTGTAGCAGTAATAGTACTAG
This sequence comes from Lagopus muta, assembly GCF_023343835.1. Lineage (NCBI taxonomy): Eukaryota > Metazoa > Chordata > Aves > Galliformes > Phasianidae > Lagopus > Lagopus muta. The sequence goes on along the minus strand of NC_064439.1, from coordinate 46,862,674 downwards.
CTTTGTAGGGAAAAATCCTCCAGTTTAAAGCATATCCACATCTACAGGTAGTTAGCTTGATTTAAAATCGGTTTTAGAAAGTAGATGCCAATTTCAAATTATGCTTAACCTGACCTTTCAAACCAAGTAGGGTTTCTAGCCTAGACTTTTTTGTGTCTAGTTCTGTAAAATGGGGTACTGTTATCCTGAGTCTGTATAAACTACACAAAGTACGTTTTGGACCTTGGTGAATTCTTTATTGTAGTTAGAAACTAACTGGATTGTTTATGGCTTTTTAAAACAGGCCTATCTTGTTGCAGAAAAGCCTCTATTGATAAATCTGTCACTTTAGTGTCACTGAATTTTTCTTGGAAAAAAAATAAAGATTAATACTGTTAAGAACATCTCTGAAGTTCTGACATTTCAATTCATTCTGTCCAGTTACAGGCTATGTTTAATATTTTAATTCACATTTTAAATTGTGTTTTTGATCCTGCAATCTTCAGATTGCTTTCTTGCAGCTACTTTGAAGGTGAGCTATAGATTTTTAAATCGTTTTGTTTAATCTCTGCATTATATAGACTGTTAATTTACCATAAACTTTGTTGAGCATGTAGTAATGTTGTATAAATAAAACAAAATCATGATTGGAAGAGGAAATGGGCTGGGGGCTACCCATATCTTGTAACTTCCACTTGGTACTTCACCGAGTTTCAGGGTATCACAGTTATAAAATCATTTTTTAGAATAAGTAACCTTTTATTCCTATCAGGCTGTAAGGTGATCCTTAAAACCTAGAGGACTGAATAAGAGAATTAAGTAAGAATAACAGATAAAAATAGCTGATTGTGAGAGACTTTATATTTCATTTGCTCTGTCACTCTATTGATCATGTTGGACAGTAGCAGCAATGTCAACTTTTTTAGATGAAGCAGAACAGTTAATCCTCTGCCTTCCCATGTAGAAAAAGCCACTTTGTTTCAGACATGGCATTTTATTATAAAAACAGACCTTACTTTCACTAAAAGAGGAGGTTGGATTTGAACACACTTCTATGTATTCATTGTCTTCTTCTGAATGTAATTCACATTGATGATAAGCAAGCTGAGCCTGAAAAATTCAGTGCCAAGGTTTTCCTGAGTGATTGGGGATTTTGAGGAGCGTGGTTTCTTGTATCTTTAATACCATGTGTTTGGTAGAAAGGCCCTTGGCAGTTTTTTAAACTCAGTTCTCTTTGAGGTGCTTCACACGAGGAGCCAAAGGTGCCTTTTTTGTTTCAGGCATACAAAACTTGTGTGATGATTGCTGTTACCAGTTTTATTTCCTGTCTGCTGGTCTTAGACCTGCCAAAGCAATGATGTTTGCTTCTGACTTCTGCACAGAAGCAAAGAGCTCAGATTTTGTCACAACTTGGTAATGCTGGGCATCCTCATGATTTCATCCTAAAAATCAATTCCAGAGATTTTAGGATTCTAGAGGGTTGAGCTAACTTGTGATAACACTTGAATTGATTTGGTCAGTAGCAAATATGGTAAATAAAGTATTAAATACTAATGGAATTGAAGTAAATCATGTATGGTTCTTATTGCAGTATTGGAGCAGAGATATTTTATTATCATTTGATTCATTTCTAGCTGCTAGTATAACTAATTGAAATCATAGAGTTGATCATTAAGTAAAAGTGAAGTATCTACTAGTATAGAGAAATATAACGACACTGAGGTCTTGCATGCTATTGACAAATCTAGGATTTGAGTACTATTTACAATACACAAAAACAATGTGCTGTTTCTGATACATCCAACAGAAAAGCAAGCTTTTTCAGTTCAAGCTAGAAGAGGGGAGATTTGGATATAAGTTTTAATGGTAAGGGTGGTGAAGCACTGGAACAGGTTGCCAGAGAGGTGGTGGGTGCCTCTGTCTCTGGAGACATTCCAGGGCTAGATGGGGCTCTGAGCAACCTGAGCTGGCTGTAGGTGTTTCTGTTGATTGCAGGGGAGTTGAACTGGAAGATCATTAAAGGTCCCTTCCAAATAAAACAATTCTATGATTTGCTGGATTCTATTGTGGAAGGAAACTTTTGCATTGTAAAAAGGAGAACGCTATTTTTCTCTTCAGTGCCCTGATTTTCTAGGCTTCTTCAGAAGTGCTCAAAGGCTCTGTATGCTGTTTAACTTGGCATGATAAATGTTTGTAGGGTTTATTTCAAGTAGTATTAAAGGCAAATGCTTGTATTCATAGTTTTTTTCATTAATGTGCTGCTTATTTCTCAGCAGTATCTGGAGATGCAGAATAACAGAGACTAACTTATTATTCTCAAAAAAAAAACAAAACAAAAAACAACACAAAAAAACAACCCATCGATTACTTATATTTAATTTTGCAACCTGAATTTTGGTGTTTTGTAGTCAGACATCTCTCCAAACATAAATTCAGAAGTTTACTCACCAAATACTTTTGGGAATCAAAATTGCCAGAACTGGAATTTTCAGGTGTCTTGCAGTATTACTGTTGGTTTTTTTAATTAAATATTTTTCAATGATAATTTTGTTCCCAGAATCATTGCAGTTTTTATTTTCCAGTGTGAACTGACAGTTTATAAAACTGAATGAAGGCAAACAGCCTACTTTGTTCACAGCGCGTCATATTCATTTTGAATCCTGTAGTCAAATATGAGTAGATAAATTGATAATGCCTATTCATTGATATTCTCATGATCAGATAACTAGTCACAGATTAGATAATAGGATAGTTATGGATTTATCAATTAGTAGTCTGTATTCTGTTTCATCCTGTGTTCTTTGTATCTTCAATATTATGGAGTTGGGGAGGACAGAAGAAAATGTCCCAGATCACAAGCTCCATCTCTGTGTTAGATAGGGTAATTTAAGGCCATTTGTAAATGCAGTTTATCACCTTGCAGTTCATGTTCGGGGGCTGTTCAGAACCTTTGCTCACTCTGTTGTCAGACTAAAAGGTCATAATTAATTTCTGATTATTTTTTATTTCTTGTTCCTAGAGCGTCTTTTATTTCACCAGACACTAAGGATTGCTGTCCTAATTTCTGTTGGTAAAAATCATTCCATTCCATTTTAATCCTCTTAGCTAAGCAAGGTTGGTCCTCTGCTTTGTATTTCCATAAGTTACATTGTTCCTATTTTATCTTAGTAACTTTCAACTGGATTTTTTCAGGTTTATTTAATCTATGGTGAGCATGGCAACACGAATTGAACACAGATGTCTCACTGGTGCCTTGTTCAATATAACTACTTTCTTGAGCGTTTTTTGGAACATTCACAGGTGGATTTCAGCAATGCATTCATCTTTTTCATGGTTGTTACACTGGAACCATTTTTTCTTTCTCTTGCCATCCTGTGACTACTTCAGCGGCTATTGTATCTTCTTTCATTTCCATGACATCACTGTTTTTGATAATATCAATTCTTTTCCTTGCTCTTGCAATTGGTATTGCAATCTTATCCTTCTGGACTGTGGCTTAGTCTGATGTTTTGTCTGTTAAACTGTTTTTAATACGTTTCCAAATTGACTAGTGCTGCAAACTAGTCCACCACATTGCTGCTGTGAAGTATTGCCTTATTGCTTTAACTGTGCCACTTGATTCCCAATTACTATTCAGTTGTCTTCTGTCATCCACGGTCTGTATGATATCATATCTCTTATCAGTAGTCTTTGTTTCTGTATTCTTGTCCTTGTTTGTTCCTCCAAAGCAGTCATAGAATACACACCTTGAAAATCCTGTGGAATGGTTGTATCACAGAACACATGGAAACATTCCTAAGTTATAAAAATGCAAGCAAAGTGTAAAGCCACAAACAGATTGCAGTTGAACTTGATGATCTTTAAGGTTTGTCCCAACCTGAGCAATTCTATGATTCCATGATTTGCTGTTTTTTCAACTTCTGCCTCCAGGGAACGAGGCCACACTCTTTCTTCAGTAGTAAGATCAAAATTTGTGTGTGCTTATATACATACATGTACAGCATCTGTGTGTCTGCATACATCTTCCCTTTGGAGAATGTCCTCTGTGTGCTTCAGAAATATAGCAGTGTTTCAAATGAGAATAGGATAAATGCATCTGTCTGAACCTTTTAGATTTCTGAGTGCCAGAAGGGTTTGGTATCAAGATAGCAACAGTCAATTCTAGTCTTTCTGCTTTCACTATACACTGAAGAAAAGACAGTGACTACATAAAGACAATGTTGTGAACATTCTTACAAGCATGCTCTGGACTTCCCAGCTGTTTCAGCAGCTGTGTGAACATTCGCTTTCCAGAGTTCTCTTGGAATGTATTGTCAGATAGAAACCAGAACTGACAGTAGAAATTAATTAGAATACTCATTAAGAATAAGAAAATAGGGGAAGTGTTTATCAAAAGCAACATAACCTATTTAATTTTTTTAATGAAAGTTAGTTTAAAAAACCCTCACAATTTTAAATATCCAGTAGCTTCCTCACCACTGTGCGTTACTGAAACAATGAAATAAATAAAACCTCCATAGAAGTCTCAATGAAAACAAAATGTTTGATATAAAATGCTTTATATAATCCACATGTGCATGCACATTTTCTTGTGACACAAAATAAATTTATGTATGTATTTAAAACAGACAAACCAAGCCAAAGCCAATAATGACAGAGCTCTCGCACGTTCACGCTCTTGCTCCCAAAAAGGTAAATGAAAAATGTTGTCCCTGAAAGTGTGTGGAAGACAGTATGTCCTAAGACTTCTGCTGCTGTAGTATTTAAGCATTTTGAAGAAATAAACCTGTACGGTTACACTAAATGGAAGCTGCAGTTAGCAGTACGTTGAATGCAGGGAAGAGGCCACAAACTCCAATCAAAAACAAAATGCCAGGTGCTATGTCAGGCACCATGAAACCTAAAAATAGGATTATTTTTTTTGTTACGGTGTTTGTTAAGAGTTGATCTCCCCCTTGAAAACTTACTGTTGTAAAGTGATTTTTTTTATGCTGTTACATGAAGGCAGATGAAAGTCCTCCAAATGCTACACAGCTCAGTGATAACTACCTCTCCCAGCACAAACCAGAACACAGCATGTTTTTCAGCTGGTCTGTGCTCATTAAGTGAATAGGAAGTTGGAAGACAGAACAGATTTATGTGACTGAAGAACAACTGGAATCATTCATCCTTTGTTCCTAGTGAGTAACAAATTACGTTTGATATACGTTGAATGGCCTTATACAGTTTAGTGTTATTGCATTCTTAGACCTGTACTGTTAAGAGTACTACTGAATGTTAATTTTGATTGTGTTCTTGGCTGAATGTCCAATAATGCTTTTTTAATGAAAACAGCTGCTAGATCTGTGCTTAGCAATGTGTTTTCCCAGTGCCATTCATATTACTTGCATACCACATGCACTGAACCTCATTCTGGAATAATGGCCAGGACAAATCTGATGATTATAAACAGCATATTTCTCCTGTAAAAAGGTGGTACTGCCTCGAAGTACCCTGATCTTCCTTAGTCAAGATTTTATGGATTCAGATGTGTTCAAGATATTAGAACACGCTGTGAGCTCAAGAAGTCACACGTGGTTGTTGCATGTTATCTGTGCATAGCTCTTAATGCAAATAGTAGCAATTGCAACACCAGTGCAACATACTACAAGACAAACGATAGAATTTATGAACTAGGTCTTTAAGAAACATTTCAGTAAAACAAGGGTAAAGCTGAACACCAGCCCAGTGTGTTTCTCTGTACTGTCATTGAAAATATATTTGGTGATCTATGGTGACCTTGGATTGCATACTCTGTTATTATGATTTTTCATTAATTTATTACTTTGGTGGAATGCAAGACAGAAATACTTTCCATCGTTATACTGATGCTGGTTAAGTCAACCCAGGCACAAAGAGCAACAATAGAGTTTTGTGACTAAACAATTGTAGCCACACTATTGGATTTAAATGCTTTGTCCTGAAATCTGTAGCTGATTTATTAGTGAATCTGCATTTTGCTAGCAAATGCTTGAACTGAATCAGAGTTGTTTCTGCACTGTGAAGTGCAACTGTGCATTCATTATCAGTGAGACACTTGTAAAAAAAATAAATCCTTCTTCCTCTCCTTTCTATTTCTTTAATTTTTCTCCTTACAGATTGAGTATATTTCACTGAATCATGTGAATGAATATTCCCTGGATCTTATAGTCTCCAATATCTAACAATTGCTACTATAGATGATATTGTTCTATCTTACTTCTGGGAAGCAGCAGTACAACTACCTGGGTACAAAGCTTGCAGCAGTGTTTACCTAAACCAAATGACTACTTTCTGATGAGCAGATCCCCACTCCCCCCTAAATTTACAGGACTGAAATAAATGTAGTTAGTTTTTTAGAGCAAAGAATCTATAATGCTTTAGGTTGCATTTTTAGTGTACACGTCCTCAAAAGAATCAACAGAGTCTGATTTTACTTGCAGTTTTGGAATCTCTGTGAACTTATGTTTGTGTTTAGATTATCTCTGTTGTTACAAAGGCATGCACGTAAAAGAAAGACCTGCTAATGACTGAGCTTCTGAGCTGTCTGCTCGTATTTTGAATCTCTTACTGTTGAAGCATTTTTTTCTTCTTTCTGTAGCCTCCTGTGAAAGAGTTAATTTCAAAGGAAAATGGAAACTTTATGAATAGTTTAGTTTGTGATTGTGAAGAGGAAGCTCAAATGGTCTTACCCTCAAAGTACCTTTTCATTCTTTAGATGTATACTACTTCTGTTTTCCTGTTTTTAAACTTTTGGAGCCATATTAAAATGTGTAAAAACATGATGATAGGAACCTGTAGGAAAACTGTTAGTACTTTGGGCTTTTTTTCAGTATGCATTATGTTTATGTTTCCTTTGGGTGTGGGTGTCTTTTTCCAACTTAAGAACCAAACGTGTCACAAAAACAGACGTAGAGAAAATAAACAAGAGAAGTTTCATTTCCTTTGGTGAACAAAGTTCATAATTCGCTTCGGAGTAATTTTATGCAAGTTGTACCTTATCAAACAGTTCTGCTGACCACAGCTTTCTTCTTGGATTTATCACAACTGATAAAAGATCTGTGATGTCAGAGAAGAATTTAGCTACACAGAAAAGGGGGAAAGAGTGGGTCAAATGTAATATTGTATTCTAGATGTTATTCCTGCCAACAATTAATGGGGAAATTCATATTATGAGGCACTGTTTACAGACTGACATCTGGAGAACTTCTTAACTTGGATCATTTCCAGCCTGTAGATTTATGCACTACTCTTGCTTCCCCCCACCTTTTCCTTAAATATTTCACTTTGTACCATTCGCTTAATTATCAATGAATATGAAAAATTCTGCTACTGTGACTTCTAGGACTCCAGATAGATCAAAATGCTTGCTAAAATAGGTATTCTGTGGCTGCCTTTGGAAATGCATGCAAAGATATACAAGAATTCAGACTGATTTCTTTGACTTGAAGTGAAAATTCTATTGGCCTCTCACCAAAGAAAGCAGGATAGATAACTGGAGTAGAACCCCTGCACAATGTATTTCAAAAGAGCTTAGAGTCCTCATGGGCAAGATTTTTTTCAAGCTACTGGTACCTGTCTTTCAGAGTATTTTTACTAAATGATGGACTACAGTGGTGTAAAGATTATGTTTGCTAGATCTAGCAAAGATCTATTTGTACTTCATCCAGTTTCCTATCTATCCGAGTGAAAGTTTAACACTTTCTCTTGTTTTTATTTCTCTAGAATGACAATTGCCTTATTATGGTCCTCACTTTTTCCTGTGGAAAATCGTAGCATGTTGTCAAGTGTATCCATTTTTATCATGAGGATGGGTACCTGTGCCAAGTGGATCAAGAAAATTGAAATTGCCATGAGTTCCATTGGAAGAAGCAGACACAACTTAGTTTGTTCTTTTTTCTGCAGGTTGATGTGAATGAGGGTTCAGTCATTTTACCTAGCCTTGGGTATGGAAACAGTCTGAGGGATATAGTTCAGCAGACGCCACTAGTTCCTTCAGTTATAAACTAATATTGGAAGGACATCAAAAGCAGTAGCATGGTGACCATGGTCATGTAAGCTTCATTGCCACAAAAGGTCACCACCTATTTCTTTCATTTAAATAATTATTGGAGTAAGAAACCTGGATGAAGTGCAGGCCCCCCGAACACTGTCCTCAGCACAATGAATAGATTTCTGAAGCAATGGTGTGAATAAGACAAATCATATATGAAAGTTATCAGTATCCTTGTAGAAATATGAAATAATTACTACTCATAATACTGAAAATTGTGATGTTACTGTTATTCTGTGTGCTCTGCTTGGACTTTTCTTTATATGTAAAATCATCTGTGGATTGGTAACGTTTGAATCCCGACTATTTTCTGTCAACAAATGAAAGCTATGGATAAGGTGAATTTTGCTTTTAATTTTAGTACATTCTGATAGTATCTGTTGACAAGGAAATCTTAACAAATTTAAGTAGTGTTATACCTAAGGGCAAATAGACCTTTTCCAACTGTTATTCAGTTACTATCACAGTTGATGACTAATGAAATACTTTGGCATCAAAAGTTGTCAATTCTCAAGGCCATGTAAGTTACAGAATTTCAGACTTCAGGAGACTTTAAAAGTCTGTTTCCGTGTAGAAATCCAATAGACACCAACTAACTGAATGAATTTTCACTCATAATGTTAAAAGTTTTATAAAATCTTTTAAAATGTGTTTTGCCATTCTTAATAGTTCCCTTGTGGAAGAGACCTTAATTTTGTATCCCGTGTTTACAGATTTCTGTTTAACAGGGTAGATTTTATCTGGAGAATGAAAAATACTTAAATACTTCCAATTTAATCAAATCTGAGTTTACAGTTTAGTCATAATTTGCAAATGGGAACAGAAGTATTAATTTACTGATGTTTGTTTTCATTTAGGATGTAGGTAGGTTTATATTTTATGCTGTGCCCCACTGCTGTGGTATTTTAACACGGCAACATTTTTCTCATTTCCCATTTTCTCCTTCAGCTTCATAGCAGGAACCCTAAATAGCTGAAGCTATCACGGGTAATGTACACTGTTGATACATTAACACCTAACTGTCCTTTCAAACAGACAGGATTGGCTTGCTCTAGTTCAAATGCAAATCCATAACGTGTCCTACACTTTCTGTCAGGGTGTATCTGGAATACAGTAGCTTATGTCTTCCTTGGAAATAAAGGATGCTGTGTCAGTTCTTCAGTTGGTAGGAATGAGTTCCTTCACAGTATTCAGTGGAGCTGCCATGCTCTACCCTAGCTAGGCACATTTCTGCAGAACTTTGTGTGTTGCCAGTGCTTCTGAAACTACTTGGGTAGCTGCACCTCTCCTTCTTGAGGGTGCAGTGTTATTTTTCACAGTCATTTTCTTAGGTTATTAGGTTATTTATTTATGTATTTATTTAAGGAGAGAACAACCGTGATATGCTGTTTGTAAATGTGTGCTTTCAGAATGCAGTAAATAGGTACATGCATTTGTGTACCTGTTAGTAGTGGTTCTTTGAAAGAAATGCAAACTTATGTCCTGGCAACAAAATATTTAAGTAAGAGCTAAATTTGAAAGCAGGTGACCATTTGTCTAGGATCATTAATAGAGCATCTACTGTACTGTACTGGATTTTAGTTTGGGTGTTAGTTTGAAATTGCTGGGCAGAGGTTTGGGCTTCAACAAGAACTGCCCAGAATAGCTGAAGGTAAAATATAGAAATATTAATCACATGAGAAAAAGTGGCATTCAAGCAGGGCTGAAAAAGTAATACTTCAAAATGCTCCTCCCTGCTTTGAGATCTTAAAAGGTCACAATTGTGACAAGCTTAACACGCAGACTGAATCAGCGAAGGATTTGTTGTAAGGCTGTGGCTTTTGCTGTGGAACATCAATACGTTCTCCAAAGTCTTGATCACAGCCTTTTGGAAAAATAAAATCATTATTCTGCTCCATTGAAAGCTACCACAGCTGCCTTCAGGTATTATTACTAGTAGGTTGTCCCCCTTTTCATATTTTAAACATAAGCATTTAAAGTCATTGTGCTCTCTGATGAACTACTAAGAAAAGCAATATTGCAAAATTCAAATAATCCATTATGTCCTGCATCCTAAAGTCTCTAACGAGGAAGGCACTGAAGTGTAATCATACAGTGAAAGTGTCCCTGTTTTCCTCTCTCTAGCATGAGGTAATTAAAAATACTTTATTTAAAAAACCCATCCAAAAAATATCATCATATGTAATTCTCTGTGGCAAGCTAACAATCTTTATAAGGTTTGTTGACTTTGTAAAGTTATTTCACTCACATAAAATTACTTGTATTACAGATCTAGCTCCCAATAGTCTGATCTTTAACATGAACCATATTATTTCCAGCTTTTATGTGGAACCAGTTTTAAGTAATCTGTAGGCTTAATCCGTTCAAACTTCTTTTTAAACTAACATAAGCGGTAGAGAAAAGTCATTAAGGCATAACCAGTGTTCTGAACAATGGTAGTGGTTTTCTTTCACCTCACAGAACTTTCTTTTTTCTTTTTAAAGTTAAGGTTCTTTCAGTTCTTGGGATTTCATGTCAGTTAATTTATCGCCTCTTTTCCTCAAGTGTGCACTGGTGAGTTTGTTTCATTACAAAAGCACCACATGAAGGTCCTTCCCTTTTCTACTAGGTGGCTGTGCTACAATCCCAGAGTCTGACTTAGAGGAACACGCAGTTGTACCGGGCTCCACATCAGTGTTCTCCCATCACAAGCACTCTGCAAAGCAGAAACCCAACCCTGGTAAGAAAAGAGAAATTACTTTGTTTTGCTCAGAGATAAATAGCTTGTCTTTTCAGTGTTTGCAGATCCGTAAAACTAGTGACATATATTTAGGATTTGTCGGCATAACTGTCAAATTTTCTGTTTAATAATGCAACATATAGGATCCTGAATTTGTTCAGTTACTTCAATTAAGAATCGGTGAATTGCAGAAATCAATCTTTGAGTTAAACAGCTTCACAGTTGAGAAGTTTTGTGCCACATACTACTTGAGTGAGATTCTTTATGATTTTGTTCATAACCTTTTTGAGAGAGGCAAAATGAAACCGAGGTCATTTTGGTGTAATAAAGGATTTTTTTTTCTGCAGTATGGTGGTTAGACTTTATGCCAGCTGATTAAAACATAGTCATTACTTATCTTTTGTGGGAAGACTTCCTAGAATTTCAGAAAAATATTATTGGATATAATAAAATTATAATGGCTATAAAATATGCTGCATATGGTGATGACACATTTTCTGGAAAGACTTCATGCTGCCGGGAACTGTGATATAGTGTTAACATATTTTAAGAGCAGAACTGTAAAGTAAGGCATTGCAGTTTAATAAAGTGCCTGCTAAGCTCTCAGCCTTAGACTACAGCAATTTCCCATACTGTTTACTAAGTTGTACCTTCTCTTTTTTCCCCTTGCTGTATATTATATCTTCCTGATTTTCCCTGTGATATTTGATTTTAAATGCATTTCAGTGTTAATCGTAAATCAGTTACGTTCAATAGAAGTGTCTGTTGAAGTCAAGAATAGGAAAAAACGTAGAGGTTGCACGTATCAATATTCAGAAACAGATTACTGGAATTTTCCCACTCATCTGCAGAAAACAATTATTTCTTTGTAGTGCATCCAACTTCTTGTTTACCTGGCTAATTCTTGCACGTGAGTGCAAGATAGGGATGTAACTGAAACACAGAGCTTAATGTGATAGCAGAGTTTACCTGAGCAATGGGTGAAAGATGCCTTCTGCAGCAACGTATGAAGGCTGCTCTGAAAATAACACCTTCTGTTTTATTATGTTGGCCCACAAAACCAGAGGCAGATTTTGGTGGTATGGGAGTAGAGATTGAACCTACCCACCAATAACCTGTTACATGTTGTTGCTGTGTGAAAGATGGCAGTAGAGGGGTGGACCAAACGGGGTCTATGAAACAAGTGCATGCCATTAATTTCTCCACGTGGAAAAAAATTTGTACCCGTTGACATTCGTTGATGCTTGCTTGAATATTTGTGAAGACCAGTCAGTGGATGTGGGCACTGTGTGGGTGATGCATTTCAGCACTGGTGACAGCAACAGTGGGTCTCGATAGGGACACTGGTGCAGATTTTGACATGCACACTACACAGGCTCTTTGTTCATGGCTGGCAAAAATGCATAGCTAGTGGTGGTGACTGTGTTGAAAAACAGTATTTTGTAGCTGAGAATTTACTCTGTGGAATAGTATTATTGTGCTCTTTGCTGTAGTGCCATGATAGTAAATAGGAGGCATTACTTTCACTTGATATTCCATAGAGTAACTTAAAACTCCAGAATCTGGTCACTAAAACAAGCTGGCACATCCAATGAAGGCCTAGAACTCTGACTTCTCCAGAGTGCTAATTACTTGCAGTCCACCTGGATTTCAGGTCAGAACAAGCTGTCTAAGTTGAAATGTGTATTGCTTAACCTTTGCCACATATATTAAGTACTGTCCTGGTAATGGAGAAGTGTATCATCTTCATTATGTAGGAGGCAGTCTTGATAAAATCCTGATTTGAGGCAGCTACACTAAAAAATCAGGCACATTTGGCAGGCGTTCCCTCTTCTTTGTCTGATGCTCCAATTTTTCTGATCAAGCGTGTGAGGCAGTAATTTAGAGACTGTTTCTGTGTTCTTCAGGAGATAGCATTCTGTGCTGAAATAACCTCATTGCTAATAAAGCATCATGAAGGGAAAAGGGTAGAAATGTGTTAATGAACTCCAGAAACAGTGGCATGTTGACCTGTGTATCCCACTGTAGAACTTAGCCTGTGATTTACAGAGAAAGAAAAAAAAAGAGAGACCTCCATCACACAACTGACTGTTGTTGCTTTGTAACTTCCTGTAAAAGGCAGAATGAAAATTTTGAAAGCTTTAAACAAGTCTTTAGGTTTACAGCCTTGTGCTGTACCAATGAATTCAATTCATTCACAGTAAGAATGACTGCCATCTGCCAGTTAGTGCTGCGATGTAGAGGGAACCTAGAATATTTGCCACTGAGCTGTCTGGAAATTCTAATTGCTACAAGTGTAAGAGCCAAGGGAGCTACTTAAACCATAAGGTAACACTAGGCATGAAATCACAGTATTGCAGTGTTTTTCTATACATGATATTTTTGGCCTGAGTTCTTGCTCAGACACCAGAGACTGCAGCATGGTGAATATGCTGTGCCCTCAAAGGATATTTGTTATCTTCTGTATGCATGACTTTTCATTTCATTTAGCTATGCTCAACCAGTAAGAGAAAAAGAAGGAGAGAAAGTAAAATAAAAATTCTTTTTCTTGGTAGATCTTTCATTTTCCGAGGGAGGCGGTTATAAGCTGAGAAGTTTTGTTTTCTTCTTGTAGATGGTATTTAATTATTTGTACAAGGGTAGTTCTATTGCAGTGCAAAATTGATGCTGGCCAGGCTCCTGTATTTACCTAATGCACTTCATGGGGCTGTGTCAGTTCAGCTGATATGCTTTTTGTGAACCTGGACACGGTGGTGGAGACGGTGTGGCTGTATTTGCTGTCAGGTGGTGGAGGTCTCCTGAGTGGATGCACAGGCCCTTGTGGTGCCTTGAAGCTGAGAGAAGGAGAAGGCTGTGGAACATGGCATTCTTTAGTCTGGAAAAGAGGAGGCTCAAGGGAGACTTCATCACTTTCTACAGGTACCTGAAATGTTGTTGTAGAGAGCTGGAGGTTGGCTTATTCTCCCAGGTAATCAGCAATAGGTTGAGAGGAAATGGCCTCAAGCTGTGCTAGGGGAGGTTCAGGTTGTATATTAGGAAAATCTTCTCAGAAAGAGTGCTGATGCATTGGAGTGGGCTGCCCAGGGAGGTGGTGTCCCTGGAGGTATTCAAGAAATGTGTAAATGTGGTACTTAGGGACGTGGTTTAGTGGGCAATACTGTTGGTAGGTGGACAGTTGGACTAGATGACCTTAAAGGTCTTTTCCAATCTCTATGATTCTGTGATTTGATACCACCGAGCAGGAAATATGAAAAGAAATCTCTCTAGCAATAGATATGCATTCATAGATGAAGATGTAAATCAAAGGAATAAAATGGGTCCATCAAGTTGGAGTGTTCCTATGAATTCTATTGGTCACTGGAGAACATCATTGCTCAAGCTGGTAGACTATCATCCATCTCAAACTAGTGGGAAGTGTAGTTATGTACTCGCTCCATCTGGTGCTGGACCAAATCTTAGCAGCACAATTTTGTACAGGTTAAAATCTATTAACACTTGTACACAGTGTAGGGCAAAAGAGTAGTGTATCTGCCTCGGTAGGAACACCTGTATTTTATCATGAGAAAAAAGGATGAACTCTGATTTCTCCCACTGATACACTGTGCTAGATTACAACAAAACTGAAGCAGTTTTCAGTAGCAATAGAAAAGCAAAGCGGAACAATGTGTCTTATCTACTGAAAAGAAATGTAATGCTTGAATTGCAAATTGTCTCACCAGGAAGTATTGAGGTTCCTCATTGAGAAAGTAACAAGAATGCTCTCCGAGGAGCTGTACTGCAACTTCCCAGCTTGTAGTTAAATAGAAAAGTGCTGTTGAGGAGGTTGGAACACAGAGCAGAAATGTCAAGAGGAAATGTCAACAAGAAGAGGAGTCCCAAATTCAGTACCAGGCTGAGATCTCTTTCAGTGTATTTGCAGTATTACTGCTGCGATGACTGCTTGCGTGGACAATTTTTCAGTTGGCCTTGAAGTGGCTAACTCCATTAGAGCCAGCAAGCTACCTGTGATAGAATGGCACGGAACCCTGGCAGCTGAACTTGCCAAAATTCTTAATAAATACCATTTGGTTTACATTGAATTGGCCTATTTTCGCTAATAAATATCTCATCTTGCTGATCTCTTGCCACTGAGATGTGTGTGATGTACAGAGGTGGGTGGCAGTCAGTGCGTTATGTAGCATGCTTTTTGTGCATCTGAGAATTTTAAAAAACCTTTTGAATTTAATGAACAAATGAAGTGAACAAGACCTAGGAAAGAGGTTGCCACCTTATATATGTTGTGTGAACTATGCAAAGAACTCTAGTAACTAAGACCTGAAAGACTGTGCTGTGCTATGAGGACATATGCCATAGGGTTGCATCCAGCCACCTGGATGCTATCTAGTGCAAAATATTACATTAAGACTTTCCAGGGAGCTGCTAAATGTGTCAGTGAAACTTTAGCCTTAGTTGGAATGACTACTTTAAACAGCAGAAAATGAAGTCTAATAGCCATGCTGCAAGTCTGTGCAAGGACAGAAAGAACAATTCTAGTCCAATCAGATTATCTTTAGAGAAGGAATTAATGGTTGTATCGTATTTTCTTTTTTAGAACTGAAGTAGTTCATGCTAATTTTTTTTGCCTAATCCAAGTATGGTGTGATTCCATAGTAAAGAATGAGGTGAAGTTCATAATGTTTGGAAATGAATGCAACTGGTGCAGTTGTACAAGTAGTTTCTTACCAGGAACTTTTGCTTTGAGTGACTGCAAAAATGCTTCTGTGAACATTCTCCATCCCAGTGAACAAAAATTAATTCCTCTTCCTGCTTACCCCCTCAAGTCAGTGGGTCTGTGTGAATTAGACTTGGAGGGTAACCTTAGCATGATAAATCCATTCGTGTGAACATTGGTCTTGATGTTTTGGTTTGAGTGAGAACAGAATAGCGTAGGTTTCATCTTGGACTGCAGAATTCTGGTAGAGAATTTGAATGTGATTTCAAGTTCTGAGCCCACTTTGAAGTCTCTGTTACAACATCATTACTTTTTCCAAGAGCTCACAGATACAATTCCAATACAGATATGCTGACCTCTCTTGCAATCACAAGTACAAATGCATGGAATGTACACTCTCATGCAGATGCCATAGACTTCCTTTCTGTTTGTTATACTTTATCTGTTGTCTTCCACTTTCTTCTTTTCAAGTTTTGGTTTTCTTACTAGAGTTGAAGTCTGATTGAGAGAATGAGTGGTTTGGTTTCAAGAAAATTTGTGTGTTTGTGTGTGTTCTAGAAGGTAACTGTTGAGTAGAATTCTTGAGATCTCCAATCTGAAGTTCTTAAATATTTCTGACAAAGTGAGCTGGATATGTGGTTTGTAGGAAATAGCTATAAAGAAGCTCTTGTAAATGCTAACTTTCTAGATACTCTCTGTATTGGATATAATGAATACCTTTAAAATAACTTTTCTCTGAACAATTAAACTGTTAGATGACGTCAAAAGAAATAAGCTTAACTGTATTTATCAGGATATATCCCTTAAAGTATGCTTAAAATACTTTAAATTCCTTATATGCTACTGCTGCATGCTAACTACAATGAAAGAATTACCTAGGCTGTATTTTTTAACCTATATTCCTATTCAGTATTTTAGATATAAAAGGTCTGTTTGTTCTTTCATAAATAAGGAGTTATAAGCCACATTATATCATGAGTACCTCCAAGAAGCTATTGGAAAACAAGATGAAAAATTACTGTGAATCAGAGAATGGTTGGGCTGAAAAATGCATCTTTGCCTTTGCTTCTTTATTTGTTTTTGGTGGACCAATAGTGCAGATCACTTCACAATTAACTTAGTTGCTCAGGGTTTTACAACACTGGGAGACAGTTTTGTCAAGTCTTGTGTCGTGTGGCTGTAGGAATTTTCACAACATGGAAGACTTGATTTTCCTGGCAGAATTTTTTCACCATAAGCCAGTAAATCTATCTCATAAATGATGTATCTAAACAAAGAGAATCTTAAAGATTTCAGGGAAATACATGCCTGACTTCACTGTAACAACTCAGAATAACCATTGTGTCTTTTTGAGAGACAAACAGAGATGATGGGCTGATATTTACATTTATTGCTTAAGTACAAATATTTCAGAGAAGCTATTAGTCAGACCAGAGCTTTAGCATTTGCATTCGCTACTGTTCTACCACTGTTTTTAGTTAAATTCTTTGTATTTTTGTGTCATGTAAATTTTTAGATTACTTGAATATTAAATTTCAAAATTCTCATCTTGTATGATTAGATTTAGTAAATTTAGTCTCATAGTTAAATACTTGTTGCATCTAAGACAAAAACAAAACAAAACACCCCAGCATTTATAGTTATATAATGTAATGGAATTTAGCTGTCTAATTTGAAGAAACTGGATTATTACTTGAGATAAAATACACAGACAGCTGTACAAAAATGATTGCAAACTTGAGCTATAAACTCTGGTAAAATCACATTTTGAACTGAATTTTGAAAACATCCTCCAAAGTTGCACCCAGACGTTGAACAGTTGCACATCTTTTCCTAGAAGCTTTACTCTACAGAATTGCATGATAATGTCCATGTTGATGTGGTGGGTGCAATTTAAGAGGATTTTACAACTTCAGCTTTCTAATCAAAAGTTACTGTCCTTAATGTGCCTAGGTAATTTCAGGAACCATTACAGGATTCCAGCCCAAGAGATACTTGGTTACTGCAACCTTATGTAAGCAATTCTTCTTAGTAAAGAAAATTGAAACCATTTTTATTTGAGGTGTCTAATGACTTATTTAAATTTAGGTACGTGCTTAATATTTTCTTGTGAATCATAATTAATATGAATACACAACTGTGTGGAACTGCAGCCTACAGAGTAACTTATCACAGAATGGTGTAATGTAAGGTAAAGTTTTGTGATAGTTTCATTTATTTGATTATAAAAAGACATTTTCTTAAACATATGGATTGGAGTTCAAGAGCTTTGGGTTGTAAATTGTTGCCAACCAGCCACTGAGTTTTTCCATCTTTGTTTTATACCTTTCTTATTATTATCTTTTACCTACACAAATAAGCAGAGACGTCTTTGATTTTGTTTTAGAGATTGTCTAAACATGCTGTAAAAAAACTATAAAAAGTGTAGTTCTATTAAAATTTCTATTTGCTTTAGATTGTATGCACTTAAGGATAGAACTAATAACCGCAGTAAACTTTCTGCAGTGTTAAGGTACAGGTTGCCTAACTACTATTATTGCAGTTATTGAATTTACTATACTGGTGGTTATTTGGATACTGGTATTCTTGCCAATAATAGCAAGTATTTTCAAGTTATGTAGCCAAGCATTTAACTTTTTCAAGTTAGTCAGTATAACAGGACAGAAATCAATCCTAACAGTATGTTACATCAGAATAAGTAGAAGGAAGATGTATAAATTAGGCTAAATATTATTTTGGAAAAATGTGCATGCTCTTTAGATTAGGGTTTTGTGCCTATAATGAGCTTTGAAAACAGTCAGTTGAATGAATCATTCAGTATTGTTCTCAGCACTCCATGGCCATAGTTTTGAACCAGTATTGTCTGAAACTTGGCTACTCTATTCGCATGACAAAAAAGAAGTTAGAGCAGGTCTGATTACAGGTGTGGCTTTTGGAAATCACTGAAGGACCAACAAGTGGGATTCATCTCAAGTCAGAAGGAATTACTGCGTTCTGACAGTCTGTGTCAGTCTTGAGCATTTTAAAATTTGAGTTGTGATGCAGTGTTTTGTCCTTGAGCTAATGAAGAGTCAAGTCTGTACTTGAATCACAAGCAAATCTGGCTTGAAGTGCTGAGATCTGTAACAGCTACAGTGAAAGCCCCTTCAAGACAGCCTTATTAGAAGTCCACTTACTCACTGCCCACTTACTGTAGTACTGTGAGACTGTGCTCTTGTCATTTCTGTGCAGACATTGTTATCTAAAATGGATTCCAGGAGCCTGCAGCTGGGCCTACCTAATACTTTAAAATTGCTAAGCTAATTGTTTCCACAAGAAAAGGTGCAAAGAAAATCCGTGGGCTACAAAAAGCCTATTTTTCTGGTAAGGGTTGAAGAGATTTATGGAAGTTTTCTTTTCCACAGAGTCTGTTTTTCTATAGAGCAGTGCAGCTTAAGAGATTAATGTGAGAATTCCTTCATTAAGTCAATACCGAGTGCAATTTCTCCTTTAGTAGAAACTTGTATATACATCACCTGTGAAATGTAGTATTGCACATGAGAAACTAGCAAGTCTTACTTATATTCTAATATTTGTAGTTTTGACTACGAGGGCTGCTATGAAAGCAATGCCTCCTGTTTACTATGCCTGTCCAGCGTGTCAGAGGTGGATGTTGGTGATATGGCAATAGTGGCTGAACCTTCCCTCCAATATGCTGTTACATGTTGTTGCTGTGTGACAGATGGCAGCAGAGAGGCAGTCTGACAAAATGGCATCAGACATGAAAGTGTGTATGAAGCAAAGATGTGCCATTGAATTTCTGCACGTTGGACAAAATGGCATCCATTGACACTCATTGACGCCTGCAGAACTTTTATGGAGACCAAACTGTGGGTGAGAGCACAGTGAGGTGGTGGCTGGTGTGTTTCAATAGTGGCAACAGTGACAGTGGTTTACATCCACTGTTGTAGGTTTTTCTGCGCATGACATGCAGGCTTTTCTTCATGATTGGCAAAAATGCATAGCCAGTGGTAATGACTGTGTCAAAAAAGAGCAGCTTTTAGCCAAGAGTTTGCTCTATGAAATAGTGTTATTGTGCTCTTTGTATCTTAGTTTCCATGGAAATAAATAGGAGGCATTATTTTCAGTGCAGCTTAGATCCATTTGGTCTTCAGATTACTGCAATGCCTTTGGTCTGGTTAAAAGAATCTTGAAGTCTCTACTAAACCATTACTTATAATATGTACAACAGAAATGTGTATAAGTATGTGTGATGTGTATAATCAAAATATGAAGCCAGCCATTTCCCAATTGATGTTCACATCTCCTATACTTTCTTGATCGTCTTTGAGAAACAAAAAAGCATCCAAGCTGTTGTGGTTTCTAATGAGGTATTATTCAAAAGGTAAATAATAAAAGGATAGAGAAACATTATTCAAATGCCCACTTAGTATTCCCGGCCAAGAAGGATTTTGTAACTGCCAGGAACTTTTATTAAATTTGGGTCAGTTGTTCATGGCCCTGGAAAACAATGTTGGCAGGCATAAGAGAATGCAGGCACTTCTTGCTTCCACCATCCATCTTTATATAAAAGAGGTGATTGAAAAGATGTTCAATAGCATAAAACAAAACCAAATACTCCACTTTAAGACTCTTTGTGCTTCTGAAAAGCTCTACTGAAAGTTTGAGGAAATCCTGAAAATTCACTGGGCTCTCTGAGGATTTGTTTGCCTGTCATGGAAATTTGGGGTTGGAGTTGCATAGTTTGTTATATATATCAGACTACACAATAAACATTACTTCCATCCATAAGCTTTGGGTTTCACAGCCTTTCTCAGAATTTTGAAGTTAGTACTAACATAATGATTTCACATATGAGTATTAGTTAAATGCAGAATGAGCCTGTAAAATGGTTTTCCAGGTCTTTTTTTCCAGGTTACACAAAATGCCAAGACTCACTTTGTAGCTTGTCAACATTGGCTACCAAAGGGAGATTAGGTCTAGGTCTTTAGGAACTTTTGCTGGAAAAAAAAGGCATTGTGGATGAATTAGCAGTTATTTTCCAAAGTATCTTCTAAAAGAAGTAATGTTGGTGTCTCATGCCCCTTTCTCCCCTCTCAATTCCAAAAGGCAGCCATCCACATTATGAGATAATGGCTTAAATTTTCTTTAGAAAAAGAAAAAAGACTGCTTTTGAGATACAAGATTGCATGAAGTCACCTGAAACTGCTATTATCAGTTCTCCCCCAGGGATGACTGCAACCACTTTTTAAAATAAGAGTTTTCAATGGAAACACTGAATTTTCTAAAGAAATAATGGCATGTCTGAAACGAGGGAGCACATTCCCACATGCTCTTTGTTGGAAATAGTTGCTGGAATTGCCAAGATATTTTTTTATGTCATTTTGTGAAAATTATCAGTGCCATTCTCTGGACATGGCCCAGGGCCTTGATGTCTTTCTTTGTAGTAAGGGGCCCAAAACTGAACACAGTACTCAAGATGCAGCCTTACGAGAGGTCAGTCTTCTGGGACCTCTCCAGTTGACCAGGAGCACTCACAGATAGTAGAAAGTTGCTTGGCAATCACCTCCACCAGTGACCTCAGCACCCTGGGGTTGGATCCCACTGGCCCCATGGGCTTATGACAGTCCAAGTGGAATAGTAGGACACTTTCCACCTGAACCGTGGGTGGTTTATTCTGCTGCCCATCCCAGACTTCCAGGCCAGGAGGTAGAGTACCCCAAGGATAACTGGTAGGACTCTTAAAAACAAATGTCAAGAAGGCCTTGAGAATGTCAGCCTTTTCCTTATCCTCAGTGTTCACATTCCCCACTACGTCCAGTAGAGGATGGAGGTTCTCCTTAGCCCTCCTCTTCCTATTGATCCGTTTGTAGAAATTTCTTTTTTTGTTGTGTCCAAGTTGAGTTCAAGCAGGGCTTTTGCTTTACTAAGTCTCTCCCTGCATATCCCAGCAACTTCTCTGTACTCTCTCCAAGTTGCCCATCCCTTCTACCAAAGGAGATAGACTCTCTTTCTCCTGGACACTTGGTGAAAGTTCCCTGTTCATCTGGTCTTCACTCCCTCCTACTGGTCTTTACCCATAGATGCTGGACTTTATCATTTCCAGCCATAAGCTCAATAATATCAAAACACGCTCTAACATAGGGAGCCACACCACATCCCTTCTAACGAGCTTATAGCCATCCATTGCAACGTTTCAGTCGTGGGAGCAATCCCACCATGTTTCAGTAATGGCAATGAAGTCATAGCTTGCCTGCTGCACAATAGCTTCCATTTCCTCCTGTTTGTTGCCTATGCTGCATGCACTGGTGTAGATGCTCTTCAGCTGAGCCATTTGCCTCACCCCCAGCATTGTTTCCCCAGGCTTATCTCTGATGAGCCTGATTTTATCCGCTTCTCCCTTCATACCTAGTTTAATGCCTTTGCAATGAGTCCTACCAACTCCTGGGCTAGAATCCGTTTTCCCTTTGAGATGAGTGAGACCCATCAGTAGCCACCAGGCCAGGTACCAAGTAAATTGTCCCATGGTCCAGCCATGTATCAGTATAGGGTAATAATCAGAGGGTGGAAGCAGGCTGGGAATTTTTTTAGTAATGTCCCTAACCAAGGCTCCAGGTAGGCAGCATAATTCCCTGTGGGAAGGCTCTGGACAATGTATCAGGCCTTTTGTTACCCTCAGAAAGGAGTCGCCTATGATAACTACCCTGCTTTCCTTTTTGGTGGAGGCAGTCTTGAGGCATGAAGTTGACCATCTCACCCCAGACAACCTTGTGGGTGAACTTTCCGCTGCATGCTCACTTACCTGTCCCTTGAGATCCAGAACCTTAAACTTACTATTTAGGGGCACCTGGGGAATCAAGGTAGATAGGGAGGGGGCTTGTCCACAACACTGCCCTGAGACCTGTTTTTATTCCTTCCCATTTCTTAAGTCCCCTCTCTTTGCCTGATGGTAACAGGGCAGGGGCTCCACCACTTTTTGGGGTGAATCACCTCAGTGCCTTTCTCCCGGGCATGTTGAGGAGTTACTCCACCAGTCTATCTTCCTGCTCATACCTCCTGATGCTCCTTAATCTCTTTGCCTCCTCCTTGAGCTCTGCCATCAGGCTGTGCAGATCTTCCACCCCTCACACCTGATATCCCTGCCACCCTCCAGCAGCAACAGCTCAAGTACTCCCTGCAGCCAGGGAACTAAACAGCTGTGTTTCTGGGCAGGTGTTCTGTCTGGGTACCCACGTTCTTTTTGGCAAGAGCGTTCTGCTGAGTGGAGACCGTGGCTAGATTTGTATTGTGGGAGGCAACTGAGAGCTGAGCCAGACCTATGGGGAGAGGTAGTCCACCCTCCCTGCTCAAACTTGGAATATTGCTAGAGTTTTATGATTCATTGTCAAGGAATAGACACTGGTGCTAACACATAGGATGTACAATGCCGGAGTGTATTATCCTAGTTAAGCAATACTGTGGATAATTCAGAAACACGTCCAGAGTTGATATCAACTTTTTTTTTCTCTTGATTATTGGAGTAAAATTTTCCAAATGTTGCTGCACCATTAAGGTTCTGCAGCTCAGAGCTGTTATAAAAGCAATTAAATTACTGTAATTATACGGATTGGTGATACTGTGATGCTAGGGTTGACAAATCTCAGAAGAGGCTTAAACCACAAACCCTCATAGTCTATTATTGCTCAGTGTTGCACATCAACTCTTAAGCGAGGAAATGTTCTCAATTTGGTATGATGGAGCAGTAAACATTTCAGTAGTTCTGGCTGTAGCTCTTAAAACCGATCACTTTAGATTTTTATCATACATTTTATGATTTGTATGTGGTAATGAAAGAATCCTAGAATCATAGAATTGCCTGGGTTGAAAAGGACCACAATAATCATCTATTTCAACCCCCCTGCTATATGCAGGGTCACCAACCAGTCCACCAAAACAGGGCCTGTGCTTTTTTATGCCATTCAAAATGTTTATAAGGTGAACAAAAAAGGACAGCACATTTCTATGTTCATATAGAAGTTGTTTCTTCTGCAGTTCTTTTTAATGTTGATGAGACAGGCTCACAGTGTGAACATATGCCCAATCCACAAACAATCACATTCTACTTTTAATAGGAAGGTCTTCTGGGGCCTTTATCCCAGTGTGCTGTCAAAGCTCTCATGGTTGGTGGCTTCTCATAAACTCCTTGGTTATTGATTTCTAGGTTATCACCTGCATCTATGAGATGCAATTCCATGTGTGACCATGTTGTCCTCAAAGCATGAATGTGTCCTGTATTTCAGACTTCACTGGAGAATTCTAAAGGAAGCAATTTGATTCAGTTAATTAAACTATGGTTAACGCAGGTTTTCTGAGCTTTTCTGCTTGTGGCACACATCTGTTACAATAACAGTATTAAAAATACTAGGTTTTAATAACCGATGTGAGTTCACTGTAATCTAAGAAAAGATGGGAGAGAGTGATTGGATGACTTTCTTAAAGAATAGCAGTATATCTTGGGAAAAAAACATTTAATTTTATGATACATTGCATTATATTCCACAAAATTCCCAAGCAGCAGCAAAACATAAGCCTTCTTTATTAAAATCAACAGTTCCAGCAGTGCAGTATTCATTCCTTATCCTGTGGAAGTCCAATTTTTGTCTGCCTGATCAAATATTTATCAACCATCTCTAAGTACATTCTAACTCTAGGTTACTCTTGTGTTGTCATACTCCACAGAGTATCCTTGCATTTACTCGTTCACCTGTTCTAGAAATTCCATTCCTGAGGCTGCCATATTCCCCTTGCCAATTTAGTATTAAGCTTACTGCTGAGTTTCCAAAAGCAAGATATGAGGCTCAAGTGAAGGGAATGAAAAACAATCTCAGTCTGGAATTTTGTGATAGCTGCTGGAACATAAGACCAGAAAAACTTTGGGCCTAAACAATGCTAGTGCACTCTACTCTGCCTTGATTGCATGGGTAAGTCAATGCCTGTGCGTTAGTGTTAGTGAGCCAATGTATAAAGCTTATCAAGTTTTGGTCTTCGGTGACAAGTGGTGGATGCCAAATAGCTTATATTCACAAACACAGACTATGGTTATGTATTATGGGTAGAAGTGAAAGATCTCCCAAAACGTTCAGCAAACAGGATGTGCTATCTGGAGTGATGTTACAACTAGGCCTGTTCCCTCTCCTGCCAACCTTAAAACAAATGTGCTGTGCCACTGACTGAGAACACATTTGCTTTTATCAGCAATAGGTTATTTACACTGCACGCTACTGCACAGAATGAAGTGGACCTCCAAAGAAACCCTGTATTTACTTAACTTGCTATATTTCCTGAATAAGTGGAGTTAAAATTGTTGTGTCACCAGTTAAGCCAGATTTTCAATTTATATCTTCTATTTAGTAAGACTGCAAAAAACCCTACTATTTAATCAAATCTGAACTCTTAATTTAATTGTCTTTAAAATACTTCTGTAAAGGTTGCCCTTGCCTTCATGTTAATAATGAATTTAATGTGTGATTTTGGATGATTGATTGTTGTAATATATATTTGTCTTCAAGTCTGTTACCCTGAGTGTCGTGGGCAGAGTGATGGACCATGGAGCATTGTGCAATACTCTGGCTATGTGTCAGAACCCTGAAGACTGTATGAAAATGAAAACTTAATCCTGTTTTCTGGAAAGTATCTCAATCAAAATGTTGCAACTCAGTTTATTATTTGATCTCTGATCAGATTCAAGAAAATCATAACAATACAAAAAATATATGCAGTTAGAAAGAGCTTTTCTGTGGCTCTGTTTATCTAGAAATTTTTGCTTGTGTAGCTTTATTCTGGTGCTTTTAATATTCCAGAAATTGTCAGATTTTTTCATGTACATGAGTACTAACAACTTCTGGCTTTGAGATGGGTAGTCAGTAGAGGTTTTCTACTGCAAACACCTGAGCTGATGCACTGCAAGTTGGAAAGAGAAAAATGAGCAAGGTGAGAAAGTGAAACAGATGAACACAGCGCAGTCAAATATGAGAAAACTAGCAATACTCCAGATGTTCCACATCTAAAAGGTGTTAGTTCTGTATTGTCACAGTCCAGCAAAGTTTTTATTTGTGAAGGAAGATTAAAAGCGCATGCAAGTGACTTTAAGCAGTGACTGCAACTGTTCCTCACTGCATATTGCAAAATGTAACTTTTGTATAGCGAGGCTGCTTGTAGTAGCTAGATTCTCTTGCTAACTTAAAACTGAACTGGTCATAGCAGAATGAGCTGTGGCCTGAATCAGTGCTGTTGCCATCTTCTCTTTTTCCCAACAACTAAGTGATGGTGGGAAGAGGAGAAGTTAAAGCAGAGGCAACTTCCTTTCTCCATTCGCTAGGGCTGGTACTGCAGTTTGCATGACCAGGGACTTGAACTGTTTGAAACCTTGCCCCAAGTGCAGTTAAAGCTGCTTTTTTTTTTAGCTTAGTCTTTATTCATTATAGTTAGATCACCAGAAGGAAAGGTTATTATTTTGTGGGGTCAGGAAGTTGTGGCTGGGTGTACAGGTGCAAAGCTGCTAGCACTGCTATGGAGGAGATTGGCACGTGCATCGTGATATATGGAGAAGAACGTGGCTATTAATTTTGGCAGCTGGCCATATATATGAAATTAAGTGTAATATGAAATAGCATCCTAGCTCTTGACTTGAGCAGCTCCCTGAGTCACTCACCACACAACTGTAGGAGCATGAAAGCTGGTTCAAGAAGAAAGATGGGAAGCAGAGGAACCGTGGCTGCCCAGCTTACACTGCCATGTGCCTTGCAACCAGAATAGCTGAACTATATTCAGAACCCTTACAGGAGCACTGAGAAAAAGACCCGGAACAGTATTCAGATTTTATAAATTGTGAGCTATGTTTTATTAAGTGGAACTGTAAAGTTACTCTCAGTTCGGTTGCATAATGAGCCATTGCTGGAAAAACGAGTTTATTTTTATGCCACCATGGATGGTGGTTTGTTTATAATGGGGAGCCTCTTCATTCTTGTGTTCAGTGCATTGTGCCAGAACTCATTTATGTTCTTTCCTGGCAATTTTCTCACAGCTCTAAAACTGTGGATGCAGGACCTAATCCAAAAATATTGTTAAGCGCATGCACTGCTAAGTCTATGTAGTCTCACTGAACTCACAAGGGAGAGCAGTAGGCAAAGTGAAAACACCCTCCAGTATTTCTATATCAACTGTATTTGGTCTTTCTCGCTGTAGAGTTGGTTGTAAGCCTGAAAGAAATGTCATATTAGGACAGCTGCTTCTCCTATTCTCGTTAGCATTTTGTTGATTTCATCAAATGGAGAATAGGTCAAGGCTCCATCATGAACATGAAGCTAAGCCAACATATAAATACCCTTGAGCAGCAGTTTTAACATTTTAGAATATTTATAGCCAACAGCTAAACTTTAGTATAATAAACTGCTCATGGGCTGTATTAGTTCATTTTCCCTAAAATACAGTTTTTATTCTGGCTGAATTCCAGACATCTGAGCATGAACTAGGAATCAATCTGGAGTGGTCTAAAATTAAATTACCATTCCTTCTTTTCCCTTTGTTAAAAGGATTTTGTCAGAGGAGCTTTTTTGATAGTCAAAGTAATGCAATAAATGTAACCAAACTAAAAAAATAAAAATATTCAAGAACACCAGAAGCCCTGTTCAATTTCATTTGATATCTAGGAATTATACATTGACTTGAAGTAGCGCGTCCCATCAAGTATTTCAAAATTTATTTTTTTGGATTCTCATTATTTGATATTTACAATAATGACCCATATTGTGCACTTCAATGCACAGGCAAACTAGAAAACATACACCATTTAGCCAAAACTGGTTTATTTTTCTAGTGACTGCATCCAGCTGTCCTTTGGTAACCCAAGATCCAGTTTCTTCTTTCATTCTCTAACCTTGGAGTCCTGGTTTTCTTTCTGGAGATTAATAAATAATTTTCAGTGCAGGGCTTATACTGTATGATAGAGATGCAGAATGTACTTATGGTTATTTACAGTTATGAAGGCAGAGGTGATTGGGACTGCTGGATGTCCTGTCTAGGTATCAGGGCTGCCTTGCATATTCTGCTCTTTGACTTCGTAGTCTGAAGTTCATGAGGCAATAGGATGCTTCCAAATTTAAACGAATGATCATATGTAGCATTTAAGTTGCTATGTTACTCATAGAGAAGAGTCATTAAATTAAATGCAAGATTTAATTAATTTGGAGAATGATTAGAGGGTGTTTTCCCCAAACTGAATTTTGCCTTTTCCATATTTACTACTCCTTTTTTTTTTCTTCTTGCAAATTCAGATTCATTTCTGCAAGACTTTAGGTGAACATCTACCAAAGTCCATTCCCTCCCAAACTGAGCAGTGCCTGTCAGTTGCTAATGCCAAGAAGAGCAGACATCTGCCAGTTAGCATCTCTGAACTCGCTTCCAAAAGAACAGATGAGCTCTGACGTTGATACACGTAGGAGTTTGCTCACAGGCAGCCATGAATTGGGCAAGATGGACATCAGCAAAAGCTGTCCTAGAAGCGCTGCTTGGGTTTGTGCATGAAATTGATTTTTGTTATTTGCTTCCTACAGTCAGATTTTAGAGGGTCATTTACAAAGTTACAGAACAGGAGCTAGAGCAGTAACATTAGCTAATGCTATTGTTGACAAATAACCAAAACGTAGCCATCTGAAATGTTAAGTATATATACTGCTGGCAGTTCAGAGAACTTGGCAGTGTGTTCAGACTTAGTTCTGCAAATGAGTGAGAATATACTTGTGGAAAGGCAGACAAAAATTAGTTCAAAAAAATTCATACAGGATAAATGTTCTCTAATTCTCAAAGCCTTCCACCTAAATTGCTATATTTCAAACACAATTTATTTATTCATTTATTTTTGCCAACACTTATTTGACTTCTGAGTTATCTATTACTTCACTCCTAAACTTTTTATTCCTCCATGTTTTTCCTACTTATTGTCCTGCAGCTCTGAGAGATACAACCATAACATGCTTCTTCCTTCTTCCTCCTCCTTTCTTCCTCCTTCCTCCTTCCTCCTTTTCCTTCCTCCTTCCTCCTTCCTTCTTCCTCCTTTCTGCTTTTTTCTTTTCTTTTTCTTTTTTTTTTTTAGTTTATTTTTAAAAGGCAATATGAGTGCACACATTTGTAATTTCTTCTCTGCCAGCTCTTGGAAGTACTCAGTATCTATGTCATAATAGTATACAGTGAAGGGGGCTTTCCTCTTGCATTCTTTTCCCTTAATCCTAAACTGTGAAATATTCAACTAGCCCTCTGAAATTGGGTGTTTCAATAGTGCTCATCATTATCAGTTACCACAGGAAAATGGAGGTTGTTTGAATTCTTGAGATGTACATTTGAGATCTGTGCACTAATTTTACTACATATACATTATTGTCAGTGCAGAACCATGGTGGTGTGCTTTGTTCTAAAACAGAACAAAGGAAACCTCTGTTTTTACAGCAGACAGGATGGGTTTTAAAATCTGCTATGTCTATTAAGTAACGCACGCTGCCTGATTTTGCCATAACTAACAGTTTCAAGGGAGACTGTTCTTGGCAGGCACTGCTTGAAGTGGAATTAGCAGGCTCATGAGGAGGGAGATCCCGAGAGACCTGCTATCTTTACAGGTACATAAAGTACCCCACAACATTTTCTTCAGGAGTCTTTGGTTAGACAAGATAGACTGCCATGTTTTGGGCATCATCAGAGAAAAAAATCTGCCTGACATTCATTTCTGTTCCGTTTGCCCAGTGATACCTGATACTTCTTTCCACCTGCCATCCCAGCAGAAGCTGGAGGCAGTATTTTTAGAGTTCTTCCAGCGCAAGGCAGTTTGTCTCATATTGAGCTAAACCTGGGAAGTTTATAAAAATTTTACATTGTTTTCTAATGCAGATTTGTGACCAATAGAGGAGGGAATGCCTTGGTAAGTGTTTCACCTTAACTAATGGAACAGGGTAACACAGATACTGTAGCAACGATAAATTGCTTTGTCAGCTCTGTTGATGATGAGTGTCATAAAAACATTGGCACTGCCCAGGTAGTTGTGGTATTGGCTCAGCTCAGCGTTTGTCTTGCCCAGCTTGTGATGACAATGCCCTATTCAGTCTCTCTTAAAGTTAGTCTGAGTGAGATCAGAACATCAGCCTTTTGTGTTGGCATTAGAGGAGCCCTTTATAAATGCTGTCCTGCTGTTTAGCAGTGCTTTAGAATTAATTCTGAAAATTCACCTGTTTATACAGAGATAAAACATACTTACGGAGTTAATTCATACAGAGGCTAAACATTGATGCAGTGTGAATGGATTGTCAGTAGGTTTGAATCTTGTCTAGGTAATGGTTGTTACCAATACTGTATGGTACTATACGCCAATGAAGGACTAATAGCATTATAAGGAAATATATATTTTTTAAAGCCTAGAAATTAAAAGTATGAGTTTTAAGTAACAAAATCCTGACAGTGACTATAATTTTCAAGGGCCTACTCCCCAACTTTCCTACCCAGCAGCATATGGTAAGACAGAGCTACTTTGTAATTCTGGTATTTTGCTCATTATTTCTACCATGCAGTCTTGACTCATTGTGGAGCCTTTAGATGATGTATTTCAAATGATATATTTAATAGAGAAAGGAAAAATAGTGACTGATTACTTGGTGCACACTTGATGGGAGTGGAACTTGCTGGCTCTGGCAGCACAACACCAGACACAAAAGAATTCACTTTTGCTTACAAATATGACTGATCAGATTAATTCAAGAGAAAAGGAGTATGAGTAGGAAAGTATGAGGGTTTTTTTTTTTTTTTTTTGACCTTTTGGAGGATTTGCAGAGCTCTGTAGTGTGGTTAAGTTGTACATTTGGAACTCAAATATTTGTTTAGCCAAGCATACAGTGTAATCATAAAAACTGTGCTAACCATATTCATAAGATACTTCTAACTCTCATCATTATGTGGCTTGTATTACATGTCCTCCCACCTCTGTCCCTACGATTTGACCGAGCTCACAACAGTGGAATGAGGCAAAGCTGCCAATATCTTACATTTCATTCATCAAACCTTTGAACAAAAATGTCTTATTAAATTATGAACATATTAAATCTGTTCTGGAATTAATTTCTGAGTTATTTTAGATGTAATTAATTATGTGAAGGTTTGTGCCTGTATAGCTTTGAATTCCCTGTTGAGATCTGTATGAGATTTATTTAGGACTACTGATACTTAACTGGAATGCTTATCCATATAGTCAGCTTATTGACCTAACAGAATTAGAAAGAAGCAGACTTTTGCCTTTTCCAAATGTCATCTCTACCAGATTCCTAGCATTTCTAAAAGGAGAAGAATGGACAACAAGTTTCTACTGGCTCCAGTGAATCTAAATGTCAGACTTTTGTTCCACTGACCTCAGTATTCACCATTAAGAAAGTAGATGACATCTTTTCTTGAACTGATTTGATTGCTGTTGGTTGCTCTATCTTAACTATATGCTCTATGGTGGTATATAGATATATGCATTGTATGCAAGGCCGTTGATACCACTGGTAGACATTCTTTTTTGGTAAAATGCTCCTTGCATCAGGCATGAAGAGCTACATTTTGTCTGCCTCCGTCAGGCACATAACAAAGTATTTCAGCATTTGAAAAAGCAAGCATTTGTTTCAAGCTTCATCACTCATTTCATCTCACCAGCCTCACCTTCTGGTTGGCCACTGAAGAAAGCCAATTTCTCTGAAGAACTAAGTGTAGAACTGATTAGGATACCCATGTTTTTCCATGGATGGCTTTGTGTCTCACCCTTATAGCAGTACAGTGCTGCTGCTTGCTGTGCAGGGAACCACAGAGAAATGGGAGAAACTCTGAACTCAGGCACTCATACCTGAATGTCTGCGTTGGGACTTCCCGTGCCATACACACACATTTAGCTTGTTTAACCTTAAGCAGTTCCCTGAACAGCTTTGCACAGCTGAAAAAATGTATGAGGCAGTCCTGGAAAGGTAAAAGTTAGGTTGGGAAACTGGAGTTGACTACTGAGGATCAATACTGCTTATGCTGTTTTACTGTGTTTATAGAAATACAGCATCTGCAGGTTACCTCTGTCCATTTGGTGCTCAGGACACTAACCGCCGTGTTAAGCTGAGATGGCAAAAAGCAAGGAGAGGTAACAGGAAGTTCTCAGTGCTTTTTATACATTTAATTTGGTAGTAGTTAAATGGATGTACAGTAGGCATAACTGTGTCTAAATAGCAGTTCTAATGAGTATGCTAAATCGTGTAGAGCAAAACAAAATCTGTGGAGGGAAAGAGTTTGTGAAAAACTTGATAGAATCATAGAATCATTTGAGTTTGAAGGGATCCTTAAAGATCATCTAATCCACCTCCCTTGCAATAAACAGGAACATCTGCAACTAGATCAGGTTTCTCAGACTGTAGTCCAACCAGACCTTGAGTGTCTCCAGGGATGGAACGTGTACCACCTCTCTGGGCAATCTGTTCCAGTGCTTGACTACCACTATCAGAACAAACTTTTTCCTTATTTCTCATCTAAATTTCCCCTCTTTTAGTTTGAAATAATTTCCTCTTGGCCCATCACCACAGACCCTGCTAAAGAATCTGTTCCCTTCTTTCTTATAGACACCCTCTAGATACTGAAAAGCTGCTATCAGATCTCCCCAGAGCCGCCTTTTCTCCAGGCTGATCAGCCTCAACTCTCTCAGCCTGTCCTTACAGGGGAGGTGTTCCATCCCTTGGATCATTTCTGTGACCTCTGGAGACACTCTAACAAGTCTGTGTCTCTCCTGTACTGAGGACTTCACATCTGCACACAGTACTCCAGGTGAGGTCTCACTAACACAGAGTAGAAGGGCAGGATCACCTCCCTTGATTTACTGACCATGCTTCTTTCAATGCGGACCAGGAAATTGTTGACTTTCTGGGCTGCAAGGGCACATTGCTGGCTCATATCCACCAGTATTCCCCAAGTCCTTTTCGGCAGAGCTGTGCTCAGTCTTTTTGTCCCCCAGCTTGAATTGGTAGTAGGAGTAGCTGTGACCCACGTGCAAGACTTTGCACTTTAGCTTTGTTGAACCTCAAGTGGTTCTCCTGGGCTCATTGCTTGAGCCTGTTTAGGTCTCTTTGAATAGCGTCCTGTCTCTCAGGTGTGTCAAGTATATACCACACAGCTTGGTGTCATCCATAAACTTGCTGAGAGTGCACTTGATCCTACAGTTGATGTCACTGATGAAGGTAAAGAGCATCAGTCCCAGTACTAACCCCTCAGGAACACTGCTCATCACTGATCTCCATGCAGACACTGACCCGTGACTCCATTCCCTGAGTATGATCTTGCAACCAGTTCCTTGTCCATTGAACAGTCTACCCCTCAAATCCATATATTTCCAATTTAGGAAGAAGGATGTTGTGGGGGACCATGTCAAAGGCCTTGCTGGAGTCCAGATTGATAACATCACTGGCTCTTCTCTTGTCCATCGATTTCCTAGGGATATTGTTTTCCTGAGCATCTCTAACTTAGATCAGATTTGATGCAATTTACATGGTATCATTTACATGAAAGCCGTCCTTGCCTGAGTTTCATTCATTGTTCCAGAGCCATGATTTGTTTCTCTTGAGGGTTGAGAAGTGAGACTTCTGCAGTTCCTGTCTACCTATTCATGTACAGCTCTGATGTCTATCTGCAAAGCAGGTCATCAGTTCAAGTAGGAAAGGAACTGGCCGTACCTACTGGTACCTGTGGCTGTTACATTGCCTCAAACTTCTCTGCTCTGCAATCCCACTTTTTTAGCTGACTTTTTTTCTTTGGTTTCTCCATGCTTGTGGATGTTTGGGCAAGGTGAGTAACCATTTGAAAGGCTGGTCACCTGCCATTTGAGTGACATCAGACATCTACCTGTTTTTTCTTATGCTCATGAGTAGAGAAGGTCAGTCTAAAATGCAGTTGTCAGAACTGCTTTTCTTCTTCTATCTTCTCCTTTCTGCCTCTTAGATTATTAACTGTTCTTTTCTCAGTCTGATTTAAATTTATTTATTTGGACAAGGAAAATGTACAGCTGTGTCTTATTAGGTTTATACATCTAAAAACCACTCATTCAAACAATTTTTCTTTTCTCTAAACAGAAATTATCTTTGGAAAAAAATGCTTCTTTCAAGGCCATTCGCCATTAGATGTTTGCCTGATAAGCAAAGCCTTCTCAACAGAATGATGTCAAAGGCTGAAAAGCACAAAGGCTGAATACCTTTAAACTCACTTTTATCTGAGATTTTGTATAGTTTTACATTCTCTCATCTCGTCCTGCAGGATCATACACTTATGACAACAGTTTGTTGTATAAGAAGTGATGCTATTCATAGACAGGTGGTTTGCAGAACTGAGGCCCAAGCTAGTGTTCTTGTTCTAGTTTTTCTGTAAATATTTATTCTTTGCTTATTCTTTACACATGGAAGTGTTTTAAGACAAAGTCCTTGACTACCACTAGAGAGCTGTTTTTAAGATATGTTGTTCTAACCATTTTAAATTTCAGCTTTCATAGCTGCTTTAATACTGCGTACCCTGAATCCTACTTTTTGGCTACTCCTCTACTTCATGTTGGTCAGGTTGGATAGAAGCATATGTTTGAACTTGCCTGGAGGCTTCTAAAAACATCTATAGCTTCAAAAGCAGAGCATATTGCAAGAAAGTAATTTAGTAAAGAGTAGAAGCCTCATTTCAGGTTTTCCTTTGCTCACTTGTGTGGATTAATTTACCTCACTTGGATCAGATCTAATTATAAGGCTATATAGCAGGTTAAAGGGAACTGGAAAAAAAATCATACCTGATACTGATGCACCTTCTTCTCACTTCAAATTATTTTGTTTGTTCGATTGAAATTTCTTTGTAACAAAGAAGCCTTCTGGCCATGAAATATAATAATCTGTTATTTCACAATTCAAGGAGTTGCTTTTGGAAGATGGCTTCTAATTGTGTAGGGACACATTTATACCTGCTATTTAAGAGCGGGATGTACTTTGGAACTCAGCCGGCTAGCCACTTGATTCCATCTCCTAGGTGACTAAACCCCTTAATTTGGTCCTCCAGTTTACTTCAAAAGTAAAATTCCGTTAGATCGAAATAGTCGAGTTTGAAATGAAAATAAAAACTGTTACTCATTTTTTGCCCTTTAATATTTTTCTGAAGCTTAGTTTAATGTTATTTACCAAGCTTTTATTGCTGTCTCCACTGGATTTAGCCTTGATAAAATATAATTTTATTAGTAGATTTCTCTGACGCTATAGTCTTTGACATTTCTTATTTTGGATGATAATGCTGTACGAAAAGGTCTCTGTGTGTGGCACACTGAACTGTGTTAAAATTTTACTTTCCATTTGCATTCACATATTTCTATTTTCTGTCATACAGGTGGTGTGTTAAATGGAATAAATGGTTGCAGTGATATTTTCAGAGTCGCAGTCACTGTTTTACTGGTGTGTTTTATGCATGTTGGAAGTACGTCTTTTTGAAAAGAGAATAGCTTCTTGTCTTCAGTGTGCCTGATTCATAACCCATTATGTCCTGTACTAAACATAGCATTTCTCATCTATCCTGAGCTTGTTCCAGGAATGTGTTGTGTAACATCTGGCACTGGACAACCACAGGCCTGGTCCTGAGTGCCTGGAAATTATTTCAGCAGAAGCTGAGATCTCCTTCAACCTCCCAGGCTGTGCTTGGTGCTGCCCACCATGGAGCCTCTGCTGGCTGCCCGTCTCATGTCAGGGCACTTTCACACCAGCCAGGAGTGTGGTGTTAAGCCAAAATTTGCATTCTTCCTGTTGTTTATGCATCTATGTTGCTCTTACTGGACCAAGCTGGAAAGCAGTTTTCTCCTGAGATACAGAAATGGTTTGCCAAAAACAAATTCTGTATCTTCAGCTTTCTCTTGGATTTACTTTCTCCCTATTGTCTTTCTTAATATTCTTCCTTTCTAACACTTTGTTGCAGATTATTATTCATCAGGCTGTGTTACTGCCAATTGCTGGCTTGTTTCACACAGGCAGTGCCATGAACAGTGAAATGGGGAACTGCAGTTACAGATAAATGTTAGCTGAGATACCACAGAGAATTTCTTATTGAGACAAGCTGTTTGTCTTTCCTTTCTTCTAGTCTCTCTCTTTTTCTTTTTCTTTCTTTCTAATGTCAGATCTTTATTTTAAATCTCCTTCCTTTAAATCTTTTTCTTGCACATTCTGTAGTCTGTAGAAGCTAGCTTTTTTAAGATTAAAAATTAAATAAGAAACCCAGTGTTATGATCTCTTTTCCTCACGTAACAGGGTATTTTCATGTCTTAAACTTATAATGGGTTTTGTCATTACACACACCAGAAAATGATGCATTGGACTAATATTTTCCAAGAGCAACTTAGGTATTTGTTTTTCAAATGAAGATATACAGCAACTTATCTGTTTATTAGATCACAAAGAGTCTTCATGACGCTGTTCTGAACTAGAAATGTGATTGCTTTCACAGTGTCTCTTTTCTAAATGAAAGATTTGAGACACCTGTTTTGGTGTTTAGGGACTTAGGAGGAACGAACAAATATTGTAAGAAGTCACTAGAGAGCTTGTGCTCTGCTTTAGCCCTACACATGCCTTATGTGCACCAAGTGACATCTGTTGGACTGAAAATTCCCCTCAGTTCCACCGAATTTCACCGAGTCAGTGGGGATGCATCTGATTGCTCTGCAAGTCCCTTGCAAAACCTGATGCTTTGGACATGTTGCGAACATTAATAAAATCCACTCATGCTACTTCAGAGCAAAACTTGGACCTGACAGCTATATATTTTAAGAAAACTCAGGTAGGAGGAGGGAGACATTAAGGGAGAACTCTGCTTATTAAGGCACCTTTTTCCAGTGCAGATCCTGATACACTCAAACTGGTTACAGTTGCTTAGTAGGCAGTTCCCTTTTGATAGAGGAGGAGATGTTGTTCCAACAGATACAAAGCACAAGTATTCATTTATTTATAAGGGAGTCTTTATTTTGAAGATATTTTGTTGTTTCCCCAGGCTATATAGACACATGACCAGACTTTCACTTTTTTGGTGTTTCAGCCCCTAAGTTAATGATTCCTAAGTAGGTATTCTGAATTTCTCTTGAAATTCCAGTTCAGCTTTATCACATTGACTTTCCAGCATGCAGAGTCAAATTTAGATTTAATTTACCTACTATGCTGTTGTCTCTTGGTTTTTCAGCCCGATCATTCAGGCCCAGATTCACAAGTACATTTAGGGTCCTAATTTCTCTTGGATTTGAGTTTTAATCTTGCATGTATGCAAGACTGCATGTGTCTGTGGAATGTTGAAGATGTGTTAGAGAATGAATCTTTGGGATGGATCTGAATGACAAGCAAATGGATAACTGGCTCCAAGGGGCTGATGGAGAGAGTCACTTCTCAGAGGTCTGTACTGAAGGTGACAGGAATACAAGAGAGGGAGGGAAATTCTGTTTGGGGGTGCAGAAATGAACAGTGAGGGCAGCAGAATTTGTCTGGGAAAACAATGTGAGAAGACAAAGCCCATATGGATTTCTTTCAGCTTTTCCATTGCTGAGCTCTGCCTTGTTTTGGTTCATAATGATTTTCCAAGTACAGCATGCTTAAAAATAAATCACTATTTTCATCAGAGTTTATGCATTTGCAATCCTTATTCTGTTTTAAAAATGCAGCTGTTGAGAATCACTCAGGATTGCTTACATTTTTTGTGCTTTTTTCCCCGATAAGTTATAGCTGTCTCTTTTTGCCAGCTAGTTTTCACAATAACTTCAGAATTAGACTTGTAAAACTATTAAAATATAGTTGACAAGCTGAAC
Organism: Lagopus muta; assembly: GCF_023343835.1. Lineage (NCBI taxonomy): Eukaryota > Metazoa > Chordata > Aves > Galliformes > Phasianidae > Lagopus > Lagopus muta. Next base: position 46,825,323 of record NC_064439.1, on the reverse strand, counting down.
TAATAATTCTTGTGGTTTTGAACTTGTACTTCTTTTGTTTTGATCTTAGTTCAGACTTGGATTTAGGCTGACTGATCTGCTGTGTAGGCCTATGGACTTCAACACAAGGCACTTAAAAGCTCTATGGTCATATACAATGTCCAAAAAACTTAACTGCAATGGAGGATAAACAAAAAAATCTATTGGAAAAATAGTTTATTTTTTCGTAATCATTTATGGAGCAGCATAAATTAGGTTGAAGATAATAGCTTTTGCAAGCTGTTCTTTGGCTTTTTGTCACAGCTAAAACTATGCTTTTTGATGCATTAAGCACAGAATGAAAACCTTGATATATCTCTATAGCTCTGGGTAGTATAACTTTCCATCGTGGTCTCTTCATTCTAGATACATCTGTGATACGTTACTGAACTGACAATCTACTTGGAATTAAAAACTAAAAAGGATCCTCTGCTTTCATCTTTTCCTAAGCTATACACTGTCATCAAGATTATGTGTTTTTATATTTATGGTCTTATATCAGGAAGAGGTCTCTGTTCCTGTTAGTTCAAGAAGTGCTGTACAGTCAAGGTATGTCTTGATGCTGTAGTCTGTTGCAAGAAGTCGTGGTTGAGGTTTGACTGTATCATCTGTACATTTCTATGAGTGACAGCCTCCATGACAAAACTGGAAAAAAAAAATCCAACATAATTTGTCTTTAAATTTAGTCTGTGTAAGTAGCTAAAATTTGCCCAGATAAATTACTTTTTATACTTTTTTTTTTTTTTTTTTTTTTTTTGTAATGTTGGTGGAAGATTTGTAGTGCCTTGTACTGACTTGAAATTTGAAGAACTGAGGATGTCCTTCTCAGTAATGATGTGTGCCTGGTCTGATTTTATGTACATGTGTTCAACAAGCCATTCTGCACTTCTTGTGTGTCTAAGGAGCCTAAAAGGAAGACTCTGTGATAGACTGTGACACGTGGCAAAGGAAAAAAGGATAAATGAGCCTGCCAGTTTACTTCAAAAGATGTGTCCATTCTCTATATCTCCAGTAGGTAGATATTGGATATTGGAGACTGTGTAGATATCATAAAACAGCTTGTGTTTTCCTCCATGTTTGGTAACGGTGCAATTTGAAGGATGCATGGCATTGAAATCAGAAGAATTCTCTGTATGTAAAAAAAATATTGAGTCTTTCAACCTCTTGCTTCAAAACTTCTTCAGTTGTTGTTTTTTTTTTTACTGAAGTAGAACGCAGTAGAAGAAGCTTACTTTTAAGCCTCATCTGATTGTTAAGTCATCACACTTCACATATTAGGTACAGATGTCAGTATGTTGGATATTGGTGAATATAACGTATGATTGTGTAAGCCTTTCTGACAGATATTCCTAAACTTATGATATCGATTCAGTAATTCCTTCTACGGGTGGAAATTTCTTGCGTTTCTATTCAACCCTTACGTCAGATGTTGCAAACAGTCATAGCCAAATAAAAAAGAGAATAAATAGCTCTTTACTAGTGAACAATTATGAGAACATCTCCTTTTGTAGCCTAACATTTACTGTGCAAAAGACTGCGGAGCAGGTTTTTCAATCATCCCACTTCATAATGTCACTTAAACCACTGAAGCTGTTGGGATACATGTTATGATGGAAATAGTAGCGTGGGGACACAATGCAGCAGTCATCCATTTTGATTGCAATATTCAGGCAGGCAAAGCCAATGGGTTTCCAGAATGTTTTAATATTAACAGACTGCCATACTGAATAGGAATGGATTTATGCATGTGGTTATTTCATGCACTAATTTAGAATTTAAGGCTGGTTCTTAAGGTTCTTCTGGATGTGCAAGCCCTCTCTATTTGCATTGCCATTCCAATCTGAACGATATATATATATATTCCTACATAGTTGCAGGATTAATTCTGTATGTACCTGAAATTATTGGCTCCGAAACAGAAAAAAAGTAGTAGTTAGTTAACAGTAACCTTTGTGTCAGATTGCTTTTCTGTTATCTGCAGTGTCCAGGGTTCTTCAGTCCCTCTGAACTCTAATATTAAGTATTTGAAGCAGCAAGTATGTCAGACACCAGCAAGAATTCATACAGACCCCAAAGATGAGAATTTTCATGTGGAAATTATTTTTCTTCTGTTGATGGGTAACCTCCTGATATCAGCCAACACTCGGATGCTCGCAAAGGCCTGGTGACAGCTTCCTGTCAGAGTTCCAGCCCCTTGCCTGTCTATCATATTCCTGTGCTAGCACAGTAAACTGTCACTGAAAAATACTTAAGGCAGGGAAGTCCTTTAATGAGAATTTAACCTGAATCACACTGTTCATGGCCATGCTGTCTGCTTAAATGTCATGAGTGAGGGATTAGGAGATTTACACTGGCTGTTGCTTTTCACTCTATGGGCAAAATAGAACTGGTTCAAGAAGAGTAGCAGGAAAAGCGGTTAAGCCACCTGCTAAAGTCGTTGGACCAAGACTTGCAAGGCAGCTTCTCAGAATTCACTGCATACTTTCATAAATGATATTGTGTTGACATTCAGTTTCTCAGAAGTTCCAAGTGTTCCTTGGCTTTGCTTTGGGCCTCGCAGCTATTTGCAGCTCCTGCAGAACTTTAAAAGCTTTCCATGGGGACTCTGTGTACAGTTCATGCAAACCAGTTTGTGACTGTGAACCCTCTGCTTGTACTTTAATCACTCTGCAAATTTCTTTGCTATTGTAATGCTACTTGAACTTCTATTTTTTCCTGGTAAAATTCCAGCCTCATAGCATGGTGCTAGCAATGAAAAATTCCTGCATTCCGAGCCTTTGTTAAGAATCATAGAAAAATCATCAAGGTTGGAAAAGACTTTTGAGATCATTGAGTCCAAGAAGTTGGTGTTGAGAGGAAAGATGGGTAGTTTGAGAACTACTCCATCCAGTTGTATTGTGAAACTTGTAACAAAGACAAACACATCTGTTGAAAGAAATGGTTAAGTTTACTCTTTGCAGTACAGCTTTCTCTCCTGGTATTTTATGGTAGACAACCCAGTGCTCCTCTTCTGCATTATTTCAGTTGATGACAATGGGACATTGATAGCTGGGGCTTTAAGGCAGTGACTTGCTTCTGTTGCATTTTCTGTTTGTTGCTCTTTCTGTGTATGACTAGATATTGTAAGTGATGCAGTGTCAGCCTCTATAAAGCTATTAAAACTAGTGATTTCAAAGTTCAACGTAAAAGAAACGTCTGGACCAACTCTGCCCTTTCATCTGTGTCTTGTGGTAATATTAACTGGCAAATGGAGAAGAGCTGTATTTTGGATTGGTTGTTTTTAATTCCACCATCTTAAAAACTACTTTTTCCGTTCTCATCTTTCTGTCAAATCCACAGTTTTTGACAGTACTTTGTACTTTCAAGGGTAGCCAGTTCCTTTTTGCAAAAAAGTATTTTGTGATTGGAAATTAAAATGTCATTTGCGTACATTCTTCCGTAGTTGTAATTTGTTACCATGTTAAAAACAAGCAACAAACAGAGAGAAAAAAAAAGGAACACCAAAAAATCCCTGAAAACCTCTGCAAAACAATAACAGAAAAAGCACTTCTCTGATCTTTCAACACTGAAGAACTGAGTTAGATGAGTAACCTGGAAATTTCTTTCGATCCTACTGCAAAGAAAATAATCTCAGCTGGCTGATTTTACTTGCTAATAACTGTTGTGTGTTTTCAGGCTTTTCTGTCCATATGTAGGTACTAATTTTGTGCAGTGAGTTGTAAGAAATGCAGTAATCCCAATAGCACATCATTCTTGATGTAGTGTCACTGAAGTCAGTGTAAATCTTTTGTTTTTCCTTTCTTTCTTTTCAGAAATAAATTGGCAAATATTGCTCTGGATGCTGTACATTCTTACAATATTTAGTAGGGTGGCTATTATAAGTATTTTACAGCTTACAACAATATTTTACTTTTTAGATCTGTCTGCTGGCTTGGAAATCTGAACCTGTGTTTGCACTGAGTTGAGAAGCCTGAATGTAAGGACTGGTCTTTGCAATAACCTCTGAGTAGCTCATAAACTAAAGCTGAGATTGCCTCAGCCCTAGTGACAGCATACCAGCCACAGGAATTAGGATTGGTTAACGTCGGTGTATCCTCTTAAGACTGCTAGAATCTACTGAAGTATGGGATGCATTAGGATAAGTAGATAGAATTGTGGAACTCATTGCTGGAGATGGCTGATTGGTCAGGCAAAGGCATGCTTATATTGCTTTTATGTTTCTGATAGAGGTGATGTTGTCGTTAATTGATAATTGTCTTATTAGATTTAAAGGTAAAGAGAGACCTGTGGGCCTGTATGCATCTCCTTTAATAAATAATAAGAGTTAGCACTTGTGTTACAAAATGCCTTTCATCTGAGTTGACATGAAGATTTAAAGAGGTGGGGAGTTGTACTACATTCATTTCGGTACAGGAGGACCTGAACTATATTGATTCTGAAATAGACTCAAGGTCGTGCAGAAAGTCAGGATCAGAATTAAGCATTAGAGTCTAAACAATTTTCTTAAAATTTTACATCAGGCCAAATAAAAATAGTTATTTTCCCTTGAGAACTGAGAAAAGCTGTACGCCTCGTTTCTACCAGTCTTGATGCTGTTGTGATGCTGCTGACCAGTGGAACCGTGTGTGGGGTAATACTTTGCAGGGCTGAAAGCTTCCTTCTCTGCGGCAGTTCTGAGTAGTTCCCCATTGACTGCAGTGTATCTAGGATCTCACCCAAATGTGAGGTGATTCGGTAAGCTATCTGCTCTGTGGTTTTCAGAAGCTACTGCTCCATTTTTTTTAAGGTGAAGATGAAATTATAAAGCTTATCTCTTGAAAAGAGGAGTATTGTTTCCAGAACCATGATATCCAATTATTTTCCATGGTGCTGAGGAAGCTTTCTATGCAGAAAGCATTCAGGTGGATGGTGGTTTTGGGTGCTGATCTGATGCACTTTGTTTCTCAGGCATTTTTAGAAAAGAAAATATAAATTAACAGTGTGTACAATAAATAATCCCCACTTATATTACTAGATCTATATAAACACTGTTTCTTAGAATAGTTTTGCAAATATTGGTTTTATTTTAAAGTGGATTGTGCTGAGAACTGGACATGTGTTGCAAATTCAGTACCATTTTTGGAGAGATTCTAAGGTCACTAGCTTCATTTTGCTTTCTAGATATTATTACTTCTGATTTCTTTTTTCTAAAAATTTGCATTGTGCGTTGGAAACATAATCAGCTGCAAATACAGTACAGTAGAGATTGAGTATTTCTAATGCAAAAAGTCTGCACACACCAGAAAATAATGGAATATGGGATGTTTGTCATGATCTTCTCACTAGATCACCTCACATAACAGAGTGCGTGTTCTATTAAGTCACCTTATTGTCAGCTGTGGAAAAAGAGAAGTCATTTTCAGTGCTTCCAGAAGATTAATTCCTGTTTTTTGAGGTTTTTCTGATCTGAAGGATGCTTTTTTAATCAAAGACATTTGTGTTAGCATGGCTAGTCATTCAGTTTAGCCGGCTCTTTGTGGAGTGTGTACAAAGCAGAAGATAAAATCCAAGAACCAAATGTTTCAATGGTTTTTCTGCACCTGGTATTGGTGTCCACTGACAAATACCTTGCTAAGAGCATTGGCTTTGGTTGCATGACTTTCTTATTTCTTCTGACAGTCTCCTTCTTGTCCTAAAGGTAGAAAGTTGAGTTAAGAAGCTGAAGTTCTGAGAACTGCAGTCATGTTTTAAGATGTCTTTTTTTTATAGAGAGAGAGTTCAGTATTTTATCTTTTTTCTTCTTAAAATCTCACCTCATATTTTTCTTCTGCTCAAGGTGAAGATTCAGAGCTTTTGTAACATTGCTTAGATATAATCTTCTAATGTTTCTGAGTAATAATCATACTCTCTCCCTTTCTGTTTTTCGTTCTTTTTTTTCCTGTAACATTATTTGGAAGCTGGGTACTTTATCAGTTCTTTTACAATCATAGAATATTTCCTGTATGATGTTTTTTTCATTTGTTATTTCATCATACCAATCTTTCAGAGAAGTCCCATTCAGAAATTATGTCCTGTTGTGTCTCATTTGCTTATTGTTGATTTTAAGGTTTGGTGTTGGTTTTTTTTTTCCTTCTCAATTATTTCAAAGTTTTAGTCATTTCTAACAATGGAGCATAGGAGTCAGGCTGTAATTGGGTTTATTGGGTTGCCAAAGGAGATCCCTTTAAAACGCAAACATTTGCAGATTATAACCTATAATGTTCACTTTATTTTGCTGCCCATTGTGATTGCAGGAAGGGCAAATCCAGCATCAGAGCTAAAAAGGGTAAATGGATGAAGACACAGTAAAAGGATTTGTAAAACATGCATTCACTGAAGACTGGCCATTTATCTGGTTTGTCTCCTTATTTCAAGAAGCTAAATCTGGCTAGGAGATTATATTTCTTCTCTCCGTTACAATGCCATTCATGTCTGCCTTTCTGGCTGCTATTTTCCTCATGTGAGGTCTGATTCAAGAAAATCTTCTGTGCTTCTCTCCTTTGTTTATGAATACACCCAAGATGGTGTTTTCGGGAAGACTTACAAGCATATGTTTGAGTCCATTCAGTAGTAATCTCTGAGTGAGAGCCCTGAAAGAAGTTTATCCCTTTTCATGAAAAGCTTGATCCGATGTCATTTTACCTAATAGGAGCTTTGCTTTTGATTATTGAGAGTGGGATGCAGTCAGTGGTCAAATATTTTTCTTTCCCTATCCAGTTCCTGAGCTCTGAGCAATGCTGAGGCATTGTTTTTCCTTTTCTTCCTCTACTTTTCCATACACTGCAGTAGACCTTAAAGCTACTTGCTTGATTTTTCTATGTTATTTGCAGAATTCCACAGTTGCATGGTCACTCTGCATTGTCCCTGTGTGTATCAAGATATTTCTTATAAACACACTATAAACATATAACATTTTATAAAGTACCTGTGTAAATGGGACCTTTCTAGCAATTTATTTTAGTTGCAAAGATTATGCCACAAGGAAACGTTTAAAAGCCATGTAAGAATCTGTAAATGAGAGAGGATATTTCTGAGATGTGTGTATTGGAATAGTAATTTCCTCAAGGAATAAGGCCAAGGACCTTGAGTTACTGTAGGGATTAATTTGATTTTTTGTTCAGACTCATTTCTTTGGTATCTTTGTGAATATTTGTAATTATATTTTTTTCTCTAAGTGCTGAAGAGAGGGCAATGTTTCAAAACACACCGTACTAAGAAAAAAGATATCGAGGAATACATTGGCAGAAATCTAAAATTAAAGTCAACAGGACTGGTGAAACTTCTGTGGGAGAGTGAAACTGTTGGGATAGGCAAGGAGAAAGCTCTCTGAAATGGGAAATTTGTTGTATTCCTGTGGCAGAGCTTTATTGATAAAGAGTTGAACAAACTGCCCCCTTGGTGACAGTGAGAATTCTTGTAACATTTGCTTGTTGATCTGTAACCTTACTCTCTTTACAGACAACAGCTCTGCACACAAACTTTTATGTTCCTTGTGAAATCTTCCACAATAGACATTGTAAAGCAATTATGTAGTGCTGCAGTGTTTTCTTTCAGGGAAAGAAAAAAGAAAAGAGAGAGAAAAGGATGGTGGTTGTAAACTGCTCAGCCTTTAGCAATTTCTGACTGTTCAGTCCTGTGATGAAAATAGAGTATGTACGGTGACAGCTTAATGACAACAAGATCATCAGTGCATTTGGATCATACAGGAACTATGGAAGGCAAGACTTTTTTTGATAATAAATCAAAAAATGTTTCTCCTTGTGCCACATTTACATTCAGTCTTAATTATTCTTGTCCAAAACTGTTCTTCCCTGTGAACTTTGCCAAAAAATAGAAAGATGTCAGTTTAACAAGACATATGATATCTTGAATTACTATTGAGCAAATGGAAGTATTGCAGAAGAACCTTTGTGTTAAATTGTGTTCCAGCAGCCAACCTGAGAAAGAGCTTTGATAGGAAGAACTATATTCTTTGTACAGGTTGTATTATTTCTCTTTGTGTTGTTAAAAAGTCAAAATGAGGAAAGTGGGTAAGTAGGAACAGACTTGTTTGTACATTGAAATGCTGCTTTAATGCAATTTCAAGATTGCAAAATGTGAAGGAAATGAATGTAAAGCGTTTTTCCATCAGTTTTCTTTGTTGCTGTTTGTTTTCTTTTTATTTTTTTTTTAATGGGTTTTGTTTGCAGACTGGTCAGTAAGAACTAATTTACAGTTGCATAATATTTATGACAGCTACTTTAAAAATCTCTAATAACTTAAACTTGTCAAGAACATGAGCACCCACCCATACTATAGCTGTGGCTAGCATGAACCCTAGTTACTTCTTGATCTCTGAAAAGTTCTTTTTACTATTTCTCTTCTATTTCCTTTTACTAGTTTTGATGACATCAATTAATGAATATCTTTAAATCTTTCTATCAAAGGTACACAATCAAACCAGACATTTTGATGAGAAGGATATCAGCTGTAAAAGTCATGTAGTGCATGACTGTAAAATGATAAGCTAGTATAAGAAGAAGGAACAGAGTGAAGAAACATTTTCTGCTGGTAGCCTTGTTTTCCTATAGGCTATTTGTTATACAATCTCCTTAATGAAGAAATACAGAAGATCTATAGCTGTATATGCTTCATAGTTGCATGAGCTAATGAAAATGCTCCTCTTGATGTTTGTGGCCTCTTGATGTTTAGACCTTTCATAATTTTCCTAATACTTCTTCAGTTCCTGACTATGGAAGAAACCTTTCTGTGTTGCTCTAAAAAGAGAATGACAGTTATTTTGGTGAAACATCGTTCCTTGCAGAAAGTCATTGTTCTAGGGAGCAGCAGCATAAAAGCCAACAAGGAATTAAAATCTCAGAATCCATCTTTGTGAAAGGAGCATTGCTTTATAATGGAGCATTAAACCAAATAATGGCTTTGGGAGAAAATGGAGTCTTCTACAAGCTCTGTCATTTTTGTGTCCGCTCGTTTGTTTGACTGTTATTGGTTCTTGATTCTTTTGCTCCTTAGAAATTTTGTACAAGCATCGTTGCAAAGTCAAACTTATTCAAGTAAAACGTAATAAATCAGGCAGAAAAATATTGTGTAAGAGATCAATTTAAATGGTGAAGACTTGCCCATTAAAAACTCCTATGGCTTTGTGAGTTTTTTTTAATGTTTGGTATCTAGCTTCCATAAATTATGCATATTGGCTTTTTATTAACATAGAAGGCAAACATAACTCATTGTGAGGAATTCTTTGGTTAGATGAAGGTTCCCGCTTCCTGAATTTTGATATTGATGTTCTTTTTGTTCCAAAAATAATCAGGAATGTTGATACATTACACAAAGGCATTTTATGACTGCTGGACCTCTTCAAAGAGCCCACAGAGTGATGTTACCTACTCCTAACGAATGAAACAATAGTTCCTTTTAAAAAAAAAAAATATTTTTTGTATAAAGCAGGAGTCATGGATTGCAATACTTTTTCCCTACAGAAAGATTTAAGATGCTTTTTAAAATTCAAATGTTTTATTTGTACGTTGAGGGAGAAGATTGAGGGTACTAATAAAAAGATCAGATCAAGATGACACCAAATAAGGCAAGCTTCTTTACTGAAAAGCCAGTGGAGTTTTATGGTGGCTTTTTGTGTGTGTGTTAAGTCTCAAAATGATTTAACATTCATAAGACATTCAGTGAGATATGTAATGTGAGGAAATGGCATCTGAGAGAGATATGAAGACAAGGGTGATGGTTCTTACTCTCTAAAACAAAGCAATGGAGAAAGATTGGGTTTCATACTGCATTAGTGCAGGAAGAGAGTTTTCTGTGCTGTCCATATAGGAAGAGAACTAGGTACAGCATGAGCTTTGTAGATGAAAAATGTCACGTGTTCTAAACTATATGTTATGCAGGAATAAGTCCATGAATATGTTAGATGAGATAGGTAATAAAATATGAAGATGTTGATTTTAATGTCTACATCAGAGAATATTTTTCTTGGTTGGCAAAAGTGTAAAGACAATATTCTTGTTCTGTATATGCAGCATACCCAGTATTTCTAAAATATTCTGATTTCTAAACAATTGTAAATAAGAAAGCATAACTAAACCATGCACTCCAAAACCAATATTCTTTCTTATTTAGAATAGTAGCAGGATGCAGACTATCAGGTATCACTTAAGTCACAGTAAGTCTTCCTAATGGAGTCCATTACATTAATATATTTTTGATTGTGTTATTTAGATTATTACACGTAATTGGGCAAAAGTTATAGAACCATAGAATGGCTTGAATTGAAAGGGACCTTAAAGACTATCTAGTTCTAACCTTCCTGCCATAGGCAGTATTGCCAATTACTAATAAGATCAGGCTGTACAGGACCTCACCATTGTATGCGTTGGTGTAGAGGCACTTCAGCTGGGCTACTGGCCACATTACCTCCTTGGCAGAGCCCTCCCAATTTCCTCTAGGGCAAAACTTAGATTTTCTCCAGTTGCTTCCTAAAGTGACAACGTTCCTTGTCCCTTCTGTGTCACTCAGAAGTACATCTCCTTCCCTCATCAAATTTGGTTTAAAGCAGTGCAGATAGGCACAACCAGCTTGCTGACCAATATATCCTTGCCCCTTCTGGTCAGTTGTGTCCCAGTCAGCGTCAACATTCCTGGTCTCTCAAAGGTATGTCCAAAGATCATAGTACCTGAAACCCTGATTACAACACTATCTGTGTAGCCATTCATTCAACTTGTCTGTTCTCCTCCTTCTGCCCTGGCCTCATTTTCCAACTGGGAGGATCAAGAACACCACTTGTGTTCCTGATCCCATAAACACCCTCCCAAGAGATATGAAGTCTTTTATAACATTTTGTAATTTCATAGTTGCAGTATCTGCTGACCTGGTTTGTAAGAGTGGGAGTGGATAGTAGTCCTCTAGCTTTATCATAACTGGTAGCCTCTTAATGATGTTCCAAATGCAGAGTTTTGGCAGGCAGCAGCAAGCCTCTCTCTAGAGATTATCTGGTTGGCAAGCAGGTGCCCCTCAGCGTGGAAGTGTCCAATTATTAAAGTCCTTCACATCTTATGGTGGCAGTGGTTCTGACTCAGGTCCTTGGTTGGACCTTCTTAATGTGGTTGTCTCTTTTTAGTTCTGAACCATTAACCACGCTTTCTTCTCTTTCCATTCCAAAATCTTCGTATTTGTTGCTTAGGGAGACTTCAGGAGCAAGCAGGAGGCTCCTCCTTCTGCTCTGAGCAGAGTTGAGTCTATCTCAGCTTGCATGTTTTTGCTATCTGTCTTTGGACAGATTGGGTTGGAAACTACTTAGCTTCTTCCCCTTGCAGGGACTAAAGACTGGGCTGTTGATCTGCCTGTATCACCACACGATGCCATGCATCAATCTCTCTGATTGCTGGATAGTTCTCAGCCTGCTGATTTCCTCATGCAACCTGGTAACCTGGCTGCTGGATCAGCTCCTTCCTTGGAGATCTCAAGACTAGATAAACACTGAGCAACCTGGTCTGGATTCAGCACTGACGGTCTCAAAGCAGACTTTATGCTGCATCTTGAGTTCCTCTATGAATCAAAGCAATAAAAATTATTGCACTGTATAGCTATTGACCGAGTACGCAATCTAAATAAGATTTATATGTGACTTGATGAAAGAGGTGTGGAAGGTATTAAATGTTTGTAACATAATCAGGGAGTGTAAAATAGCTGGAGATACTATCTTGCGTGTTCCTGTTAGTTTTCATATTACATGTGCCTAGATTCTATTTCACAGCCACTCAGTGAACATTATCTATTGCTGCACTTCTTTCAGAGTCACTGATATCTGTGTATGCCTTTTTCTTCCTGAGTTCAGATCACTAGAGAATGTGCTCTCAAGTTTTATGATCTTTTTAAAGTCCAGATTATTTCATTATTGTGTAACTGCATACAATATCTTACTAGAAGAAGTAATCTTATGCTGAATGAAACAGCAGTACCATTCCCATTTTTTGGAGTGTTGACTTAAATACGTTTCAAATTATACACTCCCAAACATATGTAATTTTAGTTGAACTGAGTCCATCTCTACCAAGTGCAAGCCTGGTATCAAAACCACAAGAATACTTTGTTCTCATGATAAGACTTGATCTGTATGTCATGCTCTCTTTTTAACTATAGAATGAATATTTTATATATTTAATACTTGGAATCAAACATATAATTCTGAAATGTTTGCATTAATGATGAATTTACTATGTAAGCCCTGGCTGACATAAATGGAATGTAATCTTGTGATTTTTTTTTTGTCCTTTAAAACTTTTTCCTGAATAATACCATGGCTTCTGGCAGCAGAATTCAGTGCATTAATGAGATAGCATTCTTTTACCAGTGCATACAGTTCAACACCTTAAAAAAACCTGAAGTTGAAATAAATAATGACATTCTTTCTTGCTAACAATTTATAGCAGCCAAATACTTAATGCTTTATAATTCACCCCTAAGGTTACGTCCAATGAAAAGCAATCTTGAGTAAGGATGAGCATTGAGTTGTTGCTTTTACAATGGAGTTATTGTCTCCAAAAAAAGCAGTCACTGAAAGGATAATATAAAGGACCACCTTTAGTCTTCTTCTCTCAATAAACAGACCAAATTATGTTCTGTAAATCAAGGTTATTACTAGCAACCTGCCTTATCCCTAACATGAATCTGCAAAATACAAATAACTCCACCTAAATCACTCTTAATGTGTATACATCTTAATGTATATTTTAAACTTATTGCACCAGTTTTCTACATTTCAACACAGGACTCATCTAGAGATAAATAGAAACATTGCCAGATGCTGGTTTTGATCCCACATCTTGAAAGGTGGTCAAAGCATGGTACCATGAAGAAATGCATACTGCATGGTTCATATTGGCAAGTGATAATGCTACCAAGTCTCAGATACAAGAAACAGTCACATCCTCTGAAAATCAAGGTTGAGAAAGGGGAGTTATTGAGTCAGCAGTGAAATGCAATTCATGTGATACATTTTGCAATAGCTGTCTGTGAATGTTGACCTTTTCCAGTTTTTGTCTCTGAGTAGCCTATGCCCCATGAACTGGGTAAAATGTTGATAGTTAAAGAAGATGGCCTTAACAAGTCCCTCAAATTCTGTAATAGATGATATATGAGTAGTACTGGTGGATTAGAGCAGTGTATCCATCATTTGTCACTTTTTAGTCTCAGCAGTATTGGGAAATAGTGCTTGGCAGGGCCACACTCACATCCTGAAGGAAGTAAGTCAAAATGCTTCTTCAGTACAAATCATTGAACTGCATTCAAACCAGTGTAAATTGGCAGAACTCTCCTGGCTTCATACTGATCTAAATTGTCTGAGTCTGATAAAAAGTTAGGTTATACTGCAAACCTTTTCTTATTTCACCACCTGCATTTTGTAACCAAAAGTTCATTTCTCAGAGACTGATTCTAGCTTTTGAGCTAGCTTCAAAGAAGCTCAAATGTGGAGGGCAGCCAGGTGAGTGCTTCTCTTTGCTTGGGAAAAGGACGTCTGAAATATAGCTACATGGTAAACTGAGTGCTCTGCCTGAAGAAACCAGTTTATGACCAGTTTTCATAGCTACGAAAGCTAAGGAACTGTTTCTGTACATTGCTGGTGTTAGCTTGTTCACTGGTTATTATTGACTGCTTTTTGATGATGCTTATGATTACTGTATAAATAAAGACCTCAGACCTGTGAAACCCTACAGAATGTCAGAATTTCCCCTGAAGCTCACAGAACTTTTGTCTAAAAATCTGTTTAACTGCTGTGTTAGATATATACTTAGCTTTAACCTTGTGGTGAAGAATCTAACTGAAACTGATAACTGTTCCAAGTTGCTACTTGGAACAGTGCTGTGTGTGTTAGTAGCATGCTTTTAACTCAAACATGCAGGCAGCTATTTGTGTGTATCTTTGCTAAAAATGTTAACTCAAATCGAACCGCTTAACATGCCTAATCCATAGCAGCTGCAATGGTCAGTGAAACTATTTCTGTGAGCTACTTCTATTGGCTTTCTGAACTTCCTTTAGTATTGATTTAATTTTAGTTAACCACTCAAGCTTTAACCAGAATAAGCTGGTGCCAGATTATGCATCAATGACATACGTATTCTGTATTCTTTGGAAACCTCACACAATTGCAGATTTCACTTGCCCATACAACCACTTTGTAACTAATTAGACTAGACGTGGCACTAAAGAGAAACCACAAACACAGCATTATGCCCTGATAGATATTAATACAGTCCAGTCTCTTAACAAAGTGAACAATTGCTCAAATAATGATTTCCTGCTGTGGACTTTATGCTTTGTTTGTTAAATCCTATTTTCCTTCCTACTTTCCTGTTGACTACAGCAGAATTGAATTTTATTCAACCCAACTCACCCTGGGTCAGCAAAACTCTTCACCTTTGTGGAAAAAAAGTTAACTCCTTAAAGGCTGCCTGGTTTTGAACATACCTTATGGGTACACCGAGATTCTACCCATGACCAAAGGGAAGGGGTTAATACCACAGTTTATGGAATGTGGGAGAAATGAGGCAGCAAGGTACATATTTGCTAATGTGTTTAAAGCAAAGCCAGAGTTCACTGGACCATGGTTTGGTTTGTTTTCATTTTCTAACTACTCATTCTTTTCTTTCCATAGTATTTGCTCATTGTCTCAATGATTTGGCAAAAAATTCTGCTAAATATATTTAATATAATGTTAGCAGTGACTACTAGCATTAACATCCCTACAAAAAATGAAGGCTTAGTGGAAGATAATCCTGTGGAAACACGTCATTTAAGAGAATGACAGCATCTTCTCTTCACATTCATTCAGCTGGTAGCATGGGCAAACTGGAAGAAAGGTAATTTACAGCATAATTTACAGAATTATATGGCTGAATATCTGTTGATGTGCAGAAAATCTTGGTGTTCCTGTTGGGCAGGAGAAAAACAGTTTACCAATGTTCTGATATTTGTAAGCAATATGCTAATGTGGAAATGTCAATTAGGTATATTGTTAGCGCTGCTGCTTGCTATTTTTACAGATGGAAAAGTAAACAGTTGAGTAGTCTTTGGATGGAGTGACTTTCATGAAAGAATAGGAAAAGGAAAGGTCAGAGGGGTACATTTTTATCGAGGAGGCTTAATCGAATCTTGATAGCTTTTCGTGACCTTCCTCTTTCATAATGAAATCCATGGGCTGTTTTCTTCTGATAGCCTGACAAAATGCCACACAGCCTCTTGTTCACTTTAATACTTTGAAAATGTTTAATATTTGAAAATATGAAAAGAGTAATGATTCTATACTGTTAATTTAAGCCTTTAGCTACTACAAAGGTTTTAATTTGAAATTAGTACTTTACCAGAGTAGAAAATTATCACTGTGGTGGATTTCATGTAAAGCGGGAAGTTCAAAGTTGCATTTTCTTTGGGAGAGTTTCACTTTGTGGCTTTCTGTAATCTTAAAAACTACCCAAGAGACCTAAATCACTTTCATGCTTTTCCTTTTTTTGCTGTCCTTATTAATCCATTCCTCTGCTCAGGTGGTATTGCTTGAATGCTGAATCTCCCCACTGGAAAAGTGTTAGACAAGCACAAAAGAGGGAAACTCACTGATTATGTTAGGAGAAAAGTCTAAAGTTAAGCCTTCCAAAATTGCTTTCAATAGAATGATAGTTTGCAGAAGTCATTGAACTGGCAATGGCACATTTCCTATATCCTTTAAAGAGAAATGGTGAAAGGGCATGTAGCCTTTTTTTGTTGGTTTTTTTTTTTCATTTCTGGATAAACAGTAGTTCCAGTTGCAAATATTTTTCACCTCAGAATCAAGTGGATGTTGTATTCAGTGCATCCCTGAAATTCTTTGCAAGGAAGAATGAAAGTTTTACTGTCCTTGTTTAAGCGTGTCTGCCAAGTACAGATGGCCAGTCCATTCTAATATCTCTGCAACTTTGTACAGGCACCAAAGCAGGTTATATTCTGTTGGTATTAGCTTTTTTGGAATAGTCAGTAAATCAATTTCTGCCTTTTTTTTTCAACTGTAGTTTTATTTAATGCCACAGAGATGGAGGTGACAGTGGGTGGTGCGGATTTTTCTGAGAGCAATATGCAGACCCTTGTTCATCACTGGAAACAAAAACATGTTGAAAAATAGTGTTTTGTAGCTGAGAATAGGCCCTATCAAATAGTGTTATTATGCTCTTTGTATCTGTTGCAGTTTCCACGGAAATAAATAGGAGGCATTACTTTTGGAGCGACCTATGCAGAGAAACCTATGAAGAGAAACTAAAGCAGACACATTACAGGAACTGAAAAAGCTTGAGGATGAATCACAGGCTAAAATAGAGACATTTCTTGTCTTGAATCTCATTTGTAGTTTAGATCGTGATGCTTTTATTCAAAGCGTTACATGTAACAGCAGTCAAATTCACTAGCTATGAGGACATAGTGGAGATTTAGGTGTAACTCCCTGTGAAAAAAACTCCCTGTGAAAAACTTTTTTCAGACATTGCTGGTGAGAGATGGCTCTAATTTTTATTCAAATTAAGCCCGCAGGAGGAGAAAGAATGTGAGTGATTAATAAATTAATTACAAAATCATTTGATGCCACCCTACGTGACTCATCTAACCTTGTGGAATAAAAAAAAAGGCAAAAAGACTGTTTTTATAAAGAGCTTGGCAGTTAGCTCTTACTGTAGGTTCCTCATCTGCAGCCTTTGTGGATCTTCAAAATCTGTCTCTGCCTTTTGTTGCATTATCTGCCAGTTTTTATTCTAACAATTTGCTTTACTGTTAAGAGAATTTTTCCCTATGAGTGTAAGCAAGGTTCTGTGCTGGAATATGTAGGGTTTTTTCTTTAGCATGAAAAGGAGGCAGTTGATTCTCCCTCAGCTGAACAGACAGTAGGGCTGAAGAGATTCAATCTGGTATTCTACCATAAGCTGTTCTACTTTCAGTCACTTGGTGCACTATTCTTCAGGGTTTACAGAAAAGCAAAATCAGTATCAGGCTGCCAGTATATAACCAGAGCAAATTCAGTTATGTCACTGAACCTGTTTTTGCTTGTCAGAGAACTCACAAGGAATTTGGTTAGGGAGGTGGCTATTTTGGATCCAATGCAAAGGTCAGACCTAACGTAACCCATAAGAAAAATCCGTTTCTTCTACCTGAGAAATTGTTAGGTTGGTGTGTTGGGGTTTTGTTTGTTTGTTTGTTTGCTTGTTTTTTGTTTTTGTTTTGACAAATAATTAGAATATGAGGTTTCTGGGTTTTCATCATGTTTCTGTTTATCATGTTTCATTCACGACAAAATTTGCATCTCTATCTCTGAGTTGTGATACAGTTGGTCTATTTGATTAATACGCAGAACCAAAATTTCCACATTTTCTAGTGAGGTAAAAATTTACTCTGTAAGTTTAGAGAAAAAAAAAATATATATATACAATGGCATCACTATCTTGCAGCTATTATCATTAAGAAAAGATCTGAGTCTGAGCTTTTGATGTGCTAATATATTTAGGAAGCAGAAATGATAAGGTTTATTAAAAGGCCTGATGTGCTGTCCTTGGAAGCACTGAGGGAGGCACATAAACATGCTTTGCATTTCCTGCTCTGAGGTTCTCCAGTAATCCTGCTAAGACATCCTGCTGTGGGCTGGCTGGAACCACCTGATGCCACCCCACTCCACTTGGAGGATATACCCAAATGACATGGTATTTGCTTTTTGTTTGAATTCAAAATCTTCAGACGTCAATAGCTGGTGAGTTGTACAATATTTTTTTCCGGAAAAGGATGCTAACTCAGACCTGCTTTGGTTTCTATGTGGCTTGTGTAACGATCCTGGTGAGACACAGCAGAGTATTTTGTGTGACTGCCTAGTCTGGAAATGGCTCTGTGGTCTGTGAATGGTCTGTGAATGGCTCTATCTTGTTGCACTTGCTGGATTATCCATATAATGATACACCTCTGCTGTGTTTCTAAGGTTATAACTTCTGTTGCAAAGAAACAAGACCTTATTGAATCTCAGCTCCTGATAAAACTCAAATATTACAATACACAAGCTCCTTAGATTCCCTGACATTTATTCAAGCACTTTTGCACTCTTGGCAGTATTCAAAGCTTAGAAAGAGCCTTGCAGAGGCTTGGCAGTCATTACTGAGGCCACGGGTGAGGCAAAATTAGTTGAGAAACACAGAAGACCTGTATGCAGAATGAACAGGAGCAAAATAAGTCAATTTCTCTAATTAGATGCTGTAATAGTGCATGAAAATACACAAACATTGTCTTTTCATATGTGATCAAATCTTCACATTTCTAAAAGCTCAATTTGTATCTGCACTGTTTCTTTAATGAAAGAGAATAAGAGAAGTACAAATTATCTTTGAATATTGCAGAAATGTTAAAAGTGGGAAACTGGGACTTGTTTCTCAACTTAATTCTGCCAACAAGAAGGCAAGAATTTGAGAATTTTTCAGAAGAATTTGAGACATGAGTCTCAAATTTCATTATCCACAATGGAAATATGCTTACATATGTATTTTTTTTCTTTGATTGTCAAAAGGAAACTGGGAAGGGTTGTGTCTGGTTTGTAACTCTTCTATTTCCTTTTCTGTGAGAGAGCCATTGTTTTCTCTGCTGCCCTTGCAAATAAAACAATTATCACCAGAAATGTGCAAACTGAAAGCTGAGGAATAAAAAATAATCATCACCTCATTTTTCTTTATCATTGGCCATATTGTAAAACACACTGGTGTCTCCTGGTAGGCTGCTCTGAACAAGCAAGCTATGAGGCATTTCTTCAGGATTTTCTGTGGCATTTACATGCAACTTTCCTGGCAAGCAACAGATTAGTTACATCTCGCCTGTCTGGACATATTTCTTCAAATTGTCCCACAAGCAGTTACTTCCTTGCCTGACATTCCAGGAAAACTTTTGCAGGATGAACTTGAAAATAATTCCAAGGTTTTAGCAATTACACCTGTGCAGAGAAGGCAGGCTTATTTTTGTTGCTTCAATTTTCTTACGCGGCACTAGGATCAGAGAGCTAATTTATGACAGCAGCAAGCAACATCAAAAATAGGTCTCTTCCCTTCCCTTCCCTTCCCTTCCCTTCCCTTCCCTTCCCTTCCCTTCCCTTCCCTTCCCTTCCCTTCCCTTCCCTTCCCTTCCCTTCCCTTCCCTTCCCTTCCCTTCCCTTCCCTTCCCTTCCCTTCCCTTCCCTTCCCTTCCCTTCCCTTCCCTTCCCTTCCCTTCCCTTCCCTTCCCCTTTCTTTTCCTCTTCTCTTCCTCATGGCTGAAGGCAGCACTAACCTGCTGGTGACATTTAGAGATTAAAGCATTTTGTGCCAGCAACAACCAGGAATGATCGCTGTCATGAAACAGCTTTTTGAGCTCGCTTTGGAGTCCAGCTGGCGCAGTTAGCAAGTGACTAAACCTCTCCCAGAGGCAGGCCCGTCGTCATGAGCTGCTGCCTGCCATCTTTACTGGCTCAGGTGGCCAAATAAAATGGCTCCTAGAGGGACAGGTCTGAGGCCTGCAGTGCCTTGTAATGGCCTGACGGAAGGCAAAATCGTCTCGTGTCTAAGTTGTTAGTGAGACACGAGGGGCTGGACTCAGACTTCACAGAAGCACAGCAGTAGTGTAATGTAATTTAAGATAAGCCACCTGGCTTGGTCCAACTGCAAGCTGTATGAAGTGTTCCTGGTTTGAATGTACCTGCTCTCTCTTATTCTTGGCCTCTGCTAGCCATTACATTTCTATCTTCTATTCTGCCTTAAAAACAGCACCACAGCAAAGCGTTTTCCAAGCATCTGCCTGCTCTGTCTCTGTCTTTGGCCAGCCCAATTGGTGTACCTGGAGGCCTGCAGCCCCTCTGGATGTAGCTGTAGGTGCTTGTGAGCTTTTGTGTCCATCTGATGCTACTGTCTCCCTTCATTTGCTGTGGGTCTGCTGCTTGTATTTTTAGTTGGCTCCTGAAGTTTAGTTCAGAAAAATGTGAGATGCAATTGAGGTAATTAGAAAGAGAGACATACTATGTTGCTTTATGATGTATCAGGCAGCTGAAGCCAGCAAACCCCCATTCATACGGATCTTACTTTCTGTCCGGCCCTTGAACTTGGTAGCTGCTGTTCTTCCACCGTTGTTTCTGTAGCCTGATCGAGCATGGCAGAGGAAGATACAGTTTTCTGTAGTCCTGATGTATGTTTTGGACAAATTCTGAATACATAGAAGATAGGAAAAAGAGAAAGAAAAAAAAAAGCATAATAGCATGTCACCATAGTTAACTCATCTATTCAATCAGAGCATGAATAGATATGCAGCTGCTTGAGCTGATTTTCCTTGCAGAATCTCACAATGTTTAGAACCAAGTGGGGAAAACAAAACCCTTTAAATCCTGTGGCTTTTGCTCTTTAAGAAGTGGAAGGATCTTGTTTGGTAGATGGCATGATATATATATTCTTTTGAGTTCGTGAGTAGACATTTTGATCCTTACATAAAAAAGTTCCCTGTTGCCATAGCAAACGGGTGAAGTCCACTTCTGCTTCATTGTTCCTGTTACCAGCATTTATGCTAACCTATAGGGCAGGATGCTGTCATTATCAGGAAATTCCAACACTTTTCACAGTTGCCCATTTCCCCCAGGAGTTACAAGGAAACTTCTTAAATTCTTCAAGTCTAGACCAAGTTGTAGCAACCAGCTACTGCTGGGAAAACCTTGTAAATGTCAGTGAGGTCCTGTAGACTCCATCAATTTCAGCCTCATGGCTGAAACGTAAGGACAGCTTTTCCAATAATGAAGGAACAAAGAAAAAGCTGTAGTCTTCCCTATCTTATCCAATTAGCACCCCCCACATATATGCAGTGTCAAGGTACAGAGGAAAAGTTTCACTGAGAGTACTGGCATCCAACCCTGAGAGATACTTTCTTCCATAGGTTGAAGAATTCAGGTACAGATGTGCATTGTGTTACACCCTTGCAACTGGAACGGTTATCACAAGGGCAGAAGATGATGTGGATAAAAGGACAGGCAGTTATATAAACTGTTTTTCTTTTGAAGCTCTTAG
The DNA here is from genome assembly GCF_023343835.1 of Lagopus muta. NCBI lineage: Eukaryota > Metazoa > Chordata > Aves > Galliformes > Phasianidae > Lagopus > Lagopus muta. The sequence goes on along the minus strand of NC_064439.1, from coordinate 46,804,222 downwards.
TTTATACCAGCAGAAGATCTGCCCATGAAGTGTTTTGCATAAATAAAGCAGAATTTCAGTAGTTTGAACTAATAGCCATGTAATTAAGTGTAGAAAACTGACATTCATAAATCAGTGAGCGAAACTCTTTAAGAAGCAATTGGGAACTATGCATTACCAAAATATACTTAGTTAATTTGCTCTGGCAGGCCTGCCTGTGGTGGTAGTTTACAGTGCTGTAGTGCATTGGGATTCATTTCACAGGCCATGACCCTGTGATAGTAGCTGCTGTGTAAATTGTAGGCAGCAAAGCAGGCTGTGCCTGAGCTTTTAGTCAGGGTACAAAACAGGAGGGAAGAAGTGGAAAGAGAGAAGACAACGGAGTACAAGATGACACTGTGCATGCAAAACAGTATTCACTGCATGCATGAAGACTAGCTCAGCTGCAGCTGAATCTCTTCTTCCCTCAATGAGATGGTGAAAGTTGCATACTGATAACACTTCCAGGAAGATTTTTGCTTTTAAGTAGTGACTGTCTAATGCAAAATGTCTAGCATGTCCCAGGGGAGAGTTTCACAGATGAAAATTTTCCTCAGCCTGGCAGTTGAACATTATGAGTGGAGTACATTGTGATTTTGTTTCAAGCTAAGAAGAGAACTGATTCCTGTGTCCTACTTCTGTAATAGTGATGCATCCTCTAGGCTGGCGTTGGAGAAGGTACGTGTGCACATGGGTGTTCTCAGTTATAATGCTGCCAAATCCTAGTAGTTGGTAGCACTACTTGTTGCTACAAGCTTCATTATCTATATTTTTGTAACTATTCTTTGGAGGAATTCGACCCTGTCACCACAATAGAGGCTTAATTACTTAACTCTCTTCTTGAGGGACCAACACCAAATAGAGGCAACATAAATTCTCCCTGCACATCCTTACCTTATGAGCTATGTTGCTCAGATCATTCTGAAGTTTTGTGACACAGGAGCATAGGTGGAATGTAGGCTGTCTGGAATGATGTCGGTTTTTAGTGGAGATAGGTATTTGAGGACATCCTAGACCCACTTACCTGTCTCATGGAAAGCTAAGGCACACTGCCTGGCACAGGGGCTTATTGATCTCATCTGCCCTAAAAATGTTGTCACGAGACAGTTGATTAGGAGGGAGGACTAGATGGAGCTTAACCTCACTGCTGCTGGACAGGCAAGGTGTGTGGGCAGCTTGAACTCTAACAGAGAAATGGAGATGCCAAACGTGGGTCTTGAAGACATCCTCTGCTTCACAATACTCCCAGAACCTCATACCTCAGGCGAAAATAAACTACAGGGATGGAGGACTTCAAAGACTTGTCAATCACTGTCAAGGCTTGTAGGAAGGATTGAGTTAAACAGAGACACCCAAGTTTCTGTTTCTTGTTTCTTTTTTTTTTTTTTATATTTGTATTACTTCGTGTTAATACCACAAAGTCTATGTAATACTTTACATAATATCATAAAATGCTTTGTTTTAACATGACACTTACTACAGTCTCTTACTGATAAAGCTCTGCTGAGGTGAGCCTGCCTGCATTTTGAGATGCTTGTGAAGGCAGGATGGTTGGGAGTAGTTACTAAGTCATGATAAGTGTTGTTTTTTTTTGTGGGATGTTTAAGGGAAATAATCAAATTTACCTTTTCTAATTGAATCATTTTTCACATGTTTTCACATAAATATAATATAGATTTCATTCACTCTAGTGATTAATGTATTTGGCACCTATTGATGGTGTAGCAGCTCTGAGATGTTCATTCTTAGTCTCACAGTATTAAAATAATTCCAGATTGCTTTCTCTGTCTCCAAGTGTAATTTTCAGTCAACAATTTACAGCCATGCACTCTGTGAATTTTCATATTAATGAATTGTTTCATCTGCAAAACGAGATGTAAATGAGTTCTTTGTCTATTTATTCATAGTTACAATGCTGTACACAGCTTACATATGGCCTACACACGAGAATACTCTTTCCTACTGGTGTAAAAGCCAAGTCAAGTTACTGCATGTATGCTTTTTCTAGATTTTATGATAGAGCAATAGTATCATAGAATTAATTGCTTTGGAAGGGATCTTTTAAGATTCTCTAGTTCTAATTCCCATGCCCTGGACAGGGCACTCACTAGATCAGGCTGCCCATGGCCCCTTCCAACCTGGCCTCCAGAGAGGAGGCAACAACAACTTCTCTGGGCAACCTTTTCCAGTGCCTCACTACCCTATGAGATCTTTGCCCAGCTCATATTCCTTGAGATCATGAAATTGACCAGCACATGGTCGCTACACCCAGGCTGCCTCCAGTCCTAACCTATTTAACTATCTCCTCTGCATTAGTGAGCACCAGGTCCAATAATGTTTTGCCTTTAGTTGGTCTGTCTAATACCTGGAACAGGAAGTTATCCTCAGTGGACTGCAGGCATCTCCTGGATGGTTTGCAGCTTGCCGTGTTCTTTTCCCAGCAGATATCAGAGTGGTTGAAATTCCCCATGAAGTTGAGAGCCTTGCAAGAGTGACACCATGCTCTGGGATAATAGCATGATCCCTGTTTCATGTTGTCCTTTAATATATGTTAGAAGGCTGTTAGAAGCAAATAAGAGATCTGTGTTGCAGAAATGTAATAGGAAGTGCTAAGATGTTGGGGTTTTTTTGTTTGTTTGTTTTGTTTGTTTGTTTCTTTTCAATCAAAAGAAATCTTTGTCAAATATTCTTAATTTGAACTTTTTTTTTAATGGTCAGCTTCAGTGGACACCATAAGTTGACCATAGATTCTGAACAAACCCCATGGGAGTTTCTAATTTCAAGTTAGCTTGAATTCAATATAAAATAAAAAACATTTCCTTAAAGGCAGAGGTTTTTTGTACTTTAAAGCATAATCACAGTATCATTTGTAGGTTTTAGGGATATTCTACTGGAAAAGTGCAGATCACATACGTAACCGATTTTCTTATAAATAAATAAAAGAAAACCCCTGATATGTTAAACATCATGCCTGGAAACTCAGTCTGTTATTAAAAAACAAAAAAGCACATCAGGTTGCATTCTTACTAGCCTCTTTTTACCGTGTAGGGATAAGTGATAAATTGATTTTGTATGGAAAACAAGCAGATATATGTGACAAAAAATGCAAGGAAAAAATACCTGTAATAGGAGCAGGTACAAAGCTTTTTTTTTTTTTTAGCAAGTGTCTCTTTTTTTTCTGTAAAAATCACTTACCAAAAAAAAAATCACAAATATCAGATGTATGTATATATGAGAATAATTTCTCTGGGCTCTATCTTTCTAGAATGTATGTTGCAATAGGTATTAATATTTTTGCAATCCAGGGTTGACTTGAAACCTTCTGAATTGCTTCAGCTCTCTTTAGTCATCTTAGTGGATGCGAAATGAGAAACTCAAAGGCAGCACGGTATGATTTTTGTGTGCCTCCATAATAAGCTGTGTCACCCATCTAACTGAAAAATTGGTCAGCATTGGTGTACAAATTAAATTTGGAGTGGAAAATGTCTTCTTTTCATCACTGGTTAAATCAATGGTGGAATGACAGATTGCTTTTCAAACTGTCCAAATCATAGATGTTTTTTTGAATTTGTGTTGGGATACCGTTTACATTTCTTTTTAAAACAGTCTCATTTTCTGTACATTCATTTGTCCCATTATAAAATCAGAATAGTTGTTCCGTTCTGTGATATGATTGATAACATAATAATGTAGCAATGCTAAAGGTGTTGCTCTGTCAATTAGCTTTCCAAAACAATTACAAAAGGCCTTTCACATTCTTTTTTTCCCCCTCATTTCATTCTTCAGTGGTGTTTCCCAGATTCAGGAAAGTGAGAGTCTGTTCCTTAATAGTGTTTTTTTTAATTCCCTTTGCTCTCCTTATATTTGCTTAATCATAAAAATAAAGCTGTTACCGATTCTTATAATGCAGTTATCTCTGTTTTGCTTGAACTGCATTCAAGGAGATACAAATCCTTAATACTATAAATTTAATGGTGTTGGTTTCTACAAAGTAGACAGATACTTGACCTTACCATCCTTTAGCAGTTACTTTCGTGCTTAACCATGCATTACTGGATGCCTTCAGTTCCGTGTAAAAGCATCTATTATGTCCTTTTGGGAAGGAGAACTTAAAACCTTGAAGTCCCATGCACATACCAAAAAAAAAAAAGGTGGGTGGAGGAGGAGGAAAGAAGAATAAAAAAGTCTAGCCACCAAGGAGACACCATACATAGCGGGTTTTTTTAATTTGACTGCTCAAAAAGATAAGTGGCTGAGAGAAAGTCAAGTGTTGTTTCTCTATAAATTGTGTGCCAGCAGGTTTATCGCTAAACATTGTAGATTATGTTGAGTGGAATAATCTGAAGGAAGAAAGGGAGGCTAAAAAAACAGACTGGTAGGACTATTTTGACTCCACAATCAAACCCTCCTTGACTTTTGCCCTTTGGGTGGAAAGTGCTTATGTTACAAAACAACGTGAGGTCAGCCTCTCGTTTTTGCTGTCAGTTTCTTTCTTGCTGATCTAGATTGAGGGAGTAGTTGCCTAATGGATTTGTGTTCTTCACTTTTGTGCTAAACACTGTATGCTATGACTTTATGGGTGAGAAGAGTGACGGTCTCTTTCCCTGCAAAGTATAAAGGAGAAGCACACACTTAAAGAATGAAAAACTAAATGGGATTAAAGAGCTGCATCCATACACTGCAGGAAGACACCCTGAAAAAACAAGTGGGCCTCCACTTTTCAAGTATCTGCTTCTCTCAAAGAAAGTCTAAAGAGTTAGACTATTTTTAAAGTTACAAAAGTTGGTATTAAAAACAAACAAACAAACTTGGTTTGGGTACACCCAGTTGATTTAATTCCTTGAAAATACTCTCAAAGCCTTTTGAAAGCCTGTATTTTTGGTTTTGTCTTTTGTTTTTCTGAGCTCTCATCAGCCTAGGATTACAACTGCGTGGTTAGTGATCCAGGCTGGTGATGTGGAAGAGGTGTGGGAGCCCAAGTGTATTATTTAATGGCTGTGATACAGTGGAGGAGGGCCTTGGCAGGAAGCAATAAAGCAGTTACCAGGTAATGGCTGTGGAGGCACCGTATATAAGTTTAAATTGATATATGTAAGTCACTGACTTTAGGATGCTCAAGCTGCCTCTCGGCACCCATCTTTCTTTACATTAGTAGGTATCAAATAGTTACTGTTTTGATAAATGGTATGTAGCTAGCATTAAAGATCTAAAGGGAGTTGAGCTCTTACAATCCTTTGAAATGTAATGGAATTTGGGCGCCGTGTGCTGTTTCTTTTACAAATGTCATTGGCTCATTTGCTTTTATTAAACTGGCTTTTGAAAATAGTGCAGAGGCTTTGATGTGTTCTATCACAGTATGGAAGTAGTGTAGGCACAGGGTATCTGCACAAACCAGCACATCTGACTTCAAACACTTGTTGGCAGAGGCAGAAACCAACGCAAACCAATTGTAAGATGAATTGCTGAAGATTTTTTGCTTCTGTGTCCAATGCCTGTGGTTCATAATGCTGATAGCATATTTTGGACGTTTCTGCACAGAATGTATGGGCTAATTTGAACAGAAATGTTCCATGTTGCTCTGTTACTTGGTGTGCATAAATATTACTTTAAAAATATGTATTATAAAAATGGAAAAAATCTGCAGTTATTGGAGGTCAGACTCCTGCCAAGTAGGCAATACCTAAGTCATCAAAATATATGTGAAAATGCTTAAGTAAGTTTTACTCTCCTATGTATTTTGTATTCCTCACTACTCTATCTTAAGAGAATACATATATTAAGCTAAGCTGTTACACATGATAAAAACATAAAATCTAGTAATAATCATTATTGCCTAAACATAGAATAAATAAAGCATATTCTTAAAACCTGGCTGAAGTATAATTTGAATACAGCTCATTCTGCTCTAGAATTATAAAACAAATTGTAATTGTGTTTCCTCCCTGTAACATTTGTAAAATAATGTGACTCTGGTTGCAGTCTGAAACGTTTGCCTTTCATTTGCAGTGGCAACCATTACAAAGCTTTTCATGGCCACACCTCAGAGCAATCCTGAATTATATAAGTATTCAAAACAAAACCCCAAACTCTCAGACATCTGTCAGGCTTCACAAAAGAAACTGAGTTTTCCTTGAGTGTTAGTTTTTATGTAAAATTGTATTGAGTGCTGGAGCAGGTCCAAAGAAGGACAGCAAGGCTTGTGAAGGGCTTGGAGAATATGGCCTGTAAAGAGCAACTGGAGGAACTGGGACTGTTTAGTCTGGGGAAGAAGCTGAGGGGAGACCTTATTGCTCTCTTCAAATACCTGAAAGGTATTTGCAGCGAGAACAGGGTTGGTCTCTTCTCACTGGTGACAGGTGACAGGTTGAGGGGAAATGGCCTCAAGTTGTGCCAGGGTAAGTTTAGGTTGGATATCAGGATAAGTTTCTTTACAAGAAAGGGTTGTTAAGCACTGGAATAGGCTCCCCAGGAAGGTGGTTGAATCACCGTCCCTGGATGTGTTTAAAAACCATTTGGATGTGGTGCTCAGGGACATGATTTAGCAGTGGGATGTTAGGGTAGCATGGTTAGGTCGAGGTTCGACTTGATGATCTTTAAGGTCTTTTCCAACCTGAGCAGTTCTATAATTCTGTTATTCTATGGTAAGAAAAATAAGTATAATAGAAAATAAATCCATCTACTTTTATTGAAAGATGTGTTGAATGGTGCCTCTGCACAGGTTTGCATATGAGCTTAGGTACATTCTATTAGGATGGGTGATCACCAGGGCAACAGACTTACTTTTGTTTGTGAAGATACGTGCAATAAATGCACAGTAGATAGTTGAATGAAATAGTTTAATGTTGACGTGTAAAAGAAAGAAGAGCAACTTAGAGGTAATTTTTTTGCTAATATAATTTATGAGCTGTGAGTGCAAATTCTGCCAGTGTTCAATCATAAGTTTATTTGTAAACTGGAAGGTCTAGTTGTAAAGTTAGGACAGGAGAAGGATCTTACAGTTGTACAAACCTGTTTAATCAGCATGAAAGTATTTGTTGGCTGCCACATGTGATATATTGTTGCTTTGCTGTGCAAACAATTAAAGAGTACCTTGGGGACTCTCTCATCAAGAGCTTAAACAGGGAAACAAGACCAGCAATAGTAACAGTTTGCATCTGATAATGTAATCAATCCAGACAGTTTTTCATACAACTAGATTTCTATTTCCTGAAATATGCACTTTAAGAATTTACAAATTGTCTAATGGTTGTAGGTCATCAACATCTGTAGTCTTTTGTTCTGTTGTATCAGTAGAAGCTGCAAGTTCTTCAGGGAGCACGAGCTTCCTTTACTGAAATGGCAGCTTGAAAAGTATATATCAAATATACCTCACATTTAGCACAGAACTTGAAAAATAGCATCTTATCTTGGGTAATTGCTTGTAGTTATTTAGGCAATTCTTTCTTATGCAGTCTGATTCTAATAGCCTCGAATCAATACTTTTGGGTAACAAGCAACCTCCTACTCATGCATTTTTAAATGATACATCAAATGATCTAGGAAATTTTGTTGATTTATTGAATCAATTATAGATGAAACTGAAACTTGCAGAATAGCAGTTTCCAGTTTTATAACATTCATTGAAATAGAAGCACCTTAAACTAGTTCAGATTAACCACATGCATTGCTCTTAAGTCACTGAATACTTTGAATAATCATTTGTATCCATTAGTTGCACGTATTTTAGTGTGTATTTGGTATGCTGCAAACATTGGGTTTTCTTAGTAGTTAATCTCAACAAATTCAGCTCAAAATCTGAAATGCATTTTTGGCAGTGTCTCTTGGAGGAGAAGAAAGATTCCATTTAGTGAACTTGCATCAATTTGATGCAGGCTGTGTTATGGATTATACAACTCTCTTCCAAGAATTCCAGATGATTGAAATAATTTTTAAAGGAAACTTTCTTTTTGGCCTGAATTATTTTAATTGTCATCTTTATATCACAGCACAAAATGTTAGGCAAAAAAAAAAAATGCCATTCATGTGCTAAATACTAGAATGCACACTGAACACACTGCTCAAACTCTGCATATTGGATTGGATTTGGTCTTATCATGGCCAGAAGGAAAAGTCATCTACTCAACAGGGTGTTTGGGTCTCCAAAGTTAGCCCCCCTTTTCATGTGGTTTTGCATCTAACTTTGAGAAAGGCTGGTCAGTGTTGTTGGAATAATTTGAAATTTGCATAGTTTTGGAGAGATGCTCGCATTTTTTCTGTGCATTTTACATGCCATGTATCTCATCCTCTTTCAGTCATTGTGGTGCTCGTACACAGCTACTCTTGAAGAACTTTCTCCTCCTCTTTTTCCTTATTTCATGTCCAAGTAAGCGGAAACAATGTTTTTTTTTTTACAATCCAGTGACTAAAATGGACTCTAAATAAGCTTGGGATCTAGCTAACTTTATCAATAGTCTGTAGGCTCTTAACGTGTGCAGTGAGTGCTTAATGAGCACTCACTGCTCTGCAGCACTATAGTTAACTAATTTTCCTTCTCCATACTGAACTTGATCTGCAGTGATTCTCTAAAGCAAATTTTAATAGCAATTCAACTGTCCTTCTCCCATCCAGAAATTTCCTTTAAATTTCCTAGTAGCCTAATTCAGGTGTGTATCCAGAGTGTTAAATATCTTAATTACTTGAATGTAAGCATTGTCCAGTGTCAGAAATGAAGTCTACAAACTCTGTAAATTAAATAAATTCTTTTTTTTTTTTAATTTTTAATTTTTCTGATATTGAGAGTGAAAGATGTGTTCAAGAGAGCGGGCACTAGAGGTGGTGACATTGGAAGCCTGTTCTTTCACTGTCCATCAGCCTCAATGCAGACGATAGGAATTGGTAAGTTGAAACTGCAACGTATGAACTAAAATGAAAGTTTGAAAAGAAAAAATATACAGAGATGGTGTGTATTTACCTATTTGATTCCGGAAAATAATCTTTAATTTAGAAATATTGTACTGTTTGAGCTGAAGCCTTCATGAGCACTGCAAAGTGATGAAATGTTTAAGGTTTTTGCTAACTGTCCAGGAATATGCAGTAGCTAAAAAATAAATAGCAAATGGTAAGGGAAGGAAATGGATTTTTAAGCCCCATTTAAAATTAAACCTTGTGTTTATTAGTATCAATCCATAATAGTAATACTTGTACTAGAATATAGTGTTACCAACAGGCAACATTTGGTCTACTTGGACATGCTGTGAGATCCAGACAGCTGCTGTGGCTGAGCCATTTTTAAATACTTAATAAACTGGCACTCCTAAACCTCACTTATTTATTATTATGGATATAAAATCCCTCAAAAGAAAGCCAGATGTTTAGAGAAAACAGTTCTGTTTCAGGGTTTTGAGCTGTATATCATGCTTTTCATTATGAGATTTCCTATTCCTTCTCCCAGTATTCGTATTCTCTATGTTTTCTGATAAGGCTACCAGAAACCTCACAGTTCACCCATTCCCCACATACATGAGTTAAATGGAAATCATAGAGAAATAGAATGCTTGTAGTTTAAGTGTTTGCTTCAGGGAACTGTGTTTTTTTGAGAGTTTTGTTTTTATTCAGCAGGAGCAGAGTTGTTCTTCAGTATTTCTAAAATGATGTTCTGATGAAATCCCAGAAAGTGAGCTTAGTAGAGCTTCAATCTTAAAAAACGCTGTTGTAAATAATGTGTCCTGTAACAAAACAAATGCCATGTGACTTTTCTCACTTTCTGCCTTCAGTTAAACATTGTTTGCATTGTCTCTGAAAAATTCCACCAGCCTCAGCTTGCATGTGTTTCTCATATGTGTCATCCCTTCCTCACTGACAGTGCTTAATGTCTTCATCTTTGCTCCTCCTTTGAAATCTCTCTAGCCTTTCAAGGTTTGTGTTTGTGTGAGTTGGATGGCAACTCTCGTTGGAATTCTTTTCCTTCTTCTACTAGGAAAAAAACTTTTCTATACAGCAGCACATTCATTACACGTGAATCACAAGAAGGTCGATTGTTCATCTCCAGCAATATATATCCAAACTGGATCTCCTTGGAAGGAGCTCTATAATATTTAAAATATCTGTTTTTATGCAGTGTTGCAGATGTTCACATGTAAAGTGTGAGTTACTACCTCTGTTTGCTTAATGGTAGAAGTTCTGTGGCCTTAAAACAGTCCCGTCTCACCAGTGAAAACTGCTGCCAAGTTGTCAGGCATTTGTCGTTCATTTATACCATTTCATTAAATCCTCTGTGTGGTATTCTAAATCAATGGCACTTGCTAAGAAGTTTGGAAGTTAAAATTATAAATTATGAAGAAATCAGGGCCTCGCAGAAAGCAACTGCTTCCTAGAAAAATTTGCTCTTAAATTACACGTAATGGTTGTAAATGAAGAAAAATAAATAAAGAAGCAGCTGCTTGAGGAATAAAAAGCCCATGGACATCCAAATTGATTCAGGCCAGCAAATGCATTGGATCTGAGTACTGGAGATTCATAAAACTTCAGGAAAACCAAATGAAACATAATTTAGTAAAAGCTTAGGTACATTCATCCTCTGACTTGATCCTGGAGATACCCTGAAGTGCCGTATTTTATGTGGCCTAGGCTAACACCAGCACTTGGGGAGTAGGCATCTCAGGTTAATTTCTTAGAGACTTAATAAAGTTGTCATAAGCACTTTTGGTAGTGAGCAAGGAGAGGAGCAAAAATCCAAATAGATAGGATCAGAAAATCGTTTGAAACTCAGCTGACCATTTTGCACCTTTGATGAGATTGTTTTCTCATCAAATTCCAGTTTCCTGAGATCTTTGAGACTTCCTACTCCCTAGTTCAATGAAACTCCCTAGTTTTCATTGAAAAAGAAAAGGAAGGAAGAGAAGAAGAGAAGTGGGATACCATTTGCTCTGGGGGCAGAAAGGAAGTCCTTACTTATGCTAAACTTCATCTGACCCTGACATATATGGACTACCTGAAATCTACTGATGATCAATGCCACTTTCAGATTCTGGAGCCTAAAATTAGAAAATTTTAGTCATCTTTGGGTGATTTTTTTGTGTGCTGAAGTAGTCAATTTATGTGCATCAGTACTGTATCATGTAGTCAACAATGAAGAGGCTGATATTCACCACATGTGTAATACTTTCTTGTGAAGGCTTTTGTTTTTCTTATTCAGAGTTCCTTCCTCTTCACTTGGCAGCTGCTGATTTGATACTCAAAGCAGAAAGTGCTGTTTACACATGTGTATATATTATTTGTATGGAATGTTTTATGGTGTGTTTTAAAGACTGCAAAGATTGAGCAGGAAACAGGGAACATGGGTTTATTATTCAATACTTGTAATAGATCTTAAGATAAGGTAAAGAAAATAGCATAGCAGTTAAGTCATTTACCTTTGAAACAAGCATGAGGAGAGAAGGTTGCTTTTTATTTGCCATGGCAAATCTTGGTAAAATCAACAGAGTTTATCATAAGAAATGATTACCATTAACAGCAATTTAAAAAGGCAACACAACACATTCATTCTATTAACCTATTCACTCTTCTTGATGTGCTCCAAAATACATTTTCCAGGATTGATGTTATGAGTGCTTCCATCTAAGGTTCTGAACGCACTCTTATGGAAGGTGTGGGTTCATGCTCTCGTATGTAGGTTCCTTTCAGTGGAATAATCAGTAGTTAAAAAAGGATTTGATATGATTTGAAGAATGCTAACATAAGAATACTCAGTTTGAATGTATAACCTGAAGTATCTGTTTCTTTATATGAAAGGTGGAGTAACATAAGTTATTGAGGATCAGAGGGTTTGACATCTTCTCTTTCTAAAGACAGAAGTTCAAATCTGTGGAGCATTTCCAGCAGCTGATTGCAATTTGCATTTTTTTTTCTTTTAATTAATTTGTGTAGTCCATGTTTTTGTGAGATTGCTGTTTTCTGAACAGGTGTAGATTAATATTGTTTTAACATTTTCAAAATAAAACACTATTATTGTAGCATCAGTGGAATTTAGTATGTGCATAAGATGATTTTCATAACAAGGTTTTTTCATTTGTTTTTTTTTTTAATCTTTTTCTCCTCACACAGTTGTTGAAGGTGCAGTGCCTTCAAAAACAAAGGAGTACTTTGAAGGTTATCTGTATTTACTGCTCAGATTTTTTCTTAGTCGTATCAGTTGCAAAACTAGATCTTAAATTCTGGAATACAGTTCCTTCTGTGATGAAAGGCACTTCCATATTTACTTGAGGTTTTTTTATTTAGAATTTTTGTTCCAAACATAAAATTAATAAGAAGAAATCCAAATAGTATGACTTTGTTTGTCCAGTTACCCTAATATATAAATATTGCACATAGGTTTATATGTAGGTTTATAACCTAGGTTTAATATAGATAGATATATCAGTCTAAAAAAGCAATTATACTGCAGGTGTATCTCATTAAATTTTACCATTTCTACCATGCATGCCTGCTGATAAAAAATAAATTAAAATTCAGCATTAGTGGTTACTTCTGAAATAATTAGTGTCTGGGAAAGGACATAATCTACACGTATTTTCTCATATTCACCAATCACACCTTAACCAAAGGTTTGTTTCAAGAAGAGAACTTGTCTACAGACTGTGGCTTGCACAGGTGTAAATGGAAAGCAGATTTCTGAGCCACGAGCCCCATAGCTAACAACTTCCTGGCATTGCTGCTCCTGCATTCAGTGTGGAACTTCCACTTCATTAAGTGCACTCACTGTATGGCAAGGTAAGGACAACTCCCTAGGTGACAGTTTATAATGAATCCTAAATGTTGTACTGACACTCCAAACTAGAACTTAGTAGTACTAAGCTCACATCTAGCAGTACCTAACTAATGACTCATCTTTGCTGGGAACTGGCATGTTTAAAAGGGAAAAACATAAATGTGCTGTATTAATATAGTTCCAGAGCTTTGCAATTGTGGGTTGATTTCAGATACATGATTAAAAATACCCAGAGTCTAATCAGATCTAAAAGGAGGTTCAGTAGTGTTTCAGGAGGCTACTGAGATTTTTAGGTGAATCTGTTGATTATGAGACAGTTAAACTCACCTCATCATGGAGCAAGAAATAGAAGCTTCTATGCACCGTTGCACGTAACTGATTTTAATCACAATTATAACGTCTAGTTTCACTGAAAGTAAGGATTTTTTTACAGGCACAAATGTTCACCTTCCATAAGATATATATATATTTTTTTTCTGGGGTAGACTCTCAAGGTCTTTGTTACGTTTATTTCCTTTGGACTTTAAAGTTTACTTACTTTATGAAAGCCTAGTTGCTTTCAGCCAAAGTTTGAATGTTCTCAGGTGCAAGGATATCAGACAGTAGATTATTTGGATCAGGTTGTCTAATTAGTTGCAGTAACAAGTCCAGTACTTTGGACTGAAGATGAGCTGCATGAGAGGTGGTTTTGGATCTCTAATCACTGCTTTGAAGTTGAGAAATGCTGAGAGTCTGAAGTTTTTGATTAGATGCATCAATTGCACAGGTTACTTGCAAACAAATCCGGATACAGATTTGCAGAAGTAATTCACAGTCAAGATATAATGTAAATTGCATGAGTTAATGTTTTGAAAATAATTGTTACTGTGCTGTTATGTGGTCGATATCATTATGCAGAGTAAAGTGGTTTGCAAGCCTTAGTTAGATTAATGTGCTTTTCACCAGGATATCAATAAAACGCTAATGCCAGCCTTGTCTGTGAATAAAATACCTATAAACACAGTATATAACACGTTTTTACATAGTTGACCTGTTGAACATTTCCACATGTTTTTCATTTATGTAGAATTGTTCTCTCTTACCAAACTTCTTTAAAAAAAAACAACACACACACAAACACTTGATTTAAATGAAGCAGAAAGCTTAAATGCTTAACAAGCATAGCTGACCTTCTTGGGGAATTCTCCAAAAGAGACTGTGTGCAGCTGCTGTGCAAGGTGTGCTTAGATCTATTTTGTGGAATTAATGAGATAGAGGCATCCTTAGAAGGGCTTTTACAAGTGCAGTGTAAAAGCTAGACACAAGGGATGTATTGGCACTGGTCAAAGAAGTGTGTTAGTGGTGCATATAGTTTCCCCACAGTTATGCTGTAGTGCACTCATATGCACAATATATTGCTTAACTGGTAATAGGAAGCTATTGTTTTCTTTAGAGATCAGAAACACAAACTTCTGGCACGTCATGTGAACATGTGCATAATGTAATAACTTAAATGTGTCACTTTTAAGGTAGGTGTGAAACAAGGGTGTTCAGGGTGGAAGATCCTACAGCTAGCTTTAGAGTCCAGTGGAAAGGCAGTAGTGTGCATTAACTGAAAATAGACAGTATAAATGTTTTAGAGGTTGCTTTTGTTCTTTTATATGCAAAACTAGAAATCTACAATTCATGCTTAATCTATCCCTTTCACTTTTTTTCCCCCCTCTTTTTTCCCTCCCTTTCTTCTTTATTTTTTCCCCCTCCTTCTTTATTTTCCCCCTTCCTTGTCCCTCTTTTCTTTCCCCTTCTCTTTTTTTCTGGGGTCTCTGGAGAAAAACAAAACCAAAAACCTCTGCATAAGTTTTCAGTGCTTTTTCCTGTGGGTTTTTTTTTTTCATTCATCAAGTTGCTTCATAGTTTTTCATGTTCCATTATACATATTTATAAGAGAAAAAATACAATACAGCTTTGCATGTTTCTTCTTAAAAGGAATCATTTGTTTCCTATCTGAGACAGAGAAGAACTATGGAATATTGAAAGTAATAATATTTTCTGTTGCAGATAATGGCTCAAAATATTTGAGAGTATTAGTCATATTTTGTGATTTTAATCACCTTTATTATGCATGATTATACATCGTTACTCTGGCTACTGAAAGTACCATCTTTTGGCCTGGTGACAATTTGTGCTCTAATATTAGTCAGTTCAAGGTGTATGCTCATTTCCTTTTTGTAATAGGACCAACTTTCTTTGGGTCATAAATCCCAAAGCAGTTTTAATATAAAAATAAAAGCTAAGCATGATTTAGCCATGTTGTGACCTTGTTGTTCTTTGGATTCTGTTCCCTTCTTGTAACTAAGAACTTTCAGAACAACAGATGTTTTAAATGTACAACATGAGATGTTAAAAATGAGCAAACCTCAAGAATAAATTACAGATCTGAGGCTCTGTACACTATCTCTGTGCTAGAGAAATTGTGTTCCCAATCACTGTGGTATAATACATGTCTTGTGCTCTTTTAGAATTTCTTCCATCATGAAGTAAAATATTGATAATACTCATACACAGGTTGTGTCTATGTTGAAAATCCTTAGTATGCAAAAGCCATACACTTTTTCAATCAGCAGTTAAGCTGTGTGCATTTTTTCCTATTTATTCTTTACTTTTTCTTCTTGTTTTGTTTTCTTTTTTAAAAATATTTTAGAGCTGTTGTAAGTAGGAAGTCAGAGCTGATAACTGGCAAAATTTATGTAGAAATGGCTCCGTGTAAAATCATGAGCAGTTGGAAGGGAAAGGACGTTTTCATCTGACATTCAAACTCAAAGACTTCTGCTTGCTGTGCAAATCTGCAGAATCTATAGATAAGCCCTACTCCCACCATACTTGTTTGTGAGTTGGCAGTGCAACGGCTCTGTGGAGTGTTCTTCCTCTCCCCAGATGTCAGCAGCATCCATGTTAGATGTTAGGGCTTATCCTTTATAAGCTATTATTTGGTCTTTAAAACGGCGTCTTATTCTGGCCGTAGCTACTGTGAATCCTTTGTTGAACTCTGATGCAGAGGAAGTCTGCAGAAAGTTTGCCACTGACTACAAGAGTCTTTGGATCAAGCTCTGGGCTTTTATGCCTGTAACTGTCATGGAAAATAAACACTGTACTTTAAGGAGCAAGCTCCAAGGTCTCCTAAAAGTAGCTTAAATAGCTCAGAGAGGAGCAGTATAATAACTCCAGCTTTCATACAGTAGATTCTCACTAGTTTCACATCCCAGTGATACTGCTGGGACTCCCAGATCACTGGTCAACAGTGTAATGATACATGGCAAATTACCTAGGTAATGGCAGTAGGATAAATCACCTCCAGCCAGTGCTGGCTGGCCAAGAGACGGGTGTGCTGTGTGTTAGCTGGAACCAATTCCCCAAAGACAAAATCAAAGGCAAAACAGACTTGAGAATTCAAAAAAAAAACCAAAAAACAAACTTAGTATGATGATTAGTGGTCATTAGTGACAATGATTTATTTTTTGAGTGCAGTGAGTGACTTTAGAAAAGCAAATGTGAATGTGTAACTTCTTACAGAAATTGCTGGAAGGGATCAGAGATTTCACAGCAGTTTTCACCTTAGTACAGGATTTCTGCATTCTTCAAACAAAGCAAACCAACTTCAGTGGGAAATATTCAGGAAGTTCTTGATAACTTTCAGTACTATGAACCAGACATGGTGGCTTGGCATTATCATTTTCATGAGAGAAAAAGGAAATAAACAGCAACTACTCCCAAACCTCCTAAATGTTTTGCTGGGGTGATGTGAAGGTGAAGGTCAGAGTGCTGCCACTCAGTAGGAATTGGAGGTGCTGAATATATTACAGGATCCTGGCAGAAGAAAGTGCTGTGATTAGTCTTAGCACAAACCTCTTCCGGAACCAAACCAGAAAGTCAATTAGAGACAGTTGCAGACAAGTGTAATGTTTTTTGGGTTTTTTTTTCATATCTCTACCCAGAAATGTATGACTTCACACCTGATGCTCAGAGTTAGCTGTGGGAAAAGTAAATGTAGTGTAGTCTGATGTCAATTACAATAATAATAATTTGTATCCTCTTAGAATGTCACTAGATATTTTTCTGACTTTATAATGAATCATGTGCTAGTAAACTGAGCAGTTAAAGGAAGGCATTAATGGCATGGAGGTACATTGATGAGCATTAAGCACATCCTGTGGTAGGCAGTGATGGATGAGACCATGGTGATATTTTTGGAACTTCCTTTGTAGAGTATTGTTGAGTGTTAGAATTATCACCTCTTTATGAAGATACGGGGTGTGGTGAGGGAGGTAAATGTCTTAGCTATCCCTGTTACAGAGTTCAAGATTTACCTCCAGGTTTTTTGGGTATGTGGAAACAAACCGTAGAGGCTTCCATCATCTTTTATTGATCATATTGCTGATTTTATACTGTTGTGATTTTAGTGCATGTAGGTGTATTTTTGAAAATAAATAAACCCAAGACTTGCTCTTTTACTGCTGTGATTTGCACAGCAATTTTTTTTTCCAAGCAACCTGAATACAATGTGGTAAGAGAGAAGCAGATATAACTCATCATATCTGTAAAGTGTGGACAAACGATACATGCATTCTAAAGATGAGTAGAGGTTGAATGACCAAAGATTAGACTGAAGCAGTCCTGGAGAATTCATACCAGCAGCAGAATACAATGAACCTAACCTGGTGTTCGACCAAAGGAGCCCTTTCACCTTCGATAACTTTTGACATGGGTAACACTGTTGATGAATCTTAACCTTCACATGATTTTCAGTATTTAAGTGACAGACAGACTAACGTGGCTGGAAATTCTTACAGTTGTGGCACTGAATCCCACAGGCCAGTAGTGTTAATGAAACAAGTTGAAATTCATATTGATGTTTATAGAAAGGCATGATGATTTCTACTTCTGGCTAAATAGTGTCCAAATGCTGCAGAGGATTAGTCAGACTTTTGTTAACAATGCAACTAGAATAAAAAGAGTAGCATTTGAATCTTGTTTCCATCTTAGGTGACAGTCCTGTTTGAAAGGTTTTGCGGGCTTCAAAATCCTTCATTTTTGCTGAGATTTCAGTATGGTCATGGCAGCCAGATCTGGGTTAAATGTCTGTTACTAAATGTCTGTAGTTTCTTTCTGTACAGAAAAACAGATGAGTGGAAGGCGGTTGAATTTTCTTTTCTGAAGAGGTTTTCTTTATACCTGGGTAACGCACAGTAGCTTCTACGCTTTCTGTTGCTGAAGTAATTGTCTTACAAAAGTGACCCTTCTCTCTCACAAGGGGTACACATCTCTAATGATCCTTCTTCTAGTTCCAGCTAGCTCCCATTTAAATGCGGATGACTTATACAGCCTCTTTTACCGACTGACTTTTCCCTCCCCATTGGAATATTTTCTTTTTGCAAAGCTACCAGAAAGCTCATGACGTTTTGGGTAGTGTTTCTGACTTGGGTATAGTGGGATGAAATACCCTCGGGAGGTCCTTTGTTTTTTAAACCTGAATTCCTTGTGAGAGTCCGGGGTGAAAGAACCACCCAAATGACTGCCTCAAAAGAAGACAGTCGAATGTTTAAATTTGCCAAAGATACCTGATTCATTTTCTGTTGTTGTTTTTGGAGCTGTTCTTACTAAGAGCTTAGTGACTGTGTCAAGTACAGAAGTCCAGGTCTCATTTTCAAAATACTAGAATTATTTTAATATATTTAACATGGTTGATCTGAAAGTCTGAAGCTGTGCTCCCAACAACAAGTATGTCATCTACTGGTTATAATGCTAGGCTGTCTCTGCCAAAGTTTGCAGTACGAACCAAATGCCCATTGTTTAGTAATGTTAACTTCTCCAACATGCTTCATCATCTGTAGATCAAGTTTTTCCTTCTGTGCAACTGGAAGTAAGAATATTCTTTCTTTGCATCCTACTTGGGTTATTTCACTGACTCCTTCTTTAATTTTTCTTCCAGTTAATGAGAATATACATTCTACCATTATAGTTTTTCATGTAACCTAAGAAAGCAGATGGAATTTTCAATGCAGCCTGGATTATCTAACCAAGGAATGCTCAGGATACATTTCTCAAGGAAATGTTATGTTCAGTAATTTCAGAGGGAAAGAAAAAAAGGAGAACATCAGAGGTTCTTGTTGAATATATGAAGTGGAATACATTATATTCCACTTTGGAGTTATTACCAGACTGGATTTTTCCTTTTAGATAGCACATTGATTGCAATTTTCTTTAACAGCTTTCTTTCCATGGTACTGATCCTATAGTCATGCTGAAAAGGGGAACAGTAAATTTAAACTAAAAATTAGAAACATTTTTCAACCAAAGTTTCTGAAAAACAGATGCCCAACTTGTTAAAATGCAACCTATTTTGTAAACCCCGACAGCTGGCTCGAAGTATCAAAGGGAGAATTTTGACTTCACATCTATGCTTCAGTGAATTTTAATTATCCAAAATGCAGTGTTTACAGGAAGAGAGCAAGTCAGTGGCCTTGGAGGAGCCAGTAGACTGATAGGTAGGGAATGCCCAGGAAACTGGGGAACAGTAGAATCCAGCACTTGGACTGAAGACTCTCTGAGTGAATGATCTGCCCAGAGACATTTTTGACATCCTTTGTTCCCATTTTCGTATCTGGCAATTTACGCTGTTTCATGTTTAAAAGATTGCTGAAAATGTTTAGATGAGTTCAGAAGATATTTGATCTGTAACACAAGATCTGAGATTTTAATGCGACTTTTCTTAGGTTTCTGGTTGTTTTTTTACTTGATTCAGTGATAATTTTCATTTCTAGGTAGTTTCAACAAAAATCCAATCTTCTAAAATGTTAAGGATTTAGACTTTTTTTTTTAAAGTAACTTTAAGAAGTGAAGATTTATTCTGCAAGGCTAGCATAAGGTGGAGCAGCATCCTTGCCAACTACAGAAGATTTGTTAACAATGTTTATTATTATAATGCTAACTGTATGTTATTATAAACTCTGTATGAATAATATTTTTGTGCAAGTTACAGCACACAACAAGGTGTGCATTATTATACAGTATGTCTTTGGCCAAATGACCAAAGTGGCTTGAAAGCTGGAATTTTTGTATTCATCCGCATGAATGTGCTCATACTGTTAAAATTTTCCAAAGCTAATTTCTTCTCAATGAGGAAAGAGAGAGATTAAAGAGGGGAAAATGATTCTGTGCGACTCTTTGTGGTGCAAAGAACTTCAAGGCAATGACTGAATTGTAATTTATAATCTGTTCCCATTTTGTTTTGTTTTTTCAAAGCAGCTACATGTTTAGAGTATGTAGTAGTTCAAGAAGGAAGCAGTTCTGCTTTGTGATCCTGAAAGAGCTTATCTTCAGTGATGTGTTAAGAAAAACATTAGTGTTACACATCCTGTTGATTTTCAACTCGTACAGTTTCCCAATGTTAAAAGTAATGTAGACTATTAGGCAATGTTAGTTCTTTCATAATGTATCAAAGAATACTGCTGTGGACATTCTACATGATAATTAATTTGTCTTTTGGCTCCCGGTACGATACAGAAAAAGAAATATGAAATAATTAAATTAATGCTTTTCATGAGGACAGTTTCAAATGTGGTTGTTTGATCAGTGCTAGCTTTTTAGGCTCTAGAACATGCAGAAAAAATAGGTTTGGATGAAACATCATCCTATTCTATGATGAATATTTTATATAACATAGTGTATTCCTTTCTGGTTTTGAATTCTTTGTGATCTATATCAAAGGAGCTTATTTTAGTGTCCCAGAGCATATGCCTAATTTTTGTGCTGTAACTGTAGGTGGGATGAATCAACTCTTTTTCCCCCTCCTTGTGTAAGAAAGACAAGCAATAGGCAGAAGCGAAGCTCATAACAAATTAAAACAGTATTACAGCATTGTCCATGATAGCTGTGAAAGGAATAGTGCCCTTAATGAAAAGCCAGAAATTCATTGAATAGCTAATAAGCATCATTTTTCTAAAGTCGAGAGACTCGTGACCATTTATGTGAGCTGAAGGTCTGACTTCTGTTCTCAAACTAGTGGGGAGGACCTTTTTGCCTTCTATTTTATTACTGTTTCAAAGAATGCATGGTGCTGCTATATATTTGTGTGCCAGTCACTTTTTGGAACTGGTGTTCATTACGGTTGCCCATGAAGCACATAAAAGATTTGATAATTGATTATTGTTTGACTCAAAAGTAACAAATTAAAAATACAAAGCAGTTCTTGCCAACTGAGTTACTGGCAGGAAGCCAAAACATTAAACTCTAATATACATCTCAGAACTTGACGTATAACTATGAAATGCAGGGAGAGCTATGTTTTACTAATACTGTGTTGGCATAACAGAGTTCTGCTCTCCATCAAAGGGGATTCGATTTCCTGACATCGTTCATGTGAAAGGAGAATTTGGCCTCCATCTTCCTAAGACACCCTGTTTCTATTACTGATAAGCTACTGGTTTTCTTGGTGTCTTGGATTGAGCCTGAAAAAGGAAGCTTTCCTTAGAAACGGATAGTATAAATCAGTGATGTTCAGTTGATCCGTATTTGCTAGCATAAGAAAATGATGCGATGGATTGCAATGAAGGTAAATTGTCAGATTCTTAAACTGAATGGTTCCTCTTTCTTTTTTTAATTCAAAAAAAAAAAAAGCTTAAACCACTGGATAAAGCTATGTGCCAATTATGTATAAACTTCTTTACCACCAGGATAAAGGAAGCCATAATTCTGTAGACTTACATTTTATTGAGTTCATCTGTTTTCATTTATAAATAGAATGCAAGAGAAGAAGAAATCTACACTGGTGGACAGTGATATAATGTGGCTTCTGTATGCTTGCAGTGAAATCAACCAGAACCCACGGTTTCTTTCTGTGACATGTTAAAAGAAGACTTAGAAAAGGCAAAACTTTTTTAAGAATATCAGTCTGGAATGTTGTAGTTGTTAATGTCAGTCTTGAAAAAATATAGTTAATAAATCAGCATATTCAAGCTCCACCTTGGAGAGAGGAAATTTGGAACGAAGAAAATTCTTTTAACAATTTTTCCAAGACTAATTTAGGCCAAGCCCATAAAGCTCCATATTTGGGACATAATTCAGAAAAAAAGCTGCCTTTTTAATTGCCTCAGGAATTCCTTAGCATCTAATTTCACTCTACAGAATGTTTGAACTTGTCCTTGTGTGTGGAGCCTTTCAAAATTACAACTTAAATCTAAAAGCCAGTACATATGAGATGTTCAGTGCACAGAAAAAAAGCTGTGACAATAAACCAAGAGTATACCATGGTTACAAATTCTTCTGTTGGATGTCACTCAGACATTCACTGGCTTGAAAAGGCAAATTTTTTTAAGATAGATTTGTTGATATTAACTTCATGTGAATGATATATACACTGTTAAATCTCTTCTCTATTTGGTGCTCAACAGTTATCTTACATTACACCAAAGTCTTAAAATTTATCACTGGAATAAATCATAATTAGGGTAGCAGCTGTTACAAACAGGAATGAAGTATTTAGTACACCTGTCACTAATAAAGAATTAATTTCCATAAAGTATATTAATCTAAGTATGAACATCCAGCTTGCTAATTGAATTTATGGTATATCGAGTGCAGGATGAATATATTCTAAAGTACCCCTCTGGATCCCTGTAAGAGTAATTAGGACTGCAGGGACAACCTTGTGGTATTTTCATAGCATCGTTAAAATGAAATGATAAGTTAAGTAGTCTTGTAGCAGAGCCACACTAAAGGAATAGCGTTAGTGAAAAAGGGGGAGCTTTTCTACTTGAAAGAATTAGTAAATCTACTATCAAAATGTTCATTTTTTGCACGAGGATGGATTTATCAATTCCATGAATTTACAAAGTATTGTATTTTACTAAAACTCAAAGTTGAATAGCATTAATTTAAAGAACATATATACATATAAGCTCTCCTCATCTATTTCCCAGAATATCCTCCTTGATAGCTCCATATTTCATGTGGTATTTGGCTAATAGTAAAGTCCAGCTGCAATACGTTCAGACTTTCATTGTAAGAGAGTCTGAGCTTCAGTGAACATCTCAGAAGATGGGAAGTCTTTTCCAGAATTGAGTTTTTATGTTGTCTCTGGTAACTTCAGTCCAAAATACGTGCATCAGCTTGTTAACAAGTACTGTATTATGTAGCTATGTGGTGCAGTGTAACTGCTCAGTTTTATTGTTGTGAATTTAGGATGCAATCATATTTCTCTTGATCTTGCCCAGGTAGCTATTATCTTGGAGTGTGCATAAACCTTGGAGTGTTCCTCAGCAATTTTTTCTTTGGCTCCAATAAAAATAAGTGAAATTCTGAAAATATCACTTCAGTTGTGTGGCAGCGTGAGATTGTTCAGAGTGAGAATTGGCAAAAATTCATTGGAATAAACTGGGGAGCATGGGGGAAAACCTATGTTAATAGCCAAAATGCAGTTATATTTTACTACTTAATGCTAAGTGACAACAAAGCATGTGTGGGCTTCATGAGTCCAAGCAAATGGATGTGATTTCAGCACAGGAAGCTTCACTCTACTGTTGGTAGCACAAGCAGTGGGATGACACAAGCTTGCAGTCCCCATGAGTACTGAGAAGCCTTGGCAGATCCATAGCTGTTCACTGTTGCCACTGAGCTGCCTTCACAGGGATGCCCATCAAATCTCGTGGTACATCTTTCCTGTCTCTGTATATGAAAGAAGCAGACAGACATAACAGCCTGAGCCTTGGGCAGTGGTGAGACACAGAACTGTGAGAATGTGGCCTCAGAAGAAAGTAAAGTGTGAGCTCAGATTGGGCCCAACCCTCGTGGAAAGGCAAGTAACCCTATTAATGAAAAGTTGTTTTGAAGAAATATGTGGTTTTTTTCATCATTTTCTGTTTGCCATAGAAATATCTTGAAGATGAAATTTTGGCTTCCTGCTCAGGCCAAAAAACAGTAATGCTACTCAGGCAAAACTCCCCAAAGATGTGTCCAATAAAGATCTATTACTTTCTTGGATTGCCTCTCACAGACTTAACAGAGATTTAGGTGACCTAAAGTACATGAGCATTATAGTTCTGCTTGCTTCTCTGTAGTGTTCAAAATCATTCTTCTAATAGATGTCATAAATTACATATAATTGTTTAGTGCCCGAAGGGCTGCCTAGCAGCAAGAGTCTATTCAGAATTAGGGCCATTCCAGTTATTTCTCCTTGTTCCTCACCTTGTGACCAGCACATGGGATGCAAGGAAATATAGGATTCATTATCCATGCCCTTGAACACCTGAGAGCTCCTTTACGAAGGTGAGCCATCTGTTTACTACAGAAAATAATTTTTAATGATTGTTTTTCAACACCAGAGTACCAAAGAGCAACTTTTTAAAAGGTCAAAGTGGTTGTCTATGTTTCACTGCCATTTGAAATCCATCAGGCAATAATTTAAGCTGTCTGCCTCTACACATACATATACAAGTCCCATATTGTATTACAAATCTGTCATCCACTTTGTATTTCCCCAAACAGTCTTTTTTGACTCATAAACTGTGTTTTCTTTAAAACTGTGGCCTGTGTAATTCTCTGTGGAGTCATAGGAGAGGGAAAGGATTGCAGTGAATTGTTTCCAGAGTGCCTATGAACATAGGGATGCTGAAGAAAGGGAGAGTTAATTTATTTAACATTGAGATCTAAAACATGTATGCCGAAATTGGATGGCTGTCCTCATGGAGGGTCTCTTTCTGGAATTAAGATAGTCATAATGTGTGCCACCAAGGTCCTAAAAATACTCCCTTCATGAGGTGTAGGAAATAACGTTGCTTGATGTATTTATCTTCATACTTCTTTTGCTGAATCATTCTGACTTTCCTGAATAAGCCCAGATGCATGCAGCTAATCCAATCACTGGGTCTCCACTCCAGTTCTGTGCCAGTTCTGTGGTGTTTAATTGAAGCTTAATTTCATCATGTGGACAGAATAGTATGGTTGTTTTTTTATTTTAGATTAGCATTTGAATTGGGAAAAACAAACAAATGGAAAAAAGCAAAACAACCTACAAAAATGAAACTGGCGTGTGAGGACAGTTACGTTATTCCCATGGCCACTCTAAAATGTGCACTGTACACTCAGGTAGTTTTGCTAGCTTGGGCTTCTGCAATCTCAGCATTATTCTCATTGTGCATTGTAAAAATACATGAGAAAGTTTGGTCTCTTACTAAATGAGAAACTAACCTTGGTAACAAAATGTAAAATGGCATTATTTATTTATTTGTTAGTTTTCCAATAACCAGTGCTGTAATAAAATATGAGTGAGCTAGTGAATGTCCACCCTTAAAAGCTGCATTACTGATATTTTGAAAATGTTTTGCTTTATTGTCCCACTTTGAATTGCTAAAAAAAACCTTTACACAAATTTGTTTCTGCTTTATGTTCAGAAACAGAACTGATAAGGCTGGAGAGAAAACACAGAAGTAGCAGTTGCTGTTTTAAAGTGTTGTGCACCTTGGCAAGTAGTAATAATTCTTAACAATTTTGTCTTTAGGCAATTATCTTTTTCGTTTCTTCTTAATTCAGGGTAGCCAATGTTCTATGGAAATACAAACCTCTCAGTAGGAAAACTGAAAAAGAATGAGATTGGAAGACTATACTTTTGCATTCTTTTCCCCCTGTTCATCTCATGCTTATTCTTCTGGTTTTTAAACACCACTTCTAAAATCTCATTGTAAAGCTCATATCCAGATCAGTTTGTCAAGCCATGTTTTTACTTACAAATTTAATTTGGATAATCCAGAGGAGATGTGGCATCAACGTGACAGGTTTATCTCTGTAAAAACGAGTACTATGTTGCTTGGAGTTTGCAGCTTACCCTGTCTTTGTGCACATAATGAAAAGTGAGTAACAGACTTCAGAACTGTGTAATTTTACACTGCCTAGACAAAATGATCTTATCAGCATGAGATTATCCATTCTGTCAAGATTGTAGATAGTAGCTGTATTTTCCTGTGAAAGACTGGAAGGGGCACTGTATTCACAAAAGCATCTATGGTATTTTCAAAATGGACGAAGTACGTTTTAGATGAGCCATTTAAATTTACATTCTGCCTTTTACTACTTATGTTTTCTGTTGTTGCCATTATTGAACACTAACTTTCAAGAAATAAAATTGATTACATGACCTGCACGAGCATCAGGAAAATGTATTTCTAGTATTGTCATCACTGAATACTGATTAAGGTTGGGCATGTCCAGTTATTTTGTGTTTTCCTTGCATTACTTGAAAAATGAGGATACGTTGTAAGATTCATTTAGGACATAGATAGTTTGCAGATTATTGAACTTGTCATTTTAAGGTTAAGTATAAACTCTGAGTCTGCATATTTTTTTTCCTGTTACACTAATTTATCAAAGACAAATCCATTTGAAAAGAATCATTTCCTCATTTTGAAGCAGTGTTTACTACGTGAAAGGAGAATGCCAGTACTGTCCCCATATGCCACAGTAGCTCAAGTGATTAGTATTCTGTTAAATACTTCTCTACATTTCTGTTAAATACTTCTCCCTTTACATTTCATTTTAGTGTCCCTCTCCATATTCTGTATAATATTCCTTCTTGTCTAAATACAGGAAGAACTAATTATTATAGTGCTTCAATTAGGTGACATTCTGTATCAAGGTATATTAGACATCTAGGAAATTCCATGGATAGATGGTTGACGGCTTGCGTGCTCTGGAATTTCATTCTTTCAATTTACATATGACTTTGGCCACCTTCATTTATGCCTATAACCTTTGGGAAAGCTTCTATCTTTAGTCCAGATACAGCTATGATCTTCAAAGAAATTTCAGTCAGTGCCAGAAGGATCAGTTTAATTCAGATTTTTAAGGTAGCTATGCTTTCGTATTTTCTGTTCAAATAATAAAATAATACATTTCTAATATAAGAATTTAACCAGAGATGTTTCTGCCTTCAATAGAAGTAGTGCTTTTTAAACCATTCTGTTTTGCATGCTACTGTACTTTTCCCAGAAATGCTGCAGAACTGTAATAAAAAAAAATTGAGTTTTTTCTAGGTCTTTGAAAGTTAGACTTCTGCTTACATGTTAAAGACACTTATTTTCGAGTGTTATTAATAGCCCTTCCTAAAGTGAATTTATATTCACCATCTGTAAATCTCACACTTATTGTTTTTTCCCCTTCTTGTCGTTCAAGGTTGTTATGTTCTGTCATTTTGATTAGGTACTTATAAAATCTCTTCCTTATGGCGTGATCTGCATCAGTAAAACAGTTATTCACTCTGGTCATTCATTACCTTTACTGTTACGATATTCTTTTCATCGTGGCTTCCTCTGCATTGTCTCTCCTGATTACAAATTATACTGATACCTATTTCTATGATATTTTTTTCTTTTGAGACTCTGACCATCTGGCTTCTCCTTCGCACTACCACCCATCCATCCTTTTGGCCCTCAGCTGTCAAGATTTCCATTGCTTTCCTTCTGTCTTTAAGGCTGATGGCTACCTTCTTATGGGGAAGAAGAAGGGACTGCAGAGGACAAATGCTAGTGTTTGCATTACTTTTTATGCAAGGATCGCCAAGTTTTGGCTGTAGGTTTTGACTGGGTTGTCTCATCCGTGGCATAAAAGACAGATGGATCCACCATCCTAAATCTACAATCTAGAATCTGAAAATATGCTTTCCAACCTCACACGGACTGAGGATATTTTATTTATTTGAAAAATCTCACAGGAATGAGAGCATCCAATCCATGCCAGATACAGAGTTATCTTGATTAATACGTGACCAGTCGCACTTATGCAGTCCTCAGGATCTAGTAAATAAACATCTCTGGCTCTTGTGTCAAAAGAGTTCTGAAACCGTTGCAATTTTCCTGTTTTATCGATCAAAATTTCTGGCTGAAAGGATTAGCTAGCTGGACTAGTTCCTTTCAGTTATCATGTCACCTTTTCACGTGTAGAACCAAATCTCTCCATTCAAAGATTTATGACACACAACAAAATGGTTTTGCTGTATTAAAAACTTTATTTGAATGGATATCTAGCTCATGATACCACAGACTGTAATTCACAATCCAATTTAGAAAATGAGAAACTACAGTGCAATAAAAAGTGCTTTGTTCATATGAAGTTTGAAGCTTATTATGTTTTTATGAATATATGTTCTCTTGAGTCCATACGGATAACCCTTTTTTAACCTCTAAATATAGTACAACGGTAACACTGAGCATTTCATCCAGGGTACAAGTAATCTAGCAACAAAAATGCCTGTGTTACAAGGTTTGAGTTCAAATGTTCAAGGGTAGAATTGGCTGTAATGGTATATCTGTGAAAAAAATAAGCCTGTGGTGAAGTTGGAACCCCAGTGCCAAAGCACAACATATAATTGGGCCTAATTTTTTCCATATGTATCAACAAAAACAGTCTTTGCTTCCATGAGAGATGAAAGCTTCCCTTTCTGTCATATTTTTATTTTGTATATAATTCCTAACTCTTTATAATTTCATAGGCTTTTTAAAAAAACATGCCTAGATTTAGGGAGAGATGAGCTGTCACCCTGGATTCAAGTTTATATTTCTAATAGAAAAGCCTTTTTTGGTGGGGAAGGGAAAACACAACTCTTTCTCCTCTCCTGCCAAAAGGGCTACTATGTTCAAATCCTTGTGCAGTGCCTGTGGACTATCCAAGTTGGCATGGAACAATCCGTTTGTGAATTGATTTAAATACCTCATTTAAAATAAATAATCTAGTGGAATTAGCATCATAAATCTTCATAGAATAAGCTTACTATTTATACAAGATCGAAGAAGTGTTAAACACATTTCTGTTCTGTTGACAATGTATGGTGTTGTTTTCCCCTACTTTCAGTTTTATGGTAAGTCCCAAATAGAAGATGCATATTTTCTTATGCATTTTTCTGTCGTTTGATGTGGTATCTTTGCAAATAATCTCTCTCTTCCTCCTGTCTGCAAATCCAGCTAACGTGTATGTGAATTCTCTAAAGACTGACTGTATAAATTGTATTTCACCAATATATTAGGCTATGTTATTAGTGGGTTATATAGGTGTTACCTAATGTTAAACGTTTGCACTTTTAGTGATGGGTTAAGAAAAGTTTTGCTGTCTATCTCTGCCTCTCTTTTGTGTACTTGTAAACACACACAGACATTTGTGTGCTGTCATGCATGGTGCACAACCAATCAATCCACCAAACAAAGTGTCCCAAACCTCTTGGAGGTGATATAGGGGTGATGGCTGCTAGATCTAAGTGCTCTGCCACATAGGTTTGTGTTCCTTTCTCCACACCAGTCTTCTCTCCCTGCGTACATTTAGCCTCTGAGACGTCAAGTGTCTGAGAATGTTTAGGAGAAGGCAGTTAGCTTGAGCTCTGTGTGCGTAAACAGCCTTTCTGTGTGTCTTTTGAGGAAGGAAAACAGTAGACTTCATGGAAATGTCATGCAGAATGCCAGCTGTACCTCACAGATTTACTAGTTCACCTCACTTCAACTCTAGCTACTTCTACAATTTGTTTTGTAGTTTATCCCTTTCCTGACTGATTCCATGGAAGCAAAAGCATTTTTTTCCCCCTGGCTTTACATCTATATAGAATTTCTTTTGTTCTAGTTGTGAATATTTTGCTAGGGCCAGGGTTGAAAATTTCAGTAGCAATGGAAGCTGTTGTCATTCAAGCGACTTCTAAGTTCTGTATATCAACAGCTGTGCAGAACTTACATGGATTTGAATGTATGCTGAAGCCATCTTGGAAGTATTCCTCACCAGGTGTTACATGTCTGGAAAGTGCACAATGCAGTGTACCTTACCCAGGTCAAATGACCCAAATTTATTCTAGTTTTCTCTGTTGGTGGGGGAGGAAGAAAGCAGGGACTCAAGGAAGAGGAAGAAGTATACCTCTTCCAACACAGCTTGAAAATAGCCAAAATCAAGGGAAGCATGGCCTGGGCATTGTAACGTGTTTCCACAGATCCCTGCTGTGATAGCAGTCTCACACATTTCTGCTCCTGTTAAGGGACTCCAAGAAGCAGCAGCCAGCTCAGCAGAATGAAGCAGAGAAAGCTTTCTGCCTTGTTCTGTTTCCAGATCAACCAGAGAAACAGTGCTCTGGATGCTATATGACTCCAAATCCCAGGACCCTCCTGGAGCAACAGAATCCTGCTGTAGCTGCTTTAGACACAGGAGCTGCTAGTTATGATGTATGTAGCCTCAAGATACAAGTCTTCCTTCTTCAGTAGTCTGCTTGTCACTTGATTTCAAGCAGTGACCAGCCTGGCAGCCTGGTTCATCTTTCCTTTGGTGCATCTGTTCCCTGTATGCAGCGATTTCTAATGCAGATTTCTAAAATCCCCTACTGCTGTCTCCACCTTCAATCAGTGTATCAAGAGCAATGAGCCTGGATCTTTTGCTCACTTTAGATTCAAATCAAACACGCTACCCACCTGCTTACAGGACCTCTTTCTAGAGCTCCCTGTTAATCCAGGACTCCTTCTGACAACTAACAACCATATTCCTCCTACTTTCCTTACTTATGTCTAATGAAATGTACCTCAAGCTAAATATCTCTCTTCTTTCGCTTCCTTTATTGGTAGCCACTGGTTCTATTTGCCTTTATTAATGACTGTAACCTGCTTGACCCACCTACATTTATTCTCTTACTTTCACTGCTTTCACACTATCCTTTCAGACTTTCATCTCCCTGTGTTCTGTGTTTTTTCTGCAGCGTTTCCTCTCTGAGTTCTCTCTCTTGTCTTCCTATTTTGGCAGTGTGCTTTTGTTACAGCCTCTGACTCTCCTCTTCATAAACTCCATCATTTTGGACTCCTTTTACCTTTTCAGAGAGGATGTCTTAAGCCAAAATGTTAGGAATGTAATTCTGGCTCTACTCAAGTCAACTAGCCGAAGATTTTTTCCTCTATCTCTGCGTAGTTTTTTTCCCATGCCTTTGGGCACTGTTTGCATATATAACCTTTGCATATGAATCTGTCTCATTAAGGAAAAATAAGCTGAACTTACTCCAGTCTCTGTGTAGTCAAATGATTGATATATGACCAGTATAGACTAACAAAAAGAACATTCTCCAGTGAGCATATTGCTTTGATTACTGAGGTTTCTAGAACGTCCAAACGCTGTACAAAATGAATAACAAACATCAGATGTCTGAAAAGTTAACTCAGTAGAAGTCAAGGAAATAATGCTTAGTAGCAACTTGTTACAAAGAGTTCATATTTTTCTATTAATGGAAAATGACACAAAGATGCCCTTAGGCCAGCTCAGTATTTGTATTAGTAAGTGACCAAAACTGTGTGTCAAGGCACTCGCACACATACTAATCACTTGCGTTTGTAACTGCTTCCTCTGCCTTCCTGCCAAAATATCAGCATTAGGAAATTGTGACTAATGGTAAGAAAAAAGAACATTGAAACACTTATCTTAATAGGCACTATATCAGTACAATCTTTATAGGTGCCAAAGAAGAAAATAAAATACACTTTGATTAACCTAAATAAGATAGAGTGTGAATGAAGGAGGCAGTTCCTTTGAAAGGTAAGCAAAAGTGACAAAAAATAAGCTCCCACAGAGTTTGCTTTTATTACTTATTATTTTTTATTGCATTTGTTAGGGACATGAACAGTGTATGTACTCATTCCTTCAACACAGAATCAGTTTTGTGCACGTACGGGCATGTAAGAAAGGAACGTATACAGTGCAGTGTTCATCTGTTTTGATTTTTGGATATTTTTACTCTTTTCAAAATCTGATATTTCTGGATAAAATTTACATCCTTTGTTCCCTTGTTTAAAAATAATGGAGGAGAGGGGGATGGTTTGTTTCTTTTTGAATAATTAGTTATGGCGTCTGATTGTATAAGAATTGCTCTATTGTTTGGACAGTATGACAGTCTCTTGTGTTTTAAGGATTTTTTTTTTTAGGCAAATGGCTTTTGAGAATGGCAGCGTTTCAAGATTATGAAACTGCTGCTGATGGTAATGGTTCTGTGATAATTAAACTGTCCACAGCCTCTTTTTTTGGGGGGCGAAACTGAGACAAGGGTAGTTGTGATTTCATCAAAGGCTTTGTTTGAGCTCTGGCAGCTGGCAGTGCAGAGCCCTCTGCTAGCAGAATGAGTGCCATCCTGAAGAGTTTTCACTGTGCATTTCCTTCATCAGCTGCATATTCGTCACATTTCATCTTTGCCCATCTTGTAACAAGACTAGTCATCTTCTTGGTGTTCTTTGTTGACAGGATGGTCAGTTTGTTCTCTTAGTAGTAATGTATTAAAACTGGCTTTTGGAGGCTTCTTAACCAACTGTTAAAAGGTATGAAGGGCCCCAAAGATAGGGACCACATTCTCCATGGGAGTTTTCTTTGCGGAACTATGTAAGAAAGTGCCATAAACTAGATGTGCCCCAATAATGACAGTGTCCTAAAACTGTAAAATACACTGTTTCACTACATCAAAAATAAAGAAGGTTTCTTTTCTTATTTTAAAGAAATGTACAGCTCATTCTCTTATCAGATCTTTATGAAATTGTGTAATTTTCTGTAGTTACATAGGACTCATGAAAAGTGTAAATCTAAGGTTTTCATGTCTGAAGCAAAGCTGGAGGTTTTCACAGATGATTTTGTGTGCATGAGTTTGTCATGCAGACAAGAGCTTATTTACTGCTTCCTAGAAAAGTGTTGCTGTAAATTGAGTCTGTGAAGATTAATAGAGTGGAGCTATAGAGTGGTGCATAAGCTTTGTTCAGATCAGCGGTGGCACACTTGTTCAGACTTACATCTATTTACTGCTTGCATTACTAACTCACAGGGCACGATTGGTATTCCAGAGATGTGGTAGGGAAAGAAATGATCGTAAATGGAAAGTAAAATGAAGAAGTTGTTAAAAGGAAAACAGCATTTGTACTTTGAGGAAAAATTTTGAAGGATTTTGGGAAATCATAGAATCATAGAATGGCTTGGGTTGCAAAGGAGCACAATGCTCATCCAATTCCAACCCCCTGCTGTGTGCAGGTCACCAACCAGCAGCCCAGGCTGCCCAGAGCCACATCCAGCCTGGCCTTGAATGCCTGCAGGGATGGGGCATCCACAGCCTCCTTGGGCAACCTGTTCCAGTGCCTCACCACCCTCTGGGTGAAAAACTTCCTCCTAATATCCAACCTAAACCTCCCCTGTCTCAGTAAAACCATTCCCCCTTGTCCTATCACTGTCCACTCTCATAAACAGCCGTTCCCCCTCCTGTTTCTACGCACCTTTCAAATATTGGAAGGTCACACTGAAGTGTCCCCAGAGCCTTCTCTTCTCCATCTGAACAAGCCCAGAAAGGGAAAAGTTAAGGAAAGTTAAAGAGGAAAAGTTTTAAAGATTAGTGCATGGAGAGGAGTGTGATTCAGTCAGGTAACTGGGGAGTGTGGAAGTCAGTAAACACTCAGTACAGATTTGTACATGAACTGAATGACAGTAAAAACTAAGAAATTGAAAAAGAAAATAGGAAGTCAGCAAATACTGGCAAAAAGTTAGCAAGACAAGTGGTCTTATGTCTGTTTGAGATAAGGTCTAAAGTATTTACAAGTAGAGCACTATGTGAATAGGAAGTATTTCTGGGGAATTGTTGCAACCAAGTAGCTGTGATTCTTACAGTAGTTTAGTATGGAATTATAGGAGGCAACTGATTTGTCTAAGAGATCACTCCTTGCTGGAAAGAGATTTTTCTTCTCTCCTCCTCTAGCTCTCCAGTTCTGGAGCCCTTCGCCTTGCCTTTTTGGGTAGTGCTTCATTGAGCTGACTCAGTTCACTAAACCAGCAGAAAAAAAATATCTATGTGTGTTTTCTGCAGGTTTAGCTTTTCTGTGGGGTTGTGGTGATTTAGTTGTGCAGTCTGATGAGCACCAGCATAAGGATTGGGTGAGAGCAAGAAACTAGAATAACAGACAGGAGATAAGACAGAAATGGAGGGGTTGCCACCATTGTATATTCTTGCTTAAATCCTTAGGGTGCTTGTTTTACCTATCTCTAAGCTGTTGCTGCAGTTTTACACTGATCTAAGTCATTTAAATTCTAGATGATGCTGAAAGAAGTGAGAGCTGTGCTTTCACCTTGGCCATGTACATTCCTTGCCTTATGGTGACACCACCAGAGTCTGTTCAGTGGCATGGACTAAGGAACAGTTTCAGATGAAAAGCAACCCAACAAAATAGGCTTATTTTCCCCTGGATCCATTCCCTGATCTGGCATCTGTCATGGCTGCATGAGCCCTGTCTGCAGGCTAGGAGGCAGGGTGTGCATTCCTTCCAAGAGAAGCAGCTTGTACTCAGCTTCTACCAGGGGTGAAGCCATGCCTGCTGGCTTTCTGGTCCCCACTGCCTCAGATTCTGGTTCTGTGATGTGGATATAGTCTTGCCCAGAGGGAAGAAATTTTCAAATAAAGAGGGAGTTCACCGAGATATGGTAAAACTTAAAGTGTTAAGTTCTTTAAGCTTTTTGGATGAAAGGCGTTGTATAAATAATGTTTGCATTAAACTGCAAAAAAACACTGTTTGAAATTTCAGGAATAGCTGTGGGAAATAATTTTACGTCTGTATAAGGAAGGCATGTTATTTTAAAAGAAGGAAAATACAGAGAGAAAAGTTACAGCAGAGCAAAGGACAGTTAGAATAATGAAG
Organism: Lagopus muta; assembly: GCF_023343835.1. NCBI lineage: Eukaryota > Metazoa > Chordata > Aves > Galliformes > Phasianidae > Lagopus > Lagopus muta. The sequence goes on along the minus strand of NC_064439.1, from coordinate 46,769,779 downwards.
TAATTCAAGGGTTTCAGTTACACAAAATAACTAGGTCTGTGTTCTTTAGGAAAGAAGGGGATCCTACTGAGGTAAGAGGGATTCCACTCATTATGTGTGTAATTTTTGAGGGAATTGAAAGAATGGGTCTATAAAGGCTTTTGGAACCTGTGAAAGACAAAAAGTTATGAACGAGATGTGAGATGTGCCGTGTATGAAGACAAGTGAGGAGGAATTGCTTCTTGCAAAGATGGTTGTTAATATTAAGTAGCTTCAGAGTGAAGACAAGAGAAAAGTTATATAAATAGTGTTTGGGTATACATTTGGAAGAAAACATGTAGCCAATATGAGTGGATTTAAGTTAGGAAGATGTCCTTATGTGGGTTTTTGGCTTGTCTGGATGAGTGGAAGACTCTTAGACCATGGTTGTAGGCAACACAAGAAAGGAAAACGTTTGTCACACTCTGATAGAGCCAGTTTTACCTTGGAAGTTATGGCATGTGTTTGTTGACTGTACTAGAACATATACATAAAAAAAGATTAAAAGTTTATGGCTGCATTTAAGTGGAATATGTTGTATTCTGATCAATCACTAGGCTGGGGCTTGTTTATTTGCTAGCTGAATTGCAGTTCCACATTTGAGCAACATTTGATGTATTATGCTCTCTGGCTTTGTGCAGGGTATTATTTTGGTTGATGTTATTGTGTTCTGTCAAAAGAACACATATATTCAGTCAAACCCAGCATATATTTTTATAAGCAGATGGCAATTATAGTGAACATATATAGGTCAGAGATTGGGATTTCCTTCCTTACAACCACAGCCTTCTCTTTTCCTGGATAGCTACCTCATAACATTGAAGTAGTCATAAGCACTCATGCATACTTGAGATTAAAAATGGTTTCTCACAGTAGTGTTATACGACTAAATGCCAAACCCCCAAAGTACACTGAATCAATAAAAATTCCTCTTGGTCTGCACTGAGCAGATTACTACTGAAGCAAAGTGGCCACACCGTTTTATGTACCCACATCCCTCTGCTCTCTTGCAGGTGATGGCGTTGCAGATTTCCTCCCTTCAGTTCCAAACTGTAAAGGAAATTAGTGAGGGGCAAATCTCTAAAGATTTGAAGTTCCATTACTGTAATTTTTCTGTTTGAGGATATTTATTCATATTGTTTAGATTTGGAAGCTAAGCTGGGAATTTCATGAGAATGAGCTTTTTCGTAGGATGTATGGGATTTAATTACCTTCTGCTTGATATATTTTACATGTTGTAACATGATTTTAATAATGCCTCATGTTTGCATTTTTTAGAACTGCATTTCTTATATAGCTGTCCATTACATGCCATGCAAAAGGCAGCCCTCTGCTTGCATGGTAACAGACTACTTTGACTATAATCTTTTGGATTTAATTTCTTTCTGTTTGTTTTTTTTTTTCTTGAAGAAAGTAGTATCTCTGAAGTCCTAGTTTGGATATACCAAAAAATTGTATTATTTCAAGGCCATTCAGAGAGACTAAGGGGAAGTCTTATCTGTCAAGGCTAAAATTTCTTCTCCAAGAGCTCTCATTTCCTCTCATCTGTAGAATCAAGTTGATGGCACAGCTTATATTTTGCATTTGCTTTTAGGCTTTCTGTTGTTTTTGTTCAGTGTATTTAGAGACTGGAGCTAACTCTCCAGTAACAGTAGATTGCTATGCTAATTCTGTGACTATAGATTCAGTGAAGGTTCAGGAGTTGATTATTTTTTGTCTATTAGATAAAAATCATCTGTGTAACGGATCACAAATAGAAAGATGGCTATGATCTTTGAGAGCAGCGTGGTCTGAAATACTGAGAAAGCATTTTGAGCACAGGTAAAGAGGCCAAAAAAGAATGAGGCATTAGAGTCATTAATATGTTCTGTCTCATTTAAAATGCTTATTTCAATTGAAGGTGAAGTCAGGAATTGTAAGGATGCTAAAATCGAAACAAAAATAAAAAATAAGTGACCTGAAATTGCAAGAACTTTTGCTTTGAGGGAAGATTTGTGTGGGTTTTTAGTTCATCCAAATTGCTCCACCTATCCTCAGAAACGCTAATAGTACTTTGGATTTCTACAGCACCTTTCATCTGAGAACCTCAAAGCACTTTAGAGGCATTAATTTAATTAAGTTTCACAGCGCTCCTGTGAGCTAAGTAATGTTTAAGTAAGGATCATTTTGCCCAGCACTGAAATGGAGCCACCCCTGGGGTGGAATGCGGTAAGTATTTAATAGTACTTAGCAACACTGCACAACAGTTCAGGAGAAAGCATGAAGAAAGTACTGTATCCCACTGAGAGTCCAAAGTGAATATTGTTAGTCAGCATGTCAGTGTTTGTTTAGAAGGAAATGTTTGCTACTTTTCATTTCTAATAGTAGGTTAAATTCTGCCACCTTTCTGATGAGCGCAAAGAGACCAGAATCTTGCTTTTAGGTCCTCCAGAATGATCTATGCCTAACTATAACTTAACTCACTCTCCTGACATGCTCAGTTCAATGAGTTATCCCCTTTAATAAACACAGTCTCTAGTACTTTAATGTCTTGATAGTCAGATACTCATTTACAAAGAGGAGCGTATCATCTATTCTGTCATCAGCTGTGGACTGGTGGTTCCTTTTATCCTGGCACGTTTATCATGCAGGTACCACACTGACTGATCCCAGCTGCGTTTGTAAGGTCAGAGCACAAGAGATTCTCAAATTATGTCATGTTGCCAAAAAAACTGACTCCCTTTCTGATGGCTCATTCAGCTTTTACATTTAAAACTCAGCTAAAGCAGTTTGAATCAACTTTTATGAAAATCCTAGAACCACAACAAAGTGTTTTTCAATCATTACTCTACAATACATCCAAACTGCTTGCAGGGATTTTTGCTTGAAGAGTAGAGTTTATGGAATATTAACTTTGGACATGGGTAGCAAGACTTCTTACATAACTGAGGTGGAAAGAGTGAAAGGAATTCATGTCAGTGGTGCTCAGTGATTGCTTTGGGAAACAGCTGAGACATTTGAGCTGGGACATTTGTAGGTCAGCAATACACCAGTTATTGAAAGTGGAAGAAATTTATTTTGCACTGTCTGCAATGACGACATGTCTTGAGATGGGAAGAAATTGCTCTACCTTGTGGCTTCTGTCTTTTCCACCACGTTTTGCTAACCCTCTTCATACATACTTTCCCTTTCAAATCACCTTCTCTTTCTTAACACGACATTGAATTTTTATTATTTTTTCTAAAATAAGCAGTATGGAGGAAAAATGAGAAATTCTTTTCTGTCAAAGCCAATGGGCAGGTGGTTCCCATTACCAGCTCAGCTGGGGTTCCCACAACTAAACTACTCCACTCATCTCTGCCCTTCTTGGAGAGGAGTGTGTAGAGGAAGTGAAATACAGTCCTAACAGATAAGGGATTACTGAAATGGCTTTTGTCTCAGTTTGGGGATTAGGTTCAGTTATGAATCCCATTAACATTGTAAATCTTGTTCATGCTTGTGACAGTCACAGATGAGGACATTCTGCTGGCAGGAATTTGTCACCTAAGGAGTGGTGTCTGAAAAGATGCATTCTCATTCTCATTGTAGGTATCAAATGTCCCTCGCTTGAACAATGGGGCCTTTTGCAGACAGAAGTGTTGTCTAGATACATGCTGTCTCCTCCCAGGCCTTCTAGGGGAAGGAAGAGTATGTGTCTTTCTGAGTATGTGCCTTTCTGAGACAAAGACCTGCTGGAAACCCTAGAAAACTAGACCCCAGTTTTCTCCAGCAGTGACCACTCAACCAAATCACAGAATTGTAGAATCATATAATGGCCTGGGTTGAAAAGGACCACAGTGATCATTGAGTTTCAACTCCCTTGCTATGTGCAGGATCACCAACCAGCAGCCCAGGCTGCCCAGAGCCACATCCAGCCTGGCCTTGAATGCCTGCAGGGATGGGGCATCCACAGCCTCCTTGGGCAACCTGTTCCAGTGCCTCACCACCCTCTGGGTGAAAAACTTCCTCCTCATATCCAGCCTAAACCTCCCCTGTCTCAATTTAAAACCATTCTCTGAGTGAAAAGACAAAAATTCCAAAGAAGAAAAAGTTTCTACCTGAGGTAGGAGAGTAGTTTGGAGATGGTAATAGTCTGGAGAAGACACAAGGTCTATTAGAAAATGAAGCAAGGAGATGTTGGTTGTGGTCCATGTGTGTAACTAAATAAAAATAAAGGGCAAAGTTTAAGCTAAAGACCAGATCTTTGCAGTAGCAGAGAGATAAATGAGGCGTGATGTGATATGATAGAGGCAGAAAATCTTGAGTGGTATGGAGGAGATCAGGAAGGATTGTTTAGTGATTTCCAAAATACTAAGACTAGAGCTACTGAGTAAAGTATCAGGCAGCAGGCATAAAAATAAAAGGAAGAGGGCACCCTTCTAGGTGACTTACAAATTGTAGAATGCCTTCCCATAGAATGTTGTGGAAAGGAGATTCAAATAGATTCTACTCAAAGTTTAAAGCTTAATTGTGTAGGAAGAACTAATCTCAGAGTTGATGAAAAGTGAGTAAGTTAAAATTATAATGACTAAGTTATCCATAAAATGTTGCAATGGATGGAACTGACTATTTACAAAATAATATTTTAAATTTACAAAATATTTATAATTTTATGATAGGGTGTACAATTATGAGCAGTAAAATATGCAGTATTATTTACAGGAAAGAAAATAGGAACCGCAGTTTTTTATTTCAGCAATTATCTTTTTAAGTTGATGATAAAATAGAACATGAGTTACATCCATGTGATGTCTGAAAAAAAATCTGTTAATTCCTTAAATTTTGTATTTCAGGGCTATTTTTATTTCTGTGTATATATTCATATTGAAGGAAAGCAGTGGAATTCTAGCTTCAAGTTTTAAGACCTCTTCCCAGGTTAATTTTCTTTATATTCCAGAAATAACTGGCCTCTGGGTCACTGGTTTTGAATGAATTTCCTCTTTATTTACACAGCCATCCTTAAATTTGGTTTGCTATTTCAGTGATGGAACAAATCTTTCTTATTGTTTGAAAGAGTTCAACGGATGCTTCAAACCAGAAATATGGGCTTAACTGGCAACCAACCTGACCTGTGGCTTAGGTACCAGAGATTATATTGCCTCAGCCTCTAGCCTTTTTGGTCACAAACTGCATACTGTGCAATATTCTTGCTGTTACTTGTGGGAGATTGTTTATTTTTATTTTTCTAAATCAAATACAAACCAGGTGGTGAAAGGCTAAATAGCTAAACTACAGTCAGGAAGTGGTTAGAAACAAAGCAACAGTAGCCTGTTGTTTCTCAGCTGGATGACCGGATCGAGGGACCCAGACCCAATGTCTGTATTTCTGAATTGTGAAGCCTCTGCCTTTAGTAATGCTACCTTCTGCATAGCAGCTGACAAGGAATGGCCTTAGGGCTAGAGTCTTTGGTAAAAGATGACATAGAAGTGGATATAACTGTGCTCCTGGTATTGTTCTTACTTTGTTGATGGATGTTATATTTTTCTGAAATTTAATGTTTGCACCATGAATGCTGCTGCCTCAGGTCAGCCAGAGCCCCACAAATCTGGCTGAAGATTTCATCACCAGCCACTGTCTTTGGTCGTTGCCCTCCATCAGACGTGGCAGAGATGCCCCCATATTTCAGAAACAGCACTGAACAGTGCTCTTCCCTTTCCCTCTTACATCACAGCAACTTTGTGCAGCTACGTTTCCATACGGCCTGTTTTCCTGCCATGTGGGCTGAAAGGGTGTTTTTAGGACACTGCAGAAATGCCCAGTTTATCTTCATCTTCCCACAGAATGCCTTTCTGAGCTGAGAATTTCTTGAGAGAGAAGCTTATTCCACCCTTGTTACTGTGTTATGACAGTAAAGCTGAAGGTTTCTGGGGAAATGTTTGCTAGTGCTTTCTACTGCAGAAAGCACCCATCTTAATCAGTAAAAACCTTTCCAGTGTAAAATTCCAATGTGCAGAGTACAAATTTGTAGCTTATAAAACTCAGATTCACTTTGCCAGGACCCTCAGCATCTCCACTCCGTTGTGACTGACATATAGCATGTGACTGAGTTCCCATTCCATCCAGAGAAGCAAATTTGTTTTTAAAAAATGTACTGTTATTTTGTAATGAAAACGATCTGGCAGTAGAACAACTTATTAAAGCAAAGCTTTATGCATAAAAAGAGTCATCTGGCTTTCAAACATATTAAAAAAAAATAAGAGATAAGTCCACCAGACTATTGCGTGTCCTGTAGAGAAAAATCTGCTGAAGCTAAATGTGCATTTTTGTCTCCTTAGTTCCATAAGCACTCACTGACAAATGAGAAAACTATCTGTGCTGCCTACAGTTTGTTCAGATACGTACTTCACCAAGATTTAATCCTTCTAAGTACTGACAAATTGAACTCACTATCAAAGCAGTGACAATTTCAGTAGACAATGTGCGTTGGATTCAAGATCATTATCTCATACTTTGTATGACACTAGACATGAGATAAGTGATCTGTAATGTGCATATTACAGCTACTTTTTACTTCCTCTTTTGTTTTGTTTGATTTGAAGTACAGATGAACAAAACCAGATAATGATTTTCAAACCAGTGTATTGCACATGTACACAGCTGGAAAAAAAAATGGAACTAGAAATAAAGGACAAACTTTGAGCAAAGAGGTATAACTTCCTTAGAGATGTGTTCCATTCTTTGCTGTAAGTTTTTACATCAAAAAGCTCAACTTGAAATTAAGGGCTTGTTGAGTAAATTACTGGGTGAAATTCTATATTCTCTCTTATTCCAGACATCTGACTAGATGGTTGTACTGAGATCATCACAGTCTAAGCCCTTCCGTTCTCTCAAATCTGTGAGCAGCAGAAGATTGCTGGCATATGTTTTAACGTTACCATACTGCGTTTCCTTAACTGGTGTGCCCCATTAAGGTGTAGCACTATAAAGGTTGCTTAATAATACCCAGGATTCCTTTAAAATAGTGGAATTGTGCACAATTTAGCTCCAGCAGTGTTTTCTGCATGCTGTACATTCCCATCAGAGAGTTTCCCCACCACAGAGGTGCCCTGTGTTTAGTGTGCCTGTGTCAGATGCATAGCTGTGCCTTCCTTCCCTGCTGCTCCAACAAAGCCTTGCTGTGGTGGTGCAATCTGAGGTTGTGTGGTGCCTGACAGAATCTCTCTCTTCCTTGTGCTTGTGAAGCTGAGGTTTCCCAATCAGTACTTCATCCAGAACTATATATAAAAATCTCCTGATGATTTCATCTTGAAAATGTGCACCTGTTTTTACACGTCCTTATTTAAAAGTGTTCACTCTAAGGATTCCTTTTCTTTCCATTATTCAGTCTCTTTTTGTCACCCTTTTTTTTTACAACCAGGGTATTTTTTTCAGAGATAGTGAATTCAGTCCACCTTTTAAAAATTACATGGGCTTTTTGATGCGTGGCATTTAATAAAATAAATGAGTGGTGCAAGACATAGTTGCTGTTCTGTTCAAATTTAATGCAAACCTCTAAAATAACGATGCTTGGTTATGGATGTTTCTCCAAGCTGAGTGTATAACTCAATGTCAGGATGTGAGCTTTTGATTTTGAGGATGTGGATTCTCAACAATTACTCATTGGAAGCTACTCTGTTTAGCAGGAGGCCAAGCAGAATATGCACATATTGTTATTTGACACAAAATTGAACGTATTTAAATGGGGTATTTGGATTTTCTGAACAGAATTCTAGAATTATAACTTCAAAATATCCGATCATTTCATGTGTAAGAAATATTTTCATTTTTTAACCTTCTTTGAAACCTTGAATCATCATAATATTGGCATTTTGTTTTTCTCTCCATGCCCTTGTTGAACCCCCACAGCCAATTTCTGATGCATTTAAAAGAGAGAGACATATCTCAGAAAATAATTTCATAGAAATTTTATGGAAGTTGTCAAGTGATAGTAAAGGAAAAGTTCAGATTTCTAGGGGAAAATTTCAAACATGAATGTAACATTTATCTGTTCTGTTTGATGTGGTCTTGTGTAAGCACAGCCTTACCTCCAAACCAGCCTAATTTGTGGATCTTGCTCAGGAGGAAATCAGTTGACTTGAAGGGCAGCTGAGGGTACTGTGAGGTGAGATGAGGGCACATAGGTGGATTTAGTTGGACAAACTGTGGGAGAAGGAGCATGCAAATCTCTGAAAGAAACACATAGGAAAACCTGACCATTCTTTCCGTTGTTCCTCATAACCACAATTCATTTTACAGAGACATTGCCAATATGACAGACCAAAAAAAAAAATAGAAAAAAGGTGCCCAATTTCATTACCTTGCAGCCTCTCTATCCTTCAGAGTTATATAAGGACCTGAAAAGAAGTGCTTCTGCAGACATAGGTGACAGTTCCACTCCTTGGCAAACACAATTTCAAAAGAAAGCTGTTTGTACTCTCACTCTCCATTTTATTGTTTGATAGCAGCCAGGAGCCAAATTTAAAAAATGATTGAGAAAATAGATACTGTGAGAATGAAGGAATGAAAGGTGCCAGAAAATTAACTCATCATTTAATACTTCAATCTGTTTCAAGTTGATTTATAGTTTTTATTTTATCTGAACAAGTTCAGCTATCAGTAGATTTACCTTGTAAACTCTTGCTTTATCTTTGTTTCTCTTTCTCTCTGCTACAATTCAACATGATGAGATGCAAGTTGCCCTTTTATCTTCTTCTTACGTTTAAATTAGCAAAAAATGAATGGGGTAAAAGTTTTATTTCTGACTTGTTAATCTTTAATGAATGTAAAGGATGATGCTATCTACTGTTTACAGTGTTAAAGAAAATGGTCTAAGGAGTGTCTTCCAGCTATCAGATCAAATATAAGTAATAGTGACAGTGCAGAATTTGGCAGCGAACACACATACGTATCTACATGATTATCTAATTATGTGCTGTCATGTGGGCATATTTACGTCTTGAGTTTTAATTTCAACTGTAGCATCCTCTAAGATTTCACCAAGAATATAAGAAATTAGAAACTGCTGATTTCAGAAAGTTTTTAATTCTCTTTTCTTATAGATAACGTCTACTTGTCAAGTAGAAATAATACAAGTAGAGCACAGTTCACTGAGAAAGTGAGCTCAGTGTCCTCAGTTTTATCCAAATGGTACAACATGTTTTTTGATGCAATTGAGTGGCCTTGATTTAAGAGAAGTACAAAACTGAATGAGCACAGAGGCCTTATTATTTGTTAGTGAGCTGAACTATATGCTCAGAATGATGAGAAGCCCTTGTACTGCTTCCCACCTGCTTCCAATTGCACTGCTTTTATAAGCATTGGCTTTGCAGTAAAAAACTCTCCTAGAGAAATTCTGTTCTTTCACATTAGTTGAAAGGCTGCATACATCTGCCTTTCACCTGCATTAGTTGCATAGACAAAAGTTGGGTACATTTGATAAAAAACATTAATAAAAATACTATTGCTTGCAGTCTTCTGGTGTCTTAAATATAACTTTTTTTCAGGAAAAAGAAAAGTGAGATATTTTGTCCTCAGTAGATAGAGTGGTCATGGCCCCAAGTGTGTTAATTTGCAAGAAGAGTTTGGACAGCACTTTCAGATACATGGTGAAATGCTTAGGTTGATCCTCATGGGTCCCTTCCAGATGAGGATATTCTATGACTTTATGACTCTCAAATCCTTTGTTATGTTGTATCTTATTCTTGTGTTTTTGCTATTGACCAAAACCTACTTTTAAGGGGAAATGTGTTTGTTTTTTGTTTTTTTGTTTGTTTTTGTGTTTTTTTTTCTCTGTCTAATGTTAATGACTGCTTGTTAAATGTTGACTTTTGAGTGTGAGTAGTCTTAAATAAGTTATGAATTCAGTTCTTCTAAGTTCTAATGATATGATGAGGGATCAAATTCATGTGTTAAGAAAGAGGTCATTCCAGTCCGTGGAAAGCATTATTTTTATTGAAAATACATGATCAGCTTTCCATTCTAAAGATATTTACAAAGCGGGACTCATTCACCAATTGGAAAGTACTAGCTCAGAGATAAGATTTAGTGAGGGCATAACCATAAATCCTCAGTCTGATATGGCTGATACTCAGCTCAGAAACATTGAGCACAGTAACCTGATTTTGATGGCTTTGAAACTAGCACAGGGTTTGTAAAGGAGCTGTTAAATTTCTACCCTGTGCTCAGTGTGCAGCTCTGTCTTGGAACTAAAGTTACACTACACTGACTGGGCATATTAGGTGGCTTTAGCCTGATCTGAGGTTAAAGAAATTAAGTGTGAATTAAGTGCAGTTATCAAATACTCAGTCAAACAAAGAAAATAAGGCTTTCTTTTCATATGGTCTTGCCTAGTTCAGATGTGCCAGAGGAGGAACTTAAGTATTACGGGTGTTGAAAATAACTCCTAAGGCAGAAGCCAATGCTAATAAACAGTTTTGGAAGTATTGTGAAAGGTTTAAGTATAGTCTGGATTATTGCTATTACTGTGTTAAATCACAGCAATCAAATAGCCGAGCACTGCTTTGAACGATTAAGTGGAATGACCATCAATGAAAAGCCTTCAGGCTCTGTTGCAGACGCAGGGACGGGTGTGACCATGGTCAGAGCTCCCAAATGTTACTTTGGACGCTGTTACAGATACAAAGCAGGCTGTTACATGATATTTCCAGAATCTGGCAGATTTTAGTTGGGTTTGGATATTTTTTATGCACCTTGGCAGGCATGTACAAGCCTGCAGCATTGCTGTACAGCAATTTGCATTAATGGCTGAAGTAACACCTACTGGTGAGGCAGAGGCAATCAGCTACAGGCTGCTGCTGACTTATGACTTCAGTTGACTCATGATCCCAGTGAGTCTTGCAGGTCACTTTTTGCTCCCTCCCTGAGGCCATTGCCAGTACCTGTAATTGTTTGAACACACAGTGATTGAGAAAGAAGAAAGTTGTGGAGAATGTGCACATGCCTTTGAGGAAGATATACAAAAGCCCTATATTATTTTCTTCAGCTTTAAAATTAAAACTATTTATTCAAATTTATAAAATCTGATGGATTGCAGTGTTAGAGCTCAGTACGTCAAAAGGGCACAGAAGGACCTCACAGAAATCAGTGATTTATTTAAAGCTGTAGTTAGACTTTATTATCCTCCTTCTCTTTACTCTCTTGTGAAAGTGCCTGGATAAATAAATGAGACTTAAAATTCATCGGGTTTGGGTACTGTCACATGAAGGTGGCATTTCGTATGGGATAAAGAAATCTGTAGATCAGTTTGAAGAGAGTGAATAAAGGTGCAGAACATTTTGGTTCTGAAATTTGGAAGGTAAGAAGTATTTCTAGGAAGTCATTCAAAAAGTCTTGGCTTCCATGGAAGGTGGTGTTGCAGCATCTCAGAAGACAGGTAACTTGGTGTGGTCCAGTTTTGTTTTACAAGCATTCTGTCATTTCATGTGCCATCTCATTCATGATGTGTGATAGATAGGAGAATAACTTATTCTTTTTTAGATCTGTGTTTAGTTAGTTAGTTAGAAGGGAGTAGACATTATTTTCCAAACTACTGCATGAGGACTCGGTCTGGTTGCGTATATGGGTTTCTTCAGGCAAATTGTATTTTTTACAGCAGAATTTGAATTCTCCTATGTATTGAAGAAGATCTGGCCAGGTTGTACAGAACAGGTAAACTGTTCTGCCATGTTTAAAGGGACTTTGTTTTCCAAGCTTCTTGGTAGTCCTGCTGCAATGCGTTAAGTGTGGCTAATAATTGGACCTATTTCAAAAGTGCCCATGTCTTGCTTGTGAGAGTAGATGCTCCCCTAAGTGGTGTATCTGAGACTTTGTGACACATTGGTTTTGCTGTTCACATGCTTTAATGTTTTCTTGTCCTTCATTTAATACTTCTAAAACCATGATTTGATCTTTTCATGCAGAATTGAATGAGTGGCTCTCACACTTTCACAGTCATGGATTTCTGCTAGCCCATTTCTTGCAGATGATCCTATCTTTGCACTTCTAGAAAGAACTGCAAGATTTATGTTTATTTTCCTGTTTAATGTTGTTTCACAGGCTGCAGACCATGACTTCACGGATGACAAATTGGAAAACTGTTACATAGCATTGAAAGTAAGGGTTAAAAGGCAAGAGCGGTCTGTAATTTAACTCACAGCTTCTCTCAAAGCATCTTACATGTGATGTAAATTGCCACTCATCCAACAAAATCCCTCATTACAGAAAGAAGAGCAACAACTGCAAATACACTGGGAGAGAGGCACTTGCATACAATATGTTGCAAGATCCTAGCAGCAGACCATGTGGAACTGCCTCTGCCTACATTCTGATAAATCTTCATCTACTGTATTTAAATTTCAATTTTGCTGCAAGAGAATCTGTCTCAATAACTTCTTAACTTTTTTTCCCCCCCAGACTATCACCTTGAGAGTCTCCAGTAGGGCTTTTGTAGCTCTGTGTGAACTTTGATGTAAAGCTCTCCCGCAGTGAGAGATCAGAAATACCATGTGTAGAAGCAAAGACTCCTTTGAGAACACTTTGGAGACAAAAAAGCATCTGTTTCTTAAGGAAGTACAAGTTAAGCAAATTTGTGTCAAATTAAATGTAATGTGTGATTAGGTATTTCCTTGGATGATGTCACTAGGTTCTTTTTAGAAGGGACAGAGGAAAGAATGATACAGAAACCATTATTTAGGAAAGCATTTAAGGCTGTGCTTGGATTCTTTGTTGGGAAAGTGCTTAGGCATACACCCAGCTAATATCATTATTTTCAACACACTACTGATATGTTTAATTCTGCTGACCTCAGTTGATATGATTCAATGATTGAAGTCAACTTTCTGAACTGGAATTGCAGCTGATTCAGTATTGTGCATAAGTGATTGACTGCTCTCCCAGTGAGTAAACAAGAGTCTAACAACTCTGCCCTATGAGCTGCTAAGTAGGAATAGATTTATGTTGTTGAGGAAGTGTTTCACTGACCTGAAGGTGGCTTGTGAAAATGTGAATGTCTGCCTTCTTGGGGATATTGCTTACGTAAATAAGAACAAATAATAGTGGCCTAGATGCTGTCTCCAACCATAGATTTGTGAGCGTTATCTGTATCAGGTATGGAAGAACAGCATTAATTTGGGTATAAAGAAGAATGTTGAGATTCCACTGGCAGGCATATTACCTTCAAGCGTGACTGAACTGTCTTCTCTTTGTCTCAGGTGGATGAGAAGAAGACTAAAGCAGCCCCAAAAGTGGCTCTTTTTCTGCTATACAGCTATTACTGCTGAGTCTAGAAAACCTGACTTTCAGACTTCAAAAGAGATCTTTTCTGGGGGCATTAATTGGTAATAATTGGTAATATTATGCTGCTCATATCAAAATAAAATAGGAAATCAACTAACAGCTTAAAAACTTACTGTGAAAATTATGCTCTGCTTCTGCAAGTGTGTACATGTTTGAGGACTCCCTAAGCTTAGTGAAATTACTTATTCATAACTGCAGCGTTTGCAGTATCTGATCTTAAATATATATTACTATTAAAAATAACTTTCTGTGGCATTACACTTTAACTGTGTTGGAATGTGACATTTCATTTCTAAACATTCTAAGCTGCTGATTTAAATTGGAGTTGGACTCGATGATCCTTGTGGGCCAATTCCAACTCAGGATATTCTAAACTTCTTCCGAAGTTGGAAAGAACTGCGATGTGATTGACGAATTGAAGCACTGCACAACAAAGGATTCCTTTCTCACTATATTCCAGAGTATTTTCTGGAAGTTATTTACCATGTTACAACTCCTCTTCTCAAAGTATCTCTCTTTGCATCTGTAGTTTGGTTCAGCCAGTCCACCTTATTGATGATATGTAGGTAATTCTAACTTTATATAACCACCAGAATAAAATTGCTTGCTCTTTCCTAGCATCACTAGAGTTCAGTTCAAGAAGAAGCCTGTGATCTAAGGCACTTAGTTGTGTTGCAGTAGACCAACTCATTTATAGCAAGCCAAATTTCTTATTTTCAGCATTGTGCTTTCAGAGGACGGTAACTTGAATATAACTTTACTGTGGAAATCCCATTGCAGTTTTCTGAACATTTGCAATACTGAATTGCCTGTCTATAAAAGTTCAGCTTGTTTTCCCTGAAGTCACAGAAAATGATGAAAGCTATATTACTCTCCTGCAGTCTGACTATACTTAGTTTTTATTGCTTCCTGAGTGCATGAGAAAATCCATACATTTAAAACTGTTACTTTCATCATTTCAGGCCTTAGTTGGAGGCATGTTGGCTTCCAGCAGTCCTTCTGGAGGTGCTAAAAGGCTCAGGCCTGCAAAGTGCTACCCTCTCTCTGGTTCTGCCAATTTTGGTGTGAGCATGGAGGGCTCAGAAATTTCTTGTCGTTGTTCAGGAATGCACAGATTTGGGCCTTAATAGGATCATCAAATTTGAGTTACTTTACAGCTTTTGTTGTGAGTACTGAAATTGCCATTCTAGCTACTACTGTGAAGATAACTTGGTAATAGTAGCTAGACATATCCAGGGGCATAGTTTCCATCTGTATTAGACAGGACTGATATCAGTGGAAAAGTAGTAGAAATAAAGATATTTTAGTATAGAAAGCTGTTAAGGCAATTAAGAACATTTACCAGAATGCTTACCAAACTGCTGTCTCATTACGCCTCTACTCCCCAAAAATCATCCTTTGCATTTGCAAAGGTAAGATTTCAGAAAAAAACAAGCAAGTGTCCAGTTAGACAAGAATTTATCTGTTATTTGAATACAGTCTTTTTTATTTTGTTCTTTTGCTTTTAAGCCAACACTGAGACTTATCGAAAGATTGTACGTGGAAAAAAAAACTCGTAGAGAATTTTTTCTCATATAGTGTAGCTTAAAAGGAATGTGTGAAATTCAAGTTTGGAAAGTATTGCACAAAAGTATTATTTTTCCTTTGTTTTTCATTTCTTTCTTTTTTTTCCCCCACATTTTCCTTCAAAACTGTCTCTTTACTGAACCCTTTCTCCCACAAGACTCCAAAGGAAAAATGACATCAAAGCATAAAATCCTGTTGTATGTTATTTCCAGAAGAATCTGTGGAAATCTTGAATATGATTTTATCATTCTCACTGTAATGTTCCATTGTTAAAAGGAACATCATACTGATGAGTGTTCAGCTGCTGAATGCTTGCTGGTAAGCAAAACTAACGTTTCTTTGAATATTACAAAGAACGTAGGAATCTGTAGCACCTCAGATTTGTGGTATGATAATAGGGATTACAAGTGGAAAACTGTTATATCAGCTTGACCAGCTCCTTGACACTGCCAGATAGTTGTCTTCATTGCAGTACTTGGTCTAATTTGCAAATGTCAGAAGTCATATGGCTTCCACCACTTCTCTTGGAAAAATATTTGGTATTAAAGCAAGCTGAATATTTCCTTTCCTTGATTCCTTTCCATCTTCTTGATCCTCTTTGGTATCTCTTCATTGCACTAAACAATTCCTAATTTTACTTTGCCTGTAGCTATTTTCTCTTTTGTGTTTTCTGTGGAATCACACAATTACTTGTGCTGTTCTGTTTGGATTTTATTCTATTTTGTTGTATCTCTTTGGTACTGAGAAACCATGGGCTTATATGTACTGTTCTCTGGAGACAATAAAGAAAATCTCTACTGGAGAAAGTCATGTTTACATAACTTATTCTGTGGCCATAGAAGTTATGCTTGCAACAGAAGCACAGTAGGTCCTAAATAGAAGTAGTAGGTCATAAACACTTGCCTGTATCAGCCTCATTATTCATAAAAAAGATGCTGTGATGTTTTTTTTTCCACATATAAATCTAGAATACTTCTTAATCCACACTTTTTCTGAAGTTGATGTTGGACAAAGCCTAATATACTTTGCTTGTACATTTGTTGAAAGCTTCATTATGGCAATTATATCATGAATGAAGGATAACTGTACTGCTTTGACTTCAGACAGAGGCACATGTAACAAGAGTAGAGCTCTGTGAATGCTTTTTAAAAAAACTCTGACTAAATCATAACATTAGAAAACGTGTTATTTTGTGACAACCTCCAAAGATTCATTTAGTTCTCTCTTTTTCTCCTGGAATGAAGTATTTTGCCTAGATTTGTGATCTGTTAACTGTAGAGAAAAAAAAAAAGAAAAAAAAAAAGAAAGAAAATTGGAGGAGTTTATTTACGATACTTCAGTGTGAAATGAAAATCCAAAAGATTTTGGAAATCTGAAAAGTGCTTAAAGAATTTACAGTTTTACAGCCAAATTGATCTGACAAATTCAGCAGGAATCTGACATATGGCTTGTATGACCCACATCTGCATCTTTCAAAGTGAAATATCTCAGCTGAAAAGTTTGCTTAATATTAGCTGAAGTTACAGAGGTAGATGATGAGTGATGATGAGTGATGATATTATCAGGGAGACTGTAGGTCTTCAGATGTCAATTATGAATGTGACCAGCCTGTAGGAGTAGAATGTATCTGCAATTTTTGCGTCTCATACCATGAAGGATCTGGGGTCTTCCTGCAGACTGTTGCTGGGTGGTAGATTCCCTGCCATTCATATGAAAATGGTGGAAAATCTTGCCCTAGAGCTAACTTACTCCTGGTGTTTTGCCTATCTGTCATGGTGATTACTTGTGTGGGGAAAAAAAAGGTTTTGTTAATAGTCAGCTGTCCAATCTGTCTGTCTGAGAAGTCAACAGAACAGCACAGCGAATCAAACAGGCAGAAGATCAGCCACGATGGCATTACTTCTCCCCACTAAAAAGCAAAGAATTCCATCTATGCTAAGAAAGACTCTGGTTTTAATATAGCTTAATCCATCAAACCTTAATGTACATAGCCCAAATGTATATATTGTTTTCTGACAGTAAATTATTAAAGAGACAACGTTTCTGAAATACTTGGTAGGATTTTTGGTAGCAGGTCATGCATGGTAAGATATAAACCTAATGAAGAATAAATTTAAGCATTGACGTTTGTGTGCCCATAATTAAGTTTTAGTTTTTTCTTGTGGCTTAGTTTTTTCTTTGCCTTAGAATTCACTGGATTAGTGTACTGCCCTAACATAAGCTGGTAGCTAATTAGAAAGAACAGAGATTTGGCCACCGAGGGACAAACTCATTTTTAGGGATTCACTTCCCAGCAAGAAATAATCTGTTGAGGCTGAATTGCAAATGTGATTATCTTTAAGTGAAAACAATAAATTCTCTAACACAATTTACAAGTTTTCATAGAAAAATACCAAAGATTTGGTAGCTGATTGTGATAAGCCAGGCGTTTGGAGAAAATAGGCACCTTTCAGTCAAAATTTGGTCTTCACTGAAAATGCATTCCCCTCACCAATGACCAGTTACTTTATTTCACGACAGATGAAATGCTTTTTACGCAATTTGTCTCCCTGCAAGCGCATTCAGTTTGATTTGTAATAATCTTTGGATGATTATTTTTTTTTCCCTAGTTGTTCCTGAATGGAGTTCAGAATACTGTTATTAGAGGGCTGCTTAGAAAGCTCTACATTACTTCAAACTGGCCATCATCCCATTCCTCTAGTTCTTCTTTCCATGTTGATAGCTCTGAACATAAGCTAGATCCTTTTTTAGAATATGCTTATTCCCAGTTTAATATTTCATATATACACACATATATAAATATGATAGTATACATATATACATGAATAAATAAGTGAAACAAAAACAAAAAAAAAATCATCATGGTTATTAGAAGAACTTTGTTCCTTGGGAATTTTTGGTAATGTTCCTGGTTGTTTTTCCCAGTGTTCATGTTTTGTAATTTTACAGTAGATAGATTTCATGTGTATTGGGCATTCTCCAAATATAAAGCAGAAAGATGTGAAGAAAGTACAGAAATGTACAGCATTATATAAATATAGGAGTCTGAACTCTTAACCATTTGCAGCTTGAGTACTTTAGTAGTCCTAAGATCTGTGACCTGCTGCAGACCTCTTTACCTTTTGCAAAACAGATGGGCAATAATTCAATCTACTTGTTTATTCCTGCTGGCAGCTCTAATGCTTTTTGGGTGATGTCGTTCTCGATGGAAAACTTTGTATTAGAGATGTGTATGGATATACGTGTGTACAAGAGAAGATGTAATAAAAATTTAAGGTGTCAGTATTGAACAACACAAGCACACCACCATTATTCATTATCAGGATAAAGTTAATGAGAGGACAACTTAGTTGCTCTACTTCAGAAAATAAAGAAATAAAAGGGTTTTACCAAGTTACTGTAACCTTCCCTAATGTGTCCCTTTTCACACTCAGCCTGAATGGCAATAATGCCCATGTCTGTAGAATCTCCATTGAGGATTACAGCCTAGGGTCACAGATGCTCCAGAACTTTGTTAAGTGCCTACAAGTTAATTAAAAAAATAATAATTCATGAGCATTTGTTAAATGTTGACATTGTTGTTACTTGTTGCCTCCTTGGTGCTTGTTATCTCCCTTGTGTTACACAGCTATTACGTGTTACACTGCAATTACATGTCAGAATTAAGTCAGAATGACAAAAGAACATTTTAGCAAGGTTTATAAACACTGTTAAACTCAAGGTAAGGGCTGCCGTGCTATTTCACAGCAGCTTGGAAACTGAGCTGATACTAGCTTTGTGTAAATTGTACCTGTTGTATTGCAGTTAGTAGAGGACATATTGAAAAGAGAGTGATGGAAACTGCTGTCTCACAGTACCCATCCTGTGGTGTATATAGCCCCTGAGGACAAAGAAGAGTTCATGGAATGGACTCCTTGCTTTCAGGCACCCTTGCTAAATGAAAAGCAAATTTCTTTTATTTACCCAGTTCTTTAATGAATGACTCAGTTCATGCTTCCCGCTCATTTGTCTACCATCACTCCCCTTTCAGATTCAAAAGTCTGATCATTTCAAAAGTATGTATGCAGTGATCAGTGGCTCACTGGTGACTTGAGAGGGAACGGCAGAGCTCACTTTCAGTTTATTATTCCACAGAAAGTGGTATCAAATACTGATCAAGTCCAATTTCTCATGTAAGAACACACTTTAGGAAAGTCTGTAGCTTGTCCATCATGATCAGTCTTCAGCACTGCATTAAAGTCAGTGGTTTCACACTAATCCCTTTTGCACTCCAGGCTAAATTGGGACAAGCAAGATATTGTTATGTTCTTAAACTTTCTGAAAAGCCTTTTGGATCGTGTCCATAGAATAAAGATCACATGCTAAGAAAAAGGAAGCTGTATATACTTTCTCAGGCAGTTTATAATGTTAATCACAATTATTAGCAGTGAGAAGATGGCATTCTGAGAAGAAAATTATGATTTCTGGAAACATGACTTGAAGGTGCTAGGAAAAATCTGTCTTCTTTTGTTAACACACACAAAAAAAAGCAAAAAGAGCTATTCAGTTTGGCCATTTGGAACATCTAGTTTTGCATCCAAAATTTTATGAAGAAGTTACTTGAAAACTGTAGTTTCTTTTAAAGCTGTTTTATGTCTGATCTACAAATAGCAAAATTACCCGTCAGGCCATGAGATGGGGTGTTTTTTTCCTCTTTTCTTTTTGGTGGGAAGAGCTGAAGAAAGTGGTGCCTCCCTTCTCTTAATCTGAACTCAAAATAACTTTTTGTTCTCTTGTTTTAACAGCCCTTTTTCTGAGTCACTGTATGGAAGAGAGACTGGGAAGTGTTGAATACCGTAGATTAAATACTTCAAAGCCAACTTTGACTTAGTTGTATGCATGCTTCAGAGTAGACTAATGTACAATAGTATCCAAGAAACTCGGCCAGTAATTCATGAGAGTCCAAAATGTTCTTCTTAGGATGAATCATAGCAGCATAAATGATAGGATTGGAGAAGATCCCTTAGGTCACCCAGTTGAAAGCTGTGTGTCTTCTTCACTAATCCCCACTAGGGTTTCTTCTACCCTATCTTGACAAACCTCTCATATCCTTGACTTATCCACCTCCCTAGGTAGTTTCTTCCATTGCCTAATGGTTTAACCTGAACATCTTTAAACCTTGCACCATAATGTTTAGTATGAACAATTTATGACTACAGAAAATGATCCTTTTGCCTCCCTTCTGCTCCCTTATTCCGTCGTGCTCAAATATCATCCCTCCTTTTAATTTATTTTTTATTTTTAAGATCCAGGAAGCATGTTTGTTTTTTTTTCTTCTGTCTTTGGTGTAACTGATTTTCTTTGATCTTTCCACTTTTCAATGCTCAAAAAATACATTTTGATCTACAAATGAACTTTCTGTGACTCAGTTATACATAGTATGCATTAAGTCGTGCTTTTTGAGGGGTGAATTGGCATGACTGAAATATTCCATGTTTTTGCTTATAGAAATGACTTTCACAGGGCTGCTAATGTGCTCTGACTGAGAAATACACAACATAATTTGAGGATTTTATGAACTGGATAAAGGTAGACTCTATTTTTAGCTTGAGATACATGCAATCTCATGTTATTAATCAGGACATCAATTTAATCATGTGCTTTAAATTTTGAAGACTTACCTCCAAAAACTCTAGGGGTTGCCTATTGCACAAGGGTTAAAGTTTTTTATGGTTATTTCCAAAATAACCATGTTTCCCAGTTTGTAACTGTGGAGGTATAAACCCTTTAATATACATTTGTCTAACTGTGCCTCCTGTTGGGATTTTTGTATTATCTCTAAAATGAAATACTTAGGTCTTTCTAATGGGAAATATGGAAGTAAAATGATAAGATAAAGGCTTTTTTTTTTTTTTTTTTTTTTAATTTCCTGTTGAAATGAGATGGAGGAGCCTTCATCTACAGAATTTTTAATTTTATACCAGGTATTTGTTCAGTTCTGCCTAAGCTTGTCAGGATAAACTGATGAGAAACCTCTCTGATATTAGTCATGCTACAAATAGCATATTTGTAGTTCAAATAATGTGAAATTTATGTTGTTCTCCTGGCTGACTAATAATTGCTGCATATTGAAAAATACAGGGCAGAGGTGGGAAGGCTCATGATTGCAAGCTGTGTTTTCATATTGCCTCCCATTTTAGAGTTACACAATAAAAATTGCTGCAGTCCATACCTCATCTATCAGTTCATCTCTCCCACAATTTACTCCTACAAAGTCTTTGATTGATGCAGCAGTATTCCAGGTTACCTGTAGTTGTGTACAGTGCAGTCAGGCAAAGCTATGTGAAGCCGAAGTAATTCCTGCTATATTGTGTCAGTTTTGCCAGCCCATGATTACAGCTAACATATCAGGTTTAGCTGATCCAGTGTGTTTCCCGGACTTGAAAGTAACCATTCACACTCCTCATTTTGGCACAGCAATTTACAGAAATAGACACAGGGATTATTTGCAAGAAGTCCATGTCATGGAAGTAGCAGTCTGTGAAAGCGGTATGCCGGGTGCTATTTTATGTCCCCAATAATGATTTTTGCTTTATAATTTTAGAATTGAATTTTAATTTTTAATCCTATGGCTTCCTTCTACTAAAGGTAAAGATACATTAGGCAATTATAGCCTTTTCACGAAGATGTCTTCTCTCTCAGGATTCTTCAAAGCCTCTCCACAACTTTCTTCCTGTTTATCTCCAAACGTCCTCTAGCTAACATCCTCAGATGTAGATGTAGATGTAGATGTAGATGTAGATGTGCCCACACACTGTGGGCACTGGGTAGTAATACTGTCACTCATCTTGAGGTGTGCAACCCAGTGGGCAGTGCTGACACACAGATCAGTGCCTTTGGGTCACTTTGGTAAATCTTTGGCCGCTCTCTTTGGGGACAAACAGCTGACATAAGCATACCACTTTTTGCTGTTTCTTCACTATGTGTGTGTCCAGCTTCTCTAAGAGTGTGCAGAAAGCAGTTTGCAAACTCTTCCCTGACTGTAGTGGGAAAGGAAGGCATTCTCCAGTGTATTTTTATGTAGCACAGAGAGCTGTAAATAGCTGCAGATGTGATTTCAGCAAAGCTACATAGTCAGGAACAGGAACTGAGGGCTCTGCAGTGGCTTCTGTGGTTCTGAACTGCATTGAGCTACGTGGCCCATTTCACTGTGAGTGCATGTCTTCTAAGCTCTTTTCTACTGTGCTACTTCTGTGGGGCTTTCCTCAGCAAGCATCTGTGTTTGAGATTAGTCCCATAATGTATTTTAAATGGAATCTTATCTTCTCTGAGCCTTGTTAATCTCTTGGGTCCTAGAGCAATAATTCTTTCTCCTCTCCAAAGTGGCTATAGCTCATCAGGGTTTCCTACCTTCCACACATCTCATTATCATGCCACCAACCTCCATCCTCTAGATCATTAATGGAACAACATGGGACCTGCTGCTGTTCCCTTCAGCATCCCAGCATGTGCTGTCTCATAAGAGTTTGGAACAAAGGAACTGCCATTTGAGGGTTGACCTTTGTAAACCCGTATCAGCTCTTAACATGGTGTTTTGAATTGTCCTTTAAAAAAAAAAACAACAAACTTCAGTAAGGGGGACCTCTGAGTCCCTTGGGGGGCTTGGGCTTCCAGCTGTTGCTTAAATGTTACTGCTTTAGTCTTTTGTATCTTGGCAATTTTATCTTTGATCTGCTCTGTTAGCCTCACTGACACTTTGCTTCAATCTCAAGGCTTGAGGTAAAATTTGTTTAACTTACCAGCAGCTATGAAAACCATTCGTGCATATGCAGAAATCCCCAAGCACTGAAGGACATTGATAGAGCAAACCAAAAGCTGAAAAATAAAACAAGAGAAAGCAGTGTAGATGTTGTTGTTCACCTGGACTTGCTTGGATCTAAATGACAGCAGATGACAGCGTTTAGTTTATTATTATTTTCTTACATGATGTAGATTGTTTGTGATAAATTCTGTGTGAACATGATTATGAAGGCATTTGGGCCTACAGACAATTCAATGGCCTGTGATCAGAAGACCTGGATAATCAAATTTAATTCTGCTGCTGACCTATTGGATGTGTAGGGATTTAAGCCTCCTGTAGAGATGGCTAAAAGCTGTGTGTTATTTGTATTATTATTCATGTATCATTCGGATATAGTACCAATTTATTTTGGATTGCTTAATGTTAATTATAAAAGGATTTAAGTTAAATAATTTTCAGCCTAAAGTAATAGTGGACATGTAAGAAACTGCTGGGTTAAATAATCACTTTAATTAAGTCATGAAAGTATGTGCATATACAAATTTGCAAGATTATCCACTGTTCCTTTTCTCTGTAGACATTTCAAGCAACTTTATGTGGGTTTCTGCCCACTTTTCTGATTCTTTTAGGCTCATAGTTGCAAAAATTAATATCCAATCCAAGATGAATTAACCTTTGCACAATACTTGAAAACAAGAAACTCATCCTTTCCTGGTTTAAACCAGAAGTTACCTTCTGTACAGGGGTTTTGCTATTTTCCAGTTTTCCAAAGTCTTAGTTTTATATTAAAAAAACAAGTCCTTAATAAGTTTATAGAGAGTAATTTTATACTGTTTTCAATTTGTGTTGCTAATTCCACCTGTGAAAAGATGCAGGCAAAGAAAGTAGAGTTCTCTACTCTCTCAAGTAGAGAACCACGTGTATCAGATTGTATGCCTAGTTGTTTTCTGCCATTTTTTCCTCACATTTAAGGGTAGTCCACAATTTTATAAGTTAAAGATGGCATTATCCATTGTATACATAAAGGAGTTGATATGAAATTGCCCTCATTGCCTTAATTTTTATATTCCTAAGCTTGCGAGTTCTTGAATTTGCAAGTTATGGATTGTTATCCTGTTTTGCTTGTAATAAATTGTTTCCTCTGGCTATAACCAAAGCTCTTACAAACCAATAATCAACAATAGAGTGTATGCAGTTGCCAATTTTTAAGCATCTTCTTTCTCCTTTATAGGTTTGTCTGAGGATGCAGCAGAGGAAGCCGAAAAGCCATGAAATATGAAGACGACCCTCAGGAGGAATTTCTATCTGACATCAAATGCATTTATAGAGCAGCAGTACCAATCCTTTTCACTCTGTAACAATTAACAGCCTTCAGAAGGAGAGGACTGTGATAATTTATACAAAAATGTTCATTTCTAATCATTTCAGTTGGATCTTCCTGAGAACTGCTAGCATTTTTTCTGTGAGCAAAGCTTACACACTTACTCAACTGTGGTAGGGATGTTGTGTTAAGTTCTGTGATACATCAGCCCTTCCTAGGGATTCTGTTGATTGATCAAAGACTGTTTACATGTAGTTAAAAGCAACCTTTGTTTCAGGATATGTTTTATCTGTTTTTTAAGATATTCTGAACTATACCTCCCTTTGAGATTATATTAACATTTGCTATATCACAGCTTTGACAAAAGATAACTATCTCTTTTCCTCCTGTACTAACATTCACCATTCCAGACAGCTGAATTCACCACAAGAAGAAAAACTGGTAATCCATCAACTCTTTTTTGGCCCCCCCCTCCTCCCCCTCATTGCTTATACAAACTCCTGCTCTCAGGAGATACAGAGTAAAATATGGTTACTGGACGTAAAGGGCAAACCCTTTTGCCATTAACAATGTCACTACTACGTGAATAAAGTTTACACTTTAAGTACCCTGAGCACAGCAACACATGGATCTTTCTATGGTTACCTGTTATTCCTGCTTTTCTTGTGGTTCAGCCTGTTTTAGTTATGGGTTAGATTTTCAAAACTAGCTAGCAGTTTTTGAGTGCCTTAATTTTAATGAATCCAGTTAGAGGGGGCTCAGAGGTTTCTGTTTTTATGAAGTGCAGAGCATTAACATTCTGAAAATCAGGTCCACATGAGGTGCCTGAAATGCAACACCCAACAATGGAGACAAGCCAAACACCCTTGTAAACCTTGGCCTAGGGTTTGGAAGAGTCACACTCATGTCTGACTTCCTGAGGGCAAGCTGAGTGTGGTATCAGAAGAAGTTATTTGGAACTGAAAACAAGTGAGACCTGAGTCAAGAGTAAAGACAGACATCTGAACAAGCTCTCTCTTGGCTATTGCTGGTTCATAAGAAATTAGAAGCTGTGTTGCTTTTTTTTTTTTAGATTACAGATACAGAAAGCACGGCAGGTCTCAGCTTAGTTTCTGCAATGGCATGAGCCGTGTCCACTTCCTGCTCTCCTGTTGATTTCATGAACTCTGGTTCTCACCATAGAAAAGGTCCCTCCAACTCACTTTTCTACTGCTTTGGCAAGGGTTGTGATAGTTGCTGTGGTCTGTACAAGACTTGACCTATGGATTAAAAGGAGACCTTTTTCAGGATCTGTTCAGCCTGCAACTTTCATCGCCTTCATATTTACTTTCAACTTTTTTGCGTCCACCCCCAAAACAAAAGCAGTGTGCAACAATTATGGATCTGCTGCTTAATGCTTCGGTCCTATTCTGGCTCAAAAAGCATGATAAAACCACATTTCAGTGAGCCCTTTTCAACATGCTAGCTATTACATGGAACAAAGTGGACAGGACACTGGGTAAGGTTTCTGATACCTCTAGAATTGAAGTGATCAGGGCCTCACAATAAAGAAGACTCTTTACCCCAGGAGACCTCAGATATCTGAAGTTGTAGTGCCAGAATTCTTGCCTCTTTCCCAGGAAGGAAAAATCCTACACCCTACTTGTTATGTGGGGATTCTGCTGGTTGAATTTCCTTCACTCTGATCCCTCCCCCATGGTCTTTGTCAAGAGGGCAGCATCCAAACTGTTGTCAAGGTATCCTGCTGCGCTGTGAAAATTACCCAATAAAATAATCTCCTGTAGTTTCTGTACACACCTCAATGACCAAAGAAAATCCATGGAGAACTAATCAATTACTGTAGCTATTAGGCTTAAACTTTAACTGTAGATCTTAAATCTTCTTTTGTGAGTGGCTGCTAGGTAATCCAGAAAAATCCTCTACATTCTACTATATTTTACCCATGCCATGTAAGTGCCATTTTGCTATAGAATCCTGGACCAAAGAATCCTGAGCTATATGTATATGATATTAGCTGGAAAATACACTACTGTGAGAAATACATTACTCTGTCATAATTATAATTGTTGAATGTGATCCCAATGCTCAGAGCTGCCTCGAATCATCAGGAATTTAGGGTAAACAAGTGGGCACTCAGGTCAGTTATTTCATAACTCTTGTTTTCTGTCATTTTAACATGTAAGGCTCAGAAGCACTCTTATTTGTCTTTCCTGCTTGATGCTTTGTAAAATGAGGTCGATGAGAATACTGTTACGGAAAGGGGAAAACATGCTGGTAATAAAGAAGAAAAAAAAGGTAGAACTGACTAGTCATAATGTATGACCTCTTTGTATATTGTGCTAAATTGTGGATTCTCGTAGTATCATCAGGATTTAGGAGAGAAATACAGTTGTTTTGAGTAAAAATCACTTTGTTTTCCCCAATGCCAAATAGTCCAGCTCATTCAAAGCAAGGAAGTAGTTGAAATGTAGTCATTTACACACCAGGCTAGGAGGAAATATTGTAAAGTAATTCTTAGCAGTTTTCAGATGTCGTTTGAATTTTTAAGAAAGTTCCTTATGGTTGGAAAAAATAAAATAAAATCAGGCTGCTTGCTGGGAGTTTCAAAGTTAGAGAGTTGGCCAACCAAAAAATGTAAGGAAACTTTGGAAGGTTAGGGGGTCCAAATGTTTGGTTTGCATCAACAGAGTTTCTGTGGGCAAAAAAAGCCATTGCTGACCAACCAAATAATTCTGAACAGGATTTTAGAGAAGTGTCTAATCAACTGTTCAGTTAATTAGAAGATTACAATGTTTTCAGGTAAAGTGGGGTCTGTAGTATAAATGTCATATCTAGAAACCTAGTGTTTTATTCTGCAAAAAGATTACTCATATAAAAATGTTACTTTCTGAGCTTAAATATGCAGTCTGTTTGAATATTTAGCTATTCAAGGAGAAATTTATATTTTTAGTTGGCTCAAAGATAAAAGTTAGTTTGAATTGATCATTTTATTAATATCAATTTTGGGTACTTATATCTAAAGTGAATTTTGTAATATTTTGAAAACTAAACAGAGTCTTGGCAACTTTTTTATTATATTTGTGCTATAGTGCTTTGAAATGTATTTTCTAAAGTAAGTCCTAACCTAAAAAATATGCATTTTATTTTTGTTAAACAGGTAAATGTTTCACAGTCGTCGTTTTCTGAATGTTATTGTATAAGAGAATTTTCTTTCATTTTATTTTCATGTTGTTGAAGTTTAGAAAAACAGATTAAAACAATTACTGCTCTGATGATCAAAATCTGGAAGTTTGGGCTCTGAGGGCTTTTTGGACTTTGAACACAATGCTGAGTTCAGTCCAGGACTGTGTTTTCCAGTCCCAGATTGATTCATTTGTCCAACTATTGTTAAGCACAGAAAAACATGATTCCTTTATTTGCAAGAGGTTGAATTTTGTTTTCATGCTATCTTGTCTTTTCTTCAATGTTTATTGTGCAGACAGTGTTAAGAGATAGGTCTCAATGTTGTTGTATTGTTTATAAAGAATAGTTCACTACCATAAAAAGAAACTTGCTGAGCAGAGATTGTGTTTGTACGTCAAGTCTTTTCAGCACAAAAAATACAGGTTGTGCACCATGCTTAACAAGTAGCTTTCCTTCTTATCACAGGATCTTGTTTGTAAATACTTCAAAAAATTGTTGCAAAGGTACTGCAGAATATATGGCATACTTCTGAAAGCAAACTTCTTTCTTCCTTGTTTGTTTTTAAGTTAACCTGGAGTTTTCCATAGCTTTGTTTGTAGTCACCCTTCGCTATCGTGCTGCTTTGTTCATTCACTGCCTCATAGCACAGGATTCCCCCAGTATTTATGTGATATCTTCATATGCTGTTTGCAGCTGACCTACTTCTTCCTCCGTAACTCAAGGTATGTTTAACTTTGCGTAGTTTCTTGTTTGTATACGAGCCATGATCCTCTAGAGGTGAATGAATGCCCTCAGGTCACGGCGAAAGAAGTGGGAGGCCAAGCCATGAAGCATGCTGCAAATTAGCAAAAGTGACCCCAATTAGAAGTGCTGTTGAATGCATTGCTTCTATGGGAATTTATTCTAGTACTCCAGTAGACCAAATTCAACACAAGAATGATAGTCATGTAAAGACTAGAAAACACTGCTTTATTTAGAGCCTGAAGCTCCTCTCTCCTCATCCATCTCCTGTATTGTAAATTCTTACAGTGGTCAGCGGTATCAAGTATTCTGTCTTCCTCCTCCTTCTTTGCATGATGACTAGCAGTTTTCTGTACAAAAGGTACTAGTTTGGGGGGGATGTGCTTTGTACAAGTGACCTGCTGATCACAGCAGAGACATCTAGCAGTTTTATTAGCTCTGAATGTGTAGCAAATGATTTAATCAACTTGTAGGATGGAAGCCTAACCTAGTTACTTGCATTGACTTGGTATTATCTGACAACATCCTGTTTGCTGTGAGTTTACATCAGTTGTACCAAGGAGTACAAAGAAAATGCAACATCCAAGCATATTTAAACAAATATATTTGTTATTTTAAAACACTGTGCTATGTTTCAAGTGTTTCATATTGTCAAAAGCAGGAAGGAGAGCAAAACACCGTTCTATTTTCTGAAATACTCACCGTATTTTCTGAATTACTCACTGTAGGTTGGTATTTTCTTCACACACACCGTCACGTGCTTAGGTTTACTATGCATGCACGAGGCGTGCATGCTTGCAGAACAACGTGCTGCACTGAAAATTTTAATATTCATCCTCATTCTTAAAATGAAAGGATTGAGCAAAATTGTGTCTTTAATAGCGGGAAAAAAAAATCACAGCCCTGGAATAGATCCACACCCTCAGGCTACAGGATGTAAATTGATATTAGCTCTAGTGGGAGTATTTTCCACCTGATCTAGCATAAGCATATTGTGTTATTCACTTGTTTGCTACTTTAATACCGCTTTAGCAGTTTCATCATCAAAAAATATTCCTTTTGGAAATTATTTTTGGCAAAAGCAATTAAGACTCCTGAGGAAAATGATAACAGTGTTTGATATTTTGATTCATCTTTATGAGCAGAATAGAAACTTGGAGTGCTTCCTAAGTAGGAGCAATCATTGCAGCTCGCAGCCCACCCTCCACTGCAGCTCCAGCTGGGTGCAGACTGACAGCACATTCAGCTGCAGAAACAAGATAACAGCTCTGCTCTGATTATGTGAGCTGTTCCCTGATCAGTAATCTTGGAGTTCAGTCATCATGAGTCATTACTGTAACCTGATTAGGTGCCCAAATCTACCTTAATTGCATTTAACTGAGTGTTTTGCCACAGACTGTGATAGGAGAACATCCATACTCCTCTACTGGAGGCCAGATGCCATAATAAGATGACATATAAGCACCATTTACTCCTAGCTAGATGATGTAATACATTATGTGGGTTGCTCCAAGAGGTATTATTCCCCAAATCTGTATCTGCGAGAATCAGCTCGTCAGTATTAATTAAACAGCTACTACATTCCACCCTAGATGTGGTTGTTTCTCTGTAGAGAGCGATGCTACGTGTTAAATAGGCCCTTTCAAAATAAACAAATTCTCAAAGTACTTTATACAGGTTACTTCAGCCACTTCTAAGATGAGGTCACTCTCAGGATGATGTATAACAGCTTTCAACATCATGAGCAGCGCTATTAGTTTAGGAAACCAAGCAACGAGCAGCATGCTCTCCTTCTGCTTTCCAATCAAGAGAGCATGGGAGGGATACATTTGCAGGACATGTTCTGTTGGGAAGAACGCACTTGAGTTGGCACCTTATCAACAGAAAACTTGGCCCTCTGTCTGTTAAAAAGTTGCCGCAGTTTTTCTAAGCTGATGTTTTTGTTAAAATTACCATTTCCTCAATTTAATGTACTGTTAAAAAATTGGCACCTCCATTCTCCTCTCGTTATACTGAGACATTTTATCATTGTTGATGAATGTAACATAGGTGCCATTCTTAAAAACTTCAGGAAAGAGCACCGAGTTGTTTGATCCAAGGACAGCTTGGATCAGTTTTGCTAAACCTCGTGAGACAGTATCCTGAAGCCTACAGTGTGTTGGGGAGATAACTAAAATCACTTATATTGATTTTATTCATTTTAAAGGATGGATGGACCACTTCTTCGGGATCTTGGAAGTGATAAAAGAATATATGAAGAAGTTGGTGTATCAGAGAGGACATTCCAGTTCATTATGAAGCAAGCATTCAATAATTAATAGGTGCTTCAAGTGCCCACAAAATATTATAATCATAGTTGGATTCAATTACAGGAGACATAAAGGGGATTATTGCACTTTTTCTTCTCTGGTGGTATAATGAAGTGGAGGCAGTTGAGATCCATTATCCAAATATTGGAGAACAGTCAAGTTGTAATATATGTATGTTTTACAGAAACTAGGAAGTGCCTTTTCCAGCTGTTTGAACTCAGTGTCTTCCTTCTGCACAAGCAATGAGTGCAGTTAGGAACTGGTGGTAATACAGCTTGGTTAACAAGGTGCAATTGCTTCTGACCCAGTAGAAACAGAAAGAGTTTGTCTTGGCAGCTTAGAGCATTTGGTAAGTATTTCATAGTGGCACAACACGGTGGTATCTTTTATCATGAAAATGGACAGCTGCTTAGCATATGTCAGAGTGCAAATCTCAAGCTCAGCTGCAGGTAGGGAGGTACATGAGGTCCGTGACTTGTATTGGGAATGTTTTGCCTATTGCTTTGGGCAACTGTATTCCAGCTGTGAGGATCTGGCCCTCATGGCATGAAGGAAAAGTGGGGAAAAAGAACCAAGGAGCTTCAGGGTGTAGTTGGCTCCTTGATACCCATTCAGGATTGTGTTCTAAAAGTCCCGTTCCAGCTGACACAGACAAATGTATCTTTCCTAGATGAAGATGAATCCTGGCTCACGGGGCTAAGAACATCCCCCCAGCATTATTGCATTCAGCATTTGGTGGTCAAGCAGCAGTGACATCAACCAGCTTGGCATCAGTAAGAGAAGACAGAAAACAAAGGTGTTTGTGTGGCCATGCAGCCAAAGAAGAATATGGACACAAAGGGCTGACCTTTCAGAATAGCTAAAGATTTATCACTGCTGTGTAGGTGGCACCTAAGTAGTCCTACATGGTTGTGAATCAAGAGATAGTCATAGAAAAACAAGTCCAAGCAGAGGTGGATTCTGCTTCCTTCCTGCAGGCAAGCTGGACTGGAGAAGGCAAAGGGTGATCTTTGGGTAATGACTACAGGTGAAATTAGCAAAAAAACAAGAGCAAAGGATGTTGTAGACATATGGATTGTTATAGACTGTGGATATTATACAGTATAATAATAACTGATCTTATTTTTCTATTTTTATCTTTTTTTTTTTTTTAACAGTCATTTCACATTCAGCATTCATTAGCTCATCTCATGGGGAGAGGAGCTCTCGTCATCCACATTTTTGTAGATAGCAGTCACTTTTGCAATTGTGTAATTCATTTCTTCCCCGTATTGCTTCTTTTTCTTTCTCCTTTTTTTTTTTTGTACCAGATCCCATTGATCATAAATTGATGATTTCTCCCAGCAGCCACTTTATAAATATGTTCTAAAATCCTGAAAGAAGACAACTTGCAGCGAGGAGTGTTTTGGTTAAACCTTTGAAATACAATGTAGCTATTCTTCTCTAGGATGAATAACATTGCTTTCAGCATCAGAAAAATAATGAATGGAAAACCAAATGTGCTCTAGAGAAGTTGAAGCTTTTTTTTTTAAAGGGCTACTGCCCAAGTATGTCATCCAATGGAGGAAAATTGGTAGCTGCATTGTTTTTTTGTAAGACAGCTACCCAGACGGTGATGTGATACCTTTTATTGGGCTAACCAAAGTTAAAATTAGAACTGAGCGAATAAATCCCAGTGAGTAACAGCATTAGTACATTTTAACCTTTCTTGCTTCTCACTAAGATGAACTTTTTCAAACCTGGGCACTGATTTTTTGGCTTCCAGTTTTAGGACATGTTGGAAGAGGACCTGATTGCTAAGCCTGGTGAGTTCTTGACAGTTTTGCTGCCCGATCACACAGAAACAAGTAGGCAGAAAGTACTGTGTGGTCTTCCTTATTCAAAATTCTGATTTTGGCCAGAAAAACAATTTCTAAAAAGGCTTTTCCATCTTTCTGCCATTGTAGATATCCAGAATACAAATCTGGACCCTAAGTGTTTAGTTGAGTTGAACTTCCTGAGGTCTCAAACCACTAGTTTTGTCCATCCCTCTGTGGCTAAGCTAGGAAGTGAATTCTGGCATTTGCCTCTCTGTATATTTAGGTTGCTATAGAACAGCTGAGGACATTTCTGAAAAACTGCACGCACTGCAACTTTTTATATAGAAAGTTGTTACCAAATCACTTTCATATTGCTTGAAACTCTTTTTTTCTATTTCTCTCTGGTCACTGTCTTCACTATTGAACATTTTTAGGTACTTCCACTGTCACTCAATTTAAAGACCAATTGTTCCTTCACTGTATAACATTTATCCTGGCAGTAGCTACATTCTCCTTCAAAGCCAGCTGTGTGCTACCACAGGTGAAATGAGTGGCCCAGCAGTGGTAACTAGGTCAAACTACCTGTTAATAGTGAAGTTGTATAAGCTGTGCTGATTCAGCATCCAATGGGTGTGCCAGAGCAGTTTCCAAAATGATAAACTTGCTCACCAGAGTGGCTAGAGGACATTTTTGTTACGAAAAACAAAGCCAAAGGATATAAGTAAAAGATCTTCATTTAGTTACGTGATAATTACCTGGAGCAAGGTGTTAGTCATGGAGCTGCTGTGGCAGGAAGCAATGGGAATAGGGAGAGCAGAAGCACAGAATGCTTCACTTTACCTCCAAAAGGTAACTGTGCTGCAGCATAGGTCTTCAGCAGCAGTCTTGCAGTCAGGATGTGCCAGAATCCCTTAAGACTCTTCTCCCAGCTCGGTGCCTCCACCTGGCTCATGTCAGAGGTATCACTGGGCCCTTCTTTGTATAATTTTCCAACCTTTGTACGCTGTAGCATTAGGCAGTGCTTTGAAAATACTCATAAACCAGTATAACAGTTTTCAGTCACAGAGGATCTCCCTGCAGGCTCCCATTTCTCTTCATCTTTTCCATGTGCCCACAGGGGTGTCTTTGTGTTGACGTGCTGCACGTCGTCTCTGTTGGGTTTGGCTCAGTCCCTGTCCTTCCCTTGCAAAGGCCTGCATTATCAAAGCCAACTGATAATTTTGATTGCCCTCATTTTTTCAGTTACCCCCAATTAAGCTCGAGGCCTGAGGCTCAGTCTGGGAATTCAAAAAGTGAGACTCCAGATTTTGAGAATTTGGTTGCGGGTGAATAGAGCTATTGTTAGGCTGCTCCCCTGCTCATACCTTTGCAACCCGACTGGATTCTACTAGCTGTGAAAAAATACTTACTTTGCACTGCACCTCTCCTAGAAGAACATAAAGTATAGCTTTCAGAGCCATCTTTTCTTGCTCTCTTCTTCTAGTTTACATCATGTAAATTCAATCTGTCTCTTCCTAATTCTTTTCTGCACTTGGGCCAGCAGCTGAAAGCCTGCAAAAATATGTGCATCTTATCCTCTGTGCATTCTGTAGAAACAGCTTTACAAACCGCAGAGGCTATTTTAAAATAAACGGCCATTTTTTAAAATCCCATCATTACAAAGCAGAGGGTTGATTGTTGTCCTCTGAATGTTTCATAGCAGCAAAATTTCAGCATTTTGGGAATTGCTCTGTCTATTCATCCAACTGGAATGAATCCAAAAGCAAAGCATGGAACTGTTGCTAGCACTAACTCGTCACTGAATGTTACTTTCTATAATAGATGGCTTGTACTGTCATTTTGTGGAATGCTCAAAAGTCAGTTAATCATCATTTGGAGTGTGGGGATAATTCTTTTTTTTTTTTTTTTTTTTTAAATAGAGATGCACAGGAACGATCTTTAAGAAGTCCAATTACTTCCATTACTTCTGGCACAGCAGAACTGAAAACGGCTCCATCATGAGGCCCCCTGTTCTGTGATTTATTATCTCATGTTTTTCTTTTGGAATATGAAAGTTTAGGAAGATAAACATGTGCTTCAAAACAAGTCTATTTAAGAAAGTAATTGTGAAAGCTAAGAAATACTATGCTGGAGGATCTGGTAGGTGAAGGCTTGGGTCTTCATCTTGCAGGTGCTCCAGGCTATGCATGTCCCCCATCCAAGCCACACCAGTGGGCAGTGGAGGCAGCTGGGACAGCTGGCTTGGTGTAGCCTCAAAGTACTGAGGCAGCTCATCTCCTTTTCTCTGAAGGATTCCAGTTTGACTTTTAGGTTCATTTCTGTGGTTCTATCAGACCACTGCCTCCTAAGCAATGCCTAGGAAACCCTAGACAACAGCAGCCACCTAACCCAGTTTGTGGATTAATTTAGGCCTGGTGCCAATTTGAATGGGAGGACTGAGCGGATGAACTGTGACTGGGTGGGCTGCCTTTGGCCTTGTTTTGGGCCATGATTGCTTCTCTAGGGCCCCACGGATGCACCCTTTGGGAGAAGATCCTGTTCCTTGGGTTCCCCCGCACATAGTGAGGCCAAACACATGGCCACTCTGATGCCATAGCCACTCTGCACTTAAATTTATCCCAGTTCATGCTATCCTGATTTGCTTTAGAGCCCTGACTCAACAAGGCCCTGCAGGAGGCAGAACCTTTCTGACAATGATGTGATGATTCTTATCTATCTCATTTGGGTACTCTGATGTGTGAACATTTCCCAGGGAAGGATCTAAACTGGCACAATGAGAAATTTCCAAATTGCTTTCAGCACAGTGACATCCATTCTGTTAAAAATAGCTCTCCTATTTATTATCTAGCTCTCATACTGACACAGACTAGGTCACAGCCTTACGGACTGACTTCAAGTTAACCAAAATACAATAACATGAAAGCCAGGTAGAATTTTAAGTAACTTGGTAAACAGTTCTGTGTTGTTCAGGCTAGCTTGGTTAGAACCAAAAGAAGAGCAAACCCTCCAAAGCCCCAAAATTGGTGGTGAAAATAGTTCTTCACCAATCAACATCTGAACAGAAATCATTCTGTGTCAGAATATCAGCCAACCATTCCCTTGACACTCCAGTTTACATTTAAAGATATCTGAAACGATGTATACCACGTAAATACATATTTAAAATTCTATGAAGCCTTGAAACTGTTGGTTGTTTTCTTTGGTCATGGGTAATTCAGCTGACTCTCTTGGGTTTAATCTGCAAATATATGCAAGACATGACTGATACTTTACCAGGATAAATACTTTTCCCTGTCCCTGTTCACCTTGTGCTTCTCAGCAATATATTTAGAGATATGCTACTGATAGAGAAGCTGGGGCAGGGGCTGAAGACCCCTGCAGATCTGCATAATGACACTCAGTGCCCACCTCGGGCACATTTAATGGTCCCCTCCCTCTGACAGCCACAGATAGCTGAGAGGCGGACAGATGAATTACACTGCCTTGTGCAAGTACCTTTTTCTCCTGCTCAAATGGCTGTGGGCTTTCCTTTTGGTGATGGTCTAAGACTAATCTCACTCACATGAATCAGTAGCAAAATGAGATGGTTTTTAACAGTCTTCAACTTTGTATTTGCTTATGTACATTTCTGCCGTTTCTTTAAATACTCTTTGATAGTAGAACAGAGTCTAATTTTGAGCTTAAGTACATGCAGAATATCTGGGGTTTAATTATTCAGCCAGATTGCTGAGCAGTTTAGTGTGATATCTTGCAACACTGCTGCTTTAATATTGGCTATATTAGTCATTATGAAACTCCATAATTCTCAGAAATTACAACAGACCAGTGCAGGATTACCCTGATTTGTTCATGTATGCTGATGAAAAAAAGTTGCTTATGATTGTAATTTCATTGCCCTATATGTGTGATACTGTCAGTTGGATGAATCGGACATTGCATTAAATGGTTGTACTTTCATGTAGATTAGCAGCCAAGAAGTTGCACAGACAATTTTATTTAAAAGGAAACAAAAAAAGAGGAGAGGAGAGGAGAGGAGAGGAGAGGAGAGGAGAGGAGAGGAGAGGAGAGGAGAGGAGAGGAGAGGAGAGGAGAGGAGAGGAGAGGAGAGGAGAGGAGAGGAGAGGAAGTAATTCTTAAATTACTTTTTTGTATCTGGAAAATAACAATATTGAGGATTTCACGGCAACACTGTCTTTTGTTTTGCTTCCAGATGGAATAAGGTATCCTGTATTCCTTGCAGGAGCAGTAGAAGCAAGTGCCCTGTGCGTATGAAGCCAGATGTGCAAAAAGTACATTCTGAGAACAATCCAAGAGAGAATTTCACTCGTGTAGCAGCAAGATATTAGCACATATGGATTAGATTGCTGTAAACAGATCTGTGGTTCAGGTTAATTGTGAAAGCAGCCCCATCCCCTCCCTGCCATGCAGCCGCACGCTGCGAGGATCTGGGCTCCCAACAGTGCCATCTGCCAGCAATCGCATCACACAGCACCTTTTCTCTTTTTTCCCTGCTACGGCCGACAAGCGACAACTTTTTTCATTACAGATGTCTTAAAATGAACGGCCCTTGATGTCCTCTCACTCATTGGGTGTAAATGAAGGCCACATGAACTAGAGGAAGCTCCAGCTTGGCAATTTACGATTGTTCCTCGGACATCACCTGTAAGTTCTTAAGCCTTTAGTTGACAGTCAGAAAAGCCCAAGGAGAAATTCTGCAAGAAAACAGGAACAACAGCAGTAAGAGCACAGCAACATGACAACTCACATGGTAGGGTTTCAATAGGAGAGGAGGTGATCATACTGGACACATGCAGTTAGACGCTTGGTTTTTAGCAGACATTCAACCTTTTACCTCCTTGTGCATGGTAGAGGCAGCTGCTTTAGAACTGGATCTTGGCTGGAAGGGAAAATCTCACATCAGAATAAGGAAGCCTTTTTTTTTAGGGGCGTGTGTGGTGTGGAACCAAGAATTTTAGAGCATGTAGTGAGGCTGCTGTAGTGTGCAGAGACCATCCTCACCCGCAGGCATCAGTCTGCCATGGTACATGGTGTTACTCTAATGCTCCCTTATTTGTTGCAGTCATCAGCTAGGAGAGTAGCTGGACAAAATGCAGGTTTCATTCGTCTCCCAAGTGCAAAACAAAGGAGTATTTCGTGCATGTCACTCTTTATGTGCTTTAATTAGCTTTTATCATCTCCCAGGCACAGCAGGTGTTCAAGGTAAACTTCACATGAAAACACATAGCTTACAAAATATTTTTAATTATCTATGGAAATGCAATTATCTATTTACAGCAGCTGAGTAACAAAAAAGCACATGCCTATGGACTGTGTTTGTTTAGCCTATACACTATCTAATAGCTTCTGCTAGGAATTCCATAGCTAGGATCATTTCTGTTATCATTTATTGTCTTTTTTAGCATACTTGACATGAGGCTATAACAGTTCATTTTCTCCACGTTGGAGTTATATTTTTTCCTCCACGCTGCAATCGTATTCATTAATATTATTATTGTTATTACTTTAGTTTGGAGATGTGATGCCATTTACATCCAGTTCGGGTTAGATTCTGTGCATTTGGCATGCATTTGTACAATTTTAAATTACAAGATTTTGAAGACTTTTGCAGTTAGAAACTCCTTCTTGTATGGTTTTTTGAGTTCTTAGAAAACATAATTTAAACAGCAGAAGTATGCAAGTTTGACCATGCCAAAACATTCTACGTTAACAAGCTTTTAAAATGTTACTCATTATCTTTATCTTGCCACAAATAAATTAAATACTTTACATGTTGCAGAGGTTTATGGAAAACTGTCAAAATGATGAGTTGTTTGATGAAATTTATAAACATTTATTCAAGTGAGTCTCACTGTAACTTTTAGATACTCTCCTTTTATTTAAGGACTTGGACCATATGTCACTTTTAATCTCGTTGCAGTTTGAAGGCCTCTTAGTATGTCCTCCAGCCCTCATTGGTTTTCTGATCATTATGCTGTAGGGGGACTTTGTCAAGAACACCTCTGAGAACCTCCGGCCGATCTGAAGGTTTGTGGCCATTATCTCATGGAGGAGAAGCGGTGAAATACCATTTGTTCACACCAGTAGATGCTGCTAACTGTAAATCATGATTAAGCACAGAAACGAATGAATGTAAGCCTCCTTTAACAGCAAATGCACGTGCCCTTCTTTTTGATGATGTAAGTTGTTGCTGACATACACGCTTTCCCATGCAGCATGTTGACTGAATACTTTCTTGCATGAGAAGGAACACTACACCCAAGACCTAAAACAGTGAATTTTCTTAACAAAAGAAAATACTTGTGAATTCTAATGATTCAGTGTATCCCTTCAGTTCTGGAAGAACTCTCCAGCTCAAAATAATGGGTGTTCTTGGTATTTTGATGTGCCAGTAAAACAGATGATCATGAAGAAAGATGTGAATGTGATCACTGTCATCTTCTTTACTACTGTTGTGTTTAACAAACAGTGAAGCTTTGTTTTTCATTTTAGGTGAGTGCTAAGTTGAACATTTATTGTCACCAGCTAATGGCTGACACCGTTAACAATTTATGGCTGACCACTGGGAAAGCACAACTGGAGAAGGAGCCAAATGACGTAAAACTAGGTACTTGTGAACAGCTAGCACTCCATCAATGAACCCGGGCTGACCAATAAACAAAACTAATGAACGTATCCCTTCAAGACAAAGTGATACTGTGTGATGCTTATACAAAGGAGGTAAGAATTTTGACGACATGTGATTTTGTTATATGCCAGCAGTTACAACAGAAGCCTCTGTGTGTGTCCAACAGCAGGACATGGCTTTCAGTGTGATCCTCTGGCTTTGCTAAGTTACCACAGCTTTGAATGTTTCTTGGAAAAGTAAATATCCATTCAGACATGGATGCAAGAAGAAATAATACCCAAACCTTTGGAACTGTGCTTAATGTGACATTACTACAAGAAGAAAAAAAAACACACATACCACTGATGTGATAGACTTTGGAGAAAGGTTAAGGGGAAAGGTAAAAAGCTGAGCCAAAGCTCATACTGTACCACTGAATGAGTGAAACTTTAGGTGGGAGGATTGGGATGGCGTGGTTCCCTCCTGCGCTGGATTTCACTTTGTGAGAGATTAAAATTAGAGAGTGATTCCCTGTAGTGTGTCACCACCACCGATGCCAGGAAGCATCGGCATTGCTCCCAACCATGAGCACTTCCCCCGCTCCATGATGAGAGGTAGGTGGGGAGCTGAGCCCTCAGCAAGCTACTCTGCCCAGCACCTGTGGATGGGGGAGGCCCACAGTGCCATTAGCAGGTGCATCTAACGATGAAGGACAGGGCAAATCCCTCACCCCAATGCTCTAGCAACCACAGCAAAAGGCACAGACCCAGCAAACGCACCCCAGAGAGCACTCAAAGTATTGTCATCACGCAGATGCTGTTGTAGAGGTAAGTTTGGGGCCAAGCAGTGTGTTGGGGATGCTGCAGCAAATCCCTGTGCCTTGCTGCACAACTGCCTTAGGTATGATTCCATTTCTCGTACTTGCAAACTGAATGAGGGATGGCAGGAATTGAGTGTGAAGCTCGCTTGCTGTCCCTTCTTGTCTTCATTTGACAGATGCAAACCTTTTGCAACTGTAGAGTATTTTTTATCAGCTCCCTGCTGTTATTTGGATACCTGATTGCTATTTGGCACCCTGCTGATTTGTATGTTTCTCACACCAGGCAGCATTAATATTTAATGAATTTTAGACCATCACAAAGAGAAGGCTCAATGCACGCAGTGACATAAGTACTCTCCTGTGGGAATTGTCACTTAAGAAATTATTGGAGCCTATTTTTTTTTATTTCATTTTTTTCTGTGGCTTTTGCTCTAGGACTGTAGCTGTGCTGGAATTAGAGAAGGGAAACGCAGCCACCAATTGCAGATAGAGAACTAAGGAAGAGCCAGTTTGCCAAAAGCTTCAGTACATCTTTCCATTGGAAAAAAAACATTCGGATAAGTGAGAATCTCTTCTGGAGCAGTGTTTAATATGTACCTCTACAGATTCATTTATCTTTGAAATAAAGGGAACTGTGAATCCTTTCCCAGAATAAATACATTAAAGTTTCATGCATTATACTTAGGCACTGCTCCCAATTTTATTTCCATGGAATACAAAATTCCCTCTTTTTATAGCTGCTTCCTTTAACGGCATCAAAATTATCACATGTGCCTATGCAGCTCAACCTGTTCAGGCTGATATTGTGCAACAGGAAAAGAAATCGGCTTTCTTTTTTCACGGGGAGGGATCTTGCTAGCGATTTCGACAGGCTGACAAATACAAGATTTCTGTGGTCCCGTCACAGGACGTTGGTTTCCCACTATAAAGGTGTGTGACAAGTGATGTTGGAAGTGAGGCGTGGGCATCCTGCATCTCACAATGGTGGTGCAAGCTTCCAGCGGTCTGCCGGGCTTCATTCTAACAACGAACACGCAAGTCTTGCGTCTGACTGGGAAGCAAATGCCTTTAAAGATAAAGCAGTCCTGTGCTGCCCGCACCTGATTTGCAGTTGCTGTCAGCTTTCTTGAAAGAACAGCTCGCATTCACTCCCCAGAAAAAGACCGTGCAAACGCGAATGAATCCGAAAGCACCTTTCAGCTCTGTCATCAGAGCGGTTTATTTCTGCGAGCTTGCGCTTCCCCCGGTGAAAAAGCACCGTGGAGGGAAAACGAGTTGCAAAGCAAACCCGGACAATCTCCGCGTAGCAGAAGGGTCACGCCGTCAGTGCAGCTCCGCGTGCAGAAGCTCAGCTTCGGCGCGCGCCCGTAGCTCACGCCGTGCCCGCGTCCAGAACGGCGACTTACGGACGGAAGAGCAAAGGGGGATCGAAGACCAGAACCTACCGGGCAAGGATGGACTCGGCAGCGCAGGTCTGGGCAGGGCGCCGTCAGCCCACGGCCAGGGCAGCCACTGGGCTCCGGCTGCCGGAGCTCTGCTGCGGCTGAGGCGATAGGAGCGGCCCCAGCAGCGCGGAGGGGAAAGAGGGAGCGGAGTGGGGAGCTCCGCGGAGCCGGCCGGGCGGGCGGCAGCCGGGGAGCAGAGCCCCGCAGTCGCTGCCCCGCCTGCTCCGCTCGTCCCCCCTCCACGTCCTCTTCCCGCTCGCTGTCCCCAAGCACGAATGGCCCGGCCGCCAGCTGTCGGGCCAGCCGAGGGTAGCGGCTTTCCCTGCCCAAGTACCTGCTTTTGCGCGAACAGCGGACCCCTCCAAGGAGCCGAGCTTCCTCTCCTCCCGGCCTTCTTTTACCTTTCCTGCTCTGCTCCTCGCCACCCTCCCGTTCCCCGCCCCGCCCGCAGCCCCCGACGCCGCTTTGGCCCGGGCGGTGCTGGCGGGGCCGGGAGGGAGTGGCCGGGCACCTCCCGGCGGGGAAGCGGGGTCCGGGCTGGCAGCGCGGCCGCGTGTGTGCGCCGGGGGGAGGCGGCGTGGGGCCGGGGGGTGCTGGAGGAGGGACTATGGGGGAGAGGAAGGTATAAGAAGGGATGCGGGCAGGGGAGGGGGGTGATGGAAAGAGGGGGTGCGGGGCCGAGGGGCCGGCGCTGACAGCTGCTTTCCCCGCACCCGCAGTCCCCTCCCCGGGGTGGGACTCCCCGGCGGGCCGGCATCTCCCTTCCTCCCCCCAATCCCCCCCCCCCCCCCCCCCCCCCCTCCGTAACCCAGGGCCGGGGGTCGGCGCGGGCTCCGGCGTCCCGCAGGCAGCGGCACCCGCGGCTCGCAGCCCGGGACCATGCCTCGGTCCAGCGGGAGCCCGGCGGGGACACCCGGCCTCGTCCCGGCCGCTGCCGTCCTCCTGGGCGCCCTCTGCCTCCCTGGGGCGCCGGCCTCCTCCCTGCTCACAGGTAAGGGCCGGGGCTGCGGGAGCGAGAGCGGGTTTCGGGCAGGTGAATGGAGAAGATGGGCTTCCCCCTCTTCCGTTTTTCTTGCTTTCTTTTTTTTTCTTTTCCCCTCGAGGATTATACTTTATTGCTCTCTGGGGCGCGCAGGGAAACGCGAATCAATTTCTAGCACGAGTGGGAAGCGATTCCAACGTGACACAGTGCCGGCTAATAGGGCCATAAAGGGATTCCTAATTCGATTCCGTCTGACAGTCAGCCCGCTCGCTCCCGCCCCGTCGCCAATTGGCTGTCAGGCGCCAGGAGGATGCTCGGTTTAACGCTTGTGCAGGGCTCCTGGTCCAACACCCAGCTTTGTGCTGATTTCAACAAGCTCTGGATCTGTCATTACAGAAGCGTCCTGCATTGCGTGGAGTACTCATTATTCTCCACACGTCATCAGAGAAAAGAAAAAGCTATAAGTGGGACACAGAGCAAGTTGGGTCTGTGCCACCAATAAAGGGACAGTCACTTCTCCACTCCCTTTGGCATGCTCACCTGCTCAAAATGGACAAATTGGGGCCAAACTTAATGTGGAAGGCTAGGAATGGAGCGGGGGTTAAGTGAGACTGACAAGTCATCACCCAAAACCAGCTGGGGGAATTGAAATACGTCAATATTTTTAATTTTTATCTCTCTTTCAGGATCCATTGCAAAATGCGAAAATGAAGGGGAAATTCTCCAGATACCTTTTATCACAGACAACCCTTGTATAATGTGTGTTTGCCTGGTAAGTTTGGATTTCAGATAATAAGAACGTTCAGGCCTGCGCTAAAAGTAACAGAACAAAGGGGGGAATATTTTACGTAATCAAACCTCAGGTAGCTTTGTTGCCTTTACGTAACGTGGGGTTATCTCAGCACCGAGCTAATGGAAAGTAACCCAATCCTTGATCTAGCAGTGGCTTGACTTTAAAACTCTCGGGCACAAAGTTAGACATGACTTTAATGTGTCATTGCAAAACTGCGTGTGGTGTGTGAATTTGGAGATGCTTTCAGGAGTCGGAGGTGTGCACGGAACCCTTTGGTGTAGCTCAGCAAATAGGGTGACAAGCAGGGGTAAGAAATGTTGCTGCTTTGAGCTTCCATGAGGTTGGCTTCCTCTGGGTGTGAGGTGGAGGCTGCAGGGTGCTTTTACAGAATCACATTTCCTTAGTATGGATGCCTAGAAAGTTACTGCATTGGAGATGCTCTGTTTCATTTCTGCCAAAGGGTAATGGCCGGGGTTGGAAGGGACCTCATTCCCCTTCCCTCTCCATCCCCCCTGCCACACACAGGGCCACCAACCTCCACATTTAATACTAGACCAGGCTGCCCAGGGCCTCACCCAACCTGGCCTTGAGCACCTCCAGGGATGGGGCATCCACAGCCTCTCTGGTTGCTTTACATGTTGGGATCAGATGACAAAGGATGCTTGTACTGGTGCTTTGCTCCAGGATGGCACTGCCTGCCCTGCTGGAGATGGAGCAGTTAATAATGTCTTGTGCCAGTACACTTTTTGGGGAGAAACATCCCATTTCCTTGTAACTTTACATCAGAGTTGAGCATTTTGGGAGCAATTCAGCCGGATACGCCAAGGCTTAGGAGTTATTGAAAAATAGTTATTCTAAATAAAACTTTGCACAACATACTTAAGAGAAAGCCATAAACCTTAATGTGCTGTTGCATGCAAAGGGAAGCATAGACCAGCAAGTGCTGTGCTTTATGTTTTGGAAGTTACTGAGTAGTGGAATGCACAGAATGTTTTCTACTTTAGGAACGAAATCTCTAGGCCCCCCCACTTCTATTACTGCTATAAATCTGATTAGCATTAGCCTGCGCTATTATAACCCTATAAAAGACTTAAAGAATTGTTTCAGGCTGAGTTTTAGAAGGCAATTTTGGCAACTGTAGGAACCTGATCTTAAGCCCATTGAGTTTGATGTATGTCACATGGATTCCAGTAGATTTAAAGTGAGGCCCAGCGATAACTTTTTAGCTAATAGTGATAAAGAATAAGTTATTGATTCTTCTGAACAGAGTGGTGTGGGGAAAGGAGGAGTAAGGGATGTGGTGAGTAAAGAAATCAAAGGGAAAACAAAAAAGACACGAAGCTGTGTTTTATCATGGATCACCTTCCCAAATATGTCTGCCACCACTCTTGCTAATGGAAGCTGGTGTTAACCAGCGAGGAAGCAATTTATCTGTGAAGGAGCAGAAGTTCAGTCTTGGACATGAGGGCAATAATGCAGGGGAAAATACTTGTATTTATAGATCTCTCTAGACCTTGGCTTATTAAATCAATGAGCACCCTTTTAGTGCATGAACATGAAGAAGTGCAAAAAACACTGGATATAAGAACTCTAAATCTTTGTAGTTTCTGGGGCATATTTTAGAGAAATGGCAAATGAGGGCACTTGGTTCCCTTCAGTGG
Source organism: Lagopus muta (assembly GCF_023343835.1). Taxonomy (NCBI): domain Eukaryota; kingdom Metazoa; phylum Chordata; class Aves; order Galliformes; family Phasianidae; genus Lagopus; species Lagopus muta. Next base: position 46,725,446 of record NC_064439.1, on the reverse strand, counting down.
AAGTAAGATACCACATTTCCTTAGTATGGATGTCTAGAAAGTTACTGCATTGGAGATGCTCTGTTTCATTTCTGCCAAAGGGTAAATGTGATCTCTCTTTCTTGACTGGGAAGCCAGGAGGCCAGGTAGAGGAGAATGAGACTAGCTTGGAGATACTGACTTTGACACTGTACAGCATCCCAAGCAGTGACTTATTGGACAGGCTGTTGCTGAAATCTTTGTTCAGGCCTTACCACAAGGGAAAAGATGAGTTTTAGGAGGTCTGGGGAGATAAGAAACAAAAGATGTGATATGGTGATTTGTTACCAGGAGGGAAAAGAGAACCAGGTTTCCTTCCACCCAACTAGAAAGATCAGTTGTTTAATAGTGATTCAGTGAGGAACTTTCTCTGGAAGACCTATCGTCCTGTACAAGCATAAACCTGATCTATGTCTGTATCTTAAGAAGAGAGCAACTTAGAAGAGAACTTAATCAGCTGTTCCAGGAAGGAAAGAATTGCTGTCCAGAGAGGACAGACTATTTGACAAAGGGCACTTGTCTTAAGACCAAGAAGAAAGCAGGTAACTGAAATATTGGATTGAATGCTGACAGGTTTCCCCTATCAGTGATGCTTTTCCATAGCTTCAAGCTGTCATAAAGAACTGCACAAGTTGTGGAAATCTGAATGGAGTATCTAAATAAAGTCTTTCCATGTCTTTCCCATCTCACTAATGAGGGAAGACTGAACTGAAATGCTGGAACCAAATCACCAAATGATTAGTGACAGAACTGACTGCTGATCGTGTCTGCAGTGCACAGGATTGCATCCTAGCAAGGCAGAAGAAGGGAGGCAGCATGAGCAAAGCAGTCTTCATTTCACAGTCTCTTAACAGGCTGAATAGGTTAAGAGGGCAAAGGAAGATGTAGTACTCTGAGAGCAAATGTGGTAGAATCTAGAAACTCAAAGGTCATGAATATGTTGCCATAATGCAACAAAGGTTTCAAAGAGAAATTACAAATGCAATTTCTCATACAACACTGACAAGCCTTGCTAGAAAGTCCAAAAACCCAAATTTGTCTATTCTCACTGACTAGGAGACTGGGCGAGTTGATGTTTGTGACATGAACATGAACAAAGTAAATAATGTAGACACTGACTTTGGCAGGGGCTGCTTTGCTAAAGCTTGTAGGTGCCATTTGAGAGTTATTGGCAACACTGCCTGTTGCCAACCCTGAGGACTGAACACTGAGGATCTCCTGGAGGCAGCCAAGTGCAGCTACCAACTGAGATGAGTTCATTCGTAAGCATGTGCTGTAACATGTGAAAAGAGAAGTTGTAGTGATAAGGGAATTCAGAGTGGGGGACATGTGCTGGATTTCATATGCTGCACATAGTAAATCGTTCACTTCTCAAGTACAGGTAATATTTTTCTAAGGAAAAGGCTCTGTGTCCACCATGAGATAACACTATTGTGGACTTCTTTGCTTGTCATACTGAAATGTAGTGGAGTGCACAGAACCGTCCTGGTTCTTGCCTCCTAGTATAAGGGAACAGAGGTCAGAACCGGGAGTGTGTGTGAATGTACACTGTAGCTCTGTATGCAAGAAATATCAGCAGAACAAGGCATTGCAGATAATGCTGGAAGTTGCTTTTGTGATGTTTTCAAGTGATAATATGGGAGTATGCTTTAGTTATGATGTGCAATTCAGCACAGAAGTAATTGGATGATAGTCTGTGGCTAGTGATACAGAGGATACCAGGACAAGAGGATCCTGTCATCCTTCTCTTGTTAAACTGCTATGAAGTTACAAGCCCTAGAAATATTTTCTGGTAGGAAGGATGAGAACTAATAAAACCACTTTAAGCTTTACACTTTACTTACGGCTAATAAAGCTTTTTTTTACTTTTGCTTATTGAATGTGATTACTCATTACGGTTAAGTACAAACAAGATCAAAATCTGCAGGCCCCAAAGTTACAATCTATAAGTCTTTGCTTTATTATCATTATAATGCCCATTAAAAACGGTCATTTTAAACATCTGCAAGGCAATAGTTTCAAAGTGAGCTTTTACAATTACACTTCAGTGCTGTTATACTGCTGTCCAGCTAATCATCTCTAAGCACTTAATAAACATGAATGAATTTGATCTCCAAAGAAATGATCATTAATTACAGCTGACTGCAAGGAGTGAGCTTTTTATCTTTTTCTTTTTCTTTTTGCATAGAAAAACATCAAAGTCAAAGAGAGGTTGTAGTTTATCCACAAGCAATTTCTTGTAGGACTGTGATGAAAGCTTAGGTCTCCTAACTCTTTGTCTAATGGTTTGACTACAAAACTATCCACTTTCACTTCACTTGTACTTTACGAGAGGGTGAGCGTGGATTCGAGGTAAAAATATATAACATTAATAATATTCATAATGGAACTATATGGATTCAGTTCAAGAAACTAATTCTTTATTCCAGGTAGTAGATGTTTTAAGACTGCTTGGGGTTATATCTAGGCTACCTAATGCAAAAATTCTCCTCTATAATATTCTCACAAATCCGTGGAAACGCGTGTTTATTTCAATGCAGAGGAAGGTTTTATACACTTATTAAGTTTTGGGGGGACCCAAATATGTCACGTCTTCAGATGCAGACTTAAATATTTCAGATGTGAATGTATTATTCTGAGGGTTGCAGAGGCCTGAGTGAATTGGTCTTATGTAGAAACAGAACTTCATAAATGTGAAAATTTACCCCACTTTGGTAAGTTTGTAGCGCAGATATGTTCTGAGGGTTTTGAAATGTCAAGAGGAAAATGCTATTAATGGAGAATTGGGGGGAACATTTGATTGCATTTCTTTTATATGGGTGTGAGCATATAAAATAGGCATGGAATATTTTAAGTTCAACTTCGGTACAGTAGTAAATGACCAAGTGCAAGAGAGTTTTTGTTGGTACAGCTTTTTGGCTGGAAGATATCTAAAACTCAAAATAGAAGTAGTCTCACACCTGATATTATAGCATTTGCTTTCAAGAAATATACATGTGTGGAAAAGACATAAAAATGCTACAGCCCGACAGAAATGGGTGAAATGAGAGCCTGTGTATAATTTTAGGAGGAAAATGTAAAAACCTCCCAGGATCGCCTTAGCCTGAATTAAACTTTGAGTGCTATTGTGAAGGTGAGATGAGCTTGGGGGTCACAGTGCTGATGGGTGGTGGTGAGGAAAGCTGTGCCATTTTCGGCTCGTGTATCATCATCTATGTGAACCCTGAGCATCTTGCCAGAAGCAAGCAGGGATCCAAGAATGACCTATTCATTGGCCAGTGGTGGGTGTATGTAATTTTAAAATGAGTGGATCAAAAATGCCAGTAGAAAGAGATAGGTGAAAAGCCAGGAAGTGCAAGGAAATAGATAAGTGCACCTTAGCTAGTGATATCCTGCATATCATAAGAACATACCTCAGTTTGGCAGGAAATCACTCTTATTTTGTCAGGAAGGATTGTATTTTATTTTCCTAAATACTTTAGAACAAAGTGGGTTGTGTCAAGAAACAGCTGATAAATGCCAGTGGTGATCTTGACAAGCCACATCTAAAACAGTGCCATTCCCCCTACTTTTCCTCCCTTCCCTCATGCCTGAGCCTCAAATTTGCCAAGTGTACCTGAGGAGTGGTAATCATATGTCTCAACCTTTTATCGCCTAAATCCAGAACAGAAGGAAATAAATGTGAGCCAGAAAGTATAACCAAGTGTTGGAAATCTGAGAAAAGTTTGGAGACAGGAGCCCAAGAAACTAGAAATCAGAGTTTTGCTTGGCATAAGTTTTATTCAGCTAGAAACATCATTCTGTAGTTTAAATTTCCGCTTTTAAATCCAAACGCGCAATGTAGAATTTGACCTTTGCTCATAAAAAATTATGTTAAATTTTTCATTATAAGAGCTAGTGTTCTACCTAGCTTGAACCAACTGAATAGAGAAACCAAGTGCAACAAACCAAAAAATGGAAGAAAGAACCTCTGTCCCAGTTCTTCTTGTTCCCAATAAGATCCAACTCCACATTGTGGGCTAAAGCAAGGAAGCTGCTAGATTTGCTGAGATTCTTTACCTATAACATAGCTGATTTCTGTGGCACAATATGCAATTCAAAAGCTAGCCTGAGAGCAAGTGTTTGACACATGTTCAGTGAAGATGGCAGTGTTTTCGTACATCAGGATTCAATTGTTGTTGCGTCAAGGTATAATGCAGCCCAGATGACTTCTAGTGGAGAAGTGCACATTTAAAAAAAAATCATCAAACATTTCTTTCATACCTACTTTATTTAATATAATTTCAAGAGTTTACATACATCAGCTGTAGAATCTACCAAGATTGCATCTTCTTTCAATTTAAATACTCTTGGTCTCCATTACTGCATAATATAATCAGCTTTCTTTTCACCCACAAAAATAACAAACAAAAAGACAAAAAAAAATAGCCTAAGATACGGTAGTGTGCTGGTTGTCTTCAGCCCCGTATTACTGCAAAAGAGAACATTGTTTTGATCAATGTTTGAAGGGTTCCTGGAACACAAACATGCCCCAACATGATGAAAGCTTTATTAGTTTTTATCCGATTTAAAAAAAAAGATACAGATGTATATGACATCTTTTAAATGAGGAGGAAAAAAAAACCACAGTGCCAAAAACAAACCCAGAAAACAAAAACCAGTTAAAACTCCATGTCTGATGCAACTTGGAGTCCAATACGTGCTTCCATAGGGAGACCAAGGAGCAGCATGTGTAGATGAAGATAGTTTTGCGAGTGAAAAGTGAATTGAATCGAGAGCCAAAGCAGGTTAATTATCTGTTATACAGGTGATTGCTTTGATAGGCTCTCCTAAAAATAATTCAGGTAGATTCTGCTCTTAACTAATGCAATACCTGTGCATAAGGTGAGACTTTCATCTGAGAATGAAACGTAACTAGCTGATGGCAGAAGATGGTGACTCTGACTTGTTCCTCTAGGTTTACAACAGCAGTGTTGAGGCAGTGTTCAAGTCAGCCTAGTCCTGTGTGCAGATAAGGCCACCCTGGCCAAGTAGCACCACGTGTAACATCTCCAGGTAATTTTCACTTCTGAGGAACAAATACGGGTTGAGTAGCAGCATGTTGGGTCTGTGCCATCTGTGGCTCTTTTGAAGTCCACTTGCTGCACATCACTTCACATCCCAGAGCAGTCCCACAGCCTGCAGGCTAGATTCCTTTCAGATCAAAAAGTGCTGTGCTGCCATCAGTCCTTCTTTGAGCAGGAGCCCGGCTCGGTGTTCCTGTGCCGGCATTTCTGACTTGTGTGAAACCCAGTTGGAAGAGAGGCTCCAGCTGCTGATGGGTGTCCAGCCAGAGGAGCAGGCTGGAGCTACAGCAAAGAAAAATCTCTCCAAACCCCCACGCTGTGGGTGAGATTTATACATCCCTAAATAGGTATCTGTGCCCTCAGCTCATGTTTTGTCGTGACGTTTATTTTGGAGGCGCAGCGTGCAGTCATGTGTGACAGCTTGTGATTAAGCCTTTGTGGAAATCTGCAGGCTTGAAGAAGCTATATCATGGTGTTCTCAGGCCACGTGGGCTAGTGAGGAAATCACTGCTTGCACATTTCTAACACAGAGTCAGCTGTATCGAGCAAGCAGACATATGCACACAGTGCTGAACTGATTATAGTTCTTGGCAAAACCCTCCTGGAAGAGTGCTGGTGATATGTCATTGCAATAATGATGAAGATCCAATGCACCAAGTATGGAAATGAGATTCTCATTGGCGTAATTAATGGATTAGAGAGCTCAGATACAAAAGAACATATTTAAATTGCATAAATAATATGGAGAAAAGTATGAAGGGCACAAAAATACCATAAACTAAATGGAAAAATGTAATATAAATTGCAAATGTCTTTGGAATGTATCTACAATAAGTGCAAAATGGATCAGTCTAAGTTAAGGCACTTTTTTACTGCCAATAAGAAAAACATTATTAAAGAGCTGGTCCAATATCAGAATGGCATTTTAAAAGCATACAGTTACCTGTATATAGTTTTTATTAGCTTTCAAGTTTCTTCCATTGAGTTGTTAACAGTCTTCTTAAGAATTATGGTCCTGTAAGTGAATGGTTCACAGTGTCAGTACTTCTGGTGTTCTGCTTTGTGCTGCTATATAAAAATAGATATTTTTTCCCCACAAAATATCTGGTTTTATACCCTCATCATTTTTTAATAGGAATTTTTGAGGGAAGAAAAATATTAACCAACAACCAAAAAAATCAAATGAAAATGCAACCTTTATTATATTGAGCTTACGGTCAAATACAAGGCTATTATGAAAAAAAAAAACCAGAAACCCACAACAAAACCAACAGTATTGTATAAAACCTTTTACCTGTAAAACTACTATTAAAATGACTATCATGCTGGTACTTGCTCATGTTGTACCTAGTAACTGCTGTAATTACTTCCTCTGAGACCTCTTGTCCTCTTCATCACATGCATTAAGCTGCAGCTAAAAAATCTCCAGTCTGACCACTTGTCAGATTTAGCTTTGTGCACCATTTTGCATCCATCTGAATCAAGTGCTGAGCTCTCTAAGTGCAATATGAGCCTCACCCCTTCTTGCCCTTCTGTCATCCTCAGGAGTTGACCTTGCTTACTTTCTGAGACCTGTATTTTTTTTTTGTCCCTCCTAATTCACTTCTTTTCCAGTTTTTGCCTTTTTTTTTTTTTTCCTCTTTCTGCTTTTCTTCCTTCAGTTTGCCTCCATATCTGGAATCTTCTTACTTCAGACAGTGCTCAGAATTGAGCTGTTAGACTAGGTCTGCATACTGCTATCTCAGCGAAAAGATAACATGTCTTCACGTGCTGTCTGTGGCTTGTATCCTCTTTAGGTGTTCTTATGTTCATTTCTACACCTGTTCTACACAGCAACCTCCTATCTATGGTCTACATTTTCTGTGTTGTTTTTTGTGGTGTTCAGGGAGGGAGGCACTTATTTGTGCCATGAAGTGCTGCTGAGGAAGCCAGTAAATAGCATTAGTGCTGGAAGTCTGTTAGTTCTTGTGAGCATGAAAGATGGATATGTGATGAAATGGTATTTAGAAAACGGATGAAAAAGATCTGGCACTTTCACTGACCAATTGAGGTCCCAGTTTTTGGAGTACCCATGATAAATAAACATATTCTCAAAGCTTCAGTGTTAAAGACTGAATCAGATTAACTCTGCCTTAGAGCTGCATGTATGCACCTTCTCTCTTGTAGCTGAGATGTTATGTGGGGCATAGAAGCAGAAGCTCTGCACTCCTCCTTGCCCAGGAGGATGCATACTGATGCGTCCTAGAGTTCTGTCCAGGAAGAAGAGATTTCTGACAACTCCTTGGTTAAAAGCATTGTGCTTGTTAATAATTCCTAGCACCTTTATATTCAGTTATACTCATAGAATCATAAAATCATGAAGGTTGGAAAAGATTAATGGTCAGCTAGTCCAACTATCAACCCATCCCTACCATGCCCACTAAAGAACGTCTCTCAGTGCTACATCTACATATTTCTTGAGCACCTCCAAGTGACTCCACCACTTCCATGGGTGGTATGTTCTAATGACTTACAACTCAATCTGAGAAGAAAATTTTTTCACATATCCAACTGGCTCCAAAGGGAATTGGGTTTGTTTCAGAGTTAGAAACCACCCAGATTTATTCTGATGTCTGCTTAGAGTCATACATTTGCATCTGATTTTCAGATTTATCTTATGAGTTCTCGGTGGCTGAAAAACAACAGATGCTGAATGTCCTGAAATTGTCTCCTCCTTTGCTGTCTGAGTGGCTTTATGCAACTGAGGCATCTTTTGCAAAAGAGCTGACAAAGCAGGCTCTAAGGATTTGTTAAGATTTGATGGTGCCATTTAGTAAAGCACCTCCATGTTGTGCTGCTTGGGAATCATTGGAGCAGGAAGGAACTGGGTAGTGTGGCCGAATAAGATTATGCTGACGGGCAGAATGCAAAGTGTGCAAGCTTTTAGTCTGTAAATCAAGGGGTGGTGGATGAGTGGTTTGTAAAAGCAGTGGGTAAAAAAAAGGCTGCACAATTGAAATTATGCATTGAAATGTTTTCAGTGTGGCAATGCAAGAAACCTTTCTAACAGTGTGCTTTGGGCCTAGTGTGTCTGTGATCTAAACACTTTAAGCACTTCTGGAGAAGCTTGCTGATGTGGATGTATGAGAAGTAACATTATGCACTAATACTGAACCAGAGCTTGTTTGACAGGAAAACAGTGAGGAAATAGAAGAAGCATGCAATCTGTATAACTTCTGGAAAAATAGCTGTGTATGTCCAATTTAACTTGGCAGAGTTTCCTAATCCTCAAGCAAAATCTCAAAAATCAATCTGTAGTGGAAATAAAAAAAAAAAAATCTGGAATTCTAGGCCATGGTACTGAAAAATTAGAGTGGTTTTATGTACATGTTGTTACAAGAGGGGTGTGTTTTTGGTGCCTAAATCTGTATATAATCATTTTAGTATAGAATTTATATCTTTGATGTTATCAGGTTTCTTGGCATAATTAAACCAGTCCACATGGAAACATACAAAGGTGGGAGCCAAAAAAGGGAAGAAAAAAAAAGCAAATCATCTACAACAAAAGGGAGGTTCACTGGAAGGCATCCAGCTGGAGAGATGAGTAAGCAGCCCCAGTCTGTTTGGTGGGCATTGCCTCTTCCATGCAAGACAGCACATAAGATATTGCTCCCATTAAAGAGTTTAGGTTAACACACTGGATACTGCTTAGACTGCACTGTTGTCTTCAGCAGTCTCTAAATGTCTTATCTCCTCCACTGAGAAGACAACTCAGAACAAGATTTCTTACAGTCATTATACTGAGCAGAGAGATGATGGGAGGCACTGACTGCAAGGCTGGACCCTGAACTCTGTTCTGGGGCTCAGTACCTCATTCTTTGCCATTCAGGGTTTACTGCTCTGACGTGCAGTCAGTCACTAATGGACGACTGGAGCATCTCCTCTTGTGTCATACAGCTTAGTGATTTGAGACTGTGGAAGACAAAGAGCTTGTTGTAAAGTACATCAAGAGCAATTGATGGAGAAATTATGGTCAAGAAATTTCTTTATCTTCTCTAGGCTAGAGAAGTGTGGACACAATGGAAGAAATGTTGCTTCTTTTCCAACCCAGACTAGGCTATAACTTGGTGACGAGGGCCTTCTCTTATTGCAGAATAAGGTACACTTAATAAAATCTTAAATTTCTAAGACCTCAGGAGAATGCTTTTCAGTTTTCTTTAGTTCAGCTTCAGGTTCTCATTTTTACATGGCACTTAAGTCTCTCATCATAAAGAGCCCTGCTTACATTGAAGGTGTGAAACCTTTGAGTTTCGGGCCATCTTTCCCCCCTCCCTTGTGATTTTCCTCCTGGCTGCCTGGGTAGTAGTGCTGCTGCCTAATTTCTTGCTTTTCAAAGGGAACAGTGCTGTCTCACACAATGAAGTCATCTGTGGCTGCATTTCTTAGCACTTCAGACTTCCAGCCAGTCATAATCCCTTTCCTGACATTTGAGTCTCATTAATTGGGTTAACAAGATGCTATCTGCACTCCATACTTATGTAAATATAATCTGCTAGCAAAGATCTTAATGGCACCTGATATATCACACTGCCTTTATTACATCTATCAAGAGGTACCACTGCAGGAATCGCTTCCAAAACAGGTTGTGTTCTTTGTCCCGTGGGGCTCCTTATAAGCCATGAGAAATGCTGGTGGTCAAGGCCAACTGTTCAGATGTCTTTAAAGTGTCCCACCGGTGACTGAAAATCACTTTGTCAAGATGACAAATGGCTTGCATATACCCCATTCACCTCATAGCTTCACTCTAATGTCAGCTCCATTTACTTGTCAGGAATGTTTTTTTGTTTTTTTTTTTAAACTTCCAGCAGTGCAAGAAGGAAGGCATGAGAGGGACATACACCAAGAAAAAAATCTGCATCTATTGCTCTATTCAATGTGTTACTATATTCAAGATTCACCAGCTTTGGACATTCCCAGATCTGTTTGTATGTACATGTGCAAAACAGAAAGAAGGGAATTTGCTTTTCAGAAGTGAGAACTAGCCCTGCAGGGCAAAAATTATGCAAAAACTTGTTTTAACCACTGGATTTTTCAAGCAGAAAGTAGTTGTGCAATACTAGTTTCTTATTTTGGACAGCAAACTTCTTTCCAGGGCCATATTTAAAAATAGCTGTTTAATTAACTGGGTCTACCCAGTACATAGGGCATTGTGCATGTGTCTGCTCTGAGGAGCTCAGCTCAAACCTCCTGAACTCATGTGGGTGGTTTAATTGATGGCAATGGTATTGTCATGCGGCTGAGCAAGCAGGGCTGTGAGTGAGGGTTGCTACATCTCGCCCAAAAGCAGCAAGGGCCAGGCCGCAAAATATGGTCAAAGTCAGCAAAAGGACTGCGAAAGTGACTTTGACAGCTTTGACTTTTTGTTTCCTCTCAATGACTTCCATATCACTTCTGCTTGGTTCACAAGTCGAAACGTGCTTTTTCTCCTAGTAACTGCAACGTTGTCTGAAGCTTTGAAAGCCAAAATCCAAAGCCAATTTGGACACAACAAAGGGGAGCTTATTCCACTGTCTTTCTTGTAGCAGTAAACCTTTGTGTTCAGAAATCTGAGTGGATCTAAAGCAGAAACTCATAGAAAAGAGATGTGTCACATAAAACATCATTGTGGCATATCTTTCTCTAACTCATTTTTCCCATGGCCTCAGCCTCTCTCGCTAGCACCAACTGGGTGAAGATATTCCCAAATGCTGATAGTGCACAGCAGCTGCAGCAGTAAGGAATGAGCCCCACGATCTAAAGGCAGCAGAAAAAGACCCTGAAAACTCTCACCCACTTTGGACAAGTCTTGGCCAAAATGCTGCTTATTTCTGAATAACTTCTTCCCCCCCCCCCCCCTTTTTTTTTTCTTTTTTTTTTTTTTTTTTGTTTTTCCCAAATACCAGCACTATGTAGCACAGGCAAGATCACATGAGAAAACAAATGCGGGGTCAGTGCTCAGCTTACTTACAAGTTCATTAAAACACCAGTGTCCTGAGGCTTTTTGCCTACATAATTTTATAATAGAGAACAGACTCTTGTTGCTTTCATTTGGGCTACTATTCTTTCGTTGTTGTTCCTCAAGCATTTTGGTCCTAGTTCAAAACGTGCTTCAATTAAATGAAGAGGGGTTTTTTGGTGCTTTCCAGTTTGAAAGCGAAGTTTCTTGGAGTCCTCTGGATTATGAAGCTGGGATTGACAGGGATTTTCCTGACAAAATTACATTAAAAAATAAATTGTAGGTTGAAAATTTGGAAGAAAACAGAAAATCCTTCCCTTACCTCCCCTCCCCATCCAAGATCTCCTGTTGCTGCTTCTGGCATGCATCACATCTTTGAGGATACTGTATCATGAGAAAACTGTCACTTGGTGATGTATTAGGGTAATATATCATGAGAGCATCGTTTCTTTAGAGGATATGGGCAGTAAAAGACATGATTCTGGCCAGACAGAGCAGCAGGGGACCTTGCTTTTTTTTCTCCCTTTTTCTTTAATCTAACTCAGTTTTTGTGTTGTACAGAAGTGAATTTCTTCATGGGATATGACTTGTTGCAAAGTTAGGAGGCCCATTGGGCTTTTTAAAGCCTTTAAGAAGTACATTGCCTCAAGGGCTGCTTTGTTCAACATTTTTAGAACAGGCTCAAACCCAAGACCGGTATATTTGCCACTATCTAAATCTCCCGTGTAAAGGCTGAGTAAGCAGACTTCAGACACAGAAGGCAGTAAAGATACAGTGACAGCTAACTGTTGTTTGGACAGCATAGATTTGTAGATGTAGCCCATCAAAATACGATGAAATGATTTTTACAAAATATCAGTCCTCACACCTCTTTAAAATAATTTTCAGGTCAAGTTTTAATTTACATTAATAGAAAAGAAATGACCATCAGTTAGTATTCAGCTTGCAAGAGATACAGTGAACTCATCCAAAAATAGGAATTTTGAGCTGATGGACTTAGATTTGGTGTGTTTGGTTTTTTTTTTCCTTCCAGTTTTTGTGGTTTTGCATTTCTCTTATTGGCAATCAATCTGCTGGAAAATTAAATTGACATAAACTATAGAACCAGGATGGAAATAGTTAAGAAAAATAAGTAGCGTGTTGTTGGAGGTTCTTTTGACGAAACTAGGTTAATGTTCATTTTTGAGATGGGGCAGAGCATGACATAGTGGCTTGATCTAAAATCTGTTGAAGTCACATGGTTTAACCATCTCTTTTAAACCATTGGCACATCTTGTTTTTCTTTCTTCTCTGGGAGAATATATCTGCCTGATTGGCTTCCGTCAGAAGCCAGGCTGGGTTTCGACCACGCTTTTCAGGATCACTCATTTTGCCAAAATGAGTTGGGCTGTGATCATCTGAAAAGTTTTGTTGACTGATCTGTGTGACTGGGAATGTCTGGTGAGGGGCAAAGCCTGAGCTCAATGGGACACAATCCTTTCTAGCAGCACAGGTACACGTATCCACCAGGAACTTTAAAGAAACAGGTACTGCCTATAACTACTCTTTTTCTTAGGTATTTACATCAGCTTTAGCTGGTTTTCATAATTAATATGAGTTCTTTGTGAACAAAATACAAATATATATACGTATATATATATTGTTGAAAACACAGAAAGGGGAAAAAAGGTGTGAATTTTAAATGCATACACATTGTGAAGTGCTAAGGTCCTCTATAAGAACCCCAGAGTGTAGCCCTCCCATGAATCCTGACTCCTGGAAAACTGGATAGTGTTTTGAACAGCAGTGTAAGCTACTGGGAAATTCTGAAGAGTGCATCTTCTGTTGCTGAAAGTACATCACACACTATTCTCTTGACACTCGAAGAGTTTTGCCTTCATCTGTATAGTTAATGAGCTCTAAGGCTAGGTGACCTAGGTGACACTTAAAGGTGGAGGTGGAAACAGGGAGACGGAGAGCAAGGAGGTCTGGATCCTGTTCTGGCTTTCCTTCTGACTTAAAGTGCGGTTGTGGTCATTTAATCCAGCTGTGTCAGCTTTGTTGACAAGCACATTGGAGGAGGGACCTGCTCCTACAATGTGCTCAGGCAGTGTTTGATCTTACAGGACTCTGATTCCAGCTGCAACCTATGCTGTTTCATTAATGCAAGCAAATGTAAGGGGAAAGGACTTCATTTTCACCAAGTGATAGTGCAGCAGGCTGCTGTCAGGGAATATCAGGATTGAAGCGAGCCACAGAGGTCACTTTCCTCATGCTGGTGAATATCATGAAACACTGAAAAAAAAAATCTGTTCAGTCTAGAAGGAGTTGTGAGTGATACGTCCTGAATGATTTGCACATACTAATGTGTTTGTCTCAGTGGTGAGAAATATCCGTTTGCAGTGAAATTCGGTGTCATCTTTCAGCAGGACCTTTGCTTTAATCCCATTTCCTGGGGAGTCAGTGGCTGGTACCAGTACAGAGACCTGCAGCCCTCTCCCTGCTCCACGTGTATGGTGGTATGGAGCTTGAAACTAAGGCAGATAAACCAAAGAGGTTACAGGGATGAACGAGTGAATCAGAGGCAACTGTGCGCACTCCTAAAAAAAGGAGAAGGATGCTCTGTCATCTGCACTGACATATTTTTTTCCTGATGAAATGCTGTCATTTGCATCTGTCTAATGCAGTTTGTGCTGAACTTGTAGTTGTGTTGTACTGTGGGCAGGGCAGGAAGTACTGCAGCACATGTTTGGTTGCACCCTTCTGAATAGATCCATTGAAATGGAGAACAGGCTTATATTTAATAAGGCTTCTCTCTGTATGGTGAAGCGTGTCTCTTTGTGTTTGTGAGTTTACATGGATAAACAAAAGGAATGGTATCATTTTACAGAAGATGGTCACTGTTTCATAGAGGAATATTTTTCCACCCCATACTTAAAAGAACATCTAGTATGGTAGGCCATTTTTGTTTTAGCAAGGAAGTTTGATTTTGTGCAAGGAAACAAGGGAAATTGGACTTTATTTCTTCTGTCACTCCCCTTGACAGTGGTCTGAAATGCCTGCAAACAGCTCTCCCTGGGGAGCAGTGTCTCCTCCCTGGGGCTGCACTGCACAGCTCCGGCTCAGGTGGAGAAATGATCCTTGCAGACAGCAGTCTCACAGTACTTTGCAGGTCCCTCCTGCTAGATCAGCTTCCCCAGTTGCAGGGAAGTTTGTTGATGAGCCCTGAGATGTGAAATTCCAGGCAAGAGTGCCAAAAGAACGGGGGTAGTATTTTCAGAAAGTGCCTCAGGATTTGTCTAGAGCATGAGTTATGCACGTGCCTGAGCCTGTTCTCGAGTTCAAGCTGGCATGATATCGAGGCTGTCTGCATGAAATGGGTGCAGAGCCTGCGCTCCCCAGCTTTGCTGAGGGACAGAGCCTGTGGCCAGTGTTGGCCCCTGTGCTTTATGTGGAGTGAGCATGGCTCTGTGGGCACTATGAGGCTGCCCTGGCTGTGTGCGATGCCTGGCAGAGCTGGCAGCACCAGGCTATGGCCTGCTCCAACCCTCCTGCAGCCCGCACTGTGCCTCACCGTGCCATAGTGACTGAAGCACGCAGGCCTCCTTCGTTTTAAATGGCACTTTCTTCACACTGGAAAGCCCCATCCCAAATTCCCTGGGGGTAGATTTCACCACTGTTTGAAAATTGTTATTGTTTTGGAGGATTATTCTTCTTGCAGGATGCTTCAGGATGCTCTGGACTGCTTCAGGAGGAGTATCATCAGTGTTACTGATGAGATGCTAGCGGTACTGCGATGAGCAATGGTCAAAAGTGAACAGTTTCAGGATTAGCCATTAATGGTAGCTCTTGCTTCTACCAGATCTGTTCCTCTTGCTTTTACAACAAGCTCTCTATCGCTTTCTTTGGTTAAATGAAAATTTAAGCAGCATTTAGCCTATTCAGTATGAACCCTCGACATCCTTGGGATATTAGAAACGCAGTGCTAGTCTTCTAAACACATTTACAAAAAAGAAAAAAGAAAAAAAAAGAGACCCCTGAATTTCTACATGGAAATCTGGCCTCCTGAGAATCCACATCTGCTTGGCCTTCCGCAGCCGGCCAACAGCCAAGGCTGGGGCTTGCAGTACTGCTGACGGGTGCAGCCCTGAAGAAACAAAACGGACTCCCAGTTTTTATCTCTTCCAAGCCACATCCAGGTTGAAAAGAGCCATCCTCCTGGTGGCTGCTGTGAGCCGGCTGGAGCCCAGTGGGGAACCCTGTAAAAGTTGGCTGCAGCTTCCAAGCTGTGGTTTGGCACACATCTGCTCTAAGGTCTTTGCCAAATATTCAGATTTATTTTTAGGGTCTTTTTTTTTTTTGGTTGTTGGTTTTGTTGTTGATTTTTTTTTATATATATATTTTTTTTCATGTTGGCATCTTATTTAACTGTAGTTCACAGTTTAATGCCTTTAGTCTGATATATTTTGTCACTAGACTGGGCTACTTTGTGCAGAGACCTTTGTTGGAAGGTAAAAATATGAAGTGTATGTGGAAGTTGAACAAATTATGTTGAGAGGGGATTGCAATAAAGGCAACATGAAGTGGCACCACCAGTATTAGCCCTAGCTAATATACCTCTCTCATATGGGAATTTGGCATCACCTTTGCAAGCCAGGTTCAAGAAGAAATCTTTTGTTCCCACTGGCAGAGTGTGGGAGAGGGGAGAAATGCGGGCACCTGGCAAAACTTTCTGGTCTTCTGCCAGATGCATTAAAAAGCAACTTCTCCACTATTGGGTTCTGTAAGCACAGAGGAGGAGCCCAGGGTGATGCTGCAGCACATCCCTACAATTTTCCCTTCTGAGGGAACCCCAAATTCCAGTGCAAGTCCTTTACCGGGTGCTCGTGGGGAGTTGCATCAGCCATGGCAGCATAGTTCTGGATCAGCCTGATCTCTTTTAGAAAATACATATTTTTCCAACACTAACAAAAACCTTAGCTGATCTCTTGCAATGTTCTCTCCCCTTGTGTGGGTGTGTGTGTGCCTGAGCACCAAATTAAAAAATAGGAAAAAAAACCACCCAGATGTGAATCTATAAGCCATCTGTTTAAAATAACTACGGTGCAGGACTATAATTACAAGTTATTTATTATGAATCTTGGGATCCTATTATGGATTTTGACTGACTCCCAGGTTTCTGATTTAGCAAATGGTTTATGTATTTATGAGCCATGTGTCTCTTCCGCACTTCTTGGTGCCAGAGTGCACGTCCTTCAAACAAAAGGAAAAAAATCCCCCACCTTCCCATAACTGTTGGCTTCTGAATGTTGCTGTCTAAGAAGTTTTCTCTTAAGAACAGCAGAAATCAAAGTGTCTGAGAGCTTTCAACAACTCCAGGGGTGCTGTTGACAACACAGATGGAGGTTTGGTAATGCAGCGCTCCTGCATGCAGCTAGCTAGCAACATTTTAAATGTATGGTTGGGACAAATAGTGAAATGTTATGTTATGATTACTGGGGATAGCAGGGGGATGCATTTGGAAGGAGAAGATTTGTTGCTGAAGTCCGTTTGCTCTTGCAGCCCGCTTTGCCCTTGTGAAACAGGAGGGAGGGAGGCAACAAAATTGAAATGAGCAGATGGACACTATGCATTAAGAGTAGTGTTTTGGATGACAGTGTGAAAAATACCTGCTGGTGACAATTGCTCTTTGTTTTATCCTTGTACTTTTACACCCTGTGGGCCTGGGAGATCTGCGGTGGATAATGCCTGACTGCAATAGACTAAACAATGATTTACCAGCCCTGTTTTATCTGCTGCTGCTGTCCTACGCTGGATCAGCACAGTATTAACCCTTTCCTCCACATCTTCTGGCCTATTGTTTCCACATTTTGCCTGCACAGGGAGTTAGGAACTTTGGGGTGGCATCTGACAAGGCCAGTTTCTGACCTCCTGCTTGCCTGCAACACCAGCTGCAGAGGAGGAACACCATCTTTGCAAATCCCACTCTGCTTCAGGGCTTGGCTGCCTTTCTCCTGGTGGCAAAGGACTGGCTCTGCTTACCTGTGGCACACAGAGCTGGTCCTGTAGGCAGGAGGCTGTAACCTCTTCTTCATAGGACAAAGATGATCTTACTCTTCTCTTTCTCTTTTCTTTTTCTTTTTTCTTTTTCTTTTTTTTTTTTTTTCTTTTTTTTTTTTTTTTAAGTGGAATTAGTTGCACCATGAACAATTAAAGTGATTTACTTGGAATAGCTACTTAACGTAAAACAGCCCTTGTGCTCTTTGCCAGGTCATGAACTCCAAAATCTTCCATCTATAGCTAGGTTATGGCTCACACTGAGTTTTTCTTTCTTGTTCCAGTTACTTGATCCTCACCTGTACTGAAGGTCAGGAGTTTGGGCTTTAACCACTAGTATTGCTGATGGTAAGGGGAGTGAGATCCAAATTTAGCTGTACTCACTGATTGGCTCAATGGCACCAAATTTGTTATTGGCAGAGATTATTTCTTATTTAAGTGACCTAGGCTAAAGTTAGGAACAGTATCTAGCAAGCATCTTCTGCTTAAATATGTGTTGGGCTCATCCTTAGGATTGTAAGGGAATGCTCATGTCAGGATAATCCTGAGGGCAGGGCAAGGAAGTCCACGCCTGGGAGAAAGGGGGAGAAGCTGGCTGGAAAGTTGGGCTACAGGAGACATTTGCCCTGGGAGTATGGCCTCAAACCTGTTGGTTTTCAAGGAGTGTTTGGGCACTCAGACATATGGTTTGAATCTTGGGTGGTCCATTGTGGAGCCAGGATTTGGATGATCTTTGTGAGTGCCTCCCAGCTCAACTCAGGGCATTCTGGGAATGAGGGATCAAAAAGCTATACAGATCTCTTTTACTCTTCCTCTTCTTTCATCCTCAATAGTGATTCCTTCCTCAGGGAGTGTGATGGGCAGCTGCCTGCCAAGCCCTATAACATGGATTCTACCCAGCTAGGTTGACCTAGTGGGATACAACATGTCCTACATCCAGTGAGTCCATGATGTACCTCAGCTAGGTCAATCATGTCCTCCAAAGGAACATATTGCACAACGGATTTTGCTCTTCCCTCAAATTCACTTTCACCATGCAGAAGACTGTCCTGCAGATAGAGGGAATGGTGCCACTACACTTTTTAAATCTTGCATTGGACAAAGTTTTGCTAAAGATAATTAGATCTTATCAGAACCTTTCAAAATACCGAATGTATGTAGCTGATTCAGTAAAGTTGTTTCTGCTGTCTTTTAGCGGGCTGAATTAAAGCCAAGTCAGGGGCACTGCGTTCACCTAAAGAAAAGTGGAATTTCACCCTGTGTACTAGAAAGAAGTTGCTGAGGCAGTCTTGCTGATGCAACCGTTTTGTGCCAACCCAGAACTGGAGCATTCTCATAAATTCATTCTAACTAGACTGTTTACATTGCATGTATGTTTGCTCTGCAATACTGGAGGAATGCAAAGCCACCAGCATGTATTGGTGACTAGCAGTGACCTGCCTCTTCACAGTAGCTCATGTCACTGCAGCTGCATTTCATCTGAGCAGCAATTTAGAGCCAGATCCTCACTTACTGATTTCACAGTGTCTTGGCTGGAGTTATTCCTCATTTACACTGATAAGATTGAAGAGCCTTTATAGCTCCCATCAGATCAGGCAGTGACTTTGAAGAAAATAAACCTCTTATTTTAGACAAAGGGCTGGAGTGTAATAAAAGCTGTGTGTTATCCTCCACAGGCACCTTGAATGAGGCCACAGGGAACAAAAGAAAAGGACTGGAAAGCGTGGTTTAGTTTTATGATTTACATTTTTCTTCTCCTTTGATTTTTTGGTCTCTAATTAAGTCATAAGATTGGGTGAGGTGGGTGCTTGCATCTAGTAACGTCCACCTGTGTCTCTTAATGAACTGAGCTACTAATTACAGGCAGAGGTCACTTCAGAGGGCTAATTTCAGTCAGGAATTTCAAGTATCAAAATTTGACTGAAAAAAAACCTCAAGTATTTGTTTTCTGTCTTTATAGCTAGGGTTAACCAGAGTGGTTGACACTACAGGGTAAAGTCAGGCTATAAATGGAACATTTCTTCTGCTTATTGTCACACAACCTATATTGACATCCCTTAATATGATCAACGTGCTCTTTGGCCTCCCTCATTACTGTCTCTTTGCTGTAGAAAGATGACACTATAATGTACAGTAATTCTACCTGCTTGTATTATTTCATTGATTCTAAGTATTTTGGGGAGAAAGAGATAAATCATGGAATTTTCTTTCATAGTGTAGTATATAGCAGCCTCTTTTGAAGGACTCCTGCGTAGTCAGGTAATACTGCTAGCTAAAAATGATTTCAGTGCTGCAAGAGTGTTTAGTTTTCTCTAAATATTTCAGCTCTTCCTCAGATGTCTGTCTTATGTCAGTATGAAAAATGACTCCTAAACTGTGTGGTTCATGGGGCAACACCTCAGGACCTCAAGGATATTGTATTAAGCACATCATGCAGCTAGCATGATAAAGTGGATTTCTTCAACAGGGCACGTTTTCTGTACTATAATGTGTTGCAGTTATGAATTATTGTCCTAGTAGAACAGTGTTTACTCATGCTTCTGGACAATTCAGAGGCTATCTTCTACTGCAGCCCTTCAAGTGCAGAGGGCGTTTTTAACCACAAAAGCTTTAGAAGCAAGAGAGCAGATTGCTAAGCTCACGTTTTATTTTCTGAGTTGCAAGAAACTAAACCATGGGTGTAGTTTATAAGCGATATCTTCTATTTATTTGTTTGTTTGTTTATTTCCAGAATAAGGAAGTGACGTGCAGAAGAGAGAAGTGTCCCCTGCTTTCCAAGGAATGTGCTCTTGTCATAAAGCAGAGAGGAGCTTGCTGTGAACGTTGCAAAGGTGTGGTGCTCTTCCTGCTTTTTTCTCTCCTTTAAAAAGTGTTATCTGTTCGAATTTATATTGCCGGAGATGGGACAAAGTCAGAAACCTCTCAGCTAGTCACTGAAAGGACAGTATCCACAATTATAATCCATACGTTTCAAAAGCTGGTGAAGATAACGTAAATTTACATCTCCATTCTGCTATTGTTAGGTCTTGTGCAGTGGCAGTCCTTTAGGAATACATCTTGATTGTACTTCACTGGAAGGTTGTCAGTCTTTTGAGTGGTGTCTCCTGTTGAGCTTTTTCTATTGGAAATACTTGACATCAAAATCAATCTGTTTATGGTAACAGATCCATAAGAATTTCTTTAACTTCCCACGTGGTTGGACATAGCAGAAATAATGCTTTCTAATAATAAAAAACATGGTAATTATCCATTCTATTTTTCCCAGTACTAGAAACAAATAAACCAAATTCTATTCATTTTATCCTGGTTCAAATAATAATATCAATGACACTTTTGTTAAAGCCAAAGTGGGTTACAATCTGAACACTATGTATGTATTCTTGACCATCACTGTATCCTCAAAGCTCTTCAGAAGGAGCTAAATGTCAGATAGAAAATAAAATGCACGGTATCCAGTTATTAAGCTTGCACGTGTGGAAAGTGTGAAAACAGATTAAGTTGAGAAAGTCTTTTTTAAATTCTAATTCAGTAACTTATATGCAGTAAAACAGTGATTTTGCTGAGAGATTGCTGATGCAGCCCACGAGGTGGAGAATGAGGGATTCAGACGGATTCACTTTTCCTGTTTCTCTTCTGTGTTGTTTAATTCCCCAGTGGTGTTACAGTTTAGAAGAGAGGTGCAGTAGGATAAATTGTTGGGAAACGTGAGCATTTATTGCCTTCCCAGAGGAAATACAAATGCAGAACAGGTTACATTGAAATTCAGACAGGAGAAACGTGATGGATATATGTTTTTCCTGAATGACTGCAGGGTTGTGCTAGCTGGTCTTCACTTGTGCTGCAACTTTAGAATAGGTTTGGCAAATCCTAGGCTAAAGATTTGTCTAAGGTTGCTAGTTAGAAGAAAAGGAAATGAAATGGGGAAAAAAGAGAAAGTATTACTGAAAGAGAATTTGTAGTTAAAGTTTTCACAGAAGTTAAATGTAATTTATTTATTTAGTCAAATTTTATTTAGTGTCAGATTTATAGCAAAAATGTCCTAATTTTAGTTTGATTATGCTAATTCTCCATTTTGGAAAAGGGATGAAGTGTAGCTGGCCAATTTCCTGAAAGTTTTACATGTATGCATACTTGTGCACACAAAATGATTCTGCACTAAAAAAAGTGAATGTTTCCAAGATGAGGATACAGACATTTAAGTAAGCTAAAGATAAATATTATCATTACATTGAAATTTTAATTCTGATTTCTTGTTGTTACCCTGAATTGATGTGAATATTACATTATACATTGTTAATAGACTTGAGACTGGCACCTGCAGATTAGTATGTTTGATGTCTCTAATGGGAAAATTAATAAAAGTGTTAAAAAAATAGAATTAAGAGACACACAGGTAACTAAGTGGGAATAACACTGTATTATAAAACTGCTGGAGTCTTTTGAAGGGCTCAGTTAAATATACAGACAGTGATCTGGCTGATATCTTCCTGCATTTCTATTGGGCATCCAACAAGATTTCCCATCAAATTCTCCTACAGGAACTAGGCAGCCCCAGGTTTGTAGATAAATACTTCTCATTAGCAAAGAACAGGCAGATGGAGACAGTAAGTGATTGCTTTTGTAATGCAAAAAGGTTACCAGCAGTTTCTTCAGAGTTCTCAACTTGTCAAGATGCTCAAAATGATCTAGTAGAGCCTGAAGTAACAGAATGATTGCAGATACTGCATGAGTGCAGAACTGACTGTGAGGAGCTGCAGAAGGTTCTTAGGACATTGGTAACTGCTGACAAAATGGCAGAGGAAATTGATGCCATCAGAGAGGAGGCACTCGGCTAGAAGGATGCTCAATTGATTCTAGACAGCAGTTTCTATGTACTTAAGATGCAAGCTTTAAATTTTGGAATTAAAAAAAAAAAAAAAAAGGCTCTTGAGGGCCTAATCTTGTAAAGGGAATGCTAAACTACTGAATACTTTCTTTCTTTCTGAAGGGTAAAGCGAAAGGTAAAGCTGCTATGCACTTGTGTAACTTCATCAGTCTCTTGTGTAACTGCATCAGTCTCGATGCCAGGCATTTTCACTGGGATGTTCTGATGCCAGAGAAAGAGACAAGATGGAACCAGCTCTCTGGGGAAGCTGCTTGCTTTCCTGCTCTTCTGAATGCTGCTAGAATTCCCTCTCTATTCTGTGCAAAAATTTAAAACAAGTGTCCTGTGGGAAGCATTTGGGGAATGAAGGATGTACACACCAGCCTGGCTGTGAGGCTCTTCAGCCCTCTTTGTGTCCCATCGGCTCCCTTTGCTGTCCTTGTAGATCCCCAGAACTCTCAGTGCGGAGTTCAGCTGCAGCTGGGATTGACCCTGCAGCGTTTGTTCTCAGTTACTACTTTGTCAGACTGCCAGAATGCCCATAGGGAATGCAGGCAGGAAAAGGGAAGCTGTGATTTTTGCTGGTTGCATTTCTTCTAAACATGAACAAAATGTTACCAAAAAAAAAAAAAACAGAACCTGATGGCTTTTTTTTTTTTTTTTTTTTTTTTTTCCTTGGCATAGTTCCCATAGCTTAGAAAGGCTTAATCAGGCTTTATGGGCTATTGCCAGCTCCCTTAGATAGCTTCAGGTCTTCATAACTTCTGAAGTACTGAATGAATGAACGAGTGAATGAATGGGTGGCTGCTGTCATTGAATACAGTAACAGGAGGATAACATCAAAACCAAAGAGTATGTTTCCAGAGTGGAAACCACCACTCATGAGTCATTTGTGACACTGCTGCCAGGATATTTTATGCTGTTCTGGGGAAGGCATGAGGGCTGGTACGTATGCCCAGTATTTCTGATAGCATAAACCGTACTGGAATTAAGAAATACTGTATGCCTGCAGTGGTGCATCCAGCTGAGTTCCCGTGTTTAGAGCTTTGCTCACTGGGGAGCCTGAACTGCAGCTGGAGAATTTCTTCTGCAAATGACTTCATAGTGAGCATAAGTCCTTTGCTTCTGCTTTGGTATCTTTATGCTACTTAGGCAATTTTTAGCACTTTCTGTGCGTAAATGAAAAGGAAAGAGAAAACAGCAGCAAGTACAGCTTTTGCAATCAGAAAGAAAAACAGAATGACGTTCATGGGGATGGAAACAACATTTTGTCCCTAACACATTAAGAGATTTGGCTTTACTTAATATTTTAATCCTCCAGACCAGCAATGTATTTGAACACAGATCCTGACTTTCAGCACAGAGGACCCTGGATAGTGAAGTCAGTGGGGCAGGGCTCCGCTCTTACTGTGTGTTTGTGCAAAGTCTGGAACAGAGAAATGTAGACCTGTGATTATGGCTCCCTGCTGCAAGCAGAATGTAAACAACCCAGCATAATAGAGAAAACTTTCAGTGAGATTACTCTTCTGACAGATACTTACTGTAGTTTATAAAACAGACCATACACCTCCAGCATACTATTCATTTTGAAAGTATGAAAGAAAAATTAAGCCCTCTCATTACTTTAGCGTAGGACAAATGGGCCACTTTTCATCTTTCATTTTATTTAATATGCTTAATGAAAACATATGAGATCACTGAGATTATAGGAATAGATTTGGCAGCATTTTCTTATTTAGTTGGTTGGAGACGTGTCACTTGGATATAGAGCTCTCTGCACCTCCAATAATAAGTTGTTTGCTCTGTGAAGAAGTATTACCAGCTCAGGGCTGTATAAAGTTTGCATTTCTAAAATTATGTGCCATACCCTACTTTTATCCTAAGAATATGAATATTCCATGGAATTACAAAGGGAAAATCAATGGATATTTGTCATATGTATCATTTGCCATTGTGAAATTTCTTTCAATTCCTACATGCAGTTTTGCTTTCCCTGTGTCTTTTAACTTTTGAGAGTTACTGTTCTTTCTTTCTTTCTTTCTTCCTTTTTTCTTTTTGTTTTAATCAGCAAAGTTAGAATTTCACAAACTATTCTCCATTTTTTAGGAGTCTACCAGAGAATGAAATCACAGCCCAGGCAAGGGCATGGCTAGTTCTTTAGAATATTGCATATCCAAAGCTACCACAGTTAATTGTACGTTTCTTGGAAAGGATATCATATTTTATGATTGAACTAATTTCCTCTACCAAGGCTGGCTTGCAAAGAAGTTAGAGCAAGATTAGGAGTTTATTGCTATTGTGACTGCTTTACCAATCCCTCAGCACTTAGTTTGCTTGTGAATGTTCCCAGAATGAAATAGATAATACCAGTTTGGTGCCACCAGTTTGGTGGGGAACTTTATGTGGAGGCATTGATGGGCACTATAACATGCAGCCCATCCTCATATGCCTTAGGGCAAACTTAGAGATATGGGTGGATGGAAAGTTATGGGGTGGGAAGGTAATAATATATTGTCTTAGTAAAAACCTTTTCACCTTCATTTGAATCATCTAATCCTGGCATCTGTCTGAAATTGAGTGTGGAAAGAGATGGTTTGGGGACCTATGAAGTCTGACTCTTTGGCTGACTTTTCTCCTTGCCTCTCAGTCTCTCAGTATTAATGTGCTGCAGTTCTGAGCCAGGAGGCCAGTTTCTTGAGGCTAGGGTTCAAGTTAACCTCGACATTGATTCAGTTTTTAACTTTGTATTTCAAGTAAAGGCAGGGATTTTGTAGAAGTGACAGGTTGCTGCTAAGGATAGTATCATCCCTTTATGGTGTCAGCTTGTGTTACTTCTGGCTATGCCTAAGAAAAGGTCTCTATATCATCACCACTTCCTTTGTGTTAACTCTTTTATGAAGAGATCCCTTTGGTATCTGTTATATACTATGGCCTCAATATAGTGCCTTACATTTTAGATTTTCTTGTTCACTCGATTACTTTAATTCTCTATTTATGTAAGAATATTTTTAATGCACTGTGTTGCCATGTTATCATAAATACTTATGCAGTTAAACACCAGATACCCGGACCTTAGTAATCACGGAGAATTTGTTCAGAATTCTTGTATTAGAAAATAGTATGGGATGCTTGTGGTGATACACAGATGCACTGGTACCACGTGTGTGGGCATCATGTCCAGCGCAGCAAAGTAGAAGGAAATTCAAGACTGTTGGAGGCTTTCCTATGCTGCTTTCTCATGTAACATTGCTCTGGAACAATATGATGAACATTTTAATAGACCAGAGTAAGAATTTTGAAATTGTAAGATGTACTGATTGTGAAGGATTTGGCCGGTGTGAGAAAAGCAGCAATAAATGATGACATTGTTCATCACACTCCTCACAGCCATAGGAGGTCACGGTTTTCCAGTTGTCAGCCTTGGCTAGCATGTTAGGTATCAGAACAGGAATCGGTGGCAGATCTAAATATGCAGTATTTTAGACTTTAAGATTCTTATAGACCCCACATGATGACTCTTCCCTACCCCCTGCATACAGGCGAAACAGGAGACATTTGGAAAGGCAAAATTGAGGTCCAGAGGGGAGCAAAACCGAAGCACTGGGAGGGGGTGGTGTCTTGCTTTCTGCTGTTATTTGTTCAGTGAACATGAGCTGGATTGCATCATATGCTTGTGAGCACTGTGGTCCCGGCATAGCTCGCTCCCATGGCCATTTTACTCCACTGTGTTGAATGCCCTTTGTATGGCCCCTGCCTCTCACATCTCTTGGTCATGATGATTGCAGTGGCTCAGCTGCAAATAGGTTTGATTGTACACAGTTAGAGGGGAAAGAGTTGGATTTTCACTGTTTAGAGAATGACTTAATAAGCTTGGGAGATTTTGTATATATTTTTCTACTTCTGTGTTGATGAAAGAAGACCAGGATTACCCAATATGAAGTTTTATTTTCTAGTAGCTGTCAGTGGCTTTGCCATTGTTAAGACATGTGAAAATATATTTTCTAGTAAGCGTATATGTGATTCAGACTCCTCATATTTTTGCCAGCAGATTTAATACTACACAATATACAAGTTATTTTTTGTTGGTTCCTCCCCCCCCCCTTTTTTTTTTTTTTTTTTTTTTTGTTTGCTTGGCTAGAACTGGTATTTAGTGTTAGCATGCCTGGGTCCTCCCTGAGGATTAATTTATCAAAAACTAAATAAAACATGTCTTCTGGCTGTTTTCTTTTTCCTGATGTTTATTTTCCATGTCAATAGAGAGGTTATTTTTTCAAATAGAAAGTGGAGGGAAAGCAAGAAAAAGACTAATAGAAGAAGAAAAATGCTGAAGAAAAGGGAAATGGGGAGCCAGTCTATTATACTCTATCATTTTGTCTTGCAAGAATACGGAAATGACTTGTCTATAAAATTCTCATTAGAATGTCTATTCTCATTCTCATCTCATAAAATAAGCAAAATTCTCTTCTGGAATCTTATTAGGCAGTGTCAAATTGAGTCACAAAAACTTATTTTTAATGAACTTCTGAGGACACGGGTTGAGTTTGAGCACTACTAACCTATCTTCTCCAGTCGGTTTACTTCTTTTCACGATACTGCTCTGTGCTTGGGTGTTTAGGGAAGAAAGAAGGGTCATTTAAAAATGTTGCAGGATCTGGGATGATAAATGGCTTCCTGATTGTCAGCTTGCCCACATGCCATTAATGAAATCTGCTGTAACTTGCATTTTTTGTTACTTCAAATGGAATTTGAATTGGAATTAAATTGCTCTCTTTCAAATTAAATCAGCCAAAAATTGGTTCATAATGTTTGGAACCAGGGTGCTCAAAGAAGATGTGTACAACATTGAACCAGAACAGATAAATTAATAAATTAGAAAAGACTAAGATTTCTAGTTTATTGTACAGGAATGACTCAAGTGTAGAAGATCATTTTGCCTTTATTAAGTCATTGTAAGGTAATTAGCAGTTTTCACTGCATATATCACAATTGAACAACTTCAAAGCGTTTGGTGGTTAGGTTTGGTTCAGATAAGCCACCTTCAGCTTGCATGTTTATCTAGGACTTATCTGAATTGTTTGGATTGAAGGTGGTAATAGGAACAAAACCTACAACTAACTTAAAGTTAATATATTACATTAATAAAACACCAGCTGTTCCTGAAGAAAGAAGCAGGAAAGACCAAAAAATTAGGTCACACTTCTTGACTGACACAAAACACATTAGCTCCCTTAAAATTGATACAGACCAGTGATATTTAATGTCCTCCTGTATGTAGAATCCTAAAAGTTTTACTGGTGGGTTGTAAGTCATGAGATAAAATTACTGGCTCACAGTGGACTAACTGGAATCTCTTCTCATGAGCTTTTGGGGTTCCTCTCCTGAAAACCTTCTCTCTAGTTCTTTCTTCCAACGGCTTTAAGTGTGCGTCAGTCTGAAGTAAGTGCTTAGCATTCAAGTGATTGTGCTAGGCTCTGGTCTTTCTTGATTTATTATTTTCTCCCACTCTCCCTTTCAAATGGAGAATGGAGACGGTAACTTAATGTAATAATATTTCCAAAGGGAATTTAAATGGCTTTTAGAAACTTGAAATATGTTAGGACATACTCTGTTTTAGAAATAGGTGCATCAGCACCTCCACTGGGGTCTCTGAACGGGAATCATCCAGTGACTGCTGCTTTACTAACCAAGTGTGGTGGTGGACCTTTAACCATGGGTGAGCTAGGATGGCTAAATCAAGTTGGCACATTAGAGCAGGAAGGTTTCACCTAGCTGAATTTAAAGGAGGCTCACAGGCTTCTGTGTTGTCATTAAGTGGCTTAGGAAACTCCAGGTATATGTTTTCAGATGTCAAATGAAAGATTTCTTCCCTGAAAGTGAGGATCACAAAAACTGGCTGATATGTAGGCTTTGTTTTCCTTCCATTTTGGAGAAAAAATGGTGGCCATAGCTTTGGTGCTTGCATGATGCTGCTCTAAATTTTTCATACAACCTTCTGGCCTGTGCCAATGTTCGGGAGCAGTCTCCATACCTCTAGCTCTTCTTAAGACTTATGCATTCTGGTTTCTCTTTCAAAATTTCACTTTCACTACCTGCAAGCTCTCCCTGCTATAGTGACCTTTGTTGTGCTGTCAACAAGTGCTGACAGCAAAGCCCTTGTGTCACCAGAGTATGTGGCTGACGGATGGTGAGAGATTGGATCCCATCTTACTGCTTTATGCAGAGACAATTGCTGGTGCTTCTTGGATAGCTGCACTGTCCTTGTGATTTTGGCCGGACTAATCCTTAAACTGAAAATTTCAGATTAATTTGCACTTCTGCACACACAGATTAGCCTAGGGTCATTAACTTTCTTACAGAGGAAACACTTTAAGTTAAAAAACATGAATGGTGAGCAAATATGTTTGCAGTCAAAAGTAGGTTCCAAGTTGGGCCATCTGAAGAGTCCAGACCTATATGGTAAAACACATGCATGGATGTGCAGCAGCACAACTTGTTCCATTCTGAGTGCTTAGAGTGCAGGCGTGTATTTAAACTTCCTTGAATTGCACTCAGAATCCCAGTATGGCACATTTTCTGCAAATAGAGGCTGCTAAAATGCTTTGCTTTTGTCAGGGTTTGCGCTGGGCAAAAGGATTATGACAAAATACTGTACAAATCATGGTTGTTTAGGGGTTTTTTTTGGTACAAATATCAATATAAAAATGATGTATTTCAGAATGGCACTTTATAATGCTTAAGAAATGTGTAGGACTTCAAGTTCCTCATTTCACATTGACTTCCAAGTGTAAGTTCTCACACAGAGCTTTATTAATATACTGAGAATGTATACACCTGATTATTCAAAATCACTTTGTAGGCGCTTTGCTACTGGGGTGAAAAAAGTGAGATTGAGAGCTGTATTTCAGTATTTGTCAAGGATTGAGTTACCACAGCCAGTTCTTAAGACTGCTGATCAACTCTTTTAAAAACATACTGGTTTCAACTGAAGCTAGTGAAATTGCCAAATCACCTTCAGAATTCTCTTGTTTTGATCTTTACTTAACACAGAAGATCTTCTGAATGCTGCAAATACTGCAGTACAAGTCTTCTTTCATTTAACTGGAGGTAGTCAATCAGTTTGTAAATAATCTTCATACCCCAGGTTTCCTTTCAATTTTGGTTTGGATACAAAATGATTTTGCTGGGATTTTAAGCTCCTCAGCCATTCAGATCTGTCACCCTAAAGTTTTCTTGAACACTGGGGTAGAAGATCTACTGGTGTAGGCCTGATAACTTGTCTTTGTTTTCAGAAGGGTGCAAAATGTAGCCCAAAGCAATTCAGGACAGGGCACCCTGCATATCAGATGGTGACTGGTAGAGTATTTGCTCAGGTGTGGGTAGGTATATGGCATCACTTGGCATCTGTGGCATCATTTGACTGATCTTACTTTTGTGCTTGATGATTCTGTGTCTGGACTGTGACAGTCCAGTCAGGACTTCTGTTTGTTGGCTGGGCTCTTTGATCAAGCCTAATTTCAATAAAGTAGACTAAGAAAAAACCCTTGCAGCAGTAAAAGGAAAATGGGCATTTTTTTCTGTAGGAATTGGGTCATGTGCTGATTTTAAAATTTTTGATCAGATTCACTTTGTCTCTCCAAATAATTAATTTTTAATTGGTACAATTTTACACTGATAAACTTTTTTCTTAACAAATGCTTTATTTCCACTTAATAAGTCTGCTATTTTATTTTATTCTTTTTTCTCTCTCTCTTTTTTTTTGTTTGTTTGCAAAATACCAGAGAACAGTGAAAAGAGCGAGAAGGAAACTAATGGGATCTCAAATCAAAAATGAGATTTTTTTTTTTTAAAAGGCTTCAACAAAACTTCATTTTGCATTAAAAACGTGCACAGAACCTGTCTGTGGGTGAACCAACCTCTTTGCTGTTAATGAAGTTGCAGTGTAACACAGAAAGTCATACAAAGCTAAAACCTGTGGGGCTCCAGAATGTTCCTACTTACCATCCACATGGAGAGCCTGATGGCTTTTAGTTTACATGGATGTTGGTCTCATGTCCAGAGAGTTTCCACTTTCCAAGTGGAAAGGCAAAAAGATGGGGGAGTGCTGCAGATGTCATGGCATCCATTCTGAGCTGCGCTGTCTGAAGAGCTCTCCTGGGGGATTTGGTAATAGATGGGGACAGACTGGACGACTGACATTTTTGGCTCTTCTCACATTCTCTTTCCTCTGGTGCGGGGGTAGAGTACAGGCTGCCCGTGAACAGGCCACTGAATTACCAGCAACACACATTTTTAGGCAAATTGCTGCTGATTTTGGCTTATTTGGAATGGTTACAGTTTGTAAGCAGCCTGGCCAGTTGAGCACTAGGAGCAAACATCCAGGGGACTGCTGCCAGGCCTGACATGGCACAACGCTGCTCGTCAGCTCTCAGCTCTGGCTCTTCTAGTAACCCCAGGCAGAGAACAGGGCACATTAAGGATGCTGCTTTATGATCCTCAGCAGCAGTCTTCCAGGAATTGCTGCGTTCAGCTGGACTGATGTGTGCTTCTGTCTCTCCCTCCAGACTGCAGTTTTGGAGGAAAGACATACAACAGCTCTATGAGATGGCACCTCCCTAGCAATCCCTGTATTACATACCAGTGCCAGGTAAGCATGTCATAAGTACCACAATAACTGAGTCATGAGCTTTTCCACAAAGTCAGAGCCTTTTTTATCCAATTCCAATATTCCAAAATATTTTATACTTAAACTGCAATAAAGACTTTGCATTTAAAGCAGCTGAAATCCATTCAGAAGTGACCCACTGTAACCAGGCATCCGGAATTGTAGGTTGTACATGAGCTGAGTACTCTGAGCCCAAACGATGCTGAAAGAGTGGTACTTGGCTGTGCCATTTCCTTCTGACTTGACCTTGAAATCATTCCTCTTTTCTCAGCACATTAGGTATTTTCTGAAATACAAATGACTGTTTTAGTAATTCAGTGCTTTTGTGTGTATGTTGTCCACATACCTGGAAATGCCCTTCAGGAGAAACCCACAGTCAAATCTTTTCTTCAGTTTTTGCCCTGTTAACAAAAGCATAGCAATGTTTTTATACACAGATCCTCAGCCCAAGGTTTGTTGAAATGGACTGTGACTCCTTGAACAAGTAGTACAGGAAATGTTAATTTAACTAATACTTATCAGGAGAAGCATCAAAGACAAGCATCTCACCTCTACAAAACAAGGTGCTTTTATCTGCTAAGTCTTTTTCCTCTGAGGGGAGAGGGGGAGAATACCTTGTGTCTGATTCCATCAAAGCTGCATGGCAGATTGCTTAGGCTAAGGATGCCTGATAAATCAGGATTCCTTCTCCTGAAAAGGTGCTTCCTTTCTTACCTGATGCATTTTAAGGCAAATCCTGCATCTGGAGTCAGGGAGACTCAAGCGAATCTTTTGGCTGCGGATTAACCTGCATCCTGATACCAGGCAGCAGGGACAGAAAGTAAAGGGCCTTTGACACTCAGCTCTCCACAGCATTTGCCCTGCTGTAACTGTACTGTTAATAACTGAATTTTAGCTTCTTAAAGCAACCACATTGTAAAGTAACAATGAACATGTGTGTTCTGCTCTTTTGCAGGAGGGAGTGATAATAGAGTCGGAGGTACAGTGTGTTGTTCATTGCAAAAACCCATCCAAAGTTGTGGGGATGTGTTGCCCCGTGTGTCCAGGTGAGATATTCTATGGGGAAATGCTGCTCCATGCATGCAGCTGTTTTTGTAATGGTAGCAAGTATTACCTGGGAGGCTGATTGAACTCTGCTTTTAAACTGTACTAGTTGCCTAAATATGGGCCACTGGCTCATGTAATAAGCTACATGACACAAGAGAATGCTTAATATTTTTAGTAGAGAACATGTAGCCTCTGGCAATGGCTGCATGTCTTTACAATGTTTTTCAGAGTCAATCAGCTGTTTTTTTGCTGGCTGATGATCAGAATTTTGATTGGAGAGGAAATATAAGAGTAATCCTAAAAGAAAGTTTGGTTTTTTTTGAAAGATGCTGTGAATGTATTACCTTTGTGAAGCAGTGGCAAATTAACCTGGTTTTATTGCTAATTTGATTCGAATGGAAATCTTACAGGCAAGTGCTGCTTCTGTTGTGATATAATGGGTTTATTACACTAATTTTTTAAGTATCTGCCAATATCTAACATGAACTCAGGAACTAATGTTTCAAAGCTGCTTTTAAATGGAAGACTTCATTTAGCCTCAATTTCATTGGTACAGATTTGACTGCTGTAGAAGAATGCTTTCCCCAAAACTATATTTTGGGATTCTCAAGGCCTTTGTAAAGGCTTCTGGAGTGATTCGTACCAGAGAGGATGTATGATTTACTTTTCATATTGTCCTGTGAAAGGATGTGTTGCAGTAATGTCAATGTAATGTCAATGTAATGGCAATGTCGTATCCTGAGCTAAACTTATCCAAATACTGTTTTCCAGGTTGTATATTTGAAGGGAGGCATTACAATGAAGGAGAAGAATTTAGGCCTGAAGGAAATAAATGCACCAAGTGCTCTTGTGTTGTAAGTATTTGCCTTTTGGCACTGTGTCTCCCTGTATGAACTTTGAAAGGCATGTTATTATTGTCATAACAAAACAAAACAATATAAGGAATTCAAAGCTGCTCTCCTCTTGGAGTTAAGCTATCTGTTGAAGATTTTTTCCTGTGCTAATACACTGTATCACTGATATTCACAGTTTATCATCCTTTTCGTGACCACACACTGTGTGCAGATAGAGCATGATGTTTTGGAGTGGGTTGAGGCAGAAAATCAGTGATGGTTTTTTTTTCTGCAGTGGGATCATGCAGGAGAGAAAAGGCTTTTTGGGTTTCATCTAATGATCAGTTTAAGGAAACATCTAGTAAATGCTGATCCTTTGCAAGGATTTCTTTCTGCAGCAAGGGTTTTTGCTCTGAATTACTGAGTGAAAAGATGAGGGTAGCCTTCCTAGGCTGTCCCAGGTGGATTTTGACTTGACGCTTAATGAAAAGGTCATATCCTGGATTTCATCCTTGACTAGCAACAATATCGAGAGGAAGTAATAATTGCATCCTCTGGGTAATGAGCACAGGCTTCTCTTTCACTTCCATTAAGTTAAAAGATAATGCTGTATAGCTGGGGTAGATAACTTTGACTTCACCAGTGTGATCTGTGAGACCAGTAAAATGCAAAGCTCAAATCTCTGCTTTTGTTGCAAATGATGGGCTGGCTATCAGCAGAAAATGCAAGGTTGGAGAACTTTACTTTTCAGTGGAATGTCACCAAGTTTTCTCAGTACCAGACATGGCTCTCCTGCATCACTAAAATAAAGATAAAAGGGGGGGGAGGGGGAAGGAGAATTAAAAAGTAAATACGTATTTATACACATAATTAATGAAGAGACTGCAGAGAACTTTTGAGGGAAAAGAATTCCTTCTAATCTGTGGAATTAACATACACTAAATCATCACTGCTCCTGAGGAGATCTGGGCAGCTCGGGGTTGTTTTTTTGTTAGTTTTTTCTTTTTTTCCCCCCAAGTTTTATCCTGTAATAATGAAAATATGTTGTCACCCTTGACAGTGGTGATGTACACCCCTGGCTCCGCTGCCTGCCTGCTGTCCTGAGCAGAAGGGCATAGCTCCCTGCGTTCTCTTCTGGTCCCCTTGCCCTTCAGCTGCAGAGGTGAGGCAGCAGCTTTACACTGCAGCTTTCCTTGGTGATGCTCCTGAGGGGAAGGCAGATCTCTGAGTGGTTAAGAAGTCTGTGGAGACAGGCTTTCGTCTTTTGGGGCTGTGCATTGCTTTTTCCTAAATACTGTGCCAGTATCTCCTCGATCAACTTTCCTTTATTCCCTAAATAGCAAAAGCAGCTGCGCCTCGAAGAGCACGGTGGGGGAGTGGGATATCTCGGAGGAGAAAAGATAAAGAAATATAGGCATACAGGGTCAGACCTCAGGGCCTTTCCTTGACAGTAACCAGTCCCAGGTACATTAGAGAAGGAAACAAATCAGCTGCTGATAGTAAGAGGTTTAAAGCCTGAAGCAAGAGACGTAATGATCCCTTCTGAGAAGGGCAATGTGATGATTCGGGATGGTAATTATATCTGTATAAAACATCCAGCTCTAAGGCTGAATCCTATAGACAGCATAAGAAAAGTGTCTGTGTATATGCCACTCCTGAATTCTCTCTCTCTAGTTCCTTTTTTTAGTACCTCTTGTCCATTTCCTACAGAATTGGGGCCCGTGTTAATTCTTACATAATTTAAATTGGAAGCAAGTTAACAGAAGCATCCTCAGGCTGCAGTAGCTGTTTACTGCCTGCTTTGCATCCATATTCTTTTGGGAATGAGTTTCCAGTGAATCTCTTATCTAAGCAGTTGCTGGATATGCAGATACCAATCTACGCCTGTGATACGATGGGAACAGGCTTGAGTGTGATGTGCTTTAACTTGTGCAGTATTTAAAAGATTAAAGGCAGTTCCTTGCCCCAAATTAGATTTCTTCTGCGATGATTTGCAGTTGTAACTATTTAGTGAATATGTTGTGGAAGTGTAATGGAGGAAGTGACACAAATTGCTGTCAAGGTATTTCTGGGATGGTGATGGTGCAAAACACTCACTCGAGCATAAATGCTGGGGTTTACTTAGGAATGAACTTTCCTAATAGTGAACTATTCTGGGCTACAAAGGGCATCTTTGTCCTTGGGGACTGGAAGCAGCATTAAACAGGAAAAAAGCAAGGAGGGATGGCTGTGGTTTGTATTTCTAGAGAAACAGGGCTGTTCCACACTTAATAAATCCATTACAATGAGTGATTACTTATAAAAGGAAATTTTACAGTTGCAAAATGATGTGCTCAACACTCTACACATGCCAGAAATTCAGGATTGCAGAGCCCAGTCTTCATAAAGCTCTTTGGTCGTTCAAGTCTGTGGTGTTTTCAGCTCAAAGCAGTGCCTACTAGACGCTGTTGAGCTCCCAAGGAATGTGAAGTGGTCGTTAAGATGTTTTTTTGTTGTTTTTAATGTGCATTTTCTGTGCAAATCAAGACAAAGCAGGGCATTAGGGCTTGGGGAGCTCTGTCTCCTTGCAAGCCCCTGGCCATAAAGGATGCGACATGCACTTCCTTCAGTCCTTGCCTGCTATGCGATCAACTTGCTAGTGCAGTTTCTGTTTATCACCACTTGTGGTCCTTGTTATTGTCTGCTGAGAGCCAGACCAAATTCACCAGGCTCATTTCATGTAGATCATTGAAACAACCCATTAGCTAATAACTTTCGGGTTGCTACCAAACCAGGCTGCCCTCACAGGGGTGACGCAGGGATGAAAGGCTCCGTATACCATTACCGCTTTCCTGAGCGATCTACTCCTTAGGGTGACTAAGATTTCTTGCTGAAAATGAAAATGTATCACCTCTCACTCAATGCATATTGCCTGTCAGGAGTGAATGGGCCGGCTTTTAATGACTCGGTTTCTCTGGGGAGATGCATTTGTGTAAGAAAGGTGGACAGGATAATAGGGATCTCCTCTCATGTCGGCTGAAACCCAGCTGTCTCTCAGTAATTCATCTGTCTAGCCTGGTCCTGCTTTTCTTGATAGGCCAGTAGAGTGGTCTAGAGAGAGCTTGAATATTTTCCCTACCATAAGCACCTACTTAAGTGAAGGACTGGCTGCTTTAATCAAGTGTTATTTCTCAGATACTTCTTCTATGAGTCTGAGAGTGTGTTTCTGCTTGCACGGTGAGAGCACTTGGCTTACATGTTTCCTTTCTTACAGCCTGCATTGAAACAGTCAGACTATGATTATCTTAAATGTTTTCATTTTCTCTTTTGATGTAGCACATTTGAAAAAATGAAAAACAATAGCAAGAGGACAGGAGAGAGAGCAAGAGAGGGAGGGAGGAGAGGAGAGGAGGCTCGGCAGGAAAATGACCTTGCATGGGACTGGTAACCATGGAGAAGCATATCTCTTAATGGTAGTATCCAAACTCATAACTGGCTGCTCTGACCACAGGCACAGTCTCACACTGCCGTTACCCAGACCGTGGGTGCTGTGCATTCGGGCATGTGAGGCATGCAGCCATACGAGGGGCTGCCATGCTGAGAGCATGCTGTGCTATGGAGACATCTCTGCTGAGGGCTGGTCTTCCCCTGAAACCCCAGCTGCGAACGGTGGCTTGTTGCATTTGGGGAACAA
Organism: Lagopus muta; assembly: GCF_023343835.1. NCBI lineage: Eukaryota > Metazoa > Chordata > Aves > Galliformes > Phasianidae > Lagopus > Lagopus muta. The sequence goes on along the minus strand of NC_064439.1, from coordinate 46,689,273 downwards.
TCGCAGGCTAGATTATGGCATTGCTGGAATGGCTGAGGGATGCATGTATTACCAGCTGGATTGGAAAGGGGATAGGTTGTGCCGTCCATCTGTCCAGCAGGGATGCATATAGTGGGGCTGTCCTCATGGCTGCTCTCCTGAAGTGTTGCAAAGCAAGTGAAACTTAAAGGGATGAAAGCAGAGCACGGGGGTTTGGGGAACTGAATTTAAAAGCGGCCTCAGCTCTATGTCTGTGTATACATCAAGGGCTTTTTTGCTCCTGAGCAGAGGGACTCAATGTGCACACCACTGCTGGTCTGCAGGTGTACTTGTGGGTCTGTGCAGGAAATGTCTTGTTGTTTATGTTCCCGAGTGTTAGAGTGCAAAAACTGCATAATGAAAGTTTTGCACAAAGAAAAGGAAATCACACCAAGAAATCTGTTCCTAAATCAATGAGTAACAGACGTTGCAGTGGCGATAAATAAGGAGAAACTACATATGCTAGTATTCTGAACATTGAGGGTGGAATTCTTGTCTAGCTCCAGACATTTAGAAAAAATGTGTCTAGTCTGAACTACTTATCTGGGCTCCTCTTCAGTTGATAGGGAGAGAGGTAGGATGGATTACCCTTGCAGATGCCTATCTTTCTCTAGTAACTATAGGGGGAGCCTTTGTGGCTCCCACAGCCCGTGAGATGGCTGAAGATAGCTAGGATGGATTCCACCCCTGCAGTCAGATCGGTGATGGAGCATCCTGATACTGCACTAAAAGATTTACTTTAACAAATATAGGGAGCTGCTGAAGTATGTTCCCACAACAACTCCAGTCTACAGGGAATCTTGTAGTTAAACATGGGGAGTGCATGGTTACGTGTAGGGCAGTGAAAGGTGGCAGTGCAAATTAAGTCCAAATTAAAATATTCTCACTGCAGTTCAAATGCCCATCTTTTTGAATTTCCATGTACTTGACATGCTTTGATTCAGCTCCAAATTACAGCAGATGCTTTCTGCCCCTCTTTGAAGTCAATTAGATTGAGAGATCGAGTTTTAGTCAGGGTGAAAAAGTGGAGTAGATCTCTTTGTAAGAATAGTGTTTATTTGCTCAAAGTGAGTGATGTAAGAAGAAGTGTTTGTCTTATATGTGGATGAAAGTAGAGAGCAGTAAGCATTCAGAAAAGGGAAATGGAGTAATGTTCTGTGTTTCTCTGAAAGCCTCCCCACTTCCTGATTTTTTGCAAGTCATGAAGGATTGGTTTTCTGACCTAATAAAAATATAACCTTCCAGCTAGGTGTAAAAGTATGGCTGTGCAGGTAGATGTAGAAGGGAATGGACCCAGCTATGTGCTGAACTTCAACAAGAAAAATACTGTGACACAGACAGACAGCACTGTCCAGTTATTTGTTCTTTATCTGATTTTCTTCGAACTTAGAAAACTATATCTACATCCTTGGAGGATTATACACGACATGCACCGTGTCTGAAATATTAAAGCCTGTTAACTTTGGAAGCAACAAGGTGAAAAACCAAGGAAATCGTCCAAACCTTGGGCAATTTCTTTAAATATTGCTTGGAAAACACTGAGTATTTTATTCTTTTTATTTTCATCCCAGTGAAGGAGCAGTGTAACCAATTAAAATCTTTTCTTGATTTATCTCAAAACATCTGAACATTTTCTGAGAAAGTGTGTTTGATAAAAACTTTAAAAAAGTTTAAATAACAGTCATGATATAAATTTTAAAATCAAATTAATAACAGTTTTTCTGAACGACAAGTATGCCCTAGACTAGCTCACAGTTCAGTGTAATTATTCAGTATAAATGAATTGCTTTCACAGGCACTTTGAATCTCCGTGGTCAGATTTCCTCTCTCAGTGGATATCTGAATGTCATCCTACATCTCTTCCAACTGGAGATCTTTCTAACTCACCTGATTCCCATATGCTCCCAGTTAAGTCTGTTCCTGTACTGTTCCCTTGTCACGCTTTTAATTTTTGTGTGGATTGAATCACTCTTTCTGTGCTGCAAGAGCCCACACCCAATTAAGGCTTATTTCCAGGAGAGCAGAGGTAATGAGCAGCTTCCTAAAGATCCAGGTGACTCTTTAAGGACAGCGGGTCTAGAAAATATCACATCTTTCTCATATCCCTTCCTCCCTCAAAGACACTGTTGGCCCCTCCTGCCCATCAGGGATCAGTTCAAATGCACCTTCCGCACTTCAGCAGACTGCATGCTTTGACTTTGCTTCCAGCTGTCCTCCCTTTCCTCCATCACTTCACATAGGTCACATTACCTAGTTCATATGATTTCTGAGATTGCATCTGTGATCTTTGATCTGCGTCCACTGTGCTTTAAGTCTGAAGGACACAGTTGCCATCCCTAAGAGAAGAGAGAGTGGAAGAATTTAAAGGAAGGTGATTTGGCAGATTTCTAGGGGGATATTTTCCAACTGAAGAGTGAAAAGACTGAGGAATTGTGAGAAAAAAACTCTAATTTCCTCAGGCATGATTTGTTTAAATTTAGACAGAAATTGTCTTTGGAGTTTGATGACCCAACTTGGTATTGCAATAATTAATGAATTAAGGGATACTAGAAGATGTGAAAGACTTTAAACTTCCTAAGTACCTGGGGAGCCTAAGTAAATGCCAGTTAACATCCCCTCCTGACTGTGCCCTGCATGAATGACTGCTGTTACAGAGAAAAGAGTACAGGACTTATCATTTAAACGACATGAATGCATACAGCAGGGTGCACGTTGCATTACTAAGGCGTATAAAGAAAGAAAAATAAGTTGACCACTTTTAAATGGTGATAAAAGAAGCTTACGCATCGAGGGTAAGTTGCTATAGCCCTGAGAGCAGAGGAACAGAGAGCTTACGCTGTCAGGTGTCTGTTCTCTGTCTTGTTAAACTTTTCCTAATTAACAGGCTGAGATCGATTGTTCCTATTGGCAAAGAAGAATTAAGTACACAGAGCTTTAACAATAACAGAGAGCTGTTGACAAGCAGTCTCTGATGAGGCGACTATTTTTTATTGGCATAGGGCTGCAATGAAGTCTGCAAACATCTCTGCTATAACTCACTCCTTGCAAGGGCAAGAAACTATCATTTAACGAAAGCTCAGCAGTAAGACAGCAGAAAACAAAGAACCTGGTTAGAATAAGCAAACAAACAAAAACCTTCTGGCCAGCAGGGGATGAAAGGGTTGCACGTGGTTTCAGAAGATTGCACAAAGATTTTATGCAAGCCTGCTGCAGCTCTTCTTGTAAGTGGCTTCAAATGGGGGTATGCGTGTGGCATCTCGTGGGAACGCTTGTGTGCAAAATTGATTTGGGTCTAAGAGATTCCCACAAGTTGTGGTAGGAAGCAGTAAAAGCAATAGCTCATCAATTAACAGGGCCTTTGTTTGCCAAGCATTTTATGAAGAGTCCAAGTCTCTTCTGCCTGGCATTACAATGAGGGAAAGGCTGAAAGCGAGTGCTTAGCTTTTGTGCTTGTCACCCTTTCACTTTAAATCAACTTGGATGTCACAAGTTTGGCAGCTGTTATCAAATAACAATAGCTAATGATTTTAAGCTTGCACACATCCCAAGACAAGCGGTTTTAGTAGGTATAATAGTGCTAAATGAATTTACACAAGAGAGTTTAATTAACTGAACAACACCTATCCCTCTCCTCTTGTTTTTCTGATTAATAAGGGGAAAAAAAAATAAAGGATTGGAGACAATACACTGTTACATGTAGGGCTTCATATATCCCTCCCAAAATGTCTCTTCCCAGATATCCTCAAATATGACATCTGTATCGCTTTGAGTACTATATTTATTTATTTGTGCTGCAGCCACTGACATTTTTAATGTCTGTTGTAGAAGACATAAAGTGTAGTTTGTTTGACTTGCTGTTGATTGTGATTGCTGGATTCTTTCTCAATTATCAGCCTGCCTAAATTCTCCTGGCTCTTTCCACTGTATCCTACTGCTGACTTTTTGCTTTCTTCCCTGGAAGTTTTAAATGTTGTTAAGAGAGCAAGTTTCCAACCTTGCCTGTTACAACTATTCTCCAGCTGGGATGTGCTGAGATTTAAGAAAGCAGTCATACAGAAGGACTACTCAAAGCCCTTTGGATTCTATTAACTTTTAAAATGCTAACAAACATATTATTGATATGTTTCCTATTTAATGACAAGAGATAGATGTATAGGATTGTGGAGGAGAGAAAAATGATACCCAGAAAATTTGATTTTCAGGACCGTGTGAGTCTGAAACTTTATGTAACTCGTCTTCTTAGGCTGAGAAGTGGTATAGTTAGAATAATTAAGAGGCTATCAATATAGGTGTAGGAAACAGAAAATAAAAAAAAATGCTTTGAGACACGACAATGATTTACTTATTCTGCCTTTAACCTGTCAGAAGTTAATTTTGTTCAGTAGCCAAGCTAACATAATATCTTTGGCAATCAATCTGAAGGAAACATGCAGAAATACTTGTGAGCAACTTGAGGTGGGAATCACAGCAGGGCTTAAGCCCTCATCTTCCACTGTAGATGCTTAAATATGAAAGATGGGACCTTAAAAAAAGTTTTCTAACCCCTTAAAAATGTTGTCTAACCATGGTGATAGATGTTGCCTGAATGTCTAAGTCTCTTCCAGGAAGCCCCACTCCCACACTGCCTTAACTTCCATCCCAAACATGACTAGAACACCATAAACTTGACAGGCCCAAGTTTCAATGAAAAAACAAGCTTATAGCTCTATGCCAGAAGCTTTGTAATGAAGCATTGACATTTTCCACAGACAGTAGAGGGTTTTTTTTGTTGTTGTTTTTTTTTTTAATTAAAATAAGAGCTTAGTGGCATTATGTGATATTGTGTGCTAAAATAATTGAAATGGAAATTTCTTTATTAACTGTACTTGTGTGTCAGAGCCAATGCAACATAAAGCGCAAAGTCTGGGTTTTCAGAAGATTCAGATCTGATGTTTGAGGCGTCTGAACCCAAAAGCATTTGAGTAGCTTGCATGCTTTGTGTGCTTTCTTTTCCCTTTTTTACCTTCTGCAGAACACAGCACCAGAAGTTCTTTTGAGTGTAGGACAGAAGCTAATGTGCCCTTGCCAATAATATCTTTCTTCAGAGAAAAAAGAAAAATTCAGAGCTGAGACCAGCATAGCAATGAGGGCAGTGTTTCTTTTGCTGTCCTGAGCCCTGCATCCAAATATTCAGCATGCTGGCAAAAAAAATATTGTAAATAAAGCAGTTTATATGAAGCCTGAGGATCCTGTGCTTTTCAGTGCTCAGTTCAGTGCTCCTCCTCCTAGTTGCAGCATAACTTTTCTTCTCTTGGATGAATCTGAATAGCAGTTCTTAGCAATCACAGTTGCTGATGCACTCCTTGCTCTCTGAGCAGCCAACTGAGAATTGCCCTGCTCTCTGGTTTTTGAAGTCGTTTTTAAGATTCCCCTGGGTTCCTGCAATTACTGTTCTTCCCTCATCTAGGTTTTTATCGCTGCACTTAAATAAGCATGGATTTGTACATGTCTAGAACCATGCAGGGAGGGAAAATTCTGCACTTACTACCTTTTCTTCCGTCTGCTGCACTTTGTAGTTGACATGGATGTGTAGAATCTCTTATCAGCAGTAATTGCAGAGCATCTTCCACTGTGTCTTTTTGATGGTGAGCCTGATTCTAACACAGCAAGCACTCTGTAAAGTAGCTAAATGGGAATAGGAACCATAAAAGTTGATACCTAGTAGAAACCAAGCCAGGCAGGCATTTTCTTTCCCCTTGGTGTTGTTACATTCCTTGTGGTCAGCAGTAATAGCTTTGCTTCCTGAAGTATGGGCTGTGGGGTTTTATGCTTTATGCTGTGTTCGAATGGGCATCGCTTGAAGCTCAAGTGTTTATGCTGTTTCAAGCACACGTTCTCACTTCCTAAGTACTCAGTGCAGCAGGGATAATAGCAAGCAATTATATAAAATGAAGAGTAAGTTACAGGAAGGGCGAAGGACGCAGAACAAACATGCTTGTGCGTCCAGTACAACAGACTTATTATGGACTTATCATGTTTGTTATTACCCACGAGGTACTTTTTTGGTAATATTATGCCATGAGTCTGGCATGGGGCTAATAAAGATAATACCAATACCAGTAGTGACCAAAAGGACATTTTGCATTTTCTCGTAATGAGTGCCCCTGTTTTTTCTATTTCTGAATATCTTATCATTGCTCTTGGGCTCTGGGAAACCCCTTATCTCAGTCTTTCTTCAGACTTACGGAAAGAGAAGATGGCATAGTTCCCACAATACGCTTGGACTGCTTGTATATGCTGATTATTATTCTGCATGATACTTCACTTAGGGCAAAAGGTTTCCAGCTAGGAGGATGTCTTCTGTGACAAGGTTTAGCAGAAGGGAGGCAAGTCACACTTAGGAAGGAATTTCTTCCTTCATGACACAGGGATTGTAGAACAGTGTGTAGAGCACATGGTGCTTGACAGGGAGCAGATATGGCTCAAACTCAGTGGAACCTTGGTGTTACTACAGCTAAGCAAGGTGCCAGCTTGCCCACAAAAACCCAGGGATTTCCAGATGGGACAGAGATAAAAATCTGCAGTTCCCAGCTACCCACTATTCCTTTATCTCTTCTGCAATTTGGAGCCCTGTCTTTTTCTAAATGCTTGTGTTTATTAGAGTGGGGAAGTAAGCACGTGTCCTGGAAGTGGGCAGATGAAAGCAAAGGCAACAAGAGAATTCATAATTTCTTGCTCTTGCCAGCAAAGTAAACCAGTAAGACTGGAAGTAGCAGCTTTAAATCTGTGTCACAAAAATAATTCTAAATGCTTATTTGAAATTCGTAGTAACTTTTATCAGATGGAACAATTTCTCACCCACAGAAGGAAAACTTATAATAAAATGTAGCATACCACACATAGTCAGTCAGAATAACCTGAAATATTCATATCTAGAATGCCAAAAAAACGTGTTTGTGGTTCAAATACAGAATAAATACAAATGTGACTTTTATTAATTGAATGTGATTTAAGAACACATTCTCTGGGTAGTGCATAACTTTGAATGTATTAAGCTCTGCTTCCCCCAAACACTGAACATAAATTTAGATAAAATTTAGTCTTCCATAAAAGCTTGTAAAATTGCAGGTATAATAAATCAGAACGTTGAAAACGTGTGGGAGTGTGACAGTGTTCAACAGCCAGAGCTCCAGGATGAGGATGTGTCAGCCCGATGGAATATTATCAGTGTTTCCTTCTGGTCTGTTGACAGAAATGAAGACGTTTGAAGATTCGAGGCTTGCAGTTTCAACGAAGGAAAGAACAGGATGTAAATTTTTTATCAGAGTAGCTTATGATTATGCTTTTAGTTTTGGCTTTCAGATTGAGAACATAAACAGCCTTAAATAAGGCCTTGCTAGATACCACCAGCTTGTACTCGACTTAGAAAGCCTTCCCATCACTGGCTTTGAATCCCTGGCCCTGGGGAAGAAGTTTCTTCTATCTCTTATAAACCTGATTTCACTTAGACTTGATGTCTCCTTCTTCACCTGAATTAAATGAGGCCAAAGTTAAAAGGTTACACAAATTAAAATGAGCGTGGTTTTCTGAGATAAAATTGAGATAACGTTGCTCATAAAAATGGAATCCGGGTGCGGGTTGGGTGGTATAAAAATGGGAAACTAATTGTGACCGCTGCAAAATTTTATCACTTACTGCTAGAACCTTGTCAAAACAGCAGCCTGCTGCCTTTGAAGAATGCTCCTCACTATCTCTGAATTTTGAAAAGCAAAGCTTTTTTCCCTGTAATCCCACAGGATACATGGTTTCCTGGCTTAATTAGGTTCATTTCAATGGTGTTAATTCAAGGCTTGACTGAGTCCTGCCTTTGTAACTTATTGTTTTGATACTCAGGAGAAAATACTGGCAAACTTTACAGAAACATCTTGCGTAACAGCTTGGAGGTCAAACAGAAAATTTAGTCTGGATGGATTGTTTTGCTGCATTGCAATAATAATAATAATAATAATAATAATAATAATAATAATAATAATATAATTTCGAGCGGGAGAAGTGGGAGAAAGTGTGTGTGTGTTGTTTTTGGGTTTTTTTTTTTGAGCTGAAACATCGCCAGTGAAACAGTAAAAACTTGTATGTGCGTGTGGGTGCCTCTGCACGTGGTAATGTATATTCATGAGCGTGTGTGATTGTGTGCACGGTGCTGGTGGGTGCATTCTTGTGTGCACCTTTCGCCCTCCTTACCGTGCTCCTTCTGTTCCCCGCCCCGCCGCGGGGGGGCGCTGCCGGGAGGCGGGCAGCGCTGAGCGCTGTTTCACAGCGCCACCTGGCGGCGATATGAGGCAGGGCTTTAGCAAGGCTAGGTCAGTATTAGGTGTGCTCAGTATTAGGTTGTAAAAGGATGTAGGTAAAGTCAAAGTGCAAGACCAAAATGTGTACAGAATGTATAAGAAGAAAACAACCATTAATCAGCCACCTTGTTGGAACCACTCAAAATTACACTTCTAAATCCAAATGCTTAGTTGAGGGAGTTTAATGAAAGTAGTGTAGGGTTCTCCAAAAATAATTCTTTCTATTTAATTCCATGGAAACTACAGCAGGTACAAAAAGCTCAGTAACACCACTTGATAGAGCAAATCCTCAACTACAAAACACTGTTTTTCAATATAGTTACCACCATTAGTTGTGCATTTTCACCAATGAAAATGAATACCTTGCTTGTCAGTATCTGCACCTGCACTGACATGGGACCTGATGTTACTGAGTTGCAAGAGAAAGGTTGTCTTCTTCTCTGGCCTTACTCAGAAGTTCAAGCATTTGGCTTAGTCAGTGTTGGGATGTAGTGGTTACAGCTGATAGTTTGTCTGAGTTCTAGGAAATCCAGAAAGATCACCCCTTTCCTATCTAAAAAGACAGTGCACATCACTTTACCTGCTGAATCTTAAACTTTATACTGATTGGGATATCATGTCACCCCTCTATGGACACCACGCCTCATCACTGGCAATGATGTGATCCAAGAAACTTACCTTCAGCCTTGTATTGGTTGAGTAGATCCTGACAAACTTGCAAACAGTGTTCTTTTCTGGTCCTGTGTGAATATTCATGGGACCTACCTGGTGCTTTGTTGTTGCCATTAGTTTCCAGCACCTTATAGCTGATATTCAGCTCCACACACAGTTCCCTGGTCTGCTGATTCACATGGATGAGCTGGTCGAGATGTTCTTTGTTTTGTGGCCTGACAGCTGTGCATGGCTGTCTGGAGGAACATGGCTTGTCATTCATATTGCTGTTGTCACTGCTGAAACACACCACCCACCACCTCACATCCTCTGTTTGGTCTCCATAAGCATTCAGCAAGTAGTCATGAATGTCAGTGGGTACAGTTTTTTCTGCATGCAGGAATTCAGTGATGCCCCTTTGCCTCAAATGCACTTTCGTGTCAGATGCCATTTGGTCAGACTGCCCCTCTGCTGCCATCTGTCACATGACAACAAAATGTAGTGGAATATTGGCAGGAAGGTTCAGCCTCTACTTCCATACCACCAACATCCACCTCTGACGTGGGTCAGCATAATAAGACATAAGGCATTACTTTCAGAGCAGCCTGTCTAAAATCCAAAAAGAAGTCCACATGTTGTGAACCTCTGCTGTCAGAGAATGGAGGTTTTTATTCTTGACTACAGCCTTGACTTCTTGACAGTCAAGGCTGGCATAAGAATATTTTCTTTCCTCTTTCCAGCAGAAAATGTGGCTGCAGAAAGTGAAATGTAATTCTGGGCAATACAAAAGGAGCAGTTACCCAACTTGCAGTCAGTTCATTACACAAACATACAGGCACTGTGAAGTACTGCAAGAAGCTTCACTGTCCCCAAGTTTATGAACTGCTAAGTAGAAAAACGGCCCATAATGACTAACCGGACAATTAATCTTGATAACAAATGTTTAATAAGAACCATATTCAGAGATTTCATCAACTCCATTTCTGCATACAGTGAAAATCTCATTTTAGAATAATTCCTTGGAACATGAAAGTATTTGATTTTTTTTTTGTGTGTTTGTGCTAGCTTCCTAGCTGATGATGTTACCATGTATGCATTTGTACCCAGATGTTTGAGTAATGCCTTTAAATAGTTATACTATTCTTTGCTTATATCTCTTCCCATAATCATCTCTCTGGTAATGAAACTCAGAGGTCAGCTGGGGAAAATTCTTGGATTTTATTTCTGGTGACGTCGTGGTTTTTGAAATAAACTTTTAGATGTATTAATTGATAACAAAGTGGAATACTGGAATGGCAAGCACTAATGTATGACCTTCGGACTTTGGCCTAATTAAAAGGAAAGAAGAATACAAAGGAAGGAAATCTAACAGTTGCATTCTGCTGGGGAGTTAAAAAAGGCAGTATTGAATTGGATTCCACTCAGCTGCAAGTTCAAGTTGTTAATTATTTTCAAAATGAAGATAAACAAAATCACCAACTGTTAGATTACAATATGCAGAGTTCTGAAATATTTCTGCAAGTACAACAAACTTCCAAGAAGCTGTAGCAGCTAACACAGCTGAGCATAGCCTAGCCTAGCAAGAAGGATGCAGCCTCTCAGCTGCAGTGTAGCCCATGCTTGGATAACCTTCTCTCTGGTTTGACTTGCAAGGAATGCCCCTACAGTGAAGGGAACTTGCCTGCACACAGGGCAGTCGGAGTACTGAACAGAGCTCTTCAATTTAGAAGTATGGTGGGTAGCTGTATTCCTATGTGGGTGAGCTGGTCATCGTTCAAGTCACCACTGAAACCAACAGGGAGGGGCAAATGTGTGCTGTAATGCATATTAAGTATGGTAACGCTCTATTACAAGACTGAGAAAAGAAGAAGGAAAAGAGTAAAGGACCAGGCCCTTTCTGCAGCCACCCTTGTAAACAGAAAATAGGCTCTTAAGTGGTTGGACCATTGGGCCTTCCTCTGGAGTGTGAGCTCCCAGCCAGTGTGACCTGGTAGCATTGGAGGCCTACAGCATCCATCCTGTATAGGTCCAAGCATGGCCTGTAGGTCCAGGGAAGGGACTATCTCTCTCATCACTCATTAGACCACATGTGCATGCTGCATCTAGTTTTGGCCCTCCAATATGTGAAAGATATTGTGTTGTGGTTTGGATGCCGCATCCCTGGAGACATTCAAGACCAGGTTTATTGGGTTCCTGGGCATTCTGTTCCATTGGCTGGAAACCCTGCCCAAGGCAGGGAGCTGAAACGAGTTGATCTTTGAAGTCCCTTCCAACACAAGCCATTCTACGATATCACCAAACTGGAGCAACATCATGGGAGGTCCCCAAAGTGGCCAGGACTGCAACTCCTGCTCTATAAGCTGAGGTTGAGGGGTAGAGAGGGTTCACCCAGGAGAAGAAGTGGCTTCCAGAAGGGCTTGGTGGCAGTTCCTCAGCATCTGAAGGGCCAGGCTCTTCGTAGCAGTGCATGGTAAAACAGTGAGAGACAACACACATAACTTGAAACGCTGGAGGTTTGGACTGAGTGTAGGGAAAATCCTTTTTCCCTGAAAACAATTCTGCATGGGAACAGGTATCCAGGAGGCTGTGCAGGCTTCATCCTTAGCAGACTTGTCTGGATACAGCCCTGAGCACCTTGGTCTGAGCTTTGAGCAAGGAGCTCAGACTAGAGACCTCCCATGGTCCCTTCCAATTTGAATTATTCTATTCTGATTAATTTGATTGTATAATATGATCACTCATATACCTATTCCTTAGTTTCTTTAAGTGCTCACTTCAGTTATTTAGTTACAGCTCTTTAAATTGCCTGGTTTGATTCCCAGCTTTGTTTTGTTTTGTTTTGTTTGTTTGTTTTTGAGCATGGATGCCTTGGCAGGACATCTTTGCTCAAACAGATTGTAAGAATTTGGTTGGCTGTATGATGGCCCACGTAGAGGAGGTTTGGTTGCCTATTAAAATAACTAAGATGGAAAATAGGATCACCCAAAATGTCTTGGTGTATGAAGCATGCCTTACAACATGAAAGGCTGTCCCAGTTCAAGCTCTGCACTTTAAAGTATAACTTCTATAAGATATTTTCCTTCTTTTAAGAATTCCATCAGTTTTCTAGGTCTGTTCCAGCAGATTCCTTGGGTATTTTCAAGTGCATCACTGTTTGCTTGACAAAGAATCCCAGAACGTACTCCAGCTTTTCAGGAGTAGCTCTGTAAATCTAGCTGCCTGCACTGTCAATACTTCATTTTTCAGTTGATAATGAAAATGCATTTTTATTGGCTTTCAGGGTGAAAGGAAGAGAATATGCTAAAATAAGACAATAGATAAAACACAGATATATTTAAAGTGAAAATTACAGGAAAATCAGTTAGTTTGACACTAAGCATATCTGTATGGCTAGTAGGACATTTCATGGACTTAGGAATAGAGAAGATAGCAGAAGCTATAGAGTCTATCTTCAGGGCATGGAGACAGACTGTCTTAACTTTAAAAGAAGTGCAAAGTGCCTGAGATGTTGGGGCAGCAGAAGGAGATACATTTTTATTTAGGAAAAGCTTAACCATGCATTTGGATGATCTTCTTTGTATCTTTACTACTGCAAGTCTGCTTGTTTGTTTGTTTGTTTGTTTTTTAAGTGGACTTGCCTTTCTAACCTATGTTTAATCTTGCTGATAGGGCTGGTTCTGAATGGTCATAACTCTTTCAGTATGCTGCTGCACAGTATCCAAACACGGCACTGCCTGTCTCTGTAGAACCTTCTTGGGTCACTTTCAGAGGTGCTGTTCCAAAAACTGGAGATAAGAAACACCTTCCAGTGACCAACAATAACCGAGAAAACTCTCACACGTGGCAGGTTTTGTAAAGCACTAAATGTGAGGAAGGAATGTGTACAGATGTTGAGCTTGTGGTGAATGGCTGCAAGTGAAAGCTGGACCAAAAAAATGACAATTTCTGTGAAGCTACATCCTGCAAGCAGAGCTCTGCCTTATGTTGAAGGAAAAGTTCTAGCAGGTACGCTGACTGCAAGAGGAACAGAATTAGAAGTTGTATCCGAATTTCCTTGTGTTTTAACTGTGGGCAATAAAACATAGTATCTGTAACTGTTGAAAACAAAGATGTATGTTTCCATGTTACTTTAGTGATGGCCTTAATGAAGAAGAATTTTAGGAAGTAGGGAAAAATCCTTATGACTTCAACTACACTATATCCCTGGACTGGTAACACCTTTTGTGCAGAAAATGGGCAAATGGCCAACCAAACTTCAGTATGAGCTCACCTTCCTCTGGGACTGCCCGTCCTGCTTTCCTGAAAAGCATCTGCACACAGGGCTTATTGGCAGTGTTCTTTCCTTGGTTGTGGCTTGTCCTGTTGGAGAAGAAGAGGAAGCTTGATCTGGCTTCACACCTTATTCTTTCTCCCCACATGAAGGTAGGCAAAGAGCCAGAAGGAGTGCAGTGAAATACATTTCATGCTGAAACACTTAATCTCTATGCATTTTCCCAGGGAACACGGCTTTTCCCTTTTCTTGCACAGTATTTTTGTGATGCTGAACATTGTCCATTCATCTGATATCCTTGAGAACTGTCAAAAATAGAACACTCGTGTGAGTTATAGGATTTATTCACCTTACTCTAAAACACGGAAAATTCTCAGAACACAGGAAATGTATTAGAAGAATGAACCATTATACAGAGGAATTCAGTAAAAGAATAGTTACATTTTTTTTCCCCTGCTGCTCCTTCTGCAATACGGACTGTCAGAAGCAATAGCAGAGATGTATTTAAGCAAGCATGGAAAAAGCAGAGCATGAATGTGTTTATCTTTCTCTGTCGGTGGAAAGCAAATCATTTCTGTGTAATTTGCAGTAGTGGAAGGGAAATTGAGAGGTGCTGTGAGGTATGCAAGGGAGGCAGAATGGGCAAAAGGTGAGCAGTCCAAAATGCATTTGCTTACGAAGCTGAACGGAATTTGATAAAAGAAAAATGTAAAGAGGCCAGATAGAGAAATGGCTTCTTATGCTCTTAGACAGGAATTCCCTCTCTTAAAACAGTTCTTTGAAAACTTGTTGGCTAGTAAGAGCAAGACAGCATCTCATTGATGTCATGAGAATAGGGGAGAGCCTGAAGAAATCACCAGTAGGAATGTGCAAGTCAGAATAAAATAAAAATTGATTGTATTTTGGAGTGAAGTAAACTACTGTGAGACACAGGCAGCATTAGCAGTGATTTCATGCTGGGTGAAGCCAGCAGTGCCTGGGAGGCATGAGATCAGGATATTTCCAGTCCAGAAAGATTCCTGTTGAACTCTGGGTGGTAAGCAGCCTGATGCTGCTCTCGCTGTGGAAATGCTGTAACACAGTTTGCATTCTTGGGTGGGATAGACCTGAAACTAAGATTTGCTTTTGGGTTCTGGATTTACTAAATGTGGAATTCCCTGTGTTTTAACAAATGTCCTTCTACTGTAGTAGCATTTTCTTTGGCATGATGAATGGGTCAGTGCAGATGGGGTGTGCATGACACTGTCACTTAGATCGAAGAGGCTTGCCAAATCCTCTATGGTGCTTTAGAAAGAGCGCCAGGCAGTTAATAAGCAATGGTTTGGCCTACATGTGGGAGAGCTGCTTGATAACTTATGTAATTACTAGATGGAAAAAAATTAAGTTTTAAGAACCATGTGTCATGTTCTTCGGGGAAGAAAGTATCTGAGGGAATTGCATCATTATTATCCAACATGTACATATTACAGGTAATGCTAAAATGTCACAGACAATATTCTTCTCTGTGCAATTTCCTCTCCTAGTTTTACTGTGGCTTGTTTACATTAAAACTTATGATTAAAAAAAATGAGATGTTTCTGATGTTTCAGTATACTCCAGTTAACTTTTGTGTCCAAATCAATCTAGCCACAGCAACATAGACCATTGCATGGGCTGACACTGGAGAAAAGAGTAAGCAATTGTATTGTCAGCAAATGAGCTTGTGGGAGAGAGCATTTTTCTCTCCTTCGCGAATGGAGACCTCAGCAATAGGCAGATGTTCTCTTTGCTGACAGCTGTGCTGGTTATGATGTTACCATCTCCAGATGCTTGATTTTCCCATCTTGCATACATTCCTGTCTCCTGAGCTCCACCAGTGGAAGGGATCCAGTAAGCGCACACCACACACTAAATGGGCTTCAGGCAAAGGCAGCTGTATAATCTCAAGCAGCTGAGATAGGTGGCTTGAGATAACCTGTCTGCCTTCGCCTGAAGCTCATACAGCCCTTTTCCTTGGCATGACTCATAGTATGGGATAGCCTCCAGGTAACAGTGATTAGATCTGGAAGGCAACCTTCAGCTGGTGGTCTTAGATCACAGATGCTGCCTGTATTCACACCTACCCCTTCCCTTCTTTTGGTTAGGAATGAAGTGAATATATTTTTAAAATCATCTTTATGGTCCTTACATTTTTGAATGGAATTAGCAAACCTTGTTTGGAAACCTTTAACTGACCCAATGCTGAGTACAGAAGATCTCATGTCAGTAATCTGACCTTGGGAAGGCTGTTTTTTTCTTGCTCTATTTGATGTTATGGGGAATCAATGCGGAGAATTTCCTGTCTCTGTGGTGCATGATCCAAACTTACCTGTACTTGATTTATGTTGGGAAAACTTTGCTCAAATAGGCTTGTTCAACTATCTTTATTCCAAAAAGAGAGAGGAGAGACTTTATCTTCCTTTATTAGAATAAGGGGAGAATCTAATGGGGGCATTTCCCCCCTAGGGTCTCTCAACTTATCAAAGATGAATCACCTCTTTCTTCCTGACTGTATTATCACTCCTCCTTTCCTCATTGGCTGAAGTACATGGAGATTAGACATCCCCATTTTCCTAATACATGTTCCCCCTAGTATGTGACCCCCCTGTGTGCCATAGATTGCAAGTATGATTAACTTCATGCTGCCCAGGGTAGAGTTGCTAATATTAATTAGCTTATTAAGCCCGTGCAGTAAGCTCAAAGTTCATAAGTTCAAGTTGTCGATTGACCTTTGTAACTGAAGCCTTATGTGGTGAGGGTTTACAGGCACCAAGCGGAGAGGAATTTGCAAACTTCTGTACAAGTTTGTGAGCAAAGACACCTTGTTTGCAAACCTCTCTGCAATTAGTTTTGTTTGCAAGGACATCTTGTTCATAAGCCTCTTCTATCTCAGTTTCCCTTGGAGTTAAATGGATGGCTGTTTACTGGATTGCTATAGGTGTTTGGAGATGCCCAGAAGAAATCTCCTGTGTACATGCAAGCAGTTTCCTAATTAAACCTACAGCTCCTAACTCCATGGAGCTATTTAATGGTCTTGACTAATCAGCTCCTGGGGAACAGAGAGCTGAGCAAGAGAAAACAAAGGTCCAGGGTGGCATGGAGGTAGGAGGATTTAGCTGAAGGGCTGGCTTGCAGAGCTGCATGTTGCCCTCCTGTTGCTGAGGCTGCATTAAAGATTCCTGGGAACCCAGGGGAGAACCCAGCATTGCTGAATGAATTGCTGCTACTGGTGCTCACTCAGGCTCGTTGCTGAACAAACAGCTTCATAGCATTTTCAGTGTCACCAAGGAGGGAAAGGCAACCCAGGAGAGGAGGATTGGATCTGCAACATGAGATTTGAAAGTCAATTTAAGTGTTTCTGTGAAAAACACAAATCTCTGAAGATGGGAAGGAAAAGAGAAAAGTCTAAATGAGACAGCAAAAAGAAGAGACTCATGGCATGTAGTTGTGCTGGAAATCTTGTTGGATTAATCTCCACTGGATGCTAGTAGAGTTCTGTGTTCCTGCTTAAATGTGCCCACAACTAAGGCTTTATCAGGAGAAGTTACTCCTGAGAGCTCTATGATGCATCTGTATTTCTCTGAGCTGCACTCTTGAGGCTATGTATAAGAGGCAACATTTATTCCAAGTTTGCAGTGGTGAGGGCATTTGGCTTTCCAAAAGGGTCTAAGGAACTTAAAGGATTCATTAAAAATTATCTTCTCAACTAAGAGAGAGACAGCAAGGATGAATCAGAGAAGAATTTTTGCTCATATTGAAGATTCCTAACAAGGAAGTGCCACAGAGGCGGGTTGTTCAGCAACAGCCAAATTCCCAACAGCATGTCTCAGTTCGACACTTTACATTTTTAACTTTCAAGTTCAAATAAACATTTTCTAGGCAAGAGTTTACTGCTGTTTTCCAGCCTTTCCACTCCATTTACTTCACTTCCGTTTGCTAAATCACTCCATGTAGGAACTATCTTCAACTTGGTTGATTAGAAACGTAGAGAAGTGGAAGTTGCAGATTTCTTTTGGTGTTACTGGTGGGAACAAGAAAAGGGAAGAACTGTTTTTTCCTTTGAAATTTCACAAGTGAAACATTTATTTAAGAATATGTTAACTGTTGATTTTATGATAGACTTACTTCTTCTAACTTTTGCTGGAGGAGGGCTTCAGTGCTTATCTTCAACATATACAGTAGGCAAAAAAAAAATAAAATTCTTGGTTTACTGCATTTGAAAACAGTTGCAAATACCATTTCATTGTATCTCACTCAAATAGCAATCTGAGGCTTTGTTTGCAATTAAAAAAAATTGTCTCTGGGGAGAAAAAGTGCTTTTTCTCTATTTATTGTCATGATTTTGCAAATGGGACAAAATTTTGGTGCAATCTGTAAAGAATTTGCACTACAACAGAAGAATCCCTTAATGAGTGCCTGACATCTGTACAGTTTTATTTTCTTGTTTCCTTCCATTCTCTTTCACTCTTTTAGGAACAAAGTGAATAATTACTTCTGAAAAAGAATCCATTAAAATCACTCGTGTTGAATTTAGCTTTGGTATAAGCACCTGCTATTTCACTGTTCAAATTGCCTGTATTAGAATGGCATTTTCCTCTGTTGTGTGTGAATTTGGCCATAATGCCTGCATTGACTGCTCCGGAAAGCTCCTGGACTCTTCTTGAGAAATCCCTGCTTTAGGAAATATCCTGTCTGAGGCCTTGCTTACATAGAGTCCATTGTATCTATGTAAGAGCTCTGGTGCTTTTGAAAAATCTGAGTTAATTTTGTGAGATTTACAGTAAACGTGGAAGGAGGAAGTAATAATAACAATAAAAAAGTAATTCAGACCTGTCATGACATAATGAGATCATTACAGAATAGACAGATTCTTTTAGAATTTCCTATAGAAGAAAAAGAAAGAAAAAAAACCACACAAAACGCTAAACTTCCAGGGAAAAAATAACACCATACAACCAACCAACCCCCCAAATGTAGCATTATCATGTTAGGAGTTTGTATAAAATTTACACATGAGGAGTCCAGAGTCTGCTTCGGATACAGTAGTTGGCTCATACTCTACAGTGGTAACGTGACTGATCATCCTTCCTTGCTTCCTCTTGGAAAAGGAGGGGAAAGAGAAAGTGGTAATATATCTTCTGTTGCTAATGCTGATATGTGATCCAAAGGGATTTGAGCCAACTTGGAGAGCTCTTTGAAAGCAGCAGTAAAATTAATTAAGAATGTTTGAGAGGGCCAGGGATGGAGGGGGTGATACAGAGAAGATTTCATTTAGCTTTGAAGAAGAGCCTTTCCTAAGCAAGTGTTTCACATTTGGGAGGAGAGCTGGGGGGGAGGATGGAATTGAAAAATAATCCCTTTTTCTTTACATTTATTTGGGTTTACACGGATTGTTTAAAACAGAAGAGAGTAGTAGGTGAAAGTCTCACAAACACACACACAAATCATGGTGTTTCCAGAAAGAATGCTACATTTTTTTCTGTATCTTCATTTAACAGACAATCCTTTTGCACCTCTTTCAGTGTCGTGGCCCATGGCATTGGGTTGGAACTAGATCATCTAAGCTGTTCTATGATTCATGAAAGAAGAAGGCAGCACTCTAAGGGATACTCTCTGATGAATTGCTCTTCATTCTTATTTTGCTTCTTCCATTTCATTTTTGCCTAAGGAAGAAACCTTGTTATGCCTGTGCCAAGCTCTGTGACCTACTCTGCCTCTCCTAGGCTACTTTTCTTTCTAATGTCACCTGGAAAGCACCCGGCACTTGGAAGGTGATAGCTGTCCTCCGTCACTGAAAACCTCTGCAAAACTTTCCTTCCTTCAGTAGGCTTTTGAGTAGATTTGGATTGCTTTCTACTTTGCAAAAAAAACCCAAAACCTAATTAGTGTAGGGGAAGACAGTTTGCACTTGCAGATTACAATCTGGACAACCTTACTGCATGATTTAGAGGCCTTGGGAGAAATGGAAGTCCCCAAACGGAGAATAACCTTTTAATCTAATCTTCTCAAAATACAATCTTTTGCAAATCCTAACCAAGATTTGGCTGAGTTATGCTAACACTTGCAAAAAATTCAAGCTTATCTTCTTCTGCAATCTGAATATTCATGAGACAAAAAGCATTTTCTCCTAATGAAAACATAAAATTATTTTGAAAATAAAGTCCCTGTAAAGACTTTGAACTACAAAGGGAGTTGCCAGTCAGACTCTGTAATATTATTTTAAAAATACCAGCTTGCTGTCAGTTAAAATAACTTCTTAAAAAATTAATATTTGATTGATTCTGAAAATTAAGAGTTCAGAAACATTAGGCATGCTCAATAACAGAAGTGCTTGTCACCAACAGGAAAAAGAAAAATTGAGAGTCCATAGCAATGGCTGTCCTGATATCAGTTTAACTTGGAGATAGAATTGCAGAGAACTCATGCAGGCTCCCTTGCCAACTCTTGCCTTTTTCAGTCCTCTGCTTCTATCATCCCTTGCTATTTTTAGCCCCATCTGTAAAAATATGTTTTTGCCAAAGAGCAAGGGCAAGATAACTTGAAGAAAGTATGTGAGCAAATAAAGAAATCACAAAGCTTACAGGACAGTCATATGCGCAGCTTTGTCAAGCTGCTTCCCATTCATTCCCCTAGCTTTGTTTCGTGCTGTCTATTCAAATGTTAAATCTGCTCAGGCAAGAACATTGTCTTTTGGCTTTTTAGTACATGCTTAAATCTCACCTCACGTAGTTCACATCTATATAAGTACATTAGTTATTCTTACAGCAGATCAGTACTCTTTCACTCCAAGGAAAGCTGGAAAATTTTGCTGTGTCATTTAGTGGCAGTGCTTTGTACTTGCACCTCTAGCAGATGTATGCAGTATCAAGCTCTCAGCCCATGGTCTGCCCTTTCTGGGACATATTATCTCAGGTGTGGCACCATGCTGTTGAGCCAGGGAGGCCTGCATGCTAGCCATAAATGATGTTTCATCTCTAACCTGCTCAGAATGGGAAAAGAGGTTTGTCAGCAGCTTCCTGTGCATCCACAGTGGTCTTATCATCACTGAAATGTCTGGGATAGTAAGTGGAGAATATTCTGAAATATAGATAGCTGGCTACAGAGTACAGCTACTATTCTGGGTAGGACAGCATTTGGTTATTTGTACTGGGCATTTTATATGTTGTTGAGAAGCCCTCACTGTCTCCAGTAGAAAATCTTTTATTATGTTGGGAATATCTTGAGTATTGCTTATGGTACTGTCTTGGATATTGAAAAAGTCTCAAGTAGCATAGGTTAGAGATGAGTACGTGTATGGGAACTGTTGAATCACGGCCTGAGCCACTGATTGCTCACCTGAGGCAAGCACTGAGTCAGCCATGGGAGCACAGGTGAAGGCAATTCAGCTGGTGGTGGAGCTGGCTGCACCTCTCCTAGACCCCATTTAAGGACTGACTGCCTGACTGGAGATCTCTCCTTTGTGGAGTCTTTTCTGTGAACCTACATCTTTGGGTACAGGTGAGCATTCCTTCCCTGTTTGTTTATTTTCCCATTTCCACCATGATAATTTTTCTGGCTGTAACACCAACTTGGATATTCAAAAAGTCTCAAGTAGTATGGGCTAGTGATGAGTATGTGACTTTTGTGTGTCTTTTCAGTGAGTCTTCTTAGCTAGTGTGGTCCATTCTTACAGCTCTAATTTCCTCTAGTTGGTCTTTTGCTCTAATTGATAGATGATTTATCTTGAACTGCTAATGGCAGCAGCCTCCTATTAAGCTGTGCAAAGGTTTCATGGTCTGGTTGTACACAACTGTCCTTGAAGAACAGATAAACTTGACTTGCATTTCTCTGATATGCAACCTGACTCCACAGTGCTCTGCTGTTATATAGAGTAAAGCACAGGAGGTCTTCTCTGGGTGTAGTGACAAGGCCACATAGCTTCATCTACTACATATGCTACCATCACTACTGTGTAGATGATTAAGAGCACAACAGATACCATATAAAGTACATGAAAAAGAATAGCATGCTAACTGTGAGGAAGGCTGGAATTTTTCTTGAGTTTTGTAGAGAATTTTGCTTTGTGTTGTTTTTTTTTTTTTTCTTTCTTCTCTCTTTCTTCAGTACCACCTACATACAGTTCTTTTGTATGGCATCTCTTGAGCAAATACCAATTCACAGAGAAGGAGTAGTCAGTTGGAAAGTTCCTGGAGGGGAAGTGAAAGCCTTCTTCATCCCACAAGGAGCAGGCCATGGAAACCAGCAGCTCTGTGTGTCTAATCAGACCTAACACGTGTAGCACCAGTGACATGCTAATAAAACTGTCAGGCCTTGGGATTAGTAATTTACACCCATGTTTTTAGATTCTCTGTAAGAAGAAAGAAACTCTCCTTGTGGATGAAAAATGATGTGTGAATCCGTAAGGCTGGGCTGAAAAGAAGCAGATGCTGACATTTCTAGACTTAATATTTTTGCCTTAAAAACACATCTGTCATCAGCCTCCACTTATGAGAGCAGAGGAGCACTTATCTAAATAAACATGATGGGTCTGGTTTTTAAATAGTTAAAATCATTGTATCATTTTGAAAGGTGTAGCTTCCATTAGCGTTAACTTAAAATATTAAGTTGGAGTGTGTAGCTGCTCTCTGCTCTGAAATAATTTCCAATGACACTTTTTCACATTATCAAAAAACTTTCCTGAAAGGTCAGAATGAGTAGATTGGAAGTTAGTAACTGAAAGCGTATGAAGCTGAGAATGCTGCAAATGCTGGAAATTTGCTGGGGAGAAGACTGTAGATTCAGGAATGTGTTTAAATAAAATGAAGAGCAGGGAAAAAAGGCAAGAATGTTTGGGGAACTGAACTGTCAAATTTGTCTGCTTGTGGAATAAGGGTTACAATAGAAATAATTCATAGTTTTTGACCTTAGTTTGCTAATTAACTACTTTACTGTAGTTCAACAACTCCTGTACATAAAAATGCACAATTCTGTTTCCTATGAAAATCTATAATGAGCTACTTTAAGTGATTTTAAGACTATTTTGTATCATCAGACAAGTAGAAAGAAGAGTTACCAGTGACAAGGACAGACATACACTTGCAACCCAAACCAAATTTTATTTACTTTATTAACAGTGTTAGCAATTACTAATGGCTTTTGATGAGGAGGCAGTATGTGGAATACAAGAATGTGATGTAATTGATATTTGCGATTGCGTGGGCTATGACCCCCTTTCTTAGACTTAATAAGACCTTATTCTGTGGCAAGTTCATGGTTCTTGTGCTGTGCTCTGAACATACTCCATATGGCCTTGTGATGTAGTTAGATATGAGACTATTCAGTCTATGAATGTTACGTGAGCCTGGCTCAGAGGTAAGTGCCAAGTGGCTTGGTTTGTCCCACTTGTGTTGATCCAGAGCAAGAACAGCAGCAGATTTTCAGGCAGGTGCAAGAACTGGCCTGGCCAAACTATAACCAGCTTTAGAGTGCTTGGTGCCGAAATGGTTAAATGTTTATTTGCGTGGATTTTACCTAATTACTAAACTGCCCCAAGAAATATGTTCTTTATAAATCTGGATATCAACCTTTTACAGATGCGCTGCTGCCAGTGAGAAGTCAGCAATTAGCAACAGGACCCCACCCATAAATTAACAGTGGTATCTGGGTAAGAACTTTGTTGGGGAAAAAAATTGGAGGATGGAGGAGGCATGGGTTTATGACATAGTCCGTGCATATGTGTAAAGAAGAAAGAGGACTTCTTAGGGGTGCATCAACCCTCTCCCTGTGTGTGTGCAGATGGTTTGTAAACTAGGAAGGAAGAACTGTGATTCCCTATCAGTCTTCCTAACTTGGACTGGAAAGTGTCAGGATTTGGTACTGATGCTTCTGTAAATTATTTTCCCTGAATAAGGAAGGAAGTGGTAGAAGAATTGTGGCTTGTAAATGATTCCTAGTCAAAGTGCTCCCCAAAGCTTTTCCTGGGGACCTGCATATTCTTCAGCAGCCTTTCTAATGCTTGTGTTTAATACCAAAATGTGTGACTTCTCTCTTAATCCCAGGACAGAGTGTACCATACGCTGGTGTAAATCCAAGCCATGTCTCTGGGGAAAGGCATCTCTAGTTCAGTACAAAATATTGGATTTGTGCACAGTGATAACAGAGATGCTTCCATAGATGAGCCCCACTGACATATGGCAGGTCCAAATCCACACCACCTCGGGCAGACTACAGCTGTTCCTGTTTCCTGGTTTCATAACCTATTGGCTTCATAAAGGCGGCACACACTTTTCTTAAAATTGTATTTCCAAGAAATCCTCTGACTGGGTTGTGGTTCAACACTTGTCTCCTGCTGAAGTCTCTGTGACACTTAAAGTTGTATCTTTAAGTCTTTGCGAGGTGCTTGAGACAAACAATTTCCAATTAATAAAAACCTTGGCAGCAGAGGGGCAGTCTGACAAAATGACATCTGATGTGGAAGTGTATATGAAGCAAAGGGGTGTCATTGAATTCATGCATGCAGAGAAAATTGTACCCACCGACATTCATGACTGCTTGCTGAATGTTTATGGAGACTACGGTGGATGTGAACACGGTGAGGTGGTGAGTGGTGTGTTTCAACAGTGATGACACAGAAAGGCAAGCCATGTCACACCGTGAAATGAAGTGCTTCTTGTTCAGCTTGTTCTCATGAATCAGTGGATTACAATTAGGGAACTGAGTACGGAACTGGATATCGGCTTCAGTGCATTGGAAATGATGGCTCCAGCATTAGAATATTGCAGTTTGCTCCAGGTGGGATGTTCGCACAGGACTAGAAAAAATACTGTATGGAAGTTTGTCAGGATCTATTGAGTAAATACAAGGCTGAAAGTAAGTTTCCTGTTAAGATGTGTCAAAACAACAGTCCATGGAGTGATGACGTGACTTTCCCACTGAAGAAAAAGACTCAGCAGGTAAATTAATGTGCAGCCTTCTGGGATAGGGCAGGAGAGCTCCTTCTGGATTTCCTGGAACCCAGATAAACCATCATATGACTCGTACATCACAACACCAACTAAGCTGAAGGCTCAAACTTCCAGAGTCAGGCCAGAGAAGATGACAACATCAGGCCCTGCATCAGTTTAAACACTGTGGAGCATATTGCCAGTTTTGACTGGACTGTCCTATCAGTCAAGTACCTACTAGTTTGGATTTGATGCCTTCTAACTTCCCTCTGTTTGGGTCAATGGAGGATGGACTGTATGGGCAACTTTTTCCTATAATATGGATGCTATTGTAGCAGCTGTGAAACTGCCATCCTTGTTTCAGATTTTGACAAGCATGGCATGCAGGCTCTTGTTCACTCCTGGCAAAAATGTTTTGCTAGTGGTGATGACCGTGTTGAAAAATAGTGTTTGTAGTTAAGAATTTGTGCTATCAAATGGTGCTATTGTGCTTTTTGTCTGTTGCAGTTTTCATGGAAGTAAGAGGCATTGCTTTTGTAGGAGTGACCTACATACAGCAGGATCATTATCACAGATATCCTATAGATATCAGTGTGTTTTATCATCAATCCCTCTGGCTGTGGCATCCATAAGTTGTAGAAACAGCCAGTGAAGGATCAAGTCAGCCTCTTCAGTATCTCACTCTGCTGGCTCATTGAAGTAGATTTGTTCTCTTTGTGAACGGTGGCTTGGTGTGAATTATTCTGGCAGTTTTTGACTTAGTAACAACGCTTCCAAAGTTAGGTGTGCAGGCACTATCTTCTAAATTGTGCACTCTTTTCCAAGAACAGCCTTAGTTGGTTTTATTCATGACCTTGTTTAGACATTTACGCCTCCAAAAATGAAGCTTCAAATCGTGCAACTAAAGGAACTTCAATTGTCTACAAGAAATTATCCACACTGCTAAAAATAAAGCTTTCATTTTTTGGGCAAAATGTCAGATGTCAAAACTTGGGCATTTTGCAGTTTAATTCACTCTGGTCTTGCAATTTAGTTCTGTAGATAACTGAAGGAAAATTATTTAAAACTAGTGCTGTAAGGCGAAGCTTTGTGGATACGTCTGTAGAGTTTCTTGTAGTGACCAAGTATTTAAAAGAATGATGATGAAGTGAGAGTCAGAGTTGTCACCTTTCTCAGGACCACAATGATACTAATATTCTGTGTGTGCAAGAAACACGCTTGGGACACTGCAGGGATTTAATAACTGCATATCTCTGCAAACAGATTGTGCTGAAGGAACAACTGTTCTCAGAGCTGGGGCCAGTGCTGTGCAGAAATGTAGGAACTGGAATTGGGGGTGAAGGCAGCAGTGATAGCTGCCAAAGTGTGGGGCTTGTAGATACCTTTTTCTTTAGGACATAGGAAAGCTTGTAGAGTGGTATCACAGAACTTACTCTGCATGCACACAGACAAATGAAAGCTTTTGTGCAAATTCATCTTAGGAAAAGCAAGTGCTATTTATTTAAACGCATTGTGTCAGTGGATATCATTTTGCAAGCATCAGGATTGGACTCTGAAACATCATGCAAATACAGTGATGGTGTATATACACAACTGTATACCCACTGAACTGTGCTTCATTTGTTCTTAGTGCCAGTGAAAGCAAAGCAGCCTCCAGCTGATTAAGGGGAAAAGTCACGGCTGCTAGAAGCCAGGACCTGATTTAGAAAGCTACTGCTCTGCTTCAAATAACTGAAGTTAGGAAAGTCCCTTGAATTTAACCCTAACTTTCTTGTTATCAGGGATGGGAGGTGAATAAGCTGATGATTCTTGTTAGTGGTTTTTAATAGTTTATCTGTCCACAGTCAGTTTCCAGAGTAACATGTTTTATTGCATTTTTTTTCACAGAAACAGTAATTTTCAGAAGAGAAATAAATAATCTTATGGCTCACAGCAAAGGTTCTGTATTCACTGGAGACCTCTGGTGTAACAGCTGAATTAATCATGAATAGCTGAACTCTCTCCTGCAGTGGCATGCCAGAATCATTTCCTTGCCAGTGTCTTTGCTTCCTTTCTACTGTCCCCATAAAGTTGCTACTCTCTGCCTCCTCCTGCAGTGTGGGGCTGCTCCCTGCCCAGTTCCATCAAAGTGGATGTCTTGCCTCATTTTTTCAGCATCGTTCTGTTGAACTTCAGGTCTTGTGCTCTAAGCATTGTCCTGACAACCAGTGGGAAAACTCCCACTGTTTTTTATGGTCTTTGATACAGTCCTTGCTGATGTACCACCTTGAAATCAACCTCTTGCACTGTGTGCTCATCTGCTTTCTTGCACTGTAAAAAGGCATGCTGCTCTAGGGTGTGCTGTGTGGTGTGACATCCCTGGCTCCGCTGCTTCTAGCAGCTTTTGGAAAGATTACTTTGTGCTATTTGAGTGTGTCCTGGGCAGCAGCTGGAGGGAATCTAGGGGACAAAGCACTGCCTACAGAGTTATGGTTGACAGAAAACACCAAGATGTGTTGGGAGGTTGTGTGAAGCAGTACCCATAATTATGGCATGTGTTTTAAGTCACTCTTAATGAACAGCAAGTTTCAATTTCACAGGTCTGAAGACTTTTGATACTACTATTCAGCATGAGATATATAAGGTGCAATGACAGCTATCAGTTCAGTGAGATCTGCGGCAAAGCAGGAGATTGACAGGATGTAATGGAGGTGGTATGAAAGGATTTGGACTAGATAAAAGCTTGATTTCAGATACTGGCCGAACTTGTTGGAAACAAAGACTGAGCTGGTATGGAGCATTAGTGTTATGGGAAGAGTTGAGAGAAGGATGATAGCTTTTTAGATACTCTCTCACTGGTAAAAAAAAAAAAGTTCTGAGAAGTAAGTTTTAAATGATGTTCAGGATAACTAAACAGCCCACAAGAGTGCTTGAGGTGTGCTGTGAATTCAGACATCTCTGAGCTGTAGAGAGATAGTGAGTTGATTGTTTTAGCTCACTATCAACTAGCAGAAGAAGGAATAGACATATTACAGAGTTGAAAGCTCTGGCTTCTGCATGTAACTTTAGAGACATTAAAGAGTACCTAATGAAATACAGAGTCATTTGTGGGACACGCTATTTCAGCTTGCAGGAGAGATTTGTGGAGAGAAACAGATCTATCCCTGGAAAAAGACTGTTCAACTGCTGAGGAGAACGATCAATAAAAAACAGATCCCAAAGCAGAACAAGTATATGGGCTCCAGCTGGAAGAAACCATCACTCAATTGCAGGCCAGTCTGGAACACAAGTATCATGAATCTCTGCAGGTACTGTGAGGAGGAAAAAAAAATAAATAAATAAATAAAAAGAAAAGTCAGGGGAAAAAAAATGCCACACCTCATGGGAACGGTGCAGTAGATATCAGATACAGACCTGCCCCATGTCTCATTGCCCCTGCTAACCTAAGAGTAGATGTTGTCCTAGGAGTTGAAGTAATTATGGTCTGACTCCACAGATGAGCTGCCTCCATAGCTCTTGTTCCTCTATCTGCCCTAATGACAGTAATCTGAGCTCTCCTCCATGATTTGAGCACCAAGCAAAGGTGTTGGGTGTGGGAGACCCTGCAGACAGCCAGCTGCTGCCTAACACTGAGGCTGCTTTCTTGTGGCCCTTCTGGAAAGCAGCTAGGTTTCTGTACTCTCTGCATCCATCTGTTTTTAAGGGGACATGGAGCAACTTGATGTCCTTGAGATTTTAATATCTCTGAGATGTTTGTTATTTTATCTCTGTACCATTTTCAGTGGAGTCCCTTGCTCATTTGTGGTTGGAGCTGACTGGGGATTCACAAGCTACAGGTGTGCTTGGTTTGTGCCTGCATAAGCCTTCTTTCTTTAGGAAATCAGCCTGAAAGGAGAACAAGCTATGATTAAACCTTTCATAGCTTCCAAGTGAAGAGGGGCTATTTATGATGTTACTTTAAACAGAGCCAAAAGCCCTCAAAATGTAAACCCTGGAGGGGAGAGGGCTGCTGGTTGCTCAGCTGCTAGACTGTGCTTTTATGCTGTTGGGTCAGTGAGTAATTTGATTTCAGCTGGACTGTGAAGCCAGATGCAATATAATCCGAGCAACACTTCTGCACGGTGCTATGAGACCAGAGAAATATGACCACGTGCTGGTTGTGCTGAGCCCCCAGCTGAGAGCAGGGCTCTGCCTGACCCTCCCCGAGGAGCTCCTCAGTGGTTCCAGGAACTGTGAAATTTTAGGAGCACTGTCTCTGGGTGTAGACTACAAGATAGCTACTGTGCAAAGCCTGATTTCATTTTCCAGAATGTTCCTCTTTACCCTTGGCAGTAGATACCTTGGTCTTCCGCCTCCCCATGCAGGAGATCCGAATTGTGTTTTGGAACCTGAGCGCTTGATTTCCAAGTGGAGAACCATACCACAGAACTGCATATTTCACCCTGCAAGAGGAGGATGCTATTATATTCCAAATATGCATTTGCAAACAAATGCAGCATGCTACTTCCCTCTGAAAAAGAGAGGGTTATTTTTTTTTCCATCTAAGCAACCCCAGGAAACGTGGCTGTCAAGTAGATGGCAAGGCTGGGTTGACTTAGAGCTTATATGAATCTCTTTGTACACATGCTATTTAGTTGATTGAAAGCATGACTATTTCAGAGGCTTCATCCTGCCCTGAACTACTAAATAATGAATAATTTAGATAATTCATCAGCAGCTGGATACAACCACATACTGATTAATTTCCAGAAGAGGAAGGGCCTTTGAATTGAGGTTTTAGGTCAAGATGTTGCAACTATGTGACGCTTTACAGCCTTGCTTGCAATTCTCTAGATGCTTGGGTATGTGAATTTGTATTAGTTGAACTAATTGAACTGTATAATTAATGCAGCTTGTTGATTATACAAGAAGTGCATCTAATTACTTGTACCATAAATCTGCACATAAAGGGAGAGACGGTGCAGATAGATGGAATTCTCTAGGCTTCTCTTGACTAAGACAAGGAATGTCTTTTCATCAGATTCAAAGAAAACAGAAATACTGGTTTAAGAATTGTACATTTACTTTGTCAAGAAGCTACTCCAGCAGTTTATTCACAGGAATCTTTGTTTGCCACTTCTAATCTTTATGGAACTTAGCTGATGTTTAAGACATTTAAGACAATATTTTGTAACCATACTCACGTGAGTGATCTGACACTAAAATGAAGAAGAGCTCTTCAGAGCACTTGCTGCAGATACCAGTTCTTAGGACACCACTTCAAGCTGCCACTGGAACCTTCTTCTAAAGCCTGTCTATAGCAGCAATACCACAGAAAACAAGGTTTTAACATCTGGATCCGGAGTATAAAAATGAAGTGCACACAAGGCACTTTAAATACCTTTTGTGCTGAACTAAAGTTCAAGATCTCCTTATTCTGAATTTTATCCAACATTTTCTAAACAGACATTTTTAAAATCCTCGTCTAGACAACATATCAAGCTGCAGGGATGTGGGAAGCTCTGGCTTGTCTGCCTGCCTGTTTGTTGTGCTGATTGGTATGCTGTTTGCTTTTGTGCTGAGAACTGTTTTGCTGCTCTGTTCACTTCCCTCTCCAGTGATCTTTCTAGGGAGTTGTCACTGTGCATCGTGTGGCTTTTGCAGGGACCCTCAAATACTGTGTAAAGATGAAGGCATCTGTCCCCAGTTATGATATCCTTTCACTTCTGTGTGTGAAGGCTACCTCCAAGACAAATCAAGGACTGTAGACCTGACTGTAAACCCAATGAGTTTACGAGGGTGTGATTTGAGGGGGCCTTTTGAAGATGTTTGCATAATGCATGTTGCTGACTAGTTTTATTTATTTAATGGATGTTTGGAAGGTAGGAGGGTGTCTTTACTATCACACAATAATTAATACATCAGATGTAGCTTCCTGGTAACCAAGAATTATATACAAGCGACTATATTATCCAATTCATATAGGAGGTGTCACACCCCTTAACAATTATGGCATAATGAAATAAGAGTACTGGTATGTCTTCAACTTTTTTTTATCTTCCCCAATTCCTGGCTCCATGCAGGACAACTTAAAAATTAAACTGTATGTCTGAGGGCGTTGTTCAGTGTGATGGTCACTGTTTTTGCTCTCATTATACAAGAAGACCAAGACTTCTGCAGATTAATGGCAGCAACTCTTCAGCCTTCAAGAGTTTTTTGGGGCAGACAGTTTTTTTTCTGCAGACATGTTTCCCTCCATCAGTCCTAGCACACAGGCTACATACACACTACGTGTGTGTGTGTGTGTGTGTGGCCTGTCCCAAAACTACACCCTCTCTGTCATCACATGTCCCCACCAAAGTCTGACACAGCCTGGCTGTGTACATTTTGTCTCTGCTGAGTTTCTTGTGTCTCTGTTGAACAGCAAAGCATCATAGTCAAAGTCAGGGTCAGAAGTGGATGGAAAGACAGCTGAATAGTTCCATGATTCCTTTTTAGGAACGACTAAGGCAGTTCTCTTTCTCAAAGAGGGGAATTTCATGGGAGAGTTAGAAAGTGCTGGTCCATCTTTGCCTCATTCCCGTGTCTGTGAGGAAGCTGCTGAGACATGATAGCCCATATTGCCCTCCAAGCCAGTTCCAGGGGTCCTCTTGCTTTGTTTTGCAGGTATGAGATGACAGCAGGGATTATAAAGTTTTTGTTTCTACCTTTGAAGGTGACCCTCTGCACTCTAGACCTCAGATTTCTTATGAAATCCATTACCTCCAGAAGACTGTGGACTGCAGCAGTATCCTGATTAAGGCTTCATGTAACTATCACTCAAGAATTTATTTGCCTAGCTCTTGAATAGTATTTCTCATAGGAAGCAGATGTCGCTTGTACTTTATTGGTCTGCACTGGCTTCCAATTCCGGTTTGATTTTACTGGCAAGTGTTGCTTCAGACCTGGAATATTCTGGCTGCCTGGGAGATGCTACACTCAACAGGGAAATGTGAGCTAAAAGCTGTGGATGTAGTTGGGAGGTGAAGGAGGCAAGGTGTTAACTATGGAATTCTTATCCTGGTTTATGTTTTCTGGAGCCAATCTTTTTGCTCTCAGGATTTATTTTTTCCCTTGCATTTTTAATGAACTTTTGTTATGCTGTGTTTTCTGTACCATTCTATTTCATGCCATATACGGAACTGGCAACGTTAAGTAATCCTGCTTTGTGAACTAGCACTCTGAATTTTTTTACTTTGTGAATATTGATTACTAAAGCTAAATACTTTTAAGGGCAAGTAGGGTTAGTCTTACTTGGTTCTTCTTGAATATATACCCTCTGATGGTTTTTAAACTTAGAAGAGCATACCTGAGGCAGCAATGAGCTAGAAAGTTGTTTCACTGTTAAAATTCTAGCAGCATTACAATTGGAATTGAGTGTGACAGTGAGGTAAGAAGAGAGATGAAAATGGACTTAGACAAAAGTTCTGTGCAGAGGAGGCACTGGTTCAGTTATCACTGCTGGTGTAAAAGGGAGCTGTAAACAAAAGACAGAAATGAAGAAATAGTTCATATTTTTCACTCACTAGTTATCCTGGGCATTTTGTATATATTTCTTAAAAAGTCTATGCTACAGACTGTAAGGCAATGCCTCAGTATTTTGTAAGGCTGAGCTTTGATTCCATCTGTCAGAGAAGCAAGACTCTAGAACATTTCTGTAGAGGCATGGGATATGTGACTATTAGATACAGAAGCAAAGTTGCAAGAAAAGATCTGCAATCAACTTATTCTGGAGCACTGCTTTATCTTCTGTGGTTGTATTCCTGATCCTGGTACCTGACTGCGGCCTCCTTTGCAATTCCAATAACTCAGTTGCAATTGAGTTATCGCCAGAGGCTGAACTTTGTCTTCTCTTAGCCTTTTTCCCTGAGCAGAATGACCGGAGAGACCTTCTTTGATATTTATTCTCTCATCCTGCACCTGTGTCTCTTCTCACAGAACTATTCCCAGAGCATCGTAACTTCAGTGAAGAATTCATTTCATTTTGTCAAGTTTCTGGTCTGACCCTTAATTTAGAGCAGTCATTTCAGTCTACAATAACCTCTGTGTTTCTGCATGCAGCAGTGAATGAATTATGAGCAGCCCTTAGCCATGTGCATTCAGGATGCTTTGGTAGCCCCACGGGACAGGTAGACTCCAGTGCCTGAAAACTTATTATAGAATGGGGGTACAGTCAGCATGTTGTGTAATAGTGCATATGTGGATTTACCCGTATGTAAAAGCTTTTATGTGATTCACTGAGGCCATTAGGAGTGGAATGGCATATCATTTCAGGCACAGAGCTCTTCAAAATGAACAGGTTTTTCCATCTTTCCCTAGGGAGCTTCAAGACGCATCCAGCATGTGTGTGGGAGGAGACTGTTCATAAGCTTTCCGTCTCAGCATCCAGGAACACAAAGGTTATTGTTAGGATAAGTGCAGCTCTGAGTGATAAATGAGGCAGGGTGGCGAGATGAAAAAGACTGCCTTCTCTTGCTGAGGCAAATGGGAGCTGATTTTTGAAGTGTAATAACCTGGACATCTCTTACGAGCATTTGAAGCACATTTTGATGGAGTCCTGAGTTGAATGCTTGGAGAATACCGCATGGTGAAGTACTGACACAGCAGAATGACAACAAAGATCTCTTCTGATTAACTGCAGTTAATCTTATAGAAATATCTGTGCTTTTCTCTTTGCTGTTCTTTCTGTCTCTCTTTTACCTGATATTTACTGGCTTATGAAGATGTATCTAGCACAGGTTATTTATTTTTTTGCCACATTCATTCTGAAAATTTCACGTGCTCTTTTGATTTTTCAGTCCTCCAAAGGAAACAGGCAACAGGCTGCCTGGGTTTGCATGGTTGGATTGAGTGGCTAACAAAATTGTGCTTTCTTAAATTATTTTGGCTTATTTGACTTCTGAAATCAGGGACATAGCAGAAGAACACCTGTTCTCATCCAGCTTCAATACTTAATCCCCATTCCAGACAAGCCTATAAGGGTGTGGCACAGGAGGGGAGAAATAAAACTTGCTCAATAACTTTGTTGAGCATCCAGAAAGGTTAATGGATGGTGGTTTTATTCTTTGTTTTTCTTTTTCACTTCCAAAGCAAGAAATAAAGACACTATTTTTTTTTTTTTTCCAACATTGAGAGAATGAAAAAATCCAAGGTCACTGCAAGTGATGCAGGAAGTGCTAATGGACAGTTGTACACATTCCACACGTGTGTGATGCAAGAAGAAATTTCTTTTGGCAAAAACTGCTTTGGCTAAAGCTTTTAACAGTCTGTGTTAACAGTCTGTGTGGGTGTGTCTACTTGACATGTCATCCTGACATTTTGCTTTATCCTAAATGAGCCTATTTTCCTTCAGGGTGGCAGGACCCAATGCATCCAAGAAGTCTGCCCCATTCTCTCGTGTCCCCAGCACCTCAGTCACGTTCCTGCAGGACAGTGTTGCCCCAAATGCTTAGGTGAGTGTTTACGTTCCTGGCGATTTTGTAATTTATGTAATTTGTAAGATGGTATGTTGGTAATACTGCTAAATCTTAATATTGGTAAATTCTGAAAGGTGGAAGAAACAGAGTTGCTCTAATATACAGGTTTCAGTATGTACTCAGGGTCAGCATGTGCAGTTGTGATGGATGGCACTCAGCAAGCAGCTGCAGGAGAGCATTTGAGTATATGCCAGTTGGCTTGCATAGAGAGACAGATATAGAGATGTTTCCCACCTTCATTACATGTGTTTTGTGAAGGAGGTTGAGGCGAAAGGAAAGGTTTCATTGGAATGCACCACAAAAGGAAAGGCCTCTCCCTCTCAGATTTTTGGTTAAGTGTGCATTTGCATTCTTGGCTTTGCGGAAATGCAGGTCAAAGAAAACTTCTGGGCTGAAATTGCATTCTTAGAAGTTGTTGTCAGCGAGGCCAGAACTCAAGAATTTGCCTTATTGTTGCCTTCTTAAGGTGGAATCACAGTTTCAGCCAGGAATGTTTTCCCAACACATTTTAAAGGGGTAAGTCAGAAACCTCTGAGAAGGTTCAAGTTCTTCTAAGCCATGCCAAGAAGTGCATGAGAGCCCTTATTTGCTTGTGCCATTTCATCTGATTAGCAGGTTAACATTCCTCAGCACGTGACCCTCTATTTCATAAGCATGGTTCATAAACAAGGATCTTACCACATAAATTAGGTTTAATTTGGTCTATGAAATTATGAGTAAGTTTTTGCAAATTTTCAGGACTGCTAGTCACCAGTTCTTCAACAGAAACTCCTTGACATTTTGTCCAAACACTTACTACTGTTTCTGGTCTGTTTCTAGGGTTGGAATAAGAGCACAGAGTACTGACCTAGAAGGCAGTGAGCTATAGGAAGTTCCAGTTTCTCAGAATAATTAACATTTTTGACTACTTGAAATAAGCTTGAATTTGCTTATTTATTTATTAGTTGAGAAATGCTATAAATAAATACCTGCCCAGAACATTTAACCACAGCACCAGAGAGAAAAAGAGTAAGGAGTGAAATAGAGAGAAAAACAGTTCAAATAGTGAGCTTCTGGGCTGCTTTTTTGGCCGAGGACATTTTTCCTTCTGCAGACTCCCCTTGTCCTCTCCACCTCCTGTTTTTCCCAACAGAATCTTTCCCTCTCTGATCTGAGTGTTCAAAAGCCAACTTTGATATTTGACTGTTTCGTAGGTATATTTGCACAGATTCTTCTTTGCTTTTGTTCACTTAGAAATGTCTGTGAGTTTGCCAGTAACAGTGACTTCCATTTTGTGCAGTTATCACATTAAGGTATGTCAGATACCTGTGAATAGGTAATGTCTACTCACAGTGAAATGTTGAAAGTTCTGGAGCCAAGAGATGCATAGCAAAGGGCAAAGCAGTAGGGAAAAAAACATATGTTTTCAGGGATGGCAAGGCATGGTTTTTAAAGAATTGTGTGCAAGACCTCCCTGCAATTGGATTTCTGATACTCGGCATAAATATGTTAGAAGAATGCAGTTGACTCCACTGAGACTTGAATTATTAGTTTAACTAGTGGTTATGAGCCAGCAAAGCTGACCGACCATTAAGCCAATATCTCCATCACCACATCTTTTTAAGGGATAAGTCCTTTGTCATTGTTTTTTTACCAACTATTTGAACTGGGTTGACCACCCAGAATTGTGTTGGGTGGTTTGCAAGGCATGGCAAGACAGCGTGAGAGAGAGCTTGACTTCTGCTCACTTGCTGATGTAAGTTATGAGATGGAAGTCCTGGCCCCACATAGAGATTCAGATGTGTTGTTACAGATGGGGGTATGTCTTGGCTTCGCCTGTAAGTGGTGCATGGATGTGGAACAGTTCCTTTTAGGGCTACTGAGCATCCTCAACTGATTTCATATGTTTATGAACATATGAGAAATTAAGCCTTTGCTGAAGTATGCATATTTGGTAAAAGGGAAGTTGGTTTTGCAAGCACAGATTAGCCGGAGGTACCTAACTTACAAGACAGATGCATTGAAATTGTGTCTAACTGAACAACAGCAATTATTTCTTAGCTTTTGAAAAAATAGTTATTTGCATATAAATATTTGTGAAAGCTTAAGGCTAATCCAATGGATTCTGCTGTGTGCTTACCCTTCTGTTCACTTCTTTTCTTGGAGGAAACTGGAAGCTTTTTCTTTTAAGCTGCTCTGCTTTTATCAAGACTTATTGGAAAAGGAAGGGATTACAAATTGGAACACAGGGACAAACTTCAGCTATCCCAGCTGCCAAGATTCGGCAGTTCAGGAGCTAAACTATTGGGCTGGTACTTAGTGACTTGTATTTACTTATAGTGCCCACTTACAACCTTGGAACTGATGCCTGTTTAACATCAGACCTCAGAAATGATAAGCTGGGAGACTGGCAACCACTTCTAAGAGAACTTATTAGTTAGCTGCCACCAAAAGTAAACAGTAAAGATATTCTAAACCAGAAAGATAAGTGTAGTGATTTCAGAGTGTTTTTGTAAAGACCCCATGGTTATCTTTCATGTTGGTCACGTGTTCCAAGTTTGATCTTGAAGTGTTTGTAGATTTGCAGGACTTCAGGAAGCATTTGCTATTGATGCTATCTTCCTTGCACAGTGCTCTAAGCAGTGCCTTGCTTTTGTACAACTTTTTTTTTTAGTGTGTTCTGGAAAGTATTTTTTGTTGTTTCATTCTTGTAAACTATGCAGATGCCTGTATTTCTTGCAACAATGTCTAAACATTGTGCACCAGGCTATTTTAATAAGACTGGGCAACACATGATTTTTTTTGCATCAGTGTCACTGGATTGGTTTAGTTTGGCTGCCGTGAACCACTGAGGCAGATAGGCTAAAACCAGTTTAGTCTGCTTTATTTGATAAGTTATTACATTAAGTTAAAGACTGTTTAAACTAGTTTAAATGTACAAACCCTAAGAGTTTGAGTGCTTACTTTTTATTCATGTAGCTGCACTGTGCACTTTATGATGAAGAAAGATTTTTCCAATATAAACATGTCATAAATCATATTAATATTCCCTCCCACAGTAAAATTGTATAGATGAGTGTGCTAGAAGAACAGAGAACTGTTAAAAGTACATATTTTCTCACACCAAAATGGAAACACACAGCAAATGACATATTGCAGATGGATTTGGTCTAGTGACAATAAGCCCTACTATTTTTGTTGTCAGTGTGGCATCTCTTCAACCACATTCTGTTTCTATTATTGTTTATTTATATTCAGGACAGAGGAAAGTGTTTGACCTCCCATTTGGAAGCTGTCTCTTTCATAGCAATGTGTACGATAATGGATCCTCATTTATTTATGACAACTGTACAATGTGTACATGCAAGGTAAGCCCACAGTGCTTTGGTATTGCGTGCTGGTTGTCTGACTTGGCAGTAGCTTGTAAGGCTGTGGAACTATAAGCCTTGATAGGGTTCTGCTTTGGCATCTTGTGTGGTCCTGGAGAGTCGGGTTTGAAGAGTTCTTGCAGTTGTGTAGGAAAGTTTAAAAAGCTACTGAGTGCCTCGGTTTAGACGTGATGCCTATCACTGTGATGCAAAATGAAGTTACACAGGTTATATGACCTTCTTTGAGTTTGCATTGCGCTGCAACAAGAGTTAACACACCACGTGGTGAGCTAACACACTGCTGCTAAAGGGAAGTGATTATTGTACGCAGTTGATCTAGTATGACTATGATTATATGTGCTTTTGCACCTATCCAGGGACAAAGTGTTGCCAGATCAGAGTCAACATTTTGCAGGTAAACAGAGTGCTTCGCAGACCATAAAAGATTCCATTAATCCAGTAAATTATTTTTGTTTTCTCTGAGCTGATCTATCCAAAGCAATTGAGCTCTAACTTGCTTGGATGCAATGGCTGAGCAAGCAGAAATGTTTTGATAAGGATGCACAGGAGCAGAAAGGCCTAGGTGATGGTTTAATGATCTCCTGTTATCCTTTTACCCAGGATTCAACAGTGATATGTAAGAAGAGGTGCTTGCTTCCTGGAGAATGCAATAAGAACCAAGACCACTGCTGCAAGGAATGTGTCTCCTACATCGCTCCTGAAGAAATGAAAGTGTGCAAGTTTGGCAATAAGATATTCCAGGTACAATTTCAGGTGTGATTTAAGAATAGATGCTGAAACAACATAGGCTTACTGTAAGTTAGTGTTGTGACTTGCTTTTAGGAGAATTCTCACCATCATTTTAGATGATGGAACAGCTCAGAGGTGAAGCACAGCAAAATTTGCCAGCTGTTTATTTTTTTTATTGGAGTCTCTGCAGATTTTGCTGATATGCAGAAATTAAGACTAGTTCCTCCTTGTTGTGATGTGCGTGTCTCTCCCAGCTTCTGTTTCAGGACAAGTAATGCATTTTTAGTATGAGTTTTTTTTATGTTCTGCTTTCCCAAGCAAATGCTGATATTTATGGATAAGATATTTTTGAGAGGTGTGTAGGCTTTATTGGCTGAGGCAGTCTCTTCCACAGCTGAGCAATAGGAGCTGTGCAAAGTTCATCTTGACTGAAAGTTATTCACTGAAATTTCACAGCTCTGCTGAGGACAGCACCTCTGACATCTCATATTGGGATAGCCATATAATAACAGTTACCTACTGTGCTCTCACTCAATGTTTTCAAATCACAGGGGATACTCTGCAAAACACTTCTCATGTCACTGAGACCCCGCATGTTTTTCCAAGTGGTGCAGTTTTTTTTAACACTGTGTCAGAAAAAGGTTTTGTCACCTTATGGGCCATCTGTGAATTAAGAGCCCCTTGAATCAGATCAAATGTTAAATCCCATGCGAATACTTCGTTTGCTCAGCCAGAATTGCTTCCCATTTTTTCCATCTTTTGTGTACATAGCTGAAGTGTTTATTCTGGAAATTACATGCGAACCTACTGTAGACTGAGACTATACTGGATCTGATTGGAACCTTCACACTGGTACTATTGTGCTTCAAGAACAAGTGCCTGCTTCTTTGGCACCCAGATAAAACAGTCTGCTTCTCGTGAAGATTTATTATATTACTAAGCATTATGTTGAATAAGAAAAAAATAGAGGCAGTGCATCTATTTCTTGCCCTGTATAAGAAAAGATAGATCTGGTGTAGCTCAGTTGAAGTTAATGGCCTCACACTAGTAGAACGGGCACAGGTTCACTGGGAGACTGGGCAGTCAGAATTTTCCCTCCTGTGCAAAAATGGCTGTGAAACAAAAATCACGGTAGCTGTGTTCAGTTAGTTGTGAAATATTCTGATACCGTAGCAGATGCTTGGAGAGTGGTCAATAGAAGTGCACCAGAATGCATGCTGCCTCAGAAACATGAGGCGATCTTAACGTGGCGGGGACATACAGGACAGTGGAGAGACAGCCTTTAGCTGTGTGTGTTGCACTGAGTAAATTGGACTCCTTGGCACTTTGGATATCGTCTATTTTTCTCTCTGGTCAGGATGTCATGTTGAGGTGGGCACATAATTGTTCACAGCTGTTTGGTTGGACTGCCTATTCTCTGTTCCTGTCAGGTCTATCCTCACCCTTTCTTCACAGAAGTCCAGCAAACAGAAAACATGCACATTTTGGCTCTAAGCAGCCTAGCACAAGACTGTAAGTGGGTGAGACAGAATGTTTTAGGAACCACACTTGGCAAATGAAGCACTATGGAGAAATGAGCCAGGGCAGTTCCACAGACAGTCTTTCCCAAGTAAGTGAGGATAAGACCATATTTTGCTCTGCACCTAATACTTCAAGAGCTGTAGACTCTTACCTGCTATGCATTTGAGGAGTTCAGTCCTGTATCTCTTCTAAACATTTTCAGATGTTTAGCAGATCAAGTCTCTATGAAAGTGCTGTAAGTAATCTAAATTAGAATTCATTATTCAACCATTCCTGCCTTAAGCCAAACTGCTGCATCTGGGAATAAATTCACTATATGCTGACATCTTAATCAAATACTTTCACGTGCAACAACTTAAAGACATCACTCAACCAAATGAATCAGGTTTTTTCTAATTATGTCAGCTTAAATGAAAATCTGTGGGAGGTGTGATCGTATCTTAGATTCATACTGAAGAGAAAACAATGCAGATGATCAGGACACTGATGGAAAGAGCCAGTATGATTTGGTTAGGTTTGGAAAAATAAATGCTGGATCTGGAGGGCTGAAGGGAAGAACACCCCTCTGAATTTGATCTTTGTCTTTAATACAACTGGATGTGGACCTTAAAATAATATAGACAAAACAATGACATAATGCCAACAGGGAAAGTTATCCCTTCTTGTGCAATGATACATTGCTGAAATATCTTCCTGTTGCCACCCCAACTGATAGTAGATCATGTTCCCTCTTGCAGGATGGAGAGATGTGGTCCTCTGTGAACTGCACCATCTGTGCTTGTGTGAAAGGCAAGACAGTGTGTCGCAAGAAGCAGTGCATTCCAGTCAGCAGCTGTCCTCAAGTGAGTTTTTTAAAAGAGCGTGGCTTTCTTCTCTGCTTTTCACCACCATTATGTTTGTCAGTGCTTCTTGGAAGTGTGTGCATAGCATTGGGGCATATAGATTGGAAAGTAGAGATTTTTTGGCATATTAATTTAGGCTGGTGCTTTCCAAGTGTGCTATTGATACTCTGAATAAGAGCTTCTCTCCTCTGTCTTTGCTCTGCAGACTGTGTTCCTTTTCTCCTCCTTACTTTGTCTCAAGTACCTGGAATACAACATCTCTTTCATTTATAATATGTAGCTTTGTAGAGTGGTGAGATGACTATGTAAGCATACATTTAGCTTGCAGATGTTAAGCACCAAAAGCTTGTACTTCCTTTTCTTAGTGCATATGAGGCTTGAAACTTGGTTAGACAGGCAAATTAAATGAAATAAAAAATTTTCAATCAAACTATGCCACTTTGTCTGAAGTTTCAGCCTGAAAAAAAATTATTTGAATGTCTGAAGTGAACCCAGAGTGTGGTGCAATTGTGCCTTACTTAACTGCCTCAAAATTTAGCGTATGAAACCTTGAGGTAAAATCAGCTTTTGTTTCTTGGATTTCTGTCACTGACAAATTACTTTGTTTTAATGGCCCAAGCTTTCAGAAGAGGGAGCTCTAAATAGCACCTCATGTAAGGTCAGATCTTTGAACAGAGCTGCAGAAGTGAGAGCCAAGTGGTTAGCATTATACCTTCTCAGTGTTTCCCTCTCTGTCCTGGAAGCCAGTCGGGAAAATATGAGTCACAGACACCTAGGTATAAAATTTTAAATGACAAACTTTAGTTTGTAAAACTTTATATGCGTGAACTTTTGACAGCCAGAAGCTGTGGTAGAATAAAATGCCTGTACCACAGTGCTCCTGTTTCTGCTGTGCCAGTGGTCTGCAGGAGTGATGACTGCATCCTCAGAAGAGCGGACAGTCTTTTCCTGTCACTCTGGTGCTCGCTGCACAGGGTAGTTTTGTTAATAGGTTCATATGAGATACTGCACACAGGGAATAGGAAAAAAAGGAGCTCTTCTGGGAGCCAGATAAGGCCCATGGTGATCAGGCTTCCTTGCTTTTCACAGCATAAGCAGGAGGTGAGAGCTTGGACCCTTCCGGTCTCCTCAAATTCTTTGTTGTTGACCCTGGCACATAGTACATCTCATTTATGTTTTCCCCATGCAAGATGCATTTCAAACATTCAAGATGTTTCTGAGATCAAATAACTAGTTTGACATAATATAATTCTTAAGTGAAATAAACCACTTCAGCACTACCCTATATGAATTATGGCATTGAGATAATCAACTAAAGTGGCTTCTGTGAATGAATTCACTGTTCATGGACAAGTTAGTGAAAACAGTACTGGGTAAAAATTCATCATCTGCAGTCCTGTGGGACCGTAACTGACTGATGTACAAACTGACTGGTGTACCAACCAGCTGATACAGGAACTGTTCCAAGGTTAATGCAAACCCCTTAACTGCACTAAACCTCTGAGCTGATTCTTCAGACAAGGCTCAGCTCCTCAGGGCTAAAAGATCAGATTATGTTATCCTGAAGAGCCCTTCCCTCTAGCAGCTAACCAGTCACCCTGTTTCCGTTCTTAAAATGGAACCCACACCAAGCTGCATGTGAAACCACCCTCCTCCACAGATACAAGCTATATTTCTGCTCTTTCGATCTAAATTGGAAAGACAAGCAAGAGAAGGAATGTAAACTCCACGGAGATTTATTTTCCTATTCCAAATGGATACCACCTCAAGTAATTTTAAGGCAAATAATGTATGCTAATGGATGTAAATCTTTCACTTTTCATCTGTGCTACGCTCTTTGATGAGATATACTGTCAGAAATGTATAAACATTAATTAAACACACCATATTATTCAAGATAAAGATATTTTAGTGATTCTGATACTGAAAGCATGGATATCATGAATAGGGTTATGTTGCTGTCTCTGAAAATTGTAGAAGTATGAACTCCATTTTTTTTGTTCTCTCATACCAATATTTCTGGTATAACAGCCTCTATTGGCTGTTGAAGAAGGCTGCTGTGAAGTAAAATGCTGTTTGCTTGCCCCTTAGGGTGTCAGTCTACATCCAGTTATCTCATTAATATTGCATTAGGATACACACAACTGAGTGTAAAAGGGTTGAGGATTCACAAAGCAGCTTACGACATTGTTTCTTGACTTAAATGTTTTTTGTTTCTTTATTCCGCTGTTTTTGTGATGGATCATTATTTAATTTATCAACACAGATAACAGTCAGTTATTTCTTGAAAGGATAAGATTCAAAGTGACATTTCAGCAGGAGTTTCTAGTACTGTGCCATC
This sequence comes from Lagopus muta, assembly GCF_023343835.1. Classification (NCBI taxonomy): domain Eukaryota; kingdom Metazoa; phylum Chordata; class Aves; order Galliformes; family Phasianidae; genus Lagopus; species Lagopus muta. The sequence goes on along the minus strand of NC_064439.1, from coordinate 46,646,793 downwards.
ATTTGTATTATTCATTCTGTTGGTGGCAGGCTGCCATATTTTAAGAGATTGTTACTGCCATTTCTTTTCTTCATAGAGCTAGGCACGTTTTTTCATTCCTTTTATTTTTCTCTTTTTGAAATGTTTAATTCTGTATCAGTAATTATAGGAAGCTTTTTTTCTTAGCTGCTTTTATCTGCAGCAGGGGCAGTATATCTCTTGCAAATTCAATTGCTCCTGTCATAGCTATAGTAAAATCAGTCCTCCTTGGGCTTCTAGTGAGCCCTGTTAAGTTGTGGTTCCTGTTTCTGGCTTTCTGGCAGTTGGTTTTATGTTGATATTTCCTCTCAGTTACCTCGAGCATCAGCCTGCAAGGTGTGGTGCATGCTAGACCCCATTCAACACTGTTAAGCATGTGTCCAGTCTTACTGAAGGTCCTCCACGTCTGCTTAAACACGTGCTTAAACGCCATGCAGAAATGGAGTAATCTCAACACTTGGCAAGACTGAATTTCAGACATCCATTAGACCTTTTCTTACCTAATTTGTTATTCGCTTGCCTTAGCCCTGCTCCAGCCTCCTGCTTTCCTTTTGCCATCTTCCTTCTATTATCCATGATTATCTATTTCCTCCTTGCCTCTTTTCCTTATGCCTTTGCATTCCCCACTAATAATGCCTGCTTGTGGAAATGGTCACTGGTCATGGAGGTCTTTTTGTACTCATGGAGGAGAGGCTGTTGAATTTTACAGCACACAACCTTTCCTGATGTCCAGAGCTCAAAAGTTAATAGAATTAAATTCATGGCATGTGAAGATATTTTCAGAGTTTGATTTTGAGGGTAAATTTTGAACCCATGAACTTGAAGAGAGTTGAAAATTTATTCAGAACATGTTCTCCCATCTTTAACACAGACAGCATTTAATGTTATACACATCTGTTATTATTACAAACAAAAAGTTGCTGTTTTTACTCTGGTGCCAAATGAGGCACAAAAAAACAACAGCTGTTGCTATTGCACAACCAAACAACCCCCTCAATTAGTCTTGACTTAGAAAAAAAACCCAAAACCTCAGACATAAAATTGAAAACCTCATAAAAAAAGAAGAAAAATCCCAGAAAACAAATAGACTCAAATGTGGTCTGCTTATAAATATTCATAGGGAAAAATGGGATCACATCACTTAGCCCACTCCTAAGGGAACCCTCAATGCTAACGAACTCTTGCAGCACATGTTAGCAATAATGGGTTTCCTTATTCTACAAGACAAAAACAGGATCTCAGGCCAACATGGTGGCTCAAGTAACCAGCCTCAGCAGGCTGCCTTGGAGATTCCAATTTCACTTGAATTTTTGCCACTTCCAGCTTGGCTGATGATTTCAACTCTTTTATTGAAACAGAGGTAAGGCTACGGTGTGCAGCGTGTGGTGTTCAGCTGCATGTCTTTCTTTTGTACAAATAAAAGCTGCCCAGCTCTGTACTTCTGTGCAGTTTCACTGGTTCTTTCTTAAAAGGATTTTGTTCTAGCAGGTGCTTGATAGGTCTTCTCATTGCAGCCTGGTCCTCAGTAGTTTTCTTTGTTCTGGGACCTGGTGGCCACACAAATGTCTAAGCATTGCCCGCACACCAGTGAAACTCAAATCCATTTCATTTCTCAACTCCAGAACATGCCTAAAATCCATTCTTTCCATGTGCAGTTGCACATTCAAGAACAAGCTTACGCTGGACTTTTATTCCCTGATGATGACGATGAGCTCTCATCTCCTGGTTGAGCTCATTTCTCCCCGTGCACAATGTCAAAGCTTGGCAGCGTTTTGGCAGAAAGCAATCTAGGTAGCAATACGGCTTGCATCTGTCTCCACATGGACCTGCCACCCCTTCCTTGTGAGCGTTTCTCTACTGCTGAGAGTGTTTGGAGCAAACGATATTGCAGCTCCATTTGTTCCCTCTTACTGGCCGCTCCTTGCTTGCCTGCTTGGTGGAGAACAAGACCACTGGTCACACAAAGGGGACTTTCTGTGTTCAACTACAGTTCTACTATTGGACTGAAGTGTTGGTGCTGGGGAACAGCACAACTCCATATGCCTCTTCCTTCCCCTTACGAGAATGTGGGTGAGCTCCAATATCACCATTAGTTCTGTTACAACCCCTGCCAGGTTCTGCTTGGAAAAACATATCATTCAGTCTGAAATTTTCCAGGCCTATCCTCTGACTTGATGGTAAGCTTTTGGGAATTTAAGTAAAATCAGAGAGAACATCTTTTAATTTGAGGATGACTGAAAAAGAGAATGAATTTATGTACAAAGAAGCGCAATTCCTACTTCTAGCCAACCTTGTGTAAGACACAACTATAAATAAAACTGTCATAGGCAAAGAGGTGAGTAAATACTTCAGACTTTCATCCATAATCCTGTGATTAGACCAGATTTTTTATTTTTAGATGTTGCATGTCTTTGGACGTGTGCCCATTTACTTCATCAGGCAATTTGGTCTGAGATTGGTAATATAATCTGGTAAGAGGTACTGTGGGATTTAGCTGTGAAAGAAATCTGGCCAAACTGGTATCTAGTAGTTCCTCTTTCCTTCCTTCATTTCTGTAGAAAAACGAATGATCTGAGGGCATGGGAGAGTGCTGGGGTGTGGAGGGCTGCAGATTGCATAAGTGTCCATAGGTACATTAGGAAATACACGTGTTTTGGAAGGTGGGAAAAGGTGGTGATCTTGGTAAGTAAACAATTAGTCTGCTTTTAGATAGCTGTGAATACGTGAGCCCAAAGTTCTCTCACACTCTCTAAAGAGAAAACTGCTAACAGAGAAGTCTTTTAGTATTACATTTCTAATAAGACTGCCAGGAAGCTTTTTGAATAGTTCTGTCTGTTTTTAGCACCTGATATTTGAAGCTGTAACCAGGGCATTGAGTTCAAACAACTTAAACTATTTTCAAAAGCTTATCCAGCCTTACAAAATAACACAGTCATTGCTCCAAAAACTCTTTCATTAAATCAGCCTGTCTTTCTCCCAATTAGGGTAAAATCCTGAACAGAAAAGGATGCTGTCCTATTTGCACTGAAAGTAAGTTCGTTCTTCACATTTTAAAAATTCTTTTCTATTATTTGAAAGAAAATAAATATAGTGGAAATGTTTGCTTTCTGCCTTCTTTTTATAGATCTTCTTTTTAAAGGGCAGGTGACTATTTCTGGCTACAGTTTGTTTCCTATAAATCTATGAATTTTAAATAAAATGCCCCCAAAAAAGGAATCTATTTCTTTTTTTCTTTTCCCCCCAAGTGTCACTATTTGTGCTAAATCTGAGGCGTTGCTCTTTGAAGGACATACTTGGCCTGTGAAATTTGTGTGTAATTAAATAAGCAATGTATACAGAGTTGTACTTTTTAGGACTGGGTGACTTTTATACCTGTAAATAAACAACCCCACTCTGCAAGAGAGGGGAAGCAATCAAAGCGCACATATAATTCAATAGTTTTGCATAACTGCAATGGAAAGTGCAGTAGGAGGCTGTTCTTCTATCTGTGTGATGTTTATCTCAACCATCACCTTTTTTTATTCCTTTACTCTTCACTTCAGGAATGACTATCTTCTCATATCCCTTGCAATCTTTCCTAGCTAGCAAATCCTACTTGCACAAATATTTACCCTTAAGATTATCCTATTTAAATCGACATGGAGACCTGTCTTCACTGAAGTTATCAGGATACAATCATATATTTCTTTCAGGATGTATTTAAGTATTTTACTAAACAGGAACTGAATGTTAAAGTGGGGCTCTATGATTTAGGAACAGGTTTATTTTTAAACAATGTTTCCTATTCTTTTGTCTAAAGTCAAATTGTTTTTACTGATCTACTCATTTCTGGATAGAACATAAAGCAGACAAATTCTATTAACTTACTACTTTTTTCCACACTGTTCTGAATATGTAACTTGTAATAAATCTAGTTTTGGATTCTTCAGTATCAAAATGAAGTGAAATACAAATGTCAAACTCAAACGGGCTTGAAATAAAGAATACCAAGAAGAAGGAGAAATGAAAAATTGAACTGACTAGCAGCTGAATTTATGTATGTTCAGTTTCAAGGGTGAAGACATTTCCCTATCGTTCTGCTTGAACATGACATATTATTAGTGTCATGAATTTATTGATCGCTGTCTTGTCTGCTCTTAGAGTTCAGTCTCATTTAGCCTTTCTGATGTGCTCTTTTGTAATATGAGCAGTTTACTGTTAGAGGGAGGTAAACAGTGGGGCCATCCATTCCCTCAAAGTGCTGAAGGTCCTCTGTTGTAAGTGGTTATGAAGAAGGCATTTCCTTCTAGCAGAAATCCTGCTAGACAGTGATAACTTGTGACAGCTGTTTCATGGGGGAAGCAAGCAAAAAATATATTTGTTTAAAGTAAAAATACCTCATATAGGAGCCAGATGACCTTAGACTCAGAACTTCTTGATGATATAAGAGAACGGTCATGACTTTAAAACATGAAATTAAGGGGAGAGTATCAGCAGCCAGCAGACTATGTTACATTTACATTCCTGTTATGAATGAAGTGGCAGATGCTTGATCTTACTTAAAAAGCAGTCTTTTTTTTTTTTCCCCACTAAAAAGTGTGCAGAAAGAACCCTAGGGATACCACGGGAATACCATGGACTCTGATTCAGCAGCCATTAGAGCATCTCCCCCAATTCAAATGCATTGGTCCACTGTGTGAGGAGGCAGTAAATCTTCCTGAAATCTGGAAAGTCTCTAGTACAAAGAAATTGACAAGTCCAGTTATTTTGTGAGTTTTTGACAGTTGAAGGTCTGCAGCCAGCCTCCTCCTTCAGCACCAGACTGAGACTATGATATTCAGCCAGGGGTTTCGAACTACCAGGAATGGAGACACCACAACCTTTCTGGGTAGCCTTCTTCAAAGTTTGCCCCATCTCATGGTAAAATTTTATTCTTTATGTCAAGCTGGAATCTCCCTTATTCCAAATTATGCCTGCTGTTTCATGTCCTTCTGCTGTGCAGCTCCATTGAGAGCTTGGCTCCATCTTCTCAATAATCTACGTGCAGGTACCATCAGATTGCTCTTGGTTTAGCTTTCAGGCTAAACAACCCTGTTCTCTTAGCCTCTCCTTATGGGTCTACATTGCACTGGCTCTGTGTATGACTGGGAGGCAAACTGACTGTCCTGTAGTGGTATGTTCCTCTGTTGCACGTGAAATGGATTATTTTCTGGAGAGGTGTCTCACTATGGGCACATTTAGCATTTGGAGGAGGATGAATGCTGATCTGATTCTAAGGCTTTATGATTAAAAGTAATTCCAAGCTTTTATTAATGTAATCAAAGACTTTAAATACCTGCTCTCATACAGCACCAGTAGCCATTAGCATTCTAACAGCAGCCATTTGCAAGGAATTAATTCCATCTTTGCACTAGAAGTGCTGTAAATCTCATCATAGCATTTTGACAGGTAAAATCATAAGTGTCTCAGTGATGATCACAATCGCAGTCCAGTTGTTAGAAACTTTGCCAATTCAACCTATTCCTGATAAGATGCAGATGCAAAGCCCTTTCCCTCACCCACCCACTCGTACTGATCCTCTCTCCACATGTTAACACACCAGACATATTTGTTGGTCCAGAAGATATTAATTTTCCAAAGTAAAAACAACATAGGAGGTACGAGAACATACTGTACACAGGAGAGCTCTGAGTACAGTTTAAATGCAGCCAATTTCTACGAAGTGGGTCAAAAACAGAAACGTTGTTAAAGGAGACATTTTAAACTGTAAAAACAAAAAAAAAAAAAAAGAAAGAAAAAAGAAAAAAATCAAAGGGTTATTTTTCAAAGCAGTTTGTTGCAGAGAGAAAAAGTACCTTGTCTCCTAACAGACTAGGGAGTCCCTTTTGTCTACTGTTGCTGAAGTTAACTGTGGTTGGTTTTGGCATGTTGCTGTTCAAGCTCCATGGCTGGTGTACAGTTATCACTAATTAAACACAGTGGTCATACCAGTGGAAAATTCAACAGTTTAGTTTATTCTGCTGTAAAAATGTAATGAAATGTACTCTTTTGGACTTGATTTAGAAAAATCACCACTGACGTCAATTCCATAAATTAGTAATCCTGTGTTAGAGCAAGGTCATTTTCATATTAAAAAAAGAAAACACTAAGCCTTAATTCAAATAATATTAACAGACTGCTCTCAGAGCAAGCTCGAAATTTGCAGTGGAGGCTAAATCTTTGTTCTTGACATTGAAGAATTGATAGCCTTTGCTGAAATTACAGCATGCAGTAATGCTTCCTGCTGTGACTGTGCAGATATATTGTAATCATTATCAATACCTCTAACACAGTCATACCTAAGTCATTGTTAGGTCTTGTGGACAAGGATTTTTTCAAAGAGTACCACAGTCATCTAGGTTTAGTAGGATGTATGATTAATTTTGTAGTAAAGACCTTCTTTTTTTTGGGGGGGGGGGAGGCAAAAACTTTTGTTCACCAATCATTCAGCATCTTTGTAAATTGACATATAGCACTGAGCCAAACTTAAGGCATTTGGATCCAGCCAACCAGCCTTAGGACTAAAAGGTTGGTACTTTCACCTGCTCCTGTATATATATGTAAATATATACTGTAAATATATATATGTATATTTGTATTTATAGAAATATTTTAAAATGGATGACTCTTCAAAACAACAGCAAAAGATAAAAGAAAAAAAGAAAAAAGATAGTGTTATGCTTTGTAGGTACCTATGACAGCAGCAATCAGGACTAAAGGATCACAAACAAGTCTGATGGTCCTGTTTCCTGTTATTTCCTTGCCATAGAGAAATACATCAACAAAAAAAACTTCAATTGCTTATTCATACTGGAATGCTGTACATGACTTAGCTCCTCAGTCATTTCAGCTGTGATGGCCTACTGTATAAATATGTATTTGAACAAATTGGAATAGATATTTTATTTATGAAATAGGCCATAAAGACTCCTGTGGAGTTTTTTGACACCACACCTTGTAATATGTATTATATCAAGCTGCACTATGCAACAGTTATGAGGAAAGTACTCTAAGGCTACGCATTTTTTAAAGAAAAGCTAATGAAATTCTATTATGTGTGTTCTGCTGCTAACTTTCAGAAGTTAATAATGTGTTCTGTTTGATTTAGGGCTTAATTCAGCATATGGACTAATTGCATTCAAAGTTTCATTTCATTTTTAAAAAGCTGGGATCTTTTCTGAATTATAGATGTGCAACCAGAACACTTTTACGCTGGTAAACTTCTATTTTTTTCCTCCTTCTCCGCACTCAGAAGATGTCCAAAACAATTTTAGTTATAATTTAAAGTGTATTTTTCTTGGCCACTCTTAACTAGCTACAAGCCCAGAAGAGTGTGACCAGACATCTGGACATCTTGGACTTCAATTGACTGCTCTGATGTCCTGAAAAAATAAAACATGCTATTCCATGAGCACCAGAGCTAACAGCCCGGTTTCCTATGGATTTGTGTCCCATTTCCTTTATACCCTAACAAATAATAAACCGAGCTAGAGACAATATATCCTGTGGCTGTTCTGGAGCTAAAAATGTGCTAATTGGCCAGCCAATATGCTCATGCTCTTTGGCCGGTCAGGATGTGTGTGCTGACTGTCTGTCTGGCCTCAACTAAACAGTCTATGAAAAAGCTGAATTATATATAAAGGCCATATACCACCTTGGGGGTAGGGGCATTAGCCTGAAGGCACGTAGGTACTTTTTGGCAACCTGTTGTTTCAATAGGTGATTCTTAACTTTACTCAGCATACTATTTGCTTGAACTTGAGCATCTCTTTGTTAAATTTGTTTTAAATTGCCCAAAACCGGTTGTGATTTCATTAACTTTCTTTCCTCCTTAAACAGTATGTTAAACCTTGAGGAATGCTAAAATGTTCTTTTCCCTGCTGTTTCTTTTTCAGCTTCTTTTTTTGTGTTTTTTTCTGTACAGATAAATGTGTTTTCAAACCCTGTGCTGCTTGCCTACAATTACCTTCCCAGTTAGTTACCTTTCCTAATGAAAGTCAGTATTTCATTTGAATTGGGTGCATGATTTGTAACATGCAAGGAGAGCTGGCCAAGAGTTCCACAATATTCACTTTAGCACCTAAATGCTATTATTACGAGTTTGCAAGAAAGCTATAGATCCTTAGGTTGGGACTAGGCAAACTGTGTGAGTTACACAGACCATCAAATGTAAGAGCATTTTGCTGTTTAAAAAAAAAAAAAAAACAAATGTGAAAACTGTCTTGTTCCAGAAGTTTATACGAAAGCCAGGAGTTTTGAAAATTGATTTGGGCACCAAAATGTGGGATTTCCAAAAGGCATTTACAGGTGTTTGCAGCCAGCTTCTAATAGCATTTAATCAGAGTTGAGTGCCTTAACTGCGTCAGGTGCTTGGGAAATCACAGCTCTTTGTGCATAGCTCTGTGGTGCTTTTAAAAATCTGTGTCTTTCCGGGAAAGAAACATGGATATATTTGCCTTCATATAAATGTGCATGTGTAAATGGGCGGAAGATACTGAAGTTGAGAAATGCAAGGTTTAACACAAGCAAGAGATGGTAGTTTTTCAGGCACTGTGCCAAAGGATGTTGTGGATGCTAAAAATGGTTCTGGGTCAAAAAGAGAGTGGACAAATTCATGGAAAAGAAGTCTATCAAAGGCTACTAAATAAAGACAAACCCTGTCTAGCTCAGAAAGTCCCTAAGCTGGAAATAGTTGGGGGCTAACAGAGTCTTAGGAGGAGCATCTTATATTATTGGCCTTTTCTAACTGTGCCTTAGATAACTGAGAGAGACAAGGAGTATCTGCAATAAGCTGGTAAGAAGTTATTGTAGGGAAAAGGATCTGCATCCACAACTCTGTGCTTCAGTAGCTCAAGTCACACTCCTGTGTTGGGGAGCACAGATTTGGCAATGCAGTGATACTCTCCATCCGCTCCATCTCATCTCAACAGAGAAGAATTTCACACATGACACAAACTAGAGAACAAGTGTTTCCAATAGATTTCAAAACCAGCCATGCATAAAGGGCTTTTTTTAATTCCAAAAGAAAACAAAAGACAATAATAACAGAAACGAAGAAATCATAAAACATGATGTGATTGAAACTCTCTCAAAAGGTGGACAACTCAAAACCTAAAAATTTGTGGGGCATTTTTATGTTGCCTGCCTTTTGCCCTCTTGTTGCACCCTGTTGTTAAGGTTTCTTTCAAGGCCAGACAGTTCTTCTTATGTTCAGTGCCTGAGTTATCTCACACACTCTTGCAGGGTGTGGGTTTATTTTTTAAGACACCCAGAATTTTTGTAATCCTTTCAAGAATGTTTTATACAGTGATATCAGAGAATCAATTATTCGGGCTGTTTTTAGGTAGATTTTCCTTCCCCCACTTCCTTGGTTATTAAAGAAAACAGCAATGTTTGGATCAGGCGTACAGCTATCCAATCCAAAATACATTCTTTTTTATTTTAACTGCACTGTATCAAGTTGACATATGACGTGCCACGATGTAACATAACATAAAACAACATTACTCTGCATAACACATTAGAAATTAAAAATAAATATTTCCTTTGGATCCCATTGGTACTATCAATTTTACTTGCACATCTCTGAATTACGTTTGTTCCTCTCTCATTTTTGCCTTTTAGCTACTTCCATAGGTGAAGAACTTGCCCTCTCTCCCCCAACATGTGGGATAGTAACGTGTATAACATCTCTACATTCTTAGCATCTAAAAATGCAATCAAAAAACAGTTCTCATTGCTGAAATCTTCACTGGTGCTTGGGCTCATTTTTTGTTGATAGTTTCCTTGTTTTTAGAAAAGTTTTCATTATATTTAAAGAAAAAAACCTGGAAAAATGAAATAGAATCTGAGCACGTAATAAAATGAATCTTAATATTCATCATGCAGTATAATTGCATGAATACAGAAGGCTATCAGAAAACTTATTTGTATGATTTAGTGGCACTAAAGTCAGACGTTCTCTGTGTAAAACCAGGAGATTTTTTTCCTGTTGGTGAAAAGCACGCTGGTGATTAAAAACTCTATTGTTCCCTTCATTTGAAGTTTGCAAAAAATACTCATGGATAAATGTCACGTAATCATTTTATGGACTTTGGAAAGCAGTTACTGATATCCTTATTGTTGGCAGTGGGAGAAGGAGATTCACAAAAGTGCATGTTTCTTAAAAGCACACTCAGGCATCTTGGTTTTCTGGCACTACTTCAAGTCCTTGGGCCCTGACTTCCATAGCTGTCGATCAAATGTGATTATCAGTGACCTGGATGAAGGGATCGAGTGCATCCTCAGCAAGTTTCTTGATGCTATGAAGCTGGGAGGAATGGCTGATGCACCAGATGGCTGTGCTGCCATTCAGAGAGACCTGCTGAAGAGAAACAGGCTGAAGAAGTTGGGCAAAGGGGTTCTATGAGGCCAAGTGTGGAGTCCTACACCAGGGGAAGAATAACTGCATTCATCAGTACAGGTTAGGGGCTGACCTGCAGGAAAGAAGCTTTGAAGGGAAGGATCTAGGTGTCCTTGTGGACAACAGGTTGGCTATGAGCCAGCAGTGTGCCCTGGTGGCCAAGAAAGCCAATGGTATCCTGGGGTGCATTAAAAAAAGCATGGCCAGCAGTTTGAGGCTGGCAAGAAGTTATCCCTCTCTGCTCTGCATGGTGGGGCCATATTTGGAGGATCTGCTGAGAGCCTGGAGAAATGAAGGCCGAGGGGAGATCTTATCAATGCTTATAAGTATCTAAAGGCAGGGAGACAAGTGAGGCTGGGCTCTTTTCAGTGGTGTCAGTGACAGGACAAGGGGCAACAGGCACAAAGTGGAACAGAGGAAATTCCATATGAATATGAGGAAAACCTTCGCTTTGTGGGTGACAGAGCACTAGAACAAACTGCCTAGAGAATGTTGTTGAGTCTCCTCTTGTGGAGATGTTCAAAACCTACCTTGGATTGCACTTTCCTGTGCAATCTACTTTTTGGAACTTGCTTTAGCAGGAGATTTGGACTAGGTGATCTCCAGAGATTCCTTTTAACCTCTGTGATTCTGTGATCCTGTGATTTTGAATTCAAGTGGACCTGTCAACGTAATGTGCTTGAGAAATCACAACTTCTGGTCCCTGGTTATGAAACATAGTAAAGAGGCATACTAATGATGCCAAGAATGGCTTAACTGAAGACTTAATGAAAAAAAAGAATGGATGTGGCAAGTTAGGTGTCCGTTACAAATGTTACCCAGGCACTGCTTCTGTCATGGTATTGCACTGTGCAGTGGGGAAGACTGGGGTTAGACTTTTAAGACCTTGCAGTAAGGGTCATTAAGAGCTGCAGGAGCTAGTGGTGGGATTCATGTTACTCCTGCTCTATGAAAACAGGGTATATGTGTATCAGAAATAATGAAGGTATGGGTGATTCTGCATTACAGCTGGAAAAAGGAAAGATAACGTCTCCTGGGGCCCCCTTCATCCACATCTTCTATACATATCCCTGCACAGCCTTTAACTGCAGCTAGTGAAAACATCAGAAACAACACAGCTGCTTTAGCACAGCACTGTGCCTAGGCTAAATAGGCTGACTGAGAAAGGTATATTGCTTAGTCAGAACTGCATTACACTCCATCATAGAAATTCTGTGTCTCTTCTCCATAACGTGCTTCCTTCTTTCTTTGTAGGCTTGAATTTTCCCTTTTTGTTTTAGCTGCCTTTTCAGAGAAGACATTGTACGATAATTTTTTTCAGCTAAGAAATAGCATTTTCTGTTATTCTCCATTCCCCTAGGCTGTTGGCTTTTGTTTTGTTTTGTTTTTTGATTGATGCTGTTCTCAGCTGTCTGATTACTGAGTCACATTTTCTTACTGTATCAAGCTGTCCCCCTAAAACAGGCATCATCTTTCAATAGCAGCCTAAGCCCATGAGTATTCAGCTGGCAGCAGCAGTGTACATTTCTCTGTCCTGAGATTCCTTCTTCCAGGAACAGCGGCAGTGAGATGTGGTTAGGACCTATTGTTATACCCAAAGGCTGAAATGCAAATTGCTGCTCTCCTCAACTGCTGAGCGATTCAATCAATTGCTGGATAACTGCAGGGTAACTCAGAATTGTTGACACGAGTGTGGACAAGTTCTGCCTTTAAGAACTGTGACTTCTCTTGACCAGCATAGAACTGCAAGCATCAATAAGACATCTCCCTCTAATTGTAAAAATGCACATAACTAGCAGAGACACTGTGCCCTTAGATAGTCATTGCGTCATGCTATTCATGTACTGCTGGCTTTTGTTGTGAGAACAATAACCACTGAGAGTCAGTTTTGTATAAATAACATGTGACAGTTTGTAGTATTAAAAAAGTATGTGTATAGTAAACGCTGATCGCATTTCCTCAGTGATACTTCAGCAACTTAATAGTGCTACTAGAGAAGATTTAGAAAAAATATAAATATACCTATTTTATATATTTATACATGTGCCTATGTAAAATATGGACAGAACTGGGTCCTGCTGAAGTGGCTTGATGGCTTTTAACTTTGAAGAATCCTTCTTGCCTAACCTGGGACATTCAAACTAAACCTCAGAAATATACAGGTGATATTTTGAAATCTACTGTGATTGGATTAGGGTTTGCTCCCACACAAAACTTAAGGGTGAAAGTTCATTCTGGGTGAATTTGACTGAAAGGAATGCCTCCAGCTAAGCTCTCAGAGCAGATAGCAGAACGATACAGGCTCCTTCAGAGAGCAACTTCCGACGTATTAAAGTAGATGTCTAAAACCAGTGAGATGAGAGAGTTTCTAGTTGTGTTTGTTTCTCTCTGTCAGTAAGAAAGAAACTGGGTGATTGGGTCAGAGTAGACACCTCATGCTTGGAAAGCTGGAATGAAGTTGGAAGGCTCCCATCATACATGTCCAGGGATACAAGGGCTCTGCAAGACCCTGGGCTCTGCCTGATACTGTGAATGAGACTTGCATTTTTTGTCAATGAAACTGAACAGTCTCCCAAGGCATTGTAACAACCTCAGCTGTCCAGGTGGCACATTATGCTTAAGGGACTAACTCAGAGGTTGGAAGATTTGTCTTTGGTTCCAATCTACAGGTTAACCTTCTCATGTTGACCTAAGGATTGATTGGCATTTGGTTTTCACTTGCTTTGGGAAAGATTTCTGCTAGAACCATGAGGCTTATACTTTTCAGATAAATGTATCCCTATTGGTCCTCAGAAAAATCTGCCCTGTAGGGCAACAAGATTACTTGAGAGCAACATCCGTTAAGTTCTTATCAACTGTTTTTTTCAAGCTTTGATTGATCCTGATATAGCACTTTTGTTTCTCACTCACCTGCAGAGCCTGGAGTTTGCACAGTGTTTGGAGACCCTCACTACAACACTTTTGATGGACGGACATTTAACTTTCAGGGAACATGTCAGTACGTTTTGACGAAAGACTGCTCCTCCTCTGCCTCGCCCTTCCAGGTGCTGGTGAAAAACGATGCCCGTCGGACCCGTTCTTTCTCCTGGACAAAGTCAGTGGACCTTGTGTTGGGCAGAAGCACCATCAGCCTCCAGCAGCACCTCACAGTGAAGTGGAATGGGACCCGTATCTCACTACCCTGCGAGACATCACAATTTCAGATCGATTTGGATGGTTATTTGCTGAAAGTGACAACCAAAGCAGGTAGGGCAACTGTGTGTGTGTCTTCTCCTAGAAAAACTTCTCAAATGCAACAAGAACAAAAATTGGTATAAAACCGTAACAATGGCAATAAATATATTAATTAGAGATCTGAGTATCCCAAGTACTTGGCAATTCTTTCAAAACTCTTTCAGCCTACAAGCAGACAGAAATGCAGCTGTGAGTGAAGCCTCTGCAGAACACTTCCTAGACTGTATTTCATTCTGCAGTTGACAATTAGCCACCTGCATGGATAATTGGATTCCAATTGGATTTTCACTTCCAGTAACTAGAGTGGTTTGTTCAGTGTAATCATTTAAAGAAGACTTGGGTACTGAACTTGAAGTTTTACTGCTTAATTTTGTGGATGACACTAAGTTAAATTGAGCTGTTGAATTGCTCAAGAGCAGAGAGGCCTTGTTGAGATATCTTGAATAGTGTGAGGGCTGGGCAGTCTCCAAGTGCATGAAACTGTACAAGAGTTAGAGCCAAATTCTGCTCCTGGGGTGCGGCAGCCCAGGACAGAAGTACAGATTTGGGGACAAGAGGCAGGAGAGCCCCTCCATGGAGAGGGATCTGGGGATTCTGGATGACAGCAAGTTGAATCCGAGTCAGCAGTGTGCCTGGCAGCTCAAAGGGCCAACCATACCCGGAAGTGGTGCATCAGGGCTGAGCAGTGGTGCATCACACTGGCAGCTGGGCAAAAGAAGGGCTTGTCCCTCTGTGCTGTGTGGCCTCATCCTGAGCATTGCATGTAGTTTGGGCACCGCCGTCTAAGAAGTACATAAAACTGTTAGAGAACATCCAAAGGAGGGCTATGAAGATTGGGAAGGGTCTGGAGGGCAAGGTGTGTGACAGGTGACTGAGGTCCCTGTGTTTGCTCAGCCCAGAGCAGAGGAGCTGAGGGGAGGCCGGATGGCGGCTGCAGCTCCTCAGAGGGAGCGGAGGGCAGCGCTGAGCTCTGCTGTGTGACAGCAACAGGCTGAGGGAACAGCGTGGAGCTGTGCCAGGGCAGGATCAGGCTGGAGGTTAGGAACAGGTTTTTCACCGTGACCAGCAGTCATAGCACCAGGCTGCTGGAATTGGATTCAGTGGTCCTTGTGGCTCTCCTAACTTGGGATATTTTGTGATTCTGTGTTTCTCTAATAGTTACAGCTAAGAGCAGGGATGTAATCAGTCCTTTAACATTCATTTTTTTCTACATAGGCAGCAACATACCTTGCAGTTTAAGTGGGAGGTGGAAAATCATAGTTACTAATGGTTGGATTTGGTTTAAGTTGTCAAATTATGGAAACATTTCACTGAGGCTACCCACTAAAATAGACATCCTCGTTTGAAAACCAAGGCTTAATTTGCTGTTTAATGCCATTGTTCTGTGCTTGCTTTGTGTTTGGGTAAGAGCCTCTCCAAGTGGAACAAACTTCACAGCCTCAGAAGCAAAAGGAAATGAGAAACTTTGAGAATCTGGCACATTTTTTTGTTGTAGAAAAAGGAGGGAAGATAGCAGATTCTCAAGTCCTTAGAGACCTAAAGAACACATTTATTGTCAAAATTCTAAACCAGAGGACTTACATTTGTTTTGATAAACTATTTTGAGCTATAGTACACTCGCATAGATAAATACTGAGTGGAAGCTAAGAATTTCCTCATTAGCATGTGTTAGGTAGCGCTGTAGTCCTGGGAGATTTCACTTAAACAGTGAAGTACTGTTTCAGTGAGAATACTATTTACTGTTAATTCAATTAAATGCCATGTGCAAACAGTGAAACCAGTCTTTCTTATGGAGTGGTATGGTCCCAAGCATGAAGCATAGTCATTCTCATTATCTAGAGTCTTTTTTTTTTCAAGGGGTACACTAGCACCCACTGTTGAACTGAGAATTTAGACACCTGTTCATATATCCCCTCGAAATGTAAGTCTGTATAATGTGGATCCCAGCTCTGGGTTCATTCCTAAAAGTGGCAGTGTAGATTTTTGTGGCTGTCTGTAAAATGCACACAAGTTGACCATTATTCACAACTTCTAATTAAAAGCATCTTGAGGGTTTCTCTTTGCAGCCAGCTGAACACTATGAATACTGGCGATGTGGATTTCATTAACCAACCACAGCCCACGGAAAGGTTTTCAGTTGAAGATGAATGACAGCTAATCCCGCTGCTATTCCATTTGTCTTTGGTGCAAGCCTAATAAATGACTGCACACATCCTTGTCCATGTGTTGGCAGAGGGAGTGCAAACATGGCATATGACAACATACCAAACACTGTGTAATCACTGCAAATTATAGTCTAAATAATTCCTCCCCTTAACAGAAAAGGATTAGGTTTCTCTTACTGAAGGCAGCACGTTAGGCCAAGTCCTCCTTCCCTCAGCACAGAAGACATGGAAAGAGGCAGAGAACAACATGACTCCATTTTGCTGGAAGAGGATAAGCAGCAGAGAGGCTGTAGGGAGAAGAAATGTGCTGAGTGGAGCTGTTTAAAAGGCAAAATTTCTATTCCACAAGAAATTCCAAATGCCAAGGGAAAAAAATCTGATAATTTTCTGGAGCATAGATTTTTTTTAAATTTATGTTTTCTCAACACAGTGGGGGAAAAGAGGCAAAGGAAGGAGATAATGAAAAATAAGCAAAGCTACTGAACTAGAAGAAAAATTGAAATAAAATTGGTCTGGGAAGTGCAGAGTCTGGTGCTTACAGCTCAGTCAGCATTCCCTTGGTTTTTGGTTTTCCCTTTGCAGAGCTGGGAGCTGAGTCCTGGATAAAACAGGGGAGTCCAATGCATCAGGAAGCCTTGTGGTCCCTGGCTACAAGGCAGTCTGCATGGCAGAACTGCCCTGGAGTTACATATCCTGAGAGTCCAGGCTTCCAGACAGCCCACCAGGCGAGCTGGCATGAAACCAGCTTGGAGCCATGCCTGGGTTCTGTTGGAAGTTCATTGAATCTGATATGCCTCCCTGATGCATTTCATTTCTGATGAATTGGCATTTTCCCGTGAAAACCTGTTTTGTTGCTGAATTCCTCACCAGCTGTATCCCTGGGTTCCACAGCAGCAATTCTGGCACCCTGAACTTGCAGGTACCCCCAGTACTGTCTGGCATGGTGTTGAGTCCTTGTCTACAATGTGCATATTAATGTATTAAGAAGACAAGAGAGCTGGTGGTCACAGAGTTGATGCTAATTCATCTGTCCCTCCAGTGCAGGAGGGTTTTTTGTTGTTGTTTTTCTTCTGGGCAGATCTTTTTCACATATCTGGTTTGCTGAGATTTTCTGTTGGCCCTAGATCTTTAGGGAAGAATGATCTGCCAGTTCTTGAGGATGCCTTTACCATGAAAAATCATGCAGAACAATTGATGGGAGTTCCCAGCATGTGAAACTCAGTGTGTGATGTGCATAAATCCAGAAGAATTTCTTTCAAATGCAGTAGAGCACATAGTATGCCAAGTTAAGAAATCAAGTAACAAGTTGGTTAAGTGTCCTTCAAAGAAAGAGGAAAATTGGAATACACTAAAAAGTAACTCTGAGAATGTTCCTTTTCTGCACATCTCCAGATGGGACAGATGCTGCATCCTTTGGCTTCCAGTCTCACCACTTGGATTCTGATTCTTGTCCAAGCGAATGGGAAACTCATCCATTGGGAGGGAAAGAGAGGGGGTTATAGGCACCAGGAAGCTCTTCCAAACAATTTCTGTCTGCCAAGGAGACCATTTTAAATGTTGCTCCATAGCATAATCCCGTCTGTCACAGCTCTAGTTGGTTTACAGAAACCAACTGAATTTTCTGTGTGTGAACAAACAAAAAGGCACACACTGCATCGTGCAACCAGGCACTGACAGAATTATCATACATGTTGGATTAAATACCCTTCTTCATTACCCCAAAATAGAAGAAGCTCCACTATGGACAGAAACCTCTAGGCTGTTCATGAAAGCTAGAAATCTTGTTAGTATAGCTAAAGACAACCTGGCATAATGAATTTACTTGCAATGCTTGCATCTTAGCAATTACAGCAAATAGAATTACGTTATATCTAAGTAGAAAAAGTATGTCCACAGCTGGTAGTTAAACTGTAACTCTCTTGAATCAAATCCCATAATCAAAGCAGGGACCTCTAGATTTAAAAGTGTGCATTTTTATATGCTGAGGTTAAAAATCAGAAGTTTATGTTATTCATGTCTGCATATCTAGAGTTCACAGGACAATGCATGACTAGATGCCAGTGTCTCACCAAGGACACACAAATATTCAAGATTATATTAGAGTTAGCCTTTTGTAATAAATACAGGTGATTTCACTGAAAGTCAGTAGTTCATAACTTGAGAAAAACAAACATTATAAAAGGAAAATTAGGATTAAATCATTTACCTGACTCTAAAGTCAGCAGCTTCTGAGGGAGCTCATTTGGGGAACAAGTTGAAAACTACCTTAAAAATGGAGCTATTTTCTGAAAAGAGCTGTCTGAAGACTTGGATCTGGATACTTCAAACTTTCAGAAAGTTTACATGATTCTCAAGTCTGAAATAATCTTGGTTTATACATTAATGGCAAGTTTTTTCTAAATGCCAGCACAGCAGTATTAATCTGGTGTCTGCAAATGAAGCTGTGTTTTGTTTTGTTCAACGTTGTCAGAAGCAAAGACAGCTGGAATTTGAATTTGTCCAGCAATGATAATGTATGAAGCAGCTTGAAAAGGCAGCTTTCCTTCTTGCCACTGTGCTGGCCTCATTAACCAAAGTATTCTTGCACAATTTCTCAGCTGGTTTGGTGAAAAATGCCTCTGGAGGAGAAAGTGGTCCTATGCATTCTGGGATGATGAAAGAATTTGAAGCTGCTTTCAAGCAACATCATAGAATATATTAGTAGTATCATTGCATATCTATAACAATAAGAAAGCGTGATGAAATAGTCCGTGGAGACTGACTGATGCAGAATTATCTGCAAACCTTGCTGGGTAAATCTTCTCCCAAACACTTGAGGTAGTGTCAATCACATAGGGACAGGATAATCCATACTGATGGCAAAGCACCCCTTCTGCAGCCACTGAAGGGCTCTGGCAGTTGATGCATGGAGTAGATGATGTTAGTGATCCTTTCTAATCTTAATGATTCTGTGATCACTGCCCATTAGGCCTCCCTCTAATCCTCTGTGGCACAGGTGGGAATTGGCATAGGAGAGAATGGGATGTGTTGTTAAACAAAGGGCTCCAGCTTTGAACTGAATCGCTGGTATGTTAATTACTTACATGAGCACAGAGAAGGATTTGGATTGCACAGTGACAAGTGCTGATTTACAAGAGGAAAGGGTGGTGCTAAGCCAGCCCACAGAGCAAATGTAGAAATCTGGAGCAAATCCCTGGTCCTGCACCACAAAGCGGTGCTGTTTGGTATTCTTGGCCAGACACAGAGGAGAGAGAAATCTGGATTATCCTGTTTAAAAGCAGGTTCCTTTGTTTATCCTTAAATAACTGCCACACGTGGGTACTTTATGGGAATAAATTAACATCAGCAAAGTGGTTTGTGGTCTTCAGATGGAGGGCACTTCAGAGATGCAAAGTGTTAGCATTCATCAGACATTGGAAGGGCCATTTTGGGATGAAAGTTAAGTGATACTTGGTGTTGTTTTTATCACGTATAATACTAAAATTGCGTTCCTTTATGGGATACGTATGCATTGCTCCGAGGATAGAATTCACTTCATATAAGAGGATAGAATTCACTTCATTGTAACTCAGGTTAAAATTATAATTTTAGGCTCTACCTGCTTTCTGGACTGTATAATGTCACTGGAAACAGAAGGGCATTCAGGAGGTAGTTTGTTCCCACTGTATTAGACATCCATGCTGTGATCCCTGAACTACCTGTTTCTCTCCATTAAAGAGGCATAAAGCTAGACATTCTGTTTTTACATGGGTATAGACATAAAACAGATTTCACACATAGAAAGCAATTTTAATTTTGATGCATTGGAAGTATGAAACCTTACTGTAAAATAGATTGTACCATGACATTCATATCCTGGCCTCTAGATGGATGTTCTGTGTCTACTGCCATTCCATAATGCTGCTGACTTGTCAAGTCACCTTCAAAAGATTGGTAAAGAACACCTTCTGGATGAACCATCTGAATCCATTTCAGAATGCTTTCTTGCAGCAGTTTTACTCATCTGGCATCTTTTTGCTTCCGTTTTTGATCTCTTTTTATTCACTCAAAGTACTGATTTTGGAATTATTGTCTTTACCCAAATAATTATCAGCTCCTTAGATAAGAAAAGAATGTGTTCTAGGAAGTATTCACTGTCAGATTCCCATAGGGCACGGTCACCTTTTTACACCCATGACCTGTGCAGCGGGTGACAGTGGCTGAAATTGTGGCCCTACTGAAATCCACTAGAAATTTGCCCTATAAAATTCAATTTGCTGACTTACACAACAGCCATCACTCAGTGTTGAGAGCAGTTCTGCTTTGGATCCAGATTTTTTTAGGATGACCCCATCCAATAGCAAGGAGGAAGAAAAGTAAACACAGAGAGGGACAAGTATATTGTAATCAACAGTGATTTAAGAAACACTGCACTTGCCAGAGGTGCCTACTGAGAGGTAAATAGAAATCTAACAGTATATCAGGAGGAAACCAATAGCTTTGTTTAGGTTCCTCTGAACACTGTTTCACGTATATAAGGTACAGTTTATTAGCCTCAATTTCTTCTTTTTCGAAACTCTGTGTTTTTATCTCACCTCTTTCTTTTGTTAGGCCTGGAAATCTCATGGGATGGAGACAGTTTTGTGGAAGTCATGGCTGCACCGCATCTGAAGGGCAAACTCTGTGGCCTGTGTGGTAACTACAATGGGCACAAGCGAGATGACCTGATTGGGGGGGATGGGAATTTTAAGTTTGACGTGGACGACTTTGCTGAATCCTGGCGTGTGGAGTCTAATGAGTTCTGCAGTCGCCCGCAGAGGAAACCTGTGCCTGAGCTCTGCCATGGGACTGTCAGGGTGAAACTCCGGGCTCACCGGGAATGCCAGAAGCTCAAAGCCTGGGATTTTCAGAGCTGTCATTCAACGGTGGATTACACAACTTTTTACCGGTAAGTGTGGCTTGCTGAGGAGGAGGAAAAAATTATTATGTGAGGAAAAAAAAGCACACAGAATTTACCCAATTCAGTAATTTCAGTGCGTGTTTTGAGCAGAACTAGTAAACAGGCTTACACTTACACTTGCAGGTACATTATGGAACACTTTTCTGACACAGGGATCAAAGAATGACAGTCATAAGCTAATAAGGACCTGAGCAGCTAACAGGGAGAAAGGCAGACTTATGACCACTTAGAGAAGGAAAAGTACTTTTGGAGACTGAGAGAAGGGGGAAAGTAACAAAAGACTTCAAAACATTTTGGTAAGCACCTTCTAATTTCAAAGTCAGCTGTAAAGCTTAGGCTGACTTTAATTGCTATTGCTTGTGGTCCAGAGAATTCTTCCCGAAAAGGTTTTGAAATTGACTTAAAGCAGAGACATCAAGCACTACTTTTTCCTCTCGGATGGTGTAGTTTGTGGGTGTGAAAATTTGAAAGGACAGAGTTAACAAAATGTTTACTTCATGCCCATCTTGCCCTAGGAGCAAACAAAGACAGAAGAGGATCTAGAAGTCTTGTCTGAGGGAACTATTAAAGAGTTTTTATTTTTAAAATGTTTCCAGTCTAAACCACAGATACATCATTTCTGTTCTTTAACTGGCATGAGTTTATTTGCCCCTCACTCAGTAAATAAAATTGGCTTTTCATTTGATTGCCTGACATAAAAGATAAAAGCAAGCCGAGTCACAGTTGTGTGATGACGGATGGAGCTGCCTGCTCTCTGAGCTCCCAGCTTTCCCCACTCACACACATCTGCTCAACTATTGAGCTTATTAGGAAAAGCTTTCTAAAATGATTCCATTTCCCTCGTGAATTGCCTTTCCTCTTCTTTTATAACGAGGCAGAAAGACTTTTATCTACCCTAGCAGAAGTACTAGTACTGAGTACTAGGAAATGCTAAAAGAAACCACACAGCTTGTCTCTGTGTTTCTGCGTTTAGCTTCCTATAGAGTATCCCAGCTCAGCAGCCCAGCAAAAACTAAAAATTATACCTTGGGTAGGCTGTAATGCTTTGTCTTTTCCAATGGCTGGGGACACAGCAGAGACCGCTAGAGCTGCTAACACATGCACACAGAGTCTGTTGGATGCATTTCAGCAGCATTCCCATCTCACTTCCATCGTTCTCTGAAGGTAAGTGATGACAATACAAATGGAAAACAGGCATACGGAGATTTGTTTCATTTTGCAGTTGATTTTTTTTTGTCCCTTTTTAAAAGTAGTCTGTGATTGATTTACTGCAATACACTTCCCTGACACTACAGTGGAAAATGATTTACATTTTGGCTAGAGCAGACAGAAAAAAAAAATCTTGCACATGAGAATAACCATTAAGCATTTCTGTTCCTTTACAATGTTGTCTCCTCTCCTGGAAGGACACTGACATCAAGCAAGTATTTAATTAGATTATGTCCTTTTGGAGAAAAGTTTATTTTTCTCTTAGGAGAATTTACATTGAAAGGACCATCATATCCTGTCAGAAGTGGCTGTTTTGCCACATTTGCTTCTATTTAAATATCGCCAGTTGTTAGAATATTCAGATCAAAATATGGGAGTCACAGATAAAATATACGTGAGAAATAAATGCAGAGATTTAGTAGGATGTTGCTGCTTGTAAAAAACCGACAAAGTTGTAACAAATAATTTATTCAACAATCACGGCCTTTTTTCTTACTAAGAAATTATTCCAAGCAGGTTAACACACATTTGAGAAAGCTCTGGGAAGCTTTTTATTAGAAATATTTACATATATAATTACATATGCATGTGTTTACATATAAAATATGAGTACTTCTAGGAGCTGCGTGTTTCCTGAATGTTTTTCAGAGACACCACTATTGGTTTAACTAAATTTTTCCAGTTATTTTTTTATTACAAACAAGCTTCAGGTAACAAAAGGCAGTGAAGAAAGGACAATGTTGGGGGCTGGTTTTTTCAGCTTTCTGCTTTTCTTCTCTCTTATTTGGATAAATTCTCAGTTTTTAATTTCCAACATCTTATGGATTTTTTTCCATTTAAAATCCCTCATTCTCAAAGGATTACTTTTTCTTGGTTATTCTTGCCTATATTATCAACATCGTCTCATTTTCACTATGCTGCTCTTTTAGTGACCTACTGCTAATAAGAATTCTCAGAAATAGAAATAAACTCAGCAGGAACCTTACAAACTGGGGTGTGTTTTCTGCAAATACCAAAAAAGGCAGCGAACAATGCATTGCAAACATTTGTCTGACACTGTGTTACTGGTGAGATTTTTGTGAAGGCATCTCAAATTCATTGGAAGTCGCATTCTTTTTACGGCTGTAGTTCCTCCTTTTGTTAGCCATCCAAAAAACATATACAGCAAGATTGCCTCGATTGTTAGGTGAAAAGGATACGGTTAGTGTTTGAAAGCATAAAGATCTTCTTGCGTGGTTGTTGGGGTGTATGGGAACTGTTGAGTCCCATCCTGAGCCACTGATTGCTCACCTGGGGCAAGCACTGAGGCAGCAGCCATGGGAGCACAGGTGAAGGCGATTCAGCTGTGTGATGAAGGCTGGAGCCTGGCTGCACCTCCTAGCCCCCATTTAAGAGCTGACTGCCACTGGGGGAGGGTCTCTTGCTTGAGATCCTTCCTCTGTGGAGTCTTTTCTGTGAACCTCCATTTTTGCATACAGGTGAGCGTTTCTTCCTTGTTTATTTCTTTCCCCGTATTCACCACAATAATCTTTCCAGCCGTAGCACCAACTGTAACAGGGGTGAAGAACAGCTAAGCGCTGAGTTTGACCTTGATAGATCTTTGATGCCTTATGAGAAATGATGATTCTGCATCTTACCCTTCACCTTTTTTTGATGTGGTAGCTTTGGTGGCTTGCATCTCTGCAAAGTGCCTGGAAAAACAAAGCATAAAAGAAAGGATTTTGAAATAGTCCAGACTTCCAGCTAACAATTCTGGCACTTAATTTTATACCACTCTTTTAATTCTTTGTATTGTGACTAGACGTGTTTTATGGGCTTCTAATTTTGTTTTGTTTAGTTTGAGATTTGTATTTTTTGTTTGTTTTTAATGCCTTGCTAGCTGTTCAGTATTCTTGAGCAATGCTCTAAAATAAGTCTTAGGATTGAACTTCATGAAGGCAAGTTTAAGTAGGGAGACAATTTATGAGATTTTAGTAAATTCCATGTGAAGAAGAGATTAAGAAGTGATAGTCATCACCACTACCTCTGCTCTGTATTTAGAAATCTGGAAAAGAATCCTGGATTGCGCTTTGCCAGAACATTACCAGTTTTTTTAGAGGGGAATATTCTGGTCATGCACGCAATAAAGCTTGCTCTCAGACTTCTGAAGCTGCCCTTTAACGTAAGCAGCAGTAATAATAAGTGATATCATCTTGTTATGCTGCTGTTAACACAAAGAACTCATCACATTTATCAAGAATCATCTTGGTACTCTTTCTTTAAGCTCTTGAATAAGGATTTAAGGGTTTGGGGATTTGAGGAAGAGATCTTCTAGTGCTCAGTGAGCCCTTCCCCATGGCTAATCTCACTGTGCATAATCGAGCTGCACAGGAGCAGGGGCATGGAGTTGACTTCAGCCTCAGTGAGCCTGGTGAGCTATGTAGTGTTGGGGTCAGCTTCATGGTATAGCCTGTGCCTCCTTTGCTCAACCGTGGCCGGTGCCTCTTGGAAGCCTCTTTGGGAGACACAGGAGCAGGCAGCACCCAGCAGGATGTGCAGATACAGGAGTGATGGAGGCACAGCAGCACTGCTCTGCATGGGAGCTGGTTGGGCTGCAGGGAACAGCTTGAAGGGAGACACAGGGCTTAATACCCCTAGTAATATCTGCCCTTGTAAGCAGGATTTTTAATGATTTGGTGTCACTGATAGAATTGGAATGTGGCATCAAGATGGTATCAGCGTATCACCCATCTGTAAGGCATGTATACGGCGGCTGAGCTCAGCAGTGACTGGTCAGGCATTGCTCAGGGCTCCAACTACTGACATAGATTTAGGAAAATATTTAATGTCTTGCTTTTGCCATGTAGTAGATCTCTCTATTTGAGACTGGAAAAACTGTGCTTGAGACAAGTCTTTTTCTTATTACTTCTACTGTTAATTTTTTGTTATTTATGGTATTACATTTTTTAACTGTCAGAAGCATGCAAAAAACTTAGTTATTCTTTTTCTCTATTTTAATCGTTGTAAGAGGTGTTTTGTTGGTTTTTTTTTTTGTCTTAAACACCTAAATTTAATCATATTCCACGTCTTACGATGAACGCTAATTAACTTAATAATAGCTTAATGATACAGCAAGAGGAAATGGTTTCAAACTACAAGAGGGTAGATTTAGGTTGGATAAAAGGGAAAAGATTTTTAGCATAAGGGCAGTGAAGCACCGGACAGGATGACCAGAGAGGTGGTGGAAGTGCCATCCTTGGAGACATTCAAGGTTAGAGTGGACAGGGCTCTAAGCAACCTGATGGAGCTGTGGGTGTCCCTGTTTGTTGCAGGGAAGTTGGACTAGAGGGCCTTTAAGGGACCCTTCCAACCCAAACAATTCTGTGATTCTGTAATTCATTCACTTGAATCACTCAAAGGCATTTGGGAATTGCAAATCTACTCTGCAATTCTTGCCTTAAATATTCCTTGAGAGTGCTGATTTTATTCCAGCATAATGAATTAGTGAGTTTATTGTTCAGTTACCTTGTGTAGTGAAGTTTTCAGATGCTTAATTTTCCTGAAACTTTCCACTTAACTAGAGAAAATGTTATTGTTTAGCATCAGTGCATAAATTGCAATGTTGTGTAGTCCATCAGCTCCCTCTTATTAGGTTTGACAGATATGCCATGAATGGCTGCAGAGAACATGTGAGCTGCAGGACTGCTAAGTTAATTATGAGCTCTATTTAAAAGACAGAGAACAAGGGTTTGAAGCAAGTTTTTAGGGCTTTTTCTCCCATTAACAATGATGTCCTACAGCTGTAAAATTCATGTGGTTATGCCTCTGTGTTCGCTCAGCAGGGTAGTGCAAAAGAAATGTCGGCTGAAGAATGACTTCAGAAAGGCCCTCTTCATGTTCAAGGAGTGGTTGGAATTAGGATCTCTGTAGCCTTCTGTTTTCTGCCAAGGGTGCATATTGCAAAATCCTCCCTGCGAGGTTTTCTGCTCCTGGCTGTTGATGTGGGCACGGCAGATTCCTGTGCTGCTCCAGCTAAGGTCAGGCAGTTCTGGGGCTCTTGTGGTGCACTCAAAGGGTTGCTGTAGCTCTGAATGCTGTCTGGGGCAGCTCCTGCCCCTACCCCAGCTTCAACAGCTGTGTCTCCTGATGGCACAGCTGGCCTGTGCCCACTTCAACTCAGAGCTAGTAGTATTAGCTTGAAAAATGTAACAGTAGTCTGAAGCTGTGGATGGTGCCCGTGTGGAGACCTCTTGCTCCTGCTTGCCTTCATGATGAGGTAACAATGCTCCTGCCTGACCTCCTTTCTGAATCTGACCCTAATTCTGGGTACTAACAGCAGTGTAACCACAGAAGAGAGGAGTTCAGGTTGAAACAATTTACTCAGCTTCTTGGGCAAATTCACGCTGAGCAGCTGTGTGGCCCAGGGAGCTTCTGGTTTAGAAGGAATTTAAAAATATTTGACATTATAATCATATTTTTTTGAAGGAAATCTTCACCCGGACTTGAGTTTCCCATGAGCTAGATGCTCCCCTTCTCACTCTGCTCTGTTCAGTGTCAGTGAGGCTTTTATCTATGTGTAGTGATCCCAAGTTTTAGCTGCTTGTATTATTAAATGCTTAATAATTCAAGCTTTCTGTTCAGAAATACTCTGCTTTATGTCATTCTACTTACACAAGGTGATTTTTTGCATTCTATACTGGACAACTGTGCAAAAAAGAAAAAAGCCTGAATGTGTAGGCAACAAGAGAGCTGCTGTTGCCAAGCTTTACAAAAGTACAGGTGCTTGGGAAAGCATTATCTATCTGGCTGGGCTGCCTTGACTTTGTGCCCTTATGGGAATTGACATTACTCCCAAAACTACTTCTGAATGTCTGCCGCTGAGTCACACTTGTGAATCTTGTGGAATGTCATGATGAACTCACTGACACAGGTAAGAGGCACCAGGACTGAGTGCTGGTAGCTGACAGCACCAACAGATAGGAGAAAAGAAACTTTGTGGTGTCTGAACTTTGCAATTCCTAGCAACAAGGATCGAACTTTACTACCTGTATTCTGATAAGAGTATTGTAGAAATACCACCTTATGTATACATATAAATCTATAGATCACCACTGTTCTAAGCCTCTTCATGCAGTATTTTTTCATCTGAATTAGCCAAGAGTTAGTGCAGGCTGCCAGAAAAGTACTGCTTAGTTTTAAGGATCAAAAGCTTGGATTTGGACAAATGGGTTGAATGGCCAGGAAAGATAAATCTGAACCAAGCTGAGCTCAGTTATCTGTGGATCGTGATTCCTCTTCATCTTTCTCCCATACCCCTGCCCCTGGTGAGGTATTTTTCACATAACCAAGTCTCATCCACTTGTGTCTGTTTAGAAAAAATACCTCAGGAATTTTGGGCTAGAAAACATTCTTCTCTTTGTATCAGTAGTTATTACAGCTGTGAAATACTGAAGCAGTGCCAGAGGATTCACAGATGTCTCCTTTCCTGTTGAGGTATTGGGAATGGGCAGGGGAGAGGATGAGGGTGGAGAGGGCTCCAAAATCTGACAAGACTGTGGTGTTGGACAGACACCATTCACCTGGGACCATCTGTGGCTTACTTCCAGCCAGAAAAAAAAATGCATGCTTCCCCGGTGACCCACTTTGAGCTTCCCTACATGGAAAGTTAATGATTTTATTTTATTTTTTAACAAGGAAATATTTTTATAGGAAGACCGGATGAAGTAACATACTATTCTGTGATTAAAACTTAGAGAATTTTCCTTTGCTTCAAAGGATGGCATGTCTGGAATGTGGCTGTTTCTCTTACCTAATTATGTGATCACAACCCTACCTGATGCTGTCTCTTTACTGAATGAGATGTTATTTTCTACTGCTTGCAAGTGTAATATGAGGCTTTTCTTCTGCTCTTTGCCAGGAAAGAGCTCAATTTGTGTTTATCATGCATGCAGAGGCTTATTACAAAAACCTGCTTCTGCCTAGTAAAACTTCATTTGTCTTTGGTTTATTACCCGTCTCAGTGAAATTCAAGTCAGGTGTTTCATAACAAAATATTGTCTTCTACTTTGCTCTCTGTCTGACAGATGTGAGACTCTCTGTGAAAATGTAAGGTCAATTTGACTATGACAGAAGTGATTGTAAAGTATGGTAGGGAAGGCAGGAAAGGGGTAGAGATCTAACAGAACAAGTAGAGTGCCATAAATGCACTTCTCATTTGCCAATATGGAAAGCATTTGCAGAAATTGTTCTTTCTGGGTTGCTTTTAAAAGAAGTCTGCCCCTTTTTTTTTTTTTTTTTTTTTTTCAATTTATTTTGATTTAATTTGTTTGCTTCGTTGACTTTGGTCCACAGTGCCCTGGTGTTGTGAGATAAAATCCTGGTTCATTGAAGACCACGGGAACTTTGCTATATCTGAAGAAAGTGATTTCATCATTGTGGCTGTCCCTGTCCCATGCAGGGTTAGTACACAGATCTGTGCATTCGTAGCCCTGGACTAGTCTTTCTGCTACTTTATATCCCACAGATTAAACTTCTTCAGAGATGGAGGATTCTTTCATTACTGGAGTAGACAAAAAGTGAAATGCATCCAGACTGGGGTTCCCAGATCCTGTCTGCCCACTGCTTGTGAAATCTAAGAGGTGGCTTTGCGAAGCAGACAATGTAATTTGGCTGGCTGTGTGCAACTCAGAGGTCACTCGTATTTCTTCTCAGCTCCGAGGTGTTCATAGAAATACTCTGCAACTCCTGGTACAGCCATCCCTCATGTTTTTCTGACCTTATCTGATAGGCCTTTAACAACATCCCAGGCATTGCTTTTATAATACAGAGATGCCCGTCCTCAAGCTCCTTATTAAAACCGCATTCTTAAAGTGCCACTTCATGCCACTCATGAGCATGCACTACAACTGTTACTTTTTGGCGAAGCAAAAGCACATCCCTGCTGTGTAAATATTTTTTTGAAAGGGCCCTTTTACTTTTTGGAAAATATCCCTGATGTCTCAGTAATGTAATGCAATGCATAATTTTTAAAAGAAGAGTAGAGCAGGTGTGGGGAGGAACTACTAGGAAGGCAGAGCGGTATCCTCCCTTGTGGAACTGTTTTAAAAGGCTCCACCTGTCAGCTAGTGCAACTTGATCCACTCCCCAAGTAAAAATACTTGCTACTCTGAAGTATTCTTTTTAATGGCAAAAGTAAATCCTGCTTTTGGAGGGATGCTCTTCAGAAAAGCTGTCAGCATCATTAGAGTGTATTTTGTGCCTCTCTCAGATACTGTAGAATTTCAACTATGGCTGCTACGGAGTCCAAGACTCTGTTCGATCTCACTCTAATTAGCTTCCAGGACATGCTCACGGCAAGGCTTTCCTTGCTAGATGTGTTTTTATTTAATTTTAGCTTTTTATGTTTTAATTTATTGCAGTATTGATTTGAAATAAAAATCAAATGTTGCTATTTCCGTGAATAAATAATTCAGGAAACCAACCCATCACTTCTCATATTCTGCCTTGGGCTGAAGCTAATAATTGTTGCAAGGAAGAGGAAACCCACCCATACTGTAGCTGGCCAACTGTGCCATGTCATATATGGTGGAGAAATCCCTTTCAGGCCCCTGAGATGATCAGTTTACAGCTCATAGCATGAAATTTTAATTACCTTTCTTTTAACATGCATAACTGCAAAGCTACTATATTTCAGCTCCTATTTTAAGCCACCTGCAGTATATCCTGCCTAATTAGACACACAGCGAAGATGAACGAGGGTGTTTATAAGCAGGCAAATGAGATGAATTTGTGGGAAACATTTTAAAAATAAGCTTAACCTAATCCTCCTGTTATTCTTATGAGTTCATTTATGCTTCTGGCAGGATAACCAGACAAAGCAGGACGTGAGCACAAAAAAACTTTTGTAGAAAGTTTGCCTTAGGAAGGTTTTGACAGCCCAGAACAGCTTATCCTGCCTGCTTTTGCTGTGGTGGAGAACTGACTTGCCACTTGTGAAAGGGTTGTTCTTGAGACTTTATATGGGCTAGACTGAATTGTAATCTTTCCACTGGTTGTTTTTTTTGCAGAGAAATCTGTTCCCAGTCTTACAGATCAGTGGGGATCTTTACATTTTGTGAGATTCTTGGTAGCTATCTATGGCAAACACAATTTGTAGTGATGATCTCTCTGCCCTTCCCTGTAAGGGCTCACAGAACAGTATCACAGAACAGTTGAGGAGGGAAGGGACCTCTTTGTCCATCTGGTGCAGCCTGGGCTCCAGCAGAAATCACCACAGCAGGGTGCCCAGGCCCACATCCAGGCACTTTTGGAGTTCTCCAAGGAGGAGACTCTGCAGCTTCCACTCAACCTATGCCAGTGCTGCATCATTCATGAGCACAGAAATATTTCCTGATGGTCACGTATTCCAGTTTGTGCCCACTGCCTCTTTAATTTCCTTGCACAGCTCAAGCTCTTTCAGAAGGCCCCTTGCTGCAGCCATTCCACCTGCAGAACGTTAGCTCCCTTGACAGCAGAGCATCAAGAGCAAATGCAGGTGAGTGCCAGGCAATGGAGCATGATAAACAGACACAGCCTGTTTTTCTGCAAGCACGCAGCTGTTGCTGATGAGGTCTTGTGATGCTCAGATCTTAACACCAGGGTGTTATTGTACTCCAGAATATCTGAGCAGTGCTATTAAAAAAAAAAAAAGACTGCTGGAAGTAAAGCAAGAATGGGTGGAGGCACTTGTGCTTATACAGGAATAGGTATTTACTCATCTTGAGATTTACCATCAGAGTAACTAATTCTGATTAGCTACACAGTGCTAATCAGTTCAGGTTCACTCACCTTTTAAACTGTTGAGGTGCTACTTAGAAATGTGCATGCACAGCTCAGCTATGCTTATCTGTGCTTCTGGTAAACTCATCAGAGCAGATTTCTGCTAATACGGGGAGAGGGCTAATGGCTGGAGCTTGAGTGTGCCGTCTTGGAGCAGGGCAGGGACTAAAATGCCACTGGTTCTGAAATATACAGCAAATTATCCCTTCCTCATCCAAAGGGAGTGAGAGGGATCTATGAGAGGGATCTATTTGTATCCAAGTGAAGGACTCTGTATGTGAGAGCAGGGACAGTGATTTCACATCTTCATCATGATATAAAGGGGGTGAAAGCTTTTAAGTCTCTCTGTGACTCCGCCATTTAAGCCAGTTAAAATTAAAATTGGTGGGGAATGCGCTGGGGATGCTGAAGGGAGTTGGAGCTGTGTGTTTTCTTGCATTTCTGGGTACTTCTATAACCAATAGTCTGTTTGTAAAATATTCCTAAAACATAAAAGCTAAAATAAAGTCAGTATGTGAAAATTGACAACAAGTCATTTCTCCTATGATCAGTCCAGAGGAAGCTCTCATAAGTGTTGAGGTATTCAGACAGCTGATTTTTGTACATCAGCTCTGAAGTGAGGTATGTAGTTTGCAGACTGAGTGCTTAAGGTTATGTACTCTATGAGTACATGAAATAAGAGGCTGTTGAGGATGGTGGATGCCATGGAAGCAAGGAAGAAGTTTACAAAGTTCATTTCCTAAGTGCTCCTTCTTAGCACTTTATATTTTCAAATTGCAGTGTAAACATTTAATTCTCACTGCACCTTGGTTTAAAGTTGTTGAAATAAAGAAAGAGTCCTTTGCTGTACAGGAAGCCAAGGGTAAATTTGAGATTAAAATCTGAAAGTGCCTGGTTCTGTGCCTGAAGCTCAAGTCCTTCTGATGTTATTTAAGAGGTTTCACATGCACAAGAAGTGTACTGTCATGTTCTGGTTGAAGTGCACATTCTTCTAAAGCTTTCAGAAGAAGGCATTGCTACTCTTTAAGGAACTAGGTCTCTGCTCTTTTAAGGCCCAGCTAAACAACAGCCTGCTGATACTTCATGCAGTAATGTGTCTATGGCAAGTAAAAACATAATAAAAAGTCAAAACTTAATACCAGACCAAGGTATGGACTATAGAAGGCTTGCTTTTGGGACAGCAGGTGTGAATATACAAGAAAAAAACATACCTTGTTCTCTGCAATCAAGGTTCATGCTGAGTGGGTTTGAAAGCCCGTTTTGTTGTTCTGCTCATCTGTCTGCCTACGTGATTCTTCTCTGTTGTGCTGATGGCAACTTGCTGACAATGTGAGGAAGGATCACCAAGATATCAGTTAAAGGGCTTGAGGGTCATATGGTAATCAGAGAAAAATTATGGAGATCTGAAAAACAGGAGATCATTTCACCTGCCATTGGTTTTGTAAATATGCCTCAGAGCCTATGTAGTAATTATACCGTATTTAGTTAGCATTTGAAATGTGCAGCTCCTACCACATGCATCATGATTCTTAAGTTTGCAGAAAGCCCTGTTCTTCACTGCAAACAGTGCTCTAATTTCAAAAAGCTCTAATTTCAAACAAACAAAATACCCACAAGCATAACACTGAAGTACAGTATAAAATCATTTCAGCCCATTAATAACAAGACATTTGGTTCATCTTTTAGCTCTCATTTCACTCACCTGCACTCTGATCTCTGGATGGCTTATCTCTCTGGTTACTTAGATCTCTGCATAGTCTTTTTAAGCTGGTGTTCCATCCACTCCCTGTGCATGAGGAAAGCAGATAGCAGTCACCTATGGCAAGCATACTATGCATGACTTAGCATATCGCACAAACCACAGTGGCACAGAGGCAATGAGAGGATGACCTTCTCTGGCAAGGAGTCATCTCATAAGACCATACTCTCTCACAAGATCTTTAGGCTGCCATCTGAGTTGACGTAATCTATTCCGTGATTGCAGCCTGTGTTACGAGGTAGCCAGGCTGCGTCTCTGGCCAGGATTCCCATCTGGTTTTTGAGGCTAGGAATTCACTTTACGTGTTTCTCTTATCAGCTGCATACAAACTGTGCTGTCTCATAGTCCAGAGGTTTTCCTTCACCTGTCTCTTTTGTCTCTCAGTGCTATTCATATGCTTTCTTTCTAAATGATAAAGTACTTGGCCAGGAGCGCTTTCTAGTTATGGAATAGCTCAGAGATTTCTCTCGACGTTCCCTGTATTTGGAAGCTGCTGTTTTATATGAGTGCAAAAAATCTAGCAATGGGACTGGAATTAATAACTCTTGCAACATAAAAAGATGCTATTTATTATCTTCACTGTCCTCACTATCCTTGGAGCAGATGCAGACACTGGGTTCAAAGTCGTACCCGAAGTTAAAGATCCTGTGTGTACATGCTCAAAGCGTTGTTGGTGGAATATGTTTTAGTTCCATAACCGTGATGAGCCTGATAGACAGCGGTCTATGCAGAATGCCTAAAAGCTTTTCCATATGACTAGGAAGTTAGGAGTTGACAAACTTCTTCAGTGTTTATAATTAAAGCCCAGAAGAAGATCTTAAACAGTTACTGGTTTCTGTTGTGGTCAGTATTATGATTTATTGACTTGAGAACCGATTCTGACTGAGAGGAAACTAAGTTTGATTTTTTTTATTTTATTTATTTTTTTTTTCCCCTAAGGCCTAGGAAGTCTGGATGCTGACTGAAAACAGAAGTTTGTTTGCTATAGACATCCAATAGCAACCTTTTACGAAGATAGGAGCTTGTTTCTCTGTCTTTCAATCAGACTTCATAACTAGCTTCATTATAATGCTTGTTATAATACTTTATAGAACACAGCATTACAGTGTTGCTTTAAAGAGCCGTTTAATTGTGGCTCTATCCCTCTGAAACAGAACTGGTGGGGTTATGTAGAATGCATGAAAAATGTTAGACTGGTAGCCTAGGGGAGGAAGTGTTGAGTGGGTACAATATGAACAACAGTAATTGGAGCATCTTATGGTGTCTTACTGTTATGTTTCTATCTCAGGCTGTGACAGCGCAGTTCTCTGAAGTTTGCAGTTGGTGCGATCCTTATATCTACAGGGTTCTTAGCTATGTCTTCATTAGTGCAAACAATCTGGGCACTTTTGTGACACAGACTCCTTTGTACTGGAAAGCAAGAAAACGCAGCTAAACTCATTCCAGGTCACAACTGTTCTTCCTTTTGTGTTTGACGTTTTATCATTTAAAACATCAGGTGTCGGAACACAGAGTTTGTGCCAGGAAAGTCAAAGATCAGAGCCTGATCACATAAACCAACATATTGCGTGACTATCATTCCTACATATGCAGCATATGTATTTTTGCCTGCTTCTGACTGTTGTCTGAATTATATACATTACTAAACATCTGAACACTGCTATTTTTTCAGTCTCCATGAAATTAATCTCCTGCAGATGCTGGCTTGAGGCTGGCAGCATCGCATCCTTCAAGCTTAAGGTGCTAATAACATTCTGAAGTCTGCTTTACATTCAGATGTGAGAAAGCTCTCCAGTTTGACATGAACCAGCTCTTTGATCCATCTTTTGTCAAGTGGTGAGAGTAAAGTTAGTTCAGCTCTCGGAGCTCTAGACAGAATTGTGTTCCATGAAGTAGCCCATAACTCATTCAATAGTTAGAGCAGTAGTTTACCCAGGAGGTTTTGACACCTCCCTTCCTTGACAGCCTGGAGCCGTCAAGGAAGTCAAATTACATGGTCAGGCTGAATTCTGGCTTCTTGGTGGCTCAGCAAAAGGATTGTGTTGTGAGCCAAGGGTGAAATGACCAAGAGAGGATTATTTTCCTTATGTGCAATAGGAACGGAAACTGTTTTTGTGCGATATTGTCCACTGCAAGAGAACCAGCTTTAGCTGAAGAGTAATGGTATTGCTGAAAGCATGCAAAGAGATCCATGGTTTAATTTGCAAGGCTTGTGTTGGTTTGTCCTCCTCTCTTGTAACATCCACAGTCTGCTTTGAATGTGAATGCTCTGCAAGAGCAGCAATGCTTTGCTGCTCCTTTTGGGTGAGAAAAGCACATTAAGCCTTGATAGCTAGCATTTCCAGAAAAAAAGTAATAGCTTCTTACAGAGCCTTCCAGAACCCAGTTGCCTCGGCTTTAAAAATTTCTTAATGTTCTCCAAAATATTTTGTAAATATGAATGTTGTCTCTCTGCTCCAGGTCATCAACCTGTGCGGTGACCCAAATGAAGATGTGAAAGAATATCTTATTTTCCTTTGATCCACTGTTTTCCCCTTTTGCAGTACAGGTGTGACAGTGATGGAGGAACATATTTACAGGTCTGTGGGGCTGCTGGAAAATGCAGTCCCTCCCAGGGTTGTTCACAAAGTGAATCACTATCCTGACTGTAACAATAAATGCCACCACAGAGAATATGCAAGGATTTATCCAAAGGTCATATTCACCCAGAAGGTTTCTTTGTTGAAAGAAGCTTGCAGCTGTGTTGAGATTAAAGAGTGTCGGAGAACCATCGAGTGTGTGGTTTTTTCACTCTAAGTAAAATATGAGCTGTTTGTCTAACAACCCCAGCTGAGGGATGCTAGTGTCAGACAGCCTTGGGGATGTCATATATATTTCCAGTGGGCTTTTAGAATTCAGGAATAATCTCCTCTTTGATGCGTTTATCTGACACATCCTGAGCTCCTGCTACGCCTAGGAGGAGATCTTCCTCCTGCCATTGTGAGAAGTTTGATAGTCACTCAGAAAAGGGATCAGCTCAGACAAATGGCTGAGGTCAAATTCATGTCCCAAAAATGAAAATAGCCCAGACAAATCACTCAGGTTCTCACTTGAATGTGCTTAACATACAGTGAGCCAGACTGCGGTGTGATGAGCACTTTTATCTGCGGCAACTGGCAGCCACTTGGCTGAATGCTTGCTGATTGGCTCCGGTGAAAACCCTTGTGTGAGTTTTTGTGCATGCCTGTAAGGTCACAGGCATGTAGTTCAGTGTTGGTATGGAACATTTCTATGGCTAATCTGTAAACCTGCTTTTCCTCCTACTGATAATATTTTAGATAGCGGGATGAGTTTAATACTGATTTGAGCAGGGATGTAAAAGTTTTGTCCTTGGTGGCCTAGATTGCTTTGTAGCCCATGATTGCATGATGCATCTCTTTTTTTTCTGGTAGACAACATGTCTATTTTTCCTCCCATATTGTTTGCAGGCCTGGTTCTCCAGGAAGGACATCTAATGCTTTGAGAACTACATGCTGGTGTTCTCGGCTGTGACAGTCCCCAGGGGGATGCCATGGAAAAATGCTGTGGTGGTAGAGGGGGACCTGCAATGGTGCTGTACTGAATGTTCTTTGGGAAGCAATTGTGGTTACCATTACACAGTAAACATATTAATCTTTTGACATTAGCATTGCAGAAAACACCAAAGAAAGGCAATGATAAAGTTAAATATAATTTTAATTATCCTTTGTCACTTCTTACCCATAAGCCATTTATTTATTTCTTTATCAGAGGGCTCCACATTGGTGTTGCCCACCAACAGAGAGAGGTGTTGCTCTCCTCCCAGATTTCCACTGTGAGTTGTTTTTTCTCACTGTGTTCAGTCATGTGTCTTTGCTCTGTACTTTAGAGAAGTTTCAAGTGATCACCTCACAAGAAGTAGAAGCCCAGGTAGGGTCTGCAACAGATCGTGCGTAAATATTTTGTCAGCCCAGCAAGAACTCCTTAGTGTCCAGTTAGCAGATTGTGTGTGTACAGCCAGTAGGATTACAGGCGACCTTCAGACTGACAGCTCTCTCAGCGGTTTAGCTGTGATGGCTGTATCATCTCTGAACCTGCATTCTGTCATTGTGATCCCACACAGTATTTATGTGGGCTTGATCCATTTAGCCACATGGATGATTATGGGTTGTTGTAAGAGATGAGTTTCAATGTGGGACGATAGCTTTCAAATATAGAAATACAGCATGAGGAGAGGAAAACAACGGGTTGAACTGGTGTCATATTTCTATTTTACTTCTGAAAAACTTAAGTCTACATCCAAATTGTGCAAGAAAAAAAGACTTTAATCTGCTGTCTTAGCATGTGCAGAGCTCCTTGAGGACCTTAGTCAAAGCAGAACTCACAGCTTCTGGCAGAAAACCTAGGGTGGTCTTATTGTGTCGCTTAAAACAAAGGTGAAAGTCCTAATGAAGGAGTACGTACCCACTTCAGTGTAATGCTGTTGTGTTGTTATGACACCGCATAGGGAACCTGCAAGCAATGTGGCCACATACCAAGCTGTAGCCCAGTTAGAAACAGAAGGAGACAAAAGTCTCATTGCAAGGAAGCAATCCCATCTCTAGGTTGCCAGAACTTACATTTTGAATCTCCAAATCTTTTCATGAAAGACTTTTTTTTTTTTACAAGGCCTTCATGAGGTCTTTTTGACATGGATGCATGAGCGTGTCTGAGGCTTGGTCCTAGCTCTTCCATGTATCACATGGAGTATCCCTGAGTGACTCCTCAGTCAAAGCCTTAAAATGTGAGTATGCAAGATGAAGTCTCCAAATTCAGACTGAACCCTCTGAATGTTGTCAGGCAGCTGCAGGTTCTCAGTCCAGCTCTCCCAGCCTTGTGATGCAAGTGGGTTATCAGCTGTGCAGAACATGGGGAGACACTTAAGCTACTTTAATGCCCAACACTGTAAAGTTTTTCAGATGCACAAATTGTACCAAAGGCTGAAAATATGTGCCTGAACCACCCAGGCAAAAAGTACTTCAAAATTTATTTTGGATGTCTTTTATACATCCACCCTTCTTCTCTGTCTGTCTCTGGTACTCTAGCTGTATTGAGGCATGCATGCAGAAGGAAAACCATAACAAAAATCTCTCTTTAGAAATAGATTCTGAAGCAGTGACCTTCTTCTGAACTTTACATCATGGTTTCCGTTGGCCAATATGCTTGGAGCAGTTTGAAATTTCCTGGCGGCTTATCCATTGGCTCAGCAGTGGGGTTTTTACTTTGTCCTTGTTGCCAGTTAGTGGGCAGAGAGTAGAAATGTGGTTGTGGAGGGGCTCGCTGTCCTGTGTTTAGGTCTCTTAAGCACCCAGCAGCTTTACTAGTGTCTGTATTCTCCATTGAGCTTATGGCAGCATTACTGAGGAAGGGAAGCTGGAGATGCAGACTGTAGAAGTTAAAATTAGAGTTTTTTTTTTTTTTTTTTTTTTTTCAGTTTGATGGGTGCAGCATTGAGGTGATCCAGATTTCAGAGCCTTTATGAGAGGCTAATGCTGAGGACAGCAGCTGGGTGCTTGATCTGCTCATCACAAGTGAGAGGCATTTCCACTTAGCCGATTTCTGGTGTCTGTGTTTTTTGACTTGCACACTGTGAGGTTCCTATGATGGTTGGAAACAGTAATAAAAGTGGATTTAGAATGAAAAGGTTCAGTTCCACCACGTGGTCCTTCAGAGTGCCATGAGTTTTCCTATGTAGATTTCTGGGAAAAGGGCTGCTCTGGGGGCCAGAAGTGCTTCCCTAATGTGGTAGGATTTGCACTCCAACCAGAATAAAAAGTGGTTGGAAATTCCCTGGAGATCAGATAGCAAGTGTGACTGACAATGCAATAGGATATCTGGGTGGAGAAATGTTTTAACTGTTGCTGTTTAAGTGGAGGTCTTAATAGAGACTGTCCATTTGTGTTGCAGGATGTAAGGACGAAACAAGCATCACATAATGCCGGTTGTTACTGGCACCCAGGGAATGAAAGAAAGGCTTTCTTTTCATGCTCTCACTATGAGCCTGTGGCCTGGCGATTTCTATAGCTCTCATCCCCTTCATGTTAGCTCAGGGTCAGACCGTAATGGAACAATTTTTATCCATCTTACTGCAGCTGAGATGGTTTGCTTGAGGCCACCCCAGGAAACTGTATGTGCAGGTTCACATGTCATTTTAGGAGTAACAGAGGAGCATATTTTAAGCCTAGCCTAGAGTGCTGTACAACTGCATGCAATGAATCACAGGGCCTGCAACTTCTGCTGTGCAAAACAATAGAGCTATTTCTTTTGATGATAGAACAATAATAACAACAATCATAGATAATTATAACAGTCAAGAACAGTTGCTCCTTGCCAAGCTCTTCTTTTCAGCCTTTAACCTCACATTTCCCGATCTGTATAATGAATGGAAAAACCTCTCTGTGTCTCTTGATAGCACAGAGCACAGGAAAAAGAAAATATGTGCTGGATTGTTATGGCGACTGGTGGTGCCTAGTTAGTTTTACAGATTTTAATCAAGTTATAGGAAACCTGCTGCAGTGTTATTTCAGGTTATAGTATGGGGAAGCACTTGTTTCTTCTGTTGTCAAGAAGAACTCTCCGTTCTGAATATTACCCCTAATGAACCCGTTTTTGACCTGGATAGCTCAGCCCTGATTAATCCAAAATGATATAGCCAGGACAGCATGGAGTCTGGAAGATACAAGACAAGTAATTCACTGATAGTGACAAGGCAGGGACATCTTCCCCAGCTACATATGTTCCTTGCTGCTCTCGGAAGTCAGATGCAGGAGGCTGTGTGCTGGGTGTGCCCTTGTGGAGGGCTGCGATTTGGAGAGGCCGGATAGCATGTATCTGCGGTGCTCCAGGCAGCATCAGAGGGAACCCTAGAAAGCATGTGCATCCCAGAAACATGATTTAGATATCACTCTGTGGTCACAGGGTGTGATCTGTACATTTTGTTCATCCTCAGGAATGCATCACAAGTAAAAATAAAAAATAAGAGAGGCTCTGCCTATCGCACAGAGATGAGGGGAAGTGAATGCGCCTGTAGTGATGAAGGAAGATGGTGGCAGAGCCAGTTCTCCTTCTGCTGAAGAAGTGATTTGAGAGAAATCACTTCTCCACATCATCATTATTTCTGTGCCTCCCCGGTTCCTAAAGGGAAGGTAGTGCTTCCTTAGAGTTGCCTGTTGCCTTCAGGTTTTGAAAAAGAAATTAGGGCTTGGTCTCGTTTCTCTCTTCTGTCACCACAGATGTGAGACTTAACCATCAATGCAAATAATTTTACATCTGCCTCTGGTTTGAATCGAGCCTGGTGAGGAAAGCTGTTTCTATTCAGTGAGCAGTATGCAAGTTGCATTGAATGAAATGGTGATTTCCCTCTGTTATTAGATATTTACGTAAATAATTAGCAACTTAACAAGCAGCATCCTCAGAAGAAGCAACGTAAGGATGCTGGGAGTCTTTTCCCCACCTCTACAGTGGGATTATTGTCAGCACTCTGTGGCAAATGCGTTACTTCATTTCTTGTGAAATAAGAGATTTTAATACCAAGGCTCTCGACCTGCAAGTGCTTTGTAAATATGGTATTTATGATATTTCGCAATTTAAAACACACACAAACTGGACAACCTTTGCAGGAAACGTAAGAAAAAATGGCATTTCAAACTACTTTGACTTTAAAAAAACATAAATGTATTAGCACGTGAATGTCGTTATGTTCTGGGGCTATGAAGCTTTTTTTTGCACTGCATTGACTCTTGGGTTTCAAATTGCCCATGTACTTGAATGTGAAATGAAGTCTGAAAATGGACAGTGGGAAAATGGAATGCTTCTGAAGCTCATGTGCTGATCTCAGGCAATCAGGGCTGCTCACTATTGCTGCAGCTTCTGATTAACATTAAAAGCACTAAGTGTGTTGGCTATTACCCTTGAATAGTTCATGGTGCAAAACAGATGTGTAAGTGGGTGACCCTTCTTTGCTTCACAATTTACAGTCTTTGGAGAATGTTGGCATTGTGTTTGTTTTCCTTAAATTTCAGGTTCTATTTGAATGGAAAGAGAAGGGAGAAGAGCATTTTCTGAGCCTGAGCAGCAGGGAACTGAGTCTGGTCATGAGGTCAGGCAAACTCATGGCCTCCAGTGTCCCTAGAGCAGAGGCTCTGCCTTGCTGACCTTGCCAGCAATTCTTGTTCTTCTTGCTACTGTATTTGTAAAATGGAAGGTTCAAAGCAGAATTAGCATTTTTCATGCTGTTTCTGAAGAAAGATGCAAGCTTTGTGAAGGACCAGATGTAGGAGGGATTAAGGGAAATATCTCATAAATTGTCCCTGGTGAGACTATGAATGTAAGCGATATTATTCTGCTGCTGAAAATAAATATAACGTTTTACCACAGAGCCAGATTTGAAGCTAGGAAAGCTGGGTAGAGATCCTTGCCTGGAGCTCTCTTTGAATCTCTGTTCTTTCTAGTGAAACTGAACTGATTTATGGTTGTGTCTGGAATCTAGCAGTGGCCCAACGTGGATCCAGAGGCAAATGTCCTTAAAATTGAGTGTTCCATTGTGCGTATGTGTGGATATGCTTATGGGAGATGGAGAATGAGTTTAGTTTGTTACTAAATTGGAACAGATGTAGGGTCTGGAATCAAAGATTTTGGTTCTCCTTGTCTTGGAAATGCAATGGTATCATTTCAACTGGTGAGTATATGGCTTAGGTCTCAACTTTGTTACCATCTCTGTTCTGAGTTTTATGCAAACCGAAACACAAAATAAAACTCAAATTATGTGTCTCAGAAAATAAAATGGAATAGATCTTAGTAAAAAATGCTAATATTCCAGCAGACAGAAACCTTTCAAAGTCTCTAGCACTTTCATATACTGTTGGCATGAGTTTGGTGAGGCTGTAGGCTGGTTGAGATCGTGTATCAAAAAGTAGATGGCTGCTTATGCTATTTGTGATGCTACATATGATAGAACTGAGAAGGATATCTTTTATTTTTAAGAGTTGATCTTCACTATTTTGAAATCTGGTTGAGGAAAGT
This sequence comes from Lagopus muta, assembly GCF_023343835.1. Taxonomy (NCBI): domain Eukaryota; kingdom Metazoa; phylum Chordata; class Aves; order Galliformes; family Phasianidae; genus Lagopus; species Lagopus muta. Next base: position 46,605,196 of record NC_064439.1, on the reverse strand, counting down.
CATATACAAAACAAACATACGAAACTGGCATACAAGGGGAAAAAAAACTAATGAAGGCATGTACTGAAAGGGAACATTGAATTCTCCCCAAGTAATTCATGCCATTTTATGGTTTATTTGAAATGAAGTAGTCAGTCCTGGCGGGATAGTAAGTAACTTGGCACAGGTGTTCAGTTGCATCCATGGAGAAAAGAAACAGCTCTTTTTGGAGAAAAATCAGTGTGTAAGTATGAGAGAACGTTTTCAGAGCTGGTCGTGTAGGATGAGACGTCAAAAGCAGCTGGTACTGGCCAACCTTACCTGGCATTGCAGGCAAAAAATTTCACCCTGGGCTTCAACAGGACAGAGTTATACCAACACTGAGTGTTATTGGAAAATCTTAACCATGAAAGAGCCTTCTTTTCTCAAGCCAGGCAGTGTCCTCCTATAACCAGCTTCTCAGAAGAAGGGAGAAGTTGGTCTGAGGTTAACCACATGCCCAGATGGAACCAGCTTGGACGTAATCATTGTAGATATTTATAAAATAGACTCTTTAGATGAAGCTAGAGCTTTTTGCTTAAAACATTGTTAGGGGTTTTTGGACATTAAAATTCACATATCCATTTGCAAGTCCAGCTATTTTTCAACTTAACCATTATAGTAAAAAGCCTTCCCTGCAGGTGAAGAACCTAGGATGCTAGTGTCTAGCATAGATAAACTCATTTTACATTTTAAAGATGTATACTTCTTTAACTTAGAAGAACTCGAATGGCTTATCTGATATATGCATCGTTCTGCCAGTACATAACTTAATTGTAACTAGTCTTTTTGCTGCTATAATTTGCTCATCAAACTGTTTCTTCCACTAACGTTTCAATGCGATTGAAAAGTGGATATATTAGGCAGAGAGAGGAAAACATAATGGGGTGTCTGTAATATTTCCTATCTGCAAGTGACACATTCTTCAACCTTCTTCCTTGTGCTTGAATCAAATTCTGCAAATCCAGCAGCGTCAGGATAAAACTACTTACATGGGGTACCCTATGGGGCTGAAAGCACACAGCAAGAAATTTGTTTTAGAACTTACAAGATGGCATGCTGTCTTGGAAGGCTGTGCTCTAATATAACCATCAAGATGGCTTATAAAAACAGATCTGAAGGAGTACAAAGGAAAGCTATTTGCAGTGCACAGCAATACATTTTATTGAGTGTACACAACCAAGAAAGGTATGCTCTGTACTTCTTAGCACATCTGTATACAACAAGTATGCACTCAAGGAAGTCTTCTCTTCCCAGTGTGAAATAAAGACCGAAGCGTAAGAGCATCTGGGCATAAAAGTTAATGTTACACTTTGCATAACAAATAAAGGGGGGTAATACTCTGTTTTAATTTCTAAGCATTTAATTCTGGCTACCTCAAGTCTTCCTGCACTTTAACTTACAGCCTTTTTGTCACTTCTCATCATGAAAATTGTTCATTTCTGCGAGATGATAAACAGGTGTTACTTTTCATTCTGGCGGCAATAGCATTTTGGTGCAGGATGAAATAATCCTACCATTAAATAAGAAGCTCACAGTGGTGTTGTGAAGCTTAATTTGTTTGGAAAATGCTTTGCAGTATTCAGATGAAAGGCACTCTGGATATTCAAAGTATTATTACTGCACAGCTGGTGGTCTACACACTGCAGATGTTTCTTCCATGCTGTTGCATGGTTACTTAAGAGGCTTCTCTGTGCAGATGTTCACAAGTGAGCATGCACAACCTCCTCCGTCTATGTTTTTTGACACGGATTTTATTGCTGCTTGACTTTTGATCTTAAAAGGAATATTCCTCCACCAGTGAGGCTGCTTTTTTCACTTTTTTTTCAAGGCTAGTAGGTGCTACATGAGTGTGCGACTACATCCTCGTTGGTTCAGCCCGCATTTCAGATGACAGCATCTGCAGCTATTTACTGGGCCTTTCTCTTTAGCCTCCATTTCCTTCTGTGGCTTTTACTCATTCCCACAGTGTTTGACTCTGGGGACTTGGCCTCTTCTGTTAATATTCCATCACCATCACTCTCTTCACACAGACGTGATGATTCCCTTTGTACTCCTCGCCCAGATGGGATCAAGAACTATGTTGCCTCCTGATTCTTTCTTTCCATGGCTGCTGCTACTGTTACATAAAGGGACCTCTAAGAACCACTGGGTTTGATGTTAACAATAATATAATCTCCCTAAGACGATGTTAAGATATGAAGAAACTCTGAATGCATACATGGTGCTATTCTTTACTAGCAGAAGTATGGTCTGACAACAGTTGACATCCATGTGGAGATGCACAAATCTCCATGGAAGTGTTAGATGATTTCATCAACCTATTTGGTAAGGAAACCATTGTTAAAATTTGTGATCCTCTTGTGCTGTTATTCTAGCAAACAGAAAAATATCAAGTGCAACACAGGAAGGGCAACTGAGTAAACATGGCTGTCTAACCTGAAGTGCAATGCACAGACTATTATATTACTTACTTAGCAGCAGAAAAGGATCAAATCTGAATACCCATACACAAAGTCACAGATAAATACATACACATACTGAAGTGTTTCTTCTGCATTATTTTGAAGAATAGATCTCTCTAGACACCATTCAAGGACCGCCATGTTGCAGCTCAGAGAAATGAGTCCTGGCCATATATCTCCAGAAGAAACTGGGAAAGCAGTGGTTCAAAGCTGACTGCATCCAGAGAAATCACTTCAGAGAAACCACATCACTGTCTATAGCCATTTTTGAAGAATTTGTCAGGAATCAAATCAGAAGGCACAAACTTTACTGAAGTCTGCAGATGATGCACCTTGAGAAGATGGGACTCGTATGATGGGTGTATAACAGCGCATTCCACACCCTCGCATGCTCCCCTGTGGCAGACTTATGGCACTGCCTCTCATCCAGCTTCCAAGCTTGTTTCCTCTGTGACTGCCTTCCCCTACTTTCAGCACAGCTATTCCTAACATTCCTAACGTATTCCTGCATTACTGAAATGGGGAAGGAGGGAAAGAAGGAAGGAAGAAAGGGAAGAGCTTCTAGTGCTCTCTTGTTACTTAGTTCATCTCCATTGACTCACGACCACCGCCTCCTCTGATATATCCCTTTGCTCATTCTGGTTAGGTGTCTCAGCTGAAATCTATTGATCATACAAGTAACATTTGAGTGCATATCCTCTCATTCATTATGATGTGATAGTTCTGGTTTACTTATTGCTTGGTAATAAACATTTCCTCTGCACGTGATAAAAAATGTGTTAAATTACTGGCCCCAAAATAGTGGCTGAAAATCAGTCAGGAGGGGTTTTTACTGCCACACTGGCTTGAGATTGAAATGTTTAGTACAGTAGCTCTGCTAGGACTAAGCTAGGCTTCCTAACTAACATAATAAAATGCAGACCATCCTGAGGGGATGAGGGAGTTGCATTCCAAAACTTGCACTGCAAGCAACTGAAGTTTAATGGAAAACTTTGAAAAGATTCTATTAAAAAACAATTTTCCTTCTATATATCATACACTCTGTTTTATATTTTCCCTGCTGCCTCCTTTTTTCCCTTACTGGCACAAAATCAGGATCTTTGTTTTGACAGAGCTAATCCGCCCATGCTTTCACATGGGCCCTCAGGCTTCTCACCTGTAGAAAGATCCATGGGAGCAGCAAACTACTAAGATGCCACATGCTTGTCTCAGAGGGAAGAAATCTGTGGCCTCCTGGGGGTACAGACTCCAAACATCGTGGTTCCGAAGGACTCAGGGAGAGCATGAGCTATGAAGCCTGTGTAACCTCCAGTAACAGCTCTTCCTTCTGTATTTCCCTCTCCTGCCAGCTGGGCTTCTCTTTAGGAGCTGTGCTGTGTTGCTGCTTCACCACAGCTGTGCCGCTTCCTTGTTTCTGAAGGCTGAAAGGAGTAGCCAGTCAAAAATTTCTGCCCGCAGACTTTAGTGAGAAGGCTTGAAAGTAGCTTGAAACCACTGCCAAGTTTGACAGCAAGCTTCAAAACAAATTGGTACAATTTTGAGATTTCTCTGCTGTTGTGAGGAAAGGCCAGGAAGACGTTGCAGAGAGAAAAGTGATGGAGAATGAATTGCTTTATGGCTCCATCAGGCAGTGTGCTCAGAGTGGCTAACAACAGGCACAGACCTCTTTTGTAGAGTCTCTGCCTAGCCAACAAAAAGAAGCAAAATCAAACTTACACGTTCAGGACTTTTTATACGAAACAAACCTCAGAAGTAATATTATTACCTTTGGCACTGGTCATCACCAATGAAGTAGCAAGAAAATATTTCGAAAGTGTGGAGATAATGAAATTGTGATCATTTTGTGATAGGGAGGGTTTGCTCGTGGTCAAGGCCAGTATTTCTCTTTAAAGACTTGCTGATTCACATCAGAGGTCTCTTTGTATTTAGCCGAGTAAATTACTGTGCCCAAGCCAACACTCTGAAAGGTAAGTTTGTCGTGAAGGAGAACAAACCTTGGCTCTGTATCCTCACATCATCTCATTCCACCTCACCCAGAATTAGGTCATTCTGACTTTACAACATCCATGTGGGTTCCTGTGGCTCCCAGGCAAGGCCAATGTGTTGTGGAGTCACTATGTCTAGTACAGGAAATTTTAATTCACAGCATTTTAATTCAGGAAGATTGAATTTAATGTATAGCCATGCCCTGAAAGAGTCTGGATCCTTCAAAGCCTTGAAGTACAGTGAGAAAGGCTGATGACAGTCTTGGGTCTTAGCTCCTGTGTTGCCAGTAGGAAAATTCCCATTGATTTCACTGGAGCCAGCACTTCACAAACAGTGTTTTCAGGCTCTGTATGGTGTTTTACAGTTGAGATCTTGCACTTAAGAAGATTAAACGACTGTGGTACCTTGCAGAGTGCCACTCATCAAAAGCTTTCTAGGCATGAAGTGCAGGCTAAGACAAACTGTTCAGAGATCAGCCATTAGTAGCCAGGTTTCTGCCTCCTGGCTGAGTGCTGGGTCGCTATTGAACTGTTACACTCACTCCCTGATCTGTTGAATCTGGAACAGAACCATGGCAGCGTTGCCTCTGCTGTTAGACAGCACTTCTCTGTGCACTCTGTGCACTCATCTCAACTCTCAGGGTTGAGATGCCAGTTGGGCTTCTGCCTGCCATTGCCCATGCCACCTTAGGAACATGTGGAATAAAAGCATATGTGTACAAAGAATGTAAAAGCGGGTACTGTGTCTCTAGCAGTGCCAGGATGCCTTGCCAGGGCAATTGAGCCAGGACCACACTTTTGGAATTGGGTGTATTAACTCTACCTAAATCATACTTTAATGTGCCTACATCTTCCTGTGGGTCTGGGCCAAGACCACACAGGAAGTCATAAAACCAGGAAGAGAGTGTTTTCTGAACAAATAAGCTGGCTCTCGTGCCACTTCTTGCAAGTCCTGTTATCTCTGGTGAAGAGCATAGTGTGAAGTATCTGAGATGAAATGCAATGTGAGTGTGAAAGTATGACTTGCTCACTGTGAGCCTGACTGCTGAAATGAGATTTTGCCTTCTGCTTTGTAAAGGAAGGAAGATTAGGAGTTAGGCTGTTTTCTGAGTTGTAGTCTCCTGTCTACTCTTTCCTTTACTTTCTCTATTTCATATTCTATCTGGAGCTAGCAATTTTTTAAATGCTCTGCAGCCACCTAGAGGAAAAATATGCTTGACTGTACTTAATTGAGTTAAGCCACAAACTGCAATACGCAAAGTTTAAGATTATGAGTTTCTGTTTATTATTATACCGCAAGAACTCCTTGGAAATATACACAGTGAATCATCATCAAAAGCTGAAGATAACTTCAGAATGTATTTGTACAATGGAAATATTTCCTGCATCCTGTTCTTTGTGCTTGTTATTGAATATGACATACTTTTATGACAGCATGGCAGGGCCACAGTATATTTAGTTGGTAGAGAAAAGGAGATTTTCTGTTTTGAATTTTCATTTCAGAAGATTTAAATCTTGTGGTATTTTATGTGGCTATTTCACGACTATGGCAATCTCTAGATGGTTTGTGTTGCTCTGGAGCCATGACTTTAAAACCTCTGAATAATTTTTGAGGTTCTGTCAAGGATGTTTATAAACTCTTGGCAAAACTCTGGTTTTTCTTGGGTGAGAACTGTCACACAGAATACACTAAGGGGCCCTCTGTCTACTAAAGTGAAAGTTGATGCAGTCATATTAGATTCACTTAGCATAATCCTTGTTCATTTGCCATGTACGAAACACAAAACCAAAGTTTGCTGTTGGTTGAAAGCATCACTCGAATGTGACAAAGTTAGATATTAACACCTTTTTTCCTGGATTGACTGTCATTTTATCTATGTAGAGAAGATATGACTATTCAGTCTCCACTTGAAGAACTGGAGACTGGGTAGAATCTTTTTTATAATTTGATCCTAGACATGGAGAAAAAGAGAAACATTCATGTCAGTTATATACAAAAACTGCAAAATAAGATGGATTTTCCATGTTACTCTAGCTGCACCAGAGTACACTGAAAATCCTAAATTCACATTAGCAGCTAAGTGCTAAGCTAAACTTGTGCAGGTAGCAAGCAGAATGGCAATTTAAAAGTACTGGTTTGCATATTCAGAAGGTCCACTAGGACATTTTCTCTGTATTTTCATCTCCTAAGAAAGCCTTTCTATACACATTTGAAATGCTGGTATGATGTGATCAACTGAAGTGGTGTGAATACTTCTGTATTATGTTAAAAGAGGATAAATAATGAGAAGGATAAATAATAAGAAATCTTACTGGTTTAATAAATTCAAAGCAGAGGATTGTGAAGTTTGGGAATTTGTCTAGGTTGTGACTCCAGAGAGACATGATGAGGTTCTTGAGGCAGAAAATATGTTGATGTGGTTGAAAGACTGCAGCCGCGTTTACAGCTTTAGGCAGAGAGAATGAGTAATGAGCACATGGGCTGCAGTCCTTAGAACACTGGGGCCATGAAAGTTAGGATTTTTGGTAGAAAATCCCGTAGGAGTTGACTTTGAATATTAAGATGTCAGCATGCCAAGACTTTTTGCCAGAAAGCTTTGCACAAACACCTGATCAGCCGTAGCATTAGACATACTGCTGCTGTAATTTGCACCAGTTCTCTGATGTATGTTTGCAAGTGGATGGCAGTGGGTATTAATTAACTAAAGAAATACATATCTTCAGAGATCAGGTTCCAGCTTTTGAACCTACAGTGTCAGGTTCTAGGTAGTTCTAAATTTTCATCTATGTTTTTGTTGTTGTTCTTTTCTTGTTGTTGGTCTAAACTCTTTATTGCATGTGGCTTCTTTATAATGATTTTGGAAACTCTGTGTTCTAGAGCAGAGTTAGGAGGGTTCTTGTTTTTCACAATTAGATGTACAAACTAGGCATTCTGTTTGTAGTAATGCCACCAAACAAAGTGGGACAACTTGTTTCATACTGCCTGAGTAAGCAAGAAAAAGAAAGCAGTTATTGATGAACATGTCTCAGCGTGATACTGGGCCCCTCCTTGAAATGTACAAAGAAATACATGTTGTATGTCTTCTTTTTGATAGTGATTCTGGATGAAGAGTTTTGACATGTGCGCAGAGAAGTTGTTTTTAACTGTTTCACTTTGAGGCATATGTTATATAGGAAATCCAACTAGATTCATGCATGCAGGTATTTCTCTTACATGTCATGACTTTAAACGTTAAACCCCTGCATGGATCAGCACAACTGCGACAGAATAACAGAAGGGAAAAATTCTTCCTCTTTCTGAAAGTGAGTGGGACTGAAAGGGGTCAGTTTTTTCCAGGGTTGCAAATGATGCTTCTCTATTCTGTTGGAGTTTTTATAGCAATAATTTGCTCTCTGTTAAAGTAACAAGTCAGCTGCTCAACTGTACTGTAGCCTTCATCTCTAGGAAATATTCTGAGTCATACAGATGCTTCTCAGAGCCCAGCGTGGGACTCCATTGTCTTCCTCAGTTGTGGCTGGGCTTTTTCCCCATGGAGGGATTTAAGCCAACCTTTCCATTCTCAGGATCAGAAAGAACATTTAAAGATGCAGAGCCTGTATGGGTCCAAGTAAAGGATAGAAAAAGACTACTTGACGCACTACTTGGAGAATTATCATGAAGAAGGAAGTAGGGAAGGTTGGTTTTCGGTTTTGTGTTTGTTTTTTCCACCTTCTCTCCTTTTAAGTGCCTTTACCACTGTTACTACATAGTCAGGGAAGATTATAAATGGGATGACAGGCTAGAGGACTTAGAACTTCAATTTGATGTCGTTTTAGACAATGTTCTAGAACGTATCGTTGTTCTTTTTACCATATTCTTGTGGGTAACATTGGTTAGGGCAGTAAAGCACAAATCTGGCATAGCATGCTCTTTATATAAAAGTTAAAAATATACACAGAACACTCTCTTTGGCAATTTCAAAGGACTTTTGGATAATGCATTTGGCAGCAAGCAGTGTAGGTTTATGGTGCTATTGTGCAGCACAGTATGCTTTTTCAGAAGTCTGTATGGACCTTCACTTCTTCAGCGTCACTGGAAAATGTCATTTTTGCTTACCCTTTGTGAGGAAAGTATGGGTTCTGACTTCTTTTAAAGGAGCTGTATATGCAAAGAAATCAAAATTGAATTACTGTCTGTCTCTGCTATGTTGGAAATTGCAAACAATAATTATTGCTTTCATTTAAAACATCCTTTTCCCAAGTCAACCCTACTTCTCTAAACAAATGCTACAGTAGAGTGCCTTGGCAAGGCAGAGATGGATGTGGATATCTTGTGTGATTCTGTTTAATTGACTCCGAGTGCCAAGTCTATATCTGGAGCAGGAACATTGGCATTCAGTTAAATTAGAAATCTTCAGTGTGTGTGCAAAATGGGGGCTGTGCCCAAAAGATATTAGATCATACAGAGCTCTTCCTCTTTGGTGAAGTTACATATTTTATTATTTCTTTCTTCTGGGATTCACATAGCAATGCAATCCATGGTTAACTCGAATTTACAAAAAAAAAAAAAAAGAGGGATCGGAATGAAATTTGAACTCATGGTTCAAATGCCCACTGTTGTGAATTCCTTTGCAATCTGCCAAAAATAATGCTGATATTATCAAGCATTATGGCCAGGGCTCTTCTTATGTGAGTGAGACTTCCCCATGGAAAACATATGCGTGCAATAGATCTGATATGCAGTGCTCACAGAAGATGTGCTGTGGTTTCCGCTTCTGTACTCATGCTTTAAATTTTATTTATTTATTTGCTGAGCCAGATCAGTGGTAGGGGAGTTCTAATGCCATGGAAGGGATATCCAGTACAAAATGCATGTAGGTTGCCTGCCACTTATTCTGGACACTTTTCCACTTAACAGAAAAATGGTTTGAAGCAGTGATGACTTAACAGTGATGTAGATGCCTTTCTTAGATCTCAAATTTAAGGAAATGCTATCATTGTTAGAATGTGTAAGAAAAGCACAGAGAATGTGCAGGTACAGTTATGCAGTTATGTGGTCTTAGAAAAATATAATCCATGAGAATGACTGTCCACTGCATGAAACAATCTGTCCCCTTGGCAACTGCTCTGAATGAATGCTCAGCTGATGTAAGGACTGGTGTAAGGACTTCTGTATTTTCCATAGCCTGCAAAATTACCTCCTTTGTGAGCTGTCTGTTACTTTTGTATTAAAATCAGTAAGTTCTGGAGAAAGTGAGAATGATCTCAAAGCTCTGATCTCAAGCCTCAAAGCTATAAAAAGTCTCCAGCTCTAAATAACAAGCTTCAATACTTTAGAAAGGTTAAACATGCAAAACAGTTTACAACAGCATGAGCTATTACATTATATTTTGGAGTATGGTTCATTTTCTATTCAAATTGCTTCTCTAGCGGGAGAAATAAGTAGTGGCAATTTATTGAAACTTGGTAGGAAAAACAACCCACGCAAACTTTCTTGTAACAATGTACCTACGGACAGGAGCCATTGCCTTTATTTTTTTCCTATAAATAGGGAAAATCTGGGATTAGGAAAAATGAATCCTGAGTTTTGCTGCTGAATTGTGAGCACTCCATTGTGACTTTAGGAATACAACCTGGCTGTTGTGTAGTGTTTGGCTGTTTTCAAAACCAGTGCTAAATTTGGCCAGCCTTGTACTGAAACTGCTATACGCTCTTCTGTACGTTCTAAAACATCTCTCACAGGCTGGTGGGACTGGAAATTAATCCTCCTCTTTAGGCAGATGGCCCTTCAGGCTTCAGAATTTCTAAGCACACAGCTTATCTCTGCTAAGAACAAGCATCTTCAATACCTCATGCCTCAGTTTTCACACACACAAAACTGGGGCAGTGATGCACCATTTCCAAGAGCTTTTGCAGAGTCTGCTGAGCAGAACAGTGAAGGCGCCATGATTTTTTTCTGCATGGTACCACTGCCTGAAGGCACCAAAAGGTTTGAAAACTGTACTACACCACATTCTTGCTGAGAGATGGGAGAAACTGAACAAGAGGCACTGTGCATCCTAACATGGTCTGAGTTGTGGCACTCCAAAGTGGACTGCTGATATTCAGTATGTGACACCAAACAATCTGCAGTTTCAGTCCTGCATGTCACAGACAAAGGCTGTAGGATTCACTGCCCTGATCTTCCTTCCTTCTTCTTTTTCATGTGGCACGGGATTCGGTTCTTTGCCCTTTGTGGGACTTGGAGACTTTCCATGGTTTAATGTGAAAAAGGGCTGTTGCTGAAGGAGCGTACGCATGCAGTTCACTTTGAAGATGTGGAAGCAGCGTGTGTATATATGTGTCTCCTTCCAAGGTGTGTCCCCCAGCTGCCAGATGCCTTCACTTTCATGGATTTCCCTTTGAAACAGTGATTATAGGCACCCAATTAGCAGCATCTCTAACACAGACCCTGCAGGCAGTGCAGGCAGCATCAAAAAGGAATAACAGCAAGGCTCATAGTGCCAGTGGAGGATTGAGAGGTTGGCTGTGCTTTGGTATTCATTCAGAGCCAGGACTCCAAATAACGTGCTTTTTGAAGGAGCTCACAGGAAGAACAGCACCTTTTCCCTAGTTGGACGTGAACAATGTCAGAGCCTTTTATTCATTCAGTGTTCTTGAGTGTTCTCACTGATTATCTCAACTACTATGCAGAGAAAAGGGCTGAACAGCAAAAGCCTGCTGTTGCACATGTTCCACATGTAAGTATGTATACGAGTATCTTACTCTTGCAATTGGGATTGATCTTTTCAAGAGAGCATGAGTTTGAATGACAAAATGCTTCTCAATGATTTCACTGTGGGAAGAGTTAAGGCTGCATGAAGTATCCTGTGTGCATTTTCATAGTCAGTAAAATGGCTTCATTTTATAAGTAACTTCCGCTGCAGTCTTCCTGTGGGATTATTGTTTTATGACTTTAATCTTTTGATGTTTTAAATGCACTCTCACTTAGTTAACTAAAGCAAATGTTGTGATCTTGGAAAAGTCACAACACCATGGAAGACCCAATGTTTCCACCAGTGGACAGTATGCTAACTTGACAGTAGAGCTTCACTGTCAGCTTAATTCCAGGTTTTTAGTAAAAGCACACTTTTTGGTTGTTTGAACAGTCAGTTGAGAGTACATATAAGCCACAACCTCTGCGTACATGCAGTTACAGCCATCGAATCTGTGTATCAGTTTCAGAGAAGGAGTGAAGAGGAGGCAGAATTTAAAGAAGCAAAGAATTCTGAAATGTGCCAATGGGGAGGTCTGAAAAAAAAAAATAAAAAGTGTAGGAATATCAAAGATTGTTGAAAGAAGAGAAAGAGGAAAGGATTAGGACAGCTTACAAGAAAAATTTTGCAAATGTATCTTACGAAGAATCCCCTCATAGCACTCTGATTTCAGAAGTGACATAACAGGCCCCCTTTTCTCCCCACCCAACTGCCAATCCATCCCACTACAATTCATGTCAGTGCATTAAACTTGCCACCAATTAATTTCTTAAAAAAATACATACATATATATTGATTGACTAAACTTGAATGGTATGGTTATAGTTTCCTTTAGTATCATTTTTCATAATCGTTTACCCTTAAGAGTAATTAGCAGTTGTAATTCATCCATAAAAAAACCTGCAGTCTGATGATTTCTCCTTGGCCAAGACTAGGGAGTGAGCCCAGCAGTGTCACCAGGATAAAACACTTCAGGAGAACAAAAATACACAAACAATTAGCTAAAACTGAAATGAACCAGAAAGTGCTGAATGTGTCATGCTACTTTCCTTACTGGACACCCATACTGAACTCATTAGCAAACAGTGCTGATCTCAGACAAACTGGAGACTGTTTGGATGCCCATGGCTGTTTCCATGCCAAGGGCTAATGATATAGCATAGAGTGCATGCAGAGGCTAAGCTCAATGTGTTTGCTATGCTGCCATCCCACAAACTATGAACAGTTCCCTTGCCCCCTGATTCTCCAAACCATGCCCAGGACTGGACAAAGTGAGTGCTAGCCTTGCCATGAGTATGCCATTAATTAAAAAGAATGAGTGACTGATGGTGAACCTAGAGATTTTCTGACTTGATACAAGCACCTGAGCTAGATGAAGCTGTATAAACTCGTTCCAGGGGGTAGCACCCCCCTCTGAGTAATGCTAAAAAATGTATTTGTGCTCTCAAAAACAGAGTAAGTACCTCAGGTTTTGTGTTTGGTAATTTCTAAGACAGGAATTGTGTGAATATGTTACCAGGCTGGTGCTGGCAAGCATCCCGAAAGACCTTGGACATTGATAATAACTAAATCTTAGTGGAAAGCCACAAAATGTGACTGATTGATAATAGCACAGAAACAAAAAGATGATGAAAAGGTATTTTGATAACTGTGGACGTTATTACAGATGTTCTTGGTGATAATGATTTGCTATAGTAGGAAGCAAGCATGTACTTATGTGTAAAATGAGGCATACAAATCCTAAATGGCATGGGAGCATGAAGTGGTGCCTGCTATGAGCATAACAGGATGCTAGTAAGAGACTACAGGCACACTGTGCCGAAGGAAACTGTGTGAAGTTAGCGTGTCACATTAAAAAAGTGACCCTTTGTGCTTATGTGAGGTCTTTTATCTGCTAGGATGACAGTGTCAAAGGCATTGTTGATCCATTCCTTACAGCTGGGATACCCATGCAGAAATTTCTGGTACTGGACTAGATGTGAAAGGACCTACCACAGAACTAAATTGAAGTATAACTATGGTGTGTGTCCTGGGAAAGTAATCCTTATTACAAATGAAAATCTGTAAATGCAAACATGCTATAGATTCAATTAAAAGTAATTCTATATGCATATCATGTATATATCAATAAGTGCAGGACAGCTCTTTTTACACTAGCACTTATGTTGCTTACTCATTGCATTGAATTTTTGGGTAATTTCATGATGGAGATTCATTGAGAGGAGAAATGGTAAAAAGTTGATGGAACCATCAGGCAGAACCGAATATATGACTATATGAAAAGTCATTGAAATAGACAGGTACTCCAACAAGGGTCCATTGTTGGATGTGAAGAAAGAAGCTTGTTTGTGTTTGAAAGCAACTAAACCTCTCTCCTAGTTTTAAAGAAAGGGCTCCCAATGACTCCAGAGTATCCTATGGGCACTAAGGCTGTAGATGACTTTGTCTGAAATACTTTCTCCTTTTCAAGCACTGGCTATGGGGAATGTTTCTGAATAAGGCAGCTGGTATCCATCCTTTTCCTAAAGACAGTTGAATCTTTGATCTGCAGCAACAGCAATTAATATGGAGATCTCACATGTGACTTCAACCCCTACTTCTAGAGAGGCCTCACAAGCGTTGTCTTATCCTCTCAGAAATGGATAGAAGATATGGGTATGCAAGGTTCAGGAGGCTCAGACCTACTGACCCCCAGGGTCCAGAGCACTCCCAGGAAGGCAGAAGAACCGAGGCTTTGTTTCTCCGAGGGCTGAGTGTGTTGTCTCACACCTTGTCGCTGCCTTCGTGCAGAGCAGCAGATACTTGGCAATGCTGAACTTACATTTCCATATCTGCAGAAGCGCTTAAGAATTTTGCATGTGCAGAAACTGTCAACTGCAAATCTCCTGTCTCTTGCCAGTTGTATTTTAGAACTGTGCCAAATGGGCATATGCATTCTGGGTTAGCTAATTTGGAGTATAGTGGTGACACAGGCTACCAGTTTTGCTTAGGGTCATGTTAGCAGCTTTTCTCCTGCCATGTTTTATGGTGATTGCATCTTTCACAATGTAAGAAGATGGTGCTATTGACAAGTGCCTATATGGTTTCCTAGCATAAGAACTACTCAGTTACACTGCATCAGCCCAGCTCCTTTATAAAGTTTGTCACTTAGCAGTAGTACAGGTTAGAAAACACATATATACATGCTTTGGGGTTTTCAGAGTCAGGAGAAGCTGAAGGCAACCTGGGGAGAAGGCACCAGTTCTCATGGAAGGTCATTATTCATCAACTGCTGAAGTCACCTATTTAATACTGCTGTCATAATTACTAATAATTCTATTACATTATTTCTTTCCAGGGAACAAGAAGACTCTTTTTCTGTGTGTTCAGTTTTTGCAGTTCATTGCAAAAATGGAGCTTGCTTCCTCCCTCTGTGGTCTTACTGCTCTCTGTCTGACATTTTAGTTATTATTCACACATCTCTCTCTGTTCCTGTGTGGTTCTCTCCCTGTTGCTCTGTAACTCTCTCTGCATCAAAAAAGAGATGAGGCCTTTGCAGCACAAAAGCATTTATGGTTTCTTGCCACTTAGCACAAATTTGCTGTAGGGTTGACCTGTTGAACTCCACGTGACTGGGAGAGTACAGGATTCAAACCGCAGTGAGATTCCTGCAAAAATCTTTCCTTGCTTATTTGTTTTGGGGCTTTGTTCTCCAGGTCATGTGTGACAGACATGTGTGAGTGCCCAGTCCATAAAAACTGCTTCTGCGAGTCGTTCCTGGCCTATGCTCGAGCCTGCCAGCGGGAAGGACTGAGAGTGCAGTGGATACCTGAGCAGCACTGTGCAGGTAAGCATTTTGCAACTGCCTCTTGGTAACCTTGTGCTTAGGTTAACAAGCTCTTTTACCTGAGGAGGAAGTTCATACAGGAACAGGCTAAGACTTTGAGCTATCATATATTAGAGATGTTTTTTTAGTTGCAAAACTGGTCACTTTTAATGCCATCTAGCATAATTTTATATACTTTCCAAAAAAAATGCATGCTTTTTCCTATGAGGATCATTAAACATTTGGTTGCAGGTGTTGTTTAAATTCTTTTGACCTACTGCTAATAGTTCCCTAGACAACATATATGTGTGGTTGAAAAAGATTCAACAAAGAAAGAAGAAAGAATGTCTTTAATGGGAATATCAAAATGCAGATAGGTGTGCATTAATCTTGGTACTTGGACCAAATTCTGCCTGTGATTAGGACTGCGTTAATTGCAAGTAATTGTAAGTAATTGTTTCCATGAGAAGTGGTCACATGTGGTCATCGTCACTTGAAGTAAAATGCAATATTGCAGATGAATTTTTCCCCTGGTGATGATCTCAATAATTTAGGATACTCTATAATGGCCTTGGTTTGCCTGGAAATGTATTCAGATTTATGTAAAGCAATTTGAGTTGGAAAAATATGAGAGAAGGATACTCAGTGCTGGTCAAAGAGCACTCTGTGGTCGATTTTGGTGATTGTCTGTGGCTCAGGGTCTACTCTCTCATCTTCAATTTCCTTTCCTGTTGAAGACACAATAGCAGGAATGGGTGAGTGACAGAGCAAATTACATTTGATCGACTGTTCCCAAAAGGCTCATCTTTTCTTATGACAGAACAGAATAATCCAAACAAGGTGTCAGTAAATGAAAGCACTGTTCAAGGATGTGGTCTCAGCACTAATAATGTAAGCAATTTTAATCTATTGATCCAGTAGCAGATACATGCAGGCCTTGAATTGAGCAGCCTTTTTTCTTTTCTTTTTTTTTTTTCCTTCACCAAAGCATTTCAGAAGAAGGACCTCACTGTTGCAGATGCTGTAAAATGAATAAAAACTCCGGTACTTGCCTTAAGGAGTTTGTAAAAGTGTTGACATATCATGACTTCACTAATTGAGTCTTCTTTTCACATTTTTTCTCTTGTTTTACTGAGGTCAAAAAAAGTTCTTGAGAGAACATTAAGAAGGAATTTGAACATACATCTTCCATTAGAGCTAATGAAAGAATTTTGTAAATTCACCTGAGTTTTTTAACCTTAGTGAAGGCTTATAGAGAGGAAAGGGAAGTCTTATTAAAGAGAAAATAGGGAAAAGCTGTATGTGGTCAAATACTCTCAAAATACTTTAGCATCCAGTGTCAAACAAGCAGCACAGTGTTCTATAGTGAGTTGTACAGTAAGCATTAAATTAAATAAAGTGCATCCACTGCATCTGTAAAATGCATCCCTATGTTACCTGTGGCCAGCACCAAGATTTTATTTTTTAATTTACCTTTTTATTCCACAATCGTAGTTACAATGATGAAGTCCTAATGACGGATGAAAGTTTTTGAGTATGAAACAATATATCCATAATAAAAAGGTAGCTTTCTGTGACTTTCATTTCCTTTTTGACATTTCATAGCTGGTGGGATACCTGGAAGAGCTGTGTTCTGATGGAAATTGAGTATAGTTATTAGTAAAGTTAGGTTTTAATTACTCTATTGTGTGTTATAAAACCAGTTCTTGTGTGGTTGCCAGTTCCTATACATTGACTGCTGTACACTTAGCTCATTTTGTAATCTTTAGAAAGCTTGTGTTGTCTGGACAGTCAGCCAAACAGGATGCTCAAGAGGCTGAATTTCCTACATGCTCTTCCTCCTCCCTCAGTTCAACAGTGTATCCTCCTTCTAAGGCCTTGGCAAAATATTTGAGTGCAAAGCTTGCTGGCCTTTTGAGGCTTTCTTGGTAAAGGCAATGCCAATTGCTGTTTAGCATGGGCATGACTACACAGAATAAGCACACAGGAACTATAAGAGAGTGCTAAGTGCACATGGAAGCACTGATATGCTGAAATGCTCCAACAGCCTCATAAAACTGAATGATTTTCCGCTTTCATCCCTATGTGATAGAGAAGGATGAGGCTTTATCTGATTTTGACTCTTCTCTCCTGGGTCTCTTTCTTTCCGCTATAGAATTTTCTGGCCAGTCACTCTTTTTCCTTGCTACAATTTGCTTTTCCTTAATGATTTTATTCTGTATGTATCAGAGGGAGAAAGGCTGTTCTGACTTTTCAGTGAAAACTTCTTAAGCACCGAAAATTGGAAAGATCAGCACACGTGTACCACAAGTTTAGCACCCAGACCTGTTGCTGAACTTCAGGCACCATGAGGGATATCTAAATCGAATGTCCTCTGAAACACCTTGAAAGCCCAAATTGTACAACATCAACAGAAGAAGCTGCAAAAACAGTAGCTCAGAAATTTCTGTGGAAATTTCATTTCAGCAGTCCCTGGGAAGCCTATTGCAGAATGCCTTTATTTTTTAAACTGTTGATGAAGTGGAATGTTCTAGATCAGTCGCACCACACGTTAACAGCCAAAGCACTCAACGATGAAAACCATGCAGGGAACTTAAACAGCAGCCATTGTACCCTTCTGATTTTTCCCTTGACAGTAAGCTAATAACACCATTATGAAGTGACTACAGCAGAGAATAAAGCCATTCTATCTTCTACATGGTGTCTCAAGCAGAAGGAGGTGTCTGCAATGCAAGAAGGCCTCTATCCACGTGTAGTAGAGATGGGGAGTACTTAGGGGCACCACAGCTGCTGACGGCAGCCTGTCATGTATACTCTTCACTTTGGAGCAGAGAGGAGCAAGTGGAAAAGAGATCTTGAGCCAGTTTTCCTCAAACCTCCTGGCTAAGGCACCAAGCGTAGCTCAGGTGGAACAAATGGGCTGGCTACTACTACTGTAAAGCTCTGTGGGTTGTGTACAGCCTAAAAACTTCAGATCACAGACCCTTTAAATTAACTCACGTTCTGCTTTGAACATCTTGGTCTACTTTTCTACACAATTAATGCATTTACAAAATGCACTGACAGATATGTTTGCAAAGCTTGTGGAAGTTCTTTGCATTTTTGTTTCCACCCCACTAGAAATTTAATCTCTTTTCTTAACACGCTATGGAAATGCAGTTTGCAGTGAATCTAGCATTTTACTGTGTACTCAATTACTGCTTACATGCCTTTCCAACCTTCTAAATTTCCCCTTTAGTTTAAATTTCATTTTAATTTTTTTATTTTGCTTATTCCCTTCTTCAGTGCACACAGAAGTTATGCACAGCAAGACAGAAATGTGTAGCTAGAAAAAACGTCCCCAAAAGATGTATACCCCCAAGCAGAATAAGCTTATCTCAAACACTGCTAAAAGATGATTTTCCCATCTTATTCTAGATTGATGTTCAATAAGAGGTGTCTCTCACAGTTCTTGAGTAGTTTGCTCTAGAGTTTTCATATACTTACAGCTAGAAAACTTTATTTTCTAAGATCTACCTTATATCTGTCTAATATTCAGCTCTTTAATTAGCTGTAATTCCAGGATTATTGCCTGCTGTACTATCCGTTTTTTGTCTGTGCGCTGCTTAACAGCTGTCCTGAAAATGTTGTATGCATTCTTCTCAGAATTCCTTCCTTTTTCAGTTCTCCTTTTTGCATGGGTATAAATGCTGTAAGATGTGTAAGAAGTAAAACTTGCACTGTTTTGAAGATCACTTTGTTACTGATGAAGAAGAACCCTTAAACTAATGATGCCTTAGCACTAAGACTTCCACCATCCTTCCTGCTACACTCTTAAGACTTCAGTATTTTAATCAGGTTTTGTATTTTTTTTTCCTGCATATTTTCTCTTTTTGAATAATATCAGTGCTGTAGTGACACTCTAAGGCTATTCCACACATTTTTGGTCCATAACAGAACTGTTCTTTAACAAAATCTGCATCTCCGATCTCTCTCAAAACCTTTCTGAAGTAACCATCTCTCTGTAAATAGGGAGAGATGGTTCTGGATGCTTGAGAGCCTGTTACCATCTATAAACTATTTTTTCAGTACTTGTTTTTGCCATCAGCACAGCTGTTAGAAAGAATAACAGGCTTTTATTCACTATTGAGCCATGCATTATTCTCCATACTAAAAAGGCAGGATATAAAATGTTAAGAGTTTAAATATTGATCTGGTGGGCTTAGAGTGCTTTTAGCTGAAACCTCAGTGGTCTTTTATGTTGGAAATCCATTGAACTGTCAACTGCATAAATCAATGAAGAGATACTGGAATCATTAAGTATGAGACTCTTCATTCTCAGTGATCCCTTGGTAAAACAGCATGAAGGATGGAAATCACTGATATATATATGGAACTGCTGAATTAACGGCATCGTTCTGATATGCTGCAATATGCAATACTGAAAGTATAATCTTAGAAAGTCTGTTGTGGTGAATGACTATCTTTTCTTCCTGTAAGACTGGAACTGCTAACTGTCTAGCCATGTAAATACTTCAGGAATGCTTGATAAAAGGTATTACATATAACAAATATGTAAACAATGTTAAGCATTAAATAGAAAACACTTCTGCTTCTAGACAGAAACCTTGCCAAACTTCTATAGGCTATTGCTGGTGTTAAAATTCTCAAATATTTCAAGACTGTTAGGAACCTGATGCCTTTTCCACTGGGAAGTTTACTGTCTTTACATCTGCTGTGTTATGTCACATCGCATTTCATGCAGTGGAATCTATTTATAAGTAACTTTTCCTCTACGTGATCATAATACCAAAATGTTCTTCTAGATGCCTTCAATAGAAAGTAAGCAATTAAATACACAATGTTCCTTGTATGACTTTGTGTAATGTGCATCTTTGTGTTTCTTTTGACTGCCTTGCAGCAACGCAGTGTAAACACGGTGCAGTTTATGACACCTGTGGCCCAGGATGTGTCAAAACATGCGACAACTGGAATGAGATTGGCCCATGCAACAAGCCCTGCGTTGCAGGATGCCACTGTCCAGCAAATCTAGTTCTTCACAAAGGAAGATGCATCAAGCCAGTCCTATGCCCTCAGCGATGACATTTATTCTCTCTCCATGGACACTAACGTGGCTGTCACTGGCCCACCTGATGCTCACAGACAGCAAAGGACTGCAGCTGTTCGTGCGCAGGTTCTGCAAAGTGCAGCTCTACTTACAGAGTGTAAATATGCTCCTGTGTGTATTCGTGTGTGTTTATCTATACACACGTGGCCCAAACAAAGATATATAAATGTATACTGTGTGTATGTAGATACACATGTCTATACACAAGTGCCCTAAACGTAAGTACAACCCATATATTTATATATATGTACACACACACAGATATACATCATTTCTATACATCATAGAAGGATGAATTATTATATGTATATTTTTTGCTATAAAGTTTATGTATTATTACTTCTAAAACCCTTATCTGTAAGTCATTGTATAAATAAACCAGGTGTTTTTAATATAACATAGTGGCATGGAAAGATTGGATGACTTTGCCATTGCATGAGTTTGTCGTTTCCAAGGAAACTTTTCTAGGGCTGCAGCATTGCCAGACTGGATTAGTTTCAACACAGAACCCGGATTTACGGTTGTACGGGAAACACATTTCTCTGGAGATGGAGGATTTATCTGGGAATATTTCATGCATACCTTAGAGCTGCATAGTGATTGGTGACAGTGCTTAATCACGCAGAGAAAGCCAGGGATCGGCTTTTTACGCCTTACTGAAATAACTGTGCAAAAGGATTTCCAGCGTTGATTGGCCAGGCGCCAGCGGAGAGAGATTTCTTTCTGGAATGGCACCAAAGAGTCAAGGGCCAGATTTTCAAAAGTGTTCAGCACCCAGCAGCCTGCTTTGAAAATCTGACCACTTCCCATTTCATATCCTAAAACCCCGTTTATGTTGTTGTGCTTGGCAATAGCTGTGAATACACAATAAGGAGCTCGAAGAAAACGCTCACGCACAGTTTCAGCCCCTCTAGCATGTTCTAAACTGCTGGGCTTGTTTCATATTTCCCCCAAATACTATGCAGAAAGCAAATCCCACTATGAATTAAGAGTTTTTGATTTTGGTGTGCCATAAAACATGAAATAATACCGGGTTTAATAACTAATAATAATAACTAATTTAATTTATCAGCGTGGCGAAGAAGAAAGACAAATTCCCCTTTCCAAAAAAAACCAGTAGAGAATGTCAGATACTAATTGGAGAACTGCAGTTTATTTCCTTACTGGTCTTTTTTACCGGTTTAGGAACATGTGGGCTCTGTGAAGTTTGCACGACTTTTGAAGTGTCCCAGGGGAGAAGCAATAATATGGGATTTCATTAGAAACTGTTTAAAAAGCCATACAGCTTTCTCAAGTCTGAAGGGAGGGGGAGTAGGGGGTGTATTTTTCTTCCACTGGAAAGCCTCCTGTAGAACCCAATGGCATGTTCTCCAAAGAAGACAGAAATCTTCAGGCATCTGATTGAAATTTGTAATGAAGTAATATCCTCCCACACAGCTACTTCCATTATTCCATTCGAAACTGCACATTGTAATGTTGTAATGCCTTGAACAATTTTCTCCTTTATTTCACCCTCCAGGAAGCTTTGCAGGATCTGAGTTTGCAGTGAGTGAGTGGATGTAATGCATTTGAGTTATACAGCTTTCTGCAGTCCTATCCTGGAGGAGGATGCTGAGTGAGCACGAGTAGGGTAGGCATCACACAATCCAAAATGCTGTACCACCATAGTGTTAAAAAGAGCTGGGCAAATAATGCCAGGAGCATTCCACGGATGTTTACCCAAATTTGAATAAAATCAGCTTGCTGTTTTTATGTCCCATTTTGTGTTTCTTTTCTTGGAACAATCAAATAATTCAGTTTTACTGGCAGAGGAGGCTTCAAAGGCTCATACACAAATGTGCTGGAAAGCAGAATTGCAAATGTGCAGATCCTGTCAGAGCAGGAAACTCAGAGGGCTTTATGCGGCTCGTGTGATAACTGAATAGTGGAGCTGAAATGTAGAACAATTGCTATTGGTCCGTAGAGTTCAAGCATAAAATTGTAGTCATTAAAATAATTTAAAGCATCAGTTTGTACTGCAGAACATTTCAGCCTGTGAGTTTTAGGTGCTGAGATGTGAGGTCTTAACCAATAAAAAGGTTATTTGCCCAGCTCTAGGTTGGGATTGATTTTCATTGCTGATTGATTTTCATTACTTACTGTGTTTCCAAAACAAAAATACATGCACAGTGAATTGCATAGATGAAAGTATGCAAAGGTGTCCTCTTTTCTTCTCCTGACTAATGAAGGTGAGTGAAAGGTGAAGGGAGAGCCCTCCAGCTCTCTCAGGCTACCGACAGCATTCAAGCAGTGCTTAATTGCTGCCAGGTGAAGAGGTGATGCTGACTATCTGTAGGATGAACTCTTTACTTTTGAAATCCTAAATGCTTCGGTTTGAAACCTGATCTATAGGTTATCTCAAAATGAGGACTCATTCCTCAGCATTGCTTTTCTACATCTGTCTAATTGAGGGCAGCCCCCTGCTTTTTGCTAGTGATGTAAACTGGGAAAGAAAAGAAAGAGGTTTTTCCTTCTAGGATATCTGTGCCCTAGAGCTGCGTTGCTGGGCTTTTTCCTCTGAACTCCAATTACTGAGGCCATGGTAGAGCTATCATCTGCCTAGATCATTTGTATTGGATAAGCTAAAGGAGCTCTGCTTTTCCAGAGACTGCTCCCACATTTCAGCTTGGTACGAGTTGTTCCATCCCCATCTATGGGTGCACCCATATGCTATATGCAATAGCACCCAGTGCTATTCAGGGTACACGTGTAACTGAGCTGTTCATGCTCTGTCAGTCGCAGCTGGGGCTGTCTCACTCTACTCCACTGTTTGCCCATCTTCCACACTGTTCAGAAGCTGGAAGTCTACCCCAATAACAGGAATAATAAGATGGCCACACGCCTCAGAAAGTTTGGGTTACAGCCTATCTTCCTCCTTTATGCAGCATTCTTTCTCATTCTCCTCTCATGGCTCATGAAATATTATCCCTAGTGTGCCAGGGCTGGAAAGTTCCTGTGTGTTGGTGGAGATTTATTTTTGACAAAATTTACTGATACTCCCATTTTAGTACGCTATGGCAAAAATGTATTTTTCATAACAGCAGAAGGCTGACGATTCATATGGTGTATTCACCATACAAAACAGATGGGTTTGATCTTGTTTGTGCTCAGGTCAATCCATGCATATAACTTTTTGCCGATATAAGTGAAATATATTCGAAGGAGCAGAGCTTCCAACCAAAACTTGATCCAAAAGGGAAGTCTGAGAAACTGTGGATGGACTCAAGGGAAGACTTGGATCAGTAGCTTTGCCATTAACCCGTTATGTGTTCCTCAGCAGGTCATTTAATACTTTGTACTTCACTGGGAAAAATGAGGTATTTTTATTTATGCACCTTTTTCAAGTCTGTAGGTAGAAAAATGCTAAATTTCACTAGGGGAATGTCAGCAAGTATCTTACTGGTCTGTCTAGGTCTGCTTTGGATCAGGTTGTCCCTTATCTCCCATATCCCTGTTGCTTCAAAGCCAGCTTTCAGTTGGCATTTCTGGAGGTAAAATACATTTACTTCCTCCTCATTTACTTTCAATTGTGTCTATTTTTATCATACATATTGAGGTTTACATAGCCAAGCAGAGCAATTTGAATTGTAGCCCAAGACCTTGTTGGTTCTTCCAAGAATCCCTTTCTTCTGCAGAGTGAGGTATGCAGTTGGAGAAAAAATGAAAAGAGTTCTATATCCTGCCCAGATGTGGCCCTATTCTTACATCACATCAATAGATAAACTAAAAGAAATAAGCTATTCTCATCAGAATCTGCTTTGTTTGAACACAGGGTTCAAAAGCACTGCTTAGCTTCTCCCTGACAGAAGCCAACATTTGCAAAAGCTGAACTGATGAGCGACTGCTTAGAGTTACATTTATTTCTCTTTCATGACTAGTTGACAAGGTAACATCAGCGATAAGAGATGTGTGAACAATAGCCCATGCATTTGCAGATGGATAAGTTGGAGAAAGAGGTGCAGTCAATAGCGTTTAGCCCAAAGCAGTGAGATGTTACAGGATCTCAAGAGCTGTTCCAACGAAGGGAGCATTATTCTGAGGTTTCAGTTCTTGAAAAACAGGAACTTTATGTTAGGTGCACTGACCAAATGCTTGCTCTGCTATCCTTGATTTTACCATATTAGAAAGCCCTGTGGTGAGAGGGATTTCTGCCTTTGTACAGTAACACTGCAACGTTTCAGGACAAAAACCTAACTGTGCTGCCATTACGGAATTCCTTCTCTCTCTTGTAAAGGCTGCTGCACAGATCAGTATTTCTAGTGCAATCATCACCGTGATAGCTGAGCACTATGCAGTCTGTAACAGCAGGATAGGGTTCTGCAATGAAGGTGAGGAGGTTACTCTGGATCCTCCAGCTGGCCAGGTAGCTGTAGTTGAGTGAAGATGGTACAACAAGGTGAGACAGAATCAGGCAGAAGGTCAGAGGCAAGTAAGAAAGGAGAAAGCAGTAACAGGAGTTTTACACTTTTGTCCTATGTGGATATTTTCACTTTACAAACTGTTGCCCAACAAAGGCAAAATTGGTGTGTAGACCTTGAGCAAAAACAAAGCAAAACAAAACGGAACAAAAAAGCACTAACCACAGTGGAATCGTATGTTCAGATCTGAACAGAACTGGTATATATTGACAGGTATATAAAAGCATAATTAAAATAAAATTAGGGGCTTCTATTCCAACTTCACAACCTCTAAATAACAGTAGTAAAAGTCACTTCAGTTAAGGAAAGGGATCTTATTTCCTGGTCTGAGAGCAGCAAACATCTGCAGAATACGGCTCTCTTGCTTCCATGAGTGTAACAAATGTGTTTTGGTTTCCTCCTTGATATGTATTATAGCGAGCGCACAGCTATTCCCCAGTCTACAACAGTCAGAACAAAGGCTACAAATGCACATTTAGAAATAGTCCTGCTCCTACCTGTAAGATCAAATTGCAAATTCTACTCAGTATTAAGGAGGCACACGCTTTCTTTTTGATAACAGCTCTTTCACCAGGCAGCAGCGTTGCTCAGCATCAAGCAGTATTTCTTATGAAATGTGACATTTGCCATTAGCATGACTTTACCCTTTTCATTGCGAGCTGTTATGCTAGGCTTGCATACAGGAGGAAGTCGGCTGTAATGGAGTGTGTGCATGGGATGGAGCGGGCAGCATCATATAACCACCGTGCCTTTGATAGTGATATGAGCTCCCCACGGGATGCTTATACTTGAGCATCAGTGTAATTTGGTTTTGCACATGTAAGTGAAGTGATGGGAATGGAGAAATTTCCTGCCCAGACAGACCTGCATTTCTTTCTTGTGGTGAAGAAATGCTTCAGAGTGTGCTTCAGAGAGTGGTATATAAGCCATGTAGCAAACAGCTACGTAATACTTGGCCTTAGCAGTAATTCAGACTTATGCTCTGGAAGTAAGTGGTTGGTACTTTATTGACCCAATCTTTCAAAGCACTTAACTGTGTGCTCCAAGTTTGAATAACTGTGTTTGTTTCAACGGGGTAACATGCATGCTGATTCCTAACCACATGCTTAAATGGTCTGCTGGGTCAGGGCCAAGGAGTTCAGCACCTGCAGCATCAAATCTTAAATCTTTCAGGACGATATTTTGTACTTTATCATTTCTATAGATCTGTTTTATGATCATGCTGCTATCTGCTATTAGAACATCACAGAAGTCAGTGCTTTCTGGAGACTTCAAAAGATCGGGGAATGTTTTTTTTCTACTGATTTCTGATGCTAATGCAGTCATTTCTTACATTTTAATCCTTTACTCAGTTTTACTCCTTTATTTTGTTAAAAGAAAAAGGGTGTTTAAAGAAAAGGAACACACTGGAGTTGGTTTTATGTTATTTAGGAAGGATTTCAGTGAATTAAATGCTGCTAGCCATACAGGTTTTAAACTGTTTGAGATTTTATAGTCGTGGAAGTAAACTACAATCCTGATGCATCTGCCCCCAATTATTTCACTTCTAATTGCTTCTAAATGCTGCTACTGTAGTTCAATATCAATCTCTGATAGCACTGTGTTAGAATAAAAGTAGCTACCACCTAAATCAGTGTAAACAATTGTGGTTTTTAAATGAAGGAAAAAAATAAAAGTAATTTGTTGCAGCTAACTTGCTTTCACAGATTGTGGTAAATAGCATTAAGAAGGGGAAAGGAAGAGTGAATATAGAAACTGTTGAAAAAAAAAATGGATTTCAAAACTGATTTTTAAATATTTTATTTTATTTGCATTTCCTTCAAGTATTCAACTGCGTTAACAAGGACTGAGTGAATTTCAAGACCTGCAGAAACACTCAGCTGGGTTCAACAGAATAGAGATCAAAATCCAGACGTGCTTATGTACTACTGCAGTTCTGCAGCTAAAAGCACCCTAGGTCTTGAATGGACAGGAACAAGTGAGTAGTGTTTGGAGGAAGTTGTTTCTCCCATCTCAGACACGTGGATGTTTCTAGTTTGGGGTGTAAATATGCAGAGGTTTGGATCTCCCCATGTCTGATGTACAGTCTGTTGCATTGCCTCCTGCGGTACTGACCTAAAACCAGGCCAGGACCAAATGACTGCATGCACACACCAATATGATGAACAGCAAAATGGCGTTTATTACACGTGAACTCTAGCTTATATAACCTATGTGCTTCGTCTACGCCCCTAAGGCACGTGCCACACATCAATCATAGAGCAGGGAGAGGGCCTATCGCGTCACATCCCGTGGGGGGGTCTCTCAGTCTCGCAGTTGCTGACAACAACAGTCCTGAATTTCTTCATCTTGACGTGCATCATGAATAACCCTGGAGGAACTCATAGAATAGTATTTCTGCCAAAAGACATGAGGGTTTTTTTTAGTTTGGAATGGAGTTTTACACTGTTGGTTTTTGGGGGGGGGTTGTTTTTGACCTCTTGTTCATTATAATTCACTGTTACCCTGCAAATGACCAAGGGGAAGAGAAGCAGCAGGGAAAATTACAGTGTGCATCACACATATTAGATGTTTGAAGTCGTTAATGTCTGTATTGGTTACGTGAGATATTTGATAAGCAATTTGGGTAGAATGCTTTGAGGTGTCCAGAGCATTCCTGCAGAATGCTTACAGTGCAATATTTAGAACTGCATTGTGTACTCATGCTAACTTTTTAACAGATTTATCCTGAGGTGCATTCATGGAACTCTGAAATCTATTTAAGATTTTAACAAACTTCTGTTATCAGTACATCTCAGTTTATACCTGGTTGAATTTAAAATGAATACATAGTCTAATGTATCTTCTAGAGCTCCAAAATTCCAACTTGGACATGACTTGTCTTTGCACGTCTATACAGCTTATGCAAGAATACTGTACTAATATGATTTTGTAAAAGCAGGTTTGTGATGAATATGTTTGTAAATACTTCATTTATTCCCTTTAAAGACTTTACTTGTTTATATTTATTATCTTTATCTAGATAAAAATTGAGGCTCAATTATTTCATAGCTATCAGTGGAAACAGCTGTTCTGAGTTACGTGGTCTAACTCAGAAACACACAATGTTTTCCACACAGTGGCTGATGCTGTGTTCTCCAAGATCTTAAATTCAGTAATTTCCTGGGTGGATGGAGGAGAGAGGAGGCTTTGC
This sequence comes from Lagopus muta, assembly GCF_023343835.1. NCBI lineage: Eukaryota > Metazoa > Chordata > Aves > Galliformes > Phasianidae > Lagopus > Lagopus muta. Next base: position 46,577,432 of record NC_064439.1, on the reverse strand, counting down.
TTTTAGGTATACCTGTGACATAGGAGCTGATACTTTGGCCTCTGGTGATGTCTGGCTTATGTGATACTGGAACTGAGATGGTAATGCTTTATAAAACCACTGAAACTTTGGGAGAAATGGATTTCTTAGAAATTCACTGATTTGTGTTTGTGCAAAGCTCCTGTAAGCATCCATGGGGCTGCAGATCAGAGCTTGCAGCTGCTAAGTAGATATTGCAAAGAAGAACCTGCTTTACTTTGGAAAGAGCAAATAATTCATAAACCCAGATGGCCAGGACTGAGTGAGAAGAAGATATTTTTGGTGGATTTCACACTCCTGGGCCGAGACAGGGAGAGTGCAGAAGGTAAGAGTTTGTTTGCTTTTAAATTCATAGGTTTACTAGTGCTGCATGCTTCATAGCTATAGAATCATAGAATCACAGAATCCTTAGAGCTGGAAAGGACCTTTAAAGGTCACCTAGTCCAACTCCCCTGCAATGAACAGAGATATCCACATCTAAAGCAAGGCTGTTCACAGCCTGGTCCAGCGTGGCCTTGAATGTCTTCAGGGATGGGGCATCTACTACCTCTCTGGTCTACCTGTTCCTCTGCTTCACCACCCTCATTGTAAAAGACATTTTCCTTATATTCAACCTACATCTCCCCCCTTCTCATTTAAAACTATTTCTCCTTGTCTCACCACCACAGATGCTACTGAAGAGTCTGTTCCCTTCCTTCCCGCAGCCCCCTTTAGATACTGAAAGACTGCTATCAGATCTCCCTGGAGCCTTCTCTTCTCCAGGCTGAACAGCCCCAGCTCTCTCAGCCTGTTCTCATAGGAGAGAAATGATCCATCCCTTGGATCATTTCTCTGGATGCACTCCATGTCCCTCCTGTACTGAGGACTCCAAAAGAACACAGTATGCCAGCTTCAAGGGGCGTGATATGGGACTCCCTGCTTGGTCTATACTAAGTACACTTCTGTGAAGTGCCCATGACAGGCTTCTTCAGCACAGGGAGTGCTCATTGCGAGGAGGACAGGCTCATCTTGCCAGTCTTTGTTCCTTTACAGGGATGTCAGGCAGTGCAGAGGTGTCACACTCTACAGTTCGCAGGCTGGGTGAGCAGGCCTGGATGGGTGACTACTTGCATGGTCACATATCTCTAACCTTGGACTCATTGGTGATGGCTCCTCAGTGTTATTTTTCAAAGCTATTTTAGATGTGGCATCCTCACCAAGAATGCTGCAGTGACTGTTTTTCTCCCAAGCAAAGTGCAGTTCCTCGCCCTCATTTCTCTCTTGCCAGACTTCACCAGGCTGTTGGTGAGATTAAGCTCAGAAACAGTCAACACCTTGTCCTCTCAACATCAAGGCTTTTCCTGAGCACTTGTGCTATTCCTGGGGCACAATATAGGTCCTATGGATACCTCCAGCTGCTGCAAGTGCTTGCACCCCAAATCTGTTGTGAGAACCACAAACAGTGAAGACACCCAGCATTACATAGGAACCTCCTGGAAAGGGCCAGGCCAGAACTCAAAGCTTCACTTTTAAGCATCAGGATTCTCCTTCATTGGTTTGGTCAGTCTGTACTGACTCTTTTTCATATATTTTTTTTCTTGCTCAGAAAGAAAATCATCTTTTAAAAAAATATGAAAGAAAGGCCTAACAGAAGCTGAGGGAAAAGAAATGACTGGCAGCTGTTATTCATTTGAATGTTTTCTATGTTTATTTACTCCTTTCAGGCTTTTCACTCAATTCAGGCTGGTAATTGGAGTGCTTTCCCTCATCACCTACAGCTCGTTGTCAGTAGAGCTGCGACGGCTGAGAGCATTGGTAATAACAGATCTGATAATTAAACTGTACTGCAAAGCTAAAATTCTCCATTTAGGATCTTGAGCTGATGTGTAGCTTCTGTTTATATCACTGTCCTGCAGTCACGGCACGCTCAATTTGCCCTTGAAAGGCAATGTTTTGTCTTCAGTTGCATTCATCTCATTTTATTTAATACATCTGGAAGTCAGGCTCAACACAGCTATTATTTCCCTGTCTCCTTTGCTGTCCTGACCTAGGACGTGGCGTTGTGTAATGCAGCTTCTCCCCCAAGTGCCTGTTTCAGTCTTTGTTGTGCGTGTAACGGTACAGAGCTAATGTAATTGGAGTACTATAGAAATGCAGAATGAACATTCTGCAGCTGAAGTAATATATTTGATAATAGATAATGTTCCAATAGTTTTTAACTTCATTAAAAGCTGGGAAGAGATTAGCAGGTTTAGTTGCTATTTTCTGAATGTACAGCAGATGGTGCTTAACAAATACGTTTTAAAGCCAATGTCTGTAAACAGACTGGCAATCTGAAATTTAATCATGCTTCTTGTTTTCTTTCTAATTGAAAAAACAGCCATTTGAACGAAAAGCCCCCAACAGGATTGACTTACTTTAGTGTACACAGTGTGCACAATGTCTGAAGGATGAGGATATAACAGCAATTCTTCCAAAACAGCCTCTGGTGTGCTATAAGGAACTTTACATTTGGAAAGGAGTTAGGTAATAACAGGATCGTTTCTCTCTCGATTGTTGCCCTTTCCCTCCAGGCTCATCAAGGTTTACTTAACGAATGGGAGAGATCCAAGCTCCCAAATACTACTTGCCATGTGGACAAAAGAAGAGGAAGAAAATTATGTGATGAGCCCCAGACTAATGCTGCTGAATGCTCACTAGGGAAGCACTGCTTCCTACACCTGTCACTGATTCAAGGGTTTTTTTTCCTTCTGGCACCAACAGATCAGCCTGTGCTGTGGCTGTGCGCAACCCAAGTGTGGGTGGCACCTGTCTCATGACTAAGCCAGAACTTGCGTCATTGTTTCTCCTCTTGGCATCTTATTAGCAAGATAAGCAAGGTGCTGCAGCTCCGAGGTGCTATGTATGTTCTGCAGTGTCAGAATCTCAAGATGAATCCCTAATAAGGCAGCTGTCGTTATATATAAGCAAAAGCTACCCTGAGCAAACAGAATACTGCGACAGTAGGCAATGAGTCAGGATGCTACAGAGAATTCAGTAACATGCTTAGGAAAGTTTTAACTCAGGTTTACTCCTTCTGAAGCGGTTTTGTTGTTGTTGTTTTTCCCCCAAAAAGTTTGATTTCCTTTAACAAAAACAATGTGGGTATTTTTGGTTTTGTTTTTTTTTCCAAAAGGGCTCACAATGAACATCTAGAAGAGGGAGATTCCTTGTGCACTAGTGCTGATAAGGTACAAACAGCAGGAACAGAAACACTGACATCAGTTGCTAGTAGTTGTGTATCAATCCCAACCTTGTCTGATCTCTGCCTTAACCCAAAGGGCACTTGGTCAGCTGCAGACCATGTGCTGTGGAATGGCCACGCAAAGCCTATCGAGAAGACCTTTTATGCCTACAAAACTGGCTTAAACCCCTGGATTTGCACTGATGTGAAAGAATGCAGCATTTTTCAATGCTTTGCTTGCTTGCTAAGCAGCCAGTCACATTACAGAACTGCCACAAACTTAGAGTCAAAGCCAGATTCCCAATTACTGCCACATCTGGCCATCTCTGAAAGTCCCAGAAGCAAAGAGAATGGGATACCCATCTCCACATCCTATAGAAGCAGCTGGGGAGGCCATCCTCATCCCTGCCTCCAGTAGTTTGAACAATAAGCCAGCCCCATGCAGCTGCAGGTCTAGTGCTGGTGTTAAGATGCCTTAAAGGAATTGAACATATGAATTGGATGCTTTTCCACTGCATCTGCATAAGGATGCATGTGATGACCTGCCAGTTGAACTTGGAGACAGAAGTCTCACATCTGCAGTACATTTAGTGTGGTTGAAAAACAGAGTGATTCACAATTTGGGCCTGATCAGATTAACTTTGAAAATACGTGGTGCCATGAGATGTTATGAATCATATCTCTAAATAGAAAAAAAAACCAGCTTTGCTGATCAAGCAAAGCCAGAGCTCAGGTTTGAGAGCGGAAGTGAATGAATGACTCGTGAGGGTCAAAGCCCCAGAGATGTGAGTGAAAGACCAGCTCAGGGAGGAGACTGATGGTCCCTTAGGGCTTTACATGTGCAAGCTGTGTGAAGGGGCCTTGTTTCTTGCTCCAGAGCTGAGGAGGGTATGCTGCTGCTAATGTCTCTGTGGCATGTGATGGCACAGTTGCTCACAGATGACGAGAAATGCTGTGGATGCATCTGAGATATAGCCAAACTTAAATGGCCAAATTCTTTTTGAAAGCACAGTAGAAGAGGCAATTGTAGGAGCCTCCGAGCAGTGATCCTAGGAGTGTTTTGAGGAGTACACAATCACAGCCAAGATTGTCCAGAGTCTGTATGTAAACATGCATCAGCTCAGCTGCATCTGCTGGCCCATCTTCTCCCTTTGTTTAAGTTCTTGGTCTCCATGGCCGCTGCAAGCAGATCACAGCACTGCTGAGGCAGCAATCAATGCTGCTCTGAATTCAGCTTACTACTGAGAATGCCAAGTTTAATCTTGAACTCAGTGAAACAATCCAGGGCAACAGAATGAGTAATTCATGTTGCAAATCATTAATGACTATGAAGCTTTGAGAAAAAGAAGTCGCTGTCATTTAAATGGTGAAGGCAATTTCTCTCTCCTTCTCCTAGACCTCCCAAGTCAGCATATCCCTCTCTAGCATGGAGGATGATGGTGCTTTGCTACTTTGAGCTTTTCCAGGGCAACCAGGACTAAGTTGCAGCCTTAAGCTGCAGTCACCTGCAGCCCAAGTCCTCTCTGTCTCCTTCTGTCCCTACTGCAGCCTGCTGCGAGCTGAAACAAAGAGCACAGCTGGCTCTATGCAGACCTGCTTCAAGGGTGGTAGGAATAATGTAGCTTTAAAATACCTGAGCAAAGCCCTGACTAGACTGAAAGGAGCATGCTTTGCAGCTGTGCCTACAGGTACCTGATCAGCACCCCTCAAAGGGGATGCTTAATCAGTGTCACAAGCTGCCACTGAGGAAAAAATAATAATAAAATAACTGAGACTGCCTGGCTACAGGTGAAATTTAGAATGGAGGTAATAGAAGGAGTTTTATTCCTTAGAAGAAAGTATCTACTATGCTTGTATAAATATATCTGGATTTCACAGGTTTACTTTGTTCACTCAAAAGTGAAAATGCTAACTTGGGGACACCAGTAAGAGTGTCCCCAGGAGCAGATGGTATATTGTTTAAAGATGTATGAGTTGTTCTTTCTTATCTTCGGGTCTCTACCCCTGAGAACCACACCAACTAAGCTGAAGAAAAATGATTTATGTCAGTGAAGTTAAGCAAGTGTCTGCTGGCTTGGAAATAAATTCTTACCCTGACTGCCTGGACCACTGAACTGGCTCCAGAGGCATCCTGTACGGCAACGGGTGGCTGCTATTCAATTTACATCCAAGCTCAGCTCTCACTGAATCTAAAGTTATGCCATGCACTTATTCAGAGAAAACAGAAAGGCAATTACACATCTTGTTTAATGTCATTGGACCAACAGACAGCACAGTACCAAGGCAAGGTACCAAGAGTGTAATGATTAAGGCCTGATCTCAGCCAGTGGCAATGATGTGCTGGGTGCACTGGTTTCATTGCAGTAGTGTGTGTGGAAGGAACTGGAAAGCGAGCAAACAGCAGGAGAAACCATTGAGAGTGTGAAACTTAAAAGGGTTAGAAAAACTTGTGGCCTCCTGGAAGGAAAGCTTTATCTACACAGAACTGTGTTTAAAAAGGCTGTATTTCTCCATCTTTGTATATGAACAGGATTGCTGTATCAAAAGCAGTAGCTCTTTCTGCAGCCTAACATGACCAACTTGCTTAGTTGTGCCTACCTGCCTCAGGATTAGCACTTACAAGTCAGGAGTGTGGAACAGAGGCCCGGTACCACAGAGTTCAAAATCTATCCATTCCCAGTGTAGCTTGTGAAACAGTGGGATCTGCACCAGCTTGTATCAGCAGACACAGCCCTTTAATTCCTATCATCGCAGACCAGCAATTCATTAAAGACACATCTCAGAAATACACCAGACTTAGCAGAGCAATCCCTTTCTCAGGAATCGTTAGAACAGCAGAGTTCTAATGGCCCATGCTTAGATCCTGCAACCCTTCCAAGCACAGGGGTTCCATCAACAGACCCTAATGCTCACTTTCCTTTGTACAGTCCTTTATGATTACCTATCTGCATGGCAGCTAATAGGATGCTTATTAAAATCTTCATGATCACTTTAAAAAAAGATTTTTAGAAAAATCAGTTATTAGTCAAATAACCCATTTGCATAAATATTACTTTCATACTTTCAATTACTCTTGTCGTTTCCTAGTTAAAGGAGCAGCATCCCATTCAGAAGGATAGCAGATATGAATTTGCCTTCAAAGGAGCCCAAAACACAGAGCCAGGTCTGAATACTGCTCTGATGATGACTTACAGGAAAAATCCAGCTTCCAGTGCTGCAGGGCTGAATCCATACAGTTTTAATAGGCAGCTCTGAATCAAAATCAGGAACTGCAGATCCAGCTCCAAAGCTAGCATTTGTTTTTGATACCCTGCTGCTATACCATAGGCAAGCATAGCACAAACCTTGGGTTCCTCTTAATGCTGAACACTTCATTAACAATATTAACAGTTGTAAAGAACACACTCTGCATTAAGTTCTTTCTTTCTTGTTCTGTACTTCTCAGCAGTCACACTTGCCTATTCTAACTTTGTTAGCTTGTTCCAGAGAGCAGAGAAAGCAAACCAGCTCCTACTGAAAGAGGGGGCACAAATACTTCACACAAATGGGAGTGAAAAAGCACTTCTGAAGGTCATCACAAGCAAAAACTGAATGCTAGGATGACCCTGAATGTTCATCTCCATAGTAGAATGAATAATGATTATGTTATCAGAGTGACGTTAAATATTGACTATGAACGCATTATAAATGGTTTTCCCCTGTAATTATATGGGCAAGATTAACTGAAGTTCTACCTGAAAGCTATAATTTTTGTGATACTTTGTAACTCTACTTAATGGAACTCGTAATAAATGACCTATACTAGCAGAAAATACAGCAGAACAATTTTTATTTGGACTGCTAAAATACAAGCAGTACATTTCTAGAAAGCTATGTACACATTTTTAAAAAGCATTTAAAACAATTAGAAATATTATTTAGGTTACTTTGAAGGTAAAAACTTTCTTTACAAGTTGTTTTCATTAGCTGTAAACAAGCTACGCACCATATTTATGCATTTGATTGTGCAGAAAGTTTCAATTAAAACAGGCAAAAATTCTTGATAACTTTTCTGGCACAACTTTTGTTCTAAGTATTCCTCTACTTCTTAGTAAGTTCTACTTCTAAGTAAAACAAACTAACAAAGAAAAAAGTAGATGGGTTAACTTTGCGGACTGTATTTCCACGAGTGCCTTCACTAGTTGTAAATGAGCAGAGATTTTGTTCTGAATGCTGAACAGCAATTTGAATCCTTTGTAAGCCAGTTAATTCTCATAATGGACAAGGGTGGTAAACTGTACAAACTAAGGAGACTAAGGCTTATCTTTAGGGGTCCCTGAGGGTTTTCTGCAGGTCTCCTTTCCCCTAGAAATGAATAAATGAAGGATTTTAATTAGAAGTTCATTAGCTTGGGGAAGCAGCTTCGCAGTCTGTACCCGCAGCTATACATTAAGTGTAAACACTTTTTCTCTGAGTGCCGTCCAGCAGCAGCAGCACCTCTCCTTTGGGTGAGGTCCCTCCAGTCCCTCCACACGCACTCAACGTTTCGCACAGCACGGCAAGCCAGAATCGTGCTTCCCCGCAGCACCAGTGAGGCGGAGGTCGCAAACGCAGGCAGGCGTTGCAGTCACGTCTGTGCAAGGGGCGCACAGGCTTTCATCCACCGGATGGAGCTGGCGGCCACCTCCACAGCCTCCTGCCTCCACCAGCCGCCTTCCGGTACTGCTCTGGAGTCGGGCCACACAGGTAAGGCTGCGCGCTGAGCATGCCGAGCCTCAGCGGGGCTTCCAAGTGTGAGAGCTCCGGGCGCGGCTCGAAGGCAGCCCCGCCGAGCTGCGTTCCGCCGGCGTGCAGTGGGCGTGCTGCAGGACGAAGGCGCACTTCTTGTAGGCGGCGTACAGCAGCAGGATGGCGCGCATCATCTGCTGGCACATGGCGGCGACCACCCTCGCTTCCGCCTCCCGCAGCCCGCGGGCCCGCCACCGCCGCGGGTCGACCACCCTGCAGAAAGCCGAGCGCTCCGAAACGCGCAGGACGCCGATCCGGCGCGGCGGCTGCGCCGTCACCAGCCGCTCGAAGACGGCGTCGAGGCTCTGCAACCTCACGGCTTGCGGCCGCGGCAACGCGGCCCCGCCGCCCCGCTGCCCGCCCGCCGCCGCCTGCAGGCCGGCCCAGCGGAAGGGGTGCGCCGAGGCGGCGGGCGGAGGTTGCGGCCGCGTTCCCCGCAGCCAGCCCAGCGACTCGTCCAAGGGCGAGGGAGCCCACAGCCGGTAACCGTCCGCCATGGCGCCCCGCGGCCTGCCGGCATCTGCCCGCCGGGCACAGCCGTTGGCCGCGGAGGCCGTCTCCCGGCCTCCCAGCAGCCCTCCCGGCACCGCGGCTTCGTCTGCCGTTGTCTCTTCACACATCGTCCTCGTCCTGTTCGTGCTTTATTCTAATCGTCGTCCGTCCTGTCCCGTCGTCCCCCCCCCCGCCCCCATCCTCAGAACTCATCGTTTTCTGACTCAGTTACTGTGATCTGCCTTTCTGCAGCCGCCATTGGAGCCTATCTCCGTGTGCCCCGTGTTTAGGGCTAATCTTGTGTGACCAACCTATTGGCCTTCTCTGATAGTGTCACTGCAGCAGTGGACAAGGGAAGAGCCACTCGTGTCACCTGTCTCAACCTCAGACCTTTGACGTGGTACCCCGCAACATCCTTCTCTACAAATGGGAAAGATAGAGGTTTGGTGGGTGGACTGTTTGATGGATGAAGAACTGGCTGCAGGTCCGGGTCCAAAGAGATGGTGGTCAGTGGCTCAGTGTCTGGATGGAAACTAATGATGAGTGGTGTCCTCCAGGGTCAGTGCTGGGGCCGATGCTCTTTAATATCATCATCAGTGACATCAGCAGTGGGGTTGAGTGCAGCCTCAGCGAGTTTGTTGATGACACCAAGCTGTAGGGTGCAGTGGACACACCAGAGGGACAGGATGCCTTCAGAGGGACCTAGACAGGCTTGAGCAATGGACCCAGGTGAACCTCAGGAGGTTCAACAAATCCAAGTGCAAGGTGTTGCACTTAGGCTGAGGGAAGCTCAATTACCAATAAAAACTGGGGGATGAAAGGGTTGAGAGCAGCCCTGCCAAAAAAGACCTGGGGGTATTGGTGGATGGCAGGCTGAACATGAGCCAGCAATGTGCCCTCACAGCCCTGAAAGCTAGCCAGGTCCTGGGCTGCATCAAAAGATGCATGGCCAGCAGTGTGAGGGAGGTGATCCTGCTGCTCTACTGTGCGCTGGTGAGGCCTCAACTGGAGTGCTGCATCCAGATGTGGAGTCCTCAGTACTGGAGAGACGTGAAGCTATTGGAGTGCATCCAGAGAAGGACCGCAGAAATGATCCATGGAATGGATCATGTCTCCTGTGAGAACAGGCTGAGGGAGCTGGGGCAATGCATGTGCGTAAAGATTAGTGGGCTTTGCCAGGGACTGCTTCTCTAATTCGTGTTCCAGTAAATGCTTTGCTGTGGACAAAGGTTGTTGGTGGGTTTTTGCCTTTTTCTCTACAGTTTTAATGATTCTTGTGGCAAAACCTGGACAACGCAATGATCCTCCCACCAATAAAGAAATGAGATGTCATGGAAATTGTAGCCACAGGTGGCAACTACACTCAGTAAGAAATTTGGTGGTGGTAGGTTGCCAGACTTGCCTGCAGTAGCTCTGTCTTTCAAGTTGTTGCTGACCTGCTTATCTCTGCAAACAAAATCTTCCTTTTAAATGGTTCTTGTTTGATACAAGGCTGTTGGAATGTGTACATACCAAGAATAAAGGAAAATGTAGGAAGTGTTCCTTAGAAATACCAAAGCAAATAAATATCGAAACAGTCATCACTGTTATGAGAACACGTGAAATTCCCAATCCAAAATAGTGTTTTATTATGCTTGTGATGAAAGGAGGGTCCAATGTCACCTATTTAACTCAGCATAGAATAAGTTTTCGTTTTGGATTAATCTCTCTGGGAATGCATTTTTTAATTCACTCTAGCATCTGTGATTTGCATTAATATATGCAAAGCATTGTAACAGCCATACTCCTTCCAAAAGCACATCTCTTCAGAATTGAATGCTCTGTTTTTCTAGAGGGAATTGCCTTTTGTTTGAAAAAATCCCTAAACATGAATCTTTTCTTTTTTTTTTTTTTTTTTTTTGGTTAACCAACATACTGAGAGCACAGTACTCTGGCTTTGACAGCAAAATGCACAGAGCGTTTAGCAGTAGTGGTATAAAGGGTTTAATTTTGCCTGTTATAAAACTGGAAAATTTCTTTACAGTATATGCATATATGTTGGCTACACTGGAGTGTCTCTATCCAGTACTAAAAGCACGTGTGGGTGTCTGTATATATGCATATTATCTGAGTATGTATACATACATATTTTTGGCCTATTCCAAGTGGCAAATCGTGATATTATTTCATTTTCTGAATCAGGTTTTCAATCCTGAGGTCACTACTCAGCCCATTGATTTTGGACTATTTGCTACTGATTTTACAGGGAGATTTGCTCTGTTAAAGTCTGAATAGAAAACTGATGACATCTTCACATTTTCGGTCTGAGTTAATACTGGGTGACTGTGATTTGTTTCTTAGGAGCATAGGGGACCTGGAAGACCGCAGTGTGTTTCTGTCCTGTTAATGTTCAGAAGTCTACTTGTCCAGCCTCCTGCTTGCTGTGAAACCCTTCCAGGTAATCTCTTTTCAGATGTCAGCATACAGTTGGGTTGTACCTTGCTGTGAATTCCTTGGTCACGAGGAAGAAGTAAAAAGTAATAATTTGAAGATCTGGTAGAGACTGTACCCCACTTTGTTTCTTTAGTTTAGTTTTTGTTTTTATTACTGTTATTTATTTTTTTCAGTCTTGAATCTGTGTTAACTGTATAGATATCTTTAAAATATCCGAAGGATGGCCTTTTGAAAAGACAAAAAACTGTATTTAAGGCTGCATTACTTTTCTTTACGTCCTTCTTGTTGCTCAGCTAGTTTGGTCCCTTTGTTTTGTTTTCTGTGACTCAAAGCCTAAGTACTATTGTACTATTTGACACATTTAGCTCCATAAAAGAGCCCCGTGGCTTGTAATTAATAAGAGATGCTATAATCATAACCACTTTCTCATGGAACTGCACTATTTTTACTCGGTTCTTGACATTCAGACTTGTTAACATGCTGACACGTGTTCTACAACATTTCACAAACTTAGCATCTCTACCGTGCAGGCTGAATAGTAAATGCACTTTTCATAGCTTGTATAACTGCTGTTTAATAATAAGAAAAAAGATTCCAAATGGTCTATTTCAGCCATGTCCCAGCTGTGACCCGGCCCAGCCCTCCCTGCAGCCTCTCCCTGCCGTGTGCCAACATGGTGGCAGCTCTGCTCCACAGAGCAGCCTGGCCTGGCCCAACAACAACCACACAGTGGTGTGCAGTCAGCACTGCCCAGGATGACAGGTTGAACCTTCCCACCAAGTATCCCGGTCTGACCAAATGGCCTCTGACATGGAAGTGCGTATGACATGCTTTTACAAGCATGGCATGCAGGCTCTTGTCTATCACTGGTGAAAATGCGTAGCTATTGGTGGTGGCAGTGTTGAAAAGTAGTTTTTTTGTAGCTGAGAATTTGCTTTATCAAACAACATTATTGTCTGCTTTGTCTCTGTTGTAGTTTCCATTCACTGGTCCCCATGGAAGTTCAGCAAGCGTCAATGGGACAAGGAGAGAACAGGCTGAGGACAGCAATCCCTAATTGGCCTTCTCAGGGTGGAGAACCCCAGCACCAGGGCCCAAGGACCTCACAGGCCCTCCAAGGAACCCATTGCAGTCCCAGTATGGCCCAGAGGATGCCAGGCCCCCTCTTCCCCATCATTCTCCTTTGGAATCAGGGCAGAAGAGATGCCACCTTCTCATACCCAGATACAGAGGTGAGGGAGGGAAAGGGCAGCTGATGGAACCCTTAAAAGTCAACCATTTTTTAATGATTGCATATCCCTTGGCTGCTTGCATGATGTCAGTATGCTTTGCCTCTTCTCTGCTGCTGTCTGACACCAGGATGGCTTCACTCTATGCGGCTGCAGGGTCATTGAGAGCCCCCTTCTCCAACCCTCTTGGTACCTTCCTGCAACCATCTCACAGAATGGGCCATGGGTCCCAACTCCCAACAGCCATGTTTTGTTCACCACAGGACACTCAGAATCCTATTGCCATGGCCACCTTCTGTTTCGAGCCCTATAAATACGGGGACCCTGCATACAGAACACCAGTTGCTGAGCTGAAGCAGCCAGTGATACTTGTGAGATATATTAAGAAGTTCATTTCCTGGAATGAGGATGAGGAATCCACCTTTCAAGAAGAGACAGATGATGGAAATGGATGATGACATCGAGCCCATGGTAGTGATGAAGAGCCACATGGAGGTGGGTCAGCCTCTGGAGAATGACCTGATGGAAGTGGATCCACCTCCATTGGAGCAGACCGGTCACCAAGCCATCACTGTCAGGCCAACTATGAAGAGATTTGCGCCCCAGAGATTATCATAGGGGCGCTGGGATCAATATGCCTCCCTCCAAACAGCTGCCTCGATGCAGGTGCTGATCCTCCCATCCCATAGGTTTATTATAACCCAGGAGAGCCCCAGCTCAAGGCCATCCTGTGGGCTCACATGGAGCCTTCATTTCCTGGTAATTCTTCTTTTGACAGCCAAGGCTGTTACGAGCCCATCCTTCCTTTCCTCCTTCCTCATCCTTTCTCAAGGGAAAGAAGGGATGAGAAGTGACAGCTGTTCCTGTGGAGAAGCAGACTTTAGTTCAGACAGGAAGAAGCGCTGAACTTCAGCAGGAAGATCCAATCCAGATGCTCCACGTGGACTTTTTTTTCAAGGTTAGACAACCAACAATTTAAAATAACAATTCAAAATAAATAACAAAAACACAAAATAAACATTTTTTTTTTCTTTTATAAAAACTGTAGTTGTCTCTTTTTTTTTTTTGGAAATGTAGAGTTTGCACGTAGGTTCCTGCGTCCCCTCCTTGTTTCTACCCAACAGGAACGAACCTCTCATTTCTAGCCAGAGGAAGAAGCACTGCACCACACACACTGCGGCTGTCCCCTGATACAGCAATTTGAGAACAGGTTTCAAGATTGAAAAAAAATCTGTTGCTGTAGTTATGACTCCATTCTGAGGTGACATAAATACATTATCTGCAAATTTTCAACTGCAGCGCGTGGAGTTGCAATCAGGCATTCAACTCAACAATCTGATTATGTCGCTTCAGCTGACCTTTGTACCCCCCTTTCTGACCAAAGAGAAATATCCCTCCATTCAGTCACACCTTATTCACACCATTGCTATTTGGCAGTTCATACATTTGTGAATGACCATTTTCAGGGATGAAATTCAGGAGAGTAACATTTCATCAGAAATCTCTGATGAACACCCTGAGAGCTCACTGAGAATGGCAGCCACTGCCATCAAATCAGGGTGAGGCATTAGTTTCACAAAAACAAAGTCAAATATCCTACTAGTTTTATGTTTTTGATGCTCTTTTTATGTTTTAATAAATACATATATATTTTAAAAGAAGTTTGGTTAATTATTCTCCTTTTCAGGGCCATCCAGAGGATCACTTCCTCACCTGTGCAAGAGCAGAGCAGCTGCAGCAGCAGCCTTGGACATTGGCCCCTGCTGCCTCCTGCCTTGGTTTCTCGCAGGGCTGCTCCTGCTGTTCAGGGCTGCATATTCTGGGGAGCTTGCAGAGCCCTGCTGAGGGAAAACCATGCCACAATTCTAAAACTGAAAGGTCCTGTTTCCAAAAACAGTGATTTTTTTCCTTCCTAGCTCAACATCTGTACGTACCAGCATAAGACAATTTGAAAAACACTAGAACAAAAGGGTAATGGTTTTCATGTCTTTCGGCTTCGAATTGCAGCTCTTGAAAAGTAATCAAAAATCAGAGCTTGGTATTATGGTAATTGGCTAATGAGTATTGAAGGACAAATGGCCAGATAATTAGCATGATTAAAGACTGAAAGACTCTGTGTTTGATTTTTGGAACATCTTTCATTTCTGTGTTTGTTTTCTGTTTGCTTGCTAACTCAGATGATCTCTTAATGGTTTATTTTAATCTCTGTTTTGCCATCTTTCCTGCAGTTCTCATATAAACAAGCACAGCAACTTTTTTCAATGGTTTATGGTAAATCTTCCCTTCCTCTTGTAACCATCACCGCTGTGTAGGCTCATCAGCTCTCTAATGTGAAATTTTATGGCTTTAGATATTAATATTTGTATCCTTTCATTTTTCATGGTCAGATAAATTGTGCAGTCTTTTCCTTAGGGGTGACTGGAAAAGAAAGAGATTATGTCTGTGTTTGAAATTGTGGCTGAGACAGCCACTGACATGGGAATGAAGATAGTATCTGTATCTGGAATTTTGTCATCTCATTTTTAAGAGATGGGAAGTAGGAGAGATCTTCAAGTGCCAATGTCCTCTTAGGGTCTTATCTGTAATGGGCCTTTGGCTGTGCAAATGACACTATTAAGTGCAAAGTCCTTTAAGATAGGCAAGGGGGTGTGAGATAAGCAAAAAAACAGAACAGCAGCAGTGCAGGGAAATGGAGACTGTTTCCTGAGCGGTAATTTCAGAGAGATTTTTTTTGTCTCTTCAGTTTTAAGGGATCAGAAGATACTAAGCTTATGTAACCACGTCACCTTCAATGCATTTAGTTTTAGGGGCATTTTCTGTGATGAGATATTGCCGTGCTAACACTGAAATGTCAATGAACATGGGTATGTTCTTCATATGGCTCTGTTTAAAAATAGCCTGTCATTTTTCCTGTTCTAAAAGCATGCCTTAAACTCTATTAAACCGAGCATCTTTTTCAGATGTCATTACAGACTATTCAGTCAATCAGCTTGAAAGATGTTTTCAGCAGAACTTTGGTCTGAGCCGTAGTTCTACACAACATGGGAACAACGCAACATGTCCATTAATTACTGCCTCCATCGCTTCATCTGGCAGTGATTTGCATGCAGAAGGGCTCTGCTTATGGCACGCTTTTCTAATTCTTCTCCCATTGGAGGGGGGAAGAATAATTTAAAATGCTGCTGCAGTTAGAAGGTGTCTAAAATGATCATGTGAATCAATACTGTGCTTCCAGCTAGCGGTGTTGGTTTTGTGCCACTTTGTGTCATCATTTGCTCTTAATGAGGAGGCGAAGATTTCAGTGGGAGTTTTGTCATTGGCTCTGGTCAGTTAAACCGGTCAGGATTTCATCTGTGGGCAGTAAATCTGGACAAATAATAGTGCCTGTTGTTCATTCAGAACACGAGTTGCAGAGCAGAGCAGATTACTTGTTTCCACAAACGTCCCACCTTTGGAATATTTTCTCACCGTGCGTTTCTTCATACTGAACCGATGCCCTTGGAAGTCAGCGGGGAGCATTTGCTGCAATCAGGACAGACACTAGAGGGAGCAGTGATAATGTTTTAACGCTGAAGGAGGTGAACAGATCGCATT
Source organism: Lagopus muta (assembly GCF_023343835.1). Classification (NCBI taxonomy): domain Eukaryota; kingdom Metazoa; phylum Chordata; class Aves; order Galliformes; family Phasianidae; genus Lagopus; species Lagopus muta. The sequence continues at coordinate 46,561,697 of NC_064439.1, read as the reverse complement.
AGTAGCATCCAGGTGAGCCTGGGGCACTAGGAAAGGGGAGGGCTCCTGGGGATCCAGAGGCTCTTGCCGCTGCTCAGTGCCCCACTGCCCACTCGGTCACCCTTCGGATATCCCACAGGAGTGCTCTCAGTGCTATGGAGACACTCTGGATAGACAATTCTGAAGAAAGAAGACTGTGTGAAAGAGCACTTTGATAAAAGGAACTTCAGCTGCTCTTTCGAATAACTAAGTGATAGACTAGAATTACTTTCTTTGATGGAAAAAAACAACCCAAAAACCTGCATATGAATCTATTGTCCTTCTGGTCTTCACAAGCAGAGTTTGAAAGCTGAACTTTAAAATTATGCTGGCAGTTGTGTGGAGAGTGGTTAGGCCCTGGAACGGGCTGCCCAGGGAGGTTGTGGATGCCCCGTCCTTGGACGTGTTTAAGGCCAGGTTGGACGGGGTCCTGGGCAACCTGATCTGAATGTGTATGTTTGGTGGCCCTGCTAGGCAGGGGGGTTGGAACTACATGATCCTTGGGGTCCCTTCCAACCCGGGTGATTCTGTGATTCTGTGATATATATACACATATATTTTTTCTCCAGTGTTGAAAGAACCTGTAGACTGAAGAAAGGACATAGGTATTACAATGCCAGAGTTGTTATATGTGTGTCCGGCCCTGAGGTAAAGTAGTGTCCACTGTGCAGTGCCTAAGCTCAGGGTAAGGAATGACCAAACAGGATCTGTAAAAGTGAGGACACTGAATAGGAACCACTCAGTAGAGACAGTCAGCTGGGCTGAGCTGGTGGATGAGTAGCTGTCACTGTGTTTCTTCTCTTTACGCTTTGTCATAAGCCACAGAGGCAGCAACTTCCAGAAGAGTTATTTTTGCATGCCACATTTTATTTTACTCCTCCACTTCTTTCCTCTCCTTCCATCTTCTGGTAGTTGTATGAAGTGTGAATCTTATAGACCCACAGCTATAACATCACTTTGGGTATATTCTGCTGTGTTTTTCTTTATAATTCCAACCCTCTGGAATACAATTTTATTAGTATAATACAGAGCCTGAGTAATAGCAATAAATTATTTCACAGGACAGGCATTTATACATTTTTTGGCCGTTCTTCTAAGCTAGCAGTCAGAGGAACTGTATAAGCAGTGATTTAGTAATGTGGAACAATCTCTTTAACCTGTTTAAATCATTTCTGTAGCATCTTGTCTTCTGATACCCTTCAGAAGGAGACAGACACTTCGAAGAGGTGGTCATTCCACAGAACATAGAGGAATATTAGGAATAAACACATAGCTGATATTATAGAAAAAAACAACATAGAAATTTGTTTTAGTAGTTGGTGACACAGGAAATGATCAAATCTTCAAAAGCCTTTAGATCAAACTGAAATGAGCTGTAAAAATTTGAACAATTTCCTCAGAATTTTTCGTCGTTTCTCCTTTTTCATTAGCTATCCCATTCTTCCTTGTCTTTTCTTAATTTGATGCCTTGCTGTGAATCCTGTTTCATAATCCATTCAAAAACCAAAAGCTTTGCTTCCCTTTTTTCCTCACTTTTGTCAGGGCTGAATATGGACCATCCAGAGGTCTGCATAGCACTGCTAAATGGTGCAAAAGGCCAGGAGGGCAGGGACCTCTGGGGACTGCATGGCACAAACTCTTGCTGTGTGCAGTGCCTTAAGTTGTGCTTTTCAGGGCCCTGTTCGGTCTTGTTATTTCCAGTCAGAGAGATCCCATAGGACAAATTGTTCCAATCCTTTTTTTGTGTTGTTTCTTTTTTCTGCCTGTACCATTCCTTTCCTTACCTAGATGGACTTTTAAAGCCGTTTGCACCCACTGCTGTTTTTCTGTCACCTCGTATCTTTGTGGAGGGAGTTCCTACATCTCTGCTACAATTATGTTTTGGGAAAAACTCTGGGATCCCCTTGAGCCATCTCTTCTCTAGGCTGCAAAAATCCAGTTCCTTTGACCTTTCGTCATCTGTGGATTTCTCCAAACCTCCCATAAACGACATTAATTCCAAAAGCTTTGAAAAGAAGAAGGAATGGATGCCACTTTCCAGGTGGCTTTATAAATGTACAGATATATAAATGTCCTTATGTCAATAACTTATAAAGGGAAAGAACGTGATAGATGGGGCAGACAGAACTTAGGCACAGTTATAGTTCGAAGACATGCAAAGAAGTCACTGACATGCCTTGATTATGTGCCCAGAACAGGTCCTGATGAGTGCAAACTGAATTTAAAAAAGGATCTCATCACTGAACATATGTTTTTGCAACTAATTCTACATTTTCACTCAGAAAGTGAGGTGTTCTAAAATTAAATGGCATTATTGTGTTAAAAGAAAAGTATCACTTTTGGCACAGCTCTTAAAGGGGAACAAAAGAAATCGAATCTGTAACTCCAAGCCTGCTTGTGTCAGTAATTGTTCCCTGATCGTAAACCCAGTCTGAGTTGAAGGGACTGTAATTTGCGTGTCAGACCTGTATTTTGTCAGAATTGCTGTATATTTGTTCTCAGAAGTGGAATCCTTTTTGGAGTGTAGCTGGTATGTCTTTACTGCAGCCTGAGCATACCTTGTCAATCTGAATAAATGGTACATGTACCAAAAAGTATAGGCTGCTGTTAACGTATGGCAGCTCGAAATATCTACCATTTAAATTTTAGCAAGATTGGCTGTCTGCTGTCATATTTCGTTTTGTCTGGATGATATGTGCAGGCAGCAAGCAGATTGGTATGGCCAGATGGCATCTGACTCCCTAGTTTGTTATCAGAAGAAGACTGTAACTTTGTTGGATGAAAGAAACTGAAAAGAAAGTTATTCTGTATTTGAAGAACTAAAACAAGGTGAAATACAATACAACTATGCCATAATTATTGAACTAATGATGCTACGAAATCTCTCCAAGGTCTGTCTGTCGAGTCTTTGGAGTGGGAGAAGAGGGAGTTACTGGCAGGTCAGAATTTTCATACAGAATGAGAAGCGCTAATAGGTAGCAATCATTCTGCAGCCATCTGTGCATAAGCTGTATTTTTAAAAATGAATTTATTTGCTCTGGAACTAGTCATGCACAGAAGCACTCCCTCTCATCTATTTTCAGAACAAAACCAAGAGATTATCAAATGCCTAACGCTGGTGCTTTGTGCCCATACTCGTAATTCCTGTTGTAGTTGCTTTCTTCTTTCCCAGCAGATTTAGTTGCTGTCTTCCAGTTCTCCTTCTGGAGAAGTGTTTAAAAGGATTGCTTTAGAAGGCTTGCTGTTCTAACAGTATGATTTGTTAGTCACGGTCTCCTCGAAGTTCAGAACAAAAATAAATCTGAAGCTGGTATGGGATGAAAAACTCCTGCTGAGCATAAGGATTTTGGTGAATAAAAAGTGCAGTCTGGGTTACTGAATGTATCAGTGAATGTTCAAATAATCCAGCAACTTGCAGAATTTTCTTCATCCTCACAGGCACACATGTGACCATTCTTTTATCTTCCTGTAGGCTTCACAGAATCACAGAATGGCCAGGGTTGGAAGGGACCTCAAGGATCATGAATCTCCAACCCCCTGCCACATGCAGGGCCACTAATTTCCCAATTTAATTCTAGACCAGGCTGCCCAGGGCCCCATCCAACCTGGCCTTGAACACCTCCAGGGATGGGGCATCCACAGCCTCTCTGGTCTTCTCTCCAGTCCTTCCTGATTCTTCTTTCCACCGACTGGGCCCTTGAGAAGACTTTTCAAATTGTTCTTCCCTGTGTGGCACAGACATGGCATGGATGGATCTCTGCCTGGAAATGCATGCAATGGGTTTGTCTTTATCATGAACATGTCTCTTTCCTTGCACTGCACTTTCTTTCAAGGACTTCAGAGCCTTGCTTCTCATCTCGTACAAGCTAATACAATTGAAATAAATTTTTAAAGGCCATGGGTATTTCTCTATTATGTCATGAGACTGGAATTTTGGGTTTATAAAATACGACAGTATTCAACCAAGTACCAGTTGTCATATATCAGCTGTCTTAATTTCAGAATACAACATAGTTTTTTAAAGCGTAGGAAATATGTCATGGCAGTAGTGAAAGGCATAAACTGCCCTAAGTGTGGTACTGTTGCAGCAGCTGTGTATAATGCAGTCCTTCATCAGCAAAATATGCATCTAAGGCTTGATAATATGAAAAAGAAAGTCTTTAAAAAGCCATGTTCACATTCAGACGGTAAAGCATGTGGGCTGCAACATATGCCTCATATGTGGCTATCTATCTTACATACATGACAGGTTTTTGTCTCTTTTTGCCTCCAACATCCCTTAAATAATGATAACAAAGTGCTAAAAATGAAATTTCCCAGAGAAGCACAAAAATGTGCAAAATTGTCATATTACCATTGTCGTTCATGCTGGAAGAAGAAGCTCCAATGATAGTAGAATGTGAGCTTTTACAGTCATTGCGAGGGAATATTTTCAATTCTGAAAACCCTCTTTGGTTTGAGAATTATGCTCTCCAATAGTTCTTATGCAAGAAGAAGAGGAAAAAATCTCTCAGGCTCTAGGGCACCTGAGGCCATCCCTGCAAGTGGTTTAACTCCTGGAGGACTTTTTGCACTGTTTTTTGGATGCCCTTCCTCTGCCTAACCAGGCTGAACTGATTTGGTGAAAGGCTGGATGAGTCAGTGGCCATACAATGATACAGATCAGCTCAAGCAATATTCTTTAACTTCATGACCAGCTGCCAAGCCCAGGCTTAAGGCTCTGGATTTATGTAGCTTTTGTATAACATCTCTCGCCTGACTTTGTCTCTAAGAAGATAACTATAAGGATATGAAAAGTTAAGCTGAAGGAGCATGTTTCTCAAGCACTTATTCACACTGTTTTTCATGCAGTTTCAGGTTGTTTCCTCTTCTTTTTGATGGAGGACAAGGGTGGTATAAGTGTGCGATAAGTGTGCTGTAAGTCCTGCACAGTACTGCAACTTGCAAATGAGACTGGTATCTTTCACGTCCTTAGCAATGCTGGGAAAGGTATTGTTTCACAATGAGAGAAAAAAAAAATTCTCTGATCTCTCAGCCCTAATGCAAAGTTCATGCAGAAGAATGGATTTTCTACCAGAATGACTTTAATGATCATGTTTTTATATTCTCAATTTCTAATCTCAAGAGGTTAAGTAATTACAATGTCATTTCTAATTGAGATTTTTTTTTTACTCGTAAATTTAAAAGTAGTGAGATGAGGATCATGAGTACTACAGTCTCTCTTTATCAGCTGATCCTCTTACAATGAATAATAATATATAGCACAGGGGAGGGATGTAGCTTTCTTCTTAATTTACTGGCAGTAGTTCAGTTTTCCTGCTGCTTAATAGAACAACATTTACCAGAGTAAAGTAAATGCCTTACAAATTGGCTGTATATATGACCAGGTCTATGTGTTTGTTGTTTGTTTGGTTTTTTTGTTCTAGAGAGAGTAACAGGCTGACAAAGCTTACTAAAAAAAAATAGAAATAGCCATGCTCAAAGAAAGACAGCAGGTTTTTATGTTGACAAAGAGAATTGTAATACATGATGTTGCAGGCCACAGGATCTGTGATACCTCAACTGGAGAATTGTGTCCAGATGTGGAGAGCTCAGTACAGGGGAGACATGGACCTTTTAGAGCACTGCCAGAGGAGAGCCATAAAAATGATCCAAGGGATGGAGCACCTCTACTAAAAGGACAGGCTGAGAGAACTGGGGCTTTTTAGCCTGGAGAAGAGAGGGCTCTGAGGTGACCTGACAGTGGCCTTTCAGTACCTAAAGGGGGGCTGTAAGAAGGAAGAGGGCAGACTCTTTAGCAGGGTCTGTTGCAATAGGATAAGAGGAAATGGTTTCAAACTAAAAGAGGAGAAACTTAGGTTTGATATAAGGAAAAAGGTCTTTACAGTTAGGGTGATGGGATACTGGAACGGATTGCCCAGGTGGATGCTCCATTCCTGGAGATATTCAAGGTCAGGATGGATGGGGCTCTGAGCAACCTGAGCTAGCTGTAGGTGTTCCTGTTCATTGCAGGGAAGCTAGACTAGATGACCTTTGAGGGTCCTTTCCAACTGAAGTGATTCTATGATTCTATTTTGTGTATGCTCCACAAATTGATGTCTCCATGAAATTTCAAAAGCTAAACAAGAGCACTTACCTTTTGCCTAACACGAAGTTTACGGATGTGCAACTTAAGTGGATTTGGTGGTTGCTCTTGACACACATGGCTATTAATTATAGGATAGTTAATATAATTGTTCTTTCTCAAGTGTTTCCTTGAGCTAATAATATAAACTTGTATAGAATTAGAGAGAAGCAAGTGGAAACAGACTGTTTGGCTTTCAGCATTGTACTTGAAAAGGGATTTGAGCCAGCATGTCTGCCTCAAGCTTGCTGCATGCGAATACTTGGAGTACCATTAAGACTGATAGCATAAGAAAGCACAGCTGAGTTTTGCTGCACAGCCACCCCCAGCTTCACACGTATAGCTTGTGATTGATAACTTGGCTGCAAAAACAAATTTGGTTATCCAGGAGTTTACTGTCTGTATTCATGTCTGGATCAGGTTATGCCAAATCCAAAGAGTTTGTAGTTTATCGTTTTGTTAGGACTGTGCTGTTGGAGGGGAGATAGCTCAATACTACAAGGTCATTAGTGAGTTCGGATTGGGAGGGTTTGATAGTGAAAAACTTCTGAGTTTGTGCAGATTTGGATATTAAGTGAAGATAAACTCTGAAGACTGTCTGGAAGATGAAGTGTCTTAACAGAGACTAAGCCACCTACAGTAAAACAGAAATATTGCCATGTACTGATTGGAAGCATAAAAATCTTGTCTGTGTTTACTGAAGTCTTCTATTCTTGTCAACTTCCACTAATAGTGACTTGAATAAGAAAAAGCACTATTAAAAAAGGAAAAAAACAATATTGCCACATTTCCTGTTTTCTATTAAAGTCATTTGAAGAAGTGGGGAAGATGTTAGCAGTTAAGTAGATCGTTACATGATTTATTTTAGTATGGACCTTCGGCAATTAAAGGTGGTGGTGTATCTCCTTTCATAGAAAGTGAAGAGTGCCACAGACTTATTCCCCTCTTTGCTCTGAGCTGACATTGAGGTTACCAGTATATGGTGGCAGTGATTATTCCTAGACACTGTAAATGCACTGTGATATTATTAAATTCTTAGGAAGATCTATTATGGACTTCTGAGTCTTTGCTGACTTGGAAGAAATAAGTGTCTCTTTTGAAAAAGTGTTGGAGCAATGAAGTATGTATTCACACTCATCTCAGAGAACATTTCTGTTATTGCTATCATTAAGTAACATAAATAGGCCATAGTATAATTCTCATTAAACTATAATTCATTAAAGTTCTTCTACGCTCGAGAAATGCTTCAAATGTTTTTTGTAACCACAAAATCATTCTTTTCCTTATTTACTTGTTTTATCATTACAACTGGACTGCAGCCTTTGGGGAATTGTCTTTTTTATTGAAATGGTACATTGTGACTTCCAAAATATGGCAGTGATTGGGTAAATTGCAGTTTATCAGAAAATAATTTTCCTACCAGAATGTTGCAGAGGCTAGTTGTCCAATTCACTGACAGCTGGTTTGACAGGATTAAGGATTAGCATCTCAGCATGAAGAATACTGATTTTTTTTTGTTTGTTACAGCAGTTGTGCACGTGATTTAATGCACAAAAATTCTTAAGAAAAGTGAAGACTTTGACTGCTTTTGCCCTCAATCTTTTTCACTATTTTTTTTTCCATTGCTTTCAGCGGTGTAGCACTGTTTGATGCCTCTGCAGAAAAGACATGTAAATCAAGTGCTCTTCTTGTATCCTTGTAAATTGCTGTACTATATACTTTTTCTCCCCTGTTTCTCATTCATCAGATAAAAAGAGGTTTTGGAAGAGGATTTCTAAATGTTTGGAAATTTCAATCAATTTACATATCTTTCAGCTATTAAAAGTTTATGTACAAATTGCTGACCTTTCAGTAGCCTAACTGTAATGCACCAGCATTGTATGTACAGAAATCAATATAACAGAGGCTACTTCAATGCAGCGTAGATTTCTCCCTGACTTTCGAATTAATTCTTTGTTCTTCTTGCAATTTCCTTAGTCTTTAACCAAGCATTTTCTTGTATTTCTTTTTTTCTCTGATGTTTGTGAGTATCAGATAGATTGTAGCGTGCCTTCACAACGGAAGCCTTATGCAGTTGATTTTTAATTGGGACTTAAGGTGATGATAATTTTGTAGCTAGATGTGCATGCCTAACTGATGTTCCTTGGTGCAACACATTAAGTGAAATCTTGTCCACATCTTTTCCATATCTTTTTGTTTTGCACAACTTGGACATTAGCAGAAACAATAATAACATCCAGGCAAGAAGGACACACACACTGAATTAATAGATAATATGATAATTTTAGGTAAGAAAATACTGCTTAGCAGAGCTAATAATATTTTTTACAGCAAGACTGTTTCTGCCCACTTGCATGGTAAGTGTCGAGTCACAGCCTGAACCACTGATTGAGCACCTGGGGAAAGGACTGTAAGCCCTGGGAGCACAGGTGAAGGCAATTCAGCTGTGTGATCGAAGGGGTGGAGCCTGGCTGCACTCTTAAACCTCATTTAAGGGCTGGCTGTTACTGGGTAAGGTTCTCTGGAGATTTCTTCTTTGTGGAGCCTTTTTGTGGAGATCGGTGAGCACTTTTTCCTTGAAACACTGTTCCATCCCCACTGGTCCCCTTGCTGTTACACTCCTGTATTACCCTTCCTCTGCACTAATCTTTCTGATTTTAACACCCCTGTTCTTCTTCTCAGAGTTTTGTATAAAAAAAATAATAATAATAATAATTCATTTTTGTATTTTCTTCTCATCTTTGATTTCTACTGACTTCTTATGCTTTTCTCTGTTAGGCCTGGAATATAGAAAAGAAACCTGTCATATCTGTAATACCATGCCAGAAGACTTGCTCAGGCTAATGAGAGGTTTCTGTGGTAGAGATAATGAAATGACCTGCCTTATCATGTTTTTGCAACTACCTTAACCCTTTCTGCATACACCATGTGGGTAACTGCTTCCAGGCATCTCAACAGTGGGAGCAGCAAGCCCAGCATTATCTAGCTCATCTAGGACTAGTATCCTTCAATCAGTTATTTGAGTATTTTATATTATTATACGTGAAGTGAGTGGTCAGCCCATATAAATGTGTACTCTGAGTAGCAAAACTGTAGCAATGATTATTGCTTTCATAGGCTTGTGATTTTTGTAATTGGATATTTCATCTGAAGTAGGAGAAACCCTAAAGTGTGGGAAGGCTTCCCCCACTGAAGAGGTGGGCGCTGGGGAAAGGAGGAAGGATACTGTAGCTGTTAAACTACAGCTTTTCCTTCTATCCTATCCACTACTATTGTAGCTTTGATTTAATAAAAAATGTATACTTTGAAATAGGGAGGAAAAAAAAAAACAATGATGTTGGTTGCATTTCTCACAACTGACAAGAAAATTTTGGCAGTTGACAGCATGCAGGCATTTTTAATTGATCTCTCAGCACCAGGTGCACAACCTCCAGTTGACAAGCAGAATGGTTGCCAAGATCAGCAGCTGGAAGGTACCTGTGTTACAGTGCTCAAGTGCAGAAACAGATGGAGATGTGTTTTTAGAAATGAGTGCCTCTGAGCCCACTCACTGTGTGCTACTAGCCACCACAGGCATCGTCTGGGTGGTATCTCCCTGTTTGCAAGTCTGGCTACTGCCATTTTCACTGTTTTCTTCTCTGTGGTGCTGTCTTGATTGTCTATTGCCTGTCAAATTCATTCAGGAGTTGAGTTAAGCTCACCTTTCTTAAGGCTCAGGTTCTTGGCGGAATGGGACAGTTCTGAGAGGAAAAACTCATATGTCTGTATTTTGCTATCATCTGACTTTTCTAGAAAGCCCACTCTGTTCATCACTTGCAAAATCCTCATTATAAAGCTTTTAATGCTTGGTGAATATTCTAACACTGCACACGTTCACCAAGTGTAGTTAGAACTGTTATGTGTAAATGCTTCGTTTATAAAAAGAATTCTAGTGATCCTTGCAAATATTTAAAGAAAAAAAAGAAAAAAAAAAAAGCCACCCACAACCTATTATGCTTGGCAACATTATTGAAGTCCTTTCTGGAAATGCAGTGGAAAAGGCCTGCATAGATTTTTATTATGGTATATAAATTTTATCATATAGTATTGTTTTATTATCAGATTCTAACTTAAGAAACTGTTAATAAAGTGGAGTTTTGCATAATGTTAATTCTGGATGCTGCCAAGCCTTGAAAGCAATTATGTGGAGTGCTTTAGATTTTTTCCATTCTACTGATCTCAAAACGCATTCAAAACATTTTAGAGACTGCAGTCATGTTCTGTGCACTTTGCATCATTAATACCTCACTTGTATTTGCTATGTTAAAGTGCCTGACATGAGGAACGGTTGCATTATTTTGGGAGATGGATGGGGAAACTCTTTGACCTTCATGAAATAACTCTGAGATGCTACTGTTAAGCAGCACAAAGTGATGCTGTGTAGCAGTTCAACAAGTAGATGTGGAATGATGTTATTCAGCGTTTCTGCAATTTGAACAGAATGTGCCAGTTTGCTTGAGCTTCTGTTTCATTTTGTATAGCTGTACCATTTTAATTGTCCTAATGGTTTAGTACAACATTCTGGATGTTCATTGGATCTGTAGGTTTGAGAAAGCTTGAATTTAACTATTTATGATCAAATATAATCAAACTTCAACCAATCTTTTGTATTATCTTTTTACATCTTCCTCAGCTAGGAAACCATGGCAAATGCCTGCAGATGAAAGTGTTAATAAATAAATGTTACTCCATTATGCAGTTTAACTGGGATTTGGATTTAATTTTCAGACTTTCAGGGTATAATCCATTTTGAAGGGTAAATACTGCTGTCTATGCATATCCGTACATATTTGTGTCTCTATAAGCATACATATGTCTCAGTACCTTTTCTTGATATTAAGTCTTGTGTTTCTACTGTGATGGTGTAAAATACTTCTCTATGTCTTGTTAGCATGGGCCCAGCACCATTTTAGCTCCAGATGGCATGCTGTCCCACTGGACTGCTCCACAGAGAGGACTCCTCTAAGAGTAAACCCACAAGGCAATGTCTCCCTCTATCCCACAGATGGAGAAAGAGGAGACAAAAAAACATGGTGTGAGGAAGGATTGGCTTATGAGGGAGGCTGTGATACAGGTTTAGTTTTGAACTCAAAAAGGCCTGGTACCTTTTATTTTCCCTTTTAGAAGATGAGGTTGTATTCTTCTCTAGCTTCTGTTCTTTTATGTGCTTGTTTTAAGGGTATTTATAAATCCTTACAGAAGGATGTGCTTGTTTATTTTCTGAGAAACACTCAACTACCTCCCTAGCATCTAGTTGAGCAGTATGACTCACAAGTCCCTGTCCAGGATTTTGCTGTTCCATGACTGCATTATATCTCACTGCCTGGAACTGGAACATTCAAACACATGACTAATGGCCCTAGAATCTTCCGTGCTTTTTAATGTGGCTTCTGCAAGGCCTGTGGCAAATGCTCCATCTGGGATGAAAGGAAACAGGCAACCTGTTATCTCCAGCATCTCCTCAGATAGGGGCTGTGCAATCCTCTGGCAGTTCATTGCTGTGGTTCTGTGAGGCTGATGGGCACTGGGAACATGGGGACATGAGTGGCATTGAGTCAGATCCTCTTCACGAAGCATACAGAAAGGATGCCAGCCCACCACAGGCTCCATTCACATAATCCCCAGCTTTAATTGCTGCAGATGCAGACCTGAATGATGTGGCTTTTTTCCCCACTTTTAATTTCTTTCCAATTTTCAATTTCAATTGAACAATGAGCACTCTAGGAGAAGGTCCAAGTTTCTCATGCCTTTGACACTGGCACAGTAAGTTGGCTTAGGAATTGAGTCCTGTGAAGTGTTCTGAAGGAAGTTTCAGGCTGATGCACTGCCAAAGGAGGACTCACAGTATGTGGGCGTAGTTTTTGTACAGCGTGAGTCAAAACACTACTGTTCAGAAGTAAAGCAGTGATGTTATTACTAGGGACTGTGATAATCATACTTACCTGGTGGTTTGCATCTGAACATTTAAATTTGGATGAAATTTGTGGGGACCCTACCTTGTTGTTAACAGTGTCTTTAAATGTTCGTTTTAAGTCCTTCCCTGAGCCTAGTTCCTATAGCATCAGAGTTTGCACAAAGATATATGGGGTTGAAATAAGTGGTTTGTGTTGTCAGGCACAATCACAGTGCCACCATCTTACTGGCACAAAGTAAGAGTGGCACAGTGATCCCTGCTGCTTATATGTTCCAAAGTCTGCAGTATGCCAGCCAGTTCTTAGTGTTTGTAGGTGTGTGGGAAGGGGCTTCAGAGTTTGAGCCACTTCTAGGGCTATAGGAGGGCCGAAGAGGGAAGTGGATGGTATTTACAGCAGTGGTTGGTCTCTAAGAGCATTCATTCTGCCAGTGGCCTGGAACTTTCCCCAAATTCACCATGTCTCAAAGTGTATAATTAGCTTAAATAAAGTAGATCTGCAACAATTCTGAGCTCAGCTCCAGTGAGTGTCGGAGTCATCCTCTGTCTTCCATATGAGGAATATATGTCCCTGATTCCTAATATGTGTATACACTAGTGTAGACATCTGTCAACTGTGTATTGACTATCTCACAGTATCACATCTGTCAGGCAGATTCAATTGAATGAACACCCTTCCAATTCCAGGATGACTTTCCATGCATGCAAAATGCATCAAAACTCGAGTAAAAGGGGACTTGGTAGTCAGAGAGATGAGCAGAATGAACTAAGGGGAAGGCTTTCAGTTAAATAGTGTTTTCACATTTGCTATTCTAGTGAGTGCAGTTCCATGTGTTTGGAAGTACTTATAAATATCAGGTTGTACAATGTTGGGCAAGGAGAGGATGCTGGAGTGGGACAGTTGGAAACATTTCTCTGTTTATTATCTGTTATTTCCTTCTTTTTGGAGTTCTTTAAAGAAACATAGTTTAATCTTAGAAGCTTCCTTTTAATCATTAAACATTCCATCTTTTTAATGACTGAAGTGCAAGGCGTGGTATTGCGTGCATGTGGGTGTTTTTGCACTGCATAGTTCAGTGTTCTGATAAACCACCATTAATTCACAAGGTCATGCTCAGTCTCCAAAAGCCTTTTCCAGATGGCATGAAAGAGGAAACAGCCTTTGCTACGTCACAGGGAAATGCACTGTAGGAATGAGACCTCTTCCTCTTGACTCAACTTTGAAGATATGGCACTGAATGCTTTAGCAGCTGCATGAGCCATAGTCATCTGAGAATCACTCAGGGACCACAATGTTATCACATGCATTCGATGTGATGGAATGTCTGTGGCATGCTTTTAGTGACCTCAGCCAGCTCCCTGCTGCTCCAGGTGGCCCCTGTGAAGGCCTGTACAGCCTGGTACTCCTCTAGCTTCCAGCAGGTAGGCTCCCTTGTCTCATGCCTTCACTTCTTACCAAGTTAACTTCTGCTTGTACACTGAAAAGAAGGAAACACAGCCCTGAATGCACGATGAGGTGAGAGCTTAAGGTTCAGCTCCTCAGTGGGTTTTTGCCTGCTTCGAACATCTGCCTCCATTCAGCGTTATTGCTTTGGACCTTGAATCCTGCCAGTAGAGCAATTCGTGGCAACAATCTCTGATAAGGAACAACCCAGACCTGCACAAATGGGGAGGCAGTCTCTATTTGCAGCTTCTGCAAGGGAATTTGATTCTTCATTATGTTATGTCACTGGCTAATTTAACTCTGTTGAACTCCAACTGTTTGCACGGGTGCAAAAATAATGTAATGGGAAATAATGATCCTAAGTAGGCTTGTATTCATGCTGATTGACATACCTTCTTTGACTTGGTTTCTGTATGATGAGATAAAAGTGCCACATTTCATTAATTTTTATATTTAATTCATTTACATGGGCAGTAGCAGATTTTCTTTGAACAGTCTAACTCAAATATGGATGTTCTGAAGCTCTTTTGTAAAATTAGATTTATAATCTAAAACTGACAGGTTATTCTGAGTTCAGGAAAAAAAAATTGTGACATCTTGTTGTAATAAGATCATAATATCCTTCCTGGACTAGATAGCAGCTCAGAGTTTGGCACAGGAACTTAATTAAACACTTTCCTGGTGGATCAGTCATGAAAAAGTTGCAGATATTCAGCACAGGCATCTCTTTTGAAGAGGAACTTTTGTCTGGCACATTCTTACTAAGGAACTTCCTCAGAGATGGGAACTGTGGAGCAGAGTGATCTCCTGACAGCATACAGTGCTATGGCTACAGCCTGACCAGAATAAGTGTGAACAGATTTGGGGGACCCTATTTTAGGCTGTTAGTCTTCTGGTGTCAGGTGTAGTATTTCATTATGTTATTTTTAAAGCTCTAGCAGGTGGATTCATACTGCAACATTAAAATCATAATTACAGATGAATTAAAATTGCAATTTTATTTTTAAAATTATAATTACATTTAATACCCAAAAATGGGATGGCAACTTAAAATCATCACCTGAACCACAAGGCTGAACTCCTTTCCTCAATTATACCATTTCCAAATATTCCCTCTTTCCAGAACTCTGTGAAGTTTTATGTCAGAAAAAAATTGCTTCATGACTCTTTAAAAATGATCCAGAGAGTTCAGCAGCGCTTCTGATTTTTGTCTCACCCGAATCACAGTGGGCAGAGTTCTTGTCCAAACCCTTACCCCCGTCCCAATTATCATGGCACAAAGATATTTTCATTAAAATGTCCCCATAACAAAAAGCTCAGATGCATCACACATTCACAAAGGAACAAAGCCATCAGGCAAGCCTTTTGGTGCCCAGCTGAGTTCTCCCTTGCTCTTCTCTGCTCTTTCTTGCCACAGGGCTCTTCCAAAAACCCATGGAGGCTTTTAAAAACAGTGCAATGCCCTCATGTGTTTCCATGTACACCAGGAGAAGTGACCCACCTTCAGCTGTGATTTTTAAGTATGCAAAATGTTGTTAGGTAATTTCAGAGCAAATCTTGCAATCAGTTTAAGTAGCTGTAATAATTTGAGCTATTGAAAGTGTTATGATGCTGCTTGCGTGTCTTGATGAGGTTCAAAGGCTTAAAATAGGAAACCCAAGTGTTTGTTTGTTTGTAGGAGAAAGCATGTGTTGTGCATACGCTGGTGCTTTTATGTTTACAGCTGCAGCCCTGAGTAAATTGCTGTTTCTTGAAGTCTCCCATTCATGGCTGTGGCGGTAGATTACACATTTCCTTTCTGAAGGGCTAATTAATGTCATCCAAATTTTGAACAGTTAATTTCTAGGTAGTCTCGAGGCAGCTGCAATGTCTCTAACCAAGGAAACACTTCTTACTTGCATAAATGGCCCATACACTCTTATGTTTTACCAAGGTAACCTGGGAAACACAGATGTTCAAGATTCAGATGCTATTCTCTTGAATGGGGTTCATCTGCTACCTGCTTAAATCGAGGGGATTATGCTTAATTTGCCAAAATGTGATATTAAATTCAATGATGCAGTAGGTAAAAGCCAGTTATCTTCATATTTTTCTGGTAGAACTGCTCTCTGATGTTCTCACAGTTGGTGCAGGGGGAAAGGAGCCATGTTCTGATGGTGTTCATGTTTTTTTCACTTGCATCTCCATGGCCTTTCCAGGCTAAAGAAGCAGACTCCTAATTAGAGATTTCAGTTGGACATCAGCCATTTTCTTCTGATTCTAAACCTGTGTTTTGGGAAGGAGATTACACAGTCCATTTCCTTTGGCAGATGGTTTGCTTTGGTAAAACAGCTGCATCACTGCAGGACGAAGCAAAGATGAACAGAAATGTGCACTTACTTTGTATTTAGACTGAACATGAAAATTTAAAAGAAAATACCTATTTTTATATGAATCCTATAGCCTTCCATTCTTTATTTACTTCAGCACTCTCCTTTCAACAATGGTGAAGCATCTGCTGCTTCTCTCTTATAGCAGGCCTCAGTATTTTTCTTCCATCTTTCCATCAATATTGCCATGGCATAGACAGGAAACAAGAAAGTAGACCAAGCTGGTAAGGGTCTTTCCTTCCAGCAGTTAGCTTCTCTTCTGTTTTTCCCAGCCTTTCAGCTGAGAGAGATACCTGGATATTGCTTTCCTCTGCTGTCCTGACAAAAATGAGTTGCTGTGATTCCAAGGAAAAGCCTTCCTTGTGTTAGTTATGCATCCACTTTGAATTGTCATCAAGGTTCTTTCTTTTGACTTGAGAGAAAAGCAGTTTTGAAGGTGATCCGATGCATTCTGGAAGAGATAGGAAAATTTGCTCTGAAGTTTTCTGTTACTGAAAGCCATGACTGTCTTAATCTAGAGAATGAGACAGAATGAATGTCCTGCTCAGAGGCAGTATCTTCTGAAGATGGATGTATAACCCTGTTTGGTTCCTTCAGCCCTTCAATGAATCCCAGGGAATGCAGCTTTTTGGGTGAGGTTTGTCCTAGCTGAAACTGAAGGTGTTGATCTCATTAGTGGAAGAATAAACATCACATTAAGAACAATAAAGCAAGGGAATCTCTATGATTTTCAATTCAAGTTTCTCTTGCGCTTGCACCACAACTTTCATCAGTGCAATTAAAATAGGGATTTATTTAAACTCATCAACAAGCATATCACAAAGTCCCTTCAGCACAGCACTCTTACCCTCGCTCTCTCCTCATGCAAAAGCAGCTTTTAGTGATCAAATATTACCACTGTATTTTTCAGTTGTATCAGTACCTGCACTCCCAAAATAAAGCTATTAGAGCTGAGGAATCTGTTGGGCAGTATTTTGTTCTTTTTCAAAACTTTCTGCACCGTATATTAACAACAATTTTAGATGTTACTGCTGTGTTAAAAAGCTAAAACGATATACAGAGTAAGAACTGAATTTCCTGACCGGTATTCATGCAAGTAGATAATTTGAAGCTGAGAAAATACTGCAAAACCGTATGAAAGATGACAATAGGAAGTCTGATAGGCTGCTTCACACAACTGTAGAGATGACTTCATAGTGAAATGCAGAGATTTTGGCAGAGAATATACTAAAAAAAATACAAAAAAAGAGTTAAGTCAATTCAGCAGTCTTCTATTGGATGATACAGGGCTGTGAGAGAGAGAAAAGCAGGCGTGCATTTAAAGTGAAACCTGGGGTATAGAATGCTTATTCAGCCCTCATCTCTCTGGCAACTGTGTGTTAGTCTGTTGTACATAAACTGTGTTGATGGACATTTGGGCTCAGGCTGCCTCAGAGGTGAGGGAGCCTAGAACTTCTTCCTGCAGTCTGCTGTATGAATCTCAACATTTGCTTTCAACTCTACCTTTTTCTCCTAGTAGAGGACGCTGTAGGGATTAGTAGTTATGTTGTAGTCATGAAGGATGTGGTTTAGTGGGTACTGGTGGTAGGTGGATGGTTGGACTTGGATGATCTTGGAGGTCTCTTCCAACCTTGGTGATTCTGTGATTAGCAAGAGATCAGGTGTGCCATTGCTTAGTGAGTAGTTGTGTATATTATTTTTTTTTTTTAAGCTCTGCATTTGGTACCCTATCACATTACTGACTTCTTTGCAGCAGAAGAATGTCTCTTTATGTTGGTCTGCTCCTGACAAAGTAGGGGTAGTTTATTCAGCCCTCTGAGAGGTGTGAATTTGGATACACTACAGGCTGTGAGTTGTGTGCACTGGAATGTCTTGGGTGGATGTTTTTTAAAACCCAGAATAGAGGCAGAGGTAATGAAGTGAGCCGCGAGGTCTCTGAACAGAAACATATGTTCATTTTATGTACTTGTTTTTCAGAATATGGAGAATTAGTGCTTTGTTTTGCATTTCTTCTTGCACTGTGGTATATGCCTTACTGATCATAGGAAGCAGAGCATCCAGAATTCATTAGGTAGCCAGGGAAGGGTATCTGAAATGCAGGTAAGAGGACTGGCATTGATATCAGCTTAGTTTAAAATGTATCTGTCTCACTACTAGAGTATTAATATGATTGGGAAATGCGAGGAACAAATCTGAACTTAATTCTCAGCAAATCCACTTCTATAGGCTGAAATGGATGGGTTTTTTAAGAGTCCAGTCTAAAAGCCCTTTGGTAGGTAGTAGGGATATATAAATGTTGGAGAGACACTGCTTCTAGGCAGAACTGACAGAGCTAGTCATTCATCAGCCAGGTTGTTCTGAACAGCTGTGCAGTGAGAAAGCAAGTTTTAACTGGGATATATGCATCTAACCACTTCATCAATATATTTGTAACTTCTGAAATAACAAAATCGTGGTAATTTGTCTGTGCTCTTCTTGCATTTGCCAAGGATTTGAAGCACGTGGAATTGTTTGGTGTTGAATACTTTGCTTATGAAAAAAAAATGTAGTATTTTCTTGATGTTGGGAACAGGGAGGAGTGGAGACAGGATTTTGCCAAGAACTCAGAAAGGCAATCTGATGTTTTTCCAAGACCAACTCTCTTTAAAAAAAAAATAATAATAATAAATAATAACCTATAGGCACTAGCATTTTTTTTTTTTATGGCATAGCTGGAGATGCCTGTTGTCTCTGACAGAGCATGCTGTACTGCCTCTGTACAGCATCTGTAAAGTGACTTTTTGCCTCCTTCTTAAAGAGAGGTTAACCTCTTTTTCTATTCTAAACAATGAGATTAGCATATTAGCATAATGCAATCTATTAACCTTCATTTTAAAGAATTTGTATTTAAGATCATTTAAAATAAACTAATGTAAGTACTGTGCTCTATTTACGTGCTTCTGGATCAGCCTAGATGCATGGACCTCTAGATTTTAGTATAGTCTCAGAGCAAGGTGTGCTGCCAATACAGCTCTTACAAACAACTTCACTGAAACCTTCTTGCATCAAGAAGTCTATTTGTTAAAAATAAATGCAGTTCTGCCTTCTGAAAAAGATCTCAGTCATACTCTGTCAAGGTTGTGTGCTGGTGGAGTTGAGCATAAGCAAATTAGAAGTAAACCACCTTTCTCAAATGATCCAAAAACCTGAAGGTATGCATCTGTGCCATTAATAAGATACATGGGCACAATTAATGTGACTACCAGTGAAGACCAGGCAATCTGCCCTACTTCTGACACCAGCAGGCTCGAAGGCTCTGGTCAAGGTTCGTGTGATACCCCAGCACACTGCAGGGCTGCATCAGATAGGGTAACAAGGCAGGGGCCTCTCTACCTTCTTCTATGTTTGCAACATGCCCTGATGGCATTGAGCAAAGACAGGCTGTCATTAGGCAAGTTTTTGGTGATGCTCCATCCAACCTTCGCAGCCCTAATTCAGAACCTATTATTTTTGGCATTTGATCACCAGAATGACTGGAGGGATCAACAAAGATAGCGTTTCGTTGTCACTTTAATTCAGAATAAAAATAGTGATTGACAGAAAATGTGGACAAATTGTGCTCACTACAACCCATATTTTAAAAGTGTTTAGGTGCTTAAAGATACAAGCAAGTACTTAGAAGATATTTTCAGAGTAGCAGTATGCTCAACTCCAATTATTTTTAATAAGACATATGTACCTTCTTATTTCAAAGAAGACTGATAGGAACATATGTGAGGTTTTAAGCACAGAAGGACAAATCTGATATGATGTCACTGCTGAAAATGAGACTTCATTATTTAAACATTACAAGACTGCTTTGACATTAAAATGATCTGTGGATTATATGAGTGGTGTTGACCTTTAGGAGGTCGCATAGCATTCATTTTGAGTAGTCAGTCTGGAAAAAAGGATTATTTTCTGGTTGATCAGAAGGATAATTACACATTACAGAGATTGATTGGAGTTCTGTGCCTTTATGTGTGTGAGGGATAGGAAGGGAAATGCATGTTGTATTATTTGAAAGAAAACACCTGAATTTGTTTTGAGAACACAATGAAGAGTACCTCTGGTTAAATGCTATTGTCAGAGGAGCTGTGGGCCTCAGGTTTGAAGACTCTCCCAGTGGCCTGAAGCTAACGCTGAGTGACATGACCCAGTACTTGGGCACCAGAAGAGCCAAGGTTTTACCCTAGCACTTGGCAAAGTCCACAGGTACCCTACTGCTCCTTGTTGGCACAGCATCTCCCCTGGAAGGTATTTGGAGATGTCCCACTGCCAGAGGCTAGAAGAAGAGTTGTCTTAGCATGGCTGGCCATAATGTATGTGCCCAGCCTTGTAAGCTGTGTGTATATCATGACAAATGTGATTGTGTAGTCAATGGGAATAGGCAGGTCATCCACCAGAGTGGGCAGAAAGTTCTGCATGTACCATGGACAGAGGACTGTGAGAAGTCTGCCTGTGCAAATGCATCCACACAGGTGCACTCATCCTTTTCTCTCCCCCAGGAGCTGCCTTGCATATGGTATTTCTGCTACCGCAGGGAGTGGAACAAATGTTGGGCTGTAAATACAAATGTAAATGCTAGACAGAAAGCTGTGCTGTTAACGGTGCCAGTGAACTCTATAGCTTCTCAAAAGCATAAGTAGTTTTACGAATGGTAGATGATAAGCAGTTATGGAAGTGGGGAGAAAGGGTAGTTAAAAGCAAACTGTACTGTAAGTAGGTGAGTGTGAGCATATCTGAATATATTGCATATATATTGCATATCTGCAATCTGAAACAAGCAAAGTTATCACAATTCAGCTAACTAATAACACAAATGGACACAGGGTGTTGATGAAGTTAATGAATGAAATCACAGTTATGATGATAATTATTTATCCAATGAATTATGTTGTTCTGATGTGAGTGAAGCCATCTGCCAGGTTTTCAACCTCAAATCTTTTTTTTTTTCCCCAAAACAGAGAGAAGGAAAGGGACTGAAATATCACCATAGCTAATTACTAATTTGCTACAGATTGCCAAGGATGCAAGATGTGCTCTCAAAGGAATGGTAAAATCCATAAAAACAAAGTTTGTGAGAAGCACTGGATGTGTCCATATAGAGTTTGAGGATTTTATTTTGGTACAAATACCTTTATTCATTTTTTTCTAAAGTCTATTTTCAGTCTGCTTGAAAGAATTTCTGAAGAAGCCAATGCTAAGTATTAGCTGCACAGATTAAAAAACAAAAAAAGAATCAGAACAAGTGTGAATCTTTTTAAATCAAATCATTACAATACTTCATCTCAAAACAGCATTCTTCTGCACTGAGTGGGCACCTTGAAACAGTAACAGGCATCTCTCATTATTATTAAAAAGCTTATTTTTGTATGAAGGAAAATGAGTAATATTAATATATTTTGATTTTTTTGGGGCTTGGCCAGAACATGAAATTCAGGTCTTATGTGCTCTAAACATGTGTATGCAATAGCTGAATTAAACAAAGATGATAATAAAAGGGGGCAGCTTTGAAAAGAAAGGTAGCAAAGTAGATGCTCCTGTTGGTTTAACTGATAACTTTTGTGTTTTGATTCCTTTCTGACATTTACTATGGGCCCACCCTAGCAATTAGCTGTTCCTGGTTTGCTCTCTGTTATTTCACAGGGTCTGTCAGTGTAGCCCTTTGATATGTTATAATGCAGAAAATCATTTTCTAGTCTTTTCAGCTTTCTTTTTGTTTTTGTATAACTGGCTTTTACAAGGGTAAACATTTCCATAACAACAGTCCAGTGCATATTTTTAATGCAGTGAAGTAGATCTTTCATTTCCAAAGCACTTTGGAACAAATCATTGATGAAAGATTGTTTATCTCTCTGTATATGCACACACAAACCCACTACATGCACTATAAAACCACTATATGCAATAATTAATAGTTTTCCCTATAGTTAAAAACAGAATCTCAACATTTGAAAGCCAAATAACATATTGGGAATGAAGTAACTTCAGGCAATATTGCTTGAAGGCACTATGAATGCAGGTAGTACTGGAGGTCACTGCTCTGGTATGCACTCACTATTCCAAACCAGCACTAGGTGTGTTAGAATGCACAGTTTATAAGGCCCAGCATTTGCATGTTTACCGAAATGCATCCTTCCCAAAGATAGAAATCTCTTCTGCTTGGCAAATTGGAGCACAATGCTGTGTAGGTAAAAGATCTGTGATGTCTAAAATTAGATAGATGATTGTGGGCTCAACTCTATATGCTAAAGACAGGATCTGGCAGTGGCTTTTGAAGTGTGGAGGCTGACTTCTGTCTAATGCTGCTGCTCTGACTATCCCTAGCATTCATCCAAAGATAATGCAAACCCAGTATCCTTCTGCTGTGAGAGCAGGAGGTTAACTTCTGTGGCCCTGGGGTGAATGATGTTTATGGCGCTCCTCAATGTTGAGATTTGATCTAGTCCTTATGGAATGGGGAGGGAGGTTTTTGAATGTAGTCCACCATGGTAGGCAGATATTTCTAGCAACTTCCTCTAGAAAATGATTGAGTTCCATCTGAAAATCTGTCTCTTGTGTTCTGCTGGAAAAGTAGTTGCACCGTCCAAACATATTGATGGTTATAATTCTCTTTTTCCACATTCTGCTTACTTATGGCCATTTTGTATCTTTTTGCTCTTATTCCTATTTCATTTTTCATTCAAAATTTCTTCTTTCTGGTGGAGAGTTATGCATGTCTTTCCTCTAGTGAGATTACTGAAAGTAATCTTATTCCCTCACAGATGCGCCCTATAACCTTCAACTGCTTGAAATCAGGTGTGATTTTCTATATAAAGTACAACCAATAGGCAATGTAATAAATGAGAAGAACAAAAATATTGGGCAGCTCAGTACAAGAAAAGATATATGGTACCATAATGACCTAGCTGATTAGTTCTTCAGTTTCTGGCAAAAAGATTTTGAATTTGGCCAGACTTCTGAGTGGATTCCTCTTTTCCATTGTCTCTCTCCTCTATCCTTGTATTGTGGAGTGGTCTCAGAACTCATGAACCATGCTGTTTTAAGAGGAAAATGAAGTTGGAAGATGTGCTCTAGTGCAGCACTTCAGCCGCAAATGGCCATCCACACTGGGAGGCCAGAGTGTATTTAGTCTGAAAATAAAAACACAGCATGGTCTGGAAACTGGGTCCTCAGCACAAAGTGTTTCATCCTGCAGGTCTGCCCCTGTGGTACACGTGGTTTGCTGTTGTGGACATGAAGTTTTCCTTTGCCCTTACAGTACCTTTGCATCCACTTGTCACACTTGCTTGTCTACAGAGTGTTTATCCTACATCTAGAAAAACAGAAAGAGCTACCCAGGAAAGACCAGTTTGTTCCTCCTGTGTATGAATGTGGTCTCGCAGAGGGACCTTGCTGGTAGTCAAGATTAGGAATCAGCAATGCATTTACCTCCTTCAGACAGATTCAATTGAGTGGTATCCCTTGGTTACCTCCTGACTCATACCAATCTGCATATAAAAAAGATTATTGTATTAGGAAACTCTATGTGGAGATAGGTAGATTAGCATTTAAAGACCTGAGTTAATATGACAGATTTAGACCCTGTATTTCCACATATTGACTTTTATTTCCTTGGTTCCCAAAGATTTCTGCTTTTAAATCTTGCTTATTAACCCATAAATGCTCTCTTTTAGCATAAAGATTACCGTGCAAACTGGTTATCTGCCTTTACTTAGGTACAGCTACCAGAGCCTGGAGTAGAAATGAATAAACTTTTTTTATGATAACTCAACTTATTCAGAGTAAATTTTGGTTCTAATCCCTTTTGTTTGAAAAAGTATAGAACAAGGCTCATCTTTGATATTCAGTACTAAACCTGGCAGGAAGAGTCACAGTCAGAGGTCAACAAAGGTGACTGTTCAAGCTGTTGCTTTAGATTCATGTACTTGAGGCATTCTGACTTGAGAAGGAAGGGCTACATTCTGGAAGGGTATTTGAAAGATAGATTATCTATTAGATTATCACTAGTAGCACATGAATTAGACTAATGGAAGCTGTGGTCTGTGCCACTAGCACTGCATGTTTATCAGATTGCTTTTCCTGTTCGATCTGGTATCCTGTGCTGCAATGGGCATAAGGTTCTTTACTATGAGAGCGGTGAGGTGCTGGAGCAGGCTGCCCAGATAGGTTGTGGATGCCCCATCCCTGGAGGTCTTCAAGACCAGATTGGATGGGGCCCTGGGCAGCCTGGGCTAGTATTAAATGGGCAGGTTGGTGGCCCTGCCTGTGGCGCGGCATGTGCATGATGTCCTGGGGATCAGGCCCAGCCAGCACAGGTTCATGAAAGGCAGGTTGTGCTTGACCAACCGCATCTCCTTCTACGACTGGGTGACCTGTCTGGTAGATGAGGGACGGGCTGTTGATGTAGTCTACCTAGACTTCAGCAAAGCCTTTGACACGGTCTCTCACCGTATTCTTCTGGGGAAACTGGCTGCCCATGGCCTGGACAGGCCTACCCTTCTTTGGGTAAAGAACTGGCTATAGGGCTGTGCCCAGTGGGTCATGGTGAATGGATTCAAGTCTGGCTGGTGTCCTGCTTCAAGTGGTGTCCCCCAGGGGTCAGTACTGGGGCCCATCTTGTTTAATATCTTTATTGATGATCTAGATGAGGGGATTGAGTGCACCCTCAGTAAGTTTGCAGGTAACACCAAGCTGGATTGCTGGGCTGAGGTGAATGGGATGAGGTTCAACAAGGCCAAGTGCCGGGTCCTGCACTTTGGGCAGCTGGGGGAGCTGAGGTTGTTCAGTCTGGAGAAGAGGAGGCTCAGGGGAGACCTCACTGCACTCTACAACTGCCTGAAAGGGAGGTTGTGATGAGGAGGGGTTTGGCCTCTTCTCAGAGGCAACGAACAGGACCCAAGGAAATGGCCACAAGTTGTACCAGAGGAGGTTTAGGTTGGACATCAGGAAGAACTTTTTCTCTCAGAGAGTGGTCAGACACTAGAATGGCTGCCCAGGGAGGTGGTGGAGTCGCCATCCCTGGCAGTGTTCAAGAGGAATCTGGATGAGGAGCTGCAAGATCTGGTTTAGTGCTTGTGGTGGCAATGGTGATGAGAGGACGGTTGGACTAGGTGATCTTACAGGTTGTTTCCAACCTTGTGATTCTATGATTCTGTGACAGGCTGCCCAGAGGCTGTGCAGTCTCCTCCTTGAAGATCTTAAAGGCTGTCTGGACATGGTCATGGGCAAGCAGCTCTGGATTGTCTTCCTTGGGGATCTCCAGAGGCACCTTCCAACCTCACCTGCTCTGTCGTTTTGTGATTTTTTTTTTTTTTTTTTTTTTTTTTTTTTGAGGCAGAATTTACATGTGGATCTGAGATCTTGATTCATGACCGGGAGCTGTAGTAATGGTTTCTGGTGTTAATACAACAGTATGTACAAGCCTGAAGCAATAGCAAATTATATTTTGCTCAATCTAATGTCATTACTGAACAAATGCCATCACTTCCAAAGAAAATGAGTCCCAAATGTAGTACGTTGTTAGCTGGCTGCTAACCCAATCCTTCTTTCTTTCCTTTTATTTAATTCATGGACTTAATTATGAGAAGAGAATGAGTGGTTATGGAGAATACGAGCAAGGAAGTGTATTACCTCCATGTATCTCTTTTCATGTAACTCCTGCAAATGTAATTCATCCTTGTGTGAAGAGAATACGCGCTGGATAATCTTATAGCTGCCTGAAAAGTATCTTGGTTGTTGTTATTGCCCAGGGTAACTTCACAGATAACTTTTAGGTGTATACAATTCTGTTATCAGATAGACAATGTTGTGTTTGGCATGTTGAATCTTAGCAGGCTTTACTTCAATGTTAAGGGCACTGTATAGGATGAGATCTCATTTTCTTCCTATGTTCATAGTGGGGCTTACAGTAAATTTTTCAAGTGGTCTCCTCAAAGTGAAGCTTAAAAAATAGCAACTCTTAACAATGAGAGAGTTTAATCAGTAATCTCTGAGAAACTACTTCATTCCACAAATGAATTATATGAAGCTTATATCCTGTCTTGGGTGAATGACTTCACCTTCTGTAAATCCTAAAGTGTTTCTGAACATGGATGTGAATGTGAATGGACCAAATGCCATGCAGACAGTATTTTAACTTGGCTGGTGTTTTGCTGCTTGACTTCATTCACATCAGTGGTACTATGCATACTGGAGAAAAAGATGGGAGACTTATATTCTGACTTGACTTTGCAGCCTTGTTGGATGTGGATTTGCTAGAGAAGTTACATGCCTTCCCATGGACTACCTTCAAGTTGTTGCATTTCCTTCTGGTTGGCATGCTCAGGTCTGCCAAAGCGCTTCTCAGTCACGCTGTCAAACACAACTGCACAGCAAGGGCAGTGCTGTTGGCATCAAGCTTTGGAAGGATCTCACCCAGTCAGCTACCAAGCGTGCAGAGCATCAGCACTCACTGCTAAGGGAAAGACAAAGTGAAAAGGAAATATTGTACGTGTTGTAGAGTCCTCTCTTCACTCTCTCCGATTTCATGGAAACTGGGCAGATTGCTCCAAAGTTACTTACCTTTTGTTTGATCCTTATCTGGCTGGGAATAGCTTCACAGGAGCTGCACAGCGTTGTTCAAGCTGAGACCAGCATGCTTTTCCCACTGTGCAGTTCTGGTTTCAACTAACTTTCTTTCCTGTATGCTTTTTGGTGCAGGTTTTATTAATTTGGAAACAAGTCCACGAGAAGTTTCTCTTTTATTCTGTTTAAAGCCTCTTTTTCTGCTACTATTATCATGTCAGAGACAGTTTAAAGGACAGCTTATTTTCTTGCCTGCAGAATGCGCTGATAGATATTTCTTCCTTAGATGCTGCTAGGAATTCCCTGAGAAAAGCAGGAAGCAGGAGTTGGGTGGGAAGAAAGAACATGTCAAAAACAGCATCTGCAGCAGAGCCTGACTGACTGTAGGGATTCAGCTGGTTCCAGACTCAGGTTAGAGACCTTGAGTGGGAAAAACCTGCTCTTTCACCCAGCTACAGTTGCTTTGATAAGTGGCTGATCTGTTAATGACATATATTTTCTTTTGATCCTATGATTCTTTCTAATTAGAAAAACTAATTATGACATCAGAACAATGGAGATCATTGGACAAATTTAAATTTTTGAGAGGAAATCAGCTAACTGGTCTTTGATTCCTCTCAAGCCTTTTAAAGCATTCATCTGTTTCACCACTTACCAAGCGTGATTACTTAATACCAAGGCTATATGTTTTCTAGGAGTGCATCATCCTGCAGACTTTGTAGAAAGCTTTTCTTTGTGGAAAAACTCACGTGCAGCATTCAGAGAGGAATGCTTCCTTTTATTCATATTATATGCAAACAGACAATGTTCATGGAGCTGCCATTCTTGTTGACCCTACCTGTGTTTCAACAAGTGCTGTAACTACAGCTTGCTGGAAGCTGGAGGAGCACAGTGATTGAATATTGTTCTGTGCTTGCCACTCTCAGGAGACTATGAGTCCAGGCAGAACTGAAGGCCACTCTTAAACATTATTAACTGATAGAAGATTACACATCCATACAAATTTTACTAAATTAGTGGTTCTACCATTCAGAGAGTAAATTTGCTTGCATCCTGTCATTAGGGTGACATTTTAAGAAGACCCACTCTCATAGAACTTCTTGGAGAGCTTCTTGAACTGTGTAAAAGGGAGAAACTACAGCAGACTTGATCACACTAGGTTTGCTTTTCTATTCAGTTGGGTCACCATCTCAGTGAACAGCAACTACCCCATGCTTTGTGGTCACTTACAAAGCATTACCTTCTGATTACATAGGACTTAGCATTTACAGAAGTTTCCATGGAGTCCTTGTCATTTATCAAATCCCAAACAAATTACTTCACAGAATGTTCCATTTAAAGACTTCACAGTAGGTGATTTCTTAACTAAATTGAACTGTCTCTAAGTCTACTTCTTATGTAAGCACACCTGAAAATGTTAATTCTTTATAATTTGTCTATCTGTCTTTCTAGTGATTAGCTTGACTCGGTTTTAACCAGCCAAGGAAGGGGCTACACAGGGCGGCGGAGCTGAGAACTTCTGCTTCAGCTCATTCTGCAACAACATAAACCACAAAATCATACGACTTAATTCAAAGAAGATACTTGTTCTATTACAGACAGCTTTCAGGTAGCTCAGGCTGAGAAGAGGAAACAGAAGTATTTGTTTTCCTCCAGGTTCCTTGAGCTGGCATCCAAATTTCATCTGTGGAAAGCTTTCCTTTCTCCCTTATCATTGTACAATGGCTTCTGAGATGTGAAAGAGTTGCTTTTATTTTTTTCAGTACTTCCAATATTTATTTCATCTGGTTGATATTTGGTTGGACCCAGAGCCTTGAATATGACTTCAGTTTGTGTTTGCCTTTTCAGTGTTTTGCAAATAAACCTGTGCATTTGTTTTTAACATAGCTATTTTAAGAAAGCTTGTCATATGCTGCTTAGAGGAACACATGGCCCTGCTGTGTAAATCATCTTGCAAAAATGTCCTAGCAAATGCATTTATGGCAGCAATATTCATGGAGGAGCGCTGTGCCAAAGACCTGAAGCCATCTGAACTGTGGGCAGGAACAGAGACGTCCCCAGGGGAGGCCACCAAGGGCAGAAAGGGCTACTCATGCCCTTGGAGGCCTAGCACCACCTCTAATATTAGCAGCCCTCCCATAGCAATGAATAGTTTGGTATTTATGCGTGTATGTGGGTAACATACAGGAAGTAAACAAAGCTGAAAATTGATAGAGAAGTTGGGTACTATTAATACTTTCCCCAGATCTAATTAATGCATTGTAGGATGATAGCACATGATAATCTCTCCTTGGAGACTGCTCTTGGCAGGAATAGATGCATGTAGCCATAGCCTGTGTGTGTGAGACGGGACAGGATGAAATAATAGTGATGGGCTGCTTATGCGTGATGATATTTGTAATCCTTTGCCTCAATGTGTAAGCCCTTATTTTGAATTTAGCACATCAGTCGCGTTAAAAATGTACTGTGCTTCTTCTCCCCATGCCTTGCTGTTCAAACACTGACTCAGAACAATCCAAAAGTATGCTTAAAGAGCTTTGGCATACGGAGATGGCATGAGGAAAGCCGGGGTGTGAATGGAATCAAACTTGGTGAGGAATGTGGAAAATAACAAGGGATTCTACGTGCACATTGGTCAGAAGAGACAGGCCATAGGGACTGTACCCCCACTGATAAACAACAAGGCATGGAGAAGGCAAGGGTACTTAAAAAAATTATTTGCCTTAGTCTTCACTGGCAGTCAGGATTCCCGTGTTTATTGCATCCTTGAATCTCTAGACAGGGGCTGGGGGAGCAAGATCCCCCATCACTGTAAGAAAAGTGCAATTTTGAGACTACTTGATGAGGCTGAATGTATACAAGTCTGTGGGGATGGACAACATGTACCCTAGGGTCCTGAAGGAACTGGCTGATTAGTTACTGAGTCAGTACTTAAAGGCCTTTCAGTATTTAAGGTGAGATTTGAAACAGGAGGGCAACTGACTTTTTACAGTCTGGTAGTGATGGGACTAGGGGGAATGGTTTTAAACTAAAAGAGGGGAGATTTAGGTTAGGTATTGGGAAGAAACTTTTTACTCAAAGGGTTGTAAAGCACAGGAACAGGCTACACTGAGAATAGTTTATTTCTCATCTGGGGCCAGAACAAGAACAGGCATATGCAATGAAACTACAGAGCCATATTATGATTCAGACTAAGAGTCACATTTTAGTTGAGTGGGGGATGTTAGCTGATTATTTCTTCTTCTGACTTTTTGTTTATTCCTTTTCACACTGGTTTGCAGCCAGGCATGGAAGAAGAATTGCTCAAACAGCAGAAAAGTCTGCATTATGTTACCTCCAACAGAAACACCACATTTCTGGCAAGTGAGTAAATGCATACAATATTTTTAGACCATTTTTTCTGCCTTAAGAAGCACAGATGTGTTTGAAGAAATATCCAAATTATTTGAGACACAGCTGAATTCCAACTCTGAAACTCCTGAAATTTCACAGTGATGAAATGAAGCAAGAGGAGGAGGTGCCTGAGAAACAAGATGTTCTAGTTGATCTCAGCTGTCAGTGCAGTGGGCCAGCGGGAGTGGATCTGTACAGCAAAACAGTTGATCCTGAAGACCTTACATTCGTGATACGCTATTTCAGGAGGATGTTCAGTTTGTGCTCTCTGAGACTGCTCAGCTATATGAACCAGGTAACGGGGTGTGACTGGGAGGTACACTTCAGAAGGACACTCTTGAACTAAAGTGCTAACATAGAAGTGCCTGTAATCCTTCCAGTTCATCCTGGACTTGTAGTAAGTAGATTAGTGGGCTTCTCCATAAACCTGAAAGAAATACAGAGATCTCATGTTTACTTCTTATCACAGCTCTGGCAAAGGTGACTTTTTCCCAAGCTAAATGTGCAGCATTGGTTCAAGTAGTGTATTTTCTTGTAAGGGCATTAGTGACAGGATGAGGGGAAATGGCTTTAAACTGGAAGAGGATAGATCTAGACTAAATATTATGAAGAAATACCTTACTGTGAGGGTGGTGAGACACTGGAACAGGTTGTCCAGTGAGGTTGTGGATGCCTCCTCTCTGGAAGCATTCAAGGCCAGACTGGATGGGGCTTTGAGCAAAGGTGTCCCTGCCTATAGCAGGGGGTTTGGAACTATCTGAAAGATCCCTTCCAACCCAAACCTTCCTGTGATTCTATGATTTAACTGGTGGTAAAAACCACTGCACATGCTGGGGTTTGTGAAAAGGCTGTTTTAATGCACTCTAGCAGCCCACACAGAAAAGTTGCTTGAAAGCAAATTTGCTTTTCTTTTTTTTTTTCTTTTTTTTTTTTTTTTTTTTGGAGTATCATTATGGGCATATGAAAATAGAAGGAATATCTCAAGATACCCAGGGAAGATCATCTGCATTGAATGCAATTTGCTTGAGGAAAAAAATACAGCTTATGTTTTCAGTAACTGAAAACCTCTGCCATGAGGTTACTGAGAGGGTATGCGACACTGTGATCAAGAAGCAAATGGATCAGATTTAATTGGGTTTACCTGTAGGGCAGATGCAAAAGCTCAAGTACTTACTAGCATTCCTTATTGAAGTTATTCAATAAAATCCATCTGTTTTTTGTTGTGCTTTTTCTCTTTTTTTTGGTATTTTTTTCAACTGAAGGTGAGCAAGTGTGAAGTATGGCTTCCTGAACGTGTAAGAGATGAGCTTGCCAGAGTTTTGAACATGATTGCAGAAGTTGTTTCTTGTGTATTGTAGCCTGAGTTAAGGAAGGAAGCTGAAGGCAACGTCTGGGAATTAAGAATGTGAAATTCGTTCCCTATTTGCAGTTCAGTGGGGTTTTGGAAATTTCATCAGTAAAGACAGATGTAGCTTGGGTCATTGAACAAGACATTATAAAGGCTTATCAGGACAACTGTGCAAACTTCCAGTCTTCTCTCTTGAAAGATGAACTCAGACTGGGACAGTCATAGAAGTATGATGGGAGTAACAGAGATCCTAATCTTGTAAGAGAGATTAAAAAAGCATGGTTTGGTTACTCAAATCAAGTACTGACTTCATGGAATTTTATGGCTTGAAATACTCAAGAAATCTCCCTTCTCATTCAGAACAATAGATTCACTTAAAAGTGGAATGACCAGAGTGACACACAAAGGAAAAAAAAAGTTAAACCATGAGGAAATATTCCCTAGAAATTAGATTCCTAGCTATCAGAGCTGCAAGGTCCTGGACCAGCCTTCTAATGGCAGTGGGGGCAAAAAGCATGTCTAAGGCAGATAAAATTTCATTAGGAATAGTATGGCTTTCTGCCTGAAAGAGGAGTGGACATGGATTAATAACACTTCAAGATGTCCCTTCAATTTTTGTGCTATGACACTGAGCTGCTGGAACACATTAAAAAAAAAAAAATTGCAACTTGTGTAGAAGTGAATATTTTTATAAATGAATAACTTTGGATTATTCCTCAGGATGATGTTGTAAAAATATCATCAACATAAAGCATAGAGGCAGTGTTGTATTCTTTATTGATAGAAGTACATTTTCCAATATAGAGGCCAAATAACAATTATGTTTTTGCATGTGCTTTAGATTGGGATATATTTCATTCATTTTCACTTGCCTGGAATTTTGCTTGAAGTATATACATCTTGTAGCAATGTTATCTGTGCCTGCAAGCAGGAGGTCTAAATATTATAGCAGCGTGGATGAGGTAATGAAGGCGTGAAATTGGTGAGCAGGCAGATAAAAGATTAACAACCAGGATTTTGTAGCCTAGTAGAAATCCAAGAAAATGCTAGCTGCTTGCTATATTTTATGCCAGGGACGTGGAAGCTGGAAATGTCCAAGTATAGCAATAGGAGACACAAAGTTTGAGTTGGATACATGCTGCTAGTAATGACTGAGACTCAATTGCGTGCTTAAAGAAATTAAACATTCTAATGAAAGGGAAAGTACAGGATGTGCATTTATTGAACACTTGATTAAATATTTGCAAACAAGACTATAATCTGATTTTTTTTCTCTTGGATAGCTACAGCTGGCTCCAGCTAGATGCTCTTTGATCAACAGAACATGCTAGATGTTGTCCAGACAAGGGCTTTCACTGTTTGCCACAATGACTGGATATAGGAAACAGGGCAGTGTGGATGGTCTTGAGGGAAGACTGTGTCTAAAGCAGAGTAAGAGTATGGGATCGGTTGTCAGTGGAAAAGGCAGATAATTAGTTTAATTGTGGCTAGTGTGTAGATAATTGTGGGTGGGTAGACAGCCTCGGTTACACAGCTTTTGTGGCTTGAAGGATTCCAGAGCACCAAGAGACGTTGTGGGAAAGATTTACACTAAAAAGGAGAATTTAATAATAAGGATTTGATTAAAAATTGGTAATCATTTGATTACCAATTGACACAGTCAGTTTATTAAGAGCAGATTGCACTAAAAGATGGCTTTTCCTGCCCCCTGTGATACCTGTGGGATCTTGCATTAGCCTGCAGCAGAAGGGAATTAAGATGGATCAAAGAGCATAAACATTCACTCTACTTTCGGAAAGATTTAGCTAAATTTTGTAGCATGGGTTAGCACACTGTGGCATGCCATGTTAACAAGCTGTGTATTATATAGCGAACTGAGAGGATTCTTTGCTTGCATGTTATTTAGAGGTAACCTGTGGTTGTGTCTTTACCAGGAAGTGTTCCTTCAGAAGAAGGAGGAATAGTCTACTGACTTAAGAGTGAGAAACGAACAGCTGGTTGAACAGTACTTACCAATGTTCTTTCCAAGCAGCTGGAACCAGGAACTGGAATCAAAAAACACACTGTCCACACCTGCTACACTGGGGACTGAAATCTGTGCATCCATACTGCTGCTGAGAATGCGGATAAAGAGAACAGCACAGCCTAGCATGAGAAAGGTATTTGGAGTCCTTGCACCCATGGAAAAAGGTGGGGCTTAGGATCCTGTGTAGCTTCTAAGTGCATCTTGGGTGTTCATCAGTGCTATAAAATATTTCTTGCATTCTCTTCCAGTCATATGTTCTCAGAATCTTCTATCAACTCTTAGAGTCTCAAGGGAAGAATAACTGGAAACACATGCAGTGCAGGGAGGATTGTACAGTGCTGATCCATGTTGAGGAGATCTTTCACAATGTACCATGGAAGGAGTTCAAAAATACCAATTTGAAGAGGATAATAGCTGTTACCTCTGACACTAAAGGAAATACAGTCTAGCATGTTGCATTCTTCACAGATAAGACTTTAGCAATTTGAGAACAACGTAAACCAATCCAGTAAACATGTTAATGAAAGCACCCCTCTGATTAAAATAGCTTAGTAGGGTGATCATGTGGAAATTTTAACACAGCTTATAAAAAGCAAATAAATGACACAACACTTCTGTATTGGTTTCAGATGAGCACTGTGCTGGATCTCGAGATGGAAGTTTGAACTTGGTGGCAGTGTCCCAGTAGGCCCAGTGCAGCTGTTGGACTTTGACAATATCAATATTTTATTGCAGTCATCTTCCATCTGAAGGATGTTTCCTGGGACAGGGACCCTAAGGGACTGTGTTGCCAGAAAGCTGCTGGAGGAGTTGGAGAGTGGAGGAAGCAGCTGGAAAATAATCCAGATGATGAAAAGGCTGGGCTGTGCCAAGAGCTGCTGAGGCAGAAGGAACACTACAACAGAGCTGCCAAGTGCATTAACCAGGTAAGGCTTCTGCAAGCTGCAAGGCGTGGATTGGTGAACGGTGAATTCCTCATTGACGAAAAAGTTCAAGACACAGCTCTCAGTGATGTGCACTGCCTTTTGGGATAGGAAAGGAGTGACCCTTCTGGATCTCCTAGAACTCAGACCGACACCACCAAGTCTGAAACACTACGTTGCAATGCTCATTAAGCTGAAAACTTGAACTTTCAGATGCAGACCAGAAAAGAAGACAATCTTTCTCTTGCAAAATGACAATGCCCTGCATCTGTTTGAATACCACAGATCACATTGCCCATCTTGTCTGGACCATCCTAGCACATCCACCATGTAGTCTGGATTTGGCACCTCCTGATTTCTGTATTTGGGCCAATGAAAGATGGACTGCATGAGCAACATTTTCCTAGCAACAATGCCACTATAGCAGCTGTGAAACACTGTCACCTCCACCGGTACAGATTTTTAATGAACACAGCATTCAGGCTCTTGTTCATTGCTGGTGAAAATACACAGCTAATGGTGACAGCTATGTTGAAAAATATAATTTTGTAGCTGATATTTTATTCTATCAAGTGGTGTTATTGTGCATTTTGGATCTGTTCCAGTTTCTGTTTAAATAAATAGGAGGCGTTACTTTTGGAGCAACCTACTTGTATCTTATGCTTGAAAATATATCTTTCTTCTAAAAGCAACAGTAAAGATGAGTGTCTTATACAGCTATTTTAGGAATGACGGATGGAATGGGGGACATATGGAAAAAAACATGGCCTGCCTTTTGCCATTTTGGGAAGGGAAAATTTTTTCTCTCAGTCCTACTCCTTGGCAATGCAAAGATAGCAGAAATCTTGTATACAGCACTGGAGTTCAAAGTATAATGGCTGTGCATGGATCACTAGTGTCTCAAGACCACTGAGTAGCATTTCAGACCTCCTATGCTTTTCAAAAATTCTCACATTTCTGGGACTATGTAAGCAGGCATTTCTTCCTGTCTCTGATTAACTCATTAAATGATACTTGCGATGTATATTACAGCAACAGTTAATTTGGAAAGAGCTCTGCAGTCCAGGAAGGCATCTTTTCTTCTTCTTCCAACTTCATTGTACATTATGGAGCATCATGACTTCTGAACAAAACTTGCACAAACTCTGGGTCATGTGAGCAGGAGTGGCTTGGCAAACCACAGCAGGAGTGAGAATGAAACTCTTGGAAGTCCTGACTTTGGGTTTGTTGGGCTGATTAGGGAGCGAAACTGAACTGAGAGCAGTAGCTGTTGACTTTATAATGGGTATTAAATAAATGCTGGTCACAGACCAGTGGACGTTTTTTGTCAGTCTTTAGTCCATAGTGGGCTGGGAGGAGAAAGAAATGGAGAGGAGAAAGCAAGGTGGAAAAAAACAACATTCCTTTGTATAGAAATGATGAAAGTTACGTTTGCATCTCAAGAACTTATTCCAAGATTGATGACTAGCTGGAGGAGAGCTGATGACTTATGGCAGTATTTGAATGTTGCACTGAATTTATGTTACTTGGCAACGGTAACATGCATTAACAGAGCAGCATGCCTCCTGGCTGGTCCAGCCTGTGTCCCTTCAATCAAGCATACCAATGTGCCAGATCTTATATCTGAGGCCTCTATTAAATTCCTTGTAAAATTTCAGTGCAGCTGCTTCTCACAAAGTTAAAGGCTATTTTAACCATATTTCTTTTCAGAAATACTCATCATAACTCAGGAAGGACCCTTGCTTTTCTCCTGCAGGGCCACGAAAGGCTTAGCACATCTGGTGTTATTATACCTCCCTGCAGGGTCCGAAGCACTGTGTTATGCACACTATGCCAGAATGGAAGTGAAGTGCTTTTGTTGCATCCCAGGAATTTCTCCTTTCCATCATAGGTGGGGGACAAATGTTTCTCAAAGTGTTAAAGGGACATACAACAGAAAAAAATCACAAAAAAGAACAGTGCTAACTAGGAATAGCTGATCTTCAACAACTTGTTCAAAAGGCTTTCCCTGTTAACTTGCCTGTCTTTCTGTCAAGCCAATTTGCTTAGGTTGTATCTTCTTTAACTATAAGAAATCTAAACAAATGAACAGCAAGCAACCAAAGACCCAGCATTACCTTTGCAGTTGCACCGGGGACTGCTCAGAACAAAGATAATCAAAGCAGCTCCAGGCTTCTCCTGGATGAATATGAAGAGACATCTTCAGGTAAATCATAATCCCTCCACCCCTCCCTCTACTCTCTGTGGTGTGGTGAAGGAAGGATTTGTGTAATGATCATCCCTGACCAGGTGCTGGGGGGCTGGAGGGAACGAGGGAGTTGCTGCAGAGCTTGGACGTAGCTAAGTCCTGGAGAACACACCCATTTAATCATGTTCACATGCTTCTCTCTCTCAGCAGAGTATTAGAAACAGTCTGTGAGAGATGTTGGAAAGTTGTGCACTTCTGTTACTTTCCTGCTGGTGGGAATGTGCTGTTTGAAAGGACAAATGTGTTACATGTGCCACTGCAGATTGGTTCAGCGTGGCATTTAGAGCCAGGTTAAAAACAAGCACCCTTGAAAAAAAGAGGCCATTAAACTCGGGAGCTTTACATGGTGGCAATTTTAGAAGCTGATGGTGTCCACATCGGAGGAAGTAAATGCCCCAAGAACTTCCACAACAGAAGGGTTACCCTGAGACAAACAGTGCTTGTCTGAAAACTTTTGAAAACTGTATTTTCTGAAATCTGTTTGATAGTGTTGTGAGCTGAAAGAGGAGAACAACTCTGTTGAAACGTAGTAAGGAGTGCAGAGTTGTCTACATCCCTTGCTCTCGTGCCATCACAAATTACCTACTGACTGATTAACTCTTATTTGTGAATTTTGAGGAAACAAAAAAACCAAAGTAGAGTCATAATGAACCAGTTATTTTGATTTTGGTTGCAACAAGAAAAAAACAAACCAGTAGTTTACTAAAGATTTTCAGTCATAATCAATCTCAGATAAACTTGCACGACAATACAGCACAACTAGAATGCTCTGCGTTCACCTTAAATATATCTTGAGAAGATTATTTTTGAGACAGCTGCAGTCTGAAACTCTGCAGTTGCACAGAGTCATAGTTCCCAGACCAAGGCAGTTCAGCTGAAGACTTCTGAATGTCATTCCCATTGCTCCTTCACTGAAAAACCCATGCCTCTCGTTAGAAACAGGACTGAGCAAATCACTTAAAGAGATCAGAAGTCTGGTGACTCTGAAAGGCTGATTTTAGAGATTCCTGAGTTTGGCTTTGTTTACCCCAAGATGAATTGGGCATGTCAGTTTAACTTAGAAATTGAACGGTTTTTGCTTTTACAGAGAATAAATGACTATTGGCTGCTTGAGGTTTTTGAAGATTTTTAGTAAATAAATGACAAGAGTTGCAAAGCTGTAGTTTGAAACAGTGTGTTTTGTTCTCTTTCCTTTCTCCCTAACTGAACCAGCAGTACAGTGGGAAGAGAATGGAGAAGCAAATGCCTCCAAACCTGATGCGGCAACAAAAACATGGAAATAAAAAGCTTCTTGAGTGTGTTCTTAACACAACATGCCTGGTATAACAAGTGTTTGTTTGAAAAAACACCGAAAATGCGTTTGGACAGAAGACAGGTAGGTGTTCGTTGGTTTTTGTTGTTGTTGATGTTGCAGGAGGGCATTGCACTTACCTTAAAGTTTCCTTCTGCTTCTAAGCTACTGAAGAATCATATTGAAAGGAACTGCTCAAGAAAATAACTAAAAATACGACACTGAAGAGCTAAGATTTAGATTAAGTTTGAAAACTATGACGAGGTAGGTTTTAAATTAGTGACAGAAATGCAATTTATTTTAAAAATAAAATGCCTTTCTGTCAGTCTGTTTTTGCTCTGCTCTTTCACTTTCTTTCTGACTTTTCAGAAAGGAAAGGAGGACAAAAAAGGAAAATGGAAGGTAAATAACAGTGTATCTTCTTTGAGAAAGGTATGTGTGGGAAGCTGTATTCTGTCTTGGAAGATCAGCTGAGAATGGTTGTCAGGAATGTGCAAACGTGTTGCAAAATCAAAACAATTCAAGAAGTGCCATAGAAATACTCAAATATATATCTTTTGCTGGCAAGTGATAGTTTGTATATGGGTGATTGCTTATTCTGATGGCAGCTTGCACAGGCAGAGATCTGCACAGAACAGGATCGCTGTCTTTCATGGCAAATTGAAAGGTCTCTGATGAAGAGCACTGCAGCTCTTGCAATCAGTGTAAGTTCTGGGAAAATCGAAATGCTACCTGAGCTGTCTTCCCCAGTCAGAAACCTGCACCTGCCAACTTGTATGACTTTCATGGAAAACTCTGGCCCCTAGCTAGTGTGAATATGATATATGTCATAATATACAGTGATAATAATGAGGGACGGGCCAGAATGAGGTTATTGATTAGAACTTTCTGATGTTTATGCCAAGATTTTGGTGTGGGAGGTGCACACACAAAGGATATTGAATGCCAGTGCAGCAGTAGATGTATGTAAAGGTCTTTAAGGGTGATCACTCTTACCAGACAGAGTGAGGCAGTGGGTCATTCAATAAAAATGCCTTTTACATCTAAGTGCATGAAGAAGGGATTCTTTGTGCCGTCAGAGAATGCAATATCTTATTAGTGTGCAGTGATATAAATCACTAGTAACACAACTGCTGTTCTCCTCAAAAATGACCTTGTCATTGTGCTGAAACTGACGAGAGGTTTTCTATAAATTCCAAAACAGCCTTTACGTTTTGTTTGGTATTAGAAGAGAATTCTGTGTTTCTAGGTCTTCAAGAACACGTTGATAATGAAAAGCATGCCAAAACAATCCCCAAACCTCATAGATGAAAAGAGTCAGAAGATAAGTGGGGAGTTTGCTTAAAAAGATCTAGCTGGT
Organism: Lagopus muta; assembly: GCF_023343835.1. Classification (NCBI taxonomy): domain Eukaryota; kingdom Metazoa; phylum Chordata; class Aves; order Galliformes; family Phasianidae; genus Lagopus; species Lagopus muta. The sequence continues at coordinate 46,522,616 of NC_064439.1, read as the reverse complement.
GCCATGGATTAAATTAGCTTTTTTTGAATTGGAGGAAAGGAAGTGGTTGTTAAAAGTTATTTGCTGGAGGATAAAAACATATGGAAAGGTGGAGAATTTAAGAGTAGAATTTATGCCTTGGATGTGAAGATGGAAGTTGGTTCCATTTAGACCTGACCCAGAAAGTGAATGGAAAAGCTCTAAATTAAATACGTTTGAAGTGAATGCCTAAAGTGAGGAGAGGAGGATTGGGAAATCACATCAACTCAGTTCAAGACAGAAATTTGATATGGAAGGATCAGTATCCTAGCATGTTGCTATCAACAATGTTGCTACTAAAAATGCAGCACTTCTGTAATTATCTCTAATATTTCTGTGCTGCTTCTGGGTGAAAAGTCTCAAGTATCTGCCTAGGCTGTGACACTTAAATAGGATGGAACCACATATAAAATGTATCTAAAGATGCAGCTGGAGAGAATTACGTGTTTCCAACTGGAAAATAAAATACAATTTATTGTGTTTTATTGGTCAGGATGCATCAGGTATGCTCCACTTGCAGGAAGGTCAACTGCTGAGCACAGTGTCACTTCATCTAGATGATTTCAGTGCTGTTAGGCCTGCCAAGAACAGCTCACTTTTACATATTGGTGTAAATAATAAATGAGTGGTTAAAAGCTTCAGATGAAGGCTAGGCAAATCTCGTTGTCTTCTCTTTGCAGAGTGTTGTTTTGTGCAGCTGTTCAAAGCATGTAAAAATAGCTATCATGTAGTCCTTGCTGTGTTTCACATTGCTTCTGTAATGGCCTGAACAAAGCTCCAACTGGTGGAAGGATAAGGGCTGATGCTCAAAGAGGTGGGTTTCTGTTCATTGCAGAAGGCCTTCTGCAATCCTGTACTGGCTTAGTTCCAAAGTTGCATACAGTGTTCCAGGTATCGACAGCCAAAATCTTGTGTTTCTATGAAGAATTAAACAAAGTTAAGAGAAATAATTTTAAGATCAGGCTAGGTCTTGCTGCAGCTGGAATAATATCTATGTAAGTACCTTGCATAGAGTAAATGTGCAAAGGTGTCCAGTGTGTTTTGTCGTTAGTTACTTGTTCACAGAAAACTGGAAACGTGCTGGAGCTGCAATGCATGAGGTTTTCATTCCTCATTAATTACAATGTTATTGGCTTCAGTGGGTGATGGAACGGTAGCCTAAAAGTCTTCTGAAATTAATTTAGGGTGAAGATATTAGAAAAGGGATCAGCAGACACCTTAGACACCTTATATATATATGCCCTTATCTGCTGTGAGATACATATTTTGAAACACTTTGAGGGTAAAAATATGTTCATTTTAGGTTGTTTACAGAAAGCAGATTGGACTTTCCTTAACTGCAACCAGAACAGCTGGGTAATTATGAATGTTTTCAGGCATGCTTGCAAAGAACGTCATTTTTCTTCCCTTGTAAATTTCACTGGATTCAGGGAGTTCACATGTCTGTATTTTTCAACATCTAAGGGATCAGTAGGAGTACTGAGCAAGGGAAAGCTATCAGCAAAGGCTTAAATTCACTGAGGAGGATATAAAGCTTCAATGGAAAACTTTTATGGGGTCTTCAAAATGAAAAAGGCCAGTGACTTACATCAAAGGATAGAAAACTGTTTTCACCTTCTGGGCATTTTTCATTCCTTTCATAACGTTCTGCTTTGTTTCTGAGCAGAGGAGGAATATATGCTTGCATTCATTACATAACAGAGTTTGAAACTCACTTTATGACTCATTGCTTTGATGACGACCTTTGTGGCCGCTCGGATTCTCTTTATTTAAGGAGAGTATGAGTCAAATGCCTTTCATTGCAAAAACACTGCCGTATTATAATAAACTGAAGCTGCAACTAATTTAGTGATTGAGGATGTTCTCTGTATCGAAGATTGCTTATCACTGTCAGATACATTACTTTGCACTGTCAAACACCGATAACACTGGCTAGTTTTGCATATTGAGCGTGTATGTATATGAATATGAGAATGAAGCCAATGATCCTCTTTTACAAAAAATAAAATTCCACTGAGAGAGAGCAGGTGCATTTGCATTTGTCTTAATAGATGGAATTACCTGGTGCTATTAGAATTCCATTCTAATACAATCTGTGAAAACTGCCTCAACCTATGGCGGCCCCATGGGGTATTTTGTAGACTTGAGGGCATGTAGGCAGTTGTTTCTTACTGCTGAGGTGATAGAATCAGAGAATCACAGAATGGTGTAGGATGGAAGGGGTCTTGAAGTCCATCTTGCTTCAGTGTCCTGCTACAGGCAGGGTTGTCAACCACTAGATCAGGCTTTCTCCTCCATTCCTCTTTTCTCAAATATTTTCTACTTAGCTTTTACCCTACAAGCAGAAGAAACACATGTGAATGACATTTCGAGAGACCTGTCTCCTATTTCTTTGACAAGACAAATTTATTCTTAAACCTTTCCTGGTGGATGTTTTTTTTATTAACCAAATAAGAACCCCTGGCATGGGCTTCCATTACCTCTGCAGGCAGTTGATCTCAGAGCTTTCCTTTGCCTTGTAATTATAATTTTTTTTTAGTTCCTAATGTGCATGTTAAAATCCTTGCTGCAGTATATGTCTGTTATGTCTTGCCCATCTTATGCTGATGGTTTTGAAGACTGTTTCTATGTCTTTCTTCATTCAATTCCTCTCATGATTAAAAGTTTTTCTGTGTTTTTGCATGGACTGTATACCCTGAGCTTTTGATTATTTTTTTTATAAAGGCTTTTAAATTTATTTTAAATCAGTTAAAAATTATTTGAATAAAATAATCATGCTAAATACAGAAAATACCAAATCTTAATGGCTTAAAGAACAGTGCTTCTGCAAGCAAAGGGATAAATATGGAGATGTCTTTACTAAATGTTTATATTGTCATTATTTAAGATGATAAGCACACACTTATATCCGAAGGTTGCTCTGAAAATAATGCCTCCTATTTTATTTTGTCAGCCCAAAAGATATTAGATGGATGCTGGTGGTGTTGCAGTAGAGTTTGAACCTTGCTGCTAATATTCCATTATGTTTTGTTGTCATCTGACAGATGGCAGCAGAGTGGCAGTCTGACCAAATGGCATCTAACATGGAAGTGTATCTGAAGCAAAGACGTGTCAGTGAATTTCTCCATGCAGAAAAAAACTGCACCCACTGGCTATCATCAACACTTGCAGAACGTTTATGGAGACCAAGCAGTGGATATGAGCTCAGTGAGGTGGTAGGTGGTGCTTTCAGCAATGGTAGCAGCAAAAGTGGGTCACCTCCATTTGTGCAGATTTTTGAGTGCAGCATGCAGGCTTTTCCTCACTGTGGCCAAAATGCACAGCTGCTGGTGATGGCTGTGCTGAAAATTTTTTTGTAACTGAGAATTTGCTCTATCAAATGGTGCTATTGCATTCTTTGTATCTGTTGTGGTTTCCATGGAAATAAACAAGGGGCATTACTTTTGGAGTGACCTACGTACAAACTAAAGCATCCCACACATATGAAAATCATAGGAAGTCCTCAAAGGCAGAGACCAAAGATGTGAATTTGATGTTTAATTCCTGACTTTCTTGAATTTCTGCCCCGGTGCTGCATGAGAATAATGGGTAAGGGAGGGAAGTTTAGCTGTAGCAGACCCTGGAGCCTCCTAAAGCAGATTTTCATGAGCCAGAGCACTTCAGTGAGAATTGAAAAATGAATGTTTACAGGAATGCTACTGATTCTATCTGGATTGAATGATAATAGGATTTATTCTGTCGGTGATATTCATTGTTATCAACTGAGATGTGCTTGAAAACATTGTCTATCATATAATCTTGGATGGAAATCTTCGTGTCTCATCCTCTTTTAGTTCTAGCTGATTTGCTGAATCAGGAACACACCTAATTCTGAATAAAAGTTTAAATTTCACTGACTTCAGTAAGAAACAAGTATGTGCTTTGTATTAAGCACTTTTTAAAGGCTTTTTTTTGCTAATGTTGCTTTAAACTGGATTTTTTTCTTTAGTGTTTGGCAGTCCAGTGCTGTCTAATTTATTGCTTGTCATACAACACATCTTTCATAACTACTTTTCATGTTCCTTTGTTCAGATGTGTACTGGTGCTATAAATAATGCTGCTGTGTGAGTTTTAAAGAACAGTTGCCTGTAGCAAATACCATTGTGTGTTGTCAGTACATCTGTGAAGGTTAAAGATTAATAGTTAAATGAGGTGCTAACTAATGTTCACATTATATGTAATGTCTTCTATTCACTTGCATTATTTTTGCTTTTGCTAAGGAAAAAATGTTATTGAAGGAGTAACTGCATCAGCTATTCAGAAACACAGAGGAGGGTTTTTGCTTTAGAGCTGCAAAGGCTCCAGGCTTTTAAAGCTGTGGCTGTTTCCTGAACAGAGGCAACGCTCTTCTCTTGTTTTTCTCTTGCCTATTGCGAAGTCCCTCTGGGTGGAGAACTCAAGTGGTTATGTGGAATTGCTGTGATGCTCTCCTACAATTGCAGGAGGGACTGTGACTTTCAGGCTGCTGGCAGCTGAAAACAACATCCTTGTAAATGTAGCGGGGCTTTAGACAGCATTGCAATTGCTCTTCATTAGCTCGTGTTCTCTCATTCTTCCTGTTGACTTGCAGAATCTGTGCTGTAAGCACCTAACTCTTCCAGCACAGTGCATGTGGAGCCCACCTGCTGAATCAATGCTGTCTGCTGCATTAGCTGCTGTCGTACTGGTGACGGAGGACAGAGATGCAAAAGCTAGGTCCTGGTGAATTCATAATTGTCCCAGTAAGGTTGCTTTTATCACTGTGCTGGGTACAATACATAAATGACCGGATGCTCCCGGTAAAACCCCTCATTTAGGAGACGCTGCAATTTATGGTATGGACAAATTATAGGCAGTAAAAAGGATTGTTAGTGACTGAGAGACAGAACTTGAAAAAACAGCTGCTAGTGAAGTAGAAAGCAGGATTCTTTTTTATCAAAAGACAGGGATTTATTTGAAGTACTGGATCTAATACACCTCAGGCTCGGTGTGTTTCTTGTGAATCCCAAGCAGTTCCCGCAGAAACACACCAGAGCTCACAGAGTCTCTGAATTTAGTAAGCCAAAGGCTCATGAATTTTTGGTCCTTGACAGACAGTTGCTCTCTTTGGGCTATTTATCAATTTGTGCAAAAGTTTGGAAAGGCGAATTGGAGGACTGGGGACTGTGGGAATGAGGAGAAATAAGTCTCCATGAGCTAGAAGCCTTTCTTCTTAGCTTTCTCCACTTTAAGTTGGGATACTGAAATATGTCTGTGTAGCAGCTGGGAATACCTGAAGGTGCCACAATGTTCCTGGATATGAGACAGCAGAAAATTCAGTGATACAGATGAACCGTGCAGCAGTGTGACTAATACCATATTGAGCTTTATGTGATTTGTTGTTGGTTTCATCCTTCCTCCAAGACTTTACTGAAACTATAAGGGCAGGACTAGTATGTTAGACACCTGTAATCACCTCAAGAGAACCTTCCTGCAGCCTCTGACCTCTGTGGGGGATTTCCTGCTCATTCCTGTGGATAACATACGGAGCTCTTGGCCCCAGAGGGCTTTGATAAAGCTTCACTGTTCTGTGAGAAATGCCAGCAAAGCCAGTCTTGCTATTTACACAGGATAGAAGGGGCTTACAAGCTGAATATGCTTGGAGAAGAACCCAAATGCAATAGTGACAGATGCTTTTAAAGCTTTTATTTGAAGATGGCTTTTGAAGATGAATAACATTAAATAATGTAGGAGATTCCTCATGTGTGAGCATCAGTAAAAGTTCTGTTGCATTTCACTGTAAAAGACAGTTACTGCTTTTTTTGGCTTAAGAATGACTGGCAGCCAGCCTAAACTTGAGACAACTAGCCATATTTTCTGTGGAATACTGAGCCTGTGGAGACTACAAGTGGATGTATTAAAGATGGCAGGGGATGATGTGGTCCAGTGACAAGGAGCAGGGTGTGAAAGGGCAGGCAGGTACCTGAGATACCCACCAGTAAAAATACAGGGTAATGGCAGTGGCGAAGCTGTGTTGCACACCAAGGTCTGCATTTTCTCCTATGCTAAAGTGAAGCGCGAGGAGGGCAGCTTGGTTTTCCTGGGTGTGTGGGAAATACCCCAAGCCTTCTGAGTGATGTTAATAGGGTAAGTACTTAATAGAGAAAGGGAAGGAGAGAGATGATGACAGAAAAAAATCATTTTAGTTAAATCCTAACATCATGCTCAGCAGACTCCTCTTATGTTTCGGATGGGCCCTGGCTCTCAAGGGCTCAAGTCCTTTGAAAAAGCCCAGAGCTCATTGCTCCAGACCAGTGTCATAGAGACAGGATGGCATGTAGATGAAGACTGGAACAGCAGGGTTGAGGTGTAAGAAATGCTTTATGAGGTCCTGCATGTGGCAATTCTTAAAAACTAACCAGGGATTTCTTCACGGGCCGAATCCCTCAAAATGTGAAATTTGAAAGGTTGCACAGTGGCCACAGGTTTGGATAGATGGGTGCCATTGCTGATTTTGAACATCAACATTGTTCATTATCACTTATTTTTCACTTGTTCCTGCACTGAAAGTAATGGAGAAGCAGTCTTCCACAAGGCTGTCTCTGCAACAGTGATGCACTGTGAAGGAAAAGGTGAATCTTGCATGGAGTGACATGGTTTATGGGCACAGTGGTGATGAGCTGATGGTTGGACTAGATGATCTGTGGTATTTTCCTACCTTCACAATTCTATGATTCTGAGTCTCTGTGCCACTGGTGAACTTCTCTGTAAAAACAGCTAAGGAGTCAAGTCCAGATAAGAAATTATTTACCGTGAGGGTGGTGAGACACTGGAACAGGCTGCCCAGTGAGGCAGTGAATGCCCCCACCCAGGCTGGATGGGGCTTTGAGCAGCCTGGTCTAGTGGGAGGTGTTCCTGCCTGTAGCAGGAGGTTTGCAACCAGGTCTTCTTAAAGGTCCTTTCCAATTTAAACCATTCTATGATTCTTCTTTTCCGAGCAGCAGGTTCATGCTTTTTAATGATGCCACACAGCACAGACCACAGCCTGAATGTAGGCAAACCAGTACAAACCAGTAAGAAGCCAGTGCTGTGAAGCCTTATGGCCACTTGGCTTCACAGATAGCATTCAACATCTTAGCAAAGTTTTAGCTAAAATAAAAGGTTAGATAAGTTAGAACTTCAGCTCTATTTCTGTGGAATACTAGATTCTCTTCATTTTGGAAATCTTGAAATACTATAGATCTGTCCATGCCTAATTCAATTCAAAAAATGATTACCTGACCTGAAGCAAGAAAGCTGAATTTTTGTTTTCATTTTGCTGTACTGGTTAGCTGACACCTCCTCACCTCATCATTACGTATCATAGCTCCAAAAACTAATGTAGAAGGCTATGTGCATACAGCATGTCAGCTAAGCTGAGCTACAGGTATGCTATGATGTGGAATCATAGAATCGTTGAGGATGGAAAAGACCTTCAAGATCACCAAGTCCAACCATCCACCTAATACTACAAACCCACCTCTAGACTATGTCTCCTTGTACCACATCCACACATCCCTTAAACACCTCCAGGGATGGGGTCTTCACTTCCTTGAGCAGGCTGTTCTAATGCATGACCACCATGAAGAAAATTCTTCATGACATTCTTCATGAGATTTAGCCAATCTAAATCTCCTCTGGTGCAACTTGGGGCTGTTGTGTTCTATCACTTGTCATCCACCTCACCACAGCCTCCTGTCAGATAGCTACAGAGAGCTATGAGGTCTCCCCTGAGCCTGCTCTGCTCCAGACTGGACAGTCCCCATTCCCCCAGCCTCTCCTCATAGGTCTTGTTTTCCTGATCATTCATGTCAATTCAAACTCTTCTTGCAGTGAGGGGCCGAAACTGTGCTCAAGGTGCAGCCTCGCTGGAGCTGAGTACAGAGAGACAAAATCTTCCCTGGTTTTCTTTTGGTCATTCTATTTCCAGTACAGTCCAGGTTGCTCTTGGCCACCTGAGCATACTGCTGGCTCACATTCAGCTAGTTGTCGACCAGCACCTCCAATCTCAATTTAATTCTGTACAGGCACCCCAAAGACTTTGTTACAGCTTATTTGATGTAGTTGCTGACCTACAACCGAATATCATGAAAGTCTCAGATGAATTAATGTAACATATATAATTTTATTCAATTACAAAAATGGAATGAGAAATCGTACATGTATATTTTATGTATGTATAATTTGCTGATCAGCCTTTGAACTCTTATCTGTTTGACAGTCTGGAACAGTGATTTTAAATTCACCTACGCCTAATTATTTGATCTGCTCCCTTGACTATCTTAACCTTCTTCAAACAGAAGACATTTATCTTCAGAGCATGTTAGGGTTTGAACAGAACAAATTAGATGCTGACATGACATTTTTTGAAGCGTAATTAAAATACATGACAAAGTCACACTTCCATACCTGTAAAAAATGATTTAATTGCATTGAGTATTGAATCCAGGACAGTTAATCAATATTTGCCTTACAAGACCATGACAGAGACTGTAAAACTTCTGGCATCGATCCTTTCTTCAGCACTGGGAAATACCTGTGCTAAAATGATGGGATCGGATTGCTTATAAAGTTCAAGCTGATGTTTCTTGCAGTTCAGTGGTGAGACATTCCCTGGAATGCAAACAACATGGTAGCTCCTTGGGTTGCTCATCTGCATGAAGATATCCTCCTTTTCTCTTCTGCCCTGTGCTGTGCTGTGGGACAAAGATTGTGCCTTCCAGGGTGAGGGAGAGCAGTGCTTCTTCTGGTGCTCATCATCAAGCAGCATGGTCTACAAGCTTTGACCAGCTTGCATCTGGGGCGTGAAAATCCATACACGGTCCGGGTCATTTACAGGAGAGCAGCTGTATGTGAAAGGTTGTGAAGTTACTTGTTTGAGCCTGTATTCTCAAATATAGTTTAGAGCCTACTCTCTCTTTGCCATTCATCACCTCTTCCCCATATCCCGTATGGGATATGCATTGATGTCCCATGTGTCCTTCTGGTTTTGGTAAATTAACTTTGCTTTCACATTTCTTGGGCTTCATAAGAATATGCAGCTCTGAAATTTAGTCTAACAGAGCAGTGGTCCACCTAAGGTATTTACACTTAACACAAAATTATGTATAAAAATTGCCAGATATATTGTCAGAAAAAAAAGCCAACAAAAAGGTGTATTTTAAGAATTGCTAGTGTTGAACTCCTCATATCAGGATATTAAAAGTTATCCTTGTGAAATAACTTTCACAAAAATGCTTGTCGGGGTTGAGTAAAATTAATTGGTTTGACAGCAAATCGTTTTGACAAAAAAGTTATGAATAAGAAATTTTGGTCTCTTTAATGATTTTGCTCTCTTTACTGATCTATTTTTTTTCACTACAACTGCCTTAAATTTCTGTTTTGTGGAGGGAGAGAAGAAAGGGGCCGGGCACAAACAGATTTCCTCTGAGATGCTCTGATGACACAGTGGTGAAAGTCATTCCAGATTTTCAGACCCTGAGGTAGGGCCAGATTAATTGCATTTTCATCTGAATTCCTTAGATCAACAGTTGTAAGGCCTGCAAATATATTTTCTTTCTTTCCTGTGAGTTAGTGTAATGTCTCACACTGACATTTTCTTGTAATGTCACCAACCTTGGAGAGAGGTTGTCAAAAGGCATTGTGCCTGAAGTTCACATGGGATTGATAGTGTGGGCTGCTAGCTGTTAGGTAGCAGTAAGTATGGTAATGGAAAGGGCATCTTAGAAAACCTTGGATAAAGATCTTTGGAATGGAAGACTCAGAGTAAAGAGAAGGTTTTCCTTAGTATGTCTCTAATTTTAATAAAAGCACTGATCTTCTTTCATGATGGGGATCATTTACACAATTAAACAGCAGCAGCGTGGACTGCTGAAACTGCAGATTGACAGTAAGTCAGCACAGAAAGCCTTGCTTTTTCCTTCCTTGAGTGCTGCTTCTCTCAGCAGCCTATCACTGCCTTTTCTTCCTTTTTTTTTTTCATTCCCTTGAATTTTATGTATTTCAGGATAAGCATCCTTTGCACCTGCTGTTGGTTAACTGAGTGAAATATGTTAGATGCTTTGACACCAAATTGTGTTCAGTGCAGCCACGGCATTTCTTATTAGTGACGCCTATAAAGGATTTCTAATTAACCTGCAAGTAGTGACTTGGCTATAGAGAATGTGTAAACAGTACTTTGCTAACACAAATCCTACTGTGAGAATAGGAAGTTGGATGCCATTCTTGTAACAGCTCAGGGCTTTGGCTGATGGGGAATGCATTATCCTCATATATCTATGTACAGATCAAATCTGAGCTCTAGAAAATGAACCCCACCTGTCTACAGTATCTGACTTTTGATGATCTTTCCAGTATCTTTACTTAAGTTTTTGCATTTTCTTACTGAGTTATCCAAGAAGGGAGTCATTAATTGTCCTATGAGCTGTGCTTTAATCCAGGCATGAATAGTGTAGATGCATTTGAATGAAAGTTTCATTATTTTTTGGCAAGTGTTTTGGACCAAATATCACAGTTTTCTGTTGTCTTCAATTTGCTGACAGGACAATGCAGGAGCAGGGCACATAAATGAGTTATAGACCGTTAGGTACCACTGTTCTTCCATAGTATATTGAATATAGGGGATCATTAATCCCACTGGTGGTTCCAGGTTAAATGAAATCACAGCCATGTCTTTAAGCACTGTATCACTTTTTCATCATTATTCTCATCAGATTCTGCAAATATTGTGAGCTGATAATAAGCAGTTCTGCATTAGTGATGTAGAAGTCCAAATTGTACCAGAGTTTTAAAGAACCCAGGGGCAAATTCCTAAACCTAGAAGGAACATTGGGAAGAAAAAAAAAAGAGAGGAACCTGCTGAAAATTATGCAGAAGTAGATGAAACTTTTTTAAAATGTATTTTTCATGGTAGAGGTTGCCTTGACATTTCTGTTGACCAAAAAAAAAAAAAAAAAAACATAAAAGTTGAAAACTGGAAATCTTTGCCAGCATAAAAATGATTGTTTCTTTTTTTTCATGCTTCAGCTTTTGATTAAAATAGAGGTCTTTTATGAAAAGAATAACAAAACTTTTCGTGAGATGTTCATAGTACTGCAAAATACAGGGAGGGCTGTCAACAAAACGAGGCTTCCCAATCAATTCCACTTAAGGATGTGAAAAATGAAACAAAAGGACAGATCCCTAGTGAAGCTTAAGCAGTATTTCCTTAGCTTGTAACAACAGATTGTCAGAGTTTTCTAAAGGAGACCCAATGGTTCAGTTTTAGCTGACACTTTGAAAGCATGTTAAAATCCCTTCAGCAACTCCTATGCCAGATAAATTTCTGAAACGATTCCTTTTTTAAAGAAAATGAAATGAAAAATCATCATTTATTTCTGTAGAGAAATAAATCAAAAGCTCAATGTATTGTTTTGCTCATCACCTTCCCAAAGAGGAGACACTTTAATTAATCCTTTCTTTGAGAAAGATATTAAATCCTCCTCTAATCCCCAAGCAGCAGTTCATATAAAGACTAGAATCGTTTTGCATCTTCATAACCACAGAAAGCATCATATTCTCCTAAAGCAAATTGTGTTACAAAGAATGATGAATGCTTTAAGTGCAGAGTTAGTTTGCTTTTCCTTCATTTAGTCTCTCCCTAATTTGGTATGTATGTGGATGCATAGCAATGAAAATTCTTTTTCAAAACTTCTTGCTGTTCCAAAGAGAGGAACCAAAGAACTCTTGAACAGTTTTAGCCCTTTTAGAAATGCTGAAAACATGGTTTTGGGCAACAGGAAGCAACACATCCCATGATGATCCCATGTTTGTTTCTGATGACAAACAAATCATGTTTTGTATGTGCCATTTTGCTCATTCCACTATTAAGCGCTGAATACTTTTTTCACTCCATGTGGATACTTAGCATTTTACTCTATCTAGCTTTATTACAAGAACAAGACAGCCTTATTCAGGGGTATATTTGGACACAGACTTGAAATTTTTTATCTGACTAAATAAACAGAAAATCAGCTCTGCTTATACATATAAGAATTTCATCGTGAACATATGAAGAAATCAATAGCTTACCCCCAGGCAGCACCGGAAAGCCAGATCAGCAGCTCATATGCTTATGTGCAATCTGTGAGCTGAGAAGTGTTGACCCCATTCATTTCCACGAGGACCTGGCACAGCCTGCCCATAACTCACTGCAGGTCGAACAATGTGGTTAGATGAGTGATTGTGCCCATTCTGACATCTGTCGAACATTTGTGTTATGATATACTTAAAGTGGTGAACAGAGTCACTAGCATAAAATATACAAGACTGTGTGCATCTTTTTGAAATGCCAGTAAGGTTAATTAGTTATGGAAATCTCTTTAAATGTAGGGACAAAGATAATGGGCTGAGTTGATTGACCCAGTCACAACTTGCTGAATGTCCAGTCACCAGGGAGTGTGAGTATTTACATCAAGTATTTCCAACATCTTCTGACAGTTGCTGAATTTTGTATATTTCTTTGGCTTGGCTTCTCTGAACATCCTTTCTGTCTTCAAAGTACTGTGGTGAGCTGTTTTGTTTTGCTCCTCTTTCTTCATTGGATCAGAACTAGGAGATTGGATTTTGGAAACAATTTCTTCTCATAGTGGTGAGAAATTGGAATAATCTTCCTATGTAGGTGGTAGAGTCACCATCCCTGGAGCTGTTCATGAAAAGTGTAAGTACGGCACTGAGGGACATGTTTAGTGTAAATGCCAGTGGTGGGCTGGTGGTTGGACTAGATGATATAGTGGTCTTTTTGCAGCCTTTATGATTCTATGACAACCAAATGGTTTTATTTGTTCAGTGTGTTGTATATTGTGGCCAGTACCATGCAGGTCTGCTGTGGGACAGATTCCATTTGTGATCAAATTTCATTCTGTCTGCATGCTCCTTTTGGAGTGGAGAGCCATGGGTGAAGTACTTCTCAGGAGAGCTTTGAACTCTGAGATTTGGTGATCAAGGAACTTATGCAGCTCAAATTGTCCCCCACTAGCCTGTTAGTGACAGCAATAAGTTCAGTTTAGTGCACCTCGGGCATTGTTAAAGGGAAATAGAGCATAGCCCATTCCCTCTCTGAAGTGTGGTCTATTTTCTTACTCTCCATGTGTGTTCATGTGTGCAGACTTGAAGGCCATGAGAAACACGCTTGCTATGGCGAAGGATTTTTTCCTCTATCTCTACATAATTTCTTCAGCTGTTTTATAAGTGGAAATAAGCTTAGGAGCAGTTAGAATTCAGCTGACTGCTTCTATATTTAATAAATAATAACCCTGCCATGAAATTGTAATTGGCAATAAAACGTCCTGCAATGCTTCTAACAGCTTTCCACCTCCATTGTAAATCTGCACTTCCAGGCTGCTGCTCATCGCCAGAAGACAGAGTGTATTCATTACTTCAGACACAACTGCTACTACAGAAATGAGAACTGGAATGCAGGCATTTTAAATTCTTTTATTCTCCTTCCTCCTCCTGGGCACGAAGGTTCCCCAGTTTTTTGCCCTTCATTGAGGTTTTTGCCAGACTTTTCCCAAGCTTGCAGCATTGATAGATTAGTCTGATTTTCCTTGATGTCCCATTCCTCTTTTTGTAGCCTCTGTAATACCATTTGAGCTGAGAGTTATGTTGGTGATGTAGTCTGAAAGTTTGTTCTAATGTTTTGGGGTTTTTTTGTTGCTTTTTGCCAAGTTTTAAACTTTCATTTTAAACTTCATCTAGAACTGTATTGCTTTAAATCTGCTATCCAACAGAAATTCAGTGCAGATCTGCAGTTTGCTCTGAAATGAACAACTCAGATACAGTGATGGGCTTGCTTGCTCCTGCTTTGGAGTTTGAGCTTGGTTCTGATTTCATTGGTTCGGATCGGGCACTCAAGGACCACAGAATCACCCGGGTTGGAAGGGACCTCAAGTATCATGTAGTTCCAACCCCCCTGCCTGGCAGGGCCACCAAACATGCACATTTAGATCAGGTTGCCCAGGACCCCGTCCAACAAGGGCTCAGTCCTCTTTAGCAGAGGGTTAGCTCCCTATTTGTAGAGGCTCTATCAAAAACAATAGTTAAGCACATAGCTGGATTCTTCAAGTGCTTTGTGTGAGTATGTCCCACCACCTGCATTCCATAGACAGAGCTCATAGTTATGGGGAAGGGGTTGCTTAGTCAAAGGCAGGTGGGAACTTGCAGAGGAGCAAGGAGCATATCTTCTCTGAACTGCAAGCCTGTGGCTTAGCCGTTAGGTTATTCTCCATCCCCTGCAGAGGAAGAAAGAGGTTCGTCAGTTCCAGGCAGCCTCTGCCTTCCAATGGGGGAGCAGCTCTTAAATCAGGGCAGGATTTAGTGACAGTTAGCCGCTCAGCTCCTAAAGTGCAGGAGTGTTCCTCTGTTGTACAGTGAATGATAGGATGCTGACTGCCTCAATATTCTATAGGAATGCACATTTATTGGGCTACTGTTTCAGACCAGGGAACTTGGCTCTTCTTGGTTAAAGTTACCTGTGGTTCTGTCCCGGAACAGCAATCTTAATGCACAGTAGAAGGAGAGAGTGGAGAATCGAGACCTTGCAAAATGCATGATTATCTTGGTGGTTATGTTGAGGGGAAGAGAATGAAGAGATTTTAAATTCCATGGTGCTGACAGTTCTACTAACATAGTCTGCAGATTTAATAGCATTTTTCTATGCACTTTCTTCATCCACTTGCTTCTTCTCAAAGACATTTCCTTAGGAATTGCTTATTCTTCTGCAAGAGTGTATTTGCAAATACAGATAAATGGCCAAGTATCTTTTTTCGTAAAATGGACCACCTTGAATTTAGATCACAAACAGCAATGGAGATGAAAAAGAAGTCCTTTTAAAGCTCATTTATCTATAGAAAAGGAGTGAAGTGCTCATCATCGTGATTTCTGTGATTTCATCACTGTGATTTTTGTGCCCTTTTTTACGGAGGGTGAAGTTCAGATTTTTGCAAAAGATTCCATCCAAAAGTGCAACTGGTAGAAAGAACCCACATGCTGACAGTCTGGAGATTTAATCCAAAGCTCGATAGCTGCTGACCGGTCAGAGATCAGGCTGGGCCCAGGCAGACAGAGATCTGGCATCTCATTCCATGAAGTCTTTGAATGTATCAAAATTGAGTCTGCACAGATTCCGAAGGAAAGTCAAACAGAAATTTTTCTGTGTAAAAGAAAGTCTCTTCTACTCCAGCTGCCAGCCTCTAACTTTAGAACTCACAAGTTAAATCCTAAAAGATCATTTTCACTTCTTCATGTCTTAAAAGATCTAGAAACTTGATGTTGTCTCTATCTGGTGTGGCTAAAAAAGGTGGCTGCAAATGCAGTTATACTCCAGATAAACAGGCTGACCTTCCTCTTCCAAGGACACTAGATACAGATTTGGGTAATATTTTGGCACTTTTCTCTTGATGCTGAATAAAAGCAGAGAAGTCAACTCCAAAGTAAATTCTCAGTAAAAAATTATATATATGTGTGTATATATACATATATAGAGAGCTTTAAGCAGATGTGTGTTCAGATGTACCTGTTTCTTTTAAACAAGATAAAAAATCAGAAGATTCATATCAGCCAAATCTGGGGAAATTATCAACATGGTGCACAGTGGTGAAGTGATTTTGTTTTCTGTCTCACAGCGCAGCTGTGGGGTCAAGATGTGCTGCATGTTTCCCCACTGTGTGCTCTCAAGTTCTCTTGTCCTCTGATTCAAAGCTAGATTTGAGAAATATAATTCTGTGTGGCTTCTGAGTCCGAGGTAAAGAGAACGGCCAATGAAGCGGCTTCTTAAAGAAGCCCTCCCTGTTCTTCTTGCATATAATCCATTCCCTTTGCTTAAGGATTATCTCAAAGTTGTTTGATCTTTCCTATTTGAGAAGCGTGCTTATGCTGTGGTGTGCTACCAAAGTGAGACTTAAAAGAAACAGCTTAGGTTAAGAAAGCGCTATCGCGTTTTGTTATGCATTAGAAAAAATGTGTTAGAATAATAATTTGAGAGTATTTTATGTTAAAACACTGGGGAAACTTAATTTCTCCCTTTGTAAAGCTACCTAAATCTCTTCAAGCTGAAATTCTTAGAGATTTCTGAAAGTCCTGACCGGGGAAAACAAAGTCAGCTGTAGGAATCAATTCTGCACAGAGGAATTGCTGGGATTTGATGTTGCCTGCTACAGGCTTTTGAGATTCAATCAGAAAAGTCTGCTGTTTCACCATTCATTCCAGAGGTATTCAAATAGCTTGCTTAATACTGGCAAGGGGAGAGGGAGAAAACCCAAAGGGAAATTTCAGAGAGCAAGCACGCCTTTGTAGAGGATTAAAAAATAAGGTTTTTTTTCCTAAATAATTAGTTTAATTATAGAAATCTAATTATAGACATATAGGTATCACAGACTGCCCATAGCCTAAGATTCTGAGAATAAATACAAGATAAACAAACAACAAAAAACATAGCAAAGCAGCCAACAAGAAAGCAGGGCAGTGACAGCAACAAAGAAATATTCAGAGGCAGTGTAAGAGTGTAAGAACTACTGAGAAGCCTCTTGGCACCTGTGATATGCTTGTGGGGAAAAAAAGACAAAAAAAACACCAACCAGTCAATGCAAGAAGTTTTAGCTTATTCCACAAATAGGAGAGGACAAGGTGAGAGGAGAAAAGAGACAGCGAGATGGGATGCTTTCAGGAAGCTTGGTTGCTGCCTGAATGCCTCAGAGCAGAGGTTCTGAGCTGACCTGAGCAGTCATTCAGGACGGGCTTCAAAGAGATGTCCTCCTCTCTTTCACACAATCAATATGTAAGTTACTGTTTTCCCTGTTGATTTCAGCTCAACATGGTTGTTCTGAAAAACTATGTTTTATCTGATTGTATTCCAATGGATGCACAATTTTCTGTTGTTTAAATAGCTATTACTGATGCATATGGGTTAGCACTGATTCTTTCTCATCGTGAATGGTACCAGTCACCTCTATGGGCCAGAAACAGAATCTTCCCCTGGCTGGCCCAGGCCAGGGGCTGGACATTCTGTGACACCCAGAGGTCTCTCTAATCCCCACAGGCTCCATCCCTGAAGGTAATGCTGACTGCCTCAGTGTTTTATAAGAATGCACATTTATTGGGCTACTGTTTCAGATCAGGGAACTTGGCTCTACTTGGTTAAATCTACCTACACCTGTGGTTCAGGTAGCATAGCAGCACAGGGCATAGCTGTGAAAACAGATTGAGTTCTGCTTAGGAGTGTATTGCTCTTGAGGCAGAGCAGCCCATGAGGCTGGACAAGTTCTGGATGCGCTAAATGCATGCTTGCTCTTCAGGTCTATGCTTTTACAGACGTGGCAGCTGTGGATGCCTGGCAGGCTGAAATGCACATGAACACCTCTGTATGTGCTGACTTCTTACCAGCTGCTGGTCCTGCTGCTGAAAGAGCATGCGGATGGCTGTTGTCAGTTGTACTGAAGGAGAGCTCAAAGGGACGACGCTAGCTTGTTGGTTTTTGGGTTGTTTTTTTTTGTTTTTTTTTTTCCTTCACTTTGCTTTTTTTCTTATCACTCAGCTGCACTGAAGCCCGATGCCTCTGGTAGCCAGTGGTGGAGCAGTGAGAAGCTGGTATTGCTGCTGTGCTTTTACAGGAGAGGCTTGGCTGCATTAACTCCTAGGAAAACAAGAGCCCAGGCAGCTGGAGCAGAGCCTGGCAATGGAGGTTGGCCCCACAGCAGCCAGCAGCAGCTCCCCGGCTGGCACCGGCTGGCTGGATGTCACTTTTGTCACCTGCACTGACACCGTGACTTTCACCGAAGTGCTGGAGGAAGAGGAGTGGAAATCCTTTTACTACTCCTTTAAGGTACAGCTGGTGCATTGCTTTTCTCACAAGCTTTAGTGCATCTCAGTGCCTCTGCAAGCAGGCAGCTGGGATTATTAATGTTTTATCCCAGATATAGGTGGCATTTGCCCTGCGAAGGCACCTGACAGTATATGTGAGGCATTTAACTGGAAAACAGAGTTGCAGGTTTTGGAGTTCAGACTTGCAGATCTTAGCAATAGTATTCCCTTACAAGAGGGGGTGGTAATATTTTTCTAAAGTGGCATTGCAGATATACGTGCATCTTTAATCAAAAGTGTGTTGTAGTTTAACACACCTTTTGTGTAATTTCTTATTAGCCATCTCTTGACACAAGGAATTTCTTTTCAATTTCCCAGCTGCAACAAACATTGCACTCAAGCAAGAGGGCTTTGTGTGTGTGTGTGTGTGTGTGTGTGTGTGTTTAACCAACAACAACAGGGATTAGCTCTAATTAGTTAATTGGCTTGGTTTTCTTTTAAACTTGTGAGGAGGATGCAGGATCATTGTTAGAATGTAGCAGGCAAACGATTCAGGATTAAAAGCCGCTGAATGGTGTGAGAAGTGTATTCATTCATCTCCCCAAAACAAACATCACCCTCACAGTATGTGATGGTAGAGAACAGATGAAAGAGGTGCTGAGTTACATCTTTGCTTCAGCTCTCCGTGTCTGTTGTCATTGCTCAGCTTTATGCTGCGTGCCATGTGTTATGATGCTGTAGTGGCACACTGTACAAGTTGTGCTCAAGTTACTAAAAGGAGCTACTACAAGAAGTACCCCGCCTTCCCTCCGGAGCTCAGAACCAAGCAGATCACTTCCAGATGGAAAGATGCAGGCACTCGCATCGTATGGCAATCTGTTGGAAATCAGGGGATGTATTCAGATGCACTTTTGACTTCCAGGAGGTTGTTAGTACTCTGATACATTGCCCCTGGAATCAGTGGAATTATAACAGGGAGTCACCTCTTCTATGGAAAAAGTTGATCTGTAGTCCTACAATTCATTAACTGGAGTTTCTTTTAACACAACAGTCCTTTCTTCTTCCCCCCTCCCCCCCCCCCCCCCCCTCCTCCATGTTAGACGCTTAAAAGGCTCTTCAGAAAGTAGAGAAGTGAGGAGCAAAACCTTTTTTCACAATTTTCTTCTTATCTCCTCTCTTCTCTCCACACTTAGGGCTGTAAATCTGAACAATGTCATGGGAGCAATATTTTATAATGGTAAAAATGACAAATTAATTCCATGATTAGAAAGTCCCCAGGCAGAAAAATGCTTCTTAATAGGGCAGATTGAGTAAATTACAATAATTAGGATACTATGGATAGTCATGCATGCTCGTCCATTGCTGAAGGAAACTTGATTTTATTAGCTGAGAGCTTCTCATTAGACTTGCACTCTGCTGCCTGATGTCTAGCTTTGGCAAATATAGGACGAACTTTGCAAGGAGGTTCACTGATTTCACATCAATTACTGACTACTGATAGGCATGGAAATATTTTGACTCGGGAGACAAGTGACAGCTGGTGTTGCTGCTGTAGGAAAGGAGGAATAATGCACCTGCTGACACCTACTATGCAAGGCAGGGCTCTCTGCCAGCCATTTCAGCTCTCAATGAGAGCTTCACGTGTGGAAGGTGCTGACAGAGCTGCCTGTGCTTCACCATCCACACTGTGTGATGACCATGTCCATGTCTGCTCCAGCAAGGTGCCCAGGATCTCCTTTCTTTTCACAAAGCTTTGGTTTGGCAGCTAGAGAAATAGAAGGTCAGCTTGGAACAGGCTGAGTGGATTAAAAACCCATGTCATTTGAAATTGGTGCTCAAAATACAGCTGCAAATGGGCTTTGGCCATTAACTGGGATTTTCAAACATGCTATAGCTGTTGCTGACTAAAGAAGATTGACAAAAGGCCACCATGCAAGTGCAGGTTGACCCCTGTGTGGCCATGAAGCAGAAGTCTCAGGGTGGATGTGGGGCTGTGTCTGTGGCATGGGGGGGATTGCCACATTGTTGTACATCCAACACAAAACAAGCAAGTGTTTCTATTTCTCATTGGGAAATATGGAATTGTGTTATCTACCTTAAGGGATTTAATAGGAAAACAATCTAAACCAATAGAAGGGGACCAAGGAGTGATGCTCATGCAGTAAATGGAGCAGTTCCAACACAAATGACTTCTAACAGTTTTATCCACTGGCAGCTCTGTAGGGTGTCTCAAACACTGCTCAAACTATGGGATGAAAGGAGAATACTGTATTCTTCTTTTCCACCCATGCTTCAGAAGTACTACCTGTACCAACCCCCAGGTAATATCTGGGTTATATTGTGGTGGCAATGTGACAAAAGTAAAATAATGCCACTCAGAGCGTTTCAGTGCCAAAAAAAAGGTCCTATTATGGGCTGAGTTGTGAAAGCTTCCCTGCTCCCCCTTTCAGAACAATTTGAATTTCTTTCCTTTCCAGTCCTCTTCAGAACATAATAACTGAATCCCATGCTGATTCAAATTAAAAAACATTTTGCCAGTTCAGTTAATTTTTTTTTTTCTTCCCTCCTTTTATTTTTTTGAGCTGGGAAAAGGAGCATTTCATCCACGTGGAGGAACATGCTCTTCCCTTCTGTTAGACGTTTTGATAGCTGCCTGGCCAGCTGCTATGTGAGCCTTTACCCCCAGGTCTGCTGTAAGGCTGCTTCCATGTGCAATGGGCTCAAAGCTGTTGTCACATCTTTTTGGCAGGACCAGGTGTGTCATGTAGTTCATGAGATGAGCCAGAGCTTTCTGTGGTAAAGAGAGCAGCTCGTCCCCGCCTGCAGGTTCTGTGATCATAGAATGGCTTGCATTGAAGGGGACGCTAAAGATCTTCTAGTTCCAACCTCCACATGGCAAACTATTGCTGAAAGCTGAGCCCGTGTCTCTGCCTGAGGCCTTTGTATGAGGCATGCTGGTAGCTCACCGTCTGGAACCACAAATGCAAGGAATTCTATTGTCTGTACTGGCATCAAATTCATAACAGATGTGCAAATTGGTATTAATCACAGCTCCAACCTCCCAGGCCAATGGAAAGCTCATTACATCCCTTTACAGTCTCCTCCACATGCATTTAGTCTCTGTGTAAGAAGACTCTGTGTGTCAAATGCCCTTTGCTGAATACAGTGAGCTGTAGAAAACGTTATCAGAATGCCTGTTACTTTTCTCTACTTTCAGAGTCTCTCAGTTCTGCCTACCTGACTCATGGGGGCCTAAGACATAAGGTGCTATCCACAAGCCTTCCTAGAGAGCCTGGGGAGAAGCCAAAATCTCAGAATAGGTTCATCAAGCTGAGTAAGAAGTCCCTGTAGCCAACAAGGCTGGAATCTTTGTGAAGGCTGGAAGATGCACCTCCCTTTGTGCAGCCCCAGCTGCTCCAAGGTTAGAAAGACTCCAGTGGGGCTCGATTCTTATGTATGACGTGGCTGTTGGACAATGGGATGCTCTACTTTGATGCAGTAGTGTAAAGGTAAGAGCACTCAAATACTGAAAAGTCCCAGGCATTCTTCCTTCTTTGGCAGGAATGACAGGTGGTGTTCCCTGCCTTAGAATCATGGAATCATAGAATTGCTCAGGTTGGAAAAGACCTCAAAGATCAAGTCCAACCCCAACCTAACCATCCTACCCTAACTCTAACAACCCTCTGCTAAATCATGTCCCTGAGCACCACATCCAAACAGTTTTAAACACATCCAGGGATGGTGACTCAACCACCTCCCTTCCACCATCTAGT
Source organism: Lagopus muta (assembly GCF_023343835.1). Lineage (NCBI taxonomy): Eukaryota > Metazoa > Chordata > Aves > Galliformes > Phasianidae > Lagopus > Lagopus muta. The sequence goes on along the minus strand of NC_064439.1, from coordinate 46,500,954 downwards.
TGCACTTTCTCATTTTGTTTTCTTTATCTGTGCAGCAGCACAGAATTTTGTCGCTCTCCCCCAAGTGTTTTTGGGAACCCCTGTCCCATGCTGCGAGGTGGAAACCCCAACAACAGGTCTATATGTTGATAACTTCCTTACTCCAGCTCCATCAGTCGTGGTCCCTGTGCTGTGCAGCGTCACCCCAGCAGTGGTAGTGAAGGATAAGAGCTGTTAGGAAAAATACTGTGCACGTTAAATCCACTACAAATGATTATTCATGAATAGTTAAGATTCCCAGTTTGTTTGGTTTTGTTTTTTTTTTCCAGGAAGAACTGTGTACCTGTGGCTATGATGTCCTCCAACACCATAGCATTGCCAGTACCTGCATGTTGTAGCCTAGCTAGTTCAGATAATAAATGAGACTGTAGAACCATGCTAGTGTAACCACAAATATAAAACCATGTGCTTCTCATCCATGGAATATAATCTTCATTGCAAAGGTCAGGGCCTATCACTTCCACCAAAGTACTGAGAAGATCAATGCAAGGAGAGCAGGTTTCCACAGACAAGCTTTGCAGAACTGTCAACTAGTGAGGGTTTGTCTCCAGGTATCCTCAGAGCCTATTTAAGTCAGTATCTGTGTCCCTATGATTTCAGCCAAATGCAGGAGTCTCTTTATCTCCTGGAAAGCATTTGCCTTTATTATTGCTCACTCTGATTTTCAGGCCGCATAGAGCATCCCATCCCTGAATACATAACAGAAAAATATTAATGGGTGCTGTCAAATTTCTGGAGTAATCTCTGTAAATGCAATTGTATGTTTTAGGAAAATGAGCCAACCAAATAATTCATAAGTGACTTTGCTATCTTTAATTGGAGTGAGAGGAGGAGAATTAAGTCTACACAAATACATTGTCAAGAACTCCTGAACACAGGCACTGCAGTATGCTGTAAGGAGTGCTGCTAGAGCTGAGCTGCCATGCTGAGGAGGCAATAGCTGCCCACCTCGTGAAACAAAGCTGTTCTTGGATGAGCTGGCTTCATCTACTAGCTTAAATGCAGCACAGAAGGGAGCTAACTTGGTAATAGCCCAGCATGCAGAAGCTGTGAGCCAACCAATTCAGGCAGTTTTACACCAGCATTCCTCACACCTCTGACTGTTGTCCATGTGACCCACAGGTAGGGTTTGGATCTGTCTGAATCTCTAGTGTAAATATGCTTAAAATGTCTCTAGTCTATGAACTGTTTTAATTTCACAGATTAGGCACATTTAATCATCTTGCCCTTTTCTGTGATTAAGAAGGAACAGTTTCACAGCTTTTAATAGGCCTTTCAAAATCATGCAATTATGGATGGGCTATTGAGTGACCTAATGTTATCTCTTCCTGTTGAAATTATTCTAGGAAAAATAGATACATAATGAAAAATACATCATTCTTGATGACATCAAAATTAGGGAAATCTGTTTAACTCCTTCCTTGGAATCTTCTATGATACATTTATTGAAAGAAAACCAACCCTGAAATAACTCAATAGAATCATAGAATTATAGAATGGCTTGGGTTGAAAGGGACCTCAAGGATCGCCAGGTTCCAGCCCTCCTGCTGCAGGCAGGGTTGCCAACTACTAGATCAAAAACTAGGTCAGGTTGCCCATGGCCCCATCCAACCTGGTCTTGTTCAGCTCCAGAAACAGGGCATACACAACTTTTCTGGGCAATCCTGTTTCAGCACCTCACCATCCTCTCTGTGAATTGCTTCCCCAAGACATCTGCTCCAAACTTTCCCTCCTTTGGTTTAAAAGCATTTGCCCCTGTCCTATATGTCCCAGTTGGTCACTCTCTGAATAGAACTGTCCCTGTTTATTATCCATTTACCAAAACACAACAAAATGGTGAATGTGAACTATCAGCCAGTAAGACTGAATTCTTACCATTTGTTATTAACTTTAAATCTTTTTGATCCCCATCTACCCCAGTCACATCTACATTCATTAAATGCTGCCCATTGAAGTGACCCTGCCTCAGCCATGATGGTGAAGTGAGAGCTAAGAAATATATTTTTAAAAACTGAGGATTCACAAAAAAAGGTAACAGAGCATGGCTATATTTTTAGAAGTGAAAATAATATTAGTAACATAATTACTCCTTTCTATGGGAAAGTATTCTGATCTAATGAATAGTTTTCCTTGCACCAAAAAAGTAGAAAATACTTTAGATTTTCCTCTGTAGAACACATTAGCATTCACAGACTCTAAGTACAATACCATCTAGATACAAACTCTTACAAAACTACTTCCTAAGTTTGGCAGAATAGAAAACATGGTCTTAGGTCTCCTTCCAGCCATGCTGGAATGAAGATGCATGGACATGTGACTGTTGCCAGAATCTCTGACATGTGTTGAAGGCCTCATGTGACAACAGATGCCAGAATATCCCACAGCCATGTGCTGGAAGGCTAACACAGTCATCCTGTGAGAAATCATCACAGTAAAGCAGCCACTGTGCAGGAGATGGGAAAACTATTGGGCATGACAAATGCATCTGCTGAATTCGAAGCTTGTGCTTGACTCAGAGAGGGGTGAGAAGCTTTCTTTGTTAAATTTGCTTGGGGATATTGGTGTTTGAAGAGTAACCGCCTAATTAATAGTCAAGGTCCATAGCAGTCAGAGCTGTGTTTTAGCCCCAGGGCTTAAATGGGAAATCAGTGGTTCAAGAGAGACCTGAAGCTGAGCTAGTATTCATGCAGTGTGAATTGGGCTCAATTCCAGGCCAAGTTACCAAAAAATTCAACTCCTAAAGGGCTTTGCTGCCTTCCTCTCAAATTCATCTGCAATGGAAGAACCTTTAAGTAAAAAGATACAAAACTTAGCTTTGAAATAATTCATTTCTCAGTTTTTGCTACCTCATCACAAGTTTTCTTAGAGTTTTCTGATGTCGATCAAATTGCATTCCAAAAACTTTCAGGAGAGTCTTGTGCATAATAACAGCTTCTCATTTGTGCCTTGCTAGATGGGAAGCATTTAAGAAGCAGAGTGGTGCAGCGGAAGCGTGCTGGGCCCATAACCCAGAGGTCGATGGATCGAAACCATCCTCTGCTAGTAGCTTTTTTTGGAATGGGAGGGTGAGTTAGCAGAGGGCTGTTAGGGGTTGTATGGTTAGGTCGTGGTTGGGCTTGATGATCTTCAAGGTCTTTTCCAACTTGAGGAATTCTATGATTCCAAGGCATAATTTTATTATACAAATTGTCAGTTGTGACAATTAGGTCGTAAGATATATCAGTGATCTTTCAGTTCTTTAACGTGTTTCTTCTGAGACATAGTTCATCTGCAAATGAATCAAGATTGATCCAACCATATTTTTGTGGCTTTTCCCCTCCCTACATATTCATTTGAAGTAGGAGGTAGTTTGTATTAATCATCTGAACTTTCACATTCAGATGCTTAACATCTAATGTATGAAGCTTACTTCTAGCCTAAAAATCCTTAAAATTATTGGTGCCTTTTATTTTGTCCTCTGACAGTGAGACCTGCTAGCCACTACTAAACTATGTATAACGCACCTATGGCTTATCATCAAACAGATTTCTGTGGTGTTTTTTTTCTCAATCCAAATCGTGGTGGAAGGTACATGGATGTTTCCTATTGGCACTTCAACCAAGGTTGTTATTTTTTATACTTTAAATCACAGGATCAGAGAATCAGAGAATGCCTTTGATGAAGATCATGTAGTTCCAACCCCTCACCATAGGCAAGGTTGCCACCACTAGATCAGTCTGCCCAAAGCCCCATCCAACCTGGCTTCAGATGCATCCAAGAATGGAGATACTTTACACCCTATGTAGGTAATCACAATAGATATAAATCTTTCACTTCCATTGCACATTACTTCTGATAGGTTGCTTAACCTATCACACCCTGGCAGAAATATTTCATCTCAAACTTCTGCACACGCTTTAGCTAAACACCACCTATGACTTTTTAAGTTACTTAAAATTGATATGTTTGTGCCATTCCCATCAGCATTTACACCTGACTTGCAGGGTGATGTAAATTGTAATTCCCCGAAGATCTGAGTTGTTTTTGTTTCTGTGGTACAATAAATAATATATGTCTTGTGCAAAGCTCCCATCTGAATACATATCTGCATGAGTACAATTTAGTTTTTAGTATGTAAGTTTTTAAGAAAATAGGCATTATGAGTATTATGCACGCTCTCATGTGTACGGTTCAGGCTCAGGGGGACTTCTGAAGGTCACTTGATCTGACCACTCAAAAGCATGCTCAAGGCAGTGCCCAAACAAGTTCTGAACATCTTCAGAGACAGAGATCCTGCATCTTCTCTGCACTCCAATTCCAGTGTTTTACTATCCTCATAGTGATTTTGTTTTCCTAATCTATAATCAAAATGTCCTGAGTTGCTTCCATTTGGTGCTTCTCATCCTTTCATCATGAACTGCATTATGGAATCATAGAATATCCCAAACAGGAAGGCACACACAAGGATCATTGAGTCCAACACCTGGCTCCATGCAGTACCACCAAACCCTATGTTTGAAAACATTTTTCAAATGCTTCTTGAACTCTGGTAGCTTGGGGCTGCCTGTTCCAGTGCCTGGACACTCTCTAGTGAAGAATCTTTTCCTAATACTCAACCTGATCCTTTTCTGATGCAGCTTCTTAATTAAACTGCTCCAACTGGTGTCTTCTTATTATTTCTTTAAATGTTGCGGTCCAGTAGAAGCAAATTGACTGTAAATTAGTTTAAATTAGTTTAGCATTAAACATGGAGGTTGGTGTCCCTGCATGTGGCAGGGGGGTTTTAGACTCATGATCCTTGAGGTCCCTTCCAACCCTGGCCATTCTGTGATTCTGTAAATCCCCAGCTGGAATCAGTGAAGTTGCATGGCACTCAACTGCCTCAGAAAAATTTACCCTTGTCTTTTTCTTCCCCCTTTCCTTTCCCTTTCCTCTTCTGTTCCACCCTACATGGAATCAGCTAAAATAACATATTGCTCTTACGTATTTTCAGTAGTCAAAATTCAGGACTCCATGTTTTCTATAACAGGGTGAAAATAATGCAGAACCTGGGGTCCTCCATTTGCTTTCATGGTCTGCAGTTGAAGTGTTTATTTCAGGAGATGAGAAAAAGTTTTCCCTCTATTTTTTTCTTTAAAACTTCCTTTAGAACAGAGCAATACAATTTACTAGTGGTGAACATGATCTTCAGTATGTCAGTTTCCCAATTTAGCAAGCAATTTTATGTGTCCTTTTTACATGTTAAGAGGAACTTACTTGTGAATTTGCTTACTTTACTCCATGAGTACATCTCAGTGATTGCAATAGGTTACAATTCTTACATCATTTTTAAAATGAACAAAACACAAGCAGTCAGATTATCCCCAGATAATTCACGTATTCCCAGAACTTAATCACCTAGTAAGAAGAAGCTGCTCAGAGACTTACATCACTACCAACCTGTGATAGTAGGGGTGCATAGAATAGTAGTGTCTTCATCACTCAACAGACCAAGGGCATGAAGCAGGAAAGCACCAGGTCAGTGACAACTTGAATTCGCTATAAGCCTCCTAACGACATGTTAAGACACCAGCCAGCAACATGAGGGAAGATATTAAACTTTTTCCACTACTATTCCCCACACTGCAATAACTCATAGACACAGAACTTGAGACCCTGAAAGAGCTCAGGGGTGAATTTTGTCATTGATACAAGATAAATACAAATCACATCATGATAGCACAGATGACTAGAATCCATAAGGATCCCTTCTGCCTTTGATGGTGAGTGAGTGGTAAACCAGGCTTACAAGGATGCACTTCATTTCAAACATAAAGCACAGTACACCTCATGCTAGACTTATTGTAGCCTGTGAATTCCAAAATTTTGTTAAAGAGACAAAATAACAAAACACTTCTGGAAGCAAAAGAAAACGTATGCACTTTTCAGACAGCTTTCTTGACTTACATTTCACCCATGAGGCGACTTGCTTCATTGGCTAAAGCTGGATTTAATCTTAAAGCAAATTAGCAAAACATGAATATGTGCTCCAGATGCCAAGCACTTCCATGCTTCAAACAGCAGTCTTGTGGAATAGAAGCATAAGCAACGGTAATCGTCAAGCCAAGGAAATCCTCTTGACTTTGATTTGTCCTATAACCTTATTTAGGTCACTAGCATTTTTAATTTTTCTAATCTACAAGAACTGCTGTATGACACTGGTCTTGCTCATGATGTTCTTCTGTAATGTGGTTAGTCCACCCACTACAAAAGCAGCCCTTGAAAAAAGCTTCTACACAAGGAGATGTTATTATCTTTTTATCCAGTTGTGTAAGATGTTATTAAACAGTGGTTCTCTTTTCTTCTTGCAAATCACCTTGCTGAAGGTTGCTACAAAAAGACAATTTCTGCTGGATGAACATGACATGAAATGAAACACATTCATTTTTAAGCAAAATTTCACCTCACTGTGAAGTATAGAACAGAATTCTGGACAATGCAGCTGAAGTGAAGTTCAGGGATCAATCAGCTGTATCTCAAATCTAAGACTTATTTTCATAGACGGAGATTTCATTGACTCAATCAATCTATACAGGTATTTTGTAAATGAAAATTTTTAAGTAACCATCCTGAATTCTATGCTGTAATTTTAGTTCATTGATTTTGGGCCAATCTGCAGTGGACCAGAAGAATATTTTGTTCCTTTTTTTTTTATTATTATTCCTACAGCCTTATCATGTCTTCAAAGATATGTTCATTTATTCCTTGAGTCTGTTGTTTGCTAGGTCGAGCAATTTAAATAATTCACTCTTCTTGCTCAGCTGTATCCTCTGAACTGCTGTCAACTCCTTACCCTATGCCTCTCTTGAAGTGCAGTGTCCCAAAGTGCTAATAGTATAGCAGCTGAGTTCAGTGGAGCAGAGACATGCAACACGTGTTGGTCTGATGGCAGTTGTCATTGTTTTCAGTGTAGAACTAGAGAATATCTTTAAGTTAGGGTACCCTAATCTTTAGTTAAACATACCCTTAAGTTAAAGGGATCCATAAGAATCATCAAGTCCAACCCTTGACTCCACAGAGGACCACCCAAATATTCAAACCTTACGTCCGGGAGTGTTGTCCCCATGCTTCTTGCCTGTAGATCCTTCCCCATCTTTGTAGGCCCCCTTAGAGTGCAGTGCCCAAACATGCACCCAGTGCTGGAGGTGAGGCCAAGTATTCCACCTGCAGAGAACCTTCACCTGCTGTGTGTTGGGGGTGATGTTTTGAAGGCTCACCCAGCCTGGAATCACTACAGCTACTGCACCGTAGTGTCCTGTGCTGCTCCTTTATTTAATGGAATCCTGTTTTTAAAAGCGTGTGTTTCCAGTTCATCAAGAACATTTTGAATTCCAGCCGTAGCTTCTATGAAGGCCTTTATCATGATGAGCATCCCATTAATACCTACAGAAGTTTTCATTCCGCAAGCTAATTCAGACTGATAGAGGCTGCAGTGATTTAAGCTGCCTATTAATGTAGTTCCTTAATCCCCAAGAATGAGATCTTTTTCTCTGCTCTCTGAACAGCAGCTACCACAAATAGATGAATAGAAACTTTGTCTATATGCTTTTGTCTACAGTCTTTCAAATTTAGCTCTCCTTACTCAACTTTTGCACCTTTTTTGTCATTTTTGTAGATTGGCTTAATTGTACGCTTCTGTAGAGCTTAAAGCACTCATTTTAAGTTGGCAAGAGGACTGACAATGTGTGCTTACCCCTATGTGGGGAGGAAGCACCCCTCTAACACAGGCTTGGCTGACACTGAGGATTTTCTTATGCAGGAATTGCAAAAAGATTTGTGTCAGAGCCTTGTTCTGTTGTTAGCCTTATCATTACAATACAGGAATGCAGAATTTCTTTTTAAAAAATGCTCTCCCAATTTTATATCAGAGAAAATGGGAGCACATCTTGTCCCTTATTTTTTTAACATATGAAAGATCTTTTCTGAAATGAAAAAGACAAGCCAATCCCTTAGGAGAACCAATTGATTTCAAGGACAAATGTGATACGAAATCTTACTTCTTTTTGTCCCCCCACTTTATTTATCTTCCAAAAAGATGTCTCCTTCCAATCCCTGTACAAAAAAAGTGTCCCCGTAAGCATAGTTTTACCACGTCTCTGCTAAGTGTTGCAAAGGGAATTTGCTTCCAAGGGATTGTTAGATTTTAAAACATGTTTGTTTGTTGTTTGCTTGCTTGTTTTGTTTTTTCATTTGCTCGTTTTTTGTTTTTTTTTTCTTCTAAAATTTAAGCACACAGCCCACACTGGTTGTCTTGTATAGGTGATTCTATAATCAGTGGAGACAGCTATCCCAGGGTGGGTGAGATGAATGATGACTCATGTCTGAGATATTACCATTATCTAGACTACAAAGACCATTTAGAGTAGCTGTCTCTCTTTAGAGCTTTAAAGTTAGATGAGGTGACCCAAATGACAGATTAAACTAACAGAAGTTATCGTGCTGGGAAAAATGAAACCATCTAAACACAGCATTCATTGTGTGCTTAAACTAATCCCTGGGCTCAGGCATGGAGCACAGCCTGGAATTGCTCATACAGCAAGTGGGTCCTGCCTCTTCTGCACAGCCACATAGGTCATGAAGTCCCATTGCTACCAGACTGAAGCAGAGCTGGTTCTGTTCCTCAGTAGAAAAGGAGCTATGCATGCTGGCTGCTGAGCCACGTGTGTATTTTTTTTCTCCCCTTGGCTGTAATAACAACATGTGTATTATCACAGAATCACAGAATCATGGAATCACAGAATGGCCAGGGTTGAAAGGGACCCCAGGGATCATGAATCTCCAACCCCCCTGCCATATGCACGGCCACCGACCTCCCCATTTAATACTAGTGATACTTATCACTGCTGGATACTTCAGAACTTCTTAATTCTGCCTTTCCTTGTTTCTCTGTCCTATGCCCTTCAAAGTCTTGCTGTGAAAAATGCTGTCTGTTCTGCTTGTCTTTGCAGAAGAGCTGCAGAATTGTTTTCTCCCTTGCCATACATGCATTATCCAAGTTAGGTTTTCTAAGTTTGCAGAAATGCTGAATGTTTTCTCCAGGCTGACTCCATGCTCTGCAGACTCAGTGCTTCTCAGGCATTAAAGCTGGTTGGCTTGATGTAGACAAACTGAATTTTGCAGTCCCACGTGGCTAGGAGAAACCTACAGAATAGCACTGAAAAATAACTAACTTGCATTTAGAGAAGACCAACAACGTTTCAGTAGGCCATAAAGGAGGGAGCAAATTGTGTGCTCACGCACATGAAGCAAACAAATGTGTGTGTGTTTGCCCTTAGTCTTGCAGTCAGAGGATCATAATGCTTCCAGAGTGCTTCTTATTTTTCTTTTCTTTGTAGACAGTACCACTAGGGGACGTTTTGTCATCATGTATTGCATGCTGCACAATTTCACTTTTTCTTACAGTGGGTCATGCTTACTTTTCAATCTTGCTATACATCTAGATCATGGAGTGGGTGTCTGAATTTCATAGGGCTTATGGGTGACCCATACTCAATGGGCCTGGGAAGGAGAGAAGTATTTATTTCCCCCATTGCTCCAAAGAAGCATGTCTATCAGTATTCCAAAGTGTGGCAGTTGGTTATTTCACAGCTTGTTGGAGCAACAAGAGTAAGCTGATGGCTGCCTCTCATTTTAGTGTCCAGTGCTGAACACAGGCATCGATAGCAGTTTTGTGAATATAGCAGTAATATACAGGCACTGCAAATCAATCTGGGAGGGACATCACTGGTGATGATGCATATGAGGTATTTTCTGAAAGAACAAGAATATCTTTTAGTCTATATAATTAAAAATCAATTGTCAAAACTTACATTCCACTCCTTTTTGCATTCTCATCTCATTTGTCCTATGTTAACTGATTGGCTTAACCCAAGTCACTATCCACTCACCTGCCTACATCATTTTTTTTGTCTTTCTGATGCAGACAGAGCAGCTGGTGACTCTTTGGATCCTCTTTATTGTTACTATTGCTGGAAATGCCATCGTGCTCTTCTCTACATGGAGAAGGAAGCGGAAATCTCGAATGACCTTCTTTGTTACACAGCTGGCAATCACAGGTAGTGTTTGGGAGGGAAAGGGCCACTTAAGCTTTACAGAAATCAGTATGAAAATGACAAGAAGTTTTTGCATAAACATGGAAATGCAAGTTGAATGGTGAAGAATTCGGTTGCCACCCAACTTGCAGCTGCAGCTTGTCATAAGACAGATGGATGGGTGCTTATCTTAGGGCTCAGTCTGCCTTTGATCTCAAAAGATGTTGCTAGATGTAGCAGTGTCTGTGTCAGTTGCAGCAGCTGCAACTCATTGTTTTCACTGAATCTTATCTCCCAGTCTGAATTAGCATCCACATTTCCCAAAAGTTATGTTCCCAGCTGTTGTCATAGAACTGTTTAGATTAAAATAGTTCAAGATGAATCTCTAGTGTTTTTCTGCTAAAATCCTTTCTAAAGTACTTCATTAAAGTGTTGCTTCATCAATTGCACGCTTGCATTGAAGAGTGAAAATAATTTCCTGTGGTCTGATTTAACCAAGTAAGGGAGGTATAAAGATGTAAATGTAGAGAGGAATATATTTGGGTTTTGTGTCTGTGGGGAGGGGAATAAGAATTATATGGGAGAGCGTACAGAAACCTGGCTTGTAAAATGTCACAATGGCAAGGAATGGGAACAAGAGCATAGTCAGTGCTTTGTTTCTCTGTGGCCTTAAATTGCCTGAATTTATGGAGTTTTAACAGTTTCCCAAGGGAAAAAGTGTACAGTTTCTATAACAATGTCCTGCTACTAATCCCTGTTTACAAGAAATCTGTGTTGTATTGCTTGTGTATATAGGATACATTGATTCTTTTTCTGTTCCTTTTTTTCTTTTTCCTTTTTTGTAAGAAATAGTAGTAATTACAAGAATTTTCTACTAAACAGCTATTTAATACATGTTTTCCCAGCAATTTTGAGTCCTCCTTTGACGTCTGTTGTATCTGTTTAAGCTGGAAAATCAAAAGAAATAGCAGGATAGTATTGGTCAGAACTAGTTGAGAGACATCTGGTCCATATGAGGTACACCAGGAGGAAACTACTATTGGTGTTGTGCTGGGTAGTTCTGTCATTTTTGCATTGGAAAGGCTATTTTACTGGACAAATACAGAGTTGGATGGAGAGCTATTTGCTGGGGATTTGAACACAGTCTATATGATGAGAGGAGAAGGGACTGCAGACACAGTTTTGAAGAAGCTGCAGTAGTCAGTGACAAAAACAAGGAGACATCCCATTAGATGTGGGCAGCACATAATGTTCTACAGCTGATATTAACATATTGACTAAGGTCAATGTGTTAAACTTGCTAGCTCTTTCGATCTCTTCTTTCCTAAAATTATTCCCAACTTTTAAAATCAGACCTTGAAAGTGCCTCAGTTCAGCAGTGTGTTCCATTTCATATTAAATGAATTCACACAGGCAACTCACCCACATCTGCAATGTTAGAAGAGTTAACACCACTTTGAACAGCAAGGCTCCTTTCAAGCAGTGTGGATTTCTTTCTTATGATGCAGGAGTCAGACCTCTAATTTATCTTCCCTCACCAAGAGTTCCTGTCAGCATTTTGGCACAAAGAAATGACTTAATTCCTGAAATGGAGCCATTTCACTTCCTTATCTTCAAAAATATTAATAAGAACAAAGCAAGCTGGCAACAGTCATCAGCCTTTCACAACAAGTTATGAGGTAGACACAGAACATTATGAAAACACTGGCTTGTCACATTGCTTTGACACGCCAGGCATATTTAAATCCTACTAACTAAAGCCTAATCTCCTGACAATCAGTTTCTGCTTACTCAATCTTACTACTTCCATCTATTTTTGAATTCTTAAAATATTAATTATTTCTGCCGAGGAGCAAGAGAGAAGAATAATGAATACAGTTTCATCAATGCAGGCATTTCTAAGCAGTCATTTCTAAGCAGTCATTTCTAAGCCATTTAAAAACTTCTTCTTTATAGATATGTTTCATCAGTTGAGTAGCATCCTCAATTCTCACATCCTCCTACTAACATAGCACTAATATAAAATGAAAGTCTAGTTTTTGTGTTACAATAGAAAAGGCATTCAAAGCAAATTGTGCATAATACACGAATAGGAAATGAGCACTGATATTCTCCTTGACTCATTGCCAAGCCAGATGGGGAAGAGAAGTAGCAAACTGGTTGAGGCTTCTTTCAACATGACTAAAATTCAGTGGTCTTACTCACTTGGCAGATTCACAGATAAGACTCATACGTATCCCTCTCTACATCATAATTTGTCATGGTGCTGGAGGATACAGGAATATGTAGATATGTAAAGATCTTGCTAAAGCTTATTTCAGAGAGTATTTCTTACTAAGTATGTGCCCATAGAATGTCTGTATCAGTACTGCATTTATGCCTCTGTTTAACTCCTAGCTCATGCATAAATTGCTTTGAAATTAGCTAGGAATTAAGCACCAGGAAATCAGCTAAGAGTTAACAGCTGAGTTGAACAATAGTACTAATCACTCGTCAGCTAATTTAACAAAGAGTAATATTGCTAAGTTTGTCTAGTGCTCACTTTGCTTTTGGGCATATGCTTTTTTTTCACCACCAACAAGAAACAAGCTCTTCTGTGAAGACTGAAACTAAAGGTAGGTTTCCTACAGATTTCTATCTCCAAGGCAATTTAGTTTCTCAGAAAGTGTAAGCTTTGAAGATTACCCTGTGGGGGGAGTATTTCTAAACACTTTTTCCCAAATAGATTTCTTCTGAGTTTAACACAACTTATCCTTGTGGCATAGCTATCTCTACTGGCAGGAAACCTCTCACATCCCCCTCTATCTGATGCCATTTCACATACCTTGCAGAGCCTTAGAGTCTTTAACATTTTTGCCTCTGACCGAATTCCCCAAGTTGTTCAAGAAGAGAGTGGGGGTCTGACAGACTGGTAAGTTCACAGACACTGTGATCATGCTGGAAATTTTCAAGTGAAATATGGTTGCACTCAGAAAATATTTCTACTTATTCAGACACTTTACCCAGCTCTACCAAAGAAAGGCCACCTTACCCCTACTTTCAAAATGTAAAAGCAGCTGACGATCATGCATTTTTTTTTTCTATTAATATCTCAGGTATTTGAATGTCTCATCCCACTCCATGGGTTTCAAGGGAGATGAATCTTTTTCTGTCTCCTGAGCTGCACCTCCTCTAGTTAGCAGGGGTTGCTGCAGTGACGGAGTCATCCAAGGATCAGAGGAATAATACATATCAATTTACTGAGAGCTTTCTTAACACCAATTAATGCTTTACTTGAAGGTAAAATTGGCTAATTGGCTAATTATGGTTAAAAATCATTACAGTTAAGACAATATTGGGCAATGGCTACTACAGAAGCAGAAGTATAAAAGAAGAAAATGAGAAAATACAGAAAATCGGGAGAGGCAGACATACAGACATACAGACATACAGATATACAGATATACAGATATACAGATATATGGATGTACAGATATACAGATATACAGATATACAGATATACAGATATACAGATACACAGATATACAGATACAGCAAAGCAAAGAGGTTCACCGCTCCTCAACCTAGCAATGTCTTGGTGTCAGGTGCTGATCTTTGGTAGTGGTGGGTCATCCAAGGTTGTGGTGGTCAGTTGACTGCTTACAGTGACAGTACTTACTCTTATAGTCCAGAGTGGTCAAGCCTGCTCTTTTGGAGCGACAGTTTCTGACTTCTGAGATCTGAGCAGGAACTCCTTTGTTCCCATTTTCCAGGCCTTGTGAACTTAAATCAGCAGGTAAGAGCACACAGGGATACTCCAGCCTTCACAGGATACAGTGGTGTCATCTCCCAGTCTCCTTTATTAAGCTGGAAACACCTGTTCTCAGGCAAGTCTTCAGACAGGAAACACTCTTGGGCCCTTCCATTCAAAGGCAAACAACTCCAAAGAAATGCTTTCAACTGCAAAACTGTCCACAAAGTGTTGGTGATTGCCTCGTGTTCATTTGAGATATTCCTTACCAGTCTCGTACATTGAGTATCATTGGATAAGAAGCATTATATATTACCTAAACAGTCCATTCAACAAAAATTATAGTAATTTCACCTATTCAAAAGTGGATCAAGAAGCACAAGATCAATTTTGATAAACTGTATCCTTCACTCAACTTCAAGCACTACTGTCTGGAGAATGTATTTAAGTTCCTTCTTATGATTTAATGACTACAGACATGTGTGTATGTATATGTTTTTGTGTTCTACATTTGTTTGTCTGAGGTTATTTTTGGTTTGTTTCTTTCTACTTCCTTCCCAAGTAAATATCTAAAAAGTGGGATTTGGAAATATTAAGGTGATTTCTCACAGAAGACTCTGAGATTTCTCTTTCTGTCCTAACATTAAGCAGAAATCAGAATCTGAAGAATGTTGGATTCTGTTTGTTACTGGGGTTAGATATAAAGTGGCAACTTCACCACATGCCTAATTATAAGCCTTAGGCCAACAGACTTGAAAGGTATACATGCTTATTTAGGTATTGCTGCGGTTGTAGTGAAGAAAAAAACTAAAAAGAATGCCAGCTAAACTTCTGTATGGTAGAATACATACAAAAAGAAAAGCAAAAGAGAAAGATGTGAAAAAAATATTCAGCTACAGTCTAACTTGTGAAAGAAATACCAAAATCTAAGTAATGACAAGAAATTTACACTGGAAAGACAAGGATGTATTTTTTAAAGTGTTTCTGTGCATCACTTGCAGCTTTCTCACTTGCTCCCAGGAAATTGGACCATGGAAAATGACTTTGGTCCACAAGCTAGTGTACTCATTTTTAGTGTTTAGTAAAATAGCAGTACACAAAGAGCTAGCCATAGGAGTGTTATGTGAACAAATAGGTGGAGACAGGCTGTGCTGATGCAAGAATTATTTCATTTCTCTGGTGCTTAGCCTCAGACTTCTGAGATGACTTTGGCCATAATGACTAAAGGCAGAGTCTGAGAGTTTCCCTATATAAAATTTGTGCATCTAACTCTACAACTACAATGGCTAAACATGAACAAACACATTAGAAGCTCCCATTCTTTCTGCTTCTTTTTTTACTAAGTAGTTCATCTGCCTACAATAACAGACTCATGGATGGTGGCAACTGCCTTATGAGATTGGTTACAGCAGTGGCAACAAAACAGCTGGCAAAGAAGGGGTAAACCCATTTGGGCTGCTGAGCTGTGGAAATACATTACTATTCAAATAAAGAATGTGTAAAGGTACATCATGTAGATGCTCATGTGCCCAAGAGCAGGGCTACTGAAGAACAACAAAATAACCACCAAGGACATCAAGCTGCCACAACTGAGGTGGCTCAAATGGAGTTGGACTGGCAAAACAAGGGTGAATTATTTCTGTCTCGATGGGCCCATGAAACCTCGGGCTGTGAAGGAAGAGATGCAACATATAAGTGGGCTAGAGACCAAGAGGTGGACATAACTATGGGCACTATTGCACAGCTTATTCATGACTGTGCTACACGTACCACAATTAAACAAGCCAAGAGGTGAAAGCTCTGTGGGGGGAAGGACGATGGCAAAAGTACAAATATGAGGAGGTTGATGAAATCACCTTGCCACGAACTCACGATGGTAAGCATTAAGTGCTCACCATGGTGGAGGCAACCACTGGGTTGCTTGAAACGTACGCAGTACCCCATGCTACCACCCGAAACACCATATTGGGTCTGGAGAAACAAGTCCTGTGGTGACATGGCACTCCAGAAAGAATTGAGTCAGATGGTGGGACACATTTTGAAAATTCCCTTGCAAATACTTGGGCCAAACATCTTGGCATTGAGTGGACTTATCTCATATTCCCTTGCATGCACCAGCTTCTGGTAAAATCAAATACAGCGGGTTGTTGAAAACTACGTTGAAGGCAATCATAGGGAAGGGAATCGTAGACCTGTTTGAGTCAGAAGGGACCTTTAAAGCAATCTGACCCAACTCCCCCGCAGTGAACAGGGACACCTATGGCCAGATCAGATTGCTCAGTTATGGCAAAGCATTCAGGCCAGCAGCTCCTGCTGTTTTCTACTAGGTGCACAGAAAAGTGAACGTATGGGGGCATTCTTACATTCCCCTCGAGTTTGGTATTCACTGAGTCAAGAGTGGCCACCTGAAGAACAGTAACCACTCCTACTCTGAAGGCGTCCACACCAAAGGTCAGCTGTTTTGAATACTTAGGTAGTATCCAGTGCTCTCCTTTGCACTGCAGTTATAATACCCCAGGCGCAGCTCCTCAGGGGAGATCTCTGGGAAGCCTGCAGGGAGGCAAACAATCAATATGCTCCAAAGGAAATACAACAAAAATACAAAATTGCCCTCTAGAGTTACATAAGAAACTGCCCTTGCTACACCACCTGGGACAAGCCAGTTCTACTTGGAGACACAAAAAGGACTCCTGGTGCAACTTCAGGGGTGCAAACACACCAAAGAAATAACGTAATCCAATGCCCCTGTTGCATCACAAGGCAAGACATCACCTTGCAAGTGCTTCCATTGAGGCACAGCAGTGTGGGCAAGTATAGAAATGCAGCCTGAACAGTAGCAGCATGCAGCATTCAGCAAGGCTAAAAACAGTACTGACCTGAAACATTAGGCTTGCCCATCACAGGAGAATAACATGAAAACATCCACTGAAGATTCCCGGGTTGCCTTGTCTTCTGCTATACAGTCACTAGAAAACAGAACATGACAGCAAAAGAAATTACACAGTCGGAAGCCAAATGGCAAAAAGCAAAGTCAAACTCAAATAGCCAAAGCCATGCCAATTAATTCCATAGGATGCTGCTCAGAGGGAACAACTGAAGAATACTACAACCATCTTGAAAGACACAGCAGTCGCTCTGCTGGACACACAGATGTCCGACAAAGCATTTTACCGTATCATCGAACCGCAAGTAAATCACATCAGGTCTGTAAGAGAAACAAAACCTCAGTGCTTCCTATGGTTCCCCCCACACATCCCAGCTTCCATCCCCCAGAACACATCCTCTCCATTATCCAGAGGAAGCCAGTAAGCACTTAAGCAGCTCATTGCGAGCGCTTCCCAGGGGACAGGGTCATCACTTACAAAAGTCTCTGCTGTCCATCTCTGTGGTCATCACCTGGGTTTGCACTGCTTAATGCAGAGAGCGCATTCTGCAAGGAGACTGCACTTTTCTTGCCTGCTGCTCCAAAACTGGAGGCACCAAAGAGTCCTCCTCCATCACCTCCCATGTGCTGGATCATAGGTGGCTGGCTAAGGTTTGTGTTTCCCTGGGAAGCAGCACCCAATCCTTTCACAGCTCCTTCCGTGTGCTGGAATACAGTGGGCTGGCTAAGAACTGTGGTTGTCTGGGTTGTGGTACCCATGCTGCCACAGCTCCTGTCATGTACTGGCTCATGGAGGGCTGGCTAAGGACTGTGGTCGTCTGGGTTGTGATATTCCATCCTCCTACAGGCCATCCCAAGTGCTGGATCATCAGGGGCTAGCTAAGGATTGTAGTTGTCTGGGTTGTGCTACCCCATCTTCCTCCATGTCCTCTCAAGCGCTGGAGCATGGATGCTCTGACAGCATTTTTGTATCTCTGGATTGTTGCACGCCATCGTCCTCTGGCTCCTCTGATGATACCTGCTAATGAAGAAGAAAGGATGCAAAGCATTGCAGACGGCGTGTGATTCGTACAACGTCGACCAAGCCAGCAAAGTGTTGGAAGCAAAACGCACTCCCGGCGAGTCAGCCTCTCACTTGCACTTGAAGGACTGAAGAGGACTTGTTAGTTGTTAATATAATAAAACCATTACCAAAATTAACACGTAGAACAATATTAACAGATAATTATAATCCAGCTAGTCATCTGGAAAATTGAATTTGTTGTATTTCCCCACTTCAGAGAAATCATAAGTACAAATTCATCAGTTTTACAAGTACCTTAAATATCAAAGTGATAATGAGCATTGGAAGTTAATTGCATAGAGCCAATTAGCTTCTAATTCAGTAAGTCACCTTACTGGAGGTGGACTTGGCAGCCAAAGAGCCAATGCAGTTCCTGGCCATACTTGAAAACTTGCACTTTGCCAGCTGGGTCTTGCCTAGAACTTGCCACTGATTTACTCCCAAGGTACAGAAACATAATGTAGAATGGTGAACTTAAGTAGAGTTTATTCCAGCAATCCCCAGAAATCCTTGACTTTCTCTTCTTTTTACACGTTTATTTGCTTTTTATTTTTAGAAAAGGGAAAAAAAAAAAAAAAAAAAAAAAAAGCCTAAGAAAAAGGGAGAGGCTTTTTTTTTTCTTGTTTTCTTTTAAGAATCCTTCCTGCAGTAAAGACTTGGGAGAAGTCTTTGCACAGTTCTCTGATAAATTGAAAGGAAGATGTCTACATTTTTTATCTTCATTATTTCCTAGAACTTCTCAAAAAATGTAATTAACATATGGTAATGAAACACTTCCTGGTAATGGAGTGTCTGTGCTCTACACTTCATGTTCCTGTGACTACTGAAAAGTGTATGTCAAAATCAGGAAGGAAGAAGAGCATCTGTAAATATTGCCACAGGCACAGACATTGGAATTTGCTGGAGAATGCAAAAGCAGCTGCATTCCACCATTTCAGAAGCAGATTGTTTATCAGACACCCAGTTTGAAGTCCAATGACTCTGCAAATCATCTGTGTGTGTCTTGGAAAACAGGGAAAAAAATAGATGACACCAACCTTGTCTCTGCAGATTAGAGCAACTGTGAGGTTTGACAAAACCACTCGTTTTGTATTCACAGAGTAAATGAGAATCAATTAACCAAGAGCAAAAATGATCTCAGGGATTAAGAACAGCAATATTAATATTATTTATTCAGTGTATCCTGTGGAACTATGTTGACTTTTCTGGACTGGGAGTGAATAAGAAAATTCATTGCATGGTTGCATTAGGTGCCTGGAGAAGAAGCAGTCATTTTCCATCCTGATGCTGCCCAGAAGACTAATTCAGTAAGTGGAAAGCTGCAGGAGACTTCCTTAGAGTAAATCCCCCAGGCTGAGACATAAGTCAGGACAAGATAAATGCAGTGATGTCACTGCCTGCATTACCTCATGGTAGCTCATGGCAGCCACATTTGATACCCACTGCCATTCCTGGCAATTTAATGCCACCTTATAAAAACCAAAATTCTCCTTTGAACTCTTACATCCAAGATGAGTCGTAGTGCCCTAGATCAAAATAAATCACTCAGGCACTGATGTGATATAATTCCAGTTTTACTGTACTATCGGCTCTTGCGTGGACAGCCAGCAACGTTTCTGCTGTGTATCTATTCTGATGTCTCCAAACCTGATTTAGATGAGGTAAAAAGTGGAATACATGTAGAAGCTGGGAGAGGAAACCGAGTGATCTTTAACACCTATAGTGAGAGACAGAAAGCAGCTTTGTGTGAAGGAGGAACATTGTCTCTTGGGGGGGATATGGACCTGCATTCCACAGTGCTTGGTCATACAGCCAAAGGAAAATAGTCAAGGAAAATCAAGATGATTTCATGTTTCACAGGCGAAATTGTGACACTAGAGATGTAATGGAGAGAACCTGGCATCCTGAAAACTTGTAGCTCCAATCTAGTATCACAAAAGCAATGAAATGGAGAAATGCACATGAACAGTCTAGTTACACAGCTTCCTTGCAGCTGTAAAGAAACTGCCTTTGATGCAGAAGGAAAACTTTTCCCCCTGAAAAGGTAAAGCTGTGCTCCCACAAGACTGAGGCTGTAGGAGAAAATGTGGCTTTGGAGAACTGACAGTAATGCTGATGTGCAAGACAGCTGGATTGCTTTTGCCTTCTGCATACATGGGCAAGGAATTATGCAGGGAAGGATAGATATGGATATAAATCTAGATATGGATAGGGAACATTCATTCAGTTTCAGTTTCCAGTGCTGAACCAAATACTAAGAATTTTCAACCACCCTGGACCCAGACTTTTAGACTTCAGATTTTGCCTAATGCTCACTGATTGCATTTTCAAATACCTTCTCAGAGGCTCACTGGAGAGTTAGGTCTGGAAGCAATATGCCCATTTGCTATTACTTCATCTGTTGTAGCGCATTGCAACAGGAAAAAGTAACACTGCTACAGAAGCAAAAATAACTGAGGTGTTATGTTTCTAGCAGTAGAAAGAAATGTCCCTACCATTAGTGGAAATATAAAGATAATGAGCTCTCCAAATTTGCTACCAGAAGCAAGAATGGTCATCCACTTAAAAACTCTGTAATGATTGTTATTTATATAGCCTACTTTAATCTTACAAATGCAGGAACAAAATGTCCGTGATTCATGGTTTGTCATTAATGCAATCACAACCCACTAAGCAGGCATCCTTAAACCAGCATTTTTCAGGCTGTTGTGTCTGAGCAGTGCTCCTCAGATCCATTGCAGGTAGCAAAAACCACACTGCAGCATAGCCTGTGTGAGGCATAGTGCCCCTCAGACAAGGATCAGCCCTGAGCAAAACAACTTCTTCCCCATTTGCTCAATGTACAGCATCTATACCCTGTGCTAAACTGCTCTGGCAGGGGGTAGTTCATGTCAGCCACAGGTGCTCAGAGTGGTATTTTCACAGTGCCTGCTGATACAAACTGCATCCAGTTTAAGTATGCCAAGGTGGCTTTTTTCCTGTCACACAGGACTAGTTGGAACCCCGAGAATCTGGCAATGAAAAGGAGCTGTCTGTGTCTCATCTGTGTATCAGTCACTGTAACACTCTCAAGTCAGAGAAGACATTTTTAATTTCTACTTCACACCACATTTTCAGTATAGGCTGGGATTCCTTTATAAAGAATTTAAGCCTTTCTATAAACAAACTTTTCCTGCTTAATAGTCTTTAGCCCACAAATCCCCCTGCCTCTGAAGCACAGAGAAAAACAGACACCAGTATGCCTGTAGCTATTCAGTGCCATGCACAGTGACTGTTCCTTTGTATATGTATGCTTAAATCATAGCAGGCACCAGACTTCTCTTTCTAAGTCACCCAGTATTGCTTTTAAATACCATCCCAAAGGCCTGGGCCCTTGGGCACTGCCACAGTGGAAAAGATAAAATTACTGGAACACCTGGTGATAATCCAGCTTCCCCAAATTCACCTCAGATTGTGTTTAATCTGTGGTGCAACTGGTCACTCCTTTGCTTTGCCTAGGTAATAGGTCATTTCTGAAAGGATTAAAAAATGATGAATGAACCTCAGGCGCCCTATCTTTATTCAAAGGCATTGTCTGCTCGTTTCGACAGATACACAAAGCTGAAACTTGATTCCACTTCCCACCTACAGATTTCCATGCAGGAGAGCCACATTTACCATTTATATTATTTAAAATGAGCTGTCATTTATTCAGAACCTTGCATACAAATGCAGTTCCTGACTACGTGCCTGTGTGACTAAAATGAAAGCATTTCCTTCCAGCCAGCTTTTGCTAGTGGCATCTTTTTCACCATCAACGTGATTTCTCTAACCCTGTGCTGAGGTCTGCACTATGCATCTAAATTGCTGTGCCATCACGGCTCTGCTGATACAGAGTGCCTGGAGATCATAAAGGTTTGCCTGGCCAACTACAGCACTTTTGAGGGCCGTAGAGCAAAAAGTGGGCTGGGTGTGTATGCTGGAGCAGCCACACCATATTTGAAACAATTTCTGATCTTAGAAGCTTTGCTATTTACTCACGTGAAATGTGACTTAAGCAAATATCTCCAGATACATCCTTTCTCTTACAATTGGGCAGTGTAATATCATTCTTTCTCTTATAATTGGGCAGCGTAATATTTTGGTGGTAATACATGTTTGCAAGTCCATGAGCCAAAGAGAGTTTAATCTGTGACCTTTTTCACCTGAGGGAGTTACTGTTACTGGGGACATCACATCTTCAGCTTTATTAGGCATCATTATCATGAGGAAGAAGGGAAATACGAGATACGGTTTAGTGCTACGAGATATGGTTTAGCACTTGTGGTACTAATAGGAATGGGAGGGTGGTTGGACTAGATGATCTTGCAGGTCGTTTCCAACCTTGTGATTCTGTGATTTTGTGGTGAAATGATCTCTTAGCTTCTTTTCACATATAGCAAACTAGGGCCGGTGGAAAGCATGAGGCTGAACTTCAGTCCTGAGAAACACAATGGGCTGTAACCATCCTAGAGATAGCTGGATTAATTTTCATTACTGCATTCTTTCACGCGGATTTTCATAGTAGGGATTATTCATGCCATCTATTTTAGGCACCTCGCTGTAGGTATGTAAGATAGGAAGTTGCTTTTGCTATGATCTGTCTGTAGCCAACAGAGGAAAGCTCTCTGAGCTGCCATTGGGTTTCTCTGGCTGTACAGAAGGATTCAGTTCCTAATTTAGACCCTTGAAGTTGACGATATAAATCCCTCTGACATTCATACATCATCAAATATGTCAAGATTAATGTTCCTCTCTGACAACTAAGAACCTAATCCTCTACTGCAAGACTAAGGCCTCCAAAGGCTCTGAATCAAACGCCGTCAGCAAATATAAAGCTTTCAAGAGAAAGTATTTTTGTCTTTTTTTTTTTTTTTAATGCACAGCAATGCATATCAACATGTTATCTGAAGGAAAACACATCATTTTCAGCTGATCTATATTTCTAAATAGCCACCTGGAACGTCTCCAGACTTTTTTGGCCTCTTACCAACAGGCAATTTATTCAAGAAGAATCAAGGAAAAAAGAAACAGTGTATCTGAAACATTAAATGTTATTCCAAACCTGTGCAGTAACGTTGTGGCTGCACAACTAACCTGAGTGGAACCTCTGCAGGCAGATAGATGCAGAAAATAGCTGCTGTGCTCTGGTGCGCTGAGCAGTAAGAACAGCATGAAATTACTGAAGGCTGTGATGTGGATATGGGCATATTTTAGCAGCTCACCTTATTTCTGCACACATTAATGCACACCAAGAGGAAAACAAACAAACAAACAAACTTTACAGTGCGAAAATGAGGTTCACAGTACAACATTCGAAATGGAGAAGAAACTTGCAAGTAGGTCATGTATTTATCCACATCTACTTGACTTATTCAGCACGAGGGCATAAATAGCAGGTGGTAGCTAGAGAGAGAAAAAGGTGAAGAAGATCTGCTTAACAAGAACAGGGGTGTTCAGAACTGGATGGAAATTACACCTGGACAAACCCCCAAGCTTTTCACTTCCACGACAGAATTTTTGCTGCTGCTTAAGAAAGAAGGCTAGCACCACTAAGAAGCAGAAGTGATTGGTTGATCATACTGATTTCTTAGCTGAGGAGGTTACTGATGATGATACACGTTTTCCTTCAAAGATATTTGTACTTTTTTTGTAAATTAGCAAAAGAGAATGGGCAAACTATTATCCAAGCATGACCAAAGCCTGTAGACTAGAATGATTTACTAGGAGGGGATCAACACATGGGAATTGCTTTGTAGCTCTATGAACCTGAAGAAACATGACAAAAGTATAAATATATACATATATATTTAAAATCATTATATTGAAAGTGTGTGAAAGTATTTTTATGAAGCCATTTATGAATTAATTGCCATTAATGAATTAGGAAATAAATTTAAAAGCAAAAATTAGAAGCCATTCACTGGATGTGCTAGGACAGCTTATTATCCTCTGGGTTTTTAATGTAACCTTAATTCAGGAGACAAATACCACATGTCTACATTTTAGGATGATACTGTTCTACGAAAGGTGTTCTAGTCTTGAGTGAAGGGGCTGATTTCTACCCACTTCCACATTTAGCTCACAGATGCAGAAATAAAAACTGGAACTGGTGCTGTGAGTGAGCTGGAGATCCTAGAATATGTCTTTTCCGCGCTCAGAGATAGTGATCAAATAAATCCTGCTATTCTAAAGTATTGTGGAGTTACTTCTATGTTACTGCTAAGCCCACAAAACAGGTTACACTGTCTTAAATACTGTTGTTTCACACTGCTCCTTAAGAACTTATCTCTCCAGTGATGTACACTAAGTCTAACTCAGTACAAGAAATGTCAGTTCCTGCCCAGCCTTTTTTTGTTTTGTGAAACATGTGAAGTATTTAAAAATCAAGGAGTCATTCTCTGTTGTTTAAATGACAGTGGTCAATATGTAATGAAGTGCAAGCCCATGGGCCTTTACTCATGGAAATCAGTTTCAGGTCCCCCTTAAAACATGAAAAGCAAAACAAGCATTTTCTTTCAGCCCCAGCCTGGGATCTAAAGAGCATCACCAATTCTGAGGCCAGCTTTGTACATAACCTTGATAGCATGAGACTTCTTTGGTGTTTTGATTCGCTTCTCTTACAAAAAGGAGTATAGCATGTCCCCTCTTCCATCTTTCATTTTCACAGTCAATTCACATTTGAATATGTGGATTTCCCTGGCAGAAGTGCACACGGGCAGACAAGGAGTCTGACACATTAAAATACTGGGCTGGCACGATGGCACCCATTTGAAGTAAGCCTCACAGTGCTGACTGCATCAAGAGTGAGAGCCCTCAAGTCTGCACAGCAGAACTGATGCACTTGTATGCAGCACGTGCATTTTCATGCTGATCTTCTGATGAATTTTTACAGCTCTGCAGTACTAAAACTCAACACATCAAATGTGTTTCTCTTTATCAAAGTGTTTTTAGTGACAAATCTCATTGCTCTGTGTCAGAAATTCTCATGAAATGTTAATGCACCACAGGCAACACGGCAAAGAAAGCTACCCACTTGAAACCTTTGCAAAGCAAAATATCTGATCTAATATTAATACTTAAGGACCAACTGCATCAGCTGCACATCAAGCTAGTTCCCCTGAAGGGTCCTCTCATAATATTATGCTGCACAAGCATACCCCTCAAACACAAAAGTTTCTAAAATGAATGAAACAGTGGTAAGTGCTGCACCATTGTCAAGTTAACTGGAATAGCATCCACTCACCACACACAAGGTTTTCATCAAGTGCCTCCCAAATACTCATGTTCTTTCAAGGCACTAAGTTAACAAAAAATTTCTGATTAAAAAGTGGCATCTTTTACACTCAGGTATTTCCCAAAGTGCTTTTTTTTTATATATATATATCTATTCTGCAGTGAACACTTGTTAGAACAAAAGTTTTGAGTAGTGTGGGCACGTAGCACATTATGTACCAAGGATCTGGATGTGGAGTGGGGAGGACAGTGTCACCAGTCATCTTCTGAGGCCTTGGAATACATGGGTGGTTGACAGTAACCAACATGAAAGTGTTCTGCACTGTGTCTAAGGTGCAGTATAAGAGCATGCTACTTCAAATATGGATTTTCTGTCAGCAGTAGTATTACAAACACGTATTGCTCTCAGGGACTAGTTTACTGTAAGTGCATACCATATCTAAAGGCAGGTAAAATTTACTCATTACAAAAGGGGAAGTGTTTTCCACTAAAGGACCAAAAGAAAAAGAAAAAAAAAATGATTTGCCAGTAAGGGAAAATCATATGTAAATACAGAAATTATTATTTGGGATGAAGCTCTTGAGGCTAAATAAAAAAAAAAAAAATGTTGACAATTTGATACTAGCTAGATTAGTCCTTATAGTCTTAGATCTTCACCATATTCTGAATCAAAGAATCATAGAATTGTTCAGATTGGAAAAGATCATCGAGTCCAGCCACAGCCTAACCATTCTACCCTACCTCTAACAACCCACTGCTAAATCGTGCCCCTGAGCACCGCAAATGCTTTGTAAACACATTAAGGAATGGTGACTCAACCACCTCCCTGGGAGCCTATTCCAGTGCTTAACAACCCTTTGTGTAAAGAAGTTTTTCCTGATATCCAGCCTAAACTAGGATGTCTTCTGCAACCTTTACAAATGCAAACTTCTTAGGCTACAAAACCTGCACCTTATAGACAGTATAAAACTTTTTCTTAGCTTTGAAAAGGTAGGCAAGATAGAAAAAAGAAGGGAATAAGGGTTGTTACTGAAATTTCCAGCATCCTTTCATTCAGTGCTGTGACCTTCCAGATAAAAAGCTGCTTGCTTTGGAAAGCTGTGTGGTTTAAGAAATGAGCTCAGCTCTTTCACATAGGTATTGACAGCCCTCTTGGACATCAGCCTGGAAAATGTAAATTTCATATTCTGAAGAAGCACCAGCAGGCAGGTTCTTTAGGGAAAGAAATATGAAGTCCTTCATACAAGGAGAAGCTTCCTCACTCCCTACAAGCACAAAAAAGGAAACAACTGTACTGAACCCATGGCAGATGGAAAGTCTTAAGCATGCTATGATGTCTGGCAAAGCTCATTCAGACAACAAGCTATGGCAATAAATTATTGCTGCTCTCCTTTACGTGGGGAAAGCTACAGGCCACCCACACAGCGTCCGGTCTGGGGAGAATATGAGTCCTCAGACCTACTCCCAGTACTTCAGGTAAAGGATTAAGCTCACACAAGGTTTGAACACTGTGTTTGTGGACACTGCTGAACAAACTAACCGTGGGAGGTGGGAGAATGGCTCTTCAACACATCCAGAAATGAAAGAGATGTGCCCAGCTGTTGGGTGAGACTCTGTGTGCCACCTGCCTAGCACCAAAGTCCCCAGCAAACCATGCTCAGACATCTGACTGTGAACTGCAGTGAGAATCAGATCGAGCTGTGACTGACAGGTGGAGATGAGAGGTCAGCTGGAAAGCAGTGATGCTGACTCCAGCAGAGCACGTCTCAATACATTGCAGTGCGTGAGATGCATTAGAGCACCTCAGTGTGCGTAGTTTAGGAGCACAAAGGGCATTTGCCTTTTAATAATGTTTTTATGAGCTGCCTGAGTGATTTGCAAGCAGTTCAATATCCACCGCTGCATACCAGTACTGCTGCATTTCTTAGAAGGCTGCTTGGATAACGCAAGGGAGAAAATGACTGTGATCAAAGTGAAATTACAATACACAATTGCATTTCTGCGAACAATTTGCACAGCTAATACAAATAGACTGGAAAAAATCAATTCAACGGGATCCATCAAAGCACAAATAAAACAAAAAAAGCCTCGCCTCAGAGCAGTGCTTCCAAAACAAGACCCCATGAAGGTATGCTAATAAATAACTCTTATTTGGTTTATAATGTAGCTGTAAATGTGAAAGGATCTGCAAAAGGAAACGTTTAAGAGATCTTTTATTGGACCTCATTATGTGCGAGCAACGTTAAAAACAAATTATTTCGCTCTTGCTCAGGACTGACTTGATCATCCTGAAATGTCACAAACAAATGGACTGCCTGCTCTTGCAAGATAGCATTGTGTATTTTCAATCATATTTCCAAATCCTTAAACACTCACCTCATTAATACACTGTTGCATTTTCAAATAAGCACTTTGTCAGGTTAATGTCACTTTCAGCAGATGATGCATCCACAACACTTTTTATACTTTGCAGAAAAGTTTTTCAAAAAGATAGTGGCTTTGTACATTCACTGCCTTGCTGAATTGATACGGTCTGCTGCTTATGTTATGTCTTTTCATTCTTAGTAGGTACCTAAAAATGTTCACATCTCTCCTTGGTTGACCAGTCTTTGCTCCACGGAAAGCCACTTTGATGTGCACCGAGCTTTTCCCACTGTTACATTTCTTGTGTGAATTGTAGCTAAATATGAAAGTTCAAATTATATTCACTACTTCAGAAATCATTCAGATTTCAGTGGAGCTTTTCCAGGATGGCACTAGGAAGATGTGGAAAAGGCACAAGTAAACCGATTTTGCTTTTTAATTGTGTTGTTGGTTTACACTCTCTGTGCTCGTCGGTCTCATTGAACGACCTGCAGGGAGAACCCAACTTTCTGGATATTCATCTCTATCACACTTTGGCCAGGAAGAGAAGCAGCACATTTGGAAAACACTGTTACCTGTATGTTTGTAGCATGCTAGGGGGTCACTTTGGGCTGAGACTGTGAATTCACCTGCTGCTGGTGGACCTAGCCCTCAAACAACAAATCACATCTCATCCAAAGGATCTCGTTGCTGGTGGGAAACTGATTCTGTTTCAGCTTATTTCTGAATGCGTGTCAGAAGCATTCAGTTAGTTACAAGTTTGGGAAAAGGGACCAGTAGCATCAGTAATTCTCTATAACAAAATGTTGGTCCTGTTTACCGCATCATTTCACAAATGACATTCTTCAAAGCAGCCCAGCTTTTGGACAAGGCAGAGTACAAGGAGAAGGGCTGTTTTTATATCCCTGCCACATGCAGTGCACGCAGTGTGGAAACATGAAGGGCAAGAGGTGGGCTTGGTCTTTTCTTTGGGTCCCCAGAGCAAAACCGGGCATTAGGATGGCTGATACTTTGACAGTCTTTCAAAGGTCCCATTGGCAGTTCTGAGTATGCCTTATAGATACACTCAGCTGCCAGCAGGCTGAACGATGTGTTTTTTACATTGGCAGCAATCTGCTTTCACTGTGTCAATTTCTGTTGGTTTATCGGAAGACTTAATTCTGGTTTTGACAGCTCCAAAATTGTTCTGTGGGCCTGAAGGACTGATTATGGTTTTCCTACCTTCAGCCTGTTTTAGACATTCAAATCCTAGTGACAGATGTGCTGCATTTGTTTTTGTTTGTAATGAAAGGTGCTCGCAGCCAAGGTGTGTAATCCTTTGGGTCCCGTGTTTCAGCATTAAGGAAGAAAGTGGATTTTTTTTCTGAATTGCCTGGGAAAGGTTGCCTCTAAATTATACAGATTCCTGTTTGACTCCCCGCAGAAATAACAAGCAGGATTGTCACCTGACAGAGGGGATGCTAATTTTGCAGTTACTCTACATGAAGGTTTGGCTTCTGTTGCTAAAGGAAGATACGTGTGCAGATTTTTCTACCTGGCCTCTTTATATGCCAGCAGCAGACATTAAGAGAGATGACTGCAGAGCACAGGCTGCATTGCATGGTGCTGCCAGCAGTGTGGCTCTAATGAGTATGCTTTCCTAAGAATCATCATTTAGGTTCTCATTAGCTCTTGTTAACAGACATGACTTTCAACTTTTGCCATTAGACGTACAAATATATTATTAACACCTTTTAGTCCAACATCTCTACAGCAGCGTTTCTAACTGCAATCTAAAAAAACTATAATGGAAAGAACCTTTGCATGCACTAAAAAGCACGTAGAGCATAAAGCTACATTAAGAAAGCAGGGATTTTTACTGTTCCCCTCTTGCATATTAAAGCAGTGACATTTATTACTCTGAATCTGTCTTTAGACAGACTTTTCTCCATCTTGCTGCACACAAAGCACCCAGCATTTTCATGTTCCATGCTTCCTTACCTCTAATTCATGCTACTCTCTATCATGAGTGCCAAAGTTGTTTTTTTTTTCTGCAGTTACTTCCTTCAAATTCATTGCATAGCTGTGTATCAAATGTTTGCAAAGGTTTTAAAGGACTTTGGATTTTGCATGAAAGATATGAACATGACTGTGTCCGTATGTTCATGAGGTCCCATCTGCAGTACTACAGGTTAGATGGTAGGAGAAAAGTTTTTACTTGAAGGGTGATGCACTGGGACAGACTACCCAGAGAAGCTTTGGGTGCTCCATCCCTGGAGGCATTCAAGGCCAGGTTGGATGGGGCCCCGGGCAGCTGCATCTTGTACAGTGGTGTTTGAACTGGATGGGCTTTAAGGTCCCTTCCAACTGAAGGGACAACTTGTTATGGATGCTATAACGTGCTATGATGGAGACCTAGATGATCTGATAAGATCAAAAGCTCAGAAATCGGTTATGGCAGTTTTAGGTGAAATCCAGATGCTAAATAATATTCAGTGCATTCTGGCATTGCAGTGTACTTCATGGGAAGAAGTTCAGCATGTATTTTCATGTATTGTATTTCCCACGTGACGATTTTACAAGGCATTCCTCCAGGGAATCTTACCAGTATATTTTATTTGTGTTATCTGCAAATACCAAGGGAGACCAAGCAGGTATGAAAATGAGAATGGATGCTGTCCTACTGCTGTGTAATTGCCAGCCTACAGTTAGACAAACATTGAGCTGCAGCTTGCAATATCATGGCTTGAACACCATGGCAATCTGCTTTACAGTTTAAAGTGAGGAAGAAATAAAGACTGTACTCTTACCTATCAACTTAAAGTAGCTACATCAACAGTATCTGAAACAATAGGAAAGGATTATAAATGCTGGTGCTCAGTGACAGTAATAATGACCAGAATATCTGAATTACTATATAAACTTCTTGCATGGATAGTGCACAATTTTTATATGAGAAAATTCATGCAGCTGCTGTTGTGACCAATATAAGAATAAGCAGACCTTAAAATGCTTGAGATAAAGTGCTGCCAAAAAGGATCAATAAGAAGGACCCAGAGGAAATAACGAAAGGATCTATGGAGAAAACACTGGGGAAGGACAGAATTAAAGTGGACTTGTTAGTAGTTGATATCCTACAAAGTATATTTCTCCTGAAAAATATTAGAGACATAGGCATCACTTTATATAAATCAAGAAGCAATGAATTACAAACTGTGTAATTTCTTTGTCCTTTGAGGAGGCATGTCTCTGTTGATCTATAGAAGCTGCATTTACACTAAATGAGGCCAATTTCCTATGTGCTAGAATTTTCCTTCGTACTGCTTTCATTCTTCCTACCTGTTCTGCTTTGCCTGAAGGAGAGAAGGGGAGTTAATTAATGAGTTGCATTTGAGATATACTTTCCCAGCAGCCAAATAATAGTGATTATTGTTCTTTCTTAGTTTTGATGTAGATATTTAGGCAAGCATAGGACTTAGGTTCATATACCTAGATTTGCTTGATTCCTATTTCAAAACCCGCAGCCACCTCCAAAGCATCCAACACAACTTATGGATGGTGTTTTCAGTGTTTGCCTTTATCTGTTGCTTAAGCAGCTGCTGAAATGTTGTCTACTGTTCAAATACCTGAGTGGAGCTACATTCCAGAGAAGATTTCTCCTTGGAGCAGAAACTTCCCACTGAACAAAAAATTGCATAACCTCATAGGCCACTCTCTTCTGCATGCAAGTAAAACAAGGGAAGTGGGGACACCTAGAACTGCCATCAACTCATCTCTCCACGGCATTCGTCCTCCACTCAGTTCTCCATTCAGCTCCTCACCCTTGTGGGAGGAACAGGAACAGGGTTTTCTGGGAGCCTGAGACCACTGCTGATGTGGATGAACAATTCTATAAACCAAGTTCTCCTTCTTGTATGCAGTGTTTTAGCAGGTGCCCTACTCCACACAATCCCCTTGCAGCCCTTAGTCCAGCTCTCTGTGAGTATGGGGTAGTGGGGGGGGTTGGGAAGAGTGCTTAGGAAGAGATTTATTAACAAAGGCAGGTTACTCAAAGGCCTAATACCCCTTGCAGCTGCAACACATTGCATTTGAACTGTCAAGCATCTGATCTCTTGCTCCCTGGTAAGTGCTACATCTTTAGAGGTTGATGCTGTGTGGCATGAGGTTGTCTCAGCCCTTCATTATTTAAGCTAGAGAGCTCTGAGGTGAGGCTGGAGCCTCACTCAGACCATTCTGTTAGCATCTTGCCTGATTCATCTCAGGGGTAGGGGACCTGAGCACAGAAATGTAAGAAATTCAATAAATACATAAAATGCTCACCCACTGTAACAAGACTTCTCTCTTCCTATGAACCAGAAGAAGAAAGAGGGGGGAAAAAGAAAAGGAAAAACGTCACTTCTGCCACTTAAAAAAGTCTGTATAGCCGTAACAGGAGAACTGAACAGGTTCCCTCTCAAAGGTTTTCAAGTGGGATTTGTTTCATCTCTTACATTTTGCGTTCTGCTCCAGGCCTTAAGCAGAAAACACACAGCTGCAGAGCACAGCGTGTCAGCAGTGCACGTTGCAGAGCTGCAGCTGATTGCCTGCTCAAAGTGCTGCCCAACCACAACTCCAGCCCTGCACCCAGATGATCTGCAGGGCTGAGAGGGGCTGTGAGCAGCCACAACACTGGGAGAAGGAGTACCCTCATCTTTGGCACTACACTGTTCTGAGAGCTACAATGTTGGCACTTTAAATGGCATTTTTAGGTACGTAACTGGTGTCTTGTCTTTGATGTGCTGCTTCTGGTGCTCTTTGCACACAGCCAGGTGATGGGAACACCTGGTGATGTCCCCGAAACACGAGCTGCTGCTCAGCCCTGAGGAAGAACTTGCCTTACAAAGTCTGGTGCAGTCAACAAAACAAGACAAGGCATCCCACTTAACAATGAGAATGCTCAGTAAATTATGTGAACAGAGGCATGAAATTTCAGTAAGTGGCCCCAGCTACCAGCTTTGTCTGAGAGTCATGGATCACTACGTCCAGCTTAATAGGGCTGCTCTCATCGAGGGAAAAAAGACCAACCTGGGGATGAGATGACATGTGAAGCTTTTTAACCCATGGCAGCTTATCAGCAATCTGCTCCTTCCTTTCCAAACAGGAAAAACCTTCAGCATCTTTAGGGGAAATGACTTAAGGGAACATCAGTGTCAGCACTAATAATCAAATGATGGAGGGCTTTTTTCACAGCATCGCTAGCACAGAATTTTGTTTTAACCTCATTGGTCATAATGAAAGAAATATCCTGAAGCCTGCACAAGATACATCCCTTGGGCAATGCCATCAAGTCAATGAATTTCTATAAAAAGATTAACTGGGACAGTTGTAACATGTCCGTATTCCCATGCTAGATCACTAATTACCTCCATTTGTTTTCCATAATGGACTTCAATCTCAGTGGAGTTTTTTTTGCCATGAACATTTTTCTCACTTGCAGCAGTTGCTGCACATTCACATTTGTCCCTCCAAGGGCAATGCTGTCTTTTTCCCATTTTTCCAGCCCTCAGGCCTGTGAGGCAGTGTCTACCACACCAGCTCATGCAATCACTCCTGGAACCAAGTGGATCCTGTACTCAAACAAAACGAGTCAAGGTCTTGCACTCATTTATACCCCAAAAAGTCCAAAGGGATTTTAATGAGCACAGTGGAGACTGGGTAAGTACTGGGTTTTTTTTAGGATTTTCACAGCTGCTTTCAGCACCTGCCAAATTACCCAGATGTTGCAGTGTTATACTCTGTGTGGTTCAGACTCCTTACAGAACAGGCTGCTTCTCAGTCCTTTTCTCACTCTTTTCAGTAACTGCTGGTTTAAAAAAGCTGCATGTGTGATTTTGAAACAGTGGCGGATTCATAAGGCCAGGAACTTGCTGTGCCCTGGAAGACCTGTTGTTGCTGTGATGGGGATGAGAAGGGAGCAGAGGGGCTGCGGAGCTGCCTGGCTCATGCAGACTCCATCAGTTGTTTTTTCTCCCCATGCACCCCAGGCAAATCCACCTTTGCTCCCTGCTTCCCTCTACTTTTTCTTATTATTGAAGTCTCGTGGATTTCTTCTTTTAAATTACATTTTTAGAAACTCCACCTCCTCTCAAAAGCAAACTGTCACTGCTCCTATCATATTAGTGTTTCTGTCTTCTCCTTAACCAAGAATCACTATTTTGTATCGTTTTTGAGCGCGCTTTTGGATCATGCTATCACATGATTGCATTTATTTTTTTAATTTTCTGTCAGAAATGAATGTAAGTAATTAATTGATTTTTCCACTATTCTTTCTGAAGAATTAAATGAACCTGTAGTCGCACAGTTGCCTAGCAATTCAGGCGAAGAAATGCAGCACATAGAATACATCCTGGTTAAAAAAGTATTAAAAAATCAATCGCAATGACAAGCTAGCATGTAGTTATGAACAAAGGTTGATAAGTGCTGTTTTCAGGAAAGCAAGTGGTGTCATTTGGCCTGGAAACAAAACATCGGTGAAAGGACACTGGTACCTAACATGCAAGCCCCCAGCTCAGTGGGGAGAACTGAAGACACTAGCATTAATCAGGATGCTGGGGTTTAGGGTAATGTATCAGCTGAGCTGATCCTCAATACCAACTTTTATCATAAGAGATATCAACGATATATTCCACTCACATGTCTCATGTGTGTGGCACTGAAACAAAAGATGAGGGAAAAAACTGGCTGGTACATGATAGTGCAATGGACATGACGTTGTTGTGTGGAGGAGTGTTTCCATAATGAAAGGGAATTGAGAAATCTAATTTGTCTTTATCTGCTTTGGCACACGGAGCTGTGCTGTGCCTGGGGACACACTCTGCTGAGCGCCTGCCCAGTGCTTCCAGAAACTCAGAAACCCAAATTTACACCACCAGACAGGAGCAAGGGTTCCAGCTGCCAGCACAATGCAGCTGCAAAGTTTAAAACTTGTATAAAAAAGCCTCTGCACTCACCCAAAAACAGAAGGGCTTTAAAGGGAAGGAGAGCTTTGAGCTGACTGAAAGTACCTAAAGCTACAGCTATCCTGGCAGGTGTTGTAGTGCAGCTGGAACAGAGTGGAGTGAAGAGTGAGGGATATGGAGCTGGCATTCACACCATGCATTCGAGGGGGTTGCATTAGATGAGTGGCTGCCCCCATGGTGTCCCAGCACTGGCTGACAGCTGCAAGGCACATGAAGTGGAGAACAGTTCTGGGACGAGCATCATTTGAAGTGAAGGCTCATTCACTTGGCTTCATGGCATGAGTCAGAGAAATGGAGACCTACTGCAGTTTTAAAATGCATTTGGAACACAAACCAAAAATACTGAGATGGGCACAGGCTGGAAGGGAGGTTTTGGGTGCACAGCCAGCATCCCAGATACGACTGACCCTTCACACATGTCCAAAGAATTTCCCAAGGGTATCAGGAAGGGATGACAAAATGCTGGTGTGAAGAGGAAGATGAGAAGATGTCATTACTTTCTGCCTCCCTTCTCCTTGGAGTGCACTGAGATGGGTGGGCAGAAGAGCAGACTGTGCATCCTCCTCTTCCCCAGGGAGCATGAGCCCCCACTTACTGCCTGCTTGGAGGATGCTAAGATTGTCAAAAGCTGGAAGATACCCCGAGCTGAAGCTCTATTGATGTGTATTACTTTGAATCAATGAATATTTCATTACTGGAGAGAGAGAATATGAATCAATAATTCAGGAGTAAGGAAAGGGAAAGAGCTGGGTTTGAGCCACTGCTAGACACATTTCACTTTAAAGCACTTAAACTCTATGGTTTCTTCAAAAACCACCTTAATTACAGACACCTACAGTCTCTTCAATGATGTCCTAAAGCCAGTAATACTCATCAGAGAATTAAAATCATCCTTTGCCCCCATTAGTCTAATCAACAAGCAAAATTTAATATATGGCTTCAAACCAGGATTTTCTGTTGCCTTGAGTGGCTGTGAAAATAGAAAACACAGAAATGCTGCTTAGAAAGACATTTTTGAGGCAGAGGAAGAGAGAAGAGAGAGAAAATTGCGTTGGGAAATACTGTGAGAGAAAAGTGCAAACTGGCAATAATTGAAAGATATTGAAATAATTGAAATAATGGCCATGAGATAAAGATGTAAGTAGGGAAGCATTGGGTGTACTTGTAGCAGGAATAATATTGCTGTTCTAATTTCATTTTGAACTGAACCTTGATGAAAAAAGGAGATAAAGGATTAGTGATACAGAAAAAAACCAAGCCTATTTTTCTAATGAAACAAAACTGGTTGATGCTTCCAAAGCATCAAATTCCATCTGGAAGTACCTGAAATGTCTGTAATGTGAAAGAGAGTGAAATAAACAACTGCTGCCAAAATCACAGTTATTTGCATGAAAGCACTGGTCACAATCATTTATTACTTGACAAAAAAAAATAATAATAATAATAGTTTTCCAATTGTTCAAATGTCTTTTTTCCAAAAACACACATTTTCAAACCAACACTTTCTGATATGGGAGTTATAATGCCTTTATCACAGAAAATATTACAGACACATTTAAAACGTGCAAAGTGGTGGCATCAGAATGAAGCATTTTATCTCACTGCTCTACTTTTTCTTTTTTTTTTTTAATTGAAGTTTTTTTGCTTTTTGTCCTCAGAAATTGCACAAAATACTTTCCCAGCCTGCTCCCTTCCCTTGTGGTAACCTGTACAAGAAGAGCAATGTGCTCTGCTAATCTCAACAGCAAAACACTACACTGATGGACATCAAAATAACTCTCCTAATCTATGGGGAAGAGCTTTCTTAATATTTTGATTTTAGGTACATGAATTAATATTGCCCACATGCACAGGAGCAATAACAGCTTTGGCAGTCTCTTTCTACAACTCGCATTGCTGTGAGTGCTCATTTGTTCAGTAAGTAGCAGAATGGAGACTGGAATATCTTCTCCGATCTCCTCAAAGAATAAAAGATGGCCTGAGGTCTGTTCACTTTGGTGTACAGGACTGACCAGGCATAAGTAGATTAACTTCAAGCTGACAGGGTGGGTTTGCTTATTAAATAACTAAGCATGTGAATAAAATCCTGACAAAATTCCTGCTAACTTCAGCAGCATCTGGATTTCACCCCAGGTGCTTTCAAGGGATGTGCATTTCTTTTTGCAGTGAAACAAAAGGCAGTGAAAACCAGACATTAGATATCTCAGTTTTTGGAGCAGATGCACCTGGGCGCTCACCTACTTCTTCTCCAGGATTATAATTTATCTATTCCTGGTGGGAAAGCTGGGGGCCTTAACAGGAGGCAAAGAGTTGGAGGAGAAGCTGCAGGCGTGCTGAAGAACCAGATCTCATCTCTCTAAGGGGAGGCATGAAGGTGTACACAGGTGTATATTAAGTGTGCATTCATCTCACCTTGTCTCTCCAAATGAACAAGATCAAAGAAGTCCAGCTATCCAGCACTCTCTGAGACTTTTCCATCTCTTTCAGCATCCTATGCTACCAGCAACAGGGGCTGCCCCTGCAGGTGATGGGAGTTGTACATCCCAAGGGCCCTGCCTGCCTCTGCAGCATAACTGCACTTCTTCTCATGTAGTTTCGGTGGCTTTCCTTTGCAGATTCATTCACGGGACTCATAAACATAATGACTGATATCATCTGGCGCTACACAGGAGATTTCATGGCCCCTGACATCGTCTGCAGAGTCGTCCGCTACTTACAGGTACAAAACCACATGCTATCCTGCATGCCTGAACTCACCCTAACAAAATGCTGCACAGAT
The DNA here is from genome assembly GCF_023343835.1 of Lagopus muta. NCBI lineage: Eukaryota > Metazoa > Chordata > Aves > Galliformes > Phasianidae > Lagopus > Lagopus muta. The sequence goes on along the minus strand of NC_064439.1, from coordinate 46,463,815 downwards.
GCTTTGCTTCCACCAGGACTGCTAAATGCTGCCAGTAGTCATTTAACATTAAAACACGTTTTATTTCAAACCTATTAAGTCCTTTACCTTTTGCAGACCTGGAAAAGGAAAAAGGTCTGGGTGAAAATATAGGTCTAACTGTAAGACTTTTTTTTTTAAAAAGTAGTATAAGTTTTCATATATTCCTAGAGCAGTGTTTTATCTGGCACTGATTTCTACAGCAAACATGCCTCAACTACTTCCTTCTGTATCTTCTGCTCTAGGTGGTCCTCCTCTATGCTTCAACCTATGTCCTCGTGTCACTGAGCATAGACCGGTATCATGCCATAGTTTACCCCATGAAGTTCATGCAAGGAGGTAGGAGCATTTGCATACCTTGCTACTGCCATGGATAGTATTAGCTAGCTTCATTTTGCTAAGAAAAGTTTCAAAATTATTCATCCTGTTCCCGTGAATTATTAATTCCTGCTGGATTCTGTTACCATTCTCTGAATGGCAAAGGAGCTGTGATTTCCAGATTTATTAAACTGCACTTAGCCCTCAGCAGTTTTTATAAGCATTGTGTTTGCAAGGAATGAAATGACATTTTAAAAGCACGGAGGTTTTCATTATCTTCCAGCATTTTGAGAAAATTATTATGAGCAAAAGGTATCCCTTACAGCTATACTGACTCTAGGAGCAGCAACGGCTTTATTACCTGTATATTCACATGAAAAAATAATTTGGATAGAGTGCAGTATTGAGAATTGACATGACAGTTTGATGTGAACTTCAAAAACTATAGCAACTAAGTTTGGACATTGATTCTATCTTAAAATTTCTTCAATTTGTCATTTTTGCAGCACTCAAATACACCTTGTATGCTTAGCGACACAATTTAAAGAACACGATTTCTTTCCTACGCAGCTTAAAGTCTGAAGTTATGTATGTTGCACCGGGGGAATAAATAGCAATAGCAGCAGGGGGGAAGGGGATCGGTTACAAAAGAGATGGCAGCTGAAAAATGCACTTCAGTCAGGAAGAAATATCATTCTTACTTTGGACAAATGACGACTATTGACAGCCTGCTCTATTCAGGGGATCAGAATAGTGGTCCTCTTTGGACTCGGAAAGCTGTGAATCCATCACAACCCAGGCAGTGTTGCACCCTTGGCAGATGTTAAAGCCCGAAAGCTTCAAATGCTTATGTGAAGTTCAGCCCCAGCACGCAGGCTGGCTTTTGCAGAGTGGGAGGATTGCTACCAAACTTTTATGAGCAGGCTTTTGGGTGTGCAGTGCATGCTGCAGCTCCCACCAGCCTGGGGTTCCCAAATCACCTTGAGCCAAGCAGGCCCGATGACATTTCTTCCTTACAGTACCTACTGAGCTTAGCAAAGAGGTTGTAACAACAACAACAAAAACCTCTATAAGTGCTTTTCTTTTTTTGTTGCTATGGAAAATTTGCTAGTTTAAAGAACAAATTGTATGCAATATTTTTCTACTCTCACAGGAAGAGTGCTTTCTTTTATCTGATGCAGGCTCCTTTAAACACTTCCTACACTTGTTGGGGTGCAGAATATCTCAGTCCTAAGAGATCTCAGTACTCATCCTTCTCCACCACAATGCATGTTACCCCTCATCTGTCCTACAGCATGCAGAAGCACACCATTCCTCCACCACTCGACACAGGATGGCCAGAGGCTGAGCTGCAGTTCATTGTATAACACAGGGATAACGGGTCTAGGATGGCTGAAGGAGTACATCTGTTTCCCCTCATCACATTTACTGAAGCCCAATTGGTTCAGGATGCTTTTCTAAGATCTGGCATGCTCATCATGATGAGCACCCTAATGAGCAGCACCTGCTTCCAGCAGGGCTGGTACCATGGAGAGATGTCTTTCATGGAGCCAGAATCGTGTAACCAGCTGTGTATGTTCAAGTGGGAAAAAGGAGGCAGTGGTAAATTCATCAGAATGCCTAAGAAGGCATGTTCATCACTAAAACTTCCTGGAATACATACATGCATACATTAACCTTTTGCACTTAGCTATCCCTGGCAGAGCTTTCCTGTGTGCAGCTCTCAGGAGTCTTGTAGAAGAATAAAATGATTTACAAAACTTTTTCACTGGTGATGACCCAGATACTGTCAAAACAGCCCTGAGAGAATCAGTGGCAAGTAGCATGTATTCTTTCTTTTCAGAGTGAAATGCTCATCCCCCAAAACCCTTCAGTCAAGAAACACACAAGTCATTTACCAGAATCACCAAGGTTGGAAAAGACCCACAGGATCACCCAGTCCAACCATCCACCCATCACCAGTAGTTCTCACTACACCACGTCCCTCAACACAACATCCAAACATCCCTTGAACACCCCCAGGGTCGGTGACTCCACCACCTCCCTGGGCAGCCCATTCCAGCACCTGACCACCCTTTCAGAAAAGCAGTATTTCCCAACATTCAGCCTAAATCTCCCCTGGTGAGTCTCGAGTTTCAAACATTACATTCCTTGAAAATATTATTTTGGAAAAAAAAAATAAGGTCAAACATTTTCTTTAGAAAATGTCAATTTGTACTTGATTTTTTTAATTATATGTTTAATTCCTAAACACAAGTTATGTTGAAAAAAAAACATTTGAAGGAAGCTGCTTTCTTAAAGGCTTCTAAGAAGATAGACTTGGACAGTTAAATATTTCATACTCACTTTGCAAATTCCTAATTGACCACAGAAATTGCAAGATGGAGAAGAACTTTATATGCTATATATACTTTTTAATGCCAGCACTTCTGCTCTATGAGGCACCAACCAACCAAATCATTAAAAAATGTGAAGACTGTAAGCTCAAAGAGAAACTGAGAAGTTACAACAGAACGCATTACATAAATATTTCACCATTTTGAGAAGATACGTATGACCAGTGTGCAAACTGACCAGCAGCAGTCAACAGAACTGCTTAAATAAAAGACAAAATGTGAACAGATGGAAACTGTCCCTTTTGCTGTTTTGGGGTGCAAACACGGAGGTCCACTAGATCACTGAGATCCTGGAATGGTTCTCTCCAGATGTAAAAAGGCATTTTTTTGGAGGAAGGATTGCACAGCACCGCCATTCACAGTAGCAGGGAGGTGCCTCCCACCAGATGTGGCTGGGGGCAGGCAGAGGTACACAAAGCTGTTGTCACAGTGTGGATGAAGGAAGAGAAACAAGAGAGGCTGAGACTGCATCCAAAGAGAGTGGCCAACAAGGCAAGAGAATTGATTGTTTCCTTCTTTGCCTCTCCTATGAAGATGGGCAACAGGAGCTGGGCTTGTTCAGCCTGGAGAAGGCCCCTGGGAAACCCCACTGTAGCATTCCAGCACCTTGAGGGGAGCTTTAAAAAGGACAGGGACTGACTTTTTACATGGTCTGCTAGAGATAGGCAAGGCTGAACAGTTGTGAACTAAAAGAGGGGAAGTCTAGGTTAGATGTCAGGAAGAAATTCTTTACACAGAGGGTAGTGAAGCACTGGCACAGTCTGCCCAGAAAAGCTGTGGTGCCCCATCTCTGGGGTCATTAAAGGCCAGGTTGAATGGAGCCCTGGGCAGCCTGAGCTGGTGGGTGGCAGCCCTGCCTATGGCAAGGAGCTGGAACTGGGTGAGCTATAAGGTCCCTTCCAACCCAGGCTATTCTGTGATTCTATGGCTCTGTGGAAAGGACAGTTATGAGAGCCAATAACCAGAGCTGATGGCAGATTCCTGCTAATGCTGGGTGCTGGTTTTGAACATTCTAGTATGGAAAACTCCCAATATAAAGCTCAGTACAATTTTGAAAGGAAAACACAGGGCAAATAGAATATTATACAGATTGTTATACAGAGTATTAGAAACGTGTTACTTATTTGATTCCATTTATAACTTATATGGTCTAGTTATATCACTTGCCAGCATTTAGAGCATTTACAATGAACAAATACACTGCTTATGAGGCAGCCAATTAACATTAATCCAGTAATGGTGGCATCTACCCAGATGCTACCATTGCTCTGCAAAGCTTTTAAGACTAGCAAGGCCATGTTTTATCAAACACACGGAACATTTAAAAACCAAAATCAGTGAACATTTCAGTTAATATTTTATAAAACACAAAAATAAAACAACTCTATTGCCAAAACCAAGCTGCCTACTTCTTGTCAAATTAAGGGTGTACAAAAAGTTAGGTATGTTATCTAACAGTGACCTTTCCACCTTAGAAACAGACTTGTGGGTCCCATCGAGGCTTGTGTGCATGCTGTTCAAGTAGCTTGCTCACAATCTAAAGCCCTTTCCGTCAGGAAATATTTTGTGAAACTCTTAATATTCCTTTTGCTAAGTTTATTCTGTTATGCTTTGTGAAACCTCATGGTTTTCCTCTTCTAGTGCAATATTTATAGACTTAATCTAACCCTCTCACTTATGTGGTTGTCATCAGAGCTCTCCTAAACCCAAGATTAGAAGGACTATATTTTGCTGAATGTGGGCAGCATTTAAAGATGAGCAGGATAAATGAATATTTGCAACTGATGTTTTATAAAGCATAAAATTACTTTTAAAATGCTTCTCCCACACGCTTTCATATTGCTCTTTGAGCTTCAAGGAAGAAAGTTGTACTTTTTCATATTCATAATTTAAAGTGATTTTCTATTTCACTGCCACTGCAGGTATTTTGTAGGCAGGCTGGACAGTAAATAGTTTCAACGCTGAACCTTCTCAGATCTCACAAAAATCTGTCCTCATCTGCTCCTCTAGCAATCTGACTCAGAAGGCATAACTACTGCTGAGGATCACTTGTATAACACAGATCAGCTGCTCCTCCTCACACTTTTTAGCAAGAGCTACATGGATTTTAGTCAAAAGATATATATTTATGAAAACTAAAGCTTCAGGGCTGTTTGCTCCAACCAGTTGATTTTTATAGCATCCCATAGGTGCCACATGGCATCATTTGGTTATCTACCATCTCTCCCTATCTGTCGAGGAGGCCATAAGCCAGGTGTAAGTAGTAACACAAATTTGCTTGAACTCCTATTCTTGATCCTTGAACTGCCATTCTTCACCAGGCAGCCTGGCAGAATCTCCTAGCTGCTGGCTGCTGCAGCAATTAAAACTGCTCAGCACTTTGAGCACAACCATAGGATTTCCTCACCCTCAGTGATGCTCACCCTCAGCATCAATGAGCATGTGCCCATCAGCTGGAGATGAGGTTGGTCCCCACTGCATCACTGGGAATTGGCAAAGATGTCTGAGCATTCTGGGAGCACAAAGGTCTGCGTGGGATGCTGAGGAGTGCAGACAGGGCTAAAGGCAGATGAATGTGCAGTTCTGACTCAACACTGAGCTGATGAGTTTTTCCTAAGTCTTTTCTAAGTCTTCTCACTACAAAATGCAGCAAAATGTTGAACATCTAAGGAGGTCATTTCTCCTTTTCAGCACCTCCAACCCATTTATGTTTTACGTAACCCTTCCTGGTCTATCTGAAGCTATCTGCTATCTGAAGCACAAGGGCTCCTTCTTTTCCATCTGTTCCCATACCAGCTGATTTGTTGCTGTGCCCAGGTACAAATGTGCAGCAGGACAGGTCTGTTGTCCCTTGCAAGAGGGACAAGAAAGAGATGAAATTCCCACACTCCTCTGCAGTCTTCTCAGCACTTACTATTCAGAGACCATCCCCACCTCTCTCTCAGTTCTGCTACAAAGGGCCAATCCCACTGCCCACCCTGCTAACAATGTCTGTTTGAATCTGTTGAACAGAAAGACAGGCGAAAGTTCTTATTGGAGTGGCCTGGAGCCTCTCTTTCCTGTTTTCAATACCAACTCTGATCATTTTTGGGAAACGACAGCTCTCCAATGGGGAAGTGCAATGCTGGGCTCTGTGGCCAGATGATTCCTACTGGATCCCCTACATGACGGTGGTTGCTTTCCTTGTGTACTTCATTCCTCTGATCATTATCAGGTAAGCCTGCCATTGGAAGTGCATGGTGAAAGCTGTCAAGCATGCAATCAGCTTAATGCTTTAATTTCAGTCACTCATTATGGTTTCATTTCCACACCTGTCTCACGGTGGCTTTGATTCATATTGCACAGCACATGGGTCGCTGTGCTTGCCTTGCAGTGCTCTCCACGCAGTAATAGCCAGGAACATTATTTCTGAACAAGGAGTGCATCTCTAAGTGTGTCCACTTATCTCTGCAGCTTCAGGCTTTAAATAGACCTTTATAAATGCAATATGAATGTTTAGCTTATACGATAAAACATGAATTTAATAAAAGAACAGAAAATACACTTAGCGCTAATTAAACTGAAATTAATTTTAAGTGCTCTCAAGCTTCATAGTATTTGAGGAGTGCTACTTCATCAGGGTCAAAAAGAAATTCCCAATTGTTTGAAGCTGTCAGGCACTTCCACAATATGAAAAAAAAAAAAAAAACACACTGCAAAGGAAAATTTGAACTGCAAGTATTTCAGATTGATTTGCCTGAGACCACAAAGGTGGTCCACAATAAAATCTGCTATTGAAAGGAGCTCAGCACAAAGAATAAACATAAACAGACAAAATTAATTCACTGTGCAATAGAAATTATCTCAGAGAATACTGAGCCTGGCTACTGTTTCTGGGAGAGATTTGTTGTGAATTTTTTGAATAGTTAGCAATTAGGAAATTCTATCCAGCACCTTAAATGATTCTGGGGAGAGGCCTGTATCCTGTCAACTTATCAATCACACAGGTGTGTAAAACCTCACCTTCATACTCCAATTTACATGTCCACACATTTTCTAGGACAGCTCAGCCACTCCTTTTCACATGGAATATGTATAGGTTTACAGACAACAGAAAAAAACACACAGAAAGTCTTTTCCAGTTTTCTGACATTATGTTTCCCCTCCTCCCTGTCAAAACTATGTGACTTGACTTACAGCAAATCCCCAGAAGCAAGAAGGCAATGAGAACAGGAGGGAATAGGGAAAAGCGGTGAAGGCAGCATTTCATGAGATTGCCCTGACAGCTGAGAGATGAATAAAACATCCTCAAATTTCCGTGGCTTTAACCTTAAGTGACTTTCACACAAAAAGTTTATGCCAGGGCAGGAACTTAAAACCGTGGCCAGTTTCTCATTTCAGGGTATGTAGTGCAAGTGCTCCCACCTCATCTTCAAGACAAATTTTGGACAGGTCCAAAGTGGTGGCAGGCACATGGAAGTGGGTGGATCATGGAAGGATGAGTAAGGGCCATTTCTTGGTTTATGGCCATTTATTAGCTGGCAGCCCTACCCATGGCAGGGGAGTTGGAGCTCAATGAGGTTTAAGGTCCCTTCCAACCAGAGCTACTCTATGATTCTATTTTCTTTATAACAGAGAGGAATGTCTACAGCCACAGAAGAAGATTACCATTAGAACAAAATCAGCAGACACACTGAACAAATACCCCATGCTTTGGAAACAACTGTCTAGTTTTTGAACCATGTTTTCAAGTTTTGGATTGCCAAGTATACAGCTGAAGGTTGCAACATCCCATCTGACACATCTGCCAGACCTCTGTCGATGCAGCCTTGAGGCACAACACCTATTCCTTTAACACCTCTTGGCAGTCCAGGAGGTTGAATCTAACCTACCTCATGTGGCTGCAGCATATTAATAGGCAGTTTGCAGCTAAAGAGCACCAGGAATGGCCATTATTTCCTGCAGGGATTCTATTTCCCTTCAAAAGACACGTTCCACTAAGTCCCTTTGGACATTCTGCAGGACCGGTGAGACACTGTTGCAGAAGGGTGAGCGAGGACAGATGCAATGTCCAGATGTAACTGGTGTGCGACATTCAGTTGAAAGATTAATTATAAAAATGAGAGGTTTTATTTAGTCAAGGAAGTAAGGTATTGTGTGGTTTCTGATTTTAGTGGCTTTTAGGTGAAGGTGTTCCAAAAAAAGACCATAACTTAACAATGGAGAGACAATACATAAATGTGCAACTGAAAACTCAAATAGTAGTATGGATGAAAAGGATTTATTTGTATTAAATTCCTATATGGAGTGAATTCTTGTATGAAATACAAATTTAATATGAATAAAGCAGTAGCTGGAGTGCATAGCACGGTCACCAAAGCAGCCAAGCCTTACAGTGCAGGCAGCACATAGATTAATACTAAGACCTTTTCTGCAATAACTCATTTTGCTTGTGCAGCTTCTTTATTTTCTCCTCTGAAGCACTCCAACCTAAGAGCATGGTGGGTGCCCAAAGCAATGTGGGATGCTGCCTGAATTAACTCTTGATTAGTTCTGCCACCTGCATCTGCAGGAAGCCTCACATCCAGAGCAAAGCACTTCACCTAGGAAAGCACTTTTTCTGGCACAGTTCATGCAAAGAATAAAATCTTGCTTTTCCAGTGCAGAACTTAATTCTGCTCTGATCTGCCATTCTGGCTGCAAAGTTTTCAGTTGCTACAATCCACATACCGTCGTCTTTAAGTTTCTGTCATCCATCTTCCAGCACTCAGAGCTGATTTCACATGTTCCCAATACAGCCTACAAGTAACTCAGGCGAGATGCATCGTCCATAGTACCACAGCACAAATGATGTAATTCTGCTGATAACCCTCACAGTCAGCCTGGGAAGCCCTTCCGTTGGTGAGCAAACCCTCCAGACACAATGTGAGCAAATTCTCTGGAAACCAGGCAAAAACATGCAAATAACCTGCTCTTCAATTCTGTTAATGTCCACATAAAAAGGCAGTCTATCTATAAAACCACAAAATACTTCAGTGCTAGACAGATGTATTTCCACTGCCACTTTGCACAAATGGTGAGTTTTTTACCCAATTGTAATACAAATGAACAAGACCAAAATATCAGAAAGAGAATGAAGGCTCTTTAATCTAAGCCTGGTTATCTTTGAAAGCTGAGAAATGGAAAGAAGATTTGTTGTTTTCTTTTTAAAGATCCCCTCCTCTTTCTTCGTGCTGGTCAGGGAGATCTAAGTGTCCTGCATCACATCCCATTTTTCCTTGCAGCACTTGAAGGTTTGGCCTGTTCTTTCTTCTCATTTGGGCTGCACTACCACTTTTTCTGCAGCTGATATTGTTAACCTACCAAACACCAAAGAGCACAGAAAAAGGAAAAGGGAATCTTCCTGATTTGTTCTTCCAGGATGAGAGTCCACAGCTACAACAAAAGCCATTTCAGCTGCACTGAATAAAGCCAAGTGAATCTCTGAATGATACCTGTGATAGGTGAAGATACTTTGGGGCACTGCTAAACAGGGGCCAGATCAAGATTACAGTTGTTCCTCCTGCAAGCATTTGCACCTGACCTCTCAGGTCCTGTGATGGAGAGACATGAAAGTTGCTGGTTTTCTGTCCTGCATTGTTACTCTGTGCCACACCATAATTGAGTTCTGTCAGCTGGATATCAGAAATTTGGAATTCATAAAGTTTTGTTCTTTTTAGCTGTTCTTCAAGATTGTCAGATGCATTTTCTCTGTTTTAACCTTTTGAATACAATATATAAACATTCATCTAATATAATTCCAAATACAAGTTAAAAGAAAAAAAATTCCTCTTGAGGTACAGAGGAAAAAAACAGTCCATCTGTTGTTTAAAATCAGAATTCCAAAGAGAACATTTGCTGTTGAGCAGCAAAAAACTGGTCAGAAGGGAAAAAAAACCAGAATCACCTAACCTATAAGGAAAAATTATTGAATTGAAATACAAGCTCTATAATGAAATGGTGAGTAGATGAGTTATCAGAATTAAATCAAATAAAATGAAAAAAAAAAAAAGGTATTAATAAAAATTGCAAAGATCTGATTTTGAGTTTGATTCAAAGAGAACAGTCATTTTTGCCTGCAATTTCCATTTCAAAGGAAGAAATTCTAGACCTTGTATGTACGTTCTACTATCTGCCTGTCTATTCACTTGCTCATTATGTATGCCTACAATGATTCGTCTGGATGAAGTTACATGCACTTTTTGTCTTTGGATAAACAGTGCTGCAAATCAGCCACCACACAACATAGGACAGCTGCAGCCCTCTGCACAAATACAGTATGAGAAACAATAGACAATGCTGGAGGACAAATACAAGCAATTAACAGGGAGCTTCAGTATACCCTTTGCCATTGCAATGGCTCGTTTTGTTAGTAAAGACTGTGCCCAGGTGAGATGCTAACATGATGTCATCATTTATTTTAAAACAAAAGCATAATTCCCATTCTTGAAGAGCTGGCATCTTAGGGATGTTTTTATCAATACCTAGTTTTACCAGAAAGCATTTTATTTTCCAAAACAAAAGTGAGGTAGGAAGCTACCTCAAGTTGGTTATTCACAAGGACAAAGGCTGCCAAAATTACCCATGGAGTCAAATTAACCAACACCATTAACTAATAACATGCTACAATGAATGTGCTTCTTAGTTCTTCAGAATCTGGATCAATCTAAATTGCTTTTGGAGGTGCAATGAATGTAATTTGCTGAGTTACATCCCTAGACTAAATTATGTTCTTGTAATTTCCTGACACTTCTACACGTATGCATCTCCTTGGGGCTATGAAAAAGAAGCACTGCATTTTCATATGAACAGCATATCCACTTTATCCTATGGTCTTCATCACAGCCTGAGTGACTCCTTCTGAAAAAAAAAGTTTTAATTCTTTTTCCATCTAGATTTTCCACTGCATCTGATCTCTTCTTCCCTTTCAATAAGTGCCCTCCTTGTAAATAATGAGCCACAACAACTCATATAGTATTTCATTATGGTAGTATGTATTACTACCATAGCACATTTACATGGCATCCAAAAGTCACAGTCAGGGTTGCAAGACTAGTACACTAAGTACATTCTGGCAAAGAAACCCAACAACATCTGGACTTCCCAACCATCTGAACATCAGATCCTGTTTGTCCCTCTCTACTCTTTGCTCATCTGCCACTTTGTTTACCATCAAGTGTGAATCTATTCCCATCCTTTAAGCCCTCAGCAGAAAGCAAGTGAAGAGCCTGGGTTCATAATTCAATAGCAGAAGCATTTGAATGGAAGGATGGAAACTGAGTATTCGAAGCTCCTTCATCCTGATACTTGAGCAACTCTGCATGTGTTCTTCTGGGCACACAGAAAGATCTGCATCAAAGGGGGCACTGTTCTAATGGCAAATAAAGAAGGTCAGGCTAGAGACAGCAGGCTGGAGATAAAATAGAGACAGGTCTTGCAGGAGCTGGCTGAAGTTTTCTCATGATAACAACAGTCATCATCATAATACATTCTGATTCACTGAAACAATCAAAGGAGAAATGATGCATGGATTTTCGACTTTTATCAGAGCAAAGTACACAGAAACTCTCAAGTGAACCAGCTGATAAATAAACAGGCTCTTGAAAAGCCAGGAGATAAAAGGAAAATGTTTGAGTCAGCTGGGAGCCATGCTGGACCTTTGAAGGGATTAAGGAGGGCAAGCTGATGTCTATGGAAGAGGCATGCAAAATCCTTGCTGGGTGAGAACTGTGCTGCTCTGCTGCACAACCTGGTCTGTGTGTTGAATTTCCAGCTCTCACCTTCTAAGCCTGGGAACAAGAGCTCTCAAACCTGTACAGAAAATATACCTACAGGATGCACAAGTGCTGCCTTTGGAAGCATGGCTAGGAGCTGAGGTGCTATAGGAAAGGCTTGTGTATTAGTCTGAAAGCTCTGGTAATAATAATGTTATCCACTCTCTGGAGGAAGAGGAAGTCAGAGCAAGGCCTTGTGTGTTGTTTTTCTTTCAGCTGCTGCAAACATAATGAGTCCAGAGGAGGGCCACTAAGATGATCAGAGGGCTGGAGCACATCTCCTATGAAGAAAGGTTGAGGGAACTGAGGGAATGGCTGTTTATGAGGATGGATAGTGATAGGACAAGGGGGAATGGTTTTAAACTGAGACAGGGGAAGTTTAGGTTGAATATTAGGAGGAAGTTTTTCACCCAGAGGGTGGTGAGGCACTGGAACAGGTTGCCCAAGGAGGCTGTGGATGCCCCATCCCTGCAGGCATTCAAGGCCAGGCTGGATGTGGCTCTGGGCAGCCTGGGCTGCTGGTTGGCGACCCTGCACACAGCAGGGGGTTGAAACCAGATGATCTCTGTGGTCCTTTTTAACCCAGGCCATTCTATGATAACATCCTCATCCAAGATGTGAGTTCAAACATCTCTTCAGCTGAGAGGAATTATATTCACCTATTCTATGTCAAATAAATAGAATCCCACAGTTTTTATCACCTAGGCAGAAGCTGTAACTACCCATGGTTACTGTGCACTAGAGCACTTTCTATCTTTCCCATCAAAGATACAGGCATATATTCCTTTCTAAATATGCAAACCGCAACGAATCTGGTTCTAAGTTACCTAATTCTTTCGATCTACCTGGCACTTCTGTGCTCCTTGATTAGATTCCCAGGACCTCAAGAGCTGAGTGAGCACTGAGGTACATTATGTTTTCATGGGTTGTGTCCCCATTCTCTTCCCTGAGTTACCATCTTATTCATCAGCTTCATATTCCCAAAGTAACACCAGAACAGAGCCAGACATACAGCTGAAACAATTCCTTCTTCTTGCTTCCCCCATTTCAGGACAAATTTCCTCCTTGCAGTTCTCACATTATGCACTCACAAGCACATCCTAGCACAGGATGAGGTGCCTCCTGCCAGGATCTTATAATCAGACAGTTTTGGCCTCAGACAGCTCAAAATCCCCAACAAGCTCTTGCCTAGGAGAGCTTGGCCAAAACCATGTCTCTGCTTCTGACTTCAAAGCCAACATCTGTAAAACCTGGACAGTGGTAACAAACTTCAATGTGAAAATTCTTTGGGTTGCTCCCGGAAATATTTTGGTAGAGTCATATGTAATTTACTATTTCTATTATTATTACTATCATTTTTATGAAGTTCTGCCATCTCCGTGGGCTTCTTACACTTAGAAAAGTATATTCACAGAGAACGAATGACTGAGATGTCAGTTAAATTTACCATGCCTCACAGTATCAATGACTCTTTCCCTTCTGCAGTGTCATATACTCAATCGTGATTCGAACCATCTGGATGAAGAGCAAAGCTCAGGCTGTCACTATATCCAGCTGCACTGGTGAGTCTCAGCACGCACATGTCTCCAGACGCAGGATTCAGATTTGGGGAGCCACATCAAATCTGGGAATGCCCACATATGTGGTGTTGAGTTGGGACCCCATCACTGTGGATTGGGTTATCTGCCACTGCTCCTTCATACCTGTTCCATACTTCTTTCCTTTGACATTAAGTACCCTTTTGAGAAACGATAGAAAACATCTACAAGAAAAGAATTAGAAGGTAATAATCCTTACTCTAGAACTCAGAATCCTTAATCCAAGAATTTTGTCCATATGTAGAATGGTTTGTTTTCTAGCAGCCACTCAGATAAAAATTTCAGAATGTTTTCAAATGCCCTTGGGAAGTTTGAATTTTGGTAAGACCAGAAACCTTGGGGAAAAAAAAAAAAAAAAAAAAAAAAAAGTCATTCTTCTTACTCAAGAGATAGATTCTGCACTAAAAACCAAGGAATTTCCAGTACTATTAGGTATGGACTGTTTTCAAGCTCCTCTATACAATATTTCACTGATAACAAGCTCTCATTAATTTTATTTATATTTTTTCCTCACAGATTACATAGCCTGGATATGTTGTTTTTCTAAGAGGTGCAGAAAGTCATGTACACATAGTTATTTCCAATGACATTCATTAAAATTCAATTTCTCAGCTCGGATTTCAAGAGTTGAAAGATGTTTTGATAAAAAATGACCTTCTTGTGTGTTCACTATGATGAACCTAATTATTCTCACAGGGCAACATGAGCAGCAAATTGTCATGAATAATGAAATCAAGCATATTATTACAATCATGCTGGTACTGCCATTGAAATGTGGAGATTGGTTCTCAGAGACATTAGCGTGACTTCAGAGGAAATGAGATCAACCAGCCTTAGTGCGAAACTGAATAGACTTTGCTTCTCAATTCAAGGCACATTTTACTTCTGAAAAGCAAATCTAACAGCATTTCTTCTTTTCTTCTTTTATTACTGAGTCCAACAGAAGAGCAAAATGCATGACTGTATCTAAAGCATCAAAAAGAGGTTAAGGGAATGGAGTATGTAGCTTTCAAAACCCATCTAATTGAAATGCAGTTAAAAACTGAACAGGTAGTCTGTTTTGCCAGATTATATCCTATGTTGTTTTTTTTAATTACAGTTGCCAGATCCTTTCACAAAACATCTCTTCTAACACCACTCCAGTTGTGTTTTTGAAGCTGTGATGACCAGAGGTTTTTGCTAAACTGATATTGTTGGGTTTATCTACAATGTTCCTCCTGCCTATAGTTCCAAGCGTGGAGACTCAGGGATATTCAGCTGCTACAGTGCTTCAGAAACATCTCCTATACATATATTTCCACTTCTGATTTTAGAGGGCTCAGGTTTTTTGTGCCTAGTGGGAGAAGACTTGCTAATATATGAATTGCAGGAAATGCATACACCAGCCCTGCTCTTTCACTGGTTCTACTCTTCCGTCCCCAGATGGCAGAACCTCTGCTGGCTACACCAGTCGTGGGTTCATATCCAGAGCAAAAGTGAAAGCCATCAAGTACAGCATTGTAATTGTTCTTGGTAAGTATGAAAAAAAAAGCCTGCAACTGGGGCAGATACTGAAGTTAGGGATCTCCCTTCATCACCAGCAAATAAAGGGCATGAAGTGGTTCAGCAAAGGAGTTTTACTTAGACCTCTAACTTGCCTTCTGACCTTCTCCTCTGCCCTCCTATGACTGACAGGATCCTATTTTAGGCACCTGATGTATGCAGTGATACACACAGCCAAGCTGCTAAAGGACCTGGCAAATGAGTTGTCTTTTAGGTTTAGAGAATACAGGCTGCTTCATTAGGGCAGGAACAGGAAGGAGAGGCAAGGGAAGCAGAGCAATTAAATTTGATGTCAGAAGCACGTTGCCTGCAGAGGTGGGGAGAACAAGCTCTCCTCGCCCAGCCAGGATGCTGATGACTCAGTGCAGGTGTCCTCCGTCTCCCAGGGAGATGACATTATCCTGATGGAATTAGGAGGCTGACATTTAATCTCGATAAATAAAGGCAACATCACACAGCACTTGTGATTAGCTGATGGAGACAGACAGGGAGATATCTGAAGCTATTTACTCCCCAGGGCACTGCAGGAGAGATCGCTCCTCTTCCCAGTCCTACACAAAACTCAGATTGATTGATACTGTGATAATAGCTACTACTAGAGGTGCTTAGTTCACTGGTTAGCTGTAGTGTCCTTGGACATGAGAGATGCTGCTGTGATTCACAGCTCTCAGAAATCCAAGGACACCTTCTCTGCATCTGAACTTATCTGTGTGGCCATCAGAGAAAGACTGTGCAAGAAACACAGAAACAGTCACTACCACAATGCCTCCAGATGGCAAGAGCTCACCTAGGTGCTCAGTATTTCAGAGGACCTTGATAATATCAGGCACCCAGCAACTCTCACTGTGCGAGAAAGTGAAGGCATGTAATGCTCATGGATTTCCATAAATCCTCCTATAGTGGGGGATCTGTAGTCAGTGCTATGATCCACGCACTGACAGGGCACACTGTTGTTACTACGGCCCCTGTGTGTGCACACTATTAGGTTGGTTACTCCAGAAAACAGGAGAGCTTACTTCTTCCTTGCACATTCACTGAGCGCCCAGCTCTGTGCCCAGCACATTGGCAATCCAGGTGCCTATGACTTAGCTGAGTGAACTGCCTGCCCCAGCATGCTCAACACTCTTTGTGAGAGCAGTTGACGTAGGCATTTATGAGACAAATTATTCCTGAATGCCTGCAAAAAAAGCGAAACCCATGGCCTCTTTTTCTACCACCTCCTAACAAAAGCTACGAATGACGCAGCCCTCTCAGACTTGTTTCTCCAATAGCAGTAGGGGAATCGTAGAGTCTTCCTACATTCCCTTACTACAGGGCACCTCCAACCAGCATGCAAAACGGTACGTCAGCCTGCTGTAATTCAGAGTGAAAGTGTCATTCCTTGCTTCTAGGTGCCTAAGAGCCTTTTCTTAATAGGTGGCTGTGATAGGCAGGGCTGTCACAGAGCAGCACTTTGGTGCTGTCTGCGTTTAGATGGGCTGTTCACTCAGGGGACCATTAAGAGAGCGCTTTTCTGTAAGTGATGATGCTCTAACTGGCTACCTATTTACCCTTTATGTGTGTGCAGCGTACAGAAGTGCCTCAATACATCTAGAGGGAGCACTCTAAGCACTTAAAGGAGCACACGTAATGTATTTTATGGGCATTAAAATAAAAATGAAGACAAATAAAAACACAATTTAATAACTATCCTCTTAAATAAGACCCTGCGTAGGGAGCAATTTCTCTTGCATGAACAAATACTTATGTGTTATGACAGTCTCTATTTGTGCGTATGTGATTAACTCCTTAAATAACCATACTGTCAAGCTCTTCTGTCTCTCCTGCAGCATTCGCTCTCTGTTGGAGCCCCTACTTTCTGTTTGATATCCTGGACAACTTCAACATCCTCCCCGAGACCAAAGAGCGCTTCTACGCATCCGTGATAATTCAAAACCTGCCGGCCCTGAACAGTGCCATCAATCCCCTCATCTACTGCCTCTTCAGCAACCACCTCTGCACCCCCTTTGAGTACCGTCCCTTTACTCTCACCCTGACTATCCCAAACAGAGGGGAGAGATAAGCACAGCTGCTGAACTCATCCCCTATTTTCACCCGTTTTAATCCTGACCATTCCTTATTTTCCTTAGGGAGAGAAGAACACGAAGGTTGGAGGGGACTTTCCGGGACCGGAGTGATGGAGGGCAGGAGATGCAGGTCCTGTCCAAACCAGAATACATCTAGCACAGGTAATGCCCTCAGAAGCACAGCAGGACCCATGCTGAGGAGAGCAGAGGTTTCCCCAAAGGACAGACAGACACCAAGCATGAACTGACTGGACTGAACCTGTGCCTTGCTGCTGTTGAACAGCACAAGCACTTGGGACCAGCACTGCACCTTCAGCTATCACACTCTGCCAGGACCAAGCCAGCCACAAGGGCTTTGCATGCTACTTTTGTGATGGCTCATTTTAGCCATCTGTTTTCAAGCAAGATGTAACACATCTGTACTCCAAATGGCAAAAAGCAATGTAAACAGTGTCTAGTCAAAGCCTCTCTGTTCTTCAAGAGTCTCTTGCAGCCATCCAGTACCATGCAGCTCATAGAATTGGTGAAGTGTTTACAAGGTTACAGGAGAGTACCCTGCTTAAAATGAACCTAGGAACTTTTCAAATGAGAATACACCACTGTTACTCTAAGTTTATGCCTTGGCTTCACGTGCAACCACTGACAATGCCCTACCAGAAAAGAGGGGACTGTAGGGATGGATGGTTCACTCCCTCCCACCTTGCCATCCTCCCATACACACCATCTCTGTAGCTCATCCTCCCATTCCCTTGCAGAACTTCCCTGCTATTTTATCTTGGTTCCCCTACCTTTACTTGCCATGACAAATATGGGTGATAAGTTTCTTCTGGGCTACTGTATAATAAGATGTCAGCCAGCCCACCCCAAATCCTACTGTTCCTCAACTGCTCTGCTGCTCACATCCCTGTGACAAAAGCCCAAGCAGCCCTTGGGGGATTCTACGCTCATGCCACATGAGTACATT
This sequence comes from Lagopus muta, assembly GCF_023343835.1. Classification (NCBI taxonomy): domain Eukaryota; kingdom Metazoa; phylum Chordata; class Aves; order Galliformes; family Phasianidae; genus Lagopus; species Lagopus muta. Next base: position 46,446,121 of record NC_064439.1, on the reverse strand, counting down.
TAACATACAGGACACTCCAGCAGTGCAGATCAATCTTTCCACAACATAAAGGTATTTCTCCCTGTCTACATAAGAGATGATATATAGCTCTAGATTCTCTACATAAGAGATATATCTAGAGGTATTTCCCTCCCTACAAAAATTTTTAATGTCCCTTAAATTATAGAGGGAACCGTATACATCTTTAGAGCAGCTCAAAGCTGGAGAAAAGCATGGGTTAAATTGTAAAACTCAAATTATATTTTTAAAAATTACTGGCTGATGTTCCAGTCTTATAAATTCATTGTGGGGTTCACAGAGTACCAGGCAGCACCCTGTGGCACAGTATCCTGAGCTGCTGGACATCCCTTCCCTCAAACCCTTGAGTTTGAATACAAATGTTCTCAGTGTTTTAGCAACTGAGTGAAGAATATGAACGTCAATGCTTATTTTACCGTAGGTCAGCTTGAATTGTTTGCATGATGATGTGCTCTCACCAGCTGCACAGCATAGTTTTGCTTCTCCCTGTGGAAAATTTGCATCCTTACATGAGTCTGTTTAAACAGGTTTGTTGTTTTTTTATTTTATGATGCTGCTGCTTCACACTGAGTTTATTCCCTGCGAAACAAGAACTGAATAAAATTTACTTCATTACCTATGTTACAAAAATGTTTTTTCCTAAGCAGAGGATATATAAAATCATGTGGCTTTATGTTCTTAGGAAAATGAGTAGGGTTTCTCTTTTTATTGTTATGAAGTTCTGTCGCATATAAATGTTGGTGTTAAAACCAGCTTAATTAAAACCATGAATCCACACCACCCTTTGCAACCCCTACCTATGTATATAGACTGTCTATAAGAACCAGAAAACTTTTTTGTAGGCATCTCATAACATTTCCATTAGTGGACTGCTTGGTTTAATCTTCATAATGATGTTGGGTTTTTTTCCCCCCCCACACTATTTTTCATCTGACACAATTACACCAGTTGCCTACTTTTGAGCATTCAATGCAGTTTGCAGACTTAATACCTGGAAATCAGATACTTTTTTTATTAGTACTTTGGTTTGCAAACTTACATGCCTCGGTCATCGTCCACACTCCCCCTCCCAAGACATATATATTTGGTCAGCATATGGATTAGCCCACCAAAATTAAACATATTCATAAATAAATGTAGGAATCCAGCCTTGAATGGAGTCATTACTCACTTATTTTTCAAAGAGATGGTATCTTTCAAGCACTACTGCGTCAGGTGCCATTTATATGTTGTTCCTGTCACTTTGCCTGGGGCCCTGACTGCAATTCCCTTCTCCATTAGGAGACATTTCTCTTTAAATATCCTCCTGTATTTCACTTGTCTGCACCCCTTCCAAGCATGTATTCAGAAATAATTTTTCCCATTTTCTTCCTGCTTCATTCCTGTGTAGCACAGGCAAATTTGCTAAGCTCTTATGCTTTTTTGTTGTTGTTGTTGGAAGATAGCATGCATTATACTTAAAAACTAAAAAAAGAACTGATTTTTGCCATTAGCCCACAAAATACATTCACAGTCCTTTGTCTCATGAGTGAATAATTTGGCAGCTTTCATTTAACTCTGGTGGATTTCTAATTTCGTGTCCACAACCCACTCTTCACCTGTTGATTTAATTGTGATGCAATTGTTAAGAAAGATCCCAGAGTAACCAGCAGAGGTAATAAATGGCAACGCCAGGGTCCGGATGCCAAGAGACAGAGTCTGGAACAAAAGAATGTGGCACTCAGTTGGGTTGTTGCCTGTGACAGTCTGTGAGTTGTGCGTTGCATCTTCTCTGACACTTCAAGACCCAGCTGAGAGATCCTTCTGACGTGCCCACAGTAACCATAGATGTCAACAGGCATGCTTGCGGGGATGTAGAATACCTTCTGTTTATAAAGTCCTTTGTGATCATAGATCCCTAGGAGTCGTGAAAATGAGATATTCAACCCTCAGACAAGTCACACCAAACAGCCTAAAACTAGTATAGCTTTCAAACTAATAAGTAATGCAAGCAAATAAGAAATAAGTCTTTCCCATGACAGGCACAAAGAAAATATGAATGAGAAAGCTATCCAGCTTTCATTCATTTCTGGATGCAGTTTAAAATTAAATTCTCAGTCCAGATTTCCATCTGTTGCAAAAAAGTGTAAAGTGGTATTTTGTCCATATTGTTGGTTTAGTCCTTAAAAACTCCATTCACATTTTAATTTGAACAAAAGCTAATGCAGGCAAGAAAATTTAAGATCCAAACCACTGGGTAGGTATAATCTAGTAATGGAGTACAGTATTCCACAATGAAATTGTGGAAGAATAACAAAGTGAAAGCCTACCCGGAGGCATTTTGCATCCTCCTGCATACTTCTGGCTGAGATCTTAGAGGCACAGATGTTATCAGCCAAGAAAAATGGTGGGCTAGTCAAGAAAAATGATATCCACTGTAGCTGATGGAGCCAGATTCTGTGCAGATCTCAAGGATCTGAACACACAAGGTCCACACACTCCTTCCACTGAATCAACCCATGCACCCCACGACCACAGGCCATGCTCTCACCTCTGCAACAATTTATGCCCTTGGGAAAAGAGATGACAGGCACCCCCCTATCCCTATTCCTGCCTGCTTTCAGGATAGGAGACACAGAACATTTGATGGTGCTTGCCTTGCAGGGTTCCCAGGAGGGCTAACATTTCTCTTTTGTGTAATGCCACAGCACTCCATTTTTGTAGCAGCAAATGGATTCTGTAGTACCTGCAGTTAAGCAGATGTCAACCTTAAGTTTCTGGAACAGATTACCTTTGGGAAGAAGTAGGTGCACACAGGGTACCGTGCACGACGGCTGCTCAGTGCATTTCTTTAGGAAAGAGATGTTTTCTAGAATAAAATTCCATTCCAAATCTCTGCCTCTGAGATCCGTTTATTTTCTATATGCTTGTCTTCTTCTTCACAGCTATATTTCACAGAAAAAAAAACTTGTCCTATGACACAGAATGATCTGTCTCCCACAGAACAAAAACAAGATTTACATGGAAAGCATAAATGAGTGAAGGTCCCTGTTCTACAAGTCACCTAGACACCTAAATATGAATTGTTTTAATGGAAATCAGGCTATAGAAACAGGCCTACATGGTTTTATAGTCCTGGATATTGCAAGCATCAGACCCATATGGGTTGAAGTCCCTAAGAAGGTCACATAAGCAGAAGTACACATGAAACTAGTACTTATTTTAGTTCAAACTCTGGTACTTCAATACAGGAAGGTTTTATGGTTGTTAGGACCTTATGTTTTCATGACACTACAAGACACCACAGGAAAACAGCAAAATCCTTTCTAAACCAAAGGCCTCTATTTCAAGTGTAGGAACAAATGGCTCAATAAAAGATCATTTTAAACACAACTTCAGCAGAGAATTTCTGAGGAGGAGAGCTTTAGGGCAACACCAACCAGAGATTCCTGAGAACGGTCTCTTGGCATTCTCTGAACAGGGAAGACACTTGTTGGCAAGATACCTCAAGTTATGAGCACCTTCAGTAGGAATTACTGTGCTGTTTGTACAGGTTTGTTTCACACGATAACCAGAAGGCATAACACTACCTGCCACTTCACCTTACCCATCGCAAGGACTGCATGTACTCTTCAGAAGCACTTGATGAAAACAGAAGAACTACAACAGGAATTGCAGAAAGCACAGAAAAAAAAAATGTATGTATGTATTGTTGGGGTGTCTTTTTTCCCCAGTGAGAAATAATTCCATGATAAAAATAAACTACAGTAGAAACTATCGGACTTTACCTTCCAACCAAGAGCCCAGTGTTCACAGAATTTTCCATTTATTCATCAACCTTCAGAAAAATGATTGATTTGGGGAGTAGATGCAATTTTTACTGTAAGGTAACGCGTGCTTCATTTTCTTTTAGCAAACTGCAATTTATTTTGCACAGCATTCAATTTAGATAAGCATTAGAGCTGAATGGTTCATCAGATAATCTTTAGTCACATTTGATGGCATCTTATTCTGAGTACGCATAACATATGGAGTAGAGGGTTAGACGTACAAACACAGGCATGGGTTTACAAATAGGCACTGCTGGATTCTCATACTGAGTTGCTTATAGTGGTACATAATTACAAGCCTAACTCTTAATTTAAACTCAAGTGAAACAAATGCAAATGGACTAAAATTCAGCATCTTTAATGAATTCAATAAAAAAAAAAGACAGTTGAACATTTCTCATAAAGAGCTGAATGATCTTTAGAACTATATTAGCAGAAACATGACATTATGTACAATACTGTGTGCTAATAATCAGTTACTTCAATCATGAGAAATTCTACTATAAACTGGGAGCTCATCAGCTGGAAATGTCTGAGGAGGAGAAAGTGCTGAGAGTATCCAGAGGTCAGATGATGCCCAGTCATTGACAACAACACAGGGTGAGGGGCTAATATAATCCAATGTGCATCTGCTGAGGCATTTATTAGAAGACCTAAGGCTCCAATTGCATTATTGTGAGCCTTCATTGAGAACATTCTACACAAAGAAAAAGAAGAGACACGGAACAAAGAAACCTGAGGTTATAGTTTTTTGGGGCTAGTAAAATGAGAAGTGGAAAAGAGGTGTTTGTTAGCACATTAGGAACATTGAATGGGGAAAGGACAGAGAGGAGACAACTAAAAACGCGTAACGATTGTGCAACAAATGCCACCCCCTGGAATAATCTTACTGTGAATAAATTTGAATATATTTTAGAGACACAAATCAGCTTACTCAGCAATATTGCATGGATCAGCAACAAGATTTTGGGAGTAAGAGACGTATCCTATTTTGTGTTATGGCCTTTTACTGAGATTTAACAAGGTAAGGCACAATTCTCTGTGCTTTACGGAGAAGGGAAAGGGAGGAAGTGGCTGATTCCTTTAGTTTTGCATCAAGTTAATGGCCCTACCTTTGCAGTGGTACAGCAAGGAGGTTTTCTGTGAACACTACTGTGGGTGACATTTATTCTGAGACCTCATGTCTTCTGCAGTTAAACTGGTGGAGCTGGGAAAGCATACAAACGTCCAGACACTTGCATGCCCTCCCAGATCACATCACAAGTTTGAGAAAAGCACAAGGTGGCAGCTGACCTTTTAGCTGATGCTCAGGCTTTCAGGTTGAGCCTCACACTGGCGATAGCACAGTTATACAAGCATTACTTTCGGAACCCTAATCCCTCTCCTCTTCGCCCAAGACACCGAGATTCACACAATTCAACTTCACACAGCAGCCCACAGCCATGCTTGGAGGCTTTCACACTACTTGGCTCCACGGCTCCCAGCAGCTGTGTTGCCATTCAGCTAACTTCACATGTGCTCATGGTTCTACAAAGAAGCAATTAAGAGCATACAAACTGGCATGCAGTTACACATGAAATGACTGGAAAACTGTACTTCCTGGACAGTACAGAGTAATGCCAAAGGGAAAAATCCACGTAGCTGTAAATTAACAAAGTGTCCTTGACTTAAAGGATTTGGGTCCCTTAAATGCATTACACAGAAAGTTAAAGTGAAATCAGGCTCCCTTGGTCATGCTAAAAGCTAAGAGGTACATTATGAAGCTATCATAGAGCGAGAAAAGGCTTTAAAGTGATCAAACGGGAAAATATCACTAACTCCCATTTGGAGCCCATAGCTTAATCTCCTTATTTGGGAAAGAAGGATTACTCCAAGAGTCTTTTTAAAAATCTAGATAGGGGAATTAGTGATAAGCACTGACAGCAAGTAGGTGAAAGACATGTTCACACGGCACCAAAATAATAATTTAAAGGCGACTTTGTTTTGCAGTGTTTACAAAATGACATGAATGTAGGATAATTTGTAGAGGAAAGATAAATGCACTCGCTCTTTTGGGAATACTTGGCAATTCCCCTGAGTGTCCCTCAGAGAATGGGCTGTTAATGTGGTTATTCATATGGGGTAGGGTGTAGAGTCATCTGGGAACATTTACTGTCAGACAAACTCCTGCAGGAAATCGCTGTTTTTAAGATAACTTTGATTCTGAAGGTTTTTCCCTGCAGAGAACATCTCTGGGACCAAACAGAAAGGGGAGGCATCTCAGCAAGTCCATGGCCCTTGAGGTAGTGAGAGCTCCAGGCTCAGCTTGCAACTCCACATTCAAGGGAGTGGACCCACTCCTGAGGCTGCCTTTGCTTTCTCATCCTTTTTTGGTTGCTCCCCTCTTTCTCAGCCTACCTTCCTTTCCACAGGATTGTTGTCAGCAACTGCGAGTCCCCCCTGTGGGTTGTGACATGCTAAGCTCCCTCCCTGCTCTAATGATTGATGTGTGGTGCGTGCCCTTAGAGGTGTAGACGAAGTAATTAGGCTACGTAAGTTAGTGTATACGTGTAATAAACGCCATTTGCTGCTCATCACATTGGTGTCACCTCAGTAATTGGCCCAGCTACGGTCTCCTGGGGAAGCGGAACGGACGCTTACTGCAACAGGATTTTTGTGTGCCTTGGGACTTCTCATTGAGGATAGAAAACTGAATTCTTAAAAAATAACTCAAAGTATTCACAGAAATTGTTTGACCCAGGAGTCAGTTATTGTGTCTTAGCACAGCTTTATAACTTTCAGTTGAAGCTATGTTTGTTTGTTTTTTTTTAATGAGGCCTACATTCATGCATCAAGGAACATACAAGAGAATCATTCTGAGCTATCAGCAGCCATACAAAATCAGGTATAATTGTAAATTCATAAGAATAATTGTAAAAGGTCATTATTCTACCCAGTTGGATATTTGCAGAAGCCTGAAGGCAAATAGGTTGCTATATTTTGAAAGTTATTTAATCAGTTTAATTTGCTTAGATAAAGCAACATGAACTTTAGTTCACATGCTAGAGGATGCCTGTTAGGGGACAAGTGAATATCAGTGATAGACTGACCCATACTTAGCACAGGTCAGGTAGATTCTTTTTCTGCTTCTAGTAGGAGTTCAAGAACACAAGACCCCTTTAACATGTTTGCTCTTACTATTTCAGTACTGAGCTAATTGAACTGGCATCTCAATTCAAACTGACATTTTAAAAACAGGTCACAGAGATTTTTCAGGTCAGCCAAGCAAAACACAGAGGAAATACTGCACACTGACACAGAATCATTTAAGAAAACCTAATAAATAGGTTGGGAGATATCACTTCAATATTGAGAGAAGTGAAAAAGTAACACATTTCCTAGAAGCACAAGTCATTCCTGTTTCTTGAAAGATTGTCCTGATACCAAGAAAGCATTTGGAAGATTCAAGCGACGCTACAAGCAGGAAATCATAAAACACTAGCAGCCTAGAAACAAGTACTCAGTGGCACTATGGGGACATAGGGTACTCCAAGACTACTACATCAACTTCCTGAATGCTCTTGGTTTCATTATAGTCTCAGCAGTGAAATAACATAATTCCTGGTTCACTGAGTATGCTTGGAATTACATCTATAAGGACTTAGATTGCTTATAGGAATCTATAAGGACAGGGTAAGACCTTCCTAGTCAAGATAAGATTTCCAATGAATTTTGCTTCTTCTCACTCTTAACTGGGACTGAGCAGCACAAACACCATGGGATCTGTTTCAAAGATCCTAACAGACAGAAAGTCTTAGAGTCAGTAAAATTCACTACCTTGGTCTCAGGCCATGATCAAAACCATCTGACTTTGGAGTATTCCACAGTGCCAGTGCCTTGATGAAGAGTTCAAGGAGTCACTGTTGCATTCTTTCATTGCATCAAGGGAAACTGCAGCCTACATCCCAGCCTGGGGAGAGAGGGAAGCAGGCTGGGAGAAAGTCTGGGAAAGATATACTCACAAGTGAAAAATCCATACCCAAGCCTATCAGTTATGAAACCATCTATATAGCAGCCTTGTGCACATGTAGGGTTGTGGAAACAGACAGGAAGACAGGGGCCACAGTATCCTGACAACTCTGCTTTGGATTTAGAGCTGGTCTAGACAGCTCTGCATGCTCCCACACCCTGCAGCATCCTTGGACACTTCCTCTGCATGTGTGCCACGCTTATGGTCAGGCCACAGCCAAATCAAGGCTGATGTCTATCTTGTTAACAAAGTGAAGGCTTTTGGATAAAAGACCTGTCACGCCTGATTGTCTTGCTGGTTGTCCAAGAGACACAAGCAAAAGGCCAGCTGCAAAATGAAAGCACTTCCCCTGCCAAGACATTGTTTTTTAGAGATTAGTGATACAGCAATCTTATTTTAGTATTTCTACGGCATACAAAAGCCACTCACCTCTCATCACTGCCTCACAAAGCAAACGTAGCTCAGATAATTAACTCCAGCACAAGTAATTATCAAGCTATAGGACTTTCACGAGCAGAGTCATTAATCCCTTTAAACATATTACTATTGCTCTATTGACTGACACCCCTTACGCGATCAGCTAAATTCAGTTCATAATCTTTTCAATCAGAAAATGCATGACTGCAATCCTCCTCCTCTGAATTGCTACATTAGCTTCCTCTGAAGTTTGAATCATGTGGATTTGTGAAGTTGCTGCTGCTATCTATTAAAGTAATCTATGGCTCATACTATTCTAGGTGGGATATCTGCAAACAGAGGCAAAGGGGGCACTTCTGTTCTAAAGAGCCTTGTAACTCATTTGATGCGTTACAGAACAGGAGAGGGGAAAGAAAGAAAAAAGAAAAAGATGTTTCTCATGTAGAGTGACCCCAAGGGAAGTTTGTTTACAGAGCACTTCAGATACCAACAGGTCTTAGCATAGCATTTGAACATATTAAGCCCCTTTTTCTCTCAAATACAGGCCTTTCTTCTGCCACTCTATTAAAGACCTTAGAACCCCTTAGGGCACATCAGAAATTTCCCACCACCTCCTTGTAAGATGTTGTACACCTGGAGCATAGTATCCTGATAGTCATCCAGTCCTTTCCACTCTGTCCTCTGCTCCACTTGCTAAGTAGACAAGTGGATGGACATCTCAGGAGGGAATAAGGGGACTAAGAAAAGACACACAGGCTCTGGGCAATTCCTCCTCAGCAAGAGCCCCTTCACCAGCAGTCACATTGCCACCAAACATTAGGTAGCCTGAGGCCTGTAGAGAGGCCAAAAAGGGCACGTAGAAGTGCTGTATTTCACTGTCTTTTCATGTTTCATGGTGATCAAATAACTCTGTACACTTACCGCTCATTTGGAAATACAGATGAAATCTCTTCTGCTAAGTTGTGCTAACACCAAACAAATAAATGCAGAAGAGGGCTGAATCTTCACAAGATCAGGAGATGTGCGTTCCATAACTTAGCCTTATACTGACAAAGTGCATTTCAGTAAAGTCAAATACCAACCTATGCATCAAGGGGAAAATATGCCCCCTTTATCTAGGGATAGTGGCTCTGCAGCTGGAAAACCCAATCTAGAAAGGAACTAGAGAGTATAACAACAAATTAGCAACATAGCATGAGCTCTCAGTGCGATTGGAGGCTTAGATGAGATCAGGGAAAAGAAGAAAGCTGTTTGATACCCTTCCATATGCAATGGGAAGAACAGATGTGGATATAATATCTTTTTCAAACACAATTACAAAACTGATGCAGTTTCTCAGCAAAGAGACATTAATAAAAAAGTCTGAGGATGGAAGAAAATCAGGTGCAGTAAGAATCTTCAGAATCAATCTATTTTGCTTAGAAAGAGATTACCAGTGGCAATGTATAAGAACTTTCACAGGGAGAAAAACAAAGTGCCAAAAAATTAAATTGAGTGGAGCAGGGCATGATGTATCAGTAATATAAAGCTGAAACCTACAAATCAAACCAGACATAAGGATCTCACTTTAATAGGGAAAATGTTTAACTAGTGGAAGGAATCACCGTGAGAAATACTGGATTGCTCATCTTCAATGCCTTTTAATCAAAGCTGAGTTGCTTATATTTCATGAACAGAAATTAACTGCCCTTCCACATTTTGAAATATTTAAACATCAAAGTTACTTTCTGCATGGCTTTGCATGAACTCTTCCAGCAATGGTTAACTGCATTGAGTAGTGTAAGAACCAAAGATAAAAAAAAAAGCTGACTAGTTTCTAGAAGCCCCCAAACCTGATTTTTGTGTTGATATTTTTGGGTAGAAACAAACTCAAAGCACTGATTTTTTTTTTTTTAATATCTAGTGAAAATGAGTAAAATGTCCAGGTATCTTTTAGATAACGTTGTGGTGGCACAGAAAAACCAGCATATGGTACTTGCAGCGTGGATAAAGCCAATTCTTGACCTCATCCCAGGAGAGCACAGTAAAAACAGGGCATGTTAAAAGACAGGGCAAACAAAGCAACAGCTGGGTAGCAGGGGGAAGCTTTGAGGCTATGAAGGAGCTCCGGCTTCCTGCTGTCAATTCTACCTTTGATTTCAAAAGGAACCAGGAATTCACACAGACATTGTTTTGCATCCCTGGGAAAAAGTCAGAATCTGTACAACAAAGTGATACCATTTACATACTGCTGGGACAAATGACTTATAAGGAGAGCAATAAGGTACATAGAACAGAGAGACAGAGCAGGCTAGACTCTCCTATTTAGTTTGTCCCATAACCAGAGAAGAAATATCAATTACAAAGGCAATCAAACCTGCAAGCAATCATGGTAAATGTAATATTTTAATTAACATGCTGGCATTTGGAATTCAGTACTCTGTGCTAAAGCTTAATCAGCTTAAACCTTTTGTGAACTCTCCAATACTTTACTGCACAGGAGCAGCAACCGCAGTTTTGGTCACTCTGGTTGAGTCACAGTTTAAAAAAAAAAAATTGTTTTATTTCCAGGCAAAAGTTACCACAATTGGGTAAGAAATAAAATCCCATTCCCTGCAACATCCAGCTGTGAATGAATGCCCTGTCATTTATTTGTTTGGGGTATATCTTCTTGTTTCTCTGCTGATACACCCAGCCCAGACCACTGTACTGTCACAGCAAGACATAGGTGAGAATGGTCTCTTAAACTATGTCTCTTCCTCTCTTTCCTCTTCTAGAAACTGCTCTGGCTTGGTATAAAATTTTGCATATGGCACATTGCACAGAGCAAATATGGAAGGAATCATTTCTCATTTTCATCTGTGCAGCAAAATGATATTACCTACCACAAATTTAATCTGCAACGCGAATTGCTTATAGCTGTACAGCTGAGTCACTACGATCGCTTGGGTCTGCTTTCATAATCTCAGGAAGATTTATTTATTAAAAAAAAAAAAAAATTGGCTCATAAGTTCCTGGCAAACACCTGAGACTTTTCTGTCCTGAATGGAGGATTACTGAGTGTTAATCCCCCCTGAAGGGGCTCTATTCAGTGCGTTCCCATGGTCCGTTGTGATTATTGAGATGTGCTGCCTCAGAAACAAGTTGACAACTGCCTTTGACTAAATGCCAGAACACCTGCAGCCAAGCAGCAATGGGTCAGGATATCTCTTGGAAGGACCTCAGCACATGGCACACCACTGCCTTAAGCGAGAAGAAAAAAGCCTATCCATGAATTGGCCAGAGACGCTAGGACCTCAGTGTACTTGAGCCATGCCCAAGGGAGAGCCTATCTCTAAAAGCAAAATACATGTACCAGTATCTCACACGTGGGATTACCAACATGGCACCTATGAGCACGAGGTAGGCAGGCAACAGCCTTCACAACCGCTGACCTACAAACATTTCTCACTGCACTTTCATTTCATTATTTTAGAGTCCAAAATTTGAGCCCCAAAAATCAACGGCAAAGTGGCACTATCAACAAAAATAAAGAACTGGGTTTTTCTTTTCCTCTTATTGAAACAGTGTTACAGCTGGAAAGATTATTGAGGTGAAAATGAGAAAAGAAACAAACAAAGGAATGCTCACCTGTATCCAAAGATGGAGGTTCACAGGAAAGACCCCACAAAGAAAGGATCTCCAGCAAGAGACCCTTCCCCAGTGGCAGTCAGCTCTTAAATGGGGTCTATGAGAGGCGCAGCCAGGCTCCAGCCTTCATCACACAGCTGAATCGCCTTCACCTGTGCTCCCATGGCTGACTCAGTGCTTGCCCCAGGTGAGCAATCAGTGGCTCAGGCCGTGATCTAACAGTTTCCATACACATGAAGGTAATACTATGAGAGTTCAGGGTGGGGGTTTGTTTGTTTTGTGTGTTTTTGTTTTTATAACCTCTCTGCATTAAGCTACATCGAGGCTAAATCTAAATTGCTCCTTCTAAATATACTGCTACCTGGAATTTTTTGTTCAGTAAGAGAGATGCAGAAATTATTCATTACTTGATGAAACACCACTGGTGAGGAAATGCATTCATGAGTGCTGAAGGGATTTTGTTTGCATGCATCTACTCGTTGTCAATGTTAACCAGATTGAACGTCTTTGTCTTTCTGTCTGACCACGCTCCCCTCTCCAAACAAGACGTTTGGAGACATTTTGAAGGTTAATTCAGCATTTCCTAAATGTCATCCAACTCTGAATGATAAAGTTTGTCTAATTTTTTTTCATCCTCCATCACAACAAGCTGTTTCCAGTACTCTTACTTAACAACTCTTAGGACCATAGCATGTACAAACCAAAGGCATCTAAATCATGAGCTGAGCTCTTAGTTATGAAAACAAACAAACAAACACACGCACAAAAAAATTACACGATTTGTTGTTCTTTGGTTTCAACAGCTTCATTCCTTCCACGAGAAATGCAATATCTCTTCACTCTGCCCCCAAAGTAAGCTATCTCACTTTTAACGGCATGCATCTGTTACTGGACCAGAGTACACGACACCCAAATTTGGTGATGAGTTCACTGCATTGACCTAACATCCCACTGCCAATCCTGAAGAACAAATTCACTGCCACTGAGGATGGAGAATTTGGGGTTTGGAGATATATATGGGTATTCAAAGTTACTAGAACAAAAAATTGCCATCTTCCAAAGAGGGGTCCACACCATAAGCACTCAGCTCACAGGCAGGGAACTCTTTGCTCCATTTGACACAAATGATGGTGATTGGGTATTTTTGTGCTTGCTTGCTTGCTCTTTTTGGCAGCAAGACAAGGACAAAGACAAGGGGGAAGAATCACAATTCTGGAGAAGGTTGTGCTTCTTCTTGCTGGCATTCTTGCATTCAAAGCAGGCCAGGTGCTGCCCCACTGTAGTTGTATCTTCATTGCCAGCAGGGCTCTGCTTCAGAGAACTTCAAAATACCACTTTGGCCTGCTGACTGTGTTACTAAAAGTCATACTACAAGCCCTCAGGCCCCATCCTCACACTCTCACTTAGGAATTTGCTTCAGAAGAGTGTGGTTGAAGAGCTGGTATGTAGTGAAGCTACAGCATGCAATTAGCTGAGCTGTATGCAACAGCATCAACAGAGGAGTGACTCAAAGCACCTCACTAAGAGCTTCGTGCAGGGCAGAAGAAAAAAGTGCTAATTAGGTATCTATAGAAAATCCTGTAGACCTTCTCTGCTAGCTAGGGCAGACTCTTTTGCTTTACTACCTGGACTACAATCTATGCCAGATGTGCAGACATTCTCCCTTACCCTTTCTTGTGGCAGTGACAGATTTTCCCAGATGCTTGCTGATTTTGGCTGAGCAGCCGACACAATCATTTCTGCTAATGGCCATCCCAAAAAAGCCATCATCGAGGCTGGTGCACCTTAACCCACAGGGCAAGAGAGCAGGTCCCACTGCCCCACCATCAGCTGGCAATAGGTCCCAGGTGGCACAGCAAAGGTGGCAGAAGGAAAAGGATTCCTTTAGTCAGCTTTAAATACTTTCTGATACCTTTCTGAACCAATCTCTGACCTTTTAAAAATGTTATAGTTATTAATTCAAGCAACTTGCAATACTAAACTTTAAATATTATTCAGAGCAATTCTTTGTCCTTTTGTAAAATGCCATTCTATTCATCCAGCCACACACATTTTTTATTCATGTGCTTCTTTTTAATTCTCCTTTACTGTACTACTGAAAGAGAAGTGTGTAACCTTTGCCTACACTTTGAATTCCTCTTAAATTACATCACTTCAAGGCTTTACACTGCGTTTAATTTACTGGAAAGATCCAAAATGGCTTCTTGACACTGTTCATAACACCCCATCTTGCAGTAGGGGTGCAAGCATGGCTGTGCCCACACATGCAAGGTGTCTCTTCATCTGACAGAGAAGGATCTCAAACTCACCACCACTCAGAGGCATAATTGCATGAATATTCAGGAGCAATCTTGCTGCAGTTACCTGCAGTTACCAATGGCTGCTTTTGCCATTGGGGCAGCTGGGATTAAAGCTTTGCTCCTTTGCTTTTATGTCAGCTATGATCTGTAACTCCCAGCCTGCAGAATCAGTGTATGCTTAACCCCCAACCAAGTCATTCTTCTTTGTACCCAGGTAACAGCATCACACCAAGGAGAACCACCCAGCTGCAGGTTTCAGGTTCACCCTCTTGTCCTCAGCAGCACTGGAGAAAAGAGTGGCTTTTCTAGACTATGGGTAAAAACTGTAGGCATGCCAGTTTTGCATTCAAAACACTGCGGGAATTATTTGTTTTCTTTCTTTGTTTTCCTAGAGAGAGCCCCTGTTTGGTGTCTTGCTTATATACCAGCATTCCTCCAGCTGAGGCAGTGACTCACTGTTGCTACACAAGCTCAACAATATGTGCAAAAGAGTGAACACAGGAAGAGCTGCTTAGTCACATCTACAGACAGCAGAAAGTTGTTTTCAGTTAGTTTACCTTGAGCATTTAAAAATCGGGGAGAAAGGAGAATTAAGATCAATCCAAATCCAAAGGAAAAACAAAAATGGACTATTTTTGGAAATGCAATATTCCGTTATCTTTACCTTTCTGCTTAGAGTCAGAATTCAATTCAGATTCATGTGTTAGCATTTCATTTAGTTATACAGCATGCAAACGGCAGTACTTTTACGCTGGAAAGAGCAGAGTTTCTGAAGTTTCCTGAGGAAATATGATACAGATAATATGAAAAAGCACAAGAAGTTGAGCATAATTTTCAAGACCTATAGCAGGCACAATTTATATAGATTGCAACACATCAAAATTTCTCCTGAAACCCGAGTCACTTGGAGCCATGGCTGACTACCTTTTGATTGAAGCTAAAGTTGTGCATGCAGCCAGCTCGGTGATTCTGGATTTTTGCTGCATGAAGTCTCACTCCCAGTGGATTTACAGATGCTATGCTGGGCTGTCAGGCAGCGCACCAATTTCAGCATCTACCCTTGCTCTCAACCAGGCCACTGTAATTCAGGGTTTCTAGGAGCTAAGTGACCTGTGTGTACAAAACTCCAGCAACTACTTCAGGCTCCAGAGTTCTCTCTGGTGAAACAGGAGGGTATGGATCCACCTACTCAATGTGGATTGCTCTTTCTTTATTTTTCCAGCACAACTGCTAAAAGCCAACAGCTCTGGAATTATTGATTTAAAACCCTTTTGTCCCAGGACAGGCTTTTCAGACTAGAGATGATGGTACTCAGTGGACTGGATCCAAAACCTGTCTTCTGTGACAGGGCTAGCACGTACCCACAGTAAAGCAAAACCTGCTTGCTTTTCTTATCAAATAAAACCAGGTACTGGGGTCAAAAGACTCATGTTCATAATTCCTAGCAGTTTCATTCCAAATTCCCTCCCATTCTTCACTGATTGTTCAAACTGAAGATGTGCAAACTCAGGAGATCTTTGCTTCTCTTGGATCTGGCATGGTTCAATCAGTTTGTTTTTCTTCCTGGCTCTTCAGTGTTGCTAGTGTTAACTGTTAGCAGCACAGAAATCGTTCTCACTATTTTGAATTATTCCTGCATTCTGAGATTTTCCTTACAGAATCATACAAGAAAACCAAGGATTTCTACTTGTGCTGTTCTCTTCATATCAAAGAAACATGGAAGGAGGCTTAAAAAACTACCGAGGCACAATACACAGGTATCTCAGACACTGACATATCTTCATGCTACAAAACAAGCTCATGTTATCATACAATCATAGAATGGCCTGGGTTGAAAAGGACCACAATGAGCATTGAGTTTCAAGCCCCCAGCTATGTGCAGGGTTGCCAACCAGCAGCCCAGGCTGCCCAGAGCCACATCCAGCCTTGAATGCCTCCAGGGATGGGGCATCCACAGCCTCCTTGGGCAACCTGTTCCAGTGTCTCACCAGCCTCTGTGTGAGAAAATTCCTCTTAATATCCAACCTAAACCTCCTCTGTCCCAATTTAAAACCATTCCCCCCCAAACAGTCCGTCCTTCAAATCCACACCTCTCCAATCTACAGAGAAGGATGTGGTGAGGGACCATGTCAAAGGCCTTGCAGAAGTCGAGATAGATGACACCCGTCACCCTTCCCCCATCCACCAATGCTGTCACTTCATCATAGAAGGTCACCAGATTGGTCAGGCAAGATCTGGCCTTGGTGAAGCCATGCTGGCTGTCTTGAATCACCTCTTTATCTCATATGTGCCTTAACATAGCTTCTAGGAGGATCTGCTCTTCTGCTTCCAGGTGAAGCTCACTGGCCTGTAGTTCCCCAAGTTTTCCTTTCTCCCTTTCTTAAAAACAGGAGAAACATTTCCCTTTCTCCAGTCACTGGGGACTTCACCAGACAGCCACAATTTTTCAAATATGATGGAGAGCGGCTCAGCAATCACATCAGCCATCTCTGTCAGAGCCCTGGGATGGATATCATCCGGCCCCATCTCCCCCCTGCTCTTTGCATGTGTACGCAAAACTGATGACTGCACAAGTGGTGCCCTGTATTTAATATTTACCATAATTACCAGGCACTTCTCCTTCTTCTCTTAATCCAAAACTCTGGATATGAGTGTGAACAGCTGTCATAAAATGCTCATCAACTTTTTATGATCATCACTTAATACATCAGGCTTCAGGGTATCACTCTGGTTTGTCGGGGTGTCCAGTACTGGGCTCACTAAGATGTCCAGTACATAGTTCTCTCACCTCCTGCTCTCATCATTCACTCCTATGCTTGCATTGCACTTTAGAACAGCAAAGACAGGGGCTGATACCAAAAAGTACCACTGTGTTCACCCTGGATAGCTTCAATTGCAGCAACAAGATCGGATCCTGCACCAGTCCTAGTGTGGCTGTACAAACACCTAACTTAAGCCAGTAAAAGGGAAGAACCCACTCCTTTTGGTAGTAACACCAGCTAATGGAACTGCTTGTAGACAAGGCATTGGTTTTGTACCCAGAAAGCAGGAAAGCCCATCAAATTGTCAAAATCTTCAAAAAAATGTGTTTAGCAAAGTATATTGAGGGGACAAAATGCATAAGTGCACTGCAAATTAAAATCTTAAGCCAGGAGAATGTCTAGAAGTGATACACTAGCCAGCTAAAAGCACAACACAGTGAATGCATATGAATGCAATCATATGTATGACCAGATGCTGGAAAAGCCCCAGATGTGTCAAACTTAATCCTTCCAAATCTAGAACAAGCCAAAATTAAGGTTGCATGTGCCAATTAATTTACTCTTTCTTCCTGCATGCAGATCTAATACGATGCAGATGTAATACAATAAAAATGTAATGAATTACTACCACAAACATGTTTATTTCACACTGTACACAGAATAGCCTGCCTTGATAAATTTTCATTATTTCATCTTCTCCTAAGTGTTCAGCATGCATCCACAGACCTCCTTCACTTCGTGCTGTTCAGATGCGCTGCCCTCAGTGTTCACTCAGCACTCTGCCACACGGCGAGTTTGCTTTAGGTGTGGCAATGAAATCATCTCCGTTACACCCTCCTGAGCCTTCATCCTCCTACTCCAGTGCTACAGGCTGCAGTTTTACATCATCTGTTTTAAATTAATATTTACAAATTAGATCTCCAAACGGCTTCACTAGCAGTTATGTGTGCTCAGCACTCTATGGCAGATCCTTCTTGCCTCAGCAAAGAAGCTAAAGGCTGGAAAAGCTTTGCTTTCCCCTTGGTTTGGTTGACTCAAGTCAAGCTATCAGTCAGTAATAAAGGAGGTACTTATGACTCCATTACCTTGCAGGAAATAAGCCTGCAGTGTTTCCCACACATTTCTTCTGAGGAGAGCAAATCCATCATCTCCTCAGCCCTCAGCTTTTCACAGAAACTCTGTGACTGGTTGAAAGTGACCAATTTAAGACGATTTGGTGGGGTCACAGTGAAAACTGTGCTGTCATCAGTGGAGAAATGTTTAAGCCCCAAGTACTGGGAAGAAAAGGACTTGTGAGCTTTTCAGACTGAAACCATGAAAAGCCTCATTTGGCAATGCCAGTCTGTATGGATTCACCAAAATACAGTGCAACTGCAAAACATTTCTGTGAGTTTCTGAATTTCCAGCAGAGGAAGAAGCATTTGCTGCTCACAGGATGGTACATAAGGGTGCTCCACACATAAACCAACTCTCACAGTATTCTGGTGGGAGGGGTGGAGGTTCCAAGGAAATAAGCCTTGGTGATAGAGGAGAAGAGGATGATTTCTTTTTCTGGCTGTTTCCTAGAATTTTAGAGATAGCATTGCAGAGCAGTAGAAATATGGATTAAATAGATATGGGTTATATCTCACTTTGAACTCACAGAATGGAAAGATAAATAAATCAGGATACGATTAATCTATTTATTACAATACATTTGCAGCGTATCTTGTTTTAGCCAGCCTAAGCTGCAGGATTAAACTGATGAATTGACCTTTTTAATGCCCATGTTTGTCTAAGCAATTAGAAGTCTTACTTCTTGTATCTTGTTGCCTTTCAATCCCATACAGACAGCAACTCTTTTCCTTTGCATTTTTCAGACATTCTTCTACTCTCACCCATGCTTCATGAGAGATGATCCACAACTGCCTGAGTGCTGCTAGCAAGGGAGGAGAGGAGAAGAGAGGTGGCTTCCACTGCTCCAGCCCTCCCTGCCATGCCCTGCAGCAGCAGCACAGAGAGAAACGCGCCAGCCTTTGGCCCCTTCTCTGCTTCCACCGAGCAACAGCCAGACCGTGGCTCCCACCTCTGCACCTCCACCTCACACAGGACCCGGGTTTACAACCAACCCAGCACAGCAGGAGCTTCCCCGGCACCCACAGTCAGCAGGGGGGCAGCTCCTCCTCACCTCATCCCTTGCAGCTGCCGTGCTGATTGCAGCCATGCTGGTGCCACCTGATGGGCAGCCCCATCCTGCCCCGTCCTGCCCCAATTGCAGCTAGGCAGAGAGAGGAATTATTTCGTATCTTTCCCTAGAGTTAATCTTTAAAGAGGAAAAAAAAAAAAAAACACCGAACAAAAATGTACACACCAAAAATCCTCACATTTTAAAGTCCTTTACATCTCTGTCACCTTCTGCTCGTTGTGAGACCTCTGAATTTCTCAGCATACATCTCATGGAGAAATCTTTCCTATTTTTTTTCCTCACCCTCATGGCAGCAGTGCTGGCATGTCAGCAACACAAGAAACGTTGCCTCCTGGTGACAACCCTTAGTATCTGCCTTTTGCCAGCAGTAAACAACCTGCTCAGTTCTAGTATACCTTCTGGGTGGACCATACAGGTACCTTACAGGTAGCTCACCCATCCTTTTCTCACAGATGTAATCACAAGGCAATCAGGGAATCACACAGGAATCAATGATGTTCCTTTACAGGGCCTGCTTCCAAGAATACAAATAACATTCAGAATGATTTGCTGTAAGGGTCATATGCCACTGACCATGCAAAGGGAGAGGAAATAGTACACAGGGTAGGAGAGCTTGGCTCCTTTGCCCCTTTACTGAAAGTGGTCTCACTGTCTGCCCACTCCTTGGTATCAGCTCAGCTGGCAGTAGTGAAGTCTGGCTTGCACTTGAAGGAAGAAAATACAAGAGGGTGTCAGGACACTGGAAGCAGAGGAGAGTGATTGCACATTTCACCTCTAGGTGTGAGTGCATTGGCTTTCTGAACCTATCTAGCTCACACACACTGTGGATTCACTGTGATGGCTGAGGGAATACTTCAATCTGACTATACAGAATATAACCTCAAGCCCATCAGAAAAGAACCGTTTCCAAACTGTCTGCTTCCCTCATTCTTCATTCTTCCAGACTATAATCTGACCCATCAAAAACAGGTCAGGTGCAATTCTGCAACTGTCAGAAGGTACCTTTTGACTTTTTGGTTACTTTATCAAAGAAAATGACTGCGTCTAGCAAAGCTTTCAATAAAGCCTGCATGTGTCTTTTCTGTATTTATTTATCACAGATTTGCTGGAGCAAGTTCCAGAAGGAAAATTAGATATTTACAAAATGGCAGAAGCTTCAGAAAGTACACCACTGTAGTTATTTATTTCCAAAATGTAAATAGAGGAGCACAGAGAGAACAGCTTTCCATCATGGTTTGCATGTATGGCGTTGAAATCTCTTTAATCACCCAGACCGGAGCTTTCCATATCACATAAAGGTATTGGATGAAGCAAATGGTAATAAAATAATATAAAAGGAGTGAAACACTGCATGAGGTAACAGGGGAACAGTGAGGTCCTCCTATACCTCACCACACTGACAAAAAACATTGCTGCACATGTACTACTTAGGAGAGTTGAAGTGATTTGGAACAAAAGTAAGTGACACAGCTAAGCTGAAACAGCAATGACACAGAGCTGGCAACCACAAATAACTCAAATAGTGTGTCTGCAAACCCCCCAGACATGTTATCTCTGGGTCCACAAGGGATGACTGCATAGGCTACACGTACATTAAGCATAGCTCTTCACTGAAGTTTGTCAGCTGAACTGCTTAGCACGGCAAAACAACATCCGTCTGTTTCTCCTTCAGTGACTTGTCTCAATTAGCTGTAACATCAATCTTGGAAAGGAAAAAACAGAGCCTCAGAGCAGGAATGTGTAATTCTTCATGGTGCAGCAAACAAACAATTAGCACACTCTGGTCTTAAATTCAAAGCAAAAGTGAGAAAAGGGCAGCTGGAAAAAGAGCTCATCAGATGACTTTCTTTTTTTAAGTAAAAACTTCTTTCTAGAAATGCTTCCTAGAATTATTGTAATTACTGTTATATAGCTTCTCTGAAGGACATGAGATTTTCTCTTAAGCAAGACTGAGGGGTTAAAGTTTGGCTTTAAGCAGCCAGTTCTGAGTGATTAGCTGGACAAATACTTCTTGCCAAAGCAGGGCCACAGCTTCATATGGAATCATTCATTACTTTTGAAAAGCCAGTCCTTCATCAGTTTTGTGCTAGTTTTTCTCTTAGTGTGATTGATAATCCCACTATATTCTTGAAAATCGTCCTAATTCTAAACTGGCTTTGATAAAGTTGAATCAAAATCAAGTAAATTAGAGTATTTTGAATGTAGCAGCTATGGCAGGAGGCTCTTTGATCCCCAGTGTGCCACGTCTATGTTCTTTTATTTGGTTACATATGGAAGTATGTAGCTGTACATGACATTTGTCTGAAGGGCCCTTAAGTTGCAGTCAAAGTACAGATAATTTGTTCACTTGTTCAAATTCAGACAGAACGCAGATGCCACTTTGATTCACAGTAGCTTGAATGAATTCTTCAGTCAAACACACTTTTGGACTTGCTAATTAGACAAGAAGTAACGCGTTTAGCCTTATCTGAAAATAAAGCAATCTCCTATGAGCTGTGCTTCAAGGCCACAAAGAGGGCAACGTGTTTTGATCATAACTACAATACGTTCACTTTGGTTCTCATCATTGCAGCACAGCAAAGTGCGTCTGTGGTAATTTATAGTGGTGAGCATCTGTTACAAAGCAATGGGTTGAGATGTGCTGCATGTGGAAGAAAGACATTTTCAGAGCACATAAACAAACACAAATGAGACATGTGTTTTTTGTCCAAAAGTGCTTCTCAACCTTTTCTGTAAGGTCTTGATGCTGGTGAGTACTCCAGGATTAACCTTGTATTAAGTCTAGCATCATTCAAACTAAGGAATAAATGAATTGCAGAGTGAGGAATAAAGTGACTATAGACTGCACTGGTGCAGGAAAAGCAGCTAACATGGGCAGCTCCTGTCATCCAGATCATTTGCATAAGCCAAACTATTTTGACAAGGTTTAGAAAAAACAGGTTATTCTTTGAAGACACATTCAGGTAGATTTCAGCTATTCAGCTTTGCTCCATTCTATTCCATTCAATTTTATCACATTTCCAAGTATTAAAGGAGCGAAACAGAATCAGACAAAATAGAACACACACAGAAAACAGAAAAAGGTGCTCCAAACAAGGTCTGGGTTTATTGAAACCGTGTTTCCTTTTGGCAATGCTGCTGCACCTTGAAGCATCAAATACACTTTTCAATTTATTTCAATTGGAACTCTACTGCTTCACCGCTTCCTCAGGTGCGAGGATAACCTTATAAAACAAACCATCAGTGCTGACAAGTTTCTAAATTCAATTATCAATTCAGTTGCACATTGAGAATTCAAAGGAATGCAACTCATGTAGCAGACTCCTACTCTTTATAATCTCTATTTAGGCAAAATCCGAGTGGATGATAGAAAAATCCAACTAATAACCAAGACTTGATTAGTTTAAAAATGCTTTAAAAACGTCATCCATTTCAATTACATAAAAACACAAAAATGGCCAGATCAAAGACCCTGCATGAAGCAGCCTGTAGCATGATTACTGCAGCTAAATCCAGTGAGGATTGATGACAACGAAAACAAAGTCTAAGGAAAAGCATCTACTCCTCTTATTTTATGCAGCTTGTGTTTCAAGTTGAGTGTTCTTGAGGAATATGAGAATTTCTACTTACACAACTCACAAGCTTGCTTCTAAAATTACCTACAACTGCTCATAAAAATAAGCTCAACTCCTCTAAACATAGACATGTTTCCACAAGCAAGACTAAAGAAAAGCAAGGCAATTATTCAAGTGCCATCATAAAAACAATTATGGGAAAAACAGAAGTTAACCTGTTTTGCAGTATTTTCATTATTTTGTATTGTTATTTTAAATTCTTGATTGTCCAAGCAACAGGAAGGACAGGCTCATAGGAGCCTTGGCTGTGAAAAGAAGAATGAAGAAGAAATGCAGGCTGTGTGTGAGCTCATAGGATGGCCCTGAGATGGGGCTCTGTCAGGTAAGGGCAATTTTACGGGCTGGGAGGATCAGCACCAGCATCAAGGCAGCCATTTCGATGGAGGTGGACAGGCCGTGGCAACCCTGGGGTGATCTCTGGGGCACAATCTCTTCTGGTTGGCCTGACAGCGATGCCGTGGTGACCTATATACTCCAATGGAGGTGGATCCACTTCTATCAGGTCACCCTCCGGAGGTGGATCCACCTTCATAGGCTCTCCTTCGCTGTCAAGCAGGTCCACCTCCATGGGCTCCATGTCATCACCCATCTTCACCAGCTGCCTCTTCTTGAAAGGTGGATGCTTCATCCTCACCCCAGGAAAGACAAACTTCTTGTCTATCTCATTTGGAGACAAAATGTCACTGGCTGCTTCAGCTCAGCTACTGGGATCCTGGATGCAGAGTCCCCATATTTATAGGGCTCAGTGGCCATTCTGACAGGATTCTGAGTGCTGCTTGCACTGGGACTGCAGGGGGTGTGTTGGAGGGCCTATAAGCTCCTTGGGGCCTGGTGCTGGGGTTTTGCACCTGGGGGATGGAAGGCTGATTAGGGCTGCTGTCCTCAGCCTGTTCTCTCCTTGGCCACAGAATGAGTGGTTGGAGGTGAAGCCAGGCCCTCCATGGCAGTGCACAAAGAACAGCTGGCTATCAGTCGTGCCCCCATATATGCAGTTTGGATAGTTTCAGTGCCTGCAATCTCTGTTATAGGGGTATTGAGAGTTTAGGGACACAGGTGTGTAGCTGTCCCCCATCAGTTGACCCCTACGTGCCTCACACAGCATGGAAACGTTCAGATCTCAACAGCAGGTGAAGAGGGGGCTGGGCCTCATGTGGCCCACAGAGCATGGTTCAGACACACCTGCAGTGATTTATTTCACCTTCTGCCTTAGGCCAAAAGGTCAACTTCTTTCCCAGTAATCAATCAGCATCTTCCCATATAATAAGAAAAAACATTATGAGACATGACTTCCCAAGCATTTCTGCCATAGCTGGGACGTAACTGTTAATGCCTGATCCATAGACCAGGGAAGTCAAGCTAATCCCCTCTGAAAGTCTGGGCTGGCCTCAGCATGATCTCCATGCTACCGCCAATTTCTGCTGAAATGCTGGCAATCCTGCCAGAGTCATTAGCCAGATATAAACCCAATACTACTCAGTCACTGTGTGATTTCTAGCTGTATCTCTTGATCTATTAGCCATAAATGTTGGCTACACATGCTCTAAGAGGAAGCAATAAAATTGCCAAACTACTGCATGATGAACCCACTCTAACAACTGACAATTTCATAAAGTGTAAGAATTTCATTTGTAATAGAGAACAGAAGCACAAGATCAAGAAATAGAAGCCAATGTCTGAGAAGGCAAAGATTCTGAAACGAGCAGATGGATTCCATAAAATCACCCAGAAAACGTAAGTTGTTCTTTCAAGGTTACAGTAATACTGTTTGACCTTATTTTTCTGCCACTCCACGTAAGAGCAGGGAAAAATCAGGCTGTGAAACCAACAACGTTTGTTATTCAAGTAAATATCTGATTGCTCATCCCTTCTAGCTATGACATTTTAAGTAACTTAAAGTCTCTTTGAATAACTATATTGAAAACTGGAATTTATCGTGTCTCCATGTGGTGAGCAGATTATGTATATGTTAATAGAAATGGCAGAAAAAAACACATTTTAGTCACCATAAGCTGCAAAATAAACAGAACTGATAGAGCTATCAGTAGCCCCCCGTACACTGAGACAAAGGTAAAGAACCTGAAGTTTGAAGAGCCTGTAAGAATAGTCATTGATTTCCTGAAGCGGAATGAAAATCCTTTACTACTCAACACAAAAGTTTTTAGAGAACCCTTAAAAATGGCTCATCTTTCTTCCCTTGCATTGACCACTGAAGAGTACATGACTTAGTCCATGGAATTTCATTAGCAATTTCCAGTTGGTATCTGCTTAACATAGGAGCCTGTGTGACCAACCAGCTACGCTCTTGAGACAGCATAGGAGCTTTTATTAACGCCCATGTTCAGTTTCTCTATTTTGCATTGTTTCTGGCGGGTTGAGGAAAGTTTAATTCCATTGCTCTGCACAAACTCCTGATGCCCAATCACAACTTTCCATTACCAAGTAGCAAAACTAACTTTGCTCCACACAAGCTGGCTGAAAGCTGTTTCCACGCCACATCTCTAATCCCTCTCTCTTCCTGGTACATTGATAAATCTCATGTAGAAAAGCACTAGCATTAATTCCTATTATTTTCGTTTGTCCTGAGATGACTCAGGAGCACCTTATTCTTTAGGTTTAAAAACAGCATATTGTTTCACTGCAGTCCTTCACATTTTCCAACTTAAATAATGGCATCTATAAAAACCATGCAACCACGCAATTGGAAAGCACAGGTCCCAAGCCATAATTAACAATTTGTGATCGCTTTCAACAGTGCTGTATGCTTTTACTGAAGGACTCTCATGGGGTGAGACTTATGCTGTAGGACTTACTGCCTTAATCATAACAATCCAAGATAGATTGACTGATTTAGTTTCACTGTTTGCTGGGAAAAGAAAGAAAGAAACAGCAAAGCCATTTTTTTAAATGGTAGATGAGAGCGAGGACATTCAAGGAGGTACTGAATAGGACTCAACATCTGTGCTTCATTAAGGTGCTTCATTTTGCCTCCTCACTAAATGTTACAGTTTCCGTAATTAACAAAAGTTTGAAACCTGACTGTAATTGTGCCCACTGCATAAAAAACTTCATATGTTCAAAGCCAGCAGATTTCAGATGCCAGTGGATATACCTATATGATCAAATGGAAAGCATGTCAAGATCATTTTCAGGTACTGAAGTATTTCAGTTCTGCGCATAAATCATACCAAGGTCAGCACACACTTGAAAACTGAACTTGAATTACACATTTATTGCTCAGGATCTCGCAAACTTCAGTGAACAGTTAAGAAACTTCAAACTTCCCTTATCTGGTTCAATTTGCAGTGATAAGCGTAACATTAACGTGGAATCATAGAATATCCTATGCTGGAAGGGACCTACAAGGGCTTCTGGCCCCACACAGGATCACTTGTGTGTAAAATGCAGAATTGTTTGAACTGAAATTCTTCCCCCTGGAACTGAGACAAAAGGATTGAGATAGCACGAAATCTCTAACATGACGGATCCCATCAATTCATGCATGTTTCTTCCTCACATCATATATTGCATTTTACCCTTTTTCCTATTAATTATGTCTTACTAGATTTTATCATCTTAATACTTGATATGAGTGCTCATTTTATAATATTTGGATTTAGGACTGGTTCAAAGAAAAGGTCAGTGCAACATCCCTCAACACAGGACAAGATTTTACAAAACAAGCCAGAACAGTCTTGCCATGTACTCACTAAAACCAGCCACAGCATCAAATAAGGTGCATTATTATTTAAATACATCTTTGAACATCAGCTTTCAAGCGTTTCTTCAGTCTATCAGTATATGACACTCACTTTTGATTACCTGAGTTTAGAAATTTAGATAAAGAGCATCACTTTGAATTGTCTTCCAAGCTCATTTGGAGTCTAAATAGTATATGGCATTTCCTCACTGTCTTTCCATATAGACCTGCAGAGATATTCCAATCAACAAGGAGGCTGGAAAGAAGTACGTGAGTCTGTCATAATCATCTGAAACACCTCCATGTACTGCTTAATTCAGGATTCAGCTTCAATTACATCTGCTGTGCTAACCGTATTAAACTTCATTTTAATACGTAAGAGCAGAAATGTAACACCCATTAGAAACGTGAGAACAACTTCCATCTTTTTCTTTTTTATTGAACCACATATAAGTACATGTCAACAGTTGGCGTAAATTCCATAAAAATACAGTACCTTTTTGTGCTGCAACACTAGTCACAATGTTTATATAAATATTTTTTTTCTCCTTCCTTGAATTCAATTAACATTTTAAAAATCAACTTCCCAAAAGCCCCCCCTTTTTTTTTTTGATATTTTCCTTATATAAATTGTTCCAAAATCTATTCTGTAAAAGTTAAAAAGCTAGTGTATTTTTCAGCCATTCCCCCTCACCTTTCTCAATAAGACAGATTTTAAAAAAATAAGAAGTCTTAGAATACTGATTAGCTGTTACACTACAACTCTATCATAGGTTTCCATTTAATTATTCCTTTTATACATATGATAGATGCTATTCCTATAGCATCTAATACTACCAGATGCTAGTAGGGCTGTAATAGACTAGCCATGTCAATAGACAACAAACAAAAAACAAACAAACAAACAAAAAAGAAAAAAGAAACATGAGACTTCAGAAGGTCTTAAACTGCAGGATCACCATTACTGTGATACTTCCCATGACAATAAATATACAGAAATTCTATGTCTATTAAAGAACTGCAGGTGTATAGCTATCTTGGGAAGCGAATGCTAAGTCCTTTACTACCTATAATGTTGGTGTGACACCAAGATGGCAGAAAAAATGAAGAACCACACACCACTGTTTGACTATACTCATATCACAGTTGGGTTAAATTCAATTTTTCTTGAACGGTAATGATAAAATCCAGGCAGGATCTAATAAAAGGGGGGGAAGAAAACAGAGCATAAAGTTTGAAAGTCGTTTCTTATCAAGTTAGGCGCTGAAGGTCTAGTTAAGGCAGTGAAGAATTTATCTTAGTATCTTTCTAAGGCTATTAAACAGATTTTTTTTTCCTGAATAAAGCATTTTCCCTTAAAAAATTCCATTTATATTATGCCAGCTTATTCGGAGTGCATAAGAATGCTAAAAATCCTTAGACACCAAAAAGCTAAACTATTGCTTGCTGCAAATATTACCCTTATTAGTCTTCATTTTTAAAATCAATAAGGTTCCAAGAACATGCACCTAAATAATAAAGTTTCAAATCCACCTACAAACGTTTTCATTTCAAAAGCAGGCTTAAAAGCATGTGTCAAGTGATCCAAAATGACCGATGTTCTTAATTCTGTCAAAGAAAAAAAATGAACCTCTCCCCGACACGACTAGTGAGACTAAGCAACTTTCAAGAGAATTTCTACTAAGGACCACCTCGTCCAGAAGGGCGACGGCAGCAAAAGGAACGTGAGAAATGTGATGCCAGATGCAATAGCACCATTCCTTTGTCTTAAGCTGCTAGCACCAAAGCTTTAAGAAAACTTGCTTTGCTAAGACATTCTGACAGTCCCATTTCACTATATCATTGGTTCTGAGAATGAAGGTACTTTCCATAGCTACTTTTAACTCCTTTTGGATCAGTGTTAAATAAGATGTGCAAACATATAATCATTTGCATAGCAAATCTCAAGGGACTGACCCTGAAATAGAAATCCAAACTGCAAGGTTTAAGATATTTCTATAATCAGAATTCGCTTAAAATGGTAAAAAATAAAATACACACTTTTCCATTTTAAGTCTAGTAAAAAAATGCGTTTCTCTTTTAGAATCCTCATAGTAACTAGGTTTAAAAAGGTTGAAAGATCGATGCTTCACTGCATTGAAATGTTACTCGTTTGGAATCTTCAAGACTCTGTAATTGCTGTTTTCAAATACTGTGATGAAATATGGCCTGGAATCCTGGCTCATCAGGGTACATAAAGGAATTCGGCCACTATTAGCAGGATCTTCCACATCCCAAATTTCAGGCATGCTGCAACCAGGCCTAGAAGATATTTAGATACGAGAAATGAAGAAATGCCATTAGGGGAAAAAAAAGAAAAAGAGAAAAAGAGAAAAAGAAAGAGAGAAAGGAAAAGGAAGGAAAAGGAAGGAAAAGGAAGGAAAAGGAAGGAAAAGGAAGGAAAAGGAAGGAAAAGGAAGGAAAAGGAAGGAAAAGGAAGGAAAAGGAAGAAAGGGAAAGGAAGAAAGGGAAAAAGAAAAAAGAAAGCATTTAAACTTGCTGAGTTTGACTTTTTAAACCTTTCTATGAATACTTAATTGTGCCTTCTATTTGAAGTTAATGTTTATAGTAGAAATTCTTCTCAGATTACAAAGTCAATAAATATACTAGTAATTCATTAAATTTAATTGCTTTAGTGGTTACATAACAGCAATGAATTTAGAGGGAACAGCACATACAATGAAAGAATTCCTACTATATAAAATGTATTACCAGAGACCCTTAAAGCTTCCTATTAAATGGAGGGTGTTTCTTGCATTCCAGACATATATAAAGAAAACTCACTAATTAAAACACTCACTAAATAAAGCATCTTAAAAAAAGTACTACATCCTTGGTTTTTGTTTTTTTGTTTTTTAATTAAGGCTCACAACCAATATAAATTCTCTGCAGTTACCTTTCAATGTTAATACTGCTACAAGCTTCCTAACCTTGCCAGTGATAATACCAAAGAAATAAAATAGATTGATTTCATTTTATCCTTAATGCAAATAAATTCAAGTGACCTTGTCACAAAGGCTCAAAAGAAAAATTAAGAAAGGTAGCATACCTTTTTCTTACAGTCTAAATGTGACAACGTTTTCAGTGACCACCACCAGTCATAAAATTCTGGTTCTCAAACCATTTTCTGCTCTGCACCTTGTAATCATTCTGGGCTTTTATTATACATTTGTGTCTGTTCTTGCCATCACTGAACAATTGTTTCTTTGTGAACTGTTGTAATTTACAGTGAAGTTTAAGAATATATAAAACACAGCTTTTCAGGTGCACACAAAGACCATGAAGTTACTAAAGTTGATCACACTTCTCCAGCTAGGAGAAGCTGGAGGAAAATGTATTATGGGCACTTTTAATAAAGCACAGATTAACATTTCACTGCTACTGCCTGATCCAAATCTCATAGGACATATTTGGATGGTGTATAATTCCTGTGAGAAAGGCAGGGATTACTCACTTCTTTCTGCTTACGCACAACGACTCTTCTAGAATGTAGTAATTCACTCCTAATTTTATTAATTCTTTTTTCACTTCTTTTGCAGGTTTCCGGCTGTACATGGAATACACTATTTTAGTTCTGGCCCTGCAAGAAGAGAAACATCATTAAAATTTAGCTAATATAGCAATAAAACATACTCTTTAATTTTAGGTTGCACAGGAAGGTTTTTTATTTCATAAAAGGGCTAAAAAAAAAAATCCTAAAAAAAATCTGCTTTGATGCAATGATTTCCTCACAAATGCAATGACTCCAAAACCAGTATACAGAGCTCTCTGATGTTTCTGTAGCAGGAAACAACCATGGTTACTTTGAGCAGAAGATGTAAGGACATCAAGAGCAATGCACTTGAAATGTAATATTCAAGGCTAGATACAAAGATACAGAAACAAAATTTACTACATAACATGATGCCATTCCTACTGCATATTACTCACATTAACAGAATTAGAATTTTATATTTTTTTTTAATAAAAAAGATCCTCAGCTTTGATATTCACCTTAACCCTGCATCCTCATAATGCGGATGGTTTACAATAGGACGAAGTGCTGACAATTTAACACTTGCCATTGTAGGCATTGCTCCTGCAAAAACTGCATCTGAAAAACAGAGTGAAAGGCATGTTTGAAATCAAGACTGAAGCAGTAAAAGCAGAGAAGTATTCTTGAAATAACTAAAATAGCAATCCTATAGAAAAGTATGAAGAGGTATGAAGTACTTAATCCTTTTGAAAAAGCCTTATACAGCACACACAGCATATGAACAAAATCATTTCTTTCTAATTTTAAAACCTTGATGTCAATATAAGTATTTAAAATAATTAAACATCTAAGACTGAAGTTTTAATATATTTAATTTTTCTTGAATTAGTAGCAAAATATATTAATTATGAGAATACTGGAATTTTTTTGGTCATTTCTCACTCCATTGTTATACAAGCAATAAAATGTTAGACTTCTTTGGATTAAGTGCATTTTCTTGCTTTTAAATTTGTTGTTTCCAGATATTTTGATGATACTTCTTTTCTCTTTCATAAAAGAACAGAAGCAACCACAACACAGACACATTGAATTATCCTCTAGTAAAATAATGAGCATGGACCCACATAGAGAACCAGAGTCACAAAGCAAAAACCTCCTTCAATTGGACTTTGCAAAACCAGTCTTGTTGTAGAAGCACTACATCAGCAGCCAGCACCTCTAGATTGGCAGGCTGGAGTCTAACAAAACTATTTTTTGTGGTTTTTTGTTTTGTTTTGTTTTTTTCTCTCCTCTATTTGAGGCAACTTCTATATGAAAGCCATACAAGACTAAACCACTGTTTTTGAATAGTCCCAAGGCAAAGCCAAAGACAGTAGCTTTGCAGATCTTCATACTAAGTTCTATAGCTGCATCTCACAGTAAGCAGCAAACAACATACATTATTAAATAGTTTACCTTGTCTAGTATTGACTTGTATCCACTCTAGAAGTTCCTCCTGTGGCAAATTGCTGAATTCTCCCATGATGTTCCACTGAGTCTGAAGATTTGCTGACCCTTCTATTGCCATCAGTGCTAAAATAGCAAACACCAATGTTTTGGGCTGGATTTTAGAGAAGAGCCATCCAAACAACTGAAATACAAGAATTGATTATTTTCTTGAGAACAATTCAGTAATAATGTATGCAGCACAACTCATTTTTATTTCTCCATAAGGAACTTAATATGTA
Source organism: Lagopus muta (assembly GCF_023343835.1). NCBI lineage: Eukaryota > Metazoa > Chordata > Aves > Galliformes > Phasianidae > Lagopus > Lagopus muta. The sequence goes on along the minus strand of NC_064439.1, from coordinate 46,414,439 downwards.
TTAAAATGGAAGACACCTCTTCTTCTATTGCTTCTCCACCACACTTTGGTGAAACCTCACAGTAAGTATTTATGTTTACTGTGCATTTATCTTCAATACTACAAAAATGAAACTTGATACGAGTACAGCTTTTACAGTTCTAGTCAAAACGCCAAATTCTGCAAGGAGAATTCAGTAATGCTAACGGTATTCACACAGTACTTTATCTTCTACTTGCATCTAGAAGCAAAACCAGCGTCACAAACTTCTGACAAATGCAAATAAAAAAGCAGAATTTGGGCTAATGTTAACTTATATCCCATTCCTCCCTTCCTTGAATTGAAAAGGCTAGCCTTTGCAATTTTCCCTACAGTTTATTGTAGGCTGTAAGCAACTACTCAGACACGAGTGTAAGCTCTTTTTAGCTACTCTGAGAAGACTTTAGATTTCAAAACTATCAAACATTCAGTAAACAAACATATTTCATTCCACATACCTTCACCCACTTTTTATTATTAAAATATGAAATGATAAAGTTTCTCACTAAGTTTATTACTAGACTGTACCAATGAATACGTGTGGGTTTTTTTTTTTTAATAAATTAGTGCTACACTACTTGAAATGATTTTGATCTCCCAAGCCACCTCTCCAAAAACGTACAATGTACTACTCTCATTCTCAAAGACTTGCTAACCACTCTAACAAGATTAGCACTATCCATGGCAATTTAATATGCCAAAAATGCCTCACTGCAGTGTAGGTCTGGATGGATGAAGCAAAATGAATTCATTTATATGTTATTCTACAAGGGTAAAGTTCATCTTTCGCCAACAGTTGCAAAAATCTCAGTTCAATAATATGATAGAACTTGAGTTCAATGGCTTTTTAAATCAAAGAAAACTGCTTTCCTGTCATGCTCTTGTAAAACCTCAGTAACATTAGAATTATCTGAATTCACCACTGTTATGTTTGCATAAAGAGCCCAGAAAGGTTGAACATATCTGCAATTTAGAATCAAAGAATCATAGAATGGCCTGGGTTGCAAAGGAGCACAATGCTCATCCAGTTCCAACCCCCTGCTATGTGCAGGTCACCAACCATCAGCCCAGGCTGCCCAGAGCCACATCCAGCCTGGCCTTGAATGCCTGCAGGGATGGGGCATCCACAGCCTCCTTGGGCAACCTGTGCCAGTGCCTCACCAGCCTCTGGGTGAAAAACTTCCTCCTAAGACCACCACCACCAAAAAAAAAATTAAAAGCAGCTCTTTTTTTTTTTTTTTTTTAAACTAGATGCTGTTCCTCATGTTATTTTTTTATTACATAAATTTTATTTATGTATTTATGCTAAATATACACATTAAGTCTTTAAGTCTCTGCAACTACTCGTCTTTGCTCTCAGAATTTCACTTAGTATAGAAGAATTCCCCTTAACAGAAGAGGAAACAAATGCATGCAAACAGTAACACCTCTATTGTCAATCAGGTGCCACAAGCCACAACACTGAGATAGTGGAGAATATAAAGGCTCATGCAATGGTCTGAACGAATAAAACAAAAAACTCCTCACGCTTACAAACTATTTCTAGTATCTTTTGCTTGTTTTTACATGCTGACTGTTCACATGTGCAAAGACATCTGTCAGACCAGAGAGAATCTAGCTCATCTTTTACAGGTATCAACCAGCACAAATGTAGGGAACATGCTGAAGAGGCAAACAACCCTCACAAACAGCAATATAAAAGAGCTATTTGTAGTTTACTTAAATCATTCACCTAAACTGTAGCACTCCTGAACATGGGTATGGACTCCTAAGGCTCAAGATAGGGCTACGATTACAGGTCTTGTCACATACAGTAGACTGTCATTTAGTTTCCTCTCTATGAAAAAAAATTGCAGCAATTTAAAGCCTTACCTTTCCTGGCATTCAACACCTATATTTTTTTCAACCTAACTATGACTTTTGGATGCTGAAAAGAAGGAAAAAAAAATAATGAAATCACTAGACATGAGCTATCTGGTCCAAAGGGACAGCTCTGTAGAACATTTGCATGGGAAGGTTTCTGAGAATCTTACTGTCACTTTACAGCTGTAGGGATCAACAGCAGAATGACTAAGGGCCAAACTGCCGTGGAAGCAGAATATCTCACCTTGCACTCTTGTTCTCTCCCATCTCTGTTTTTCAATGCTACCCTTTCTTCTAACAGACTAGATTGCAGTCAGTGGCACAAACTAAATTCTAAAGAACTGAAATAACTTGAAAACAAAATTGCGGTGAAATACTCTGAATGCATCCTTCCAAAATTCCTATGGTGACAATGCAAGGCATCCCATAAAAACCAAAACATAATGATAACTGGAAGCACCAGATATCATTAACTGTCATGATGGCCTTTATTACAGTAACAAACAAAAACCTACAATCCAGGATGAATTACTGTAGTGCAATTACAGAATCACACAATCGTAGGAGTTGGAAGGGACCTCTGGAGATCATCTAGTCCAACTCCCCTGATAAAGCAGGCTCCCTGCAGTAGGCTGCAAATTACTCAGATGCTTAAAAAAATAAATTAAAATAAAATTCATCAAAAGCAGACTTTCACTAATATGCAGAACCAATTAACTTGTGATAGAGAAGAAGCAGAGGAGGAAACAAACTTATAGGGAATGATTGAGAGGAATGTTTTCTGTTGCAAGGTATTTTTTCTATCTTTCAGAGATTATTTCTCCCCACACAGAAAAAAAAAAAGAAAAAAGAAAGAACCAACAACCAAAAAGAGTAGGTCAAATTTATTGCTCTTCAGTTCTTCAGAAGACTGAGAACTGAAACTAAGATTCACACATTAGAAATTTCTGTAAGAGTTTTCAATAATAACAAGTCAGAAGAGCCCATCAATTTTCTTCTAGGAAAAAACAGAGATAAAACTAGAATAATTAAGAACAAATTAATTTTGTACTGAATTCATTTATAAAGTAGACACTATCTAGAAATCACTTCAGAAGAAAATGACAGATATTTTTCCTTTTCTGTTTTTCTGACTTTTAAAAAGAAGCTTCAAATTTCTTATTAGCACAGTAACTGTCTTCCCCAGCCACTGCTAGTCCCTCCACTCTGTCACTTCTCTCCTTTCCTTTCATCTATATTTTGTCCATAATATTTCTCAGCATCCACATTTGCTCATCTCCCTAATCTGTTCCCTTATGGAATTCAGCTCAGTATTAGTCATCACCTTTCACTCTTTCATGTTGGATACTCACTCTGTATGACATGAATAACATTTTCCATATAATAAAATGACCGAGGCTGGAAGGGACCTCTGAGGATTATCTAGTCCAAATTAGCTGCACAAGCAGGACCATCTAAATCATGTTGCTGAGGACTGCATTTAAGCTACTTCTGAATAACTCCAAGGATGGAAACTCCACCATCTATCCAGGCAGTCTGTGCCAGTGCTCAGTCACCCTTCAAGTGAAAAACAGTTTCTCTATCATGAGACAGAGCCTGCTGTGTCTCTATTTGTGCCCACTGCCTTTTGTATTCTAATTGGGCACCACTGAAAAGAGCAGCTTCATCCTCTTTGCACCCTCAATACACACACACTTACTGATAAGATCCCCCCTATAGCCTATTCTTCTCCAGGCAAAACAGTCCCAGCTCTTTCAGACTTGCCTTGTAGATGCATATTGTAGTTCCTTTATCACCTTAATAGCCCTCTGTAGCCTCAGCAGTGCATAGCAGTGCTAAGCATAGGAGATTACTTCCCTCAAAGTGCTAAAAATTCTCCTCTTCACACAGCCCAGGATACCATTAGCTTTCTCTGCAGCAGGGACACATTCCTGCCTCATGTTCAACTTGGCATCTACCAGAATCCCAAGCCCTTTTCTGCCAAGCTCTCAGCTGGTCAGCTCCCAGCTCATACTGCTGACTGGGGTTGTTCACTCTTAGGTACAGGAGTTTGCACTTCTTTTACGTTAAGCTGCATGAAGTTCGCATCAGCCCACCCCTCCAGCCTGCTGAGGTCCCTTTGGATGGCAGTGAATGCACCTGGTTGGTATACCAGCCACTCTTCCCAGTTTTGTAACATCAGCAAATTCTGTCTTTATACCACACCTTTAATGAAGATGTTGAAGAGGACTGGACCAAATACAGACACTGAGGTATAGAGCCATTTAATAGACTCCAATCAAACTTCATATCATTAATCTGGGACCCAACCACTCGGCCAGATTTCCATCCACCTCCCTGTTGGCTTCCCAAATCATTGCTTAACAGTTTCCACAAATGCAAAACTTATAAAGAAACTATTTAGATACAGATTCAGTCAAACTCACATCTCAAAAATACTGATGCTGAAATACTGAAAGTCAATTCTAAGAAATTTAAACCTCAAAAAATTCCTAGTAACATTTTGTGATATTGGTACTTTGGGCAAGCAAAGTTGCAACTGAGTTAGGCACAGGACTTTTTGATTTTTAAGGCTGAAGTGTTTGCAAGGTGTAAGACCATATAAAACTGTACCTTTAAAACCCAGTCATACACACGAAGCTGTGAGCTCAAAAGGGCCATGAAAATACAGTGTAAACTAACTCCAACACTGCTTGAATAAAATCAGTAGCTGATCAAAATAGTTTCAAGAGCATATAAGCGAGCAAGCAAAATAAGATCTACAGTGTACCTCTCTATGCTCATGCTTAATACAACACATTAATTTGTATAATAATGCAGTTGGATAAGTTTAAATTCATTTGGAGAGAAGGGAGAACAGAACATCCGTAACCGTATTTTTAGACTGCAATTTAGTGTAAATGTGATACTCAGATTCAGCAATTACTCACAGAAATTTCTTTCAGAATAAATATCTAGCTACTAGCATAAATACTGAGATAGCTACAGGACTACATAAAGATCTTACCTGTTTTGAACACACCAAGGAAGCCATAACACATAAATGCGGTGTCAAGAATAATTTTAGCCTCATGATTAAAATCGCTAGGACACCGTACGCCAACAGCTGCAATGCATGGAATACCACCTGCAAAAAATTAAGAAATGTTTGTATTTACATATATAAATATGTATGTATTTATGTATATGTTTTTATATGTGTATATATATGTGTTTATGTATGTGTATATACACAGAGAAGCATAATATTTACATATTTGTCTCAAACCAAGATATTCACTTTCAGTATAGCTCAAATGACAATTTTATCTGGAAAAGAGTCAAGGTGAAAGTAAAGATTTTCACATTTCAGACAGCAAACAGGACATTTTTCTGAAGTGTCTATAGGAAGTAGAGGTAAGAAGCAGGATGGAGAAGCACTAAGAATAAGGGGAGCTGGAGGGATGGCTGGCTACGAAGAAGATTCTGAAACCGAGTGTCCTGGTTTCAGTTGGGACAGAGATGATTTTCTTTACAGTGTCTGGCATGATGCTGTGTTTCTGCTTCAGGAGAAAAACATATTGATAAAACAACAGTATTTTAGCTGTTGCTGAGCCGTGCTGCACAGAGCCAAGAACAAGGGGAAGAGGGCACAAGGAGCTGGGGAGACAGAACCAGAACAGCTGACCTGAACCGGTCAAAGGGATATTCCACACCATATGACATAATGCAAAAAAAAACAACCTATAAAGCTGAAAGGAGTTGGCCAGTGGGGCAGCTGCTGCTCAGGGACTGGCTGGGCATCGGTCAGCAGGTGGCTAGCAATTGCTTTGTGCCTCATTCATTTTGTGAAATACATATATACATATATGCAATCTTTACCGTTATTTCTTTCTCCCTTTTCTGTCTTACCAAATAGCTTTTATCTCAACCTATGAGTTCTATCCTTTTTTTCCTGTTTTCTCTCCGATCCCACTGGGAGGTGAGGAGTGAGAGAAAGGTTGCATGTTGCTGAGCTGCCTGTTGGGTTAAACCACAATGTAGTCAAGCAGTAAGAGGTAAAATTTCTTATGTAATCTCTTTACAGAAGTGAAGAGGCCTTGCTAACACTTTGTCCTATGGCCTAAACTAATTAAATATGAAAAGAGGCAAACAATCTTTGCTACTTACACCACTACAGGCAATTTGCTTTAGTATTCTCAAAGTTAAAAAGCAGAGGTATCACTCAACACTAATTCTACATTGCCCGTGGAAGTGGAAAACACAGAAGTGTGGAGAATGCATAGAAGCATTTTTACAATCAGTGCTTTAATTTGATTTTAATAATATTTGAATGGTGTCAGATTTTCCTCATGACACAAACCACAGTAAACTGTTCTGAAAGTTCTGCTGACTTAACCGAAAATAAAGAAAGCCATTAGAAAGCTGCCACTCAACTGTAATCTTTGGGTAAGTTTATTAAAAGAATGACATCACAATGTTTGTTTTTTTTCTATTATGGTTTAATATATTTAATATAATATATTATATTTAATATTTAAAGAGGAAATATTCATCAGTCACAAGATTATAGCATATATACATTATACCTATTCTGGTACTCAGTCTACGTAGACTCAGATACTATTCTGGTACTCAGTCTACATAGGGAAAGCTGAAGATCAAGCACAATTTCAATGTTTTTCCATAGTGTCTAGCAAAAGCCTCAAAGCTTCTTATTTTGCACTGCCACCCCATCATTGGTATATTTTTATTCAGCATTCCACAGTTATTCTTTGGTGACATGCTGGACAAAAGTTAAGAAAGAATACAAAAACTGCAAACAACTAGCTTAAAATAAACCACACGTCAGCATCAGGATTGGAATACAGCTTGCAAATGGTTAAGTATTCATATTAACTTATGAATAAAATTATGCAGAAAAAACAAAACCAAAAAACTTACCTCACCCTGGATAAAACGTTCCTCTCTGAATATTAAAACAAAGAAACATCATATGATGTGTTTATATCATACAGAAAACATTTTTACTTCATAGGTATCTACAGTGGTCTTAAACAAATTAATTCAGTAAGCATGTGTCAGCTCCTGCACAGATTTACAAGGGCTGCTCTGAAAGTAATGCCTCCTGTTTTATTTTGTTGGCTCACAACATCAGAGGAGGATATTTGTGGTTTGGCAGTAGAGGTTAAACTTTCCATCAATATCCCATCATATTCTGTTACCCTGTGACAGAAGGCAGCAGAGGGGCAGTCTGACCAAGCAGCATCTGTCATGGAAGTAGGGATGAAGCAAAGGTGAGCCACTAAATTCCTCCACGTGGAGACATTTGCACCCACTGACATTCATTGATGCTTGCTGAATGTTTATGCAGACCAAACAGTGGATGTGAGCACAGTGAGGGGTGGGTGGTGTGTTTCAGCAGTGGCAGCAGCAATAGTGGGTCACCTCTGCTGGTGCAGATTTTTATTAGTGTGGCATGCAGGCTTTTGTTTATCTCTTATGCAAATGCATAGTTAGTGGTGGTGACTGTTTTGGAAAATAGGTGTCTGTAGCAGAGAATTTTTTTTCTTATCAAATAATATCATCATGCTCTTCGTTGTAGTTACCATGAAAATAAATCAGAGGCATTACTTTCAGCATGGCACACATGGTTTTTTGTCTTCATGACAAACTTTGAAATATTCTGCATATCATTACCTATCCTCCATCCTACATCTATATGGAAATCTGAATACTATTTTTTTCGTTACATTCAGGAATTATTTCATACTTGGAAAGGCTTATTTGGAGAATGAAATCTTGGTAATGCAAAAGAAATAAAGCAATGACACCAAAAAAAGCCAGGTATTTATTTAGGCACTATGTAGATTTTTTATTTACCTCTGAAAAAGCCAAAACCATATGTGAATACAGAGAAAATTACCTATACTTGTTTTTATCTGTGAAGGCAAAATGGTGAAACCTGCTCACATCTGTTGAAATTTTGACAAAAGCCATTAAGATTCTGGAAAGCAGTGATGACTGAAATGATTGAGTAAAAAAAATATATATATAAAATACAAAAAAAAAAAAAAAAAAAGTGAGCAAGAAGATTTGTCAGTTAGGGAAATGGCAATATTCCATTGGCCAAATTCACCCCTTTTGAGTACAAGTGATGCCAAATGCCTATAACAGAATATGTAATACAGGCGTTTAGAAGATAAAGTAAAAACAGCTGGGATCCCTTCTCAAAATGAAACTTGCGTATCTTTACAACCTGGAGAAAAATAACAACAATGGGGAGGAAACAGCTTGCATTCCCTATTTACGGGCCTATTCACTTTTCTCCTACAAGTAAATACCAGCTTAGGAGCAGGGCAGAGAAATCAGTGATGAAATCAAACATTTGGTAGGATGTCTAACACTAACTTCAGCAGTTTAACGTAGACATTCTATAAAAATATCAGGAATAGCACATCAAAGACATTCAGTTAGTGACCTATACATAATCTGTGTTTGTCCTTTTGAATGGATAATGCAACACTTTAAGTTATTTAGCATATATCAAATCAGATGAACTTTCAGCAGGCAGATCAGCTTTACATTCACAAAGTACACAATATTTACCTCCCACACTGTTCTGGATGAGAAAAAGTCCACCTAAGATATTTCACTGCCTAAAGAAAACAAAACCAACAAAGATATGAATAAATTTTCAAAAGCAGAAGAAAATATTTCCAACATTTGCTAAATTAAATTACACCTGAGCAATCTCATTTTCAGACAATGCTACAATAAAATGCTCCAGCAAAAAAATTTTTGAGGATACTTCATTAGCCAAGCAGTCAACAATTATCCCATCTGTTCTTGTGTAAATTGTAACTTATTTTCACACAAACTATACACAATCAAATTTACCAAAACAGTTGTAAACTTTTGTTACAGCGCTCATCAGCTAAGTGACATAGATTTTTTTTCTGGTGTTTAATATCAACTCATTGGCTCAGGACTGGAACTTTGGTAAATAACTACGCCAAGGAAATTCTGAATTGCATTCAAATATTTTTGAGAAATTCTGTTTTATTACCTCAAAATAAATAGTGGTCCCTTAAAAGCAAGGGAAAAGTCTATTCAAGGAAAATGTGATTCTGTAAGTCAATCACTTACCCTTTTGACAATTACAACAAAGACCACCAGCACAACTGGTAGCAGTAGAGTCTTCGTGTATCGTATTGGAGTCTACAGTGGAAATAAACTGAATTAGTTGCTTTCTATTTGTCTAAGGTTACAAGGATTGCCGTTTTAAAGAAAATATGATATAAAACGTTCTCCCTTAATCGAAACAAATTTAAACATGTAACAAGAACAAAGCAAGCTGTAAGAAACTCAAATTTCAACTCCAACCAGCAATCCCACTCACTAGAGGTCCTAATACAAATGTCATTTGAATATTATCACCCTTTCTTTTGCAAGCTATTCAAAGACTAGAAGCAGGTTGTATCTCAAAAGAATTTGAATACTCTGAGTAACCTATAAGTGTTCTGAAAGCATAGCTAGACTCCGGTGAACTAGAAAAGTCTACTAGCAGAACATTAAGAAGCTCTGATGTTCATCCACAACCTAAATCAACCACATCTTTGTAGTTCTCATCACATTTCCCCTCAGTCACTTAAAATCTTAAATGTGCAGAACTGTGACCTTCCACTTATCTGTGAACGAATGCTTCTTTTTAAGTAAAGACTTTTCTTAGACACAAAATCAAAACAATTACTTTTAGTCCAGTTCAATATTAAAACAATTTAAATTTAGCTGAAGTTCATTAAGTGTCTCTGATTTGACCAGTAACCACCTGGAACTTGAAAAGGAAAAGTCTTACAATGGCAGTCACAGCTCATAGGCATTCTAAGTTATGAACTGAGATTAAAAAAAAAAAGTTCCCTTTTCCATAATAATCTAATTTGATCAAATTACCTCTTTTTCCATGAAGTCAAACTCCGCAGCGCAGGTATACATTAATGTATCAAAATCCTTGTAGCCAATAAATTTAGCTTTTAATATATTACCTATATGAGCCTGGCAGGAAATACAGGGAAAGAAAAAAAACCTGCAGTAAGCAAAAAAAGAAAAAAAAGAAAAAAAAAAGAGACTGTTCTCTGCAATTAAGTAGTTTAAAAGTATATGAAAGTATGTTTAATTAAAACAAAAGTTTAAGTCATTTACAATACTGTTACAAACAGACTTGAGTAGAGTAAATAATATATTTGATTGTAACATGTTGGACAAAAGAAAAAGCAGAAAGTGGAAGAGGTGATACCACTGTAGCTGGGTTCAAAAAGAATACAGTTTACATACTCATGTTTCAAGATACGAGCTTCCATCATCTTGCCCCTACACCTAAGTAAGCAGCACCAGCATAGATTTTATAATAGAAGGAATAGCAGACTTCTATAATAGGACTTAAGTGCAGTTAGGAGTCCTAGTCACAAGCATTTCAGAACTGTCTTAAAAATTAGACTCAGAGGAAAGTGAACTAAGAGCCAAATAAATGAAACAAAACAGTAGATAGAAGATATCCAAAATAAACAGCTCTCAGTGAAGCCATATTTAAAAGCTAACACAGTATTTATGAACTCAACAGTAAAGACACCTGTCTTCTCACAAACAGGGCAGAACGCCTCAAAGTCATCATTCGTAATGAATAAAAAATAACATATGCAATCCCTATTCCATTTCTGCAAAAGAAATCTCAGAATTTTAGAAAATGTATCATTAAGACAGTAAAATTGAATGCATTTTTGATAAGAGACAGAGGACTTACATCATCGGCTACTCCAAATGCTAAGGATGTCAGGTATTTCAAGGTGACTGTCCCAACTAACCAGGCACATCCTTCAATGACCTTAAAAGACATTCAGAATTAAATAAACCTCTCTGCAAACTTTTAAGTAAAATCTTTCTTTTTAAGAAAGCTTATTACATTTAGTGATTAGTTGAAAGCACTCCTAAGTCATCACCACAATCTACAATTTTTTCTAATTAATTACACTTCCCAGATTAGAGGACACTGGGGCTTGTTGTGTTCTTTTTTAAATCCTACTACAGCCTCTCTGCTATTATCAGTTTATATTACTCTGCTAATCCAAACCTTTGAAGGAATCTGCCTTACAGTACCTCTTCAAGATAATCTCAAGAGAAACTGTCAAAGAAATATAGAAGAATTACATACAATCACTATTTTTAGTTGCATATCATGTTTATGTCTGTAACAGAAAAAAAGAAATTCTAGGCCATTTAGTTTTATTTAGTTCCTTTTAAGAATGTCTCAACTAAGCAGGAAAACTTGGCTCAGCATCTTATATCTGACAGGGATCAATGGCAGATGCTTTCAGAGAGAATATAATAAAAAGATACAAGCCTATCTTTAACCTAATGTAACCAAGGTTGCATTCAATCATCATATTTAAGGGCTGCATATGAACATGAATACCTGAGGGGCACCTAATCTTTTTCTGACTGCCTCTGCTTTTTGTTTCTTTTTTCACTTCCACAGCATAAAAATTCTCTCTCGTAAACTTACCATTGCATACAACATAAAATGCAACTATAATCTTATCCTACTCACTAGCTTTGTCATATTTACCTCAGCCTTAAAAGATGCAGAATTCTAACTTATTTTAAAACCTCTACTTAGCAATTCTTTTTTAATAGTTGTCACCATATTCTTTTTACTACAGTTTAACTTTGGAGAAGACCAGATTTTCCTAAACTCAGTTAAGTAATTATGCAGATACTGCTTGATGTTACCAAGCTTATTCTAAAATAATGACAGTATAGGACACAGTTCTAATGACTCTGTATAGTAGTATCTTAATTGTTATTTTTGCAAGCACTGTTACTTCTTTTAACCACCTCTTTAAATGTCTTTTGTTTTAAAGTGTTTTTATACAGATGTTAGGTATTGCAAACAGATTTAAGTTGGTAGTATAAAATTGAATGTGCTGTCATTTCCAGGCTGCTTCAATTTTGTGAAATAAATGCATACTTATACATCTTCCTTCAGTAATTTAAAATGAATTTCTGGAAATAGGGACAATTTACTTGAAAAAGAGTAGTTTATCTGTATTTCTTGATTTTCCCGCTAGCAAATAAACTAGATGCTATCCCTCTATTTCACTAAACCAAAACAATAGGGCATAGTTCTTTTTCTGGAATTCAAGATGTATGAAATTCCTTACCCACAGGCACACTTGACTTCTGCTCCTTTTAAAGACTCGTGGGCTCAGTTCAAGAATTCCCTACAAATAAAATGAATGCACATCTCCAGTTAAGATACAGCAACAACAAAATGTTCCAATAACATCCAATGTTCCAATAAAAAAAATCATCCAGGATGCTAAGTGTCTATTTTAACATGCAACCATTTATTCAAAGCAAACTAATAAAACCACACACCAGACTACAGAATCAACACAACCTGAAATACAGATGAATGCACAGTCCTGTGATTTCGCTCTGCAATGGCAAAACCCACCAAAATAAAAACTTTTACTGAAGTTATATATGTGATTAAGGAAAGACTGTTTTTCTTTTTAATAACCAAAATTCTGTATTACACCGTTCTACATCTCCTTAGATCAAATCCAATGCTCAAAAGATTTCTGAAGAAATTAATAAATTACTAGCTGAACAATAGACAATTTCCAAACAGGACAACAGAATAAGCAGGAAAACATTGGTTGTTTCTGTTTATCACTGTTTCTCATTTTACAATATACAGAAAACTTTAAGCTGACTTGATGAACAATGTAATTAAGAAAAATATAATTAACTTCAGTGCTTTTAGAAGTCCATATGTGGCACACACTGAGCTCCAAATCTCTAGGAGAGGCAAAAAGACTGAGGAATTGAGGTATTTTTGTAGCACGCTGAAGCAGAAAGGTTCACCCGATCTTAACTCCTTTCTCCCCATGTACATAATTCCCTTCAGAAAAAACATTCTGAAACTAAACATCATCAGGGGAGTTGTTTTTTGTCGGTTGTTTTTAACTTTTCAAGTCGAAATGAAAACAGTGAATCAACACGATGAGCCTTCACTGAATAATTTCACACTTGGGGAATGGCACAGCAGTTTCAGACAGTCTTAAACCACTGTAATACACATCACAGTCGTCTGCACTGCATCTGCAGTTTCACAACTGATAGAAGAGCATTTGAAACAAAACTCCTCCTTGCTCATGTTTTCTTTTTGAAATTACTTTGGTCAAATCTTATGACTGTGTTAACCAGAGCACATAATCCTGTAAAATTTAAGCTGACCTAAACAAAGAGAGCTGAGCCCTACCTCAATCTCCCTTACAAAGAGGTTTTGGTGGGGAAAAAAATGTGCAGTTTTTCAGTTAATATTTATTCATTCATTCACCAAATGTATTTAAAATCTGTTTGACATCTGAAGATTTTCTCTAATGCAACAATTTCACATTTTACAGCAACGCTTACAAAACAGCACAGCATTACATTCTTATGTCTTATGATTTGTGGTCCTTAAACAACTTACCCAGATAACTACTAAAGATGCAGCATAATATGATGTCAATAACATTGAATTACCAAACATCAGAATAAAACACACTACGAGAGATACCTGAAAGAAGAAAAATAATTAAAATAGAAAATTATTGCTAAATATAGAAATTACCCTTATCACCAACAACTTGACATTTAAAGACACATCCCACCCAACAGCTGCAGGTTTGATAACTTGTTGAGAGTTATTCTGAAGAGTTGTTCTGAAAACACTGATTATAATTATAATCACTTCATTGTAGCAGACAGAAAAGTATGGAGTATTATACTAATTTATATTTAAAAGCACATATACATTAAAATATTGATCACAGGACAAACTTATCTTACATGAGATACCAGTTATGTTTGTGAAGTTATTCCTAACTTAATGCAATAACTAGAAAAAAATAAAAAAGAGTACCTCTCTATTCTATTAGCTAACAGAGTCCTGGACAAACAAGCTTGTTGCTTTCTTTCTTACAAACTGAGAATTGCAGTCAAATTCAATGAAATTTCATCATGGGCACAGCTATAGCACATTGAAAGTCAATACAACTTTTATGCACCACACTGACCTCCTGTTGTGCTTTCTTATTAAGAGAAAGCAAGCTGCATTAATTTCTAAACTTAGAAAGCCATAATAACAATTAATTTGAAATAAAGCAATATAATAATATGATATGTTAATATAATAATAAAATTATTCTTTAATGATTTTAATATTATTATATAATATAATTTTATAAATAAAATTATTATTATATTAATATAATAATAAAATTTCTGCCTTCTCTTTCTATGCACAGGAATAAGTAATAACAGCATAGTTATTAATAAAATATGCAGCCATTTGTATATTTTTTTTCACAGTTAGACTTGAATTTTCCACAAAAACTAGGGGAGTGGAGCGGTGGAATCATAAACACCAAGAAGAAAGACTGGCAGTTTCCCCAATCTCAGTATATATCTCTATAATACAACACTAATACTGAATTTAGGCTTTTTATGGCACTTTGTCACCAATATTATTGATGTAAGCCAAAAGGTACAAATATTTCATCCCATTTCTGCAGAAAAAAATATGACTAAGCCAAGATGCTTACTTGCAAACTTCCCTTTTAAGCAGGACTAGGAACACGTGCTTAGTGTCCCAGGCTTAAACTGGAATTAGGCTGTACAGAACTTATTACTGCCTTTCATTTACCAATTACCATATTTCAAAGAGTATGGAAAAAAAATATGAAACAGTTTAGCTCTAAGCTTCTTTCATGTGGTAAACATTCGCTTTCCGTTCACTAAGTTTGCATAGCATAATTTTAGCAAAAATATACATCTAGAAATGGACACAACTCTTCAAAAAGTTGTTTACATCTTCCTACATATGTATGACTGTAGTCTTACATCTTCCTATATATTTATGACTGTAGTCTCTCTTCAAGGAGCAAAAATTCCTGGCAGCAGAACTCAATCATTTTCTTAACTTTAAAAACCAAGTTCAGGTATATCATGTTGAAGCTCAGTTGTCTTTTACTTATTGTCATCTCCTGCCTTTCTTGACTTTCTCATCAGTTTTACACAAGGTTTTTTTTTTCCCCCAAATTGATACCTTTTTTGTCATCCTTTCTGAACAGCTCTCCAAACAACCACAACATCTTTGTGCGATCCAGACTTCAGTAGTTTTCAAAACCCACTTTGAGCTGGGATTCTCTAATTTTGAACTGCAAACATCTCATTTATTGTTTCCACTAACCAAAGGCATGAAGTGAGTGCTACCTTTTCAATTTCTTATTGCTCATGCTCTACTACTTAATGTATTTTCTAATCTGCTGTTTGTGAATGCATCTTTGAATTCACGGAATAAGCAGAGATAGAAAATATTTTTATAGACCTTTTAGGTTGAAAATGGTTCTGGAGTTTGGAAATTCCAATGCATCAGACAGACTGTCCTTTCTGTCACTGTGATATACACATTTAAGATCAAATATTTAAATCCAGGCCCCTCCAGCCTTTGCTGTTTCCTCCCTTGAGGCAAGGGAGGCCTTGCAAAGGGATCTAAATACATTGGCACATTGGGCAATCATCGATAGCATGAAGTTCAACAAAAGAAAATGCTGGCTTCTTCATGTGAGATGGAATGATTCTCACAAGTACAGATGGCAGGTAGGTGCCAGCAGGCTCAGAAGGAGCCAGCAGTGTGCCCAGCAGCCAAGAAGGCAAAACGCATTTCAGGTGTATTAAAGACAGCATAACCTGTCGGTTAGAAAAAATGATTCTCCTGCTGTAATTAGTGTTGGTGCAGCCTCACCTTGAATACTGCATGCAGCCCTGGGCTTCACAGTATAATAAAGGACACCAAGGTCCTTGAAAGCTTCCAGAGGAGGCACCACAGCTGATGACAGGGCTAGAAGGAGAAGCTGAGGACACTTGGGTTGGACTAGACTTGGGTCCTCCTGAAGAGGAGGAGGCTGAGAGGAGACCTCACCTCTCTCTGCAACTCCCTGAGAAGAGGAAGCAGAGAGTTGTCAGGCTCTGCTCCTGGGCACAGATTCCATGGTGGGAGTGGCACAAAGCCATCGACAGAGAGCCAGAGTGGATATTAAGAATAATTTCTTTACTGTGAGGGTGGTCAAACTCTGGAGAACAGCTTGATGCCCCAGACCTGCCAGTATTCAAGATGCATTTGGGCAACACTCTTGTCCAGGTGCTTTAGCTTTTGATTAAATGGCTAGGCTGCTGGGCTTGATGATACCTGACAGTTCCTTCCAAATAAACAATTCTATTCTATTCTTCTATCTTTTCAATTGTCTTATAACTAAGGAAAACACTTCAGACACAATGCCTTTTGAAGTTCTGAACAGTTTGATAGGACTTAAGTTGGAGAAAAAAATATATACCATATGAACAGAGAGTATCTTCTGTAATTTGCAGGAGTCAATATAACCCATAATACACACAGCAAACAATGAAGCTATCTAGAATCAAAAGTAAAAAAAGAAAGTTAAAACAATTTGCAGTGGTCAAGTTGCTCTAACAGATATGTATTCATACACAAATTTAAGTGTTCAAATAATCATACACAAACTTTCGTTGCTTTTTTTTGCTAAATAAATATGTCAACATTTTATAACTGCTTCTTTCAAGAAACATGAATTTTGCAGCTCTTAGTAACAGTTACCAAACACACTTGAGCATCCAAGGAGCAAGTATTCAGCTTTACAGAAATGTAAGTCATCACAATATAGCACTGAACACATCATCTTTCACCCATGAGAAAACAGATTAAAAACAAAAACAAAACACAAACATAAGCATTAATTAACATCATCTAGCCCCACATCTTCAGCAAAGCATCCACAATTTGGTGCTGAAAAAAAAAAAAAAACTGGATTCACTGATTTGGTACCTTGCTAAAAACATAAGGAAAAATCATGAAACTATAATACCAAATTTCAAGGCCAGCATCTAAAACTGGGTACAGCAATGCACTTCTTATAATATTTTACATTGTTAAATGGCTTCCTCATCTCTAGTTAGAAAATCTGCATACACAGTATATACAGATTGTTCAAAAATATCAACTCCAATCAATCAACACCTCTTCTGAGTGCAGCAGACAATTGAAAAGGTATGGAGGCATGGACAGGTTTTAAACAACAGGTTACTTTGCAGTCAATTTAAACATTAAGAAATTGTGCTGCGTGACAGCAACCTATTGCTCACATTAGCATTTACTACATTTCTTGTAGCACTTGTTTAAGTTACCTCAACTGTACGCACCCTCATGCAGTAAAATTATGCCACTGCTGTCAGGTTTTTTAAAATTAAATAGGAAACCATGTAAAATTATGCCAGCTGTCACATGCCATGCAAACTTTGCTCTACTCAAAAAATTCTGAAGAGCCCAAAGCAATGCAAGATCAATGCCTTTTTTATTTTTGTATTTCAGCGTACAAAGTTTTCTTATGTTCTGCGTTTGCTCTAATGTAATGATCCTATGCTGAAGGTTGCTTTTAAAGAAAAAAGAATTTGTTTAGTCCTGGTTAAAAAAATAAAAAAAGACTTTTAAATGGAGCAACTTCAAATTTAAAGACTAGAAAAAACCTGGTGTGATAAGTGGAGTGAATCTTCCCTCACAGCAAGTGTAGCTGAAATGAAAGCATCAAGATAATTGTACATGCAATGGCTGCCTGTACAAAATAGCCAATTTGGTTAAAGTAAAGAAAAAGACCATGCAGAGGTGAATATGGTCTTACCTGAGTTAAAAGAACAAACTGAGCAAACTGCCAGGGAAGCATGAAAAAGATATTAGAAACACACAGTGCAATCAAGCTTCCTTTATTAACATTCGGAATCCTTGGGAAAAAGAGACAGAATAGGTATCAGTAAGTTAAAACTACACAGATATTTGCATATTATCAGAATGCATGGAATGAAAACAAAAGTTACCTTGGAAGTTAGCAAGCAATAACAGTCTTTGCAAAGTAACACTCAAGTAAATTTAGCATCATTTTCCCTCAACTTCCCAAAAACAATAGTTTTAATGTTTCTTAATGATTTGATGAGTCACCCTTTTCCAAGCATGTATTTTTCTGAGAGCATGCAATGCAGGAATTCAACCTGGAGCACTCTGTGTAGTTCACCCTCGTGTAGCAACTGCAGTCAGGTCACAACTACTTTTATTTCAGCCAGAATCACAATTATTCTCATAAAAGTCTGCATCTGACAGTGATTTCACTCTTCCAGCATTCTCTCTCATCTCTTCTGTATCTCCTCTCCGCAACCTTTTGCCAGCGATCCTAGCACAGGATTCCAGGGCAATGACAAATGCACAAAACTCACCTTAGACTGAAAATAGCCTGTTTTCCATCTCCTGCTGAAAAGTTGTTCGGTTTTTATTATTATTTATTTATTTAACTCTAGCTTAGAGATCATATCAGAAACATGCCATGATTCAAAATTCACACCAAGTGGCCTCCAAAAGATTAGGAGATCATAAACAGTCACTGAAAAGAACCCAAACCCAACAGATTACACAAGTCTCAGCAAATTCTGTAAAATTTTCTTCAGTTTCTCCTAAAAAGTCTTTTGATTAAGTACTGGAAGTCATGCTGAGCATGATTCTACCATATTCTAGACTCTGTTTCAAAGATAGTTCTTCTCTGTTTCAAAGATAGATTATGTCAGAAGACCAGCATGCATGGCTCTTGAAGTAGGAACTCGAACTGAAAATCTGAAAGTTAAGTCTTAAAACATCGTGCCAACCTTTTGAAATCCCTTCATTGGTCATTGGTAGGCACACAAGCTCCATTACTACTTCACACACCAGGATTTGAAGCAGTAGCACATCTATCTAATCAAAAGTGTCATACTTATAGATACAGAACATATACACTGGGATCAGTGTATTTAATTTCACTGTTTTTTGTTCCATTTAACTATTTAGCCTCAAATGAATGTTTACCATTCAAATAATCTAGCAATCATTCTACAAACTACTCCTAATGATGTATTTTAAAATATTTTTCTATCTTTCATTTTGTATCTTTTTTCTTACCTAAAAAATACAAGATAGTGACAGATGAGAGTGATGCATTTTTGGTTTAATCACCAATAACTACAAGTCAGTATAACCTAATAAAGGAAAATCTGTGGTTATGCAAAATTCAGTTGAAACACAAATACACTGCAAATCTGATGCAAGAGAATTCAGTGGAAAACCCTCATATTAACAACCATGCTTATTTTTCAAACCAAAGGCAAGACACAGTCACACTGCAGGCCAGAAACAACCACAGAAAAGCAGGGCTAATGAACTCAAGAGCATCTCTGCATTATTATCATTAGATTGCTTGAAAGACTGAACTAATAAACACATGAATTGAAAGAACATAATAGCTTATGGGTGCTATTGCATTCGCTGTTTCATAGCATAAGCTTATTCTAAGTGCAATCAACGTACCACTCTCCAAGAGGGACAAAACCAATTCCTGGAGTATAGCTTGCTTTCCATGGGATAGAAGTGACATCAACCAAAAATTCTCTTTTTTGTGTGTTGTTTTTTTTTTTTTTTTTTTTTTTTAAATTCAGACATGTGTTTCCCAACATAGTAATTCTGATATTTATTTTAATCATGTCTTCAAGTTGAAACAATTTCCTTTTAATAAATGAGTAACGTGACTACAGCTCTACCAGTGCAGCATCTGCAATGTAACAGCCACAGGAAAGTTTCTATGTTAATGATATTCCTACAGCACAATAATATCTAAATAAATGCATTTAAATGTTTCCTCCCACATTCCATTTTTTTAACTCACTTTTAGAAGCTAAGTATAAATTGAGAGGTACCTGAGAATATAGGTCAAAAGCAACATCTGAAGCACAAGGAATGGGTATGAGAAACTTTCACGAAGAGGGGGAGTCCACATGACACGAGTGCACTAAAAATAAGAACTGGGTTAGCTGATAATGTTTGGTGCTGTACTTTCATAAAGCAATGCATCTGCATTTGAAAATGAAAGACCAAAAACTCTTCAGTAAAGCAAACCCCAAACTTTTATGTACAACCCAAAAAAAACTCAAAGGAAAACAAAAAGCCAACAGCACAATAAACAAACCAACAAAACACCCCACAAGAAGAAAACCAACAAGACAGGATGCAAAAAAGAAAAGGAGAAAGGATGCAGCTTTCAGACTTGAGGTCGATGATGCACTGTTTAACAAAAAGACAGATTACTACTCTTCCAAAACTAAGTGTGACAGATAGAGAACTTCTAAGAAAACAGCCAGGAGAGCCTCTGCTCGTCTCTGCTTCTGCTGAACTTAACAAGTCATTCAGCTAACTGACATTACTCCCAACTTCAGGCAGTCACTTGCCACACGTACATGGACAATGTGAGTGGGGAGAGGAAAAACCAACACACTCTTCACCACACCAGACCATTCAGGTTACAAACATTTTACATTTCTAGCAGCAGCAAGACAGAAAATTTTTATAAAATCTGCTTTCCAGGATAGGCTACTAAAACCAAACTGAAATTTACAAAGCTATTCTAAATTGTTTCCTTCACTCTTTAGCCTACTGAAGTCAAAAATAATGCAATTAAATCAACCCAATATCTTCTTCATTAACTTCTTTGGGTTTGTGACAAACAGCTCACCTGCTTCACTGATATTCTGACCCTTATACTCAGCTCTTTAGAAAATGTGTGCACATGGCACTGGTCATCAAAAAGAAAAATTATAACTTCAAAGTTAGGAACATTACTTAATACTAATTTACTATCTAAAATTTATGTTCCTATATGATTAAATAACATCCTTCAGATTATTTCAATTCTGCACAGCGTTCTTTCAGATGCGTAAGCAGTCTACCAGCAGGAAATCATATTTTAAGTGGCATCTGCTGTTTAAAAAAACAAAAGAACACAACACACCAAACCACTCTGCGTCCGGACGAATGAAACACAATCACATTTAAATCCAAGGTTTACAAGTGAAGGTAAGCAAAATCTTTGATTACGACTACATAGCTAGCACCTAGATGGCTTTCACCCAATAGTTAGCAGAAATAGGTTGAACGAAATACATCTTCAAACTGTAATTACTTACTGTTGCAACAGAGAGAATTGTGTTCATCCTATTTAGCGTGCAAAATTTTTGCAAAACTACTAAGCATGCTTTGACAAATTATTTCTGTAGCTTTTCTTCCACAAACGTAGCTTTCACAATAGTATTAGCCACTCTCCTTTGTCTAACTCCATTTCCCTTAGACAGCAATTTATCACTGTAGGACAAACAGCATTGAACCTGTGCCCAGGAAACACACAAACCAACCCACAGGAGATAGGGAGGTACTCCTGTAGCCCGAAATACCATTTTGCATTGTGGCTATCAGTTAGCAGGATACAATCTGAAGTAAATAGAGCAATTTCAATGCAGAAAGCACCTAAGCCCCTCTACCTATCTTCTGTTGCACACAAAACAAAGCTGACTCTGTAAGTAACAAAAGGCAAAAAACAATTAGCATAGGCTTAATCCCCCTTCCTCTCTGCAAAAAAAGAAAAATATTTTGATGGATGTTAATATACACTCCTGAGAGGACTGCTGAAAAGAGAGTTGTGTTCACAGATTGCAAGAAGAGATGCAGAAGAAGCCTGGTAACTTCCTATCTTAAGGAAAATGAAAGGGTTGGTCCATTCAGAAACCTTACATGAAGGCCAACCAGGGGATAAAATTGTTTTGAGTACACAGCTTTGGACATAAGCATTATGGAAGAAGAAAATATTTCAAGGAGAGGACATTTTTGACATACCAATGGATAGAAAATGGCTATCAATAGATTCGTACTAGAAATGAGAAAGATTCTTTATTACTGAAGGGCAAAAACTTAACACAGACAATAATGAATTTATGAAACCTTACAGCATGTTTATACAATCTTGTCCCTTCTACTTTGATTCCCAGAACCTTAAAGACATTTTTAAAAATATTTTTTTATCAAAGATATTACCAGAATCAGTACCACTTGATTATATGCTT
This sequence comes from Lagopus muta, assembly GCF_023343835.1. Lineage (NCBI taxonomy): Eukaryota > Metazoa > Chordata > Aves > Galliformes > Phasianidae > Lagopus > Lagopus muta. The sequence continues at coordinate 46,392,495 of NC_064439.1, read as the reverse complement.
ATTGTTCTGATATTCCACTAATATGTTAAATTAATAGTATAAAACAGGTGCTTAAAAATGTAAAATAAATGAAAAGTTGTCTGCCAATTACCATCAAAATTAGTACACATAATTGTGAAAGATTTGTGTGTGTTTCCTGTCATCTGAAGAGAGAACATGAAGTCTCTTAGATTGTGCCAAGTAGGACAGCAGAGCTCACTGTGCCATAGCGTGCCAAAACAATGTATACTCTTGTCAGAGCTTTCTAGCAAAGGATAAAATACTAATTCCAAATTATCATCCAAAAAGAATGGCAGTAGAACAGGGGTTTATTTGCACTATGTGAATTCATGAATTTCAGATAAAATACATAGCAATCTAAAGAAAACTTCCACTGTTTCTAAGGCTTATGCACATGATGCATCTAAGTCCAATTATGTCTGGAACAGAGAAGAAAGATTTTGATGTTCTGAAACTTGAACTTGTTGTGCTACTAAGACGTGAATCTCAGAATTACTTTACACTTCCCTTCTGATTTTTATTTATTTTTTAAATCTAAAGTGATACATTACAGTGCTATACATCATACAAATTGTAACCTATTTTGCATTCAGTAATGTCTTACTCCTATTAGCCTTTTACATTCATCCTCATTTAAATCAGCAGCTTAATTGTCTTTAAGGAAATGAGATCGATCTTACTCTTCAATAAGAGGGAAGAAAAATAAGGTGGTAATCCTACCTCTCCATGGTTGAAAAAGTAACACATCACGGTAATGAGGCCTCCTAGACGGCTCCCGCTGTGAAAAGAACATGAAATATAAATACAAGAGAACTTCCTAAACTTCCTAACAGCTGATGCTTCTTCAAAAATGTGGTGCATTTGCTTACAGCTAAGTTTACTGGGGAAAGCAAAAACGCTTTTGGGCATCGCAGAAAAATAATCCACGTTGCACAGAAGATATTAAAAGACTAGCTACACAGCTAGTGTTTACTCCAGAGCAGACACCTCTTCATACATCAACTCTCTTCTGCAGAGCACCAATTTTAATGTAAATTACTTGTGAAGTTGCTCTTCTGCCTGTCACAAGCTTTGGTTGTGATCATTACGCCAGCAATGATGAGCTGATGTAAAAATGAGCCCTACGAATTACAGCCTTCAACTTCTGGTGTTTAATCTGCTGTACATAGAACTTGCTTCTGAGAAGTGCAGAGCATTTTTTATTCATTTTTAAATCCCAAGCAGAATAAATGAAATATTTCTTCCCTAGGACACTGATCAGAAAATTCTAGAACCTGCACGTGCAATCACTCACAGGACTCTGCAAATATCAGTCTGAACCTAAGATCTTATTAGGACTATCAAACCAAGCATGGTAGCAAACATATATAAAAATGAATTCATATAGAAGAGTCAGTATAAGACAAAGCCTAATTCTTATGTGCAGTACTGTGACATTGACGTGTAAAAGCTTTTTAAGCCCTTAAGGAATTTTTATAGGTTTCTAAATAAATCAGATCTATGTGCTGAATAACAAGCACCATGGAGCCAACACTAAAACCCAAGATAGTACTTAGTTTTTCTCACCTGAAAATAGCATAGATAACAAATCTTTTCAAAGAGATAAAACCTTATTACCCATGTTCTGTGGCACAAACCAAGCAACCTCTTTGTGAGAAAAGAACTTGCATTTCTACTCTGAATTGGAAAGTACTATTTTTGCTGCTTAACAAAAGTATCAACCAGCTGCTCAAGATTAAGGGAAAAAAAAAACCAACAAAATCTTTATATCCTCTCAGATCCTTCACCCATCACTAACATGCAGACCAAACAGAATCACTGAGTCCTGGGATTAAAGATACCAGATGAGTGCTAAAGCAATCTCCAGGAAACGTGCTTTCTTACACATGAAACATAACCTTTCACTCTGCAAATACTAAAAGCATCAATATTTAAGTCCAAAAAGATTAAACAAATACGCTTAATATTTAAATAAATAAATAAATTTTAGTTTTAGAAACAAAATTAAAAGTTTGCTAAAAAAAAAGAAAAGAAAAAGAAAAAAGCCTTCAAGTTTTCCGCAAAGCTTTGACAGTGTGATGAAACATCAAAGCTTGGGCGTCCAACCTTTCAGCCTGTCTGAGTGAAGAGGAATCACTGCTGCTGAGTGAAGGAGTTGTCTTGGGCCATGTAGGAAATACATAGTATCATTGATACATGTAAGTAACAAATCTCTTTCTTTCAAATATATATGAATGTTTTGAATTTTACTATTATCTGTTTTTGATTTTAACCTAGAACATTATGGGATGAGGTTCAACAAGGCCAAGTGCCAGGTCCTGCACTTTGGGCACAACAACCCCATGCAGCTCTATGGGCTTGGGGATGAGTGGCTGGGTGACTGTGAAGAGGAAAGGGACCTGGGGTTGGTTGATACTCGGCTGAACACAAGCCGGCAGTGTGATCAGGTGGCCAAGAGGGCCAACAGCATCCTGGCCTGCATTAGAAATGGTGTGGCCAGCAGGAGCAGGGAGGTGATCAGCCCCTGTACTCAGCACTGGTGAAGCTGCACCTCGAGTATTGTGTTCAGTTTCAGTTTATGAGGAGCAGCTGAGGGAGCTGGGATTGTCCAGTCTGGAGAAGAGGAGGCTCAGGGAGACCTCACTGCACTCTACAACTGCCTGAAAGGGAGGTTGTGATGAGGAGGGGTTTGGCCTCTTCTCCCAGGCAACGAACAGGACCCAGGGAAATGGCCGCAAGTTGTACCAGAGGAGGTTTAGGTTGGACATGAGGAAAAACTTTTTCTCTCAGAGAGTGGTCAGGCACTGGAATGGGAAGTGGTGGAGTCACCGTCCCTGGCAGTGTTCAAGAGGTGCCTGGATGAGGAGCTGTGAGATCTGTTTTAGTGCTTGTGGTGGCAATGGTGATGGGAGGACGGTTGGACTAGATGATCTTGCAGGTCCTTTCCAACCTTATGATTCTATGATTCATTTAACTTATGTTACTTTCATGCCAAACAAAGCAGCCATTAAATACACCATTTGTTGAATCTACATATTCTGAGAAAAAGTGAATTAATGCAAGTATAACGTGCATATTCCATAAACCTAACTTAAGCATGCCTGGATTAGCTAATTAGCGGCCCTTCCACTAGAACCTACATCCACCCATGTATAAAAACTTACTAATTATTTAATAAATCTAAATTATCCTGTTTTAAAGGACTCCAGATGACCTCAACAGTTAGTTCTTTGTCTAGTAGAATCAGGTGTGAAATACTGAAAGAACTTTGATTCCTACATACCATAAGCTGAAGCCTAAGGAAAGCTTTTAGGGAATTGCACTAATTCCTTCTTTATGAACATGCAAGAAACAGAATAACAAAAAAGTACTTTCAGAAGGAGATACAGGAAATTTATGGGTAGCTCCCTGAGATGCAGTATTTCACAATTGTTTTACACTTTCTGCCCTTCAACTGCAAGAGCAGAAGGAATGGGGGAGAATCTTACAATGAAATAAAGTGCTTATCATATAAATACCATTCATTTGTCCATTAAAAAAAAAAAAACAAAAAACAAAAAACCAACAATCTTAGAACAAGTTTTCAACAAATTCCTTCAACTGCAGTAGGAGAGAATGCTCCTAAACCTGAAACTGACAAACCATACAAAAAGATTCTGAAGTGTCTTTGACTAAGCAGTGGTTGCAGTTTCACGCTACAGCAAACCCAGCTCATCAGCTACTTCTAAAGGCTTCCCTTCTTAACATTGGCCACAGACAGTGAGTGCTAGGACAGGGACATACAATGTCTGGTCATCTTCTAAGCTGGGGAGAAAAACTGGCTAAGGGAGTTAAACATCAAAAACAGTTATAAAACAAAAAAACTACTCCTACAAAGCCAACTACATTTCTGCTAGCTGAAATCCTTGAACAACAGACTACAGCATGCATAGATGTGAGAACACAAGCTAGATTACAAATAAATTATAACAAAGTGGTCTTCCACTAACCTATCATCTTTCCTCACCAGCTGAAAAGAGACTAAAGGCAAATCAAGGCTGGAATAAAAAGATGACTCATCTCATGAACACATGGGAAAAAAATAGCTACAAAAAATATGTAAGCTTGAGATGTCTGTTGCTCACAAACTTAAATTATAGAATGGCTTGGGTTGGAAGGGACCTCAAGGAACATCCAGTTCAAATCCCCCCTGCAGTGGGCAGTGTTGCCAACTCCTGTAACAGGCAATAGATGAGGTCGTGCAGAACCCCTTCCAACCTTCTCTTCTTCAAGTTGAACAAGCCCAGCTCCCTCAGCTTTTGTCTTCACAGGAGAGGTTCTCAAGTCCTTTGATTATTTTCATGGTCCTCCTCTGGATCTGTTCTAAAACCTCCACATTTCTCCTGTGCTGGGGGCCCCAGATCTAAACACGGTATTCCAGGTGGGGCGTCACAAGGGCGGAGTAGAGGGGGACAATCACCTCCTTCACCCTGCTGGCCACTCCTGTTCTGATGCAGCACAGAACATGATTGGCCTTCCAAGCTGCAAGCACATACTGCTGGCTCATGTTAAGTCTTTCATTCACTGGGACCCCTAAGACCTTCTGAAGAGGACGTGTGTCATGGAGCTCCTCTCCCAGTCTGTATGCATACCTAGAATTGCCCTGACTCAAGTGCAACACCTTGCACTTGACCTTGTTGAACCTCGCTAGGTTCAAATGGGCCCAGCTTTCCTGTTTGTTCAGGACCCTCTGGATGGCATCACAAAATCGCTCAGGTTGGAAAAGACCCTCAAGATCAAGTCCAACCATAACCTAACCATCCTACCCTAACAATCCACTGCTAAATCATGTCCCTGAGCACCACAAATGGTTTTTAAACACATTCAGGGATGGTGACTCAACCACCTCCCCAGAGAGCCTGTCCCAGTGCTTAACAACCCTTTCTGTAAAGAAGTTTTTCCCGATATCCAACCTAAACTTCCTCTGGCACAACTTGAGGCCATTTCCCCTCATCCTGTCACCAGTGAGAAGAGACCAGCCTCACTCTCACTGTAAGCACCTTTCAGATATTTGAGGAGAGCAATAAGGTCTCCCCTCAGCCTCCTCTCTTTCCCAGACTAAACAGTTCCTTCAGTCACCCCTCACAGGGAATATTCTCCAAGCCATTCACCAGCCTTGTTGCTCCAACACTTTGATGTCCCTTCTGTACTGAGATGCCCAAACCTGAACATCCCTTCCTTTTGACATGTTAATTGCACCACTAAGCCTGGTGTCCTCTGCAAACTTGCTGAGGGTGCACTCAATCCCATCATTTATATCACTGATAAAAATGAGTACCAGCCCCAAGACAGACTCCTGGAGGGACACCACACATCTCCAGCCTCCACCTGGACATAGAGCCATTGACAACAACCATCCTGGCTGTGACTTTCCAAACAATTCCTTATCCACTGAACAATCCACCCTTCCAACTCATATCTCTCCAATCTAGAGATAAAGATGTGGCACAGGACCATGTCAAAGGCCTTCCACAGGTCCAGGTAGATGACATCAGTTGCCCTTGCTTTGTCCATCAGCACTGTCACTCCATCATATAGGGCCAGTTAGACAATATTAGAGGATGGCTCCCCAACATCAAATAAGCCAGGCACTATGAGAAGTCTCAAGAAGCCTTCAAGTAGTCACAAAAAAAAAAAACAAAAACCAACCAACTAAAGATCACCTTAAGGGGACAGAGCTACACCAATTCATAAGATTACCTATTTCACCACAGTAGAAAGGCACTGCTCTAGATTCAGTCCCTTTATTTTTTATACCCTTGAGAAAAGCCTAAAGATGGCTTTCCTTGGCTTAGAGGAACCTTTGAACCTATGCAATATCTAGGCAGCCATCTAGATCTGGTATCCAAATATTAATGTCTTGAGAATAAATAAGGACAAAATCCTACCTGCAGGAAACTGCAGAGTCACTTGTTACTTTTCATAATCCCAGCTGAAAGTACTCTAATTTATATTCTAGTCATCTTGACTACCTAAATTGCAGATCATTTACAATTGACCTGCTTAGGATACTCAAGAATTATTTGAGAAATGCAACATTAAGATAGTACTGAGTTTTCTATACACTAATATATGTAACACTGCTTTACGTACATCTTCCTTTAAAGAAACATGGCAAGTTAATGATATTAAGATTCAAAGTTTACCCACTTCCTCAAGAAGTGACAGGTTCATTTTCCACATTAGGGAACACAAATATACATTTTTTACCACAAAATGCCTGACAGTTACACTAGGCAACTTCCTCTTTCCACTGTCAATTGGGCTCCCACTTTTCTTTATCTGAACTTTCACCACATGCTTCAGTGAGAGGAAAAGAACTCAAGGTAGTGAAGTCAGGGAAAGAAAAGGAGAAACAATCACATCTACTAGAGGAAAACGTAGCAGCTTTTTGCATTTCTCCAAAATTGGCAAATGAAAATAGAGGTACAAACATTCCTGCTTCTATTTTTCTGCTGAACATGGAGCCAATTTTACATACGAAAGAATCTTACAGTTCCTGAAATTAAAGGACAGATATTGAAAACAGAAATCCACTGAAAAAGGGAAGTATGTCTGTAAAGTAACAGATTATCTTCCAAAACATTTTATCCTTTCCATTATACTAAAATTGAAAGAAATTCAGTACTATTGGAAGAAAAGCATCGTAAAAACTCCAGTCTTGGTTAAAAGTGCAGTGTCATTCAATGTATTTTTTTAAGCATGGGTTATACTGATAACCTTAAGAGCAGAGAGATACAAAAACTGGCTTTAAAAACTCCATAGTATTTAGTTTGATCCACAACCCCATGCTATCAACATTCACTTCACTGAAATCTCCTGTAAGTTTTTGTAGTATCATCAGCATATATTTTAATAAACAATATTGTTTGTCCTAGTAACTTTTAGTGATAATGTGGGTAGTATTTTTATTGCAATGCACCGTACAAACAAACTACAAATCCTCAAAATATTTTACTATCTACTTTGTTTGTCTGTTTTACCGTAAAAGCAAACTGGTAATATCAATGAAATAACTCAGTCTCAACTGCCTTACCTGAGGTATGTGCCATATATGAAGAACAGTGACATCATCAGTCCATTCAAAAGAAAAATCACAGCAACATAAAAGGAAGCAGGGTCTCCCCACCCTAATAAACAAACAGCAAGTATACGTGAATGGACATATAGTTTAGAGAACAAAAACACAATCATTATAATAAAGAACACTGCTAACTTAACATATTTAAAGAAAGGGTAAAAAAAAAAAGTCACAAAGATTACTGGAAAGATCAAATGAAAAGACTGCACTCCTAAAAATAAGTAAGTAAATTTAGAAGGGGAGAAAAAGGCATAGTACTTGGGCAGGAGGGAAGCACTACCTCCAAAAAACCCTGATATGTATAGAAAGGATAAGCATAGCCATAGCAACATTCTCTAAGATGCTTTGACTTCATAAAGGCTTTTAGACCTAGTTTGTATTCCCTATACTCTCACTTCAGCATAAGCATATCTTCAAATGTATCACACATAATGCTCTTAGCTTTTTCTTCTTCCATTAGTTGCCTAGAGAAGTTCTAATAATGCACGTCTTTCAATTTACCCATTCACAAACACTTCTGTGTTCACATGCCTATCCTTTTTTCCTCTTATTCTTTCTTTAAACCTCCAGCCTCTAATGATTTCTTCACAACAGCTTAAAAAGCCTTGTTCACTATAGAGAAACTAGCAAAACTTCAGTCTGGTACACAGAAATGTTTATTCAACACTGTCGAAATTACAGCGAGATGGTTCTCCAAAAAAGAAAGAAAGAAAGAAAGAAAGAAAGAAAGAAAGAAAGAAAGAAAGGAAAGGAAGGAAAGGAAGGAAGGAAGGAAGGAAGGAAGGAAGGAAGGAAGGAAGGAAGGAAGGAAGGAAGGAAGGAAGG